>NC_064639.1:247433052-250294718 GCF_023864345.2 Schistocerca serialis cubense | reverse complement strand
GAACTTACGCTTCAGAAAGCAGGACGGAACTCTTCCTCACAAATCACGACAACTGTTTGGAGCTAGCTCGATACTTGTGTGAGCTAGTCAGGTGCCCATAACCATGCACACACATATACCCAGAACCATCCATCAAAGATGAAATCTACAAACGCATTCTTACTCCCAAAAACAACAGTATTGCGCCGCGCGAACCCGCCTTGCGCACATTTGAACAATCCTGCCACCTTGCATGTGGGGCGCGGTCTGTCAGTCGAACGCTCCCTGGCGGCTGTTTGCGTGAAGTCAGGTGTACGGCAGCCTAGGAGTAGTCCTCCCTAGCGGAGCGTGTTTCAGTACAGAACCAGCTGCTAGTTTTGGCTGCATCGTGCGGGCGTGGTCATGTTTTCCTCGTTGCGTCGCCGGGGCAGTAGTGCTGTGTTTAACTGCTCATATGACAGAAATGACATCACGACGTTACGGGAATGTAGTGGACTTGTGTACCATTTGCTGGTCTTACTAGCTACGGTCAGCGAAGTGCTTGTTCAGTTCTCTACCGTGTTTCTCACCTTCCGGTGTTTGAAGTGTTCGGTTGGACTTTTATTGTCCGTTTATGGCCGCGGTCCTAAGAGTTTGTTTAGCAGAGAAAGATATGCTTTGCGGTACAGTACTCTTCTGAAAGTGGAAGTGATTTTGAATTGTTCTGTCTGTTGTCACACTTCTTGACTTATTTTGAAATGTGGAAGAGCTCTGTAGCGTTAGTACTGCGAGCACCAGATTATAGTTGTTGCTGGTGGCTGGCAACTCGTATGCAGTTGTCAGTGTGCTTTTGTAGAATGAGTAAAAGGCTTCTGAGTTACTGGAGTATTTTGTGTCGTGCTTTCTGAGATAGAGAATAGCTCCATGGGGAGTAGCTCCGCGGCGAGGTGCGGGCTGGAAATTGAATGGTTCTGAGCACTATGGGACTTAACATCTTAGGTCATCAGTCCCCTAGAACTTAGAACTACTTAAACCTAACTAACCTAAGGATATCACACACATCCATGCCCGAGGCAGGATTCGAACCTGCGACCGTAGCAGTCCCTCGGTTCCGGACTGCAGCGCCTAGAACCGCAAGACCACCGCGGCCGGCGAGGTGCGGGGTGGGTTAGTTGCATATGTCGGGTTTGCGTTGCTAGTCCAACGGGTAGAACTCTTCCCGTGGTCGGCTGCAAAAGCTGTTGTCACCGCCGGTTTCTAATTTCATCGGCTTGTGTTTTCGTTTGCGGGATCAGTTATAGCTCCACTGGGGGTGGTTCCACTGTGACGTGTGATCAGTAATGAGACACACATGTGTCATGTGTGTTTGCTGGTCTAACAATGTGAAAGATAGCGCCGTATAATTTGGCTGTCTGTTGTTATATTAGGATGTGTTAAGACTGCCTAGCTAAGGTTCCAAATCTGGTTGATTCATTGTCTTAATGATAGGACACGAGTAGTCTCTACTGACGAGGAAATAATTTCTACGTTCCCGAGAAAACGACCAGAAAGTACGGTGTGTGTATACTAAGAACAATACCATTCACTAAACTGAGACTCAGGTACCACCGTTCTTCAGAGGTACACTTAATGGCGTCACCTGTAAACAAGCGAGAGCTGTGTCTGACACAGTATCAGTTTTACTATTAAAATAATCTTGATCACGATTTATTTATTAAGGTGACCGGTTTCGACCACTACGGTGGTCATCTTAAGAGTAGGAGCCTCTTTCTGCCGGAGAATTGAGTAGTGCTTCTCCAGCAGAAAGAGGTTCCTACTCAATGGTCTGACGATGACCACAGTAGTGGCCGAAACCGGTCACCTTAATTAATAAATCGTGATCAGGACTGTTTTAATAGTAAATATTTGTAACACATTGATCACTGTCACTCCCATAATGTATTCAAAAGTAAGTATCATATTTGTCTGGTTAGTTTTTAGTTTGCCACGACGTCGTTGTTGCTACTTGCGAGTACGTCGGCATGTTTAAGGGTGTCGCCAACTAGCTTCCTTGTATTTGTTTCGTGTGCTCTGGTCCTAAATTCGGGATGACTTCTCCGATTGACATGTGGTCTCAGAATAGTTGTTGTGCATTCTGACTGCTTTAAAAAATCCGAGGGCCTTGGGGCGCGTTGTATGAACATGTGTTATGCTTGTCCGTGTTATTTGTTATGGGCGTCTCTACAGTTATTTAGCTGATTTGTTGTACTAAGTAACGACGGACGTGTTCGTTGTCGCCGTCGTTTTTGTCTCTGTGGCGGCTCTTAAGTCTCTTTCCTGAAGTCCTACACGAGGAAACATACTCACTTGGTGGTGCTTGACTAGCGTAAGGTGCTCTGTATTATTATTAGTGCATTTCATTTTAAGTTAAGGCTAGTGCTTGTTTAGTTTTAAAGGCGCTAGGTCCCTGCTATGAACAGAGGAATGATTTTACGTTATGGTTAGTTCCTGTTTAGTTTGTAAGAGGTTAGACCCTCACCTTGAATTCAGGCTTTGTTTAAGTTTTGGCTGGTGCCTGTAAGAGCATAAGTAGTTTGTTATAAGGGCCTACTGACATAGTCATAAGTGGCGCTAAGCTAATTAAGGTAATAGTTGTGAGTGCACTAGTTTGAGTAAGCTTGGGTGAGGCTTAGTGAGACCGTTGTTGCTTGTTATGTGTATTACTTTGGATTACCTACTGGGAATGTAGAGAAACGTTAGCTGCGTTACTGTTTGATGGTGTTTCTTTTCGTTCTTTTTTTTAAGGTTCAGAATTTAATATTACCTGATTTTCAATAATGAATTTCCGGTTTTCTTTAATGGCAACCCGTAACACAATGTTCAGTAAAAATATGAAAACAGATATTTAGGTTTTCCGATTAAATTTCACGCTGATATCATAGTAATGTTTTACTCTTTGGACTTATTATCATCGAACAGTGGTGTTGAGCTTTGAAGTTCTCTGTTACAGATCAAGATAATTACGATTTCTTTGCATCTTGGTCCTTCAGGAGCTGATGGAGTGGCATCGTTGCCACCCTTGAGTGGCATTACGCGCCCTTGCTTCCAGCACCTGGGTCAATGAAGGGACACGGGGCCTCTGGATGGGCGCTACATCCAGCCAACTGTTGACGTGCTTTAGAAATAAAAGAAATTAAAAAATCAAGAAAGATTAATTTTAGAAGGAAAGAGAATTGTCGGTCCTACACCAACCTTGTCGTAAAAACGCAGTTCCTCCCCCGTCTTTTCCACCCTACCTACACGTTAAAAGGATATCTGGGGAATATGACATTATGGTATTACTGAAGCATATACGGACAGACACTCGACCAACTTATATAAATCATCACAGCTACCAGAAGATCGGAGGGGAACACCCGTGCACTGATTTTATTCACACCAGCCAGTAGAAGGAGTGACGGTTGTGCGAGGGAATGAACAAGTTTGAACTTGCAGTATGCTCGTTCAAAGCATTTAGCAGAGGAGTGGCGGTGGCAGGACGGACTGAACAATTTGAAACTTGCAGAGGGTCTGTTCAAACGATTTAGTAGAGGACTGGTGGTGGTGGGAGGGAATGAACAAGTGGGAACTTCTTGGGGGCGTGTTGAAACCAGCCATCCAGCAACCCAGACAGGTAGCTCGTCTCACCCAGTTGTAGGTGAAGTTGACAGCCATCTATCATAGTGTTCGCTTTGTGGTTACATGCTGCACCAGTGCTCACCTACTGCACCGTCACTCATGCGGAAATTATTAATAAATAATAGTAATACTTCAAATGGTTCAAATGGCTCTAAGCACTATGGAACTTAACAAAAAATGGTTCAAATGGCTCTGAGCACTATGGGACTTAACATCTGAGGTCATCAGTCCCCTAGAACTTAGAACTACTTAAACCTAATTAACCTAAGGACATCACACACATCCATGCCCGAGGCAGGATTCGAACCTGCGACCGTAGCAGCAGCGCGGTTCCGGACTGAAGCGCCTAGAACCGCTCAGCCACAGCGGCCAGCAGTAATAGTATTGACGATAATAATAATAGGATATGTAGCTACAGCACACTGAAAATGTCTAAAGACAACATGTTTGTGTACAGAGAAAAGGGAGGGGAAATGAATGGGTGGGGGAATTTTGGGGGAATGGAGGATCCGGGGAGGTGGGGGAATTATGGAGGAGAGAGTCACCTTGGCCGGAAAGGGAGAAGGTGACCTTGTGGGGGTCTGTCAATGGGAAGTGATTGGAGACTCAAAACACTGCCTTAGATGGATCCAACGCTATGCTAGAAACTGCTTTTATCTTTTATAACAAACAAAGAGCATGGATTAAATGTAGATCGTGTACTTGTAATCGACATTAGATTAACAAAAAGACAAGGGAATTCAACAGAAATTCCTCAGAATACACACTTTCAATGCTCTTTCGTTAACATTAATTTTTTTGTGGCGGTATCTTATCCGACGGGTGTGTCTGTGATCCGATATTCTCAAGAATACTATACGTGCTCGACAGGCACCGCAAACCATTCTCCGCTTTATTCGAGTCTATGAATAAAATATACTACCAACAGCTACACAAAGGCCGTAGAAGTCATTGTGTGAAGGCGAGAGCCGATATGCTATATGCTGTGACCACTGTCCTGTAACGCATGTAATCGCCAATTACAGAGTGCACTGTAGGTAGATGAATTGGGAAAGGCTCAGTCGGTCATAGATATAGCACCCCACTGTTATTCGGAGCTGTAGAGACTACAGTGTTTTATGCAGCTACTGAATAATATAAGCCGCACGGGATTAGCCGAGCGGTCTCAGGCGCTGCAGTCATGGACTGTGCGGCTGGTCCCGGCGGAGGTTCGAGTCCTCCCTCGGGCATGGGTGTGTGTGCGTGACCTTAGGATAATTTAGGTTAAGTAGTGTGTAAGCTTAGGGACTGATGACCTTAGCAGTTTAGTCCCAAAAGATTTCACACACATTTGAACATTTCTTCAATAATTTAAATGAAATACAGTGATTGGTCAAAACATAATAACTACTTTCCAGCGCGGTACTGAATGCCAGCTCCTCACGTTGTGGACAAACGACGCGGTAATAAATTTGTACAAGCGAAGCAGCGACGAATGGAGTATCAGTCTGATGAAGATATGGGATGCAAGTGGAGAAAAGCACGCACATCAGCAACTTTAACAAAGGGCAAATTGTTATGGCCCAGCATCTGGTAATGAGAATCTCGGGAAGAGCGTTCGACTGCTTGTTACTGCTGTGACCAAGTGCAAAGACGGTGAAACCACGAGTAAATAACAAGGAGCTGGACGTCCACACCTCATCACCGAACGTGGTCGGAGATTTGACAGGCATGTAAGGCAAGACAGACAGCGGTCTGTGGCAGATATGACAACACAATGCATGGGGGCTTAATTAAATAAAATGCAAATATTTGTAGTAGCTGTATGTCCGATTACGCTGTGTCTCGTAAACGGTTGGCCCTGACTAGTTTTAGTACGCAATCTGACTGCATAGAACAACAACAAAGAATGAAATGAAAATTTCCTGTTAACACAATTAATTAATTAAGTCCCCAGCAACTATGAAACCTACGAAACCAAAGCACAAGTGTAATTGTTCTATGTGTGGGAGTGTGACTCAACGTACACATCTGGCACGGTTCTTCTTCAACAAGACAAGAAATTTTAAATACCATTTATACTGAAGTAATTAAAAAATAGAAATACTATAATTGCGTAAGGAAAGCAGAATTACACTCTAATACAAGAACACAAGCCAGATGCTTTGTTGACTGAACCTGTAATGCTGCATTATTTAAGACATTGAGATAATAAAAAGAAAAGGAAAAATTTTTTTTTTACCTTGATATATTGACGAAAATCACTCTAATCATTACAATATATCTCCACACCGACTCTCTACTACCACATCTCAACAAGAACTTTTCAGTATCACATCTCAGCAAACACTCCCTGCTACGAGTTCTCAACAAGCACTTTTCACTAGCACATCTCAACAAGCACTGACTACTACGAGTTCTCCCCAAGCACTGCCAGTGGAGGCGGCTGAATAATACTCTTTGGCGCAATCTCTGGCGCTGTGGCTCAGTGTAGCCACCTTTCATATGCCCCTCCTCCACAGGCCAGAATTTGATGGTACTTTTGCCATCATTGGTGGTGAAAATACCACCAAATTCGTCCACAAAAATACAGACAAAAATAAAAGATAATATTAATACGTAAATATCACATAATTAGATAAAATTTTGGCTTTGCACTGACCTTTCAATAACCTAATATATAAAATACAGTAGGCAATACAAATTCTTTCATACATGTGGCTTTACATAATATTTTACACAATACACAAAAAATCAGTTTATACAAATGTTCACATAAAATGCTTTCAATGATTAGTTCCAGCAGTAACACCCAGCAATGGTCAACAGGTGCAGACACCAACAAGTGACATCATTCAGCAGAAGCAGTTCCATTAGTGGCACTCAGCAATGTTGAGCAAGTACAGACACCAACAGGTGACATCTTTTCAGTAGAAGCAGTCCATCAGTGGCACCCAGCATTGTTGAACAGGTGCAGACACCAACAAGTGACATTATTTCAGTAGAAGCAATCCATCAGTGGCACCCAGCAATGTTGAGTAGGTGCAGACAACAAGAAGTAACATTATTTCAGTAGAAACAGTTCTAGCTGTGGCACCCAGTAGTGTTGAACAAGTGCAGACACCAACAAGTGACGTTATTCCAGTAGAATCAGTCCATTAGTGGCACCCAGCAATGTTGAGCAGGTGCAGATAGCAACATGTGACATTATTTCGGTAGAAGCAGTTCCATCTGTGGCACCCAGCAATGTTGAAGAGGTACACACAGCAACAAGTCACAGTATTTCAGTAAAAACAGTCCGTAAGTGGCACCCAGTAATGTTGAGCAGGTGCAGACACCAACAAGTGACATTATTTCAGTAGAAGCAGTTCCATCTGTGGCACCCAGCAATGTTGAACAGGTGCAGACAGCAACAATTCAGTAGAAACAGTCCATCAGTGGCACCCAGCAATGTTAAGCAGGTGCAGACAGCAACAAGTGACATTATTTCAGTTGAAGCAGTTCATCAGCGGCACCCAGTAATGTTGAACAGGTGCAGACACCAACAAGTGACATTATTTCAGTAGAAGCAGTTCAATCTGTGGCACCCAGCAATGTTGAACAGGTGCAGACAGCAACAAGTGACAACATTTCAGTAGAATCAGTCCATTAGTGGCACCTAGCAATGTTGAACAGGTGCAGACACCAACAAGTAACATTATTTCAGTAGAATCAGTCCATTAATGGCACCTAGCAATGTTGAACAGGTGCAGACACCAACAAGTGACATCATTTCTATAGAAGTAGTTCATCAGTTGCACCCAGCATTGTTGAACAGGTGCAGACACTAACAAGTGACATTATTTCAGTAGAAGCAATCCATCAGTGGCACCCAGCAATGTTGAGTAGGTCCAGAGAGCAGTCCATAATATTCACTATCACTGATCACACTGTTCATCAGAGTTTATAAGCAGAAATTAAACATGTCCTAGTGGCACCAATCATGTAGAAAAAGTACAAGTAACAGTCCATAATATTTACTATCACTGATCACACAGTTCATCAGCAGAAATTAAACATTTCTAAGTGGCACCCATCAATGTTGAACAAGTGCAGGTAACAGTTCATAATATTCACCATCACTAATCAGACAGTTCATCAGCAGAAATTAAACACTTCTAAGTATCACACATCAATGTTGAACAAGTGCAGGTAACAGTTCATAATTTTCACCATCACTAATCAGACAGTTCATCAGCAGAAATTAAACATTTCTAAGTGTCACACATCAATTTTGAACAAGTGCAGGTAACAGTTCATAATATTCACCATCACTAATCAGACAGTTCAGGCATGAACAATAGTTTGAATCCTCATACAAATGCTTTTACACTAAACATACAAATCATAACAAACACACAAATGATGTCAGATAATTGTCATATTAACTATTATAAATACACAAATATGAGTAAACCTATAATATTTGTGGGTGTCAGTGCAAGCCACTACAAACAGGTAAAATAATATTTAGGAGATAGGTGGGTAGGATTAGGAAAGGAAAACACACAAAACACACTCACTCATCTTTCATCCACATTAAGTACTACTGTGTAATTGAATAGTGTTAACTGTGTAAATGCAGTTCTGTCAAAATTTGATGTTCATCATATGTATCAAGTAGTAGTGGCAGCAATGTATAACAGTCAATAATAGTCAAGTCAACGTCATACTCATCATGTCAAGACCAATGTTTGCCAAGCCAGATCAAAATGTACGGTTGCTGAACAACTGTCAGTGAGCCAAGATATGCAATTACTTCCTCTCTCCAAAATAAAAAATATGTACTGCTTAGTGATTTAACAAAGTGTGTGTATAGACTATCTTCCTTCTACTTGAGTGTTCTAGTCTGCTATCTTCATCCTCCTTGTTCCATATAGACCAACAACAAAAAAATGCACCTCACTTACTTTACCTCTTATACGCCAAAACTCCAATAATCATCAGCATCACATAATCTCAATATTTCAATAATACCTCTTACGTCGATACATATAAACCTTATCATTAATAGCATTTACCTTACCTCTTGTCCACCAAAACTCCAATAATCATCAACTTCACATAATCTCAATAATACCTCAATAATACCTCTTCAATACGTCGATACATATAAACCCTATTAGCAATATCATTTCACTTCCATATCAACTCTTTCCTCTAGTCAGTCTCCTCGAACAAGTACAGATAAAATCCTAATGCAAACCTCATCATCCCATACAATCCGAAGACACACTGTCAACACACAACCTCTGTGTAATCCATCTGAGCCAAATCATCTACTCATTATGAATTATAAACAAAGAAATGCATACATGACCTCTAACAGTCTTTAGTTCGAATAACTCTCAGTAATTAAGTACGATTACGGAGTGTGGATGATCATAATATTTCACAGTGTGTACACCACTTCAAGAATTATGGCAAACAGGAGCAAACATGTGGAGTATTTCTTGTGTCAAGTGTCACTTCCTACTTCAATTGCTCACGAAAAATGCAGTGTAATAACTGTCAATGGTCTAAACCTAGTTTTGGTATGTCATGTCGTTAGCTTCCTTCCTATTAGCATAAATTTATACAGCTTCCATAAAACCTCCAGCTCATGTGACTTCTATGAAGTTTCTTGTACTAATGTCGTTTATGTCGTTTATGTCGAATTATAGCAGTTCATTCTCCTATCTTAAAAATATAAGGCACTGAGCGTAAGCAAAACATGCAATAGCATGCAGTAGAGAACAGAATGTCAACAAGTGGATGCAGCACAATTCTTACAACGAGGCTCTGCCAAGCGAACAATCTATAATTAATACAATAGTGTGACCTACACTGTATGTTCGTACACAGTATATCAGCATTTCTATATACCAAATTAAAGAGTAGCTATGACAACAAAACAGAAATGTGTAAATATGCAATCCATAAGCAAGGCAGCAAATATGTTATCTAACATAATAAACAGGTCATTAGCATCATATCAGCATAAGCAAATAAATGTTCATATGTAATCTTAATAAGTAAACATGAAGGCGCAAGCAGATAAATCACAAAGTATAACTTACATACATATCAGCACAACTAATCAGGTGATAATTATAATTTAAATAAATAAGCACAGCAGGCACATAATTAAAAAAATATGACATCAGTGAAAAAGCAGTGCAGCCAAGCGATGCATAATATATACAAATAACAACCCTATTCAATCATCAATCATTGCCAAAATCAGTTAATGTACGCAAGCACGTCGCTTCACAAGTAATTTCATAGAACATGAAATTAGCACAAAGTATGAATCACGTAATCGCGAGCAGCAAATTGCGTCTAAAGTACGTACCTAAGTGGAAATATGTTACCTGAAGAATGAACTCAATTAATAGTTACCTTTTTAGTTTATTACTTTTTTCTTCGAAATTACATTCTTTCTGAAATTTTCTCGATAGCAAGTCCTCTTAACGTCGGACACACACAGAATTTACCTGAAGTTCTTAAATATGTTATACAACTGTATCCTGAAAAATACTGAACGTTAATAACATAATTCATCAAGTCACTATAGCTTTATACTGAATTTAGTCGGAGAAATTAGACTGTGTATTTGTTTACGGCTGTCAGTGCATTCGCACTGAGCGCTCGATCAGCTGTAGGCGCGTGACATAGGAAGCAATTGTTTGCGGTCAACGACTGCCTTGTGCGGCGCGCAGACTTGACTGTTGCTTTAAGTATGTGCCGCCGCCAAAACACAGCGCGGTATCATTGTATTCTCTGCATGTTTACGTAAACTGTTGGTTCCTCGAAAGTATGTCATTCCACAAAAATTTTAACGTTTGATATGTGATGTATTCCCTTAGAGCGTCGTGATTTAAGAGTTTCTACTTCAACAGTGTTATCATGAATAATTTTGCGAATTCTATATGGACCGTTATAAAGCAGAAAAAATTTGCGACACAAGCCTTTTCCTTTGTGAGACAAAAGATGAGACTTAATTAACACTTTTTGACCAACTGACAAGATTTTTAAACGACCAGGATGTTTAGCTGATTTCTCTCTTCTAGCAGCCGCAGATGCAGTATTTTGCAGAGCCATGTTCACAACGTCAGAATGCCGCAGTTTCCGTGTAGGCGGAAAACGAACGATTTCAGATATGCGATTTGTCGGTGCTTTGTTTTTTAATATCAGTATAGGCGGTAAAGAAGTTGAATCATTAGGGAGTTCATTCAGAATGTTTTGAAAAATATGAAGATACTGATCCCACGTTCTGTGATACTGATGACAATAAAGACGACACAATTTATTGATTTCCTTCATCCAGCTCTCTGAAGCGTTAGATTGAGGGTGAAAAAGTGAAATGAAAATTGGTTTAATTTTACGACGCCGTAGAGTACGAAGCCAAGTTTTAGAACGAAACTGTGATCCATTATCTGATATAACCTTATCAACACGACCAACTTCTTTAAGAAAATGGTTGATGAAAGCATTAGATACTGAACGAGCTGTTGCTTTGCGTAACGGTGTAAGACACACATATTTTGATGTCAACTCCACTGCTACGAAAATGTACGCAAAACCATTAGTAGAACGAACCACTGGACCGAACAAATCGACTGCAGCCATCTCCTTTAATTTCCCTGGAATGATAGGAACAACGGTGCTCTGTGAGAAACTGTTGGCGGCTTAGCCTTTTGACATAATTTGCATTTGACCAGAACAGATCGAATACGTTTTTCCATATTACTGAAGTAGCAATTTTCTCGTAATTTATGAAAGCATTTTCTGGGACCAAAGTGTGTATAACTGAAATGCGTATACCAAATCAGCTTATTAACCCACTCATCAGGAATACAAACTAACCAAACAGAGTTGTCGACCGATTTTCGTTTAAAAAGAATGTCATTGCGAACTAAATAATGCTGTCTAATCGCTACGCTTTCCTTTCTCCTCCACTTCTCCTTAATGTCCTTCCAGATTGGATCCTTATTTTGCTCCTTAGCGATGTCCTGGAGCGAAGACGAAATAAAGATCTCAAACGCAACACCTTGAATATACATCAAACAATAATTGTTTTCTTTGCAGTCCTCTTCAGCACTTTGTTTCAAACCCATAGGTGCACGTGATAAAGCATCAGCAACAATATTTGAAGAACCCTGTATGTAAACAATACTAAAGTCAAATTCCTGTAGGTACAACGCCCATCGTGACAATCTGCCATGAGTTAATTTTGTCGACATAAGAAATTCCTGAGCTCGATGATCGGTGTAAACCTTAGTATGTCTGCCAAACAAAAATGTCCGAATTTTTGTAAAAGCCCAAACAACAGCCAAAGCTTCAAGTTCCGTAATCGAATAATTCTTTTCTGATTTAGAGAGAACACGACTTCCAAATGCAATAGTCTTCTGTACTACAACGCCGTTTTCTTCTATCTCTTGAAACAAATGTGCACCCAGGCCTTTGTATGATGAGTCCGTCGCCAAACAAAAATCTTTAGATAAATCCGGATGTGAAAGAAGTGGAGCAGCAACTAAAGCATCACGAAGCTGTTCAAATTCTGATTGAGCTTCCTCATCCCAACGCCAATTAGATTTCTTTCCAGATAGTTCACATAAACGAGGTGTGGCCAAATCGTCCAATCTAACAAAGCGTCGAAGAAAATTACAGACACCAAGGAAACTACGAACATCACGTTTTGTGGTAGGAACAGCATAGTTACGAATAGCGTCTAATTTCTCTGGATCAGGAAGAATACCTTCTGTAGAAATAATGTGACCAGGAAATTTCACCTGAGAACTACCAAATTCAGATTTTTCTAAGTTCACTGTAATGCCAACTCTTGCAGAAATACGTAATAATGAATCCAAAATTTTGTTGTGCTCACTCCAAGAATGTTTAGCAATAAGAATGTCGTCAACATATGAAGTAATATTGTCACGAAGATAAACAGGTAAAATTTCATTTAAGTTACGAATGAATGCTGCTGAAGATACAGTAAGTCCAAACGGTAATTTCCGAAACTGGTAACAGTTACCAAAGGCTAAAAAGGCAGTATATTTTCTACAATCAGGGTGGAGTTCTATTTGCCAAAAACTTGCGCGCATATCAATCGTGGATAAAACTTTAATTCCATGGAAATGTTGAAGAAGTTCATCTAAATTTTGTGGACGGTCAGTTTCAGGAATGATGATATTATTTATCTGTCTGGAATCCAGAACCAAACGAGTTGACCCATCCTTTTTAAGAACAACGTGTAATGGGCTAGTATAAGGACTGACTGCAGGCTCAATAATGCCCTGATCTAACATGTATTGAAGTTCATTCTTAACCTTGTCTCTGTAAGCCAAAGGAATAGCGTACGTTTTCCCGCGAAATGGTGTGTGTTCTTTTACTTTAAATAAATATTGTAAGCCTTGTATAGTTCCTGTGTGATGACTAAATACTGTAGCATGTGAAGTCAAAATGTGGTGCAGCTCTTCTCTTGCAACGTCATCTGGCACTTCAGCTTTCTTAACCTTTTCATTAATTAACTCTTCGCTATTAATTATATCATCCATCGCGTCCCTGTATCTATTGTCATTGTCATGAATGAACACATTGTCGTCATAATGCTCAACGAAAACATCAGAAGCAAGAAACCTTAAACATTTTGTATCTGATTCAGATCTTGCTAAACACTCGAAAAATTTCAAACATTTCGGCATTCCGGCAACAGTCAAATTCACGCTTCCTTCTTTAAAGTTCAAAATTGCCTTATGTGTGTTAAGAAACTCCATACCTAATATAATTTGTGTACTGAGTAATGGAACAATAATAAAATTCGTATCCTTGACAAATGAAATTTAAGTTGGTCTGTTGTTTAACTTGCACACTTTTTCCAGAAATAGCGCCTCGAATTGTAGTTTTAGAAACAGGTAACACAGGACAAGCAATAGTTCTTACACATATACGAAAAACTGATTCACTAATGACATTCAATGGGCTCCCAGAATCTAAAACTGCAGTGAACTTATTCTTACCCACACATACTTCAATAACAGGATGTAAAAATGCGTCTACATTATTTTCCTTTTCGTCTAAGAAAATGTCTCTCATGTCTTCCAGGGGTACGTAGTGTAAAGTCGTAGTGTCATTACTTTCTGAACCGTCTATATTGCTGCCAGAAGCCGAAGCTGCAAGTCATTGTCGATTGTTTGCGTCACGTCTTTGATTATTCCCGTCATTTCGCGGATCAATTTCTACTATTTGCACTTGTCTCTCTGAAGTTCTGTCACGTGGAGGATGCCAATTAGGTCCCTCCTGTCTGTTAGATGCAAATTCTTGGTTGTGTCTGTTATTAAAATTTCTGTTTTCCTGTCTGTCTGCATAACTACTTCTTGTGTAATTTCTACTGTCACTTCTGAAATTATTGTTGTATCTACTACCCTGGTTATTTCTGTAGAAAGAATTTCTATTACTGTATGAATAATTTCTGTCTTGATGATACCGATTACTGTTTCCATATGATTGATCATTCCGGTACGAATTACCGTTATTATAATTGTCTGTGTAATTTCTGTTAGAACGTCTGTTATTGTCATAGGGCTGGTATCTATTGTCCTGTCTGTTACGTCTGTCATTCTCAACATTACCCATATAACGCCCGTTCCGATCACTATCCCTTTTCTCTGAAAATCTATTGTAATTACTGTTACTGAAAAAATTACAGGAAGTCCCATCGTCGTTGTCATACTCGAGTTCTTGTAGCAAAGTCTTAAAAGTCTCAATGTCGTCTTTACATCTTCCGGCTAAAGCAATTTGTCTTATGGATTGTGGCAGCTTAGTTAAACAAATGCGAATTAATTGATTCTGGCTGTAAGGGTTGGAAAGGAACTGATTCTTTCGAATCATGTCTTCAAATTATTCTGCTGGCGTGCGGAACTCAGACTGTTTGAAATTACGCTGCATAAGACTGTGTTTAACTCTGTCCTGCGTGTTTTCGGACCAATATGCCGATAGAAATGCATGATAAAAATCATTCAGATTATTACAATCTCTAATGAGTGCGCGCATCCGCGTCGCCGGTTCGTTTTCTAAATATCCACACATAAATTCCAGTTTGTGACTTAGTGGCCAATTTGGTGGAAGTGCGTACATAAATTGATCTAACCATGCACATGGATGTATGTCATTCTTAGAGTTGCGGAAGATCTTAAATTTCTGAACAGTCAAAAAGTGTTTATAGTCAAAGTTTTCGCCTCGTGGTGACAAAGACCTACCGCGTCTGTCCCAGTCCCAATGACGATTATTGTCAAGTTCGCGCGCCTGGCGCTCTCTTGTCGCATCCCGTAAATGAAACACATTATTATCTTCAAACCCCTCTGCTATCTGTGATTCCAAATTTCTTTTGCTGTCTTTTCCTACAATTTCGCCTTCGATTTGTTTGACTTGCTTTCGTAATGCCTCAACTTCCCTTTTAACGCGTTCATTAAATTTTCCCTGATTTTCAACATGCTTATTTATGTTCTGGTACTCTTCGGTTTCTGCAAATGGCAATGGTGCTGTATCATCTGAATCTCTGTCCCCATTTACACTAAGATTTGTCAATTTGTCTGAAATCTCCTCAACTCTTTCCGATAAATCACCTATTTGTTCTTTCTGTTTATTTACGTCTTCCGTAAGTGTCGCGACTCGGGTTTCGGCATTGTCACATTTAGTAGTGAACTGTTCATACTGTTGCGTTAAGTTATTTATTCTGTCGTTTGGTGCGGATTTCTCGATTCTTTCAAGTATTTCTTCCTTATCGTGTGCACATTGTAAATTTAACTCTGAAAATTTTTGTACTATCACGCGATCTTTTTCTTCCTGTTCTCGGTCCTCTCTGAAAATTTTTTGTACTATCACGCGATCTTTTTCTTCCTGTTCTCTGTCCTCTTCCTCTTGTCTAATCTCTGTTGACATTAAAGTATTATTGTGAGCATTCAAAATCGGTTGTACTTCTTCTCTAATTTCTTTCTTTGATTCGTCTTTCATGTTTTTTAAACATGTCCCTATTTGTGAGCCTAACTGTTTTCCAGTGTTCCCATATCAGTTTTTAATTCAGATCGTAAAGTTCCCATCTCTGTTTTAATTGTTCCTAACTCTGTTTTAAATTCAGATCGAAACTGCTCCATTGTTCCCCTATTTGCTTTTAATTCAGATCCCAAATCTTCTGTCGTTAACCACGCAATCTGAGAATTTTTCGATTGTGAAAAATTTTGAACTGTCTCCGGACTATTTTCCCGACTTATTAAACTGTTTTCAACTCCATTATCCATCATACTGTTTTCCTCTGTTGGCGAGTTCGCCATGTTAACAATTTCGTCATTCTCACTATTCATCATTTTTGCCTTTTTCATAGATCGCGTAATCATTTACAAAACATACAAAACTCGTCACTGTACGAAAATTACACACAATGACTCTTTATCTCCAACAATACCATTCATACGAAATGTTTCCTTCAAACACGATTAACGAACAATTGAAATAATTGCACTAAATTGTCAAACCCGTAGACAAGACAACAAATTTAAATTTTGAAAAATACCATTAGAAGAATGCCAATTACCAAATCTACACATGCAATATAAACTACAAATTACTACAACAATACTACTGTCTACTATTTTTACAATCAGAAGAATTCCAAGGGACGATCCGAAGCAGCGGTCGCCACGTGCATGGGGGCTTAATTAAATAAAATGCAAATATTTTTAGTAGCTGTATGTCCGATTACGCTGTGTCTCGTAAACGGTTGGCCCTGACTAGTTTTAGTACGCAATCTGACTGCATAGAACAACAACAAAGAATGAAATGAAAATTTCCTGTTAACACAATTAATTAATTAAGTCCCCAGCAACTATGAAACCTACGAAACCAAAGCACAAGTGTAATTGTTCTGTGTGTGGGAGTGTGACTCAACGTACACATCTGGCACGGTTCTTCTTCAACAAGACAAGAAATTTTAAATACCATTTATACTGAAGTAATTAAAAAATAGAAATACTATAATTGCGTAAGGAAAGCAGAATTACACTCTAATACAAGAACACAAGCCAGATGCTTTGTTGACTGAACCTGTAATGCTGCATTATTTAAGACATTGAGATAATAAAAAGAAAAGGAAAAATTTTTTTTTACCTTGATATATTGACGAAAATCACTCTAATCATTACAATATATCTCCACACCGACTCTCTACTACCACATCTCAACAAGAACTTTTCAGTATCACATCTCAGCAAGCACTCCCTGCTACGAGTTCTCAACAAACACTTTTCACTAGCACATCTCAACAAGCACTGACTACTACGAGTTCTCCCCAAGCACTGTCAGTGGAGGCGGCTGAATAATACTCTTTGGCGCAATCTCTGGCGCTGTGGCTCAGTGTAGCCACCTTTCAACAATACCATGCTGCTGTAAGCACAAGTGTTTCGAAGCACACAATTCAGAGCACAACGTTGAATGTAAGCCTGCCCAGCAAACGACCGCTAAGTGTTCCCATGTTGACCCAACGACATCGTCAGTTAGGCTTGCAGTTGACACGGGATCATCAAAACTAGATCATCCACAGTAAAAATATGTCACCTCATCGAATGAAACACCTTGATTCTCACGCCAGGCCAATGGTCGTGTGCAGATACGCTGTCAACCACGCGAACGGCTACTCCAAATGTGCACCGCGCCACAGACGCAGGCCAGAGGCGGCAGTTGAATCTACCGAGCTGATCCCGCAGATGTTCTTCCTCATCACTCAAGCTTCAGAAGTACATGACGTGACACACAAACGGCTGACGGAGATAATTCTCTTTGACTCTAAAGGTTTCGTACCAGAATAACGGTAGAAACATATTTACATACATAAAGCGTCGTCATTAATGAAGAAAACCAAACAAAGTTATCTTCGGCAAATACTATAACCTATCAGTGAAGATGGTAGATGCTTCAGTAACAAGATATGGAAAATACACTACTGCCCATTAAAATTGCTACACCATGAAGATGACGTGCTACGGACGCGAAATTTAACCGACAGAACGAAGATGCTGTGATATGCAAATGATTAGCTTTTCAGAGCACTCACACAAGGTTGGCGCCGGTGACGACACCTACAACGTGCTGACATGAGGAAAGTTTCCAACTGATTTCTCATACACAAACAGCAGTTGACCGGCGTTGCCTGGTGAAACGTTGTTGTGATGCCCCGTGTAACGAGGAGAAATGCGTACCATCAAGATTCCGACTTCGATAAAGGTCGGGTAGTAGCCTATCGCGATTGCGGTTTATCGTACCGCGACATTGCTGCTCGCGTTGGTCGAGATCCAATGTCTGGTAGCAGAATATGGAATCGGTCGGTTCAGGAGGGTAATACGGAACGCCGTGCTGGATTCCTACGGCCTCGTATCACTAGCAGTCGAGATGACAGGCATCTTATCCGCATGGCTGTAGCGGATCGTGCAGCCACGTCTTCATCCCTGAGTCAACAGATGGAGACGTTTGCAAGACAACAACCATCTACACGAACAGTTCGACGACGTTTGCAGCAGCATGGACTATCAGCTAGGAGACCATGGCTGCGGTTACCCTTGACGCTGCATCACAGACAGGAGCGCCTGTGATGGTGTACTCAACGACGAACCTTGGGGCACGAATGGCAAAACGTCATTTTTTCGGATGAATCCAGGTTCTGTTTACAGCATCATTATGGTCGCATCCGTGTTTGGCGACATCGCGGTGAACGCACATTGGAAGCATGTATTCGTCATCGCCATACTGGCGTATAACCCGTCGTGATGGTATGGGGTGCCATTAGTTACACGTCTCGGTCCCCTTTTTTTCACACTGACGGCATTTTGAACAGTGGACGCTACATTTCAGACGTGTTACGGCCCGTGGCTCTACCCTTTATTCGATCCATGCGAAACCCTACATTTCAGCAGGATAATGCACGGCCGCATGTTGCAGGTCCTATACGGACCTTTCTGGATACAGAAAATGTTCGACTGCTGCCCTGGGCGGCACGTTCTCCATATCCCTCACCAACTGAAAACGTCTGGTCACTGGTGGCCGAGCAACTGGCTCGTCACAATACGCCAGTCGCTACTCTTGATGAACAGTGGTATCGTTTTGAAGCTGCATGGGCAGCTGTACCTGTACACGCCATCCAAGCTCTGTTTGACTCAATGCCCAGGCGTTATTACGGCCAGAGGTGGTTGTTCTGGGTACTGATTTTTCAGGATCTATGCGCCCAAATTGCGCGAAAATGCAATCACATGTCAGTTGTAGTATAATATATTTGTCTAATGAACATCCGTTTATCATCTGCATTTTTTCTTGGTGTAGCAATTTTAATGGTCAGTAGTGTATATAAATGTCAAAAAGTCTTCTGAATATTTTCTGGCCAAAACGAGCGTACTAGAATCAAACATAGGCACTAATTTGAGACATTAATTTCCGAGAATGTACCATTTAAGCACAACATTGTGTGGTAGTGAAATATGGACTGTGGTAAAACCTGAAACGAAGAGAATCGAAGCATTTGAGATGTGGAGCTATACAAAAATGTTGAAAAGTATGTGGACTGATAAGCGAAGGAATGAAGAGGCTCTCCGCAGAATCGACGAGGAAAGGATTATATGGAAAACACTAACAAGAAGAAGGAACAGCATTGTAGGACATCTGTTAGTATATCACAGAATAACTTCCGTGGTACTAGAAGGAGCTGCAGAGGCTAAAAACTATAGAGGAAGACAGAGATTATAATACATCCAGCAAATAATTAAGAACTAGGTTTCAAATGCTACTGTGAGATGAAGAGGACCAGTCAGAAAACTGGTAATTCAAAAAAAATTAAAAAAAGGAAAAGACAAAACCCACAAACTGGAACATTCTATCACACTTCGCAACAAAGGACACAGATGAGAAGCAGAACTTTTATTCTCCAGTCTGTAATGTCCGAAATATTCACTCAAATTGCCACAAACCACAGCGAAGGAACATCACATTTCACTAAAGCATAAGCATGACCTGACATTAGAAGTGGATATAGCTCGAAGGACCGTTTGCAATTCGTGAACGAAAATATAGAACGGAGCAATGAGTATTAATTACCACTTTGTTTGGGATTCGTAGACTCTGAGTGAACTTTTGACTCAGAGTTTACTAAATATATACTGAATCCAAGTAATGTTTGTATACTAGAGAATTTATACGTCAATCTTACAGCCTCCATTCGACTTCAGGAAGCTAGTGCGAAACCCAAAGCTGCATGAGAAGTCAGCAACAGACATCCATATCAGTAAAACTACTTTCAGTAGTCTTATGTTAGTTTCCAGATGTTTGAACAAGAGAAGCGAAGATGGAATATGTTTTAATGGAACTTATCTGAATCACCTCCTTTCTGTTGTTGAACCTGTACTCTTTTCATGTAATGCGTGTGAAATTCAACAGTCTAATTCAGGTTCCAAAAAAAATGGTTCAAATGGCTCTGAGCACTACGGGACTTAACATCTGGGGTCATCAGTCCCCTAGAACTTAGAACTACTTAAACCTGACTAACCTAAGGACATCACACACATCAATGCCCGAGGCAGGATTCGAACCTGCTACCGTAGCAGTCGCGTGGTTCCAAACTGAAGTGCCTAGAACCGCTCGGCCACCACGGCCGGCCCTAATTCAGGTCAACATGGACAAGACACGGTAAAAAATCAGTTACAGTGAATTAAAAATAATATGCAACGAACGTACTAAAAAGTATTAATTAATGATCGGTAATTGCCTGTTATTTAAATTTCTCCTTTACATTGTAATAAAACTACACTGTCTGATGCAAAGTGTCCGAGCACCTATTAGTGGTGGCTTAGGAAAATTGGTTTGATGTCTGTTCGACGCATAATTATACGATGGTTTCAGCGACGCTTATGTAAGATAACAGGGCCAAGTGTGTCCATCCTTGGAATTTATGATAGCTTGAACTCTACTGGAGACATTTTCAATGACGTGTCTAAATGCCTGTGGAGAATTCCTCAACAGCGGAAAGCAGAGAAGGTAGTCGTATGTTGGCTGCTGGGGTCTGGAGCAAAGTCAACGTTCTAAATCATCACAAAAGTGTTCCACTGACGTCAGGTCGGGACTCCAGGAGGACCAGTCCATTTCAGGAATGTTATTGTTTACACATCATTGCCTCACAGGGTGCGTTATCGTCTCCCAAATGTTCCTCTACTGTGTGCAGTACACGATGCTGTAAATTGTGTTCGAACCCCAACGCATTTAGCATTTTCTCAAGTGCAATACGGAGACCGCACTTTAACCACGAAAAACACAATCATACCCTAACCCCACCTCCTCTGTATTTCACTTCTGGTACAACACGTGATGGCAGGTAGTGTTCTCCAAGCATTTGCCAAACTGAAACTCTTCAGTCAGATTGCCACCGTCTCAACGTAACCCATCGCTCCAGACCACTCGTTTCGAGTCACCCTGTCCAGTGATATAGCTCTTTACACTACTTCAAGAACAGTTTACCATTGACTATAGAAATGTCTGGCTAATGACGAGTTGCTCAGCTATTGTATCCTATGCTTTTTAACTCACTACGCGCAGTCACTGTGCTACTTGGATTGCTGGTGGCACTTTCGGACTCACGAGTGATTCCTTCCGCTGATTCCAAGCGATTTTTTACAGCTGCTCCACTAGTGTCAGTCCTAGTCGAGGGAAAGGGAAATTTTATCAAAATCCAATGAAGGCGCGGTTGGGCGATGAAATCTGGGGCCGCTGGCAGAGTGTGGTAACAGTCGCCATCCAGCGGGCCGGGCAAGGTAAACATGGCACTCGCGGGCGCGGAATCTGAGACAGCGGCATTGCACGCAAGATTTGTTTTGAGTGGAGCAACAACGAGGCAGGAAACTGTAGAGTTGCATTAAGTTATTTTTATGTTATTGCGATGTTTGAGGCGGGGCACTAGGCCAGAGCCTAGAGTGTATGAGAAATCGGTTGAAAACTTTCCTCATGTCAGCATTTTGTAGGTGTCACCACCGGCGCCAACCTTGTGTGAATGCTCTGAAAAGCTAATCGTTTGCATATCACAGCATCTTCTTCCTGTCGGTTAAATTTTGCGTCTGTAGCACGTCATCTTCGTGGTGTAGCAATTTTAATGGCCAATAGTGTAAATAGACGGGCAATTTTAGCTTGCGACGGAGTGTGCCAGGTCAGTCGAGCATCGGGACGGACCTGTACTGGTCTTCGCTTATAGAGGCGAGTCTGGCAGCAATGTTATAAGTATCCTGTATAAACTTGTATTCTGTTTTCTATGTACTTGTTCGGGCTATATTCCACCTCCGGTGGCACAACACCAGGGCGGGAGGGAACGCCAGCCTGGAACTTGGTGATCGCACGGTCTGCCTGAAAGAGGGCAGTAACAGCGGTCTGCAGCACGCCCAGGAGGGGCTCGGTTACACTCGAGCCTACGGGCCACGTTCGCTTCCCACCTGGCGTACTGGGATCCGGGCGAGGCGTACACTGTGGAAGGAGCAGCAGCGCTGCAACAGCGCCAGAGACGGCGGCGCGGGTGTTGCCATCCAGAAAGCATCACTAGGGGCAAGTTGCGACATAGCGTCCAGCAGGGCGTGGGTTCGAGTCCTGTCCTGTCCTGGGAGCAGCGGCGGCCCGAGGGCGACGGATGACCAGTACATCCACGTTCGTCCCATGGTCGGACAGAGCAGGCCAAACGGGGCGGAGGGCGGACTGACTGTACCGAATACCGTTGTATCACCCTGCACTGCCCCTCGACGCTCTTTAACTTGCTCGACCTCCTGACAAATTACAGCGTGGTGGGTCCCGGTTTCAGCTCGGCCAGCTGGAGTCTCGGGTTCGACCGCCCGACTCCGCAACACAGCTATCCTCCGCATTGTTCGAAGGACCATGTCCGTCAGTATTTGAGGACTGCCTAGTCTTGCTTTAGTTGTGGTTGTTCCTTCCTGTTTAATCTTCAGAATCATATCACGAACAGTCGACCTGGGCAGGTTTGGAATGGCTGAAATGACCCTGATGCATCTGTTATTCAACTTACACATCAAACGAGTAGTCTACGTTACTGAGCTCTCCCGATCGACCGAGTCTGCTGTTACTGCTTCCCTACTGATTACAGAACACTCTTCGCCTGCATTTATAGTGGAGGGTCTGCCTCTAGTGACATCTATCGGTCAATTCTGCATTACGCTATTGTGTTTAGACACTTTTCATCAGATAGTGTACACCTTTGAAGCTTACTTACAGTGTTAAGCCGGCCGTTGTGGCCGAGAGGTTCTAGGTGCTTCAGTTCGGAACCGCGTTGCTGCTACGGTCGCAGGTTCGAATCCTGCCTCGGGTATGGTTGTGTGTCATGTCCTTAGGTCAGTTAGGTTTAAGTAGTTCTAAGTCTAGGGGACTGATGACCTCAGATGTCCCACAGTGCTTAGAGCCATTTGAACCATTAGGTTCAAATGGCTCTGAGCACTATGGGACTCAACTGCTGAGGTCATTAGTCCCCTAGAACTTAGAACTAGTTAAACCTAACTAACCTAAGGACATCACAAACATCCATGCCCGAGGCAGGATTCGAACCTGCGACCGTAGCGGTCTTGCGGTTCCAGACTGCAGCGCCTTTAACCGCACGGCCACTTCGGCCGGCTGAACCATTAGAACTTACAGTGTAAGCATCTGTACCCTTTTAGAGTATGCAGTGATAAAAAAACCTCATGTGCTACATCATGTTACTTTTTTAATACAAAAATGACTTAGAGTAAATGAATTCTTAGCAATTTAGTTAAACATCAGAGGAAACGGATAATCCGTTCCTGTGGAGCTGTGGCGTGATGCAGAGCGTGTAGGCACCATACAGGCGTGTTATCAACATGGTGACACATCGACAGCTGCAGGATGAGATTTTCAACACTACCATCAGATCTCGCCACCACGTCTAGTGATTTAACATTAACCTCAATACTCTTAGGTGACAAAAGTCATGGGATAGTCTTAATACAGTGTGGGACTTCTTTTGTCCGGCGTAGTGCAGCAACTCGACTGGCATGGATTCAACAAGTCGTTGGAAGTCCCATGCAGAAATACTGGTCATGCTGCCTCTATAGCCGTCCAAAACTGTGAAAGTATTGCCGGTGCAGGATTTTGTGCGCGAACTGACCTCTCGATCATGTCCCATAAACGTTCGGTGTGATTCATGTCGGGTGATCAGGGGCCAAATCATTAGCAGGAATTGTCCAGAATGTTCTTCAAAGCTATTGTGAGTCGGTGACATGGCGCATTGTCATGCATAACATGAAGTCCATGAGTGGATGCCGAACATAAACATTTCCAGTCAATGATCGGTTCAGTTGGACCATAAGACGAAGTCTGTTCCATGTAAACACTGTCCACTCCATTGTGGAGCCACCACCAGTTTGCACAGTGCCGTGTTGACAACTTGGGTCCGTTGTTTCGTAGGGTCTGTGCCACACTCTAACCCTGCCATCAGCTGTTACCAATGGGGCTCATCCGACGAGGCTACGGTTTCCCTGTCGTCTAGGCTCCGACCAATGTGCTCACGAGCCCAGAAGAGGCGCTGCAGGCAATGTCGTGCTGTTAGCAAAGGCACTCGCGTCTACTGCCATAGACCATTAACGACACATTTCGCCCCACTGTCCTAACGGATACGATCGTCACACGTCCCTCATTGATCTCTGCGGTTATTTCACACAGTGTTTCTTGTCTGTTACTACTGACAGCTCTACGCAAACGCCGCTGCTCTCGGTCGTTAAGCGAAGGTAGTCAGCCATCGCGTTGTCCATGGAGAGAGATAATGCCTGAAATTTGGTTCGGCACACTCTTGACGCTATGGGTCTTGGAATAAGGAGTTGGCCAACGATTTCCGAAATGGAATGTCTCATGCGTCTAGCTCCAACTACCATTTCGCTTTCAAAATCTCTTAATTCCCTTCGTGCAGCCATAATCACGTCGGACTCTCTTTCACATGAATCAATCGAGTACGAATGACACTCCACTAATTCACTGCCTTTTTATACCTTGTGTACGCGATACTACCGCCACGTCAGTGTATGCTACTGGCTTATGTTTAACTTCTCACTTCCACATATCTGCTGCGTCGCTTATTTCCCATAATCTGTATCAGAGGCTCTACCAATGTGTATTTTTTCTGGCAAAGACTCTCTGTGCAGTACTATTTTCTTTAGTACCCCTTTATTTCGTACTTGCAATGCTGCAGCACATACGTCAGATGAAACTTAAAATTAGCCGACAGGCGTTTGAGAATAAAAGAAGAGACAGGATTTGACAAACGATGCTTGAACCGTGTCTCTGTCATTTTCTTCCACCCCTCCCCCCCCCCCCCTCTCCCACAACCTTCTCTAAACCCCGACTCCTCCACTTGTAGTTGTACTTTGTACCTGCATTGTGTGTGTGCGTGGGAGTTCAATGTTAATTTTGGTTCTTGTGTGTGGAAAAGGGGGGGGGGGGCGGGTGTGGTGGAGGGGACCATAATAGATCTGATGCTGCAGTATGTTTTTCAAGGTAGACTGAAATTACTAAACATGCAATGATAATACATTACTGAGTAATTACTTTTTTATAGAATTTATAACATACAGTAACGTCGTTGTCCTTGTGTTAGTGGACCAGACACGTTTAACCCAGCAACAAAAACAAATGGCTGCCTCTGCGATTCATGGAGGGGCGCATAATATAAAGGTGCATGTAGTTTCAACAGGGCCGCGCCTACGTCGTCTCCACATCCTGTACCGAAGAAATAGGCGCAAGCCTGAGGCTTTTAATCGTTCCACGTCGCGCCCCAACTGTATTGGGGAATGCAAAACACTTTCTCGTAGCAGCAAATCTCGTCCAATTGCCTCTCAGTTGACAGGCGAGCAGCCCGAGACGACTAAGTACTTTCTCAAGGCTAAAGGCTAATTGTTCGGGTCGACACCTCAGGCTGCACTACGGTGACCAACACAGCAGATACCACCAATGTGTAGACTCACGAACAATAAAACGCAGTAATTATATTCGAACGACGTACACTGTTTACCATTTAGCTTCCGATTTCTGGCGCTTTTGGTGTAATAACACCAAAACTCAAGAAAACCTGTACGAATTGTTCGTAATGCGCCGTATTATGTACACTTCCTTGCATATGCTCCTAGCTCGTGGTCGTTTGTAGCTGTAAACTTCCATAGGCTCATGTACTGCAATTAAAACTGTGTGCAACGAATTAAACATAAGCCAAATAGTTTATAATTAATAAAAATAATTCTAAATCAAACCAGTTTAGTGCAATAGCACTGCTGTTTAAATATATGAATATAAAAATAACATCCCCGATGTTATTCAATCTGTATATTGAGCTAGCAGCAAAGGAAACAGAAGAAAAATTCGGAGAAGGAATTAAAATCCATGGAGAAGAAATAAAAACTTTGAGGTTTGCCGATGACATTGTAATTCTGTCAGAGACAGCAAAGGACCTGGAAGAGCAGCTGAACGGAATGGACAGTGTCTTGAAAGGAGGATACAAGACGAACATCAACAAAAGCAAAACGAGGATAGTGGAATGTAGTCTAATTAAATCGGGTGATCCTGCGGGAATTAGGAAATGAGACGCTTAAAGTAGTAAATGAGTTTTGCTGTTTGGGGAGCAGAATAACTGATGATGGTCGAAGTAGAGAGGATATAAAATGTAGTCTGCCAATGACAAGGAAAGCGTTTCTGAATAAGAGAAATTTGGTAACGTCGAGTATAGATTTAAGCGTCAGGAAGTCGTTTCTGAAAGTATTTGTATGGAGTGTAGCCATGCATGGAAGTGAAACATGGTCGATAAATAGTTGAGACAAGAAGAGAATAGAAACTTTCGAAATGTGGTGCTACAGAAGAATGCTGAAGATTAGATGGATAGATCACCATGTAACTAATGTAACTAATGAGGAGGTATTGAATAGAAATGAAGAGAAGATAAATTTGTAATGAAATTTTGCCGGCCGGAGTGGCCGAGCGGTTCTAGACGCTACAGTCTGGAACCGCGCGACCGCTACGTCGCAGTTTCGAATCCTGCCTCGGGCATGGATGTGTGTGATGTCCTTAGGTTAGTTAGGTTTAACTGGTTCTAAGTTCTAGGGGACTAATGACCTCAGCAGTTGAGTCCCATAGTGCTCAGAGCCATTTGAACCATTTGAACCAAGATAAATTTGTGGCACAACTTGACTAGAAGAAGGGATCGGTTGGTAGGGCATATTCTGAGGCATCAAGGGATCACCAATTTAGTATTGGAGGGCAGCGTGGAGGGTAAAAATCGTAGAGGGAGACCAAGAGATGAATACACTAAACAGATTCAGAAGGATGTAGGTTGCAGTAGGTACTGGGAGATGAAGAAGCTTGCACAGGATAGAGTATCATGGAGAGCTGCATCAAACCAGTCTCTGGACTGAAGACCACAACAACAACAACAACAACAACAACAACAACTGAAGTTAAGAAACGAGAGGAACACAGAATTAATAAATGCTTAAAATAGGACATTCGAATGTCTTGGCGTAGACTAGAAGGTAATGGGAACACGTGAGGTGGTCATCTAATGATCAGTTGTGAAAGTAAAAACTCGCGTTGCCTGCTCAGTGACTGCGTGATTGCACCTAAAGAATGGGTAACTAAAAAAGCATGAATCGTGAATGAACCTTCATACTCTCCACGACATTACAAGGATCGCAACATCTACTTCCTCCTTGCCATCGCGCCTACAAATAATCTCTGAGTTTGCCTACTCTCACATAATCTCGCCAAATACTACAAATCGTTGATCAAAAGACTCTGTGTGTGTTATGATCTGCTGCTGATTGCTGCTGGAGGGGGGGGGGGGGGGGGGGTTAGAAATCTTTAACCACTACCTACTGATCGAGAAGTCCTCGTTCGTCGTCTACCGCAGAGGAAATGATTCCTGCTCGCTCTCCAGAGTAAGACGTGCTTCTGAGATTGCACAACTTTCTGTACGCCAACGAGACGGCTTTTATAGTGTATTCTGACTAATGGTACAGAATGGAATACAGAAAAGTAATCGGAGGTTCACGGGGTTGAGTCTCTACGTGGAAGTCTGGTTTTCATCTTCTCTTTTTTTTACATTACGTACACTGCAAATAAACGAAAATAACCTTCCGTATCTTGTATTTATTAATATTTTCATAAAATGCACGATATACAAAGGCAAAGAACGGACTGGAAAGGATTGTAAGGTGTACACGAGAAGTTCACGTATAATGTTAGATGCTTTATTGTTTTACACTTGATGATTTACACGTGCTGAGGTGAAATGCATCGTAAAAACAGTGGAAGCAGTAACTTTCCTAGCACCTTGTACACTTTAGAGACGTAGCATTTTAACTATTACGTGATTCTTTTAAAGTTTCTATTGGGAAACAAACTTGGTTTACTTTATAAAAGGTTCTCTCTCATTGCATATTTTGGCGGCAAAACAAGCGTAAGGCATCATTTCGTCAAATATCGGCGAGGATAGCTGGTGATGTAATGAAACTAGTGGAATATGAAGTTGAAGAGGTGGAGAAAGTCAGCCAACCAGTTGCAAACCAAACGTTTATTTAGCCCTTGACCTAGGTGTCGATATTTCTAAAAATATCTTCTTCAGAAAGAGTGGGTCTTGTTACATCACATATGACGTAATAAGGCCCACTCTTCTCATTTATTTTTAGAAATATCGAAACCTAGGTCAAGAGCTAAATATACCTTTCGTTTGCAACTGGTCGGCTGATTTTTTTCTATCTTGTCAAATTTATGCAGTTGCTGATTCGCTGCCATGTTTAAAATTTTGGAATGCGAAGTCCTGTACGCTTCAATTACAGTTCCTTTTGGAAAGTTATTTGCAGAGTTCTCGTGGACCCTGCAGGCACAGTCAGTTCTTAGAAATTTATATGAAATCCCAAATTTTCCTATACTTCTTCTTTTCAGGCCTTTCATAAAAATATTAATAAACGCTATATATTGTGCACTAATTGGGTTTGTTTGCAGTTTTATCTACTTAAACACTGAAATTTAAAAAAAAATGAAAACATAATTTCACATGGAGACTTGACCCCACGATCCTCAAATTGCCGTTCCGCATCCTTCCCGCAGTTCCGGCTGCTGCCTGCTAACACCGCTAACGCAAATAACTGATGCCTCGCCCACTACGCGCCAAAACTGCTGTTTCTTCTAAAAGCTTGGCCATCCGGAGTTCCCACTTCTGTCCTTTTCATTTTTGGCCAAACCCTGCATATACCATAAATCGATCATCATTTTTGAATTTTCTCCTTTCATCAGTTAAATTCAATATCTCTTGTGTTATCCAAGGATTCTTACCAGGCCTTGCCTTTTTGTCTATTTGATCCTCTGCTGCCTCCATTAGTTCATCTCTTAAAGCTTCCCAATCGTCTTCTACTGTATTCCTTTCCCCCGTTCAAGTGAACAGTTGTCTGATGCTCCCTCGTAAGCTCTCAACAACCTCTAGTTCCTTCAACTTATCCAAGTCCCATCTTCTTAATTTTCCACCTTTTCCAATATCATTAGCTTTAATCTGCAGTTCATAATCAATAACCAAGTATCTCGTTTCCTAACCTCATTCCCTTAGCATCACCTGATTTACTTCGACTAAATTCCATTATCTTTGTTTCACTCTTGTTGATGCTCATATTATACCCTCCTTTCAGGACACTGTCCATTCCATTCAACTGCTCTTCCAAGTCCTTTCTACAATGTCATCAGCAAAACTCTCCGTGAACTTTAATTCCTACTCCAAATTCTTCTTCTGTTTTCTTTGCTCCTTGCTCAATGTACAGATCGAATAACGTTGGCAATAGGCTACTATCCTGTCTCCCTCCCTTCTCAACCACTGCTTCCATTTCATGCCCCTCGATTCTTATAACTGTCGTATGGTTATTGTACAAGTTGTAATTAGCCTTTCGCTCTCTGTATATTACCGTTACGTAGGCAGACAATAAGACATGCCGTATGAAATATTTGAGTGTTACTTAGAGTTTTCCCAGATATTTCTGTCCCATAAAAGGATTTATTACTTTCGGTTATTTAACTAAAAATCCACTTCGCTTAGCTACAATGGAAATATTGTTTGGTAATTCTATTTTTACATTTCAGCAGTATGGCTAGCAATAAAGCATTCAGATCCCAAATTACCTCGTTAAGTAATGACTCAATAAACAATGAAACAAAACAACCACAACAGTCTTTGCAAATAACTAACTAGCTTGAGATTTCAGAGAATGCAAATGCCTTTCTTCCACAGATGAATACTTTGGTTGTAAACGCAACAGAACACTTCTCCCATAGTGAACAAGAAATTTCAGGAGGCGAATAGGCAGGCGACAAATCGTCTCACCCATGCGAAATTTCACGTCAACGACTTACTGAGACAGTCTGTTCTGGTTTTGCTTCCATTTCTTTCAATCAAACTACATGAGTCTACATCTGTTATTGGCAATACGCACTCAGTCGTTGCAAATCCCGCAAACATGAAAGTGATGATGATGATGATGATGCTGTCTGGTTTGTGGGGCACTCAACCGCGTGGTCATCAGCGCCCGAGTAAACATGAGAGCACAAATCAATAATTTGCTACTAAAGATGGACAAAACACTAGAACAAAACACAAGATCATAAGAAGGAAGAGGCAGAAATATCAATAAACGTTCTAACCTGCTCACTATATATTTCCGTATGAAGTTTAGCCCAACTTTACCGCCCACTCTGCAAAGCGTCTACGTATTAGCAAAACAATGTACTCTCAAACTGTTATCCAGCTTAAACTCGTGTGTTAACCTTTGACTGAAGAGAACCTAATTTGAACAGAACTGTAACTTGGTCTAAATACAACTTGTCTTTATATATAATGCGCAACTGAAGTAAAACAATCATCTGGCCCAAGTCAAAATTTCCACTTACCTCGCGTCTCGACAACATTGTTGTTCTCGAAAGCACAACAACAACGGCTAAGCTAGATTTCTGTTTCTAAATAAATATTCAAACTATTGCGTACCACATAGTGCATTGTGGTAATGCGTAACGATATACCTTTAAACAGTGGACTGGGAAGAATAACTATTCCTATGAAATGATTTTGCAAGACAATGATTTTAGAATGAAGTATGTATTAAAAAAAAATAGAGTAAAATTTTGCGTGAGTTTTATACATAAAATTTGTCTGAACAATACTGTTTCTAACGAAGTGAACAACGATTAGATAAGGGTACAATGTTAACAGAGAATTTCTATAAAAATCAAACAACTTAATCAGTTGATATCTTAATGCATGTTCCAGGGAAGTGGTTGGCCTTTCTCTCAGCTCTGAACAAGTGAACAAAGTTAACTAGTTGCCAATAATCATTTCTACAAAATAGGTGCGCAGTGCTACTGTCTTACCTCAAACTTCACTTTTAAAAAAAGAATGTTATTCAAAATTTGTGTTCCTTTCGCCTTTCAGTTTATACGTCATATTCATCCTTGCTGTCCTTTACAATAAATCTTCCTTCTTGTAACAGATACCACCGCAAGCCAACACATCTGTATTAAATATGTTCATCACCTACCACGCATCAACTAAGAAAGTATCAGACTAGCAGAGACAAAGACTGTGCCACGACAAGACCAAAGATTGTTTAACAGTACCGTAACTTGCTTTCTCTCTGAAGTGCACATCGATAACATACACAAATCAAACCTGAGACGTCCACCTTACAACTTGAGGAAAAACAGCAAAACCTTTATGTAGAAATGTAACAAGAAATGACTTATGCCTGTTATTACGAAGTTTGAGGCCAGGCTACGTAGCCTTGAAACTGAACAAAATAATTTAAAAACTGCACGTCAGAATGACAAACAAAATCTACTTGAAAAATAAATACTACTGTACTGAGCACAGTAGTCCCGCAAGCACAGAAAGTCACGATCATCTTAATAAACAATTAGTGAATAGGCAGACGCATTAAAACTGAACACTGACGAACAAAAAGGACAACTCAGTATGTTAACAAAGAATGTTGAAGATCTGACTACAAAGATGGCAAATTTTACCACAAACACAGCCATGCACCGCCGCCTCCAGCAGACATTCATGGATACAATGATGTGATAAAAAGATCGAAATCGGTCACCGTTAAGAAAGTTAAGCGATCAAGACTGCTTCCAGTTTATTTTTAATAATTACAGATCGCTGTTTTCCTATATAAGAACTATGTTCTTTAAAATGTTACAGACAATGATTCTGATGTCACACTTCCTGTGCCATTTTTGTATCCAACAGAATATCAGGCACTTAATAATTTGCAAATAAAGTCAGACTAAAGTCAGTTTACAACAGAAGATGGACGTAAACCGCATGCGAGAACAGTTGACGCTTACCGAATGCACACTAAATGTTGATGACGACACCAATGACTTCATGCGTTCACACTAACAGTAACACTCTGAGATTTGTGATGAAAATACCAATTTGTGACGTCTTGGTGATTTTCCAAGGGAATAAGGCTTTTCTCCAAGACATGGTAGTGAGCCGCCATTCAGGCGCAGTAGAGAACATTCCACCTCTTGCCGAACTGACAGTTTCGATTACAAGCGCTTTCTCTTTGTTCGTAAATTCAAATTTTATCATAGTTTTAGCAACGACATCCACCCCAAGCGTGGCTGGATTAATTTTTGTTTTCACCGCCAGTAAATTGGTCTATAGGCCACAAACTGGAATTCATGTGTGGATATCTCGAAAGAGAGCCAGCCGTGAGAACGCGGTCTGTAATCAGAGAGTGTCAAAGTGAAGCTGAGTTTAACCGCACTTTTCTGTCTGTGTAATAGCCGCAAGCAACTCAGGATCGAGTAAAGCTTAGTATAACAATGATGAAAAACTTTGGTCAGTCCGAATTTTCTACCACAGTGAGTTACTTTGAGGAGGTGTTACGTAGAAACCAATATTTCACAAATTCTTAAGTCCGGCTGAGCTGATACGCATTTGCGTAACAAAATTGCCTTCGTATTTGTGTGACGTAAGGAACTAGACACCGAGAACCATATCACTAGAAAAGATGACAACAGAAATTGTAACTCACGATCACAGAAATGGCGAATGCTTTGGCAAAATTCATTATCACAGAGACAGTTAAGACGACAAAATATGCATCATCCGTATGATTTACACTGTCAAGACCGAAACAATTATCGTGACAGAAGCCATTTCCGCAGTAACGATCATGATCACGGTAATCGACAGAACAGACAGTATGAAAACGATAACAGTCACTATCACAGTATCAGAACAACTACCGGGGCGACTCGTATTCTAAAGGATACAATTCTGATAGAGGAAGCCGCAGAACTCATGGAAAAACAAAAATTACGGAGACAGTCGCGAAAATGGGCAATGTTATCAAAACAATAATGACAACAGTACAGTCAACATGGCGAAACGCTAGTAGATAAAGCCCGCCGCGACACACTGAGATAGTTAAGTGAGCCCGCCTAGCCTTATCAGCAATCTACGGCGTGGAAATAACACACAACAGTGACTCGCAATGCCGGCAGCTGCCAACATTATAAACAGGACTGGAAACATCGCTGCGGAAATAACAAATTTCGTGCTTCTTGAAGGCATAACAGGCAAACGACCTTGCCGCAGTGGTAACGCCGATTCCCGTCAGATCACCGAAGTTAAGTGCTGTTGTGGGTGGCTAGCAATTGGATGGGTCACCGCCCGGGTCTGCCGCGTGCTGTTTCAAGAGGGGTGCACTCAGCCCTGTTGAGGCAAATTGAGGAGCTACTTGACTGAGAAGTAGCTGCACCGGTCACGAAAACCGACAACGGCCGGGAGAGCGGTGTGCTGACCACGTGCTTCTACGTATCCGTATCCGGTGACGCCTCAGGGCTGAGGACGACATGGCGGCTGGTCGATTCCTTTGGGCCTACAAGGCCTGTTCAGACAGTGTTTGTTCTTGTTAGAAGACAGAAGAGATGTCTTATTACAGTAAAATGATAATGCACAGAAAGCTACTGCACATCGAGTGATACATTTAGGTAACATCAATTTATCTGCTGTTCTCGACACAGGTAGCCCCTATCTGTGATTAGTGAAATTCTGTTCAAAAGATGCAGGTAGGCGACAGAAAGTTCTGCATTACCTTTCTGTAAAATCGCAACTACAAGGTGCTATTTCAGGAAAAAGTACTGATGTAGGGCATCAAACTCCTTTGGATTTCAAATGTGAAGGCTATAAATTTGTAATGGTTTTCTTAATTGTACCTCTTTTGTCGACAGAAATTATATTGAGAGTAGACTTTTTAAATGAACACAAAGCAGTTTTAGTGTTTGATGACGCTGAGACAATCTTAGAAGCTTAAGATAAGTTAATTATTCTGAAAGTTAAAGATTGGATCTGAAGAGAAGATGAGGAAGTTAATCGCCTATGCATCAGACCATGCAACACGCTACCCATCTGAAATCTTTTATGATGACAGACGTTTTTTACGTACTTTTTTTGATGACATTGATCTAAAACAGATACACACAGTTTGATTCAAGAGAAAACAGATAAACTACAGCATTGCACTGATACAGAGAGGAGGAATCTTTGTGACGTTTTGTATTCACATTCAGTTGCTTCTCCTCACCGTACAGCAACTATATATATCTATGCTGTATGAAGATGTGAGCACCCACCACATGGCGCGCTATTAGCCATGCACACGACTTGGGTAGAGAAGCATATCTCAGTTGGCGCCACTGTGTGGATGTTCGTTGCTTCAATTCAGTTCTCATCTGTGAGCTGGACGCCAGCAGGTGCTTGGGCTGTGCTTTACATCCTACCTCTAGGTCAATGTGTCAACGGGCAGGCAAGGCGCGTCAGCTACTACATGTGGCATACACCTGGGTGTGTCTCAAGTCGACCCTCCTTGTCCGCCTCCCCTGAGGGGATCAACAACACCGAAGTGCGCAGTGCTGGCACGTGGCAACCCCCCATGGTGGGCTGTGGCAATTTTTGGAAATTTGTGTAAAGTTCTGTGGGACCAAACTGCTGTGGCCATCGGTCCCTAAGCTTACACAAAACTTGTTGTTGTTGTGGTCTTCAGTCCTGAGACTGGTTTGATGCAGCTCTCCATGCTACTCTATCCTGTGCAAGCTTCTTCATCTCCCAGTACCTACTGCAACCTACATCCTTCTGAATCTGCTTAGTGTATTGATCTCTTGGCCTCCCTCTACGATCTTTACCCTCCACGCTGCCCTCCAATGCTAAATTTGTGATCCCTTGATGCCTCAAAACATGTCCTACCAACCGATCCCTTCTTCTAGTCACGTTGTGCCACAAACTTCTCTTCTCCCCAATCCTATTCAATACCTCCTCATTAGTTACGTGATCTACCCACCTTATCTTCAGCATTCTTCTGTAGCACCACATTTCGAAAGCTTCTATTCTCTTCTTGTCCAAACTGGTTATCGTCCATGTTTCACTTCCATACATGGCTACACTCCATACAAATACTTTCAGAAACGACTTCCTGACACTTAAATCTATACTCAATGTTAACAAATTTCTCTTCTTCAGAAACGATTTCCTTGCCATTGCCAGTCTACATTTTATATCCTCTCTACTTCTACCATCATCAGTTATTTTACTCCCTAAATAGCAAAACTCCTTTATTACTTTAAGTGTCTCATTTCCTAATCTAATCCCCTCAGCATCACCCGATTTAATTTGACTACATTCCATTAACCTCGTTTTGCTTTTGTTGATGTTCATCTTATACCCTCCTTTCATGACACTGTCCATTCCGTTCAACTGCTCTTCCAAGACCTTTGCTGTCTCTGACAGAATTACAATGTCATCGGCGAAACTCAAAGTTTTTATTTTTTCTCCATGAATTTTAATACCTACTCCGAATTTTTCTTTCGTTTCCTTTACTGCTTGCTCAATTTACAGATTGAATAACATCGGGGAGAGGCTACAACCCTGTCTCACTCCTTTCCCAACCACTGCTTCCCTTTCATGTCCCTCGACTCTTATAACTGCCATCTGGTTTCTGTACAAATTGTAAATAGCCTTTCGCTCCCTGTATTTTACCCCTGCCACCTTCAGAATTTGAAAGAGAGTATTCCAGTTAACGTTGTCAAAAGCTTTCTCTAAGTCTACAAATGCTAGAAACGTAGGTTTGCCTTTTCTTAATCTTTCTTCTAAGATAAGTCGTAAGGTCAGTATTGCCTCACGTGTTCCAACATTTCTACGGAATCCAAACTGATCTTCCCCGAGGTCCGCTTCTACCAGTTTGTCCATTCGTCTGTAAAGAATTCGCGTTAGTATTTTGCAACTGTGACTTATTAAACTGATAGTTCGGTAATTTTCACATCTGTCAACACCTGCTTTCTTTGGGATTGGAATTATTATATTCTTCTTGAAGTCTGTGGGTATTTCGCCTGTCTCATACATCTTGCTCACCAGATGGTACAGTTTTGTCATGACTGGCTCTCCCAAGGCCATCAGTAGTTCTAATGGAATGTTGTCTACTCCCGGGCCCTTGTTTCGACTCAGGTCTTTCAGTGCTCTGTCAAACTCTTCACGCAGTATCTTATCTCCCATTTCATCTTCACCTACATCCTCTTCCATTTCCATAATATTGTCCTCAAGTACATCGCCCTTGTATAAACCCTCTATATACTCCTTCCACCTTTCTGCCTTCCCTTCTTTGCTTAGAACTGGGTTGCTATCTGAGCTCTTGATATCCATACAAGTGGTTCTCTTCTCTCCAAAGGCCTCTTTAATTTTCCTGTAGGCAGTATCTATCTTACCCCTAGTGAGACAAGCCTCTACATCCTTACATTTGTCCTCTAGCCATCCCTGCTTAGCCATTTTGCACTTCCTGTCGATCTCATTTTTGAGACGTTTGTATTCCTTTTTGCCTGCTTCATTTACTGCATTTTTATATTTTCTCCTTTCGTCAATTAAATTCAATATTTCTTCTGTTAATCAAGGATTTCTATTAGCCCTCGTCTTTGTACCTACATGATCCTCTGCTGCCTTCACTACTTCATCCCTCAGAGCTACCCATTCTTCTTCTACTGTATTTCTTTCCCCCATTCCTGTCAATTGTTCTCTTATGCTCTCCCTGAAACTCTGTACAACCTCTGGTTTAGTCAGTTTATCCAGGTCCCATCTCCTTAAATTCCCACCTTTTTGCAGTTTCTTCAGTTTCAATCTGCAGTTCATAACCAATAGATTGTGGTCAGAGTCCACATCTGCCCCTGGCAATGTCTTACAATTTAAAACCTGGTTCCTAAATCTCTGTCTTACCATTATGTAATCTATCTGATACCTTTTAGTGTCTCCAGGATTCTTTCAGGTATACAACCTTCTTTCATGATTCTTGAACCAAGTGTTAGCTATGATTAAGTTATGCTCTGTGCAAAATTCTACAAGGCGGCTTCCTCTTTCATTTCTTCCCCCCAATCCATATTCACCTACTACGTATCCTTCTCTCCCTTTTCCTACTGACGAATTCCAGTCACCCATGACTATTAAATTTTCGTCTCCCTTCACTACCTGAATGATTTCTTTTATCTCGTCATACATTTCATCAATTTCTTCATCATCTGCAGAGCTAGTTGGCATATAAACTTGTACTACTGTAGTAGGCATGGGCTTTGTGTCTATCTTGGCCACAATAATGCGTTCACTATGCTGTTTGTAATAGCTAACCCGCACTCCTATTTTTTTATTCATTATTAAACCTACTCCTGCATTACCCCTATTTGATTTTGTATTTATAGCCCTGTAATCACCTGACCAAAAGTCTTGTTCCTCCTGCCACCGAACTTCACTAATTCCCACTATATCTAACTTTAACCTATCCATTTCCCTTTTTAAATGTTCTAACCTACCTGCCCGATTAAGGGATCTGACATTCCACGCTCCGATCCGTAGAATGCCAGTTTTCTTTCTCCTGATAACGACGTCCTCTTGAGTAGTCCCCGCCCGGAGATCCGAATGGGGGACTATTTTACCTCCGAAATATTTTACCCAATAGGACGCCATCATCATTTAATCATACAGTAAAGCTGCATGTCCTCGGGAAAAATTACGGCTGTAGTTTCCCCTTGCTTTCAGCCGTTCGCAGTACCAGCACAGCAAGGCCGTTTTGGTTAGTGTTACAAGGCCAGATCAGTCAATCATCCAGACTGTTGCCCCTGCAACTACTGAAAAGGCTGCTGCCCCTCTTCAGGAACCACATGTTTGCCTGGCCTCTCAACAGATACCCCTCCGTTGTGGTTGCACCTACGGTACGGCCATCTGTATCGCTGAGGCACGCAAGCCTCCCCACCAACGGCAAGGTCCATGGTTCATGGGGGGACACAAAACTTAATCTAACTGAAACTAAAGACAACACACACGCCCCTGCCCGAGGGAGGACTCGAACCTCCAAGGGGGGGGGGGGGGGGAGGGGACAGCCTCGCGAACCGTGACAAGGCGCCTAGACCACGCGGCTACCCCGCCCGGCTGGGCTGTGGCTTAGTCGCGTCTGGCGTGACCCGTATCTATGAATAGGTCTCGTACCCATGTCCGCCAAGCCTTCTCACCAACAGCGAAAGTGGTTGTGGGCAACGGGTTTTACCCCCTCGGCCTCTCGGGGAATTTCTGTGGCCTCGCGCTGCACATCAGTCGGCCACTCAGTTGATCTCTCCCTACAGCTCAACGCTCTGCCAACTGCCGAGTACTGGACCGCGTGACGTCCCTTCTCGAGCTCTATTGTGGATCACTGTACAATTGCATTCTGTTTTTGGTGCGCGATCCATAACCCTCACAAATATGTTAAACCATTGTAGAAGATTATTACATATTTCAGTTTACAAGGTCATGAAAACAAAGAAGCACACGTTGTCTGTGTTGTATCCGGGAAGTGCAGAACAACAAAGACTAGAGGCGTGAGTTGAAAAACAAGTTTTATCTCCCAATTGAAGTTCACACAAGATATGAATACAAACACTGACAGACGAATTGTTCACTGAGTCCCTATCACAATCATACAACACTGTCGCTTCAGGTCTGCATATGTCCGTAGTTACAAGCGGTGAGCTGAAACACTTTGCGAGACTGCAGCCTGACTTTGCACTGTTGTCCACGGTGAGGAGTGCGCTTTTAACTAGTCAGCCGCTCCCGCCGGAGATTCGAGTCCTCCCTCGTGCATGGGTGTGTGTGTTTTTCTTAGCATAAGTTAGTTTAAGTAGTGTTTAAGTCTAGCGACCGATGACCTAAGCAATTTGGTCCCTTAGGAATTCACACACATTTGAACATTTTAACTAGTCCGGGCGAGCAGGAGTACACTGGCCGACGGTGGGTCCGCCGTGACGTGGCATGACGTGATTGGCCTGTAATCAGTTGGTCGCAAAAAAAAAAATATCTGTGAAGTCTTATGGGAGTTAATTGCTAAGGTCATCAGTCCCTAAGCTTACACACTACTTAAACTAAATTATCCTAAGGACAAATCCACACACCCACGCCCTAGGGAGGACTCGAACCTCCACCGGAACCAGCCACGCAGTCCATGACTGCAGCGCCTGAGACCGCTCGGCTAATCCCGCGCGGCAGTTGGTTGCTACTTTCCATATCTGCGGCTGCTGGCGTTGCTGGGGTTACTGCGGAAGCGGCTTAGGGGTGGCTGCGCTTGCGCTCTTAAGAGAAAGTGGTGCCGTCGCCTATCGGCCGTGAGCTGATCGTTGTCTGATTCCTGGTTCAAACGGCTCTGAGCACTATGGGACTTGGAAAAGGAGGGATGTCTTCCATTTTTGGATGTCTTGGTCCGGCGCAAAGAAGATGGCACTTTGGGTCATGCAGTATATCGGAAACCGACCCATACGGACTTATATTTGCATGCAAATAGCTGTCACCATCCTTCGCAGACGAGTAGTGTTCTAAGAACTTTGGTACACCGAGCACACGTCATATCTGATGAAAGTAGTTTAAAAGACGAACTTTTACATCTGAAGAGAGTTTTTGAGGACAACGGGTATTCTCCACAACAGATACGTAAGGCACTACAAATAAAACCTAAGGTTTCCATAAGGAATGCAGAAGATGACGAGGAAACATTTAAATCTATGGCTTTCCTGCCGTATGTGGGAAGCCTTTCATCCAAAATAGGACGGATCCTCACTAAACATAAAGTAAAAGTGATTTTTCGTCCACCGGCGAAGACGGCTGCACTCCTGGGTTCCGTTAAAGATGACTTACTACTCCGCAAACCTGGAGTTTACAAGATACCATGTGAATGTGGCCTTTCATATATCGGACAAACGAATCGTACAGTCCAATAGAGATGTACGGAACATCGCAGGTACACTCGGCTCTTACAACCCAGTAAATCGGCTGTGGCAGAGCATTGTATTGATTCTGGTCACTCTATGGTATATGAAAATGTCGAAATTCTGACTTCTGTTTCATCTTTCTGGGACTCCGTAGTAAAAGAGGCCATTGAAATTCGCTTGATGAAGAATTTAATTAATAGAGACAGCGGTTTCACATTAGATAAATCATGGAATCCGGCACTTTCAATATTGAACTTACAAAGACGTCGCTACAGTTCAGCTCCCAGTAATACATCGACCTCCCAGCATGGATCGAATGCGCAGTCACAGACGTAACTCATGCATATTGTACGTCTTTGCCGCCAATCAACATCACTGGCGCCTTGTTTATCTGTGGCCGCACGCGCAGTGGCGCGGTCCGCGAGTTTAAAAGGATGGAGCGAGCGCTGGAGCGTCAGTCGTACGGCTCTCTCTGAAGATGGCTGAAAGGTATACAGCCGAAATATTAGAAGAAGAAGCTGAATACATGCGGCTGCATTCCCGAAACTTAATGGAGCAGGAACAAACTAATTTACACGAGACAAGGATAAGCTAATTTCTATTCCCATGGGTGTCTATTAATGGACATGATACGCAGCTTAACCATATAATGTGCTGTGTGAATATATTTCTAACTTTCGCAAGTAAAGGATTGAGAAGTGAATGGTAGGTGGGGGGGGGGGGGGGGGTGAGGAGGGTGGCTCCTTTTAAGACTAACTTAAAACAGAACTTACCACTAACGTAATCATAACTCGAATGTTCCCTAGCACCACCCATTTCTAAAACTACCATTACGAATTACCATGCGTAAGAATCGATTTGCAGGTAATTAAATTAAACATGCTTTGTAATTATCCCAGTGCACCTAATAAGTAACCACCGTAACTTAAATTATCTATATAAATCATTCTTTTTGTTGTCCGCCCCATTAGCTGAACGGTCAGCGCGTTGGATTGCCACGCACGGGGGCTCGGGTTCGATTCCCGGCTGGGGAGGGAGGTTTTCTACCCTCAGGAACTGGGTGTTGTGCTGTCCTTATCATCATTTCATCCCCATTGTCAATGCGCAGGTTGCCCAATGTGGGGTCGCACTCAATAAGACCTGCACTTGGCGGCCGAACTTCCCGCCTGGGAACTCCCGGCCACTGACGCCGTACGCTTATTTCCATTTTCTTTTTGTTTATATATATATATTTCTATTTTTTGATCGGATTATGAATAAAACCTTCTCTCCTTCTTCATGTGTATGTCAAGCCTAGGCATCTACCTACTTTATTTTTCGTTTCGCTTCCTTGAGGACAGCACTTGTGTTCACGGTTGCAACATATCTCCCCAACAGACTATGGAAAAAAAGACATTGGCCGCCACTTTGATGGACAAGGGCGAAATTATAAATGAGTTTCTGATTGATGTGCGCAAGCTGAAAACAAATGACAGAGGGTGAGTGATGCTACATACTTCTTGTTCCATGTTATTGAGCAGCCTGCTGTCCAGACTGTGCTGCCTCGACGGTGGGGAACTGCCTCGTGACATGACGTATGTACCGTTTAAATTCTTCGAGTTGGGGATCTATCTGTGATCTGCATGCTGACGATCAGGATGATCTGATTCCTGTGAAATTCTGAAGATATTGGCTGTCACGAAGACTCGATAGTGGTGTGAACTGATGGAGTCGCAGTTCCACTATTAGTTTTGGGTACCTGCGCAACGAACACGTCACTACTGGTCACAATAAATTGCGCATGCGCCCAACGGTGTTGTGCCATCGTGAAAATCGCAAAACGATGGCGTGAGCCTTCCCACCTACGCCGACGGTGGGCTCTATGGTCGCTTTAACACCTTCAGCATGCGCCTATGGAACTTGGCGCTCCCAAAACTGGTGAGGCCACACACTCATATCAAAAACAACTTGTGAGGTAGCGGGCGAATTGTGGCGCCCTGGAAATATTCTAAGTTGGCGTGGTCGCACGGGCCGCTCGACCATCCGGGGCCCGGCAGCGACCACGTGGTGCCAGACGCTGGCCGAAGCAGGAGGGGTCCAGCCGCGTGGCTGGGAATTCCATGGTGACGCTATGTTGATGGAGGAGACGCACCGGGAGTGCCAGAGATGGCAGACCTTGTGAAACCTTAATAGCAGACATTTCACAGTTCGATAGAAATTAATAGTAGCCAGATGAAACGTGATACCTCAAAAAGAAAGATGTACATTACTGTTATTTGCACGACGATTCTGATGGTGTAATCAGATTATCAATATCTTTATTAGTTAAAGTTTAGTATATGACGGTAAATTATACAAGTAACACCCAGGAACTAATTTCCGAAGTATAAACGCTTCATCCGATTTTGTCAATCGCCGTGTCTTTAGAAAGCTATTAGTGTAAACCTAAATTGGTATGAATTACAGGCATTTAACTTGAATAAGACATGAGTTATTGGAGGTCAAGGTGGCCCATTACTATCGATCGCGTCAGGCCATAAGTACTCCACAGTTACACGAAAAAACGGTAGCAGCATGCCTATAAATATACACTCCTGGGAATTGAAATAAGAACACCGTGAATTCATTGTCCCAGGAAGGGGAAACTTTATTGACGCATTCCTGGGGTCAGATACATCACATGATCACACTGACAGAACCACAGGCACATAGACACAGGCAACAGAGCATGCACAATGTCGGCACTAGTACAGTGTATATCCACCTTTCGCAGCAATGCAGGCTGCTATTCTCCCATGGAGACGATCGTAGAGATGCTGGATGTAGTCCCGTGGAACGGCTTGCCATGCCATTTCCACCTGGCGCCTCAGTTGGACCAGCGTTCGTGCTGGACGTGCAGACCGCGTGAGACGACGCTTCATCCAGTCCCAAACATGCTCAATGGGGGACAGATCCGGAGATCTTGCTGGCCAGGGTAGTTGACTTACACCTTCTAGAGCACGTTGGGTGGCACGGCATTCATGCGGACGTGCATTGTCCTGTTGGAACAGCAAGTTCCCTTGCTGGTCTAGGAATGGTATAACGATGGGTTCGATGACGGTTTGGATGTACTGTGCACTATTCAGTGTCCCCTCGACGATCACCAGTGGTGTACGGCCAGTGTAGGAGATCGCTCCCCACACCATGATGCCGGGTGTTGGCCCTGTGTGCCTCGGTCGTATGCAGTTCTGATTGTGGCGCTCACCTGCACGACGCCAAACACGCATACGACCATCATTGGCACCAAGGCAGAAGCGACTCTCATCGCTGAAGACGACACGTCTCCATTCGTCCCTCCATTCACGCCTGTCGCGACACCACTGGAGGCGGGCTGCACGATGTTGGGGCGTGAGCGGAAGACGGCCTAACGGTGTGCGGGACCGTAGCCCAGCTTCATGGAGACGGTTGCGAATGGTCCTCGCCGATACCCCAGGAGCAACAGTGTCCCTAATTTGCTGGGAAGTGGCGGTGCGGTCCCCTACGGCACTGCGTAGGATCCTACGGTCTTGGCGTGCATCCGTGCGTCGCTGCGGTCCGGTCCCAGGTCGACGGGCACGTGCACCTTCCGCCGACCACTGGCGACAACATCGATGTACTGTGGAGACCTCACGCCCCACGTGTTGAGCAATTCGGCGGTACGTCCACCCGGCCTCCCGCATGCCCACTATACGCCCTCGCTCAAAGTCCGTCAACTGCACATACGGTTCACGTCCACGCTGTGGCGGCATGCTACCAGTGTTAAAGACTGCGATGGAGCTCCGTATGCCACGGCAAACTGGCTGACACTGACGGCGGCGGTGCACAAATGCTGCGCAGCTAGCGCCATTCGACGGCCAACACCGCGGTTCCTGGTGTGTCCGCTGTCCCGTGCGTGTGATCATTGCTTGTACAGCCCTCTCGCAGTGTCCGGAGCAAGTATGGTGGGTCTGACACACCGGTGTCAATGTGTTCTTTTTTCCATTTCCAGGAGTGTATTTATTCATCTATGTCTTTCTTTATATCCGACATGTACCATTCATGAAGAAATTGGTGAAATATTTACTGTGTTTTAGAAAGCACAGAGACATTAGGCTTCTGGCCTACCTTTTCTTGCTATTCCTTTGATACATATTTATTTAATTTGTTTATGTATTTAATAATGTGTGTTGGAGCGTGTGGTCCAGCCGTAGGATATTTATTTAATTTCAAGTACTTAAATGAAAGGCAACGCCTTGCCGCAGTGGATACACCGGTTCCCGTCAGATCACCGAAGTTAAGCGCTGTCGGGCGTGGCTGGCACTTGGACGGGTGACCATCCTGGCCGCCATGCGCTGTTGCCATTTTTCGCGGTGCACTCAGCCTCGTGTTGCGAATTGAGGAGCTACTCGACCGAATAGTAGCGGCTCCGGTCAAAGACAACCATCATACCGACCGGGAGAGCGGTGTGCTCACCACACGCCCCTCCTATCCGCATCTTCAGCTGAGGATGACACGGCGGTCGGATGATCCCGGTGGGCCACATGTGGCCTGATGAGGGGGTGCATATTTAAATGAAAAGCCAGTACTTCGAATGGGCTTAAATACACTACTGGCCACTAAAATTGCTACACCATGAAGATGACGTGCTACAGATTCGAAATTTAACCGACAGGTTCAAATGGTTCAAATGGCTCTGAGCACTATGCGACTCAACTTCTGAGGTCATCAGTCGCCTAGAACTTAGAACTAAATAAACCTAACTAACCTAAAGACATCACACACATCCATGCCCGAGGCAGGATTCGAACCTGCGACCGTAGCGGTCACGCGGTTCCAGACTGAAGCGCCTTTAACCGCACGGCCACACCGGCCGGCCTAACCGACAGGAAGAAGATGCTGTGATATGCAAATGATTAGCTTTTCAGAGAATTCACACAAGGTTGGCGCCGGTGGCGACACCTACAACGCGCTGACATGAGGAAAGCTTCCAACTGTTCTCTCATACACAAACAGCAGTTGACCGGCGTTGCATGGTGAAACGTTGTTGTGATGCCTCGTGTAAGGAGGAGAAATGCGTACCATCAAGTTTCCGGGCGGATTGTAGCCTATCGAGATTGCGGTTTGTCGTATCGGGACATTGCTGCTCGCGTTGGTCGAGATCCAATGACTGTTATCAGAATATGGAATCGGTGGGTTCAGGAGGGTAATACGGAACTCCGTGCCGGATCCCAACGGCCTTGTATCACGAGCAGTCGAGATGAGAGGCATCTTATCCGCATGGCTGTAAAGGATCGTGCAGCCACGTCTCGATACCTGAGTCAACTGATGGGGACGTTTGCAAGACAACAACCATCTGCACGAACAGTTCGACGACGTTTGCACCAGCATGGACTATCAGCTCGGAGACCATGGCTGCGGTTACCCTTGACGCTGCATCACAGACAGGAGCGACTGCGATGGTGTACTCAACGACGAACCTGGGTGCACGAATGGCCAAACGTCCTTTTTTCGGATGAATTCAGGTTCTGTTTACAGCATCATGATGGTCGCATCCGTGTTTGGCGACATCGCGGTTAACGCACATTGCAAGTGTGTATTCGTCATCGCCATAATGTCGTATCACCCAGCGTGATGGTATGAGGTGCCACTAGTTACACGTCTCGGTCACCTCTTGTTCGCATTGACGGCGCTTTGAACAGTGGACGTTACATTTCAGATGAGTTACGACCCGTGGCTCTACCCATCATTCGATCCCAGCGAAACTCTACATTTCAGCAGGATAATGCACGGCCGCATGTTGCAGGTCCTATACGGACCTTTCTGGATACAGAAAATGTTCGACTGCTGCCCTGGCCAGCACATTCTCCAGATCTCTCACCAAGTGAAAACGTCTGGTCAATGGTGGCCGAGTAACTGGCTCGTCACAATACGCCAGTCACTACTCTTGATGAACTGTGGTATCGTGTTGAAGCTTGCATGGGCAGCTGTACCTGCACACGCCATCCAAGCGCTGTTCGACTCAATGCCCAGGCGTATCAAGGCCGTTATTACGGCCAGAGGTGGTTGTTCTGGGTACTGATTTCTCAGGATCTATGCACCCAAACTGCGTGAAAATGTAATCACATGTCAGTTCTAGTATAATATCTCTGTCCAATGAATACCCGTTTATCATCTGCATTTCTTCTTGGTGTAGCAATTTTAATGGCCAGTAGTGTATGTTTGTGAGTGTTCGTTCGCTTGGAGACATGGAGGGAGCGCTGTAGCCAATCACAGCGCTCGTTAATGGTGAGACTGTGTGGCAGTTGGCGGAAGGGCGGCAGTCCTGGAGGGTACGGCACAGGACACGGGAGTGAGTGCTAGACGCGGACAGTACGGCGCGGCGGACGCACAGTCGCCGGAAAGACTTGGAGAGGGTGGACCGGTTTGCGCGATGTTGCGGCAAGTAGAAATACTTTGGAGTGCCGCCTTGTGAATTTGTGTGATTTCCGTAGCTTCTACTGTGAATACGTAGGCTGCGTTTAGAAGTGAATATTTCGCGAACTGTGTTGTTGTTCATAACAAATTACATGCTGTAGGAATCTGTTGTTTCCCTGTTATTCAACTTATATTTTATTTAACTGCTGGACCATCGACACCAATATGTGTTTTGCAGAAATATACCGCATTCTCAAAAGTACGCCTTGTGGTGTCATCGCCAGACACCACACTTGCTAGGTGGTAGCCTTTAAATCGGCCGCGGTCTGTTAGTATACGTCGGACCCGCGTGTCGCCACTATCAGTGATTGCAGACAGAGCGCCGCCACACGGCAGGTCTAGAGAGACTTCCTAGCACTCGCCCCAGTTGTACAGCCGACTTTGCTAGCGATGGTTCACTGACAAATTACGCTCTCATTTGCCGAGACGATAGTTAGCACAGCTTTCAGCTACGTCATTTGCTACGACCTAGCAAAGCGCCATTACCAGTTACTATCGATGCTGTAAAACATGTACCGTCAAGAGCGATGTTCACCATTTGCGGATTAAAGTTATGTATTCCAACAGCTACGTCCTTTTTTACTAAAGTCTAACTTCCTTGTCCTGTTCCAGACCTCACACCAGCCTGCGTGAGCTAAAACGCGTGCCTTTCGGCTTCCTCTCACAGTGGGTTGGCTCTCTTGCCAATCCACAACACGTCTACTATCGTACTCATCATTTAAAGTCGTTAAAATAGTACCTGCAGATTTTATTTAATTGCAATCTTTCATTTATAAATTTCTATATTAATTCGCAACTGCCGAGTGATAAGGAACATCGACCAATCGATTCATGTTGTAAGACGTGTATATTTCTATTGTCTATTGTCAAACCACAATTTATGAAAGATGTTTAAATTTTATTAATAGGATTAAGTAGGAATAATTGATATTTGTGATGTTGGAAATAATTGTGGTAGCAAGGAATGTCTGCTCCAAAGTACTGTTGGCAGGAGAGACCGCACATTGATATGATTTTAAAAAGGGCGGAAGAGACCGCGTATGGATACATTTTAAGAAAAGAGCGGGAAAGACCGCGTATTGATAGATTTTGTAATGGTAGTAGGGATTGTCTGCACCAGAAATCATTGTTGGCGGGAGAGATCGCACTTTAGTGTTCGTAGGAAGTCAGTAGTAAGCGAGAAGTGAAGCGAGCCGGTAGCAGATCTGAAGCGAGAGGTTGAGAGGAGCGGTGTGCGTGCCAGCCACCAGCTATGATTTACATGAGATTATAAACGGATGTACAGAGACATCAACTATTATCATAAGAGGAACTAATATAATTGAATGATTTTTTTGAGAAACTCAAGACTACTGAAGGTAGGTTTGCACAATGCTAGTTGTAAGATTATTGTAAAAGTAAGTCCCATTTGAACGTTTGTAAAATCATTTCATTCAGGATACAATTAATTTTTGCCAGCAATGTTGCATTTCTGATTATAATCCATCCCAAGAACCATCAACGTAAAACTTTGGAAAATTTTATTGTTGTCAAGAAAAAATGTAACTATGAATTACGTAACTTCAGTCAAATTAATTAAAGAATAATGGTAGCTTTGCTATTAGAGAATAACGTCATCTTTGGCAATAAATACAGCCACTTATTACGACAGCCCACCAGCAGCTAATAGAGTATAGTAAAATAGAGTAAGAATATTCATGTCGCAGTTCGATGTAGCAGTCAGATGGCGATGCAGTAACAGTAAAAAAGGTAAGGAACAGTATTGTGTTATTGCAGGTAACGACTGAGGGCCACGACGACGACACATTCTATGTTTCGTCTAAATAATCAGAAAATCGCTTTTAATAAGTAGAATTTAAATTTGTATGCGAAGATTGAGAAAGAGAATTAATTTCAAAGGGTAGATTTCATTTGTTATTATTAAGCAAGAGATAGAAATCCTAAGGGAAGGTTTCATAGGTTATTGTAGAAGGGAAGGTTGCGTAACACGAGAGATATAGAGGAGACGGGAAGGTTTCAATGTGTGTACTCTTATCGTATACTGTAGACTCAACTACGTATCCCAGCCTATAGGCAACGAAACCAGCCAAAACTTTTAATATTGCAACGCTGAGTCGGAGGGTACGTAGCTGAGGGCCACCTCACATCCTTTCAACATTATTTGAAAGCCCGGAAACTGCCGATAACCTTGTGCACTAATCGCGAGTGTGAGCACTCTCAGCCCATAACAAATATCCCGGGGATGGACCAAAGCACTAATGCGCGGCCGTAACCATCCGAAACAAAACTAGGAGGGCGCAACTCGGCCCAAGCGTGCGCCAATCTCTCGGCCATTTACACTGTCACTGAACGCAACCCAGTACTGAACTAAAACTACAGAGCAGACGGATAGTGAATAAGTCGAGATATTTGGCCACAACGGAAAACGACGTCTTTTATAACCTACCCTGACATATACACGAATACTTCCACGAACGGTGTCGGCTGCACGACTGTCATTCACACAAAACAAAGTGAGACCTAGAGAAACACAGAAATCAGGCTAATGTGGACCGTATTCTACACACAGTAACGCATAAAAGCCAACAAAATGACGACATTCCTGTTCTAGAAATGATTTGACATGACTCACACAGTGGAGTCCAATGGACTTCTCCGTCCTAAATGACTCCAGCTTCAACGAGTTTGCCTGAGCAGTCCTCCGCACACGAAATTGCCTGTTGTAAATCGTGAAAAACTTATTGCACTTTTGCTTTGCTTTATTTGACAGGTGAAAGTACCTTGGCCTCAATACGAAATGCCGGCTCTCGCCGTTCTATCAGTACGTGCCTTTCTGCTCCGCGCTGCCACCTGAATCCGGCTAAAGTGTGATTTCGGCAGCACTTTGATGCTTCACGCGAGACCTGGTCGGTAAGTCCACAATTTTCCTGATGAAAATGAAATGTTGAGCGACGAGAAACTCCCGTCGGGCAGACCGATCGCCTGGTGCAAGTCTTCTCAGTTGACGCCACTTCGGCGACTTGCGTGTCGATGAGGATGAAATGATGAAGACAACATAACACCCAGTCCCCTAGCGGAGAAGGTCTTCGACCCAGCCGGGAATCGAACCTGGCCCCCTGCGTGGTATTCTGCCCCTCTGATCACTCAGTTATGGAGGCTGACACGTTTCTGATCAGGTCCAGTTGATTCCTGTTGAACAGCACTGTAACTGGTACCACTTGCATAACTCCGTGTATTGCCTGGTTCTACACATCTTGGAACTCTCTCAAGAAATATTTCTCAGTTGGCGTGTTGACTTCTGTAGTATATCCTGCAAAGGTTACTCAACTCTTTCACTACCCGCTTCGTCAGGTTGGAGCTCAAATGGTGGGAGGACATGAAAGCCAGCGACATTTTATGTCTCCTGATCGTATATTTCCACAACGGCACCCGGAATTTCGGACCATTATTGGAGATTATTTGATCAACAAGTCCCACAAGTGGCAGGAAATCGTTTCGTAATACCCTTGAGACGATCAGCGCTGTCGCTGAATTTTGACATCAGTTAAACGAATACTAAGATGAAGCAATACCCTCTCTTGGTCCGGGATATCGGTTCCACAAAGTCTGTGGCAGCGAGTTGCTTCAATTTGCGGGGTACAGTGGGATAGAGGGGCGCCTAGATACTTGTAGTGTCCTTATGTTTCGCTCAGTCTTGCACACTGCCAGAACACGGCGGATTCTTCGTTCTATGTTGTTGACATTCCAAGTCGTTCTTAATTTCAGAAAGCACTTTCTCGCCGCAAAGTGACCATAACTGAAATGGGTGTGCCAGATATTATTGTCAGTTAGGTGTTCTGGCAAACACAAACGCCAGAGGAAATCACCCACACTACTATACGGAATAAAATCCCTTTACGAAGGAGGCAGAATCATCTGATCGCAGTCTCTTTTGGTCTTTCCATTTTTGCGTTATTTTGACTCTTCCCGGACTCTTATCGTACTTACGTCTTGTATAGCCCGCATCTCGTGGTCGTGCGGTAGCGTTCTCGCTTCCCACGCCCGGGTTCCCGGGTTCGATTCCCGGCGGGGTCAGGGATTTTCTCTGCCTTGTGATGGCTGGGTGTTGTGTGCTGTCCTTAGGTTAGTTAGGTTTAAGTAGTTCTAAGTTCTAGGGGACTGATGACCATAGATGTGAAGTCCCATAGTGCTCAGAGCCATTTGAACCATTTTTGAACTTACGTCTTATGTCCCTCATGGTAACTGTTTCTTCTAATGCAAACTTTTTCATATCTTAGAGACAGAAATGGTCTCCTTCGAGTTTGTCATCGTTGCTCCCAATGAAGGCAATCGGCGACCGAGACAAGGCATCAGCACTGATGTTCGTACTGCCAGTTATATGGAAGATCTATATATCGAACTCCTGAACCAAGGACACCCATCTAGCTAGCCGCTTATTTGTCTATTTCGCCATGAGCAGGAATTACAGAGCTTTATGGACTGTATAGACCAATGTCTTCTGCCCATATAAAAAATATCTAAATTTCTGGTATCCCCACACCACGATGAGTGCTTCCAGCTCTATTATGGAGCAGTTTTTCTCGCTTTTTGTGAGCACACCACTCCCAAACGCGATTGTTTTTCATACAGGATTTCCAGCGTCCATATATTTTTGGAAAATCTTCGCACCAGTTCCGCTGTAGGCGCTGTCACCATACAGAAATCCTCAGTGAGGTTTGAGTGTGACAGAATAGGCGCCTCCAGTAAAGCCGATTAGAGAGCCTGGAACTGCAGTTTGGCCTCCTTGTCCCATCCTCAGAGCGTATTCTCATTTCGTTGCTACCATGATTTCTCTGCTCCTACAGGGTTATTACAAATGATTGAAGCGATTTCACAGCTCGACAATAAATTTATTATTTGAGATATTTTCACAATGCTTTGCACACACATACAAAAACTCAAAAAGTTTTTTAGGCATTCACAAATGTTCGATATTGTGCCCCTTTAGTGATTCGGCAGACATCAAGCCGATAATCAAGTTCCTCCCACACTCGGCGCACCATGTCCCCATCAATGAGTTCGAAAGCATCGTTGATGCGAGCTCGCAGTTCTGGCACGTTTCTTGCTAGAGGAGGTTTAAACACTGAATCTTTCACATAACCCCACAGAAAGAAATCGCATGGGGTTAAGTCGGGAGAGCGTGGAGGCCATGACATGAATTGTTGATCATGATCTCCACCACGACCGATCCATCGGTTTTCCAATCTCCTGTTTAAGAAATGCTTCTGCTTTAGCCTTTTCCGTAAGATTTTCCAAACCGTCGGCTGTGGTACGTTTAGCTCCCTGCTTGCTTTATTCGTCGACTTCCGCGGCTACGCGTGAAACTTGCCCGCACGCGTTAAACCGTTTCTTCGCTCACTACAGGCCGACCCGTTGATTTCCCCTTACAGAGGCATCCAGAAGCTTTAAACTGCGCATACCATCGCCGAATGGAGTTAGCAGTTGGTGGATCTTTGTTGAACTTCGTCCTGAAGTGTCGTTGAACTGTTATGATTGACTGATGTGAGTGCATTTCAAGCACGACATACGCTTTCTCGGCTCCTGTCGCCATTTTGTCTCACTGCGCTCTCGAGCGCTCTGGCGGCAGAAACCTGAAGTGCGGCTTCAGCCGAACAAAACTTTATGAGTTTTTCTACGTATCTGTAGTGTGTCGTGACCATATGTCAATGAATGGAGCTACAGTGAATTTATGAAATCGCTTCAATCATTTGTAATAGCCCTGTAACAGATCCACAACATGTCTAGCGACTGTCTGCTTGAGGGGATCACTGAGGATACTATGTAGTCCTCTGATAAAGGACGAGATATTCAGACCGAACGGCGGCCTCCTGAATGCCCATATGCAAGGAAGGCTGTGTACTGCCTGTAATCCGGGTGGCGATCAATCTGCCAAAAGTTACTGCTGAAATCGATCGACGAGAAAACTGACACACCATGCAAGTTCTGGAGCAGTTCCTCCAGCCTCTCTGGTCCATGAGTCTCTGTACAGGATAGCCGGCCGGAGTGGCCGAGCGGCTCTAGGCGCTACAGTCTGGAACCGCGCGACCGCTACGGTCGCAGGTTCGAATCCTGCCTCGGGCATGGATGTGTGTGATGTCCTTAGGTTAGTTAGGTTTAAGTAGTTCTAAGTTCTAGGGGACAGATGACCTCAGAAGTTGAGTCCCATAGCGCTCAAAGCCATTTGAACTTTTTTTTTGTACAGAATATTGATTTGCAAGGAGTCTAAAACAAGGGGAGTCGGCTCGTCTTTCTTTTCAGTTGCCTTGACTGGGTTGTCGTAAGTAGGTCTCGCCGGTTCTATCACCCCGTCTTTCAACATCTTTGAGATTTCAGTTGCAATCTTTTTCCGATATACATGCGGAAGGGCGCAAGGCGGAATGAAGAACTTTGTGTGTGGTTTGGCCTATAACTCATACACAAAGCTTTTGATCGTGCCTTGCTTTGGCATAAACACTTCAGTGTTTGCCGTGACTACAATTTCAAGTTCCTTTTGTCCCGTTACCCTTATGTCGTGGACCGAGACCACTTTCTCCTTCATTATCTCCTCAGTTTATCGTTCCTCAGGGATGTATTCAATTTGGATGACCACTCAATCAAATCTATTGTAGTCCACTTGTGTGACGCATAGTTTGAGACTATCAGTTGGTAGCTGAGATCGAACAACTTGTTCGTCAGATTTTAAAGTGGTCTCGGTTTCCTTATTAAGGGTACCCAGGCCACTTCCCAGGTCAAGAACTGCTTGCTGCTCCCTCAAAAAATTCATCCTTATTACAACTTAAATCGAGAGATTGGGAAAGACTAAGAAATTTTTCTGTAGGCGGTGCTCTTGACACTTGAATTCGAGTCTGGTCTGCAAGTTCACGTTAGTCCCTCTCCATGGTATTGCACCTTTTATTTGAGTTGTTTCCAATGCGAGAGTCGGCAGGTTCCTGTCAGCAACACCTTGACATAGCGCCTGCCTTGAAATGAGGGTAATACAGGGTGAGCACAAAGTCTGGCCCTGATTATAAAAATTTATGACAGAATAACCGTTTGACATAATAATTTTTATTTGATGCCGTTACATAGGTTAAAGTTCCTAGTTTTTTTTTCTTTTTTAAGGCCGCTTTCGTTAGTAAACCTCAACGTGTGCTCCCTTGGAAGCCCAGAGAATGTGGAGGCGGTCTTCCAGTTCCCGCCAGGTGTTTCGTAACATGTGTTCTGTCACAGTACCCACAGCAGCTCTTATCCTAGCCTTCAGTTCGTCGACGCCAGCAACTGGAGTGACGAAGACTCTGTCCTTGATATAGCCCCAGAAAAAAAGGTCAAGGGGCGTAACGTCTGGATAGCGGCGTGGCCAGGGTGTTGGACCGTTCCTTCCAATCCACCGATCCGGGCATTACTCCCCTCTCCAGACACTACGCCCACAGACTTTTTTTCGTGGGGCTATATCAAGGACAGAGTCTTCGTCACACAAGTTGCTGATGTCGACGAACTGAAGGCTAGGATACAAGCTGCTGTGGGTACTGTGACAGAACGTATGTTACGAAACACCTCGCGGTAACTGGAAGACCGCCTCCACATTCCCTGAGCTACCAAGGGAGCATACGTTGAGGCTTACTAACGTAAGTGGTCTTAAAATAAACTAGGAACACTGACCTATGTAACGACATCAAATAAAAATTATTATGTTAAACGGTTATTCTGTAATAAATTATTATAATCAGGGTAAGACTTTGTGTTCAACCTGTATTTCTCCCGCTATCAACAAGCCCTAATAAGGCAAATTGGTTCTACGGAAACCACCGCTAAGAAACCTCAATTCAATTTCGGGCGGCCAAAGAATCAACTAAAGCCCAACAGGCCGGTAGTATATTACTGTCAGTACGGCACAAAGCGGCATTCTGATGAAGGTTGATACTCGTGGTTGGCTCCGCTGCATGTAGATGGGCTTCGCCTTGGACATCGATCAAAACGGGAGTGCGAGTAAACGAAGTGTTTGTCCATGTCGCCAGACAGGTGAAACTGCGAATGAAAATACTCTACAGCAGGAGCGGCAAAGTACGCCACCGACTCCTGCGGTAGCCAGGAAACAACTCAAATTTCTTCCACCCTCTGCACATAGAGCGACTGCTCTGCTGCGCCACATCTCGGCCAGTAGTCTCCGATAAACAAAGCTTTCACCAGTTACGGCCTTACAAAAAATTCTTCTGGACTCCCACTACTACACTTCGTCAACCTAGGCGCCAGTACCATTCCTTTCCGCCACTTCTCGATGGTGACTGCAAACATGTGCTGACGTTACAGTCGAGCAGCCTATCACTGCCTCCGCCAGGACTTTGGGCGGGAAGCTTCCTAGCGATAGGCGCCACCTCAATATGATATATTAGGGTGCTACGTGTAGCGCCAGTCTGTCGGCGACCATTTCCAAGAAACATCCCAAACAATAGCACAGCCGTGGCACCAAGCTGCCGCGTTACTGGCCAAAACATGAGGCTTTCGTGAGCAAACTGTCCCCATCCATTGTAAAAGATAGCGAGCGTCTATCACTCTTGCCTCTTAGACCCGACAGCAAACGAGACAGCACCCAGCCACGGGTGGGGACCCCGATCATAATACCCAGTGATCTGATGTTCCCCCCGCCTTCTGACAATTCACTGCTATTGTGAGCAGTTGGCCTTCTCTCAGTTTAAAAGTTCCTACTCATCTCCAATGTGAAATGAACAGAATTATCATATGCATGCATCCTACACCCAGTCATGTACATACGGGTACACAGCATCCGATTACCCACTTTGCATGACAGTCTAATACGGGCTTCAAATAACACAATTGGCACATATGAAATTTCAGATTTTTGAAATGCTAGAGAGGCTGGTTTGATGGCCCTTAATAAGTCTATGAAGAGACAAGAGGACTTGTCATCTTGCAACAACTTGCTACAGATTTTTGAAAACTCAGGAATTACTGGAAAAATTAGAATTTGGCTTGACCAGAGTAAAGTTTTTAGGACGCATCATCTCGCCTAGAGACATGGAGCCTGAAACCAAAAAACGTGAGATAGTCAGAACCATTCCAGTTCCTATCATCAGGTTTAGTAATATTTTATCGTGGCTTCTTGAGTATGAAAATTCTTGGCTCCTCAAAACTTTGTTCTCTCACTGTGATGAACGGACGCAAGTAGAGTTCCTGAGTTCAGAGGATGAATTTCTGAGTGCTCCAGTTCTTGCGCACCCAGACATGTCAAGCAATTTTTTTTGCTACAGATTCATCAAAGGCTGTGTTAGGTGCTCATTTATTCCAGGGATTTGAGAAATATGATGTCATTGTATAAAGAAGTACAGCTTTTGTTAGCTATGTTCTAACGAAACCAGAAAGAAATTATTAAGTGTCTGAACTAGAAACTCTAGCAATCATTAGGGTATTTTCTAATTTCGTTTTTTCTTGTTTGGCAAACACACTGAAGTCTATATAGACCATTGTGTACTACAATTTTTAATGTTTTCAAAACTGAATCATGACAGATTAAAACACTGGGCATTACATGTTACAAGAATTTTTTTTACTGTAGCTCATATTTCTGGTTCACAAAACATTGTCACTGATACTATGTCTCGTGCACCCACTGATTTAGAACAAAGTAATATAGAAATGAATCTTGATAAAAAATTCAGTACACTGTACATACAATAAATTGAAGTGACCTTTGACAGCTAAATTGCTTCATCTTTAAAAGATATTCATGGGAACAGGATAATGGCCAAGTCTGGAGAGATCTAAAAAGTAAGTGCCACAACAAAATAATCACAGTAATGATGCAGCAATACCTTGTATATAAGGATATTCTCTGTAAGCCATGTAAGATCAGCGACTCTCTTTGGGTCTTTTGTATTCCTGGTGATTTCATAAGCAAACTCATTTGGCACAGACACCTGAGTTATGTTCATTTTGGACCACATAAGCGTTTCAACAAACTCCACACAACCTGTTACTTCAGTGACATGGAAAAGAAAATCAGTAAAGTTTTATTTGTATGCAAATTCTGTCAAATGACATGGCCATCTACTGTTGCATACCTTGCTCCACTTTTTCCCATCATTCCTACAAAGTTAAAAGAATTAGCAGCGATAGATCTTCTTGGCCCTCTCATAAAAACTCAGAATCAGTATTCAGATTTTTTGTTACCATGCAGCTGACTTCTAAATTTATCTCACCCTGTTAAAGAGAGCCATTATTAAAACTGTCTCTCACGCCTATGTAAGGTATTCCTTAAGTGAAGTAGGATATGTTGACGTGGTAATTTCCGTTAGTGGTCCCCAGTTTCAGTCAGGTATCTGGCCAAGAACTTCAAGAAATCGCAAAATGAAACCTACATTTATCTCTGTCTACTGGTCACAGCGAATCCTTCCGAACATGTTACAGATTATACTGTCACTGACATCAGAATCGGGACAGGCACATACATATGTTTCAGAGCTTTTTAAATGAATTGCCACATGATTCTAGTTCGTTGCCTCCCTTACTTGTACTTAATAAAGAACAGATGCTAGACCGAATCAGAAAGTTTGTACCAGTTCTCAACTCATGCAAATCATATCACAAGAGATAATAGTTTCGCCAATAAGCAACATCAATAAAACTGCAATGGAAAGAAGTCGCATACGGTAAACGTCAAAAAACTATACACTGATCAGAAAGTAGTTGTGAAATCATATTCTTTATCACAGAAATAAGTCATACGTTTTTCTTGGTGTACAACAGACAACACATAATTTGTCAAATAGCACACGACAAAGCAGTAGAAATGGAAATAATATGTACTAGAAGAAAGTAAAGGACTGCACCACATAACACGAGTTACACCGTGTCTAGAACACTTATTTTTATATTTTGCTCTATGATCGTCTTGAAAACTATCTTGAATCGTTACCAGTACGGTGTACATTTCTGACATATTATGTTCTTTATGATGTTTTGCAATCTTCGATTTTGTTTTGCTGTATATGATATATGAGACAATTATCCAAGTATGTACTTTTTTCTTTCGTAACTAACTACACACTTTTTTGCCTTCAGGTAAGATTATGACAAATATGATGATATATATTAAAACGAATTTGGCTATTATATATATTCCAGATTTATGAGACATGTCGCAGATGTGAATGCAACATTGAATGAACTCTAGACACAAGGCAAAGATGGAAAACATGACTGACAAGACTATTTATGGAAATACAGATGTATTTTTGTTGTAAAACAAGTATTTTAATGAAAATGTGCTACCAATAGACAGTATTTTTTTCCTTTTATACAGTTTTAGCACTTATTAATTAGTTTTCTTGCCATGGATTAGGTTAACGATGTGAAATGTATATAATTTTGGCACATAATATGTCTATAACTTAATACAGCTATTGCTTTACGTTAATTTTTGCGTTACACAGTCATCTGTGCACCAAAATATTTTTTCACACTGACTTCTTATTGGTATTTTGTGATAACACTAGTGTCTTGCATTTTTGTGATGACATGTTCTGCTTTAGTTGCTGCTTTGTGTTGTGATGGAACTTTTTTGTTTCATTTGTCTTAGCTTAAGAAACTGTACTTCATTTTGTTTATTGGTCTACCATAATGATCTTTTGCTGCGTATGCACAGAATAAAGACACTTTACTGCATTTCTGTTCTGGTGAAATATTTGTCATGTCCATATGTGTATCATACTGAATTTGGCTGCATTGCTTTTCTGGTGAAATATCTTTGTGAACATAGTATATCGCGGTGCCAATACCTTTATGAGAGTTCACTGAGGATAAGCATTTACTGTTAAAGATTATAAACGAGGTAAACGCCATTACCAATGACAGGATTATGAAAAATGAGTATAGGAAGATAGCACATTGAGAATTTAGGAGGTGCACCTAGAAATGAGAAATCAGTAAGTACAGAGAAACGTAAACAGTAAAATATGTGAGTAAGTAGATAAATAGAAGTGCATATATGCTTTGGTTGAACAAAGATGTTGACTGCAATGGGGAAATATAAATAAGTATAGGTAGACTGAACAGTGGTTATATTATGTAGTTATGATACTTTGATAACGAAATTTTTTAAGAAAGATTGAATATGAAGTTTTTGACATATAAATTAAAACGAAACGTTTTGTTACGTGAATATGACGTTTTTGGCGGGTAAACGCTGACTGAAATACTTCGCGCGACCAGTTAAGAAACTTAGAAAAGTTTTCGATAGTCAGCTTCATGGGCTCTTACTTTGAGTTGCATCGCGTTCGAAATTGTAAAATTTTCTGTAGGAGTGCTGCAAACTTAGAAACGTTTTCGGCAGCTAGCTTCATGGACTTAAACTCTGAGCTGCATTACGTTTGCGCTGGTGAGTTTTTCCACGATTTAACTTTGAGCTGCAATGTCCCTCCACTGGTGAATTTTTCCGCATCGCTTCGTGAACTTAGAAGAGTAATGTGTTGTGCCGGACTCTGCACTTTCGTGATCTAATTAGTTACTACTTTTGTCGTTGTTTCTTTCACGGAATTAAAAAAAAAAAGCTTAATAAATATTTTATTTCGAAACGGTAATCAGCTGGTTTTCAGAACTTTATTGACATCGCTGATCATAATTAGACGCAAACATACCCACCAAACATTAAATGGATCATGCGCTTAATAAACTCTTTGTCTTGGCAGAAGTCTAAGGAGAGAATGCTAGCAAGTACGTCGCAAATTGAGGGGTTTATTGTTAAAATACTGAGAGCTCACGTTCCAGGAGTACTCGGACCACATATTGGTTCCTCCCACATATGTCTCACGAAATGCCCACGACGCGAAAATAGCAGACATTAGAGCTCATACGGAGACTTATCGACAGTTTTTCCCACGTACCATTCGCGAATGCAACAGGGAAGGGGGAAAATATGGTTGGTACCAGATGTGTCATACACTATACACTGCAAGGAGCACTGGGGAGTATAGGTGTGTAAGAGGCGTTCAAAAAGTTCCCGTTTGAAGGCAGTACTGTGCAGAAACGGTATACCAGTCTGACAAAACGGCCGTGAGCGTTTACTGAATTATCCCACCGACGCATCTGGTTGGAGGTAGCCGTTTCGTAAAAGAGAGTGTCCTGCTGCTTGAAGAAGTTTGTAACTGTTTGCGCCGCATCCTCGTCCGACATGAATCGCCGACCCTCCAGGGCATTTTTTAAGGCGCCGAAGGCGTGATAAGCGCATGAGGAAACATCAGGGCGAGTGCTCGAGTCTCTCCCACATGAGCTGGCTTAACATCTGAGTTACGACATCTGAGATTTGCGAACGTGCACTTTCACGAAGCAGCAGCAGCCCTTGTCGCAATTTTCCCGGACGTTTCGTCGTAATTTCATACATATTCTTCATTATCCGATGGATGTCTACCGGTGTTTGTCCTTCCACAGCCAAGAAAAGAATAACAGCATGTTGGTCCTGTTTGGACACATTTGATAATAACGGTGCCATAGTTCAGCTTTACTTATTTACCGCACGCTGTCAGAAAGACACGACTGCCGCACTAAATCCTAGCCCACATGTCTGTGCTTATTTGCCGCATCAGAGTCACGCTACATTGCATACGAGCAACGCCCTCAAATGGAAACTTTTCGATAGCTTGTTATAAAACTGGTGTAGATAGAGAATGGTTTCTCTAAAAGATTGTCCTCTTCAAGGCGTCGGTCGTCAGTTTCAGCCCATGTTCCGTCACTTCCATCCGATAGACTCTTAAAGCACTCCGTCTCCAGGCCACGAGTGGCCTACCGGGACCATCCGACCGCCGTGTCATCCTCAGGGGAAGATGCAGATAGGAGAGGCGTGGGGTCAGCACACTGCTCTCTTGGTCGTTATAATGGTATTCTTGACCGAAGCCGCTACTATTCGGTCGAGTAGCTCCTCAATTGGCATCACGAGGCTGAGTGCACCCCGAAAAATGGCAACAGCGCATGGCGGCTGCATGGTCACCCATCCAAGTGCCGGCCACGCCCAACTGCGCTTAACTTCGATGATTTCACGGGAACCGGCGTATCCACTGCGGCAAGGTCGTTGCCCGAAGGACTGTTAGGAGACGTAAAATCCACTTTCATCACGCAAGCGACTGTGAAAATAAAGGTCGATGAAGACAGTTCTCTACCTTATCCAAATAAGCCTAAGACTACTAGGAGATAGCAGATGCCTCACCGACTGCCCGTTGCCAACTATTTCACCTCATCATCCATCCACCTCAACGGCATGAACCATAATTCCAGGTTAAGCGATTAATTTTGTAGATGTTTATTCAAGCAGTTTAGCCCAGTTTTGCCGAGACGATATGCAACACTCTACAGCCATATCTCACAATGGTGGCTGGAGCATGTCTGGAATTTTCTGTTATACATGACTGCCGTCGCTCACCAACTTCCGAGTCTGAACATCAGGGTTCGCCAAAAACGTAACTAAGGTGCTCACCATCTAATGAGAAGCAAAGGATACACGTATTTGATGAAATTCTGTCGACACACAGATCGTAATCTTCTTACCTCATGACTAAAAAGACAAAATAACCCAGGTGGCTTTTCCCACCTGCTGAGATATAAGTTCTGGCTTTAGGTGGTCGGAGATGCTTGTCTGGCCCGTCGAGAAAGCCAGTTCCAAATAAAGGACGGCTTGAACGTTACGGCAAATGTGAGGGAAAATGACCAGCATCGATACAGAACGACATAGATAAAATAAAGGAAAATAAGAGCATGGTTGTTTGTCGAAAATTACGTCACAGGTAGCCTCGCAGTTCAAGGCAAATGACGGCTAATGGCACCAGCGTCGGTCCGTCCTACAGCAACACCTGCGGCCCGTCACGTGGGCGTCGTTCTCCATCAATTACCTAATCAATTCTCTAAACGCGCTACACATGTACAAGCACAGCCCAGCAGTTCTGCAGTTTAGCCTTTTTTCCTCTGCATCTGCATAATTGCTGACATAATAGATCACGTTTCTGGGAGATAACATCGCTTGCCTAATTAAGTGGCATGTTTGCTAAACTAGTTTGCGCCGTACGGGAACCCGTCTGTCCAGTCTCCGCAGTGCCCTATTAGCTGTCCGGCTCTAGGAATGCACTAGATCACAGTGCAGCGAGACTAGCTGCTAGCAGCAGGTGCTAACTTTGACACTCTGTTATATGCGTTCCACTCTGCGTGGAGACCTTGCTAGGCTAACATCTAGGCCTATTAGTGTTAATCACACAGCAGTTCAAACGTAGAGCACTGCGGGCGGTACCTGAAACCCTCTACTGCAAGTACTCGTTTCAAGTAGCGAGTGGTAACTGCAGTCCTACATTAGTTTTACTGCTGAGGTGTGAAATAATTTAAACAAAATCTTCATAGCAGCTAATTCAACTGCCGTCTCTTTTATCTACTCGAATAAATACAGTCTGCATGATTTAGTGATTTTCAACTCGCAAAGAATATAGTTTCTCTCATATTTCCATTGTCGAAGGACCAAGTAGCTAGAAAAAAATTAAGTGTAGTTGCTTCAATAGGATTACAAATAAAGTGTTCATTAATGTTAACTCTAATAATATGTATATATCCTGTAAACTGACTTGTTCCACATCACTTCAATAAAATAACAGTTCAATTGATACATGGAACCTGTAACTGACCGCGATAAGCGTATGGTGAGGGTACGAATGAACTTGCCTCTAACTGCAATTAAATTATCATCAATTATTTTTATTGTAAAATGATCGATTTCGTGGCTTCTAGCTTCGTCTTAAGGTGCACCAATACATATATATCAAAGCGATGCGTGGTATGTTTCCATTAGTGACTTGTCCAGCTGTCTTGTCTTGCAGCAACGTGCAAGTGACACCCTCAGTTTGAGATTATTTAATTGTTGTTAGAGGCAAATTCATTTTTACTCTGAATAATGTCTTTCGTCTGTTTGAGACTTGCAGAGAGTACCAGAATAACGTCTTCACTCGTCAACTGACTGTCGTGACCGTTATCAATCACAGTGAAATATTCTAGACTGGCAGGCTGCATATCTTTCCATTTCCCCCTCTTTCTGATCTTCGATAATTTATCCATTTTACTCGCTGCTGAGCTCAGTAGCTGTGAATTATAATATTTTAATAAATACAGCATCCAGCCACTTTGTTATGCGTTTTTATTTAAGCTAATATGCTTTTCGGGCTTTCACTCATCCTCAGTTGCCGAAGGGTGTTCAAAAAACCTCTCCGCAGTGCCGTATGATTGTTAGCCGCGCGTACCGTATGATTAGACGAATTGAATTGTGTATTCAGCAAAAGGGGGGGCGGGGCGCTTTCATCATTTAATGTGAAAATTTTTGAGTAAAAATGAATATTCAATAAATTAATAACTTGCATTTCACTGAGTTTCATTTCAGTATACAGGATGAGTCACCTAACATTACCGCTGGATGTATTTCGTAAACCACATCAAATACTGACGAATCGATTCCACAGACCGAATGTGAGGAGAGGGGCTAGTGTAATTGGTTAATACAAACCACACAAAAATGCACAGAAGTATGTTTTTTAACACAAACCTACGTTTTTTAAATGGAACCCCGTTAGTTTTGTTAGCACATCTGAACACATAAACAAATACGTAATCAGTGCCGTTTGTTGCATTGTAAAATGTTAATTACATCCGGATATATTGTAACCTAAAGTTGACGCTTGAGTACCACTCCTCCGCTGTTCGATCGTGTGTATCGGAGAGCACCGAATTACGTAGGGATCCAAAGGGAACGGTGATGGACCTTAGGTACAGAAGAGACTGGAACAGCACATTACGTCCACATGCTAACACCTTTTTATTGGTCTTTTTCACTGACGCACATGTACATTACTATGAGGGGTGAGGTACACGTACACACGTGGTTTCCGTTTTCAATTACGGAGTGGAATAGAGTGTGTCCCGACATGTCAGGCCAATAGATGTTCAATGTGGTGGCTATCATTTGCTGCACACAATTGCAATCTATGGCGTAATGAATGTCGTACACGCCGCAGTACATCTGGTGTAATGTCGCCGCAGGCTGCCACAGTACGTTGTTTCATATCCTCTGGGGTTGTAGGCACATCACGGTACACATATTCCTTTAACGTACCGCACAAAAAGAAGTCCAGAGGTGTAAGATCAGGAGAACGGGCTGGCCAATTTATGCGTCCTCCACGTCCTATGAAACACCCGTCGAACATCCTGTCAAGGGTCAGCCTAGTGTTAATTGCGGAATGTGCAGGTGCACCATCATGCTGATACCACATACGTCGACGCGTTTCCAGTGGGACATTTTCGAGCAACGTTGACAGATCATTCTGCAGAAACGCGATGTATGTTGCAGCTGTTTGGGCCCTTGCAATGAAGTGAGGACCAATGAAGTGGTCGCCAATGATTCCGCACCATACATTTACAGTCCACAGTCGCTGTCGCTCTACCTGTCTGAGCCAGCGAGGATTGTCCACGGACCAGTAATGCATATTCCGTAGATTCACTGCCCCGTGGTTTGTGAAACCCGCTTAATCGGTAAACAGGTAGAACTGCAAAGCATTCTCTGTTAATGCCCATTGACAGAATTGCACTCGATGATTAAAGTCATCACCACGTAATTGCTGATGTAGCGACACATGAAACGGGTGAAAGCGGTGACGATGCAGTATGCGCATGACACTACTTTGACTCAGTCCACCGGCTCTCGCAATGTCCCGTGTACTCATGTGTGGGTTCAAGGCAACAGCAGCTAACACACCAACTGCACCCGCTTCTCCTGTGACGGGCCTGTTACGGACCCGTTTGCGTGCTACGACCATACCTGTTGCATACAGTTGACGGTAGACGTTTTGCAATGTGCGGCACGTTGGATGCTCTCTTTCCGGGTACCGTTCTGCATACACCCTGCAGGCTTCAGCTGCATTTCGTCGACACTCGCCGTAGATGAGTATCATCTCCGCCTTTTCAGAGTTCGAATACATCATGGTCACAGTTCCTACAACACTATACTATCACAGACGTCTGGTAACACGGTGTACTACAGTTGGTCTGCGTGCGGAGACGAATGCAGAATAACAATAGCAGCAAGCGCTACATGAGGACACTGCGGCAGTTAGACCAAACCACGACAGTGCACTACAGCCACACTCGTAAACACGGTCGTCATCGTGAACATGTCCCTGCAGATGCTGCGAGCCGACCGTGGCCCGTGTTTGTTACAACACGCAACTGAACGTCGGAGGTTTCAAGCGTCAACTTTAGGTTACAATATCTCCGGATGTAATTAACATTTTACAGTGCAACAAACGGCACTGATTACGTATTTGTTTATATGTTCAGATGTGCTAACAAAACTAAGGTGGTTCCATTTAAAAAAACGTAGGTTTGTGTTAAAAGCATACTTCCGTGCATTTTTGTATGGTTTGTATTAACCAATTACACTAGCCCCTCTCCTCACGTTCGGTCTGTGGAATCGATTCGTCAGTATTTGATGTGGTTTACGAAATATATCCAGCGGTAACGTTAGGTGACTCACCCTGTATTCACTGCGGCATACGGTACTCCCGGCTAACAAGCATAAAGCACTGCGGAGAGACTTTTCGAACACCCCGTATATACTTGAGTCATCACTTAGTACATAGTTACAATATCGACTGGATACAGCAGCTGCCCTGTGAAAAGTAAGTTTTGTTTAGCCACTACACTTCGCAAGTTGTATATTTTCTTTGTATTGCTACTTAGGAGCACTTACTTTCCACTCTGCTTGTTGTTATTCCGGTTTTCGCCCAAATAATAAGGTTAAGGACAAAGCCAGCCATTATATAAAAATAACAGCAGGCAGTACACTCAATCAGGAATAAACAGAACTGCAGTTAATATTCAAATACATACATTGACCAAACAGAAAGAAATTTCAACAAGCGAAACCGGGAAGACATTAATGCCCTTCGTTTAAAAAACATTTACCCTGCATATAGTAGAAGACAAACATCAAGTGACAGACATAGCGCCGGCCGCGGTGGTCTAGCGGTTCTAGGCGCTCAATCCGGAACCGCGCGACTGCTACGGTCGCAGGTTCGAATCCTGCCTCGGGCGTGGATGTGTGTAATGTCCTTAGGTTAGTTAGGTTTAAGTAGTTCTAAGTTCTAGGGGACTGATGACCACAGATGTTAAGTCCCATAGTGCTCAGAGCCATTTGAACCATTTTGAACAGACATAGCTCACAACTTACAAATATTCCACGTGGCTAATAAAAGACAAAGAATGATTAAAGAGTTAGAAATTTACTCCTACAAATGGGCTTAACCAACTGGCGTCCGAGCTGACCAAACTCAGCCACCAAACAATGTTTTCTCTAATGAATTTCTTCAATCTATTCATGCAACCACACTCCAAACACAGCCATGAAAAGGCATAATCCAACGACAGCTCATCCATACGTAACATAAATCTGTTGTTCTGTCTTTGTTTTTTACAAATGTCATTCCAACTGTGAGAGAAAAAAATTAATATTAATTCAAAAAAATGGCTCTGAGCACTATGGGACTTAACATCTTAGGGCATCAGTCCCCTAGAACTTAGAACTACTTAAACCTAACTAACCTAAGGACATCACACACATCCATGCCCGAGGCAGGATTCGAACCTGCGACTGTAGCAGTCCCGCGGTTCCAGACTGCAGCACCTAGAACCGCACGGCCACCGCGGCCGGCAGTAACATTAATTCTTCTACGTAAAACGTACTATATTATTTTTATTATTTACCATATAACCTACAACAGTCACTAATGCGCTTATTTAGTAACCGTAAGGAGTACTCAGCACATTCATGCAAATCATTTCAGTTCTTTTGAGTCATTCAGAAAAGTTATTCAGGTAGTGGAACAGGTTTCAAAGATAGTGTTGCGTTGCTTTATGAAATTCACATGTCACGATCCATCACGCAAGAAATCACATTCTCTCATTTAAAATCCCTTAGTGACGCGCCTCAGTGGCAAGACACAGGCGTTGTATTCTGGAGGACGAATCCCTGTTCGGCTATCAAGATTTTAAGTTTTCTGTGATATCTCTAAATCGCTTAGCGCAAATGCTTGGATGGTTCCTTTGGAAAGGATACGGCAGATTTCCTTCTCCATCCCACCGCAGTACGAGCTTCTGCACTTTCTTTAATGACCTCTATGGGAGTAAACAAAGTGATCCGCTTCTCGCCAAATTATTTCAGTTGTGAGTCACAGAATTTTCCGAATCCTGCAATTGAGTAAATGTTATTTATGGGACACAGTCATTGCAAGTCCCGTAGGCAGCACGGCTCCACGTGGTAATCGCCAGAGAAGTAGTGCAGGTCATGTCACGGTATCTACGTCGTTCCGCCTCTCTCACTGCTTCCTCATTCCCCAGCCAACGACTCACTGCAGGTGAACCCCGTTGTCGTTCGCTTCAAGAGGCTTTGGGCCATTTTAAACCACATCGAACACTCAACGAGGCAAAACCTCAACAAACTTGTGCAAAATGCGAGCGACAAGGGTTTGTTTGTTACTGAGATCCTTCACGCTGTTGGCCACTCACATCACACCATCGGCTCCGACACTCCTTCACAGTTTTTTTCGGAAGTCAGTAGGATTCTGGAATCATCGAATCCCACTAAAAGGAGTCTTCTTAGCGTACAGCATCAACAAACGTGTCTCCAAACGACTGGATGCATTTGCAGCATTGCCCAAACGTAGAAACTATTTTTTGATTAGATACTTTTGTCAGCCTTCGGTTTCATCATTAAGGATACAATGCATTTACACCAGGTGACAGAAATAATAGGATCATTTTATCGAAACCCCGAAACTGTCTCCCGTTGCAATGCATAAGTTTCAAATTTTGCTCAGAGCTGCCTGCCATCTTCCTCTGTAACGGTGCAAAAGCATAGCGACCTGCGACTTTATCCTCGGGCTCGAAGACGTTTCAAACTGCGAAACGTCGACACATATGTAAAAAAGGGCGGAGCTCAGAAATTCATGGAAAATGATGACCCACCGGCAGATTTCACCACGATTCTGCCCAACGCCGCCGTGGAGTTGTCACACGATGGGTTGGTCGTCACACCCCGTCTAACTCACAAATCACCCTTTCGTTTGACGTCTCTGCGGTGAAGGTCAGAACCGCGACGCTGCCGTTGAGATCAAGCAGTTTTCTTATGGGTGCAAAATATTTCAGACACATCGCCTCTCAGAATTCACACGAAAACGCCCCAGGGTATGGCATAAAGAGCATCAATAAAACCACTCCTTTCCTTGGGACATCGATTCCCACAAATTTCACGGTCGAAAACGACAGTTTGCAGTGCGATGAGCAACAGCCAGATGTTCTTGACAATCCTTGATAGTGCTGACATCTGCCTGACGCTCCAACCCTTCCTTGAGGACATGGTGGGCTAGCAGCCCCACTGAAAAAGCGTCAGGGAGGTGTCATCAGTATCAGATATTGTCAAGAATGTCTTAGTGTTGCTCATCGTACTGCACTCTTTAGTTTTCGACAGCGAAATGTGTGGGAATCAAATTCCCAAGGAGAGGGATGGTTTCATTAACGCCATTTATGCCACACCCTGAGGCCTTTCCGTGCCGATTCTGAGAGACGCTGTATCTCAAATGTTTTTTTCGGGCTATTCATAAGAAAACTGTTAGATTTCATGGCTAGGCGCCAGCATGTAGGTAATCGCATGATACACTTCCGGTGCCAGCTGCCTTCCTGCAGGGGCCTGGCACTATTTCGAAGGTTTTCTCTGTAAAGACACGTTATTAAAATTCTCAATAAATAGGGGAGGTGGGGGTGTTACCACTGAGGTTATTGCCGAACTGGGAGACAGGGGTCTTAGAGGGACGCTTTGCCGTTTTATTCATGAATGTGTCAATGTCGAGCAATTCTGTGATCACTCCACAGGAGGATGTGAAACAGGAGCAGTGAAAAAGCATTAGACCACTTTGCTGCTTCGCATCACGTTCAAATTTCTTCGAATGATTTGAAGTGTCCGTAGTGGTTCCCCACTGTACACCAGAGCGAAAAATTGTGGTCGCACACCACTCCAAAGCGGTGAGATCACATTCGATGGACTTGCTAGCCTACGATGACCTTAGAGAAAGACTAAAACATCACGGAAGTGTCACCAGTATCAAAGATTGCCAAGAACGTCTTCCTGTTGACCTTCGTGAGCCGTGCGTGGCTCGTGTTCCCGCCACCATGTATTTTACACCCTGTTTTTAACGTACTTCCGTCTCACTACGTTAATTTAAATTTGCTGTCACTGAGCTGTTGCTTTGCCTGACCGTGAGGGGCGTTAGCAGCGCGTACGAGTATCGATATATCGCCCTTCGTAGTCTCTTTGCTCGACTGTTATTACTTCCTGCTCGTTGTCTGTTTTGAGTTAGTTGGAAGGCGCAAGCAGTGCAGTTCGGACCCGTCAGTCGGTTGGGACGTTTCTGGAGCGCAGACCGGACCCACCAATGGGGAGTTGCAGTGCGGCACTAGCGCAGTCGGTTTGGAGCAGTAAGGCCTGCGTCGACATGGCTCGCCCGACCATCGCCGCCACGCATCGCTTGAGCCGGGCCACGGTCTTGGTGGATCGTCGGTCGGTCGTCCAACCAGACGACGCGTTTTGGCTCGCCGATCGTTCATGAGTCGGCTGTGTGTGTGTGTGCATCAACTCCCGATTTGTGTTCGTGCGTGCTTAGTGACTGTTGGGTATCGTTCAGGTCTTCGTGCAAGTGTTTGTCAGGTTGTGTGTGTAGTTGGCTTTATTTCCACTGACGACCATTTTAGATGTTGTCGGCATTCTGCGAGAGGTTGGTCGGTCGGTGCGGACCAGGGACTGATGTAAATTCAGGCAGTATTCCTTTTGGTGAAGTTAACTGTATTACCGTATTTCAAATTCAAGTGTACCAGTGGAATTTTCTGTCTTGTGGCCGTTAGTGTTCCGGTTATCTGCCCTGGCCACTAACGTAATTTCAGGCAGCGTCCTTTCCTCACCTGCTGTCGCTGTCCAACCTGGTGTGTAATTTTGACAGCTAATACATACTCCGTTGTAGATTATCACGTTTGTAACATTGCCGTTTTGAGTTCTCATTTACTGATTGACGCGAAGCAAGTCGTTGTGTCGGTCGGTCCGTGGCTGTTCCCTTGATGGCTTCCGACGGATCAAGCATAGTTGGGCTCACCACCTGTCTCACCTAAGTGAACGAGGGCAGACCGACCTCCCTAGAGGCTTTCTGAGTGCCACCAGTGTTTAATTATCTGTTGTCACCCATATTAAATTTTAGGCCTTTGGTTATTGTTTGTTTCTTAAAATATCGCAAATTAATTTTTTAACTTATCTTTCAAGCTTAAACACTGCCGGCTTCTACCTTTAAAGATTATGGTATTATATTTTGAAATTTTGAAGTCTGATTGTGGCCCTCGGCCATTGGTATTGTACCTTGCATGTGTTGTTTCTTTAAATTATTTTATTGCTATCTTAAAAGAATTTTTGATTTTATTTTAAGATTCGTTGTTGGCCTTCTGCCTTTAAAGGTATATAGTAATATATTCTAAAATTTTGGAAATCAATTGTGGCCCTCAGCTATTTGTTTTGCACTTTGCGTACGTTGTTTTTTTAATTATTTTATTGCTATCGTAATTGGATTTTTATCTTATTAATATTTCTTGTTGGAGACATTCAGCCGTTAAAGAGTTGCTAAAATACTACAAACGACAATTGGAAGCAGAAACTGACTTCACCTCCTGATCCTTTCCACAATCCTATTACCTGTTCCGCCCAGCCGGTTTAGCGGGCGCTTCACATCGTACTGCAGTCTGTTGTTTTCGACCCCCGAAATATATGGTATCAACGTTCCATGGAAGGGGATGGTTTCACTGATGCCTTTTAGGCACCCTGTGAGGCCTTTTCGTGTCGATTCGGCAGCAGCAATGTGTCTGGAATGGCCGGCCGAGGTGGCCGAGCGGTTCTAGGCGCTACAGTCTGGAACCGCGCGACCGCTACGGTCGCAGGTTCGAATACTGCCTCGGACATGGATGTGTGTGAGGTCCTTAGGTTAGTTAGGTTTAAGTAGTTCTAAGTACTAGGGCACTGATGACCTCAGATGTTATTTCCCATAGTGCTCTGAGCCAGTTGAACCATTTTTTTGTCTGGAATGTTTTTCTCGGCCTCTCATAAGAAAAAACAGTTTGAGTTCAACGCTGTTGCGGCTGTGACAGCTATTATCCCACCTTGAGAGTACGGCTCCTGCAGGCAGAGCACATCTACTCATTTAAAAAAAAAAAAAAACGCTGGGCGTCGCTATTCTCACCTCCATCGCAGAGATGCCAAACGAAGGGGTGAAATATGGTAACAGGGGCTGTGGTGACCTTCCCAACGTATCACAGTTCCACGGCGGTTTTGGCAAGATTGTGGTGAAATTTGGTGCAAATGGGAGATCACTCACCCACTTTACACGTCACACGAACTTCCGAGCTCTGGGTTTTTTTTCGTATGAGTCAACACCTTGCTGTCCCAAGCGTCGCCAAACCTGAGGGTGACGTCGCAGGTTCGCCACGCTTTTGTATCATTGCAGGGGATGGTTGTTGGCACATTTGATACAAATTTCAAACTTAAGAGTCGTAATGGGAGACAATTACGGGGTTTAGAAAAACTGACCCTTTATAATTCTGTCCATTCTAAAATTAGACACGTGATGTAAAGTTTTCCATCATATTCACACGGGAAAATGGCCGTGCAATAGCCTACTCAACTTCTGATCGTCAGCTAGTTCTAGATGATCCAATCAAAGGCAACCTTGAAAGGCTGTAGGAAATACGAGTTCTCCAAACAGCGAATTATAGTCGGTCGGCAATGCCAACTGTTCTTAAACATTAGGGCAGGATTTAAAGAATTTCTCAGGCCTCCATTGATCCTGATTTATTCGACGTCCCGTAAACGTATAGCCAAGCTTTTTCTTAGGGATAGTTCTTTCCAAATTTTGGAGACACATGTATTCAAATTCTCTTGGTCTAATAATCGCCGAAGTTGACTGTCGTCGTCACACAGTTCTGTCTTTACTATTGTAAACATCTGCCCTCCATCTACACCCACATACACAACCCGAAATCGCCATGCAGTGCATGGCGGAGGGTAGCTTTGCATCACTACTTATTATTCCCTTTCTGATTTCACTTGCAATCTGATCGAGAGAAACAAGACTGTCTATATGCTTCCGCACGAGCCTCGATTTCCCTTATCTTGTCTTCGCTACTCTTACTCGAGATATATCTTGGTCTACTTTATAGATAATCTACACTTTCGTAGAATTCTCCCACCACACAGAAGTCGACGATTCGCTTTCCCTACATCTGATCTTACGTGCTCTTTCTATTCCATGTCGGTACACGCTAATACTGTATTGGAGCATTAGGATTGTTTTTTCTACTCATTTACATTTAATTTCTTCTACTTTTAGAGCAAACTGTCATTCATCACAATAAACAGATATACTAAGTTATCCTTATCCTCCTACAGTCACTCAACGATGAGTCTACACTATCATCAGCAGAAAGTTGCAGATTCCTCCTCACCCTATTCGTCAGATCGCTCGTGTATATAGTGTGTAACAGAACTCCACAGACAAATTTGATGTGTTTTTCAGGGATACATTCTAAATACTTTGGTATAAGAGATCCACTGTTTCCGGAGAATCATTACAGAGTAATAATATAATAATTATTTATTCGCTTTGTTACTGTAGTCACCCTTGTTTCGGCGAAAGTATCTACAGAACAGTGAAGAAGCCTATGAAATGTCATAACTAAAACATACAACACAAGGCACAAAGTAATGCAAAACCCCCGTCGACGAAACTGATGTGATGTTGTTGGGATCACTGCAAAAACAGCTCAACATGGTATAGTTCTAATACCTATAAACGAGGTGCACATCGACCAATTCTTCATCAATAAACCAATCCGTAGAACTGCTGTATGTAAACGTAAACGCACAACTAACACTGACGTGGAGCAAAACCCTACGCAGAACGGAACAGTACTGAAAGCCAAATTGAGGGCAACGAGTTAAAGAGGGCATTACTGCTGCAGACAGCAGGTACCGCGAGAGAATGGAAACGAGACCCAAAGCGCATAGTGTCGGCATGCGGACAACTGTGCACTACTTTCGGTGCTGTGCAGACAGAAAACTGGCTGGGAAAAGAAACAAAACGAAATGAAATAACTCCGTAACGAACAGCCGGAGACTGTTGCTGCCTTATACCAAAATACTCGGAAGATACCCCTGAACAACGTCTGAAAGTTTATCTGTGGAGTTCTGGTTCACTCTGTACACAGAACAAGAGCGCTTCTATTATACTTCCCTAGCACTTTAACGATACCACTGCCTCTGGTAAACATTCGGTATCGAGGACAAGGTACTGCGTTCTATTACTCTGAAAAACTTTGGAACATGACTTTTTAATCATTCAGGATGCTCGGACCTTCGTTAAAAGTATGCGTTGGACGGTTTCAAACGCTCTCCGAACGTTTAGGCTTATGCTTGTTGCCCTTGATCCATGGTTCGCAGCCGGCCGGAGTGGCCGTGCGGTTCTAGGCGCTACAGTCTGGAACCGAGCGGCCACTACGGTCGCAGGTTCGAATCCGGCCTTGGGTATGGATGTGTGTGATGTCCTTAGGTTAGTTAGGTTTAATTAGTTCTAAGTTCTAGGCGACTGATGACCTCAGAAGTTAAGTCGCATAGTGCTCAGAGCCATTTGAACCTTTAAACCATGGTTCGCAGGTATGGTGCGAGAAAAGGATAATCTGAGATTCGAACAGGCGATAATTTTTCAATCCCTACCAATTCTGAACAGAAGCTTTTCTCCCGCAAGGAAGTTTATTGTAGTCTAACTTAAAATGTTCTCAAGAATTCTATTGCAAACCAACGTTAAGAATACTCGTCTGTAATTTTGGGAGTCGGGAGTCCGTTCGCTTACCTTTCTTTTACACGGGAGTCACCTTTGCATTGTCGAGTCGCTTTGAATTTTTCGCTGGGCAAGAGATTCGGGATAAATACAAGCTAAGTAAGGAGACTGTGTCGAACAGTTCTCTCTGTAATACCGAATTGGGATTCCATCCAGACTTGGTGTATTTTTTGTTTGAAGCTATATCTGTTGCTTCTCAACGACAGGTTGTAAGTAGGCTGTTTAGGATTTCTTATTGGTAACGCCACGTAGTGCTCTGTATGAAAAATGACTGGCTGTGCTGTGTGCAGTCTGTGGCTAGTTTGCATTGTTGTCTGCCATTGTAGCGTTGGGCAGTTGGCTGTTAACAGCGCGTAGCGTTGCGCAGTTGGAGGTGAGCCGCCAGCAGTGGTGGATGTGGGGAGAGAGACGGCGGAGTTTTGAAATTTGTAAGAAAAATGGCTCTGAGCACTATGCGACTTAACTTCTGAGGTCATTAGTCGCCTAGAACTTAGAACTAATTAAACCTAACTAACCTAAGGACATCACACACATCCATGCCCGAGGCAGGATTCGAACCTGCAACCGTAGCAGTCCCGCGGTTCCGGACTGCGCGCCTAGAACCACTAGACCACCGCGGCCGGCTTGATATTTGTAAGACTGGATGTCATGAACTGCTATGTATATTATGATTTTTCAACACTATTAAGGTAAATACATTGTTTGTTCTCTATTAAAACATTTCATTTGCTAACTTTGCCTATCAGTAGTTAGAGCCTTCCGCAGTTTGAATCTTTTATTTAGCTGGCAGTAGTGGCGCTCGCTGTATTGCAGTAGTTCGAGTAACGAAGATTTTTGGTGAGGTAAGTGATTTGTAAAAGGTATAGGTTAATGTTAGTCAGGGCCATCCTTTTGTAGAGATTTTTGAAAGTCAGATTGCGTTGCGCTAAAAAATATTGTGTGTCAGTTTAAGCACAGTCATGTATAATTGTTCAAAGGGGACGTTTCATAAGGTATACCTGTTCTACGTCCTACAGACGGGTATTTGTGTGATAGTCACACGACAGTATGTCTGTACGAACTAATCGTGTGGATAACTTAACGAAACTGAAATTTAAAAAAAAATCAACTTTCGTTTTGCGGTAGACGAATGATTGATTACTAGCCTTCGACTCATTTAGCGATTTTACGCAGGTCCAGAATTTTTTAGGATTCTCAGGAATTTCGTTTGCCTACATGTCACAGATGAAGTAGCTGTATGCTTCACACATCGATCTGTTTATAGACATACAAATTTCTGACACTGCCCTTCGATATTACTACGTTTCCTTTACTGAGGGTGCAACAATCATTGTTTTCTCAGCATTATTGAAACACGTTGGATCTTTTCCGTCCTTGATCCATATATTCAGCACGCAATTTCCCAGAATGTGATTCACAGTCAGCTTAAACTTTGCCCATAACTCCTTTACGCACAGCATACTGGAACTAAATGATGTCCATTCACCGTCTAAGAAGGATGCTACAAGTACTTATCTGCGCTTTCGAATGTAAAATCTCTCCTAACCTTCTTAAAGTATTTATTAATTTTAGTAACCATCGTGGCTATAATGACATCGCGTGATGGCTACTCCCTACCTCTATACTAACACTGTGGATATGGTCAGGCCTATTCGTAGCTACCAGATCTAAAATACTTATATCGCATGTTGGTTGTCGAACTAGTTGCTCAAGATAGTACTTGGAGAAAGCTGCTCTGCAAGGCTATATGAGTGTAACACCTTCAATGAATCTATAACCGTCGCGGTCTGTACTCGGTAGGTAAAAGACACCTCCAGCTAGTATTGCCTGATCCAGGTACTTCCGTGCTAGTGAGTGTAGACTTTCAACGATTCTGTTACTGTTACATCAAAATCAGTTGTCTGGTAAAAACATCCGATTCACCTAGGCCGCTTACACAAGTCCAGGTAACTTCTCAGTCAGACTCAATTTCGACGTTTGTAGCCATAGTATTTTTGTCGACTGGAATGAACACCCCCCCCCCCCCCCCCCCCCCCCCCGGCCTATGGAGTCTATCTATTCTTCCCATGCCTCGTTAAATATTTCGGGGCTTACAGGTTTGGGTTTCGTCCAGCTCTCGGTTTCGACTGTAATTGAACGCAGAAGTCGGTTAATTTAGAGATTTTGTTACAAACACTTCGGAAATTTACTGTTATTCAATTGTCTTTACTTTGTACGCAGTCTGATTTCGCTCACTGCGCAGTAGCAAGCGCGCGGTTGTGATACGAGGTACTTTGTTACCCTTTTCAGTTAAGACGGACTCTGTCTCGCTGAACAGCAATTAGCAAAGGTTAACGAACTGCTAGGGCTTACGAATGTCAACGAATTACCGTTTTTACGGTAATGAGAAATTAACAACAATAATTAGGTATGTGAGTGTCAAAGTGGCACCCACGTCCGACGTGATACCCAACAATTTTTGCTTCAAACAACCGCCAACAAATATTTCAGTCTTTCAAAAATTAATTCCTGTGCAACATTTGCTCCTCGTCTGACGTCCATTTCTCGTATCTTTAATCACTTGCTACAGAAAGAGGCGGTTTTCAAATGTATAGAGGTCTGCGGCAAGTGGTGATAATGCGAGTGGCGTTCAGTAAGTGATGCAACACTTTTTTTCCGAAACCAAGTTGGTTTTATTCAGGACCGCTATACACCATATTATACACCACACTTCAAGCTTTTTTTTTTTTTTTTTTTTTTTGCTCATCAGTCTCCTGACTGGTTTGATGCGGCCCGCCACGAATTCTTTTCCTGTGCTAACCTCTTCATCTCAGAGTAGCAATTGCAACCTACGTCCTCAATTATTTGCTTGACGTACTCCAATCTCTGTCTTCCTCTACAGTTTTTGCCCTCTACAGCTCCCTCTAGTACCATGGAAGTCATTCCCTCATGTCTTAGCAGATGTCCTATCATCCTGTCCCTCCTCCTTATCAGTGTTTTCCAAATATTCCTTTCCTCTCCGATTCTGCGTAGAACCTCCTCATTCGTTACCTTATCAGTCCACCTAATTTTCAACATTCGTCTATAGCACCACATCTCAAATGCTTCGATTCTCTTCTGTTCCGGTTTTCCCACAGTCCATGTTTCACTACCATACAATGCTGTACTCCAGACGTACATCCTCAGAAATTTCTTCCTCAAATTAAGGCCAGTATTTGATATTAGTAGACTTCTCTTGGCCAGAAATGCCTTTTTTGCCATAGCGAATCTGCTTTTGATGTCCTCCTTGCTCCGTCCGTCATTGGTTATTTTACTGCCTAGGTAGCAGAATTCCTCAACTTCATTGACTTTGTGACCATCAATCCTGATGTTAAGTTTCTCGCTGTTCTCATTTCTACTACTTCTCATTACCTTCGTCTTTCTCCGATTTACTCTCAAACCATACTGTGTACTCATTAGACTGTTCATTCCGTTCAGCAGATCATTTAATTCTTCTTCACTTTCACTCAGGATAGCAATGTCATCAGCGAATCGTATCATTGATATCCTTTCACCTTGTATTTTAATTCCACTCCTGAACCTTTCTTTTATTTCCATCATTGCTTCCTCGATGTACAGATTGAAGAGTAGGGGCGAAAGGCTACAGCCTTGTCTTGCACCCTTCTTAATACGAGCACTTCGTTCTTGATCGTCCACTCTTATTATTCCCTCTTGGTTGTTGTACATATTGTATATAACCCGTCTCTCCCTACTTTTTTTAGAATCTCGAACAGCTTGCACCATATTATATTGTCGAACGCTTTTGCCAGGTCAACAAATCCTATGAAAGTGTCTTGATTTTTCTTTAGCCTTGCTTCCATTATTAGCCGCAACGTCAGAATTGCCTCTCTCGTCCCTTTACTTCTCTTAAAGCCAAACTGATCGTCACCTAGCGCATTCTCAATTTTCTTTTCTATTCTTCTGTATATTATTCTTGTAAGCAGCTTAGATGCATGAGCTGTTAAGCTGATTGTGCGATAATTCTCGCGCTTGTTAGCTCTTGCCGTCTTCGGAATTGTGTGGATGATGCTTTTCCGAAAGTCAGATGGTATATCGCCAGACTCATATATTCTACACACCAACGTGAATAGTCGCTTTGTTGCCACTTCCCCCAATGATTTTAGAAATTCTGATGGAATGTTATCTATCCCTTCTGCCTTATTTGACCGTAAGTCCTCCAAAGCACTTTTAAATTCCGATTCTAATACTGGATCCCCTCTCTCTTCTAAATCGACTCCTGTTTCTTTTTCTATCACATCAGACAAATCTTCACCCTCATAGAGGCTTTCAATGTTTTCTTTCCACCTATCTGCTCTCTCCTCTGCATTTAACAATGGAATTCCCGTTGCACTCTTAATGTTACCACCGTTGCTTTTAATGTCACCAAAGGTTGTTTTGACTTTCCTGTATGCTGAGTCTGTCCTTCCAACAATCATATCTTTTTCGATGTCTTCACATTTTTCCTGTAGCCATTTCGTCATAGCTTCCCTGCACTTCCTGTTTATTTCATTCCTCAGCGACTTGTATTTTTGTATTCCTGATTTTCCCGGAACATGTTTGTACTTCCTTCTTTCATCAATCAACTGAAGTATTTCTTCTGTTACCCATGGTTTCTTCGCAGCTACCTTCTTTGTACCTATGTTTTCCTTCCCAACTTTTGTGATGGCCCTTTTTAGAGATGTCCATTCCACTTCAACTGTACTGCCTACTGCGCTATTCCTTATTGCTGTATCTGTAGCGTTAGAGAACTTCAAACGTGTCTCGTCATTCCTTAGTACTTCCGTATCCCACTTCTTTGCGTATTGATTCTTCCTGACTAATGTCTTGAACTTCAGCCTACTCTTCATCACTACTATATTGTGGTCTGAGTCTATATCTGCTCCTGGGTACGCCTTACAATCCAGTATCTGATTTCGGAATCTCTGTCTGACCATGATGTAATCTAATTGAAATCTTCCCGTATCTCCCGGCCTTTTCCAAGTATACCTCCTCCTCTTGTGATTCTTGAACAGGGTATTCGCTATTACTAGCTGAAACTTGTTACAGAACTCAATTAGTCTTTCTCCTCTTTCATTCCTTGTCCCAAGCCCATATTCTCCTGTAACCTTTTCTTCTACTCCTTCCCCTACAACTGCATTCCAGTCGCCCATGACTATTAGATTTTCGTCCCCCTTTACATACTGCATTACCCTTTCAATATCCTCATACACTTTCTCTATCTGTTCATCTTCAGCTTGCTACGTCGGCATGTATACCTGAACTATCGTTGTCGGTGTTGGTCTGCTGTCGATTCTGATTAGAACAACCCGGTCACTGAACTGTTCACAGTAACATACCCTCTGCCCTACCTTCCTATTCATAACGAATCCTACACCTGTTATACCATTTTCTGCTGCTGTTGATATTACCCGATACTCAACTGACCAGAAATTCTTGTCTTCCTTCCACTGTAAGCTACAAAATCCTATATTCCAACACCATCTCCGTTCAATGCGACGGCCTTACGCCACCTTTTTGGGAAGGCCTATGTGTCCGCTCGGTACCGCTCTACTTGTCGACGTCAGAGCCAACGTCCTGCTGCATCAACAGCCTCCCCATCATTCACGTACTGCTTCCCGTGGACTGCATCCATCATTGGGCCAAACAGAGGGACGTCGGAAGGTGCGTGACCCAGGCACACACCTTTGTGTGCCCCAACAGGTGGACGAGTGTGTCAGCACAATTTACAGAGGAGACCAGCTGAGTAGTGAAATGTTTGATTGTGATCCGTCGATCACCTCGAGTGAGAGTGTCCGTACGTTTCAACGTTGCAGGAGTCACATCTCCGCGCGGCCGGCCGGTAAGCGGGAGATCAGACAGAATTGCGCGACCTTGTTCACGATGTGAACAGAGGTCTCGCCCAACGACTCACCAAGCTTTTTATTCATTCCAGGTCTCCACAGACATTCTACAACCGCCTCTCAATATCTGTGTTCCTCCCAAAGAATCTCAATGAGAGCTGTCTGGGACCTCCGTTACAGACGTCATTTTAAAGGCTACGTATAGCGCCGGCGCCTGTCGGAACTTCACGATACTACTGGGGCTGAAGCGGGAATATTCCAGGATGTGCAACAACGAATTCCGCACTTTTTCAATCGAAACTGGCTGAGGAAAAAAGTGTTGCATTACTTACTGGACGCAGATCGTATATTGTGGATTCACCACCGCCCAAAAAGATGAAGACCCAACCATTATCGGGCAAGGAGGTGCTGAGTGTATCTTGGGACTGCCATGCACATTATGTTCGAAAGGGGCAGCCGTAACAGGAGCGTACTATCGAGAACTTCGGAAGAGGTTATGGGAGGATGTGAAGACGTGGTGTCGCGAGAAGCTCTCCTCACCACAGCTCGTTCCTTACATGGCACAGACGCATATGGATGCCTTTTTTCCACTATAAAATTTTGCACATCCTCGTATTTTTTTGAAATTGCACCCAATGACTCCTTCCTGTTTTCTCGGATGAAGAAACCATATCTTGGCAGGCATTTCTAGAATGACGACGAGGTAATTTTCGAGACGGAAGTTTCCTAAATGGTCAAAATGCAGACTCGTACAACCAAGTTGTTCGCCTAATATAACTGCCCACGTCGTGTTGTGCCGACTCTACTGTAGCTTGAATGGATTTTTAAGTTTGTTTTATATGCCTGACTTCTAATTTCACCACACAAGTCTCCAGGATTGAGCAGTTATTGCCCGATGACGACACGCAATACAGTTTGTTAAAGCGGAGTTCACCGTTATTAATTATGTTTTTAGATTTAATTCTATTACTCGTACAGAGACTCAACGTTCCTTTGTTTAATAGCGCGTCGTCAAAATAAGTATGAAATGCTAATGTCTTTGCAGTACATAATGTCGACTATTGAGTTAAAGTTCGTACCTATTTTGCCATTTTAGAGAAGAAAAACCCTAAGCGCTTCTGCTTCTATAGTCTCAGTATCAAATGCTCACTAATTTCATTTTACTTCCTATCTCAGTTCAGTATTTAACACATATTGTATATCAGTGTCATTTCAGAGATATTACGTCGGTTCCACACTAACGGAATAACACGTAATTGTCATTTAATATCACTTTTATTAATAATCCTTTTTCTTATGACGTAAATGTTAATGAATGATCACTATCTAGGAGGAAAGGGGGATTGATCCTTATCATGAGACAGTAGCTTTTAATGAGCCCGCAATCGTTAATTAAATAAAAAGTCACGTTCAAGGATGATATGCGAACAAATTTCGTTACGTCCGTTTTCACGTGTCTGTCAACACTAATCCTGTCGCCCACAATTCAAATTAACACTGACGTTAACCCCATTTGTCGGAACATCGAATCGTAACTATTATGTGAAAGTGTATTCTAGTCCACGAATTAATTCCTTTCAGATACGCGCACGACCGAACAGCAGAACGGAACATAAGCGACTTGTTTTAACAACCGAACAACGCAATGGCGTTACATTACGACAATGTCCGCCCAATGAACATCTCTTTGACTTTATCTTCTCTACTCTGCTTAATTAAATTATTCCTAATTACAATTTATTCAGCTATTTAACGAAAACATCTAACAAACAATAAAATAAATTAATCCCAACCTAAAAGATCTGTTATACTAGTCAACCAGAGACGGGGAAAATGTATCGCACTGAAGGATGAACACGTAGAGAAGAATCACCAGCAAGTTCCACGGTATAATTTGATTTCTTCAAAGCGATAATTAAACCTTAATGACTACCGCTCTTACGGTGTAGATTTGCCAACAGTGTGTCTGAGGAAAGGGGGACGTGCTCAAGACGAGACCAGTTTTAAGAGGGCGAAGGATGCATTGGGCCGTTACGGGAGTCGTAAAGCGAGCAGGTGAGTCCTGGAGAAAGCCAATAGAGCGCGGACACCGCTCCGCACACATCCCGCGCACGCGGCCGCCGTTCGGCCTCGTGAATACCGGAAGCTACTGGGCGGCAGCGCTACCTGTCTTCAGTTCGTCCATTTTTTTAGCTTCCATCCAAGAACTAATTGCTCGGATTAAAAAGGATGTAAGATAGGGATGCAGTCTTTTGCCTCTACTGTTCAATCTGTACGTCAAAGAAGCCATGACGGAAATAAAAGAAAAGTTCAAGGATAGAATTAAAATTCGAGGTGAAAGGATATCAATGATGAGATACGCTGATGAGATGGCTATCCTCAGAGAAAGTCAAGAAGAGTTACAAGCTCTAATGAATGGAATGAACAACCTAATGTGTACAGAATATGGATGGAAAGTAAATTAAAGAAAGAAGAAAGTAATGAGAAGTAGCAGAAGTAAAAACTCTGAGAATCTTAACATCAGAATTGATGATCACGAAGTAGAAGAAATTCAAAAATTCTGCTACCTAGGTGCCGCGCGGGATTAGCCGAGCGGTCAAGGTGCTGCAGTCATGGACTGTGCAGCTGGTCCCGGCGGAGGTTCGAGTCCTCCCTCGGGCATGGGTGTGTGTGTTTGTCCTTAGGATAATTTAGGTTAAGTAGTGTGTAAGCTTAGGGACCTTAGCAGTTAAGTCCCATAATATTTCACATACATTTGAACATTGCTACCTAGGTAGCAAAACAACCAATGACGGACGGAGCAAGGAGGACATCAAAAGTAGAGTAGTATTGGTAAAAAGCTCATTTCTGGACAAGAAAAGTGTACTAGTATCAAACATAAACATTAATTTGAGGAAGAAATTTCTGAGAATGTACGTTCGGAGCACAGCATTGTATGGTAGTGGAACATAGACAGTGGGAAAACCGGAACAGAATATAAACATAGCATTTGAGATGCGTTGCTACAGAAGAATGTTGAAAATTAGATAGACTGATAAGGTAAGGAATGCAGAGGTCCTCTGCAGAATCGGTGAGGAAAGGAGCATAGGGAAGGCACTCTCCGCTCAGGGACTGGGTGTTGTGTCGCCCTAATCACCATCATTTCATCCCTATCGACGCGCAAGACGCCGAAGTGGCGCCAAATCGAAAGACTTGCACCCTGCGAATGGTCTACCCGACGAGAGGTCCTAGTCTCACGACATTTACATTTACTGGCAAGAAGGAGGGACAGTGCGGTAGAACATATGTTAAGACACCAGGGAACAACTTACATGTTGTAGAGGAAGCTGCAGAGGATAAAAACTGTAGAGATTGGAATACGTCCAGCAAATAAATGAGGACACAGGTTGCAAGTGCTACTCTTAGATGAAGAGGCTGGAACAGGAGTGGAATTCTTGGCGGGCCACATAAAACCAGACAGAAAATGATAACTCAAAAATTAAAAAAAAAGAATCCATCCGTTCTCTAGCAACCTTAATTTTGAAAGAAGTTCGATTTACTTCGCCAAACTGTTCACAAACATTTTTTTCATAGAGTGGAATAATTTTTTTGAGAGCTATTTGAGTAACAGACACCTGCGTCTTGAATTATAAAAACAAAAAGTCGTCCAAGAAAGTGGGGGAATACAAAGAAGAAAAGCTTAATCAATCTACTCGAAAAGAATGTCATTAAGGCTACACATCAAGATACAAAGTTGACTCACAAGGTATTTGGAAGACTGTAATATCCAAAATATCTCATTAGCAACATTCTGATCCTGAAGACACCAATTTCCTTAGAATGAAGAATGAAACATGAAAAATCTCTTCCACAACACGAAAACACTTGGCAATTAACTGACGGTTGATAGCAACGTAATATTCACTAGGTGAGATGACTTAAGAAAGTGAGATGATTGAAGAACTACGTTTGGGTAGACAGCCACCCCATTGTTATGGAAAGCTATTCGAGGATATGGACGAGTGTCTGAGTATTACGGATATGCTTCTGGCTACCCAAGAAAACATAACGTTCAGTATGCCTGAATTGTTTTTGTGAGCCCTACTCCTGTCAAAATAAATCCTTCCCTAAAAATTCATCACCAAACATCTCACCTCTTTAAATGTTTTCCCTCCGTTCCTACCAAATACTGAGGCAAGAACCTGCCACGTTCTCCATCCCATTACACTGTATTCAATGCAAGTGGCTATCGAGAAATGAGACATTGTTGGAAACCCTGTCCGCTGCTCCATTGTCGGCACTGTTGCCCGAAACGATTCTAGACTGATCCCATGTGGACTAAATGTGAAAACTCCCAACACCTGAGATTTGACGGAAAACGAATAGCGCGATGTGTAACGAACTGAAGGTTGGAAAGAATTATCAGTAAAGTGCTAGGAGGCAAGGATTTTTAGTAATCAGCAATACCTTCCATCGTTAGCAGATTAGCCATTGGCCATTAGGATAAAAAATGGATGAAAACTTATGTCCCAGAAGGTACACAATACAGGAGCTTATACATATGACAAGGGGTGTACACACACACACACACACACACACACACACACACACACACACACACACACACACACACACACACACACACCCAGCCAGGTGGTAGTGGGGTGACCTGTCTGATACTGCTCGTCGCTAACGTGCCGAGCGTACAAGGTGCATCTGAAAAGTTCGGAGTATGGTCTGAGAAAATAAAGGAAACAAGAGTTACAAATAAAATATCTGTAGTCGCCTTCAAAGTAATTATCAAACACACTTCTAACAGCGATTGCAGAGCTGTAGGAAACTGGCAGCAGGCGCTTCTTGTGGAATCGCTCAAAGAATCATGGTCGAGCGTTATTGGATCCGCAGTGTCTGCGAAGTGTAAGCTTTTCAGGGTTAATTTAGGGCAGGAAAATAAAAGTAAATTTGCTAGGGCCAAATCTCGTGAACGAGGAGCGTATGAAGAAGCTCCACCTTCTACATCCACATCTACATTTACACTCCGCACGCCACCCAACGGTGTGTGGTGGAGGGCACTTTACGTGCCACTGTCATTACCTCCCTTTCCTGCTCCAGTCGCGCATGGTTCGCGGGAAGAACGACTGCCGGAAAGCCTCCTAGCGCGCTCGAATCTCTCTAATTTTACATTCGTGGTCTCCTCAGGAGGTATAAGTAGGGGGAAGCAATATATTCGATACCTCATCCAGAAACGCACCCTCTCGAAACCTGGACAGCAAGCTGCACCGCGATGCAGAGCACCTTTCTTGCAGAGTCTGCCACATCTCCGCAACGCTATCACGCTTACCAGATAACCCTGTGGCGAAACGCGCCTCTCCTCTTTGGATCTTCTCTATCTCCTCCGTCAGACCGATCTGGTACGGATCCCACACTGATTAGCAATACTCAAGTATAGGTCGAACGAGTGTTTTGTAAGCCACCTCCTTTGTTGATGGACTACATTTTCTAAGGACTCTCCCAATGAATCTCAACCTGGCACCCGCCTAACCAACAATTAATTTTATATGATTATTCCACTTCAAATCGTTCCGTACGCATACTCCCAGATATTTTACAGAAGTAACTGCTACCAGTATTTGTTCCGCTATCATAAAGTCATACAATAAAAGATCCTTCTTTCTATGTGTTGGCAATACATTACATTTGTCTATGTTGAGGGTCGGTTTCCACTCTCTGCACCAGGTGCCTATCCGCTGCAGACCTTCCTTGTGACGAGTGAGAAAGTTGAGTAAGCGGATTGCAGTGTGCGCTCGGTCGTTGTCGTGGAGAAAATTCCACACTCAACGCCGGCACCGTTCTGGCCGCAGCCGCCGGACGCTTTGCAGAAGCCGTTAATAAACTCTTTTCGTAAATTTCAGCGTTAACAGTTTGACCCTTGAGTAGAAAGTCATGATGGATCAAGCCCTTGCTGTCGAAAAAGGGCGATCAACGTCGTCTTAATCGAGCATTTTGTCAGGCAACTTTTTTAGGGAGTAGAGGAAGACGATGAACACCATCACTGACTGTCGCTTGGTCTCGGGATCGTATTGGTAATACCAGGTCTGATATCCTATTCTGACGGTTTCCAAAACTTGCTGATTTCAGACAGACATTTCAATTGAAAGTCCAGATATTTCCATTCGACTTTGCTTCTGCTCGTCTCTCAGCGTGTGTAGCGCAAACCGGGGACAGATCTTCCGTTTTTTACGGCTCCGTGCCTCAATCGCTAAACATGGAACCCTTGTAGTCGTAAGATCACTTTGTTCTTCACCCGATTGTTCAAAAACCTGTTTCTCAGGAACGGGTAGACGTATCAAGTTTAAATTTATGTCACATATTAAGGTTTACGGTCCCTTGGTGCTGTAAAAAAGGCGAGCACATAAGTCAGTGTAATCAGACGATACGGCCATTTACGTCACATATTTTGATATTCGCAAACATACTCGTCAAAACTTACAGGGTATTTCCCATTGAGCCGGCCACTGTGGCCGAGCGGTTCTAGGCACTTCAGTCTGGAACCACGCGACCGCTACTGTCGTTCGAATCCTGCCTCGGGCATGGATGTGTGAGATGTCCTTAGGTTAGTTAGGTTTGAGTAATTCTAAGTCTAGGGGACTGATGACCTCAGATGTTAAGTCCCATACTACATGGAGCCATTTGAACCATTTGAATTTCCCGTTGACCTAGAAGCGAAAAAATTAGCAAGAAGGAAGGTTTCACACTAAAGCCAAAGGAAAAAATTCCAAAAATTGTTGATTTGTAATTACATCACAGGAAAAAATTTGTTTGTCATCTGCTATCAGATTGTCTGTCTGACCGTCGGTCTGTTAAGCCCCTTTTTTTTATCAGGAACGGGGCGATGTAAAAAGTTGAAATTTATGTCACATACTGAGATCTACAATCCTTTAGCAGTGTAAAACTCTTACGGTTCTAAGTCTACGCAATCAAAAGATAGGGCCATTTATGTGACATATTTATACTCCAAATTCACTCATTAAAACCTATAGGGCAATTCCCCTTGATGCATCATGAAATCTGGCAAGAAGACATACTTCACGGTACAAGTAAAGGAAAAACATCAGAAAAACGTTAAATTATAATTATATCACACGGAAAAATATTTATTTTGCCATTTATTATCCGACTTTAAACTTGAAATTGAAGCATTCTACACCTTCCTTCCCATCCGTACTGCGTTTAAACCATTCACATTCTTTTACTCAATTCTTCGACACTGTACTCTTGACTAACATTCCGTCACTGTTTTTCTTAATTTGAAACAAACTTCGTTTAACTTTTTGCTCCATTTTTCTCTATATTTGCAATGACACGATTTCTCATACTGACCCCGCTAGCTTGATCGCAGCATGCATACTGTTTCAATTCGGTTATTTGCACGACTGGGGGTGCTAGTTGAGATGTGTGGGCACCTCATCCTAACGAGGGTGGTTTTTAACACATGGGACCGTTCACCGAACTTTTCAGATACACCTTGTCTCTTTTACTGGCAGATCTGATGGTGTGACGGGCGAACATGACCAGGCCCACACGGCGAACAGTGATCATTCGCAACCGGACAACATACTAGGAGCTAACAGCTGTCGATATGACCTTTCTTTTAATGATTACCATCCCAAATAACTTACCACTTCTGTGAAGCTCTCTCCCGTATCTCGCGATAATACAAAATGAGAAGCCTTTCTTTAAACTTCTCCAAGGTCCTCCGTCAATGTATCTGGTAAATATCCGATGCTGTACGGCAGTACCCCGTAATACCTCTCTGCATCCAAGCCGGCTGACAAGGGAGCCTTTATTATCACCAGTGGTAATTTCTCATATTTTTAATATAAGCTCAAATCTCATTCAAAGACCACGTGGTGTGATCACCTGGCGCTCATATGATGAATAATTATTGTTTAATTTCCTCGTCCCATTGCAAATGCATTGCTGCCCATTAAACTAGAGAAAGCAGAAAGTTAGCAAATAACTAAAATTTAGTGCAGCTACTTATACCGTTTAGTAGGAGGTATACACGATTAAATTTAAGAGTTATTTGGGGGCATACAGGTTCAGTTTACAGCATCATGATGGTCGCATCCGTGTTTGGCGACATCGCTGTGAACGCACATTGGAAGCGTGTATTCGTCATCGCCATACTGGCGTATCACCCGGCGTGATGGTATGGTGTGCCATTGGTTACACGTCTCGGTCACCTCTTGTTCGCATTGACGGCACTTTGAACAGTGGACGTTACATTTCAGATGTGTTACGACCTGTGGCTCTACCCTTCATTCGATCCCAGCGAAACCCTACATTTCAGCAGGATAATGCACGACTGCATGTTGCAAGTCCTGTATGGGCCTTTCTGGATACAGAAAATGCTCGACTGCTGCCCTGGGCAACACATTCTTCAGACCTCTCACCAATTGAAAACGTCTCGTCAACGGTGGCCGAGCAACTGGCTCGTCACAGTACGCCAGTCACTACTCTTGATGAACTGTGGTATCGTGTGGAAGCTGCATGGGCAGCTTTACCTGTTCACGCTGTCCAAGCTCTGATTGACTCAATGCCCAGGCGTATCAAGGCCGTTATTACGGCCAGAGGTGGTTGTTCTGGGTACTGATTTCTCAGCATCTATGCACCCAAATTGCGTGAGAATATAATCACATGCCAGTTCTAGTATAATATATTTGTCCAATGAATACCCGCTTATCATCTGCATTTCTTCTTGGTGTAGCAATTTTAATGGCCAGTAGTGTATTTGTTTGTATGGACATGTACATCACATATACTGATTTCCGTGCCATTCGGGTAGTTCCTTCGTGGTGTGTCTCTTTTTAGCTTAGAGTGTGCATTCGTGACACTTGCGGTACCGGTGTGTTCTTAGGTTCCTCCACGGAGACGCAGATGTAGATGTAGAGGCCCGGAGCATAAGACAGTACTCACAGAGCCCTACCACCATTACTGCTCGGCACCTCACGAAAGAAGCGTTGTTTATGAGCTACTTACGCGGATTAAGTACCGCTGCCGCAAGTGTAGGCAGTCAGGGATGATAAACGCACGGACGGCGTGGCTACCGGCCACGTAATTGCGTTTACGATGCGGCCGGGCTTTCTGCGACCAGGTCCGGGCCCATAACAGAAACCTAGAAACCGCGCCGGCGGCGGCTTTACGCTGACGAGTCGCCCGCTAACGAGTCGGCATTGCCCCGCTGCGCCGCCGGACGACGAATTGCGCGTTCATCGTCTTACAGACGCAATGTAGCCGTTCGGCGACCGTAAATAACCGGTATTGGACACTGCGTAGCGTGGTCGTAAATCGCTATCTGCGGAAGAGCATCGCATTTCAACCGGTTTTCGGCGTGCGCCTTTCGCCGAACTAAACGGTACGGACCTCGAGCAGTTCATCACCCGGCCCGGAACTTTATTGGGACCGCGAGAAACAGGCCGCGCAGCATGAGTGGTGTACCAATAAAATTGCTCCGGCCCGCTAAACTGGCACTGATGTGTAGGACGGCCTGGATGATAAAGGGGTAAACACTGTCCGAGGAAATAAATAGGGCGATGCGAGTCATTAAATCCTAATAACGGCCATAACGAGCGGCAAAGCAGCAAACATATCTTCTGGTATCGATTGTACTCCACCAGCAACCAGAGTATTTCCAACTGCGATAAAATATGATGAAACTGCTTGACAGATTAAAATAGTGTTCCGAAGAGGATTTCGAAACGAGACACTATTTCCATACCGGGATCTTGTTACTTTAGTTATACATTCCACTGCAGACAGCAAAATTAATTTCGTAAGTGAACTTAGATTGTAGCTAAACCATTCCAGAATGAGATTGTCACTGTGCAGCGGAAGGTGCGCTGATATGAAACTTCCTGGCAGATTAAAATCGTGTGCCGGACCGAGAATCGAACTCGGGACCTTTGGCTTCCGCTGGAAAGCGCTCTACTGACTCTTTTTTTTTTTTTTTTTTTTTTTAATTTTGTTCGATATAGTTCGTTGCGTTTGGTCTGGGCGGACGTCACAAGACATCCGTTCAAGTTAATCGTTGATTCCCTGACTCAGTTTTTTTTCTATTACAGAGAGCACGCAGCCCTCTGACCGAACACGCTGAGCTACCGTGCGGCGTCCGACTGAGCTACCCAAACAAGACAGACGCCCCGTCCTCATAGTTGTATTGCACTTGCGATGAAAAACGGTTTACGGCCACGATGTTATGGACAGAACGAGTGTGTTTCTTTCGTGCAGCGACTTTAGTGGAAGCAGAACAAAAGAGAAGTGAAAGACCATCCATTTTGACTGATGAGTTGGCGCAAAAAATCGAGGAAACTGCTCGTGAAGACCCCCGATTGACCGTGGATGAAATTTCTGCGATGTTCTCACAACTCTCCAGAACTCTCTCATACGAGACACTCAAAGAATCGCTGGGATACCGAAAAATGTGCGCAAGATTGATACTAACACAGCTGACAGAGCAGCAGAAGAAAAATCGGGTCTTGAGTAACTTGAATTGGGCTGGAGAAGAAACGTGGGTGGTTCATTAGACGAATGATACAGAGAGACAGTCGTCACAGTGGCGTCACGCCAATTCCCCATCTGCCAAAATATTCAAAACCACAATTTGGGGCAAAAAAAAAGGTTGGCCTCAGTGTTTTGAGGCCGAAAAGACACGATTTTGGTCGAATTTCTGCGTCAGGGGTAGACGATCAATGCGCAACGATATTGTGAGGCCCTAAAACAACTCGGAAGGGGCATTCAAATGGTGACGAGAGGAGTGAGCTTGCTGCATAACAAAACCTGTCCTCACACAACAGCCTTAGCCACAAACACGCCCTTGGAATCATTTTATTTGAATGTTTTGAGCCACCGCCGCCATTCCCTTCACTTGGCTATTTCAGATTATCGTTTCTTCACCTCTTTAAAGGCACACATGAATGGAATTAAATTTTCATCCGATGACCTGCTGCACAAAGAGGTTATGCAGTGGCGAAAGATGCTGGCGGGAGAGTTCATCAAAGAGGGCACAAAGGAGCTTGTGTCACGGCTCAGCACAAGCACTGTACGGGCTGGCGACTATGTGGAAAAATAGTCAACAAGTGTATCAACAATATATGTTTTTTCCAAATGCATTTTTTTCTGAAAATATATAAAAATCTAGTACACTTAGTTTCTGAATATGCTCGAATACACCAGCGCAGCAATAAGAGCTCTAACCCGGTTGGGGATCGAGTGGAACTAAGCTTGGATAGCGGAAACGATTACGTCGTTCCATAGTGCTTCAAATCTACACCACAGTTAATCAACTGTAGTGACTGGACAGTGTTGGCATACCAGTCCATCGGCAACCCATGGGCAGATGTATTAAATGGATGAGAGATCTGGAGACCGTGCCGGACAGGGCAACAGACAAGTAATCTACGTGACGATTTAGGTAATGGGAGCACACAGTTTGGCCTTTTCTTATTGGAAGATAACATCACACAGGTCTCAGTGATAGGACAAAGCCACCACAGTGAGGAATGCGGAGACTGCTGACCAAACGACCGCCAATACGAACCAGAAGTGATCATATTATGTAATCAGCAGCATAACGCCAGGTGCTAGTCACATACGACGATGATGAATGCAATCTGGTAACGTCCATTATTCTCGGAGCCTCCACACACGGATACGTCTGTCGTGATGCTGGCTACAAAATTGGGACTCGTCCGAAAAAACGACTTGTTGGATTCTTGTGTCCACTGTTGTAGTTGGGTGTAACACAGTTCGTGCACCCCTCTCTGCTGCCGTCGCAAGGGAAGCCTGCTGAAAGTCCTAGGTTTTCTAGAAGTCGTCAAACTACCCGTCCTGATACTTGTCTGCTGCAAACAAGCCTACTGACACAAGGTTTGTGATGTGACGTGGCTGTGCTGTCCTGAACGAACGAGCGACCATTGCGTCTGGCCTATCGATCGCTAGTCGCGTGGCACGGTGCATGGTGTTGTGACCTTGAGTATGGTCCTCCTGAACCCATCCACACTACATGCACAAGACAGTTGTGAGATCCTGATCAACGCTAGAAACAACGTCACGAGACGATAAACTGCGGGCTCGGTAGATCGTGATCCCGTCGCTGTCGAATTCTGAGAGACTTTCCCCTTCCTAAACCCGGCACGAAACGATCTTCTCACAAACAAACCACATTAAAACTCGATCTCTGTACGAGCAACCCACAGCGTTCTCTTTCCTTATACACGGAGTGTGGGTGGCGTTACCTCTACTTACTTTGTGTGGAATCACTGAAATACTAATAATTTACGTTCAAAATGGCTCAAATGGCTGTGGGCACTATGGGACTTAACTTCTGAGGTCATCAGTCCCCTAGAACTTAGAACTACTTAAATCTAACTAGCCTAAGGACATCACACACAACCACGTCCGAGGCAGGATTCGAACCTGCGACAGTAGCGGTCGCGCGATTCCAGACTTTAGCGCCTAGAACCGCTCGGCCACCCCGGCCGGCAATAACTTACGTATCCAAGCATGCAGCACAGTGTGATGGGGCAAGAACATTCCTCATCAGCTTTCTTGGCCAGAGCAAAGGATACGCAGATTGTAACAGACGAGTGTTACTGTTAAATATTTATTTCTTTGTGCATCGTAAGATATGAAAGAGCGAACAGTCTTGGCTGCGAAAGTGGATTTTTTTATTTTATTTATCCTTTAAAGACACGTTTCGCCTTATACAAGATATCTTCGGACTGGCTAGCAAAATATCGTGTTAAGCACATAGGATACCGCGCATACAAATGTCCCAGCAGGATACCATCGGGTTCAGAATTTGAAAAAACATTCTGCAGTGTCTGATGCAGAAAATGTTAAATACAAGGGGAAACCGCGCCTAAGACACATGAAAGCCACAGCAGGTCGTCGCCGTGGTCGATTTTTTTTAAAAAATGAGGCTTCGCGCGATATACTCTTTAGATAAGCGGCGCCGCCATCCACATCCACTTGAACGGGATCGAGCCTACGTAGACGCATTACACGGTAAATACGAAGGAGGCGCAGGTGCCCATGCTCCCATCATAGCAGTGTGTGCACAGGCTGGAGCATGAGCAGCTGCGTCTCCTACGTATTTACTGTGTAATGCATCTATGTAGGCTTGATCCTGTTTTAGTGCATGTGTACGACGCCATTTATCTGACCCCGTGCGAGACCTTTTAAAATATGACTAGCGTAACTACCTGCAGGGGCTTACATGTGTTTTAGGAGCGCTTTCCCGTGCATTTAACATCTTCTATATCAAACATCACAAAATGCTTTTTCCAATCCTGACCACGGTGTTTTCCTGCTGGGACATTTGTATGCGCGGCACAATGTGTGCTTAACACCGTATTTTCTTAGCCAATCTGAAGACAGCTTGTATAAGGCGAAACGCGTCACTAGAGGATAAATGCAATAGAAAAATCCATTTTTGCAGCCAAGACTGTTTGTTCTTTCATATTGTTACCAATGGTTGCTGTATCAAATCGCTATGGATTGGAAAAAGTGCATCGTAAGATGTTTGCTTATCTGTCCTTTTCTTTGTGAGCGACGCAGGAAGGAATCGGAGACGACGGCAGTCTTGACCCATCCACTCAGCCGTAAAAGTATCTGGTCGACTTGGCAATTCAGTCGACGTCCTGGGGAAGAGGAAGATGCCTCCGACGAGTTCTGAAAGAAAAAAGGTAATTGTCGAGTAATTGTCGAGTAATTTTGAATTGTATGGAGTCAGTCTGTGTCATGCTGTTAACCAAGACGCTTGTGATATAATGAATTGTATGTTACTTACGTTACGCCGCTCATGTTGATTGAGGAGAACGAACTAAAGTTATCAAGAAGCGTGTAAAGTTTCTATGAAGAGTACTGATTTGCTTTACAAAAAAGTTTGATGTCAACTAAAATGTTCAAATCTTTCAAAAGTTAACAAGATTTTTTTCCAACAACTTGTAGAAAGTAAAGTCAACTCGTTGACCGTACAGTTGGCAACGAGCAACGTCTTTAATATTTGTCGCATTTCATTTAAAGTGAGCAGCCTGTGAAAACAGATTGCACAGAAATAATTATTTGACTGATATTTTAATTTGGAAATGACATTGTAAGTGGTATTTGGAGAGGCTACTTGTATGCGATAATTCTTACATTTTCTGTAAACAGGACTACTGTGAGATCCACAGATAGCGTAACCCGCTGATTTAGTCAGAATTTAAACTGCAAATCTTTCCGTGACACACAGCCTTCTCTCTTGTAGTACCTGCCATCAAAGTTTCATGATCTCTCTGGCGCTCTCGCACTCCCTGAGGAAACACGCGACGAAATGCACCGATCTTCTTTGTATCTTTTTCGTTTCCATTATTAGTTCTACCTACTAAGGCTCCAACACTCATGAGTAATACTCAAGACTCGACTTAAAGAGGGTTTAGCGAGACAGCTCGTTCTGGAGGCGAATTACATTTCTTCAAGAATCTTCCAGTACAGTCTATCATCAGCTTTTCCTGCGACTAGTTTGATGTGGTTGTTCAATTTTAAGTCGATGCCACTGGTTATTTCTAGATATGTTAAAGTTGTTACTGGTTCCAGCGATTTATCCCCTGTTGTGCTATTTTAATTCTAATCGTCTGCGATCAGCATGATAGAACTACTAACACGACCCATCACCTCATTTATTGTTACGGTGAGCAAAATATGACACAAAGTCAGCGCTGGCAAGCCAGTCGGGAATGACGGAGAAGAGACGGCTGTGAGAAGAGGACAGCCAATCGCATGCTGACTGACCTCCCTCCAGGACGACAACGCGACAGCAACGGTTCCTAGGTGAAGAGGACATAAGCGTCGCGCACGACTGGTGGCAGGATCCCTTCCTCCCTCCCTCCTCCCCCCAGGCTTCCCCTACCCCCGTACCTTCTTTCCTCCCCCTCCCATCTTCTCTGCCACTGGCATCTCCACTCTCCCCTCTCCCTCCTCCCCCACCTTTTCCCCTTTTGGCAGGTCCTCTCACTCGCACACATCAAGTGAACATTCACGGGCCGGAGATCATCGCCATCGGTTCTGTGTGTGTGCCGTCATGTTAGTGCTTCAGTGTTTTCGCCACGCTCCATCGTTCACGTGTGTTATCTAAGACTTAAGTGTTCATGTACAGTGCTGACCGTTTTTTATCTTTTTACTACACCTGTGAGCGGCTCCGTGTTTTTTACTCATGTGTCTACTGTTTTTTTGTCCACCATTATGATCTGTTTTTCTGTGTCTTCATTGTCTCTATTTGTATTGACTGTGGCCGAAGAGCGGCGTACTATGGCCGCTGCCGGCCCACCTTTTCTACAAGGTGTTGAAATAACAATAAAGAAAAAAAAAGACTGGTGGCAGCCCACTTCGGTAACAGTCCGTAGCTCGAGGTCTCGCGGTCGCGTTCTCGCTTCCCGAGCACGGGGTCCCGGGTTCGATTCCAGGCAGGGTCAGGGATTTTCACCTGCCTTGAGATGACTGGGTGTTTGTATTGCCCTCATCGTTTCATCACCATTCATGAAAGTGGCGAGATTGGACTGAGCAAAGGTTCGGAATTTTCCGGGCGCTGATAACCACGCAGTTGAGCGCCTCACAAACCAAATATCATGACCATCACTTCAGTAACAGCTTCAACGTCAGCCGCTTTGCTAGCAGACGCATCGTAGCCTGTATCATTAGCAATCTCTAAGTAGCAAAGACTTGTGTTTGCCTACTCTGAAGGAGACTGATTATTTTGCATGTCGCCCTTCGCTTGCGGCACATCTATTCAAAGATAAGTATGTGTCCTTGCATTGTTATAATGAAACCCATTAATACGAGTTATTTGACAGTTTGTCTAGCGAACCCAGTATGCAGGATTAACGACACTATACCTTCCCTTGATGTAATCCAAAAATTACTTCTAGAAATTATGGAGATTTCATAGCACTGATTTTACAATCAGCCATTCACGTCTGTTGGTAAAATATGATGTATTAAAAATATAAATTGGAAAATATTCAAAGAAGATTATGAAGGTTGTTTGTTGCGTCCTGCACGAAGATATGGATAGATTAGCACAGTCTCTACTAAATGTTCAACATCCCACTTCATCGACTTCGACAACCCGCGTGATAGCGTCGAACTAGACCTCGATCGCTAGACGGAGCAGCTACAGCCACCAACGCCTTCCACCACAGCGGAGCTGGGTATTCACTGGGTGTTTCCGCTTCGCTGTCACCACGTTGCCTGTTCTCAGTCTCCACTTTTCGCTATGTCTCATGCTTTCTCTCTCCATATCACTCGATGGACTACGTGTAGGTCTACTGCCGACTCCACTCGTCCATTTCCTCCTTTACGAAACTGCAGCGCCTCTGTTGTGAAGAAGTACAATGGAATTTTCCTTCAATCATGCATGCATGTGGTGCAGATTTGTGCAACGTTTCATGGCACGAATAAATTAGGGAAAGAAACTTACGTTATCTTCCACAGGTATGCGGATAAACTTAGATGTTTTATATCAGGGATTTTCAGTCGTAGAATTTACATTTTTACAAGGGATGCATCACTGACCTTACATTCTTTCTTTAACAGTAGCTGCTATTTTTGACAGAACTGGTGGACATCAGACTCAAAACGTTTCATTTTGTGGTACTGTAAAATAGCTCAGATGTTGGTGGGACCATACAGTCAGATATCAGGATTCGTCTATACACTACATATGGTACGAAACCGTTGTACTCGTATGTAGTGTTCCACATAGGCTACTAGAAAAATCATGTGAGGCTGAACACATATCAGTACAGAAATCTGTAGTACTAAACAACCAAATGGCACAATTCATGCTTATGCTACACAAGACGCATTTGGTTGTGAACAAACAGTTAATGCAAATTTCTTCTAGCACGTAAAACATCGGTTGCCGTTAGTTCTTGTAGGTACATACATAAATGAGACATTTCGTTTATGACATAACTCAAAGGAATATGTGTTATAACCAAAGGCGTGTTAGTTTACCATCACAATGGCCGCCGAGACTGCTTTCAGTTTGTGCGCTCTTCACAATAGTGCCCTTACGTTGTTTTTTTTCCTTTATTGTAATTTTTATACCTGTACATAGGTAGGCTGGCAGCAGCATCCTACGCTGCTCTTCAGCCTTCGAGGCGACTATGAAAAAAACAATTAAGAAGATACATAATAGATATATTGATGGGCAAAAAACAGTAGACACAGAAATACAAAACACGGAGCCACACTGAAACTCGTTGGCACGGCGCACAAACACTGATGATTCGCCGGCACAGGTGAACATTAGAGTGTGACGGTGAACACTAACCACAAACACACACGAGAAAATGGATGGTGATGATCTCCGGAGCGTGAATGTCCACGTAACGTGTGCGAGTCCGGGGACCTGCCAAGAGGGGTAGGGGGAGGGGGAAGGGGAGAGAGGAGAGCAAAGATGCCAATGGCAGGGGGATGGGAGGAGGAATGGGGGTATTGGGGGTAGGGGAAGCCCGGGGGAGAAGTGGGGAGAAAGGGAGGAGGGAGGGAAGGGGGAGAGAAGGGAGTGAGGGTGCCCATAGGAAAAAACAGAGAAAGAGGGTGAGAGGATCAAAGTTGGTAGGAGGGGTAGATGGAGGGGGGGGAGGGCATCATCAGGGAGGAGTAGCTGGCGGAAGCCACCTTGGGAGAGGGTATGGAGAGTGGAGAGATGGAGAGCAGGTGGGACGTGGAAGTACAGGGGCGGCAGCGGGTGGCGGGGGAGAGGATGGGAGAGACCAGCGGGTGAGGAGGATCGAGTTTACGGTAGGTGTAGAGGATCTGTATCCATTCGAGAAAAAGGAGGAGGTGGGGGAAGGGAATTAGGTCGTACAGGATCTGCGTGGGGGAGGGGAGACGGACGCGATAGGCGAAGTGAAGAGCATGGTGTTCTAGGATCTGAAGGGATTTGTAAAAGGTAGAGGGAGCAGAGACCCAGGCAGGGTGGGCGTAGCAAAGGCCCTTACGTCTTTGTGGGACCTTGATCTAGACTCGAGGTATTCTCAGTTATGAATGAACGAGCGACCTGGCTGTCCCGGTAAGAACCCTTCTGGTGTCCACATCAGCCGGAATCTTGTAAAGGGGTCCAGTGAAGGAGTCCCCGATTTCAAAATAAAATATCTGGGAAACTAAGATCAATAGACGAGTACAACAAAGTATATGTTTACTGTGAAAGTTGTAAGAATTTTATAGAGAGGTTATACAGAAGTTTCGTAATAGTTCGAAATGCTGCTAACTGATGGCGCTGTAATCTCACTACTAAGTGGCTTTAAATAGTGCCCCACACCTCAGCGCGATCAGTTTTCCCATTGAAACCGTATCGAAGGAAGAGGTTGAAACCATGTATTCCACTGTTTTTCTGGTGCTGGAATACCACAGGCTACAACGCAGTTCTGCAGCAAAAAGGCATAGTTTCCAAACACAACTTAATATTCTAAAAGGATCCCATGCGAAAATCATTTTCAGGCTCTTCGGCAAATTCCAACGGATAGGCAGCGTAGCTGATGACCTAGCGAGAAATGTTCGCCAACGGAAAACTGTAATTACTCCTGGAAATGTCACCACGGTTTCTGGAATTATTCAGAAATTCCTAGGAATTACAGTAGATACTTGTTTGAAGCGTTCCACCTCGCAGAAAATACTGAGACAGAGATTGGACATGTTTATGCTCAGAATCCAAAGACATCAGGCCATACCAGTACAAGCTGTGTGACAGAGGGCTGACTTTGCGAAACATGTTCTCACAATGACTGATAATGAAGGATTGGAGATGAAGCACACTTCCACCGAAAGGAGTCGTAAATAAATGAAACTGGAGATTTTGGAGTTCCGAAAATCCCCATTTGTGTGAAGCGAATGCACTGCAATCTCCCAAAGTTACTAATTGGGCTGTGGGATGCGGCAGAGGCATTATTGACTATTTTGTCGCATGAAAACAACAACTAGTGAATGTTAGGCTGCAATTTTGGAATAATCTGTCGGCACACAGCTAGCGTTGGAGGATCGACCAGGCACCGGTTGGTTCACGCAAGACGGGGCTACCTCACATCGCATCGAGCGTGTGTTTCGCTTTCTTGAGGAATATTTCGGGAATAGAGTAATTGGGTTGTGTTATTGCAAATTTACTGGTGCAGGGATGGATTCGCCTCCGTATTCGCGCGATCTGACTCCTTGTGACTACTTTTTTGTGGGATACGCTGAAGGACACTGTCCATCCGAACCATCCCACCACGCTGGACGATCTTGAATCGTCGATCTGTGTGGCATCTGAATGCGTTTCCGTTGACGCACTACAAGATGAGATGGCAAATTTCACTGTCCGTTTGCACCAATTTCGTACTGGGAGAATCTGACATTTAGAAAAAATTGTGATGTGACTGGAAAGACTGCTTGCAGAGGTCGAGTTTAATTAAGCACTCTGATACTGTACGAGGTGCACAGCTTACAGCGCCACCCGTTAGCAGCTTTTCGAACTAAGTATAAACTTGGGTATAACTTCCGTACAAAATTCTTCCATCCTTCACAATAAACATACCTTTTGTTGCATTCGTCTACCGATCTTAGTTTTTTAGATATTCAATTTTGAAATCAGGAACTAATCCTCTGGAAGCCAAGATATACTTTTCGTTTCGTTACGCAAATTATCCTCAAATTTCTGCATTGATTTGTACTGAAGATACAGTCTTGCGAAAGCGAATAAATCCTTTTTAACAGCCCACCAGTCCATAATTTTAATCTAACCCCCCCCCCCTACTACCCTCTCCTTCATGATGACTACCCCTTCCCTGACAACCTTCGTAAGACCAATCACTTTGCCTCCTACCTCTCCGATATCTTTACCCTCCCTGACGATCCCCAGTTCGATTACTCACTCTTCCCAGATGTCCGCGATCGAACTGACACCTCTGTCCCTCCACTCGCTCCTGGTTTCCAGTACTTGGACAACATTGCACATAACGAACTCAATGCACCATCACTACTCAGGATATCATCACTACACTCCGCACGAAACGCAATACCGCTCCCAGTCACGATCGTATTACCTATCGCCACCTCCGTGAAGCTCCCGCCTCCTTCCTCTCCATCCTGGCCAGGCTGTATAATGTAGTCCTGTCCACCGGCTACTACCCTGACCTGTGGAAAACCTCCCGGATCCTGATGTTCCTCAAACCCGGGAGTTCTGCTGTCTCCTCCTACTGTCCCATCAACCTTACACCGGTCTTCAGCAAGGTCCTGGAATCCATCCTTACCGGACGCATCCACCAGCTCTCTGCCAGCACCGCCTCCTTCCCACCACCCAGTGTGGCTTTCGACCGTCCTTCTCTGCCGATGACCTTCTCCTTCATCTCACTCATTTCCTCTCCGAACAGCTCAACTCCCGTCGATCTGCCATCTTCCTCTCCCTCGACATTGAACATGCTTACGACCGTGTATGGCATTTCGGTCTCCTCTTCAAGCTCCAAACCTTCGCCCTTCCTATCAACTACGTCCGTCTGATCGGGTACTTTCTTTCCCAACGTCCTTCCTATGTCACCATCCACAACACGGATTCCTACACCTTCCACCCCTCCGCCGGTGTGCCCCAACGTTCCGTCCTCTCCCCTCTTCTCTACCTTCTGTATACGGCGGACATGCCGCCGCCTTCAACCCCCATCCACCTTCTCCAGTACGCCGATGACACCGCCTTCCTTGCCCTCGCCCCCACCCTGCAACGCTCCCAACACCTTCTCCAATCCCATCTTGACCGGTTCCCCTCTTGGTGTAACCAGTGGTTGCTCGAGGTCAATCCTTCCAAGACCCAGGCGATCATTGTAGGCAAAACCACCCCTTCCTTCCGTCTCCTCCACTTCTATGTCACCATTTATGGCCGTCCTATCACCCTCACCCCCACTCACCCCCACCCTCAAGTACCTTGGCGTCACCCTTGACCGTCGCCTTTCCTGGACCCCCCATCTCTGGACTATCCAAGCCAAGGCATGCTCCCGACTCGTTCTCCTCAAGCTCCTTTCTGGCCGCACATGGGGTCTGTACCCCTCCTTCATCCTCCACAACTATAAATCCCTCATCCACCCTATCCTCTGCTACGCCCATCCTGCCTGGATCTCTGCCCCTCCTACCTTTTACAAATCCCTTCAAATCCCATAACGCCATGCGCTCCGCCTCACCTATCGCATCCGCCTGCCCTTCCCCACATGGATCCTGTATGACCTCATCCCGTTCCCGCACCTCCTCCTTTTCCTCAAACGGATACGGATCCTCTACACCTGCCACAAACTTGATCCACCTCACCCGCTTGTCTCTCCCATCCTCTCCCACCCCCGTCTGCTGCTGCGCCTGTATTCCCACATCCCACCCGCTCTCCATCTCTCCACTCTCCATACCCTTGCGCACACAGATAAAATGAAGTGCTATGGATACTGCTTACACGAAAGATACATAGAATGACAGCGTATAGTGTTTAAAGAAGTAAGTATCACATTTTTACGGCACACAGAAGAACTTGAATATAATTAAAATAAAAAATATGTAGATATCATTACGTTTAATGGCAGTTGAAAAATGTAGTTGAACTGCGGAATGTTAGCCAATATCAATCAACTGAAACTTAACTTAATATAGGGTTAAAACTTAGCCGACATTCTGTGTTATTTCCATTAGGCTCATCTTGCTGTTTTCCTGAACAATATATAATACTTATCACACTATATCGGATGTTATACAAAGATTGAATCCATCCTTTATAGTCTCACAGCTTCTCTCATATTCTCATATCCTAATTACCACAACACTACCTGACTGACAGACGTATACTTTTCCACTGTGTTTGCATGTGATTATACACACACCAGGGGTTGCAATTTGTCTCCAATTAAAATTTATGTATGCTGTTGTTACAGTAAACCGAAGGTCTATAGTTGCTAGACTTTAACTTTTGTGAAGTTATCTGAAATTTTGACAACTTGTGGGTTGGTACAACAGTTGTTGTAAATGCTGACCGGTTTGAGTTAGCCATCGCAGAGAAGTGGTGTAATTTTACGCATTCTGTTTTCGTAGAATATTATCAATCAGGCCAAAGCAAAAGCCATCACTGGAAGCGGTAAGTTCATATGGTTCAAATGGCTCTGAGCACTATGGAACTTAACTTCTGAGGTCATCAGTCCCCTAGAACTTAGAACTACTTAGCCCTAACTAACCTATACGTTTTTCCATATTACTGAAGTAGCAATTTTCTCGTAATTTATGAAAGCATTTCCTGGGACCAATGTGTGCATAACTGAAATGTGTATACCAAATCAATTTATTGACCCACTCATCAGGAATACAAACTAACCAGAGTTGTCGACCGATTTTCGTTTAAAAAGAATATCATTGCGAAGTAAATAATACTGTCTAATCGCTACACTTTCCTTTCTCCTCCACTTTTCCTTAATGTCCTTCCAGATTGGATCCTTATTTTGCTCCTTAGCCGATGTCCTGGAGCGAAGACGAAATAAAATTCTCAAATGCAACACCTTGAATATACATCAAACAATAATTGCTTTCTTTGCAGTCCTCTTCAGCACTTTGTTTCAAACCCATAGGTGCACGTGATAAAGCATCAGCAATAATATTTGAAGAACCCTGTATGTAAACAATACTAAAATCAAATTCCTGTAGATACAGCGCCCATCGTGACTATCTTCCATGTGTTAATTTTGCTGACATAAGAAATTCCAGAGCTCGATGATCGGTGTAAACCTTAGTATGTCTGTCATACAAAAATATGCGAAATTTTGTGAAAGCCCAAACAACAGCCAAAGCCTCAAGTTCCGTAATCGAATAATTCTTTTCTGATTTAGAGAGAACACGACTTCCAAATGCAATAGTTTTCTGTACTACAACGCCGTCTTCTTCTATCTCTTGAAATAAGTGTGCACCTAGGCCTTTGTATGATGAGTCCGTCGCCAAACAAAAATCTTTAGATAAATCCAGATGTGAAAGAAGTGGAGCAGCAACAAAAGCATCATGAAGTTGTTCAAATTCTGACTGAGCTTCCTCATCCCAACACCAATTAGAATTCTTTCCAGATAGTTCGCATAAACGAGGTGTGGCCAAATCGTCCAATTTAACAAAGCGTCTAAGAAAATTACAGACACCAAGGAAACTACGAACATCACGTTTTGTGGTAGGAACAGCATAATTACGAATAGCGTCTAATTTCTCTGGATCAGGAAGAATACCTTCTGTAGAAATAATGTGACCGAGAAATTTCACCTGAGAACGACCAAATTCAGATTCTTCCAAGTTCACTGTAATGCCAACTCGTGCAAAAATACGTACTAATGAATCCAAAATTTTGTTGTGTTCACTCCAAGAATGTTTAGCAATAAGAATATCGTCAACATATGAAGTAATATTGTGACGAAGATAAACAGGTAAAATTTCGTTTAAACTACGAATGAATGCTGCTGAAGGTACAGTAAGTCCAAACGGTAATTTCCGAAATCTCTTTTGGGTAAAATCGTCATATCCGGTTAATCTTTACCGACTCTCTAGATAGATTGATAGTCGAAGAGTTGTTTTGGCAGATGCAAAGAATAGTAAAAGAGTAGGCAGCAGTGCAGAAAACTAAAAGGGAAATAGCACTACTACAGCTCAGGGCCCTGTGCACGCTACGGCACATATTCACTTAGTGTAGTGAATCCCCTGAGGACTTTAACATCTTCCGGCTAAAGCAATTTGTCTTATGGATTGTGGCAGCTTAGTTAAACAAATGCGAATTAATTCAGTCGGGCTATAAGGGCTGGAAAGGAACTGATTCTTTCGAATCATGTCTTCAAAGTATTCTGCTGGCGTGTGGAACTCAGACTGTTTAAAATTACGCTGCATAATAAGACTATGTTTGACTCTGTCTTGCGTGTTTTCGGACCAATATGCCGATAGAAAGGCATGATAAAAATCATTTAGATTATTACAATCTCTAATAAGTGCGCGAATGCGCGTCGCCGGTTCGTTTTCTAAATATCCACACATAAATTCCAATTTGTGACTTAGTGGCCAATTTGGTGGAAGTGCGTACATAAATTGATCTAACCATGAAGATGGATGTATGTCATTCTTAGAATTGTGAAAGATCTTAAATTTCCGAACAGTTAAGAAGTGTTTATAGTCAAAGTTTTCTCCTCGTGGCGACAAAGACCTACCACGTCTGTCACAGTCCGAACGTCGATTATTGTCAATTTCGCGCGCCTGGCGCTCTCTTGTTGCACCCCGTAAATGAAACAAATTATTTTCTTCAAACCCCTCTGCCATCTGTGATTCTAAATTTCTTCTGCTGTCTTTTCCTACGATTTCGCCTTCAATTTGTTTGACTTGCTTTTGTAATGCCTCAAATTCCCTTTTAACGCGTTCATTAAATTTTTCCTGTTTTTCAACATGCTTATTTATGTTCTGGTACTCTTCGGTTTCTGCAAATGGTAATGGAGCTGTATCATCCGAATCTCTGTCCCCATTTAAACTAAGACTTGTCAATTTATCTGAAATCTCCTCAACTCTTTCCGATAAGTCACCTATTTATTCTTTCTGTTTATTTACATCTTCCGTAAGTGTCGCGACTCGGGTTTCAGCATTGACACATTTGGTAGTTAACGGTTAATATTGTTGTGTTAGGTTATTTATTATGTCATTTGGTACGGATTCCTCGATTCTCTCAAATATTTCTTCCTTATCGTGTGCACGTTGTAAATTTAACTCTGAAAATTTTTGTACTATCGCGCGATCTCTTTCTTCCTGTTCTCTATCCTGTTCCTTTTGTCTGATTTCTATTGAAATTAATCTATTATTGTGAGCATTCAAAATCGGTTGTACTTCTTCTCTAATTTCTTTTTTTAATTCATCTTTCAATTTTTTTGAAACATGTCCCTATCCGTGAGTCTAACTGTGTTTCCATTGTTCCCATATCAGTTTCTAACTGTGTTGCCAAAGTTCCCATCTCTGTTTTTAATTCAGATCCCAAATTTAATATCGCACTCATCAACTCTCCATATTAACTGGTTCGAAATTCTTTTCATCCCTAACGTTTCCCACAAAACCAACTTCCTTCGACATAGCCATAATGCTATCTGTGTTCGATACTATTCCAGAATCTTCTGTCGTTAATCTCATATTCTGAAAATTTTTTGATTGTGAAAAATTTTGAACTGGTTCCGGACTATTTTGCCAACAAATTAAATTGTTTTCACCTTCATCATTCATCATCCTGTTCTCCTGTGTTGGCGAGTTTGCCATGTTAACAATTTCGTCATTCTCACTATTCATCATTTTTGCCTTTTTCATCGATCGCGTAATCATTTACAAAACATACAAAACTCGTCACTATATGAAAATTACACACAATGACACTTTATCTCCAACAATACCATTCACATGAAATGTTTCCCGACAAACACGCCTAACGAACAATTAAAACCTTCACAATTGCACAAAATTGTCAGACCTGTATACAAGACATCAAAAATTACATTCTGCCAATCTACCATTAAAAGAATGACAATTACCAAATCTACACATGCAGTACAGACTACAATTACTAAACTACAAATTACTACAACAATCCTACTACCTGCTATTTTTACTATCAGAAGAATTCCAAGGGACGATCCTGGCAGGGTCGCCACGTGCATGGGGGCTTAATTATATTATGAATGCAAATATTTTTTATTTTCGTAGCTGTCTGTCCGATTACACAGTCTCGTAACCGGTTGGCCCTGATTAGTATTTGTACGCAATCTGACTGCATAGAACAACAACAAAGAATGAAACGATATTTCTGTTAACACACTTAATTAATTAAGTCCCCAGCAACTATGAAAGCTACGAAACAACAAGGCACAAGTGTCGCTGTTCTGTGTGTGGAAGTGTGATTCAATGTACTTCCTCAATACGACAAGATATTTTAAATACCATTTATACTGAAGTAATTAAAAAAATAAACAGAAATACTATAATTGCACATAGAAACCAGAAATACAGTCTAATACAAGAACACGAGCCAGATGCTTTGTTGACTGAACCTGTGACCAAGACGCATTATTGTTTAAGACATTGAAATAATGAAAAAAAAGGAATTTTTTTTACCTTCATATATATTGACGAAAAGCACACTCTGATCATTACAGCATCCCCAATCCAACAACATCTGGTGTCTAGCCCATCGAAACAATACTACAAGTTCTGAACAAGCACTCTCCATGGGAACTTCTCAACAACGACTCACCACTGCTACATCACAATAAGCACTCTCTACGACGACTTCTCGACAAGAACTCTCCACTACCACATCTCAACAAGCACTGCCTACTGCTACTTCTCAATAAGCACTCTCCACTATCACATCTCAACAAACACTGCCAGTGGAGGCGGCTGAATAATACTCTCAGGCGCAATCTCTGGCGCTGTGACTCAGTGTAGCCACCTTTCACCATGCCCGAGGCAGGATTCGAACCTGCGACCGTAGCGGCCGCTCGGCTCCAGACTGTAGCGCCCAGAAACGCACGGCCACTCCGGGCGGCATAAATCGGACATTCAAAGTGGCTACGACCCCCATTGGAAATGTCCTCCACAGATGGCGACGAAACGTTGGGTTCTAATATGAAATCCATTTGACACGGCATAATAGTCAGGAACATTTTATTAACTGCGAGTATGGGACACGATCACAAACGTCTACTAAGTGTTTTGAATGTCGTTTTTATTCCGCTCATTACACTGCATTACGAGAGTCTTAATTTAGTTTCATATTCCTTGCCACAAAAACAGGGCGATCCCGTGATGATGCTACAAACTACTGGAGGCGATGGGAATGGCTGAATGTATCAGTTTGAAGTCAGGGACCCTAGTCCGCAAATGACCGAGTCGTAAGTTATTAGTGAAAATGGCTCTGATACCTCTGACAGCATACATGTACCGGTACAGTTGTTGCTAAGATTGAAGGGGAGATAACTATCAGAGGTCGTGGTGTGAGTATGGACAAAACAAGAACAAAATGTCTAGAAAACATGGGCTCTAAAATGCATACCTGAAGTTCTACGAGCACTTGTTCATCTTCGATTCTGTGAAACACACCTCTTCTACCGAACAAGTGTCCATAGCTCTTAAGGCATGCATTTTAGAGATAATATTTAGTGAACTTTTTTCTTGTTTGGATCCACACTGCCACCTCCAAAAATATGGAAAGCAAAGAACTTGCAGTAGAAAGTATGTGTTTCACAGATCGAAGATGAACAAGTGCTCATATCTCTAAAGGTATGCAGTTTAGAGCCTGTGTTTATTAGATTTGTTTTTGTTTTAGTCCATACAGCGACCTGTGAAAGTTGCACACTCTACAATCTTAGCAACAACAATACCGTTGTATGTGTATTGAACCAGGGACCTAGAAGCGACGTAGAGGCTTCGTCCCGCTGTAGCCCTCAGTGGTTCACAACCCTACAACAGGCCACAGCAGTGCACCCTCCCCAACGCCAATCCACACCGAACCCAGGGTTATTGTGCGGTTCGGCCCCCAGTGGACCCCCCCCCCCCCCCCCCCCCCTCCCGGGAACGTCTCATACCAGACGAATGTAACCCCAAATGTTTGCGTGGTAGAGTAATTACGGTGTACGCGTACATGGAGACAGTGTTTGCGCAGCAATCGCCGACACAGTGTAATTGAGGCGGAATAAGGGGAACCAGCCCGCATTATTAGCCGAGGCAGATGGATAACCGCCTTAAAAACCATCCACAGGCTGGCCAGCACACCGGACCTCGACACTAATCTGCCGGGCGGGCACAATACCGGTACATGTATCCCACTTTCACAGTTATCAGAACGATTTTCGGTTATAATCTTCGATTCGGTCGTTTCCAGACCAGGGTCCATTACCTCAAACTGATGCAATTACGCTTAGCCATCGTTCCTGGTAGTTCCTAGCATTATGACATAATCGCCTTGTATGCAGGGTGACCTTCTCTACAATTCGCATTCACGAATGCTTCTTATTTCCATTTCAAATTTATACAGTAAGCTGATCGATTCGAGTCTCGCACGCCAGCGAATTTTCTGAACTGGAAGAGAAACAACGAAACATCCCCTGTCCTCCTTTTTCGTGCTTTAACCCCGCTGTGACCATACTCAAAAATGGTTCAAATGGCTCTGAGCACTATGGGACTTAACATCTGAGGTCATCAGTCGCCTAGAACTTAGAACTACTTAAACCTAACTAACCTAAGGACATCACACACATCCATGCCCGAGGCAGGATTCGAACCTGCGACCGCTGGCGCGGTTCCGGACTGAAAGGCCTAGAACCGCTCGGCCACACCGGTCTGTGACCATGCTACCTACCCCTCCGTCCCCGAGGTAAGTGGCCGAATTCGCCAACGTCAATTAAAATTTATCACATCTTAAAATATTACTGACTCTGTAGGTATTTTTGTTTGTCACTAAGCAGGAAAAAGTACACTCTTATGGAGCTCTTAACGTTAGTTGACATTTTTGAACTCGGCTGTTACTTCCTAGATGTATATTACTATAGAATACCACGGGTCACACAAATAGATGGGGGGGGGGGGGGGGGCAAATAAAAGTAGCCCGGAGAACAGAGTTCCAGAATACAAAGACACAGAGTAGAGGGAAGGTTCAAAGGGTCTGAGCACTATGGGACTTAACATCTGAGGTCATCAGTCCCCTAGAACTTAGAACTACTTAAACCTAACTAACCCAGGAACATCACACACATCCATGCCCGAGGCAGATTTCGAACCTGCGACCGTAGCAGTCGCGCGGTTCCACACTGTAGCGCCTAGAACCGCTCGGCCATTCCGGCCGGCTTAGAGGGAAGGAAATAGACTACTAACCTGCTATAGCAGATGTTGGAAGTGACCACCATCCATCTCTTGGCACTTTTGGGTCGTGGTCAGCAACTTGCTGAAGGGGGATCCAAGTTCAATTGCTGGAATTGCTGCACACTCATCCGAAATGTTCTGCTGTAGTTCTTGAAGACTACGGGGGTTGCTACCATACGCTTTAGACTAGATTACTCCCCACACAGTAATGGCATATTGAGAGCGTCTTGGGTGGCCAGCTACGACCGCGACCATAATGACCTCCGCTAACAAATCTGTCAGACGAGAAGATTACGTAAATGTGCTCCAAGTTTCAGACAGATATATGGACAGTTACTCCACCCCGTTGAAAGTAACTGTAGGTCTTTTCCTCCTCCCTTAATGCTGTCGCAAATCGTTTCAAAATACTGGCAACATAACGCGCCGAAGTCAGCGTCTGGTGAAAGAAGATGGTACGAACAATACGGCGCGCAGGCACTGCACACCAAACCCTGCTGATCGTGCAATGGTGTTTCGTGGAAGTTATGCGAATTCTCCGCTGCCCACAACCTGGTGAGGTGACATAACCACTCATCTGAAACCAGGCTTCATCAGACATAAAGAACAGATCCATGGTCCAAGTAATTCATTGTTATCTCAGTGTACAGCCACTCACAAAACTGGAGGCGCTGAGGAGCATCTGCTGGTTTTAACGCATGAACAACACACACTCGGTAGGAATGCATGTGCAGGTCCAGGTAGAGTATTCGTCCGCATGATCGAGCTGATATGCTGGTCTCTTGCTTCAGGCGTCAGATTGATTTGGCAAGACTCTGAAGCATTTTGTGGTGCCCTGTAGCCACATTTTCTGGTGTGAGGGCACGTTTCGGAATGTTTTAGACTTGTTCAAAGCAAATCCTGCCTGACACCATTTTCAGAGTAAGCGTTGCATGGCACTCTTTGCTGGCACTCTGACATCATTAAACTTCTCAGCAAACAACCAAGTGCAACGCTTCCACCACTCTGTTGTCATGTAACTTTCAACAACGAATACCCAATGCTCCACTGTGAGTACCATCGTCCCCTTTGCACTGCTCCACTCATAGTGACACAGCCTGTGCTACGCTCTGAGCCGGTGTGGATCATGTAGCGGACATACACGTTGCGCGCGCGTCGTGGGGTGTGATTATATGCATACATTTATGTCCAATCGTTTGGGTCACTGTTATTTGCCCAACCTTGTACTTTATTTGGGCCATATGCGGCCTGCGAGCCGCATTTTGACGACCACTACTCTAGAGAGTGGAGAAAAGGTTGTGACTAGTGGGGTGCTGCCTTCTTAATTTGTAGTAGTTAGTGCGAGCTGGATGAGGCGGCTAATGAGAGAACTTGCTACCCTGGCGGGGTCGCCAGCTCGGTGTAGCAGGGAGAGCGCCGTTGCACCGTGGAGCTGGTCCGGCGGCTTTCTCCAGCCGCCATTGTCCCAGGCCAAGCGGATTGAGAGATCGCTCGTTAGCCGGCGCAGATTGCGATCGGGAAGATATACGCGACAAGCTCCGTGTCCGCCCGCCACCGCCTTCGCCGAATGAATCTTCTTCCCTGTTCGACGCCGCCACTGCCGCCGATGTTGTTGTCTCGCCTACATAACTGCAGGAACCACCGCGATTCCTCACCTATCGCTTTAGTTCCTCCTCTCCATGCTGTGGCGATCACAGTTTATGTGCTCGGAGATAGTAGTGTGATAGCTAGCGTAATTGCCAGTTGTCCAGTTGCTTGGGCGACCATACGTCATAAATAATGATGATGTATTCATTTCGTGATGAAACCCTCACTTTCTGTACCCTTACCGTTACAGAGACCTGTGTATTCATTTATTTACTTGCCTTCCTTTTACTGTGGGTTCTTGTAGATGGTAATTTCCTTCAACTGATTGTTATGGCATACAAAGAGTCCCAGTAGGAGGGGCGTTCAGTTAGTAAAGGAAACTTTGTTTTCTCGGCCAGTTTCAGATGAAAAAATGCGAGATTTGTTGGGGGGCATAGTGAAATATTCCCGCTTCAGCTCCTATTGTTTTATAAGGTTCTAATAGGTGGCGGTGCTATACGTAGCCTTCAGAAGAAGTGTCTGTAACAGATGTGCGTTCCAAGCAGCCCTGGAAGTGAAAAAATGATTCAAATGGCTCTGGGCACTATGGGAATTAACATCTGTGGTCATCAGTCCCCTAGAAGGTTTTTTTTTTTTTGGTCAGCAGTCTACTGACTAGTTTGATGGGCCCGCCACGAATTCCTTTCCTGTGCTATCCTCTTCATCTCAGAGTAGCACTTGCAACCTACGTCCTCAATTATTTGCTTGACGTATTCCAATCTCTGTCTTCCTCTACAGTTTTTGCCCTCTACAGCTCCCTCTAGTACCATGGAAGTCATTCCCTCATGTCTTAGCAGATGTCCTATCATCTTGTCCCTTCTCCTTATCAGTGTTTTCCACACATTCCTTTCCTCTCCGATTCTGCGTAGAACCTCCTCATTCCTTACCTTATCAGTCCACCTAATTTTCAACATTCGTCTATAGCACCACATCTCAAATGCTTCGATTCTCTTCTGTTCCGGTTTTCCCACAGTCCATGTTTCACTGCCATACAATGCTGTACTCCAGACGTACATCCTCAGAAATTTCTTCCTCAAATTAAGGCCGGTATTTGATATTAGTAGACTTCTCTTGGCCAGAAATGCCTTTTTTGCCATAGCGAGTCTGTTTTTGATGTCCTCCTTGCTCCGTCCGTCATTGGTTATTTTACTGCCTAGGTAGTAGAATTCCTTAACTTCATTGACTTCGTGACCATCAATCCTGATGTTAAGTTTCTCCCTGTTCTCATTTCTACTACTTCTCATTACCTTCGTCTTTCTACGATTTACTCTCAGACCTTACTGTGTACTCATTAGACTGTTCATTCCGTTCAGCAGATCATTTAATTCTTCTTCACTTTCACTCAGGATAGCAATGTCATCAGCGAATCGTATCATTGATATCCTTTCACCTTGTATTTTAATTCCACTCCTGAACCTTTCTTTTATTTCCATCATTGCTTCCGCGATGTACAGATTGAAGAGTAGGGGCGAAAGGTTACAGCCTTGTTTTACACCCTTCTCAATACGAGCACTTCGTTCTTGATCGTCCACTCTTATTATTCCCTCTTGGTTGTTGTACATATTGTATATGACCCGTCTCTCCCTATAGCTTACCCCTACTTTTTTCAGAATCTCGAACAGCTTGCACCATATTATATTGTCGAACGCTTTTTCCGGGTCTACAAATCCTATGAAAGTGTGTTGATTTTTCTTTAGCCTTGCTTCCATTATTAGCCGTAACGTCAGAATTGCCTCTCTCGTCCCTTTACTTATCCTAAAGCCAAACTGATCGTCACCTAGCGTATTCTCAATTTTCTTTTCCATTCTTCTGTATATTATTCTTGTAAGCAGCTTCGATGCATGAGCTGTTAAGCTGATTGTGCGATAATTCTCGCACTTGTCAGCTCTTACCGTCTACGGAATTGTGTGGATGATGCTTTTCCGAAAGTCAGATGGTATATCGCCAGACTCATATATTCTACACACCAACGTGAATAGTCGTTTTGTTGCCACTTCCCCCAATGATTTTAGAAATTCTGATGGAATGTTATCTATCCCTTCTGCCTTATTTGACCGTAAGTCCTTCAAAGCTCTTTTAAATTCAGATTCTAATACTGGATCCCCTATCTCTTCTAAATCGACTCCTGTTTCTTCTTCTATCACATCAGACAAATCTTCACCCTCATAGAGGCTTTCATTGTATTCTTTCCACCTATCTGCTCTCTCCTCTGCATTTAACAGTGAAATTCCCGTTGCACTCTTAATGTTACCACCGTTGCTTTTAATGACACCAAAGGTTGTTTTGACTTTCCTGTATGCTGAGTCTGTCCTTCCGACAATCATATCTTTTTCGATGTCTTCACATTTTTCCTGCAGCTATTTCGTCTTAGCTTCCCGGCACTTCCTATTTATTTCATTCCTCAGCGACTTGTATTTCTGTATTCCTGATTTTCCCGGAACATGTTTGTAATTCCTCCTTTCATCAGTCAACTGAAGTGTTTCTTCTGTTACCCATGGTTTCTTCGCAGCTACCTTCTTTGTACCTATGTTTTCCTTCCCAACTTCTGTGATGGCCCTTTTTAGAGATGTCCATTCCTCTTCAACTGTACTGCCTACTGCGCTATTCCTTATTGCTGTATCTATAGCGTTAGAGAACTTCAAACGTATCTCGTCATTCCTTAGTACTTCCGTATCCCGCTTCTTTGCGTATTGATTCTTCCTGACTAATTTCTTGAACTTCAGCCTACTCTTCATCACTACTATATTGTGATCTGTGTCTATATCTGCTCCTGGGTACACATTACAATCCAGTATCTGATTTCGGAATCTCTGTCTGACCATGATGTAATCTAATTGAAATCTTCCCGTATCTCCCGGCCTTTTCCAAGTATACCTCCTCCTCTTGTGATTCTTGAACTGGGTATTCGCTATTACTAGCTGAAACTTGTTACCGTGCTCAATTAGTCTTTCTCCTCTTTCATTCCCTGTCCCAAGCCCATATTCTCCTGTAACCTTTTCTTCTACTCCTTCCCCTACAACTGCATTCCAGCCGGCCATGACTATTAGATTTTCGTCCCCCTTTACATACTGCATTACCCTTTCAATATCCTCATACACTTTCTCTATCTGTTCATCTTCAGCTTGCGACCTGAACTATCGTTGTCAGTGTTGGTCTGCTGTCGATTCTGATTAGAACAACCCGGTCACTGAACTGTTCACAGTAACACACCCTCTGCCCTACCTTCCTATTCATAACGAATCCTACACCTGTTATACCATTTTCTGCTGCTGTTGATATTACCCGATACTCATCTGACCAGAAATCCTTGTCTTCCTTCCACTTCACTTCACTGAGCCCTACTATATCTAGATTCAGCCTTTGCATTTCCCTTTTCAGATTTTCTAGTTTTCCTACCACTTTCAAGCTTCTGACATTCCACGCCCCGACTTGTAGAACGTTATCCTTTCGTTGATTATTCAATCTTTTTCTCATGGTAACCTCCCCCTTGGCAGTCCCCTCCCAGAGATTCGAATGGGGGACTATTCCGGAATCTTTTGCCAATGGAGAGATCATCATGACACTTCTTCAATTACAGGCCACATGTCCCTTGGATACACGTTACGTGTCTTTAATGCAGTCGTTTCCATTGCCTTCTGCATCCTCATGTCGTTGATCATTGCTGATTCTTCCGCCTTTAGTGGCAATTTCCCACCCCAAGACAAGAGAGTGCCCTGAACCTCTATCCGCTCCTCCGCCCTCTTTGACAAGGCCGTTGGCAGAATGAAGCTGACTTCTTATGCCGGAAGTCTTCGGCCGCCAATGCTGATTATTTATCAAAATTTAGGCAGTGGCGGGGATCGAACCCGGGACGGAAGACGTTTTGATTATGAATCAAAGACGCTACCCCTAGAACTTAGAACTATTTAAACCTAACTAACCTAAGGACATCACACACATCCATGCCCGAGGCAGGATTCGAACCTGCGATGGCAGCGGTCACGCGGTTCCATACTAAAGCGCCTAGAACTGCACGGCCACACCGGCTGGCGGAAGTGAACAAAACCGGGAGTCTGTCTGACATCCACTCTCACGGTCCATCGGTTAACTCTGAACTATATTGTGCTACCGTCAAGAAATTGAAGAAACGACTTCAACGTACTCGTCACCACAAAAATGCAAACGAGCTTCTACTTCTCCATGATAACGTAAGGCCTCATAGAAGTCTGAGCACTGGAGAGGTGCTCACAAAACTTCATTGGACTGTTCTTTCTCATCCTCCCTATTGCCCAAATCTCGCACCTTCCGACTTCCATCTGTTTGGCCCAATAAAGAATACACTCCGCGGGAAGCAGTACGTCTCCGATGTCGAGAACTAGAGTGGTACCAGTAAGGTGGCTTAAAGCAGTCGCATTGAACGGTGATTATGTTGAAAAATAGGGTTTTGTAACCAGAAGAATGAGGAATAATGTGTACTGCAATCCTGAATAAGACCCACCTGCATTCAGAAAAAATTGCGTTGCGTTACTTCTTGAGCGCCTCGTGTAGAAGGGAGGGAAATACAAAGCTCTCTGTAATGGAACCATGTTCTCCACCCCTAACTAATTATCGGACGGCCCAAACGTAAATAACACAAAACAAAACTGGTTCTCTCTCTCTCTCTCTCTCTCTCTCTCCCTCTCTCACTCACACACACACACACACACACACACACACACACACACAAACGCACTGACACATACACACACAGGAGCGCGCGCGCTCAAAGCCTGCTGTCAAAGCTGCCATGAACACGACACAGGATGGCGTAACTACCGAACTTTCGTAAACACTGATGCAGAGTGGGTGTCTGTCCAGAAAAGGTGGAAACCGCAAAAAGTTAGTAAAAACTAATGAAGTATTCCTCAATTACTCACTAGTCTACATAGTTCATCATAAGTAACACATCGTTACAACTAACTACTCGGCACATTTCCCAAAAGCCGACTGCTGTGGCCGAGCGGTTCTAGGCGCTTCAGTCCGGAAGCATGCTACTGCTGCGGTCGCAGGTTCGAATCCTGCCTCAGGCATGGATGTGTGTGATGTATTTAGGTTAGTTATGTTTAAGTAGCTGTAAGTTTAGGGAACTGATGACCTTAGATGTCAAGTCCCATAGTGCTTAGAGCCATTCGAACCATTTGAACATTTTCCGAAAACAATTACGAGTACAGTAAGGTAGTAAACAAAGTGTAAAAATTATCAATATAGCATTACTGACAGCAGAAATTAACGAACAGACAGTAGCAGTAATAAAAATAATATTAACAAAGCGGAAAACAAGACAAAAACTAATAGATGATAATGAATTGAAACCCTCAGCTGCCGACAGGTGATGTTGATATACCTCGATGGGGACAGCTGAAAATGTGTGCCCTGACCGGGACTCGAGCCCGGGATCTCCTGCTTACATGGCAGACGCTCTATCCACCTCAGCCACCGAGGACACAGATGAACAGCGTGACTGCAAGGGATAAGTCCCTGTAGTCGCGCTATTCATCTGTGTCCTCGGTGGCTCAGATGGATAGAGCGTCTGCCATGTAAGCAGGAGATCCCACCGGTCGGGGCACACATTTTCAGCTGTCCCCATCGAGGTATATCACCATCACCTGTCGGCAGCTGAGGGTTTCATTCAATTATCATTTATTTTAGAGAAGCTGCATGGTCATCAATGATATCTGTTCTTTCGAGAACAGTTACTGTCTTCACATAAAAACTAACAGCCGGCCGGTGTGGCCGTGCGGTTAAAGGCGCTTCAGTCTGGAACCGCGTGACCGCTACGGTCGCAGGTTCGAATCCTGCCTCGGGCATGGATGTGTGTGATGTCCTTAGTTTAGTTAGGTGTAAGTAGTTCTAGGTTCTAGGGGACTGATGACCACAGAAGTTAAGTCCCATAGTGCTCAGGGCCAAAAACTAACAGTCTTTACGTGAGGCCTATATTTTCCATTCCGTATGTAGCAATATACTGCAGAGAAATTGCAGATTACCAACTGAAGCGAAATATTACCTGCACCGCAGATGACAGACAACTAAATACACAACATTACGCGCTATTAAGGGACATAATTCCAAAATTACGCGTATGTATGTAAACATTTTCTTGTAGTTCAGCAGAAAAGCAAAGAAATCATACTGATGATGCTGAAAAACATCACTGAAAGACGTATGGGTGGAAAAATGAAATATTTTGTTCACTCAAGACAGAATCTTTACAAAACACATTCATTAACTACAAAATATTTTCAACACAGTTTTACTGAGCGTGGTATGTCAGATCCCTAAATCGAGCAGGTAGGTTAGAAAATTTAAAAAGGGAAATGGATAGGCTAACGTTAGATATAGTGGGAATTAGTAAAGTTCGGTGGCAGGAGGAACAAGACTTTTGGTCAGGAGAATACAGGGTTATATATACAAAATCAAATAGGGGTAATGCAGGAGTAGGTTTAATAATGAATAAAAAAATAGGAGTGCGGGTAAGCTACTACAAACAGCATACTGAACGCATTATTGTGGCAAAGGTAGATACGAAGCCCACGCCTACTACAGTAGTACAAGTTTATATGCCAACTAGCTCTGCAGATGATGAAGAAATTGATGAAATGTATGATGAAATACAAGAAATTGTTCAGGTAGTGAAGGGGGACGAAAATTTAATAGTCATGAGTGACTGGAATTCGAGAGTTGTAAAAGGGAGAGAAGGAAACATAGTAGGTGAATATGGATTGGGGGAAAGAAATGAAAGAGGAAGCCGTCTGGTAGAATTTTGCACAGAGCATAACTTAATCATAGCTAACACTTGGTTCAAGAATCATGAAAAAAGATTGTATACATGGAAGAAGCCTGGAGATACTAAAAGTTATCAGATAGATTATATAATGGTAAGACAGAGATTTAGGAATCAGGTTTTAAATTGTAAGACATTTCCAGGGGCAGATGTGGATTTTGACCACAATCTATTGGTTATGAACTGTAGATTCAAACTGAAGAAACTGCAAAAAGGTGGGAATTTAAGAAGATGGGACCTGGATAAACTGACTAAACCAGAGGTTGTACAGAGTTTCAGGGAGAGCATGAGGGAACAATTGACAGGAATGGGGGAAAGAAGTACAGTAGAAGAAGAATGGGTAGCTCTGAGGGATGAAGTAGTGAAGGCAGCAGAGGATCAAGTAGGTAAAAAGACGAGGGCTAGTAGAACTCCTTGGGTAACAGAAGAAATATTGAATTTAATTGATGAAAGGAGAAATTATAAAAATGCAGTAAATGAAGCAGGCAAAAAGGAATACAAACGTCTCAAAAATGAGATCGACAGGAAGTGCAAAATGGCTAAGCAGGGATGGCTAGAGGACAAATGTAAGGATGTAGAGGCTTATCTCACTAGGGGTAAGATAGATACTGCCTAAGGGAAAATTAAAGAGACCTTTGGAGAAAAGAGAACCACTTGTATGAATATCAAGAGCTCAGATGGAAACCCAGTTCTAACCAAAGAAGGGAAAGCAGAAAGGTGGAAGGAGTATATAGAGGGTCTATATAAGGGCGATGTACTTGAGGACAATATTATGGAAATGGAAGAGAATGTAGATGAAGATGAAATGGGAGATACGATACTGCGTGAAGAGTTTGACAGAGCACTGAAAGACCTAAGTCGAAACAAGGCCCCGGGAGTAGACAACATTCCATTAGAACTACTGACGGCCTTGGTAGAGCCAGTCCTGACAAAACTCTACCATCTGGTAAGCAAGATGTATGAGACAGGCGAAATACCCTCAGACTTCAAGAAGAATATAATAATTCCAATCCCAAAGAAAGCAGGTGTTGACAGATGTGAAAATTACCGAACTATCAGTTTAATAAGTCACAGCTGCAAAATACTAACACGAATTCTTTACAGACGAATGGAAAAACTGGTAGAAGCCGACCTCGGGGAAGATCAGTTTGGATTCCGTAGAAATGTTGGAGCACGTGAGGCAATACTGACCTTACGACTTATCTTAGAAGAAAAATTAAGAAAAGGCGAACCCACGTTTCTAGCGTTTGTAGACTTAGAGAAAGCTTTTGACAATGTTGACTGGAATACTCTCTTTCAAATTCTGAAGGTGGCAGGGGTAAAATACAGGGAGCGAAAGGCTATTTACAATTTGTACAGGAACCAGATGGCAGTTATAACAGTCGAGGGACATGAAAGGGAAGCAGTGGTTGGGAAGGGAGTGAGACAGGGTTGTAGCCTATCCCCGATGTTATTCAATCTGTATATTGAACAAGCAGTAAAGAAAACAAAAGAAAAATTCGGAGTAGGTATTAAAATCCATGGAGAAGAAATAAAAACTTTGAGATTCGCCGATGACATTGTAATTCTGTCAGAGACAGCAAAGGACTTGGAAGAGCAGTTGAACGGAATTAAGTCGGGCGATGCTGAGGGAATTAGATTAGGAAATGAGACACTTAAAGTAGTAAAGGAGTTTTGCTATTTGGGGAGCAAAATAACTGATGATGGTCGAAGTAGAGAGGATATAAAATGTAGACTGGCAATGGCAAGGAAAGCGTTTCTGAAGAAGAAAAATTTGTTAACATCGAGTATAGATTTAAGTGTCAGGAAGTTGTTTCTGAAAGTATTCGTATGGAATGTAGCCATGTATAGAAGTGAAACATGGACGATAAATAGTTTGGACAGGGAGAGAATAGTAGCTTTCGAAATATGTTGCTACAGAAGAATGCTGAAGATCAGATAGGTAGATCACATAACTAATGAGGAGGTATTGAATAGAATTGGGGAGAAGAGGAGTTTGTGGCACAACTTGACTAGAAGAAGGGATCGGTTGGTAGGACATGTTCTGAGGCATCAAGGGATCACAAATTTAGCATTGGATTCCAGCGTGGAGGGTAAAAATCGTAGAGGGAGACCAAGAGATGATTACACTAAGCAGATTCAGAAGGATGTAGGTTGCAGTAGGTACTGGGAGATGAAGAAACTTGCACAGGATAGGGCAGCATGGAGAGCTGCATCAAACCAGTCTCAGGACTGAAGACCACAACAACAACAACATATGAACAAAGGTGTCCGGGCACCTATTAGTGGGCATTAATAGTGGGAGTGTCCAACCCTGCCCTTTATGACGGCTTGCATTCTGCTGGCGACCCCTTAAGGAGGTGTCTGAATGTCGGTGCACGAATGGCAGCCCATTCTTTCTCAGTAACCGAAATCAGAAAAGGTTCCGATGTTTGACGCTGGATTCTGTAGGAAAGTCTACATTCTAAAACTCACCCTTAAGCTGTTCCATTATGTTCATGTAAGTACTCTGGGCAGGCCAGTCCATTTCAGGAATGTTTTTGTCCATAAACCGTTACCTGACAGACTCTGATTCATGACAGAGTGCACTGTCATGCTAACAAATACAGTCGTCCTCTCCGACCTGTTCCTCTACAGTATGCAGTTCACAATATTGTAAAACGTGTGCCCGTTATTCCGCCTTAGCAGTTTCTTAAGTATAATGAGTGAACCACACGCTCAACCAAAGACAAACAATCCCACGCCGCAACACAACCTCTAATAAAAATTCCCTCATACCTCACCGTTGGCACTGCATTTTGATGGCGGGTAACGCTCTCCACGATTTCACCAAATAAAAAAACCCTTCATTCCGTCTGTTAGGGGGAATGGCATGATTCATTACCCCAAATCATTCGTTTTCAGTCGTCCATGGTCCAGTGGGGTTGTTCTTTACATAGCAATGACTACAGAAATGTGTGGCTATGAGAAGCTGCTCGACCGTTGGACCCCATTTTTTTAACCCCCTATGCACATTCATTACGTTAGCTGAACTGTTTGTAGCACTGTGAACTCACCAATGGTTCCTTCCGCTGCTTTCAAGCGATTTTTTTACAACCACCCACTTCAAAGTTCGATGGCCGTTTTCCGCCAGTACATGTGGTCTGCCTGGTTTAGCAGTCAGTTTTAGAAATGTTGAAATGTTCCTGACAGATTTGTTTTTTCGGGTGACTTATGATGACCAGCCCACGTTCGAAGTCGACGAGCTCTCCTGGCAGAGCCATTCTGCTGTTTCTACTTCTCTACTGATAACCCAATACTCCTCTCCTCCTTGTGTACTGAGAGGTCCGCGTTTCGTGATATCTAATGGTCAATGCCGCAATACATATGAGTGTCCGGACACTTTTGATCAGGTAGTTTGTGTAACTTACTTTATGAATCGTATACCTATGGCGCCTACTCTCTTGAGCTATAAATTAGGAGGTCATTGCCTCCATAATTGCTTCGACTTAGAATATGGTTACTAGTTTCCGCGAATGTTGTGAAACGTCCTCACTTGTAAAGGTTTCTAGTTTGCTTTCGTTATTCATGAATGTGATGTGAGCTCTATTTTCATTCGATACATCATAGTTGTACACTTAACATTTTTCATACAGAAGTCTTCAACAGTCGATATGTTACGCCAGAGACGTTCTGAGTACAAGCAATGCGATCTTTGATTGTCAGTGGAATTGTCGTTGCCAGTAGCATTCCGTGAGAATTAAGTGAGCGAGTCTGGTGTTGGTCACACTACTAAGCGGTCTGGAAATAGCCTGCAGAGCGTAAAGATACAGAGGATATTGATTTTTGGAAATATGTTTTCGTAAAGATTAATTTGAGAAATGTGAAGATTTACAGGTAAATTTGTTGCTGCAATGCTTGCCTGCACGTAATTTAGGATGTGTTTAGAAAACCGAAAAATTTAGTTTGAGCTTTCTTTGCTAGTTCGGATTAGTTAGTTCGATTACTGAGACATGAATAAGTTATCTACTCACATGTCTTGGACTCAACTGTTATATATTTACAATTCCTATACCACTTCAATAATTAATTTCACGACAGAGTCATATTTTTAAGGTTCTGAGCACTATGGGACTTAACATCTGAGGTCATCAGTCCCCTAGATTAGAACTACTTAAACCTAACTAACCTAAGGACATCACACACATCCGTGCCCAAGGCAGGATTCGAACCTGCGATCGTAGCGGTTACGCAGTTCCAGACTGAAGCACCTAGAACCGCTCGGCCACAACGGCCGGCGGCTTTCTAGCAACTTGCACCCACAATCTCCTCTGTAAACAAAACAAACAACATAACACTTCAAAGACAAAATGGAAAACGATACATACAAAGCACCATACGTGAAGTTACCATGGAATCTTTTGTGACATCTCGTTGTCAATGTAGGCTTGTACCATGGGAAGCAAGGAGAGGATATTGTTTGGCGGCCGGTATCCTCTTTCTATAACACAACTGCACGCGTGTAATAACAGGGTTCTTTATTAAGAAACAGGATGCTACTTAACTTAAGATAGTCCAAGTGTTGTGGTACAAACTCACACGTGATAAACCACGTTAACCTCACTGCTGTTGACATACAAGTACCGTTATGTACACTACTCTGGTCGCTAGGTACTGACTGACTCTGAGCTAGAGGCTGAGCTAACTGCGACTGCGACTTCCACTGGGCTGCGACTGATGACTCTGATTGCGCCTGCGACTCTCTGCGACTGCAAGTGACTGACTGGGCCCTCCTGTCTGACTGGGCCCTCCGGTTCGTGGCGGCGATGTCAATACTGCCGGCCGAGAGGGCGTTGGCGGCACGTTTCTTGTGAGTTTGTCTTTGGCCTCTCTCCTTATAGGCTCCCTTGCTCCAGTGCCTACTATCGATCTCCTCGCAGCCTCTTCGCCGTTCGGACTGCTGGCGACAGCTTACGCCAGCACATAAACAAACATAATTCATTGTCTTCTATTTGACCCCACCAAGGCTGCCTTGCTCATTAAACATCACCTCCGGCTAGTTGTGTACTCCACGTCCTGTTATGTGGTCTTTTCCTAGCGAGCACATTCCTCACACACAAAACTGCAACACTAGCCTAGAACACTGATAGCTAAAGCAGTATTTCACGCTCGTGTATAAGAATGAACTTGTAATCTCTCTCAGTGCTTAGAGACTGGCAGAACAACTATATTGATCGTTGAGGATCACTCATTCCCAATCTGATACAACCAATATTCTTAAAACGTCACCTTCGAAGCACTGGGTCCACGTTTAGTTTCCTACAACATCGAAGGCTTCAAGACAGCTCTTCAGTTTCGCTGGTTCATAGCTGCTCCACCAAAACTGTTTTACATGGAAGGTTTCCAACCAACTAGATTCAGGAGCGGAATGCAGGAATTTTCACTTGAACCCTCTGATAGCGCTTCTCAGCAAGGTGCGGCTTCCTTCTAGAACTTTCTAAAAATTTATTTCTATCAACTATCGGAAAACACCCACCATAATGTCAAATGTCCTTCGTCAAACCGACTCAGGCGTTCGCAGTAGCCGCGAGGATGAGCGTGTGGGTGCTGCCAGAATCTTACGCTAACGGTTTGGCCGATGGTCCACAGCAAGACCAGGGAGGAAATAACTACTAGAACAAAGTTAACACTACATTTTTTAGCCCAATTCCCTCCTAATGAGAGGTCAAGTTTCTATTTACCCTGCACAGAGACATCTTGTTCAGTTACAATGGCCATGGGTGATCTGCATCTGAAGAGACACTTAATTAGTTGCAGAATGAACTGAAATATACCACCTGACAATACAAAAAGTAGAGCCCCTTGGACATGGATGAATGTCAATATAACTTCATACTCGTGCATACCACTGGCAGGTGTCTACACCAGTAGAGTTGCAGTTCTGAGTGACAGGGTGGGTACCAGAGTACATCAGTGTTTATAATGTCAACATCAGTGTTTTTCGTGTTCGTTGTTGCGTCCAGGGACCTGCGAGGGGCAGTGAACAGTGTCTGATGCTAAGTGGTCACTGTGAAGGATATGGAGCTGCAACATACCCGTGTCAGATACTCATGTCAAACAGCTTGTTAGAGTTTTAAAGAGGCCTCACTGTGACTCACCATGAGGCTGGATGGCCTATTCATGCAGTATCCACATTTTTGATGTGATTGTTTCCGATGTTGTGAGGCAGACATACTTGCCACGCGCTTCAGTTAGGAACCGCGCTACCGCTGCGGTCGCAGGTTCGAATCCTGCCTCGGGCATGGATGTGTGCGATGTTCTTAGGTTGGTTAGGTTTAAGTGGTTCTAAGTTCCAGGGGCTGATGACCTCAGATGTTAAGTCCCACAGTGCTCAGAGCCATTTGAGCCATACTTGCCTGGGTCACAGTCGACCACGTCTGAACACCACAAATGGGAACAACAAAGTGTTCACAAGGTACATCGCAACCCTTTCTTACCTGCGCCTGTCATCCGGAAACAAGGAACAGACTCCGTATAACATTCTGTGTCTTGCTGCACTACTGGTCGGAACAACCAGCAGCCGGATTAGGGAATTGGCTTGGCTCTGAGCACTATGGGACTTAACTTCTGAGGTCATCTGTCCCCTAGAACTTAGAACTACTTAAACCTAACTAACCTAAGGACATCACACACACCCATGCCCGAGGCAGGATTCGAACCTGCGAGCGTAGCGGTCGCGCGGTTCCAGACTGTAGCGCCTAGAACTGCTATGCCACCCCGGCCGGCGATTAGGGAATTACCGTTTCATGCTTAGGCTGTTTTTAATACCACAACACAAACGGCTGCGTTTGGAGTGTTGCTGTTACCAGGATGCATGGAATGCTGATGAACGGCGTCGCATTCTGTTCGGTGACGAACCGCTGTTCCGTAATATCCCGGACGACCATCGCCGGCGAGCGGATAGGCGACTTGGGGAGAAGTCCCATTCTTCCATTGTTTTCGAGAGGCGCAATGGTGCTATACTTGGCGTAATGATATGTGGATCCATCGATATGATTTCAGATCATAGCTCGTAGTGCTTCAGTTGAGCATACTTGAAAGAAACTGCAGTGCAGGGAACACATAACCTGAAAAGAATTCGTCCGAAAATTTGAGGAATATATCTGTCAAGCAGTTGATTGAAAACATTAAAAAGCAACAAACACTCGCCGCTTTCACAGTGCCATAATATACACAATAAAAAATGAAGTGTGGATATAGCAGCATTGCTATTTCATTTGTGAGCACAGGTCTGACGACTATAGCTATGCGAGCGTGTAAATAATGTGTAATATACTTTCTTTCAATTTTTTCCGCCTACATTTTTCGTAGTGGAAGGTCTTTTGGTTCCCGTCTTGCCTTACCCAACTTCCTGTGGTTTGTTGAAGTATATTTTTGGACTCATGAACTGTGTCCGATCTGTTTTTGGTAGCAGGTGTGCTCAGTGTGTGTGTGTGTGTGTGTGTGTGTGTGTGTGTGTGTGTGCCCTTTCCGTGTTGGAATGTCTTCTACATGTGGTCAGGTCACGAATATATCCACATGGTCAAGCCCTTATGCTGGCAATTGAAAAGTATTCTTGTAATTTCTGGATTGTCTTTCTATTTAAGAGATTCTCATTTTTCATGGTATTGAGAAATTTGGAAACTGCTATCTATAAATATTGTGACGTTACTGTCAAGATGTGGTGTTACTGTCACTTACTACTGTGTGATATTAATTCATTTTCTGCAGCTATATCGCGATTATTTTAATGAGAATGCTGGAGCGTTATGCTTGGGAAGGCAGCCTTTTGCTTACCATGCTGGGATGATGTGACATTGGAAACGTCTCGATGGCCACTTTTGTCGGCAGAAAGCAGTCTGTGACTCTCATTAAATCAAGAGGGCCTCCTCTGGGGATACAAGCTCTTTCGCAGAAGTCAGGAAGCTACCCGCTCTGCAGCTATTGAATGTCCAGCAGAGGCTGCAAACACTATTCTCAGTGAATGCCGCGGCTGCCCCACGGCCCCCAGAGAAAAACTGAGGACGAAATTTTTCCTTTATGCATGTAGTTCAAAGTGCCAGATGCCGAGGCACCATCTGTCCAGAGTGGGAGAGTCAGTAGCGTTCACTCAAATAATTTGGTTCAGCTTATAGTATTGCAAGACTCTGGACAGTTTTACTGGTGCGCTAAGTTGACCAACAATGAAGGCATTACTTCGACCCTGTACTAGCTTCATGTTAGCAAATGTGCGTCTTGTACAAAGATGGAGGGAAGCTAGGTGTGCTTTTCCCAGCCAAATACTCTACCGACTGAGTTATCCACCCACCCTAACAGCTTTACTTTCGCCAGTACCACATCTTCTGCCTTCCAGACTTTCCATAAAATCTCCTGTAAACGATGCGGGACTAGCACTCTTGGAATAAAGCATGTTGCGAAGACATAACCAAAGCCTAGGGAAGCTACCTCCTAGGCTGTGGCTAAGCCATCTCTTCACGAAAGAGGTGGAGAGCAAAACATTGTATCTTGGGTAGAAGATCCACCGGACCCGCAGAATGACGCCTAACCGTAATTGTGTCGTAGGAAGTAATGCTGATGTGATGCAGAATGATACAGACGATGTAGAAACACATTTAACGAAAATAAGCGATAAACTTAATGAAACACACACAGGTCTCCAGAACCACCTGAGGTAAGAACCATGGAAAATACTATTAAAATCTAAACTGTGAACAAAATATAAATCACACACATAGGCAGTCATAAAGGACCAACAATAAAGAGAAATATCAATGATAATTCTAAAATTGTAAAGACATCTTCTTTCAACGAATGTCTGTAGCGGGAGAGTTCACTTTTAATATGTACATAAAGTTTATCTAAGCACAAAAGGCGTTTAGGTTAACAACCTTAAAATAGAAACTATATTACAGTGTCTGTGTTGTTAAGAAGAGCGATGCAATGTTCCTTCAGATATTCATGGATGTCCGAAGGAACACTGCAACGTCCTTCTTAACAACAAGTGCCCTGCACTATCGTATTTATCCGCCGATACCAGGAAGCGACTTTCAGTTAAAATGTCTCCCCTTTGCGGAAATAACGCGTGTATGAGTGCAGGTTGTGACACATGAACGACGAAATATAGAGGTTTGGATCTGGCCTTGAGAGTGCACGGATAGCCAACGTGGATAAGACGACCGCTCGGGTAAATCGAGAAATTCAGATTCGGGTCGCGGTCCGGCAGAAACTTTCATTGTCGTTACTCCATTATACAGCTGATGGTTGTCCGTATTCGTAAGTGCGAATACATCATCATCATCATCATCATCATCATTTAAGACTGGTTATGCCTTTCAGCGTTCAGTCTGGAGCATAGTCCCCTTATAAAATTCCTCCATGATCCCCTATTCAGTGCTAACATTGGTGCCTCTTCTGATGTTAAGCCCATTACTTCAAAATCATTCTTTACCGAACCCAGGTACCTTCCCCATGGTTTACCCCGACTCCTCCTACCTCTACTGCTGAACCCACGAGTCTCTTGGATAACCTTGCTTCTCCCATTCGTGTAACATGACCCCACCATCTAAGCCTGTTTGCCCTGACTGCTACATCTATAGAGTTCATTCCCAGTTTTTCTTTGATTTCCTCATTGTGGACACCCTCCTGCCATTGTTCCCATCTACTAGTACCTGCAATCATCCTAGCTACTTTCATATCCGTAACCTCAACCTTGTTGATAAGGTAACCTGAATCCACCCAGCTTTCGCTCCCATACAACAAAGTTGGTCGAAAGATTGAACGGTGCACAGATAACTTAGTCTTGGTACTGACTTCCTTCTTGCAGAAGAGAGTAGATCGTAGCTGAGCGCTCACTGCATTAGCTTTGCTACACCTCGCTTCCAGTTCCTTCACTATGTTGCCATCCAGTGAGAATATGCATCCTAAGTACTTGAAACCGTCCACCTGTTCTAACTTTGTTCCTCCTATTTGGCACTCAATCCGTTTATATCTCTTTCCCACTGACATTACTTTCGTTTTGGAGATGCTAATCTTCATACCATAGTCCTTACATTTCTGATCTAGCTCTGAAATATTACTTTGCACACTTTCAATCGAATCTGCCATCACAACTAAGTCATCCGCATATGCGAGACTGCTTATTTTGTGTTCACATATCTTAATCTCACCCAGCCAGACTATTGTTTTCAACATATGATCCATAAATAATATGAACAACAGTGGAGACAGGTTGCAGCCTTGTCTTACCCCTGAAACTACTCTGAACCATGAACTCAATTTACCGTCAACTGTAACTGCTGCCTGACTATCTATGTAAAGACCTTTAATTGCATGCAAAAGTTTGCCTCCTATTCCATAATCTCGTAGAACAGACAATAACTTCCTCCTAGGAACCCGGTCATATGCCTTTTCTAGATCTATAAAGCATAGATAGAATTTCCTGTTCCACTCGTAACACTTCTCCATTATTTGCCTAAGCTAAAGATCTGGTCCTGACAACCTCTAAGAGGCCTAAACCCACACTGATTTTCATCCAATTTGTCCTCAACTAATACTCGCACTTTCCTTTCAACAATACCTGAGAAGATTTTACCAACAACACTAATTAACGACATACCTCTGTAGTTGTTACAATTTTTTCTGTTTCCGTGTTTAAAGATTGGTGTGATTACTGCTTTCGTCAAGTCTGATGGAACCTGTCCCGACACCCAGGCCATTTCAATTATCCTGTGTAGCCATTTAAGACCTGACATTCCACTGTATTTGATGAGTTCCGACTTAATTTAATCCACTCCAGCCGCTTTATTGCACTGCAATCTATTGACCATGTTCTCCACTTCCTCAAATGCGATCCTATTTCCATCATCATTCCTATCCCATTGAACATCGAAATCTGAAACATTACTCATCGTATTTTCACCTACATTGAGCAACTCTTCAAAATATTTCCTTCATCTGCCCAAGGCATCAACAGGATTCACCAGTAGTTTTCCTGACCTGTCCAAAATATACATTTCATGTAAAAATAAATTACGAGGTAACTAAGATTTTTTGTAAACCCTCGTCGCCAGTTTTGTAAAGGCCATGTCGCCACTGCTGTGGAGGCCGAGTTGCCACTGTTGTTATAGTAGGCCGAGTTTGCGAGTTCGTGAAACGGCTTTTGGTGCAGTGCACCGCTAAGACAATTTTTCCCTGCCACTATTACACAGCTGTGTCCCAGGATCAGGTAACTGGATAGGAGAACGAAGATTCTACAACACTCCAACAAATCAGTAAAAAAGTCAAACAAATGAGTGAAAAAGGTTTACTTATCTTTGTGACTTGTCGAATAAGGAAGCCTGCAACACTGCATCTAATATAACACAAAAAAGGACCTCAGTGCCTAAGTGCAAATAATCGTAGGCAAACTTCAGAGTATATGGCAAATGCAATTTACAACAATCTGTTCACTTCTAAGAGTTCGCTAAACGACGTTCCCTGTCTAAGTCAACCCTTGACGATGATCTATAGCCAAGTGGACGAGAGCTGCTCTTCTGTCTCTCGAGTAGGCTGCTGTCCGTTGTCGTCCGGTCATTGGCGGATTGTACCCAGCCGTCGTCGATATCTTCGTCTTCAGCGCCGCCCTTGGCGCTGGTGGAACTCGCGCAAGTGGCGAGTCTCTATGGCACTGGCAGCAGCTCGCATCTTTCCCCCCTGTAGTGCTTTTGCCTTGGTTGTGTCTTTGTTCTGACGACACGGCAAGATTTATGCTTATGTCTACGCTAGAAGATTAGCTTATCATTTACCGTCTTCATTCTTCCAAGTTTTTAATAACTGCACGACGTTCTTAACAAAAATTTGCGATGGAAAACTCAGTTCATCAAGAGGTGATTAATTTTTTATATTTTCTTTCCACTTAAATTTATTCTGCATTAGAAAATGTTAATTCTCTTAATGGGTGCGAAAAATATTTCAATCTATTCGGTATGAAGTAGAGAAATTTCATCACATTTTAATACAGTGTTGTAAGTATAACAACAAGAAGAATCACGTTTTATCGGCATGTGTTACACTTAATTTACTTTACAAATAAGTACCCCTTATCTTCATTAACCCCACTTCTAATGGAACACGAATAACTGTAAAGAGAGGAAGTGACAGTATAAATCGGGAATATTCTATTGGAAAATACAACTGAGAAGCTCTCCGAAGCACTGGAGAGCAAACGGAAGTGCTAGAAGGGGTGGTATGGAGAAAAAAACTATTTTAAAGAAATAGCTAGGAGCGCTAGCCAAGGCCAAGTCTCATGTTCGTGGCCCGAGTCGGCATACTGTTTCAACCTGCCAGGAAGTTCAAATCACGGCTGCAGAGTGAAAACTCATTCGAGATACATCATTTCTAGAAATTATTGTAACGGTAGTGAGAGCTAGCGTGATCAGAAGGATTCAGGGTAGAGTAGGCAACCACGATCACAGTGCACAGCTGTCTGCGTCATTTGACTGGCGTCCGGAGACGTCAATGTTTCGATGCATTGCTAAAGAAGTTGCTGCGGAACACCTCTTAATTAAGGTGTAAAATTTTTTAAAAACTTAATTTTGAAATTTCTATTGACTATTCCCTTAACATGCAGTTTGTGTAGCATAAGATAAACCGTATTAATGTAAGGTACTCTGTCTCAAATTTAGATATCGAGAGGTATTGTCACTGACTGCTGAAATGGTTCAAATGTCTCTGACCACTATGGGACTTAACATCTGAGGTCATCAGTCCCCTAGAACTTAGAACTACTTAAACCTAACTAACCTAAGGACATCACACACATCCATGCCCGAGGCAGGATTCGAACCCCGACCGTAGCGGTAGCGCGGTTCCAGACTGAAGCGCCTACAACCGCTCGGCCACACCGACCGGCTGACTACTTATGTGACGAAAATTCCAACTACGTATTTCTGTTTCTCACTAAAAGCTTAATTACTGAATGCAATACAGGTATTCGAGTGGCTGTGCCTCTGACTTTCATTAGTACACGATCACACAAGAAGACACAAAAAAATGTACAAAAATATCCCCTCCAAAACAAGGCACACAAAAAATATAAGTAAAACAAACAAAATTTTGTCAAATACTTTTTACAGAAATGTAATTAAAGTCGGCATTAAGACTTTGCTGCGCCGGTCCACAAAGTCGATTTACTCACCACGCAGCAATATCACAGCAAATGAAACGTAGTAGTAAGACAAAAGGAAGTGCAACACATTCACCATTGCATTCGTGTCAGGGAAATCATATTGCATTCATATACTACATTGATTATCAATAATTAGAACAACACCATGTACGTAAGTGCAAGGTAGTGGCAGAAATGAAAGAAAGTGTCCTATAATCACTATACAAGTTGTCAGGAAAAGTGTAAAATTTACTTCTGATTCAGCAACAATGTGAATGGAAGTCGAATAATTCAAATTTTTAAATACTGTAACAACTACGGCTCTGGGTGCTGTTTATACAGCCGATGGACAAAGATATGGAAACACCAAAACGCATCGCATTACCATGCTTAATACGGCGTAAGCAAAACGTTGGCGTTCAAAACAGCTTCCAGTCGTTCGGAATGGATAAATACAGGACCTGTATGGCTTACAAAGGAATCCTATACCATTCTTCCTCCAAAATAGTGTCAAGTTCAGGTAACGAAAACAGAGGTGGATAGCGATTACGTACCCTTTTCTTCCAAGTAGACCACGAGGACTCGATAATATTGAGATCTGGTGACTGTGGTGGGCAGGGGAGACGCGAATATTCATCCCCGTGCTCATAAAACCAGTCCTTGGCTGTGACCTGTGAGAGCAGGGACCTCGTTGTCTAGGAGCACAGCACAACCATGGGGAAGTCGTGTACGATGGAATATTCACATAATACCACATTGCGGAGCAACCGCGCGGTCCATGGAATACCAGAATATGGCTGCCCAAATCATAATTGAACCACGGCCGTGTTTTACTCTTGGGTTCTGAGAGAAGTTGGAAACAGTGTGAAACGAAACTCAACCGTCCAAATGACTTTCTTTCACTGATACTTAGTCTTGGTTTTATGTCTTCGGCACCACGTTTTCCTGTTACAGTATGACGGGTCGAATTCTATGGGAATGTGCATGTGGTGTGGATGACGAAATAAAATACAGGGTGATTCAAAAAGAATACCACAACTTTAGGAATTCAAAACTCTGCAACTACAAAAGGCAGAGCTAAGCACTATCTGTCGGCGAATTAAGGGAGCTATAAAGTTTCATTTAGTTGTACATTTGTTCGCTTGAGGCGCTGTTGACTAGGCGTCAGCGTCAGTTGGTGCTAAGATGGCGACCGCTCAACAGAAAGCTTTTCGTGTTATTGAGTACGGCAGAAGTGAATCGACGACAGTTGTTCAGCGTGCATTTCGAACGAAGTATGGTGTTAAACCTCCTGATAGGTGGTGTATTAAACGTTGGTATAAACAGTTTACAGAGAATGGGTGTTTGTGCAAAGGGAAAAGTTCTGGACGGCTCGACTCGCAGAGCTAGCAGAGCGCTGCAAATTCCACAATCAACTGTATGGAGAGTCCTACGAAAAAGGTTAGTTATGAAACCTTATCGTCTGAAATTGGATCAAGCACTGTCTGCAGCTGATAAGATTAAAAGAATCGATTTCTGTGATTTTATCCTTGCTCAAATGGAAACAGATGAATCTTTCGTTTCAAAGACTGTGTTTAGTGATGAAGCAACTTTCCACACTAACGGGAAAGTCAACCGTCACAATGTCTGTATATGGGGCACTGAGAATCCGCGGGAAACAACTCAATATGAACGTGACTCGCCTAAGGTGAACGTTTTCTGTGCCATTTCAGCCAATAAAGTTTTTGGTCCCTTTTTCTTCGAACGTGCTACTGTAACTGGACTACAGTATCTGGAGATGTTAGAGAATTGGCTGTTCCCTCAGCTCAAACAAGAAGCGCAACAATTCATATTTCAGCAGGATGGAGCGCCACCACATTGGCACTTATCTGTCCGTAACTACCTGAACGTCAACTACCCGAGGCGATGGATCGGCCGCCAGGCAGCCCGTGACAGAGCACTTCATCACTGGCCTTCAAGAAGCCCTGATCTTACCCCCTGCGATTTTTTCTTATGGGGGTATGTTAAGGATATGGTGTTTCGGCCACCTCTCCCAGCCACCATTGATGATTTGAAACGAGAAATAACAGCATCTATCCAAACTGTTACGCCTGATATGCTACAGAGAGTGTGGAACGAGTTGCTCATGTGTCTGGAGGGGGCCATATTGAACATCTCTGAACTTGTTTTTGAGTGAAAAAAAACTTTTTAAATACTCTTTGTAATGATGTATAACAGAAGGTTATATTATGTTTCTTTCATTAAATACACATTTTTAAAGTTGTGGTATTCTTTTTGAATCACCCTGTATAATCTCCCTCAGCCGGCCGTTGTGGCAGAGCAGTTCTAGGCGCTTCAGTCCGGAACCACTATGCTACTACAGTCGCAGGTTCGAATCCTGCCTCGGGCATGGATGTGCGTGATGTCCTTAGGTTAGTTAGGTATAAGTAGTTCTAAGTCTAGGGGACAGATGACTTCACAAGTTCTATATCAGCTCGGAGGCCCCATGTGCTACCAAACGAAAAACTTAAGCCACACATTACGCACCACAAACACTTCAATGGATTCCCATAAATGTGGTTGGACTTGAAAGTTTTTCTACGTTCCGTCTATTGGGCGCCAACTCACGTTCGTCGCTATGGACTCAATGTTCCACGAAAGTATTTAATGTAAATGCAGACAGGATTTGCCATGAAAAATCCACGCACTCACCCACGTATTTTTTAAAGTATCACAAATTTTTGTTTATTTCCAATAAGAAGACAGAAAAACCTAAAGTCACAGTTCACACTAAATTAATTTCCGAGACTGACGGACTTTTTTAATATCCTGGAGGCGGTTGAATAAACCACAATTAATTGCATGAGTTATCTTCGAAAAACCATTAAAGTTCCACCATAAATTAATCAATAAATTCCTCAATGGCTGCACACTGAAACCTCGTAAGTGCAACTTGTATCACATGCAACCCGAAAAGTAACAATTTCATCTGATGCAGAAAAATATCTACGTCCGAGAGTAGGAACTCTGAATAATTCACACACGCGAACTTGTGGCTATTTCACCTCTCATCAGACAAAACCTTCTCCTAACACAGACTAACGCAGCCTGACCGCCTCCAAAGGCTTCCGAACATAGACTCCCCTCCAAAATAACGCTGATCACCCGGGAAAGCTCGGTCAAGCACCACTGAAGTCAGTTAAACTACTGAACATGAAAATTGATGCAATTCTTAATTTTAACCTTTTATACACTTACGGTACACCAGATCACACGGAAATTGTCCGAGAAATATTATGCTGTTATCAGCTTTCTCTTATCTGCCACAGATTATTTACCAACAATATTTTTTATGATTTTCCTCCGTTTTCGGATTTATAGGTACCATATTAATATTAACAAACAATTTAAATTATACATTAAATAACATGCTATATATCTAAAGTTTACAGTACTGCCGCACCTTTTAATGTTTCTGTATTTAGTCAGTAAGAAATGTTGTTTTTACCTGTGCGAAACTCAGTTTTCGGCCTCCCATTTAAATATCTAAATAATGTCTGTGAATCGACTGTCACATTACGATACAGTCCTACGAGATGTACCCGCAGGCACCTCGTTTGTTGCAGTTGCATAATGCGTTGCCGAGATATTCACTTTTACAGTTTAAGAATTATTTATAGCATTTAACTTACAATAACTCATAAACTAATGCGGATATCGAAGACGCGTCTTCACATGCGTAAACGACCATCTTTTGCGCTTCAAATGAGCCTAATGGCTCTACAGCGACACATGTGGTTCACTCGCCATCAATTTTGGGATAAGCTTTTATTTTGCACTGGACGCGAAAAGCGGCTATGAAAAACGAGCAGACATTGTGCTGCCCCACGGACGGGTTTTTTCGGTCACCCAGTCACCTTACCGGCCGATGGAAGTCCGAAGACAACCCCATCTGTGGGACATAGTGTGAAATTGGCCCTCCACATGCTCCTGTCAAGCTGATTCCAACTGTCAACACTAACATGACCCGATCTTAGCCGCCGCTTGTGCGTCCGCGGTCGCGTGTTTGTGATTCAATGAAGTGCCTCCTCCCTTTACGAAAGGCTGTCGTGTTACAACAGGTATTTGCATCTCTCATGAGTGAGTTTAAAATTCCAGCACGCCCTGCAATTCCCTGCTTATGGAGCTCATTTTGATTTGTTTAGGTGCTGACGGGGTTCGCGAAAAAAAGATTCAGTTTTGCAGAGACTTTTGCAGCTGTCATCCTCTCATTTTTCGTCAGAATCCTTTACAATGGCAGCCTGTGACGATCACGTAAGACTCATTTTTCTCCATGTTATGACTTAGCGAACAACGTTTTTTTCCATTTCCCTATAAGCGGGCTAAGTTTTCGATGCAGTGCCTCTTGACACACCAAACACTTCTGCTACCTTGATTACAGAGGAATTCACCGTACGAGCACGAACAATTTGCGCACATTCGAATCCACTCAACTCCGACATAATGCACTCACAACTACACATAACACTTATGAGCGCGACAGACACTTGGAACGCACAGAGGGTAGTGCACAGGTGCCATTTGTGCTCATATACAACAGCGCCACCAGTAGGCTTTGCTAGAATTTGCATTTGTATTCAAGCATGCATTTCTCCCTGTTTTTCCACATTTTTATCCATACCCGTAATTCAGGACAGAGGAACAGATTTTGGCCTGGGATAAATCAGTTCATAAGAACTTTCTTTCGCTACTACCTTTATCCCAGATTGAGCGCAGGGTCGGCAGTGTTAAGTACGGAGTTGGCATGGTTAATTTTAAGGGGTGGACGGATGCTCTTCCTGCCGCCACACCATACCCCCCAGGACGGAATTAGTGTACCCGACTCTCTGTGTCTAGTGTAATCTGTGGAATAGTGCGAATATGTTCAGATGTCTGCGAGCCGTTAACTGAGGCAGGACGTGGGGACCAGCCCAGTATTCACCTAGTGGGATGTGGAAAACCGCTGAAAAACTACATCCAGGCTGGCCGGCACACCGCCTTCGTCGTTAAGCCGCATGGCGGATTCGATCCGGGGCTGGCGCGCCTACATTAGTCCAGGAAGCAGTGCGTTAGCGCTCTCGGCTATCCTGGAGGGTAAAACAGTTCATAAGAAAAAAAGCACTATATTCTCAATAGTAGTATGTACAGTATGTAGCTACTGAATAGTCAGTCTACAAAACTGTATGGGGCCTAAGTGAGCTACAGCAGTTCTTCAGCATATTACTGTAGACTGGGACACTCAGATGTTTAGGACGGGTGGTAGGGACAGAGCATCGAGTGACATTATACTGAGTGCACTATCCGAAAATTACCTCGAGCAATTAACCAGAGAACCGACTCGTGGAGATAACATCTTGGACCTACTGATAACAAACAGACCCGAACTTTTCGACTCTGTATGTACAGAACAGGGAATCAGTGATCATAAGGCCGTTGCAGCATCCCTGAATATGGAAGTTAATAGGACTATAAAAAAAGGGAGGAAGGTTTATCTGTTTAGCAAGAGTAATAGAAGGCAGATTTCAGACTACCTAACAGATCAAAACGAAAATTTCTGTTCCGACACTGACAATGTTGAGTGTTTATGGAAAACGTTCAAGGCAATCGTAAAATGCGTTTTAGACAGGTACGTGCCGAGTAAAACTGTGAGGGACGGGAAAAACCCACCGTGGTACAACAACAATGTTAGGAAACTACTGCGAAAGCAAAGAGAGCTCCACTCCAAGTTTAAACGCAGCCAAAACCTCTCAGACAAACAGAAGCTAAACGATGTCAAAGTTAGCGTAAGGATGGCTATGCGTGAAGCGTTCATTGAATTCGAAAGTAAAATTCTATGTACCGACTTGACAGAAAATCCTAGGAAGTTCTGGTCTTACGTTAAATCAGTAAGTGGCTCGAAACAGCATATCCAGACACTACGGGATGATGATGGCATTGAAACAGAGGATGACACGCGTAAAGCTGAAATACTAAACACCTTTTTCCAAAGCTGTTTCACAGAGGAAGACCGCACTGCAGTTCCTTCTCTAAATCCTCGCACAAACGAAAAAATGGCTGACATCGAAATAAGTGTCCAAGGAATAGAAAAGCAACTGGAATCACTCAATAGAGGAAAGTCCACTGGACCTGACGGGATACCAATTCGATTCTACACAGAGTACGCGAAAGAACTTGCCCCCCTTCTAACAGCCGTGTACCGCAAGTCTCTAGAGGAACGGAGAGTTCCAAATGATTGGAAAAGAGCACAGATAGTCCCAGTTTTCAAGAAGGGTCGTCGAGCAGATGCGCAAAACTATAGACCTATATCTCTTACGTCGATCTCTTGTAGAATTTTAGAACATGTTTTTTGCTCGCGTATCATGTCATTTCTGGAAACCCAGAATCTACTATGTAGGAATCAACATGGATTCCGGAAACAGCGATCGTGTGAGACCCAACTCGCCTTATTTGTTCATGAGACCCAGAAAATATTAGATACAGGCTCCTAGGTAGATGCTATTTTTCTTGACTTCCGGAAGGCGTTCGATACAGTTCCGCACTGTCGCCTGATAAACAAAGTAAGAGCCTACGGAATATCAGACCAGCTGTGTGGCTGGATCGAAGAGTTTTTAGCAAACAGAACACAGCATGTTGTTATCAATGGAGAGACGTCTACAGACGTTAAAGTAACCTCTGGCGTGCCACAGGGGAATGTTATGGGACCATTGCTTTTCACAATATATATAAATGACTTAGTATATAGTGTCGGAAGTTCCATACGGCTTTTCGCGGATGATGCTGTAGTATACAGAGAAGTTGCAGCATTAGAAAATTGTAGCGAAATGCAGGAAGATCTGCAGCGGATAGGCACTTGGTGCAGGGAGTGGCAACTGACCCTTAACATAGACAAATGTAATGTATTGCGAATACATAGAAAGAAGGATCCTTTATTGTATGATTATATGATAGCGGAACAAACACTGGTAGCAGTTACTTCTGTAAAATATCTGGGAGTATGCGTGCGGAACGATTTGAAGTGGAATGATCATATAAAATTAATTGTTGGTAAGGCGGGTACCAGGTTGAGATTCATTGGGAGAGTGCTTAGAAAATGTAGTCCATCAACAAAGGAGGTGGCTTACAAAACACTCGTTCGACCTATACTTGAGTATTGCTCATCAGTGTGGGATCCGTACCAGATCGGTCTGACGGAGGAGATAGAGAAGATCCAAAGAAGAGCGGCGCGTTTCGTCACAGGGTTATTTGGTAACCGTGAAAGCGTTACGGAGATGTTTAATAAACTCAAGTGGCAGACTCTGCAAGAGAGGCACTCTGCATCGCGGTGTAGATTGCTCGCCAGGTTTCGAGAGGGTGCGTTTCTGGATGAGGTATCGAATATATTGCTTCCCCCTACATATACCTCCCGAGGAGATCACGAATGTAAAATTAGAGAGATTAGAGCGCGCACGGAGGCTTTCAGACAGTCGTTCTTCCCGCGAACCATACGCGACTGGAACAGGAAAGGGAGGTAATGACAGTGGCACGTAAAGTGCCCTCCGCCACACACCGTTGGGTGGCTTGCGGAGTATCAATGTAGATGTAGATGTAGCTGTCGACACGTAGAAAAATATTGCCAGAGCCTTCGGCTTCGTTAATGAGCTAATCCACAGTTGCTTAATCACACTGCATCCCATCGAGCAACGCTTAACCGAAATCCACACTTTCTTAATAGCGTTTCGTCCCCTCGAGCAATGGTATGGACGACTATACTCAGACAATCATCTCGTTATTGCTCATTTACAGACGCTCAATGGTCAATCACATTTTCGCTCATATTCATAGCTAGCCACCTTCCTACTGCAGCGTGTCCGCCTCGCAGCAAACAATTGCGAGGTGTGTCCACAAAGTAAGTTCTGTTTGGTTATATAAAACAAACGTGCACAGATACAGAAAAAAATATTTATTGTACAAAAATCTACAACTGTTAAACTACTTTTCTACACAGCTCCCGAAATTTTGTAGGCACTTGCAATAGAGTAGAACAAGTTTTTGTATGCCTTCTTCATAGAAGGTTGCCGCCTCTGTATTCAACCATGTGGTAATATGTTCTTTCAACTCGTCATCATCGTTGAAGTGTTGACCACGAAGGACAGATTTTAGGTGTAAGAAGAGATGAAAGTCGCTAGGAGCCAGGTCCGGGCTGTACGGAGGATGATCAAAGGCGTCCCATTGAAATTCCCGTAAGAGTTGTTTGGTCACAATCGCAGTGTGAGGTCGGGCATTATGGTGAAAAAAAAAACACCTTTTGACAGTAATCCTCGGCGGTTGTTCTGTATTGCGGGGCGCAATTTCTTAATGGTCTCGCAGTAACCATGTGCATTGATTGTTTGGCAAAATGCCTTTTCTGTCCCAAAAAAACGGTGCACATGACTTTTCGAGGTGTGAAGATGTGCTTAGGCTTAACCTTCGTTGGGGATGAAGTGTGCCTCCATTCCACTGATTGCCGTTTTGTTTCAGGTATGTCGTACGATAACCAGGATTCATCCCCCGTGACTATCCGAGAAGGAAAACCATCGCCTTCTTCATTCTAGCGCGTCAAAAACTGAAGTGCGCTGCCCATCCGTTGTCTTTTGTGTTGTTCGGTAAGGATTTTTGGGTACCCAACGTGAACAAAGTTTCCGAAATTTCAGTTTTTCAGTAACAATTTCATGAATTAGTGATCATGAGATTTGCGGAAATTCCATAGCAAGGGCACTAAGTGTAAACTTACGGTTGTGATTAATCTTCTCTTCAATTGTGTAAATCATTTCATCAGTAACCACAGACGGGTGTCCACTTCGTTCTTCATAATACACTTGATCACGTTTTTCACTGAACAGTCTGGCCCATCTTTTAACCATTGAATCGCTCACAGCATTTTGTCTGTAAACCTCGCATATTTGCCGATGAATTTCCTTTGGTTTATCTTTCTTTGCATTTAGACAACGAATCACAGATCTGATTTCACATGCGGTGGCATTTTCAGTTACGGCTGACATTACAAAGAAGCACTACAAAGCACACGTAGGCAGTAGCGATCTGAAAATGGAGTACATGTCTTCTCCTTGAGTCAGAGTAACTGCCGTGCATACTCGGAACTGCGATCGTAGCGATGCCGCGAATAGAAAAAGAAACGGAACTTACTTTGTGGACGACCCTCATATTTCACAAATGAATGTTGTTACAAAGGATTTACAAAACAAAAGTTTTCATTACGTTACTGAATTTTCATGACAAATGATTCCACATGTATACAGATTAATCAAAATCCGAGTACGTTAACTGAAGAAAATTAAACTTACGAGTTACATAAATGGCCAATAGACGTAACCACTGACTTGTCAAGTAGCGAATATGCGCAGCCAGTACACAAAATACAGGGTGATTCAGTTGCCCCTATCGCTGTCGTTTTATGCAACCCGAAATGATTTTTCTGGCCTTCAAAACCACGCCCGACATTGTTATATTCTCTCGCTCGCTACGCGCAGACTATTACGCCTACAGAAAAAAAATATTAGTATTTTTGTTGTAAATTTAACGTAATTAAATTTTCTATTTGGATACGTTTTTGCTGGAGGTCATGCTTTTCGAGTTATTCAAGAAAAACGTTCAAAACTATCCTTCAAATGCACCTCCACCCCCATACTCATCCTTCACCAGTCACGATTTCTGGTACGTTGTACGTGGTGTTACCTCCAACCACTATACATAAATATCCCACTACACAAACTATTCCCGATATTCGACCTTTTTCAGTCTCTATTAAGTGGACTGTTACGCTACCAGCATATTCGCCTATTTCGTTAACATTATTAATTTAAACGTGCCCGTTTGGGGAATGAAAAAGAAAACGACTTTCGTAAACATTACGCTATAACTAATTACATTGACACTTCAGTCCAAACCCTTACAAGAACAGTAGCTTCGTGGTCAGAAGGCCTGACGAATACAACATGTAATTGTTTATTTCATGCTGTTAAAAACCATAAAATTGTTAGATAAATTTTACACAAACGTTAATTTTACAGTTTGTAATTGCTCGACAAGCCCATGGCGTAATAAGGTCAGTAAACGAATACAAAAAAAAGTCAAATGGAGGAAATAATTCATGAGTCTGCGTAAACAACATTTTTCTTCAATAAGTCGAAAACCGCGGCCTCTAGCGAAAATGTATCCCGGTACGAAATTTAACTACATTAAATTTCCTACAAAAAGGTCACGATCATTTTTTTCTGTAGGAATAACTAGATTACTACCTTCTATACCGAATGAGTAAGAAGAATTCTACCACGAACTGACACATTGGCCCACAAGTGACATTGTTAACTGTCAAGAGCAAGATGACTAAATAAACTCAAAATGATATACTGAATTGTTTTTCGTCTCAGTTATTTTCTTAATAAATATTGATTGAAAACCAGTTGTTTTGCTTTCTCTAATGCTCATGATCCTTTCACATTCATAAACTATAAGCATATCCTCGAAGTAATAAATGAATTATTATATTTTCCTCAAGAAACTACTAAAAGCGTGAAAACCTATTTTGGTCCATGCGGAAAGGACTTCAGTCCATCACCAAAAAACATTTTTTTTCTAAATTAAAACACTTTAAATGCCTTTAAACTCTGTAAGGACCTTGATACTCGGTCGATAAACAACATATATTTTTTCTCTTAGTTTTTGTCTCATACTCTAGTGTCTAGATTTTTTTTTTTTTTTTTTTTTTTTTTGTTTTCTTGTCCACTAGGTATAATGGACTGAAACCCCTTCTGCATGGAGCGATTCATTCGCAGTACAATGAAGGGTGTAAGCCATAGATGCAGTACCACTAGTACATGGTGTTTCAAAAAGAACTTCACAACTTTAAAAATTCATTTTAATTTATTGAAAGAAGATATAGAACTGCGTTTAGTGTTATTTTGTAGGGAAACTCATCAAGGGGCTGTACATTTTGTTCTTGATTAGTGCACAAGAAACGTTCAGTTTAGGGTTATCACGAACACATTGCAATGTTTGATGTGGATTTTCACTGCCTGAAATCCTATAGTTATGTGTGTTAACCTTGCCACTGAAGTGAAAAGTCGACTCGTCAGAAAAGATGATTTTGTCCAAGAAATGTTCATCCTCATGTAATTGATTTAACATATCTGCACAGAAGTTCTTTCAAGCAATGTTATCAGTGTCTTTTATTGCTTGCACGATCGTCAATCTGTACGGTTTCCAATGCAAATGATTTCCAACACACGCCAAACAGTCGTATGTGGGATCTGCATTTCGTGAGATGCACGACGGGTCGATTTCGTAGGGCTGTTGACAAAACGTTGTCTCATTCGCTCAACGTCGTCGTCAGATGTGCTTGAACGACCTGATGTTTTCCCATGTCTTACCGAGCACCCTGTTTCTACAAAACATTCATGCCACTCATAAATTTTAGCCCTACTAGGCGTATCTTTAGAGTACTCGGTATGGAAATTACGCTGAACTGTTGTCGCCGACTTCGATTTTTCAAACCAAAACGTACAGCTAGCACTCATGCGTCCAGTGAAGGCAGCCATCTTTAACGGAACTGCCGCTAGCGCTCCTTACGTTGCAATTCGGCACTATCGAACTACATGATATAAAACTTTATGTATTTCCCTACAAATTGACAATACAATCACCTCTGTAGGTACTATGAATTAATTTATATGAGTTTTCAAAATTGTAAAGTCATTTTTGAAACATCTTGTATAAATCTCTCAGGCATGTCGCCAGAATACCGACACCATTTAGTGACACGTGATACCAAGCATATCAACGACCATATACTATCTCATAACCTTAATTATATTACGGAAGGCACGTCTTACATCCGTACCAAATTATGATGCAGTAAATAATGGTACTTACAATATGAGAGGACAAATATGCATTGTTTTCCATGCATTGATAGCACTGGGGTAGAATTCTAGAGACAAAAATGAGTGCGATTAGTATCCGTTTGCTCTACTGTATATTACTGTAAATGAAAAATTATTCTTTCACGGATGATAACACAGAGTATTAGACGCTTATCTCAACATGTTGCATGAATCTTCCAATTTTTATTATTTGCGAGGCTTCTCAGGAGTCGTTACTCGTAAGCCGTCAGGCCAATTACGCGTACGATCGTAGTGCTGTCTGCCAAGCATCTCACGAAGGACTAAACTATATTCCTGGCATATACGTTGTCTCTATGTTGCTTCGCGTGGTACTGTAGTTAAGGATCAATACAGTTTCGTCTACGGTACAGTGCTTAACAGAAAATAAAAATTCTTCAGTAAAAAAATGTCGGCCATTCGGCCATTAATTCTTCAAAAACCACTTGGAATGCGATGTAAAAGAAGCCTGCTTTTCTCGTGTATACCAAACAAAAAATTTCACTTGCAAATTTCGGTGCCAAGCTTAAGATCAACTGATTGTAACATAATCCTTTGCATGACCACTGCGATATCTTCTAGGGACTCAGCACTATTAGGACTGGAGAAGAAATACCAGATTTCAGGCAATAACGATCAGTATTTAGAAACAGACTGCTATTCTAAATTTTGTTATATCATAAAATTTATGCCGATGTCTTGAAACTTTGCCATCCATCCTTTCTTCTTTTTCTTTACAGTCTATGTCTCAGAAGAAGAAAGGACTACGTAAAAATATGCATCGAAAACTGTGAAAATCTGAATTTGTGTTAATGTAGAGTGTGAAAACGGTATAAGTGCATATATTTTTGTATGCGGTACCTTAATATGTAAAAAACCGATTTATTCGTTGTTTTTTTCTCTGCATCGAACATTCTTCCCACAAACACGTCACGATCTGATTTCTTTTCTGCATAGCCGTAGCTATACCACTAGATGGACTACATCTGTAAGTATAGACTGAACGTTTTGCGTCCATGCGTCCACACTTCAATACCTGACCTGCTGCCCAGGGAATAATAAGCATTAATAGCATGCTGTTGCCACATACACTTGGAGGTACTAAGCAACATGAAAACATACGACTTGTAACAGCTACAATAATTACTTTGCAAATGACATAAATATTGATGTAATGTTTTTCAGTACACCATCCTCAGTAGCCAATAGAATCATCTGTACTTAGCATTTATATCCGTTACACCTTGTGTAGTGAGGCGTATGTGTAATTCACTACTTTATTCAGTCTGGATCCGTGCGATCGCTGCGGTCGCAGGTTCGAATACTGCCTCGGGTATGGATGTGTGTGATGTCCTTAGGTTAGTTAGGTTTAAGTAGTTCTAAGTTCTAGGGGACTGATGACCTTAGATGTTAAGTTCCGTAGTGCTCAGAGCCATTTGAACCATTTGAATTCATTGAAAGATGATACATATCACAAGATAATCCAGACATTTCAACTTTCAGAATCTACAAGCTCACCTCAAAGGTCTAATGTTTCGATAAAAAGAAACATAACGCGACGTTCAGGAGAAAATTTCCAGGTCTTCCTGTACCATCGACAAAATTTGTAAGGTTGTTCAGGGATATTCTCTTGGTAAATCTACATTTACATTTATACTCCGCAAGCCACCCAACGGTGTGTGGCGGAGGGCACTTAACGTGCCACTGTCATTACCTCCCTTTCCTGTTCCAGTCGCGTATGGTTCGCGGCAAGAACGACTACCGGAAAGCCTCCGTGCACGCTCGAATCTCTCTAATTTTACATTCGTGATCTCCTCTGGAGGTATAAGTGGGGGGAAGCAATATATTCGATACCTCACCCAGAAACGCATCCTCTCGAAACCCGCACAGGAAGCTACACCGCGATGCAGAGCGCCTCTCCTGCAGAGTCTGCCACTTGAGTTTGCTAAACATCTCCGTAACGCTATCACGGTTACCAGATAACCCTGTGACGAAACGCGCCGCTCTTCTTTGGATCTTCTGTATCTCCTCCGTCAACCCGACCTGGTACGGATCCCACACTGATGAGCAATACTCAAGTATAGGTCGAACGAGTGTTTTGTAAGCCACCTCCTTTGTTGATGGACTACATTTTCGAAGGACTCTCCCAATGAATCTCAACCTGGCACCCGCCTTACCAACAATTAATTTTATGTGATCATTCCACTTCAAATCGTTCCGCACGCATACTCCCAGATATTTTACAGAAGTAACTGCTACCAGTGTTTGTTCCGCTTTCATATAATCATACAATAAAGGATCCTTCTTTCTATGTATTCGCAATACATTACATTTGTCTATGTTAAGGGACAGTTGCCACTCCCTGCACCAAGTGCCTATCCGCTGCAGATCTTCTTGCATTTCGCTGCAATTTTCTAATACTGCTATAAGGGACCCATGGCTTGTTACCAAGTATAATGTAATTACTATTTGTTGAATTCTGTGAAAATACATTCATAACAGTGAAAAGACCTATAAAATATAATCACCTAAGCGTACAGCACAAATCACAGGGTAATGCAACAATCCACGCGAACAGAAGTACTGTGCCGTGGTTACCGTCGCTGTGGAAGCGGCTTAGCAAAGCGCCGTTGTGCTACTCTTCCACTGCATTCAGTGAAGTCATACACAAAGTACGTATCGACCAGCACTTCATTAGTAAACCTATACGTAGTACTGCTGTGCATCACTGACAACATACAACTAAAACTACCGTAAAAACAAATCCAAGACAGAACTGCGCATTGCTGTGTTGTTAAGAAGGACGAAGCATGCAATCTGGGTTCGAGTCCTGGTCCGGCAAAAATTTTCACTGTCCTCAGTCCCTTATACAGCTATGGCTACTTGTATTCGCAACTGCGAATATATTTCATGTATTTCATAACGGCTGTAGTCGCTGCAGTGCCCGTTCCTTTGGACATGCGTGCATGTCCGAAGGAATGCCGCATCGTTCTTTTTAACAACACAAAAAAATTGCTCTGAGCACTATGGGAGTTAATATCTTAGGTCATCAGTCCCCTAGAACTTAGAACTACTTAAACCTAACTAACCTAAGGACATCACACACATCCATGCCCGAGGCAGGATTCGAACCTGCGACCGTAGCAGCCCCGCGGTTCCGGACTGCAGCTCCTAGAACCGCACAGCCACCGCGGCCGGCTTTAACAACACAGGCACTGCGGTATTCATATATGCTTTTACTTGATAACTGAAGTGTGTGTGTGTGTGTGTGTGTGTGTGTGTGTGTGACAATATCACAATATCTCTGGTTAGTGCTATGATGCAAGTACTTTTATATTCCGATTACAATGTATGATCTAGAATCGCCTTTGCTATCGTACTTTTAAACACTTACATAACTGTGCAAATTACTGTTGATGTGTGTGATACCCTGCAACCTGAAAGGCATCTGACAGTCAATAAATGGAGCTGAAAACAATGAATGGTTATCAGTAATACTCAGAATAGCTTTGCCATGGAATAATCGTACACAATGGATTACTGTTGCATAACGAATAGTGCTTTGTTATAGAAACGCATCTATTGAATTTACATGAAATTTTTCCAATGAAAAATTATCTTAGTTATCTCTCAAAAAGTTGATTTAGACCCTACAGTTGTTTGTTACCTTGGCAACGGATAACTCGGCCTTGCTCTGTCTGCACGACGAGCTGAAATAAATCACTGTGTGGCAGCTTGACTTTTTATATTACTTTTAGGCTGGTTTAGCAAATTAAACTTATTGCCCTTTTTTTTCGAAAATTGTTATCGCTGTTCACTGAACGGTGCTAGACGAGACTGTGCAACTCCTTACCAAACACATTTTTCATTTAAACAGTGAGGATAAGCTTCAGGGGAACGTTTCGTAGCCGGCCGCGGTTGACAAGCTGCTCTAGGCGCTTCAGTCCGGAACCGCGCGACTGCTACGGTCGCAGGTTTGAATCCTGCCTCGGGCATGGATGTGTGTGATGTCCTTAGGTTAGTTAGGTTTAAGTAGTTCTAAGTTCTAGGGGACTGATGACCTCAGATGTTAAGTCCCATAGTGCTCAGAGCCATTTGAACGTTTCGTAAATATTTTGCAATTAGAAATAAACCTTTTACTAACACAGAAAAAACTCGAACATTACTCTTTCTCAAATTATGTTTTTCAGCATTGCGAGACGCCATACTGAATACTTTTAACAGACACTTTTTTAAATCACGAAAAATTTACTCTTTTAGATTCCTAATGAAATATCTTGAAGTTAGCGTTGGTGGGAGAAACTAATTACAGTACTGAACACACGACTGATAATTCTCCTGTATATCAGGACGCAAATATTGTTGAACACAATGAAATCTTTACACTACAATAATCACAAAACTAGCGCTTATAGTGAAATAAATTCAATACAAATTAAAAATGGCTCTGAGCACTATGGGACTCAACTGCTGAGGTCATCAGTCCCCTAGAACTTAGAACTACTTAAACCTAACTAACCTAGGGACACGACACACATCCATGCCCGAGGCAGGATTCGAACCTGCGACCGTAGCGGTCGCACGGTTCCAGACTGTAGCGCCTAGAACCGCTCGGCCACCCCGGCCGGTAATGCAAATTACCTGTCCTTTAAAATGTGTCGTCTCTCCATACAATTATTTCAAATCATCCTCTGTTCTGTATTATGCATCGCCGAACGTCTCAAATAAATACTCTGTGCGACACATCCGCTATCTAAGCTCCTCTCTCTGCAATGACACAACTCTCTCTCTCTCGCTTTTTGGCCGACAACTGTTGCCCACACCTAAACTCGCCCTAGCTCTGCTGAATTAGGCTATAAACTCTGGTAGCCAAAGAATACATAGCAGTCATGTGTTTAGCATGCAAAAGATTCTCCAAGTGGTATACATTCCAAATAAATTGTCAAATACACCAAACAAGTTGACATTTCTCATGATATTTACATTTTTTACAAGCATTTCGTCTAGTATGGATGCTGCCACCATGAAGGCTGAATGCAACAGACGTCAAATTGACATGAAGTGCAGAGCAGTGCATTTGTATTTCATCTCAACCGTACAAGGTATTCGACACGCACTGATCAGCCAAAACTTTATGACCACCTGCCTAATAGCTTGTTTGTCAGTCTTTGGAACGAAATACAGCACTGATTCTGCGTATCAGGGATCCAACAGTTGGTTGGTAGATATGTGGACGTATATATCTATACATGTCTACGCACAGGTCTTGCAAATCGCGTAAATAATGGGCCGCTGATTGTCGTTCGCAGTGATGGCACCCGATAGCGACTCAGGTGGATTCCACAGGATTTACATCATGCGAATTTAGTCACCGAGACATCAACTTGAGTTTACTACAGTGCTCCTCAAACCACCGTAGCACAGTTCTGGCTCCGAGACGAGGACAACTGTACTGCAGTAAGATGACATTGCCGCCGGGGAAGCCATCAAGAGTGAAGGGATGCAGGCGTTTCGCAACTGCCAGGTCACTTGGAAGCGTAGGAGAACGTCTGCCATAGCACAATACCGCTACCACCAGCCTGCGTCCGCGGCGCGCTGCACATTTAGAGCCGCCGTTCACCCCGATGGCGGCGTTTGTGGAGACGACCAGAGACCTAGTGTAGCTAAAATACAGGGTGATTCAAAAAGAATACCACAACTTTAGGAATTTAAAACTCTGCAACGACAAAAGGCACAGCTAAGCACTATCTGTCGGCGAATTAAGGGAGCTATAAAGTTTCATTTAGTTGTACATTTGTTCGCTTGAGGCGCTGTTGACTAGGCGTCAGCGTCAGTTGATGCTAAGATGGCGACCGCTCAACAGAAAGCTTTTTGTGTTATTGAGTACGGCAGAAGTGAATCGACGACAGTTGTTCAGCGTGCATTTCGAACGAAGTATGGTGTTAAACCTCCTGATAGGTGGTGTATTAAACGTTGGTATAAACAGTTTACAGAGAATGGGTGTTTGTGCAAAGGGAAAAGTTCTGAACGGCCGAGAACGAGTGATGAAAATGTAGCACGCATCCAGCAAGCATTTGTTCGCAGCCCAGGAAAATCGACTCGCAGAGCTAGCAGAGAGCTGCAAATTCCACAATCAACTGTATGGAGAGACCTACGAAAAAGGTTAGTTATGAAACCTGAACGTCAACTACCCGAGGCGATGGATCGGCCGCCAGCCAGCCCGTGACAGAGCACTTCACCACTGGCCTCCAAGAAGCCCTGATCTTACCCCCTGCGATTTTTTTTATGGGGGTATGTTAGGGATATGGTGTTTCGGCCACCTCTCCCAGCCACCATTGATGATTTGAAACGAGAAATAACAGCAGCTATCCAATCTGTTACGCCTGATATGCTACAGAGAGTGTGGAACGAGTTGGAGTATCGGGTTAATATTGCTCGTGTGTCTGGAGGGGGCCATATTGAACATCTCTGAACTTGTTTTTGAGTAAAAAAAAACCTTTTTAAATACTCTTTGTAATGATGTATAACAGAAGGTTATATTATGTTTCTTTCATTAAATACACATTTTTAAAGTTGTGGTATTCTTTTTGAATCACCCTGTACGATTCACCCAAAGAGCCGACACATTTCCATTGATCGACTGTCGAATCTCGATGGTCTCGTGCCCACTGAAATCGTGATTGATGATGTCGTTGGGCCATCATGTGAATATATAAGGGTGATCTGCTACGGATCTTAGTGTTTAATAATGTACGGTGAACAGGGTGCTCCAAAACCCTTGTGCGTGCGACAGCATTGTGCTCTTTCGCAGATATGACACAGATCTTCATCTATCCTATTTTACAGAGCAGACAATTCTCCGAGACCCACGTTCTGTGAAGAGACACGTGGACGTCCAACCATTTAGTGCCTAGTGATAATTTCACTGTCCTTCTACCTCTTTCCGTAAATGCCCACGACAGTAGCACGTCAACATTCAACGAACTTTGCCGTTTTCGAGATACGCGTTGACAGGCTCTGCGTGATAATAATCTGCTCTTTGTCAAAGTCGCTTATCTCAATGGATTTCCCCATTTGCACCCTACATCTTCGCTATGGTGATCCCCCGTCCGTATCTATTCCGCTGACATAACTTTTGTTACAACGTCACGTGCCAACAAGACCAACAGGAGGCATCCAACGTCGCGGTGGGCAGTGGTTATAAAGTTTTGTCTCGTCAGTGTACATTCTGTCTGTAACAAAAGATTACGCTGCGCGTTTCTCACTCAGTAGTCGCATTTGAATACTGGTGCTTGCGAGACGATAGTCTTATCCTTCGTATAAGAACTGGAAACTCGTACTAGCATGCGCCGGAATCGAGAGTGGCAGGTTCGGGCGTATCGAGATTGTGGTTTCTCATTCAAAAATATTTCTTCATGAGTCGGTCGGGATCCACGGACTGACATGTGGATATGGTTCAAATGGCTCTGAGCACTATGGGAATTAACATCTGAGGTCATCAGTCCCCTAGAACTTAGAACTACTTAAACCTAACTAACCTACGGACATCACACACATCCATGCCCGAGGCAGGATTCGAACCTGAGACCGTAGCGGTCACGCGTTCCAGACTGAATCCCCTAGAACCGCTCGGCCACACCGGACGGCCATGTGGATATGGAATCGTTGGTTTCAAGAAGGCCGTACTCAACAGCATGCAGGACCTCAGCGGCACACGCAACTAGGGCCTGAAAGGACAGGCATCCATCGCCCTCTGCCGTGCAGGATCGTACAGCCCCGTCGCGCATCTTCGGTCAGGAAATGGGCTCGTTTCCAGTAAGACAAGTATCCACACGGAGAGTGCTGCGACGTTGGGGCACCACGGACTGTCAGCAAGACGATCATTGCTTCGGCGACATCAACGCCACTGGACACAGGCATGGCACCACGTCGTATTTTCAGATGAGTCCCGGTGCTACGTACAATATCGAGATGGACTCATCCGTGTGAAGGCACCGAGGAGAACAAGCATAACGAGATTGCATCCATCAAACGGGCCTGGCGCCTGTCGTGATGGTACAGGGCGACACTGGGTACAGAATGCAATCACCTCTGTTTCGCATAGCCAGTAATTTGGACACCGGGCATTATATTTCTGTCGTGTCGAGGCCGGTGGCTGTGTACTGTCGTCGATGTTGGATATTGCTGCGCTGTCCTGACCTGTTCCTACGCAGAGGGTAATGGATTGTCGCCCTGACCAGCACGTTCTCTAGGCCTCCCCCGCACTGAAAAACATTATGGAATGCGAAGAGTCCGGTATGTAAGCACCCGCCAGCCGTTACGATTGACATACTCTGGCTCAGAGTTAACGAGCATAGAATGGCGAACCCCGTAGCCGCCATCCGAGAACAGCTAAGCTCTATGCGAGCTACGCAAGAGCCATTGTTGCTGCCAGAGGTGACAGCCCCGTACGCTAAATTTCGACTACCGTATCGCCTACAAATTTAATAATATAATCTTTCTCCTGTGCTGTATATGCACAATGAGAATAATTTCTTGGCATGTATTCGCAGCTGCGAATACAGACAACCATCGACTGTATGATGTTCAAAATGTGTGTGAAATCTTATGGGACTTAACTGCTAAGGTCATCAGTCCCTAAACTTACGCACTACTTAACCTAAATTATCCTAAGGACAAACACACACACCCATGCCTGAGGGAGGACTCGAACCTCCGCCGGAACCAGCCGCACAGTTCATGACTGCAGCGCCCTAGACCGCTCGGCTAATCCTGCGCGGCCAACTTTATGATGAGTAAGTTCCCCACTATGCATTTCTGTATGAAATTTAGCCCAAATTTACCTCGCATACTATAAAAAGCCTACGTATTACCAAAACTATGTACTCACAAACTGTTATCCAACTTAAACTCGTATGCTAATCTGTGACTGGACAGAACCTAATTTCAAAACGAACTGTAACTGGTCCCCTAGACTTAGAACTACTTAAACCTAACTAATCTAAGGACATCACACACATCCATTTCCGAGGCAGGATTCGAACCTGCGACCGTAGCAGCAGCGCGGTTCCGGACTGAAGCGCCTAGAACCGCTCGGACACAGCGGCCGGCCAATAACGGGGCTGAGTACAACTTATCTTTATATTAAATGCGCAACTGAAGTAAAACAATTATCTGGCCCTAAACAAAACAGCCACTTACCTCGTATCTTGACAACATTGTTGCAGATTTCTCGAAAGCACAACAGCAAGCAGGAAGCGGCTAAGCTAGACTTCTATTGTTAAGCTAACTTTCCAGACAATATTCAAATTGTTGCTTGCCACATGGTGCAATGTGGTAATGCGTAATGATAAACATTCTTTAAAAAGTGGATGGGGAGAGTAACTATTCCTATGTAATGATATTCCAAGGCAACGATTTTAGAATGAAGTATGTATTCAAAAAGACAGAGTAAAACTTCGCGTGGTTTCACACATAACATTGGTCTGAACAGTACTATGCGTAACAAAGTGAACAATGATTCAAAAGATAGTACAATGTTAACACAGCATTTCTATGAAAACCAAACAGCTTAATCAGTTGATATCTTAATGCACGACTCAGGGAAGTGGGGTAGTCTTTCTCTCAGATCTGAGACTACTAGCTGCGCAGTGCTGCAGTCTTACCCCAAACTTCTTCTCTTGAAAGAAAGAAAAACATTATTCAAAATTTATATTCTTTTCGCCTTTCAATAGATATATTGTATTCTTTCTCGCTCCCGCCCAGGGGGGTCAGGGTCATGGTATCGGCGATTAGGTAGGGAATAGCAGTGCCTGTTTTATTAATAAGTACGGTGCTATGTTTCATCGGACATGCATGCATTCTGCATTAACATTGGATTCTTCTTCTTCACGAAAAAGACACTGCAACATCATATTTATCTGCCGATACCAAGACAACACCTTTCCAGGAACGACGACATACGGAAACTTGGGTCTGGGCGTGAGTTGTGCACGGTGAGCCAAAAGCGATAGCTGCACTGTAACTCAGCGTCTTTGCTCATATGACTAGTGCCTGTGTGTAATAGAAGAACTGCGGGAAATAGTCGACGATGGGACTGAAGGGGTGTCGTATGACGCACGCTTAAACCAAAAGCCGAGAATAGTGAAGAAGAAGGTAGAGGGGAAAAAAGCAGTTGTGCTACCGTTAGCATGTTGTTGTTGTTGTTGTTGTTGTTGTTGTAGTGGTCTTCAGTCCTGAGACTGGTTTTATGCAGCTCGCCATGCTACTCTATCCTGTGCAAGCTTCTTCATCTCCCAGTACCTACTGCAACCTACATCCTTCTGAAGCCGTATAGTGTATTCATCTCTTGGTCTCCCTCTACGATTCTTACCCTCCACGTTGCCCTCCAATGCTAAACTGGTGATCCTTTGATGCCTTAGAACATGTCCTACCAACCGATCCCTTCTTCTAGTCAAGCTGTGCCACAAACTCCTCTTCTCCCCAATTCTCTTCAATACCTCCTCATTAGTTATGTGATCTACCCGTCTAATCGTCAGCATTCTTCTGGAGCACCACATTTCGAAAGCTTCTATTCTCTTCTTGTCCAAACTATTTATCGTCCATGTTTCACTTCCATACATGGCTACACTCTATACAAATACTTTCAGAAACGACTCCCTGACACTTAAATGTTAACAAATCTCTCTTCTTCAGAAACGCTTTTCTTGCCATTGGCAATCTACGTTTTATATCCTCTCCACTTCGACCATCATCAGTTATTTTGCTCCCCAAATAGCAAAACTCCACTTTAAGTGTCTCATTTCCTAATCTAATTCCCTCAGCATCACCCAATTTAAGTCGACTACATTCCATTATATTCGTTTTGCTTTTGTTGATGTTCATCTTATATCCTCCTTTCAAGACACTGTCCGTTCCGTTCAGCTGCTCTTCCAGGTCCTTTGCTGTCTCTGACAGAATTGCAGTGTCATCCGCGAACCTCAAAGCTTTTATTTCTTCTCCATGGATTTTAATTCCTATTCTGAATATTTCTTTTGCTTCCTTTTCGTAAGCATAACATGGGTAATCCGGGTCCGAGATCCTGTCGAGCGCTAAATTTCATTGTCGTCGTTCCATTATACAGCTGATGGTGGTCCACATTCGCAACTGCAAATACATTTCACACGTGTTTCATAATGGCTGTAGTCGCTGCACTGCCTTGTATGTACGAAGGAACATTTAATCGTTCATCTTAACAAGATAGGAATTACAATGTCGTATCGAAGCATAATTTCTTTATTTGTATTTCAACTTTGATGGCCAACAGTACCTATGTACGTATTGCATGAAAAATTGTCAGTAAATCATCTATTTTAGTGGAGTACACATTAGATTGTTCCAGCTATAGAATAAATACACTCTGAGTTTGATATGTGTTGAGATTTGTAACGCTAACTTTCATAACGCAATTCCCACAATAATGATGAGTCAGAAATAGAATATTCTTTCTTATATTTTCACAGTCTGATAAACCCGAAATTGCTCGAGTACTAATTTTGTCGCCGGCCGTGTGGTCGAGCGGTTCTAGGCCCTTCAGTCTGGAGCCGTGCGATCGCTACGGTCGCAGGTTCGAATCCTGCCTCGGGCATGGATGTGTGTGATGTCCTTAGGTTAGTTAGGTTTAAGTAGTTCTATGTTCTAGGGGAGTGATAACCTCAGATGTTACTTCCCATAGTGCTCAGAGCCATTTGAATTTGAACTAATTTCGTCAGTTTTCTGTCAGAAACGAAACACTGTATGTTCTCCTGCAGTAGACACGGCGTGAGATGATAACAGACTGTTACTGCGCGCTGGGCGCAGCCGCTTCGCGTTATCTACAAGGCGATTTTGTAAAGTATCTATGGCAACGCCTCTTCATTGCTCAATAGGCGGCTATTTTTTCCGCCTCCAGCAGTCTGCGCTTCGCTGTTGAAAGCTGTCAAAAGCGCATCCAGGTGTCAGGGGTTCCCTTATGCTGACAAGAATGTAAGAGTGTCTTAGTAGTAAAGAATAAATGTATTAAAATTTCGTGCATGACGTGGCACTTTTTCACGTATCTTAGTGTTTATGACGTCACATATCTTGAAGTAAGTGTCGTACAATGATGTATCTGTGTAGGGACATTCAGCGGCATATGCGGAAACTGCCTGCCAGTTTTTGACGCATTTCATTGTTCATCATAACATTATATTTCCTGAACTATGATAGGCGGATCATTCTTATCCCCACAGCGGTAGTTATCTGACTTTAAGGGATACGCGGACCAAGGTTGGTTGAAATCGGTAAAGTAATTTAGGAGGAGATGTGGAACACGCACGCACACACACACACACACACACACACACACACACACACACACACACACACAGGCGCGCTCGAGTGCGTATTGCAACATTTTTTTATAGTATGTATGGATTCTTGAGTCTTCCACTCCTAGCATGTGACTTTCCATCGCTGCAAATACTTTAGTCTATGGAGAAAAATGGTTTTAGTACAACCCAATGGCGCTACACTCATGTGTGTTCAAGAGATATCAGTGTGACGGTTTGTTTAATTACTGGCGTCACTAGCAACGCCATGCATATGATTTCTACGAAAAGTTCCCTGCCAGGTTCTCAAACACAAGTCAACAGATTAAAATATGTGAGTCTTGCTTTTGATTATTTTGTATGAGAATGCAGCTTTGTATCTAAGAAAGAAAATCAGTTACCAACAATACGTAGAAGAGAAAGTGAAACAGAGGTAGATCCCTTCGACAAAGAGAACGTTATAGGCGGATGCTGTCTTCGTTCCTGACGGCTTAACTGATAAGTCAGCCGTGACATTATCTGTTCGTGTTGCTGTAACGACGTGCACCAGATGGCGCTGGTGGTAGCAGTTGTCCTTCTGTAGTTTAGCTTTAGACCTGAAGATAGCGTAATTCGGCCGAAACCGGTAATTGCAGTTAAATAAAAGAGTGATCTATGTTTTTATTTATTTGTTTCGCGTGATCTAATTAGGACCATCAGCATCTACTCCATCATAGTTACCTAAGAAACAATAATTTTAAAGTAGTGTTAAAATGATTTGAGTGTGTGAAGTGGAGAGTGAGTAAATAATAATAAAATTAATAGTGCCAGTACTTGTACTGTTGCAGCTGCTGCCACTAATAGCGATAATAGTAGTAATATATATTATAATATAATAATAATGATAATAATAACAATAAATAGTAATAACAATAATTGTGACATTAATATCAATAATGGTAGTGGCAGATATAAGAAGAATTTGTAGGTGTGCAAAACAGATGTTCTCTGATATAGCGAGTTCTGGGAAAAGGAAATTTAAGGAGACTGCATCGGCTAAGAATACCAGGAAATGAATTGCTTAGTGACAAAGAAAAGATGTTTATCTCTCCCCGGTATAGTTTTAAAATCTCTTACAGACGAAAATCATAAATGAGACAATATTAACTGAAACGCTTTTACTTATACAATTACTTTTCCTGTTTCATCGCTTACATTTATCCGAGAAAGCTATCTTGCTAGCCTTTACCAAAAATTAAACCCAGATCATATTAAATCACATAGAAGTTTTATTCCTTAAATTCATACTGAGGGGATCCTCAAAGATGTATAGCAAGTCACAAAACAAGAACACATACTACATGTTTACTAGAAATGAGGTATGCTGGTATTCGTTCCACAGGTCCTGAGTGAAAACCTGAAACATATTTCCCTTTAAGAGATAATAACTAACTTATCACGAACATATAATAATGTATGTACACTGAGGTGCATAAGACAAATCTAAGGCTACTGTTAAACAGTCCTGTTAAGCAGAAAATAATTTGTAACGTTTATTTACATTGATCGCATAACTGCACGGAAGATGTGCAAGGGTCAGATTTTATATAACCTTCACATTAATTGATATTACTAATAATACCTACATCACTTGGTTCTACTAACAAATTCGCCAGAGGAGTAGAAAGACTTGGCACCCAATGAATCCTTTAGGCTCATTCTAAATCGAATTTTACCAGCAACTACGTTTTTTTATGAAAGAATACATTGCACGTTGTAGGCTCTATTGTGCTTTATTAAAATCGTGCTATTAGCTAATTTCGGCCGTGAACCATTACCAAACACATGTGCCATGTCGTGTATTACATATCGTTCTCATCACATTCTTTTACGTCACATAAACTTTTTATCGGTGCTGTCAAGTTATTGAAGATGTGTTCCTGAATAATGGACAGCTTCCTACACCAAAGGAAGTGATTTAAAATACTTATGTGGGTTATTCGTATTTCTAGCAGAGTCCATGAACTTGGCTGTTGGTTACTTATCACCAAGTTAATTCAGGAATAAATGGATTGCGAAGCACTAGCTATGTCCACCAGTTACGTGAACAGGCCACTGCAGGAAGTTCTTGAGTTCACATCAAAAATAATTCGATTATACCCTTCTTCGTCTAGGAAAATTTTAGCTATAGCTCATGGGTAACCCAAGAAAATGATCACATACGACACTGATAGGACACGTTCCAAGACGTCATCAACGAATGGTCAGTTTGGTAATAGAAGTAAATGTGTGTGTGTGTGTGTGTGTGTGTGTGTGTGTGTGTGTGTGTGTGTGTGTGTGCGTGTGTGTGTGTGCGTGCGAGTGGGCGAGAGGAGTGATTAAAAATTGTAGGGGGGGGGGGGGGGGCGAGAGACGAGTACAACAAACAGTTCAAACGGATGTGGGTTGCAGTAGGTACATGGAGATGAAGAGGGTTGCACAGGATGGTCTAGCGTGGAGAGCTGCATTAAACCGGTCTTCAGCCTGAAGAGTACAACAACTACGTGATATGGAATAAAAAGAAGCGAAGTACGCTAGCTTTTTATTTTTTTATATCACCTACGTCTGACGATATCTGCATGACAAAGATTCGTTCAGGTGCTTCAGCAGTCCTGTGGTATGCTCCTCCAAATTAAATTTGTTGTAATTCCAAGACGTTAACTGCGTCAACTTCTCGTCGTTGTGTTTTAGATCTATACTGGAAGGCCGGCCGGAGTGGCCGTGCGGTTCTAGGCGCTACAGTCTGGAACCGAGCGACCGCTACGGTCGCAGGTTCGAATCCTGCTTTCGGCAGGGATGTGTGTGATGTCCTTATGTTAGTTAGGTTTAATTAGTTCTAAGTTCTAGGCGACTGATGACCTCAGAAGTTAAGTCGCATAGTGCTCAGAGCCATTTTTATACTGGAAGGAAAGCAAGAAGGGATCCCACATGTCGCTCTCGCTAGGTGCCCAGAGAGAGAGCACGTGCTCGCAAGCAGTGCACACGCTTTACCGACCACCAACTTTCATTTCCGCGCTATTTCGCCCGGTCTGTCACTGCCAGTAACAGAAATTGCAGTTCACTTTCTTTATATTGCCTAAGTGCTCGACGGGCAAATGAAGGACGGCTTTGAAGAATTGGAAGTCGAAAGGAAGCATTTGTTTTGTCACAAGGCTATACTATACAAATACCGACCTATTCAGGTAAGAACAATTTTGAGAAAAACTAGGACAACAAGAGGAAGCTGAACCAGAAAGTGTTGAGTGGTACTGTGCAATAGAAGAAGAGTGCGAGGTTTAAGAACAATACGTATTTGTGGAACGCACTATTAAGGACAAGACAGCAACTGGAAAGTAACCAGTGCACGTCTTTCCTTTTTTTTCGAACGGAAATATTTGTTGTCCCTTCAGCCTTGAAACCGCTACACGAAGACATAGCTTGTAGTCAGTTGCCACGTACATTCGTAGGCAAAGTTCTGAAATAAATTTTAGGAATGTCGCTAGGTACATTACAACTGAAGGGAAGATTAGTGACGACACTATTTTCAGAGTTCTGCTGTTTTCTTTCGATTTTAGGTTTTAAGTAATATGTGCGAAAAATGTGTTGCTCGTTATAAGAAGGTATATAGAAAAATGGCTGTAGGGAGTGAAGAAAACAATACTTGATACATTTTTCTATCTTAAGCGCGAAGTCTCGCTGCACCAAAAGCTAAGGAATCGCGTTCGTGCACAAAAAGATATGCGTTGAAACTGGACTTTAATCTAGGTCATAATATAAACTTTATCAAACTTGATAACCGTGCTTCAAGCTAACGGTCATGTATTCTACCAGAACCACCGCACTGTTGTAGTTGTGGAATATTTTCAGTATCACGTGATCCAATGAGTCCTATTCCCACTTTCGCTTTATCATCTTCGGTACTGTGACAAAACTCTAAATGTAAATCTTATTCCAGAAATTATGGATGCATGTTGACAAAAAGAGCGGTAATAGTGAATTCAGAAAGCGAAGAAAGTCACTCTGGCCTCAAGGGAGTGAGACAGCTTTTCATAATATCTCTGATTCACTCTGATTACGTGTTGAAAACACAGTGATGGAACTTAATTATAGTTGGTACAGAAAATGCTAATTTTTATTGATTGTTGGTAACAAAGACGTTGAAAAAGCTATTAAATGGAATGATGAAGAGCCATAAGGATTTGGGGATCGTTAAGGAAAAATTCAAGACTAACATGAAGTTACAGACAGAAAAATAGTATCATGCCAAAATATCATAACTGAGAGAGGAACACCGGAAATAGTGAAACGGATTTGTCGTCTAGGATTATAATCTATTTGGAAACAAAGGAGGTGTGATGGCAAAACGGTATACAAGAAACGAGATTTTTCTTCCACTGAAATGTGTTGGCGGCGTAAATTGCACGTTCGTAAAGATGTATTTTATGGGAATTGCACACAAAAAACGTCAAAGAAGAAACTGAAACCGATTTAATATAACGATACGGAAAGATTTTAAGAGTGAAATGTACACTAAAAGTTTGACAGAATAGGTGAATAAGAAAACCTATGGAAACCTAAATTCATCATTGTATTTTTCCATCTCGGATCAGAAAAACCGTATCAAAGCCAGTTTAGACCTCCTAGCAAAACATCAGCCGACGATCTATTACATACATTACATACACTGAATACATTACATTTCTCGTGAAAATACGGGTTACGACACAATTTGTGTGGACCGAGACTGAATAGTACAATAAAAGAATTCCGTTTACAAGACGGGCTTCAAGCCCAGCCCGAGAAACCGTTCCCTAAAAGACTGTGGATCGGTGCTCATTGTGCTGAAAACTGGAAAAGAGGACAGAAATTAGATTGCGCTTCTTCATAACTGCGAAAATAATGGGTAGAAAGTACACAATGCATGTATGGGGAAAACGAAAAGAAGACGGCATCGTTCAGCCAACAGTTTAACGGTTCTACACACAAAAAGATTAAGAAATCATTATCACTCTAGTACGCTGAAATGGCTGTTGAGCAATGCTTATATTCGCGTGGTTCCTCCAGCAGCAGTGGAAAAATCTCTCCGTCCCACTTGTCGAAGCGCGACCCGCTACTTGTGCTACGCAGCAACGCGGCGCATGTCGTTTATTTGTCTAGCGGAGAAACACGACCGCGTTTTGCATACACACGCGCCGCAGTGCGAGAGAATCCTCTTACAGGTGTAATCGTTGTCGCAAGCGAAACAGGTGGGCACCTCTTTTTGTGATAAAAATACTGAGCAATATATATATTTTTCCCTTGTTTCTCTTCGCAGTTGCCCACTCCAGAACTCGCACTTACAGTTGCGCGCCCTCCAGCAATCTATTACGGTTTACGACTATTGATTCACGTTTCTATGCAGGCAAATGTAGCAAGTGTGTACGAACTAAATCTTACATTACCAAAGCTTATCAGTTCCTTATCTTTGCCGTTCACACAAGAACTGCAGAAGGCTATTTTTATAAGTCATATGTCTTTATATTTTATACAGAACTATCAAGTTTGGAAGTAACCTAATATTTACAAATGAATATGTGATTTTTTTCGTCTTTTCTAGGTTCCTGCACTTTTCATCCGATTACGACGAAAATTTGGTGATTTCTTGTATGCACGCCCGCGGAGGTTTCTGTGGGGGTAAGAGCCATCTGCCACCGATAGGAATTGGTACAAAAGCGTATGACGCAGACGCCTAACCCAGGAACGTGTGGAACAAATCCAATCAAATTTTGTATCTGCATGGCTCATATTTGTATAATTATGTATATAAAAATATTGTGGGGATGACATGCCCCAACCATACCTAGGAATTATGGTGGGCATGGAAGACGAGATATGCAAAAATATTCGATATCGATAGATATTTGTAGCAAATCCGCAGTTTTGGTGGTCGCTGGACTTATTGGTGACAGTCTCGAGTTGGAGGTAGGGGGATGGAGGTTGCTAAGACGGTAACATACCGGCGTATCTCTGCAATGCCTGCAGGAATTTGTACCAAAACTAGCACACGTCTCACTGTTATCTGGAAAAATTTACTATGGCAGTAAGAGACCCCTGTCGCTGAGGGTTTGGGTTGAAAATGGTGACATAAAGCGTGGTTGGAGAACGTCTGGAGCAATTTCAACAAAACCTGGTATACAGGGTGTACATTTTAAGTTGGCCGACCACAATAACTCGTAAAATAGCTTCACACGAAAAATGTGTAGAATCCAAAGTTGATTATTTTCGAGGGGGTTTGACCCAAATATTTGGGTCAACATTTGTAAAACTCTAATCCCTCAATCTGAAACCCCACCCTATGGGGAGAGAGGGAGAGTTTTAGTTTCAGCGAATCAAAATTTACGAAGTAAATAAGTATTTTTTATTTATCCGTAAGCATTTTCCACGCAAAAAAGAGAACATGGATTTTCTTGAATTACAGCGCCAACTATTAAGAATCAAAACAAATGTTTAAGACAAAATGTACGTGGTTTTTTTATGTAGACTCTGATTCTGCAATAAAGAATGGGGTCCCCATTTGAAATTTTAAAGTCCCCCCCTCACCCCCGCTCCACCCCCAGGGGGCTAATTTTAGCACCAGCAGATGTCCCCCTCAAAAATAATCAACTTTGAATTGTACACATTTTTTCGTGTGAAGCTTATTTTTCGAGTTATTCTGGTTTGTCAACTTAAAAATTTACACCCTATATATATGAGCCATTATTTGCTTAAAAATACTGTTTGGGTTAAGGTGTTCCTACTACCGTTGGGGGTGAAAATGAGAAGGGATGATATGTAGAAAATTCCGAAAACCACCTGTTCGTAACTCTTTCCAACATATACCGATTAGTTACTGGTAGCATTACAAGTCTTCTTAGAATTCATGTGAAACTTCAGGGCGAAATCCGCTGGAGCTATGGACAAAATACATGTGACATATACACACACTATGTGTGTGTGTGTGTATATGTGTCTGTGTGTGTGTGTGTGTGTATGTGTGTGTGTGTGTGTGTGTGTGTGTGTGACATGCGTATGCGAAGGAAATAGCGAGCTAAAACCTACCTCTAAAAAAACTGAATTAATATCAAATGTATAAACATACTTATAGTCGTTCTACAGGAACAAATGTTCTGATATATATTCACAAACAGCCATGACAGAGTAGACAAAACATGGCTTCTACGACGTTTCTAATTGCAAACAGCAATTAAAGCTACCCTGCAATTAAGTTTACTGCACGCTGGGTCTTGTCTCACTCATGCTACGCGCAAAGGAAACTGCTCTCTTAATGCCTCGGCAGGCGCATTAGTCAGTCACCATAACCCGTAGCTGGGAGGGCGGCTATAGAGAGAGAGAAAGAGACGGAGGAGCAAATGTGAGTAATCAGAAGATAACATCTTGTCTTTGCTTAGGAACATTTTGCAAAAGCTTCTGGTGCCTTGCTGGCACCTAGATTAAGAGTTAAAACATTGTTTGAATAATTCAGCATACCTCTGCTTACTTACTACGGGTAATTACTTACTTTTGCTTTACAAAAAATGGCTCTAAGCTCTATGGGGCTTAAAATCTGAGGTCATCAGTCCCCTAGACTTAGGACAACTTAAATCTAACTAACCTAAGGTCATCACACATCCATGCCCGAGGCAGGATTCGAACCTGCGACCGTAGCGATCGCGCAGTTCCGAACTGAAGCGTCTAGAACCGCTCGTCCACAACGGCCGGCTTTTGCTTTGCACCGAATCGAGTTCATTTTACCAGAAATCCCCGAAACTTTTCCACATTTACAACTGTCAATTGGTAGTGCCGATATCTTGTCTGAAGCATTTCCATTCTTTGTTTACAAATATTTCAGTATCGACTGGTTAACAGCCCACGAGTTCTTGGCATGAAACAAGATGCTTTGTGATTTTTTTCGTAAGTGTTCTTTGAAAAACTCCTGCAGTACACCCATGTACGTAAAAGAGGGTTTAGTCATAGCGCCAAAATACGTATGTGATCAGGAATTCTTGCGGTGCAGGTTGTGCAGATATTAATCAGTTTGCGAATAATGTTTGTTTTAATGTATGGTTCAAATGGCGCTGAGCACTATGAGACTTCTGAGTTCATCAGTCCCCTAAAACTTAGAACTACTTAAACCTAACTAACCTAAGGACATCACACACATCCATGCCCGAGGCAGGATTCGAACCTGCGACCGCAGCGGTCGCGCGGTTCCTGACTGAAGCGCCTAGAACCGCTCGGCCACCCCGGCCAGCTGTTTTAATGTAGCCATTGGTTACCTATACTATTTTATGGTATAGTATATGTATTGCACAGAATTGTTTTATATGTAACTATAAGTCTTCATCAGTTTTCACAGTGTATTATTATATTGTGGGAGCAGCTGTCATGTGCTTAGATTTCATCTACAGTTCTATACTACCACACATTAATTACTAATTATACTAAAAGATCGAATCAAGCTAGGAGTCACATGAAGACAATCAAATAACAGAAAACTTGTTTTGCTGTTACTTATCACGAAACTGCTTTCACAATATATTGCTATGTCGCTTTGCTGTTGTGTTGTAGATAATTGTGTTACCTTCATCTCAAAATGACAAGCATACCACAGTGACATACTGATGTAAGGGAAGTCTGTGAAGTACCTGCAAGATGTTACTTTTTGCAGTTTACTTGTGTTATAAATGTCATTTATGTCTTCGAAAATTAATAGGTTTTACGTCGATAGCAGAGTATTGAACATGCACTGTTCACACACATTGAATTCTGAGAGCAAGGCAGCTGTTAAACTGTTGAATGAAGCGGAAGTAACTGATAGCAACATTACATTCGAGGGCGAGATCTGCTTCAAATTAAGCTATGGATTTATGGATGTATCTGACTACTCGTGAGATAAATTTCATCAGACCGCCAATGTCTCAGACGTGTTTGTGTTACGGTCTTTCTAATGCAATCTTTACAGTTTTTTCTTTCTGTATTACATACATGGCATGTTTCCTGGCACCCTAGACACACACACACACATACACACACACACACACACACACACACACACACACACACACACACACACACACGTAAAAGGTTAGAGTACAGAAAATGTGTTACGGTGAAACCTAATGTACAAAGTCTGTAGTGATGCTGAGATGGCTATCTGGAAAGTGAAGCAGAAAGGAACTATACGGCAACTCACCTTGTGCACGAGTTCCCAATCCAACACCGCCTACGTGAACACCGAACATCGCATATCGCCGCCGACAAACGAGCAGACGCTAACGGCCACTTAACCTTTCTCGCGCCACACACACGCACAGGTATTGAGAGAGAGTGCGAGAGAGAGAGGGGGGAGGGGGAGGAAGAGGCGTGCTAACACACGTACATAAGCGTAAGTATCAGACTCTGCAGTGTATGAGAGTGCAACAGACGTTAAACGCCTTATTTATTAAAACGAGAATAAAAATAGTGATTTGCGCTTGACGACTAGACCGTAATTGGCCCATGTACTTCGCCGAACTCGGTTCAGAGGAATTTAAATTGGCAACTAGCATCAACACTCTGTGAGCGCGCGTGCAGGAACACACACACACACACACACACGCACACACACACGCACACACACACACACACGCACGCACACACACACCCGGAGCAGCAGCACCAGAGCGAAGGTGGGTGAAGTCAAGGGATAATGTGCCCATCTGTGGGCTGGCGGAAGAAAACAGCTGAATCATGTAGTGCGGACCTAAAACGCACTGTATCTCAGCTTGCGCTTAGTAATGGAACGACGAATACAGAAAAACTCTGGAATTACAGGAATCTTTCAACAATGAAAGAAGGAGTCAAGTAATCAGAATCCTGAGAAAAACGAGGCTGAAGTGCAAAAGGCAGATGAATAACCTACAATATTTGCTAACACCAAGTGGAAATAATAAAAATGAAACATTAAATGTTAAGTATCCAAATGAGATGTTTGTGTTAACATGAGTATAAGGCAGATTTTCGGTTTATTCACAGTACTGCTTAACTAACGAATTGAAGAAACAGTGAACGAAGTGAAAGAAAGTATCTGATCACACACTGTCACTGAATACTACACGTGAAGTGTCCCCACGAGCATGAAAAATTTAATGCAATAACTACCAACAATGCTTAACTGAAATTTAATGGAAGCATATAATAATTGAGCACAAGATTTGTAGAATTAATTCTTTAAGCCGAGTTTCCTCAACCATCGCATTTTTCAGTTGTTACTGCTCTTGGTTCGAGAATACCCATTACCTTTGTTCGCAATTAAGTCGGGCTTAGATGAACTACTGATTTGAAATGGGTTAAGGATAAACAGAGCTGAGATGAAAGTGGTGGTGAGCAGGAGACACGAGAACAGCGGAACGCTGTACATCAAAACTAGTAATATAATAGTGGTAGAAGAGGTTGACTGAAGACTGTTCACAAGGATATAAGGTTGAAATTCGCGAATCTCTGCTTCTGAAAAGAAAAATTTTACGGACGTGGAAAATGAATCATGGAGAAAGTGGCGTAAAAGTGTGTGGATAAATTTATAATTTTAAGGTACAGCAGAATATTAGAAATACAATGCACATACGAAGTAAGAATCAAAATTATTTAAAAAAAACAGCAGAGAATTAAATTCCAGGCTAACACTTTTGAGAATAAATGAGACGTTAGTGATACATGTACGAAAACAGCAAGGAGTGGTTAAATTGGCATAGGTATCAGCAATGGAAAGAAGGATTTCTAGGCAAATATTAGGAGACACAAAACAGATTATCTCAAATGTTGGTTGTCTCAAGTGTGCAAGGATGAAAATACTTGCAATAGACTTTAACCAGAAAAAAAGGGAGATTGATGACATATCTATACAGTTTTTCAAAAATAGTTCTATGGCAACAAGAAGTAACATTAAAGAACAAATCTTCAGTAGCTGGAAAAGATGCAAACAAATTATCAAAATTGTTAGCTATAGGTGAAATGTCAAAATAAAAAGATTAATAGGCAAGAAACCGATATGGAGAACGGTCTAAATCTTTTGAAGAATGGTGAACTAAAAGGGAAGGAGAAGAAAATCTCACAATTGTTAACATAAATAGACGCCACACGTGGTAGCAGGCTTATGAAAGAGCAAAGCCCTCCAATCAGTTTCTGTTGCAATTCACCACAAGTCCTCTTTTCCTCTCTCTCAGAGTTAAATTTAAAGGTAAAAACTAGCCCGCGCGTTAAACGCTGGTTATTACCGCTCAGCGAGAGGGCAGTGGCGGGACGTAAAGTGTAATTATCACCGTTCTTCGGAACTAAACGTCCGACCTCGTAACGAGACCGGGCTGGAGCTGCTTAACATGTATCACGTCAATTATATCCCTCTTCTCGACGTCTGACGTACGTCAATAATTAAGGGCGGTCTTGTGCCGCGGTTGGTGCGAAATTCAGGTTTTCAGTTAGCGGAACGGCTGGATACTGACGAACCTGGTAGATTAAGTATTTCTAGACAGTAAAATTATAGCTGTGGGATTATCCAATAAAGTGAAACTGCACCAGTAGTAACTCAACACCACAGCAAGTTCCAGTAATACAAAGATCTGCTAATTGTAATTCAAAGCCAAGACATACGATACCACAGCAAAAACATGAATATTTGACACACTGATTTGAACTAAATTCACTCTGTGCAGAAACAAAGACGCTGTTCGCCCAATGAAGTAGACATTTAGAACCGCTACTGTAGTACACCACATGAACTCAGTTTTTTAAAACATTAATAATCAGTTTATAGATTTCAAATTGTGAGATGGATCGGGAGGGAGGATAATTGATGGAAATTTGTTACATGATGCAAAACATTTATTTCAAAACAACGTTTTGTAGTGGTAATCTCACATCTATAAAGTAATTTACACATATTTACAGTAGTTTACATGAAAACGGACTTCCGACTGACGTCTAACATTGAGCACAATACAGTCCTGTTTTCAAAAATCCAACAACTATGTAGCATTTGTAATTACGTCTTGAGCACAATAATAAAAAAATATTTTAATTCTCAGTGTATAAATATTAAACAGGAACAAATAGATATTATTAACTATCACAACCATAATCTCAGCAATTACTTTTAACACGAGGATTTTATTCTGGGTGAAAATAGTAAGAAAAAGTTATGCTTTATGATTAAATAACTTTCAGTATTTTTACTTTTGAAAAATATGGCATGTGTATAAAATCGTTTGACAGTTCCGCCATTAAAAAGTTCATGAGACAAGCTGTGCATTTATTCACTAACAAAATTTAAAAAGACAGGGATAGAAATCTGTAGCAAAGGAATGAAGACATTTCTGAATTATGACAACAAATTTAAAGTTCAACGAGCTATTACTGTATGTGTAGAAAATATTCGAAATCGTTAACTAATGTCGAATGTAAATGCAAATATTTTGAAAAATAATAGGTGTTATTTTATTGATTAAAGTGGAGGAAGTTACTTTTCTTCGAAAACTCGGATTTTGGATGATGGTTTCGTAATATTTACGGAAGTAGATATGTTTACGAACTGTGTCTACTGACGTAAACTTTTCAATGATGATTTTCAAACTACATGGGATGTTCGAAATGTCGCAAAGAATTACAGTAATGTTTATGCTTTCCCATTACTATCGTCTTCCGACAGCAGGTATCACTCATAAATACCAAAATACTTGAACAGAAAAAAAGTGGAAACTCACATTGCACTGACTTCCGTAGCACTTTCTGGACTACTTTCTTACAAAACTAAAAGCAGTACTTGTTGTCACTTACTGCGGAGAAAACACAAAGTAAATCCACTGTATTACAGGAGTAACAGTTACCAGTTAGGAACGGTGACAGGAAGAGCACAGGCAGCGGGCGCTACGATGTATTGCACCGATGCGAGAGCTCCGTACCCACGTTGTCGGTAGCGTTGGCTACGTCAACGCGTGGTAGCTATGCACTCAGCCGCGACGCTGCTCTTCACTCGCGCTGCAGCAGCTCGTAGAGCGCCGCGATGTACGTCTGCGCCATCTGCAGCGTCTCGAACTTGGACAGCTTCCGGTCGTTGCCTAGCGACGGCACAACATCGCGCAGACGGTCGAAGGCGTCGTTGAGACTGTTCATCCGGCGGCGCTCCCTGGCGTTCGCTGCAAGCCGCCGTTTCCGCATTATCTCAAGTCCCGTAGGACCGTGGTGGTGATGACTGTGGTGGTGGTGGTGGTGGTGGTTGTGATGACTGTGCTGGTTGTGGTGTTGGGTTTGACTGACAGGCGTCTTTTGCAGAGACGCGGACCTTTTGGTGCTGATGCTGTACTGAGCAGCGGGGTATTGCGTCAGTGACGCTCCCTGCTTGGCCACATCATCGAACTTTTGCGTGACAGCTGGACTCGGAGGTATGGGCGCTGATTGCTGGTGACTATGATGGTGCTGAACGTTCTGGTGATGGTACTGGTTATTATTTTCAGCGCAATGACTGCTCCGGTGCGACTGGTTGTGCTGGTGGTACTGACTGGGGTTGTTGCGATGGTTGTCGAAAAAGTCGTCGTGATACTCTTCCAACCGCTCGTTGAAGTCTCCGTCGCTTCCGTACAATGGGTACTGCCAGAAACCGTCGTCTTGGAAGTTAGACATTAAACCGACGCCATTGTCTCCGCCTGTACAGCTCCGGTGACAGTAACTAGAATCCTCCGCTCCGACGTTCCCGCCTCCTTGCTGAAATTTTCCCGACACGAACGGGTACGTGGTGACGGGGTTGTTGACGCAGGTGGGGCTGGGCGTCGAAGTGAACGAAGACGCGTACAGACTGTCCGGGCTGGACACGGGGCTGTGGTAGCCGTCGGAGGCGCCGTCGGCCGCAGCCGACGAGCAGTGGCTGCCGATGTAGACCGCGGAAGACATGCTACCGGCGCGGGGTCCGCAGCGGCACTGCGCGATGTGAGCGGCGGCCCGCGGTCCGCTGCCGTACTGCCGGCGCGCCGCTCCTCCGCCGGGCTGCTGCGGCCCGGTCACGTGACCCAAGGACAGCCTTCCAGAGGTTTTCCTTCATCTCGCGCTGGGCGGGGAGCGCCCACAGCAGCCACCACCCTGCATCCATCTCTTCTCTCTCTGTCGCTCCACTTCTGCCTCCCCCCACCGAGCGCTCATCATCTGCGAGCGCTCCCCGGCGCCTACCTGCCCGCTACTGCGTGCCATACGCCGCCCGGCGATACGTTCCGCCGGCGAAGCCTGGGGAATGTTTCTTTAATGCGTCGCTCGCAACTTGACCTCACACAAACCTTCTGAAATTATTTTAACGCCGATGGGGAGTAGCTCTCGATTGGTTCACCTCTTACTTTAACAACAGATACCAAACAGTCATTATTCACAGTGTTCAGGATGGCTGTGATGTGGGGTCAAGTGGGGGAGGATGCGGGGGGGGGGGGGGGGGTGCCCCAAGGATCAGTGTTGGGGCGACTCCTGTTCTTTATTTATATAAATGATATGCCCTCTAGTATTATGGGTAACTTTAAAATATTTCTGTTTGCTGATGACACTAGCTTGGTAGGAAAGGATGTTGTGTGCAGTTCATGACACAAATTCATGGCTTGTAGAAAATAAACTAACGCTGAATCATAGTAATGCTCAGTTTTTACAGTTTCCGACACTAAATTCAACAGAACCTGACGTTTTAATTTCTGAGAATGGGCATATGATTAGTGAAACAGAAGCCCCGTGTCCAGTCCGGACAGTCTGTACGCGTCTTCGATCACTTCGACGCCCAGCCCCATCTGCGTCAACAACCCGTCACCACGTACCCGTTCGTGTCGGGAAAATTTCAGCAAGGAGGCGGGAACGTCGGAGCGGAGGACTCTAGTTACTGTCACCGAAGCTGTACAGGGGGGAAAGGGGGGGGGGGACAATGGCGTCCATTAATAATGTCTGACTTCCAAGACAATGGTTTCTGGCAGTACCCGTTGTACGGAAGCGACGGAGACTTCAACGAGCGGTTGGAAGAGTATCACGACGACGTTTTCGTGGAAAGCCCACTTTCAGGATCTTGTTCAAAGACTTAATGCTGCCATTTTTACTATTCGAACGAGATCTGAAGTGAGTGATCGTTCGACACGAAAATTAGTCTACTTTGCTTATTTTCATTCACTTATGTCGTGTGTTCAAAAAAATGTTCAAATGTGTGTGAAATCTCATGGGACTTAACTGCTAAGGTCATCAATCCCTAAGCTTACACACTACTTAATCTAAATTATCCTAAGGACAAATACACACACCCATGCCCGAGGGAGGACTCGAACCTCCGCCGGGACCAACCGTACAGTCCATGGATGCAGCGCCTCAGACCGCTCGGCTAATCCCGCGCGGCTATATCGTGTGGTTCTAGGCGCTCAGTCCGGAACCGCGCGACTGCTACGGTCGCAGGTTTGAATCCTGGCTCGGGCATGGATGTGTGTGATGTCTTTAGTGTAGTTAGGTTTAAGTAGTTCTAAGTTCTAGGGGACTGATGACCTCAGATGTTAAGTACCATAGTGCTCAGAACCATTTGAACCATTTTTATGTCGTTTGGCATTATATTTTGCGGTAACTCTTCCCATTCTAAAATGATGTTTTTGGCTCACAAACGGGTCGTTCGGGCAATAAGTGGTGTAAGTCCACGAACCTCTTGTCGACTCCTGTTCACGAGTCTGGGTATTCTGACATTGACCTCCCAATATATATATTACTTACTGTCAATTCTTGTTAACAATATTAGCTTATTCCCAAGAATAAGCAGCTTTCACTTTGTTAATACTCGGCAGAAATAAAACCGGACTTCCTTAACTCTTGTGCAGAAAGGTGTGCAGTATACTGCTCCATCCATTTTCAACAAGCTACCACTAGAATTAAAAAATCCTAACAGTAATCCACGCGCTTTCAAATCAAAACTGGACTTCCCTCATGGGTCACTCCTTCTAGTCTCCCGAGGAGTTCCTTGAAAAATGAAGCTGATTCTTGTTGTATTGTTGATTGCGTTTGCTTAAACTTATGGCTTGACTTTTTTCGGGTTCATAAACACTTTATTTTTATCTGTTATTACTTTTATGTTGTAATTTCATGTACTGACACGTCCCATAACCTTTGCTCCTCAATTTGGTCCTACGGAGCTTGACGTGCAAAAAAATAAATAAATAAGGTAGTAAGATTTTGGAACATATTAGGCTTTCCAGTATTACGAAATACATTGAAGAAAACGATCCACTGACACATACCGTATTTACTCGAATCTAAGCCGCACTCGAATCTAAGCCGCACCTGAAAAATGAGACTCGAAATAAAGGAAAAAATAATTTCCCGAATCTAAGCCGCAGCTGAAATTTGAGACTCGAAATTCAAGGGAAGAGAAAAGTTTTAGGCCGCACCTCCAAATCGAAACAAAGTTGGTCCATTGTAAATGAGATAGAATTCAGGTCGAATGAATGACGATACAGTTGTAGTAGTTTGGTTCGAGCCGTAAGCTTAGCAGTTAAGCTTTACCAGGTAGCCATTGCTATGCGTCAGGCGCTCCGTCCTTATTTATGCGCGTACCCTTCGTTTTTCACGTGCTTCGTCTGGTTTGAATTGATTGCTTATTTTTCTTTGATCTGATAATTGCCGTTCTCTTTGTTATAGGTGTTTTCGTCACTCTAAACTGAAAATGCATTACTGTACTGTGTCATGCATTGTTTGTCGCATTCCGATAATGAATGTTCACGACCTGTCGCCGCTCGCGGCATGGTTTGCTTTTGTGCCTGCTACCGCTGCTTACAATACAAAAAAAAAAGAGAGAGAGTAATTGTCTCAGTAGCGAAACAATGGCAAGAGACTGCTATTTGTTGTTATTTACACTGCTGCTTTCTTTGATAATGATCAACAAGAACCAAATAATAAACTGCGTATGATAGAAGATGTTCTGAACGAGAGTTTAACGAAAATTTTTCTCCGTTTGAAAATATTTGCAGACGCCTCTTTAGTACATTATTTTCTGCACATAAATTAGAGTCATCTTAGATTTAAAAATCTAGTCAATTGCCGTGCTTCATTTCTGACTATATCACTATTAGGCATAAGAATAATACGAATATGAACATGACATATGTGTATACTTCCGCGTTTGTGTTGTCTCACTCTAGTTTCGTAGTTTATTAGGCAGACAGGATTTAAATGAGATAGCAGCAAACACGAAAGAATACATGGCAAAATGTTTATATTCGTATTATTCTTATGGTGAAGAGAATACTGCATGTGATTCAGAATTCATAACAGTTCCCATTAGCAACCATCTCTTCTCACAGGTAGAGAAAAAATCAGAACGTAGAATTGGCCATACTGACAAACATCGCAAACGGTCTTGCCAGTCGGATTTTCGTAGTACATTGAAAAGCTGCTACATTTGAAGATGAACAATACGGAGTTTGTATTTACTTCGTTGGATAATGTATGAAAATGGTGGTCGAAATTCGGGGCGGAGAAAAAAGCTCGTCTTCCACGTTTTTTTTTAAATTTATTTACTGACGCAGAGGTTTTGGCGCCAGTATTTATCTTTGTGCCTGTAAAGCATGCCTGTGTAGCGCTACATATGTTCGACGGCAGAAGTTAGTTGTGGCGGCACCTACCAACATATTTCAGAACTTCCGCTTACTTTGCACTCGATTCTAAGCCGCAGGCGGTTTTTTGGATTACAAAAACCGGAAAAAAAGTGCGGCTTAGATTCGAGTAAATACGGTAACCAACACGATTCAGAAAATATCGTTCTTGAAACACAACTGGCCATTCATTCACACGAAATAATTACAGCTGTCGACCTGGGATCTCAAGTTAACTCCATACTTCTAGGTTTCCAGAAGGCTTTCGACACCGGTTCTCACAAGCGGCTTCTAATCAATCTGCATGCCTGCGGAATTTCGTCTAAGTTATGCTACTGGATTCATGATTTCCTACCAGAAATATCGAGTTCGCAGTAACTGACGGAAAGTCATCTAGTGACACTGAAGTTACATCTGAGTTTTCAAAGCAGTGCTGCAGTCCGTCTGCTCTTTCCAATCTTTACAAACAATTTAGGAGACAATCTGGCGGCCTTTTGGATTGTTTGCAGTTATGCTGATGTTTACCGTCTAATATAATCACCATAACATAAAAATAATTTCAAACTGATTTAGATACGTACGAAAAGAGGTAATTGGTCCTGAGCAATAAAATATGCAGTGTACTCCAAAAGAGTAGTAAAGCATTGCGTTAAATTTCGAATAAATGATAAAACCCAAATATTTAAAGACAGCCGATTCAGCTAAATACATACAGAATATAACTGCGAACGTCGCATAGATAGTGTTACAGGGAAGGCGCACCAAAGACTGGACTCTACTGACAGAACAATTAAAAGGTCCGACCACTCTGGTAAAGAGCCTGCCTGCACTGTGATTGGCAGTCATTTTCTGGAGTACTGCTGCACGATATGGCAACCTTATCCAATGCGTTGACTCGGGGGATCGAAAAAATTCCAAGAAGGATAGCTCATTTCGTAATGTCGCAAAATAGGGACGACAGTATCACAGATATGCTAAAGGAGTTAATATGGCTATTATTAACACCACAGTGTTTTTAGTTCCGGTGAAGTCTTTTCATGAAATTTCAGTCAACAACTTTCTCCTCAGAATACTAAAGTATTTTGCTTACTCTCACCTGCCTGTAGCTCGTCGTCTAGCGGCTAGCGTTGCTGCCTCTGGATCACGGGGTCCTGGGTTCGATTCCCGGCCGGGTTGGGGATTTTCTCTGCCCCGGGACTAGGTGCTTATGTTCTCCTTATCATTTCCTCATCATTCGTGAAAGTGGTTAGACTGGACTGTGTAAAGACTGGAAGTTTGTATGGGCGCTGATGACCACGCAGTTGAACACCCCCCAAAGCAAACATTATCATCATTACTCCCACCTACATCGTGAGAAATCACAGCACGCACGTAAAGACTTAGGTGATCACTTTTTCCAACGTGCTATTCGAGAGTGAACAGTAGAGAACAAGTATTAAAGTAGCTTTATGAATCCACTGTCAAACATTTAAGTATCAGTTGTAGAGTAATTATTTAGATACGCGAAAGAACTTGATCCTCTTCTAGTAGCAGTGTACCATAGGTCTCTGAAACAGCGAACTGTTCCTGACGATTAGGAAAAAGAACCGGTTATTTCCGTTTTCAAGAAGGGTTTTCGAACAGACGCACAAAAGTATAGACCTATATCTCTGACGTCGGTCTATAGCAAAATTTTGGAACGTGTCATCTGCTCTCGTATTGTGACATTTCTAGAGATCGAAAATATGCTCCGTCGGAATCAACAAGGTTTCCGAAAACAATGATAGTGTGAAACCCACCAAGCTCTGTTCCTCCGCGACACCCAGAAGGCTGTAGGTACCGGCGTCCAGGTAGATATCGTGTTCCTCGACTTCCGTAAGGCATGCGATCCAGTACCGTGTACGGAATATCAGACCAACTGTGTGACTGGATTCAAGATTTTCCAGCAATCAGAACACAGCATGTCATTCTCAATGAGGAGAAGTCTTCAGAAGTAGAAGTGACTCCGAGCGTGTCCCAAGAGAGTGTTACAAGTCCATTACTTTTCAAGAAATATATAAATGACGTAGTAGACAACATCGGAAGTTCTATGAGGCTTTTCGCGATAATGCTGTTGTATAAAGAAAAGTCGTAACGTTCAAAAATTGCAGCAAAATGCAGGAGAGTCTGCAACGGATCTACTCCTGGTGCAGAAACTCTCAGCATAAACAAGTGTAGCGTGTTACGTCACGCATAAATAGGCAGAAATACCCTTCCTAGAAGAGTCAACAAATAAGTTGCTTCCTTCTATGTATGTCTCACGAAACACCATGAAGATAAAATATTGGAGAGATTTAAGTCCACACGGAATCTTACCGGCAATCGTTCTTCCTGTGAACCATTCACTACTGGAGCAAAAAGGGGAGGAAATGACTGTTGTACACGAAATTATCTCCGCCACACACCGCAAGGCGGCTTGTGGAGCACAGATGTAGTTGATGATGTAGAGCCGGCCGCTGGTGGGCGAGCGGTTCTATGCGCTTCAGTCCGGAATCGCGCGACTGCTACGATAGCAGGTTCGAATCCTGCCTCGGGCATGGATGTGTCTGATGTCCTTAGGTTAGTTAGGTTTAAGTAGTTTTAAGTTCTAGGGGACTGATGAGTCAGATGTTAAGTCCCATAGTTCTCAGAGCCATTTGAACCATTGGATGATATTGATGTATATCTTTCTGCATATAGAAAAAGTTCTCTGTCGAGTTCTACCAAGAAAATAACAGCAACATAAATATCAACCAGCAGAAGTTTTCAGTCGTACTTGTGTAGCTCAATCGGTAGAGCACGAAGCCGCAAAAGCCAAAGGTCCCGACTTTGACTCTCGATCCAGCAAACAGTTTTAATCTGCCAGAAAGGTTCATATCAGCGCACACTGCGCTGCAGAGAGGAAATTTCATTCTGAATATCACCAAGAGGCCCACAGCGAAGATCTTTGGTCTTGTATCGTATCATGATTGGTTTCGGCTTCTTAGTAAGCCATTATCAGATAATCTGATTAAAAGGAGTAAAAAAGAGATGGTAAAATGCTAGGAAACTAAATTACTATATAAATTAATGAATGTACTCCGCTATACGCACCTGAATACGTTACATAGTAGCAGCGGCGTCTCATGGATTTTGAGCACCGAGCGAAATTTAAAATACCGTGCCTCCTCATAAGTTGTTATTAGTCCAACTTTTCTAAACCTAGAATTATAAGTGTAAAATCAAATTACGTCTCTGAAGTCATTAACGTTTACTTCCAAACTATAACAGTTAATAGTTAGCAATACAAATATATGAATTAGGGAAATAGAAAACATTAAATATTTCAACACACAAACTGCATTCATTTAAAATTTTGTGGACTTTATTCTTGCAAATTGTTCAGTTACGTGGTTAAAATTTACATTTATTTTTCTTCAATTGATAAAGCTGCGAGGTTACATAAGATTTCCTGGCTCATATTTGATCTCTGGTAGGTCTTTATCAGTTTCAATTTGAAAAAATACTTTCACAAATAGCACTTAACACAGTGATTGATACAAAATTCTTAGTGCCGCAACAATGTTAATTAAACATTCTTGCACCTTCCACTTAATTATGTAGCTCAGTAAATCTAAAGTTGTTCACGCAAAAATGTTCACTTATACTTGAGCATCTCTAAATAAAGAAACGTGGCGTCTAATGTGATGTACTTCAGCAATCATAGATAAAGTATTCAATTCCGAATATTTTTCACATAAAAGTGAATGTTTCGAACAATGAATTCATCTTTTTTGCATCTGGTTGTATCTGAGCATCATTTACTTAAGTAAGCCCTCGGCTCCAAAAGTTGAAAAGAAACGACTTCGTCATAGGGTTAACGCAAACCAAATGACGGCCTGTACCTCCGTTGGTTTCTGGAGTTTCACTTCATCACTGAAGAAGCTGCTGTTACGCTTTCAATGTGTTCAGCAAGCAAATGTACAAAAAAATGGTTCAAATGGCTCTGAGCACTATGGGACTCAACTGCTGAGGTCATTAGTCCCCTAGAACTTAGAACCAGTTAAACCTAGCTAACCTAAGGACATCACAAACATCCATGCCCGAGGCAGGATTCGAACCTGCGAACGTAGCGGTCTTGCGGTTCCAGGCTGCAGCGCCTTTAACTGCACGGCCACTTCGGCCGGCGCAAATGTACAGATTCATACTATGAACTCCGTCTTGTGTCACAGGATCAGCTCACCTTAATTGAACACTTTGTTTAAGAACAGTCCACCTAGGGGTAGAGCTCAAGAAAAATTTGTACAGATTTAGCACAGTGCCAAAAAATGTCACTGCTTTGGTTTCAGCAGTTACTGGATGTACTCCACCTAGATTAAGTAAGTGATTAGTTGCATGGCGCCAACACTGCTTTGGGGTTTATACCCAACACGCGTCTCTGACCATCATTAACACGTCCAACCGAGGTCGTAGCATTATCATATCCTTGTCCATAGCGGTACTCCAGTTTGAGACCATCTCCTTTGCACAATTTTTTTTATGTAATTTCAGTAGCTGTTAGCCCATGTAGCAGAGTGAAGTCAATAAAAGGATTCCACTACAGTGGGTTCTGAACCTTCAATATGTACATAATGATTTCTTTGTGAGATTTGATCAGTACACGGACTATCTGGTGTACTATCAAACACGATGGAGAAATACTTAGCCTTAGAAATTTACTTAAATATCTCTATTCTGACATGATCACCAACGACTTTGACAAATAAACACAACATAACCGTCTGTTTACTGAACTTTGTAAAGATAAAAATGTCGTGTGACTAGAGCCTCCCGTCGGGTAGACCGTTCGCCGGGTGCAGGTATTTCGATTTGACGCCACTTCGGCGACTTGCGTGTCGATGGGGATGAAATGATGTGATTAGGACGACACAACACCCAGTCCCTGAGCGGAGAAAATCTCCGACCCAGCCGGGAATCGAACCCGGGCCCTTAGGATTGACATACTGTCGCGCTCACCACTCAGCTACCGGGGGCGGACTTTGTAAAGATGGTGATTCGCAACTGGATCATATTTGGCAAGTAGCTTGAAAGTTTCAAGAAAATTTCCACAGTTATCACGCCACAAAGATCTTCTGAGTGACCACGTAAGGTTAATGATTATCTGGATAAATACACTACACATTCAACAAGTCTTGTTAATACAGATTCATATTTTTCAAATGATTTATGTTTTTCTAACACAAATGGTAGTTTCCCATTTCTCTAGCCACATTTCGAACTCTTTCCAGTTTTCAAATGCTTCAACGTGATGACAACTTCCTTCATGATCTACTACTCAGGGCTAAGCTTTTTCTGTGTTCCAAAACCATATGACTGTACGAAATAACTTTTTCCTTTATTTCTTTCAAAAGCCATGCAGGGAAAGCAATATATAGCACATTTCACAGGAGAATACAAAAATGTCCTTGAATCTCTCCCACCATTTTCTAATTTCACATAAAACCAATACAGAGAAAACTGTCTACCAGTAATATCTGTTGAAAAAATGCATCTTTATTCTGTATTCACAAGTTCCTCTCTTAACAGGTTCATTTTTCAAAGTCTCGCTTATATTTTCTAGCCATTAACTAATATCAGTGAAAACTTTGTAACGTTCTTTAGCTTTATTGATATACATAAATGAACTGGAAATGAATACAAAACTGGAGTTACCGTGTAGCGTGTTTTGACTACAAGTAGTGTGCGAACTCTGTGTTACTGTTAGAAAAACTTCATACAAATTGATTGGGCAATGTAACTCCCAATACCAATAAATAAATACAGTCACTGGAAAATACATTCAGCTCCTTAGGCACTGAATCCTCTGGTCCTATCGAAACTGATAGCTTTGGTCCCTGTACACATAACAAATAAATAAAATTGTCTTACCTCTTATGCAGCAACGGTGTATCGCGTTATATTCTGCTCTCTCATGAAGAAGAATAAAATATACTAGCTACAGGCTCAGAGGTGTGCAATGCTGACGTAATACTTTGAAACACACGTGAAACTCTTTGGGTGATAAATGAAGACATTTAAGAAAAATTGAATGTCTTAAAAAAATTACCTGGACAGGGAGGCGGTAGCGATTTGGTTGAATTACTGACTCTGACTTTCAATAGTGAAGTTGTATTCGAAGTTTGGCTTTTTAAAACATCTGGCAATTGAAATTACATTACTCAGAAAAATTACATCCTTTTGACTAAATGAAAACGTTTCTTTGCTGACGTAGTCACAAACAAGCAAGCATGATCTAACATCACTAAAAGGCACAAAGACAAATCCTCAAATTACGTATAGCTGTGTTAAGAGATCTTACAAACATTACAAAAGGGAAATATCTAACTAGCCTTTACATCAAATCTGCTTACGTACATTCTGGGGTTACTCAACATAGAACTCACTGTTACCAATTATCAGCCAACTCATTTACACTAACGCGCTGGCAAAAGGAAAGTAATAAAAAATTAAATTCTTTACCTTACATGTATTATTTGCAATAATACACGTACTCGTAAAGCTTCTTTGTAACATCAATCCAGCAATACTCTCTTGTCACAATTAAATTTACATTTTCACTTTACATTCCATTATAAAATCAACGTCTACGTCCCAGGCAACTCTCTCTCATGCTAATCACAACCATAGGTGGAAGCATAAGCGGCCAAAGACACTACTAGTTAGGGCTTAACCACCTATCGCATGCTAACATTCACCAACAAGCGACAAACGTCGGCAAGCCCCTTGCATATCAGCAACGTTGACTGGATTTTCCAGATGTTATTAAAGCCGACCAACAGGCTACAGCAGGAAAACCGACGAGCTCGCCTACTAACGCACAAACAAATCTCCCTACACTGTGCTTCTGATATGACCTATCGGACACAAAACGATGATGAATCTAACTGTTACAGATTTGCTGGCACTGACCGAGAGATCAACACCGGACGCTGACCGAGATATCAACACCGGCACCCAGCGGCAGCCGCCGAGTAACAGCACCGCACAACGTCAAAGGTAGCGACATACATTATAACCACTGTAAGTATGCTCTTTAGGTTTTTATGTTGGTAACGCCATGTAGCGCTCTATATGAAAATCAATGACTGTGCTGTGTGCAGTCTGTGGCTGGTTTGCATTGTTGCAATTTGCTGTTGTAGTGTTGGGCAGTTGGCTGTTAGCAGCGCGTAGCGTTGCGCAGTTCGAGGTGAGCGGCCAGCAGTGGTGGATGTGGGGAGAGAGATGGCGGAGTTTTGAGAGCGGATGATTTGGACGTGTGGCCATCAGAGAGAGTAAATTTATAATACTGGATATGATGAACTGATATATATATTATGACTTTTGAACACTATTAAGGTAAATATATTGTTTGTTCTTTATCAAAATCTTTCATTTGCTAACTATGCCTATCAGTAGTTAGTGCCTTCAGTAGTTAGAATCATTTATTTAGCTAGTAGTATTGGCGCTCGCTGTATTGCAGTAGTTCGAGTAATGAAGATTTTTGTGAGGTAAGTGATTCATGAAAGGTACAGGTTATCCAGGGCCATTATTTTGTAGGGATTATTAAAAGTCAGATTGCGTTGCGCTAAAAATATTGTGTGTCAGTTTAAGCACAGTCATTTATAATTTTTCTAAGGGGACGTTTCACCACTACTACCAAAGCCTACCCTTGCATGACCTGTCGCAGGCAGAAAGACATCCGCTACTGCTCTTACTAGCCGGCCAAACTGTTGCAGAGGGTTTTTTCCTTTGGCTCTTGCCTTGGCACTTTTTTTCCTCTGCCCTTCAAACCGCTACCCTTCGTTCGACTTTCGACCCAGTCTGTCTCCAGATGAGCTCGTATTAATGGTTAACCTTAACCAGACGTACGCAAACGTCGCAGTACCCACATCCTGCAACGTCTCACATTAGTGAAAAAAAAAAATGGTTCGAATGGCTCTGAGCACTATGCGACTTAACTTCTGAGGTCATCAGTCGCCTAGAACTTAGAACTAATTAAACCTAACTAACCTAAGGACATCACACACATCCATGCCCGAGGCAGGATTCGAACCTGCGACGTAGCGGCCGCTCGGTTCCAGACTGTAGTGCCTAGAACCGCATGGCCACTCCGGCCGGCCATTAGTGAAAATTAACCCTTATGCAGAGATGGCAGTAGAGCTTTTAGAGTTAGTCATATGTCGGCTTGGGCGTGGAGGCGCTCCATCTCTGGGAAAAAAAATCTCTCTCATGCACACTACCACAGAATTCTCGCTATATGCAGGCTCGCACCAAACAAGACCCGTTGTTGAGACCAGACACAAACAGTAATACACTCTCCAACTTACACAATAGTGTATAATTCAGAAAACTTACAGAAATCCCACATACAAAGATAAACTTTCGCGTTCCTACCCTAGACGGGCCAATCGGGCCCAACCGGACCTCTAGCAATGGCGTCTTCGGATGCTGTACGGAGGGACATGTGGTAAGCACACCGCTCTCCCGGCTTTGTCGGGTTTCTTGACCTTGGAACCGGAAACCGTAGGTCAAGTAACTCCTCAATAGGCTCACGAGTCTGATTGCATCCATACCACTCCTCTCATCACGGAAAGATCATTGGCAGTATCTGAAAGCGAACCCGGGACTTCCGTATGACAGTCAGCCGCGCTGACTACTCAACTGGGCGACATACGTAGCTACTTTATGCAATAAATCGACGAAAAATCGGGCAATGTGAGTCACATGCGGGGTAGAGTGACTTCAAAAAGCAAATTACACATGTCATTCCACATTAGGACCTTTTGGCAACAAGGGTGGCGCAATTTCAGAAGAGAGTACACGTTCTGCTGCGGTACGGACAACTGGTGCAACACAATGTGGAAGTTGAACAGCGTGAGAACTGAAACCGCGCTCCGAAGTTGAAGTACGCTGGATAATACGCTTCTTGCGGGCAAAGCTTCTAAATTACACACAGATTCTCCGTTGTAGTTCTGGCTATATCTGGACCTGATGCAATGCCACCACCAGACGTAATGAAACGGTGCGAAGAATTTGACCAACGCTGCTCAGACATGGATGGTGTTGATCGGAAAGGAAGGCCATCGACATCGACCGCAGATGACAGTGCCCAGACCATCGAGGAACTGATTCGCAGCAAACGCAGATTTTCCAATGATGAGGACGATCACACAACACTTTTCTAATGGGTGACTAAGGAGCGGATTTCTGTTTTCGAGTAACTGACTGATTGACAGAACGTTCCGACCGTTGTTTACAAAGACATGGTGACTACGTTGAAACCCAGTGTCATGTATCTGCGTCACTTTGAAGTGTAGTGCAGAATTCACTGGAGGTTACTTGAACTGTTGTAATAAAGAGTACTTTAGTTTTTCAAGTTCTCAAGTACATACAGGGCCTGAACACAAATATGGAAACAAAGCGAGAAGTGTACGCTTGAACATAGATGCAGATGCTAGACAAGCCGGCAAGTTTGCCAATGCCCTTTCAACGAACGACACCTCTACAATGTGTTCAATACCATGCAATTCTCAGTCGTGGTCAGAACAGAGCCTTGTGCAGTTATGAGGGCATCATATCACTGGTAAGTGAATGCAAACGTGGGAAAATTGTAGGTGCAGATGTGGTTAGTGCTTTCGTGACCAAGGAAGCCGAAGTGTTTGGCGTTTCGAGAGGCATCACGTCGAATATTTATAAAGCGTATAGGGAAAGCGGTAAAACATCACCCAATAAGTCACAACTGCGACGAGAGCATGTGGTGACTGATCGTGACAGGCGGCCACTCAAGAGGATTGTGACGAAAAATATGAGGACGACAGCTGCAAAAGTCACTGCAGAATCGAATGTCACACTCCTGAAGCCTGTGCGCTGCGAAACAACACGAAGGTAGCTCTATAAGCAGTGCATTGCAGGGCGATCTAGAATTTCGAAACCAGTCATCGGTGATGCAAAGGAAAACGTGGAGTCGCAGCCATAAAACCTGGACTATGCAACAAAGGAAGCAAGTCTTTTGGTTGGATGAGCCTTGTTTCATACCATTTCCAACTTCTAGCCTAGATGACGTTCCAAGCGAGGATTCTGTGATGATCTGGGCAGCTATATTGTGGCATTCCATGCCCACCACGGTTACTGTGCAAAATCGCGTTCCGACCAAGGATTATGTGACCATTTGGCTGATGAGGTTCATAACGGGGTAGAATGTTTCTTCCATAATGGTGATGCAGTGTTCCAAGACGACAGACCCCTCTTCACAACCTACATCGTCCAGGAATGGTTTTGTGAACTCGAGGATGACATGTCGCATCTTCCCTGGTCACCAGAGCCACCAGATCTGAATATTATTGAGCCTTTGTGGTCCACTTTGAAGAGAAGGGTGTGAGATCGCTTTCCATCACCATCATCGTTACGTCCACTGGCCACTGTTTTGCAAGAGGAATGGTGTATGTTTCCCTTGAAAACAGTGTAGGTACTTATTTATCCGATCCGACATGACTGGGAGCTGTTTTTAAAGTCACATGGTTTTCTAATCGGTATTAGGCATGGTAATGTGTTGTGTTTGTGATGTTTCTAACTTTTTGTCCTCCCCTGTATCCCTTTATCATCCACGACAAGTTTTTCCTTAGGCCGGTATTACAAATGGCTCTGAGTACTATGGAACTTAACATCTGAGGTCATCAGTCCCCTAGAACTTAGAACTACTTAAACCTAACTAACCGAAGGACGTCACACATATCCAAGCCCGAGGCAGCATTCGAAACTGCGACCGTAGCAGTCGCGCGGTTCCTGACTGAAGCGCCTAGAACCGCTCGGCCACCGTGGCTCTTATTTCTCTGACAAAGAAATATGACCAAATTTTCGTCAAATTTCTTTTACACAAATCTTTGACGAGGCACTTAAAAGGGGTATTAAACTGTCGTCATATTTTTCGTCAAATTCCAAGATGGCAGACAACTTGTTATTATGCGCTGCAGTTGCTAGTACCACAATTGCACTGTGTGTGTATTTGGAAGAAAAGCGGCGGTAAAAAGGAAACATATTTGGATGAAGCGATAGGTATTACGTCGAGAAAGTAAAAGCATTCAGCAAAATTTGTTACGAGAGCTGTATGTGGAGGACGTCAAGTCTTATTTATAAATGGCTTGTGAATGGATGAGAGTGTATTTCAGTTTTTTCTCCGCAAAGTGCCTTCTCACATTATAAAACAGAATATTCTCTTGAGAAATACTATATATGCAGAAGACAGGTAAACTGTGAAACTGCGATTTCTTGGTACAGGCGAGAGCTACTCTAGTTTACAACACAGCTCTCTAATATCACATTGCACACTAACCAAAATAATTCCAGAAACGTGTGTTGCGATTTATAAAGCATTGAAGAGGAGATATGTGAAGATAAATAAATCTTTCGTGCACTATATGGGCAATAAGAATTATTTTTATTTTTGAATGATTTAACTAATGGAGTTGGTGTTCGAACAACAACAAAATTAAAAAAGGGTCCAAACAGATGAAGCGCATTTTTAACTTGTGGCATCCACAGTTCAAAAACAGACAAAGTAGAATGGAAAGCTAAGAAAGATTTTTTATTTTATTTTAGAGTGTGACCACATCCTCTATTCTGGCTTGTTCAAAAGCTGCCTGTATGTTTCCAGATGTAGAGGTGGATGGCTGTAGCGGTGATTGTGGACATGAAGTCGCCTGTAGCATATTCCACCTGCCCACCAACACGCAATTAATAGCATGCAATGTGCCCCTAGCTTACCCCTCACCCTAGTCGAAGCAATTTTATATAAAAAAAGGTCGAAGGAACACACCAACTTTGAAGCCATGTTTACAGACACGCTACAGAGACTGTAGCGACGCCAGCGCTCCACGCGGTTACATTTCACATTGCAGTGAACAGAAGACGAACGACTTTTATGATCAAATCTACGGCGAGGCCCTAAATTTGATCATATTTGATAACAGGCGAGATTTGGCAACGTTCCATATTACACCATCAAATTTCGTTGACATAAATATTTGACATGTCAACTTTGACAAAGAAATATGATAGTGTAATGCCGGCCTTAGTTATGCGACTATCGTTTATTTTTGTGACAGACTTCTTACACGTAACTGTGGAGGACAGTAATCTTCCGCGTTCTGCAAGTGGGCAGTTTCTTTCTGTTGCGAAGATTCTGTAGGATTATTTATTATTGCATCTCGTGGCCCCGACGTCCGTAGCGCAGCGGTTTCGCGGGCATGGAAGACCGAACACCTGTCTAAATATTTCGCTGATGGCCCTGTGGACGATAGCATCCGGGAAGGCTGCAGCAACAGCCGAAGCTACAGAATCTTCCGACGACTGAACGCGTATCTCTCGTACGCGTGGAAACGCCGGTGTCCGTGCGTGCGACGAACTCGACCCCGCAAGTGGCTGTGACGTAGCGACTGGAGTGCTGATCGCCAGGGACCATATGGAGCAGTGCTGGCGCTAACGGAGAGGGTCCGGGACGCGACGCGCGCGCACGGGACTGGAGGAGCGACACTCAGCCAGCCAGCCTGGAGCCGAGCTGTTGGCCAACGGGCGCCGCGCAGTCCAGCGCAGTCCAGTCCGGCCGTCCAGCCGTCCAGCTGAGCAAACTGCGCCCGCCTTGTTTGCTCGGCCCGGGACAGGCCGGGCACACGAAAACCCTTAATTGCAGAAGTGTGTAACACGAATGTACGAGTGGATGGACGAATGTTAAAGGACTTTTACTCAAACACTGCTCTGTGTCGAGGAGGAGAGGGGACGGAGGACGCCTCTGCCGCTCCTTTCTTTTTTCTCTCGTTTGCGACCGCAGGCTGTGCCATCTCTGGAGACGCTGCGTCCCGGACACCTCAGGCTACGAGTGCTCTACCGCAAGTCTGCCGGGAGAGTGCTTCACCTTGAAATCAAAATATTTAGTTTTAAGAAGGTCGAGCGTGTCGTAGTCTTCTTGACTAGAGTTTATTACGCTCTTTTATCCAGTGGTAAAGTTCACTCTATATGACTTAACGCTCAACTTGCACAGAAACTAAGCAGGACTCGAAGCATATGAAAGGGTAGCAGTGGTTGAGAATGGAGTGAGACAGGGTTTCGAACTACACGAAACATTTTTCAAAATGTAATTGTGCGAGCGGTAAAGGAAACTTTGGAGAAATTTGGACAGAGAATTACATCTACGTCAACATCTACGTGATTACTCTGCTATTCACAATAAAGTGCCTGGCAGAGGGTTCAAGGTACCACCTTCAAGCTGTCTTTCTACCGTTCCACTCTCGAAAGGAGCGCGGGAAAAACGAACACTTCAATTTTTCTTTGCGAGTCCTGATTTCTCTTATTTTATCGTGATGATCTTTTCTCCCTCTGTAGGTGGGTGCCAACGGAATGTTTTCGCAATCGGAGGAGAAAACTGGTGATAGAAATTTCATGAGAAGATCCCGTCGCAACGAAAAACGCCTTTATTTTAATGATTGACACTCCAATTCACATATCATGTCCGTGGCAATATCTCCCTTATTTCGCGATAATACAAAACGATCTGCCCTTCTTTCTACTTTTAAGATGTCATCCGTCAGTCCCACCTGATTCGGATTCCACACCGCACAGCAGTACTCCAGAATAAGGCGGACAAGCTTGGTGTAACCAGTCTGTTTTCCACCTTCTAGGTGTTCTGCCTATGAATCGCAGTCTTTGGTTGTTCTACCCACAACATTATCTATGTGATCGTTCCAGTTTACATTATTTGTAATTGTAGTCTCTAAGTATTTAGTTCAATTTACAGCCTTCAGATTAGTGTGACTTATCGCAGAATCGCAATTTAGCGGATTTCTTTTAGTACTCATGTGAATAACTTCACACTTTTCTTTATTCAGGGTCCATTGCCACTTTTCGCACCATACAGCTATCTTATCTAAATCATTTTGCAATTCGTTTCGGTCATGTGGTGACTTTACAAGACGGTAAATGGCAGCACCACCTGCAAACAATCTAAGAGGGCTACTCAGATTGTCTCCTATGTCATTAATATAGATCAGGAACAATAGAGGGCCTGTAATACTTCCTTGGGGAACGCCGAATATTACTTTTGTTTCTCTACTTGACTTTACGTCTATTACTTCGAACTGTGACCTTTCTGACACGAAATCACGAATCCAGTGGCATAACTGAGTCGATATTCCATAGGCACGCAGTTTGGTTAGAAGACGCTTTTGAGGAGCGGTGTCGAAAGCCTTCTGGAAATCTAAAAAATATGGAATCAATTTGACATCCCCTCTCGATAGTACTCATTACTTCATGAGCATAAAGAGCTAGTTGTGTTACACAGAACGCTATTTTCTGAATCCGTGCTGACTATATGTAAATAAATCGTTTTCTTCGAGGTAATTCATAATATTCGAACACAGTACATGTTCCAAAACCCTACCGCAAAACGATGTTAGTGATGTGGGCATTTAATTCAGCGGATTACTCCTATTTCCATTTTTAGGTGTTGGTGTGACTTCAGCAATTTTCCAGTCTTTAGGTACGGGTCTTTCTATGAACGAGCTGTTGTATATAATTGCTAAATATGGAGCTAATATATCAGCGTACTCTGAAAGGAACCTGACTGGTTAAAGTGCAGAGAGAACAAATAACAACTCTGAAGTTGAAATAACTTGAGGGAATGCAGCAAGATGACGCCTTCAACAACTGCCGATATTTCGACAGATGCCCACCCTGTCATTTTTAAGGTACAAATGCAACGAGAGACCGCTGTGGAAGGATATTTGAAACCTCACTGTGCTGAGCACAGAGCATATGGGGAAAGATAAAACACACACACACAATCACTCTGTGAACTAACGCCACAACACAAGCAAAGATGAACAATGTCAGAAGATATCAATTGTGAATAATAATAACCAAGGGGGATGCAGCAAGAACTCTCTCCCTTTTGTTGTTTGATCAGGGAGGGATTAGAATTCCGAGCAGAATTTAAGCAAAAACTTCCATCTCCCTTGCTAATTTAATTTCATCCGTTTCCTTAGCAGTTGCGCACTGCATATAGAAGATTTATATGTTCTTGTACAGCAGTACCTCGTTGAATTTGTGTCTTAAAATGGCGGGGTATGCACCTTTCGAAATTCCGGCAGTTGTCGAAGAAGGCGCCACCCGGCTGCTGTATTATCTCAACATTTTATACGCCTCTGGAAACTTAAGTTTCACAATGAGTTTCAAGTTTGCCGATTGTATTGTAATTCTCTCATGACGAAAAAGGACTTCGAACAACAGTTGAATGGAATGGATATTCTCTAGAAAACACAGTATACCATGAACACCAATAAAGAAAACGATAACAATGGAACATAGTCAAATTATGACAGGCAACGATGAGGAAATTGATGAGGAAATGAGAGAATAAAAGTAACGGATGAGTTTTGTTATTTGGGCAGCAAAACAACTGCCGACGACCGTAGTAGATTGATTATGAAATGTAGAGTGGCAATCGAAAAAAGTCTAAAATAGAATCTTAACGTCTACTACAAATTTAAGTATTAGAAAGTCTTTTCTACGAGTATTTGTGTGGAACGTAGCGTTGTTCGGAAGTGAAATGTGGACGATAAGCAATTCAGACAAAATGAAAATAGAAGCTTTTGAAATGTAAATCTGCAGAGAGAGTGTTTAAGTTCAGACACGTAAATCGAATAACTACTGAGGAGGTACTGAGTCGAGTTGGGGAAAAAAGTATTTTATGGCGCAACTTGACGAAAAGAAGGCACAAGTTGACGAAAAGACGGCATAGATTGACAGGAAAAATCCTGAGACATCGTCAAATAATGAACTTGGTGCTGGAGGGAACTATGGGTAGCGGGAGATGATGTGGGCTGCAGTAAATGTTCAAAGATGAAGAGGTTCGTACAAGACAGATTACCTTGCAGAGCAGCAGCATACCAGCATTCGTGATGAAGACAACAACAACGACGACGACGACGACGACGACAACGACAGAGATGCGGCCGTAGTGTAGTTTGGAGAGTACGGGAACGAAAGCTGAAAGGTATCTACTTGAGAAACACGTTTTCAAGCCGAAATGTTGTTAAACGTATTTACTCACAATCCCGGTTTCGGCCTATTAATGCTATTACTTAACTGCAGCTCAGTATGCGGTGCATCAATGCCTAATAGGAAATGTAAATGAATACATTTTAGTCTTCAGGCCTAAAATGTTGTCAATTCTCAAATATTGTAGGACTGTGGACGCTGTTAAACAGAACATAATCGAGTCTTATAAGGCTATACACTGAGGAGCCAAAGAAACTGGTACAGCTGCCTAATCTCGCGTAGGGCCCCCGCGAGCACGCAGAAGTGGCGCAACACGGCGGGGCATGGCCTCGACTAATGTCTGAAGTAGTGCTGGAGGGAACTGACACCATGAATCCTGCAGAGGTGTCCATAAATCTGTAAGAGTCCGACAGGGTGGAGATCTCTTCTGAACAGCACGTTCCAAGGCATCCTAGATATGCTCAATAACGTCCATGTCTGGGGAATTTAGTGACCAACGGAAGTGTTTCAACTTAGGAGAGTGTTCCTGGAGCCAGTCCGTAGCAGTTCTGGACGTGTGGGATGTCGCATTGTCATGCTGGAATTGCCCATAGGAATGCACAACGGAAATGAATGAATGCAGGTGATCAGAGAGGCTGCTTACGTACGTGTAACCTGTCAGAGTCGTATCTAGACTTATCAGGGGTCCCATATCACTCCAACTGCACACCCCCCATACGATCACAGAGTCTCCGCCAGATTGAATAGTCCCATGCTGACATGCAGGGTCCATCGATTCATGAGGTTGTCTCCATACCGTACACGTCCATCTGCTGGATACAATTTGAAACTTGACTCTTCCGACCAGGCAACATACTTCCACCCATCAACAGTCCAATGTCGGTGTTGATGGGCACAGGCGAGGCATAAAGCTTTGTGTCGTGCAGTCATCAAGGGTACACGAGTGGAGCTTCGGCTCCGAAAGCCCAGATCGATGATGTTCCGTTGAATGGTTCGCACACTGACTCTTGTTGATGGCCCAGCACTGAAATTTGCAGCAATTTGCGGAAGGATTGCACTTCCGTCACGTTGAGCGATTCTCTTCGGTCATCGTTGGTCCGGTTCTTGCAGGATCTTTTTCCGGCGGCAGCGATGTCGTAGATTGATGTTTTACATGATTCATGGTAATGGCGGTACTGTCGTGAAATGGTCGTACGGGAAAATCCTCACCTGATCGCCACCTCGGAGATGCTGTGCCCCATCGCTCGTGCGCCGACTTTAACACCACTTTCAGACCCACTTAAATCTTGATAACTTGCCATTGTAGCCGCAGTAACTGATCTAACAACTCCGCCAGACACTTGTTACCGACCGCAGCGTCGTATTCTGCCTGTTTACATATCCCTGTATTTGAAGACGCATGCCTGTACCATTGTCTTTGGCACTTCAGTATACACTGCTGGCCACCGTAAATGCAACACCAAGAAAGACAAGAGGTAGCACAACAAAATTTATTTTGTAGATAACATGTTGACCAAGTATCAAATGATTACGTTTACAGACGTCTGTGACATGTGGTTCCTGCCAGAGTCAGTAACCAGAGTAGCCGCCACTGTTGGAGATCACCGCTGCCACATGTCTCGGCATTGAGTCAAAGAGACGTTGGATGTGTTCCTGGGGTACAGCAGCCCAAGCAGCTTCCACACGTTGCCAAAGATCATCTGGTGTGCCAGCTGGGGATGTAATCTGGGTCACTCGTTGAGCAACCATGGACCATATGTTTTCTATCGGCGAAAGATCCGGAGATCGAGCCGGCCAGAGAAGCTATTCAATCTGGTTATTGACGAAGAACCTTTGGACAATGTGTGCCACGTGTGGTCGCGCATTATCCTGTTGAAATATGGCTGTGGCCGAGCCCTGAAGGTAAGGAAGGACAACTGGCTCCAGCACCTCGGATATGTAGCGCCGGCTATTTAAAGTACCGGCAATGCGTACTAGAGGCGTGCGAGAGTAATATCCAATACCGCCCCATACCATAATACCCGGTGCAAGACCAGTGTGGCGGTGCATAATGCAGCTGTCCAGCATCCTCTCTCCACGGTGTCTCCACACTCGAATCCGACCATCGTGGTGCTGCAGACAGAAGCGTGCCTCGTCAGTAAAGACAACGTCATTCCATTCTGCCGTCCACATCCGTCTGTCATCACACCATTGGCGACGGAGACGTCTGTGGTTCTGCGTCAATGGTAGACGAAGCAATGGACGTCTTGCGGACAGACCACTCTGCTGTAAACGGCGTCGAATGGTACGCGCAGACACTGGATGATGCGTTACAGACGCAATGTGCTGTGCTATGGTTCGGGATGTCACTCAGCGATCCGTCACTGCCATGCGCACAATTTGCCTGTCAGCACGTGCAGTGGTGCACCGAGGTGAATGCGATCGACCACGTCGGTCCGTCGTACCCTCCAGCATCCAACGGTCACATATCCGCATTACAGTTGTTTGGTTTCGTCCAACACGACTAGCGATTTCTCTGTATGATAATCCACAATCTCGATAAGCCACTATCCTTCCTCTGTCGAACTCGGATACTTGATCAAACGATGTTCGCTGTTGTCTACGAGGCATAACTGATCGTCTTGTGAAACAACCACAAGGTAAACACACGTGCCGAACGTACACTCGTCGAAATCGCCAAGCCGTAAATGGCGCTATGAGGCGGCGCCACAGGCGCGTGTGATGTGCGTCTGCGCTGAAATTCTAATCAGTTGCATATCTCATCGCCGCAAACCCATGGTGTAAATTTCACTTGATTCGGATGCTTCCTTCAGGGTGTTGAATTTACGGTGGCCAGCAGTGTATATGACAACACTAGGTACCTATGGTCTGAATGAATTTGAAAAAACGTTGAACATAGCATATGTCGCCCAATGACGGAATGATTATAAAAACCCTTTTCTCCTTGTGAAAAAGCACCTACCACCTAAGGAAAGATAGATGTGTCTTGCTTGCCGTAACTGCAAAGACAACTAAAATGCTGGCTCACATAGTAGGACGAAGTTATTTGCGAGCTGTAAATGTAGGATCATTGTATCCGATTTGAACCAGAAACCCTTCAGAGTTGTAACTAGCACCGTAATGCAGTTTGAAATTCTTTTCTTCCGAACAGAAATGATCATGAGTAGTATATTTCATTTTCGCTTGGATAACTAAAAGTCTCATATTGTTTTGCAGGGAAAATGTTGGGTGAGGATTAGAATAAAGTCAAAGCTTGTATGTTTGTCTTCGTGACATCGGAAGCACTTCCACAAAGATGACGTTGTCTGAAAAAATTTAAAAAAAATACTGAACTAGATGTTCTAAGAACAGACATCAGAGATCCCAACAATCGTCCCAATAATTGATTTTGCCTCAGCTTCTGAGTTTATTGGGAAATAGTTTTATGTCCTCCAGTACGTGTTTAGAAAAAATAGAAAAAAATAGTCGTCTCATATAGTCGAATCTATTATTTCAACTTACTTTCACTGATTGGAATAAATTTACTAATCCCAGTTTCTCTGCAAAGAGAGTATTTTCCAGTGAAAATGTGAAAATCCAGTATTACTTCTTTGGTAAAGATACCTGCGATCAAAAGTCAGACGGTCCCAATATTGAATCAGTACTAATCACCAGAGAATGGTATGTACCCTTTCCACAAGGACCTTTCTTAGATCACGAAAAAGGCAGGTAACAGCACGCCTGGTCCTTTTCATAGCAAATCTTGCTACTATGCTAAAATATCATTCTATATATCTATTTCAATGTTGGAATCAACAGCAATTTCTTTTGGTCGGCGTAAAACTGGAAATTTAGTCATTAATAAAAAAAGAAATAATTCTATCAAACTATTTAACTAACCAGTCAAGATAATTAAGAAGTAATTAAAGAAATGTGCATTACTTCTTTGAAGTAACGAACTTAAGTTCCAGATGCCACATTTAAATAATGTGGGTTATAGACCGGATGCCTACTAGATATAAACTCCAAGCACTGGAACAGTATTCTATAATATGCCGCATTATCATCTTGTATGCAAGTCCCTTTACAGATGAACAGCACTTTTACAGAACACTTGCAATAAATGTATGGCTTCTATTCATCTTCCCTAATACTGACTTTATGTGATCAGCCCACTTCACGTCGATTCTTAGTATTCCCCGAAAATAGCTATACAATCGACGCACTCAAGATGTTCACCACGAATCTTCGATCAGATGCTATACGTATACTGTCCTTTCTCTTTCGTATAGGCATCATCTTACACACTGACAGAAAAAAATCACACCACCAAACAGGAGTTGTGTAACATAGGCGAAAGCTGGTTGGCGTGTTTCTACATCTGAGAGATGATGTCTATTCAGATTTCGCGCGAGTCGCGTAAGAGTGGCGCCAGTAGTTCCACTATAAGAATTCAAAACAACTTTGCTTTAAATACACGTTGTAACGGTCATGCGCGTCTCCAGACCTATGCTCTTTTTATAAATTTCGTCCATCTCGTTGCTTCCTTCCTCTCCTGTCGTCCCCCCTATGTCACTATTCACAATTCCAACACCTGTACCTTCTATGCCTCCGCCGGCGTGCCCCAAGGCTCCGTCCGTTCCCCTCTCCAGTACACTGCCGATATGCCCCGCCCATTCATCTCCAATTTGCTGATGACACCGCCTTCCTCATCCTTTATGCTACCCTTCAACGGTCCCAACACACCCCCCAAACCCACCTTGACCAGTTCACCACTTGGTGCAACCAGTGGTTCCTTCATATCAACCCCTCCAAAAGCCAGGCGATCATCATAGGCCACACCACCCACTCCTTCTGTCTCCATCATTTCTACCTAACCATTTATGGCCGTCCTATCCATCTCGCTCCTACCCTCAAATACCTTGGCCTCACCCTTGACCACCACCTCACCTGGACTCCCTATCTCCTTACAATCCAACACCAAAGCCCACAATAGACTCTATCTCCTGAAACTCCTGTGCAGCTGGACATGGAGACTGCATCCTTCCACCTTCCTTGACACCTACAAATCCTTGGTCCACCCAATTCTTTGTTATGCCAGTGTTGCTTGGATTTCCGCTCCTTCCAGGTTCTATAAAGACCTCCAAATCCTAGAACGCCATGCACTCTGCCTCATCTTCTATATCCACCTTCTGTCTCCCACGCGCATCCTCTATGACCTCATCCCCTTCCCCCACCTTCTCCTTTTCCTTGAATGTATCCACACCCTGTATATTGTATGCCGACTCGATCCCCCCTCTCTCTGATGTCCCCCTCCCTCTCCACCCCCGCCCCCTCCCTTCTCCTGAGTGGCTTTCCCCCTCCTACACCCCCTCCCTCTCCTGTGCTCCCATTCAGTGTGCAGTCCCTCCTGCCTTGTCTTCCCTCTTCATCTCCCTCCCTGCCCATCTCCTGTCTCTTGGTACGCCTTCTGCCCCCTTTTTTTCCTCTTCCTCTTCCTCCCCCCCCCCCTCATCGCACCTTCCTCCCCACTTTTTCCGTCCTCTTCAGCCTCCCGTCCCATGGAAGTCTCTACCAGCAGTTTTTTTATTCTTCATGAGTGCTCTGTCGTTTCCAGTGGTTTTTTTAAGTGTCTTGCTCTGTGTGACTTTTATCCTGTGGCTGACTTTTAACTTGTGTTTGGCTCCAGTGTTTTATAAATGCTCTTTAATTTGCCAGCTGTGTTCTTTTAACTTTATGTCGACTTTTTAACTCTCCCCCAGTGCATGTCCCCATCTTAGTGTATATTTTAACTCCCATCATCTCCATTTACTGTGTTTTTATGTCCCTTTTTTATCCCCCTTTTTACGTAATCAACCTTCCATATTTTTGTAAAGCCAGTTGGCTGAAGAGCCCATATGGGCAGAGCAACGAAATTACAATAACGAAAAAAAATTCGTGCTCATCAGTTGCCATTGAGATTGTGCGTGGTGAGTTGATGTTAGCGAAGAATGCCTTTAAGGCGACAAAAACGATATCATCAACACTTCGTTGAGCTTGACCGAAATCTTGTAACAGGACCATGGGAAGCTAGAAGTTTCTTCTGCAATGTTGCAGAAAGACTTGGCACGAATATAGCCACTATGCATGATTACTGCAGTAGTGGTCACGAGTATTTAGGGTCGCAAGAAGACTCGGCTTCGAACAGTCACATGGCTCTACAGAGAAGGAAGACTACTGTGTTCGGCATATGGCTCTGGCGCATCGTACTGTACCTGCAGCGTCTATTTGAGCAGCAGGTGGCACCATAGTGACACAACGAACTCTTACAAATCGGTTACTTCAAGGACAGCTCCGAGCCAGACGCCCTGTGGCGTGCACTCCACTTACCCCAAACCATCGCCATTTGCGACTTCAGAGATGTCAAGCGAGATGTCGTCGGAGGACAGGGTAGAGGTCTGATGTGTTTTCTGATGGAAGCCGGTTTTGTCCCGGTGCCAGCGACGGCCGTGCGTTGGTTACGAGGACGCCATTTGAGGACCTGCAACCAACCTGTCTGCTTGGTAGACAGACTGGATCTACACCTGGAGTTATGGTATGGGGTGCGATTTCGTACGACAGGAGGAACACTCTCGTGGTTATCCCATGCACCCTGACTGAAATTGTGCGTCAATCAGGTGATTCGACCTGTCGTGCTGCCGTTCATGAACAGCATTCGAGGGGGGTGTTTTTCAGCAGCATCACCCTCGCCCACATACCGCTTATGCAACCCAACATGCTCTAGACAGTGTCGACATGCTGCCTTGACCTGCTCGATCAGCAGATCTGTCTCCAGTCGAACACATATGAGACATCATCGGATAACAACTCCACTGTCGTCCACAAAGAGCGTTAACCGTCCCTATATTGACCCACCAAGAGCAATAGGCATGGAGCTCCATCCCACAAACTGGTTCAAATTCAAATGGCTCTGAGCACTATGGGACTTAACTTCTGAGGTCATCAGTCCCCTAGAACTTAGAACTACTTAAACCTAACTAACCTAAGGACATCACACATATCCATGCCCGAGGCAGGATTCGAACCTGCGACCGTAGCGGTTTTCGCTGTTCCAGACTGTAGGGCCTAGAACCGCTCGTCCACCACGGCCGGCCACACAAACTGGCATCCGGCACCTATGGAATACAATGCATGCACGCTTGCATGCTTCATTCAACATTCTGGCGGTTACACCGGTTATTAACGTACCAGCATTTCACATTTGCACTGGCTTATCTCGCACCTACATTAACCTGTGATCTTGTAGTGTTAATCACTTGAATACGTTACCTAGACAAATGTACTATCGAAATTTCATTGTTGTTGTTGTTGTTGTGGTCTTCAGTCCTGAGACTGGTTTGATGCAGCTCTCCATGCTACTCTATCATGTGCAAGTTTTTTCATCTCTCAGTACCTACTGCAACCTACATCCTTCTGAATCTGCTTAATGTATTCATCTCTTGGTCTCCCTCTACGATTTTTACCCTCCACGCTGCCCTCCAATACTAAATTGGTGATCCCTTGATGCCTCAGAACATGTCCTACCAACCGATCCCTTCTTCTATCAAGTTGTGGCACAAACTTCTCTTCTCCCCAATCCTATTCAATACTTCCTCATTAGTTATGGGATGAAATTTCATTACTCTACATTAATTATTTTCTGTTGTTGCATTTTTTCCGCCATTGCATTTATGATCATTCACAGAAAACTACCATCCATTACTCCAAAGGATACACGTGTCTGCAATTACAATCGTCCTACGACGATACATTCCTGTACGTAACTACATCGTCAGCGGACAATCCTGTAGTGCTGCAACTCATTATCTGATAAATCGTTCGTGTATATTGAAAACATCATATGTCCTACTTCGATTTGCTGTGGCACACCCCATGTTACTGTCGCTTCTGTTGTACATTCGTCGTTCAGTACAATGTACTGGGTACTATTAGATTATTCTTGGAGCCAGTCACATACTTGCAACGATATTCCATACGACTGTAGCTACGTCAGCAGTCGACAATGTGGTACAGCGAGAACCTTTTGTGGAACTCTAGTAAGGCACAATCTGTTTGTTGACCCGCCTCTGTTGTTTGCAAGATGCGCAAGGTGTCGTGCAAATAAAACAAGCTGTGTTTCATACGACTGTTGTTGTTTGAACCGTGCTGATTCTTTGGGACAAGCTTGTTTTCCTCCAACAATGTCATAGTTTTTGAGCCCTGTATATGCTCTAGGATCCTGCAGCAGACTTGTGTTAGCGAGATACAACGTGTCTCAAACGGTTTGGGTCAAATTGAAACACATGATAGTTTTTCCACAACCGATTATATTAAGATAGGGAACCAATGGTCTGAGATGCATATTTATTGTGTTGTGGACATACACAGCATACACTGCATAACAATAGCCAATTTTAATTGTCGTCAATCCATTATACAGTTGATGGTTGTCCATATTCGCAACTGTGAATGCATTTCTTGAAATGTTTCTGCTTGTTCCTATAAACAGTCCCCCTTATGGAGAGTTTAATTTACCTCTCCAATATACTTTCTACGCGCTTTCAAAAATTTACGTATCCTCTGCTTCGTGTTTCAGCCAAATCTCAATTCCCACCATGATGTCGGGACGAGCACTTTCCACGGAAAAAATGAGCTCTGGGACTTCGCTGCCAGTAACTCGGAAGTTAACAACAAATGTATTGCGAGTCTCACTCTCCGATTTTACCATCTTGCCTGTTGAAATGCAAGGGGCAATCAAAAAGTTCCAGTCTGAGGACGCTGTTGTAGTGCATATGCAACGTAACACCACGACGTCGCGGGTATAGAAGCACCGACATGTAGGGAAAGGATTAGGGTGGCATTCGTTTCTTTCCAACGTGCGTGCGGTAAATGCGGAAACATGAACTATGGCAACGCTTTTACCAAATGTGTCCAAACAGGACGAACGTGCTGTTATTCTTTTCTTGGCTACCGAAGGATAAACACCGCTAGAAATCCATCGGAGAATGAAGATTGTGTATGGGGCAACAAGTCTGTCTAAAACAATAGTTTCATGACGGTGCGCCAAGTTTCGTGCTGGTTGCGATTCGACACAAGACGTTCCAATACCGCAAATGTCATAACGCAGAAGTTAACGCGATCTAAAGTGGGAGACATTCGAGCAAGCGCCCTTCAGTTCTGATCTCTCTCCATGCTATTGTCATGCCTTCGATGCCTTAAAAGCGGCCTTTAAAGTTAGACGATTCCGGTCAGGGAACGGTGTTTTACCTTACTATCTACGAATTGGTGCGTCGGAGGGATGATTGACTCAATGCTCACGGCGATTTTGGCCGATTGGCATACGGATTCTGGACTGTACGGCCTTCGAACGGCAACGTTTTGGTCGCCCATTGTAATTCACTTATCGGGTGCTGGGATTTCTAATGAGAGTTTCAGAGTTACGAGGGCTATTCCGAAAGTAAGGAACGATAGGTCGTGAAATGGAAACCACAGCGCAAGTCAAAACTGGTTTATTTTCAACGGCTACAACTTCCAGGTACTTATCTCCATAGTCACCATCCGACGTAGACGTTAGTCGTAGCGTTGTACCAACTTTCCAGAAAGCAGCCGCTAGTGCTTTCCGCGAATTCTCTACACTGGCCTACAGCTCGGTCTGTGCCAAAATGGTGTCTTCATAGCGGGCGGTTCATGTGAGTAGAGATGAAACTCAGAGGGAGACAATTACGGGCTGTATTGTCGGTAATCAAACATTTCCAACTGAAAACTATTCAGGCGTATCTTCACTGCTCCTGCAGAATGCGGCTGAGAATTGTCTTGAAGGAAAAATCGCACGACAGTTACGTAATGCTGGCTGTATAGCTTCAGGCGAAATTTCTCACCAGGCCCTCGTACTTGGTGGGAGACACTATTGTTCAAATGGTTCAAGTGGCTCTGAGCACTATGGGACTTAACATCTGAGGTTATCAGTCCCCTAGAACTTAGAACTACTTAAACCTAACTAACCTAAGGACATCACACACATCCATGCCCAGGGCAGGATTCGAACCTGCGACCGTAGCGGTCGCGCGGTTCCAGACTAAAGCGCCTAGAGCCGCTCGGCCAGACCGGCCGACCGACACTATTGTTCTAGGTATCTTTATGTGCTCCCTGTGTACTCAGAAATAAAAAGAACGACGTAACGCGATGACCGGCATACTAGAGACACTGTTCGACACACCTGTGCAAAACTTCATCGGATTTTCACTGTGGTTTCCATTTCGAGACCGATCGTTCCTTGGTTTCCAAATAACCCTCGTACATCTAAAAAATAAATATGTAAATGCCTTCCACACGTATTCTACAACCAAAGTGACCTTTTACATTGTATAATGCACACGTGGCGAATCCAGAGCAATTTTGGAAGTTTCCACGGTGTAGCATAGTTCGAGAAATTTACAGCCGATCTTGTCACAGACCCATCGAAGCTACAGGTTTAGACGCTCCACTCGGCTCCAGGCCATAGGGCCCCGACCAGTCTTCGGAAAATCAACAGCTGTGCGGCAACCTCACAAGTGAGGCTAGATACTGTCACCACTTCCGCCAATCTCCGATAAGAGCTGAGAATGGTCTCAGAACGTCGCTGGTGCTGTCGTGAGCAAAGGTCTGCAGCTGACTGCAACCTGTGCTCTCAGTTCCTCCCGTGATGAATTCTTCCAGCTGGTGGACAGTTTCCACCGGGATACGCACAGGCTGTTTAACACTGGGGCTGCTTGCTTTTAACAGGTAAAATCTTCAGTCTCGGTAATGACACACGAACAGAAACAAATGGAACCATTACAGAAGTGAATCACACATGGAGAAGGAAACAAGTTGAATCATTCAAAGGAGAATAATAGTGTATAGTTAGTAGATCAGATGGAAGAAAACGGAAAGGGAAACAGAGAGGGATGAAGAAGGCTGGAATAACACTGACATTGTGACAGAGATGTAGGTTCAGTATTGGGTTAAAGGAAGACGTCTGGGACATCCCGAGAGGGAAACTACACAGACGGTAACCAAAAAGGCTTTCATCTTCTCTTACTGAGTAGCTTGTGAAAAAGAGTGGAAGAATGCGGGAAACTGGTGCTGTCCATAGTTACAGTCAGGATGCTGGATGTATCAGATCTTATATAGCAGTCTGGGAATGAAAGTAAGTATCTGACGTGCGGGGAAAGGTATTGAGGACACCAGCCACTAACGAAGGAGGCAGACCGCCGCGAGGTGCGGGCGCGCTGTTAGAGGCGCCATGTCACGGATTGCGCGGCCTTTCCCACCGGAGATTAGAGTCCTCCCTCGGGCATGGGCGTGTGTGTTGTTCTTAGCATAAGTTAGTTCAAGTTAGTTAAATAGTGTGTAAGTCTAGGGACCGATGACCTCAGCGGTCTGGTCCCTTAGGAATTCACACACATTTAAACATTTGAGGAAGAGTGTGAGAAAATCGGACTGCTTCCATCGTCGCTTCCATCATAATTTAGCATAAGAAGGGCTGAGCTGAACGGACAACCAGATATTACAAGTATATTTTACGCAAGCATTCGTGGCTAGTTCGAGTTTTCTCTAGTTGGGCCGTCATAAATTACATCACAATAGTAAGACTTTTGCCTGTGACGGGCAAGGATTCAGGATCAAATACTGGCGGTAGGTACACAGTTTTAAATTTCCTGTAAGCACTAGCAACGAAACTAACTGTCATAGAGAAGGCAATGTGGCTTAATGGTTTAGAGAATCCGTCTATTTGTGGTTGAGAGTTATCTGTGCGCTGTTCTTTTGCCACTTGTTGTCGCATCTCTGTTACTGTGAGGTGGTACACTCGGTAATCTGGATTAATGGCAATAAAGTTGTGTAGCGGCACAACCGTATAGGATAGGGAAAGTTAGTTTCGTACAATATTCGGAGCACGAGTTACAGCCAGGTGCGGGCCGGATTGCAGTAAGTCACGTATACGAGCAGTTGCGAAGGCAAGTAGAGGCTACAGGGGCGTAGAACTGCCGGAGAGGGCGCACACAGCAGTTTCCATGGCGCGAGTCACAGGCAAAAGATGGCCACTGGCCAACCTAAGTGTTAGGCATATGTCACGCGAAGCGGTGCACTTGGCAAAACAGAGGCGCACAGCTGAGTATAAATAGGTGCCGTTTTCTAACGAGATTCATTCAAGTGTGGCAGCTATCCTGAATGGCGGGGCGTATCACACCACTGGGCTACACGCAGCAACAGATGGGTTGCCAGCATCTCAGTCCGTGGCAGGTCATTGGTTTGACCCTCTAAGGCCGACGCAGGGCTCACAGCCAGCCAGCAGCGGCCACTCTTCGGCTTGCTACCGCGGGCAGTTGTCTCGGCTCCTGACACACGCTGGAGACTTCCCGAGTCGAAGGCCGCAGATTTGGATGCCAGATAGCTGGCACTTGTTCGTTGCCGCAATCTCAATCACGCCGGCGAGGAGAAGGATGCAGCTGGCCATCTGCAGCTCACACCGAGCAGCGCTGAGTCAGCTGCTGGCGCAGCAATCCTGACATCATCGGAAATCAGCAGACCGGCCAAGGCCAGCACGACACAGCGTTGCATTGCACAGGCCACTTGGGATGCTTCCTCAGCATTTCAGGGCCTTGTGATGCAGACTGAGGTGAATGGAGCACTGTAGTGGAAGCAAATAAATCATTTGGAAAGTTCTCGCCGAGTTTTAATACAGCACCTTCTAGCACCCACTCACTACATTTGGTGTCTCCCCACTACATTTGGTCATCCTGATACATTCAGTCGCAGAAGCCGCCACAACAGTTGATAAGTCTGCCCAAAGACAAATTTCCGTCTTCTCAAATCGTCTTTAATGTTTTACGAATCACACCGTCCAGTAACGTTAATGTGGCCACCTGCCAAAAGCCTGAATAACCACCTTTTGAAGCACGGACCGCTGCGAGATGTCCAGGAAGAGAGTCAATGACGTTCTGGAAGATAACGACAGGGATGTGAACCCATGCCGTCTCCATTTCCGTGGCCGGCTCTGCTAGGTTCCTCGGTTGAGAATCCATGGCGCAAACAGCCCGATAAAGGTGATCCAACAGATTCTCGGCTGGGTTCAAGTCCAGGAATTTAGGTGGCCAGGGGAGTACGGTAAACACATCCTGGTGCTCTTCGAACTACGCACGTACACTGTCAGCAGTGTAACACGACGCACTATCCTGACGGTAGATGCCATCATGACGAGTAAACTAAAACTGCATATATGGAGCCATGCGGAGTGGCCGTAGGGTTTGAGGCGCCATGCCACGGATCGCACAGCCCCTCCCGCCGGAGGTTAGAGTCCTCTCACGGGCTTGGGTGTGTGTGTGTTGTTCTTAGCATAAGTTAGTTTAAGTAGTGTGGAAGTCTAGGGAACGATGACCTTAACAGTTTGGTCCTTTAGGAATTCACACACATTTGAACATTTTTTGCATGTGGGGGTTGACCTGGTCCCCAAGGATAGACGCATACTTGTGCTGATCTAATGTGCCTTCCAGAATAACAAACTGACCCATGGAATGCCACGAAGACTCTACTCTCACTATAAAGCTTCTGACGATTGTTGGAGGGTCTTTGCTTTCAGACTTTCACGCCGTACACGCCAATGGCCATCTGTCCGATGGAGCATAAAACATGGATTTTCTACAAAGGCCGCCCGTCGCCACTCAGTGGGCGTCCACTTGCGGTACTGACGTGCCAATCCCAGCCCTGGACGCCGATGAACAGCGGTCACCTTAGGGGCGTGAACCAGGCGCCCACTGCGGAGGCCCATACGCACCAACGTTCGCTGAACGGTCGTTGAGGAGACACTTTGGTAGTCCCTTGGTTCATCTGGGCGGTCGATTCCTAAACAGCTGCACGTCTATTGGTCAGTACACATCTCCGCAGCCATCATTCACTCCTGTCAGCTATGGCCCGTGGTGCACCACATTTGTCTCGGCCATTTTTCCATGCACGAAGTACTTTATATACAGCACGCCACGAACAGTTTACAAACTTATCAGGCTTGGAAATGCTATGACTCTTGGCCCGAAAGCTAATGATCATGCCTTTTGAAAGTCAGGTAAACCGCTCTATTCTCACATTACTACTACGAGGGTACTCAAGGTACCCTCCGCCACACGCAGTCAGGTGGCTTGCGGAGTATGGATGTAGATGTAGATGTACACTGTACTATTTCCCGCCACCCTGGACGCGTTTTATACCCGCTCCTCTGCTAGTACCTCCACTTGCCGTCTGCGAGTGGTTATTGCACGTTGACGTCAAACACGGTCGGTGGTCGCTTTATTGTGACTGGACCGTATACAACGTCTGCACTTAAACTTTACCCACACAGTTTCCTATTAGAGATATTTTTCCAGTTGCAGAGTCTGAAAATCCTGTCCGGTACTAGCCTTAAAACCGGCTTGTATCTAGGTGACACTATTTTTGCTGCAACCCGCAGCTCGACTCCTTTTACAGGAACTCCGACATATTAGGTGTATATAGCATCATCAGTGGTGGTCAGGTTTGGTCCAGTTGTACGTTTCCGTTTACCGGATAGTTAGGTTTGTTTTAGCACAACGTACAAAATTTTGTTAAGACTTTTCTTAATATCGTAAAAAGTCGACGTAGCAGTGCCGAATCTACATCTCTACATCTACATCCATACTCCGCAAGCCACCTGACGGTGTGCGACGGAGGGTACTTTGAGTGCCTCTATCGGTTCTCCCCTCTATTCCAGTCTCGTATTGTTCGTGGAAAGAAAGATTGTCGCTATGCCTCTGTGTAGGCTCTCATCTTTCTGATTTTATCCTCATGTTCTCTTTGCGAGATATACGTAGGAGGGAGCAATATACTGCTTGACTCCTCGGTGAAGGTATTGTCTCGAAACTTCAACATAAGCCCGTACCGAGCTACTGAGCGTCTCTCTTGCAGAGTCTTCCACTGGAGTTTATCTATCATCTCCGTAACGCTTTCGCGATTACTAAATGATCCTGTAACGAAGCGCGCTGCTCTCCGTTGGATCTTCTTTATCTCTTCTATCAACCCTATCTGGTACGGATCCCACACTGGTGAGCAATATTCAAGCACTGGGCGAACAAGTGTACTGTAACCTACTTCCTTTGTTTTCGGATTGCATTTCCTTGGGATTCTTCCAATGAATCTCAGTCTGGCATGTGCTTTACCGACGATTAATTTTATATGGTCATTCCATTTTAAATCACTCATAATGCCTACTCCCAGATAATTTATGGAATTAACTGCTTCCAGTTCCTGACTTGCTATATTGTAGCTAAATGATAAAGGATCTTTCTTTCTAAGTATTCGCAGCACGTTACACTTGACTACACAGAGATTCAGTTACCATTCCCTGCAACATGCGTCAATTCGTTGCAGAGCCTCCTGCATTTCAGTACAATTTTCCATTGTTACAACCTCTCGATATACTACAGCATCATCCGCAAAAAGCCTCAGTGAACTTACGATGTTATCCACAAGGACATTTATGTATATTGTGGATAGAGACGGTCCTACGACACTCCCCTGCGGCACACCTGAAATCACTCTCACTTCGGAAGACTTCTCTCCATTGAGAATGACATGTGCGTTCTGTTATCTAGGGACTCTTCAATCCAATCACAGAATTGGTCTGATAGTCCACATGCTCTTACTTTGTTCATTAAACGACTGTGGGGAACTATCGAACGCCTTGCGTAAGTCAAGAAACACGGCATCCACCTGGGAACCCGTGCTATAGCCCTCTGAGTCTGGTGGATGAATAGCGCGAGCAGGGTTTCACACGATCGTCTTTTTCTAAACCCATGCTGGTTCCTACAGAGGAGATTTCTAGTCTCCAGAAAAGTCATTATAGTCGAACATAATACGTGTTCCAAAATTCTACAACTGATCGACGTTAGAGATATAGGTCTATAGTTCTGCACATCTGTTCGACGTCCCTTCTTGAAAACGGGCAGAATCATCGGCTTGATTTTTATCAAGCACTCCCACTTTATCTTCCAATCTTAACAGTTTATATTTACCCCTAACAACCATCTTACTTACTCGATTGTACTGTATCGTGCTTTAATAAATTTTAAGCGATCATAAAGTTGGGATTTAATGCCGCTAGCTAAGTGGACTTCAGCAACACAATGGAGCCAGCGCCTTCTAAAGTACTGCTGACTAAGCAGCCTTAGACTTTTTTACGAGCCCGTGACAAATAACGATACATACTGTAAGTAGGCTGTTTAGGTTTTTATATTGGTAACGCCACGTAGTGCTCCTGTATGAAAATCACTGGCTGTGCTGTGTGCAGTCTGTTGCTGGTTGGCATTGTTGTAATATTCGCTATTGCAGTGCTGGGCAGTTGGATGTGAACAGCGGGTAGCGTTGCGCAGTTGGAGGTGAGCCGCCAGCAGTGGTGGATGTGGGGAGAGAGATGGCAGAATTTTGAGAGCGGACGACATGGACGTGTGTCCATCAGAAAGAGTAAATTTGTAATACTGTATATCATGAACTGATAGATGTATGATGACTTTTGAATATTATTAAGGTAAATACATTGTTCTCTATCAAAATCTTTCATTTGCTAACTATGCCTATCAGTTGTTAGTGCCTTCAGTAGTTAGCATCTTTTATTTAGCTGGCAGTATTGGCGCTCGCTGTATTGCAGTAGTTCGAGTAATGAAGATTTTTGTGAGGTAAGTAATTCATGAAAGGTGTAGGTTATTGTTAGTCAGGGCCATTCTTTTGTAGGGATTATTGAAAGTCAGACTGCGTTGGGCTAAAAATATTGTGTGTCAGTTTAGTGACGATCAGAATAAGTAAAGAGAGAAATGTCTGAGTACGTTCAGTTTTGCTCAGCTGCTTGAAAATCAAATAACGTAAGGGGTTTATTAGCACAATCATTCACAAATTTTCCAAAGGAGACGTTTCATATGGATCTTGGCAGGGTCGTTTCGGCTTTATAGCCATGGGTTGCTGCTTTCGCCCAATAACTACAGATCATCTGTAAAATTCGTTTACCAAACAAGTTTAGTATCCACATCCGACTATCCAGATTCACGTTTTCGGTGGTTTCCCTAAGTGACTCGAAGCTAATGCCATGACGATTCCTTTTGGAGGTCACCGTCGATTTCCTTCCCAATCCATAAACTGATCTTAGTTTGTGCCACAGCTCTAATGACCTCGTTCTCCACTGGACGTTGAACTCTAAGGGAGAGCGAAAACGACATTTTAAATGAGTTTGTATTTTATGCATTTCTAGTCTCACTTTTTTAATCAAATTCATCTCAGACTACTTTATCAAGGGTATTAATAACCTCCGTGCTGAACGCCATAAATCCGAGGACACCGACACACACAACCTGTAATCTGTTTATCGATCGCTAATATAAAGGGGCACAGGGAGCAGAGGAAACAATCTTTGGTGCATTTCAAGTAAACCTTGTCTCCACCTCCTGAAGATGATATGTAGGAAACCCTTTGAAACGCCGCGTCAAAATGACACTGCCACTCGGATATGTACCCAGAAAATTTCATCAGTGAAATTCGCCGTGAAATTGTTTACTCTTATATCAAATAGGAATTAATTTGTCTAATCATTTCAGCAACGTCCAAATAGATTTTTTTTTTTTTTTACAGCAGCCATTACACCTGTTCTTTGTCTCTAACAGCGAACATCAACCATCAATTTGAAGCATAAGCTTTCCTTTCCGATCAGATGTCACAGGTGGCGTCGGCGACTTACCAGAAACTGTTGCAAAACTGATTCTAACATAAACAGCGCGAACATGCAATAGCTAAGTGAAACTCGACATTCAAGAACAGCTATTACAGTGCTAATAAACACGTTATTCTTTCATTCGTAACAGCTATAGCGGCTAGAAAATATTCCGTTCGTTTATAGCTTTCATTATTCAACAGAATCCAAATTAGAAACCCAGCGTTGAATAAATGATTTACGGATCGTAACTTACTAAGATGACTGACTGATGTGTTATGTAATGCATGTGAATTTAATTGTAGACTCTGTATTTTTTCTCTTCAAGAGGTGAATTGAGTTAAACTCCTCAACCACTTTCTTCTGCGGTTGTTAATAAATTACTAATGTGTAATTGTATGTTCTAATAAATAAATGACTCTCGGTGTTTACTCAAGGAGAAGGTTTGGGGCCTAACCAAGGCAAGAATAACACAGAAGACAACAAAAACAAGTCACGGACAAGATTTCATAAAACAGATTATTATTAGGCTACAATCACGTGTCACGTAAGACATTTCATAAGCTAAAGTACCTACGATGGTCTCTCTTAGAAGGTTGACAACCAAAGAGAGATTTGGAAAGGGAAGCAGTAGTTGAAAAGTGAGACAGGAGTGTAAATTATTCCCTTTATTGTTCACTCTCTAAATTGAACAAGAGATGAACAAAACCAAGAAAAAATTTAGAAATTGAATTCAAGTTCAAGAAGAAGATATCACAACTTTGCGATTTGTCGATAACACTGTAGTTCTTCGTGAGACAGTAAAGAATTTTGGGAGATCAGTTAACCTGAGTGGACAGTGCCTTCAGGAGAGGTTTGAAAATGAATACCAACGAAAGTAAAACATGGCTTATGGCGTGTACTTGAACTAAATCAGGTAACGTTGTCGGTATTAGATTAGAAAATGAGACACTGAAAGTAGAAGACGAGTTTTGCTAGTTAGGATAAAAAGTAAGTGACAACATCGGTAGAAAAAAATGTGTAGACCCTGTTATTCACTGCGAACGGATCTCAAACTTGGATATGGTTAAGGAAATTTGATTATAACATTTCACAATTAAACGCAACAGCTCGGGATCTCATAGATCTGCGAATGCACTACGTCAGCTAAACTTAGTATCTGTCATACCATTATTTACGCAATCGATGATTCAGTATCCCACAGTGAGCCAACAACATGGGGTGTGAGTGCAGGAGACGTTGTTGGTTTTATACACCTTCAAAAGATATTGGGAAGGCAGCCTACTCTCTTGCATTGCTGCAACTAACCACGACAAAGCTAATTGTCATGAATAATTACAAACCGACAAAAATTGGCTGTAGGTGAATTACAGTATTAAACCTTTCATATAAACATTATTTATGTAACATAAATAATGTAACAAACATCGCTCACAAAATTTGTTAGGCCGTTGCATAAGGTCGTAGCGCTTTTGTTTTGCATGTTGATATTCCGGTAGCTATGGGTTTGTCCAATGATTTTTTTATTTATAGTTCACTGTTGCTATTTTAGTTTACAAACTGCCATTTCGTTATTTGGAGATAGTGAGTGGAACTGAAGACGTTAGAAAATGGAATCCCAAGTAGAGAAATCGGAACATTTCCGATATATTCTTCTGTTCGAGGTCAACAGAGGGGTGACAGCAGCGGAGGCAACCAGCAATATTTGCGCCGTGTGTAAGGATAATGCCATTGGACACAGCGCGGCAAGAAAATGTTTTTTTCTCGTTTTGAGGAGGATCGATTTGACATTAGTGACTCTCCACGTTCAGTAAGACCTTCGGAGTTTGATGAATATTGTCTAAACGCATTAATCGACAATGACCCACGTCAGTGTAATCGAGAATGTGATGAACTGTGATCATTCCACCATCGTGTGAAATTTGCATGCAGTGGGGAAGGTACAAAAATCTGGGTATCGGTACCACATGCTCTAAGCCAAAATATGTTCATCTCTGCTTGCTCGTTTTCAGTTGCTTCGTGAACAACATCGACTATTCCCATCCTGTGTCGTTATTGTTGACGAGAAACGGTGTGCTACGTAAGGAGAAAGATGGGATGGTTGAGCCCAAACAAAGTAACAAATAGCCGTACAAAGACCTGTGCACATCCATAAAAGATGATGCTATGCATTTGGTGGAACAGCGACTGTGCAGTGTGCTACGAATTGCTTCCACAAAGTCTAATCATTACTGCTGACACTTATTTTTAACAACTGAGAAGTCTTGCGGTCGCAATCCAAGATCAGAAACCAGGAAAACTGCATGAAGTTATGCTACTCCACGATAATGCCCTCACGCATTCTGCTAGACTGACAAAAAAAAAACTATAAAGGGGTTCGGTTGGGATGTAATTCAGTACCGACCTTATTCATCCGCTCTTGCACCCACAGATTTTCACCTTTTCCTCTCTCTGTCGAATAACCTCCAAAGAACTTCCTTTCTCGACGAAAATCCGCTCCCATAATGGCTCGAAGCGTTCTTCGCCTCAAAATCACGTTATTTCCACAATCACAGAATCCAAATGTTTCCCCAGCGTTGGCAGGCTGTTGTAAATAGTGATGGAGAATATATATTATTAATGACTAAAGTCTCTCTTACGTGTATCTGTTGTGTTTATCAAACTTGTAGAGTAACGCTACGAACTTGTATACCAATCCAAAACTTGACACAATATCTCTACAAAACTGTCTTGGGGTACTAACAGAAAATTTTTAAGTATGTCTTTCGTATACGATAAACGCCTCCACTTCCTGACACATTTTGACCTGAGGAACAGTTCAGCGGCACAGCGGCTTCAACTAAATAGCTTTCAAGTTCTTCCGACTACATTTGCGACAACGGTTGCGGAAAACGATGAGGTGACTGGAGACGGAATTCTAAAAGAACAATGATGTCTTTATTCCGAGCGTACGTAAACACGAGAATATTTTCTCAGAAACGACAAACAACTCAAACACTCTCGCCCGTAAATCAGCCGAAGGCGCTGAGGTGGGAGTCAAAGAGATGCAGACGGACATACATGTTCCGCTACACAAGATTTTCTTTTCCATTAGCACCGTGGATTTGTTTCGCTTAAGCAAAGTGCCGTACAAGAGCTTTCTACGTCGACCAATCGCAGGTCCCTGCAGATTACCTCTGTCTTATTCCTCCCCCCCCCCTCTTCTTTTCCCTCCCATGTCAATTGCTCGCTCTATCTCCACCGCTCTCCCCCACCTCTCTTAACTCTCTCTCTCTCTCTCTCTCTCTCTCTCTCTCTCACACACACACACAAACACACACACACACACACACACACACAATGGCCAGAGAGAGGCGTACGGGGAGTAGTGGGAAATCGAGAGGGGACAAGAAAATAAATTAAGTAGGGGAAAGTATAATACGTAAGAGCAGGATCAGACTATGAATGTGTGATGGGCTACATGAAGAACAAAGCTATACAGGGTGAGTCACTATTGCCACCAAGAATAACTCCGAAAGTAAGATAGGAGCTGAAAAGTTTGTGAGACAAAAGTTGCATGGGACAACCGGGCCCATAACATGACGTTGGTTTTTTGTTGCTGGGTGGGGTCGCGTCACAGATATGAAGGCCAACTTTGTTTTCTTTTTTTTTTTTTTAATGGGATGTTATAGTTTGGTACTTATTTCCGATATCGGCTATCGAGACAAATCCAATGATGTGTAACAGTAAGGTCTTCGAAGGTCAACGAAGGTCAAAAAGGTGGCATGAACGTCCAATTACAGAAGGTGTTCGAAGTGATGGCCATTGGTATCAATGCAGTGCTGCAATCTTCTTATCGTGGATCGAGTGGTATTCCCTATCACATCGGCACTTATCGAAGCACATGCTCTGACAATTCTCTCTCGCATATCTTCAGGGGTAGTTGGAACGTCTTTATAAACAATGTCTTTTACGAATCCCCACAAGAAAAAATCGTGAGGCGTCAAGTCAGGTGAACAAGCCGGCCACGACACATCTCCTTCGCGTCCAACGCAACGATTTGGGAATTGTCTCTGCAGCTCATTTCTAGCCATCAGCGAAAAATGTGCCGGACACCCATCGTATTGATACCACATTCTGTTCCTTGTTCCTAAGGGTATATCTTCCAAAAACATATCTTATGTTTCTTGCAGGAATGTGGTGAACTTCCCACCATTAAGATTTCCTTCGATGAAATAGGGATTTATAATTCTGCCCTCCAGAATCCCACACCATACATTCATCGGCCACGGTTTTTGGTGTGCAACTTGCCGCAGCCAACATCGATTTTCAGTTGCCCAATAATGCATGTTATGCAAATTAACATTTCCATGGTTCGTGAATGTAGCCTCGTCAGTAAATAAATCAAATTAATAAATATGTCATTCCCCTGAATCTGAAGTTGAGCCCATCGGCAGAATTCAGTGCGACGCATACAATCCGTACCAGTTAATTCTTGGTGGAGGCTGATATGGTAAGGATGATATTTATGGCGATGCAGAACACGAACAACACTGCTCTGGCTCATGCCAGATTCCCTTGCGATTTGACGCGAGCTAACACAATGACCTCGAACCACAGTGGCAAGAGTACCAATTTCCGTTTCCTCGTTAGTAACTTTCCTTTGCCAGATATGTTTATGATGCATTAAAGATCCAGTTGTTCTCAGTTTATCATACACATATTTAAATGCACGACGTGTAGGCTGACTACGTTGAGGATATCGTTCAGTGAATAAGTCTCTAGCTCTCTCTGAATTTCGTTGGCATTCTCCGTAAATGAGAATCATATCGACTTGTTCTTCGAAGGAATACATCATTCAGATTCGCTTGATTCGACGGTACTAGTGTTACCGTTCCTATTAGTGTTGTATTGCGAAAATGTCGAGTGGTGTTTACATGTCAATGGCACGTTAGATGGCGACGCTGTATTCTGTGAATATTTACTATTTCCACGATATAAGAGAGAGAATTGACCAAGCATGTGCTTCGATAAGTGCCGAAGTGATAAGGAATACCACTCAATCCATGATAAGAAGATTGCAGCACTGCACTGATACCAATGGTCACCACTTCGCACACCTGTGACCTTAGTTGACCTTCAAAGACCTTACTGTTACACATCATTGGGTTCGTCTCGATAGCCGCTATCAGAAAATAAGTACCAAACAATAGCGTCCCATTTAAGAAAACAAAGTTCACCTTCATTTCTCTGACGCAACCCTACGTAGCAACAAAAAAACCAACATTATATTATGGCCCCCGTTGTCCCATGTAACATTTTTCCCGCAAACTTTTCAGTTACTATCATACTTTCGGAGTTATTCTAGGTGGCAGTAGTTAGTGCCTCACCCTGTATAAAACTGATTTCATTCCATCACCGGCGTGAGTACCGTCGAACATTTATGGGACATAATCTAGAGGCCAGTTCGTGCACAAAATGAGGCACTGGTAACACTTTAGCGATTACGGACGGCCACAGAGGCGGCATGGCTCAATATTTCTGCAGGGGACTTCCAACGACTTGCTGAGTCAGTGCCACGTCAAGCTGCCGCGCTATGACGGGCAAAAGGAGGTCCGACACGATATTGGGAGGTATCGCACGATTTTTGCCACCTCAGTGTATATATGTACATTCACAATGAGTTTACAGGTTAATGTTTAAATATGACAACCAGGGCGCAGCACTGTGTGTCACATCATGTAAGTCTTTCAGACCACTTTTAGAAGCATACAGTAGGCAGTTCTCAACAACATGTCCTTCTGTCTGCTCCTCAGCACCACTGCCATACGCAACACTTTCACAATAATCCTACTGCGACAAGATGTAGCTACATCTCCCCTGCCCCTTTCGGTTGCGGTTGAGTTTCAATAGGGAAGATTAAACCCTGCGACCTTTGTCGTTGGGTTTTCCATTACGTGGGGGTTCTGGGGTGGATGCTCATTCCACAGTCGCTTCCACTTATTGGTGCAACGGAAACGTCTGTGTCTCCAAGATCGACAAAAAGTGGCTTGCGTGACATCAGCCGTGTAGTTGGTAGATTCTGGAAAGCGCTAATTGCGTGGGTTCAAATGGCTCTAAGCACTATGGGTCCTAACATCTGAGGTCATCAGTCCCCCTAAATTTAGAACTACTTAAACCTAACTAACCTAAGAACATCACACACATCCATGTCAGAGGCAGGATTCGAACCTGCGACCGTACCAGCAGCACGGTTCTGGACTGAAGCGCCTAGAACCGCTCCGCCACAGCGGCCGGCAATTGTGTATGAAACTCCCCATAGCACCCCCATCAGATTTGGTGGTAAAATGACCCAGTGGATAGCCCATCAAAAACTGAACACAGATCAAGCATGAAAACAAGAAAAAGGTGCACTGAACTGTGAAGAAAGAAGCAAAATGGAAACAGTGAACGGTCCAAGCTCAAGATGTGCAACACTGAGTGACTGGCAATAAGCACGGCGTCGTGGTTGTGTGGTCAGGATACTGGACTGCCGGTCGCAGGTTCGAATCCTGCCTCGGGCATGGGTGTGTGTGATGTCCTTAGGTTAGTTAGGTTTAAGTAGTTCTAAATTCTAGGGGACTTATGACCTAAGATGTTGAGTCCCATAGTGCTCAGAGCCATTTGAACCATTTTTTTACTGGACTGCAAAGCGGGAGATCCGTGTTCAACCCTCCCTCGTGACCCATTTTCCTTTTTTTCACAAATTTATGAACTGTCTGTCCGGCCATTGGCGTGTCTGTTCTCCTTCTACAGTCTTTGCAGTTGTCATACTATACATTGATTACAGAATGTGAGTCATGCTGTAAGAGTATACTACTGTCACAAGTAAATGCGATGAATATTGAGAGAAGGCGAGATGCCTCATAGACTCTTCACAGAAATAAAAACAACAAACAAAAGGATGTGAACTACGTTACAACGAAGGAATTCAAGAATCAAAACCTCCAAAACGAAACGAAAGAGATGTAACATGTTGTACTTGTGCAGAACAAATAGGAGGTACGTACGTTTAGACGTTCCTTCGTTACATGTCGCTGTTGCAAACGGACGTTACACCACGATACAGACACAAAAATTTGAATACAGCGAACAGACACGTCAATGACCGGACAGACACTTAACAAATTTGTGAAAAGAAAAAGTGGGCCTTGAGGGAGACTTGAATCCAGATCTGCCCCTTCGCAGTTCAACATCGTGACCACATGACCACGACGCCACGGCCATTAAAAGTCGTTCGATGTTGGACATTACGACCGTACGGGCTGTAAGGGAATATGCATGTGGTATGGGTGACGAAATGAAATGCAAACTCTCTCTCATCAACTCGCCGAAAATCAAAGTTCTAAACTGTTCACAAGTTCTATATCAGTTCGGTGCCCCCACGTGCCAATGCACGAAAAGATTTACCCACACATTGCACACCAGAAACACTTCAATAAACCCCCTTAAACGTGGTTGCACTTACCAAGTTTGGTTACGTTTCGTCTACAGGGCGCCAACTCACATTCACCCGGTACCCAACGTTCCACAAAAGTATTTAATATAAATGCTGGCAGGATTCGCTACGCAAAAATCACGTACACACTCAAGCATTTTTTTTAAATTTCACAAATTCGTGTTTCTTTCCAATAAGAATTTTAGATCTTGCCGAGTTCCTTAAGATCTTGGAGACGGTTCTATAAACCACGACTGACTGCGTGAGTTATCTTTAGAAAACCGTTAAAGCTTCACAGTACGTCAAACTATAAATTCGGTGATGGGTACACTCTGAAACCTTATAAGTGCGGCTTGTATCACAAGCAACGCGAAAAGAAATATGTTCATCTTACGCCGAAAAAATATCTATGTCCTAAAGCAGATCCTCTGAATAATTCACACACGCCAACTAGCAGCAATATCACCACCCGTCAGATAAACTTTCTCCTAACATACACTCACCGCCTCCAACGACGTCCGAATCTAGACTCCTGTCCCAACTACCGCTGTTAACATAGGAAATCTCGATCGAGCAGTATTGAAGTTATTTGAGCTACTGAATGTGAAAACTGTTCAAATTCTTAATTTTAACCTTATATACACATGTGATACATCATAATATACCGGCATTTTCCGACAAATGTTATGCTGCTAGCAGTTTTCTTTTATCTATCATGATTTATTTATAAAGAATAATTTCTATGGTTTTCCTCTGTTTTCGGATTTATGAATGTAAAAATTAAGAAACAATTTAAATTATACAGTACATAACTTCCTATTTACCTAAAATTTACATTATTACGTCAACTTTTAATGTTTCTCTCTTTATTTGGTAAGGAAAGCTGTTTTTAATTGCGCGAAATCCACTTTTCCGCCTCTTATTTAAATATGTGATGAATTTCAGTAAACCTGCTTTTACAGTCAGATATAGTTCTACGAGATGAATCCGTAGGTACTGTAATGTCTCTTACAGCGGTCTCTCCGCGATATTTTCAGAAATTTTATAAATTATATAACTCAGTACATATCTCGAAATATCTCTTCTTATCTTACCGATTCCTAAACTTTAATATACGATGATTATCAATGCAAAGTAGTTTCAAGCCCTATTATTCCTTAGAGCGTCCATTTACTCCATGGAATAGCTTCTCTGCTATCTATGTTTTCTCTTATGAAAAGAATGGAGGAGATCTTGCGGATTAGCCGTGAAAGAAGGAGGATGTATGTATTGTTGAGCTAGTTGCCATCTTGATGAGATTCTGTATGAGAAGGAATTTAATACATGAACTAAACTAAAGTAAGTGTGTTCGCGTATTATTTAACGGATTATTATTATTGACAGTGTCTGCTTACTACGCTGTGTTGCATGGGATCAGTGGGGAACGTCTGATTTACACTGGACGAACCTGCCGTTTTGTATGCTCAAGATATCCGGTTATTACTTCCTAAAAATAGGCTAACACGGTCTTACCAGCAGATCTCCGGTCTTCCCCATGTGATCACCGAAAGTTAATAATTATTACAAATGTCTTCAGGAGATCGACTGACAATTTTCGTCGCACCGAGACTTCGAAATTGCTTCACTGCCTTATGGAATTTAAGTTAAGCTCAATTTAATCAGGATAGAACAGTATTGAACTGTGTGAATGTGATAAGCCTGCTTTGTGAATGAAAATTCCCTTAATATACTTATGTTTTTACTATCCTGATCAGTGAAGCTAAATCAGGCCGGTGTGAGAGAGGTTCTTTAAATTTTAGATCCCACAAACAAAAAAAAAATTAAAGTACCTTATATGTTGCAAGCGCATGTGTTGCCGAGATATTCACTTTTACAGTTCAGGATTTATTTACAAAATTTAACTTACAATAACTTATAAACTAATCGAATATCGAAGGCGCATCCTCACACGAGTAATCGTCCATCTTTCTCGCTTCAAGTGAGCCTATTGGCTCTTCAGTGACGCATATGGTTCAATATTTATTAATTTTGGAGTGAGATATAATTTTGAACTGGACGCGAAAAGCGACCATTAGTAAGGAGCAGCCATTGCGCTCACCAACGGACGGTGTTTCTCGGGCACGCAGTCACCTTAGCGCCCGGTGGAAGCCCAGAGCCAACCCCATCAGTGGAGCATAGTGTGATACTGGCCCTCCACGTGCCCCTGTCAAGCTGATTTCAGCTGTCAACACGAATATGACCCGATCTTAGCCATCGCCTGTGCGTCCGCGGCCTATGTTTGTGATACGATACGACATGTCTCATCCCTTTGTAATAGGCTGCCGTGTTACAGCATCTTGAGCTTGAACCGTTCCATGTTCCTATTTTGCTTCTTTTTTCCACAGTTCAGTACAGTTTCTTCCTGTTTTTATCCTTCATCTGTGTTCAGTTTTTGACGGGCTATTCGACGGGTCATCTTACCTCTAAATCTAACGGGGGTTCGACGGGGAGTTTCCCCTGTTATAAATGTATTTTTATGCCACTTAATATGATTAAGAATTTTCACCCTCCCAGGGTTTCTTCTGACATCAGGAGGATCAGTATCAGACAACCGCTGACCGTGAGTACGGCTAACAGTTCCAGTAATTGTCCTCATAGCCTGAATCAGATGCAAGTATCTTAGATGCATGAGCGCTGTTTTCCATACAGAGCCACAACGTTTAGCAGCTTTTGAGCATTTGCTCCACGGTTGTTTTCGGCCAGATTGTGCAGCATATTTACTCTAGAGCTAAGCTTCTCTCACAAGTTCATGCACTGATGCTTAAATTGCAGTGCTCAATCGAGCGTGACACCTAGATATCTGTTAGGGACATTTTTCCAGAATGCGATTTTCACTCTGTAGCGGAATGTACGCTGATATGAGACTTCCTGGCTGATTAAAACTGTGTGGCGGACCGAGACTCAGACTCGGGACCTTTGCCTCTTGCGGTTTTGTTCGTTTCGTTTGGTCTGGGCGGACGTCACACGTTGACCGTTCATTCCTTTACTCAGTTTTTTTTATTACAGAAGATAATCGGTCCTCTGACCGAACACGTTGAGCTACCGTGCCGGCAACTGAGCTACATAAGCACGCCTCACGACCCGTCCTCACAGCTTCAGTTCTGCCAGTACCTCGTCTCCTACCTTCCAAACTTCACTGAAGCTCATCTGCAAACTAAGCAGAACTACCACTCCTGGAAGAAATGATATTGCGGAGACTTGGCTTAGCCACAGCCTGGGGTATGTTTCCAGAATGAGATTTTCACTCTGCAACCGAGAGTGCACTGATGTGAAACTTCTTCACTTCTTTCTTCCAGGAGTGCTAGTCCTGCTAGGTTTACAGTAGAGCTTCTGTGAAGTCTGGAAGGTATGAGACGAGGTACTGGCAGAATTGAAGCTGTGAGAACGGGACCTGAGTCGCGCTTACGGAGCTCAGCCGGTAGAGCACTTGCCCGCGAAAGATAAAGGTCCCGCGTTCGAGTCTCGGTGCGGCACACAGTTTTAATCTGCCAGGAAGGTTCAGTTAGGGACATGGTTTTGCGAAACTTCGACTCCGTCAAGTAACTCGTGTACCTTCGCATGTGCCTCCTTATATATGGTGATCGAACGCTGTTACGTCGGTTTTACTTTGATTTGCTTGGAGTTGACGTTTTTCGGCGTGTTTTTACGCTTCAATCAACGTAAACTAACGTCAGTCGCTATGCACCAATCCAGGAGACATTTCTCCGTGCCTCAATTGTCCAGCAGTGGCGTTCCTGTCTCTGTGTCCTGTGACGCTTCGTAAATAGAGATACGTGGATGGGGTTCTCCAGCCCATAGCAAGCAGGCAGTCATTGGTGGAAAGCCGATCATCGTTTTTTTGTCTTCCAGCATGGAAATGGCGAGTGATTTGTTGAGCTGAGGCCAATCTACCTGCTGTAACAATTAGGGGCAATCGATTGCGGCTTGTCTGGTCAACATGTTGTTGCACAGAGCAGCTGACTCTGGCTGCGACGGTTATCTTCGAATTGCGGTATCATTGACTTGGTGGTAAGTGACGACCCTCGTATCGTCTCCGTCGGGTGACCATAATGCGGCCACCATCAAACAAGCTAACATCACAGCTCTTTCCCATTGCGTTATTAGGTTGTCACATCATCAGCTACTACAGGGTCTGATGACATGTCAGTCAACTTTCGATTTATAATTAATTTACCACTCCTCTTCAACAACTTGTTTTTTGCTTCGAACGTATAAAACTTGCTCTTAATTCCATTAATAAAAGCTGTGCTCTCCCTCCCTCCCTCTCTCCCTCTCTCTCTCTCTCTCTCTCTCTCTCTCTCTCTCTCTCTCTCCCTCCCCTGAACGTTTTATATTCAATTCTTCAAAGTGCAAAGACTCCCTTCAGTCGGCATACGTAGCCCTACAACAAGCTGGCAAAACATTTCGGCACATATTGATACTCCACCTGCAAAAGTATTGTTAATATTACAACAGTAAACAGTAACCTTCTCATAATCACCAAATGCAAGATCTCCATACAAGTGATTAGGCTTGACGAACAGAATTTTGTCGGTGGATAATTTTTCAAATGTTCAAATGTGTGAATTCCTAAGGGACCAAACTGCTGAGGTCATCGGTCGCTAGACTTACACACTACTTAAACTAACCTATGCTAAAAACAACACACACACACACACACACACACACACACACACACACATGCCCTAGGGAGGACTCGGACCTCCGGCGTTTTAGGGGCCGTGCAGTCCGTGACATGGCCACTCCTCGAGGCGGAGAATTTTTAATCGCCGATTAATTCCCTTCATACTATTCTTTATGTCTAGAGTCACACCATAGACATGACTGTAATTCATATCGATGTGATGAACAACCATATACCGTTGTGGAAACACATTTTCAGGAAATGGGTGATATATAATCGATTAATTTGGCCGGTTGTCTTACCAACTCATCATAGAACATTCATATGTAGAGATTTCAAGCAAAAATGAGCTACCGCTGTTATTACAAAAGTTTACTTTGTCTAAAAGATTGGGCAAGTTTCTTGCACATCATACATAACACTATCTATATCAAAGTAGCCGAAATACCGTCCACATAGAACACATTCGTTGATCACCAAGGTCGTCGCTCCTCACTCAATTTGGTTTTCTCTGTGGGGATGGATAAATAGTGAAGCATGTAGAGAAAAAACAAACTCAGTATCAAAAGATATGAATCAGCCAACGGAATTACCAACAGTGCAGCACTTGTAAAAGTTAACCAAGGGATTCCGTCCAGAGGGCCACCTAATGAAGACTGATCCACACCCGTCATCATAAATAAACAAGGAGGTGTTAAAAATATTAACTGTAACAATGAGCTGAAACTCAAGGCAAATTGTGGCATCGCCCAGAGATTATGGTGCCGTAACAAAGTCAGCAAAGCGCGTCGATACAACAGACATTAGCGAGGGCTGACTGCAATCCACAACAACCAGTGGGAGACACTCCAGAAGACATGACCGCCTTCTCAGTATAGCAGTACCCTCACATTGAGGTCGATACAGTGTCGAGCGTGCAAGACTCTGCCACCGCTCGTGACCTCGTCAGAAGGAGTGAACATCATAATGTAGGACCAAAGAGTTGTTAAAATTTGTAATGAACTTGTACTGTTGTAAACGTCAAACGGTATACTTAAAGAGAACTGTCTGTTAGTTGTTACATTAAGTGTGTCAAAGTTAAGTCAATTTTTTATTAATTTATGTGGTAAAGTGAACTAATATTTCATGTGTTCTATTTTGAGGGCCTTCTCCCATAGCTATCAAAGAACTCGGCGTTGCGACCTGACTAAAGTAGTTTCGGCTGGTCACAACACAAATAAACTGAAGAACTTCATTAAGCACGCTGCTTTTGGTGGGATTTATGTGATATAGAATTACTTGCTATGTACTATAGACTTAATTGTTACCGATTAAGGGCCACACTCACGAAATCTGGCATGTTAATTTAAGTGTCGATATCGTTTCTTAATGTATATTTTTGGTAATCATATTTAACAGAGTTCTTTCTGCGTGATATGTTGAAAGTTAATCGCAGTGCACTGTGGCAAAAGGTTACTAAGGCCCCAAACTCAATGCAAAGTTGGAAAAGAAGCTGTTTGCCTCCCTAATCCACATATACTGTACAAGAAATATTGTTGTAAGTTTGGTGAAATGAAGCGAGAGTATCTACGGATTTAATGTAATTTTCGGGCTTTCCACGAAACTATCAAATTTTGAGGTAGAGCTAATGCTCATCATGACTGACTGGTAGTTTCTCGCGTGTTGCTTGTACTCACGCCTCGTGTCTCGAGATGCTTCGAGCATCCGTCGATGACTTATTCAAATAAAAAATAATATTGCGTATGGCCGCCTGATGCAAGTACTTTTATTAAATAAAAGTATATGGTTCCCGAGACCTTGTCAAACATCTAACTTATATATAAACGACGTTTCAGAAGTAATGGTCAATATTCACGGATATGACAAGAATGATGATTCGAAACAAAATGCCACGTAAACATGGGCTCCAAAACACATACCTTAACAGCTATGAGCAATTCCTGACCTTCGATATCGTGAAACAAATCTCTTTTACTATAACATTGCTTTCCATATCTTGGGAGTATCGACCAAAACAAGAAAACAATGTCCAGTAAACATGTGCTAGAAAACGCATACCTTAAAAGTTACGAGCACTTGTTCATTAGAAGAGTTGTGTTTCAAAGTATCGAAGATGAACAAGTTCTTATAGCTCTTAAGGTACGCATTTTTACTGGACATCTTTTCTTGTTTTGGTCCATATTACCACTCCCCAAATTATGAAAGCAAAGAGCTTGCAATAGAGGAGATTTATTTCAAGGTATCGAAGATCAAGAATTGTAGTGGAACAATGTTCAAAACATGACTGAAAATACGTTCACTAAATAGAGATAAGAACATCTATGATTGACATGTCATCTAAAGTCGACGTACAATTTTAAAATGTTAGAAATAAGGAAATAAAGTAATACAGAATGCTATGCTTGTAACGTACGTTGTTGTTCTACATTGTTTAGCTCTGGTATTTACAGGGTCACAGAGGAAGCATCCTAGGTTTTGGAGAGGAAAGCCGTAATTGTAATGATCTGCACTACAACAGAAACAAGAAGCACAACTGAAGGAAAAATAATGTAATGTGTGTTCCAGCTCACAAGCGACATTGAAGCAGATAGTTCCTGTGACTTAATATGGGCAGAGGTTATATTCGACAACCGGAATAAATTAATAACTAGCTCCTTTTACTGACCCCCGGTCACAGATGAAACAGCTGCTGAACAGTTCAAAGAAAACTTGAGTCTCATCACAAATAGGTACCTTACTCATACAATTGTAGTTGGCAGTGACTTCAATCTACCTTCCGTATGTTGACAAAAATATATTTTCAGACCCTATTTTAGATGGAAAACATCTTCCGTAATTGTTCTAAATGCTTTTTTAAAATTATTTTGAACAATTAGTTCACGAGGCCATTCAAATAATAAATGGTTACGAAAACACACTTGACCTCTTACAAGGGGAAGGCCTCAGACACGGCCAACCGATTCGGCTCAAATTTGGCAGGTCGCTTGTGTACAACCTAAAGCGAAGGAATCTAAGATATTTTGGGTCAACATCCCCGCAATTTTGAGAAAATCACCCCTAAAGGTTATGACGAGCAGTCGACCCAAAATTGGAGGGATCGATAGATAATTGTAAATAGAGCATTTTTCATCATCAGTTATGGGGTCCGAAAACACATATTTTTCCAGAAATCGAGGAAACAAACTTTTACAACTGGCCTTTCTGTACCCACATGGTAAACGCTTTCTGCCGACGGCGCCGATAGCGCAACGGCCAAAGTAACTGACTGTCAACCGGAGAACCCGGGTTCGAATTTCGAAGAAACTTGGCGGATGTTCTTCTTTTAGTTTGTATTGTTCCATATCTCAATTGATTAGGGATAGAACGATTAATAAGGTAAGTAAATCAATAAGGAATGGTAATAATAAGGTAGACAAATAAATTTCTCAAACCTCTTGGGATAGCAAACAACTATAATGCTATTCCAGGCCACTTTACAATGGCTCTTCCAGTCACTGTTATGTGTCCTGACTTTCCTTCGAACAACTAGATGGATGGTACTTGTCATTTAAACATTCGATCCCTCTAATTTTGAGTCGATTGCTCGTCACAACCTGTAGGGGTGATTTTCTCAAAAACGCGGGGCTGTTGACCCAAAATATCTTACATTCCTTCGTTTTGAGTTGTACACAGGCGACCTGCCAAATTTGAGCCGAATCGGTTGGCCGTGTCTGAGGCCTTCCCCTTGTTAGCCGCAAATAATCCTGAGCATTACGACGGATACAGGGATTACAGTCGTAGCGAGGCTCAATTCCATAACAAAGAAATTCACCAAAACTAAACGCGAAATATATATATTTATAAAAGCAACATAAAATTCGGTTGACGTCTTTTTAAGAGACAGTCTCTAATCCTTCCTAACTATGTAAGTGAAGACCATATGTGGCTTAGGTTCAAGGAAATAGTATCAACAGCATTCGAGAGATTCACACCAAATAAATTAATAAGAGACGGAACTGATCCCCAATGGTACACAAAACACGACAGAAAGCTGCTGCAGGAGCACCGAAAAAGGCACGTATAATTTAGACCAGGGGTCTCCAAACTACGGTCCGCGGGCCGAAACTGGCCCGCGAGGGCCGGCAAACCGGCCCGCGTTAGCTGGCCAGACATCCCCGGTATCCGGCCCGCCAAATATTTGAGGTGGTACCTGTACTGCCAACAACTGACGCCTATCGCGACCAATACACCGCGACATTGGCTCTGCTACTCGCTACAAGACTACACAAGTAAACTTATTGTTGCGCCACTTGAAATAACAATGTGTTGACATACTCTACCTCTGTTACGTCTTGCAGTAATAGTGTTGCTAACAATAATTTTGAGATTTCGTTATCTTTGCAGGACGCTTTCGTGAAGAATGTGCAGTGACATACTTTTTTGTCGGTGAAATTCGCCAGAATTTCGGTCAGGTACGTCCACCAATCAAAATTATGTACTTAAATGAAAATCGTAGTTCGTTTCAGTGCTAGCTATTCCCACAACCTTAGATTTTTGCGATTTCATCTTTCTTTTAGCCTTACATTACGGTGGAGTGCTAGGGTGCTTTAATCCCACTAGGTAGATCTTAGCCCTTATGACCTCGTGGAGGAGTCAATGTGGCCCGCGGACTAAAGTTTGGAGACCCCTGATTTAGACGAACACAAAATCTCCAAGATTGACAAAGTTTTACTGAGGCTCGAATTTGGTGCGGATTTCAATGCATTTAACAGTTTCCACAACGAAACTCTCTCTAGAAATGTGGCGGAAAATCCAAAGAGATTCTGGTTCTATGTTAAGTAAACCAGCGGAAAGGGTCAGTAAGTGATGGGGAGGAGGAGGAGGAGGGGGAGACAAGGGACCCAACCCTTCGGAGCAGGTAAAATCGTGGCAAATGTCCGGCGTGGCAAATGTCCGCACACCAAACAAACACACACGGCTCGAGTGGAGAAAATCCCCGACCCCGCAGGGAATCGAACTCGGGCCCACATGATCGAAAGTCAGCAACGCTAACCACAGTATACCGAATCGAGAAGTGCCTGATTTATCCACATTAGAGCTTGGTTCTCCCAGCTTCACGGTGACGTAGCGAGCACCGCTTCCCCGGCGGTCTGGCCCCGTGACACACTCCGGAACCGGGCCCTTCCGCCGCCGGCGCCAGCTTCCACCTGTGGCGCTTTGGCCGCCCGACTGCCGGCAGACAAGTGGCTGTGCGGCTAGCAGGCAGCGACCAGTTCCCTGCGCGGTCGTCTCACCGCCGGCGGCGAGCCGTGTGTCGGCTGCTGTGGCGCGCCTCTGTCAACACGGCCACGACAAACAGCCGCGCGTAGGACAGTGTCGGCGGCGCCTTGCCGCAAAGGAGCAGCGCGAAATTCAACACGCCGCCGCCAAAGTTTATTGAGCACACCGCTCCTCTTTGCCGAGTGGACTCCCGTCTGCTCAAATAGAGGTGGGGAGAGATCTTGTCCTGTTGTCCAGTGACGCAACAGTGAGGCTCTCAGCTATACATTTGTTCCATATCTAGAGTGACCCTGTTTCGCTGCGGATGTTCGCACTAAGCAACCACTCTAAGGTAACGTCCATTAATTACGTAAGAGTTTTTCCATTTCTTTTTTAATTTGTACTACCTTGTCCCCTTGGTAAGATTTGGTGGGACCCCTCTCCCTGCCCCTTACGTAATGTTTATCCCGTATTCGGGTAAAAACACGCAAAAATGACATTTCTTATACATTGATTAAGACACTCCAATAGAAAGTTTATTAAAAATATTTTTAATATGTGATTAAAAATAAAATAAAGTGTTATTTATCACATATTAAAAACACTGTTTAATACACTTTCTGTTAAAATGTTTTAAACAATGTTTAAATATTTAAAATAAATATGCCCAGCCTGAGTTGTACTCGGGCAGACGGACAGATCGACTGAAAGGCTCCACAAAAATGGGATTAACCGTTTTGTGGTCAAAACTCTTTCCTCGGCCTGGTTTGTTTTCTAATATATAATAAGGAAATGTGGTTCTCCCGTGAGCAAACACAATTTTCCTTGTTTCGCTACCCTTGCGTGTTTCGGAGAAGTTTCTCCGTCTTTACCCATACATGCTTCAGAGAAGTCTCTCCCTCTTCAGTGGTATTTATTTATTATCTGTTGAAGAATACAGAAAGAATTTATGCATTGTGATATTTACCAGTTTTTGGGGTTGTAGTGTTTACAGTTCTATAAGTACTGAGAAAAATATTAAACTCAGGGATAAATAAACGGTCGCAGGTTCGAATCCTGCCTCGGGCATGGATGTGGGTGATGTCCTTAGTTTAGTTAGGTTTAAGTAGTTCTAAGTTCTAGGGGACTGATGACCTTAGAAGTTAAGTCCCATAGTGCTCAGAGCCATTTGAACCATTTTTGTTACGTTGATATTTACGTAATTTGCAGTAACTGCACACTCCATTCTCGTCAGCTGTATTTTCCTTGAAGTTTCAGCAGTTATTTCGAATTTAGTTTTTGTGGTATGTAGCCGGAATCAGCCCAAAGTACGCTGTGCCTCCTTGCTGACGATTTACGTTCCACGCTTGGACTTCGTTAGGTGTTTCATCGACACTGAATTTCTCATAGCAGTACAACAAACTTGTGTTTTATTCACGGACTTGCAGTATCTCATAGTGTTTCTTCTTTGACAAAACTTAACGAGCCAGGACTCTGCCTGTGTACTGAACTTTCAACCTGAACCGAACTTTTAACCAATTGCTTTTGCTGTGTACGCAGTCGCTCACGTTACACAGATCTATCTACAGAGGATGTCTCCGGTCAGACATTCTCCGGAGTAGCGCCACATAGTTCCGATCGGTTGCAATACTGAGGGCGCATTTAATGTGCCCTATTATGCTTCCTCTACAACACACTGAAATAGTCCTCTCTAATCGCCTATGGTTGTGCCTGCCGCCACAGAAGGCGCTGCAGCGACTACGTGCGTCATCCGCCAAATAGTTCGCATATAGAGATTCTATAAAAGCAGACGCACACCTTCGTTCATCTACATCTACGTGACTACGCTGCTTTCACAATAAAGTGCCTGGCAGAGGGTTCAATGAACCACCTTCATGCTGTCTCTCTACCGTTCCACTCTCGAACGGCACTCGGGAAAAACGTGCACTTAAATTTTGCTCTGATGATCATTTCTCCCTATGTAGGTGGGTGCCAACAGAATGTTTTCGCAATCGGAGGAGAAAACTGGTGGTTGAAATTTAATGAGAACATCCCGTCGCAACGAAAATCGCCTCTGTTTTCATGATTGCACCCCAATTCACGTATCATGTCTGTGACACTATCTCCTCTGGACCGACGAGGTCCAGTTACTGACCAGCTGTCGCTGTTATCATCACTGCCACAGGTCTACAGTTGCTGCAGTTATAGCCCACCAGCTATCTCCGAGTTATCAAAGTGGTTATCACATGATATGGCTAAACTGTAAACTAACTACAATAGTCCAGACTGAAATGTTAGTAAATACTGAGCTAAGTAGGTAGCTGAGATTCACACATTTTACTGCTGCGCCATGTCTGCTCATCATCAAAATAAAGATCTTGTACATCATCTTTATAAATTATTATTAAAGATTTCTTAATGCATTGCCCATCTTATTTTTTACGATCCTTTTTTTCGCACAGCTTCGCCTGTCTGCCAGTCTGAGATGTATATTGCACGCATCTCCTACTCCCACCTCTCTGTCGGTGTACATCTCTTCTTCCCTTTCTTTTTGTCAGTCACCTCCTCCCCTCTCTTCCTGTCCATCTTTTCCCCTCACCTACGGGTCCGTCTCCTCCTGCCCCCCTCTCCTTGCATCCATCGCCTCCTCCCCTTGTTCCTATGTCTATCTTCTCCTACCCCCTCTCTCTATCCATCTCTCTCTCTCTCCTCCTCTCCCAAACCAACTTTTCTCCTCCTCTACATTCTGTTTCTCCCCTGTCCGCAGCTCGTGGTCGTGTGGTAGCGTTCTCGCTTCCCACGCCCGGGTTCCCGGGTTCGATTCCCGGCGGGGTCAGGGATTTTTTCTGCCTCGTGATGACTGGGTGTTGTGTGATGTCCTTAGGTTAGTTAGGTTTAAGTAGTTCTAAGTACTAGGGGACTGATGACCATAGATGTTAAGTCCCATAGTGCTCAGAGGCATTTTGTTTCTCCCCTTTCTCCCTCCTCTTTCATCCATTGCTTCCTGCAACCCTCTCTCTGTCCATTCCCTCCTGCCCTCTCTCTCCCTATCTGTGCCCTCCTGCCCCCCATCTCTCTCCATCCCCTCCTATATCCATCTCAATCCTCCCCCAGCTATGTCCATCTGCACATGCGAGTAGCCACTGCAAAACAGATTGATAAAGAAGGTTGATACTACTCCCATATGCTACTCCCATAACTCTCTTGTCGTATTGGGCAGCCCAAGTCAGGGACTGAAAAACTTTTTGTTGCACTTATCTCCGCTCCTGTGGGAGCTAGGTGGCTTTAAACCCCCCAGTGCTGTTGCTTGTAAAGTGTGCTGTTTGTGTTTCAGATTTGATTGAAATCAATCCTCAGGTTTGAGAGGAGATGCTGGGCAGACATTCACATATGCTGCTATTCACATAGTGCCACCAAGTAGGAAATAACGATCTGAGAAGTCCTGCTAGTAGGCAGCACTACTTGACGAAAGCCGCCGGAGTGGCCGAGCGGTTCTAGGCGCTTCAGTCTGAAACAGCGCGACCGCTACGGTCGCAAGTTCGAATCCTGCCTCGGGCATGGATGTGTGTGATGTCCCTAGGTTAGTTAGGTTTAAGTAGTTCTAAGTTGTAGGGGACTAATGACCTGAGATGTTAAGTCCCATAGTGCTCAGAGCCATTTTTGAACTTAATGAAAGAGGTAGCTGGTCAATGAGAATACCTGCATTTGAATCAAAAGCCAGTTTAATATGTCAAGCGTAAGTGCCAAGAGATCTCAATGTCTAAACAATTTTGGTGGTTTCTTGGAACTTTAGGTATCCGGGAGTCATACGGCTGCCCTCCTGTGAACCGCGGATCCTCATTGGAGCACAGATCCCATTAATAGTGTTGCCAATTTCTAGTACCGTAAGTTTAATTATTCTCAGAGGTCGATAACGTTATTCTTCCAGTATAGAAAGCTTACAAGGAATTAAAGTGTGTTTTTGTGTGCAGAAGCGTATTTTTGACCACTTATTTTCTCGTTTTTGTAATCTAGTATCGTGGCTTAATAAGTGCAGAGGTAATTGATTGGTCTCGTAGGAGGTAGTGGAGGTATCAACCACCTGTAAATGGTTTTCGATTGAAGAGAGCGATTTAGCGAGGTTGAACTAGAGCTAATAAATGGTACTTGTTTCCGTGGAAGCTTGAAGTGCTATGATCCTAGCGTGACTGTCGACCTACATAGCTTTCGGGGGTTTCCCACTTCTGTCTCTGTGGAGATTTTTGCGAAAGTTGCGAACAACCAATTGCAGGTAGTTTATTGCCAGTTCTATATAATATCCAGTCGATTAATACGCCTTAGAAATATTTTTTAGCTCAGTCAAATTACTAAAGGCCAAATATTTATTGGGCAGCTGCATTGAACCTGTCTCACAGGTCGAAGAGAGGCTACTTCTTACAAAGACTGTGCAGGGACAGGGAACTGACATGAGTCGGCCGACAAATGTTTTCTAGATGTCCAGTGGCGCGATATGTCGCGTAATCTACTTCGCACGTCTGTTTTCGTGAGCAGTGAAAGAGTTCAAGAAAATTATAATTTTCTTTTTTATGTTGTGCTATTTGTAATAAGATATTCCGTCTTTTCAGGATAAGAATGGAGGATATATAAGTGCAATCCTCAGTACAATCCTCTCGTTTTTCACAAGTTTATAACTCCAACATCTAGTCCATCTCCCATAGCAACAACATAACCTTCGAACCCTTCTCTTACCGTTGCTAGAGAAGACCTACGACCGTGTAGGGCATTCCTGTCTTTTATTTAAATTCCACTGCCTCGAGTCATTTACTTGCTATTTACATATCTCCCTCAGTAAATATACTCGTATAACCTATGTAACAATAAACAAGGATCACACCGGAATTTTCCAACCAATCGCATGTTCTTGTTTGACGTCCGAAAATGCCCCTTCGTACCAATATGCTGATGACGTCGCTTTCCTTATCATGTATTCCACCATCCATTCATCCCAACAATACAGCGCGGCGTCGGCATCAGAGATGTTGCAGCAGTCGTCTCAGGTGGGAAGCTGCCGAATGCCCGCCTCTGCAGCCACACTGCCAGCTGCCAACCGACATCTCATTGCTGCAGGACATCAATACAAATAAACTCCTGTAAATAAATATTAGTAAAGTGAATTACATAGCGTCACGTCAGTTTTCAACTCACTTATTACTGTTCTCCTTCAATAACACTTCAAATTAAAATTGTATTTGTGCTGTTGAGGGTAACTCTGAAGTCAGAACTATACGTAGTTGTCACATAACAAGTATGTACAGTGTGTTGACTTAACAGTTATAATTTAACCTACGACACATTAAAGACACTAAAGATGTATCTCATATGTATTTATAGTTTATGTGATTGAAGTGTGCCTGTGTCCCGTATCTGCGATCTCACTCAATATTTCTTAGAGACATATGCGATCTACCTGATAATATCAGTGGAGGATGGAAACAGACGGCCTAGTGATTAATTTAAATGGAGGGGTGTATTGCACTTTAATCCCAACGGTTTACGAAATGTTTTGGTGAAGCTTCGCTACAAAATCTATGCATGTTAAGTGCAATAAGGTACTTTCAAATTTTATGAGCTAATTGACAATATGGGGTAATGTATCAGCTGCGTATTTACTTGTACGACACTGTGGAAATGATTATAGAACACGTAACCGAATAACAGACGCTGCAGCTGTTTCATAATCAATCTTTACTGCAGATAGGAAACTAGACCAGCACATGCTGATGAAATGAAGAAAGATACTATTCAGTGGATGACTTTGTTGAAATCATAAAACATTTCTCAAAAAACAATAACAAGTTTTCCATTGTTCAAGTGAAAATCGATTCTTTTATCGACTACAGTTGCTGGTGGCCTACTTTCTCTAAAAGAACCTGCCTGAGTTATGATTCGTATGGTAAAGTTGTCCCTAGACACATGAAAGGGGTTCTCGCTATTTCAACATTCCTTGAAATGAACTTTTCTGTCGAAAATCCGTATAGTGTTCCGTCCAATATGAATATTGCTGCCTTGACGATGGACACTTTTAAGCTGAGAAAAGCTGTGTAACCTTTGAAACTGCCTTCAAAGAACGCTTGCATATCTGTACTGGGCTATAAATGACAGCAAAATGGATGGCATCAAGAGATATTTCATCTACATCCCTCAAGACTAGATGAAATCCTGGAGTTCAGTCACTTCATGGCGGCCAACAACGGCGTCTCGTGAAGTAAATGAAGATGAGTAATGCACCACACAAAACATCATTTATTATTCAGGAACATGTAACAAATGATGTTTATTTCAATAATAGACGTTTATAGCATATAATTGTTTTAAAACAAGCAAATTAAGCCCAAAATTAATTTGGAAATCAAGTGTACTGCAGACAGAGAACATGTCCAACACCACCAAAGCCGTCCCCCTCTTTCCCCTTACGTTATATATAACTTTTACATGTATATAATAAGTAAATATACCTACAACAATAAACCAGAAATTAATGTTAGGAGATAAATTACATTAAACCGGTTTTATTCTGTATTTTGTCTCTACTGTAAAAGTAGGAAATGTGGATTTTCTGCCTGTCTGCAGTAAGCGGTTTATACGTGCCTGGTAGAGTAGTTCAGTATGGAAGGTACCCTCCGTGATACACAGTCGCTGTAAAGAAACATCTAAAGAAACAGCCACCACGGCGCAGTACGTACAAAACAAATCACAGAGCCATGAACGGAGGAATGTTAAATGAAAACGTGTTTACCTATCAAGAGAGCAGTGCGTGAAGCATTCAACGACTACCGTAACAGAATGTTATCGAAAGACCTCTCACAAAACCGAACGAAATTCTGGTCATATCCAGTGGCTGTCCCTTATTCTCCAAATTTATGATTTAGATACTCTCGTGAATGTCCGTGATATGATGTCTTGTGTCGCATAAATGAGTACTTGGTGCTGATCCTGAATCCGTGCAATCGGTATGCTTTTTAAATAGAGTTGAGAAACTTCTCCCAGTTTGGTCTATATAATTGGGGTCAGACTGCTGATAAGTGGTACATTAGAAAACCTATAACTTAAACCTATCACGAAAAAACTTTCCTGGTGTCTAAATTTTTGGCCATTGTTCTTAGGAATGTAATAAGCCAGGGTTATGTTTTTTGACACTAGGAATTTGCCTATTCATCTGTTAACTGTATTAGCTACCGGTTGCACGCACTTGTGCAATATTTTAGGACGAGTCGGACGAGTATTAACAATATCCGTGCCGGCCGGGGCGGCCGAGCGGTTCTAGACGCTACAGTCTGGAACCACGCGACCGCTGCGGTCGCAGGTTCGAATCCTGCCTCGGGCATGGATGTGTGTGATGTCCTTAGGTTATTTAGGTTTAAGTAGTTCTAAGTTCTAGGGGACTGATGACCTCAGAAGTTAAGGCCTATAGTTCTCAGAGCCATTTGAACCAACAATATCCGTTGTAAGCAGATCGTATTTTTACAGGTCCCTAGCAATGAATCATAGGCTGTCATATGCCTTAACTACGACTGAGATTATGTGATCATTCCATTTCATATCCTTACAAATTTTTACATCCCTGTATTTGTATGAGTTTACATTGATTCAGTTAGTGACAAATGGATATTTGGTGGAATACACAGTTTCAAATTTTTGAATATTCGAAGCAACTGGCCAATGTTTGTGTCATTTTGCAATGTTATAAAGATCTGTCTGAATATTGTGCAACTTTCCTTAGACAATACTTCATTACAGATAACCGTATCGTCTGCGCAAAATCTGAATTTCCTATTAAATTTGTCTGCCGGCTCATTAATATATACTATTAACATAAAGAGTTCCAACACACTTCCCTGGAGCAAAACTGAAGTTACTTTTACATCTGTCGATTACTGGCCCTCCAAGATAACGTGCTGTGTCGTCCCCACCAAGAAGTCTTCACCCCAGTCACAAATCTTGCCGAATACCCCACATGATAGTACTTACGGCAATAAGCCTAGGTGTGGTACTGAGCCCAATGTATTCCGAAAGCACAGAAATACTACATCTACCTGGATTAGAAAAACGCAATCTGGCTTTTGCAAGATCGATGTTTCCATACTGGTTGGCTTGGAAGAGGTCATTACCTGCAAGATATCTCATTATTTTTGAGATTCTGAGTATCTAAAACAGATGGAAGTCATAGATACCGGATAGCAGTTTTATTGATTGGTCCTGCTATCTTCGTTGTAGGCGGGTGTGACCTACACTCTCTTCCTAATTCTGGCCATAGTTATTTATTCGGGGGGATCTACGCTGTGTTATAATTAAAAGGGGGTTTACCTCAGCTTCAAATTACGTTCAGGATGCGATAGCTATTCAATAGAGCCCTGAAAATTTGTTAAATTATCATAATTTTAGCAGTCTCAAGGCCAGTAGGATTGGTATCTACATCACTCATCTTTGAAGTAGTGCGATAATGAAACTGGGGCAATACTCCTGTAATTCCCTTTGTCTTTGTACACTGGAAATGGAGTCCAGCATTTGTGCTTTTGGTTTGCAGCGCTATGTTTCATTTACATTGTCATCCATAACGGTCTGGACATAACTATTTTGGAAGAGACAATGATTTTCTTAGCGTTACAAAAATCTCCTGAGCTTACCTGAAACACTCAGACAGAACTGAGACATAGGCATATTTTAGGGAGTTTTGACTACATAACCAAATAGCCCATTATTCTTATTGTTCGACAACGTATCTTGCTGCATGTCAAACGTTTACTGTTTATAAATTCTCCATTGGATTTCAAGCTGCGAGGAATAATATCCATTCTAAATATTAGTAGTCTACATCACACGGGATTTACAGTATTAGATTTCTGTCCACGCATCGTCCGTGTTTTGTATCACTTGCTGATTTAAAATGTAACTTATTTTCATGTACAGCACCTCCCTCTCTTCACGCTCCTCCGTTCGGTGCAGTAGCCCCACTTTTTGTAGCACCATCGCTGGGTTTTCGAATACCAAGCTCATGCGGTTTCGCTCATGGCTACTAGCTTAGGGCTGTAGCTAGTTGTATGTTCCTTACGGATCTGCCCGAATCGCCTCCAGCTGACAATATGTTATATTTTTGTTGGTACTTAAATTATTTTAGCACGCTTTGCATGTCTTATTTTACTCTCACCGCACCAAATACTCCTTTTATTTTGTTTTAGGCACATCCCTATTTTATCACTTTGAGAAAGCATTCCAGCAGGTTTCAATATATCAGTGATATCGAACACGGGGAGAGGCTTCAGAACAGTGTAAAATAATGTTGTAACAGTTATTCACAGAAGTACCTTATGTACAGGACCATTGTACTCCATGTGACAATATTTTCTAAGCCAGTGTAAAAAGAAAAAAAATGTAAAATATTTCCACTCTAATCCCCGTTTAGATCACCTCCTGGTGCGTCTAAATTGGCTAGAAACGTGGTCGTAATTTTAATACAAAACTTTCTACAGTCAGAACGGTATTTCTGCCTTCTTATAAAAATATCGAGATTTGGCTCGGTTCCTCGCAGCTCTAAATAATATATACGCTTGTCAGTGGATATTTAAACGTAAAAATGAGGACAGCGCGAGTTGTCACAGATTCTTTTGGCCCGTGGGAGGGTGTCATGGAGATGCTGATAGAGATAGACGCACATTATATTGAGAAAGCGTAATTGCAAAGTTTCAAGGAACAGTTGTGACTGAGGAATCAAGGAATATACTATAACCCCCAATGTATCGCTACGACAGGGATCGCGAAGAGAAACAAAGGAAAGCTGAAGATTTAAATTTCGCGTTAAGAAATCATTCACGCAGGAGAATGCTATAGACATACCGTCGTCTGAACGTCGCACAGACTGTGGAAGACATAAAAATATACATCACTGGCGTTGAGAGGCGACTGAAAGAGTAGAAAGCAAGTAAGTCGCCAGGTCCGAATGGAACAGCTTGGGCCCGTACTTAGCTGTATTTATCGTGAACTTCTCGCACAGCACAAAATCTCAAGCGACTAGAAAAAAGCGCAGTTGACTCCAGTATTTAAGAAGGGTAAAGGATGGACCCGCAAAATTACAGACTAGTATCCTTAACATTAGTTTGCTGTAGAATTCTTGAGCATATTCTAAGTTCGGATGTTATAAGTTTCCTTGATGCAATAAACCTGCAGTCCACAAGTCAGCACGGATTTAGAAAGCATAGCTCGTAAAAACTCAGCCTGCCATTTTCTCACACGATACCTAGCAAACCTGGATGAAGGACACAGGCATATTCCGTATTCCTAGATTTCCGGAATGCGTTTGACACAGTGCCACACTCCATACTGCTAACGAAGGTCCGATCATACGCAACAGGTTCCCAGATATGTGAGTGGCTTGAAGACTTTTTGAGTGATACAACCCAGGACATTTTCTAGACAGCGAATGTTCATCAGAGACGAGTGTATCGTCAGGAGTGCCCCAGCAAAGAGTGATGTGACCTCTCTTGTCCTCTAGATACATAAACGATGTGACGGGCAGAGTCAGCAGAAATTTGCGACTGTTTGCTGATAATGTAGTGTCCGGGAAAGTGACGTGGTTGTGTGACTGTAGGAGGATACAAAAGGAACGATCAATGAGTAACACAACACATTTTTTTCTGAAAGCAGATTGGTTTTGTTCAGGATTCCTATGCACCGTATTATTCCCCACTCTTTAGGCTACAAAATTCTAATTTTCAACATAATCTCCGTTCAATGCGACAGCCGTACTGAAAGGGCCGATACGGTACCACTACAAAATGGCTCTAAGAACTATGGGACCTAACATCTGAGATCATCAGTCCCCTAGACTTAGAACTACTTAAACCTAACTAACCTAATGATATCACACACATCAATGGCCGAGGCAGGATTCGAACCTGCGACCGTAGCAGCAGCGCGTTTCCGGACTGAAGGGCCTATCTGCTCGGCCACAGCGGCTGGAGTACCACTACACTTATCGATATCGCAGCCTATATCAATAACCTCCCCATCTTTCACGTACTGCTTCCTACGGAGTACATCCTTGATTGGACCATACAGATGGAAGTTGGAAGATGTGAGAGCTGCGCTGTAGGTTGGATGAGGAAGAACATCTCAATGAAGTTTTGTGAGCTCCTCTAGGGTGCACAGACTTGTGTGAGGTCAATTGTGCAGCGAGGTGTTTAATTGTAATCTGTCGGTCACCTCGAACGAGTGTGTCCGTACGTTGCAACATTGCAGGAGTCACAGCTGTGCAGAGCCGGCCAACAGGCAGGAGATCGGACACGTTTGTGCGACCTTGTTGCAGTTATGACAGACCCGATTCACTAAGTGCCCTTCACTCATTGCAACGTTTGTATCCGGCAGACAAAATAGTCCAGACCATCCACGATGCCCTCCTCCGACTACAGCGACTGGGGAAGGTTATAGCTTTCTGCTGGGTTCCGGGGCATGTCGGCATTGCTGGGAATGAAAGGGCAGATCTCGCAGCCAAGGAGGCGTGTCTCGCCCCACAAGTATCTCAGTGTGCTATACCCCTGCACGTACTCACCTCGCTGTTGAGCTCACGAGTCATGCGTCGGTGGGAGGATGAGTGGCTGGAAGTGACTGACAATAAGCTCCGTATAGTCAAGCCCACAACGCGTGTGTGGTCTACTTCCTTTAGCCCCGTCGACGGGACGAGGTTCTCCTCACTTGGCTTCGGATAGGCCACAGTCCTATGACGCATGGCTTCCTACTCCGGCGGGAGGACCCTCCAATGTGTGGTGCTTGTGGCGTCCGGGTCACTGTGCGCCACGTTTTATTGGACTGCGTTTTATTTTCTGACCAGCGGGCCGTGGCTGACTTGCCAGCGGACCTGCCATCTCTTTTAGGTAACACTCGGACGAATGTGGTTAAAGTTTTAAAGTTCTGTGCCATGTTAAATGTTTTTACATAGATATTAGGGAGAGGATCTTAATTTGCTCACTGTGTGACAAGCTCGCCCATATTTTATGTAAGTGGCCAGCCAATGACAATTTACTGTGGCATTCTTGTTGCTACGTTTTCCCATTCCTTACGTTCTTCTTTCTTATGTAGCATTTTCCTTCTTTTCCTGCTTTCTTTGCGTGTGTGTTTGAGTTTTATTAGGTCTGTCCACATTCGTTCCCTTTAATGTGTGTCAGGGCGCTGATGACCTCGACGTTGAGCGCCCATAAGCCCCAACACACACACACGCACATACACACACACACACACACACACACACACACACACACACACACACACACACACACGCCTCTCCCAACGACTCACCCTGCTTTTGTTCACTGCCAGGTCTCCGTAGACATTCTGAAAAGCCTATGAATATCAGTGATGCTCTGATTTTCCACCAAAAGAAACTCAATGACAGCTCTCCGCTTTCTTGAGTCATCTGTCTCCTGACTGGTTTGATGCAACCCGCCACGAATTCTTGTCCTGTGCCAACCTCTGCATCTCAGAGTACCACTTGCACCCTACATCCTCAATTACTTGCTAGACGTGTTCCAATCTCTGTCTTCCTCTACAGTTTTTACCCTCTACAGCTCCCTCCAATTCCACGGAAGTTATTCCCTGATGTCTTAACAGATGTGTTACCACCCTGTCCTGTTTTCCATATATTCCTTTCCTTGCCGATTCTGCGAAGAACCTCCTCATTGCATGCCTCATCAGTCCACCTCATTTTCAACGTTCTTCTATAATACCACATCTCTTCTCTTCTGGTTTCCCCACAGTCCATGTTTCAGTACCATACAGTGCTGCGCTCCTAACGTAGAAGCAGTAGTAGACGCAGTAGTAGTGGTGGTAGTAGTAGTAGTAGCTTTATTCATCCGTAGATCTCTTGTTTACAAGGCTATAGGATATGTCAAACTATTTACAAGTTAAGCCCAATTTAAAATAAGCTTATTCGTATGTGCATACAATTACATACTTCTATTTAGAGACAATCGTTAGATTTACTCCTGGTATACAATACTTTTCCTACAAATAACTTATTAAATAATCTAATGCCACACTGTTCACTCATATCTCACTGCCAGTCACTGCACACTCTATACTCACATTGTATCATAGCACTTCACTCACTACGCACACACATACACACACACACACACACACACACACACACACACACACACACACACACGCTGTTGATCTCTGGGCCATTTTCTGTACCACAACTTCGCATTTGCTATCCTGAAAAAATGAGTCAGCATCGCTCTATAATGAGTGAGATGTTGAACTCAGAAAGAGGAAGAGGTGTTAGTATTGTGCAATGCATAGCTCGGGGGTAAGTTTTTCTAGAAAGGGAAAAAAGAAGGAAAAAACATAGTGTGAAGGTGTTATGTAGAATGTTGGATGTTTTATAATCTCATTATTATTTATTTGTATAACATTTTTTTTACCAAACTCCTACTCTGTTTTATCCAAGTAATTTTTTAATGTATAAAATGTATTGCATAACTGGTACGTTCTCAGAAATTTCTTTGCCGAATTAAGGTCTATGTTCGATACTAGCAGACTTCTCTTGGCCAACAACTCCCTTTTTGCCAGTGCTAGTCTGCGTTTTGTGTAGTCCATGCTCCGTTCGTCATGGGTTGCTTTGCTGCCTAAGTAGCAGAATTCATCTACTTCGTGATCAGCAGTCCTGATGCTAAATTTCTCGCTGTTCTCACTTCTGCTACTTCTCATTACTTTCCTCTTTCTTCGATTTTTCCCTCAATAGAATTTTGTATTAATTAGACTCCTCATTCCATTCAGTAGATCCTGTAATTCTTCTTCACTTTTACAGATGAGAGCAATTTCATCAGCGAATTTAATCCCACTTTTGAACCTTTCCTTTATTTCCGACGTTGCTTCTTCCATGTATAGATTGAACAGTATTGGCGAAAGACTACACCCCTGTCATACACCCTTTTTAATTTAAGTACTCCCTTACAGACGCCTTCCCGATGGTTACTTATAACGCGCCACCTGTCGGAACTTCGTGAAGGAATTGAGGCTGCTTAGGGAATATTCCACGATGCCCCATAACAAATTTCGCATCGTTTAAAACGAAATCGACTGAAAAAAAAGACGTGTTACGTTACTTATTGTAGGCCCCTAGTATATTTGGTGTAATGGGTGGCAGTTTGCTTTAAATGCAGGAAACTGGAAGCTAATGTAGATGACTAGATCCAGGGTCTCGGGTTAGAGTCCTGGCCGGGTCAGACGCATCTTCGCTCGGGGACTGGGTATTTGCGTTGTCCTCATCATTTTATCTACTCTTCATACCGCGGAAGTCGCCGAAAGACTTGCATGAAGCGGCCGGATGTTACCAGACGGTGTCTCCCGGTCAATAACGCCATATGATCATTTCGTTTCGGTGGTGCACTGCTTGACACAGTCATACAGTCACATCGTTTAAATGTCTGGGCGTAACGTTGCAAATTGGTGTTAAATCGAACAACCACGAAAGGAAGTAGTAGAAAAGGTGAATAGTAGGCTTAGGATGATTCGGGGAATTCTAGGAAGTGAAGTTCATACACAAAGGAGACCGCGAAAGGAAGACCATTGCGACCCAATCCTGAATACTGCACGAGTGTTTGGGATCCCCATCAAATCAGAAAGACATGGAAGCACTTCAAAGTCGTCCTTCTAGATTTAGTACCCGTAGGTTCGATCAACATTTGAAAATTATAGAGGTTCTTCGTAAACTCAAGGGGAAGTCCCTGGAGGGAAGACGAAGTTGTTTTCGCGAAACACTGTTGAGAAAATTCAGAGAACCGATATTTCTGTCTGACTGCAGAATAAATCTTTTGCCACCAAAGTACATTTCGCGTAAGGACTGAGAAGACGGGAAAAGAGAAATTAGGCCTCTTTCAGAGGCATATAGACAATCATTTTTCCTCGCGACATCTGCGAATGTAACAGGAAAGGGAATGACAAACAGTGGTACAAGGACACTCCTCCATGCACCGTGTGGCGCCTTGCAGAGAATGTATATAGATTACAATAATTACAGTACGGGAAAAACCCTTTAAGCAACCATTTGTTCTGATCTGCGTAGCCGATTGGAACGAGAAGAAAACCTCAATATACTTTTCATTGGGAAGTACCCTATGCCATGCACTCTACAATGAATTTCAGAGTAATATTGTAGATGTAGATCAAAAGCATTCACGTTTCAAATAGCAGGAGCAGCTGACAATGACGACAGTAGCTTTCGGTTTCTTCGTAAGATGCTAGTACGAAACAAATACAAATATAATTTTTGTGATGTATTTTAGTCGTTACGAACTATATGCCGTGAATAATATTGGTAATAACTTGAGGCTAGTCCACATGATCCGTAAGAACCCACTAATGATATAAAAACCGTAATAGTTTTCTTGCAATTTTCTGATGACGTAATGGTTTTGCCGAATATATAAGAAAATTTGCAAAGAGAGATATTTAAACGACAAACGGTATGCGACGACTGAGAGCTAAGAAAATCAGGAGCAAAGTCGTGTTATACGATTCAGTCAGATAACAAGTGTCACACTTCCGCTATCTGGTGAATGACATTACATTTGACTAGGACTCAGATATAGATAATAAACTGACTAAGTAACATTACATACGTAAAACAATATAAAGAACATTACGTAAATAAACAACACGAGAAATAATGTTAAGTTTTTACAAAATGAAGCAAGCCATCATGATGTTTGCTTATAGCTGCGAAAATCAGATGTTAAAAAAAAAATCATTTGGGATGATCAAAAAATACTTGCCACAGACCCAAAATGATAGAATCAGAAAACAGAAGGGAACGGAGAACATTTAATTAAAAATCAATGATTTTGAACGAAATACAGTGTCATTACACAGCGACAGAAATGAGAAACATCACAACTTATTTACAACTGAGGCAGAGTACGAAAGATATTTGAAAGCAACAGATAAGTTAGGGATATAGATGACAACGTTAAAACTGTCATCCAGATCAAATCTGTAACACGGATCGCTGTTTTTAAAGTATTTGCTTTGTTTACTTTTTGTACGGCTTTTGATTGTTAATACGTATAATTTGATACAAAAATAAGCTAAATTTCCTTTGTAAAGTAGCGAGATACTTTATTATTAAATATTTAAAACTGATTTACTAGAGCTAATTATTCTTCAAAAATCATATCTTATGTCTGACTGTGGATTTAATCTCAGATTTTGCCACCTTTCTTTTTTCAACACCACTAGAAGAATGGTTACGGCATGGAGTTTCACAGCAAATTTTATGAGTATCAGTATCCGATTCGACGTGCAGGTCACCCAGAAAGGAAATTTCTTGCGTCGACTGCATACAGCAGGTCATACAACACAAAAGGAAAGTATGAAGCCCGCTTTACGCGAGCGACTGTCTGGTCGAAACTGACTACTTGTGGGTGCGCGATACGTGCTTACGTGTAAATCAGCCACCGACATGTCGTGAGTGGAACTATAACGACAGTGATTAATTGACTGTGTGGAATGTGCTGATATAAAATCTTGAATCTACTGCAGACTGCACATGCAAAGCGGCGTCACCTGATAATATCATAAACTAACCTATTTGTGCTGAGATCGCTCCTATTATAATAATGAGTTTTGTTCTTTTGTATGGCCTTTGTTTGCTTGGTTTTCATGACACACTGCAGAAGTTGCACGAGAGACTGGTACTTTCCCCATTAGCATCCGTCCAAACAGAGATCAAGTATCTGGAAACAAAAATGTATTTACGTTTGACATTACATGGACTAACAGGAAGCTATCCATAGATGAGAAAGTACAAAGATGAGTGCTTTTTAATTAAAACCGTTTCAACAGTGCCAAATTCGTAACTTCTAAACGAGAAGAATAATTTTCGATTTTATTAGGCATTTAAAAAAAAAAGAAGATACTAAGTGTGAAGTAATGAAACGATATTTACTACATTTACGACCTTTGCGAAGAACATCCTCTATGATTTTTGCTTTTGTCATTAATAAAATTTATTACCATTGCTTATTTCTAAATTGTCTCTATCTTTAGATTTTTTCTGAAAAGGGTGGTCTCTCAAAAGTTTACTTTCCTAGTTCATGTGTCAGACTATACAGAAAACAGGTCTAACAACACACGCTATTTTGGCGCTGACGTGTAAGCAGAAAGGCCACCCAACACAGGCGAGGAAGTACAGTAATAAATCACCAAGAACGCTGCAGTAGACTCACTTGCAACGAATAGTGAGTTGAGACAAAAAGTTGCTTTTGTAAAAGAGGATTTACGTATGTTAGATGTTGAGCATATTTAGCTATTGTCAATTGCAGATCGATAGCAGTATCGCCTTTGTGTAGACTGATACCTGTAACAATCAAATACCGCGTTGAAAGTCCAGGCAGTTCTCCGAAGGAAATTATTGTGCCCATTATGAAGTGTATAGTTGCTGTCCTCCTCTCAATAACGATCAAACTGTGAAACATGTAAGACTGCGTGTAATGTGAAACCCTCTCTTTTCGATTAAAAGTTTCAGGAGACAGCTAGGGAAGCACTTTGTTTGGAGTGCCAATTTTGGATTTATAATTGGAGATTGGTGGTACGATGTTGGTGAAAGGTCTTTTCCTAGGCAGAGTCTAGGCAGAGGGAGTGTTGTCTCTGCCCGGCTGTGTGTATAGCCAGGGATATGGCAGTACCTTCTGGACGTTCACTGGGAGCAAGCGCTGGCTACAGTTGAATGTGGACTGGGGCTTCGTATCTGTAACGTGGATGGTATAGTGACGATATGAATGCCCACCCCGTCCGATGCCCGTTTACGGCTTATGAAGGTTGCTACAAGCCACATCAAAGTCCGCGCCGCTCTGCTTGGAATCCAGGGCGGTTATTACCACAGTTACCTTTAAAAGAATTATCGTAATCGTCCAGATTCCTGTTTGAATGTAGTCAAGGAAGGTGAGCTGCCGAAGTGAGATACAAGCAGCAGTTGTAGGTAGTTTGCCCGGCTACCACATTTGGTAACAGAAAAGAAAAACTGCAGTGGGCCAGTTAAGTTGTCTGGATGTTTAGTGATTGTTCTAGGTTAACGTTATTTGCAATAGGGTTAAAGAATTCTCAGTTTAAAATAAGAGTTGTATTGTGTGTGTTGCCTTAACTCACAAGGGACCAGTAGATCTTTTAGTCACGTATTTCGATGAGCCTGAAGTATGTTTTAGAGGGACCCCTCAAAAGTAGCTCGGTAGTGGCTTTCCAAGTGACGGTTCCTATTTTGTCAGAAAATCGATGCTGAAGTTTTATTAGAACTTGCTATACCTTTAACTTGAGGCGTGTTCCGACCTGCCCGTATACTACTCCTTTTTGTTATTTCGTCAAGCAGAATATCCTTAAATGGTACATGTCATGCAAGAAAATTACTGAAAATAGTTCGCCGTATTAACTTTATTAACAAATGAATCATTACATCGAGCTGTCTTCAAATGTGTATTCCATTTGTTCCAGAATATGTTACATAATCATCTTACTGGCTACCACATTTATTGCTTTCTGTACTAGAATCGAATTCAGGATGGAATTTGTCATAGAAGTAATCATGACACAAATTCATAGATCACCACGCAACCTAATGAAAGCTACGGACTTGCAGGCACTCGGATTTTTCGTAAGCAATACCGGAAAACATAGTTCATTTAAATTAAAAAAGATTGTTCTTACTTCGATAAGCTTCGATGTGAACCATTCGTATTTGATAATTCCCATGAAAGCAGGTGCACTGAATTGAAACAGGATTAGTGAATGTATTTTTATGTAATTTTCACTCGAATTGTCTCCTCTATTAGTCTTTAGTTATTTGGGAGTTTTTCGAATTTTAGCCTGCCTGTAAAAATAAACATGGCAGGCTAGTCAAAGTGTTGAAGGTTTCGGTGAAATAATTTTTAAGGTCCATGTACATGCTTTTCTGTCACATGCAAAGACCTGATCGTAAAATGGGTCATCAGGCTACCCTCCTCACGAATTACGCGAACGTTGTCCAAATATTTGGAATTTTAACAATGAATCACAAACGTTTGAAGAAAATTTGACCCTATTTATTAATGAAATTAAAACGACGAAAATGACTATTTTTAATAATTATGCATTATGTAATAATATTCTTGACAATAAAATTGGAAAGAAGGTACACCGGCAGGATTTGAATATGTACTGCCAGAACAAGTGCGAAAATTATCGCGCAATCAGCTTAAGAGCTCATGCATTCAAATTGCTGACATGAATCACACACAGAAAAATCGAAAATAAAATCGAAGATGTGTTAGATGACGATCAGTTTGGCTTTAGGGAACGTAAAGGCACCAGAAAGGCAGTTCTGACATTGCGGTGGGTAATGGAAGCAAGACTAAAAAAAATTAAGACACGTTTCTACGATCTGTCGGCCTGGAAATATCGTTCGACAGTGTCTAATGGTGCTAGATGTTGGAAAGCCTGAAAAAATATGAGTAAGCTATAGGGAGAGACGGATAATATACAACATGTACAGCGAAGAGGGAATAATGAGAGTGGAAGATCAAGTACGAGGTGCTCGTATTAAAAAGGGTATAAGACAGGAATGTAATCTTTCGCCCCTTCACTTGAGTCTGTACATAGAAGAAGCAGTGACGGAAATAAAAGACAGGTTCAGGAGCGGGATTAAATTCAAGTTGAAAGGATGTCAACGATAATATTTGCTGATGGCGTTGTTATCCTCAGTGAAAGTAAAGAAGAATTACACGATCTGTTGAATGGAGTGAACAGTCTAAGGAGTACAGAATATGGACTGAGAGTAAATCAAAGACGAAAGTAATGAGAAGCAGCAGAAATGAGAACAGCGAGAAACTTAACATCAGATTTGATGGTCACGAAGCAAATGAAGTAAAGGAATTCTGCTACCTGGGCAGCAAAATAATCCATGCCAAACTGAGCAATGAGGCATTAAAGGCAGACTAGCACTGGCAAAAGGGGCATTCCTGACCAAGAGAAGTCTGCTAGTATCAAACATAGGCCTTAATTTGAGGAACAAATGTCTGAGAATGTGCATTTGGAGCACAGCATTGTATGGTAGTGGAATATGGGCTGTGGGAAAACCGTAACAGAAGAGAATCGAAGCATTTGAGATGTGGTGCTGATGTTGAGAATTAGGTGGACTGATAAAGTAAGTAATGAGGAGGTACTGCGCAAAATCAGTGAGGTAAGGAATATGTGGAGAACACTGACAAGAAGAAGGGACGGGATGGTAAGACATCTGTTAAGACATCGGGGAATAACTTCCCTGGTATTAGAGGGAGCTGTAGAGGGTACAAACTGTAGAGGAAAATAGAGATTGGAATAAACCCAGCAAATAATTGAGGACGTGTGTTGCAAGTGCTACTCTGAGATGAAGAGGTTGACAGAGGAGAGAAATTCGTGGCGGGCTGCATCAAACCAGTCAGAAGACTGATGTCTGAAAGAAAAAAAAAACTGCCAGCATGGCGGCCAGAAACCTAGCCACTGCACTGCTGCCACATGATTCAAATATGTCTAACATTTCACGTATAGGAGGTAATTACAAAACTTCAATGTCGGTTTTCTCAGAAATTGGCGGCTATCACACAAAAAGCCACTAACCAGGTGCTCAGTACAGGTCTCTGTGCGACATATCTAAGTCTCATCAAAATCTATAATTAACAGGTCTGGTGATCCCTTCGTGAGCTATGTATTGGTACCTGTTAACAGGCAGAAGAATAACTAACCTAGCTATTGTTTTGAGTGTTAAAATATTGTTCAGGTTAAAGAAATATTTCAGTTTGTCAGTTTTGTTGAGCCAGCTAGTGGCTGATGTTAGGTAACGAGGTAATTGTCACGTTATCATTGCCTTTTTTATAAAAGCTATTATAATATTTTCACTTGAGCATTCAAATTTAAACAATGTAAGTATTACCTTACTGTATGTGTTCTTCTAATCAGTGAGAGATTGTTTTAATACCAAAAAAGATTTTTAAGGTTGGCCGTTATGCAGAGGCAGCAATTATTAATTTTATTGATCATGTTTCTTGAAACTGAAAGGAAATTTTCCTTTTGGCTGCAACTTAGAATGTTTTCGTTATAATTACACGTGTTTGTTAAATTAAATTTTAATCTTCAAAATAAATTGGTCAAACTGTAGTTCTATGTTTTCACCTTAGTCGACCTGCAACATCGAGGAACAGATCCAGTAGTGTCATAAAATTGGTAGGAGAGTGGCTTAGGTTCAGGAAAATACAACTAAAGTAAGTTATGAATTAGATTAGCTTTTCAGAGTATATCGGCACCTCGTTTGACCCAGAGTGCATATGGAGACAGTGAGGGACCCAGATTATTGCAGAAGACAATAGTTATACAATGAGTTACTGAAGAGAGGAATAGAACCACAGGGAGACGTAGCGGAATTGATTGAATATGTAGGTCATGGTGGTACAGAAGGCAACCAATCGAAAAGAGGTAAGCTTGGCCACTGCTTCTTTTGTGCCACTCTGAAAGTGACGTCGGAAATTGCGAAAGGGAGTGACAATTCTTTTCCTACAGACAATCAAATTAGAAGACTACAGGCTAGATGTGCTCATTATATAGAACGATTAGAGGAGTTGGAGGGTGTGAATCAAGGGGGGGGGGGGGGGGACGTATAAATGGATATAAAAAAAATGTGGGTGGCTGGCTTCGTAGCATGGGCAGAATTATAAGTGAGCCTATGAGTGTAGGGGGACATGAGGAGAGATGTCACCTGGCGGAGAATATGATTTCAGAAAAATTGTTCATAACTTTTTCTAATCCTTTGCAAGGATTTCCATTCCATTGGAAAACTTATTCAGTTTTTCCAACAGAAAGTCCATATTGTGGGCATTAAAGATCTCGAGATATTAAAGTTAGTAGCTGCTAAAGCAAAGGGAGGTTTGTTGTAATGTGTTTTAAGTAATACAAGAGGGGAGTACAATAAATCATTTTAGTGTAGGAATATGTCAAATTTATCCATCTCAGACATTGCTCATCTATAATGAATATGGGAAAGAAAAAAGCTTCTCAGGAGTCTAGGACTAACAATGTGGATAAAGTCCGAGAAAGTACATTAGCGTTGTGTTAATCATATTACGAAAAACAAATCGTCCGACATATCTTCCACAGTATTTTGTAAAATCCCTGAGACCTGGGCACATTTAGATGAGCTGGTGCGAAAGGTGCAAGCGATGGAATATGAAGATTTTAGAAGGGTAAAGGGGATCGACATAATGAACAATCTGGGGGGAATTGGAATAGGAACTGTTTCAGTTGTGGCAACAGAGGTCATCAGTATAAAAGTTGACCCACTAGAGGTCAGACATTGAACTGTAGTCTCAGAAGAAAGGCGAGGAAGCAATATCTTCTTTCAGATTGTGATGAACAGTGTCATGTACGGACGAATTGCCTGAAGAAGGGTGTGGATCAGGAGATTTGACAATTACTGCCACGAAAAGAGGTGAAGGAGAGGCAATTGTTGCCGTAAGGGCAGGTGAGATAATAAAGTACCTTTTGTTTGTTGCACTGAACCACTCCATGCATTTCTCGAATTAGGAAGTGCTAGCTTGGCCATGTATTATAATTGTTTCTGTACCAATAAAGCTAATTGTAAATGGTATACGTCGAAACAAAAATCGGCACGGTATAAAGTAGTTAATCAATCGAGTATCAGGGTGAAACGAGAGGTATCGGTAAAGATTGGTATAGAAGGATTTATCTGCAACGTTAGTGTTCGTGTCATGAAGGCAGTGACTTCTGTTTTGGGAACCACTGGTACTGACTGGAGAGAGTGTAAGTTTTCGTTTAGATGCAGGCCACAGGAGAATTTTTCGTTTTGCAGCCAGAAGGAGATGGGAGACGCTGTGGTTGCTAGTGGTAGCCGGCAGTTGTGGCCGAGCGGTTCTAGGCGCTTCAGTCCGGAACCGCGCTGCTGCTACGGTCTCAGGTTCGAATCCAGTCTCTGGCATGGATGTGTGTGATGTCCTTAGGTTAGTTAGGTTTAAGTAGTTCTGTCTAGGGGACTGATGACTCAGATGTTAAGTCCCATAGTGCTTAGAGCCATGTGAACCATTTTTGCTAGTGGTAAACAAGTAGTTCTGGGGGAAGAAGGAAAAGAAGAAAAGATGCTAGAAGGAAAATCGGGTATTTAGATACAGAAACTCAGAAGGATATAAAACTGTTGTGTTCTGAGTTTTTGGATGTGTTGACCCCGAAGTTAGAGCTTAGTGAAATATAATACTGAACTGACTGATAACACCCCAGTAAAAAGACATTCCACTACCTATAGCAGAATGAAGGAGCTAAAGCTTGATTGACAGCGCGTTTGACAAAGGGATCATTCATCCTTAAAAATCTCGTTATGCATCATCCATATTCTTGGTACCCAAACCGAATGGGAACATAAACTAATCACTCATTATTGGGAACTGAATAAGAAGATTACTTTACGTTCAGTACCTCTACCGGACCTACATTCTAACTTTGGGTGGTTTCATGGAGCAAGGACATTTGTCACATCAGACCTGAATCAGGCCCACAATCATTCCTTTTGCTGTGGCGCTAAAACGGTTACTGCATTCGTCACTAAGTGGCACATTTTTTTAATTGGATGGACTACCGACGGATAGTATATTTTCTGATATTAAGTTTCAATTTATGTATCACTGTCTTGGCGACTTAGTAATTTACAGTCGTTCATATATTTAGCATTTGCATGAAGTCTTCAAGAGACTGAGAAGAGACAGACTAATCATCAGCCCGCAACATGAAATTTGAGTGTTCCTTGATGAGATTCTTTGGGGCACATTGTTGTGATGGAGGGTATAACCATATATCTGGATGGTATTCAAGCACTTAGTCGGTCTCCAACCCCCAAAAATGTGAAGGTGGTAGCAAGTTTCATTGCCATGATCTATTTATTTTCAATCGTAAAGATGGCTAGTAAGGCTGGCTGTTTTGTAGAGACATTAGAGGAAAGTGTTAGTAAACAAAACGGTTGTTAATTTTGGGATGATTTTTATTGAAACTAAAAGAAATTTTCCTTTTGCGATTTAACTTCAAAAGTTTTGTAGTTTCTTGTAATTTCTGAAATTGCTAATAAAATAGTCTAGATCACAAAGCATATTTATTTAAAGGCACTGGTCTCGATCATCACATGATCATCTTCAGATTAATTTCAAATATTACATTGCGATCACTGATTGTCTCCAACAATGCTTTCAAAAATAATTTGTTGTAATTGTATGTATTTGCTGAATTAAATTATAACGCTAAAAGTACAATGGTTGAACTTTAGATGTACGTTTCCCGCCCCAATCATCCAGCACATCAAGGAAGTCCTGTAGTACTCCAATAGACTCGCAACAAGTAGTCAGTTGAGACAAGAAAATCGCTCTTGTGAAAGAGGCTTTACGTATTAGAGATGTAGATCATAGCAGAGAATTTGCATCTATTGTCAAACAAGTAAATAGTGATTTTCCAAAGGAAGTTAGAGTGTCCATAATGAAGAGTACTATCGCTGTTCTTCCCTTAAAAATGATCAAAATGTGGACTAGGCACAACAGCGAGTTGTGGAAAACCGGCTCTTTTCGACTAAAAGTTTCAGGAAGTATATCCCGCAGGAATCTCGAGCCTGCAAACTGCAACGGATCACGCAGAACTAGAGAAGCACCTTGCTTGGCATAGATGGTATGGTAATTTGCGGGCTCTCTTAGTCACCGCGACTCTGCAGCCGAAACATTGTCTGTGTGCGTTAACCCTAGATGTTTGTCCATCCATCTTACAATAGCAACCTTGCGCCAAACAATTAAAAATAATGGAACCCGAAGTCCCGTCCTACATACACCGTAAGTTGACTTCAAGAGTATAGATTTGATTTTATACCTTGCTCAACAGCTATTTTACACCGTTCCATGATTTCAAGGCAAACGTTTTGTTCCATTGAAAATCATGTTTGTTGATGCTAAAAATCTTGTTGTTAAAACTAATGAAATAGCTTCGGAGAACGAATGTCAAATTACACGTTCGTTAGTGAATGTTGATTTCTTAACATATTATTCGTGTCTTTCATATGTATTTGTAATAGAATCTTAGAACATGTGTCGTGTTCCAAGATTGTGAAATTTCTCGAGGAACACGATCTATCGCCACATAGCCAACACGGATTCAGGAAACATAGGTCTTTCCCAAGAAGACTGCTTCTTTATTCACACGAAGTAAAGTGAGTTATCGACAGGGGATCTCAAGCTGTTTCCATGTTTTTAGAGTTCCAGAAGTCTTTTGATCCCGTTCCTAGGCACTCAGCTTCTAATTAACCCGTTTGCCTACGGAGTAACGTCTCAGCTGAGCGACTGGATTCGCAGCCAAAGAGGTATCTGCCGTTTCCTAAGGTAGTAAAGTCATGAGAAGATCAAAACTAATCACTAGATGATTAAGACAAGATATCTGAATGTTGCAAAAAGTGCCAGTTAAAAGTGTGATGTTCTCTAAGTGAGTAGTTAAAAAACTGCGTTATATTTCGGTTACAGGTTAAGGAACACAAATTTAAAGTCCGTTGACTCAACTACGAGGGTCGTTTTTAAAAAGCCATTAATACACATAGACAAACGTCTTTGTAGTGCTTCACATTTGATGTTTGTTCTGTGCGCCAGTGACGTTTCGAACCGCTCTGGCAGATGGCAGATCCGTAGTACAGCGTCAAAATGGCGTCAACATAGGACACACAGTACACACAGCGTGCTGTTATTCAAATGGCTCTGAGCACTATGGGACTCAACTGCTGTGGTCATTAGTCCCCTAGAACTTAGAACTACTTAAACCTAACTAACCTAAGGATATCACACACACCCATGCCCGAGGCAGGATTCGAACCTGCGACCGTAGCAGCAGCGCGGCTCCGAACTGGAGCGCCTAGAACCGCACGACCACCGCGGCCGGCTGCTGTTATTGAATTCTTGTGTGTAGAGAAAGAAACCATGATGAACATCCCTAAAAGTTTGTGTGCAGTGAGTGGCGGTGCTGCAGTTAATAGGAGTACTGCTGGGCTGTGGGTAAAGAAAGTTACAGCCTCGGGAAATGCAGAAGTCCGGGAACACATTGCCAAATTGTGATGGACATCATTGCCTCATCCACCATACAGTCCAGACCTGGCAACCTCAGACTTCCATCTCTTTAGGCCGCTTAAAGATTCTCTACGGGGAACACACTTTGAAAATGACGAGAGTATCAGCCATGCAGTGAAAACATGGCATGGCATGGCAGGACAACAGCTTTTACCAGCAGGGAATACACACTCTTCCACAATGTTGGTGTATGGCCATACATTGTGATGGAGACTACGTAGAAAAATAGGCTGTGGACGAGATATGTTGGTGTATATTGTCACCAAATTATGACTCTTAACAATACATATGTTCTGAGAAAAAGTTGTGGGGCATTACTTATTGAACGTCCCTGGCAAATACCTAGGGATTACCTCAAATTAAATTCGAAGTATCACCCAGAAAACGTTGTGAACTATAGACAGCGTTTTATTGGTTCGGTACTTAGAAGAAGCATCAAATCTGCTACAGAAACTGCCTGCACTACACATGTCCGTCCTCTTATGGAGTGCGTAGTGTGGAATTCTTACCAGATAGGATTCACGAAGGACATCGAAAATTTTTTAAGGGCAGCTCGTTTTGTATTATAGCGGTTAGGCCTTTTCACGAAATTTCACGCGGAAACTTTCTCCTCCGAATGGTAAAACATTTTGTTCACTCCCGTCTACACAGGGAGAAATGATCCTCGTAATAAAATAAGAAAAAACAGAGCTCAAAAGGAAAGATTTAGGAGTTCATTTTCCCCATGTTCCATTCAAGAGGGGGACAGTCGAGGAACAGGCAGGAAGTGGTTCTATCACGCATCTGCTAACCACTTACGTGTGAACTACATCTACATCTACATTTATACTCCGCAAGCCACCCAACGGTGTGTGGCGGAGGGCACTTTACGTGCCACTGTCGTTACCTCCCTTTCCTGTTCCGGTTGCGTATGGTTCGCGGGAAGAACGACTGCCGGAAACCCTCCGTGCGCGCTCGAATCTCTCTAATTTTACATTCGTGGTCTCCTCGGGTGGTATAAGTAGGGGGAAGCAACATATTCGATACCTCATCCAGAAACACACCCTCTCGAAACCTGGACAGCAAGCTACACCGCGATGCAGAGCGCCTCTCTTGCAGAGTCTGCCACTTGAGTTTATTAAACATCTCCGTAACGCTATCACGGTTACCAAATAACCCTCTGACGAAACGCGCCGCTCTTCTTTGGATCTTCTCTATCTCCTCCGTCAGACCGATCTGGTACGGATCCCACACTGATGAGCAATACTCAAGTATAGGTCGAACGAGTGTTTTGTAAGCCACCTCCTTTGTTGATGGACTACATTTTCTAAGGACTCTCCCAATGAATCTCAACCTGGTACCCACCTTACCAACAATTAATTTTATATGATCATTCCACTTCAAATCGTTCCGCACGCATACTCCCAGATATTTTACAGAAGTAACTGCTACCAGTGTTTGTTCCGCTATCATATAATCATACAGTAAAGGATCCTTCTTTCTATGTATTCGCAATACATTACATTTGTCTATGTTAAGGGTCAGTTGCCACTCCCTGCACCAAGTGCCTATCCTCTGCAGATCTTTCTGCATTTCGCTGCAATTTTCTAATGCTGCAACTTCTCTGTATATTACAGCATCATCCGCGAAAAGCCGCATGGAATTTCCGACACTATCTACTAGGTCATTTATATATATTGTGAAAAGCAATGGTCCCATAACACTCCCCTGTGGCACGCCAGAGGTTACCTTAACGTCTGTAGACTAGAGAGTAGTCATGTAACTGAAGACGTAGATTGACATGGATGTAGGTGTAATAATTTTTTCTTGTGCAGAATCTATGCATTTGAGCTATCGTAATTAACGAGACTGACCATCGGCTTCGGAGAGTTACGCAGCACGGAGGTTCTCTTCGTGTTCTCTCGGCTCTCTCTGACTCATCCCTGGTCCGATCCGGCGCGCGCCTTCCTGGTTTAGTCAAGGCTGCCGGATGATGGTGCCGGCCGACCGGGTCAAGTATCAGCGCGGTGCGGTGTGGTATTACACGCCGACCCCCAGACGTCGCTCTCATTGCCAGAGCAAACAAATGGCGTGTCATTTGGGCAGTTTCCGCTTAGCTCGATCCGCTGCTCACGACTTCCACGAAACGTACCAGTTCGCCTCCTCTCGGCATCAGAACCGGTTCCCACATAAACACGCGGATGTCGGCTACGACACGCGGCTCGAAGGAGTCCAGTTCAGACGGATCGTGAGGACGACGATCGGTGTTGTGTAACGCGGTGCGCCTCGCTGTGACACATACACAGAATGCATCTGATCAAAGAGGCACCAATCATTCACTGAAGTTAAAATCTTCGGGGTTATTAGGCCGCGTCATGTTTCTTCTAAAATGTTCGACGTCTAAACCCCTATGCTAGGATCTTCCTCAGGATCTTTTGGTGTCCACTACTGCTAGAACCAACGCCCCTTCTTCTGCATTAGCCTATGACTATGACCCACCAATTGTAGCCATATGAATTTTAACCAATGCTATCTCTACTCCAGCACGAACGCCAGAAAACTCCCCTTTATACGTGGACGCGACACTCGTCTCTGACAGTGTTCTAGCAGTAGTCGACACCAAAAGATCCTGAGGAAGATCCCAGCAGAGGGGTCGATACGTCGAACATTTTAGAAGAAACATACGCGGCCTAATATCCCAGAAGATTTTAACCTCAGTGACAACGGCCACGAAAGCCTGCAGAATTATACCAGTCATTCAGTTTGTGAGAAGCTGTGAATTTCAGATGCGGTAACAGTGGTGTATATTTTCCACTTTTAACCTGCCCGTGCTTGCCTGTGAGCCAGGCAAACAAGCAAGATCCCGTTTGGTATCAGGAGGCCGGGCAAATTGCTTTACTCCTATCCAGTCAAACTATCCCCAACCAAAGCAGGCAAAAGGAATCTTACTTGTTTGCCAGTCTTCCTGCTGTGCTAGGCTACGTGGCAGTTCATTCTGTACTCTTTCGTTGTAGCGTTATGAGTAGGGTTCGGAACTTGATGAAAAGTATTCATTTACTTGGGAATCACAAGACGAGGTTCATTGAAATATACACTGAAGGGCCGAAGAAACTGGTATAGCCGCCTAATATCGTGTAGGGCCCCCGCGAGCGTACAAAAAATGGTTTAAATGGCTCTGAGCGCTATGGGAGGTCATCAGTCCCCTAGAACTTAGAACTACTTAAACATAACTAACCTAAGGACATCACACACATCCATGCCCGAAGCAGGATTCAAACCTGCGACCGCAGCAGCAGCGCGGTTCCGGACTGCAGCGCCTAGAACCGCTCGGCCACCGCGGCCGGCCGCCAGCATACAGAAGAGCCCCAACACGACGTGGCATGGACTCGACTGGTGTCTGAAGTGGTGCTGGAGGAAATTTACGACATGAATCCTGCAGGGCTGTCCATAAATCCGTAAGAGTACGAGGAGATGGAGCTCTCTTCTGAACAGCACGTTGCAAGGCATCCAAGATATGTTCAATAATGTTCATTTCTGGGGAGTTTGGTGGTCAGCGGAAGTGCTTAAACTCTGAAGAGTGTTCCTAGAGCCACTCTATAGCAATTCTGGTCGTGTGGAGAGTCGCAATGTCCTGCTGGAATTGCCCAAGTCCGTCGGAGTGTAGAATGGACATGAATGGATGCAAGTGATCAGGCAGGATTCTTACGTACGTGTCACCTGTCAGAGTCGTAACTAGACGTATCTGGGGTCACATATCACTCCAACTGCACAAGCCCCAAACCATTACAGAGCCTCCACCAGCTTGAACAGTCCCCTGCTGATATGCAGGGTCCATGGATTCAGGAGGTTGTCTCCATACCCGTACACGTCCCTCCGCTCGATACGGTTTGAAACGAGACTCGTCCGACCAGCCAACACGTCTACAGTCATCAACAGTTCAATGTCGGTGTTGACGGCCCCAAGCGAGGCGTAAAGCTTTGTGTCGTGCAGTTATCAAGGGTACATGAGTAGCCCTGCGGCTCCAAAAGCCCATATCGATGTTGCTTCGTTGAATGGTTCGGAAGCTGACACTTGTTGATGGCACAGCACTGAAATGTGCAGCAGTTTGCGGAAGGGTTGCACTTGTGTCATGTTGAACGGTACCCTTCAGTCGTCGTTGGTCCCATTCTTGCACGATCTTTTTGCGGGTGCAGCGATTCGGAGATTTAATGCTTTACCGGATTCCTGATATTCAGGTTACACTCGCGAAATGGTCGTACGGGAAAATCCCCACTTCGTCGTTACCTCGGAGATGCTGTGTCCCATCGCTCGTCCGCCGACTATAACATCACGTTTAAACTCACTTGAATCTTGATAACCTCCCATTGTAGCAGCAGTAACCGATCTAACAACTGCGCCAGACACTTGTCTTATATAGGAGCTGCCGACCGCAACGCTGTATTCTGTCTGTTTACACACCTCTGTGGTAAGGTAATTTGTGGTAAGCTGTTATGGGATCAAACTGCAGAGGTCATCGGTCCCTAAGCCTACACACTATTTAATCTTACTTAAACTAACTTACGCTGCGGACAACACACACACACCAACGCCCGAGGGGGGGGCTCGAACCTCCTACGGGGGCAGCCGCACGGACCGCGACAAGGCGCCTGAGACCGCGCGGCTACACATCTGTGTATTTGAATACGTATACGGACACCATTTTCAGTGTATATTCATTTCGGATCACTGTAGGCCAGAAAATGGTGGATTTTATTCGTCGTGTTCTTCCTATTCGTCCTATTTCGGGCGTATTTATTTATTTCAGCATGAACCGTTTTCTCGGCAGCTTCACCCTCTTTCGACTAGTACTGGCAGTTCTCAATGCGAGCCATCATCAGGTCACCTCTGATACATGTTTCTCTGCAGAAATCAAAACCATGTCTGAAAGTCGATATCCTTTGCACCTAAGAACCTGAGGAAGTCTATTACACAGTAACGGCAAATAAAGTAAGCTTTTGTAGGTCGACCTTCTGTAACCTTAGTTGTTTCAATCAAATATGACCACAGTTATACCAATTCTGATTGTTTTTCCCAGAATGCGTATTGCGAGTTCGCTGAATTCATTCTAAGTGACCAAAATAGTTCATTCTAAATCCCTCAAATGCCTTGTAGCAGACGTGAAGTTCGTTTTTCATATTATGTTAATCTAAAAGTACATGTCAGAAAGAAAAAGCCTTTCTTTCATACTCAGCTTTCTTAGCACTACATTACATGCCACCAGAATGCTGTTTTTAATATCCACTAAGCCATCTTTTTTTTCATATTTCATTTAGTGTTTCCCCCAAATTTAGGAGCACAATTTTCCACGCGCTTGTCTCCCACTAAGTCTTTGTTCTCGTTCAAAACACACTGAACCGCCAAAGAAACTGGCATAGGCACGCTTATTCAGATAAAGATATACGAGGGTTGGAACTTTAATACTGGCAACTATTTATTTACAGCTCGTACAAAATAGATACGTGTTTCAAAGTTTTATACGCGTGTCAAAGTTTTATACGTGTTCCAAAGTTTTACCGACCTTCATAGTAGTCACCAGCATTGTGTATAACCCGTTGCCAGCGATGTGGAAGTCGTAGGATACTCTTAGCAGTGCCAGTTGTGTTGACAGTTCGAGCGGCGCGGTCTATTCTCCGACGAATTTGTATCAGTTCTGAAGCTAATGCCGTGAAGTGTTTCCTTCAGTTTAGAAATCGAGTTTAACTCACTATGGCTTAAGTCAGGGGAGTGCAAGAGGTGGTATATCATTTGGCATCCCCATCAGTCAAACAAATCAGTAACAGAATGAGATTTTCACTCTGCAGCGGAGTGTGCGCTGATATGAAACTTCCTGGCAGATTAAAACTGTGTCCCGAGTTCGAGTCTCGGTCGGGCACACAGTTTTAATCTGCCAGGAAGTTTCAAATCAGTAACAGCTTGCACTGTACGTGCTTGAGCATTGTACTGCAAAATGATGGTCAGGTCCTACAGAAAGTGTCATCGCTTCCGTCTCTATGCTGTTCATTTTTGGAACACAACTTACGACTAGCTTAGAGTTATAAGTGATGACACTTTCTGCAGGATCTGACCCTCATTTTGCAGGACAATGCTCAAGCACGTACAGTGCAAGCTATTACTAATTTGTTTGACTGATGGGGCTGCTAAGGGCTAGACCACCTAGTGCACTCCACTGACTTAAGCCCTCGTGAGTTCAACTCGATTTGTAAACTGAAGGAAACACTTCACGTCAGCTGGACGGTGTGGCCGAGCGGTTCTAGGCGCTTCACTCTGGAACCGCGCGACCGCTACGGCCGCAGGTTCGTATCCTGCCTGGCATGGATGTGTGTGATGTCCTTAGGTTAGTTAGGTTTAAGTAGTTGTAAGTTATAGGGGACTGATGACCTCAGATGGTAAGTCGCATAGCCATTTGAACCCTTTCTGAACTTCACGACATTCGCTTCAGAACTGATAGAAATTCGTTGGGCAATAGACCGCGCCGCTCGAATTGTCAACACAACTGGCACTGCTAAGAGTATCCTACGACTTCCACATCACTGGTAGCGGGTTATACACATGCTGTGGACTGCTTTGAAGGTCAGTAAAACTTTGAAACACGTATCTATTTTGTACGAGCTGTAAATAAACAGTTGCCACTATTAATCTTCCAACCCTCGTATGTAAACCGGCAGAACACGGTGCTGCGGTCGGCAACGCCTATATAAGACATCAAGTGTCTGGCGCAGCTACTAAGGCGGGTTATTAAAATTTAAGTGAGTTTCAACTTGGTGTTATAGTCAGCGCACGAACGATGGGACACAGCATCTCCAAGGTAGCGATGAAATGGGGATTTTCCCTTACGACCATTTCACAAGTGTACCACCAATACCAGGAATCCTGTAAAACATCAAATCTCCGACATCGCTGCGACCGGAAAAAGATCCTGCAAGAACGGGACCAACGACGACTGAAGAAAATCGTTCAACGTGAGAGAAGTGCAGCCCTTCCGCAAATTGCTGCACATTTCAGTCTTGGGCCAACAACAAGTGTCAGAGTGCGAACCATTCACTGAAGCATCATCAATATGGGCTTTCAGAGTCGAAGGCCTACTCGTGTAACCTTGATGACTGCACGACAATGAGCTTCACACCTCGCCTGGTTCAAATCAAATGGCTCTGAGCACTATGCGACTTAACATCCATGGTCATCAGTCCCCTAGAACTTAGAACTACTTAAACCTAACTAACCTAAGGACATCACACAACATCCAGTCATCACGAGGCAGAGAAAATTCCTGACCCCGCCGGGAATCGAACCCGGGAACCCGGGCGCGGGAAGCGAGAACGCTACCGCACGACCACGAGCTGCGGACACACCTCGCCTGGGCCCCTCAACACCGACATTGGACTGTTGATGACTGGAAACATGTTGCCTGGTCGGACGAGTCTCGTTTCAAATTAAATCGAGCAGAGGGACGTGTACGGTATGGAGACAACCTCCTGAACCCATGGACCCTGCATGTTAGCAGAGGACTAATCAAGCTGGTGGAGACTCTGTAATGGTGTGAGGCGTGTGCAGCTGCAGTGATATGGGACCGCTGATACGTCTAGATACATCTCTGACAGGTGACACGTACGTAAGCATTCTGTCTGATCACCTGCATTCATTCATGTCCATTCTACATTCAAACGGACTTGGGCAATTCCAGCAGGACAATGCGACACCCCACGCGCCCAAAACTGCTACCGAGCGGCTCCAGGAACACTCTTCTGAGTTTAAACACTTCCGCTGACCACCAAACTCTCCAGATATGAACATTATTGAGCATATCTGGGATACTTTGCGAGTTGGTGTTCAGAAGAGATCTCTACCCCCTAGTACTCTTACGGATTTATGGACAGCCCTGCAGGATTCATGGTATCAGTTCCCTCCAGTACTACTCCAGACACTAGGCGAGTCCATGGCACGTCGTGTTGCGGCACTTCTTCGTGCTCGCGGGGGCCTACACAATATTAGCCATGTGTGCCAGTTTCTTTGGCTCTTAAGTGTATATATGGAGCTGGGAAACGACTTGTGAAATTTTTGAAACATCTCGTGACATACTCGAGGTGCCCGAGGGAGTATTCAGTAACTTTTTACACAATTTGCGTGGCGAGACACCTACCGATGTATTGAAAGCTGCCGCAAACACACGACAACTTTTCCCCTGCTGGAGTTGGGCTCTGTTTCGTGACTGACATATTCTCCTCAGTTCTTAATTTCTCCTCTATCTCATATAATTTTGGTTTCTTAATTTTGCTGCTCCAATCCTTACGATAAATCAATTGCAGTTCAAGTATCAACGTAAACGGATACCTGGCTAGTAACGGTGGACTGAGAGCGCAATATGTTGTCAGGTGCAGCAGGCTGTACTGGTGATGTGGTGCTTACCAGGCTTACGAAAACCCAAGCAGGTCTGCTCTAACCACTATGAATTAGACTAATTACAGTGTTAAAAGAGGTATTTAAGTAGTCATTCTTCGACTGCTTCATATGTGACTGAAACGGGAAGGAACCCTGGCACGCGGTACTCTTAAGTACCCTGTGCCATGCACTTCAATGGTTTTCAGATTATGGATGTGAATGTAGACATTGTGCTAACATAAGAGCTGCAAACGTAGAGATGCCACCACACGCTGATGAGAGATCACACTTTCTATTTGTCCTAATCTCTTCAACTCCAGTCTTGCCCACACATCATCGCTGCAGCAACATCTCGCCTCGTGCTGGCTCCAGTATGACGCTACACGAAGAGGATTCACAAAAGCCCATAATTTATTCCCTTTCAAACGCCTTGTGTTGGTCATATAAAACCATCTGTAGTTGACAGCTCATAGCGGAATCTCGTGAAACAATTCGTTGACAGTTTAGTTGCCGAAGACTGCTTTGAATCACCTGTACTTTTCACACCAACAGTACGTCTTATCCAGGGAGCTTATTTCAACAAATAGTGATATAACCGAGTCTCCAATGTGTAAAAAGTAATCATAGATCGACATTTGTTCGTGCTTTTAGAGAGAATAAGTCTGACTTCACGCATGGGTATCCGTTATCTTCCTTACCTTGATTTATTTAATTGCTTTATACCAACAAATACAGTATCACCCTTTAGAAGCGATCAGTACACAGTAATGTCAAATCGGTACCTCCCCTTCAGTGCAATATGGGAATTGTTACCAACGTTGTTGATTGCGATTATAATGATGTCCATAGTACCATAAAATTATCTTGGCTCTTTATGTAGAAGGTGTGGGAGAGTAGAATCCATGACTCAACATCTTTTTCTGTACAAAATTATACTTACGCCATTAACACTACGACGAAGAGCAGTGAAGTGTTTAATGGAACATATGAAGCACTCTGAAAATTACCAGAGCAGTATGTAGAAGGGTAAGTACAGAGAGGGCTGCAATGCAAGTAATTTGCGCTGTGGAAAATATTTCAGATCCCGTTTGTTATAATAAGTATTTCAATTACAAAATTTCCTCATTACCATCTTCTTCAGTCCTCCACATTTTGAAAACATTTTACACACACTCTATCAAGAATTAGAATTTAATTGAAAATAGAAAACCATTTCTGCTGCTGACTCATGAACACTTTCACTAGGGTGAATCATGCACAAGTGAGAATTTAGTGCTTGCTGCTGTGGCCGAGCGGTTCTAGGCGCTTCAGTCTGGAACCGCGTGACCGCTACGGTCGCAGGCTCGAATCCTGCCTCGGCCATGGCTGTGTGTAATGTCCTTAGGTTAGTTAGATTTAAGTAGTTCTAAGTTCTAGGGGACTGATGACCTCAGATGTTAAGTCCCATAGTGCTCAGAGACATTTGAACCATTTGAGAATTTAGTAATAGCCTTGCAAGGTTGAGTCCAAATCTGCTTACGCAAGAGCCAATGAGCACACATAAACAGGGACAGAAAAAGACTGAAGATGTAAAATACAATAAGATGACCTACAATGGAAGATCGGAAAGTAACGTCCAATAATTCACGGTAAATGATGACAGCCAAAACAGTTGCAGGATAAAGATTTATTAAAATTCTTGACCACGGTTTCAATATATCTAAATATACCTTCATCAGAAGTAAAATACCCTGAACAGGAAGACACTTTCATTAGCAAAAACTTAGCATCGGAAATGAAAAAGAAGAAACGTTATAGCTTAAGTAACCCTAAAATTACCAGCGTATTAGAGACACAAAAACTTTTAGTCACTTACTAAAATTACATCGTGCAATGGAGATTAATAAAACAATTGTGCCAAAGGCGTCGTCAGTAGTTGAAACATCATCTCCATTTATACAACATGATTATGGACAAAGGGTCGATGTGAACACAGCTTAGCATCAGCACTTCGCCTATGAACTATCGTGACGAGAGTGTGAAAGCCCTAGGGCAGACAGTTTGGTCCCTTGAAGAAATTCCTGGTCGGCCAGCGCTTTGGGACTGATGCGGAAGTGAAATCATCAGTCTGCACATAACTAAACTACAACCAAACGGATTTCTATGAACAGAGCTTACTGAAACTGATACCACGATGGGAAAAATGTGTTGAGAACGTTGGTGGCTATGTAGAATGTAGAAACGTACGTAAATAAGTAAGTTCATTTGTGATTTTTTTGTTACCTATTAACCTTTTTTGTAAAAGAATTATTGTGTGGTACTTGCCGATCTTCCCTCGTAGGTTTGAATGGGACAATTGTAAGAGGTCCGAGCAGATGTAATTTCGATGTATTTCTCACGCGCTGCCTGCGATATGTAAGGTATAAGAGAATCTCAGACCAGAGAGCGGTGTTGACTGCAGTAGGAACTTTGTAGCTGTAGGAGTAAGTTGTTGCTAGCGAGCAGTCTGGTCTGGTGTATCGTGTTGGCTGGGCCGGTCGTGGTGCAGCGATGCCGGAGCCTGAGCATTACTGCATAAGGTAAAAGCAGCCTCGCGCATATGTAGTATTGTTATTTCAAGTCCCATGTAAATGTTTTAAGAATGTCCTAATAATAACCTTTCTCATAAAAAGTAACTTATAACAACCATTCCTTTCAATTTAAAGAATTTACTAATTTCTCCAATCCATGATCATCCCGATTATTGCAAAAGAAAAATCAGTTGTTTCTTTTCATAAATGACAAATCTATCGGCCAGCATTGCAAAGGGCCGTGCCAGAAAAATTAATTGTGAGAGCAGATATATATATGCGTTATCCGGCGACTTCATTGAGGTAAGAATTTTTCTTTTTTATTCAGAATGATCTTTCAGGGCCATGACGCAGCACAGCTGACGTCCAAAATTTACCAGGTTAAAATTCACAGTCAATTATTGAATCGTTATAAGTGAGCGACAATTTAATTGAGAGGTTAGTTACATTGTATTATTACCAGGTTACTGAATTTTTTTTTTTTTTTTTTTTTTTTTTTTGTTGGGACGTTACACTGAATGTGAACGACATAATTATAATTTTTACTGTTGAGAAGTTTAGGAATTTTTCTGTTTTGAGGTTACACTAGATGTGAAAGAATTTTGTGGGGAGGTTACACAATGAAGAAATTCAGTTGCAAAAAACTAATAATAGTTAAGTTATTCTTGCCTGCGAGGAGTGTTCATTAAGCTTCAATGGTCACTTCGAAGAAATAAAGCTTCTACCATGAAGCCAGTCCTATGACTCCACCTGACACGGGTGCTAAATTTCCTCTGCCGTCTCAGTTCGGCGGGTTTTTTGAATGGGTATGAGCAATCGCGAAACCTAGAGAGCCTATATAGAGGGAGAGAGTGGCCAATGGTGATAGCGCCGCTGATTGGCTGAGAGCCGAGGACGCCATGTTTTTACCAAACTGACGCTGACTTGGTACGAGTATAAATAGATACTGCGTGGGATTCTGTGCTATTGGTTCTCTTCAACGCTTCGAACGCCAATTCCATTGTACAATTATGTACAGGTTGAATACGGTAGATATTGAAGGACTTTTGCATGTTCTCTGTCAGTTCTATTTACGTAAATTACCTTAGTCACTCTGCTGGTCGGATCTTTGACGATACTTGTAGAACTTCACAGCAATTTTAGATGCAAAATTTTTATTTAAAGCGATTTACTGAGTGTCACTAATAATATGAATAACAAAATCATCCAGGACAGTCAAGGGGATTGCCTGGTTGCTCCGCTGTTGGATGCAAAAACAGAAGTGAAGATGGATATATGATGCTCGTTTTCCCAAGAAATGAAGAAAGACTTAAACAGTGGGCAGTGAAAGTCAATCGAGAAAGGGGGGGTGGGGGGGGGGGGGATCGTAAAGGTGACTTATGGAAAGCAACAAATTATTCCATTCTGTTTGAAGTAAGTAATTTTCTCCTGTGACATGCCGTTAGTAAGGCCCAAGCAATAATATTTTGTTTTACTTGGAAGATTTACAGACTGTTTACTTAAACATGCCTTTCTATGCGAGCTATAAATTGCACTGGCCTGTAAATAGTTCAGTTTATTTTTAACTGTAATAATAATTATAAGCATTTTGAAATGCAAGATTATACACTAAAATACATGTAAATGTCTGTAGTTGTGCATGAACATCTCATGTGACTTTGTAGTACAGGGGTAGAGTTTTTAACCTTGCTATCCGAAAGTCGTGAGTTCGAATCCTGATCAATCCAGATTTTTTAAACGTTATTTTCTAGACTTTTAATGGTTCTTGAGTGGCAATTCATGCTACACGATGTGTTTTAACATGTATGCGGAACCTTGCGTCTACGTACTTCCGACTGGCGACTCTGTAATCTTGCTATTCACATTCCTATAAATTATAATTGTCGTGTGGCTATTCAGTTACCTATTTTGAATTACTTTCTGCTGTTTCAGTAGAGTACCTAAATATTGACATTTTTCCGAGTTTATGTGTTATAGAGTTCCTAAAAGTGTGTACAGAACGACGTGTTTTGCCAGCATAAGAAAATTTTATAAGATCGACACACTTAAAGTGCATTATGTGGGGACGGAAAGAGATAAGAGTTTACCAATTTCAGCGATGAATATCCGCACGGAAAAATCTGAAATAGCATCATGTACTCTGAGATACATTAAATGAACCTATTTTTCTTATTAATCAGTTGTCAATGTTTATATAGCATCATAAAATACAGCTATTGAAATTCGGCAGACATACACACTGCTTCACGATACTTCCATTTGCTCACAAATTTATCAGGCCTATATAAACATAGACAAATTGCAGCTAGAATATCTGCTTTGGTCTCATGCGTCAAACACATGCCTTAATTTACTCGTGAAGTGGCTAGCTCTCTGTTTGAGTTGCTACCTAATTGCACGTCCCGCTCGCAATCTGGTAAAAATATGGCGGCCACGGGCCGACTGGCCACTCTCTCTCTATATAGGCTCTCTAGCGGAACCCAGCCAAAAGCGACCTCTGTCATGTTCAAACTGTTGTACAAGATGCTATCTAAATATTCATCCTTGAGTGTGATGAATTTTGCCCAATGACTGGTGACCTGACAGAGACTCTGGTTGTATAAATCTGCAATTTGGCTATTCAGGAAACGCTCCCTTGGACAATTTCCAGCGACCCCTCGTCTTAACAGCTTGCCGTAAGATTCTGTTTTTATGAAACTATGACGGTTTACACCAAGGGTGGGCAGCCAGTAGCTCGCCGACCGGATGCGACCAGTAATTGGTTTCAGTCCGGTCCGCGGAAGAAATTCGTGGGAAAAAGAGCTAGGCACTCGTGTTATATTTCGTCCGGGACCTATTTTCGGTTATTTACGCCGACGCTCGGCTAGTCTCGGGGTTGCAGGACATGACGCAGACTACTGAAAGATTTGCTTACTCCGGCATGCACAATGCCATTTCACCGCCGCTGGATTTAAACAATAGAGAGAAATATATTTCCAGTCTGACCATGTGCTTGCGGAGAGTGAGGGAAATAAGTCACTACGTAGAAGTGGTGCGGGGAGAAGTATTTTCGCATCAGGATCCGCGCTGGCAACACACACACGTTACTTACCACTTTTTGCCTACGTTTGTGCTAGAAAAGGTTCGTAGTAGCGACAACGGCACGAAAATTACCGAAGACTCACGAAATGACGATAGCAGGGTGCCATTCAGGTCGGTCAGAAGCTATAGTTTTGACTTCATGCGCCAGGAGCTCTGCTGTCGGGTCACGTGACAAGGCTCCTCGAGAGTTTAAGTAAGTATGTGAAACAAGCACGAGTGTCACTAAAGGTTGCTCATGCCTCGTTGACACCGTAGCGGAAGAATCCGTTAGCACGACACCACGTTATTACCCAAAACACTCAGCTCACTGTGCCGGATGATGGTTGGATCTTCACATGTCTCAGGGGTAGGGAACATACATATCATCACTGCTTGCTTTGCTCCTTTGCCTCGTTGTCAGACTGATACACGGAGCATTCGCCCACGGTGATCAGGAAACAAAAGAATTCATGTGAATTGACAGGACACTGGTTCTGTAGCCGCCTCGGTTCGGCGTGCTTTTTGATTGAAAGAGTGCCAGCAGTTGCGAAACCCAGCAGGCAGCGACGTTTGTCAATTTCAAAATGTTAACAAGATGTTTAAAACTGATCCACTACCGCCTCGATCATGGTGAGTCAGTCTTTGTGAAGTAGGACTTCCAACCCGTCCTACACATTCCCTGCTTCGTTCATCGTCATTCGCGCTTGTCTGACTGTACTGGGAGCGTCTGCGCCACCTAACTATGCTCATCGTAATAATAAATCTGATGTAAACATTACGCCATGTATTCTTCCGCGTCAGCTTGAATCTCATTGGATTTCGTTTCATTTAGAGTGGAAGCCAAACTGTGTCCAGTACAGTCAAGCACTATCATAAGGATACGTTTGACGCTCTCATACAAGCACATAGACCGAGCGATAATGCAGGACAACAGCTTTACCGGAGCATTAAACTTGGACAGCACTTACCAACCAGCTGGTCCAACGAACCTGCAATGATGTCAGCAATTGTAGTTTCAGGCGTAAAAATAGACCAGCAAAGAAACAATACAACTTTGAATGTCATCTAATTTTTAAAGAGCATGAAATAATATTCGGCAAAACTCCGGCGCTGCCGCGCGCTTCTTACAAGGGAACCTCCCCATCGCACCCCCCTCAGATTTAGTTATAAGTTGGCACAGTGGATAGGCCTTGAAAAACTGAACACAGATCAATCGAGAAAACAGAAAGAAGTTGTGTGGAACTACGAAAAAAATAAGCAAAATATACAAACTGAGTAGTCCATGCGCACGATAGGCAACATTAAGGATACTCTATGCTCAGGAGCGCCGTGGTCACGTGGTTAGCGTGAGCACCTGCGGAACGGGAGGTCCTTGGTTCAAGTCTTCACTCGACTGGAAAATTTATTTTCGCAAAGTTACGATCTGTCCGTTCGTTCATTGACGTTTCTGTTCACTGTAATAAGTTTAGTGTCTGTGTTTTGCGACCGCACCGCAAAACCGTGCGATTAGTAGAAGAAAGGATGTGCCTCTCCAATGGGAATCGAAAACATTTGATCGCAAGGTCATAGGTCAACCGATTCCTCCACAGGAAAACACGTCTGATATATTCTATACGACACTGGTAACGGCATGTGCGTCACATGACAGGAATATGTTGTCGACCCACCTAACTTGTACACTTGGCGAATGGGTTTTACCTTGCCCGATTTAGGTTTTCTTGTGGATGTGATAATCACTCCCAAAAAAGGGATGAAAACATAAGAGTGTGTCACATAAACTGCAACAAATGAATGCAACAGTTTCACAGTCGCATAGTTTTCTCTGTGCTCTGTCAAAGCACTTGTTTTTAACGGTTTCTAACGTTTTCTAATTTTTCCTTGTGTAGACCGTCAAATCCTGCACATGTCCAAGCAAATCTGAACATGTCCTGGAATTTTGGAAACCGAAGTTGATTATGTGTGAGTGCCTTCGATAATTGTCTGAAAATAAAAAAAATAAACTTGTTGCTCGAGGGAAGGCTTGAACCAAGGACCTCTCACTCTGCAGCTGCTCACGCTAACCACGGGACCACGGCGCTCCTGAGCTGATATTTGTCCTTGATGTTGCATATCTTGCACATGGACTACTCAGTTTGTATATTTTGCTTATTTTTTTCATAGTTCCACACAACTTCTTCCTGTGTTCTCGATTGATCTGTGTTCAGTTTTTCAAGGCCTATCAACTGTGCCGACTTATAACTAAATCTGAGGGGGGTGCGATGGGGAGGTTCCCTTGTTAGATGACCAGACGAAAAGCATAAAATGCTCTCGTTCTCACCTAAGACAGTATTCTAATTACAAACAAGAGCTATAAAAAATTCGTAACTTAAACAGAGGATAATTTTTCTGAGCGAGCTATGTGTGATGCAAAAGCATACTGCAGGGATTTCACCGTACTGTTGAATACTGAAGCCACTGAAGGTATTCATTACAGTCAGTCATCTAGTAATCTCTTAGCTCCTTCATTATTCGAATCCGAGAAATACATTTCAGTTCAGGAACTGTCATCTGCTACGTTCATAACGAGTCGATCAACAACAGAATCCACGAAGCTATCCAGGCGCCGCATTTTCTCCTCTTCTTTTGTAAAGCGCCGTTCTATGTATATCCTGCCACTGTTCGGCAGTGACACGTGGAAAAGCTGCGTGCGTTAGTTCCAGTACGTCTGGCAGCTTAACAGTCTTGTTATTCCTCGGGCCAAATCCCTTAACTTGGCCAGATATCAGTTCTGTTGGGTTCATATTGTAACGGTGCAGTGTCAAATGTAAAAATGCAGAATTTTATGGTGTGCTGCACATTGCGAAAATGATTGTTTTTCATGTTTCTACGACACTTATCACTCTGGTTCGTATGAGACTACATCTGTGGTATAAAACAATGGACATAGTCGATATAAAGAGTATTTGGTTTTTCATTTTTACCCTAAGAATTAAATTGTTGTGTTTTCTTAATTTAAGCAACCTTTATTAACGGTCTTTCATAAAGTTTGAAATGAAAACAGGACTATCGCGTGCAATACGTAATCAGAAACAAGAAAACGTGCATTATTCATAAAAAATTATTATGAATTTTACAGTTAAAAGATGTAAGTATATCAAATTGAAAGAAAAAAAAGATAAGCCGAAACTCGAACCAGCGACCCATGAACTACACTTGATTTTCAGGCTACTACACTACCGATTCCGCTATACATCCAAGGAGAGTTAATATTAAAACTGCATCAAATACACACTCTTAAAACTTCAAAGCATATTTCTCGACACTTTTTAACCGTTTTCCACACACGTATTTTACTATGGAAAAGTAAGTATCCTCAGTCATTTTCGTACTGAGCACTAACAGCGTGACAACCGGAGCACAACAGTACGAAGACTGTGACTGCACATGATTTTTTAAATAATAACTATACAGCTAAGGCGTGCTTAAGAAAAACTTCTATGGTTGTTAATACATTAGAATACCTTAAAGTTTCATTTAATGTAACTTTAATATGTGTAATACATAAGAAGGACCTACTTCCTGGACCGTAACAACTTAGGGCACTTGTGCTAAGGCTTCTGATCAGTCATGGCGTTTGTGTTTATTTACATCAGGTTCATTCTTATGATGAACAGAGTATAACAACCGTATCATATAACGGTGCATTGTTGTCGTACACTTTCGGCAGCTCAGCTCGGTTGTTGCAACGTTGAATCTGTGGTGTACTGAGATTCGAGAGAGGAATAGCTGTGCACAAACCAATCACGCTGCCCGCGAGACTCACGCCCTCTGGGAGCGGCAGTGTACCAGGAAGAGAGACGCGCGTCTAAGCAACCGTGTTCGAGCAGAAGGTGTCGTCAGTTGCAAATTCTAAGTCAGTGCGAGTCCTGTCAGAGGGTTGCTGCAGAATGTTCTTCATGTGTTCGAGTCGTCAAGTGAGACGGAAACAGTGGCCGATAGTTAGACGGTGGTTAATCTTAAGTAGAAACAGAACAGTGAAGAAGATTACCCTGTATGGACTAGAGACTGATCTGAGTACTGGTAGTTTTGGACTATTCATCGAATAGTACATCAAGACAGAAGATTGGTTTCCTTCCAACTTAAGTTCAGAGAACAGTTTTTACACTACTGGCCACTAAAATTGCTACACCAAGAAGAAATGCAGATGATAAAGGGTATTCATTGGACAAATATATTACACTAGAACTGACATGTGATTACTTTTTCATGCAGTTTGGGTGCATAGATCCTGAGAAATCAGTACACAGAACAACCGCCTCTGGCCGTAATAACGGCCTTGATACGCCTGGGCATTGAGTCAAACAGAGCTTGGATGGCGTGTACAGGTACAGCTGCCCATGCAGCTTCAACACGATACCACAGTTGATCAAGAGTAGTGACTGGTGTATTGTGACGAGCCAGTTGCTCGACGTCCATTGACCACATGTTTTCAATTGGTGAGAGATCTGGAGAATGTGCTTTCTGTATCCATAAAGGCCAGTGCAGGACCTGCAACATGCGAACGTGCATTATCCTGCTGAAATGTAGGATTTCGCAGGGATCGAATGAAGGGTAGAGCCACGGGTCGTAACACATCTGAAATGTAACGTCCACTGTTCAAAGTGCCGTCAATGCGAACAAGAGGTGACCGAGACGTGTAACCTATGGCACTCCATACCATCACGCCGGGTGATACGCCAGTATGGCGATGACGAATACACGCTTCCAATGTGCGTTCACCGCGATGTCGCCAAACACGGATGCGACCATCATGATGTTGTAAATAGAACCTGGATTCATCCGAAAAAATGACGTTTTGCCATTCGTGCACCCAGGTTCGTCGTTGAGTAGACCATAGCAGGCGGGGCCGATGACCTTTGCAGTTTGGTCCCCTCAATCTTTTAACCAACCAACCATAGCAGGCGCTCCTGTCTGTGATGCAGCGTCAAGGGTAACAGCAGCCATGGTCTCCGAGCTGTAGTTCATGCTGCTGCAAACGTCGTCAAACTGTTCGTGCAGATGGTTGTTGTCTTGCAAACGTCCACATCTGTTGACGTGGCTGCACAACCCGTTACAGACATGCGGATAAGATGCATGTCATCTCGAGTGCAAGTGATACGAGGCCGTTGGGATCCAACACGGAGATCCATAATACCCTCCTGAAACCACCGATTCCATATTCTGCTAACAGTCATTGGATCTCGCCAACGCGAGCAGCAATGTCGCGATACGATAAACCGCAATCGCGATAGGCTACAATCCGACCTTTATCAAGGTCGGAAACATGATGTTACGCATTTCTCCTCCTTACACGAGGCATCACAACAACGTTTCACCAGGCATGGCCGGTCAACTGCTGTTTGTGTATGAGAAATCGGTTGGAAACTTTTCTCATGTCAGCACGTTGTAGGTGTCGCCACCGGCCCCAACCTTGTGTGAATGCTCTGAATAGCTAATCATTTGCATATCATAGCTTCTTCCTGTCGGTTAAATTTCATGTCTGTAGTGCGTCATCTTCGTGGTGTAGCAATTTTAATGGCCAGTAGTATAGTTTGTGCTCTTACAACTGTAGTTAACGCACGACACATACGCTCAATCTGCAGTCTACAATTTCTGATACCAGTTGAGTAATATATTTTACTATTCACTGTTCTTTGTCACTTTCATTGTGTGTATTCTGCTCATGAATACAAGCATCCGTTCTACCAGGAGTCTTTTTCAGCGGCCGCGTGGTTGTCGTCGAAGTGGACGCCCCCAGTCAACAACAGAATCACCGCACACCATTCACACTTTCACCGCATTAATAGGTTCTGTCATTTAGTTTTGGCTTTTCTGGGGACGTGCCATGAAACTGTCGTTTCTGGGATTTCGGTGTGTACTAAGACTGTGGACATGTTCTTGCAAACAAATAAAAAATTATTTATAACTTTAATTTTCGAGCTGATAAAACTTCACAATTAGACCTCGTTCACGATATACAACATTGCAGTGGCCAGATATATATACAGGGTGGTCCACTGATCGTGACCGGGCCAAATATCTCACGAAATAAACGTCAAACAAAAAAACTACAAAGAACGAAACTTGTCTAACTTGAAGGGGGAAAGAAGATGGCGCTATGGTTGGCCCGCTAGATGGCGCTGCCATAGGTCAAACGGATATCAACTGCGTTTTTTCTAATTAGGAACCCCCTTTTTATGACATATTCGTGTAGTACGTAAAGAAATATGAATGTTTTTAGTTGGACCATGTACAGGGTGTTACAAAAATATGCGGCCAAACTTTCAGGAAACATTCCTCACACACAAATAAAGAAAAGATGTTATGTGGACATGTGTCCGGAAACGCTTAATTTCCATGTTAGAGTTCATTTTAGTTTCGTCAGTGTGTACTGTACTTCTTCGATTCACCGCCAGTTGGCCCAATTGAAGGAAGGTAATGTTGACTTCGGTGCTTGTGTTGACATGCGACTCATTGCTCTACGGTACTAGCAACAAGCACATCAGTACGTAGCATCAACAGGTTAGTGTTCATCACGAACGTGGTTTTGCAGCCAGTGCAATGTTTACAAATGCGGAGTTGGCAGATGCCCGTTTGATGTATGAATTAGCACGGGGCAATAGCCGTGGCGCGGTACGTTTGTATCGAGACAGATTTCCAGAACGAAGGTGTCCCGACAGGAAGACGTTCGAAGCAATTGATCGGCGTCTTAGGGAACACGGAACATTCCTGCCTATGACTCGCGACTGGGGAAGACCTAGAACGACGAGGACACCTGCAATGGGCGAGGCAATTCTTCGTGCAGTTGACGATAACCCTAATGTCAGCGTCAGAGAAGTTGCTGCTGTACAAGGTAACGTTGACCACGTCACTGTATGGAGAGTGCTACGGGAGAACCAGTTGTTTCCGTACCATGTACAGCGTGTTCAGGCACTATCAGCAGATGATTAGCCTCCACGGGTACACTTCTGCGAATGGTTCATCCAACAATGTGTCAATCTTCATTTCAGTGCAAATGTTCTCTTTACGGATGAGGCTTCATTCCAACGTGATCAAATTGTGAATTTTCACAATCAACATGTGTGGGCTGACGAGAATCCGCACGCAATTGTGCAATCACGTCATCAACACAGATTTTCTGTGAACGTTTGGGCAGGCATTGTTGGTGATGTCTTGATTGGGCCCCATGTTCTTCCACCTACGCTCAATGGAGCACGTTATCATGATTTCATACGGGGTACTCTACCTGTGCTGCTAGAACATGTGCCTTGACAAGTACGACACAACATGTGGTTCATGCACGATGGAGCTCCTGCACATTTCAGTCGAAGTGTTCGTACGCTTCTCAACAACAGGTTCGGTGACCGATGAATTGGTAGAGGCGGACCAATTCCGTGGCCTCCACGCTCTCCTCACCTCAACCCTCTTGACTTTCATTTATGGGGGCATTTGAAAGCTCTTGTCTACGCAACCCCGGTACCAAATGTAGAGACTCTTCGTGCTCGTATTGTGGACGGCTGTGATACAATACGCCATTCTCCAGGGCTGCATCAGCGCATCAGGGATTCCATGCGACGGAGGGTGGATGCATGTATCCTCGCTAACGGAGGACATTTTGAACATTTCCTGTAACAAAGTGTTTGATGTCACGCTGGTACGCTCTGTTGCTGTGTGTTTCCATTCCATGATTAATGTGATTTGAAGAGAAGTAATAAAATGAGCTCTATCATGGAAAGTAAGCGTTTCCGGACACATTACATATTTTCTTTCTTTGTGTGTGAGGAATGTTTCCTGAAAGATTGGCCGTACTTTTTTGTAACACCCTGTATACTGAAGCGCCAAAGGAACTATAGGCATGCACATTCAGATACAGATATACGTAAACAGGCAGAATACGGCGCTGCGGTCGGTAATCCCTATACAAGACAACATGTGTCTGGCGCAGTTGTTAGTTCGGTTACTACTGCTACAAAGCGTGTTATCACGATTTAAGTGAGTCTGAACGTGGTGTTATAGTCGGCGGACGAGCGATCGGACACAGCATCTCCGAGGTAGCGATGAAGTGGTGATTCTCCCGTGCGACAATTTCACGAGTGTGCCGTGAATATCAGGAATCCCGCAAAACATCAGATCTCCGACATCGCTGCGGCTGGAAAAAGATCCTGCAAGAACGACGACTGAAGAGAATCGTTCAACGTGACGGAAGTGCAATCCTTCCGCACATTACTGCAGATTTCAATGCTGAGCCATCAATACGTGTCAGTGTGTGAATCATTCAACAAAACATCATCAGTATGAGCTTTCAGAGTCGAAGGCCTACTCGTGTAACCATGATGACTGCTTTACACCTCTCCTGGACCCGTCAACACCGTCATTGGACTGTTGATGACTGGAAACATGTTGCCCGGTCGGACGAGTCTCGTTTCAGATTGTATCTAACGGATGGACGTGCACGGGTATGGAGACAACTTCATGAATCCAAGGACCCTGCGTGTCAGCAGAGGAGTCTTCAAGCTGGTGGAGGCTCTGTAATGGTTTGGGGCGTGTGCAGTTCGAGCGATATGGGACCCTTGATACGTCTAGATACGACTGTGTCAGGTGACACGCACGTAAGCATCCTGTCTGATCACTTGCTTCCATTCATATCAGTTGTGCATTCCAAAGGACTTGCGCATTTCCAGTACGACAGTGCGACACCCCACACGTTCAGAATTGCTACGGAGTGGCTGCATGAACACTCTTCTGAGTTTAAATATTTTGGCCGCAAAACTCCCCAGACATATATCATTGAGTGTATCTGGAGCCGACCGCTGTGGCCGAGCGGCTATAGGCGCTTCAGTCTGGAGCCGCGCTACCGCTACGGTCGCAGGTTAGAATCCTGCCTCGGGCATGGATGTGTGTGATGTCCTTAGGTTAGTTAGGTTTAAGTAGTTCTAAGTTCTAGAGGACTGATGACTTCAGACGTTACGACCCATAGTGCTCATAGCCATTTGAACCAAGTATATCTGGAATGCCTTGCAACGATCTGTTCAGAAGAGATTTACATCCCCTTGAACTCTTACGGATTTATGGACATCCCTGCAGGATTCATGGTGTCAGTTCCCTGCAGCACTTCTGCAGACATTAGTCGAGTCCACGCCACGTCGTGATTCGGCACTTCTGCGTGTTCGCGGGGGCCCTACACGGCATTACGCAGCTGTTTCAGTTTCTTTGGCTCTTCAGTGTGTGTAGTGATCGATCGGAAACCGGTGTTACCACTGTGGCAAGGCCGTTGGCAGTCTTACGTACTCCTCACTGTAAATGAGAAAGGGGAACAACTCTTTTACGTTGCTGCCTTTTCTCGAATGAATGTTGTAATGCTGTGTTCTATAGGTAAGTTGTAATTCCAATCAACTTTTCCTATTCGTAGCCGTTGACAGGTCGTTGGGACCCCGTATATTACCAACACAAACAGTGGAGCCTTTCCCTTTGTAGTCCTTTACCTCTTTCCTACTCCACATGGTGATTATAGCAACTTACAAATCATCGATATCAAGTCGGCAACTGCTGACGAAGAAATACCTCTCTCTCCTTGTTTGGAAATTTATCTCCAATTTGCTCAGTATGTTCCGCAAGTCCTACTACGAAACTACGTGAAACGACTGAAGGTTGAAAATAGTAGAAAAAATCTTAGTCTTTTTATGCAATTGAAATGTATGATGACAATGCAAGAACCCATTATCTAAAAGCATTGACGATTATCCTTCTGCATTCATACGAGCAGGGTCTATTCTAGAACATCTATCCACACAAGCGACTTACCGGTTTGTCGCCGCCTCCCCCCTCTCCCCCTCCCCGCCCGCGTTTCTGACAACCCTTATAGCTTGGCACCCCGAGCAGCGCCTTGTGTCCCTTGTACCTTGAACGGGCCCTACATCTAAGGCTACATTATACCCAATACACTGTACAGTTTGCTGGTGAAACACCTGTACGTCCAAGAGTCCTAAAATCGTCATCCTTATACTGTGTGTCCTGGAAACTGATTAATTACGCTGTGCGCAACTATGCTTTAATTTCGCATTAAACAAACTGCTATGGCTCTGAGCACTATGGGACTTAACATCTGTGGTCATCAGTCCCCTAGAACTTAGAACTACTTAAACCTAACTAACCTAAGGACATCACACACACCCATGCCCGAGGCAGGATTCGAACCTGCGACCGTAGCAGTCCCGCGGTTCCGGACTGAGCGCCTGAACCGCTAGACCACCGCGGCCGGCACAAACTGCTACTTACAGGGAGAATTGCACGATGAAGCTGCCAACAACACATTGTTAGCCATAAGCTAGAAATATCCATGGAGGGAATATTCAGCTAAAATAGTTCAAATGGCTCTAAGCACTATGGGACTTAACATCTGAGGTCATCAGTCCCCTCGACTCAAAACCCCTTAAACCTAGCTAACCTAAGGACAGCACACACACCCATGCCCAGGGCAGGATTCGAACCTGCGACCGTAGCAGTCCCGCGGTTCCGGACTGAGCGCCTGAACCGCTAGACCACCGCGGCCGGCACAAACTGCTACTTACAGGGAGAATTGCACGATGAAGCTGCCAACAACACATTGTTAGCCATAAGCTAGAAATATCCATGGAGGGAATATTCAGCTAAAATAGTTCAAATGGCTCTAAGCACTATGGGACTTAACATCTGAGGTCATCAGTCCCCTCGACTCAAAACCCCTTAAACCTAGCTAACCTAAGGACAGCACACACACCCATGCCCAGGGCAGGATTCGAACCTGAGACCGTAGCAGTCCCGCGGTTCCGGACTGAGCGCCTGAACCGCTAGACCACCGCGGCCGGCACAAACTGCTACTTACAGGGAGAATTGCACGATGAAGCTGCCAACAACACATTGTTAGCCATAAGCTAGAAATATCCATGGAGGGAATATTCAGCTAAAATAGTTCAAATGGCTCTAAGCACTATGGGACTTAACATCTGAGGTCATCAGTCCCCTCGACTCAAAACCCCTTAAACCTAGCTAACCTAAGGACAGCACACACACCCATGCCCAGGGCAGGATTCGAACCTGCGACCGTAGCAGTCCCGCGGTTCCGGACTGAGCGCCTGAACCGCTAGACCACCGCGGCCGGCACAAACTGCTACTTACAGGGAGAATTGCACGATGAAGCTGCCAACAACACATTGTTAGCCATAAGCTAGAAATATCCATGGAGGGAATATTCAGCTAAAATAGTTCAAATGGCTCTAAGCACTATGGGACTTAACATCTGAGGTCATCAGTCCCCTCGACTCAAAACCCCTTAAACCTAGCTAACCTAAGGACAGCACACACACCCATGCCCAGGGCAGGATTCGAACCTGCGACCGTAGCAGTCCTGCGGTTCCGGACTGAGCGCCTGAACCGCTAGACCACCGCGGCCGGCACAAACTGCTACTTACAGGGAGAATTGCACGATGAAGCTGCCAACAACACATTGTTAGCCATAAGCTAGAAATATCCATGGAGGGAATATTCAGCTAAAATAGTTCAAATGGCTCTAAGCACTATGGGACTTAACATCTGAGGTCATCAGTCCCCTCGACTCAAAACCCCTTAAACCTAGCTAACCTAAGGACAGCACACACACCCATGCCCAGGGCAGGATTCGAACCTGCGACCGTAGCAGTCCCGCGGTTCCGGACTGAGCGCCTGAACCGCTAGACCACCGCGGCCGGCACAAACTGCTACTTACAGGGAGAATTGCACGATGAAGCTGCCAACAACACATTGTTAGCCATAAGCTAGAAATATCCATGGAGGGAATATTCAGCTAAAATAGTTCAAATGGCTCTAAGCACTATGGGACTTAACATCTGAGGTCATCAGTCCCCTCGACTCAAAACCCCTTAAACCTAGCTAACCTAAGGACAGCACACACACCCATGCCCAGGGCAGGATTCGAACCTGCGACCGTAGCAGTCCCGCGGTTCCGGACTGAGCGCCTGAACCGCTAGACCACCGCGGCCGGCACAAACTGCTACTTACAGGGAGAATTGCACGATGAAGCTGCCAACAACACATTGTTAGCCATAAGCTAGAAATATCCATGGAGGGAATATTCAGCTAAAATAGTTCAAATGGCTCTAAGCACTATGGGACTTAACATCTGAGGTCATCAGTCCCCTCGACTCAAAACCCCTTAAACCTAGCTAACCTAAGGACAGCACACACACCCATGCCCAGGGCAGGATTCGAACCTGCGACCGTAGCAGTCCCGCGGTTCCGGACTGAGCGCCTGAACCGCTAGACCACCGCGGCCGGCACAAACTGCTACTTACAGGGAGAATTGCACGATGAAGCTGCCAACAACACATTGTTAGCCATAAGCTAGAAATATCCATGGAGGGAATATTCAGCTAAAATAGTTCAAATGGCTCTAAGCACTATGGGACTTAACATCTGAGGTCATCAGTCCCCTCGACTCAAAACCCCTTAAACCTAGCTAACCTAAGGACAGCACACACACCCATGCCCAGGGCAGGATTCGAACCTGCGACCGTAGCAGTCCCGCGGTTCCGGACTGAGCGCCTGAACCGCTAGACCACCGCGGCCGGCACAAACTGCTACTTACAGGGAGAATTGCACGATGAAGCTGCCAACAACACATTGTTAGCCATAAGCTAGAAATATCCATGGAGGGAATATTCAGCTAAAATAGTTCAAATGGCTCTAAGCACTATGGGACTTAACATCTGAGGTCATCAGTCCCCTCGACTCAAAACCCCTTAAACCTAGCTAACCTAAGGACAGCACACACACCCATGCCCAGGGCAGGATTCGAACCTGCGACCGTAGCAGTCCCGCGGTTCCGGACTGAGCGCCTGAACCGCTAGACCACCGCGGCCGGCACAAACTGCTACTTACAGGGAGAATTGCACGATGAAGCTGCCAACAACACATTGTTAGCCATAAGCTAGAAATATCCATGGAGGGAATATTCAGCTAAAATAGTTCAAATGGCTCTAAGCACTATGGGACTTAACATCTGAGGTCATCAGTCCCCTCGACTCAAAACCCCTTAAACCTAGCTAACCTAAGGACAGCACACACACCCATGCCCAGGGCAGGATTCGAACCTGCGACCGTAGCAGTCCCGCGGTTCCGGACTGAGCGCCTGAACCGCTAGACCACCGCGGCCGGCACAAACTGCTACTTACAGGGAGAATTGCACGATGAAGCTGCCAACAACACATTGTTAGCCATAAGCTAGAAATATCCATGGAGGGAATATTCAGCTAAAATAGTTCAAATGGCTCTAAGCACTATGGGACTTAACATCTGAGGTCATCAGTCCCCTCGACTCAAAACCCCTTAAACCTAGCTAACCTAAGGACAGCACACACACCCATGCCCAGGGCAGGATTCGAACCTGCGACCGTAGCAGTCCCGCGGTTCCGGACTGAGCGCCTGAACCGCTAGACCACCGCGGCCGGCACAAACTGCTACTTACAGGGAGAATTGCACGATGAAGCTGCCAACAACACATTGTTAGCCATAAGCTAGAAATATCCATGGAGGGAATATTCAGCTAAAATAGTTCAAATGGCTCTAAGCACTATGGGACTTAACATCTGAGGTCATCAGTCCCCTCGACTCAAAACCCCTTAAACCTAGCTAACCTAAGGACAGCACACACACCCATGCCCAGGGCAGGATTCGAACCTGCGACCGTAGCAGTCCCGCGGTTCCGGACTGAGCGCCTGAACCGCTAGACCACCGCGGCCGGCACAAACTGCTACTTACAGGGAGAATTGCACGATGAAGCTGCCAACAACACATTGTTAGCCATAAGCTAGAAATATCCATGGAGGGAATATTCAGCTAAAATAGTTCAAATGGCTCTAAGCACTATGGGACTTAACATCTGAGGTCATCAGTCCCCTCGACTCAAAACCCCTTAAACCTAGCTAACCTAAGGACAGCACACACACCCATGCCCAGGGCAGGATTCGAACCTGCGACCGTAGCAGTCCCGCGGTTCCGGACTGAGCGCCTGAACCGCTAGACCACCGCGGCCGGCACAAACTGCTACTTACAGGGAGAATTGCACGATGAAGCTGCCAACAACACATTGTTAGCCATAAGCTAGAAATATCCATGGAGGGAATATTCAGCTAAAATAGTTCAAATGGCTCTAAGCACTATGGGACTTAACATCTGAGGTCATCAGTCCCCTCGACTCAAAACCCCTTAAACCTAGCTAACCTAAGGACAGCACACACACCCATGCCCAGGGCAGGATTCGAACCTGCGACCGTAGCAGTCCCGCGGTTCCGGACTGAGCGCCTGAACCGCTAGACCACCGCGGCCGGCACAAACTGCTACTTACAGGGAGAATTGCACGATGAAGCTGCCAACAACACATTGTTAGCCATAAGCTAGAAATATCCATGGAGGGAATATTCAGCTAAAATAGTTCAAATGGCTCTAAGCACTATGGGACTTAACATCTGAGGTCATCAGTCCCCTCGACTCAAAACCCCTTAAACCTAGCTAACCTAAGGACAGCACACACACCCATGCCCAGGGCAGGATTCGAACCTGCGACCGTAGCAGTCCCGCGGTTCCGGACTGAGCGCCTGAACCGCTAGACCACCGCGGCCGGCACAAACTGCTACTTACAGGGAGAATTGCACGATGAAGCTGCCAACAACACATTGTTAGCCATAAGCTAGAAATATCCATGGAGGGAATATTCAGCTAAAATAGTTCAAATGGCTCTAAGCACTATGGGACTTAACATCTGAGGTCATCAGTCCCCTCGACTCAAAACCCCTTAAACCTAGCTAACCTAAGGACAGCACACACACCCATGCCCAGGGCAGGATTCGAACCTGCGACCGTAGCAGTCCCGCGGTTCCGGACTGAGCGCCTGAACCGCTAGACCACCGCGGCCGGCACAAACTGCTACTTACAGGGAGAATTGCACGATGAAGCTGCCAACAACACATTGTTAGCCATAAGCTAGAAATATCCATGGAGGGAATATTCAGCTAAAATAGTTCAAATGGCTCTAAGCACTATGGGACTTAACATCTGAGGTCATCAGTCCCCTCGACTCAAAACCCCTTAAACCTAGCTAACCTAAGGACAGCACACACACCCATGCCCAGGGCAGGATTCGAACCTGAGACCGTAGCAGTCCCGCGGTTCCGGACTGAGCGCCTGAACCGCTAGACCACCGCGGCCGGCACAAACTGCTACTTACAGGGAGAATTGCACGATGAAGCTGCCAACAACACATTGTTAGCCATAAGCTAGAAATATCCATGGAGGGAATATTCAGCTAAAATAGTTCAAATGGCTCTAAGCACTATGGGACTTAACATCTGAGGTCATCAGTCCCCTCGACTCAAAACCCCTTAAACCTAGCTAACCTAAGGACAGCACACACACCCATGCCCAGGGCAGGATTCGAACCTGAGACCGTAGCAGTCCCGCGGTTCCGGACTGAGCGCCTGAACCGCTAGACCACCGCGGCCGGCACAAACTGCTACTTACAGGGAGAATTGCACGATGAAGCTGCCAACAACACATTGTTAGCCATAAGCTAGAAATATCCATGGAGGGAATATTCAGCTAAAATAGTTCAAATGGCTCTAAGCACTATGGGACTTAACATCTGAGGTCATCAGTCCCCTCGACTCAAAACCCCTTAAACCTAGCTAACCTAAGGACAGCACACACACCCATGCCCAGGGCAGGATTCGAACCTGCGACCGTAGCAGTCCCGCGGTTCCGGACTGAGCGCCTGAACCGCTAGACCACCGCGGCCGGCACAAACTGCTACTTACAGGGAGAATTGCACGATGAAGCTGCCAACAACACATTGTTAGCCATAAGCTAGAAATATCCATGGAGGGAATATTCAGCTAAAATAGTTCAAATGGCTCTAAGCACTATGGGACTTAACATCTGAGGTCATCAGTCCCCTCGACTCAAAACCCCTTAAACCTAGCTAACCTAAGGACAGCACACACACCCATGCCCAGGGCAGGATTCGAACCTGCGACCGTAGCAGTCCCGCGGTTCCGGACTGAGCGCCTGAACCGCTAGACCACCGCGGCCGGCACAAACTGCTACTTACAGGGAGAATTGCACGATGAAGCTGCCAACAACACATTGTTAGCCATAAGCTAGAAATATCCATGGAGGGAATATTCAGCTAAAATAGTTCAAATGGCTCTAAGCACTATGGGACTTAACATCTGAGGTCATCAGTCCCCTCGACTCAAAACCCCTTAAACCTAGCTAACCTAAGGACAGCACACACACCCATGCCCAGGGCAGGATTCGAACCTGCGACCGTAGCAGTCCCGCGGTTCCGGACTGAGCGCCTGAACCGCTAGACCACCGCGGCCGGCACAAACTGCTACTTACAGGGAGAATTGCACGATGAAGCTGCCAACAACACATTGTTAGCCATAAGCTAGAAATATCCATGGAGGGAATATTCAGCTAAAATAGTTCAAATGGCTCTAAGCACTATGGGACTTAACATCTGAGGTCATCAGTCCCCTCGACTCAAAACCCCTTAAACCTAGCTAACCTAAGGACAGCACACACATCCATGCCCAGGGCAGGATTCGAACCTGCGACCGTAGCAGCAGCGTGGTTCCGGACTGAAGCGCCTAGAACCGCTCGGCCGCAGCGGCCGGCTTATTCAGCTACACAGAGGATATATATTTTTTTGTCGTTATCATACGATTCCCCTAAAGTCACATAACTACGTTATGGGGAAAGCTTTCCCCTTACACGCTCTTTCGATTTTGAACGTCACTACATCGCTAGAACTGATAGATCCTGTTCAAAAGTACTATGTACGTTTCACAGGCAACTTAATAATTTGGAATTTGAAGAGATAAACGCAAGAGCATTTCGCTAGTTTGCGACAGTTGTCAGTGATCAAATGTCGCATTTAAAGGAGGTCTTGTTCGTAATTTTGAGTGACTGTTTTAAGAAATTGCCAACAGTCCCGCCCCAGTGATAACACCTGTTCCCGTCAAATCACCGATGTTAATCGCTGTCGGCTTGGATGGGTGACCATCCGGTCTGCCGAGCACTGTTGACAAGGGGGGTGCACCCAGCGAACTGACACACGGCCGGGAGAGCGGTGAGCTGACCACACGCCCCTCCATATCCGCATCTAGTGACGCCTGTGGGCCGAGGATGACACGTTGGCCGGTCGGTACCGTTAGGCCTTCCAAGGCCTGTTTGGACGGAGTTTAGTTTAGTTTAGTTTGTGTTAAGAAATTGCCAAAACCTTGTCGCAGTGGTAACACCGGTTGCCGTCAGATCACCGAAGTCAAACGACGTCCTGTTTGGCTAGCACTTAGATGGGTGACCGTCCAGTTGTGGCGGTTTTTGCGTATCATCAACATGGACAAATGCAATGAATATGGATGATACGTTACTCTATGGTATTCTGCGGTTTGAATTCCCTCTGTTTTTTAGCAGTTGCATTTGTTGTGTCTAGACAAGACAGCCTAGACACAATGAGAGGAAGCCGAAAGACACGCGCTAAGCCAAATCAGGGTGCGTGAGGTCTGAAACAGGATACGTAATGAATGCTATAAAGAAAAGTACGTAGCTTCTGGAATACTTAACTTTAATCCATCCTTTTGGTACATCTGGAGATTGTGGCGATACAAGTGAGACTCTTTAGATACATGCAATGCTACTAATGGCGCCTTGCTAGGTCGTAGCCATTGACTTAGCTGAAGGCAATTCTAACTATTGGCTCGGCTAATGAGCAATGCTTCGTCCATGTAGTCGCTAGCAAAGTCGTCCGTACAACTGGGGCGAGTGCTAGTCCGTATCTCGAGACCTGCCTTGTGGTGGCGCTCGGTCTGCGGTCACACAGTGGCGACACGCGGGTCCGACATGTACTAATGGACCGCGGCCGATTTAAAACTACCACCTAGCAAGTGTGGTGTCTGGCGGTGACACCACAGCATTGATTTGATTTTGTAAATGATACTGACAATATACACATGTATAATGCATTATTCATACTACAACTTCTCCTGGATACTTACTTTGTTCAAATTGCACAAGACTTCCACCTGACGTAGTGTAATAATGTTGACTGTAGTTGTGTTCATATCACTAAAATTACAGATCGTACATCAGAGCTTTCATAATTTTTGTCTTCCATGGATTTAATTATTCTTAGCAAATTGATCACGAAAAGGAACCACAGAATACCACCCGCACAGAACACTGATGTATGCTACCAGAAATTTTTTTCTCCGTGATTCGCGCGTAGTTTAATTTTGACCTCGTACATCAGCAATGAAATCTTGTTCAACAATAAATACCATCAGCACGGTTCTTAGAAAATGCAGTCTGATTCGATTAATTTTTTCTTTTATAAATAGAGTTCAGTACCACCGGTGCACATTTATTTCTTACACATCGGAATATTGTTTGCAGTTTCAAGTAATTTAAATTTGACGCTGAGATAAAAGTTAAGATGGCGGCCAAGCAAAGACAGAGGATTTCTTTTTTTAATTAAGATTTTCCTTTGCTCAATAAATAATTAATCATTTAAATTGATGTCACCAATAAAAAAATTATTAAATTGTTTTGCAAATTAGTTTAACACAAACCCATGCTATTTTCAACTAGAAGTACAGACGAAGTTGCTATATAGTCGCAACTAACAATGGCTGCGCTTCTTGCAGGCATGATAAAACAATTAATACAAAATTATAATTAAAAGAGGAAGTGATTTTTCAATAATTAATCATAAATAGTTTTAACGCATTTGGCTCTATTTGTTTTTTACCAGCAAATGAACATAAAAGTACAATAATTTTACATTAAATGTTTTTCATTCAACAGACCTAAAATCGATTCGCGTCTTGCGTCGGCGACGTACATCAGAAGAAGACGACAAAAGGGTACACAGCAAAAGAAAAGAATGACATAGATTAACAAAGAATGTGAGACAAATATTGTCTCTGTTTTACATAATTATCATCTTTTTAAGAAATAATTACATAATTGAATGAATATTATTGAGTTACGTAATTTTCCACACATTCATATTCCACTCGTAATAAAAATATATATATATCGTGGATGTTATACGGTCTGCCGAGCTTTGTTGGCATACCGAGCGAGGTGGCGCAGTGATAGCACACTGGACTCGCATTCGGGAGGATGACGGTTCAATCCCGCGTCTGGCCATCCTGATTTAGGTTTTCCAGGATTTCCCTAAATGCTCCAGGCAAATGATGGGATGGTTTCTTTGAAAGGGCACGGCCGACTTCCTTCCCTAATCCGATGAGACCGATGACCTCGCTGTTTGGTCTCTTCCCCCAAAACAACCCAACCGCTTTGTTGGAAAGCGGAGTACATTCAGCCCTTGTGACGCAAATTGAGGAGCGGCGCCGGTCACGAAAACTGACAACGGCCGGGAGAGCGGAGTGTTGACCACACGCCCCACCACATTCGCATCCAATGACGCTTTTAGGCTGAGGAGGGCACGGCGGTCGGTCAGTACCGAAGGGTCTTCCGAGACGTGTTCCGAAGGCGTTTTAGTTTAGGTTTACAAAATTATGCTGTGAAAGGGCCGTCTAGCACGCCAAACCGGAAGTGTCCCGAAAAACAGCGACTCTGGTTTTATGACACGCAGCAAATTAACGACTTATCACACACTGGAATATATTTCAGGACGAAATTATGCCGTTTTTACTGCCTGGGACCAAATGTTTCATCTTTCTTTACCCATAAAGAAATTAAAATATTAATCCAAGTACTGATTCTCGAAGTCATAGACACTAGTAGAACAGTTTGTCATTGTGGTTTCTTTTAAAATAAACACAATGATTTGGAGACTCTTTTAATCTGGATGTAATTGCTCATTCGCAGATAAATATCTACATGGAAAAGTTGCTCAGAACATTCAAGAGATTGACTGGGAGCAGGCTCTTACACTACCGCATTAATCTAGCACATGTCTCATAAATACATGTAGAAATCACAAAAAACAGCTCTATGACATTAACTCTTCGTCACACAGTGTTTCGTTATTTCTCAACCCATAAAGAGCCTCTTAGATGTAAGCTAACTTCACTTAGACATTTTTGTTACTTACCTAAGAAACATAGCTTTTGTTCCTCTGAAAGTTTCGATCGTAGCACGAAATGTAAAGAAACAGCGTTACACTGAAGTATTGATACTCGTCTTATGTGGGCGACATGCGCAGCACGCTATGCATACTTCACAGCTATTTCTTCTATATGGTGTTTGTACGCAATGATTGTGTAGGAATTCCAGTTAGTTGTACAGTCTTCGGTTACATGGGTGATTGTGTAGGAAGTCCAGTTAGTTGTACAGTCTTTGGTTACATGTCGCCGATTTTCGGCCGTGCTTTTAGCGAAGCCAAGTGCTGTGTTGCAAACAGAACAAGGCCCAGTACCTGGCGTGCAGTAATGAGGTTACATACGCGGGTAATTATGCTACCCTGTAGAACAATGTACTGTACACATCACGACTGTAAGAAAGTTAAAGAATCCCGCTCCAATAAAAAGTGAAGCATACAGAAAACTGTCGCCATTATTGCTGGCAGCTGCCGGGTAGCTCGCCAATTTCTGCTTAATTGTTCTTGCCTTTCCCTTTCCTAATTAAGAGGTTGTCGCTCTGTACTTTGCCTTCTATGGCAACCAGTTCAACAAGTAATTGTAACAAATAAGGAATTTCTCACGTTTGAACCACTAGCGAAGGCCATAACACAGATGTTCCCACCCTTCATCTCTTCCAGATCGTAAATGTCTCGCTCAAGTTAACGGTCTTGCTTAAGCACTGCTCCGTGATTTACATCTCGTGACCCGCCTCCGGTTTTCTCCCCTGGCTTTCTATACGCAACACGAGACCCGCAGACGGGCGCGTGTTTCAAGTTATATGTCAGATATCAATAAACGGAGAGCTCTTTTTTAATTTTTTTTTATAAAAAACGTAGAAGGCAGAGTCGCGTTCCCCGCAGCTACGTGCACAGATCGTGACGTTCGCCGGTCGCGTGATTGAAAACTTGCTCCGCCAGAGCAAATAACTTCCCTTGTTAAAAGCCGCTACCTGGTCTCTCTTCTGATTCGGCAATTTGTTTGTTGGTCTCCCCGTTATTAATACGGGCGAACACGCTGGCGATTAATTTCGAAACGCGCGGACTGCGCGCTTAACAAATGGCGACGGCGCGGGAAAGCTGGTCCCTGCACGGCTCGCGCCTGCGCAGGGGCATCTGTTCCTGTCCGGCGCTGCTGATGCCATCTGTTGCACACCGCGCGAATTACGAGCTCTGTCTCGTGTCTCCGTAACTGTCGCTAACAAACTCAATCGGTAATTGTTAAAATGAGACTATTCGTTTCTTTGGGCGTTTAAAGTGCAATACTGCTTCACTTTATCTAACAAGCTAAATATGGAAATAAAAGACGGCTAACGTAAGCATAAGAAGTAGTAAATCTATCGTTATTTTGTGCCCGTGGTCGTGTACGAATGCCGGACATGTGCCACGCGGGACAATTGCCATGCTTGACCCTTCGCCAGGTAGCTTCAGTATCGATCCCTCAGGTAAGCGACGCCCTTCTGTCCACTTTCAAACCGTCGTCTTCACATCTTACTCGATACAACCAGTACGTAAGGGACCTTCTTCTTCGACATCTTGGCGAAATACAGAGCTTCTTCTCCGAAATCGAAATATTTATAACTTTTGGGAAACGAAAGCAATACCGACTATTATATCAGTATGTAATTAGTTCTGCCAAGTATAAATTTGGATCCCTCTGCCTGTACGGTAGCTTCCTATCACGCTTACTTATTGCGATAGAAACAGTCCTTCGCCTTGGGAACAACAAGAAAGGAACGATGTAAAGAGAATGCGAATGTAAGCTAATCATTTCATTTTGGTCACTGCATTTGTGCCTACTTTAATTGCTACAACTGCATGCCCAAAAGACAATAAGGAAACAAGAAACGGGTATGTGAACGTTTGAAAAGAAGAACGACATACTCCATATTAAATTACTCTCTAAAATCCGATATCCCTTGCGGCGAAACATTAGTTAATAAAGTGTAGCAGGACAATGTTCAAAACATGACTGAAAATACACTCACTAAATAGAGATAAGAACATCTATGATTGACATGTCATCTAAAGTCGACGTACATTTTTAAAATGTTAGAAATAAGGAAACGAAGTAATACAGAATGCTATGCTTGTAACGTACGTTGCTGTTCTACATGGTTTAGCTCTGGTATTTACAGAGTCACAGAGAAAACATCCTAGGTTTTGGAGGGAAAAGCCGTAATTGTAATGATCTCCACTACAACAGAAACAAGAAGCACAACTTAAGGAAAAATAATGTAATGTGTGTTCCAGCTCACAAGCGACATTGAAGCAGATAGCTCCTGTGACTTAGTGTGGGCAGAGGTTGTATTCGACAGCAGGAATAAATTAATAACTGGCTCCTTTCACCGACCCCCGGTCTCAGATGAAACAGTTGCTGAACAGTTCAAAGAAAACTTGAGTCTCATCACAAATAGGTACCCTACTCATACAATTACACGAGTTGGCAGTGACTTCAATCTACCTTCCGTATGTTGACAGAAATACGTTTTCAGACCCTATTGTAAATAGAAACGTCCGCAGCTCGTGGTCGTGCGGTAGCGTTCTCGCTTCCCGCGCCGGGTTCCCGGGTTCGATTCCCGGCGGGGTCAGGGATTTTCTCTGCCTCGCGATGACTCGGTGTTGTGTGATGTCCTTAGGTTAATTAGGTTTAAGTAGTTCTAAGTTCTAGGGGACTGATCACCATAGATGTGAAGTCCCATAGTGCTCAGAGCCAATTAGATAGAAAACAACTTCCGTAATTGTTCTAAACGCTTTTTTTTAAATTATTTTGAACAATTAGTTCACGTGGCCTTTCAAATTGTAAATGATTACGAAAACACACTTGACCTCTTAGCGACAAATAATCTCGAGCATCACAACGGATACAGGGATTAGTGAACACACAGTCGTAGCGAGGCTCAATTCCGTAAAAAAGAAATTCACCAAAAGTAAACGCGAAATATATATATTTATAAAAGCTGATAAAAATTCGGTTGACGTCTTTGTAAGAGACAGTCTCCAGTCCTTCCAAACTATGTAAGTGAAGACTATATGTGGCTTAAGTTCAAAGAAATAGTGTCAACAGCACTCGAGAGATTCATACCAAATAAATTAATAAGAGACGGAACTGATCTCTCATGGTACACAAAACACGACAGAAAGCTATTGCAGGAGCACTGAAAAAGGCACGTATAATTTAGGCCAACGCAAAATCTCCAAGATTGGCGAAGTTTTACTGAGGCTCGAAATTTGGTGCCGATTTCAATGCGAGATGCATTTAATAGTTTCCACAACGAAACTCTCTAGAAATGTGGCGGAAAAGCTAAAGAGATTCTGGTCCTATGTTAAGTAAATCAGTGGAAAGGCTCAGTAAATACCTTTACTACGCGGCGGGCGAGGAAGAGGAGGAGGGGGAGATAAGGGACCCAACCCTTCGGAACAGGTAAAATCGTGGCGAATGTCCGGCGTGGCAAATGTACGCACACCGTCGTGTACAAAATACAGGCTGATTGATTTATAATGCTGTTAATTATACATATAACTAGCGCAATTAACAGGTTCATCATCAGAAGGCTTGTTCTCGTTAAGATACATTTTTCTTACTTTGCTTGTTATCACTCTTTATTCCCCCATATGATGAAATTTCCTTCCTGCGGTGGTGCCCTACAAACGAAACATGATTTGAGAAAATGTATATTTCACTGTAATTGTGCCTCACAACGATGTTAAAACGACTTAGTTTTAGTTACTTACGTCGAAAGTTTCGCACCATTACGTTCCAGTGCTGAGTGTTTTGAGTTCATGCAGCAACGAAGACTATATGAAGCGCTTTATTTATATATATGTACACACACAGCCTGAAGCACCACTCACACACCATAAACTTTCGCCACATGGTAGGATGTATACAACTACACGGTGTGTGAGTGGTGCCTTACATTATGTGTATTCATACGCTACTGGCCTTTAAAGTTGCTACACCACGAAGATGACGTGCTAAAGACGCGAAATTTAACCGACAGGAAGAAGATGCTGTGATAAGCAAATGGTTAGCTTTTCAGAGCATTCACACAAAGTTGTCTTCGGTGGCGACACCTACAACGTGCTGACATGAGGAAAGTTTTCAACCGATTTCTCGTACACAAACAGCAGTTGACCGGCGTTGCCTGGTGAAACGTAGTTGTGATGCCTCGTGTAAGGAGGAGAAATGCGTACCATCACGTTTCCGACTTTGATAAAGGTCGGATTCTAGCCCATCGCGATAGCCGTTTATCGTATCGCGACATTGCTGCTCGCGTTGGTCGAGATTCAATGACTGTTAGCAGAATATGGAATCGGTGGGTTCAGGAGGATAATACGGAACGGCGTGCTGGATCCCAACGGCCTCGTATCACTAGCAGTCGAGATGACAGGCATCTTATCCGCATGGCTGTAGCGGATCGTGCAGCCACGTCTCGATCCCTGAGTCAACAGATGGGGACGTTTGCGAGACAACAACCATCTGCACGAACAGTTCGACGACGTTTGCAGTAGCACGGACTATCAGCTCGGAGACCGTGGCTACGGTTACCCTTGACGCTGCATCACGGACAAGAGTGTCTGCGATGGTGTACTCGACGACGAACCTGGGTGCACGAATGGAAAAACGTCATTTTTTCGGATGAATCCAGGTTCTGTTTACAGTATCATGATAGTCGCATCCGTGTTTGGCGACAGCGCGGTGAACGCATATTGGAAGCGTGTATTCGTCGTCGCCATATTGGCGTATCACCCGGCGTGATGGTATGGGGTACCATTGGTTACACGTCTCGGTCACCTCTTGTTCGTATTGACGGCACTTTGAACAGTGGACGCTACATTTCAGAAGTCTTACGAACCGTGGCTCTACCCGTCATTCGATCCCTGCGAAACCCTACATTTCAGCGGGATAATGCACGACCGCATGTTGCAGGTCCTGTATGGGCCTTTCTGGATACAGAAAATGTTCGACTGCTGCCGTGGCCAGCACATTCTCCAGATCTCTCGCCAACTGAAAACGTCTGGTCAATGGTGGCCGAGCAACTGGCTGGTGACAATACGCCAGTCACTATTCTTGATGACCTGTGGTATAGTGTTGAAGCTGCATTGGCAGCTGTACCTGTACACGCCATCCAAGCTCTGTTTGACTCAATGCCCAGGCCAATCAAGACCGTTATTACGGCCAGAAGTGGTTGTTCTGGGTACTGATTTCTGAGGATATATGCACCGAATTGCGTGAAAATGTAATCACATGTCAGTTCTAGTATAATATATTTGTCCAATGAATACCCGTTTATCATCTGCGTTTCTTTTTGGTGCAGCAATTTTAATGGCCAGTAGTGTTTATATAAAGAAAATGCTTCATCTATTCTTTGCTGCTGCATGAACACAAGCAGTCAGCACTGGAACGTAATGGCGCGGAATTTTCGACATAAGCACCTGAAATATTTTGACTTTAATAATCTGTTTACGTGGTTTAAAATAGTTACAGTTATATAAACATTTTACTGACATGTTTTGCTGTAGGGCATCACCACTTCAAAGAAATTTCAACATTTGGGAGAGTAAAAATTGAAAACTAATATGAAATAACAAAAATGTATCTTAATGTGGACAAGACCGTCTGATGATGATCCTGTCGGTTCGAAATCCGTAACGGTGATATATATACATATATATATATATATATATATATATATATATATATATATATATATATATAAATGGCGTTATGTATGTTGTACCACCCATCAATATTATTTGACTGTAAAACTCTGCACTTGTGCTAACAACAGATTTTTGAAGGTTAACGGATGTGAAGAATACAGAAGCTCAAGTCCCTGAAGAACCAGTACCTCTAACAGACGACTAGTTCCGACAGATTAGCAAGAGAAAAAAATGAGGTACTATTTGTCAAAAAGGTAAACATCCCTTAAAACAGTGTATTACTTTAGGATATGCGGTATACAGGGAGCGAAAGGCTATTTACAATTTGTACAGACCATGGCAGTACAGTTGGCAGTTATAAGAGTCGAGGGGCATGAAAGGGAAGCAATGGTTGGGAAGGGAGTGAGACAGGGTTGTAGTTCTCCCCGATGTTATTCAATCTGTATATTGAGCAAGCAGTGAAGGAAACAAAAGAAAAATTCGGAGTAGGTATTAAAATCCATGGAGATGACATTGTAATTCTGTCAGAGACAGCAAAGGACTTGGAAGAGCAGTTGAACAGAATGGACAGTGTCTTGAAAGGAGGATATAAGATGAACATCAACAAAAGCAAAACGAGGATAATGGAATGTAGTCGAATTAAGTCGGGTGATGCTGAGGGAATTAGATTAGGAAATGAGACGATTAAGTAGTAAATGAGTTTTGCTATTTGGGGAGCAAAATAACTGATGATGGTCGAAGTAGAGAAGATATAAAATGTAGACTGGCAGTGGCAAGAAAAGCGTTTCTGAAGAAGAGAAATTTGTTAACATCGAGTATAGATTTAAGTGTCAGGAAGTCGTTTCTGAAAGTATTCGTATGGAGTGTAGCCATGTATGGAAGTGAAACATGGACGATAAATAGTTTGGACAGGAAGAGAATAGAAGCTTTCGAAACGTGGTGCTACAGAAGAATGCTGAAGATTAGATGGGTTGATCATATAACTAATGGGGAGGTATTGAATAGGATTGGGGAGAAGAGAAATTTGTGGCACAGCTTGACTAGAAGAAGGGATCGGTTGGTAGGACATGTTCTGAGGCATCGAGGGATCACCAATTTAGTATTGGAGGGCAGCGTGGAGGGTAAAAATCGTAGAGGGAGACCAAGAGATGAATACACTAAACAGATACAGAAGTATGTAGGTTGCAGTAGGCACGGGAGATGAAGAAGCTTGCACAGGATAGAGTAGCATGGAGAGCTGCATCAAACCAGTCTCAGGACTGAAGACAACAACAACAACAACAAGAACAACATGCAGTACTTACAGAAATATATTTTTCAAAATAGAAGTTGCTGTTTTGTAGTCCTCCTTACCTTGTTGTTCATCGATGTCAAATGTGGAGTTTCAATGAAGTGACTGAAACAGCCGAATGGAACAGCTTGTGGCAAAAATCTGAATAATGTGATTGTTGTGGCGTTCGATAGCAGATTACTGCAGCGTTGGTATACCAGAACTGATGTAGCATGTAAAAATGTTCTGTCAAGTGTACATACTGTTCCATTCCGCTTTGTTTCGCGTTGGAAGTCTACATATTATGCGCTTCGTTAACGAATAAAGGAAGAACGAACAGTCAATCAGGGTGACTTTTTTACCAGTCTGGGTATCTTTTACCACTTGCCACTTTTGTTTCAAATGGCGGCTACTCCACCAACTTCCATTATTTTGTACTAATAGCAACAGTTTCATTACCTTTTTGATTTATAGATAGTGTGTCAGTTGTCTTTCCGACTTCCTACAAGTTCCAAGGCATGTGATTATCCTTTAATTGCGTTGGCTGTGTAGACAACTTCTGGCCAGGTTAACACAAATATAGTAATATTTTAAAATAATGCTACAGCTCTAAATTCATTCTATTTTCACTTCTTATTAACGCCTAATTTCCTACTGTCACGATCTAAATTTACCCAGAGAATTAGCTATAGGAAGAATTCTTTGTTTTTAAAGACTGATCTAATGTTATCCTGAACGACAGTGTAACTTTGTACCAACAGAATAACTGAAAACCGGCCTGTGTGACCGAGCGGTTCTGGGCGCTTCAGTCGGGAACCGCGCGACCGCTACGATCGCAGGTTCGAACCATGCCTCGGGCATGGATGTGTGGGATGTCCTTAGGTTAGTTAGGTTTAAGTAGTTCTAAGTTCTAGAGGACTAATGACCTCAGATGTTAATTGCCATAGTGCTCAGAGCCATTTGAACCAATAATTGAAATTTTTCTCTAATAGGGCACATTTTGTTCACTTTCCCAACACTGAGTAATTGGAGATGTAAACTGTTACTATGTCTGTTGTGATATGTAATTTATTTTGTATCCACTATTTTCAAAAAATGGTAGAAAGTGGTACATAACCATCCCGACTGACTGGACAACAACACAACTTCTACTTTGGAAAAAATTGTTCTGTAAGTATGTCATAGAATATTTGAAACAAATGTCTGGCAGTATGGCAAATAACAACTCGCTTATCACTCTTGGCAGTCTGTTGATGGCAGTTGTCCGTAATAAGGTGTTGGTGCTTTAAGGATTGGTGCTTGGTTAATCTCTAGATCCGCAAACTTTCAAAAATCACTTGCTCACTAATGCAGTGTTTTACAACTAAATTATATTTACGGGTTTTAGATTAGACACACCTCTCTATTTCAGATCCTTTTTTTTCAGTTTTAGCCCTTATTAGGAGGAACGTGAGCCTTATCTTTGTTGATAGTGCTGTTCCGTATCCTCTGCTGCTCTATTTTTGTGGTGGTGGCATTAACAAAAAAAAATGTTGACCCGTAGTCGCGGATATAGGGTTTGGTTCTGGCGGGGGGGTGGGGGCGGCGGGAGGGAGGCATTTCTCGCTGTCAAAGGCGACCAACATATCATGTACAAAATTTTACATGACTATGAATCCCAACTAAGAGAAGCTAATTAGCACCAAAGTAATCGTCAGTGAACAGAATAATGGTGTTCAGGCAATGATGCGTTGTCAGCAGTCATAGCTCGAATCTATACTGATAAAAGACTGTACAAGCACCATCAGGGTGAGAGTTGGAAGGCTTGTACTAGAAACGCAAACAGAATTGAATGCTCGTGAAATTATTAGACCGGAATGAAATCCCACGTATACTGGAGTGGGAATCACTAAAGCATGGAACAGACCGAAATTAACATGGGATCATATCAGCACGAAGTCCCAGACACGATGTATTCCGAGTCGGAGGTTAGAGAGAAATTTCTTTTCCACTCCAAGGCCCATAGCTTTTGGGCCACATCTTCTCCTTCTATTGTGTCCAGAACGTTGACCTTTCGTCTTCTCATTTTATCATTGGCTGGCGGTGTATCAGTACCATCCAATAGCCGATTCCCATTGGACACTTCTTCTACCCTCCATACCTCTCTCCCCCCCCCCCCCCACTCCAGGGGACCAATCCGTTGTTGCACTACCTCAAAAGTCCCTAAAATCTTGTATTTGCGACCAGTTGTTGTTGATACTCGCGTCGTCACGTCCCGCAAATGATATTACTGTTTTGCATTCCCAGAAGGGGCTTCCGTCGGTGCCAGGCCGGCGTGTCTGTAACAATCTTACACATCTTATTGGCCACAGAGTGGCTGAAAACTTACAACGATAATATCGCCCCTGTTACGTTTCTCAAGCAGGCGCTACCTGAGTGAAAGGATTTTTTTTTTTTCTAGCGCAAAAAGCCTGTTCCCAAGTACTGTGGTCATGAATTCTACGTCCAGAGTCGTACTAAGCTGATGGTACGTCCTTTCTGTCAATCACTAACCGTTTGTGCAAAGTCTTGACCACCCTACTGTTCTTAGCAATCACTCCAGATAGCAGCTCCTAAAGAGCAGGTAAAATTAACATACCGATGGGATTTAAATTAAAATCACACCCAGTTAAGACCGTGGAAAGCATCGGTTTCTGTCATACTTGCAGGTGGTAGCTGATTAGTTAGGAGACTGGTAGGTGGACAGAAGTTACATCTCGAATTCAAAGACTGTTTAAAGATTAAGACATGGATACATTCTGAGACTAGAGTAGTCCTCATTGACATAAATCCACAACAAGTAACACAAGGTTCATCAATAGAGACCTGAACGAGAGACTTTTTTTTTTTTTTTTTTTTTTTGAGTCATTAGTCGCCTGACTGGTTTGATGTGCCACGCCACGAATTCCTCTCCTGTGCCAACCTCTTCATCTCAGAGTAGCACTTGCAGCCTACGTTCTCAATTACTTGCTGGGCGTTTTCCAATCTCTATCTTCCTCTACAGTTCTTACCCTCTACAACTCCCTCTTAATTCCTTGGAAGTTATTCCCTGATGCCTTAACATATGTGTTACCATCCTGTCCTCTTTTCTATATATTCCTTTCCTCGCTGATTCTGCGAAGAACTGCTCATTGCATACCTTATCAGTCCACCTAATTTTCAACGTTCTTCTATAATACCACATCTCTTCTGTTCCGGTTTTTCCACAGTCCATATGTTTCAGTACCATACAATGCTGCGCTCCTAATGTACGTTTTCAGAATTTTCTTTCCCAAATTAAGGCCTATGTTTGATACTAGCAGCCTTCTCTTGGGCAAGAACGCCCTTTTTGCAAGTGCTAGGCTGCGTTTTATACCTGCCATGCTGGCAGTTTTTTCAGACATCAATCTTTTGACTGGTTTGATGCGGCCCACCACGAATTTCTCCCCTGTGCCAACCTCTTCATCTCAGAGTAGCACTTACAACCTACTTCAATTATTTGCTGGATATATTCCAATCTCTGTCTTCCTGTACAGACTTTGCCCTCTACAGCTCTCTATAGTATCATGGAAGTCATTCCTTGATGTCTTAACAGACCTCCTATCGTCCTGTCCCTTCTCCTTTTCAATGTTTTCCACACATTCCTTTCCTCTCCGAATCTGGGCAGAGCCTCCTCATTCTTTACCTTATCAGTCCACCTAATTTTGAACTTTCCTCTGTAGCACCACATTTCAAATATTTCGATTCTCTCTTGTTCCGGTTTTCCCACAGTCCATGTCTATGTTTCTCTACCGAACAATGCTTTGCTCCAAACGTTCATCCTCAGAAATTTCTTCCTCAAATTAAGGCCTATGTTTGATACTAGTAGACTTCCCTTGGTCAGGAATACCCTTTTTGCCAGTGGTAGTCTGCTTTTGATGTCCTCCTTGTTCCGTCCATCATTTGCTGCTTAGGTAGTAGAATTCCTACTTTGTGACCATCAATCCTGAAGTTAATTTTCTCGCTGTTCTCATTTCTGCTACTTCTCATTACGCCCGCCATTTTTCGATTTATTCTCAGTCCGTATTCTGTACTCATTAGACTTCATTCCATTCAGCAGATCATGTGATTCTTCTTCATTTTCACTCAGGATGGCAATGTCATCAGTGAATCGATCATTGATATCCTTTCACCTTGAATTTTAATTCCACTCCTGAAGCTTTCTTTTATTTCCGTCATTGCTTCTTCGATATACAAATTGAACAGAAGGGCGATAGACTGCATCCTTGCCTTACACCCTTGTTAATCCGAGCACTTCGTTCATGGTCGCCCACTCTTACTATTACCTCTTGGCTCTTACACATAATGTACACTCCTGGAAATGGAAAAAAGAACACATTGACACCGGTGTGTCAGACCCACCATACTTGCTCCGGACACTGCGAGAGGGCTGTACAAGCAATGATCACACGCACGGCACAGCGGACACACCAGGAACCGCGGTGTTGGCCGTCGAATGGCGCTAGCTGCGCAGCATTTGTGCACCGCCGCCGTCAGTGTCAGCCAGTTTGCCGTGGCATACGGAGCTCCATCGCAGTCTTTAAAACTGGTAGCATGCCGCGACAGCGTGGACGTGAACCGTATGTGCAGTTGACGGACTTTGAGCGAGGGCGTATAGTGGGCATGCGGGAGGCCGGGTGGACGTACCGCCGAATTGCTCAACACGTGGGGCGTGAGGTCTCCACAGTACATCGATGTTGTCGCCAGTGGTCGGCGGAAGGTGCACGTGCCCGTCGACCTGGGACCGGACCGCAGCGACGCACGGATGCACGCCAAGACCGTAGCATCCTACGCAGTGCCGTAGGGGACCGCACCGCCACTTCCCAGCAAATTAGGGACACTGTTGCTCCTGGGGTATCGGCGAGGACCATTCGCAACCGTCTCCATGAAGCTGGGCTACGGCCCCGCACACCGTTAGGCCGTCTTCCGCTCACGCCCCAACATCGTGCAGCCCGCCACCAGTGGTGTCGCGACAGGCGTGAATGGAGGGACGAATGGAGACGTGTCGTCTTCAGCGATGAGAGTCGCTTCTGCCTTGGTGCCAATGATGGTCGTATGTGTGTTTGGCGCCGTGCAGGTGAGCGCCACAATCAGGACTGCATACGACCGAGGCACACAGGGCCAACACCCGGCATCATGGTGTGGGGAGCGATCTCCTACACTGGCCGTACACTACTGGTGATCATCGAGGGGACACTGAATAGTGCACGGTACATCCAAACCGTCATCGAACCCATCGTTCTACCATTCCTAGACCGGCAAGGGAACTTGCTGTTCCAAGAGGACAATGCACGTCCGCATGTATCCCGTGCCACCCAACGTGCTCTAGAAGGTGTAGGTCAACTACCCTGGCCAGCAAGATCTCCGGATCTGTCCCCCATTGAGCATGTTTGGGACTGGATGAAGCGTCGTCTCACGCGGTCTGCACGTCCAGCACGAACGCTGGTCCAACTGAGGCGCCAGGTGGAAATGGCATGGCAAGCCGTTCCACAGGACTACATCCAGCATCTCTACGATCGTCTCCATGGGAGAATAGCAGCCTGCATTGCTGCGAAAGGTGGATATACACTGTACTAGTGCCGACATTGTGCATGCTCTGTTGCCTGTGTCTATGTGCCTGTGGTTCTGTCAGTGTGATCATGTGATGTATCTGACCCCAGGAATGTGTCAATAAAGTTTCCCCTTCCTGGGACAATGAATTCACGGTGTTCTTATTTCAATTTCCAGGAGTGTATATTACCCATCTCTTCCCACAGCTTACCTCTATTTTTCTCAAAATTTCGAACATCTTGTACCGTTTTACATTGTCGAACACTTCTTCCGGGTCCACAAATCCTATCAACGTGTCTTGATTTTTCTTTAGTTTTGCTTCCATTATCAACCGTAACGTCAGAATTGTTTATACGGTGGCGTTATCTTTCCTAAAGCCAAACTGAGAGTCTTCTAACACATCCTCAATTTTCTTTTCCATTCTTCTCTGTAATATTCTTGTCAGCAACGTGGATGCATGGGCTGTTAAGCTGACTGCGCGATATATCTCGCATTTGTCAGCTCTTACAGTCTTCGGAATTGTGTAGATGATGTTTTTCCGAAAGTCAGATGGCATGTCGCCAGGCTCATACATTCTACACACCAACGTGAATAGTCGTCTCGTTACCTCTTCCCCCAATGATCTTAGAAACTCTGATGGAATGTTATCTATTCCTTCTGTCTTATTTGATGCTAAGTCCTCCAAAGCTCTCTTAAATTACGATTCTACTACTGGATCCACTATCTTCTCTAAATCGCCTCCTGTTTCGTTTTCCCTCTCATAGAGGCCTTCAGTGTACTCTTTCCACTAATCCTCTCTCTCCTCTGCATTTAACAGCGGAATTCTCGTTGCACTCTTAATATTACAACCCTTGATTTCCATTTATCGAAGGATGTTTTGACTTTCCTGTACCCTGAGTCAGTCCTTCCGACAATCCTTTCTTTTTCGATTTCCTCGCATTTTTCATGCAGCCATTTCGCCTTAGCTTCCCTGCAGTTCCTATTTATCTATTCCTCAGCGACCTGTATTTCTGTTTTCCTCAATTTCCCTGAACGTTTTTACACTTCCTATTTCATTGATCAACCGAAGCATGTCTTCCGTTGGCCACGGTTTCTTCGCAGTTACTTTCTTTGTACCTATGCTTTTCGTTCCAAATTCTGTGACTGCTCATTTCAGAGATGTCCATTCCTCTTCAACTGTACTGCCTACTGAGCTATTCCTTATTGCTGTATCTATAGCTTTAGAGAACTTCAAGCGTATCTCGTCATTCTTTAGTACTTCCATATCCCACTTCTTTGCGTATTGATTCTTCCTGACTAACCTTTTAAACTTCAGCCTACTCTTCACCACTGTTACATTGTGATCTGAGTCTTACGCCTTGCAATCCAGTATCTGATTTCGGAATCTCTGTCTGACCATGATGTGATCTAACTTAAATCGTCCGGTATCATCCAGGGCTTTTCCAAGTATACTGCCTCCTCTTGTGATTCTTGAACAGAGTGTTCAATATTACTAGCTGAAATTTATTACAGAACTCAATCAGTCTTTCTCCTCTCTCATTCATTGTCCAAAGCCCATATTCTCCTGTCATCTTTTCTTCTACTCCTCCCCTACTACTGCATTCAAATCCCCCATGACTATCAGATTTACATCTCTCTTTACGTACTGTATTACCCTTTCTATATTTTCAAATGATTTCTCTGTCTCTTCATGTTCAGCTGTCGATTCTGATAAGAACCAGCCTATCACAGAACTGTTCACAGTAACACACTCTTTGCCCTGTCTTCCTATTCATAACGAATCCTACTCCCGTTATACCATTTTCTGCTGCTGTTGATATTACCCTATATTCATCCGACCAGAATTCCTGATCTTCTTTCTATTTCACCTCACTGACCTTTACTATATCTACATTATCTACATTATCTGCATTGAGCTTTTGCACTTCCCTTTTATGATTTTCTAGCTTCCCTACCACTCCCTGACTCGTAGAACGTTACTCTTTCGTTGATTTTTCAATCTTTCTCTCATAGTCACCTCCCCCTTGGCAGTCTCCTCCTGGACAATGCATGTCGTCATCACTTCAGCTACGTTCGTAAATTGGAATACTGAACGCAATATCTTTCAGATACTGCCAAAGCCAGAAGTCACACTGATTAAGATTATCTGGACGGCCTGGCTATAGGGAAATGACAGCTCATCATGCAAGCATTTCCGAAATCGCGTTGCAGTAGTCGCTACACTGGCTGTGCAATTTGCGGAGGAGCACCATCTTGCATGAAAATGATCCTGCCCATACATCGACGCTGTTGAAAGGTTTGTGCACAAAAGACTCCCATATCGTTTACCACTGACGGTAAAAGAAATAGGACCCGCAGGACTCATCTCCTCGAAAAACACGGCTCTACAATACACGATGCCATCAAAGCGCACCACACACTTTTGCAGAACGAAGTGGTACCGGCTGATGTCGTGCTGGTTTTCCGTTGCCCATATTCTGAAATTCTGCGTATTGACATTGACATTAGGATACGTATGCCGTCTGTCAACAGAATGTTTAATGGCCATTCATTGTCCACTTCCATGCCGGCAAGAAATTTCAGAGTGAACATGTGTCTTGGTGGTATGTGAGCAGGAAGAAACTACTTGCCTTGTGCGGACATCAATGCACGATCTTTCGTAGGATTTTAAGCACCGTGCTCGCAGGTATGTCCAACGTTCGGGTAATTCCTCGTACACTGCATGTTTGCATACCGCCCCTCGATCCTCCTGCGGCTGGCCGGAGTGGCCGAGCGGTTCTAGGCGCTTCAGTCTGGAACCGCGCGACTGCTACGGTCGCAGGTTCGAATCCTGCCTCGGCCATGGATGTGTGTGATGTCCTTAGGTTAGGTAGGTTTAAGTAGTTCTAAGTTCTAGGAGACTGATGACCTCAGAAGTTAAGTCCCATAGTGCTCAGAGCCATTTGAACCATTTGAACCCTCCTACAATGCTGTGGCCACATCTTCGACAGAACTCGATTTAACTGTTTTCCTCCCTCTGCCACGTTGCATTTCAGAAGAATCTGTTTTTTTTTTTTTTTTTTCGAATTCCGTGAGCATTTTCTCAAGAACCTTAGCACAATTCAGGACAATGTTTTTCCTCACACCCTGCAGGGCTATTGGAGCACAGTTAACGTTCTTGTAAAAAAAGGTTTACCATCAGCGCACGATCCTTCATGCAGACAGTCATGCTGGAGGCCTGGGACGCAAACTGAGGAACACACGAGTGTCGCGCGTCTGTTGGTGTGCATATTCTGACGGCTACAGCGCCATCCACAGGTAAAAGTCGCGCAATTTTTTTTCCACGAGCTTTCCCCCTGCGTCGGTAACACGCTGTTCATATTAGACGTGATGATGAGCAGTGGTTCTCTTTTTACAGCGTTTCGAAACTGGAACTTTAATTACGGACACCCTGTATATACAGAATAATAGCAGTACTATCGAACTTCCCCGGGGCACTTTTGACGATATCCTCGTCTATGATGAGCACAGACCATCGAGGACAGCGTACTGGATTCTGTTACTTAAGAAATCTTCGAGCCATTCACATATCTGTATCTTGGGCTCTGTATGTGTATCTGGGGCTCTGCGTCAAACACTTTTCAGAAATCTGGGAATCTGGAAGCTGCCTGTTACCCTTCATCCACATTTCGCAGGATATCATGAGACAAAACGGCGAGATGAGTTTCGCACGAGTAACGGTTTCTAGAATTTTCCTGATTTCTGGACAGAGGGTTTTCCGTCTCAAGGAAATTTATTACAACTGAATTGAGAATACGTTCAAGAATTCGGCAGCAGACCGATTGTAAGGATACTGGTCTGCAATTTTGCGGGTCCGTTCTTCTACCCTTCTTATACACCTGCGCTTTTTTTGCAGTCGTTGGGACCTTGCGCTGGGTGAGACATTCGCAGTAAGCTACGTGAGGGATCCACGCCGCAGAGTCGTTTTCTACAAGTAGCTACACTCGGATATTTCTGTGAATTGGTTGACTCCAGTACTATCTGATGTTGTAGTCAGAGGATACCATGCCTTTTTCGTTTCTTGAAGAAGTGCAGAATTTTACATTTCTGAATCAAGTTCTCAACATTTTCGCCAAATTGGGTATTATTAGTATCTGTCTGGATAACTGTGGAACATTTATCAGAAAGTGTTTTATAGTAGATTACTGCACCATCTCAAAAACGTTTGGGGTTACAGTTAACATTATCCGCCATATCATTAAAAACGGGGAGACGTCTAAAAAATAATTTCCACATTATCATGGCATGCCAAGTAAGTTTCATTGAATCCTACACTACACTTCAAACTCATACAGATAAATTACACTGTTTTTCTTCAACACAGTCTTTAAGTCTCTGGGAACAAGGTTGGAACATTCCACAAATCGTTCAGTTTCTTGACGACATAAATCCTTCCCTTGGTCACGGAGCCATTCGAGAACCGTCGCAAAATCGTCCTCATCTTTGGAGAGCCTCTTTCCATCGAGACGTCCTTCCTCGACTGCTTGGACATGGTCGTCTGTGGTCGATATAGGTAGTCTTCGTTCAGGATAGCATCACCAACGTCTGGCCTAGACCAAATTCTTGGCACCGTTTCACTACAACTGATCTCGACATTGCATGTGCTCCATATACCGCCAGAATTTCACGGCGAATTTGTGCGCAGTTTAGACTCATACATGCAAGAATCGTACTGTCCTGCGAGCTTCAAATCTGGACTACGTTTCCAGTTGCAGCGCCATTTCAATCCCGGTGCAACTTTTCCGTACCATTAAAGAACTGTGTCTGCTGGAAACCGGGAACGTGTAGCCTGCTCTCTTCTGGCAACGCTCCAGTCTTGTAGAGCGGTGGTCTTAGCGTGACATCACATGTCTGACTTACTTTCTGGAGTCCCTGCCTACAACACGAACAATAAGGGTGTCTAAATATTTCCCTGGGGCACGATTCTCCACTCAAGATGACATGCGGCGTCCTTCCCATCAAAAACTCCTGAATCCAGTCATAAATATTGCTTTATCCCCTTATACTTGTACTTTCGTTAGACGTGTTCGAACAACTATTTCCCAAACTAAGTAATGGTTTGTAGAGTAATTGCTGTGGACATGGAGCGCAGGACCATTCGATACAGTTGGAAATTTTATTTTACTGACTTGTTTCTCAAAACAAAACTGTAATCTCCCCACTATATGTTTCTGCATGAAATTTAGCCCAAATATACCTCCCACTCTATAAAAAGTCTACGTACTACCAAAACTATGTACCCAAAAACCGTCATCCATCTTAAACTCGTATGCTAACCTTTGACTAAACAGAACCTAATTTTAATTGAGCTGTAACTGGTCTCAATACCACTTGCCTTTATATTAAATGTGCAACTGAAGTAAAACAATTATCTGACCCTAATCAAAATTTGCTCTTACCTCGCGTCTTGGCAACATTGCTGCAGATTTCTCGAAAGCAAAACAGCAAACAGCAAACACGCAGTGGCTACGCTAGACTTCTATTTCTAAATAAAATTTTCGACTGTTGCATGCCACATGTTAATGAGTAATCTTAAATAGTGGGGTGGAGAGTAACTGTTCCTATGAAATGATATTCCAAGACAACGATTTTAAAATGAAGTGATGTTATGTGTGATCTTCACACATAACATTGATCTGAACAATATTATGCTTAACAAAATGAACAATGATTTGAAAAGGACACAATGTTAACAGAAAATTTCTATAAGAACCAAACTGCTTAATCAGTTGATACCTAAATGCATGATTCAGGGAAGTGCGGTGGTCTTTTCTCTCAGTTCTGAGAAAGTTAACTAGCTGACAATCATTCCGACTAGCTGCGCAGTGCTGTAGTCTTACCGTAAATTTCTTCTCTTCATGAAATAATAACATTATTCAACATTTATATTCTACCCGGTTTCCAATATATACACTCTTGCAAATGGAAAAAAGAACACATTGACACCGGTGTGTCAGACCCACCATACTTGCTCCGGACACTGCGAGAGGGCTGTACAAGCAATGATCACACGCACGGCACAGCGGACACACCAGGAACCGCGGTGTTGGCCGTCGAATGGCGCTAGCTGCGCAGCATTTGTGCACCGCCGCCGTCAGTGTCAGCCAGTTTGCCGTGGCATACGGAGCTCCATCGCAGTCTTTAACACTGGTAGCATGCCGCGACAGCGTGGACGTGAACCGTATGCGCAGTTGACGGACTTTGAGCGAGGGCGTATAGTGGGCATGCGGGAGGCCGGGTGGACGTACCGCCGAATTGCTCAACACGTGGGGCGTGAGGTCTCCACAGTACATCGATGTTGTCGCCAGTGGTCGGCGGAAGGTGCACGTGCCCGTCGACCTGGGACCGGACCGCAGCGACGCACGGATGCACGCCAAGACCGTAGGATCCTACGCAGTGCCGTAGGGGACCGCACCGCCACTTCCCAGCAAATTAGGGACACTGTTGCTCCTGGGGTATTGGCGAGGACCATTCGCAACCGTCTCCATGAAGCTGGGCTACGGTCCCGCACACCGTTAGGCCGTCTTCCGCTCACGCCCCAACATCGTGCAGCCCGCCTCCAGTGGTGTCGCGACAGGCGTGAATGGAGGGACGAATGGAGACGTGTCGTCTTCAGCGATGAGAGTCGCTTCTGCCTTGGTGCCAATGATGGTCGTATGCGTGTTTGGCGCCGTGCAGGTGAGCGCCACAATCAGGACTGCATACCACCGAGGCACACAGGGCCAACACCTGGCATCATGGTGTGGGGAGCTATCTCCTACACTGGCCGTACACCACTGGTGATCGTCGAGGGGACACTGAATAGTGCACGGTACATCCAAACCGTCATCGAACCCGTCGTTCTACCATTCCTAGACCGGCAAGGGAACTTGCTGTTCCAACAGGACAATGCACGTCCGCATGTATCCCGTGCCACCCAACGTGCTCTAGAAGGTGTAAGTCAACTACCCTGGCCAGCAAGATCTCCGGATCTGTCCCCCATTGAGCATGTTTGGGACTGGATGAAGCGTCGTCTCACGCGGTCTGCACGTCCAGCACGAACGCTGGTCCAACTGAGGCGCCAGGTGGAAATGGCATGGCAAGCCGTTCCACAGGACTACATCCAGCATCTCTACGATCGTCTCCATGGGAGAATAGCAGCCTGCATTGCTGCGAAAGGTGGATATACACTGTACTAGTGCCGACATTGTGCATGCTCTGTTGCCTGTGTCTATGTGCCTGTGGTTATGTCAGTGTGATCATGTATCTGACCCCAGGAATGTGTCAATAAGGTTTCCCCTTCCTGGGACAATGAATTCACGGTGTTCTTATTTCAATTTCCAGGAGTGTACATCTTATTCATCCTTCCTGTCGTTTACAGTATGTCTTTCTTCATCTAACAGATACAATCACAAGTCGAAACAACACTACTGATTACGTTCATCACTTACTGTTCTTTAACTAAGAATTATCTTACTGCGCAGAGACAAGAACTGTGCCCCAACAAGATCAAAGATTGTTTAACAGTAACATAACTTGCTCTCTCTCTGACGTGCACATCGATAACTTACAAAAGCAAAATGACACGCCCACCTCACAAAACAAGAGCAAAATAACATTCTCGTTGTGACATTACATGTTCATTCAAAATTAAAAATTAACCCTTTCAGCTTATTTCTACTTTATATTACTTTATGGATCGAAATTCCTCGCATTTAGGGAACGTTCATGAAAGCAGAGTAATTATGATATGGGCCTCAAAATTACTATATAGGTGTTACCCTTGATAGTCAACAATGCTTTAAGGTGTTCTTGGATGATTAATTTTGATATCATAACATTCTGACCCATCACCTTTTTATTTTTGTTATTAGATGCTTCTGCCAGTGTATATTGATGCGGATAACATTTAATGCATGCCAGTATTACGTAATTCGGAACCCGATCACCTTCTAGACAACCTTGAAGATACCATCACTTTGGCACTATATAGGTTAATAGACGAACCTCAACTGTACCCGTAGCCTATAGCTGACGTAACGTCTGTCCTTGAAGATTCTTCCGTCAGTACCACGGCTTTTAATTTCTGTCATGCGCTAGACAGAAGCGAATAGCAACTCTTTGTGTTGCGAGTTTTGCCACTGCTGTTCCCGTTCCAGGTGTGTCACTTTTCATGAATTGTGGAAACCCTGTGTATCTGTTTCTTTTACTCTTGAAATGCATGGAAATCTGCATAAGTATCTGCACTGTCTGAAAAAATCACAACGCCGAGAAGGGCTTGTGCGACGTAAATCAAAACTGGTAGGCTTGTTTCTACATCTGAAAGATGATGTATATTCAGATTTGGCGCCAGTTACATAAGAATGGCGTTAGTAAGTTTGCTCCAAAAACACGCTGTAACGGCCGTGAGCGTTAGTGACCTTTGATATTGGACGTGGTGAGTTGATGTTACTCAAAAGTGCCTTTAATTCGATAAAGACGCGATTATCACCACGACACTGTGTTTGAAATAGGTCATGTAATGGGGCAACAAGAAGCTGGATGTTCTTTCTGCGATATTTCAGAATGACTTGGCAGAAATGTAGCCACTGTACGTGATTGCTGACAGCGATGATCACGAAAATTAAGGGGGGACGTTGATGAAAAACACACACTATTTCAAAAATGCACCAAATCCACAGTTTTGGAGATATGGCAATGAAATTTTGTACCACGCTTTACATGAAAGTAATATATTTACATATGAAATCCTTTGATTATATATATTCAAGTTGTTTTAATGAAATTTGAAGTTTTATTTTCAAAACATAAAGTATGTTCCTTTTTCTCAGAAAGTATAAGAGATTTCTACAAAAATTTCTCTGTTTCATCTCTTTATATGTTGTAAGCTTCCCTCATGAGGTTTTTGGAATAGGTCAAATACGAGAATTTTCGTATTTTTTTAATTATAATTGCACAAGTACAATTTTAAATGCATGCAAAATTCCAAGCACTTTGCTCCATATCTCAGCTTGCAATCTGAATTTCAAAATGTGCTCTTGAGACAACGTTTATTAGGTTTACAGAAATAAGTGTACAACATTTCATAATTCTAGCATTCATAGAATCTGAGGAAAAGGTACATAAACTTTAAAAAACAAACTTTTCAGGAAACGCAGTTTGAAGTTCAGCCCAACTTTTTTCCTTATGTCATTTCTTCATTTGTACTCTGGGTCGTCTTTCCCTTCAAGGCTTCTCTTCTGGTATCTTGTTGTCTGTCTTCTTTCCTTTACCAGGTCTTCAACTGACTTTTCTCAGGATGTCTTGAGTAAAATTTCCTATCTTGAAGCCCATTCTTTCTAATGCCTTCATCCTCCCGACGTTCCCATCATTAAATACAATAACTGAATTATAAGTTGCAATTCTGACAGGTGTATCAAATGCAAATGTGTTTTAATGGCGTCGTTTCCATATGAGTGAATTTAGAGACTCATTTGGATTTTGGGTTTTCCCATGAACACACATTTTGAGAAGTGCAGGATCGGCCAAAGATGATCTATAAAACTAAAGAGTATGTATCACGGCCTTCTAGATGTATCCCGCACACGTTTGGTTGAAAGTAATACAGAGAATCGTTGTTCACTGAGCTGGTATTGAAGTCCTTCTTCAAAACGTGGGCGTGTCAGGGAGGCCGCGTCACACTTTTAATTAATTTTCAGGCACTTCGGATGAGATTTCAACATTTAAACTTTGAGAACTTATCGTCCATGAGTTGTACTAACAAATAAAAAATAAATCGAAAGTTGACATTTTTGGTCAATTTCATCAACGTCCCCCCTTAACGGTCGCAAGAAGACCGGGCTCCTGAAGGCCACGTAGCACTACCGAGAGGGAAAACATCGTGTTACACATATGGGTCTGGCGCATCGTACTGCATCTGCAGTAGCAGTTTTGAGCAGCAGTTGGCACCACAGTGACACAGCGAACTGTTACAAATCGGCTCCGAACCAGACGCCCAGCAGCGTGCATTCCACTGATCTCTTACCGAGCGAGGTGGCGCAGTGGTTAGACACTGGACTCGCTTTCGGGAGGACGACGGTTCAATCCCGCGTCCGGCCATCCTGATTTAGGTTTTCCGTGATCTCCCTAAATCACTCCAGGCAAATGCCGGGATGGTTCCTTTGAAAGGGCACGGCCGACTTCCTTCCCCTTCTTTGCCTAATCCAATGAGACCGATGACCTCGCTGTCTGGTCTCCTTCCCCAAAAAACCCAACCCATCCACTGACCTCAAGCCACCGCCGTGGAGGTCTGTTGTGTTTTCTGATACAAACTGGAGCTGCCCCGGTGCCTATTATGGCCGTACGTTAGGAGGACAGTTGATGGCCTGCAACCAACGGTCTGGATACGCCAAAGGTCTAGGCACACTAGACCTACACCTTGATTTATGGTTGTGAATTCGTATGACAGCAGGAGCACTCTTGTGGTTATCCCACGCACCCTAACTGGAAATCTATACACCAATCTGATGATTCGACCTTTTGTGCTGCCGGACTGCTGTTGTAACACAACTCTCTTTACAAATTGTCGACGTCTTGCCTTGGCCTGGTCGATCACCAGATCTGAGATTAGATTAGATTAGATTAATTATTCATTCCATAGACCCAAAGAAGAGGGGCTCCTCCTGGGTGTGGAACATCTCAGATAAAACGTTACAAAAATGTAATTAGAAAAATTTGAGTATCATTAATTTTAATGATCCTCAGTCAGTAAACAGTAAAATTATGTACATGAATTAAAATTAAACTTTTAATATTTACAGGTTTAATATTTACATCTGCTTTCATTAAATCCATCATTCGCGCAGTAGCTAGTTACTTGGCTATTGCAACCAAGTATTGTCAAAAATTAAAGTAAATTATTCATTTCAATGATCCTCAGTTAACAACAGTCAAATTATGTACAAGATTTAAAATTAAACATCCACTATTTACAGACTGCTTCCCATACATCCATCATTCACAAGGTAGGTAGTTATTTGGCTGTTACAACTGAGTATTGTCAAAAATTAAAGTGGGCTATAATAAATTTTCATTAAAATGGTCTACTGCACTTGTTGAGAATTTCATGGATGGAATAGAAGGAGTTGGCCACCAAAAAGTCTTTTAAATTATTTTTGTATTGCGCCTTGTCTGAAACTAAACTCTTAATGGTTGCTTGTAATTTACTGCAAATATACGTTGCTGAATATTGGACTCCTTTCTGTGCAAGAGTAAGTGATTTTAAATCTTTATGTATATTGTTTTTATTCCTAGTACTGATACTGTGTACTAAGCAGTTTGTCGGAAAAAGAGATGTATTATTTACAACAAACTTCATTAAGGGGAGTAGAAGGTCAAACAGGCCGACTTGGAGCAGGAGAGGCACCACAGGGCATTTTAATTTCCACTGTGTATAGTTTAACAAATAAATTCTTACAACTTTGTCAGCATGACCAGAAAGGATTCAAGATTCATATTCATAGCAATGAATGTTCAAAAACATAACAAAATAATTTTTTTTACATATGAAATTTCATACATTTTACACTTACTATTGGCTGCATTTGTTGCTATAGGTACACTTTTCTTCATAAGTAAGTGAGATTCTACGATGAATTTTACACAGCATACTAACCATACTTACAGACGCATGAAACTCTGGAATTTATTTAATTTATGAAAAAATGAATGAGCTGTTAAATTTTAAACTTCATGTCTAGAAAAAATTCAAATTTTATAATTATTTATCCCAATTTTTACCACAGTTTTTAATAGATTTGGAAAATTCTAGAGTTTAGCATTAAGGAGTTTACGTTTAACAGGCAGTGCTAAATTAATAGAAAAATCTTTCTTACTTATGAAGGAAAGTGTACCTATAGTAACAAATGCAGCCAATAGTAAGTGAAAAAAATGATGCAATTTCACATTCAAAAAATTTATTTTGTTATGTTTTTTCAACTTCTACTGCTATGAGTGTGAATCCTGAATCCTTCCTGGTCATGCTGACAATGTTTTATGAATTTATTTGTAAAAGTATACACAGTGGAATTTAAAATGTCCTGTGGTGTCTCTCCTGCTCCAAGTCGGCCCGTTTGACGTCCTACCCCCCTTAAGGAATAAATATACTGAGAAGCTGTGTTTAGTATGCCCACTACTTTGAATAGGTGCCGAGATGATGTCCTTGGTTTTACACTACACATTACTCTTATTATACGCTTTTGTACTGTCTCCAAACTAGCACATACGGGACATCATCGGACAACAACTCCAGGGTCATCTACAACCAGCATTAACTGCTCCGACCAGGTGCAACAGCCATGGAACTCCATCCCACAAACTGACAGCCGGCATCTGTACAACACAACGCATGCACGTTTGCATTCATGCATTCAGCGTTATGTCGGTTACATGGGTTATTAGTGTACCAGCATTCCATTTTTGCAGTTGCTTATCTCGCACGTACTTTAACCTGTGACCTGCAATGTTAATCACTTACTTGGAAATGTATTCCCCATATTTCATTACTCTACATTAATTATTTTTTGGTCTTGCGATCATTTTCCGTCAGTGTATTTGCCCTCATTGAAACTACCTCTTGTTATACCATCTACTACTTCATCGTGCCAAGTACTCGGATATCCTTTTAATCACATTAAATGACTGGTTTCATTTTCGTTTGTGGCTTTCATTGCCAATTACAACACGTCATAAACAAAGGTGTTGATATACAATTTGCAATCCGAATACTATGTTTGCTCCAAAGCTTTTATAGAGTAGACTGCAATTAGAGTTTTATTCTATTTTTGGTTACCAAAGAGAGCAGCCTCTCTAATTACAAATACTTCTGCATTATAAACACTAATTCTGGTAATTATTTTTTCCCTATTTGCAAGACAGAACAATAATAGGCGCTACAGTTCCTCTCGTTTGTTTTCGATCCATGGGTGTACAGAGTAAGGCCTAACTCATTCACCTTAGATAACTTTTAATGCATTGAAGATATTTGTCATTGCATTTCACGTAGTCCTGGAGCTCACGAAACAGAGACCAGCCGGCCGGAGTGGCCGAGCGATTCTAGGCGCTTCAGTCAGGAACCGCGCGACTGCTACGGTTCGAATCCTGCCTCGGGCATGGATGTGTGTGCTGTCCTTAGGTTAGTTAGGTTCAAGTAGTTCTAAGTTCTAGGGGACTGATGACCTCAGAAGTTAAGTCCCATAGTGCTCAGAGCCATTTGAACAGAGACCAACGTGTTTTCATCAAGATGTAGGTATCACTTTTTTCGTGAAGCAATTTCTTTTTCTTTTGGTCAGAATGGCATTTCCGTATGAGACAAATTCATATCGTGGCTCCATTTTAAGGAAATTTTTCCTGTATCTCGTGGATTAACGAAGTTTCAAAAACACATTCGTACATGAACACGAGGTCATTATTCGCCACGTGACAAGTTTTTCTTTTTTTTAGTTCGAGTTTCCCGGCCTATAAATCACTACTGAAGAAAATCTGTCAGGTCTCCCAGCCGGGTGGCACTTTTGGGGTGCCGCGACGTTTCGACCAGTTTCATACTCGTCACCTGCTGGCAATGTGTTATATTACGAGTGTCTCTCATGTATACATATAGAAATACCCACGATATATCGACACTGGTCGACGCCACTCAGCTTGGAGACACGATAAGTCAAATGTTATTTGGAGCACCTAACCTTGTATATGTGCTGGAAAATCTCGCCATTCGCTTTCCAGGGAATCGGTACTGCATTTTAACCCTTGTGTGTTGACTCGTACTCACTGAAGGAAATAGTCGGTAGATTCACAGACTGCTGTTTCGCAGTCTTGGTACATGTAGATACACAACTGATTGTATCGTACCAAAGGAGATGTGGGTCTGTGGCGGCCTCTCACTAAAAAGATATTCCTTTGCATTCTGCTGGTTATTCACTTTCTGTCGGACGCTGAACTTTGGACATGACAAAGTTTTTTTGTAGTTACTGCTCTTTGGAACATAACTTTTAGCTGATAGTTCGCTGCGGATGTCGAAAGGCATTTCTTTGGCCTTCGTTAGCTGGCCTTTCTCTCCTTGGAACTACCTAAATGCCAGGTGTTGAGTACATTTAGTTTTTGTAACACGTATTATGGGCGGTACTTCCCCGTAGCCCATTACAGAGCGTACCAGCCCCTAGCATAAGTCGGTGAGGATATCCGGTTGGGCTCCCCAGTTACAGAACGTAAGAACTTGAGACTTCTTCCTGTTTTCATGACGATGTGATTAACACGTCATACATTGCTGTTTGAACAAAGATGCGTTACAATTCTCAAGAACTTCAAAATTTCCTGACGCTTGCAAGTAATTTTTATCGTTTATAGTCGCCGAATTACGACACCGACTTTGCTTTTTCTATTTGAACTATGTATTTTTTTCTGCGGCATTTGAAAGATGCTTCTAACAGAACTTTAACGACTTAACACATAAGGGACTCGATCAAATAATATCAAGATAAGAGCGACGCAAACCACTGTCCTGCAGTCAGGAGAAGACGTTCCACAAACGTCTCCACTATTGTACGAATAATGTAGGCAAGCACGTAACTCAGCTACGATACGTGAGTTCATTAACAAGGCTGTCATACCAAGCGCTCAAATTGCTGACCTTGAGTATGCTACAAGCTGTAAAGTGATTCTGGAGAAAGAACACGGCGCGTTGTTTCCATCTGGAGTTAACGACAGCACAGGCTCGTGTTATAAGGCATTTCATGCCTGCGGAGAACGTCGGTGTTTCCTTATCGACCACTTGTTTTAATTTTCGCCACAGATAAAACTATAGGAATGTTAAGTTTAATGAGTGCGCAGACCATTTTTCGTTTCCTGAACGATAGTTCCAGTACCCTCCAAATGTTATCTTAAGAGGGTCTATCATTACGTGTGCGGAATAGGAGGGACTTCTGTCACATTGTCACCACACATTACGTTATGTCCAGTGAGATGTCTTCCATAACTGCGGCAGCAGCATATCTTAGGAACTAGGGATACTTGAGTGTATTTAGTTTCTCATTAATAAAACGGGCACCAATGATACGGGTTTCGAAAAGCATGCACCAAACGTTGCTAATCCAGAGCATTGTTTTTATCCACTTTTTTGAGTCAGAGTGGATTTTCGTCTGACGATTAATGCGTATTGCGAAAGTTCACTTGCTCTAGATTGTGAACGATACTTCTCCCTTGAAAAAAATTTTGCGTAGATGTGCCACATCACTTCGCACTTTTCGTAGGTACCATTCGGAGAAAAGTAACCAATTTTGGAACTCATTGCCATGCAGCTGTTGATACAGAGAAACGTAAAGAGGATGACATGCGATGGAATCTCTCTTAGCGACATTTGCATTGTGTGCTACTGCTGCTTAAACGTTTGTTTCATTTCTTTCACCAGTCGCTCCTCTTTTTGCGTGGTGTATTTTATTCTTCTCGCTCCCAGTTCATAGAATTTCTGTTTTTATAATGTGCGCGGAGGCAGATCGTGAATGCTTGACACGATCTTGATACTTTTCAACATACAACTGCACTGCTGCTCTAATAATTTGGCGACATCCGCCATAAACGATGTTCACTTTTTCAACTGTCGTGTTGTGAACGTCTCAGTAACTCTACAAGCAAGTTATCTGATTGCTCCAACAACGGTACACAGACTGACGGGCTTCAAACGCATAGGTAAACACAATAACCACACCTGAATTACGTGTCTGCTTCGACCTACATTTGGTGTAATAGGGCAGACGTTTGTGGAATCACTTTTACTGACAGCTGAACAGTGGTTTGCAGTGGTGTTACCTTGATGCTATTTGATCAGTTCCCCTATATCCACACGCCAGAAAATTTGCCGTATCATCTGCCATAACTTCGTGACAATCGCGCCTCGATATATTTATTTATTCTGGATACATTTTAGGTGGCCTGCTTAAGGTTCCTCACGCTGTAGATACACGATGTCTCTCCTAAGAGTCGTCTGGCGCACTTTCTCTGGTGTTTCAGCAGATATTCGCAGTTTCGCTCTTGCAATGTGTAGCCGGAGTCAACCCAAACAAATACAGCTCATCATATTTTTCATTTAAGGTCCAATGTCATCGAAAAACATTTGATCGTTTCCGATTATAAACAAAATGGTTTTTAAAGTGGAACTTTACACATCCATTGATAGGGCGGGCCTAAATTATTTACTGCGATATTCGGTTTAGGGATATGTATTAATAGGGCCATTGAAGCACAGTGAAAGCTTTGTTCGCCACGTGTTCGTTGCCTGACTTATCCCGTCTCATATACTGTCATATCCGCGATATCTACTATCACTCAGTTGCTGCTGGACTATTGCTTGTCCTTCGTTTTTTTACTGCCTCTCTTAATACATACCTCTAACTGAATATCGTACTAGAGTAGACCATCTCTATCGAATGGGCATACAAAACTCTGATTTAATTTTTAACTGGAAACAAGCTGACACTCTCTGTTGACACTGGGTGTAGCATGAAACATGTGACAGTATTTATCTGGGCCAACTTCATCTACACAGTGTAAAAACGAAATTAAAAATTTCTGCCGAAACCAGAGAAATTTCACATGTAGCACTTTTTCATCTTCGGTACTGCTAAACTGATTTCCTCTACTGCAAACTCCTTGGTGTTACGAATGACCCACAAAACGCGGTACACAAAGGCTCAAAGAAATTAGAATACTAATACATGTTCACTGCACGCTGTATCCACAGACAATAATATAGGGTGCTTGCACTTAACCGGACCATAATACAAGACCATGTACGCGATTTTCCGTGTGCAGTTATAGGCTTCCATCATACTCGTAAAAAAAAATTGTTCATAGCTCTGAGCACTATGGGTCTTAACATCTTAGGTCATCAGTGCCCTAGAACTTAGAACTACTTAAATTTAACTAATCTAAGGACATCATACACATCCACGCCCGAGGCAGGATTCGAACCTGCGACCGTAGCGGTCGCCCGGTTCCAGACTGAAGCGCCTAGAACCGCTCGGCCACATACTCGTAAGTTCAGAGATAAAACTACGGTGTAAAAGCATTTCACAAACGTATCAAACCACAAACTGGTTCCATTAGAGCTAATGTAGGCGCTACAGTTACACAGAACTGTGAACAGGGTTTACAGTAGCAACACTAACATGGAAATGTCATTAATTTGACGTCGCATTTTAAAGAGGAAATGCACACTTGCAAATTTCAGCCACAGAAGCTGAGACCGTGCGAAAATGTGGCCCACATTTCTGACACTATTGCATTCTTACCTTCTGAAAGTACAGGCACACACCGTTTGTCACTAACTCCGCCACACAGACCCGAACGCGAAGCACTGTGCAGCAGAGTGAGTACCAGAGCCCTCCTATGCGCGGAATGTTAAAGGCTAAGGAAGAGGAGGCTAAAGGCGGACACATCTAGCCAACGTAAATTGAAATCTTTCTCGATAACACGTGTTATTCTTCGAGAAAAATAAACAGTATTAGTAAGTAATATGTCAACAATATGCACAAATACACTGATAAGCCAAAACATTATGACTACTGCCGACCTGCAGGCGTTGCGGGCACGTGACGCGGTATCTAAAGTATGTAAGCGGAGCAGGGACGGACAGGGAATCACTCTAGAAAAAATAGGGCTGCAAATGGCGGAATTCATTGAGATAAGCGAATTTGGCAAAGGGCAGATTATTATTACTCAGAGGGTGTGAACGAGTATCTCGCAAACGACGAATTGGATCGATTGTTCACTTGTTTCTGTCGTGAGCATCTATGGAATGAGGTAGAACCACAGTGAAACCATGGCTGGGAGCTAAATCGTTGGACGTCCACGACTTTCCACAGGACACGAGGTTCGGAGGGTTGTCTGCTCCAAAAAGTAGGTGAGCCGTGCTCACGCGGAACTATGCGTTTTCTTGAACTTGGCTGTCTATCTGTGTTTGGTTTCCCACTGTTTTTGCTGTTATGCCATGGTTCTTCCTCCTTCTACGTGTGGCAGCAGCGATGTGTATCGATATTTGCACCGTGTACCATCTTTGGTCTTGTGCATATACACTCCTGGAAATGGAAAAAAGAACACATTGACACCGGTGTGTCAGACCCACCATACTTGCTCTGGACACTGCGAGAGGGCTGTACAAGCAATGATCACACGCACGGCACAGCGGACACACCAGGAACCGCGGTGTTGGCCGTCGAATGGCGCTAGCTGCGCAGCATTTGTGCACCGCCGCCGTCAGTGTCAGCCAGTTTGCCGTGGCATACGGAGCTCCATCGCAGTCTTTAACACTGGTAGCATGCCGCGACAGCGTGGACGTGAACCGTATGTGCAGTTGACGGACTTTGAGCGAGGGCGTATAGTGGGCATGCGGGAGGCCGGGTGGACGTACCGCCGAATTGCTCAACACGTGGGGCGTGAGGTCTCCACAGTACATCGATGTTGTCGCCAGTGGTCGGCGGAAGGTGCACGTGCCCGTCGACCTGGGACCGGACCGCAGCGACGCACGGATGCACGCCAAGACCGTAGGATGCTACGCAGTGCCGTAGGGGACCGCACCGCCACTTCCCAGCAAATTAGGGACACTGTTGCTCCTGGGGTATCGGCGAGGACCATTCGCAACCGTCTCCATGAAGCTGGGCTACGGTCCCGCAAACCGTTAGGCCGTCTTCCGCTCACGCCCCAACATCGTGCAGCCCGCCTCCAGTGGTGTCGCGACAGGCGTGAATGGAGGGACGAATGGAGACGTGTCGTCTTCAGCGATGAGAGTCGCTTCTGCCTTGGTGCCAATGATGGTCGTATGCCTGTTTGGCGCCGTGCAGGTGAGCGCCACAATCAGGACTGCATACGACCGAGGCACACAGGGCCAACACCCGGCATCATGGTGTGGGGAGCGATCTCCTACACTGGCCGTACACCACTGGTGATCGTCGAGGGGACACTGAATAGTGCACGGTACATCCAAACCGTCATCGAACCCATCGTTCTACCATTCCTAGACCGGCAAGGGAACTTGCTGTTCCAACAGGACAATGCACGTCCGCATGTATCCCGTGCGACCCAACGTGCTCTAGAAGGTGTACGTCAACTACCCTGGCCAGCAAGATCTCCGGATCTGTCCCCCATTGAGCATGTTTGGGACTGGATGAAGCGTCGTCTCACGCGGTCTGCACGTCCAGCACGAACGCTGGTCCAACTGAGGCGCCAGGTGGAAATGGCATGGCAAGCCGTTCCACAGGACTACATCCAGCATCTCTACGATCGTCTCCATGGGAGAATAGCAGCCTGCATTGCTGCGAAAGGTGGATATACACTGTACTAGTGCCGACATTGTGCATGCTCTGTTGCCTGTGTCTATGTGCCTGTGGTTCTGTCAGTGTGATCATGTGATGCATCTGACCCCAGGAATGTGTCAATAAAGTTTTCCCTTCCTGGGACAATGAATTCACGGTGTTCTTATTTCAATTTCCAGGAGTGTAGTTTCCGGCTAGGGGGTCTGCGGGCATTCGGTCGGTTGGTGCAGACCAGGGAGGATATCTCCGTGCGGTGAAGTCGGCTGGGTCCGCTGGCGGTTCCTGCTCATTGCCGGAGCCAGTGTGGAACTGTCCGATCGCTACGAGCTTCGTGGCTCACCGACCCAGGACGTCATGCTGTCGTTCGTTTTGGTGGTTCGCTATTGGGGAGCTTTTCCTGTGAGAAACACCGAGTGTCTGTAGTGGTGAAATCGAGCCACCGTGCGGTGGAATTAACTATATTGGTTCACTACAATTCAAGTGCACCAGCGGAATTTTCTGCGTTGTGGCTATTAGTGTTCTGGTTACCTGCCCTGGCCACTGACGTAAATTCAGGCAGTGTTCCTTTTTGGTGAAGTTAACTATATTACTTCATTTCAAATTCAAGTGTACCAGCGGAATTTTCTGCCTTGTGGCCATTAGTGTTCCGATTACCTGACCTGGCCGCTAACGTAATTTAGAGCAGCGTCCTTTCGTCACCTGTTGTCACTGTCCAACTTGGTGTGTAGTTTTGACAGCTTAATACATATTTCATTGTGTATAATTACGTCCGTAACAGTTTGGTCTTTGAATTTTTATGACCGATTGGTGACTAGCAAGTCATTAAGTCGGTCGGTCCGTGACTGTCTCTTGGTTGGGTTACCGACGGATCAAGTGTATTTGGGCCCACCACCTGTCTCACCTACCCCGCTCCCCCCTAGAGGCGTCTCAGTGCCGTTGTCTATACTGTCCTTTTCATGGGTGTTTAATGGTCTGTTCGTAATCTGTTATAGCCAATGCTTTAAAAGAAAATTTTTTATTGTGTTTTATGTAAATCAATTGTTGGCCTTCAGCCGCTTAAAACCTCATTCTTAAATTTAGTTATTGTCATTGCGTTGCTTTTTCATTTATTGTGCATTCGGCCATTGAAAACTTAAAGGTTAAGGTATTTTTGAATTTTTCTAACATCAACTGTGGGCCTTCAGCCACTTAAAGCCTTATTCTCAAAATTTCCCCTTCAGCGAAAACGTTGCGGCCTTCTGCCTTAAAGCCTTCAGCCGTTTGTATTGCACCTATAGCACAAACATATATATATATATATATATATATATATATATATCACAGCTAGGCGCAAAGCCTCAAGGCAACAGTGGATAGCACAAACATATACAAGGTGCAATACAAACGGCTGAAGGCTTTAAGGCAGAAGGCCGCAACGTTTTCGCTTAAGGGGAAATTTTGAGAATAAGGCTTTAAGTGGCTGAAGGCCCACAGTTGATGTTATATATATATATATATATATATATATATATATATATATATAAAATTTGCAATTTTAACTGCGTGTCTTCAGTCACTTGAAATTTGTCTTGTTTGGAGGCCTTCAACAGTGAAAGAATGGGATTTTGAATCTCGTAGTTGTAAAGGTTCGGCTATGTGCCGTTTTGGTTTAAACATCTTATTAAATTACAAATTTGAAGTGAAACTGACCGACACCTTATTTGGCCCTTTCCACAACCCTAATCAGCTGTTCTGCTCAGCGCTTTTAGCGGGCGTCTCAGCAGAATAGCTGGTGATTTGTGGCATCTCTGCCGAAAGAGCACAGTGCTGGTGCACGCACCAGTGTTCCAGAGTACACCGTTCGTAGTACATTGTTGAACATTAAGCTCCGCAGCAAGTAACCCTTCTGTACTCACATGTTGACCCAGCAACATCGTCAGTTACGATTGAAGTGGACACGAGACCACCGTAATTCGACCGTTGATCAGTGGAAACTTGAGGGCTCTTTGGATGAGTGACATTTTTGCTATACTGAGTCGATGGTCTTCTCCACAAACGCCGTCATCCAGGTGAATGGCGGCTCGAAACGTACAGCGCACCACGGACGCAGGCTGGTGGGAGCAGTATCACGCTATGGGAGACATTCTCCTGGCTTGTATGGGATCTATGGTAGTAATCGAAGACACACTCACGGATGCGAACCACCGCATCCGTTCATGCCTGAGTCTTCCCCGACGGCGATGTCATCTTTCAGCAGGATAACTGTCCGCGTCTCGGAGCCAGAAGCGTGCTACAGTGGTTTCAGGAGCAATACAGTGCACTCACGTTAAAGTCTTCGCTACCAGTTTCGCCTAACGTAAATCCTGTGGAACCCATCTGTGTCGCTATCGGGCGCCATCACTGCGTACGCAAATCAGCGGCCCGTTACTTATGCGAATTACATGAGCTGTGAGTAGACATCTAATCCCATATACCCCCACTAACCTATCAACAAACTGTCCGATCCCTGATGCGTAGAATCAGTGATGTGTTTCGTTCCAAAGACGGACATAAAGCTCTTAAGCAGGTCATCATAATGTTTTGGCATATCAGTGTACGTCCAACATTATTTTAACAGTGCTCTCGCATTGACATTCTGCAGCTGTACATATAGTTCAAAATGAAAATAAACAAACCTACACAACTGATGAATTATCGCGAATAGAAATTAATGATTTTCGATTAACAGTCATGCTAATCACTCAGAAGAATAATGCATCTCCTGCAAATGTTCTCGCTTCAACAATCGCAGCTTTAAAATAAAAAGAAAACAACACACAACAGCGATATTAATAACTGAACAGTACTATGCCACTTCTATAACGACACACTAATTGTTTTATTCATTTACACTGGATTTGTAAATCGCAACATAAAAGTGTTCAAAACGAAGAAATTTCTGGCACTAGCTACATGTTAATAAATAGGCATTTTGACACAATGAACACTGCATGTTCCTAATGTCAAAACAGCATTTCACAAACCTTTTACTCACTTCACTGTACAGCACTACGTGCTTGGGCATTAAGTGGCTGTAGTGGGGCAGAGAGTGTCACGAACAAATACTGCTCGTAGAAGTTTAAAAATGGTTCAAACGGCTCTAAGCACTATGGGACTTAACTTCTGAGGTCATCAGTCCCCTAGACTTAGAACTACCTAAACCTAACTAACCTAAGGACATCACACACATCCATGCCCGAGGCAGGATTCGAACCTGCCACTGTAGCAGCAGCGCGGTTCCGGACTGAAGCGCCTTGAACCGCTCGTCCACAGCGGCCGGCAGTAGTTAAAAGCTGTAGTTTCACGAGGTCATAAACGCGAGCTTTGAGAATTATGGCCCAGATTTGCGCGTACCATCCATTCCTGGGACTGATATCTTGCTTGAGATCTACTTGCTGACGTTTCGTTGTAAGACACGTTTACTGCAAGCTGTGTCCATGTCCTCATTTGTTTACTGCATTGTACAATCAGCTTTGTATACCATCCTCGTACAAGTCTGCCACAACTTTCGATACTTTAAACGTTCTGTAACAGTTGCATAAAACACAACTCTCACACTTGAGGAAACTCATTACATGAGGCCGAAATCGTAAAGCACCTGTTCTCTCTCACTTTTTCATCAACTTCCTGCATCATATCGTCAGTAATGACTGGAGATCGCCCATGTTCCTCGACATGCACGTTCGTACAGCTGTCTTTAGAAGCTCTCACCCATTTTCCGTACCGTCCTATAGCTCAAAACCGTCGACAGGTGTGCTTCACACAGTTGTTGCAGAACGTTTAAATTATCGAATTCTCTGGTGGCAGGTTTCTACGAGGATGGTACTGAAAGCTGATTGTACGATACGATAACTGCTCTAATGTTGGTGGGAATTACATAGAAAAGTAGATTAAAGTACTAGGTTGCACGTAATAAGAAAACTGCTAAGGAAAATCTGCTCGTTTTATTTTTATTTCAAAGCACTACTTACTTAAAAAGCACACCTCGTAATAGCAAAGGGCTTGCAGTAGAAGAGACTCGTTCCACAGTAGCGAAGATGAAGAAGCGCTAACACCTCATAAGTATGCATTTTGGAGTCCATGTTTAGTGGACATTTTTGAATTTTTTCGTCCATACCACTACCTCTCAAAATATGGAGTACATTTTTTATGCCCTGGATGTATACTGGATTTTACACTACTGGCCATTAAAATTGCTATATTATACTAGAACTGACATGTGATGATATTTTCACTCAATTTGGGTGCATAGATCCTGAGAAATCAGTACCCAGAACAACCACCTCTGGCCGTAATAACGGCCTTGATACTCCTGGGCATTGAGTCAAACAGAGCTTGGATGGCGTGTACAGGTACAGCTGCCCATGCAGCTTCAACACGATACCACAGTTCATCAAGAGTAGTGACTGGCGTATTGTGACGAGCCAGCTGCTCGGCCACCATTGACGAGACGTTTTCAGTTAGTGAGAAATCTGGAGAATGTGCTGGCCAGGACAGCAGTAGAACATTTTCTGTATCCAGAAAGGCCTGTACAGGATCTACAACACGCGGTCGTGCATTATCCTGCTGAAATGTATGGTTTCGCAGGGATCGAATGAAGGGTAGAGCCACGGGTCGTAACACATCTGAAATGTAACATCCTCTGCTCAAAGTGCAGTCATTGCGAACAAGAGGTGACCGAGACGTGTAACCAATGGCACCACATACCATCACGCCGGGTGATACGACAGTATGGCGATGACGAAAACACGCTTCCAATGTGCGTTCACCGCGATGTCGCCAAACACGGATGCGACCATCATGATGCTGTAAACAGAACCTGGATTCATCCGAAAAAATGATGTTTTGCCAACCGTGCACCCAGGTTCGTCGTTGAGTACAGCATCGCAGGCGCTCCTGTATGTGATGCAGCGACAAGGGTAACCGCAGCCACGGTCTCCGAGCTGATAGTCCATGCTGCTGCAAACGTCGTCGAACTATTCGTGCAGATGGTTGTTGTCTCGCAAACGTACCCATCTGTTGACTGAGGGATCGAGACGTTGCTGCACGATCCGTTACAGCCATGCGGATAAGATGCCTGTCATCTCGACTGCTAGTGATACGAAGCCGTTGGGATCCAGCACGGAGTTACGTATTACCCTCCTGAACCCACCGATTCCATGTTCTGCTAACAGTCATTGGATCTCGACCAACGCGAGCAGCAATGTCGCGATACGATAAACCGCAATCGCGATAGGCTACAATCCGACCTTTATCAAAGTTGGAAACGTGATGGTACGCATTTCTCCTCCTTACACGAGGCATCACAACAACGTTTCACCAGGCAACGCCGGTCAACTGCTGTTTGTGTATGAGAAATCGGTTGGGAACTTTCCTCATGTCAGCACGTTGTAGGTGTCGCCACCGGCGCCAACCTTGTGTGAATGCTCTGAAAAGCTAATCATTTGCATATCACAGCATCTTCTTCCTGTCGGTTAAATTTCGCGTCTATAGCACATCTTCGTGGTGTAGCAATTTTAATGGCCAGTATGTACATTAAGAATTGTGGCTTTTGTTGGAATGGTGCAGGCAGATTAGTTTACGGACTGCAAAATTGTGGTTTATATTTTATTATCAAGTCAGTCAGACTTCTTGTTTATACTACTGTGTGATGTAATTATATCTGGTGAAATGGACTTTGCCTGAAGCTGATAAAATAAAATTGATAAAATGGATTTCTCCTCGGCGAACGGGATCGCGCCTGCGTGCGTTCGCGACCTCCGCCACTGACGCGGGTCCACACCTGCTAATTGAGCAGAGGAACGTGCAGATGCAGCGAACGATAGTCTGCAGTAACAGCGGTCCAGACACGGGTTTGGACACCCGATGGGCATCTCGTCCTCTCAGGGCGATCGATCATAGGAAGGGGGCAGCGGCCAGGAAGGCAAACAAGGTCGGCCCGAGCTGTGTGGACGAGGGAGCGCGGCGCCCCAGTACGGCCCCCGTCCCCCCCCCCCCCCCACCCGACCCACAAACCCACAACACCCCAGCTCTCGGCAGATGGCCACCGGACGCCGCGCCGGATATTGGCAGGCGGACGCTTCCGTCCGGCCCTTGACCGAGTGCCGCCAGCATCTGCCGACACCGCTTAGATGATGCCCCTCCCAGCCTCTTTCCTCTGAAGCATTTTCCATCAATGCCGTCAGATACTCACCAACTTTCCTAATTATTTTACGTCTCCCAATGGGACACTTCAGCAGCCTCGTGTGGCTGTCGCCAACACTGGTATGCAAAACTTGAGCATGAAAGTAGCTTTCATGTAATGTGGCACTGCCAGCTACAATACTGGCCATTAAAATTGCTACACCAAGAAAAAATGCAGAAGATAAACGGGTATCCATAGGACAAATATATTATACTAGAACTGACATGTGATTACATTTTCACGCTATCTGGGTGCATAGATCCTGAGAAATCAGTACTCATAACAACCACCTCTGGCCGTAATAACGGTCTTGATACGCCTGGCCATTGAGTCAAACAGAGCCTGGATGGCGTGTACAGGTACATCTGCCCATGCAGCTTCCACACGATACCACAGTTCATCAAGAGTAGTGACTGGCGTATTGTGACGAACCAGTTGCTCAGCCACCATTGACCAGACGTTTTCAGTTGGTGAGAGATCTGGAGAATGTACTGGCCAGGGAAGCAGTCGAACATTGTCTGTATCTAGAAAGGCCTGTACAGGACCTGCAACATGCGGTCGTGCATTATCCTGCTGAAATGTAGGGTTTCGCTGGGATCGAATGAAGGGTAGAGCCACGGGCCGTAACACATCTGAAATGTAACGTCCACTGTTCAAAGTGCCGTCAATGCGAACAGGAGGAGACCGAGACGTGTAACCAATGGCACCACATACCATCACGCCGGGTGATACGCCAGTACGGGGATGACGAATACACGCTTCCAATGTGCGTTCACCGCGATGTCGCCAAAAACGGATGCGACCATCATGATGCTGTAAACAGAACCTGGATTCATCCGAAAAAACGACGTTTTGCCATTCGTGCACCCAGGTTCGTCGTTGAGTACACCATCGCAGGCGCTCCTGTCTGTGATGTAACGTCAAGGGTAACCGCATCCATGGTCTCCGAGCTGATAGGCCATGCTGCTGCAAACGTCGTCGAACTGTTCGTGCAGATGGTTGTTGTCTTGCAAATGTCCCCATCTGTCGACTCAGGGATCGAGACGTGGCCGCCAGATCCGTTACAGCCATGCGGATAAGATGCCTGTCATCTCGACTACTAGTGATACCGGGCCGTTGGGATCCAGCATGGCGTTCCGTATTACCCTCCTGAACCCACCGACTCCATATACTGCTGACAGTCATTGGATATTGACCAACGCGTGCAGCTATGTCGCGATACGATAAATCGCAGTCGCGATAGGCTACAATCAGACCTTTATCAAAGTCGGAAACGTGATAGTACGCATTTCTCCTCCTTACACGAGGCATCACAACAACGTTTCACTAGGCAACGCCGGTCAACTGCTGTTTGTGTATGAGAAATCGGTTGGAAACTTTCCTCATGTCAGCACTTTGTAGGTGTCGCCACCGGCGACAACATTGTGTGAATGCTCTGAAAAGGTAATCATTTGCATATCACAGCATCTTCCTGTCGGTTAAATTTCGCGTCTATAGCACGTCATCTTCGTGGTGTAGCAATTTAATTGGCCAGTAGTGTAACATAGCTCGATGGACCTCTGAAGGTCTCACTGTATGTGGTACTGCATGCAATGTGTGGTTTGCATGAGCAATAAAAAGGGCGGAAATTATGTTTATGTTGATGTCTATACCAATTTTCTGTACAGGTTCCGGAACTCTCGGAACCGTGGTGATGAGTGTATATGGAGTTTTAATTAACACTCTACACATCATATACATCAAGAACAGCAGCATTCATCATCGAACAAAAGAGGGAATAAACTTACACTTGGCAAGAATAAATAAACAAAAAACAGAAAACAGCATTTCCTACAACGGAATAAAATTGTGCAATGGATTATCCAAGGGGATAACTAAAATCTAAATATTTAAAGAATCAGCTAAAGCGTAACTCTTATGTTATCAATACAAGAAATTGAATCGCTGTCGATAAAATGTCAATAATCCACATATTCTCCAAAATATTGCGATACACATAAGCGAAATTTTTTCCACCGATGTATCGTGTCATCAATATCAAAATTGCAATATCGAATGCCGATATTTTTATTTTATATTATATTTTTCTCACAATTTTCGTTACATATTTGAAGGTATTTTTGCAAGAGCTTTACTACTTTTTGACGCTTCATCACATCCAGTCTTTCTGTTTGACTGTGTGAAGCAAGCATATGTGCACAAAAGAAGATATGCGATGGCACTGGGGAATGGAGGCGTGAATGGAATAACTAGTTTTCCGGTGTGAAGAAATAGCACACCAATTGCGTTAAAAAACAAAATTTAAACGCATCTAGTGTGCTACTTCTTCACATCAGCATTCTTCAAGAAAACATCTGAAAATTATGAGCAAAAATCTATATGACCAGATTGGCCTTTGTGTTTGGGCGGAGATGTGAGAGGGGCTTCTAAACACGCACAAAATATATTCAGTCTTCAGGCTCCCAGAAAAGATTCGGCAAGATGATGAAGGGGAGACAGCCCTCCATTTCGAGAAAAAAGTACTACAAACTGATGAGTCGTACATAGCATTGACATGAACTATGAAACTCTTGTGCTGAAATTTGGACTCAGATGTCTGGCGAACAACTAAACTTTATTTTTCTTTTCATTTGGCGCCAGTATTAGAAGTTTCTCCACATTTGTAGTGCCATTTTCTTGCAGAATGTGCTAGATAGTGTACTGTCAGTGGAGCAAGTGTTCTGTCTACGCAGTACCACTAAACAGATCGCAGTAGGTTACCGTAAGTTTAAAATGACTGGTGATGTGTCTGGGAATGCTACTGAGAGTACAGACGCCAATGCATACGGCGAAATGGGTAGAAAAGTTCGTTACGAGGAAGTGTTTTGTCGTGGTGACTGTGATACACCTGTGAAAATCGAGTGTTTAAAGAATACCAGGTGCTCGTCTCTATTAACAGAAGAATTTTAGGTAATGTGTTTGTACAGGGTGTCACAAAAGGAATTGCCAGTATGCCGGGGGACGTCAGAAACGGTCATATGAAGCCAAAAAGTTTACGTGGACGTATGCATTATTTCGAATGGTTTCTCTGCTAATCGACTTTAAACTTTTATTACCATATGGAATGATTATATTTTGTTATTTATTTTCATGTATTACTTATTATTACGTATTTGTCACATTACACATTTATAACGGTTTCGCCGGCCGCGGTGGTCTAGTGGTTCTAGGCGCGCAGTCCGGAACCGCGGGGCTGCTACGGTCGCAGGTTCGAATCCTGCCTCGGGCATGGATGTGTGTGATGTCCTTAGGTTAGTTAGGTTTAATTAGTTCTAAGTTCTAGGGGACTTATGACCACAGCAGTTGAGTCCCATAGTGCTCAGAGCCATTTGAACCATTTTTTTATAACGGTTTCCAATACAGGGTGGGGCAAATAAAAGTGACCCAGGGAGCAGAGTTCCAGGACACAAAGAAACACAGCAGAGAAATGGAAATACGTACTAACCTGACTATTGCAGATGTTGAAAGTGACCACATTCATCTATTAGCGCTTTTGGGCGTTGATGTGCGGGCACGTTTCGGAATGTTTTTTGACTTGAACAAAACAGATCCTGTCTGACGCCGTGAGCCATTTGAAACATTTGAACCACTTTTATTTCCAGCACCCCGTGCAACTCAACACTATAGTAAGCTAATTTCCAAGAGTACACGACACATTTTGGACAGTATTATGACATGCTGCTGTTAGTAAACGGTTTTAAACATTTCATTAAAAAAATTCAAGAAGTACACCATCAATTACGATTCACTTCCATATTTTCGAAAAACATATTACATTTCCAGTATTAGGTATCTCTTCGCCCCGTTATAAGTGTAGTACAGTCCGTAACGTGGCCCGGCTGTTTATTTCTGATATTTCTGTTCTGTTCTAATTTAAAACAGTAAATAATCCCATGCTGTCAAATCTGGAGATCTTGGTAGTCCGAATAAGGTATAGTTGTATCAGACGTACTGAAAAATGCCGACTGTTCCGTTGCAGCTTGTAATGGGACACCCTCCTCCAGCATTGCCTTATTTTATAGAAATAGCCGATAGCAGGAATAACTTCGAATCTTGTATAGGTGAACATTATCTCAGCTGTTTAAATAAATGGATTTCAAATGACTTTGTATACGATGCATTTTATTTCAGGATAAACTGTATAAAAGGAAATTAATTTGTCACAATCGATATGTACTAATTGTATGTATAGTTAAAATCACTCTTCTTTTAGAAATATTTGAAATTACGAAATATCTGTCACACATAAAATTCATATTATTAATTGCAAAATCTGACAATATTTATTAAATTTATTTCTGGATTCATTTACAAAATAATTAAATAACGTAGTGATGATTCTTCTTCGGTTAAGAAAGTTTGTAAACTCTTTTGGAATATTGTTAGTACCGCAGATTGTGAAAGTAGTGGGCATGCATGTGATGGAATCGGACGTGTTTTTAATTTTAGCAATAACAACGCAATTGTTGGTTTTATGGAAGTGAAGATTGTAAAGACAGTGTGACACAGAAGAATGGGTAAAATAAAAAAACCATAGAAACAGAAAGCACTTCATCAATTATCGTGTCAACTGGAAATCACAAAGTCTAAATTTCAGCCTCAATAATCTACCCCTAGACGCGAGAACTGCAGCTAACAACGAGAAAATGAAGACAAGTAAAAAGAATCACTTGTACATCTTACTCCTCTCGAAGCGTTTGAAACAAAGCAATTAATATTTTATGAAGAGACTAAAAAATTTAATGGTAATGTATGGGAGGGTAAGATTACAAACTGAATAACATTAAATTCATCAGCTCCGTTCATTCTGTAGTTATTCACTAAATTTTCTAGGACCAAACAGGACAGATGACTAATTTTGAAACTGTTTGTCAACAACGATAACAATGATGTATACTAAATTAGTTTAATTTTCGAAGTCATTCCAAATAGATCGTACAAACATACGAAGTCTTTGCTCCAACTTATCATTTCCGTCATACCATAGTAGTCTTCCCTCTTGGTACACTATGGCTCTGGCTCTGAGAGCTATGGGACTTAACTTCTAAGATCATCAGTCCCCTAGAACTTAGAACTACTTAAACCTAACTACCCTAAGGACATCACACACATCCATGCCCGAGGCAGGATTCGAACCTGCGACCGTCGCACACTCGGGCGCTCTTCAGAATGACACTTGTGCTTCCTAGGAGACCTACGTCTTCTTTATCCTTTCTTCTGCACTTTCCATATTGGGCTAATTGTGGTCTGTTATGGTTACTGTTCCCATCTCCTTCTCCATTTGCCAGGATGTCTTTTCCCTTTTAGTTTAAAATTCTTTGTTTGACGCGGTAGTCTCACTGGAGCCATTCTTTGTGGATGTCCAGTCCATTTCTTATTGTTTCCATCCAGTTTTCCCTTCTAAGGTGCAAATTTTCAACTCCTTTCGAATATCTTCATTTCGTATTTTATCTAGACTTTTGCAGCTCATCATCACTCTAAGAAAACTCATTTCTATTCCTTTGTTATCCTTGTCTTTTATTCAATACCCACGATCCTCGTCCGTATTATAGGATTGGCAAGTTATGGTCCGCAAAGTGAAGGAGGAAAAACGGAAAAAGATGCGAATTATTATCTTGCTGCGACGCGTAATGTGGTCCAGTGAATACTAGGCACGGTCAGGCCTGTACAGTTTGTCAGTGGTAAACATGCTGGATGCGCCGTTCTACACCCTGCGGCCATATGCTCAGTACTGGACGCCGAGACACATCAGGACAGTGGCAAGAGTGCGCTGACCATTCGTAATTCTTGATATATTATCCCGTTTTCTATTTACTGCTATAACTTTACTTGCTTTCTCTTTCTATTGTGCTCCACTACACAGCAGTGTATGTTTTCAGACATATTTACGGTCTTTCAGCTTCTTCGTAATTTTTGAGATAGCTGCTAAATCTATCTGTTCTTGTGAGAATATGTTTGCTATCTTTTCTTGTGAGAATATGATTACTATTTCTTGCTCTTGCATTCCACATAGCTTGTCTTGCCCTCCCAGAAATACATTTCTCTAGTTCTTTACTCGAACTGGAGTCGTAAGAGAAAATTCATCCTGGTTTTCGAGGCAAATGTGGGAACTGCGAGTATCGTTGTCCCTGAATTGGTTACCAACCCAGAGCTGGTAGGATTGGTGATGGGACTACCATCTTCGAGTTTAGCAGTCAAGGTTACGAGCCGTTTGCGGAAAGTAAGGTCCGATAAGGAACGCAATGGAAACCACTGTGAAAATCCGATGAAATTTTGCGCAGATGTGTTGGGCAGTGACTTTAGTGTGCCTGCCAATCGCTTCACGTCACTCTTTTCGGATTAGAGCGCAAAGTGATCGCGTAGAAATGCCTAAAACAGTAGTGTCTCCCTCCAAGTATGTGGATCTGGTGAGAGGTTTCGCCTGAAGCTACGCAGCCCACATAACATAAATGTCATGCGTTTCTTTCGTCAAGACAATTTCCAGCCGCATTCTGAAGACGTTCTTAGAGCGTTTTCGAAGGGAAGTGTTTCATCACCCACAATACAGCCCTTAATTGGCTCCCTCCATTGTTCACCTCTGCTCACGTGAACTGCTGGCTACGAAGACAACATTTTGGCACAAACAACGAAAGGCAGACCAGTGCAGAGAACTGGCGGAAAGCACAGGCGGCTGATTTCAGTGACGAGGATACTGGAAATTTTGTACAACACCACAACAAATGTCTATGTCGGAGCGGCGACTATTTAGAGAAGTAGCTGGAAAGTGTGGCTAACTGTTGCGAATAAAAATTTTTTGATTTTCACTGCGGTTTTCATTTCGCGACCGATAGGATCTTACTTTCCGAACAGCCCTCGTATATTTGTCCTGAAATGAGTATTGGTGCAGCGTCTCCTCAACAGTCGCTCATTCTGTCGACAGAGCCTCGTTAGCTCAGCAGAGTACACAAAGGGCAGGCGAGGTTGGCATTTCAGTGAGAGAGACTTTATATTCGCATCACCAGTCCATTAGTTCTCCTAGACTTCTTGAGTCAACTACTTCTCTCTTTCGTCAGTTGTTTGCAAGCCATTTTCCCCCACATCCCTGCCTCTCTCGAGGGACACGGTCGCCACTCGTTTTAGTACTAGACCAAGTTTTTGAGACTGCACAGTTACTGGTTTGCGGGCGTTTCCGTTACCTAGCGAGGGCGTAGTGGACCTACAGAAAACTCGTTCACAGGGCCACAGATTTTTATCCGAGCGGCGTCTCCTTCGGGGGAAAAAAAGAGAGTGTTTCTCCAGCTTTCGAATATCTAGGAGGGCAGCAGGGCAATATGTAACTGGAGTTGCGTCGCGCACCATCTGGGAAGTAGTTCTATATGTCAAGGACTTTATTTGTCGCAGGGAAATTTATACCGGTGGCCCGCTGAGAAATGCCCGCTCTTTGTGCAGTCGGCGGATTTGCGATCGGCCATAAGTCTGGGCCCAGACCGCGAACCGCCCGGCGCAGGCGGCACTGCTCCACAGCGCGACGTCGTTCTGGCCAGGGAAACTCTCCTTCGCGTCCCCCTCAGATTTAGTGATGAATAGCCTAGTGGGCAGCTCGTCAAAAACTGTACACTGATCAAGCACGAAAACAAGAAGAAGGTTACTGAACTACAAAAGAAGAGGAGAAACTGTCCAGTTTCAAGATGGGCAACATCGAGCGACTCGGAACAACCACTGAAATCTGGTTTCGCAGGATAGAGCGGATCGGGTTGTGGTTGTGGAGGGGGCTGTAATCACTTACTGTTAGTTGCACGAAACACACAAACTTTTATTTTCCCCAAAGAACCACTTAATTACACATTGCCTTAAAAGGATCAAATTAAAGCAATACTGCTGAAGGCCTAGTTAAGATAACTTGCGATACTTCCTGGGCTGAAGGCCCAAAACCACACCAAAAACAAGAACGAAATGGTTCAAATGGCTCTGAGCACTATGGGACTTAACTGCTGAAGTCATCAGCCCCCTAGAACTTAGAACGACTTAAACCTAACTAACATAAGGACATCAAACGCATACATGCCCGAGGCAGGATTCGAACCTGCGACCGGATTGGTCGCGCGGTTCCACACTGTAGCGCCTAGAACCGCTCGGCCACTCCGGCCGACAAACAAGAACGACTGAAGCCCTGAACACAAGTTATAAAAAAATTGCTTCCAAAAATACATACGGCTGAAGTCCTTATTTTTAAAAAAAATATGTCACGTAAATACTCAGCTGAAGATCACACACAAGACATTGAACAACTCAGGGCTTAGGGCCTGGATAACAAGAATTTCAGATAAAACAAATTTTCAAAATTTTAATTATTAAACAAATCACTCTTCAAATTTTTAATTAAAGTCGGCTGAAGGCCTTATTGAAAATTAAAACAAACTAAATTAATAGATGGCTGAAGGCCTCGTACAGTACATCAGACTAAAATGAAAATCACAATCTAAAACTAACAGAACAGTGGTGCTCAGAAGTTTTCCGAGGCTCGGCCTGAGGAGGTAGCTCTAACGTAAGGTGAGGTAAGACAGCCAGCCAAGAGTAAGGTTAAAAAATCAGGTGGCAACCCGACCCAGGGATGGCTAAAGGACCGACCAACAACCTAATTAATTCCCTTCCGCCCGACCAACGGTACGACAACGGAAAATATCAGCCGAGGACGAAGATACCAGCCGCCCTACATCTTCTAAAAACAGCCAAGGCACAATAACCACTCTTAAGAAAAATATATGAACAAACAACTAAAAGGTTGTCGAACTACACGCCATGCCGGACAGCATCTACACAGTGAGGAAAACACACTCCCGGAAAACTACGCTAACGACCAGGGCACAAGGCAGAAAATACCGCTGGTGCACTTCACTGATAAGTAACAACCAATGTAATAGTTAAAGACCATACAGGAAGATAGCTGCAAAATTTCGCCGACTCCAACACACCATACGTTGGTGCTAGCCGGAATGGCCCAGGAAGCAACAACCAGCAATGAACGAAGAGATGTCACAGCAGCTGAGGTTTCATAACAGGTTAACTGATCAGTCAACTTCAGTGTCCAGGTTCGGTGGGCAACGAACTTTAGCTCTCGCAGCTAGCGCCTCACAATCCGACCGCGTGTGCACGCCGCCAGTGGTCCCTGCCTGACTCTGCGCATTGGAGACTTCCTCGCTGCTCTATCCCAACCGACCGACTGCCACACGTCCCACCACTAGGAAATATAGCGGTCACACCAAAGATGGTACAGCAGTACTAGTATCGATAAGCGCTGCTGGTGCACCTGAAGGAGGCAAGTCAGCAACTTGTTATGGTAGTAACTCAGGGAGAAATAAGACGCCACTCGATTGAGACAAAATGCCAAAGAATAAACGGCATCAACGCGAGCCGGCCACAGCTCGACCACGGTGTTGTGGTTGTGTGGTCACGGTGTTAGACTGCAAAACGGGAGATCCTTGTTGAAGCCGCCCTCGCCCCCATTTTTTATTTTTTTCACAAATTTATGAACTGTCCGTCCGATCATTGACGTGTCTGCATTCCTTCTGTAGTCTTGCAACTGTCAAGCTGCACACTGGTTACAGAATATGAGTCGTTTGATAAGAATATATTACCGTCGCAAGTAAATATGATGAATAGTGAGAGCAGGCGAGATCCCTCATAGACTTCTCACAGAAATGAAAACAACAAATAAACGGTTGTGAACTATGATTTCAAAAGTCAAAACTTCCAAAATGGGACGCAAGAGGCATTACATGTTGTACTTCTGTAAAACAAATAGGAGGTCCCTTCTTTACTAGCCGCTGTTGCAGACGGACGTTGCGCCACGATACAGACACGTCAGTGACCGGACGGACAGTTCATAATACTGCGCACAAAAAAAGTGGGGGCATGGGTGAGATTTGAACCCGGATATCACCCTTTGTAGCACAACACTATGACCTCATAACCACGACATTAGGTTCATTCAAATGTTGCACAGTTGATCTTGGAGTGTTCGCTGTTTCTATTTTGCTTGTTTTTTCCACAGTTCAGTACACCTCCGATTTTCATGCTTGATCTGTGTTCAGTTTTTGACGGGCTATCCAGTGGGCCATGTTACCACTAAATCTGAGGGAGGGGGGTGGGGGAGCTGCGATGGGGAGTTTCCTATGTGAGAACGACAGCGCCAGTAGTGCGCCTACTCTGTACAGAACGCACCGACTCGTACATTCCCCACAGCGCCGTCCTACCCGCCATATCAGCAATAGGGCTGTTAGATTCTAACCTCCCGTCTACACAAAGAGCCTCTGGACAGAGACCACACATGGATGAAGACGGGCGGGAACGGTCACTGCGACGAAGTAGAATGAAGTATATCGATAAGGGTAATTCCACTCGACAAACGGCCATAGAAGAACATTCAGACAGATTAAGTGTCCGAGACAAGGTCTTGAAACTGAACCTTGTCTTCTTATTCCCTGACGCACACTTCTTTCCCGGCCCTGGTGGCCGAGCGGTTCTAGGCGCTACAGTCCAGAACCGCGTGACTGTTACGGTCGCAGGTTCGAATCCTGCCTCGGGCATGGATGTGTGTGTTGTCCGTAGGTTAGTTAGGTTTAAGTAGTTCTAAGTTCTAGAGGACTGATGACCTCAGATATTAAGTCCCATAGTGTTCAGAGCCATTTGAATCACTACTTCGGCAAGGGAAGCTCCTCAAACAAAATACTAAAAATATTAGTTCTTTGCCTCGAGATGACTGGGTGTTGTTGTAGGTGCAGATTGCACCTACAGTTTGTGCTGTTTTTCAGTTTCTTTGTTAACCCTCTGCTCCGTATTATCGCGTCGCTTGAGTTCGTTTCTGCAGATAGGCAACCCAATTAATAGAATTTGAAAGCGGGTTGCCGTCGCGCCTTCCAGGACAAATCGTGTGAACGAATTGCATGCACGTGTTGACGTCTACCAAATCAAAAATGAAGCCCATATTGTGCAGCCGTAAAATGAGGTAAAATGTGGAGAGATTCTCTGTCCGCTGATGTACGTCTGTTTTCTATGTGTCCGTAGTTTTTGCGCAAGCATTGTCTGCAATCCTGGAGGTGCCTGTGAGTAACTCTGTCTCACCTCTCTCCGCGTTGCAAAACGAAAGGGCGGGAAATACCTTTTTCATCATACAATGAAGGCCTTCGCGACCGGAAGCCTTAGTTGCTGTTGAATCAACCGGGTTGCATGTTCGCGATCAATGAAACGTTTCCATTCGCAACGTTTACAGAGCAGTTCTTCAGAAAGATGAAGTACTACTGTCTCGAACTCTGGAAATAGGCATTGCAATTGCTTCCTGCTGCCAGCGTGCCTGAGACCTGGCTTGAGATCGTGTTTTGAATGACTGTCTTCATCTGCTTTGACTCCGACTATGTGTAATGTGACATTTTTTTTAAGTTTGCATGTGAGCGAGTGTTTCAAATTCAATCATTTATTTGTACTGAAAATTTATGGAAATCTTGGTGTTCTCTAGTACTGCCCACATGGACTCCTAAGTTTAAACTACGGCTACGTCAGCAGACGGTTGTTCTATTGCGTGTATATGATCTGCTATTTACTGGTGGGCTCACTGCAGATCAATTAGTTATATCTGCACATGCGCTAGGGTGCTTTCAGCTGAAACGACAAACAGTCTCGAAAACAGTCAAAAAAGATGTATTGGCACTGTCCTCGAAAAGCTTAGAAACCAATCTTTGTAATTCTTTCAGGGCCTCCATGAATTTTTCAAAACTCGCGTTTTCTTTAACGACAGGGGACATGACAGAATTTATCCTACAATACGATTTTCTTTTTAAATGCATCCCCATAAAATCAGAAAAAAGTTGTTTCTCACGCTGCTGTGTCATACTCTGTGCAGTGTGCAGTCAAGTCCACTGCTCTGCAGTCCATTCCTACATAAATTCAACAACTCCGGGTTTTACATCGAAAAATCGTTCCAGGCATGCTCCTTGACTTAGAAAACGTATTTTGCAGTAATATACAAGGTGTCCATACTCTTCGATCAGTTACACTGAAAAAAATTGTTACAAGTGACAATGTAAAATTGCGTGCAACTAGAAAAAATTTACTATTCATTCCCCAGTTGCGCTGCATGCTCCATGCCTGTTTATCTGCACAAAGTGCTTCTTGATGTACATGCGACTGCATGATACACACATCAAAAAAAGTTTTGCATCACCTCGGTTTCGAGAGTTCCGGAACCTGTACAGAAAATTGGAATAGAGATCAACATAAACATCATTTTCGCCCTTTTTACTGCTCATGAAAACCGCACATTGCATGTTGTACCACCAAATAGCGAGACCTTCAGAGGTGATGGTCCAGATTGCCGTACACACCGGTAGCTTTAATATCCCGTAGCACGTCCTCTTGTATTGATGCATGCCTGTATTCGTCGTGGCATACAATCCAAAAATTCATCAAGGCACTGTTGCTCCAGATTGTCCCGCTCGTCAACGGCGATTCAGCGTAGATCCCTCAGAGTGGTTGATGGGTCACGTGGTCTATAAACAGCCCTTTTCAATCTATCCCAAGCATGTTCGATAGGGTTTATGTCTGGAGAAAATGCCGGCTACTCTAGTCGAGCGATGTCGTTATCCTGAAGGAGGTAATTCACAAGATGTGCACAATGGGGGCCCGAATTGTAGTCCATGAAGAAGAATGCTTCGCCAATACGCTACCGAAAAGGCTGCACTGTCGGTCAGAGGAAGGCATTCACATATCGTACAGCCGTTACGGCACCTTCCATGTCCACCAGCGGCGTACGTCAGCCCCACATAATGCCGCCCGAAAACAGCAGGGAACCTTCTCCTTGCTGCACTCGCTGGACTGTGTGTCTAAGGCGTTCAGCTTGACCGGGTTGCCTCCAAGCACGTCTCCGACGATTGTCTGCTTCAAGGTATATGTGGCACTCATCAGTGAAAAGAACGTGATGCCAATCCTGAGCGGTCCATTCGGCATGTTGTTGGGCCATCTGTTCCGCGCTGCATGGTGTCGTGGTTGCAAAGATGGACTTCGCCATGGACGTCGAGAGTGAAGTTGCGCATCATTCAGCCTATTAAGCATAGTTTGAGTCGTAACACGACGCCCTGTGGCTGCACGAAAAGTATTATTCAACATTGTGGCGTTCCTGTCAGGATTCCTCCGAGCCATAATCCGTAGGTAGCGGTCATCCACTGCAGCAGTAGCCCTTGGGCGGCCTGAACGAAGCCATGTCATCGACAGTTCCTATCTCTCTGTATCTCCTCTATGTCCGAACAACATAGCTTTGGCTCACGCCGAGACGCCTGGACACTTCTCTTGTTGAGAGTCTTTCCTGGCACAAAGAAACAATGCGGACGCGATCAAACAGCAGTATCCACCGTCTATGCATGGTTGAACTACAGACAACACGAGCCGTGTACCTCCTTGCTGGTTGACTGGTACAGATAGGCTGTCGGACCCCCTGCGTCTAATAGGCGCTGCTCATCTTCGCTGTTTACAGCTTTGGGCGGGTTTAGTGACATCTCTGAACAGTCAAGGGGACTGTGTCTGTGATACAATGTCCACAGTCAACGTCTATCTTCAGGAGTTCTGGGAACTGGGACAATGCAAACCTTTTTTTGATGTGTGTAGATATTGAGAATTGTCATCCTTCTGCTCTGTCATTTCGCTTCACTTTTAAAGACGTGAGACGATAGATCGCTCGACTCCTTCTTTTTGTGCAAACTGCCACTGAAGCTGTGAACTTCCTTTATACCACGAACTAATGGCGAAGGGTAAACTGTGCTGACAACATGATAATGCCAAACGGAACAATGACGGGCCGACCGAAAAATGTCGCACCCGGTGCTAAATGAAATGTTGTGCTTTACCGAGTGCTTCCGAGAGGGACCGAACAAAACCGAGACAGGCCCTGCCTATGCCCTCATGCTTGCGTCACACTGTGCTCGTGATTAGATCTGCACATCGTGGCCGACCGTGGCTTAGAACGCTGTGCGGGACGGCAAGACAGTCAATTTCCGAGGATGAACCTCTTTCTGTAAACGCACAGCAACGACGTTGTTTAGCACAGAATTTGAGAACTATGGCTGTAATTGGTTCTCGGATTGTGTTTGGTATCGTTAGTAGCTATGCAACCCACTAGACATTTTTCGTCCCCGACAGCCGAAAGAAGACTACCAAAGATCCGATACCAGTGAGTAGGTACTGTACTTTCGCCTGGAGTTTTTACTAAATGGTAGCATGTACAGAGCGTTTTCTGTACTTGTTACGTTTTCCAATGTGTACGGTAGTAGGCCTGCTGTGTGGTTTTGTGAAATTTAGGCCTTTTGAAAAGTGTATCAATTATTCTGCATTTCTAATCGTTATCAGTCGTCAAAATGGATGCTAACCGTCCACACTTGGAGCGAGTAGTTGCCTCTGAGGAAGACGTTTTGGTGGCATCGTTTTGGAGGACACATAGAGCAATATTTGCCAATGGGCGCGCTGGCTGGTCACATACTGTGGCAACGAAAGGAGGGTCGCTTGAGAATAAGTTATTTCCATATAATCTGCAGAAAGTCCAAGCAATAGGAGCTAAAGACCACTACCCGAAAAGTAACATTAAGGACTAATGTACAGCTCGGTATCACTCTCTTGATGTGGTTCCTAACGAGACATGGAACACCGACCAAGCGAGGCAGTGCAGTGTTTACACTCTGGACTCGCATTCAGGAAGACGATAGTTCAAACCCGCATTTGACCATCCTGATTTAGACTCCTTCGTTTCTCCAAATCGTTTCAGGCAAATGTCGGGATGGTTCCTTTGAAAGGGAGCGACCGATTTCCTTCGCCATCCTTCGCTAATCCGAGCTTGTGCTCCATCTATATTTATTTATTTTATTTTATTTATTTATTTATGCATTTATTTTACCTGGCAAGATTAGGGCCTTCAGACCCTCTCTTACACCTATCCAGGCATACTCAGACTGAACGAATTACAGTTTCTACAGAACATTAAGGACATATAACGTGCTGTACAGTATTAATGTTAAAGAAAAAAAATAGATTTTATAGCAGTAGTACAATGATAATTATAACAATCAAATAATAATAATAATAATAATAATAATAATAATAATAGTAATGACTATGTATATGAGAGTAAACATATTTTTCTTTTATGAATGTCAGTCCTATTGCTAGTTGGGAATTTTCTCGTTATGTTCTTGCAGCTTGTAAGTTATTCTCATCGGCAGAGACATAAGACGATAGAATGGGGTGAAAGAGATATAGAAGAGGTAGATAGGTTAGAGGAAGAGAAAGAGAATGGTAAAATTCGAAGCTGTGATGGAGAGGAGAAAGAAAGAGATGAGAGGGGCACAACAATGGTGGCTATACCGTCCCTAATATGTAAGTTTTGGTTGTCGAGGGGACGTTGAACACTAATCTCTTCATCTCCTCGCTCTCCACCTCCCCCTCCTCGAACACCGACCCATCTCCTCCAGCAGGTACAGTCCGTGCGTCCACTTCACACTGATGGCTAACGGATTACCTAACTAATTAGAGTACAACCAGTAAGCCCCACACTCCCGACTCCCTAAAGAATGGAATTCACATGTATAAAAATGCTTTAAACGTCTGATTTCAAATGCGTTAACGTTTTAAATATTTAACATAAGCACATAGACGAAAAAAATTTAGAAAATATTTGAAATTATGTTTGTAGTATTTCGCTAACTGCTCTCATTATAGAACTCTAGATGAGTATAGTCTGTGTAAGTTGTGCTCAGTTTTAAGCAGAAGTTAATTTTTCACGTATCTCAATGTTTATGACGTCATACCTCCTGAATCATGAATCGTACAATGATACAATTTTGTAGGTACATTCAGTGGTATATATGGATAGTGTCTGCAAAATGTGTTCCTAATAGAGGAACTTATATAGAAATAATCAATTAGAACGTCATACTTGATGTTTACTGCAGGAACAGTGAAAATGTAGTAAGACATCAACTTTTTTCTTTTCATTATTTCGTGGAAGGTGCAGAGAGAAAAAGTTTCGGAAATGTCTGAAATTATGTATGAAGTTTGTTGGAAAGCACTAAGTCCTCGCATTCACAAATACTGGATGAATCTAACCTTGCGTACAGAGAGTTATGCTGCCTGAAGATGCACACTACTGTCTGGGAAAAGTGAAACACTAAGACCGATAGATGTGTTCACAATGAAATTTATTCCACAGATTAGGGACATGACACTACACAAGTGATTATCATTACAGACCTGTACATGCACTATGACTGTTGAAATTCAGTACGGAGTAGTGCTGTCAAATGTTGCAAATAGAGGCGCTTTTTGCCACGTGATTTGTAGACGCGTCCACATAGCTTCATCTGTGGCTGCAAGAGGACCCGAACGAACAAGTTGCCGATCGTCGATAGCCCTGACATGTTCGACGGGTGACATGTCAGATGACCGGGAAGGCCAGGGAAGCAGTGGTACCCGTAGTTCTTCGAATAAGGCTCGCACATTCCTCCCCACATGCGGCTGGGCGTTGTCCTGCTGAAATATGGTACGTAGAACGGCCTATAGTACGGGCAATGCCCCGGGCTTTAAAACCTCCCTAATGTAGAGGTAGCTGTTTAGGTTGCCCTCTAGACGTAGTTGGCGGGGTCGCATGTTTGGCAACGGCGCCGCACGCCATCGCACTTGGCATTTGACCGCTATGCCGCTCAACAATACGGTCTGTACAATTGCGTTCACCAAGGCGGCGTCGAACGCGTATGCCTTCGGTATAGGACAAGTTGAAACGGACTCGTTCGAAAACACTTCATTTTGCCACTCAGCTCACCAGTATGGGCGATCACTTGTCCACTGCAGTCTGTGGCGTTTGTGGTTTGAGGTGAGTGGAAGCCGATACAATGGAATGTATGCCACCAGTCCAGCCCGCAAAAGACGGCGTTGAACCGTTGACCCAAGTATGTTCACACCCGTTGCAGTGTTCCAACGTCGCGCCAACACTGTGGACGAACCTATACAGTCATTTACGACCAAGAGAACAAGATGGTGTTCATCTCGCACTGTGGTCACATCTTTATCGTCCAGTACCCAATCGCCGCGGTGTATGGCTCTCTTCTCTCCACTGGTTCCACATATGCCTTTTTGTTGAAGCAGCGTGCCCTGTACGAGCCGCAGTGTCATGGAACGAGAGACCCGGCTCCCGGAGATCAGTAATTCTGCCCCGTTTGAACGCACCACGTGCCGATATTCCATCCTGTGATGTTGGCAAGGCATCATCCTCGTATGACGACGCCGCACCGACTGAGCATTGCAATACTGACCTGTCCAGTCACACAAAAGAGGGCGTTGTTGGGCCTACGTGCGTATCCCCTCTCTGCCAATTATCGTGGTTCCGCTGTTCTACACGTCCTCTGATAGAACCGTGTTGCACACCATTACTTCTGAATGTTTGACTTTTTTGCAAGCAGTACTGTAAACATAGTTTCTAGTTGCAATATTTGTCTCACATTTTTAAACTTTTAATGAGTGTATTATGAGAGCATTTCAAATTCTATCAGTAACTATGTGAAATGTTGAAAATAACATTTTTGTTGTCCCTCGAAGCCGTTGGATAGGCAACCTGAGGAAGGGGTACCATGCTCCGTGTTGGTTAACCGTTTACTAATATAGGTACCTAATCCAAAGAACCTTTGACCCCACTCTCCTCGAACTTCGCTGCCTCACAACGTCGTGTCTCGACAGGGATTCCCGCTTGAAAAATGATTAGTTTGCCGTATAACTCCACATATTAAACGCTATAGGTATCTTCTATGCAGTGAATTTTGTATGTGTCACCTTGTTTCCGCACTAAATCTGCCCCCTATGAGTATCCACAGTGTCAACATTTCCTTATACCTCCTAAGACTAGTCTGGTACGCTCCTATTCTATTTTCAGTTCTTTTCCCTGCGTAGTCTTGAAGCATGTGATACTGGACTCATTGCGTGGTAATTTGTACACCAGTCCACCCTTGCTTTCTTCGGACGCATAATAACTACGTTATTTTCAAAATCTAATGGAACCTCTCCAGTTTCATAAATTTCATTCACGAGATTGTACAGTTCTCCTTCCACCGTTTGGCCTGATTTCCCTAAGAATTCAGCTGATATTTCATCATTACCTGGACATTTGTTACTTCCAAGATCGTAGAGCACATCTGTTCCTGTATCAATAAGCCTACAATACCCACTCTAAAATGCCCCCACCTCCTTCAGCCTATCGCATCCGAAAAGTTTCTAAAATTTCTGTATGCATCCTTTCCTTTTGTTACTTTAGATTTTCTAGTTACCCACACAACAGAAGTTTTTAACATTCCACATGGCCACGTTCCTTTTTTCTGACAGCTCTCCCCAATTAATCACTGCCCGGAGATCCGAATGTGGCACTATTTTACCACTGGAATATTTTAACGAGGAAAAAGTTATCACGATCATGACATAATCAGAAAAGAAACTCATTTGATTGGTAATGATAATGTGACGGTTTCTCATTGCTTACCACGTCGCAGTACTGCGCTAGTTAAATTCGTCCCGACCATCGCAGTTGCCCGAAGTCTGCTTGAAATCCGCCAATAATGACTACTGGAGGAACCGCTGCCTTCCTTCTGTAAGAAGCTCCTTCGCGTGTACCAACTCGAACAGAGAGGAACGCTGCCTCTGTTCTGCGCGTCGTATTGGCGATCTCATGGCCCCCTGGCATTACACGTCGCTGCAGTTTCCAACGCAACTCCAGCAGGATGCCCTTCGAGGTAATACCAGCTGGGTCAGCTGAACCAATTATTTTCGTGTGCTACAACACTCTACATTCATGCTGGTTTGAGACAGGCAGAACTTGGCCTCCCAGGAGAGAGATCAAGTCAGGCCTTACACATCTTTTCCAAATCGTTATTTAAATTTCACCGAACGCAGCAAATGTTCACAGTCTTCCATTATAATTGGTTGTGTTTTCTCACTTTCGTCTGTACAGATTACTCTGTTGATTCCTTCTACATTTACAGCTGTTGAAACAACGAAATTTATTTGTTCCTATTGTCCATATTCGGATCTTTCACTAAATGTTACACTCTTCTTTTCATTTCACTGCGGTCTCCATACGACCGTACGCAGCCCCTTCACGGATTGTGTATTCTTCTTTTCCTCCAAGAACTACTTCATCCTTTCTCTTCTTTCCCGCACCTCCTTCGAGTTCCAGTATGCTCTTCTCTTCTGTCCCAATACTTCCTCGCTATTCTTGCATATTTTCTTCCCCTTTCATCTTGATCCACAGTTCTGACTCCAGCAGCACACCTGGTTCCTGCCTTTCCTCTTGTCGTGCTCGTTGTTTTCCATGCCGTTTTGGCCATTGCATCGGTATTCATCCTGATCAAATGTACTACAATTTTTTCCCTCTCCGCTATGATTTCTGTTTTTCTCCGACTCTAGCCCACTTCTCCCCATTCATCTTTAGCAATAGCTTTTAGGGCTCAGTATTTTTCCACCATCGTTCTCAAGTTGTTTCGCACTCCATCTTTCTCATGTTATCTCAGCCGCAAACAGAACCGCAGTCCTGTTTCCCTGTGGTGCCTGATCAGGTCTTACGTACATGCACTACAAGCGCCCCACGAGAAGTCACAGCAGTTTCAGATACTCGTACGTCATCTGACACTGCTTCCACCGTTAGCCCTCATACTATCAATTACACCGCCGACTTACACCGAACTGTCTTCATTCAACGCGTTGTGTTACCACCATAGACGTGTCAATAATTTCGATCGATGAACGACTAACCTCTTTCTAGTTCAAAATCGAATGTAATAGCAACTGCACGTACAACAAAATACTCGTAATTCCTTATTTGAAAGGGCAACAAGAATAGAGTGACTGCGAGTGTGGATATAATACACAACGAACGATCCGTTGGCCTTTTTGTCTTTTGGTTACTCGTCGCAATGATGGAAAGACGAACTTTTTTAAGTTCTGTACCCGTAAGTAAATACTAAGGTCAAATAATTTTTGTATGACTGATTACACATTTAATGTGATCCATTGCAATACGAATAATAGCTACGTCTCACGAATCAGGGCTAGAAGTCAGATGTCAACGAAGTTTAGGACATCGAATTTTAGTTTTTATTCATCGAAGTCGGCATTTGCAAAATAAGGGAAACAGCGAACATAAAGAAGTGTGTAGGTAATGCTTTTCAGATGTGGATTTCACAAGTGGAGCGGGAAAAGCGGGAAAAGCGGAAAACATAACAATGGTGCCAATTAGCAACCATCACACACTGTGTGGCTGTTTGAGGAATATAGCTATGCGCACACAGCCACATCTATGAGATATGTTGATTAAAATTTCGCTCTGAAACGAGCTTATTTTTAGTATTAGTAGAGATCAATGCTGTTCCTGCGGATAAGGAATTGTGTGTGTTTGCTATTTCGTACACAACAGTAAGGAGAGGTGGGCTACAGGGTAGTGCAGCAAATGTCATAAAAAAAATGGTTCAAATGGCTCTGAGCATTATGGGAATTAACTTCTGAGGTCATCAGTCCCCTAAAACTTAGAACTACTTAAACCTAACTAACCTAAGGACATCACACATATCCATGCCTGAGGCAGGATTCGAACCTGCGACAGTAGCGGTCGCGCGGTTCCAGACTGTAGCGCCTAGAACATCGCGGCCACTAAGGCCGGCGTAGATGTCATCGTAGGTGAGCTGGACATGAGTAGAAATGATTAGCGAACAAGTAAATACAGTAAACAGAAGCCTTACATATCTTGTAGACTTTCCGAGCGTATGAAGAAGCTTTACAACCCGCCAGGTTAGCCGAGAGCGCTAAAGCGCTGCTTCCTGGACTCGGGTACGCGCGCCGGCCCCGGATCGTATCCACCCGGCGGATTACCGACGTCGGCCGGTGTGTCGGCCAGCCTGGATGTGGTTTTCAGGCGGTTTTCCACACCCCACTAGATGAATACCGGGCTGGTCTCCAAGTTCCACCTCAGTTAAACGACTCGCAGACATCTGAACACTTTCGCACTATTCCATCGATTACACTAGACGCCGACAGCTGGGCTACACTAATTCCGTCCCAGGGGGCACGGGGTGGCGGCAGGAACGGCATCCAGCCACCCCTTAAAATTTACCTTGCGAAAATCTGATCCTAACCATGCCGACCCTGCAAAAAAATGGCTCTGAGCACTATGGGACTTAACATCTCTGATTATCAGTCCCCTAGAACTTTGAACTACTTAAACCTAAGGACAGCACACAACACCCAGTCATCACGAGGCAGAGAAAATCCCTGACCCCACCGGGAATCGAACCCGGGAACCCGGGCGCGGGAAGCTAGAACGCTACCGCACGACCACGAGCTGCGGACCCGGCCCTGCACATCTGCGGGACAAGGCATCAGCAAAAGAAGAAGAATATGAAGAAGTCTAGCAGTTACAATAGCAACAAAAACATCGTAGGGAGACGCTAAGTAACTAATGCTAGAGCAACAGTAAGGACCATAACTGGGCTGCGACTCCGTTGTAATTGGACTGCGCCAATTTGCGAATGGGCTGTGTAGCAGCTGCCGCTCATCGTATATTGCGGTGGCAGAGGGCGCTCGTGGTATGGAGTTGCTAGAGGCGTGATTTGGGTCTGCCAAATCCAGTATGACCGCTATTGGCGTCTGATGGGAACTTGCGTTGCTGTTACAAACTGTAGGACGCCAGTTTGGTGATATCGATCTATGATACCACAGTGTGAGGACCTTATGGCTATTGGGTGTGCATAATGTTACTGGAACTTTTCAGATGGAGATCACAACATAGCATTCCCAGAAGACGTGCACGCCGTTTTTCGCATCACGACACAAAAGAATTTTACCTGCCAGTGGACAGTGATTTATATCAATGGGGCAAGTTGAAAATTTATGCCAGACTGGTATTCGAAAAAGAGTCTTCTGCTTATTAGGTTGATGCACTGATCACTACACCATACACACACCATGGTAGCCACCACCACACGGACTACGCTAGCGTGCCTCCTGTCAGACAAAAATTCTTAACTTATTCCATACACTGTGAATGTAGTGCCTTTGTTCATTAGTGTCTAAAAGAACAGACACCACATATATAAATATCGAATCAGTGATGTGAGGGCTATGGTAGCATAATATCGACACATCTTAGATACAGTTAGCTGCAGTGCAATAACTGCGGAACGAGTGGTCAGGAAATGACCTCGGAACCAAAATTGTCAGCAGAAGGGCAGGCGCAGGTCATTCCAGAAGGGCTACACCGCAATAAGATGCTAGGATTGCTCGAGTCTGCATGCCAACAGCTGAAATCCTGCAGAAGTTACATGAACGTCCGAGAATAGATTATTGGAAGCTGAATTGAAGTCTTCAGTTTCAGGGCGTCATTTACTACTGAAATCATACTACAGACAACAGAGATTTGCATGGGTGTACTACCACTGTCAGTTGCGACACTGAGTGGCATTCTCTCGTTTTCAGTGATAAATCTTGCTGCTTCTTGTGGCGGTCAGGTCGATCCCATCATGTGAGCAGACGATCTGGTAAAAAGACACAAGAAGCAGCGGTTATAGGAACACAAATCTCTCCATCTTCTGTAATCACGGTATGGGCAGCTGTAAAATATGTCAACAGGACTGAGCTGATAACTATTGAAGGCAGACTGAGTGCTCACCAGTTTGCGGCAGGAATAGTAAACCCTGCTGTTATACCCTTCATGACCAGAGTACCAAATGAAATATTCCAGTAGGATAATACGATACCGACACTGCAGTACACACTACAAATGCCTTAAGGATCGTGTGGCTCTTTAACTGCCCTGCCCGGTCGCTTAGTCTGTCACTCACAGAGCATGTCTGGGATGCGACAGGAAGACATATACATTCATACCAGTCTCCAGTCACCAATATTCATTAACAACAGCATGTGTTTCGACGTGGCAAAAAGGTTCCTCTGGAACTTAGTGCCGCACACTTTTCGTCTTTATTGTTCGCAAGGCACCACACATATAAATATATGTGCCTTCTTTTGGGCTGGTCGGGGTGGCCAAGCGGTTCTATGCGCTACAGTCTGGAACCGCGCGACAGCTACGGTCGCAGGTTCGAATCCTGCCTCGGGCATGGATGTGTGTGACGTCCGTAGGTCAGTTAGGTTTAAGTAGTTCTAAGTTCTAGGGGACTGATGACCTCAGCAGTTAAGTCCCATAGTACTCAGAGCCATTTGAACCTTCTTTTGGAGATGTCCGAAAGAACAGAGACACATATATAAATATATGCTCTTTGATGGCAAATAATGATGCCTTCAATGCAAATGCACTCTTCGTTAGACAGCTCGTGAGAATCAGTTGAGACTGCAAGCAATGAAAATAATTTACAGGTGACACTACGTATGTAGTGTGCAACATACGGGAATTTGGGTGAGAAATACGGGCTCGCGTCCTGGTCCAGTACAAATTTTCACTAGCCGCCATTGGACTTATTTCAGTACCTGATTGAAGCTGATCTCGGAATTCCTCTTTCGTCATGTATGCACGGTTCCAGGATCATGAATGGAGTCTGTTGTTTGAGACATGTCCGAATGAACGGACACCACACAGTTTTTCTGCCAATAATGATACCTCCGGTGTGGATGTTCGACCTCTTGGGACAATCAGGTGAGACTGAAAGCAATGAGGATAATGGACAGGGGAAACTATGGATGTAGTGTGCGACACATGCGTATTTGGGTTGGATGAACAGAACACTCGGATAGTCGAACTTGTTAAGGCAACCGCTCGAGATAAGCGGGAAATCCGGGTTCCAGGCATGGTCCAGCACAAATTTGCGCTTCTCTCCATTGGATTTAATTGAATGCCCTATTGCAGCTGACGTCATAATTTCTCCTTCGCCGTGAATAAAGGAGTGTATTCTTGTGGCCGCGGAGATCACAGTTTCACCGATTTTAATGGTGGACATCAGTCTCGACTGGAATAAAAATTAAATTACTTAACACCCATTATATGATGAATATCTCTGCAAATACTGATAAATACTGGACTAGTCTGAAACTTCCTGGCAGATTAAAACTGTGTGCCGGACCGAGACCAAACTCGGGACCTTTGTCTTTCGCGTGCAACTGCTCTACCAACTGAGCTACCCAAGCACGACTCACGACCCGTCCTCACTGCATCATTTCTGCCAGTACCTCGTCTCCTACATTCCAAACTTCACAGAAGCTCTTCTGCGAACCTCGCAGAACTAGCACTCCTGGAAGAAAGGATATTGCGGAGATATGGCGTAGCCACAGCCTGGGTGATGTTTACAGAATGAGATTTTCACTCTGCAGCGGAGTGAAAATCTCATACCGGACTAGTCTGTCATGGCTCAATACTACAGTTTCCGTTCGTTTATTATAGGAAACCCCACAATAAGCTGAACCGCTGATCCAGAAGGGCCTATTCCGCAGCCCAGAGCTTCTATGGTGTAGTAATGCAGTGTACGCAGATAAAACTGTAAATCTTCCATTTCTTAATTTTTGATAGCTTGTAATGCCAATTGTATTGAGTCCAAGTTCCCGCTGCGACCATCCACCACTGAAGGTGCCAATTTCACTGCACCACTCGTTGTAGCCTTTGGTGGAATATATCTGTTCAGAAGTTTTGATGAACTGAAAATAATTATCATTTCTTGTTGAAAGTTAGGGAGAAATAGCTAAAGGAACTTACGGATTATGAAAGGTGCATACGCTGGTGAATGAGTGGTTCGAACGTGTGTCACTGATCCGCAACGTTTTATGACGCCTGGGAGGACAATGAAGCCGCTCCGTTACCGCCCAAGCCAAAAACAAATCACGTTGCAAAAACTATCTATGAAAAATGGCCAAAATTCTTACAACAAAGACTTGGTTTTCCGTAAGACACATTGATGAGATTTCTGAAATAATAGAGTGTTCTGTGACCACTTTATCAGTAATTTTCTTAAGACGAGGACTGGGTGGTTTGTGCTGGTCGCATCGCATCTCATGAAAATTGTTCCTGAGACGTGGTTGGTCTGCACTGATTAACGTTGTACAAAATCCATTGTACTTGATTATGAGTCTTGGCGTTTTCAATATGTGCTTCGCAAAAAGTGGTAAAATTCGGTGGCGTCGAGCCTAGAAAAGTTAAAACCAAAGAAATAGCGCGTGCAAAACAGTGTTGAGAAAAAACCTCTCTTCAGTTTCTTCGATGTCAAAGGAATCATTCAGAAGAAATTTCTGACATAATTTATAAAATAAAATTCTGGCTGTTATCTAGGATTACCACGTTTTCAGATGGGAAATTGTAGTGGCACACGAAGGGTGTGACCTGTCACTGCACAGTTTCTTGTCAGTCGTCAACACTTCCTGTAGTGGTATATAAAAATATACTGGCTTTGTACTGCTATTTGCGAAGTCACGTGTCATTAAGATAGTGAGTTAATGTTTCATCACCACGCAAAATTCGTCCCTTCTTCCTAATATGGATTACCATCCATCAACAATCTTGTAATAACGCATCTATGCAGTATTTCCAGTTATAAGATATATAATTGTTAGTACGTGATCTTTCTCTTGTATTTGAATAGACGTTTGACTGTTAGAACAATATTTGCTGTAATGGTAGCTGTAACCAGTCCTACAGGACCATTTTCCGAAGTCAAGTAATTGGCTTCCGAAGTCAAGCAATTGATACATATACTGACGGTAAAAAGGCGCAGCACCAAACAATGATCAATGTAGAGTAATGAAATTTCGGGAATACATTTCTCTAGGTGACATACTTAACTGATTGACACAGCAAGAGCACAGGTTAATATAAACGCAAGATATGCCATTGAAATGTGGAATGCTGGTACATTAATAACCGGTGTAACAATCAGAATGTTGGATGCAAGCATGCAAACGTGCACGCTGTAAAGTTACGCGTATTTAGGCGAGTATTGTTAAGAGGTATGATGAATTTGTAGTACAGCTGGGTGCTAGCGGGTCCAAGGCCAGGCGACGCCACTGCAAGACCAGGAAGGCAACCAGTCTAGGCCAGCCGGGTGCAGACTTGACCAAAGGGCCAGATGTGGGGAAATTCCCAGTGCAGGAAATTTTGACGGCGGATGGTCGTTTAAGAGGACGGACAATGCTCCAAGAAATGGCGGAGTGTCAGACAAGATGAAAGATGGCTTCTTACAGGTCTTTGAGAGTCTGTAAAACTTTACAGCCAAACTTCAATGCAAATCTGAATACATCGGCGATCCCATAAAAATGAGGCGCATCCAGTGACAGCAGTATTTCAATATCAGTAAAACTACGGAAGTTAATATTTCACAGTGAATAAACATTTTCACAATAAACCTCTGAATTAAAGACTTTTAGCTGTCATCCCTGAAAGCCATGTGTCTGTATCTACTTTATTTCTTGATTAATTACGTCTTTTATATATTTTTATTACCACGCACGTGTTTCTCTTAATTTACACAGCAAATGAACACAGCGTCAGCACTACATACTTTGTCATACTTGTGTTTTTGTTTAGTGAACAGTTTACTGTTTTGCCAGTTGCGTTATTTAAATGTTGGTTGGAAATGATATAAAAAAACTGTGCTGATTTAAAAGCGGTCAGTGGCATGTGTTAACGGACACCACAACTGAAAAGAGAACCAAGAGACGCTTCTGTCAAGAAGGCATAAATACACTCCTGGAAATTGAAATAAGAACACCGTGAATTCATTGTCCCAGGAAGGGGAAACTTTATTGACACATTCCTGGGGTCAGATACATCACATGATCACACTGACAGAACCACAGGCACATAGACACAGGCAACAGAGCATGCACAATGTCGGCACTAGTACAGTGTATATCCACCTTTCGCAGCAATGCAGGCTGCTATTCTCCCATGGAGACGATCGTAGAGATGCTGGATGTAGTCCTGTGGAACGGCTTGCCATGCCATTTCCACCTGGCGCCTCAGTTGGACCAGCGTTCGTGCTGGACGTGCAGACCGCGTGAGACGATGCTTCATCCAGTCCCAAACATGCTCAATGGGGGACAGATCCGGAGATCTTGCTGGCCAGGGTAGTTGACTTACACCTTCTAGAGCACGTTGGGTGGCACGGGATACATGCGGACGTGCATTGTCCTGTTGGAACAGCAAGTTCCCTTGCCGGTCTAGGAATGGTGGAACGATGGGTTCGATGACGGTTTGGATGTACCGTGCACTATTCAGTGTCCCCTCGACGATCACCAGTGGTGTACGGCCAGTGTAGGAGATCGCTCCCCACACCATGATGCCGGGTGTTGGCCCTGTGTGCCTCGGTCGTATGCAGTCCTGATTGTGGCGCTCACCTGCACGGCGCCAAACACGCATACGACCATCATTGGCACCAAGGCAGAAGCGACTCTCATCGCTGAAGACGACACGTCTCCATTCGTCCCTCCATTCACGCCTGTCGCGACACCACTGGAGGCGGGCTGCACGATGTTGGGGCGTGAGCGGAAGACGGCCTAACGGTGTGCGGGACCGTAGCCCAGCTTCATGGAGACGGTTGCGAATGGTCCTCGCCGATACCCCAGGAGCAACAGTGTCCCTAATTTGCTGGGAAGTGGCGGTGCGGTCCCCTACGGCACTGCGTAGGATCCTACGGTCTTGGCGTGCATCCGTGCGTCGCTGCGGTCCGGTCCCAGGTCGACGGGCACGTGCACCTTCCGCCGACCACTGGCGACAACATCGATGTACTGTGGAGACCTCACGCCCCACGTGTTGAGCAATTCGGCGGTACGTCCACCCGGCCTCCCGCATGCCCACTATACGCCCTCGCTCAAAGTCCGTCAACTGCACATACGGTTCACGTCCACGCTGTCGCGGCATGCTACCAGTGTTAAAGACTGCGATGGAGCTCCGTATGCCACGGCAAACTGGCTGACACTGACAGCGGCGGTGCACAAATGCTGCGCAGCTAGCGCCATTCGACGGCCAACACCGCGGTTCCCGGTGTGTCCGCTGTGCCGTGCGTGTGATCATTGCTTGTGCAGCCCTCTCGCAGTGTCCGGAGCAAGTATAGTGGGTCTGACACACCGGTGTCAATGTGTTCTTTTTTCCATTTCCAGGAGTGTAGTTGTTTAAGCGATATTTAAGGACCATCTGTTTTCATTTTTCATGAGCACACTTGAGCTAGAATGCTGTATTATTTATTTATGAACCATCAGTTACTTATATTTACTGTAAATGATCCGAGTGTAACTGAATATTTACGACATCTATTTTTTTTTAAATATTGTTGTAAAACATAGTTTAGGCTGGGAAAGCGGTCACGTTGAGTCGAACAAAGTCTGTAGAGCATACGAACGATGTACACTCCTGGAAATTGAAATAAGAACACCGTGAATTCATTGTCCCAGGAAGGGGAAACTTTATTGACACATTCCTGGGGTCAGATACATCACATGATCACACTGACAGAACCACAGGCACGTAGACACAAGCAACAGAGCATGCACAATGTCGGCACTAGTACAGTGTATATCCACCTTTCGCAGCAATGCAGGCTGCTATTCTCCCATGGAGACGATCGTAGAGATGCTGGATGTAGTCCTGTGGAACGGCTTGCCATGCCATTTCCACCTGGCGCCTCAGTTGGACCAGCGTTCGTGCTGGACGTGCAGACCGCGTGAGACGACGCTTCATCCAGTCCCAAACATGCTCAATGGGGGACAGATCCGGAGATCTTGCTGGCCAGGGTAGTTGACTTACACCTTCTAGAGCACGTTGGGTGGCACGGGATACATGCGGACGTGCATTGTCCTGTTGGAACAGCAAGTTCCCTTGCCGGTCTAGGAATGGTAGAACGATGGGTTCGATGACGATTTGGATGTACCGTGCACTATTCAGTGTCCCCTCGACGATCACCAGTGGTGTACGGCCAGTGTAGGAGATCGCTCCCCACACCACGATGCCGGGTGTTGGCCCTGTGTGCCTCGGTCGTATGCAGTCCTGATCGTGGCACTCACCTGCACGGCGCCAAACACGCATACGACCATCATTGGCACCAAGGCAGAAGCGACTCTCATCGCTGAAGACGACACGTCTCCATTCGTCCCTCCATTCACGCCTGTCGCGACACCACTGGAGGCGGGCAGCATGATGTTGGGGCTTGAGCGGAAGACGGCCTAACGGTGTGCGGAACCGTAGCCCAGCTTCATGGAGACGGTTGCGAATGGTCCTCGCCGATACCCCAGGAGCAACAGTGTCCCTAATTTGCTGGGAAGTGGCGGTGCGGTCCCCTACGGCACTGCGTAGGATCGTACGGTCTTGGCGTGCATCCGTGCGTCGTTGCGGTCTGGTCCCAGGTCGACGGGCACGTGCACCTTCCGCCGACCACTGGCGACAACATCGATGTACTGTGGAGACCTCACGCCCCACGTGTTGAGCAATTCGGCGGTACGTCCACCCGGCCTCCCGCATGCCCACTATACGCCCTCGCTCAAAGTCCGTCAACTGCACATACGGTTCACGTCCACGCTGTCGCGGCATGCTACCAGTGTTAAAGACTGCGATGGAGCTCCGTATGCCACGGCAAACTGGTTGACACTGACGGCGGCGGTGCACAAATGCTGCGCAGCTAGCGCCATTCGACGGCCAACACCGTGGTTCCTGGTGTGTCCGCTGTGCCGTGCGTGTGATCATTGCTTGTACAGCCCTCTCGCAGTGTCCGGAGCAAGTATGGTGGGTCTGACACACCGGTGTCAATGTGTTCTTTTTTCCATTTCCAGGAGTGTATTTTTGGTGGGGACGGCCTGCAGTCACGGGAAAAGGAGACTGTAGCGGAACAGTACGGGAGTAAAGTGGAGACGGGGCTTTACGAGTGAAGAACTCAAAGGAGGAATTCTGGACTCTTTGTACTGAAAGAAGACAGACCTGCCTGTGGCAACGTGCGTGATTCGGACGTATGGGTGACAGATTATGAGCGGTGAACAGCCGCTATGTGACTTTAATTTATGAGGGCTGTTTTCGGGTAGATCTTGACGAAGACGTATGTCGAGTGCTGGAAGAAGGGAGGTGTCCCTGTGGTAACGTCCGTGATACAGTCGAATAAGTTGAACGGCCGTCACTATATACTAACTTTAACTTCTGAAGGGACTCTAACTCGCGAGAGATCTGACTGTGCCCCAGAGCAGGAATCAAACTTTTCTGCTTGATTTACGGAACTGAGAATAGACAGAGTATGAGTTACTATTCATTGTATCGGGTTTGTTAATTTGTGAAGCATCTTGTTGAAGTCTGAACTATCTGAGCTGCTGAACCTTTCGTGTATTGTGATTACGAAACGGACTTAGTTTTCGCGCATCTTTCATTATTTAATTTGGGGATTTTACTACCATTCTCGTACGCTCTAAAGGTAACTTCACTACGTTCGATAGGGGTACTTTCTGTTTTCTTCTAACTGAATATCGTAGGACCACTTCCTATTTATCTGAGATGTCTGTTCTTAAATAAACATTGTTCAACAAAATTTTCTACTGTCGACATTGATTACAGACGTTAGAATGGAACTTCCGTTATTAAATTATTCATTTAACTTTTATTTTTTATTTTAATAACAGGAAGTTTCAGCTAATGTATAGACTATTTGACTGCAAGAGCACAGCCACAGGTTGTTATTTTCAATGGATTAGCTGCGGGGTAAAAAAGCAGACGTGCACGGCTTGAGCCTATGACAACATCGAGCTATTCTTTTTAAACAGAATCGTGCATAGCCCAGTCTCCTAACGTACGAGTAACCACAGGTAAAGGTACAACTGCTTTGCTAGTACGGACTGCTGTTTTGAAAAGCAAGTACCCTAGCAATAACCGTTAGGTAATGTCGCAATGCAATGTGATGTATAGGTGCCGGATCAGTTTGTTGAATGGAGTTCCATGTCTGTTGCACTTGGACGGCCAATACAAGGACGGTTAATGGCGACTGTGGATAACACTGGAATTCTGCCCGATATGTCCCATATGTGTTCGATTGGAGACAGATCTGGCTATCGAGCAGGCCAAGGCAACATGTCGACACTCTGTAGAGCATGCTGAGTTACAACAGCATTGCGTGGAAGAGCGTCAACGTTTTGAAAAACATCCCTGGAATGCTGCCCATGGCCTAGCGGTTCTAGGCGCTTCAGTCTGGAACCGCGCGACCGCTACGGACGCAGGTTCGAATCCTGCCTCGGGTATGGATGTGTGTGATGTCCTTAAGTTAGTTAGGTTTAAGTAGTTCTAAGTTCTAGGGGACTGATGACCTCAGATGTTAACTCACATAGTGCTCAGAGCCGTTTGAACCATTTGAATGCTGTCCATGAGTGGCAGCACAACAGGTCGAAGAACAAGACTGACGTACAGATTTGCAGTCAGGGTGCGTGGGATAACCACGAGAGTGCTCCTGCTGTCATACGAAATCGCACCCCGGATCGTAACTCCAGGTGCAAGTCCATTGTGTATAGGCCGCAGGCCCTCAAATTGCCTCCTTCTAATCAACACACGGCCATCACTGGCACCGAGGCAGAACACAACGGACCTCCACCCTGCCCTCCAATAAGCTGTCACTTGACACCACTGAACTCGCTAATGGCGGTGGTTTGGCGTCAGTGGAATGCACCCTATAGGGCGCCTGGCTCGGATCTGTCCTTGAAGTAACCACTTTGTAACAGTTCGTTGAGTCGCTGTGGTGCCAACTGCTGCTCAGATTGCTGCTGCAGATGTGGTGAGATGCGCCGGTGCTATACACTGAACACGATGGTCTTCCCTCTCGGTAGTGGCACGTGCCAGTCCGGAGCCGAATCTTCTTGCGACCGTAAATCACGTGACCACCGCTGTGAGAAATCATGTAGTGTCTGTACTCTTGTCACACCTTTCTGCAGTATCGCAGAAGGAACATCCAGCTTCTCGTAGCCCTTACAGACGACCTCGTTCAAACTCAGTGAAATGCTGATAATGGCGTCTTTGTCGCTTCAAAGGCATTCTTCACTAACATCAACTTACCACGTCCAGTCTCAGAGGTAACTAACGCTCAAGACCTTCTCATCGTGTATTTAAAGGAGACCTGATCTGCATCCTCATAATGGCACTACTAGCACCACTCTTGTGTCAATGGTGCGACATCTGAAAAGAAATCATCTTTCATCTTTCAAATGTAGGAGCACGCCTGCCAACTTTTGTTTATGTGGCACAGCGCCTTCTTGGCCTTGTCATTTTTTTATTCGGTATATATATATATATATATATATATATATATATATATATATATATATATATATATATATATTATTATTATTATGTGCGATTGGACCCATACGGATCACGCAAAGCTTTTCCGATTCAATTTTTTAATTCTCCAAACTTCTCTCATTCTTTCCCCATGACTTCTCTTTCTTTCCTCTGTCCATTTTGTCCCCTGTCTCTTGCAAACTTCATTCTCGGGTTGTACTTTCCAACTATTGATTTTTTGCCTGTATACATTTCTGTTTATAACTTCCGAAGAATTTATTTGTGCATTTGCTAGATCTGTTTTGGTTTCTTGTATCCAGGGTATGGTATTCAATTTTTCAATGTATATTAAAATTTTGTGGGAGAGTCTGGGTGTTGGGAGTCTGTGGATATGACCGTAAAATTTTAGTCTTCTTTTCCGGATGTCTGCGGCGAGGTTAGATAATTTTTCTGTAGTTTTCCGAGACTGTAACCTGTATCCATCTTCCGTTCTTTTTGGGCCAAGAATCTTTCTGATAATTTTGCGTTCCTCTTTCAGGACGCCTTCCAGGTCGCCTTTTCTATGGAGTGTGAGTGTTTCGCTGGCATATAGTGCTTCGGGCTTGATTACTGTATTGTAGTGTCGTATTTTTGAGTGAATGGAGAGACACTTTTTATTGTAGATGTTGTGGGTTTTCCAGTATGCTCATTTCAGTTTTTGCAGTCGAACTTTTTGTGCAGTTTTCTCTCCCCCTGTGGGTTCTAGGACCTCGCCTAAGTATTTAAAGAATGGAACTCTCTCAATTTGTCCATATTTTGTAGTCAGTTTTTGAGTTTCAAATTCTGAGCAGATGAATTTGGTTTTTTGGAAGGAAATTTGTAGCCCAACTTTTTCGGTGCATTCTTTGAGAATGTCTATCTGTTTAATTGCTGTGGTCTCGTTTTCTGCTAGAATGGCCACGTCATCTGCAAATGCCAAGCATGAAATTTTAATACCATCTTTAGATCTTCCTAGTTGTATAGGCTTCCAGTAATTTTGATTCTTCAGTTCTTTTTCCCATTCTCGGATGACTTTGTCTAAGACAAGGTTGAAGAGGAGTGGAGACAAGCCGTCACCTTGTCTGACGCCGGTTTTGATCAGGAAGGGCTCTGATATTTCACCCAGGAATTTTATCTTAGAAGTTGTGTTTGTGAGCGTTTCTTTGATAAGGTTTAGGGTTTTCGGATCGAGTCCTAGCTCCTCAAGGATAATAAAGAGAGATTGCCTATCGATTGAATCATAAGCCTTTGCGAAATCAACAAAGGAACAAATGATCGGACTGTTTCTGACTGCTTTGTATTTTAGTGTTGTCTTCAAATTGAAAATTTGTTCTGCACAGGATCGGTGAGGGCGAAAGCCAGCTTGGTATTCACCAATACTGTGTTCGAGTTGTTCTTGTGTTCGTTGAAGAAGACAAGCTGAGAGGATTTTATAAGTGACTTGGAGAAGGGAGATTCCTCGATAGTTGTTTATATCTGCCATGTCTCCCTTTTTATGCAGTGGATGAATTAGGGAGCATTTCCAATCTTCTGGTAGTTTTTCTGTCTGCCAAATGTCTGTGATGATTTGAGTGAGTTCTTTGAGGGAATTTGGTCCAAGATTTTTAAGTAGTTCTGCAGTGATATTATCTTCTCCGGATGCCTTGTTGTTTTTCAGTCTATGAATATGTCTTTGGATCTCCTCTAGTGTAGGTGGTGGGGATTCTGGATTTGTGTAGATAGCAGTTTCTTGAGGAAATCTTGAAGAAGGTTCAGGGCGATTGAGGAGTCCGGAAAAGTATCTTGCCAGCTCCTCACAATTTTCCCGATTTGTGAGCGCTAGTTTTCCATCTGGTTTTCTGAAACATAGATTTCGTGAGCCGTATCCATTGATTCTCCCAGCAAAGGTCTTATAGAAGTCTCGTACATTATAGTTACGGAAATTTTCTTCAATAGACTCACACTGTTCCTTGAGGTACTTCCTCTTGACTTGTCTGATTGTTTTTGCCACTTGTCTTCTGGTGTTGTGGAAGTGATCTAGATTTTCTGGGGATTTTTTACTGTTATACTTCAGAAAGGCTTTCTTTCTTTCTTCCAGCGCTTTTTCACATCCAGAGTCCCACCATGGGTGTTTTGTGTTCTTTTTCAATGGGATCAGTTCTTTTGCCTTCTTTGTAATTTTTGTTCGAAATTTTTCCCAAGAGTCAGGTGGTTCCTTTTCCCACTCCTCCTTCAGATTGGTTTCTTTGATTGTTCGTGTGTCAAATTTCATCATGTGTGTTTTCTTCAGATAGAATTTTTTTGGGGTGAATTTCACTTTAATGCGTGTTAAGTAGTGGTCTGAGTCAATGTTCGCCCCTCTGCGGACTTGGACATCATGGATCTCTTTCTGTACGAAATAGGAGATGGCAATGTGGTCAATCTGATATTCGCCGATCTCTTGTATGGGGGACCTCCAGGTCTTTTGTTTTCTAGGTTCTTTTCTCAAAAATGTAGACATTATTTTTAGATTATTTTGTTGGCATAGTTCAATAAATCTCAGTCCGTTTCTGTTGGTGAATCTGTGTGCTGGATATTTTCCTACAGTTTTTTGGTGTTCTTTCTCTCTGCCAATTTGTGCATTGAAATCTCCCATTAAGATTTTGATATCATCCCGGGGAATTTTGGCCATGACATCTTCAAGTTTAGTCCAGAATTTTTCAGTTTGTAGTTGGCGTTTTTTGTTGTCTATGTTTGTTGGTGCATGAGCATTTATCAATGTGTATTTCTTGTTGGCGCACTGGATACGCATGGTCATGAGGCGATTATTTATGGAAGAGACCTCTCTAATTGAGCCTAATATATTTCTGTGCACCGCAAATGCCATGCCCAGGAGTGGCGTACCATTGGCAATTCGTTTGTCAGTCTTGCTCTTGAAGATGCGATAGTTTCCATAGTCTATTGTATTTTCATCCGTGAATCTAGTTTCTTGTAACGCTAAGATCTTAATTTTTTGTTGGTCTAGCTCTGTTACTATATATATATATATATATATATATATACTCTCCTGGAAATGGAAAAAAGAACACATTGACACCGGTGTGTCAGACCCACCATACTTGCTCCGGACACTGCGAGAGGGCTGTACAAGCAATGATCACATGCACGGCACAGCGGATACACCAGGAACCGCGTGTTGGCCGTCGAATGGCGCTAGCTGCGCAGCATTTGTGCACCGCCGCCGTCAGTGTCAGCCAGTTTGCCGTGGCATACGGAGCTCCATCGCAGTCTTTAACACTGGTAGCATGCCGCGACAGCGTGGACGTGAACCGTATGTGCAGTTGACGGACTTTGAGCGAGGGCGTATAGTGGGCATCCGGGAGGCCGGGTGGACGTACCGCCGAATTGCTCAACACGTGGGGCGTGAGGTCTCCACAGTACATCGATGTTGTCGCCAGTGGTCGGCGGAAGGTGCACGTGCCCGTCGACCTGGGACCGGACCGCAGCGACGCACGGATGCACGCCAAGACCGTAGGATCCTACGCAGTGCCGTAGGGGACCGCACCGCCACTTCCCAGCAAATTAGGGACACTGTTGCTCCTGGGGTATCGGCGAGGACCATTCGCAACCGTCTCCATGAAGCTGGGCTACGGTCCCGCACACCGTTAGGCCGTCTTCCGCTCACGCCCCAACATCGTGCAGCCCGCCTCCAGTGGTGTCGCGACAGGCGTGAATGGAGGGACGAATGGAGACGTGTCGTCTTCAGCGATGAGAGTCGCTTCTGCCTTGGTGCCAATGATGGTCGTATGCGTGTTTGGCGCCGTGCAGGTGAGCGCCACAATCAGGACTGCATACGACCGAGGCACACAGGGCCAACACCTGGCATCATGGTGTGGGGAGCGATCTCCTACACTGGCCGTACACCACTGGTGATCGTCGAGGGGACACTGAATAGTGCACGGTACATCCAAACCGTCATCGAACCCATCGTTCTACCATTCCTAGACCGGCAAGGGAACTTGCTGTTCCAACAGGACAACGCACGTCCGCATGTATCCCGTGCCACCCAACGTGCTCTAGAAGGTGTAAGTCAACTACCCTGGCCAGCAAGATCTCCGGATCTGTCCCCCATTGAGCATGTTTGGGACTGGATGAAGCGTCGTCTCACGCGGTCTGCACGTCCAGCACGAACGCTGGTCCAACTGAGGCGCCAGGTGGAAATGGCATGGCAAGCCGTTCCACAGGACTACATCCAGCATCTCTACGATCGTCTCCATGGGAGAATAGCAGCCTGCATTGCTGCGAAAGGTGGATATACACTGTACTAGTGCCGACATTGTGCATGCTCTGTTGCCTGTGTCTATGTGCCTGTGGTTCTGTCAGTGTGATCATGTGATGTATCTGACCCCAGGAATGTGTCAATAAAGTTTCCTCTTCCTGGGACAATGAATTCACGATGTTCTTATTTCAATTTCCAGGAGTATATATATATATATATATATATATATATATATATATATATATATATAGTATAAGTGCTGATATTTTTATGTATGGTTCCTTAACATATAAATATACACACATCAGTGCCTTAGTAGTTTCTTTTTTTTCCTCTGTGTCGAACAGTCATGTCATAAAAGCGTCACAAATTATACAATCTGATGTTCTCTCTCTGCATGGCCACAACCGCATCACTAAGTGGACTTCGCCTGTCAGTATAAACTAACCGCTTTGGTGTCCGCGTGCCCACACATCAACTCTGACCTGCAGCCCACGTACCTAGTATCTCTTTTATACTCATTTACCGTAATTATAATTGTTCTTATACAATCCTGTTTATATCTTTCCGTCAGTGTAATACTGTCTTCCCTATTGCATTGAAATATTCTCACCAGAAATATTAATATTATTTCTTCTTTATTGAGTGCAGCTGAGACTATTCCTCATATACTATTGATTATCTTTCTTTTATTTTACTATTATGATCTCCTTTCACTGCTTGCATGAATATTGAGAAAAAGATCGTGAAATTAACACTTTCAGTACTATGCGGGGTAAAATAACGGACGGGAATCGTGGATTTTATTTTCATAAATAACAAGCTCTTTATTTCTTAAAACGCCGGTACAATCAATCAGTGACGGCCAGGAGTTTTTGTGTGTCCCAAAAGAACAAACTAAATTCTAAATAACGAAAGAAGTTGCTACTGCCATTTTGACCCTACAGTTAACGTTAGGAAGTAAAAATCTCAGCCTCTTCACGCGTTTACTCTTGATTAACTCTTTATCTCGTGAACTGTTCAACACTTCAGGCATTCGTCACCGTTTTTTTATTCTTTTTTTGTGGTAAGTGGTTAGTGGCACTGTTCGTGGTTCGTCTTAGTGGTCCCTTTGTAACGCCAAACAACGTAAAAAAATCATTGAAGAATCTTCACACAATGTTAGATCGGTTATGCTGTACTGATAATCTACAGCTTCGCCGTCGTAAAGAAAAGCACTGGCCTTCACCACGAAGGCGTGCTGACAAGTAAAACCTCCAACATTTTTATGAGAAAACTCTTAAACTTCTTAAATAAAACAGACTTTTAACAATTTACATCTTTATTCTCCATGTCCACACATTCATTTCTCGACACACTTATCCGAGAGAGACCAATCTCTGCAGAATGTCTGAGTTTGTTGACGGAGCCACAAGAACACCTCTGCTTGCACCTCTTCATCACCATCGAAGTGAAGCCCTCCAAAGTGTTCTTTAAACTTTGGAGACAAGCAAAAATCGGATAGGACCAAGTCGGGATTGTGATGACAGTGAACCCAAGGCGTAAGATTGTTGCAGATGTCGCAGCGCTTGTGTGAGGTCTGGCATTCTCATGCTGAAGGATGGGGTGCACCATGTGTGGACGAAATCTTCAAAATCGAAACTCGATTGCAGCGCGCTGCTTCTCGCGCACAGACATAGTTACGGTACACACCGCCACGTTATGCGCTACGATTCGGAGCCCTCTACCGGCAGAGGGCTGCAAATATGCAGGCGTGAAGAATAGAGATGTTTATTTTAGAGTTTTTAATAAAAAACCGGAGACATTACGTTTCACTACGACCTCGTATAATACGCAAAGGTGATATCACTACGCATTTACTGCCATTTCCATAAAACCAATCCTCAGTATCCAGTCAGATACCACTCTTCACCACGATAGGGTCCTGGGCCAGTCCATTATTCCAAATTATCGGAACACTAATCGGACTCCACATCGATTAAATAATTTCACCAATCCAAATCTATAAAGCGACAATAAATTCGTTAGCGTACAACCAGTCCGCGACGAAATTCCTGAGTAGCCAATTATGTATCTGCACCCTTTAATTGCCAATAACAATGTAAGATTTAATACCAACTTAAAATCGAAACTGTCCAACACTTTACATTCGGAACCCAGGCTAATCTTAAAAAAATCAGCACACAATATTTATACCGCGACGACGTTCGATGAACATTCAGCAGTCTCGCTGACTAACGCCTGTGGACTTCGAGTACATGTATGGTCATATAGTACAATTCCGACCTGATCTAACCCTTTCCCTCTTCAAAACTGTACTGACCACTGAAATCATTAAAACCATTCAGAAACCAGTAAGAACGAATAAAGGAACAGCGTTATTAACAGTTGTGGCCGAGCGGTTCTAGGCGCTTCAGTCTGGAACCGCGCGACCGCTGCGGTCGCAGATTCGAATCCTGCCTCGGGCATGGGTGTGTGTGCTGTCCTTAGGTCAGTTAGGTTTAAGTAGTTCTAAGTTCTAGAGGACTGATGACCGTAGATGTTAAGTCCTATAGTGCTCAGAGCCATTTGAACCATTTCAACGTTATTAACACTTTTAACTCTTTCAGATTGTCGTGGTGTGCCCTAGTGACTTCAGACAGTCGCCAGCTGCAACTTTAAATACTCTCTTTGGCGCTCAGTATGCTGCTTGGCTGGAACCAGTGATCTCTATACTACTTGGATGTTGAACTTCAGCGGTCCGATCGTGTCAACCATAGATGCTGTTATTTCGTCGCTTGCCAAACTACAACCTGCATCTTAGGAAATGTAAACAGAATACGAAAATACTTTTTGATTCCGCTCCCACATCAGCCTATTACATCACATGTTGACATAAAGTTCAAAACAAGAAATCAGTCTGCAATTCTTTATCACGCACACACCGATGGAAATTTGTTTGCCAAACTCTCCCATGGCTGACGATGCAGTGCACATGAATCTGCAGACACTTGTAAGAGGTCCATGATTAAGGAATTTGTTGCTAGCGCACTCGAGCAGATGTAATTTCGATGTATTGCTCACGCGCTGCCTGAAATATGTAAGCTGTAAGAGAATCTCAGACCAGAGAGCAGTGTTGTATGCAGTAAGAGCATATGTAGTATTGTTATATCAAGTCCCATGTAAATGTTTTTAAAAAATCTGTTAGTAATAATCTTTCTCATAAAAAGTAACTTTTGACAATCATTCATTTTAATTTTAAGAATTTGCTAATTTCTCCAATCCTTGGTCATCCAGATTATTGAAAAGAAAAATCAGTTGTTTCTTTTTATACATGACAAATCTATCTGCCAGCATAGCACTGAGCTGTGCCAGAAAAATTTCTTGTAGGAGCAGATGTATACGCGTTATCCGGCGACCTTATTGAAGTAAGAATTTTCAATTTATTCAGAATGATCCTTCAGGACCATGACGCAGCGCTGCTAACGTCCAAAACCCACCAGTTTAAATTCACAGTCATTAGTGAAAGGTCATAAGTGAGCGATTATTGAGAGATTAGTCACTTTTTATTATTGATAGGTTACGCATTTTACTGTGGGGAGGTTACACTTGTCGACAACCGGCCAGGATCGTATCTTTGTGAATTTCTGAGAAGTAGTCATATATCGGCTCTTATTTACAATATTGTTAAATGTAGCTTGCATATGGCGTAACGCATTTACTAATTTGTCACTCCTTCTTTCACAGATCATCGGCAGTTTATTGCTCTTTGTTGATATTGTATTTGTTCCATTTTTGCTTTGTCTTTGTTTGATTTTGTGCTTAATTTTGATTTGTGAAAATGCCGCGAAAAACTGCTAACAGTACTTCGCGATGTGCATCGGCTGAAAAAGCCGACTCGAATAATTTGACCGATAATACTAGCGACACTCAGTGTAATAGTGATAATCCTCTAATTACAGATAATCAGTGCGTGCCGATCGCTAGTAATGATTCTAATCTAAATGATGAGCAAACAAGTTCAATTGTGTCCACTGTAAATTTAACGACAATTGATGACGCGGCACTTTCCGTTACAATGAACGCTGCCCAGTTTAACACACCTGATTTGCAAAATTTACACAGTGAACAGATAAATATTTCTAACGAAGGTGAACAATATACACAAAACACGTCAAATTTATTTGATTCCGATGTAGTGACCAACAGTGCACATCCGATTGGCAAACCTTTTTGTGAATCACACAATGATCAAATGGTTACCGGTACACAAAACGTGTCACGTCACAGCATATGCCACATCTTGAACATTTGTCACACTCACACAGCCAGTGTAACTTACGTAATTTAGAGAGCGTACGTGTCTTAGATTCAGAACAGTCACAGACAAACAGATTGTTACACAAACCTGCACAGAGAATACAGCAGCTAATATTGGCATGGATCAAGTTATGGCATTATTGCTACAACTTTATGAAACTCTCAAACAACAACTTAATGAAAATCTCAAACAGCAGAGTGAAATACTAGACAACCATTTCAAACAACGTAATGAAAATGTCAAAGAGTGGAATGAAAAACTAAACAACAATTTCAGACAAATTAATGAAAAACAAGACTACAATTATAAAGAACTTAACGAAAATCTCAAACAGTTGAATGAAGAACACGACAGCCTTAATGAATCGAACAAACAACTTAATGAAAGTTTCAAACGGTTGAATGAAAAACACGACAGGTCATTTAAACAAATTAATGAAAAACTTGACACCCCTATTGAACAGCTTAATGAACAGATTACAGCCATTTCCGTGCAATGTAATGATACTAAAGAACAATTACATGAGAAAATTAAGGCTTGTGCGGTTGGTAAACAATGTTAAGAAAACGCAACACAGTTAGGCGACGAGTTTAATTTAATCTCAGCAGAATTTTCACACGCTCTGGATGCGAAAGTCGATGAGAGATTTGAACAACAGAACAGCCAAATAGACGAACGTTTTTAAGTGACAGAAATGAAAAATGTTTCAGTCTCTAACACGTCACAGCATATGCCACATCTTGAACATTTGTCACACTCACACAGCCAGTGTAACTTACGTAATTTAGAGAGCGTACGTGTCTTAGATTCAGAACAGTCACAGACAAACAGATTGTTACACAAACCTGAACCTGCTCAGTCATGTAGAGACGATAACTTTGATTACAAGCACTTTCTATCCGTTAGGAAATTTAAGAATGACAGAAAACGGATTCACGCTTTGGACTGGATACAACAATTTGCTTTTGAATTTTCACCGGCATTGCCTGTAATGAAGAAACTAAAATTTATTTGCAGCGCGTACGTGACCTCAGGGGATTCGTTACACTTCGATGAATATGTGCGCAGGGCCCCGAACCGTAGTAGTGCTATTTCTTCTTTAGTTTTCTGCACTGCTGCCTACTCTTTTACTATCCTTTATATCTATCAGAACAGCTCTTCAACTATTGATCTATCTAGCGTTAGGAATGAGTAAAGAAAATCTGATATGACAAGTTTCAACGAAAGTGACAGTTTTCATTAGACACTCCCGAAATGACAAGAAATACCAGCATAATTTTAATAATAGGCAAAATTGTACTCATTAGTATGTACAAAATTTTCAGCAATCACAGACGCATTTTGTCAACAATAGAGGGTTTTCTCCGCAACAGCATCAAAACCAGCCGGTTAGCATACCTAACCAACAATGTAGTCTTCAAGATCAACCAAGCTTTAATGTTTCGCCACCTACGCGTATAGGTCGGCTCCACCAAATAGTAACGCACCGCAACAAGGAAATCAGTACGTACAGAAAACACATCATTTCAACTCCTATCGCAACGCGCCGTATAGCAAAGACTATCATGACAGACGTAAAAATAATGAGCACAATTTTCAGCGTACATTTAATAACAGTAGGTCTTACCAGCAGCAGACTCATCCGCGACAACAGATTATCATGAATGACCCAGACAGTAGGTATCATCCCGAACCTAATGCGTCAGGACGAAATAGCAGAACAGTACAAATAGTTGAAATGCCACAGCATCCTCCCGCAAATAACGGCACGTCAGAAAGAATTTGACTAGATACAGTACAGGTTGCATCTTCCAACAATGTAAGCACTACTTTTGACACGCAGAATGTTGTTCACGAAAATGTTATTACTTTTGACGACATCCGAGTCACTCATTTGCATGAAAAACCAGTTATTCAAAAAACCATTTCCCACCCTGTCATTGAAGTAAAGATTGGATCATCCACATTTTCAGCAGTAATCGATTCTGGATCACTTATGTCGGTTATAAATGAAGAAACCTTCAACCAATGTAACAAAGAGAATATTTATCCTACGTTACCATTAGGCAAAACTAAAGTAAAAGGAGCAGTATCTAGTAAAGGAGTAGACGTAAAATTACAGACACACTTATCATTTTGTACTGCAGGTCATCCGTTCCACTCAAATTTTTGGATTGTTCCCTTATTGACAACAGACGTTATTTTAGGTACGAGTTTTTTGGTACAACACGACGCAATTATTGACTTTCAAAATTCCTATTTAATGTTAAAGGATGAGAATGTACAACTGGCATTAGAATTTCAGCACGCTTTATCTGCAGACGAACAATTAGGCAATTAATCGAACAGAAGTCATTTCTACATCGCGTAACATAGACTATCGTTCGACATTGTTCACCGATACGTATTTACACAATTATAATACACCAGACGAAGCTGACTATGACGTTATGCAGATGATTTGTAATAAAGTAAAACAAATCAGTGCAAATACAGACGTCGAACGTACTCAACTACGCAATATTCTTTTACAGCAAGCTCCTGTTTTTGACAACATCCCTGGTACTATGTCTGGTTTTATGTATGAATTTCAAGTTAAACAGCATGACACATTTAAAGCCAAACATTACCCTATTCCGTATATCTAAGGAGAACAAGTTAAGAAAGAATTACAAGCTATGCTAGACCAAGGAATTATTGAACCGGCAGTTAGTCCGTACATAAATCTGCTCCATATTGTTAAGAAAAAAGATGGCTCACTTCGCGTCGTACTTGATTCGCGTCATGTCAACGACATTATTATTAATGAAACAGATCGCCCACAGACACTAGAAGAACTTCTACAGAAATTTCATGGTACTGCTGTTTATTCCACATTAGATTTGAAATTGGGATTTTGGCAAATTCAGCTCCATCCGAACTGCAGAAAGTGCACGGCATTTCTCTGTTTTGGTGATTGTTATCAATTTTGCAAATTACCGTTCGGTCTAACAATTTCTTCAGCTGCATTTATTCGCGGTTTGAATACTATACTTCCGACAGAACTTAAAGAAAGAATCACAACGTATGTAGACGACATTCTTATTGCAGAAGCTAATTGGTCTGAACATAATCTGATTTTGGAACAACTGTTGCAAACTTTTCGTGCCCAAGGACTCACAGTTAATCTTAACAAATCGCACTTTCGCAAAACTTCCATAAAATTTCTTGGACATGTAATTTCAGCAGAAGGCATTGCGCCTGACCCGGAAAAACTTCAAGCTTTACGTGACATTACTGTTCCAACGACAAAGAAACAATTACGCAGCTTTTTGGGATTAATTAATTTTTTCGCAAATTTATTCATTACTCTGCTTTAGATACGCCTAGATTATGCAAGTTGACGGGTAAAAACGCTATTTGGTCCTGGGATAGCCAAGCACAGTCCGAATTTGCTAATCTGAAACATGCCTTGTTGAATGCACCACTTTTATCACACCCAGATCTTACTAGAAATTTTTCCATTGCCACCGACAGTCCTAACACCGCTTTAGGCGTACACATTTTTCAGGAAATTGAAGAAGACGGTACTACAGTAGTTAAAAACATCGCCTTTGCAAGTCTCACTCTGTCACCTGCTGGACGCAATTATTCTGTCACAGAACTTGAAACATTATGTATTGTATTGGCATTTACGAGATTTAGGCATTTTCTTTATGGAAGACATACGACCGTTTACACATATCATAGAGCTATACAGTTTTTACTTTCCGCAAAATTTACACACGACAGGTTAAGCAGATGGAAACTTAATTTACAGGAATTTAATTTTAAAATTGTTCACATTCCCGGTACACAAAAAGTTGTAGCAGACGCACTATCCCGTTCTCTCAGCAACTATCAGCAAGACATCGGATACAGCTTCTGCCAAGCAAATTTTAGTGTCATGTATATTCAACAAGTTGCATTCGAAAATTTCACTTCGTCTTCATTACGAGACAGAGCACAAGAGCAGAGCAAAGACAACGTATGGAAAGAAATTAAACACCTTTGGCAACATAAGAATAACGCTACCATTAGAAACCATTATACTGTACGCAATAACATTCTGTTTCGACGCTCTCATCCTGACAGCAACAACTGGTTATTATGCATTCCTGACGGACTTGTTAACAAATTAATTTGGTATACTCATTTAAGTTATGCACATTATGGAGCCAGAAAATGTTTTCTTATACTGAGCCAGAACTGTTATTTTGCCAACATGGAGAAACGTATTCGACGAGTTTTAGCGTCATGTAAACTCTGCCAGAAAGCTAAATCAGACACGACTTCACATATTCCTCCGTTACATCCCATTGTGCCCGTTAAATTGAGACATGGCCGCTGTAGACATTTTTGGTCCGATTCCTAGATCTAATAAAGGTTTTTGTTACATCTTTGTCGCTGTTGAACTCACTTCGAAATTTGTTACCTTCACTCGCCGGCCGGGGTGGCCGAGCGGTTCTAGGCGCTTCAGTCTGGAACCGCGAGACTGCTACGGTCGCAGGTTCGAATCCTGCCTCGGACATGGATGTGTGTGATGTCCTTAGGTTAGTTAGGTTTAAGTAGTTCTAAGTTCTAGGGGACTGATGACCTCAGAAGTTAAGTCCCATAGTGCTCAGAGCCATTTTTGTTACCTTCACTCCGTTACGCAAAGCTACAGCTAAATCTATTTCGAATGCATTTGTAAAACATTTTTTATTTCAGGTAGGGCATGTATTGAAAGTAATTTCCGACAATGGACCACAATTTCTATCTGCGATATGGACACGTATGTTACGAGCTAGAAACATTTCTCCGATCTATATATCCAAGTATCACGCTTCTTCGAACCCTTGTGAACGACTAATGAAAGAAATTGGTAAACTATGTAGAATATACTGCCATAAAAGACATATCGATTGGGATACACACATACTCTCATTCCAGGATGTAATTAACTCCATACCAAATGAATCTACTATGCTATCTCCTACTGTTATATTGAAAAATGGTGAACCACCTAACCTACATCTCGTCGACTACGTCACCATGAAATAATTGACATTGCGCTCAACAACATCAAACGTGCCGCAGAGCGCCGGAGACGACAGCAGAAACAGGTTTGTACACGCTGTGATTTTCACATTGGACAGAAGATATTAGTACGCACGCATTATTTATTCAACAGAGGAAAGAGTAGATGCAGTAAATTTAAGCTTCTATACGCAGGTCCATATAGAATTCGCAGAATTCCTCACCCCAATGTAGTACATGTCGAAACTTTGAGAACCAGAAAAAGCAAAGGCAATCACCATGTCTCCAGTATTAAACCCTTTATTGAATGAACATATTTCATGACTTATCACATTGTAATGCCATTTCCTGATATTTATATGACCACTTATGCAATTATATTTATGTGACTGCTTACTGATAATGATCATATTTTTTTTCTTGGCAAGTGCTCGGCAAGGTAAGGTTAGCTGGTCGCTTTTCTTGTCGTTAGACATCAGACCTTGCACATTTTCTCTTTTTTGTGTATGTATGATTGTTTTCTTATCGAAAGTAGAATTTTTTTCTGTATGCACTATGAAATCTTTAAGATGTAACAAACACCAGTTGCCATTGACATTTAGTCTTATGATATCTCAACATCTTGACTATTCTACATTTTTTGCTACTACATTATGATACTGTGTCTACATTTTTTGCACTTGAAAACTGTCTATGTTTTTGACATAATACGTTTTCTGTCATGCTATGCTGTATGCTTAGTTATATCACTAGAAACAAGTTTTTATTTTATGGGTATATGAATTAAATGCAAGATATTAATCCATATTCATCATTTTCAGAAAGCAATAACGTGTAAAAAATAAATTAAACAAACCACAGTGGATTACTATGAAATGGGAATTTCACCTTCGGAATGAACGAAAGAAAATGCAATAACTTGTCATGAAGAGTAAATGGATCAGAATTAACAAGCATTAACAAGAATATACTACACACATCGTATAATAGCAGTCTTAACTAATTATTTTTGTTTCAGAATACGAGGCGATTGATGCAAGCTGCCTGACAGAACTACACATGTTAATTTTAGTGATGAAATATGCTAGAAATAAGAAACTCTATACTATGAATAGTTGTATGAAGTAAATGGTAACATGAATAATGAAGTGTCTATTTTTTTGCAGATGATGATAATGATGAAGTTATGATAATACGAATAATGAAGGTTTTCTTTGCAGATGATGATAATGATGAAGTTATGATAATATGAATAATGAAGTTTTTCTTTGCAGACGATGATAATGATGGAATTTATAAATTATCTGTTAGTTAAGAAATGCTATGTATTTATTTAAGTATTTGTTGCAGTTCCTTTTGACAGTATGTCTCATGTCACATAGTACAATGACTGAATGTTTTTGGAAAGACAGCTAGAGTACATACATACTGAATACACGTTTCATTACCTGTTAATTCGAAGTTCACTACTTTTCAGCATAATATAGATTTTTTCTTCAGGTTAATAATGCTTTTTGTATTTTTTCCAGGAGAAGCTTTCCGTGATACTAATATGCTATAAGCACTTAATTATTAAATCTGTTCTAGTACTTGCATTTTTTTTACCCAGTTGTGTCTATCATTTATGAATGTGATCACATATATTGTCTTTGTTTCATAACCTTGCTACAGCTGACTCATGACGAATGACGCTATTAGTCCTTATTTCCAGCAATAAGTCAAAAGCAAATATTTTTATGCCCCAGCAATTAATTATAGATCCCAACGCAATGCATTTCTAGCAAAAAAAAAATTATTACCAGTCCCAGTACCAGTATATAACTAAATAATGCTACCAGTTTAAGATATATTTCTAGTCCTAAATATAATGCAAATTTCTCTGATGTACTGAATCCATTACATCTATGTATTATTAGACTACAGACCTTGAGTAATAGTTACAATGTGTTACATTTTAAATATATCTTATGTCACTTGAATGATGTTTTGTAATACTGCATAAATGGTATGCCAATGATCATTATAATTAGATGACTTATGCATAAATGATATGCCAATAATTAACTCATTTTGAATGATGACTTCTGAATAATGCATAAAAAAATGCTTTGTAACTGACCAATGAGTGCTAATAATTACTGTAATGAGATGATATGATGCCAGTAATTACTGTAACGAGATGACTTATGCATAAATGCAATGCCAATGAATGCCAATAATTACTGTAATGAGATGAGTCATGAATGTGCTATGCCATTAATTAATGTAATTAGATGACTTATGAATAATGTTCTGTAATAATTACTGTAATGAGATGAGTCATGAATATGCTATGACATTAATTACTGTAATTAGATGACTTATGAATAACGTTCTGTAATAATTACTGTACTGAGATGTCTTATGATGCCAATGATTACTGTAACGAGACGACTTATGCATAAATGCAATGCCAATGATTACTGTAAACTGTAACGACACGACTTATGCATAAATGCAATGCCAATGATTACTGTAAACTGTAATGAGATGACTTGTGATGCTAATGATTACTATAATTAGATGACTTATGCACAAATGCTATGCCAATGATTACTGTAATGAGATGACTTATGAATAATCTTCTGTAATACTCCATATATATACTACTTAAATGCTGTGTAAATAGCTAATGAATGCCAATAATTATTCAGATCGGTTGATACACTAGTGTAATTCTGAATGATGACTAGCATAAGACTTAATGTATCCTTCACCTTCTGACCTAATTACCAGCAATTACTGCAATATTCGTATGTCCTGTCCATCCTCATGATCATGGAGCACTATATTTGGTTTTTGCATTAATTCTGCGTTGATGTAAGAGTATGGATTCTACAAGAATGTGGTGTTGACATACCAAGCTGTCCACCACCTTCAACGATGGAGATGTTATTATGGTCCTACTGTTTGGTGTACCTAATGTACTACCAAAACGATAACATACAATATTAATGCAACATTTCAGTGTCTTTGCTACAGTGATAAACACTTCAGGGAAGAGAACTTCAGATTGTCTCACTTAGTGTTGTGCTTCTGTAGAAAGATATGGACTTTCAGTGCGGCTATGTGCAACCTACTGTGCTACAACCATGACGCTATCCTTCCCATTCCTTTCCTAGTTCTTGTAAAAATGACAAATATTTTTAGAGTGTGTGTGTGTGCGTGTGTGTGTGTGTGTGTGTGCACTTTCTTTCATTTCTCAATATGTTTAAATTGTTGTAAAATGGTAAAGACTTATGCAGTGTGTGCACTTTATTTCATTTCTCAATATGTTTAAATTCTTGTAAAATGGTTAAGACTTAAACAGTGCACGTGCACTTTATTTCATTTCTCAATATGTTTCAATTCTTGTAAACATGCTAAAGACTGTTACAGTGCTTGTGTACTTTATTTCTTTTCTTAATGTATCTAGTTCTTGTAAAATGCTAAAGACTTTTACAGTGTGTGTGCACTTTATTTCATTTGTTAATGTATTCAGTTCCTGTAAAAAATGCTAAACATTTATACAGTGCGTGTGCACTTCATTTCATTTGTTAATATGATCAGTTGTCCCAAATATGCTAAAGACTTATACAGTGCGTGTGCACTTTATGTCATTTGTTAATATATTTTGTACTCATTGCGTATACATTGTGTCATTTCTTAGTATGTTCTGAACTCAGTGCGTGTGCACTCTATTTCATTTCTTACTATGTTCTGCACTTATCAGTAATGTATATACTGTCTGACTGTAGACTTAGTTAACTAAATAGATTATAGAAAAATTTGTTGCTCATGGCAAGTCCAATTGACTCACCATCGAGCGCACTCGAGCAGATGTAGTTTCGATGTATTGCTCACGCGCTGCCTGAAATATGTAAGCTGTAAGAGAATCTCAGACCAGAGAGCAGTGTTGTATGCAGTAAGAGCAGTGTCTGTAGCAGTAGCAGTAAGTAGTAGCTTGCAGTCGTGTGTATGACCGGTCGTGGGGGAGCGATGGCGGAGCCTGAGCGTTGTACTTAAGGTAAAAGCAGCCTCGCGCATATGTAGTATTGTTATATAAAGTCCCATGTAAAAGTTTAAAAAAATCTGTTAGTAATAATCTTTCTCATAAAAAGTAACTTTTGACAATCATTCATTTTAATTTAAAGAATTTACTAATTTCTCCAATCCTTGGTCATCCAGATTATTGAAAAGAGAAATCAGTTGTTTCTTTTTATACATGACAAATCTATCTGCCAGCATTGCACTGAACTGCGCCAGAAAAATTTCTTATGGGAACAGATACATACGCGTTATCCGGCGACCTTATTGAGGTAAGAATTTTCAATTTATTCAGAATGATCTTTCAGGGCCATGACGCAGCGCTGCTGACGTCCAAAATCCACCAGTTTAAATTCACAGTCATTAGTGAAAGGTTATAAGTGAGCGATTATTGAGAGATTAGTCACTTTTTATTATTGATAGGTTACGCAATTTACTGTGGGGAGGTTACACACTCTGTAATTCTATACTCAGAAAAATAAGGCTTCTACATCCAGGTTGTATAGAGATCACTGGCTCGACCCCTCGCCACCACAGAATTGGGGTCACCCTTTCCTCCGCTCGCGATTTTCTGAAACAATACATACACAACAGCTACAACTCACAAATATAACAAAAAGTTTTTACATCGCCCGGTAAATCATTTCCGCAGTGAGTTGAGGAGACACGTTTGTCCGAAACGTTTTTCCACAGTAATATGGCACGATACAAAACCTTGAAATTCTATTTTACCATCATATCAACACTTGTGATCCCTCATTCTCATGAATTTCAATTACATAGAAATGTTTTGAAGAGAACAAGAGTATCAGTAGATGAAGTATGTGTGAAGTTTGGGTGAAGATGAACTGACAGTGAACAACATCATAGAACATCTGCGTGCAGTATGCCAGATGTATGGAATAGCTATGAATATTAAGAAAACCGAGAGTAGGTCACTAGTACAGAGATTAAGAGGGCAACTGTAAGTTTAGAACAAGAGACAACTGAACAACTAAAAAAAATTCCGATACTTATGCACTAAATTAAAGAGGGTATGAGATGAAGGCAAGAAATTAAAACCAGAATTGCAATGGTTAAGCAAGCTTTAAAGATGAGAGAGAAGATACTATGAAAGAACCTGAACAGATAACTCTGAAAAAGAGTGGGTAAATACTTCATGTGATGTGTGATTTTGTATGGCGCAGAAACGTGGAAATTAAGGAAGGAAGATGAAAAAAGATTTGAGACCCTTAATATGTGGATGTGGAGATGGATGGAATAGATAAACTGGACAGAAACAGTTAGGAATGAAGAAGTATTAACAACGGTTCGTGAAAAAAGGCAAATATTAGGAGAGATTTTAAGTAGAGAAAAGAACTGATAAGAGAACAATGCTTAGTACAGACGTTGTAGAAGGGAAGGTCATAGAAAATAAGAAGGAAAAGACAACAGCTGATAGGTTTAGATGAAACTGAAAAACAGTTATGTAATGACAAAAACAATGGTAGATGACAGACGAAGATGGAGAGCCAATATTAAAGACCTGCCTAATGGGCAGAACACTAAACTGAAATAACGGTATTTTTATTCTGGCTCTGTAAGGTGACCGTCATGACACCACCAATTAAGCCACCGATTAAAAAGAAATAAAATGAACTTCTAAAGTTTTTCCTATAGTTGGAGTCACGTACGATGGCGGGCGAGCTTAGGCTTGTTCTGCGCACGTACGTCACACATTCTCCGACGGCCAGTGAGCGTTCATTCACAGAATAGAGAGTATACAGAAAGGAAAGCAGAGGGAGGTTCCTTGGATTTGTAAACGTGAAACCTCCTTGGATTTGTAAACGTGAAACAATAACTACTTACTATTAAGGCTCGAAATGGACATTCTTACGACACAGAAAGATCTAACGGACTAAATGTAAACTTTTACGATAGGAAACACAAATGAAACAAGATCCGATAAATCTTTAGATAAAAACTTATCACATGATTTTTTAAATTAATTACTATTACGTGTACAAACTGTGAACTGCTACTACTTTTAGCTTCAGATGACAATGAAGCTATTTTCTTTTGTAGATATCGGTTCTTGCCTTGGAACAATTTTATTTTCTTCCTCTTTTTTTTGGGACTGAACTAATAAATCAATTTCACCTCCAACATAAACAACTGTTATTGAACACTTTGCAGGGTATGTTTGAGTGCTGGAATTTTCATTCATGTTTTCAACCGGAAAGTAAGGCATTGACATTAATATAAATGAAGTCAATAGACTGATTAAAATTCAATTTACACAAATGTTTTGAATTACGCCAAGACCTATAACGTAAATTCACTCTAATATGAATCATTTTCGTTTAATAAATGACGATTGATAAGTGTCGTAAAGACACTTTTGTCCAACTTTGACCTAAATATGAGATGTGTTTAGCTTTTCCATTATGTAACTGTTGGTATGCAATATCTTCTTGTTCTTCATTTTCTTCCAGCAATTAGTACTACAACAAATCGCAAACACTAGTTCGAGAAACGTACATTTACTTCCATGAACTATTCACGGCTGTTTTTATGATCAATATTAACACTCAGCAAGTGTAAATCATGCGCACAAGCATTTTCAGGAAATTTATATGAAGTTCAAAATTTTTGTTTTCATTTTCTTTTCACGCCTTATATGTAAGTGTTAATAACTACAATATATTGAACATTATTTCTGTTTATTTTTCAGTATAAATGAAATAAAAATTTTAAATAGAAAACTTTATTCAATTTCTTATATATACAAATAGCACCTATTATTAACAAGTGTTATTGAATGTTTTCTCTGCTGAGAGTTCGTCTTGTTTTTGTACGTAGGATATTATTTCTTGTGTGTGTTTTTGGAATGTTTTCAGTCTTTTTGTGAAGTTTTCGAGTTAGGTTTGTTGACTTCTTTCTTCATTGTGTATGAGTTTTTATTTGACGACTAACTGATAATAACGCGCTTCGCTGGGGTTTTAATTTTCTGTCAGTAGTTTTATTAATGTAATAATGTACCAAAAAAACGGCAGTTCAAGACTTTTCGTTTTGTTTATTTCGATGTATCACAATTTCATGATAACTAATTTCATTGTCCACAATTCCTACGACCACTTCGTTTGACTGTGGTTCATTCAACCGTTTTCACGCTTGCCTGTTGGCCTCTTATCAGCTCGAATTATTATTTTGTAACTATCTTTGACCATTTTTTGACTTGATTTTTAAACGTTCGTACCAGTTCATTAGTTTTATGTAGGAAACGCCGATCCAGAATTGTATCTGGATGCAATCTGGTGATGTTCAAAGAGCGCTGATCGGTTTCATCATCTTCGTTTCCTACAAAGTAAACTTGTAAAACCTTCGGCGTTTCATTTGGAAGTGGTAACAATTGCCCAGTTTTAAGATACAACTGTCCTTGGATTCTAAACACCGGATTAAATCCTTCCACCTCGGTTACTGCTGTTGCTCCAATTGCTCCAAACGATGCCATCTGGGAGCATGCGTTTTTTTTAAGGTCCTTCGATATCAGTGTTTCGCCTTTCATATATTCGAAGAGCTCAGGTGAAGGTAATTTAAGTAATGGCAATGTAATTTTACCATTTGAGCACCAAATACTTGGTGTTTCTCCCTTACATGTTTTCGTCTTGCAATGTCTACATAGTTCATCGATTGTCCAGATTGCTGCACTTGGATATTCATTATATTTTATAGTTAGATATTAATGAAATCAAGAATTTGAAAACGTTTTCAATGATTGTGCCACGACCTAATTTCCTAAGCGAAGATGATTTATTAGTTCCGTATTCTATTCATTACTTTTGTTGTTATCCCATCTTTTTCCTGTTCTTCTGTAGGTCTGCTTTTTTCTCCGAAGAGTCTCCCCAATATTTACATGCTGCTCTTCTGATTATTTCTTCTTCTTCTTCGCTAGATGTGCTTCTCTTTCTTAATCGGTTTCGTTGTTCCGATCCATCTTTCGTCTTTTCGACATTATACAGGGTCGTGAAAAGTTGATCTTACGTTTGAGCATTTTGCTCCAATAGATTTTCATGTTCGTTATTATTACACACTGATATTAATTAATTCTATTTTAAATGTAGAACAGGAACTGAATCACAGTTTTCCCGAGAAGTTTTTCTTTGTCATTTTTTTCCTGCGGTTATTATAATGATATTGAGACCCACTTGGCAGAGATTGAACCACTCGGTTTGCGTTGTCAGCGCCGAATCTTAATTATGTTAGCAGTACTATTTTTGCCACCCACAACCACCCACTTCCACCCACTCAACCAAAACGCCACAGTGCGAGACTTAAGGCTATTTCCATGCATAAGTGCCATCGGTCTGCAGTGAACAATTTTGGCTTCAAAGTGAAATATATGAACACACGTTCCATAGCTGTTCCCTGTTGTGTTTCATCCTTGCCTGCTGGCGCGATCCGTCTCTGTGTAGTCGCCTGTCAGTTGTCTTTGGTTGTAGTTCCTTGGAGCGGCTTGTTGATGATATGGGCAGGCAGTTGGTAGCAGTCAGGAGGAGAGGGATAAGAGGCACATGTGACGTACGGTTAGCTGTTCACGGAGCTTACGACCGCACACAATTTTCTAAGCGGCCGGTGGTTGTTAGAGCTGTGTTGGCCGGCAATAGTTGGGTCTAATGTCGATGCAGTCGGTTTATCTTGGATTAAGTAGGCATAGTTGCTGATGTTGGTGTTGGTGTGCTGTTCATTTTATGGTGTCGTCGGTTCCATCCTTTGGGGGTAACATACTCATTATTTGACTAACTCATGCGCTACCGTGCTGGAAGTTGCTCCCGCTGCTCTGCATTGATTGATTGATAAGTTGAAAGGGATTATGGAACCAAACGGCTACGCTGTATTGCCTGTGGTTCTCCATCACTCAGTCTCAAGTATTTAATTTACCTTGTGCTGCCTCTGTTTGAAATTATTTGAGTGCTATTTTTGTGTGTTCTAAAATTTCCTATAATTGTAACTTACTCAGTGTCTGCTTATCTTGTCATTCGGGCCTCAAATTAATTGTGTCATACGTTCTATGTTAAGGATCATGAAAGAAGGTTATATACATGGAAGAGGCCTGGAGACACTGGAGGGTTCTGACAGATTATATAATGGTAAGACAGTGATTTAGGAAGTAGGTTTTAAATTTTAAGACACATCCAGCGGCAGATGTGGACTCTGATCGCAATCTAATGGCTATGAACTGTAGATTAAAACTGAAGAAACTGCAAAGAGGTTGGAGTTAAAGGAGATGGGACCTTGATAAACTGAAAGAACCAGATATTGTAGACAGTTTCAAAGAGAGCATTAGGGAACGATTAACAAGAACGGAGAAAGGAAATACGGTAGAAGAAGATTGGGTAGCTTTCAGAGATGAAATAGTGAAGGCAGCAGAGGATCAAGTAGGTAAAAAGACGAGGGCTAGTAGAAATCCTTGGGCAAAAGAAGAGATATTACATTTAATTGATGAAGCAGGCAATAAGGAATACAAACGTCTCAAAAATGAGATCGACAGGAAGTGCGAAATGCCTAAGCACGGATGGCTAGAGGACAAATGTAAGAATGTATGTATCACTATTATGCCCCTATTCTATGCCAACTAGCTATGCAGATGACCAAGAGATTGATGAAATGTATGACGACGTAAAATAAATTATTCAGATAGTAAAGGGAGACGAAAATTTAATTGTCATGTGTGACTGGAATTCGACAGTAGGAAAAGGAAGAGAAGGAAACGTAGTGGGTGAATATGGATTAGGGATGAGAATGGAAATAGGAAGCCGCCTGGTAGAATTTTGCACAGAGCATAACTTAATCATAGCTAACACTTGGTTCAAGAATCATAAAAGAAGGTTGTATACATGGAAGAAGCCTGTAGATACTGGAAGGTTTCAGATAGATTATATCATGGTAAGACAGAGATTTAGGAACCAGGTTTTAAATTGTAAGACATTTCCAGGGGCAGATGTAGACTCTGACCACAATCTATTGGTTATGAACTGTAGGTTAAAACTAAAGAAACTGCAAAAAGGTGGGAATTTCAGGAGATGGGACCTGGATAAAGTGACTAAACCACAGGTTGTACAGAGTTTCAGGGAGAGCATAAGGGAACGATTGACAGGAATTGGGGAAAGAAATACAGCAGAAGAAGAATGGGTAGCTCTGAGGGATGAAGTAGTGAAGGCAGCAGAGGATCAAGTTGGTAAAAAGACGAGGGCTAGTAGAAATCCTTGGGTAACAGAAGAAATATTGAATTTAATTGATGAAAGGAGAAAATATAAAAATGCAGTAAATGAAGCAGGCAAAAAGGAATACAAACGTCTCAAAAATGAGATTGACAGGAAGTGCAAAATGGCTAAGCAGGAATGGCTAGAGGACAAATGTAAAGATGTAGAGGCTTATTTCGCTACGGGGAAGATAGATACTGCCTACAGGAAAATTAAAGAGACCTTTGGAGAAAAGAGAACCACTTGTATGAATATCAAGATCTCAGATGGAAACCCAGTTCTAAGCAAAGAAGGGAAAGCAGAAAGGTGGAAGGAGTATATGGAGGTTCTATACAAAGGCGATGTACTTGAGGACAACATTATGGAAATGGAAGAGGATGTAGATGAAGATGAAATTGGAGATATGATACTGCGTGAAGAGTTTGACAGAGCACTAAAAGACCTAAGTCGAAACAAGGCCCCGGGAGTAGACAACATTTCATTAGAACTACTGACAGCCTTGGGAGAGCCAGGCCTAACAAAACTCTACCATTTGGTGAGCAAGATGTATGAGACAGGCAAAATACCGTCAGACTTCAAGAAGAATATAATAACTCCAATCCCAAAGAAAGCAGGTGTTGACAGATGTGAAAATTATCGAATTATCAGTTTAAGTCACGGCTGCAAAATACTAACACGAATTCTTTACAGACGAATGGAAAAACTGGTTGAAGCCGACCTCGGGGAAGATCAGTTTAGATTCCGTAAAAGTATTGGAACACGTGAGGCAATACTGACCCTACGACTTATCTTAGAAGCTAGATTAAGAAAAGGCAAACCTACGTTTCTAGCATTTGTAGACTTAGAGAAAGCTTTGACAATGTTGACTGGAATACTCTCTTTCAAATTCTGAAGGTGGCAGGGGTAAAATACAGGGAGCGAAAGGCTATTTACAATTTGTACAAGAACCAGCTAGCAGTTATAAGAATCGAGGAGCATGAAAGGGAAGCAGCGGTTGGGAAGGGAGTGAGGCAGGATTGTAGCCTATCCCCGATGTTATTCAATCTGTATATTGAGGAAGCAGTAAAGGAAACAAAAGAAAAATTCAGAGAAGGTATTAAAATCCACGGAGAAGAAATAAAAACTTTGAGGTTCGCCGATGACATCGTAATTCTGTCATAGACAGCAAAGGACCTGGAAGAGCAGTTGAACGGAATGGACAGTGTCATGAAAGGAGGATATAAGATGAACATCATCAAAAGCAAAACGAGGATAATGGAACGTAGTCGAATTAAATCGGGTGATGCCAAGGGAATTAGATTAGGAAATGAGACGCTTAAAGTAGTAAATGAGTTTTGCTATTTGTGGAGCAAAATAACTGATGATGGTCGAAGTAGAGAGGATATAAAATGTAGACTGGCAGTGTCAAGGAAAGCGTTTCTGAAGAAGAGAAATTTGTTAACATCGAGTACAGATTTAACTGTCAGGAAGTGTTTTCTGAAAGTATTTGTATGGAGTGTAGCCATGTATGGAAGTGAAATGTGGATGATAAATAGTTTAGACAAGAAGAGAATAGAAGCTTTCGAAATGTGGTGCTACAGAAGAATGTTGAAGATTAGATGGGTAGATCAAGTAACCAATGAGGAGGTACTGAATAGAATTGGAGAGAAGAGGAATTCGTGGCACAACTTGAGTAGACGAAGAGATCGTTTGGTAGGACACGGTCTGAGGCACCAAGGGATCACCTATTTAGTATTGTAGAGAAGCTCGGAGGGTAAAAATCGTAGAGGGAGACAAAACCATGAATAAACTAACAAGATTCAGAAGGATGTAGGCTCCAGTAGTTACTCGGACATGAAGAAGCTTACACAGGATAGAGGAGCAGGGGGAGCTGCATCAACCCAATCTCTGGACTGAAGACAACAACAACATGGTCAAGGCCTGCATGTGTATTAGTGACCACTCAGGTCGAGACTGAGTCTTATTTGTATTGTAAGTTGTTGCTTCCTTGACTGATGTAGCGACTATAAAATTGCCTACATAAGCAAATGCTAGCGGCCCAGTGAATCTAGGATCATTATGATCATTAAGTTACGTAACTCTGGTGAGATTTTACCCCTTTCAAGAAAATTAATATTTATTGTTTTAAATATAATTAGTGTTGTACTTGTTTGAGTGTTAGGCCTCAAGATTAACCTGTTACTTTTTAAATCACTTAAGTTCAAGTGTTTGAATAACCTGTGATTTCTTAGTTGTTACATTAACTTGTTGTTATATTTCACTTTAACCGGTTAATCCTCTTAGTAATTCTTATTGTAATATTCTTGTGAGGTTTAGTTGGGTCATGCTCACATTGAGTTTCTTGCCTTGATCTGAGCATTTTCATATGTTCTGTGATTATTATGCATGAAGCATATGCCTGCTTGTTTGCTCTCTTTCTTCCGAGCTGTTGGTAGCGTTTGGAGGAGCTGCCCGGGGTGTTGTGTTAACCGCCGGTTCGTCGGGCGTAGCCTGCCCGCGTCGGCTGTGTACGTGCGCGCGGGCGGCGCGCCTCCTCTCGTCTCACCGTAGCCTCTGAGACGTTGCGGCCACCTGGCTTGCTATGGCATCCCTCATAAGTTGAGTTTCTATCTCGTAGGAGCCGGGTGTTAATTTAATCAGAAGTGCCCATTATTCTAAACCATCTTATTGAGACCTGCCGTGCCTGCCCCTTCCATGTTTTCCATGCTTGAAGTTTGTTTTTAATGTAACAGTTTTAATATTGGTATAATACTCAATTTGTAAAATGGTATTTTATTACTTTTCCACGTCAGTATCTTGAATATGCCCAAGGGGCTTCTCTGATGATTGAATATTGGAGATTTGTGTTGATACCAGACTTGTGTAATTTTACGTTACTACACCTCGTGAAAGTTTTATTCATTAATGTCACGCGCCCCCTTTGGCCAACCAAATGTTGGAACTGTAATCCTTAGCATCACTGCTGTTACCGTTTGCCCAGCGCTAAGCCCATGTTAGAGCTGTGCTTGTTTGTACTACTTGTGGCCGAGCGGTTCTAGGCGCTTCAGTCTGGAGACGCGCGACCGGTACGGTCGCAGGTTCGAATCCTGCCTCGGGCATGGATGTGTGTGATGTCCTTAGATTAGTTAGGTTTAAGTAGTTCTAAGTTCTAGGGGACTGATGATCGCTGATGTTAAGTCCCATAGTGCTCGCCATTTGAACCATTTTGTTTGGACTACTTATTTGTTAGTCTTTCCTAAGTTAGTGTGTTTTATTCGTTTATATTAACTAATTAACCATCGATTGATTCAACTGAAGAAATTTTGGAGTAACTACCTGAATCACTTGTATTTTGTTAGTGTTTTTGATATCTGTGCAGTAAAAGATTGTTGGGCTTTTGTGAAGTAACAAATGACATGATAAATGGCCTGCACCTTTCCCACGCCCGTTTAGCTGTTTCCTTATTCTGGGGCGTCCACTGACATTTCGTATATTTTTGTAGAATAAAAATGTATGGGACTCGAACCCGCGACCCTTGGCTTACCGTCCAGCACTCTCTTTCCACAATGCTGCACACTGCTTGCGAGTTATATTACCATAAATGGCTCAACCGTCGCCCGAGCAGCCACAGAAAAGCTATTTTCTTTTAAAAACCTGGCCACCTGGAGCTTCCAATTCTGTTCCTTTTATCTCTGCCGAAGCCCTGCGTATTCCACAAATCTGGACGAAACCGGTGAAGACGAGCAGTCGCGGTCCCCTTGTTAGCCGCAAGCTACTTGTGAGTGGCGCGCTAAGGCAGTTCTCCATTCTGAGTGGTTTTCCTCTAAACTTTAAAATGAAGTACCATCTATTAGCTACATTTAGTGTACAACAACGTGCACCTAAAATGGACCACACGTAAAGAAGCCACCGACCACATTTTTCATCGCAAACCCTTCAAATTTTGTACTACAGAGTACTTGCATATTTAGTATCACAGTAACCGCGACCCATAACGAAAACTGTGAGAGTCGAAAGAAACAATTTTATATGCTGAAATCTCAGCGGACGCCCCAGGATACGACAACTTAACGGGCGAGAGGAAGGTGCAGGCTGAGTTTACCGAAGGCCATTTGTTGCTTCACAATAGCTGGTAATCCTTTATTTAATAAGGTACACTTAAAAATATCAGTTACATGTAAGCCAATAGTAACTGACAGATTCCGGGCGAACCAAAAAGACTAAACATTTTTTTCATTTTTTTCAGGACAAGTAATACCTCTCTAAAAGAACGAGTTTGACATTCATAAAAATACAGCTCGGAAGCTCTTAAGCGTCCATAAAATTTCAGCCAGGTACATCTGATGTCACTGCAATTTCAAACAGAACATTACCATAAAGATCTGAAAACCACTCATTAGATAGTGAACTTCATACAAGGAAGATGGCCCTTATTTAGAATTTTTTTCATAAATTGAGTATTACCATTAAAATAACTTGAGGGCCCTTTTGGCGTTAGCAATTTAGCAACTTTTCATACAGGAATGTAAGAATATTCAAAATTTTACGAGTTCGCTATTCGACAATTTTTTAAAATTTACACATCCAGGCTTACAATGAAGATCAGAAACGCCATTTTGGCATTAATAATTTCGGAACAGACGGTAACTAGGATTTTAAAATTAAAAGCAATGCACAATTAAGAATTGAGAGATCTTCAAATCAAGCAGCAATACAAGTCAAGGCCAGGCTGGCCGAGGCATGGCTCGGACAGGATGGTTTGGGGTAGTGAACACCTTGATTTAAATTTAAGTCCTAATGTAAGAATTTGTAACATGTTGCAGCCCTGTCAGCAACTGTGATACATTAATACGTCAAAGATCCGCCTCAGCTGCGAAAGTTACTGGTCCTGACCCAGGTTTCAGCTAGAGTAATCTAGCATTCTTGAGAAGTACAAAATAAACTAATACATGCCAGAATAAGGCTATGAGTTCCAACGCAGTGTCCGCGGCTAACCAACCGCTTTCCATGAAGTGGGGCTGGGGCTGTTCCTCAGCTAAGTAACGTAGCTTGACATGGTACCACGGTACTTTAGCTTTTTATGTTTGACCGTGCCTTATTCTGGCATGTATTAGTTTATTTTATACTTCTGAAGAAGGCTAGATTAGCTGAAACCTGGGTCAAGGCCAGTAACTTTTCGCAACTGAGGCGGATCTTTGACCAATGGCTACCACAAGACAGGACGCAGAAAACCACGCCGCACTTACATACACAGCCGACGTGGACTACCCACGCACGGTGAATCGGCGGGTAGTGGATAACACACTGGGGCCAATGGCCCCAACGTTATGACCAACTCGGGATGCCAAGAGCAAACAGACATATAATGCATGCAACACTGAGGATCAAATAAGGAAATTCCCACGGTCCGACACACAAAAAATACCAAATGTAGACACCGCCCCAGATACCGACCAAAATCTAAGTGTTACAATGACTGCATAATTAAAACAGAGATTAACCGGTTAACCGTTTAACAGTAATGATCAAACACAAGAATTGATTTGATTAAACAGGCAGCCGTTAACAAGACCTCCCCCCCCCCCCCAAAAAAAAAATCACTTAGGTAAGCTTAAAAGTGTGAAGAAATCTTAAGCGCAAATACCTAACTAAGAACGAGATCACATTTGTAATAAAATATACAATAATAAATTCCTTAGATCAGACTCGATACTGGACCTCAGTGGTCAATAATACATGCCCTAGAACACACTTGAACCATATTAGTTTCAAACTCATGATGTAATGACAAGATCACAGAAATACTGGACAAATTGCAATAAAAGGAAAACAGTTTAAACACACTCAAATATATCACGCATAAGAAGAGTTCACACAGACTGGAGGAGGGCGAATGCAGTAGCTTGAGCTCGGAATGACGAAGAACAGCGGCTAAAACAGCGTAACGGGAGTAAGTTCAGCACTGGAGTACAGGTGCCAAAATCCACAAAGGGAAGTACCTTACCCAAAAATAAGATAGGACGGACGGGTAACCGGGGTAGGCAACGTGATCACGACGTCCACATCAGCATATAGTCACTCGCGAGCCGACACTCCACACCAACACGGCCCCGTACAAGTAGCCGCCCACGTGTCTCTCTCTCATTGCACCACTGTCCGTCAACAACCTGCGTCCAACTTCCTCCAACCAAGGAGTCCACAACAAGACGACCGAAACGCCACCCGGCGACATGACAGGAAAACAGATCGCGCCAGTAAGCAAAGATATAACAGCTCGGAAAACGAGCCGACACGGCTCGTAAGACAATTGCTTTCCTCTGGATCGAATGAGAGATATTATATACATAAGTAGACTCGCAAATGTGAAACAAATCTTTTCAATTTTGTAGAGGAAAAAGTAGACCTCTGCCGAAAAACGAGCAGCAGAATTTGATGTGGCTTTGCAATGTATACATGAGCCTTTACTGTTTACAGCAATAAAATCGGAAAACTCATTTTTCTCGTGTACTGCTATCAACTGGCTCGTTACTTTCCTGTGTAGTCTTTTCTCTTACTACTGCTCATTAGACGTTTCTAACTTTTACAGTAAATCAAACAACCGTTCAATTCTAGGTAAGCCCAGCAGCTAAAATTCACAGTTAATAAAATAAACAAAACGTATCCGTTTGCCTTTGGCTTCTAACACAGCTGTTTCCTCGGTTTCAGTATGTCAGACTTCGCTCATGCGCACTAAATTTTGGCGCATGGATTTTAGCTGAGTTTCCATTCTGTATACTCTCTATTCTGTAGTTCAGTAGTGTTCCAAGCGCTCTACTGTGTGTATCGCAGACAGTGCGACCATGAAACATGTTCGAAGTGAATTGTTAGTGAATTTTTACTCCATCTGTTGCGGGGTTTCATTGATGATGGTAGTGGTAAGCGACAAATTCAACAGCAGCAAGCGAGAGACATAATTTGCACGATACACGTTTACTTCAAGTGCGAAGCAGGTATAAACTGATGAACCAAGACATTACGATCAGCTGATTAATAGCTTGTTTGTCCATCTTTGGCACGAAATACATCACTGACATCCGACGGTTTGTTGGTAGGTTTGTGCAGGTATGTGGCGATAGATGCCTACCCACAGGTCATGTAATTCGGGTAAATAAAGGGCCGCTGATTTGCGTCCGCGATGATGGCGCCCGAAAGCGACCCAGACGGTTTTCATAGGATTTATATCGGGCGCATTTGGTCGCCAAGACATCAAGGTGAGTTCAGTATAGCGCTCCTCAAACCACTGTAGCACGGTTCTGGTTCCGAGGCACGGACAATTATACTGCTGAAAGATGAAGCCGCCGTCAGGGAAGGCATGAGGCATGGTGGGACGCAGATAGTTCCCCGCAATCAGCGTGTCTCCCATTACTACTGCAGGTCCGACGCAAGCGCACGTACACAGCGTATTACTGCTCCCATCAGCCTGCGCCCGTGGCTTGCTGAACGTTTCGAGCCGCCGTTCATCTCGATCACGACATATGTGTAGACGATCATCGACCTAGTGTAGCAAAAATGTGATTCACTCGAAGAGTCGACACGTTTCCGTTGATCGACGGTCGAATCCTGATGGTCTCGCTCCCACAGCAATTTTAATTGACGATGTCCTTGAGTCAAGATATGAACACGTAGGGGTGGTCTGCTGCGGAGCTCCACTTTCAGCAACGTACGATGAACAATCTGCTCCGAAATACTTGTGCGTGCATCAGCATTGTGCTCTTTCGGTAGAGGTGCCACAGATCACCATCTATCCTATTTTACAGAGCACACAAGTCTCCGAACGCCACGTTCTGTGGTGAGCCGTAGACGTCCAACATTTTAGCGCTTAGTGGTAATTTGACTGTCTTACCTCTTTCCTTACGTGCTCCCGACAGTAGCACGTGAGCATTTGACCAGTTTCGCCGTTTTCGAGGTACTCCTTCACAGGCTCCGCATAGAAATAATCTGCCCTTTGTCAAAGCGCTTATCTCAAAGGATTTCCCCGTTTGCAACCCATATCTTTGCTAGGGTGACTCTCTCCCCCTCCCCCCCCCCCCCCACCCTCAGTCACTGTCTGCTCCGCTTACATACTTTTGTTACCGTGTCACATGACTACAACGCCATCATACGGCATCCTACGCCGCGGTGGGCAGTGGTCATAATGTTTTGTCTCATTAGTGTACGGGCGAACCGCATTTTTCGCTTGGAGCCGCCAACGATGCGAACTCCGTCCTTGCCTCGACATGTGCGGCCCGCCATCTTCATGAACTGGACTGGGGTGCACGGTGCATATCGAATTACAAGCAGGGTGTGATGAACACAAGAACTGAAATTCTGAAAATAATTAGGAATATTATTGTGTCTGTCTCAGGGACAGTAGTAGGAAGACGTATTAGGCATAAGAATATCTTACAGAACATGATGTGTAAGTTGACGAAATCGACAACACTGGGTGCGGCCTCTTCTGATGACAAATCGTGTAATAGTTTCGGCCATTCATCATGCTGCCTCAAAATGATTTCAGTGATCTCCATCCTACAGTCACTGTCTGCAGTAAACAATGTAAACTGATTTCCATTCCTTAATGAAGTGACCCTTTTTCTAGCAATTTTTCACAGGCCTTTCGCGCCGTGATTCCTGTGAACTTCTAGAACACATCTCATCATGGTAGCAGAACTGGCGCTTTCAGTGCTCGTCTAGAATAAAATCCGGGTCAGGCTACAACCATGTTTCACTCCCTTCTCAACCAATGCTTCTCGGTCTAAGGCGCTGCAGTCATGGACTGTGGGGCTGTCCCGGCGGAGGTTCGAGTCCTCCCTCGGGCATGGGTGTGTGTGTGTTTGTCCTTACGATAATTCAGGTTAAGTAGAGTGTAAGCTTAGGGGCTGATGACCTTAGCAGCTAAGTCCCATAAGATTTCACACACATTTGAACATTTTTTGAACCACTGCTTCTCTTCCATGACCTTCGACTCTTACAGCTGCAGTATGCGTCTCGTCTCTCGGACACATACCGTTATGGCAACAAAACTGGCGTCCTCGAGATTGCTATAGGTTTTTGCAGTCGTACAAGTGCTGTAACTGTAGGTTTCTCGTTTTCGATTTGTCTTCTAACATAATTCACAGTGTCAGTATCGACTCGTATATTTCGGTATTTCACCGAAATTTAAAATCATCTTCACCGAGGTCGGTTTCTACCAGTCTTTTTGCATCGTACTGTAAATAATTCGGGCTAGTATTTTGTAACTATGAGTTATTACACCGGTGGTTTGGCAATAATATGACCTCCAGGATCTAACCTATGCACTACAATTTGTCTGCAATAATGAAAATATTTGCCAAACAAGACTAGCGCGTGTAATAACTAAATTTCAATGCCACTTAATTAAGTTAATTTAGTTTTAAAACAAGCAGTTATTTAAAAATCACCATGCTAATTCATCTGCTTTGCGTAGACGGAAGGGTGAAACTGTGTTCCCTCTGTAGCAAACACAGATCCAGCTTTACTGCTGCCTGTCAGTGATAAACCGGTATTTATTCCAGAATGACATTTTCACTCTGCAGCGGAGTGTGCGCTGATACGAAACTTCCTGGCAGATTAAAACTATGTGCCCGACCGAGACTCGAACTCAGGACCTTTGCCTTTCGCGGGCAAGTGCTCTACCAACTGAGCTACCGAAGCACGACTCACGCCCGGTACTCACAGCTTTACTTCTGCCAGTATCTCGTCTCCTACCTTCCAAACTTTACAGAAGCTCTCCTGCGAACCTTGCAGAAATAGCACTCCTCAAAGAAAGGATACAGCGGAGACATGGCTTAGCCACAGCCTGGGGGATGTTTCCAGAATGAGATTTTCACTCTGCAGCGGAGTATGCGCTGATACGAAACTTCCTGGCAGATTAAAACTGTGTGCCCGACCGAGACTCGAACTGAGGACCTTTGCCTTTCGCGGGCAAGTGCTCGCAGGAGAGCTTCTGTAAAGTTTGGAAGGTAGGAGACGAGATACTGGCAGAAGTAAAGCTGTGAGTACCGGCCGTGAGTCGTGCTTCGGTAGCTCAGTTGGTAGAGCACTTGCCCGCGAAAGGCAAAGGTCCTGAGTTCGAGTCTCGGTCGGGCACACAGTTTTAATCTGCCAGGAAGTTTCGGTATTTATTCAATTGCGCGCCGTTTTAAACCTACTTACAGGATAAAAGCGATTACATGCGTTTATAGTGGGTGGTCACCTGAGCATTCTCTTAGACTATGAGGCTGAAGACTGAAAAGGAAGACCCTTGCACGTCCATCAACAACCATGAATTTAAAAATTATTGCTGAATACGACCACTATGTCAGTGCTCATCGCAGCGTGCCCGGATGACTATTGTTGCTGACAATTAAACCATTCAAACACACGATCGCTATGTATCTGATTGCTTTTCCTTATACACATGTTTCAGATTCGCTTGTAACAGACGACAATCACAATTTTATTGCTTTCCCAGACCCTTTCAATTATCCCTTGAAGCACATCTTAACTTATTGCATACTTTATTAGCAGCATCCACGTCAAACTCGTTAGGTTAACTTCCATCAAACTTGGCCCTTTCAATTATCCCTTGTAGCACAGCATAACTTATTGCATAAATTATTAGCAGCACCCAATTGAAACATGTTACTTCGTTTTCAGCAAAATTTTCTGATACATTAATTCGATTAACAAGTAGAATTTCAACTCCCCTGTAGCACAGAATAGCTTATTGCATAAATTATTAACAGCACACTCTTCAAGCATGTTACTTAGATTTTCAGCAAAATTTTCTGATACATTTACTTTCATACCATTATCAAGCAGAAATTCAACTGTATGTGAACGTTCAATTCTACATTGTTCTCCATTACGTTTATAAACAACAACGACAAAAATGTAGCTGCGAGTGGAGTTCCTTCGTGATTTCACTGGTAACCAGTACTAAGAGTAGATAAGTAAAGAAGGTACCCCATATAGAAATGGTCCCACAATAAAGACTTTTATTTACATCTTATACAATGTGTTGCGTATGATCCTAATTTCAAATATGTAAATTGTCCGAGGCAGCAATTTTAGTACCCCTAGCAAGGACGTAGCCAAAATTTTGTCAAAGGGTCTTAAAAAGATTGATGTTTTTCGTTTATTTCGAAAGCTTCGACAAAGATCGATAAACAGTTTTATTCCTCAATGATCTTGAAGATTCCACCAAGCGGAGATATAATCCGTTACTCAGGTGTGCCGTAATTTGGCAAACCACTAAGAAGCAGTCACGCTCCAATCTCTCTTCACCCTGCAAGTTCATTTTACACTCTTTCTCTTTGGATCTGAGCTGAGAAGGTGGTATAGGATGAACAAGCTTTAACTTTTTGGGCACTGTGACTATTACCAATAGATCTTTTGGAATAGAGAGATCTCTGGTCGTCACAGAAGCTAGAACTGTTTTTGATGATAAATATGCAAAGCATCTGGAATTATTCAGCCTTACACTTTCCCAAATTTCCTCATTTAAGTATGCATCTGTCACTTTTTGCAATGCAAGAAATATCATTTCCGCATTAACGAATGTCCCGGCAGACAAATGCATGAGCCTAAATGAGGGGAATTTGGATTATTATTTATTTATCACATGCTTTTTAGTGGAGAGGTGCTCGCCTTCGATGCAGCTATTTTCATTTAAGCAGGGGGACTGCATCTTTAAGGGAACTGGAATCTTGTCAGGAAAGAAAGGCGTTCAGAAGTGCCTGTGGCGGATCAATCCTGGCATGTACTTAAATTTAAAATGGAAAATCATAGAAAACCATTTTCAAGGTTGCCGATGGATGGATTCAAACCACCTAGCCTCTCGAATCCGATGATTGCTTACTCATGTTTAGTCATTTGATTGTGTATGAATGCGTGCATATTTTAACATTTCAGTATGCATGGAATTGCTGGCTTCAGTTATTCAGATGTTCAAATGTGTGTGAAATCTTATGGGACTTAACTGCCAAGGTTATCAGTCCCTAAGCTTACACACTACTGAACCTAAACTACCCTAAGGACAAACACACACTCGACTCGAACCTCCGCCGGGACCAGCCGCACAGCTCATGACTGCAGCGCCTGAGACCGCTCGTTTAATCCCGCGCGACGCTTCAGTTTATAGTATTACAAGTGCGTAAGTAAATTTTGGACGAAAGGGAGGGAGGGATGTAGGGTGGAAACGGCTAGAACGAATTCAGACAGCCTGCTGGAAAAATCTTTTAGAAACGAACGAACTATGGAATGTGCTGTCATTATATACCCCGCTCTCCACAAACGTCTCCCCATCGTTACGTACCGGAGTTGGTTTTCATAACTGAGCACCGCCAAAGTGATCGTATTGGGTGGAATTTTGCCATTTGGGCTACTAATGGTAGAATACGGAGTTATGTTTTACAGAAATGCAACCATCGCCTTTTGGGTTACATTTTTGTTGATCAACACGATCTTTGGGCGACACAGACAAATGCAAGTCTATTTTTATGCAATGATTTTAATTTAATATTATTTGTATTAATATTTGCCGTTCAGCTGCCTAGTAAAACACTGAAATATTTCAACCTTAAAGTTCTGCCAGCCTCCAAATAACAACTCTAGTGCTAACATTAAACTGCTATAGACAGTTCAGTAGGCTATTATAGTAGTTCGTAAATATTTTTAACATACCATAACGCTATCGGATGAATAAGAATAGGTTTTCCTCTTCTTCCTTGTTACAAACTTATCCATAATTAGAAATTATTACAACAACACACAGTACAAAAGCAGTAAACGGTACCACTTAAAACTGCAGTTAAGAACTGAACGGATTAATAAAATAACTGAGCTCAAGCAAGCCAGCAATTGGTCTTGGCTAAAATAGGGATGGGCGATAACCATTAATGCTGTGGGTATACTATATAGACAGTTTAATCTATCGTTGACTTTGTTGGCTATCAATAGTGCGTACCCTTTTTTAGTCGTATGTCTTTCAGCTTCACAACACGGCAATTAGATCGTGTGTAATTTCATTTAGGTGACAGGAGTGGGGGAAGGGGGGTCGGACTCTCTCGGCCCCCCTTTTATGCCTCTAGTCCTGCAGTTATAGCTGCTGAGACTACTGGAAATGTAACGGAATTTGTGAATTTGTGTTCCATGTACGTCCACCAGCTGTAGCAAATAGTCTAGGAGCATTGCCGGTGACATAGACCAACCCATTCAAAGTCTCATTATGCTCGACAGAGGTTGGGTCAGATGACGCAGCTTTGCAGTGTTAGGTAACGTGAGTTGTGCGTGCACGAGTATGGACCTTTATATTATTACACCTACCTGACACTGAAGGAAGTGCAACAGACAGTTGCTAAGTGATGTTCTGGGTTATCCACTGATGTCCGGTGTTTTCACATCAAACAGGATATGGTCAATATAGGCTAAGACTTCTCATACCATAATACCCACAAACTATCATCTCTGACGCCAAGACAATCTACCACATGCTCCACTTTGCACCGCATGATATTGCGCTGTGTTTGGTCCACATACAGAGTTAGTCATGAGTACCTCCAGCCACTCGGAAGAAAATTGCGTGAAAACGTAGACACACGGAGAAATGACGAATGTCTCCAAGTTTAGATTCGTAATATGCCCCATAGCATAGTTGCTGCACACACCACTACGAGGTAGACATCTCAGAACATGTGGATAATTCATCTACTCTGTATTGTTATGTTGAATTAGTTTGCAGATCCAGATAGGCAACTTGAGAGAAGACAAGTTTCTCTCTCACCTATTTTTGTGCATACGGAAAATTATTAAAGATTTTATTGCAACCTGGCGCACTCAAGCAAGACTCTAGAAAGTTAACGGTCTGAGCACACATTGATGGAGCTTGGTAGGGCGCTAAAAGCATGAGGTATTTTTGTGATTCTTAGCTCATAGAAACGGCTTGTTGGGAGTTGAAAGCAATTGGCAGCAAGCCCATCCCTTAGTAAATCTTGCCAGATAGGCCCACAGCCGTACAGGGCAGACACAGCAGCCCCTCATCGAGACAGGGCTCCAGCAGAACAATGCCATGATACCTGACACGGCGCCAGAGAAGCCTGGGCTAGGACGACAGTCTCAAGGAACGCGTCTACACAGTGGAGTCGAAAACTGGGCATTGTGTGCAGAGCCATGTATAATAAAAATTCACATGTTTTCGTGTTCTCCAATAGTGCAAGTAGGCCAGTAAATCACTTCCCTCAGCTGCCTCTGTTGTATAAGAAAACTCCGGCATCTGAGAAACGTCTAGAGATAGAATCTCTATTACACCTCACAGCTAGAACTAACAAGTTCCAAGGCACAGGCGGTTTAGATGAAAATCTTTGAGGTTGTATCTATTTGCTTGTTGCCATGGGAAGAGACACAGCTTCAAAAAAAAATCATCCGTTCCCTCTCGGCAAAAACTCTAAAAAAAGCCAGTAACTGGCAGTTCCTTTTTTTTTCAGAGATGCAGGTTTCTTAACTCTTGCGGTGGTTCGACATGAGTTTATGCTGTCATGTGATACGGGAGATCTAGCGTCTCTAGAGCCTTGTGACTGGCTCAAGTAGAGGTGAAGGCAGTGTTGTTTGTGGACTTTGTAGGAAACGGAATTTTTTTTCTGAAGAGGTGCGAAGTACTCGGGTGTGGGACTTTGGTCTGGTAAGCTTCTGGTCAAAGCCCGGTGTGGTTGGTACTTGGGACCTGTCCTGAGAGTGGCTTCACTTGCGAGTAGTTTAGAGTTTAGACTGGGGAGCCTGTGGTGAAGTTCTTACTGTACTCATAGTGTGGCTTCAGACGTCTCGGACTACTCGTTTGCCACGGGCACAGTTAATCGTTTTTTTCTTTTTTTTGTTTTGGTTTACCAGTCTTGACGTTTGTTATCTTTGTGATCTCTGTCGTATGAGTGAGCCAAATTGGTCCTTGGTACGACCACTGAAAGGGTGTGTCAAACACTGAAATCTATTGTGACTTCAGGGCTCTGGTAGAGAGTAAAATGCGATCCGTCTGCCTGATCGCAAGACCGTGAGATTTTTGCATTTCTTTCGTGGCCGCGATTGATTCACAGGTGCCGCCTCCACGTCTCACCTCCGCCGCCGCACATATCTCGTCAGCTGCAAGTCACATGGCCGCAAGAAGTAAACAGAGTAATTATACATATTAACCCACTACCTGACTACATTAGTGGGTCCTAATGATGATACAAAGAAATGCAACTTTTTATTCTACACTGCAGGTGATTTTGTTATTATTATTATTACTCTAATCTTACCGCTATGTGGTTCTAAGCTACTTAATCTACAAGGAAACTACATGCTACATGCAGCGTTATAGTAGCACTGGCACACCTGTAACGCTGCAGGTAGCATGTCGTTTCCTTGTAGATTAAGTAGCTTAGAACCACATAGCGGTAAGATTAGAGTAATAATAATAATAACAAAATCACCTGTAGTGTAGAATAAAAAGCTGCATTTCTTTGTATCATCATTAGGACCCACTAATGTAGTCAGGTAGTGGGTTAATATGTATAATGCAATGAATTGAATAAAGATTTTTTAAAAAAAAAAGACAGAGTAACGCACTGCCTTTCCGACATTGTCAAGGCGTACAGATCTCAATCGCCCCTTGCTCTCAGCTGCACCTACGCAGAGAAACTTCAGTAGGGTTGATCAATCAAAGTCTGCCCAGCGTCAGATCAATTCAGCTTGCGTCATCCACATTTTAGGGCCAGAGTACTTGACTCACTGATCACTTAGTTAAACTGTCTTTGCCAACCAGGATCCACCCAGTGAAGTATTAAAGCATCTGCTAGTTGTTTAACGAATTCAATCTATAACTTGTTTAGCATAATTTACATCTGGTTTCAAAAAATAAATGTTGTTAGTACACTAAATTTTGTGAACATTCTCAATCAATTAAATAGTACAAACAAGTTACCTTTCAATCTCAATAAACAGATTTCCAAAGTGGGCCGCATTGCGCTTTCCTGTAGCAGTGACTCCAGTGAATAGAAAACACGTTTTGCTATTTGTCACATCAACAGGTGCCATTAGTATTGGTGTGGAGCCTCCACTTCACTTTGCTCTTGCATAATCTTGAGCCATCTTGCCCATATTGTCAGGGTCAATGACCTGACACTTTGACCCTGACCTCAAGACGTAATCACACCGCTCCCCTCCCCCTTACCCCTCCTCTCCTCTGCCAGCTCCGGTTAATCATGGAACAGTATTAGAAATGAAACAGCCAATCAAAAAAATCTGAGATGGCGAAACCAACCCAATTGTACTAGTGGAAATTAAAAACCCCCTCCGCTTCCCACTCATTCTCCTTATCTCTTGCCAATGAAAAAATTCCTAGTCGTAGATATTGCTCAATTGTTTCAAAGTGATGCATTTAAAAACCCCTTCTCTTTCCAACCATTCGGAACACAGTACGATGTAATAAATGGTATCAAATTACCCTATTTCCTTAATATATTTTACGCACATATCTAGCCAAACCTCTTACACCACCCCCTGTCTCTAACCAATCAAAAAATTCAAGATGACGGAGGTAATCCAATTGTGCTTTATATCCTCACCCCCTACCTCTTTACAATCAAAGTGCAGTTTTAAAATGGCGTGTAGAAATTGCACCAAATATGAAACAAAAATTGATATAACATCAACTTGAGAATCAAAGACAATCATTTCCATGAAAGTCAAAGATACTCATTATATCTAGAAGATGTGTACATATCTCGGTGTTTAATCAGAATAATATTAACATGACGCATGAAAATGGTGTCAATTTACATTATTTCTGTGAAAGTGAAATATGATTACATACATAAACATTCCTCGGGTGCAATATTTAAATGATTCTGCTATCGCCGCTCGATAATATGGGAGGCGGGCACTTTACTACCCAGCCAAGCAGGCGGACCAAAACTGTAGTAGTTATCGTCCGATAAATAAATATTGTTGCAGAGAGAGACACGATATTATCACCTAAGTAGCTGCACTATTATGCTCAATGTTTCGTAAATTATTTATTAAACACTGACTTATTGTACCGTTAATTACGATTTGAACAAGATTTACGTCAGTGAAAACAACATTTTTACCAGTTAGCGATTTACTCTTAAGCAAGCCTGAGTCTATTATTATTATTCGTTACCTTTGGGTTTGTCGTGTATGTTATATTTTACGGCTGCCAATGCGGCATTACGAAAGAAGAATGGCAGATAGCCAATGATAAATTTGAATTCTAGCGATAATTAATTATTTCCACTTAATTATATTTACATGGAGGTAGAAGTGTGAAATGAGATTAAGAGGAGAAATACATTTTATACGTATGTTGTGAGAAAATTTATGTGCAATTAACAAAATTGTGCGTTCAGAAGTAATCTCGTACAAAAGCGTGTAGTAGGTTCGAGAGCTCACGCCAGAGTGATCATTTTATTCTCCAAGTCGTTATCACACAACTGTATAGAAATTCCATTACATGATATACCCATAGTCATCGTGAACCTTAGTATCTGTTACACAGAAATATACTTATTACTAATATTTTTTGTTCAAAGCTCGTAAAGATGGATAGTTTTCTCGTTCAAAAATAACATTTCATCATCGATAGCACGTTTACATAGATAAACACGAATATTTCTTTTCATTATTGACACAGTTCATTTGCGATTATCGTAACATTTTACTACAGATTTTAGAGGGCTTTCCATGAGACGGTACGCAAGGAATTGATAATTGGCAGTGTGAAATATTTACACATAACCTCTTTCATTCATAAAATTCTCACGTTGTTTTTAACTGTGCTAAAACTTACTGAAGGTACTCTACGCAATGATTAAATTATACAAATTATTTTATTTAAAGCCTTACGTTTAAGTGAATTTTAAAGATAAGTCTAGTGATGCCTAACTATCCACTGATATTAAGTACTCGAATACTTAATTATATGAAAAATTATGCATCAGTATGTGTCCTGTTGTGGTAGTGAGCGGTTGGTTGATTTGGGGGGGGGGGGGGGGGGGGGAGGGAGAGGAGACCAAACATCGAGGTCATCGGTCTCATCGAATTAGGGAAGTAAGTCGACTTCCCATTCAAAGGAACCATCCCGGTAGTTACCTGAAGCGATTTAGGGAAACCATGGAAAGCCTAAATCAGGATGGCCGGACGTGGGATTGAACCGTCGTTCACGAGAATGCGAGTCCAGTGCGCTACCCACAGCGCAACAACGGTCGATGTGGTGGAGAGACTCTGTAACTGCAAACGAGACTAAAGCAAAGTGTAAATGGGTTTTGGCTTATTGGAACTCACCATTATCTCCGCTTATATGAAGGTCATGAAGAAACATTTTGTATTCACTGAATAGATATTAGCATCCAACATAAAAGACAGCATTACGCGAACGCCCTAGCACAGAAATGCAGTTGCCACATTTAGATGGCGTGCTTGCCCGCTTGCAACTAGACTCGTTGGAGAGCGATTACTACTATAACAAATAAGACGGGCAACTCAATAATAAATCATTAATAATCAATTGTTAAAATAATGCACCAATGTAAATACTGATGTTTAGTGTGATGATGAACAGGAGTGACGCAGCAGTAAAAAATATGAACCTAGTCAAAATTAACCCAGTACTGACTAACTAGCCGGCCGCTGTTGTCGAGCGGTTCTGGTCGCTTCAGTCCGGAACCACGGGGCTGCTACGGTCGCAGGTTCGAATCCTGCCTCGGGCATGGATGTGTGTGATGTCCTTAGGTTAGTTAGGTTTAAGTAGTTCTAAGTTCTAGGGGACTGATGACCTCATATGTTACGTCCCATAGCGCTTAGAGCCATTTGAACCGTTTGTGACTAACTAATCAAACAGTTCATTCAGGACTGCTGTTACATAGTTTCTAGTCCAGGCTAAGTTTACGATAAACTCTATTTTTTTCAGACGCGTTAATTATTCACATCCACAAGCTTCAAACACTATGCAAGCATATATACTTCGTACTTTCAACGGCAGGAAGTCGACAGCTCGTGACAATAATTATGGGGGGATATTACTGTGGAAGGGGAAGCAGTGTTAGGCGGGCAGTGGAGCAAGAAGTGCAAGATTGTATGTGGAAGTTTATGACAAAGAATGCGTGTGGGTTACGTTTCGTTTTCCGCATTTATGTCAAATGTGCAACAATTAATTAATATTGCAGCTCCATTGCCGTCATTATAATTATCAAAAACTTCCCTTTGTTTCATCTCCCTCCTTACTGAAACGTGTTACTGAAGACACTAAGTGACAGACATACGAGACCACAAGCAACAGTTTATCTGAGCGACGTGACGTAAAAATCTACAGACAAGGGCTTTTGACACTGGCTGGAGAGTTAAAGTATGAAATAGGACTGATACCCATAGCACAAAAAGATGTGTCGATAATGGTGACGAACTTTACTTTAGACCCCATCGAAAATAACAGCGGATAAACCCCGTAAGTCATGCTTCGTCTGCTTACACCTGCAACAGAAATTCACAGGAAATGTCGACATTTTACATTCATTTACGTCACAGAGTGCTTTTATAGCTCTCGATTAATCCTGCCTAGTAGCGATTATTTTGCACGTACATCAGTTATTCTATGATGCCGCTTTTTCGATGAGTCACGTTGCAACGAAACCAACATTAAGGTTCAAATGGCTCTGAGCCCCATGGGACTTAACATCTGAGGTCATCAGTACCCTAGAACTTAGAACTACTTAAACCTAACTAACCTAAGGACATCACACACACCCACGCCCGAGGCAGGATTCGAACCTGCCACCGTAGCGGTTGCAGTGACTTCTATTCATACCTATTAGGCAAACCTGAGTTGCTGAATGAAATTTCATCTTCGAAGAAATATGATTGCAGTGTGGAATCCACAAAACCATAAATTCCTTGTGTTCACTAAGAACTTTTTTTTGTAGTGATTCTTACTGTATGTCTTTCTACATTCTGTGTTATAAATCTTACATTTCTTAATAAGTAAATTTCTGAAAACTTGAAACATACTTCTTTCCATTTTTCCATTCTTTGTTTGGTTTTGTATACACACACACACACACACACACACACACACACACACACACACACAAATATCAGTGAAGGCTATATTTGTAGGGGAAGAAGAAATGTTAGCATTAAAAGTGATATTTAACGAGAAATAAAAATTGTCCCACTTTTTGGCCAAGAAAATGTATGAAAGTCCCACTTTTGTTCGAAGAAAATATGGTCACCAACTGTTACCACAACTTCTTTGTTAATTTCTATATATACCTTTGACATTTTATTGTTCTTATTGTGGTTGATTTTCACTTTCAGACAGGCTGTTTAAAATTCTTCCATTCATTGTTCAAAAATGGCTCAAATGGCTCTGAGCACTATGGGACTTAACAGCTGAGGTCATCAGACTCCTAGAACTTAGAACTACTTAAACCTAACTAACCAAAGGACATCACACACACCCATGCCCGAGGCAGGATTCGAACCTGCGACCGTAGCGGCCACGCGTTTCCAGACTGAAGCGCCTAGAACGGCTCGGCCACACTGGCCGGCCCAACATTAAGAAAAGTATACTTCCAGTGTGGGTGGTTTCATATAATACAGAAGAATAAATTTCGTTCTAGCACATATTGTCAACGGCCTTGCCGCGGTGGTAACACCGGTTCCCATCAGATCACCGTAGTGAACTTCTGTCGGGCTTGGCTAGCACTTAGGTGGAGGACCGTCTGGATCTATTGAGGGCCATTGACAAGTGGGGTGCACGCAGCCGTTGTGAGGCCAATTGAGAAGCTTCTGGACTGAGAAGTAGCGGCTCCAATCACGATCACCGACAACGGCCGGGAGACCGGTGTGCTGACCACATGATCCTCCCTAGCCGCATCCACTGACGCCACTCGATAGAGGATGACACGTGGCTCGATCGGTACCGTTAGGCCTTCCGAGGCGTGTTCGGATGGGGAGGATATACAGGGTGTTACAAAAAGGTACGGCCAAACTTTCAGGAAACATTCCTCACACACAAATAAAGAACAGATTTTATGTGGACATGTGTCCGGAAACGCTTAATTTCCATGTTACAGCTCATTTTAGTTTCGTCAGTATGTACTGTACTTCCTCGATTCACCGCCAGTTGGCCCGATTGAAGGAAGGTATTGTTGACTTCGGTGCTTGTGTTGACATGCCACTCATTGCTCTACAGTACTAGCATCAAGCACATCAGTATGTAGCATCAACAGGTTAGTGTTCATCACGAACGTGGTTTTGCAGTCAGTGCAATGTATACATTTGCGGAGTTGGCAGATGCCCATATGATGTATGGATTAGCACGGGGCAATAGCCGTGGCGCGGTACGTTTGTATCGAGACAGATTTCCAGAACGAAGGTGTCCCGACAGGAAGACGTTCGAAGCAATTGATCGGCGTCTTAGGGAGCACGGAACATGCCAGCCTACGACTCGCGACTGGATAAGACCTAGAACGACGAGGACACCTGCAATGGACGAAGCAGTTCTTCGTGCAGTTGACGATAACCTTAATGTCAGCGTCAGAGAAGTTGCTGCTGTACTAGGTAACGTTGACCACGTCACTGTATGGAGAGTGCTACGGGAGAACCAGTTGTTTCCGTACCATGTACAGCGTGTGCAGGCACAATCAGCAGCTGATTGGCCTCCACGGGTACACTTCTGCGAATGGTTCATCCAACAATGTGTCAATCCCCATTTCAGTGCAAATGTTCTCTTTACGGATGAGGCTTCATTCCAACGTGATCAAATTGTAAATTTTCACAATCAACATGTGTGGGCTGACGAGAATCCGCACGCAATTGTGCGATCACGTCATCAACACAGATTTTCTGTGAACTTTTGGGCAGGCACTGTTGGTGATGTCTTGATTGGGCCCCATGTTCTTCCACCTACGCTCAATGGAGTACGTTATCATGATTTCATACGGGATACTCTACCCGTGCTGCTAGAAAATGTGCCTTTACAAGTACGACGCAACATGTGGTTCATGCACGATGGAGCTCCTGCACATTTCAGTCGAAGTGTTCGTACGCTTCTCAACAACAGATTCGGTGACCGATGGATTGGTAGAGGCGGACAATTCCATGGCCTCCACGCTCTCCTGACCTCAACCCTCTTGACTTTCATTTATGGGGGCATTTGAAAGCTCTTGTCTACGCAACGCCGGTACCAAATGTAGAGACTCTTCGTGCTCGCATTGTGGAAGGCTGTGATACAATACGCCATTCTCCAGGGCTGCATCAGCGCATCAGGGATTCCATGCGACGGAGGGTGGGTGCATGTATCCTCGCTAACGGAGGACATTTTGAACATTTCCTGTAACAAAGAGTTTGAAGTCACGCTGGTACGTTCTGTTGCTGTGTGTTTCCATTCCATGATTAATGTGATTTGAAGAGAAGTAATAAAATGAGCTCTAACATGGAAAGTAAGCGTTTCCGGACACATGTCCACATAACATATTTTCTTTCTTTGTGTGTGAGGAATGTTTCCTGAAGGTTTGGCCGTACCTTTCTGTAACACCCTGTATATGTATTACAACGGAAAGTAAAAAATCTCGCTTGGAACAAAACTGGTACACGACGATGGCAGTTCACGCGGTCAGAGCGTCAACGAAGGGCGTGCCAGTGGCCGACACTACGTCACTCAGTCGGTGACGTCACCGCACGGTAAGTTAGCGCCAGCGATGTATCTCGCCGCACCAAGGGCGATCAGCGATCAGGGAGGCAGCTGCGGTCGTGAGGTCCCACGCTTTACGGCGTGTCGGCAGCGAGGACGCGGAAAAAAGGACGCAGCGGCAAAAAGAAGTCCCGGGAGCAGGAATTCGATCTCGCAGTCTGCCAGTGCGAGGCCGGCGCGGGTCGCGACCTGTGTCGGCGAATCTTTATAGCTCGAGGCGCACGTCAAACAAGAAGGAAGTGCTCCTACCAGAAATGAAGGTTCTTACTCGAAATCTACGTCATTCGAGGTCAGCTAGTGTCTGAAATATCAATGAAGCAAAACTATATTGATCTTGCCGACGTCAGGATGTAGTGGTGTCTGTTTCTCAAAAATGTTTATAGATTATTACTTTTCTTCTCTCGATAACTTTCTCACAGGACGGATGCCCGTACCTCTTTGTGAAATGTTTCATGACAAAAACACCCACCAGCTATTTGAAGGACAAAACCTTCCATGCCCCCTTGGTCCCAAGGTAGCATTACTGTCTAACCACCGTCCAAGAAGCTGCTCCAGGCGGGTGTAAATTGAATGTGCACAACGGAGAGTAATAAACGCTAAAATGAAGATTTGGTCCTGTCTGACTACCTCCTGAAGCATATCTTAGGATCTCTTAATTCTATAAATTACAATCTAAACATAAATGAATGATGAAGGCAACTAATCCTACTAAATGATAAACGTTGCTTCTGCTTATATATTTATTGTAGATTAAGAAAAACCCTTTATATTACAAAGTTTACATTTCTTAAGTAAAATTACTAATCGGTTGCCCAACTCTGCCCCTGCCCCTTATTATGAGTACAGTCTAATATCAATAACGCGAAATGACTGACATCACTACGTACCAAACACTATAAGACACTACTTTCAAAGATGATCTATGGTGGTGTGGAACCTCAGGGGAAATAAACTAACGTGATCACAGCTGTTTAGCTTTTATAACCCTAATAAGCCGAAGCAATTTGCGATATCACTGTATGTACTGCGTCCGGTGCGTCGAAGTGATGGTTCTCGTACTCGTCTGCGACGATGGAAAAACTCCAGCCACAAATAAACTCTTTCAAACACTAGGATGGCAAAAGGCGGTCCTCTGACTAATATACTCTAATACTGTCTTCTCCTCTCTGTGGTCTACGGACGAGAAATGCGAACTCCCAGCCACAAGGACGGAGTTCAGATAACGTCTCAACGTTAAGTATAGGCGGTGGAAGTGCTCTCAATTACTGAACGCTGCGTACTCAACGACGACTTCCAACCCAGAGGTGCGGTCCAGAATCGTATAGGTTCGCAACAGTACACTTCCTAACTGTTCTAACTATAAACTCCACTGACAGCAAAGACAACAAGTCCGTGTGTACCAACAAAAACTGGTATCGAGCAACCGTCACACACGGGCGCTCACAACGGAAGACTACGTCTCTCCAGCGCTGGCTTCCCAGCAAGGTTGGCTCCCCACCATCGTAATTCCGAAAACGAATCATATTCCCGAAACCACGGAATATTCTCCCTCTTTACAGATTCTTCCGAACGCCGACCAACCACATTTTAGTCTTTTGTCGTCCAGCGCGGAAAGTTTGCGAGGAAAAACCTATACTCGCACAATGCTACGCTTCTGAGAAAAAATCCTAGGAAATAACCCAGCCTACGTGGTTTTCGAGGTGCCGCTTCTTCGTTCCTCTCACCTGCGTCCAAGATTTTCAGCGTTCGGAATTATTATCCTGTTATCTTTCCGGCTCCTGCTACAATAGCGGCCGGCCGTCGCCCTATTGTGTTCCAGAGCTCCGGTGCCACGACGTCCGTCTAGCTGCTTCCTGTGTTTAAGCAGGACCAACACCTGTGCGGGCCTTCCACCCAGAGCTTGCGTTCTGCCTGCCGTTTCATCTCCACTGGCGTTCCAACCTCTACTAGTATAGGCAGTCGTTCATTACGCCGTTTTTATACTAAAAACGCTCCGTCAACTTTCATGCAATAAGCGTTAACAGTTATTTGCAAGGCATACGTGACAATGTCAGTCTCCTTTAAATATTCATATATACAGTGTACAACATATCAAATGATACCTAATTGTGTTTGCAGATCACGGCAAAGTAAGTGGATGAGTTCTGATAAGGTGCGAAATTATAGCCACCGTACAACCGGCATGGGTGGTTGGCTAATTTCGAGGAACAGGACCAAGCAGCAAGGTCATCGGCCCCATCGGATTAGGGAAGGAAGTCGGCCGTGCCCTTTCAAAGGAACCATCCTGGCATTTGCCTGAAGTGATTTAGGGAAATCACGGAAAACCTAAATCAGGAGGGCCGGACGCGGGGTTTGAATCGTCATCCTCCCGAATGCGAGACCAGTTCGTTAACCGACAGGCGCCTCATCGCTCGGTCCACCGGCATGAGTGAGGCTTTTAAGGATCCATTAATATGTATCACTATGTTTGTCCACACAGAAACACAATTAAAAAGGACAGAAACTATGAGATCTTACACCCCCAATGGCGTCAACGGTTCTGTCTTTTCTTTATCTCTTGGAACGCAACAAAAAACTTCTTTGGTCACTCTACCATCCACTCCCCTTGCTGCGTTTCAGTTTCACTAAGTGCCATTTTGAGGACTTAGATTCGATTTCTGGTAGTGGCAAAGATTTTTGATAAGTGGGAAGATAGGAACGCAGTACTCTCAACTTCGTGACGACAACTGAACCGCCACTTCCAAAAGAAATAGCGACTGTGTCTGGAAAGTTCACATTAACGTACGAGAGAGCGGTATGCTAACCATTTGTTCCTTCTTACTGACTGTCGACAACGGCGTTGGCAGAATTTGTCACAACAGTAGATGGGAGGCATTAAATGGTGCCCTGAGCGTGATTGCTGCAGGCAAATGAGAAACTAACACCCTGAAACAACAGCCCCACAGGAATGAAGGTTTTTATTCGTGAATACAAAGAACTTCCTGTGGAGGGCAACCACAGCTCTGAGATATCGTGAATAACGATAAAAAACACTCAACACTCAATAACCATTTACATTATCATAAAAATTATCGCAAAAAAGTAAAAAATGATGAGGTGTTGGCAAAAGCCGCATAGCTGTATGAACGTGTGTTATTCGTAACTACCGGTCTCACGTCACTATAGACTCATCTTCGGGTCTATAATAGGGATATTTTAACAATGTAGATGGACAATTACGGGAAGCTATCCCCGTAAAGAGTCAAACAACATTGCTGGATTGTCATTTACTATTATTTTTTCGTGGACCGACAAAGTATGCAGAGTGTTTCCGTGAGAGCGGGCAAAAATGTAAAGGGACATAGAGAATGCTACTCTGAACAATTAGAGGTAGGGAACCTGGAGTCGGAGAAGCCAACTTAAGGAGATATGGAAGTAAACTTGTCTCCCATTTTGTCTCGCATTACTGTTTTCCAGCTTATTCACAAGTAACATGTGTACAAGTTTACATGTCCTGTGCTGTTTATTTACATGCGCATTCTTGGCTAGCAATGCAAGTGGCTACTTCATTGGGCCGTATCACATACCTGGCCGTCTGAATGGTCACCTGCACTTGAGGTTCGTGCAAAGAGTTCTACCTGAGTTGTTGTAGAACGTACCCTTGGCTGTTCCTGAGAGGACGTGGATACAACATGACGATGCACCACCTCACCTTCACAATGCTGTATTTCCTGGTCGCTGGATTCGGAAGGGTAGGTCCTATTTCATGGCCTGCGAGGTCGCCTGAGCTGAGCCCCCTAGATTATTTCCTAGCGGGTTATCTAAAGTCACTGGTGTATGAGACCACAGTCGATACGGAGATGGAATTAGTTGACAGAATTGGAGCTGCCTGTGACTGTGATTCGAAACACACCAGGGATATCTGTCAGCGTGCTTCATAATCTTGTTCGCCGACGTCATGCTTCCATTGAGTCTGACGACCGTCAGTTACAGCACATTTTGTATAATACAGTACAAATGGTACTTTCATTGTGTCAGTGATGCTATTTGCAATTAACTGTAACGAATGTAAATAAAAAACTAGACAGTAATGACTATTATCTCCTTAAGGGGAGGTTTACTATCTTTGGCCCGAAAAAAAGCATGTTCTTTGAGAATTTTTTTCTTGGGATTTGTTATAGATATCAATGTCGAATTTGGTCAAAATGGTTATTGATATTTCCTCTATAAACTAGAGTTTTTTCGACCGCAAATGTCGAAGAGCAAAGGCAGAAGTGCCGTCGGAACGAAACAAAATTTCGATGTAGGGACATAGTGCGATATGTCACAGGTCAGCCGGCTCGTCTGAAATCAAAATTGAGTTGACGTTAGCGAAGTAAGTAAGATTCTTTAGGAGTTGTACCTCGCTTAAGTTATTTGGACCATAGGAAACAAAATGGCGGCCGATTGAATAAAATAGAGCTTTTTTCACCGATTTTTCGACTTCGGCGGCCATGTAAAAATATTAAAGTTGATGGATCGGAATAAAAGTGGTTAAACTTCTAGACAATTTAGTTGGCTTCATCGGAAACAAAGAATCAAGCCAATCGGTTCAGTAGATTTGAAGTTACCATACCGCGCGATAAATAAAAGTCATTTCGAGAGAAACGCGTTTGAAGTTTCGACTACATATGAATGCAATATTATGCAACTTACGTTCAATCTGATATTCCGCGTCCATCAACTAGTCCTTCCTCTTCCTCACAGAGGGCGTTCTGCTCGATCTGGACTATCCTGCGCTGCTCCAGAGCCGCTCGTACAACCGGTGACAAGCGGTTTTCGGCCACTTGAATCCAGTGGTCGTCCGAATGCTTGGCGAACTGCATCGAATAGAGTCCCAGGGCGACGTCCTTTATTGTCATGGTCTTCATAATTGCTGAATACCCTTCGCTGAAGCTGCCAGGAAAGTCGCAATCTCCATAGTCTTCGCACTAGAATGCAAATGCTTGGGGGCTTACTTCCAAACACACGTGTTCAAACTTTTATTTGAATTTTGTGTGTTTCCTCCCAAGCACCGGTGCAATAAGTCGTCCTCCGAAAGAAAAAAACTGGTGCGTGAAAAAGGCCGATTTCAGGCAGGTGCATTTTTTTGGTCAACAGCGAATAACAAACATTTCCGTTCGGCATTCGGAAAAACTGTTTCAGAGATGGATTCTAAACACTTTTATGGATCCAAAAATGTAGTTTCAAAAAAATCGATTTTTTGAACCAAAAGATAGTAAACCTCCCCTTAAGGTGGGTTCTCCGACTCCAGGTTCCCTATCAGTGGAGTATCCTCTACGTCCTGTTAAATGTTTGCATGCTCTTAAGGAAGCACACTGTATATGTACTAACATATATACGAGGGGCGTTACTTAATGCAACACGTTTTTTTCTTGGTTAATTTCTGTTGAAAAAAATTCGGAATTTGCTGTGGGACATCATGGATTATTTTCTCTTTAGCCCTACAGTTCCGAAAGGTGGCGACGCCATACGTAACCTTCAAAATGACGTATGTAACGGAGGTGCAGTCCAGGAAGAGACCTGTCATTGAGCCTCTTTTGGCGGAACAGCAGAGCATCACAGATACTCGTAGCCGCTTGCAACACCTCGCTGTTCAACTGGACGTCTCTGCTGGTAGTGCTGACCCACTAGTCCACCAGTTGGGTTCTCATCCTGAGTGCCCGCTGGATTCCCCGCCGCCCAACAGAAGACTATAAAGAGCTACGAAAGACCATCTGTGTGGAATTGCTTGCGCGACACGAGGGTGATCGAGACAATTTTATGTGGAACATCGTCACAGACGATGAAACATGGGTACATCTCTTCGGGCCGGAAACAAAAAGGGAATCCATGGAGTGGCACCAGACCGCTTCTCCTCTGAAGTATAAGTTCATAGCCGCACCCTCAGCTGGTAAATCCATGGCGACGGTCTTCTGGGACTCTCAAGGGTTATATCTCCCTAATGCTGCAACGCTCAACATTGAAGTGTATTGTGGTATCGTCAGGGAAGTGAAGAAACGACTTCAGTGTGTTTGTCGCCACAGAAGTGCAAATAAATTCTCCTTCTGCATGACAACGCAAGCCCTCACGGAAGTCTGCGCAGGCGAGAGGGGCTCACGAAACTTCATTGGACTGTTCTTCCTCGTCCACCTTACAGCCGAGATCTTACACCTTCCGACTGCCACCTGTTTTGCCCAATGAAGAATGCACTTCGCATGAAGCGGTATGTGGATGATGGGGAGGTTACTGATACACCAAGGCGGTGGCACCGACGTCGACCAGTAGAGTGGTACCATGCTGATACACAGGCCCTCCCAGTAAGGTGGTGCGAGGCCGCCGCACTGAACGGAGATTATGTTGAAATATAGGGTTTTGCAGCATAAGAGTGAGAAATAATATGGTGGACAGGAATCCTGGATAAAACCAACCTGCTTTCATAAAAAAGAATGCGTTACGTTTCTTATCGAATGCCCATCGTATATATACGCTTAGGAAATATGCAGTTACTGTAATGGTTGACGTAGCGGGTGCGTTTGATATTGACTGATGGTCTGCAATGTTCGTCTGATTAGACATCTCCAAACTCACAAATGCCGTTACCATTGCCTCCTGGACTGCTGCAAACGACGAACGATTGATCAAGCTGGACAATTAAATAAGCGAAATGTAGTGATACACAATGATCCACCTGTGGTTCAATGTTTGCGATTTGATCAGCGATTCTTCGCTAGTCTTGTTGGATAGTGATAACTGTAAATCCACCGCAGACATATTCGTACGTCTACGTCATTAACAGAATCCAAAAAGGCTAGCGGAGATTTGGTGGCTAAATCCGAAACACTGGATCGCAGATGCAACATATTGTATGGTTACGTTTAGCTGTCCAGCTTGACATTTATTTGTTGATCCTTTTTCGTTCCCCCCAAGACAATAAATGGTTCAAATGGCTCTGAGCACTATGCGACTTAACTTCTGAGGTCATCAGCCGCCTAGAACTTAGAACTAATTAATCCTAACTAACCTAAGGACATCACACACATCCATGCCCGAGGCAGGATTCGAACCTGCGACCGTAGCGGTCGCTCGGCTCCCGACTGTAGCGCCTAGAACCGCGCGGCCACTCCGGCCGGCCCCAAGACAACAGGAAAGGTATTTTTTAGACTGAATATGTCTTAATGGTACGAATATTACAAACCACCAGGTGTCTTCAAAGGCACCAGTGGTTTCAATCAAATGGCTCTAAGTACTATGGGACAACATCAGGTGTCATTAGTCACCTACTTTGAACTACTTAAACCTAACCAACCTAAGGACATCACACACATCCATGCCCGAGGCAGGATTCAAACCTGCGACCGTAGCAGCCGCGTGGTTCCAGACTGAAGCGCCTAGAACCGCTCGGTCACAAGGGCCGGCGTGGTTTCAATCATTACGGTAAATGTGTATTTTTTCCTAGGTAGGCAGAGATAGAGGGGGGGAGAAGGGGTTGGGGGGGAGGGACGGAGTGTGGAGAGGTGGCCAGGGAGGGAGAGGGAGTTGCGGAGGGGGATTAATGGACTTTTCATCCATCTTTTCAGGGAGGAAATTTCAGTGACCCCAAATTTCACTTGATGCAATTTACAGGACACTCACCAGTGAGCAAAGGCCTTTACCAGCCTTGTGTGTGGTGGCTACCTGGAGTTGTGCTCTACCAAACCTGTGGTTCGGTAGTTCTGGTGTAGCACATAAATGACGTAGTAAATGGTACCATTACCGGTAGTAATGGTAGCATTGGCATGGAAAGGAACATAATTAAATCTATAAGAGAGAAACTGGGAGCAGATGACTTATCTTTGTTGTTTGTTTGTTTTGCACATAGTTCAGTGCTAGTCTAATAAGTATTTCTTATCCTTAGAAAACATAAATTGCATTTTATAAAAATTCTGTCACGGTTCGCGCTGCTCTCCCCGTCGGAGGTTCTAGTCATCCTTCGGGCATAGGTGTGTGTGTGTTATCCTTAGCGCAAGCTAGTTTAGGATAGGTTAGATAGTGCGTAAGCCTAGGGACCGATGACCTCAGCAGTTTGGTCCCATAGTCCTTACCACAAATTTCCAATTTCCAAAAATTCTGTGTTTTGATGAAAACAAACTAATTACTTTTGATGCAAGAATAGTCTACATGCACAAATATAAAAAAAATCTATATAATTATTTTTGCAAGTTTGTACTCAATAGAAAGTTCTTCGTCACGATCAAAGGGAAGAGTTTCTTGTTATTATCAATAAGTGTGAAAGTTGTTAATGAACAACGGAAACATGTTTTACGTCAGCTCGACGAAGTAGTAAAGCAATGTTTCATATGTTTTTTAACTTTACCTTTTTCAGGAAATTGTGTTTTCTTACTGTATGCGCTAGATCTGTACTTTTTTTCACCACAACATCCTTCTGTTTCACATTACAAATCAACTTTCCAATGGAATCTGAATTAAGCATTGATAGTTTCAATTTTCCTATAAATACTGTTTACTTTTAAGTAACAGGCGGGAGGATAACTATGTAGAACAAAAATGTTCCGTAACTTACACATCCAATTGTATACCTTCACTCAGTTTCCAGACAGTTCATCACTTCCAGTTTCTAGGGGAAACTAGTAAGAAACTAATTGTATATGAAAACAAAACGATCGAAATGAGGTAACGTCCGACAGGTATGCAACACACTTAACACAAAAGTAAAACAGTTGCGAACTTAACAGACAAATGCTGCTCGAGAAACTACCATAGTCTACGGTTACTTGCGAAAGTCTACAGCAGTGTGTTTCAAAATTTTTGAATACGCGTCCCCTTTCCAAGTAAAAATATTCTGGCGACCCCCAGAACCATAATCAAAGTATGTCAGCGATTTCAAAGGCAACGTTTTTAATTTTCTTTCTAGTGATACTATACTGCCGGCCGCTGTGGCCGAGCGGTCCTAGGCGCTTCAGTGTGGAACGGTCGCAGGTTCGAATCTTGCCTCGGGGATGGATGTGCGTGATGTCCTTAGGTTAGTTACGTTTACGTAGTTCTAAGTTCAAGGGGACTGATGACCTCAGATGCTCAGAGCCATTTGAACCATTTGATACTATACTGATCGAGAACTCAAGTGCAACGGGAAAAGAGGTCGCAGTGTTCTGCGGGCAGAGATATAATTATATTCTACATCTACATCTACATTTATACTCCACAAGCCACCCAATGGTGTGTGGCGGAGGGCACTTTACGTGCCACTGTCATTACCTCCCTTTCCTGTTCCAGTCGCGTATGGTTCGCGGGAAGAACGACTGCCGGAAAGCCTCCGCGCGCGCTCGAATCTCTCTAATTTTACATTCGTGATCTCCTCGGGAGGTATAAGTAGGGGGAAGCAATATATTCGATACCTCATTCAGAAACGCACCCTCTCGAACCCTGGACAGCAAGCTACACCTGATGCAGAGCGCCTCTCTTGCAGAGTCTGCCACTTGAGTTTGCTAAACATCTCCGTAACGCTATCACGCTTACCAAATAACCCCGTGACGAAACGCACCGCTCTTCTTTGGATCTTCTCTATCTCCTCTGTCAACCCGACCTGGTACGGATGGAGGAGGTGATTAGTGTTTAACGTCCCGTCGACAACGAGGTCATTAGAGACGGAGCGCAAGCTCGGGTGAGGGAAGGATGGGGAAGGAAAGCGGCCGTGCCCTTTCAAAGGAACCATCCCGGCATTTGCCTGAAGCGATTTAGGGAAATCACGGAAAACCTAAATCAGGATGGCCGGAGACGGGATTGAACCGTCGTCCTCCCGAATGCGAGTCCAGTGTGCTAACCACTGGGCCACCTCGCTACCTGGTACGGATCCCACACTGATGAGCAATACTCAAGTACAGGTCGAACGAGTGTTTTGTAAGCCATCTCCTTTGCTGATGGACTGCATTCTTTGCCGCAGTAAAGGCGCGGGCGTGAGGAGGGCTCAGCGCGACACAGTCGCGCATTTCCGGTCACGACAATCTGTTGTCCGATTACGCCAGCAAGTACGGATGTGATTATTGTCTTCGCGCTTCGCTCTGAGCGAGCATAAAATTGACCGATCCCCTAAGCAAGGCGTTGCGACCCCCCCAGGGAGTCGTTACCCACAGGCTGAAAAACATTGGTCTACAGTATCTTGGGGCAGTTTTACAACTCAAGCACTACCTCAGTGCCTGTGTCCACAGCACGTGGTCTAGTGGCTAGCGTTGATGCCTCTGGACCGCGGGGTCCCGGGTTCGGTTTCCACCCGGGTTGGTAAATTTTCTCTACCTGGGAACTGGATGTCTGGGTTGTCTTCAACATTTCATCATTCATGAAACTGGCTAGACTGGACTGTGTAAAGACGGACTTCGTACGGCTGCTGATGACCGCGCAGTTGTGCGCCCCACAAACCAAACATATTCATCAGTGTTCGTAATAGCGCGGCTTGCTTACGAAGAGCACTAGGAAGCCAGCAACTTGTGGCGACCTTTCACTTTTTCCTCCTCCTTCCGACACACAGCCCTCGTCCCCGTTCGCCCTGTCGTCTGCCGCGAGCACCTGCGCTGAGTGACGACTCGTCCCGCGAATTGCCCGCTGGTCGCAATTAGGGAGCGCTTTAAGGCCGCCCGCGGGCCCGCGCCCGTAAATCGGCGCAGATAGCATCGCCACGGACGGCGCTGGCGCAGAAGCAGGCGGCACGCGAGCGGAAGCGGCCCACACCTACCCCCTGCCCCCCCCTCCCCCACCCCTTCCCCTAAACGCTGACGGCGGGCGCCGCACGCGCTAGTGGCGCCGCGGGTAACGGAAGACCCAATTAAGAAAAGTGCGCCGCGTTTTTCATTTTGGCGAAAACCGGAGGCACCATCAGAGTCACAAAATGAGGACTCCTGCGTAACATCACACCGGCGGGTGGGAGCTGCAGTTATTTCAGACCCCGGCACCGTGTCACAGTGTCCTAATGAGCATCTGATACCCTCACAGTTGCAGAAAAGTTCACCCTACTCGTACATCGGGACGACCTGCGCCGCCGAAGTTCAGCCCACGAAGCACGTGACATCCATAGTTTACGGAAGTTTAAAGCAGTTGAGCATAGATGTTAAAATGAATAAAACCGATGAACATATAACTGAATGGAATTTCGTTAATCCGCTACAGCTGTATTTATTGAAGTCCTTGTAGGGTCTGCAACCACTAATGTAATGTTTAGAATCCATTACACCATCTGAAGAAGACAATTTTAAAACTTTAGATTAAGCTTATCCATTACGGATAGTTTAGAGCCCGTGGCTGTTAATTGAATGTCAGTACATAAAACTGCAACCAGTCACTTTTTTGGATAGTTACTTTAGTATTCCATGAACCGGTTTTCGAGCATTTTCAGGTTCAGCTTCACATTCTTTTGTGGAAGTTACATCGCTATTTCTAGCATAATGCTGGGTGCTGTCTTTATGCCAAGAAGACGGATCACGCTTTAATGTAACACCATGATTATTGTTTGTCTCTCGATATGGATGCAAAATTTTGTTTTGTGCTTACTGCGACAGTTTAGGCGGCTTTTTTCCATTAGTGTCCGTCTGTCTGCCGGCCGGGGTGACCGAGCGGCTCTAGATGCTTCAGTCGGGAACCGCGCGACCGCTACGGACGCAGGTTCGAATCGTGCCTCGGGCATGGATGTGTGTGATGTCCTTAGGTTAGTTAGGTTTAAGTAGTTCTAAGTTGTAGGGGACTGATGACCTCAGAAGTTAAGTCCCATAGTGCTCAGAGCCATTTGAACCTTTTTTTTCTGCTTCCATTTTGATGGCCAACTGGTACATCACTACACACACTTTTACACAATCTGTATTCATTTACACTGTGACAGCGAAACTTTGCCAGAATCCACCATGTGCTATACAAGAGCTGCTTGTAACAAAGATTTTGGCAAAAAGATATGGCATAGGCCTACTTTGCTAAGAGATGTAATTTGCTCTTGTTTACTTGCTCTTGTTTACATGTATTAGTCGATATAAGGGCAAATATTTTATTGAGACTGGCGATAACATGAGAGCACAAAATAAAATAAATAAATGACTTACTACAAGAAAAAATTTCAAGTGATCTGACGTCTTATTTCAGTACATATATTAACGTATAATACAGTCAATTTATGAGCAATTACTTTAATCAAGATTGGCATTAACGTGAATGACCAGGAAAACAGACTGTGTAAAAGTGTGTGAAGTCATGTACCAACTGCCCATCAAAATGGAAGCAGACAGATGGCCACCCATACTGTCGCAGTAAGTACAAAACTAAATTTGGCATCCGTATCGACAGGTAAACAACAGTCGTGGCGATACATTAAAGTGTGTTACATCTTCACAGTGTTCACAGAGCCAGCACCCAGCATTATTCTAGAAATAGCGATGTAACTTCCAGAAAACCGTCTGAAGATGACCTGAAAAGGTTCGAAAACCGGTTCATGGAATAATAAATAACTATTCAAAAAAGTGACGTTGCAATAATTCGTATTTACAATTTTAAAACTGTTGAAACCAAGGTCAAGGGTTCCAATAGTCCTTCACTTGCAAATAGTTGGCTGATTTTTTTCGAACTCTCGAAGTCTAAGAAAACAATCACAAATTCGACCAGTTCAATTGAAACCCCTTGCGACTTATTTTTGTATCTAATTACCATTTCAGCAATACTTGTCGTGTTTATCAGTTTTCAGTGAAGTATTTCCTTTCCCGCTTAAAAGACAAATGTCATTCTTCATTAAACATCAAAATTTGCTGGCACCTGTATTTAGTTCACGTCAGCTGTCCAACAAAACAAATGTATTTTTTTAAATAAAATTATTAACTGATTACTCATTAAACGCAGCCACATTTCTCAGTGTCCTCCAAATGACTGGAACAGAAGCTGGAACTGCGCAACGTTCATCGAAACGGCACGACAGTCGGTTGGTGTGGCAGCATGCGAATGATCCGAGTTCCTCCAGTGTTGTGTGAGTTGCACAATTTATTCACAGCCAGGTGATGATTTCTCAGTTACGTTTAATTTCATTCTCATGTGGACAGTAAAGTGAGCCGTGAATTCAGCAATAGAACCCACCGGGACTAAACTGATAGGATGGACTGTGAGCGAGTAGGCCTACGAGCGCAGTTTGTTACACTAATCATGGTACATGAGATCATGTTGTTTATGTGTTACACTTATTCGAATGTTAACTACTAGCCTGTAAAACAAGTTTATTGTCTTCGTGGTAAGCTTTAGCTTTTCAATTCGATTTCGTGGCCCTGAGGGATGAACGGAAGCGGACGCAGCTATTCGCGAAAGATGTGTGAGAATTGCTGCACTGCAGCTTCTTTGATTTGTGATTTCCTTTGCATGCTGGTAATTGCCTATCCATCCAGGATCCACAGCCCTCTAGAAATGGAAAACCAGCGTATAGGTGTTTTTCGACCAAAGGCAGGTGCTCCTTTCTGACGAAACTGGTTATAGTCATCTTCTTTGGATTCGAATTTGAATATTTATAGTATAAAAGAGTTACTCTGATAACGCCAGTAAAAGTACCGGTAAAACTTTACTATGCGCCGTCCTTGTTCTAAATTCGAAGTGTGTGTTGATACGTCTGCTGTGAGTGGTCATGGGAACTTAAGATGGCGGAACAGCTGATTTGTGTAGCTAGTGACACAACGGATGTTTTAGTTAGTTTTCTAGGAACGTTCCAGATCACACGAGAATATTCGAGATCATCATGTATTTCATGTGACTAACAGTTTTTGTTTTTTGTTACAAAAAACATTATTTTTAAAGTGGTATTTTACGTACCTATTCGATAGGGTGGCCCCATATTAGTCTAGTATGATATATCTTTCATCGATATGCATTAAGAAGGACAATAAAACACAGAGACTAACCAATACGCCAGCAGCGACTAAGCAGCGCTGCTGAAGGGCGATTGCAGTTATCACAGGCCAGGGAACTGTGCTGGAGTACTCGTTATTCTTCGTGTGCCTGTTGAAACATATCAATAAAATTAATATCGCAATAGGTAATTTAGGACCGCTTTATAGAGTAGGCACGCAAAAATCTGCTATAAAACTAATTTTGTTTGTGATGGCAAAAAACCGATGCTTTCCATCGACAGTGGGCGCCGTATGGGAGACATTAAGAGTAGTATTTATTTGGACTGACACGGAGACACATTGACATCATCATCTTTATACCGGGAACAGTCGCAGTCCTCGGACGGCCTTTTTTAGAATCTACGCCATGCTGCTTAGCGGAACACATGAAACGTAGCCTGTTGTACTCTCTGCGCTGTTTTCTTTTGGAGTGTGTCAGAACACTTTTGTTGTAGATTGACAAAACTTTTCAAATTAAGTAATCTTTGAGACAAAGAGTATTATCTGGATACCGTTCTGATACTAGATGATACATATATCTCCGTGCTTTCAACAGATTCGAATACACTACTGGCCTTTACAATTGCTACACCAAGAGGAAATGCAGATGAGAAATGGGTATTCATTGGACAAATATATTATACTAGAACTGACACGTGATTACATTTTCGCGCAATTTGGGTGCATAGATCCTGAGAAATTAGTACCAAGAACAACCACCTCTGGCCGTAATAACGGCCTCGATACGCCTAGGCATTCAGTCAAACAGAGCTAGGATGGCGTGTACAGGTACAGCCGCCCGTGCAGCTTCAACACGATACCACAGTTCATCAGGAGTAGTGACTGGAGTATTGTGACGAACCAGTTGCTTGGCCACCATTGACCAGACGTTTTCAATCGGTGAGAGATCTGGAGAATGTGCTGATGTGCTGGCCAGGGCAGCAGTCGAACATTTTCTGTATCCAGAAAGGCCCGTACAGGACCTGCGACATGCGGTCGTGCACTATCCTGCTGAAATGTAGGGTTTCGCAGGGACCGAATGGCGAGTAGAGCCACGGGTCGTAACACATCTGAAATGTAACGTTCACTGTTCAAAGTGCCGTCAATGCGAACAAGAGGTGACCGAGACGTGTAACCAATGGCACCACATACCATCACGCCGGGTGATACGACAGTATGGCGATGACGAAAACACGCTTCCAATGTGAGTTCACCGCGATGTCGCCAAACACGGATGCGACCATCATGATGCTGTAAACAGAACCTGGATTCATCCGAAAAAATGACGTTTTGTCATTCGGGCACCCAGGTTCGACGTTGAGTACACCATCGCAGGCGCTCCTGTATGTGATGCAGCGTCAAGGGTAACCGCAGCCGTGGTCTCCGAGCTGGTAGTCCATGGTGCTGCAAACGTCGTCGAACTGTTCGTACAGATGGTTGTTGTCTTGCAAACGTCCCCATCTGTTGACTCAGGGATCGAGACGTGGCTGCATGATCCGTTACAGCCATGCGGATAAGATGCCTGTCATGTCGACTGCTAGTAATACGAGGCCGTTGGGATCCAGCACGTCGTTCCGTATTACCCTCCTGAACCCACCGATTCCATATTCTGCTAACAGTCATTGGATCTCCACCAACGCGAGCAGCAATGTCGCGATACGATAAACCGCAATCGCGATAGACTACAGTCCGACCTTTATCAAAGTCGGAAACGTGATGGTACGCATGTCTCCTCCTTACACGAGGCATCACAACAACGTTTCACCAGGCAACGCCGGTTAACTGCTGTTGGAAGCTTTCCCCAGGTCAGCACGTTGTAGGTGCCACCACGGGCGCCAACCTTGTGTGAATGCTCTAAAAAGCTAATCATTTGCATATCACAGCATCTTTTTCCTGTCGGTTAAATTTCGCTTCTGTAGCACGTCATCTTCGTGGTGTAGCGATTTTAATGGCCTGTTGTGTAATTTAAACTGGTAAGTTGTAATGTGGACTACAAAATCAGATGATCCAAACGCAAAAGAAAACTAACTGCCCGTTGTTTGACGATTTGCGTTGTGCCGTCATTTCAATGGCACACTCATCGAGTGTTTGTGATAGGATGCTTCATAACTACCAATTAAAATTATTAAATGGAAGTAAAATCAAAGCGAATCTTTCGTTATATGAAACAATTTATAATCAACTGTAGAAATAAGTATTGCATCGTACATGAGAAAGATTTCGAGACAGCCAGAGACGCGGTTGGTTCCCGTCAGCTGGTACACAAGGAGTCTCATAACGAAGTAGAGAATTTTTCTGGGATGACAGGCAATTATTTGAAGTAAATGAACCTATTACGACGATAACCTACCTCCAAGTATAGTCGGTGCCCCCTGATCGTTAGGCAACCAGTGGTGTAGAATTGTATTTCAGTCGGTCTAGTTTCATACGTTCCAGTGGAGCACGCGCTCTGGTAGAAACGCTGTAGATCTTCCATTTGTTCATGGGGACCAGAATGAACGCTAAACCAGTACTCCGTTACTGAGAGTAATAAGAGTCTTCCGTTTTCACTGCATCTGAACGTCAATTCTAATCAAATATTGCACTGTCGGAGGTTTCTAAGAGAGAAAATTTCTTATTTGAATGCGCAGAAGATACGTTTGTAATGCGAATGCGAAATGGACGCACGGTAATCCACTTGTAAACGTTGTTGCTACACTGCTCCTCACTGTAACATAAGACTTGGAACCTATCTATTGAAACTGCACGCAATTATTAACTGGGATCTTCATTAACGTAAATAAAGAGCTGCCTAACATAATCTTCCATGTGCTGTGGTACAAGCTCTCTGTTCTAGTCCACTTTAGCCTCAATGCTGCTGAAGTACAAAGTGCGCTATGTGAACAACTATGGGTGCTGTGTCCTGCCTGGTTGTGAGCTGGAGGCTGTGACTGCGGCTCCGACTCTGTGGCACGCTGGAACTCACTCGGTGCGACAGACTCGAATTAACTCGGCGTAACAGGCTCGAACTAACTGGCCCTCCGATCTGCAGCGGCTATCCAAATACTGGCGGTCGGGTGCGCCTTCAGCGCGTTTCTTGCGAGTCTGTTTTTGGCCTCTGTCGATCTTCTTGTAACCTCTATGCCGTATGATGTGGTGGGGCCAGCTTACGTCAGCACAGAAGGAGCACAAAGTCTCCACTCACAACGCTGCCTCTACACCCCCCACCAGAAATGGAGAACTTCCACTGACGGAGGAGATAGAGAAGATCCAAAGAAGAGCGACGCGTTTCGTCACAGGGTTATTTCGTAACCGTGATAGCGTTACGGAGATGTTTAACAAACTCAAGTGGCAGACTCTGCAAGAGAGGCGCTCTGCATCGCGGTGTAGCTTGCTCACCAGATTTCGAGAGGGTGCGTTTCTGGATGAGGTATCGAATATATTGCTTCCCCCTACTTATACCTCCCGAGGAGATCACGAATGTAAAATTAGAGAGATTAGAGCTCGCACGGAGGCTTTCAGACGGTCGTTCTTCCCGCGAACCATACGCGACTGAAACAGGAAAGGGAGGTAATGACAGTGGCACGTAAAGTGCCCTCCGCCACAGACCATTGGGTGGCTTGCGGAGTATAAATGTAGATGTAGATGTGAATCACAATTGCCGTGAAGGTATGAAAGTAGAGGAATTTTCATTTTCTTGGTCGACAACAGTGTGATTTCAAGAAACAAGTCCTCCAAATGATACATAATAAGTCATCTGGTGCTCATGTTGTCACACATAACAAATCATCTGATACTCGGGTTCTCAGTGCTAGTTCCAACAATGTATGTCTACCAATCATACAGAAGTACTCAGTCGACAAAGATCTGTACCTAAAGACTGGAAAGATGCACAGGTCACACCAACACCCAAGAAAGGAAATAGGAGCAGTCCACTGAATTACACGCCCACCACTAATGTCTCGGAAAAAAAACCGAACTATTGAAAACAGTCAGCACGGATTCAGAAAACATCGTTCTTGTGAAACACAACTGGCTCTTCATTCACCGAAGAAATGAGTCCCATCGACAGGGGATCTCAAACTGATTCAGTACTTCTAGATTTCCAGAAGGCTTTTGATACCGTTTCTTACAAACCTGCCATCGGAGTATCGTTGCAGTTGTGCGACTGGCTTCATGATGACCTGCCAGAAAGGTCACAATTGGTGGCAACCAACAGAAAGTCATCAAGTAAAACAAACGCGATATCTGGCGTTCCCCAAGGAAGTTTTATAGGGCTCCGCAATTCCTAATTTTTGTACACGATTTAGGATACAATATGGGCAGCCCTCTGAGATAATGTTGTCATTTACCGTCTAGTCAAGTCACCAGAAGATCAAAATCAATTGCAAAATGATTTACATACGAGATCTGTGTGATGCCAAAAGTGGAAGTTGACCCTAAGCAATAAAATATGTGTAGTCATGCGTATAAGTACTAAAAGGAATCCTTTAACTTTGGGATACAAGAGAAATTACACAAATTTAAAGGCTGTAAACTCAACTAAGTACTTAGGAATTACAATTACTTACAACTTAAAGTGGAACAGTTTCACATAAAATGTGTGGTAGGTGATATAAAGACTGTGTTTTGTTGACAGAATACTAAAAAGGAGCCGGCCGGTGTGGCCGTGCGGTTAAAGGCGCTTCAGTCTGCAACCGCGTGACCGCTACGGTCGCAGGTTCGAATCCTGCCTCGGGTATGGATGTGTGTGATGTCTTTAGGTTAGTTAGGTTTAATTAGTTCTAAGTTCTAGGCGACTGATGACCTCAGAAGTTAAGTCGCATAGTGCTCAGAGCCATTTGAACCATTTGAACTAAAAGGGAGCAACAAATCTACTAAATAGATTGCCTGCTTTACACTTTTCTGTTCTATTCTGGATTACTGCTGCGCGCTATTGGATCCTTACCTGATAAGATTGACGAGGACATCGAAAAAGTTCAAAGGAGAGCAGCTCATTTTGTATTATGGCGGAGAGGGGGAGAGAGTGTCACCGATACGATACGCGATTTGGGGATGGCAGTCGTTAACACAAGGTCATTTATAGTTGCGTCATGATCTTTTTACGAATTTCAATCACCGGCTGCTTCCTCCGAATGCAAAAAAACGAAGGAATTTCCGTTCCATAATGCAGTACTAGCGTAATATGTTTTTGAACGTACAATTTACGATTTTGGGTTTCCATATATGACTTTCTATTTGAAATACTAGTGATTGTACAGATGTTTTGCGTCCGTTAAGTGATTTTATAGAGACCTAGGAGTTTTTGCCCTTCTTGAAACGTCTTTTGCTGCTGATTGATTGTGAAGTTACTATAGGCGTAAAGAGTAGGTATTGCTAGCGATGCACGAATTGTTATAACCTACTGATTGTCGATCTGCAAACAGGTTTTTTTGTATCGAGAGTACAACAATAATGTTTTCTCAGCTTCTCACCAATCTTGCTCATAAGCCCGTGGGGGTTTCCTCCATCCCTCCACATTTGAGAAGCATTTACCCAAGCCGTAGTGTGAGACGAGTTTGAACTTCAGTGTGTGTGTCAAATCCGGCATAAATGATTCGTTTTGTGGGTAGTCAATCAGTGTTTTTTAACTGCTCAAACTCATATAAAAACCCTCCTTACCACCTCATCTGCTTCGTTTATTTCGTTTTGCTTGTGCTTAGTGATCTTTGTCACTACAATGGCACTGTGATGGCCACTCACTTTTCTCGTTGCTGACCAGCCATTCAAGACCATGTCTGTTTTGGTACCAGCAGTTATATTTGTTTCGTGGTTGGGTTACTTTACTAGGTGTTTAAGGCAGTTCTGTAAGAAACAGTTACATAAGGTTACGGAAGCGCATGGAGATCGTAATGAGTTGTTTGGACGCAGTCTACGTGTTTATTGTGATGTCGTCAGTCATGCGACCACACCGCCGCTTGAGAGATCGATCCGCCGGACGCGATTCTCTCGATAAACGGAACAGAATAACGGCTGTGCTAGCCAAAGAATACACAGCCAGTCGCAATATTTATGCTCGCCGCGAGGCGCCGCAATCCTACTTCATGTGTAGCATGAGTGTAGTGCAGTTCGTAGACGCGCTCAGTGGTCAGCCAGCGCAGATGTTAGTCAGTCATCGTCGGCAGCTCAGTCGTCGTTGCTGCCATCAAGTCTTTGTAGCCCAGTTGTAAAGTTCCGTAATTGTACTAAAGTAAAGCAACAGTACTAAGTTGGCAGTTATAAACAATTCTTCGTTCTGTCATGACGACAGTCAAGTTAGTCTTCAAATTCACCGGATTCGACATTCACGATTACGAGAGATTAATTGGTCACATCAAGCTTTGTGACTTGTAAATTATGTCATTCTACAGATGCATAGTCTAGTCGCGTCTTCTATTATTGTCAACCAACAGATCATGGACTACAACAAAGTTAAGTAATAAATACTTTCTTATTTTGTACTCTTGCTCGCTTCCCGCGCCCGGGTTCGATTCCCGGCGGGGTCAGGGATTTTCTCTGCCTCGTGATGACTGGGTGTTGTGTGATGTCCTTAGGTTAGTTAGGTTTAAGTAGTTCTAAGTTCTAGGGGACTGATGACCATAGATGTTAAGTCCCATAGTGCTCAGAGCCATTTTTTTTTTTTTTTTACTCTTGCTAATTATTTGTGTTTTCCTTTTGTAGCTAACAAGCAATCTTGGCATAGTTTCCACCTCCTTGGCTACCTCATATTTGCTACTTCTTGTTGATGGACTCGGTTATGGTGGAAGATCGAGAGCCATCATTTATAACAACATAAACGAGTGAAATTATAGAGAAATCGACAGAAAATAATCACCTACCCCTCATGCGTATGATACATCGATAACTGTAAGAAATTACGCTGTCGTATGTCATTAACTAGCCTGTTGTTGTCATACACTAATATCATTAGAGCTCTCTTCTCCGTCTGTTGGGGTGTCGTGTGATACCTTTTACGTTACATTCAATGACACTGTTATGATTATTTCCAATTATCTAGCAATAAACGCCGTCGAAGCACGAGAAAAATGATTCAAAGAGCCTCTAAGCAAAGGTTACAAGTCCCGTTATTAACTACAGATTTCTGGAAAGAAGAATAATGATCTTCTTTAGTGTACGTCTTACAGAACAGTTGTCTATGTAGCAGCGCAGTGTCTGCTTAACAAATGAACGTTGCGTATGAGAACAATGCGCATGCTTCTGACGTCACATGCATTGTTGGATACTTTCGCCGAGTCGTTAAGCGAAAAATTTATAAAACATCCGTTGTAACAATACACTTGCCCTACAACAAAGGTAGCATTCGCCTACCGACACGAAACGTTTTACCAGAGAGCCGGACATGATGACGGTTAGCAACGCTAAATATGCCTTTAGGTGGCGCGACCAAATTATCCGCCCTCCTGTTTTGGCGTTTGAGGTCAAACACCGCCGTCGTTTTTCCGTGCGCGTCTCAAAGCAAAGGACATGCCGCCCTTCCTTTTGGAGAGAATGTCAAATAAAATTACTGGAACTTTTTGGGGTTCCGTGGAGGTATAATGTGGATTCTTCCTTCAGCGATTACTCTGGGATTTAGCAAAAATCTCTAACCGCTTCTCTGAATCGTCTCACTCCCAGAAGATCTGCCCGAAACGCCAGCGTCAAGATGTTACAGAAAGATGCGTTTTTCGCTTTAGCAAAAGCTCTATTAATCACAGTATCCTTGCGATTTCTCATAATTTCTAGTGGCACTTAAAAGTAACTTATAGATGATATACGAACGTCATGGTGTTACACTACCCATTTCTTCCTTTCCAAGAGCAGGCCTGTTACGGAATATTGTACGACTTGTAAGTCCACATGCTTAACTTTTTGTCGACATACATCGTCTTCCGAAAAAGGTCATTAGACGAAGTTTGGATGTATGTCACAGCAATTTTGTCAGAAATCTTAGAGAAACTTTTTATCAGAGAAATGAGTTTTATAAACCCTTCGCGTGCACATTCAGTACATTATCTGATTTCAATCGAAGTTTCTCTTTCTGCGTCAGTACATTTTGCCATTCCCACAACCGCTTGCAAGTACTGCTAAACCGGATTTTGTTTCTCCATTACCACGTACACACAGATCTGAAAGTGCCACCACTTTTTTCTCTTTGTAAAATATCTGTTATATTTTAATGTATGTCTTGTGACGAACGGTAGAAGTGTATTCTCTTTTTCAGATGTGTAAAGTGTTGTATAGTATGCAATTTAAATATGACCTGAAAATGTTATTCTGTTTGTAAGCACCATGGTAAGCACTGTGTTTTCTTATCACCGCAGTTTCGACAGACAGAGATGTTAGAGAAGACGTATCTTGTGATGAAGTAGCCTCGCTGATGCCGCAATGAAGTCTACGGTCACCGCCGCCGCTACATCAAGACATCATGGACGATGGTTTTACTTTAATTTTTTTGGCAGAGTATATTAGAATTGTACAGGGTGATTCAAAAAGAATACCACAACTTTAGGAATTTAAAACTCTGCAACGACAAAAGACAGAGCTAAGCACTATCTGTCGGCGAATTAAGGGAGCTATAAAGTTTCATTTAGTTGTACATTTGTTCGCTTGAGGCGCTGTTGACTAGGCGTCAGCGTCAGTTGATGCTAAGATGGCGACCGCTCAACAGAAAGCTTTTTGTGTTATTGAGTACGGCAGAAGTGAATCGACGACAGTTGTTCAGCGTGCATTTCGAACGAAGTATGGTGTTAAACCTCCTGATAGGTGGTGTATTAAACGTTAGTATAAACAGTTTACAGAGAATGGGTGTTTGTGCAAAGGGAAAAGTTCTGGACGGCCGAGATCGAGTGATGAAAATGTAGCACGCATCCAGCAAGCATTTGTTCGCAGCCCAGGAAAATCGACTCGCAGAGCTAGCAGAGAGCTGCAAATTCCACAATCAACAGTATGGAGAGTCCTACGAAAAAGGTTAGTTATGAAACCTTATCCCGAGGCGATGGATCGGCCGCCAGGCAGCCCGTGACAGAGCACTTCATCACTGGCCTCCAAGAAGCCCTGATATTACCCCCTGCGATTTTTTCTTATGGGGGTATGTTAAGGATATGGTGTTTCGGCCACCTCTCCCAGCCACCATTGATGATTTGAAACGAGAAATAACAGCAGCTATCCAAACTGTTACGCCTGATATGCTACAGAGAGTGTGTAACGAGTTGGAGTATCGGGTTGATATTGCTCGAGTGTCTGGAGGGGGCCATATTGAACATCTCTGAACTTGTTTTTGAGTGAAAAAAAAACCTTTTTAAATACTCTTTGTAATGATGTATAACAGAAGGTTATATTATGTTTCTTTCATTAAATACACATTTTTAAAGTTGTGGTATTCTTTTTGAATCACCCTGTATTTATAAGTATATTATTGGCTTTAATTTTTAGGTGGTGACTTTTACTCTTTTGTATTTTTTATTAAGCTTGCTATTATATCTTGGTGTACATCCACGGTTTAATATGAGTAAACAGTAACATGTATTTTTAAACAGTAACATGTAGGGTGATAAAGTTCTGCGCTGGGAATCCACCGTTCGACAGTCTGCGACGTGCTGAAGGTCTCACAAGGGAACCTCCCCATCGCACCCCCCTCAGATTTAGTTATAAGTTGGCACAGTGGATAGGCCTTGAAAAACTGAACACAGATAAATCGAGAAAACAGGAAGAAGTTGTGCGGAACTATGAAAAAAATAAGCAAAATATACAAACTGAGTAGTCCATGGGCAAAACAGGCAACATCAGGAATAATGTGAGCTCAGGAGCGCCGTGGTCCCGTGGTTAGCGTGAGCAGCTGCGGAGCTAGAGGTCCTTCGTTCAAGTCTTCCCTCGAGTAAAAAGTTAATTCTTTTTATTTTCAGACAATTATTATCTGTCCACCGAATGTCACTGTGAATTGCAGTGCGTCAGGAAAAATTGACAAAAGACGAGTGAAAGACTTTAATGAACGTGTGATTGCTCCTTACGCGGACAAAGATTTTGCCTTACTCCTTGACAGCTGTACAAGACAGAAGGATCAGGCATTGTACAATTTTAGTGTGGGAGTAGACGTGATTACCATTCCTCCAGGTTGTACACCTCTTGTGCAACCGTTAGATGTGTTTGGTTTTCGGCAAGTGAAATACTTTGTGAAAACATTCTATGATTTTGCGAAGCTGCACAGGTACACAGAGCAGTATTGTTTACGTGATCGTGTGTCAATTATCAGAGTTCAGGTACTGACACATAATCAACTTCGCTCTCCAAAATTCCAGGACATGTTCAGATTTGCTTGGACATATGCAGGATTTGACAGTCTACACACGGAAAAATTAGAAAACGTTAAAAACATTAGTTTCACAGAGCACAGGGAAAACTGTGCGACTGTGAAACTGTTGCATTCATTTGTTGCAGTTTATGTGACAAACTCTTATGTTTTCATCACTTTTTTGGGAGTGATTATCACATCCACAAGAAAACATAAATCGGGCAAGGTTTACCCATTCGCTAAGTGTACAAGTTAGGTGGGTCGACAACATATTCCTGTCATGTGACGCACATGCCGTCACCAGTGTCGTATAGAATATATCAGACGTGTTTTCCTGTGGAGGAATCGGTTGACGTATGACCTTGCGATCAAATGTTTTAGGTTCCCACTGGAGAGGCACGTCCTTTCGTCTACTAATCGCACGCTTTTGCGGTGCGTCGCAAAACACAGACACTAAACTTATTACAGTGAACAGAGACGTCAATGAACGAACGGACAGATCATAACTTTGCGAAAATAAAGATTCTAAACTTTTCACTTGAGGGAAGACTTGAACCAAGGACTTCTCATTCCGCAGATGCTCACGCTAACCACGGGACCACGGCGCTCCTGAGCTCACATTATTTCTGATGTTGCCTGTTTTGCCCATGGACTACTCAGTTTGTATATTTTTTTTATTTTTTTCATAGTTCCACACAATTTCTTCCTGTTTTCTCGATTGATCTGTGTTCAGTTTTTCTAGGCCTATCCACTGTGCCAACTTATAACTAAATCTGAGGAGGGTGCGATGGGGAGGTTCCCTTGTCAGCAATCACATACTGATATCACATCAGGAGTTTGATGTCCAATTAACTAATGTAGTCAACACTTTATGCCCCTTACTACTTTATTTTATCAGCGCGTACTCATTTGTTTTATTCCCCACAGACGCACATGGGGACGCGCAAGCGCACACATACACACAACACGTAAAACGCGCAACTGGCTCATACAATAAGTAACCTCTGCCTGTGTAAACTTCACTTTGCTTTGCATAAAATGTCGATTGTTTATAATCGTAGATTCTCCTAATACAGATCTGAAGAACGAATCACTGCTCAGTACACTTCGGCATCTAATAAACAGTTTACAGCTCTTATCACTAGTTCTCAACTATTAAACTTCCACCTCCCACGCAGCTCAAACTCACGAATGTGATCTAGCCCCCATTTGTTTAATATAAACACGTAAAAAATTGCTATTCTAAAGTCTCCACGCTACCTTCACTTAGCCAAATACAGGGTGGGCCAAACATATGTGGCCCGGATGATACGATTGGACGTAAATTTGTCGCAGCATTTACAGAGGAGGAGAAAACTTACAGTTACTTAAACAGGATGGATCAACTGCCCTAACTTATCACCCAGGTCACCTGATCTGTCAGTGCGCTGTTACATTGTGTGGGGGACCCTTAAATCCAAGGTGTATCGTAACAATTCTCATAGTCTTCGCGAATTGCAGTAAAACATTTCGGATGAGACTGCAGCAATTCTAGCAGTCCAGATTCGATCCGTCTTCGGCAACTTGCTGACCATGGCCCAAAAGTGCCCAGAGAAGAATGATAGTTACTTTGAACATCTTCTATAGTCAGGTTAGTACCGAATATCCTCTCCTCTGCTGTGTTTCTTCGTATTCTGAACTCTGTTCTACGGGCGACTTTTATTTACCCCACCTTGTACAACCAAAAGTGTCTTGGCGAAGCAACTTCCAAAACAACTCACAAATCCATTATCAGCGTGTCTCACAATCAAATTAGAACGTCCACACAGTGCGTCTGCAAGAGTCGCGCAATTATTCCTCCCGACATGGGGACTCACATTCTCTTTTTTAAACAACAGAATCTCCTCCACCATGCCAACATTTTAATACATCCGTAACTAGGCCATCGCGTTATCCTACACCACAGTGCACTCTGGTGCAACTGCTATTGAGAACCTTGTTCGTCAATATTTATTTACGAGTTTAAACTTTGCAACTAATAAAGTAGGATCAGAATTAAGGTTAGTAAATGGTAAAAAGGTTATCACTTCAAGAAGGAATTCATTTGCAGCTAAACATAAATACAAAACAAAAAATAACTGATCAAATGTAGAGGGTTATGTAATATAAATTTTCTTACTTCCTACTTAGGAAATGTGGTATCCTTTTCTGATTACGCTTTGCTTTAGAAATAACTGTATAAAAGAACGCTTCTCGTGTTGTCCAAGAGCTACGGCAAGTCGAACTAGCAACAAGTTCTGTATTGACTAAGATTAGTGCTACCTATGCGTGAAAGTGCAGCACCTGTGAATAGTAACAGACACTGTGAGAGCGCTGATGTCGAATGTCATAGAATGCGATCACAAAAGAACGACTGGGTTAGCCGACATTTCTGAGGTCGCCGTTATTTGTGTGTCAAAATCCGCGCTGAGATCGAATTGGAATCTCATATCGCCGCTTCTGATACCCTTCATTTTCTGTTACGGAAGTTAACCGAAAAGTAATGAAATAAATCTCAAAAAATGGACGAGTAGTTATAATTCTTGTAGCGTGCAAAACGATGATTTCCTCTGTTGCCTATATGATGCACTGTAATTCATCATTTCACTAGCATGTAAAGAGACAAATGCAACAAACATTTTCTCATACCCTCGGGTCTCCCGTTTTCTCCGCTGACTGCGATACGAAATGCAATTCGCTATTACGATATAGCAATGATGACTTCGAAAAACGTGTTCAAAATGACAGCGCCATCCGCAAAGTACCAATTCCGCTTCTGTATAACCGGGGAGAGACAAACAGCTGCTGAAACTTGAAACCGTCTCCATGCTGCTTATAGTGAAAATGTTGTGAATAGGTAAAATTTGGCAAAGTGGCGTTGTGAATTGCTAGAGGGGAGAAATTACCTTCATAATGCAAGAGGACACTGAAACTCATCCGCGGGGACTACTGAAACTGACCAAACAACTCTCTGATCTACCAAGCGTTTCATTATCAATAAACGTCTTGAGCTATGGCTGTAACTATTGCGAACTCTTTTTAACGAAACTTGTTACACGCAAATTACGTTATTCGAAAAATGCGCAGGCTAGGTGTATAAATCGCTGATGGTCTACCTCAAACAAAACCCAGTGGCTGTGAGAAAAATGTTTCTCGCACGTTATGAAGGGTAAGGAGATGATTTGCTGGACTGAATTCTGACTGGTACTAAACATAGGGTAGCGCAAAACGTAGTTAATAATGGGCAATAATTGTCTGAACGACGACGGACACATTCATGATCAAAGAAAAAATTAATTACTTGAGACTCGTCTGGAAAAATCATGCCAATCATTTTTCGATGCTGAATCTAGGACAATTCTGACGTCAAATGTTTGACTGTACAAAATGAACGACAATGAATACTTTCACTGGAACTTTGTTTTCTGCATGACGATATCGGTTTGCACGGATCGCTTGGCATACATAAATCATCCGTTTGGAGGTTCTCCAACTTCATCTTGCGCTCTAGATCTCACAGATGCCATTTTCACCAAAGCTGCAAACGCAAGGTTAGTGCTGTGCCGTTTTACATGTCAGGTAGTTGGTTCGAATGCTGCTGGTACAAGAAATTTTTCACCAGTAAAATTTGGGCGAAGAATTAAGGAAAGTTGAAAATGAAAACAACGAAATTCCTAAAGTAATTTAAAATGAGATTTATAAAGTCATTCGAGGTGCTAATAAAGGAAGAACACAGAAGGAATGGTCGTTGTACTGTGTACTTCTAGTGCGGACAAACTTCAACAACCAATGCAAGAATTTTAAACAGCCTGTCTGATAGTGAAAATCAACTACAATGAGAGCAATATAATGTCAAAGGTATATATAGAAATTTGCAGCGAAGTGGTGGTAACAGTTGGTGACCTGTTCTTGAACAAACTGGCCTGAAACACAAGCCGTACTTTAAACATTTTAACAATAAAACAGATATGCAAGAATCACCATCCGCGACTCCCAAAAATAAAAAAATCTGTAAGCATGTAACATCTAAGGGCCCGTACAGTCAAATAGCTGTCAAACCAATACTGTCTCGAAAATTTTCATGCTATAAAGGTTACGTTATTATAATAATAATATTTCACAACAGCAAACCCACAGTTGGCCTCTGGAAGCCGTATGGTTTATTTTTTATTTTATTTTATTTTATTTTTTATTTATTTTACTCCGTAGGACCAAATTGAGGAGCAAATCCCCAATGTCATGGAACCATCTAGTATATGAAATTACAACATAAAAGTAATAACAGATAAAAATAAATGTTTATGAACCCGTAAAAAGTCAACCCATAGATTAAGGAAACGCAATCAACAATACAACAAGAATCAGCTTAAATTTTCAAGGAACTCTTCGACAGGATAGAAGGAGTGAGTCATGAGGAAACTCTTTAGTTTCGATTTGAAAGCGCCTGGATTACTGCTGAGATTTTTGATTTCCAGTGGTAGCTTATTGAAAATGGATGCAGCAGTGTACTGCACACCTTTCTGCACGAGAGTTAAGGAAGTCCGATCCAAATGCAGGTTTCATTTCTGCCGAGTACTACTGAGTGAAAGTTGCTTATTCTTGGGAATAAGCTAATATTGTTAACAAGAAATGACAGTAAGGAATATATATATTGAGAGGCCAATGTCAAAATACCCAGACTCATGAACAGGGATCGACAAGAGGTTCGTGAACTTACACCAACTTGTTGCCCGAACAGCCCTCTTCAGAGCCAAAAATATCGTTTTAGAATGGGAAGAGTTACTCCTAAATATAATACCATACGACACAAGCGAATGAAAACAAGCAAAGTAGACTAATTTTCGTGTCGAACGATCACTCACTTCAGATACCGTTCGAATAGTGAAAATGGCAGCATTAAGTCTTTGAGCAAGATCCTGAACGTGGGCTTTCCACGACGGCTTACTATCTATCTGAACATCTAGAAATTTTAACTGTTCAGTTTCACTAATCATATGCCCATTCTGTGAAATTATAACGTCAAGTTTTGTTGAATTCTGTGTTAGAAACTGTAAAAACTGAATCTTGCTGTGATTTAGCGTTAGTTTTTTTCTACAAGCGATGAACTTCGGTTATGAACTTCACTTTCTTAAAACGAGCCAATGTTGCACACAACATCCTTTACTACCAAGCTGATGTCATCAGCAAACAGAAATATTTTAGAGTTACCCGTAATACTATAGGGCATATCATTTATCTCATCCACTCCACCTAGACCTAAGTAGGAATCGAAGCCATAGAAATACATTCTCGATCATAAGTAAGATGTAAATAAGATTCAATATTAACAACACCCTCTGCAGCACTTGAAATGGCACTGTAAGGCGAAACAGGCAAACTTGTTGTGCAGAGATGTCATGATACAAGCAAATAAATATTGTATTTTTCTTTAATAATGCCGTACTTCGACGTATTTCATGCTGCAGGCCCTACTGATAAAAAATAAAGTATTTGTTCCTAGGTTTTGGCCGAATTGTATCTTCTAACATGTTTTCACGTTTGGAAAAACTTTAATTTCCCGGAGTAATGTTTTTAATTTCAGGAAAAGACTGCAGCACTTAAAAATGTTAATGCCATAATTTAAAAATGGAATATGAAAATATATTAACTTTCTATTACAGGACTGGCTAGAGCTGAATGTCTGAAAAGTGTTCCTTGCAGTAAACACTTATCCAGATATTTGATTCGGCCTGCCACTTCAGTTATCCGTATGTTGTTCCCCTTTTCAAGGCTATTTCACACTGTCTGGTCTCTAGTGTCATTTAGAACAAATGTAGCATCAGCGAAGGCTAAGCAGTTTCTGTTCACATTGACCTTACAATAACACAGCATTATTTTGGCCGCGACTTCTTTATTGCATTCTGCTCTGCACTTCTATTTTTTTTTTCTCCACATAAAAATGAAAGTTCGACACACTGTGTCGCTGCTGTCTTGGTCCAGTAGGTTATAACATCTGTTCTTGGGTTCACACTTCAGATATGGTGCTTGTAACCGTTTCCTTGACCAGCGCTATTTCCCTGTAATCTATACCGACTTCATCTATTTTAAAGAGTGTTTGTCTGTCTAATGAGTCATGCACTTCATGAGAATTTGAATAAAATCAAGATTGAGATTTTCACTCTGCAGCGGAGTGTACGCTGATATGAAACTTCTTGGCAGATTAAAACTACGTTCCGAACCGAGACTCAAACTCGGGACCTTTGGCTTTCGCGGAGACAAGGTACTGGCAGAATTAAAGCTGTGAGAACGGGTCGTGAGTCGTGCTTGGGTAGCTCAACTGGTAGAGCACTTTCCCGCGAAAGGTCGTGAGTTCGAGTCTTGGTCTGGCACACAGTTTTGATCTGCCAAGAAGTTTCAAAGTCGATACTGTTCACTTGTTTGTTAGCTCCCTAACTGTGATCTGCGTTCGGTGGCTTGCTTTCTGTCTCCTTTTCTACTTTATTTTCTGTGAGTTTTAGAGGATTTTACAAATGTCTGGTAACAGCTGTTCACATCTTTGGGTGGTTCTTTATTATGAGTATACGATCGCTGTCTTCCAGCCATCTAGGGTTTTACCCTGTTCCTAGATCTCTTTCATGAATCCGGTGATGCTTGATATCATCTTATTATCTGGCCATTTTATCATTTCAACCGATACTTGCTCTTCTCCTGTTCCATTATGGTTCTTGGGCTCCGTCATCGCTCCCTCTTCCTCCTTTTGTTATATTTCCTCTGATTCCAGATACTGTTTAGCCTTCTTTACTTAGTTCCATCGTGTGATGTTTTACAGTTCAGTAGCTCCTTGGAGGACTCAGCTCAGTTTTTGCACCAGTCTTTGTTTTTCGCTGTCACATCGCCAGTTTGATTTCTGAAGGTGAATCCCCTTGTAGCCTGTCTCTGCATCTACATCTACATCTACATCCATACTCTGCAAGCCACCTGACGGTGTATGGCGGAGGGTACTTTGAGTACCTCTATCGGTTCTCCCTTCTATTCCAGTCTCGTATTGTTCGTGGAAAGAAAGATTGTCGGTATGCGTCTGTGTGGGCTCTAATCTCTCTGATTTTATCCTCACGGTCTCTTCGCGAGATATACGTAGGAGGGAGCAATATACTCCTTGACTCCTCGGTGAAGGTATGTTCTCGAAACTTCACAACAAAAGCCCGTACCGAGCTACTGAGCGTCTCTCCTGCAGAGTCTTCCACTGGAGTTTATCTATCATCTCCGTTACGCTTTCGCGATTACTAAATGATCCTGTAACGAAGCGCGCTGCTCTCCGTTCGATCTTCTCTATCTCTTCTATCAACCCTATCTGGTGCGGATCCCACACCAGTGAGCAATACTCAAGCAGTGGGCGAACAAGTGTACTGTAACCTACTTCCTTTGTTTTCGGATTGCATTTCCTTAGGATTCTTCCAATGAATGTCAGCCTGGCATCTGCTTTACCGACGATCAATTTTATATGATCATTCCATTTTAAATCACTCCTAATGCCTACTCCCAGATAATTTATGGAATTAACTGCTTCCAGTTGCTGACGTGCTATATTGTAGCTGAATGATAAAGGATCTTTCTCTCTATGTATTCGCAGCACATTACACTTGTCTACATTGAGATTCAATTGCCATTCCCTGCACCATGCGTCTATTCGTTGCAGATTCTCCTGTATTTCAGTACAATTTTCCATTGTTACAAACCTGTCAATATACTGCAGCATCATCCGCAAAAAGACTCAGTGAACTTCCGATGTTATCCACAAGGTCATTTATGTACATTGTGAATAGCAACGGTCCTACGACACTCCCCTGCGGCACATCTGAAATCACTCTTACTTCGGAAGACTTCTCTCCATTGAGAATGACATGCTGCGTTCTGTTATCTAGGAACTCTTCAATAAAATCACACAATTGGTCTGATAGTCCATATGCTGTTACTTTGTTCATTAAACGACTGTGGAGAACTGTATCTCATTCTGTTCTTGCGCGCTCTGTAGAGCTCCTTAGTGTAACTTTTTGCAGAAGTTTTCTTCCAAATCATCAATTTCTGCCTTGTATGCTTGCCTTTTGACCCTTCTCAGTACTACAGTGGTACCAGGACTGTCGAGTCAAAACGGAAACCAGCACCTGCAGAACGGCCACTTCTGCTCCAGAATAGCTTGTGGGGGATCTGTAGCATTGGATCTTCTAGTACCACAACGAGCGCTGATTCAAGAATGATTACTTAATAACAACATTCTTTATTAAGCAATTCTTCCATGCAGGAGGTCGATGACTGCATATAGGAGCGGGCAGCATGTGTGAACACCGAAGCAGTGGCGTGCTATCTCGGCGTGAGAACGGCTGACACCATATGTAACCCAGTTGAAGCAAGACTGGAGTCAGTTCAGCATCCCGCGAGCTTCCAGCTGGACTAGCATACACTGCAGGTAGTGCTAGCTGGGCAGCATTGGAGTGCAGACGATCCTAGGACACTCGAAGTCTGGAGCGTCAGAGGATGACACCCAGGGGATGATCTCGCCTCAGCGGTGCCATTTCCAGACCCAGAAGCGTCAAGACCAGCTGGTGCTTGTAGACCAACGGCTTCGCCTAGTTGATAATGCTGTTAAATGCGGCTGTAGCTGCGTGACCAATCACGTGACTGGTGCGGAGACGGTCACGCTGCCGGTGGAAGTCGGAAGTCAAAGTACATGTGCTGCTAGTGGCTGAGTGGTGAGCTTTTACGAGGTGCGACAATAAAGTAATGAGACTGATGTGAAAAAAATGTTACTTACCGTTTTAGTCAAGTTTAGTGCTGTCTCCTTCAAAGTAGTTCCCTTCTGATTGCACACACTTTTTCCAGCGCTTCTGCCATTCATGGTAACATTTCTGGAACTCATCTTCCGTAATATCCTCCGAGACCCTCGTCACAGCTTTTTGGACATCTTGTGTTGTTTGAAAATGATGCACTTGACCGCCGTTTTTACTCTTGGAAATAGAAAAAAGTCGCACGGAGCGATATTTGGTGAGTAAGGTGGCTGATGTAGTACTGAAATTTGTTTTGAGGTTAAAAATTGCTGTACTGACAGAGCAGTATGGGATGGCGCATTATCGTGATGCAGAATCCAATTATCAACAATGTTGGCACGGACACGGAGAACTCTTTTTACGAAGTCTTTCTAAAATTTCTATGTAGTAATATTGGTAAACAGTTTGTCCAGGAGGGACCCACTCTTCATGAACAATTGCCTTGGAATCAAAGAAGCACACAAGCATGCACTTCACTTTTGACTTTGACATGCGAGCTTTTTTTGGTCTGGGTGATCCCTTTGAGCACTATTGCGAACTTTGGCTTTTTGTCTCTGGATCGTACTGAAAAAACCAACTTTCATCACCAGTGATAACATGGCTCAACAATTCTGAATTGATTTTCATTTGCTCTAGTAGATCGGCTGCCACATTTTTCGTGTTTTTCGCTGTTGTGGCGTGAGATTTTTGGGGACCATTTTTGCACAAATCTTTCTCATACCAAGGTCTTCAGTTATTATTAGACGAACCGTTTCTCGATTGATGTTCACTTCTTCTGCAATCATTTTCGCGGATAATCTTCGATCAGATCGTTCGAGTTCACGCATTCTGGCCAAGTTGACATCCGTCCGTGAGATTTACGGTCATCCACTGCGGTCTTCATCTTCAACATTCGTTCTGCCTTCGCTAAGCATTTTATGCCAACGAAAAACTTGAGCTCTTGACATAACCTCCTCTCCAAAAGCCTTCTGAAGCTTACCGTAAGTTGTCGTCGCGTTTTCACCCGATTTAATGCAAAAAGAAATGGCATACCGTTGCGCAATATTATGCGGTGACGAGAGACTCAATCACGTATTTAACTTATTACAGCACAACTCACGACTGAGCAGTCGCATCAATGTGCCGCTTGGACTAGAAGCAGCTTATAGACCAAGGTCAAAAATATTGTGCCTACGCAAGCCTGCAGCATTGCCACATCTTGTAAAGAAAATCAGTCTCATTACTTTATTGTCGCGCCTCGTATATTTGCAATGGCTGAGTGTGTTGTGATGGAAGCCCGTTTCTCGTCCTTTATCTGGCTGAAGAATGCAGCGTTGGGTCATGACAAGTGCAGTCCAGCCAACTACTACGGAGACTACTGCATCGGAGAATACTACGCCAGCAATATTTTAGCAACTAGCTGCAATATTTTATATGTGGCGGGCATCGACACCCGTTGCCTCATTGCGAAGTCTTGCCTAAGGCTGAAGCCGCATCAATAATCTTACTGTTCGCTATTACTTTCTGCTACCTTTCTCTCCATTCTCGTATGTTTTCCAACTCGCTTTAACTTTCCCGCTTCCACTATTGTTGCTTTCTGAAGTATTTGGTGGAGCGTTTCACCTGTGTAGTCTGTACGAGGTTTTGCTTGATGTCTTGCTATGCCTCATTTCCTTCTGCTAAATTTTCACGTTAAATTTGAATTACTTCGTATATACCTGATAATGAGTGCGCTATAGTCTCTTCTGTTGGGCCAAAACTTCACCTCGATTTTTGTCACGTGATGTCCTAATTTTATGTTACCACCCTTCTATATTTTACAATTTAGTACCTCTTTCATGTGCTTTATGCTGACGGCCATGTGACTAAAACATTATTCTTTCAGTTTGGTGTTCGACCATAACCAGCAGTCTTTTAACTGGTAAGTCTTTTCAACTATGTTGACATTCATTTTATGATGAACTGCTTCCAAAATTTTTTGGGCCCTTCGCATTCCGTTCGGTTCGGTTGTTGCCTATCTGTGTGTTGGATCAGCCCCTACCCTTATCCTTGTGGCGCTACAGTCGCAGGTTCGAATCCTGCCTTGGGCATGGATGTGTGTGATGTCCTTAGGTTAGTTAGGTTTAAGTAGTTCTAAGTTCTAGGGGACTGATGACCTTAGCAGTTGAGTCCCATAGTGCTCAGAGCCATTTTACCCTTATCCTTGTGGGATCTTTGATACATCGTCCCCGAGTTCTTCTCAGAGGAGTGGTTCTAGGCGCTTCAGTCTGGAACTGCGCGACCGCTACGGTCGCAGGTTCGAATCCTGCCTCGGGCATGGATGTGTGTGATGTCCTTAGGTTAGTTAGGTTTAAGTAGTTCTAAGTTCTAGGGGACTGATGACCTGAGATTTTAAGTCCCATAGTGCTCAGAGCCATTCTTCTCAGAACTATTCAGGGGCTCTTCTGGTTTTTTGTATTTGTAGGAGCCCCTCAAGTCGGAGCGGTCTGTCGGAGTAATGATGCTTTGAAGACTCAGGGTCTTTTCAGCCCAATACCAGACAAGCTGGGAAAGGGAATTCCGATTTGCAATATTTCGGAGGGAATTTCCAGTTTCACCATTTGCCTCACAACAAAGGGAAACCTCCCTAATGGTTCAAATGGATCTGAGCACTATGGGACTTAACTTCTGAGATCATCAGTCCCTTAGAACTTAGAACTACTTAAACCTAACTAACCTAAGGACATCACACACATCCATACCCGAGGCAGGATTCGAACCTGCGACCGTAGCGGTCGCGCGGTTCCAGACTGTAGCGCCTACAACCGCTCGGCCACACCGGCGGGCGAAACCTCCCTAAAACCTTGGTCAGACCAGGGAGGTGGGAATGGGAACTACACTCCTGGAAATTGAAATACGAACACCGTGAATTCATTGTCCCAGGAAGGGGAAACTTTATTGACACATTCCTGGGGTCAGATACATCACATGATCACACTGACAGAACCACAGGCACATAGACACAGGCAACAGAGCATGCACAATGTCGGCACTAGTACAGTGTATATCCACCTTTCGCAGCAATGCAGGCTGCTATTCTCCCATGGAGACGATCGTAGAGATGCTGGATGTAGTCCTGTGGAACGGCTTGCCATGCCATTTCCACCTGGCGCCTCAGTTGGACCAGCGTTCGTGCTGGACGTGCAGACCGCGTGAGACGACGCTTCATCCAGTCCCAAACATGCTCAATGGGGGACAGAGCCGGAGATCTTGCTGGCCAGGGTAGTTGACTTACACTTTCTAGAGCACGTTGGGTGGCACGGGATACATGCGGACGTGCATTGTCCTGTTGGAACAGCAAGTTCCCTTGCCGGTCTAGGAATGGTAAAACGATGGGTTCGATGACGGTTTGGATGTACCGTGCACTATTCAGTGTCCCCTCGACGATCACCAGTGGTGTACGGCCAGTGTAGGAGATCGCTCCCCACACCATGATGCCGGGTGTTGACCCTGTGTGCCTCGGTCGTATGCAGTCCTGATTGTGGCGCTCACCTGCACGGCGCCAAACACGCATACGACCATCATTGGCACCAAGGCAGAAGCGACTCTCATCGCTGAAGACGACACGTCTCCATTCGTCCCTCCATTCACGCCTGTCGCGACACCACTGGAGGCGGGCTGCACGATGTTGGGGCGTGAGCGGAAGACGGCCTAACGGTGTGCGGGACCGTAGCCCAGCTTCATGGAGACGGTTGCGAATGGTCCTCGCCGATACCCCAGGAGCAACAGAGTCCTTAATTTGCTGGGAAGTGGCGGTGCGGTCCCCTACGGCACTGCGTAGGATCCTACGGTCTTGGCGTGCATCCGTGCGTCGCTGCGGTCCGGTCCCAGGTCGACGGGCACGTGCACCTTCCGCCGACCACTGGCGACAACATCGATGTACTGTGGAGACCTGACGCCCCACGTGTTGAGCAATTTGGCGGTACGTCCACCCGGCCTCCCGCATGCCCACTATACGCCCTCGCTCAAAGTCCGTCAACTGCACATACGGTTCACGTCCACGCTGTCGCGGCATGCTACCAGTGTTAAAGACTGCGATGGAGCTCCGTATGCCATGGCAAACTGGCTGACACTGACGGCGGCGGTGCTCAAATGCTGCGCAGCTAGCGCCATTCGACGGCCAACACCGCGGTTCCTGGTGTGTCCGCTGTGCCGTGCGTGTGATCATTGCTTGTACAGCCCTCTCGCAGTGTCCGGAACAAGTATGGTGGGTCTGACACACCGGTGTCAATGTGTTCTTTTTTCCATTTCCAGGAGTGTATTTGTAAATTAACTCCGGGTCAATGTGTCTCAGGTCAAAAATATGAAAGCCTGATGCATGTGAATTTGTATATGTTTACCTGTAGTTATGGCACAGTCAACGACTTGCTCGACATATGCAGTGTACCTCTGAAGCATATGACGCTTGCCTTATTTAGGTAAAAGGAAACCTTCCTAAAAGAAACAAAACTTACCTTTTTGAGGGAGGTTTCTTTTTATGTTATTTCGGTGCGTATTCGTTTGTGTGTACGTTTTCTTCTGCCGTCGCAAATTTCTGCTGCAGGCTGCCGCGAGTAAAAGCTCCTACGTTTAGCAGCTACATCCCGACCACGGAATCCGGGTGCAGCGAGGAGAAAATTGCGAGAGGGCGCCGAGTGAAATATGCTGCGCCAAAGTACGGCGATTCCGTAAGCCGGCCGACTGGGAAGGGGCCGTAAAGAACCATTAGGCACCAGCGGCGGCTGCGGCCCGCGGTCGCCATTTTGGCGCGTCGCGCATTCCCGGCGCCAGCGGCTGATGACTATCTGGGGGAGGGGACACTACACGCCGGCGGCCGTGTTTTTTGCCGCCGCGGTGACAACGAGGCCGCCGCGGGACAATGGTCCGCCGCCTTCAATTACGCGCCGAGCATTCCGCCGATAATTATAAGCCGGACCTGCGCCGGAATCCGGCGCCTTTGCGCGCTGCTCGTCTCTGCAGAGGTGGACCTTGTCACCGCTAGGGGGACGCAGCGAGGGAGGCTGCTATATAGCCTAGCATTCTGGAAGGCACTACGTTGCGAAACAGAGTTTCGGAACTTTGCCGCTAGCCACTGCGCCTGCACGGCCGTTAATGGCAGAAGTCGTTGGCCAATCTATTCACTTTCGGTTCGTTCCAACCTTAACGATACGAAACTACGAGGAGCGTTCAATAAGTAACGCAACACCTTTTTTTTCTCGGCCAGTTTCGGTTGAAAAAATGCGGCATTTGTTGCGGGACATCGTGGAATATTCCCTCTTCAGCCCCTAAAGTTTCATGAAGTTCCGATCGATGGCGGCGCTAGACTTCGAAGTGGTGTCGCAGATATACATAGGCGCTTGCAGAATGCCTACGGAGACCTGGCAGTGAACAAAAGCACGGTGAGACGTTGGACGAGACGTCTGTCATTATCGAAACAAGGTCACGCAAAGCCGTCCGACCTCCAGCGTGGCGACAGCCCGCAAGCAATTGTGGCTCCAGTATTGGAACGTGTGGACACTCTCATTCGAGGTGATTGGCGGGTCACAATCAAACAACTCGCTGTTCAACTGGATGTCTTTGTTGGTACTGCTGATACACTCGTCCATCAGTTGGGTACTCAATGATGTGTGGTAACAGAAGACCATAATAAACAACGAAGGACCATGTTTACGGAATTGCTTGTGCGTTACGAGGCTGAACGTGACAATATTTTCATCGAACATCATCACAGACGATCAAAAATGGGTTCATCACTTCGAACCGGAAACAAAACGGCAATACATTGAGTGGCGCCACGCCACTTCTCCTCCGAAGAAAACGTTCATTGCAGCACTTTCAACCAGTAAACCCGTGGTGATAGTCTTTTGGGGCTCTGAAGAGATAATTGTGTTTGATGTCCTCCTCTGAGTAGCCAACTGATGGACGAGTGTGTCAGGAGTTCCAACAGAGACATCCAGTTGAGCAGCGAGTTGTTTGATTGTGACCCGTCGATCACCTCGAGCGAGAGTGTCCACACGTTCCAATACTGGAGTCACAGTTGCATGCGGGCTGTCGCCACGCTAGAGATCGGACAGCTTTGCGCAACCTTGTTTCGACGACAGTCAACTCTGAATTGTACTGTGCTACCTTCAGGAAACTGTAGAAAAGACTACAGCGTGTTCGTGGCCACGAAACTACAAACGAAGTACTCCTTCTCAATGGCAATGCGAGGCATGACACAAGTCTGCGCACCCGAGTCGAGTTCACAAAATTTCATTGATCTGGTCTTCCTCACCCCCTACACAGCCCGGATCTCGCATCTCCCGACGTCAAATCTGGTCCAATGAAGAATGCACTCCGCTGGAAGCAGCGCATGGATGAAGGGGAGGTTATTGATGCAGCAAGACATTGGCTCCGACGTCGACCGGTCGAGTGGTACCATGCGGGCAAACAGGCCCTCCGAATAAGGTGTCGTAAAGCCGTCGCAATGGACTGAGTTTATGTCGAAAAATAGGGTTTTGCAGCCAGAAGAGAGGGGAATAATACAGCGTAGAGCAAGTTCGGAAGAGCTGGACCACTGGGTGAGACGGACCAATGGCATATTTCAAATGGTTCAGATGGCTCTAAGCACTATGGGACTTAACATCTGAGGTCATCAGTCCCCTAGAACTTAGAACTACTTAAACGTAACTAACCTAAGGACATCACACACAGCCATGCTCGAGGCAGGATTCGAACCTGCGACCATAACAGCAGCGCGGTTCTGGACTAAAGCGCCTAGAACCGCTCGGTCACAGCGGCCGGCCGGCGTATTTCTCAAATGCGCCGCTGGAGAGCGTGGTGCAAAAATGTTTGTGTCATTTTCGTGTTAGTTCTGGAGAAAAATCACATTCACTGTTCTGGTAAGCCGAAAAGTTTTATGTGTAGTTACATAATTTTAGTATTAAGCCTTATTTTGCGTAATATTGATGCATTTTTTTCACTGAGCTTGACGAATCTGTAGGCATGGAACTAACCTAAAATGGCCACTGAGTTCGCTACCTGTGTATAGAAGTCGGAGTGGTCCATCTTTCCCAGACAATCGGGAGAGTTGGACCAGTGTTATTTGGGAGAGATGGACCACTTGTTTTAATGTGGCAAAGACGGAGGACAATTAAATTTAAATTCAAGGCATTTGGCAGAACCCCGATGAAGATAGACGCTGTCTCAAACTATGCTTACTTGTCGGAAGGTATGCCTGTGCCAACAACTGGAAGAGCAGAAACTCACACACAGGCCAACCACACACTTCAAAGCATATCAAAAGGCTTACCACATCAAAAGAGCTGAGTTATCTGCACAAATCAAATTCCTTCAATGACACAACTCGGAATCCAATCCAAGTAAACCTAGAACTTCCAACATTACCACCTCAAAATTGTATATCACCAAGTCAATACAGGCTAAACTTTTCGAAGAAATATTAACTGTTTCTTCCGTTGATAAAACCATGAATTGTAAGAGGAAGGCAGCAATTGTAAGCAAATGGCAAACCCTGCTGAAAATATTGGAACAACAAAGAGAAAGGTGGATAAGAAAAGAAAGGAAACAGAAAAAGGCACTAGAAGATGACCAAAAGGAAATACTACTGAAGGGAAAAGGAGATCAAAGAAATTTTTAAAAAATACTGCAAGTAACGCACAGACATTCTAGAGGACTACGAGAATAACTTTGTTGAATGGGGTGAAGATGGGTGTGTTGTGTGTGGTGAAGTCTATTACAAAACTAATAAAAATTACTGTTGGATTCAGTGTGCTTCCTCTTTACGATGGTCACATGAATATTGTCCACCAGTTGGTTATAAGTGTAGCTCCTGTGGCAAGAGAAAGACAGGGTAATGCTTGAACAAAACGAACAACTCGCTAGAAAAGCCGATGTTCAGTCAATTATAATGAACTGATGTAACTGTTTTGCGCTAAAATATTTAATAGTATAATACCGTATTCATTACAACATATTCCAAATAAAAATATGAAATTTTAATTGACTGTTTTCTTCATGTATAGCCATTTTCCTATGCTCGAGCTCTCCCAATACACTGGTCCATCTCACCCATACACCACTCAATTAAATTTTTGTTTTATCATATCTCTTGTATTTTAAGTGGCAGTACCTCTGTAGTATATTGTGCTTAAGTTTGTACTGTATGTCACCCTATGTGAACATGCTGTCAGAATCCAAATAAAATTGAGAAACACACAAATTTTATCCTGAAGAAAAAAGTGGTTCAAGTGTCCCCGACTTACCCTATTAGGATCCCGAGTAAAACCAAACAGCTTTCGGGAAAGAAATGTGTTGCATAACTTACTGAATGCCCCTTGTAGACATAATGTTGCGGTAACAGTGGCACCGACAACAGTCGCCAGATGCCGCCGGAAATAACATCAAGCGACAGCTTGGTTTCAATGCGTGCGATCTCCTTCGTCAGTTTTTGGAAGGATTAAGGATGTCAGAGTCTATTCTGCCAAGGAGGTTAGAATCTATTCAAACGTGGCGTGCAATGTACGCTCTTTGCTTAGTTACTGGACTAATCAGACAAGTTATATGAATATATGAGATAAAGCGATGATTCGTGGTACAATTGGACATCAAGATTACAAACACTCCTGCATAGCTTCAAATAAATTCAGCACTTCAGACATTGGCCTATGTCACTCAGACTTCAACGACTGTCATTCAGCATATGCGTGAATAACAAATACTGCCCGCCATCCATGTGGAGTACGTGTTGGTCTCACCGCTGACTTCTAGTACTCAGCCTCACACAACTGATTTCATCAAAGTGTACGGGCCTGAAGATGGCGTTGACGCAACGTCGTAAACAGTAGCCAAATAAATATAAAATCTTAAGTACAGCTGGAGGAGTTTCATTTTTAATAAAAACATATAGCACTGGTGTAAAAATCCAGTAAGAAGTAATAATGATTCGTAGGTAGCTAATGATTACCTACGACAACCCATACAAGACCAACTACAGAAACTTTAAGCATTAAATTGATAGAAGCCATCTTTCTCTCTTAAATGGATGATTTTTTTTTTTTTTTTTTTTTTTTTTTGAGATTATAATCAAGACCTAAATTTCCAATACAGATTGAGTCTGTGTTACAGAATACATGGAGCATTTGAAGTATAGAAATAAGACAGAAATGACTAGACAATCACAGAACATGCATAATATAAAATAAAGTTCAATCACTTATTTATAAATTTATAATTTGTTCGAAACTTGTGGTTTCCAAATGAGAGCGATTTCCGATCATAGAATCCCAATGTATCTCTCTTATTATACACTCAAAAAAAAAAAAAAAAAAAAAAAAAAAAGATATTCACGAAGGAATTATCGGAATGAGACGGAAATCGCTATAGGCCTATATGATGTATACGTACAGGCAAATACATGATTACAATTTCAGAAAAGTGGGATGATTTATTCAAGAGAAAAAGCTTCATCAACTGAGCGAGTCAATATCGCATTGGTCCACCTATGGCCCTTATGCAAGCAGTTATTCAGCATGGCATTGATTGACAGAGTTGTTGGATGTCCTCCTGAGGGATAGTGCCAAATTCTGCCCAAGTGGCGCGTTACATCTTATAAATCCCGAGCTGGTTGAAGAGTCCTCCCCATAATGCTCCAAACGCTCTCAGTTGGCGAGACATCCGGCGACCTTGCTGGCTACCGTATGTGGGGGTGCGGGGGGCATTATTTTGTTGAAATGTAAGCCCAGGTTGGCTTGCCATGAAGGGAAACAAAACGTTGCGTACAGAATCGTCGACGTGCCACTGAACGATAAGAGTGCCGAGGATGATCAACCAAAGGCGTTCTACTACGGTAAAAAATGGCACCCGAAACAACCACTCCTGGTGAGCGACAGTCAGGTTAGTTCCCCACCGCTGTCTGGGGCGTCTCCAGACGAGTCTTCGCTGGTTACCGGGGCTCAGTTCGAAGCGGGACTCATCACTGGAGCCAATTTTTCTCCAGTCAATAAGATTACAGGCCTAAGGCGTGTCTGAAGGCGACCCAGACAGAGGTGGGGCACCAACCTGAGCGTCGCCCGCCCTAGAGCCCAACAATCAGCAGTGATGCTGCCTCGAGTGACTGGGTGTTTGTGTTGTCCTCATCATTTCATCATCATTCATGAAAGTGGCGGGATTGGACTGAGCAAAGGTTGGGAATTTGTATGGGCGCTGATAACCGCGCAGTTGAGCGCTCCACAAACCATTCATCATCATCATCATCAATATGATCAGGAGTGATGATCCGGGGTATAATTTCATTTCATAGCAGGACCCCTTCGGTTGTCATCGCGGCACCCTTACACCACAGCAGTACGTCGAGGATACTCTAAGCCTCATTTTGTTGCCCGTCGTGGCTAGCCTTCGTGGGCTTACATTTCAGCAAGACAGTGTCCGTCTGCACACGAGTAAGTTTCTAAGGCCAGCAAGGTCGCCGGATCTCTTCTCAACTGAGAAAGTTTGTTTGGAGCATTATAGCAGGGCCCTCAATCGTCTCAGGATTTTGACATCTAACGGGCCAATTGGACAGACTTTGGCACGATGTCACTCAGAAGGGCATCGAACAACTCTCTCAATCAATTCCAAGCCGAGTAACTGTTTGCATAAGCCCGGAGGTGGACCAATACATTATTGATCTGCTCAGTTGGTGAAGTTCTTTCTCTCGAAAAATCATTTTTCTGAAATTGTAAATGTTTTTTCTGTACGCGCGGGTACCCTTCACTGATTTGCGTCCCATTAAGATAGTTCCTTCGTGCTGAGTCTTTTTTTGTCTTAGAGTGTAGTCCTCATCCTCAGGATGCAACTCCTTTCTTGTACTAAACTTCAAATTTCGAACATTCCATGTTTTGTGTATGGGAACGTCGATCGATTCGACCGAAGAAAGCAAACTGGTCTGAAATTCACCGACCGACGTCCGAAGTCTGCAAGTTCGGGCGTTGAAGTCGGTTGTACTGAGACCTCGCACGTGGTGACATTCTGATTTGAACAGAACAGCCGCCTTCCGCCATGTAGCTGCACTTGTGTGTTCAACGACGGTCTTCGCTGACCTCACGTCCTAGGACGTGGCGCTCCATCCACTTCTTCTCACCTTATTGCTGTGTTTATTCATTTAATGTTGTATACTGGCGTATAATACGTAAATTAGTAGCTTTCTGTCGTAATTCTTTCACCACAAGGCGAATTACAGTGTCCTCCATTTGCAGCTTCTCTATTTCACATCATTCACCTGATGTTTAACGCCTCGTTTTACAATGTCTAATTTTTTCCCGTATATTTTTCTTATATTTTCTTTGTGTAAGTGTTCTCATAGCATATATTTTAATCTAGATGACAATTATTCTTGTTCTTCTACCGCATGGTCTAACTGTGTATTCTCGCGCGCCAACAACCGGGCTTCCGATAACTTTTGGTTTGACTTTCGCAAGTACGCACAGCAGTTAGTCTTGTTACAGCAATGAGTAGGTCACAGTTAAATCAGATCTAATGGACACGTAAACATTTCTCCGCTTTGACAAGTTGTTCGATATAACGATGTGGTATACACGATGATACCGCGATGATTTTACAACTTTCAGTGATGATGGAAAAGGGTAAGAGAGCCGGCCATTGCGTCCGAGCGTTTCTAGGCGCCTCAGTTCGGAACCGCGCTGCTGCTACGGTCGCAGGTTCGAATCCGCCTCTGGTGTGGATGTGTGTGCTGTCCTTAGGTTAGTTAAGTTTAAGTAGTTCTAAGTCTAGGGGACTGATGACCTCAGATGTTAAGTCCCATAGTGCTCAGAGCCATTTGAACCATTTTTGAGGTAAGAGATCCTGGTCCAGAAACTGAGTCGAAAGTTACAAAGCGGAAATCGTTCTGGTACCTCTGACAGTAGACTACTTCTGCTGCAAGTTCTTGCTGTCGATATTTTGGGAGAGATAGTATGGACTAAAACATGAAATATTGCACAGTAAATATGCGCTTTAAAATGCATACTTTAAGAGCTATGAACTTTTCTTCAGTAGAAGGGATGTTTCACAGTAGCGCAGACGAACAAAAACTCATAGGTATTAAGGTAGGCCTGTGCACTTTAAAGCCCATGTTTACTGGATTTCTTATTTACTTATTTTGGTTCATAATACCACCTCTCGAAATATGAAAAGCAAAGAGTTTGCGGCACAAGAGGTCAGCTGTCAGAGATATCAGAAAGATTTTCACTTGTAACTAGTAACTCAGTCGTTTCCGGACTAGAGTCCCTCATCTTAAATTGGTACATTTACTACTGTCCATCACCCCCGAAAGGTTGTAACATCATCACGGAATCACCGTGCATACAACATCGTTACATCGAACAGCCTGTCAAAGCTGAGAAATGGTTACGTATCCAGTTGGTCTGGTTTAACTGTGACCTACTGATTGCTGCAGCAAGACTAAGTTTGCATCATCACCAAAGAATCACGCTATGTACATTTTATAATTGACTGAAGTTTCATTAATCAACGTATGTTTCTTTTTGACTATTATTGGTATTATTATTTTCGTAATAATTTTCACTACGTAACATATGTTTTGTCCCTCTTGTTCCTATAGGTTCGGAACTAGTTGATATACCTTGCAGACTTATTCAGTTTATTGCAAATGTTACTCACATGAACATTATATTTTTATACATTACCTCTCTATTGTAATCTTGTCAATTCATTTGAAGTACACACTTATCCGGCGGTCATTTTTGTTCTCTTAAATACGAGGGCTGTTCGGAAAATAAGGTCCGATCGGTCGCGAAATGAAAACCACAGTGAAAGTCAAAAATTTTTCATTCTCAACAGTTAGCCACACCTTCCAGCTACCCCTCTAAATAGTGGCCGCACTGACTTAGACATTCTTTGTGGCATTGTACAAACTTTGCAGCACGCCTCTTCACAGAAAGCAGTCGTCTGTGCTTTCCGCCAATTTTTTACACTGGTCTGCTTTTCGTTGTCTGTGCGAAAATGTCTTCGTAGCCAGTGGTTCATGTGAGCAGAGATGAACAACGGAGGGAGCTAATTAAGGGCTGTATGTGGGTGATCACACACTTCGCATCGAAAAGCTGTAGGAGTGTCTTCACTGCCCCTGCAGAATACGGCTGAAAATTGTCTTGAAGAAAGAAACACATGACATTTATGTTATGTGGGCTGCATAGCTTCAGGCTAAATCTCTCACTAGATCCACATACTTGGCGGGAGACACTGTTGTTTAAGGCATTTCTACGCGGTCGTTTTGCGCTCTGAAGTGAAAAGAGCGACGTGAAGTGATCGACTGGCACACTAAAGTCACTGCCCAACACTTCTGTGCCATATGACCTTGACATATATTTTACAATAAGTGGTACATAACTTTTATTTATTTTCTCACTTTCAAAATTTTATAATTTCAAGATTTAGTTTCTAAAATTTAACTTAAGGCAATTTTTTGTTCTTTGAATGTTCTCAGATCTGAAGATGAATTCGTAGTCAAATGAAACTAGTCAGTACGTGCGAGTTTAGTTTGAAAAGTTCTCAGAACGGAATAGAAGAAAAGTACTTACATCACACAAACTTTTTTTTTTTATTTTTCAATGTAGCCTCCTTGAGGATTAATGCACTTGGTCTAACGATGTTCCAGTGCCTTGATCCCATCTCGAAAATGCGTTTCCTCCAGGCCTGCAAAACAGTTGTCAACTCGGGCTATCAGTTCTTCGTTTGAAGTGAATCTTCGTCCACCAAGAAAAATTTTCAGTTTTGGGAAGAAATGGAAGCCTGGCGGAGCCATATCAGGTGAACACGGCAGGTGTGGCAACAATTCATACCTTAGTTCGCGTAATTTTGCCGTGGCGACGGCAAATGTGTGAGGGCGCGCGTCAAGAGTCGCATCACCCATCTTGCAGATAATTTTTTCATTTCTAATTCTTCAGTTAAAATGTGATATAGCCCTTTCAGATGACATCTGGAAAGCGTGAGCAATATCGCGCACTTTCAATCGGCGATCCTCCATGAGCATTTTGTGCAGTTTTGCAATGATTTCTGGAGTAGTGACACATCTTGGCCGACCACTGCGCATATCATCATCTAAGCTCTCCCGACCAAATTTAAATTCATTTGTCCACATGGCAATAGTTGAATATGAAGGAGCATAGTCCCCCAGTGTATTCTGGAAATCGGCATGACTGTCCTTTGTTTCCATACCTCATTTTACGAAGCACTTAACCACTGCTCGAATCTCGATTTTTCCCATCTTTGCAATTCACTACGCGGGAACAACAGAGCCACATCACCGCCACAGCTCTCTTCCAAGAACACTGACGTGGCGCGTATTTACAGGCAACAGTCCAATGAAAATCACGTGAACAACTTGTTGCGCTAGCGCTGACCGCACGTGGTGATTCCGCGAACTTTTCAAATCACCCTTTTATAAACGTTTTTTGAAAATGTACGCGATCTAGGTATTATTACATGATGTTTTTATTTTTTAAAAAAAGTTCACCGTTTGGCACAAAAGCTGACATCTTCTCTTTATCCAGTCACGTATTCAAACACGTTCACTGTTTGTCTTTTGTTCTAGTTCCAAGCACAAAGTCTGAACACCGCCATTACCAATGTAACTACCACAACTTCCATTTCAGAGACAAAAGTGGCACTTCGCTACTAATAAAACGTTAAAACTGACTTTTATACTGACACCGCCATGTAGACATCTGTTTACCAAACTGGTTTCGCTACCCTGGTTTCAATCAACGAGTGTCGCAACTCAGTGTCTCCATCTCAATGAGGATTAAAGATCCGCAAAGAAAAACTTTGGCCAGCCTGCCAGCAACCATCATTTCATGACCAATGCGCTGTTGCTTGTACACTGACAGCCACGGTACAATTGTCCGTTTCTATTTAAGTGTAGCCAAAGGCCTTACCGCGATGGTAACACCGGTTGCCGGCAGATCACTGAAGTTAAGCGCTGTCGGGCATGGCTAGCATGCCGAGCGCTGTTAATAAGTGGAGTGCACCCAACCCTTGTAAGGCCAGTTGAGGAGGTACTTGATTGGAAAGTAGCGGCACCGGTCACGAAAATTGACAACGGCCGGGAGAGTGGTGTGCTGATCGCATGTCCCTCCATATCTGCAACTGGTGACACCTGTGGGCTGAAGATGACACGGCGATCGGTAGGACTTCAAGGCCTGTTCCGACGGAGTTTAGTTTATTAAAGTGTACTCTACTAGTTCTTGTATAGGTAAAGTAGGGCACTGGCTTCAAACTGAATGTCTCGAATTCTCAGCAAAAAAAAAAAGTAAGCACAATGTGTCAAGAAATATCATTCGCAACAAGGAGAAACCACAGGCTTCGTGCTGCTGTCAATTATTAAGAAAAACAGGGATATATTTCACAGTTCGTATTAAGACAGAGAGTTCAAATACCTTCAGCAGTTTGAACTGAAACTCGAATCGTCATTAACATAAACAGAAAACTGTAATCAGTATTAGTTCAGAAAACATCGTTTTTAATGGGAAAAATTAATCCGCAGGACAAACAACGGACGGCTAGGGCAGTTTTCGTTAGTGAAATGTAAAATAAATTAGCTAAAACAAACCATTTACTAGCGCACAAACCGCGTTTATTAGGAAATGTAGCACCTCATATATAGAGAGGTTTCCTTTAAAGAACAGTATCCTTTAATTAAAAAAATTTGGTATGATAATCGGTTTAAATTCAAGGAAACTTTATGGCCAAATTTTACATGTTTAATATCATTGGACTGAGAAGGGAGAACTATTAATGACATCCCCAGATACTGGAGTCGCTGTACCCAAAGTTTCAAGATAGATGGCATTGGTCGTTAATTCACTAACCGAAATCCACATGATGACAGCTAATGATAAGCAGCGATTACTCATTTAAATTCTGCTACTTTGTAAAGCGATCTCACATCCACACAAAGTGGCTGCTTTTCTGATGCAGCTCCAACGATCCCTATCAGATCCAGTAGGAGGTTGTCGATCCGGGCATCATTGATCGTATGGGGTGTGTAGTATGCCGACTTGGACAGTTTCCTCTTACTTGGGAACCTAGTTAATGACCTTAAGAGAGGAGTTGGCCGCACTCTTAGTCTGTGCCTGCGCTTCGTTTTGAATAGATTTTGGTAAAGATGAGTCGTCTTGTACAGGACAAAGAAGGTGGAGTGTTAATAGAGGAGGCTATAGTGCCCATCTTGGTCTGTTTTCCGATGCAAACTGACGCGCGTGTTTGTCAAGTGTTGGAGAGCAGAGGAAGTCGGCATTCCTCTGAGTATCAACACCCGATTCGTCGTGCTGGATCTTCGAGGTCCACACGTTGCTCTTCTGTCCGTACAGCGCTAGTGTTACATTTTTTCAAATTTTTGTTCCATTTTTTAATAAATATGTGAAGAATTACAGCCGTTTCTCATGTTCCATTTTTTGTAGAAGAGATTCACTAGTTTTTTTCCAGAGTTATCCACTTTTCTCTTTTGGATCTCTCAGATCCCCAGCGACTATCCATGTACCTATTAAGGGTACCCCTAAGTCATGATAATTCACTACCGTCGTAGCTGTTGCAACATCTGATGCTGCCACCTGCTATCCACATTTCGCAGCCAAACTAGATAAAGAACCTATGTCGGGAGTTATTTCTCCATATGAATTCTCATCCTCGCTCTGCTTAACCTTCCTCTTTCCAATCACTTATTAATACTTGGGTCTTGAGAATGGACTTCGGTACATTCAAATGTGCTTCAGGACAGAGGTAGGCTATGGTCAGAAACGATGACTGATGTGCTAACTACCTTTTTAGTGGTAAGGGCAGTTACTCTTTTAAATTTTTGATTAAATTTTTTGTTAAACAATTCCAATAAATCCTTAAGATGCTGCATCTGTTTTATACAGTAAAGGGTACTATATTTTGTCAGTCCTTCCCTTTTGAATCACTTTCATTTTTTATTACAAAATATAACCTTATTGTTTCCGATATTCCGTCTACTTATTACATTTGTTTATTGAACCAGCTGTCCTCATGCTCTCGTTCCCTGCTGTGCGTTTATCCCATTTATTCTAGAGCAAAGCCCTCAGGTCCGTAACCAACTGGTGGATCCGATTCCCAATTGTCAGCAAATAGCCATTTTGTTTTCTGTCGTTGAATTCTAGTTGGAAAGGTGAAAGAGGGAGACAAAGCGAGTATTACACCTGACCGTAACGGTACTCGTCTCCCCAGCGAAGCCAAGGTCATTGATCAAAAAGATTTCGGGCTTGCAGCTGGTCGTCGTAAACTTCATTGCACGATATTTCGGCTGGACAACTGCCAGCCATCTTCAAGTGAGCCGAACGAGGACTCAGGAATACTTTTTTTGTTTTTTTCCTTTATTGTTATTTTGACACCTTATTCATTAGGCGGGCCAAAAGCGGCAGTATTACGCCGCTCTTCGGCCACAGACAGTACAAACAGAAACAAGGAAGACACAGAAAAACAAAACATAATGGACAAAAACAGTAGACACGTGAGTAAAAAACACAGAGCCGTTTACAGGTGGAGTAAAATAAAAAACGGTCAGCACTGTACACGAACACTGATGACTGAGATGACACACATGAACGATGGAGCGTGGTGCGGTGAAAACACTGAAGCGCTAACACGACGGCACACGCACAGAACCGATGGCGATGATCTCCGGCTCAAGAATGTTCACTTGACATGTGCAAGTCTGGGAACCTGCCAAAAGGGGAAAAGGTGGGGGAGGAGGAAGAGGGGAGAGTGTAGATGCCAGTGGCAGAGGAGACGGGAGGGGGAGGAAAGAAGGTATGGGGGGTAGGGGACGCCCTGGGGGGGGGTGGAGGGGGGAGGAAGGGAGGAGGGAGGAAGGCTAAGGAAAAAACACAGGGTGTGGAGGGGGATGACGGAGACGTTTTTATTTTTTTTTCCTTTATTGTAATTTTAATACCTGTACATCAGGTAGGCTGGCAGCAGCATCCTACGCTGCTCTTCAGCCTTAGAATGCACAATAAGAAAACATAAAGAAGACACATAATAGCCGGCCGAAGTGGCCGTGCGGTTAAAGGTGCTGCAGTCTGGAACCGCAAGACCGCTACGGTCGCAGGTTCGAATCCTGCCTGGGGCATGGATCTTTGTGATGTCCTTAGGTCAGTTAGGTTTAACTAATTCTAAGTTCTAGGGGACTAATGACCTCAGCAGTTGAGTCCCATAGTGCTCAGAGCCATTTGAGCCACACATAATAGACATATTGATGGGCAAACAACAGTAGACACAGAATACAAAAACACAGAGCCATTCACACTCGACGAAAAATACACTGAAACACATTGGCATGGCGCACAAACACTGACGACTTCGACGGCACGGTGAATGTAGGGGCATGACGGCAAACACTAAACACAAATATGACGCCACACGCACGAGAAAACGATGACGATGATCTCCGGCGTGAATGTCCACATAGCGTGTGTGAGTCCGGGGACCTGCCAAGAGGGGAAAAGGGGGAGGGGGATGGGGAGGGAGAGGGGAGAGAAAAGATGCCAATGGCAGAGGAGATGGCAGGAGGAGGGGTAGGGGAAAGCCCGGGGAAAAGTGGGGGAAAGGGGGGAAGGAGGGGAAGGGGGAGAGAAGGGAGAGAGGGTAACCATAGAAAAAAACACAGGAATAGGGCGGGAGGATCAAAGTTGGTAGGAGGGGTAGATGGAGGGGAGGAGGATCGAGTTTATGGGAGGTGTAGAGGATCTGTATCCATTCGAGGAAAAGGAGGAGGTGGGAGAAGGGAATTAGGTCATACAGGATCCGCGTGGGGGAGGTGAGACGGATGCAATAGGCGAGGTGAAGAGCATGGCGTTCTAGGATCTGAAGGGATTTGTAAAAGGTAGGGGGAGCGGAGATCCAGGCAGGGTGGGCGTAGCAAAGGATAGGGCGAATGAAGGATTTATAGGTATGGAGGATGGTAGAGGGGTCCAGACCCCAAGTACGGCCAGAAAGGAGCTTGAGGAGACAGAGTCGGGAGCGTGCCTTGGTTTGGATCGTCCAGAGGTGGGGGGTCCAGGAGAGGCGACGGTCAAGGGTGACACCAAGGTACTGTAGGGTGGGGGTGAGGGCGATAGGACGGCCGAAGATGGTGATGTATAAATCGAGGAGTTGGAAGGAAGGGTGGTTTTGCCTACAGTTATCACCTGGGTTTTGGAAGGATTGACCTTAAGCAACCACTGGTTGCACCAAGCGGTGAACTGGTCAAGATGGGATTGGAGAAGGTGTTGGGAGCGCTGCAGGGTGGGGGCAAGTGCAAGGAAGGCGGTGTCATCGGCGTACTGGAGAAGGTGGATGGGGGGTGAAGGCGGCGGCATGTTCGCCATATACAAAAGGTACAGAAGAGGGGAGAGGACGGAACCTTGGGGCACACCGGCGGAGGGGAAAAAGGTGTAGGAATCCGTGTTGTGGATGGCGACGTAGGAAGGACGTTGGGAAAGAAAGGAGCCGATCAGATGGACGTAGTTAATAGGAAGGGCGAATGTTTGGAGCTTGAAGAGGAGACCGGAATGCCACACGCAGTCATAGGCTCGTTCAAGGTCAAGGGAGAGGAAGATAGTGGAGCGACGGGAATTAAGCAGTTTGGAGAAGAGATGAGTGAGGTCAAGGAGAAGGTCATCGGAAGAGAAGGACGGCCGAGAGCCGCACTGGGTAATAGGAAGGAGGCGGTGCTGGCAGAGATGCTGGTGGATGCGTCGGGTGAGGATGGATTCCAGGTCCTTGCTGAAGACCGAGGTAAGGCTGATGGGACGGTAGGAGGAGACAGCGGATGGCGGTTTACCGGGTTTAAGGAACATCAGGGATGGAGACGTTCTCCTCTCCAGCTTAATATAGTGCGCTGATAGTACTGCCGCGCATGCGTTGCAGTCGGGGAGACAGGAGGGCCACACCGCCCAGCGACAGCGCCCTCGCTGGTGGAACTGCAATACTCAGCTGCCGTCGGTATTGTCGCTGGCCGCAACTATCAAAGCCTTTGGCGTCTTCGTCTCGAGCAAATTTCGGAGATGACGGGATTCCATGCGTTATTCAGTTGGTAACCACTGTCACGGTTCATTAGATTTCCCGCAATGCGTATTTCAACTGATTCTTTGATAATGGAGTTCCAAAAAGTTGTTGCAGTGGCCAAAATTGAGGTTTTGTCGTACTCTATTGAATGTCCGTTAGAAATACAATTTCCACTGTACGCGTTGTCTGTCCTGTATAGGCCATACCACATTGACACGGTATTTTGTAAATTCCCGCCTTCCGCAGTAACAAATCATCCTTCGCCGATCCCAGCAAATCCGAAATCTTAGATGGCGGACGAAAAACCACTTTCACATGAAAATGATTAAGAATCCTTGCTACCTTGAAGGAGATATTTCTGACAAAGGGAAGAAAAGCTAGGGACTTGGCTGGCGCGTTCTCCTCTTTATCCACTTCCCGGTTCCTGGCTCTAGTTGAGAAGGCCCTGTTAATTTGCCGGGTCGAGTACCCATTGTCTCTGAACACCGTCCTCAAATGTGCATAATAGCCAGCGATGGACCAAAGCGTACCTGACTTACTCAACTGGTGAAGCTCTTTCTCTAGAGTAAATCATCCAGTTTTTCTGAAGCGATGATCATTTATTTCTTTGTCTGCATGTGCACATCGTATCTACCGATTTCCGTCCCACTCGGATCATTCCTTTGTGGTGCGTCGTTTTCTTCTGTTTTAGAGTGTATCTCCGCATCTTTCATGATTTCCTTGTTTCATTTCATTTCTTTGTTTCCTGTAGCGATAAGTAAAACACAAATAAACACTGAAGCAGTCTTTAAGAATTTAACGTTAGCTTCTAAACAAAAAGACATTACTTGTGTTGCCTCAGTTACAAGGTATCCTTCTCTCGAATATTTCAAACAACCGCATGAGTCTCGTCCTTAAACAGGTATGCTTTAAGTTTTCCCTCCATTGTGCCCTCGAAAATTGGCGACAGAGGGACAACACTGAAGCATTATATCATTGGAAATTCCAAAAATAAATAGTACGCCCTGCGCCGTCCACGTAACAGGATGACACAATGTGACAACAAATGCCATCACGCCAATGACGAACTGCAGACGGCAGCAAGCGGAGGGGAAAAATAGGTTGGCTTGTGACTGCTACCCCCTCCGTAGTCAGGGTCGTAATTCTCATCACACGAGGAACTGATTGCCTCCAAAACAAAGTATTGTGAGGAATTTGATATAACGTTCTTTTCCAAGTCTATTACTTGGTGGGTGTGTTGAATGTTACGTTTTTGTATCGCTGCATCACACAGCTTTAAGAGCTACGTTATAATCGAGACGAAAGACCCAAGCAGAAAAACTGTTACAGTTCATCAGGTTACCAAAAACGAGAGTAAGGCTGAAAGGACAATGCTGCGAAGAAGGGACAGAAATTGTTAGCCTTTGCGCCACCCGCTAAACGAGCAGTGTCGGAGGATGTCGGAGGACTCAGTAGGACGTCGAGATGAATCTGAGGCTTCCTTCATTGAAAGTGGGCAGTATCAGAATTCCCTAATTCAGGTATGTTGTTTGTTAGACAGTTCTAATTACAACTGATAAGCGCTGTTGGGGTGCACCCTCTGGTGCAAAAATGGATGCCTTTCTCAAAAATTTTGCAAATGTTGATAGGCGTTGTTGTTAAGAAGCACCTACAGCATCGACGGTGCAGAGATGGGACCACGTAGATGAAAGAGATTAAGAGGGAGTGGTATTTCCGTTGAGGAGTGCACACAAAAAAATGAAAGTGATAGTACTAGAGCAAGAGGCAACGACAGTGACGAAATCGTTCCAAAAACTAAACATATTTTAACGGCTTGATCGACAGGAAATGAGAAGCTTTTAGATTATGATACCGGTTGTGGAATGGAAAAAAGTAGTGCTTCAACAGCTTGGAGGTGTAAAAAGCTATTAGGCGACGACATGAGCAAACACCAAAAAAACTGCCACAGGACAGAAAAAATAGTTAATTTTTCTCTTCAAATGTGGTTCAACGTAACTTATAAAATGGGGAAATTTCGAAAAGGGCCTGGGGTTTTCGGAGTAAAGAAACGCAAGCGTTGTATTGATTTATTTGCCGGTTGTTTTCACGACGCACAGATGTGTGTTAAAACTGATCCTGCTCTTCACTTTGGCTGGGAATTATCAAGAGGCTAGAAACTGCTGAAACAAAAAGTGACTGAACATGAAAGCAGCGATGGTCACAAAACGACGTAATTAGGATGGCGCAAATAGTAATTCAGACGACCGAAACAATGTAAGTGTATAACAGTATTGCATCGAAGTACGCTGCATTGTGTAATTGAAATGATCTTTTTTCTAGTGGGAAGAGGTTTAGCTTTGAGGGCTGATAAAGACTTAGTCGGAGAACTTCACAATAACAATTTTTTTGTTCGCCTTAGAGTTTTTGGCAAAATTTGATCCAGTTATCAAAGAGCATTTAATAAAAGTTGATTCGTTGCAACAAGGAGATAAATGCATGGTTCATTATGTATCATATTATGTTTAGAACGAATTTATATAACATGGTTCATTATCTAACGTTTAGAACTAATTTATTTAAGCAGCTGGAGAGTATTTTAACAGGAGTAAAACGTAATAAATGCTTTTCTGTTGTGGATGCAACTCATGATAAAACCTGAGCAGAGAAAAATCTTTTCTCGAATCTGTTGACTGTGACCAGAAGACTGAATAGTCAAGCGTTGAAATGCTTTGCGAAAAGCTGAAGCGGTATGGCTTACAGTTTTCACAATGTCGTAGACAGAGTTATGACGACGGGACCTTTATGAGTGGCGTCCGTCAGGGAGCTCAAGCACAGATGCTAAAAGAAAATCTGTCGATAATTTTCTCCTTGCAGTTCTCATTCACTAAATCTTTGCGGCGTCCATGCTGCGGAGAGCTGGGCGAAATGTAGTCTTTATTTTCGGGGTTGTTTCGATAATATAGACAGTGGTGGACAAAAATGTGGAAACACTATACTACAAACACAAGACGTTGTAACGATTCATGTTAAATGTTACTTAAGTTTCTTCTGCCTGGTCCATTGATGAATGAAAGGGAAATTTTCATGCTTGAAAAACTTGATTCACATTAATTGACATCGGAACTGCACACTCCTCTTGTAAACAAAACACGGACAGACTTAACTGATCTCCTTGACTTCTAAAAGTAACTTTAAAACTGACAGACAAAACAATAGCTCAACAACTAATTCGCAGCCTCGCTGCATTGCTTTATAGGCCCTATAGAATTTTAAAAGTAACTTCCAAAATAAAGCATTTTTAATTTTTACAGTTTAGATGTTACAATTAAAATATACAAAACGTAAAGAAACTGATGTTACAGCCGAATAAGGTATAAAATACAATATTCAATGACAATCTTTTATAGTAATATGTTTAGTTTTTCATTAGAAAATCGTTCTGAACTTTAATTACAATAATGTCTCTCATATTTAGTTACGTAATTAATTACAGTTTGAATTTGGTTACCAACATGTAATGATAGTACAGAGCTCATGCTTTATCCGATTAAATGCATACAACGTACAAATAAGGCCTCAAATTCCGTAATTTGGAAAACTGTGAGATGTAGACAATTGGAGAGTTAATTAGAAATGTAATTACAAAGAATATTAATTACAGAGGAAGACATAAAAATAAATAACAAATGAAATTACATCGCTTGTTAATAACTTTTAAGCTGTTTCTCAGGATAGTGAGGTCTAAGGTTACTGAATTTTTAGATTACAGTTATGTTAATTACAAGCATTGACTTCTCATGCTAACATCTCTGCAGTCTCTAGTTATTTATTTCTAAGGACTTATTACTTCAGTTTCTTGATTAGTTACTTAATTCAGTATATGTACATAATTTAATGTTTGTGTGTGTGGTTTGAGGTTTTCGGGCGCTAAACAGCGTGGTGACAAAAATCCACCGGTAATTACGACAACGCACTTCCTTCCAGAACATTCCACACGCCTTCGTAATGAATATCAAGTTTTTTTATCAACATACAAGGCCTTAGGAAGCACTAAATTGTCTGATAACCTAGCCGGATGCATATAAAAAAAGGTGGTATCGGACATTTCGTATGAGTCCTGGGGAAGGCTGTACCGTTATAACGTGACAATGGCTAATACTGTGCAGGAAACCTGTTGGCATTCAAAACTTACAGTCGTGTTGGAATGGATAGGTAAAGGTCCCATATGATTTTCTAGGGAATCTTACACAATTCTTCCGGCAAAACAGTGGCGAGTTCAGGTAATGATGATGGAGATGTATAGCGATCAAGCATCATTCTTTCCAAAGTAGACCACAAAGGAGTAGGTAGGCTGTGAGAGTTCTGGGACATCAAAGAACGCTGCCACCATCTCCATCCCCCTCTATTGTTCTAGAACAAAGCGCTATTGTTCTCTATTCCCCTATAGTTCTCTAGCCCTGTTGTCCTGGAACAAAGGGCTATTGTTTTTTAATTCCCCCTCTTAAGTGTTTTTTCATTTCCTCCCACTTGTGTTTCCCATCTCTCGAGTAAATGGTACCATCTCCCAATGTCACCCCTGTGACATAGGCCAATTTCTGGATGTATAGGATGATGGGAACGTGAATAAATGGCAGAAAATTCAAAATTTTGTGGGAGAATCAAAATAATGTAAAGGGTTTCCCCCAACTTCTATGACTTCACTGTAGAAGTAGAGCTATTGTCATAAGTATAAATTGGCAGGATATTCACATATCCAAGATAGACCATTGTCCTGCTGGAAATCAAACTGGCTGACGTGGAATACTGGTGTGCTCAGCACTGTTGTCAGATTTCCTGTGGTTTTCCCTTACATCACTCACCTGAGACAAAGGATGTTGATTCCCTTTCAGGACCAAGCCTATCGGTTAGACAAAAGATGCCTGTCTCAGCCTGTGGCTACATAAACATGTTTTTCACTTTATTCTATCAGGGACACGAAAAAAATGCATAACTTGTTTTCCTGATGCTGTTTTCCAGTCATACAAGTAGGAACCTATAGTCACGATTGCCATATCACTTGTTGTAAGTATAGAATTCAAGATTGCCACTAGGTTCTCCCTGCCCCAAGTTAAAATTCAGCTGTCCATAGCTTAAAAAATGTCACTCTGATGCCACCCTAAGATTGGACCTCTCCACTATGTTGAGAGCCCGAATTCCATGGTGCCAAAGTTCACAATCGCCACATCAGTCGCAAAGTCTGACACTAGCCAATTGTAGCACATTACTGCTGGCAACGAAGGGTTGGACAGGGCTGTGCCATCGGCCACTGGACTGTATAAGACATACGTTGAGGCGACAAAAGTCATGAGATAGTGATATGCATGTATACAGATGGCAGTGCATTGGTGAAACTGTCATTTGTACTCAGGTGATTCATGTGAAAGCAAGCCAGCCAAATACAGTATTTTTACAAGAGTAAATTGTTATCACCAGGGCAGAGCACACAGTGAGCCAGTGATGAGTTGTTGAACACAATGCTGCAAAACCTACCTGCAGTCCATGATATCACCCACATGTAAACAATTTCTGAGGAGAACAGAGCAACCCAGCCAAATACTGGCGTGCCGTGTGGCACTCACCTGACTGCTAATGACTCGGGTCATATCCACCACGGAGCCAGTTAACATTGCCAGCCAGTCTGTGGAAGGTTACCATGATCACGGGCGATCAGCGTGGAGTGATACTTTTTTTTGTTAGCGATGTTGGATGTACTCACAGTATGGTACATACACACAACAGATGTGTAAAGTCCTCTGCTCTTTTGGTTTCTAAAATAGGTATTTTACTGCCAACAATGAATTTTGCGTTTAAAACAATGCATATACAAGTAGTACTTAAATCAATGCATTTAGTACCCATCACTAAAGACAAAATGCTACTTGCTAGGAACTCTTCAATCCTATCATAAATCTGAGCTGATAGTTCGTATTTAGCTCATGCAGTGTCATCTTGGAAATGTATAGAACACCTACAGATGTCTGGAACACGATACTTGAAATCATCGTCATCATCAAAGAGCAGTTGAACACTTAAATGGTAACATGGGTGAAAAATCACCTTTCTTGTGAAGTAACAACATGCTTAGTATGTTGACCATCACGGTGTGTCCATTTTTCAGTATTGTAAGTTCAGCCGTTATTAAAATATGTATATCAGTTGCAACATTATTTCTGAGCAGAAAATATTTGGGTGAAAAAGCACCCATGTTACCATTAGTGTGAGTTTGTATTTCTGAGCATCATCTTCTTGAGAATTCAATCTTATTTCAGAATTAGTTTTGTGAATATGGATTACATTATTATTAATGGGAAGAAATATTCAGATGACTAGTTACAGAAACTTGTGAAAGAATTTTCTACTGGGTGACAGGGAACGTTGCAGTAATGTAGTCATGCGTGATCGTATAAATACACTACTGGCCATTGAAATAACTACACCACGAAGATGACGTTCTACAGACGCGAAATTTAACCAACAGGAAGAAGATGCTGTGATATGCAAATGATTAGCTTTTCAGAGCATTCACACAAGGTTGGCGCCAGTGGCGACACCTACAACGTGCTGACATGAGGAAAGTTTCCAACCGATTTCTCATACACAAACAGCAGTTGACCGGCGTTGCCTGGTGAAACATTGTTGTGATGCCTCGTGTAAGGAGGAGAAATGCGTACCATCACGCTTCCGACTTTTATAAAGGTCGGATTGTAGCCTATCGCGATTGCGCTTTATCGTATCGCGACATTGCTGCTCGCGTTGGTCGAGATCTAATGATTGTTAGCAGAATATGGAATCGGTGGGTTCAGGAGGGTAATACGGAACGCCGTGCTGGATGTCAACGGCCTCGTATCACTAGCAGTCGAGATGACAGGCATCTTATCCGCATGGTTGTAATGGATCGTGCAGCCACGTCTCGATCCCTGATTCAACAGATGGGGACGTTTGCAAGACAACAACCATCTGCACGAACAGTTCGATGACGTTTGCAGCAGCATGGACTGTCAGCTCGGAGACCATGGCTGCGATTACCCTTGACGCTGCATCACAGACAGGAGCGCCTGCGATGGTGTACTCAACGACGAACCTGGGTGCACGAATGGCAAAACGTCATTTTTTCCGGATGAATCCAGGTTCTGTTTACAACATCATGTTGGTCGCATGTTGGTTTGGTGACATCGCGGTGAACGCACATTTGAAGCGTGTATTCGTCATCGCCATACTGGCGTATCACCCGGCGTGATGGTATGAGGTGCCACTGGTTACACGTCTCTGTCACTTCTTGTTCGCATTGACGGCACATTGAACAGTGGACGTTACATTTCAGATGTGTTACGACCCGTGGCTCTACCCTTCATTCGATCTTTGCGAAACCCTACATTTCAAGAGGATAATGCACGACCGCATGTTGCAGGTCCTGTACGGGCCTTTCTGGATACAGAAAATGTTCGACTGCTGCCCTGGCTAGCACATTCTCCAGATCTCTCACCGATTGAAAACGGCTGGTCAATGGTGGCCGAGCAACTGGCTCATCATTATACGCCAGTCACTACTCTTGATGAACTGTGGTATCGTGTTGAAGCTGCATGGGAAGCTGTACCCGTACACGCCATCCAAGCTCTGTTTGACTTAATGCCCAAGCGTATCAAGGCCGTTATTACGGCCAGAGGTGGTTGTTCTGAGCACTGATTTCTCAGGATCTATGCACCCAAATTGCGTGAAAATGTAATCACATGTCAGTTCTAGTATAATATATTTGTCCAATGAATACCCGTTTTTTCATCCGCATTTCTTCTTGGTGTAGCAGTTTTAATGGCCAGTAGTGTAATTTATTTACAAAGCATAACACAAAGACATGTCCACATTCGATCATAGTACAGAATGCACTGAAATCTTCGTTCCGTCCGCAGATATACCTCTCCTCACTTGTCAGTGAAGCATGTCACTATTGATATCCCCCTCCCAGTGTGGAGCACTGAAGGGAAGATGTGAACTGCATTGCCGTTTGGCTGGACAAGCGTACACACGTGTGCGTGACCAGCTGTGTGGTGGCTGGTGGCACTGCATGGCACAGATCGTTTCTCCAAACCGTGTCATCTGATGTGCTAGTGCTGTAGACCTTGTAGGGGAGCAGGTGGCGTGGACGGTGCCTCGTGCTCCCGTACCTGGACACGTGTTGCTCTTCTGTGGGTGTAGGGAGCGGCAAGAGTGGGGTCGTCTCTGAAGTAAGGTCCCCCACGTCTTGAGGCAGGGGTGTAAGCGGCAGTCGAGAGAGGACCTTCGAGCAGCTGACAGTGTGGATGCCATTTGTTGAAAGGTTGGATGGTATGAAGGCACAATCAATGCCTCATGGAGTCTTGCTCCCTGTTCTCACGTCACGTAACCCTTTCGATACAAACAACTAAGACACAGTAATATATTCCATCAAAGTGCGAGTAATGTACGACCATTAACTTTGAGCATAGCTTGTTATCATCAATAAGGGGTGGCTGTATGCCATTTCTCTATAGCTCAACAACTCAACGTAATAATGAAACTTTCTGGCAGATTAAAACTGTGTGCCGGACCGAGACTCGAACTCGCGACTCGGGACTCGAACTTGGGTAGCTCAGATGGTAGAGCACTTGCCCGCTAAAGGCAAATGTTCCGAGCTCGAGTCTCGGTCCGGTACACAGTTTTAACCCGCCAGAAAATTTCATATCAGCGCACTCTCTGCTGCAGAGTGAAAATTTCATTCTGGAAACATCCTCCAGGCTGTAGCAAAGCCATGTGTCCGCAATAACCTTTTTTTCCAGGAGTCTAGTCCAGCAAGGTTCACAGGAGAGCTTCTGTGAAGTTTGGAAGGTAGGAGACGAGGTAATGGCGGAAGTAAAGCTGTGAGGACGGCTGGCGTGTCGTGCGTGGGTAGCTCAGATGGTAGCTCAGCGTGTTAAAAACTGAGTGAACGGATCAACGAAGAACCTAAATGGGTGTCATCGGACGTCCGCCCCGAACAAATTCAACGAACAATATAGAACAAAATGAGATAAAAAAAATGGTAGAGCACTTGCCTGCGAAAGGCAAAGGTCCCGAGTTCGAGTCTCGGTCCGGCACAGAGTTTTAATCTCCCAGAAAATTTTGTATCAGCGCACACTCCGCTTCAGAGTGAAAATTCCGTTCTGGCAACATAATAACGTTTATCCCCAAACCTCATGCTATCAGTGAGATATGCTAGCTAATAATTTAATAAAAGATGAACTGAGGCTGGATCTGTTGGTAGAAATACTGGACATAATGATATTGCTCGAAACAGATTGATTTTAACTTTGCTAGAAATCCCTATTATTTTTCAAAAATGCACAATGCATGCATACGGTAACCATATACAAATAACTCATGGAATAACTGGCCAGCGTCTATCAGAAAAGACAAATTTGGTAGTATTTTGTGTGGACATAACATTTACACCCAGCAGCGAGTGCTAAATACTAAAGTTTATCAGTGCAATAAATTCTCGAAAACCTAGATTATGCATGAGTTTTATCATTCCCAGGGAATCTAAATTTTATAGCTGTCAATGCTATTTCAACTAAATCAATTCAAGTTCATAACAACATAAATACGTTAAAACAAATCTTTACAAGCACTCAGCTGCAGTGATTTACAATAGGAACTGAAGTCACTCATGTGAGATCCCATAACTAACTAAACTGCCTCTAAAGACTGAAATCAGAGTTCTGAGAATTACAAGTTATCAAACGCACCCAAGATTGTTGTTATTCCCTGCTACATAAAAGTAACTTTCGCGATTTACACACTGCCAATAACATTATCGTAAACCACTTAAGTTGACCGTCTCCGACGACACCCAAACGGAAATATCTCACCAATACTCCAGACACAAGACGACAGCACAACACCAAAGACCTCTATCCCGCACTCTTATTTAAAGGTTCGATCACATGACTACTCCCCGATACAGTGCACGTACTTTCATCCTGACCACTATTCATAAAGATTACACAAAAATACGTATAATAAAACATAGAAAATTTTGCGCTCAGTTTGAGACCTCTTAATAAAATTATTTACGTATTATTTTAAACAAATCTGAAACATATAACTCACCCCATCTGGCACTCGAGCTGGAACACTAATTTGACCTATTTTGTAAATGCCAACTTTAATTAAATATACACCGAAAGCTATTGGAATGTTAAAGAAGGAAACTCATGCTGATGAGGTCATTTGCGTATCTGTCGAGGATCCCATAGTTATGACACTATTTACGTAAATGAACTAAATTGTTTACAACATTTTTGCATATTTGTTTGGTTAGGAAAATAATCTGTTCCTTGTCTTGATGGCAATATCCTCTTCCGTGCGTTGCACCACAAGTGTGACTTTCGTGATGGGTTCCTCTGTTACAATTTATTACAAACAATATTAGTAATGATGTTGATTACTTTAACTACTAAAGCTTCGAACACAGATTTACAACGAGGTGATAACTGGTAATGGTTCAAAATGGTTCAAATGGCATTCGAACCTGCGATCGTAGCGGTCGCGCGTCTCCAGACTGTAGCGCCTAGAACCGCTCGGCCACTTCGGCCGGCAACTAGTCATGGGATAGCTATGAGCACATATACTGATGGCGGTAGTATCTCGTACACGTATCCGTTAGGACAGTGGAGCGGAATGCGGTGTTAAAGGGCTATGACTGCAAGCTATCAACGCGAGTGCCTTTGTTAATATAACGACGTCCCCTGCGTCGCGGCTCCTGGGCTCGTGACCATATCCGTTAGAAAAAAAAATGGTTCAAATGGCTCTGAGCACTATGGGACTCAACTGCTGAGGTCATTAGTCCCCTAGAACTTAGAACTAATTAAACCTAACTAACCTAAGGACAGCACAAACATCCATGCCCGAGGCAGGATTCGGACCTGCGACCGTAGCGGTCTTGCGGTTCCAGACTGTAGCGCCTTTAACCGCACGGCCACTTCGGCCGGCATATCCGTTAGACTCCAGACGATTGGAATAACATTACCTGGTCAGATGAGCCCCGATTTTCGTTAGTAAGAGCTGTGATAGGTTTCGAGCGTGGCGTCGACCCCACAAAGCCACGGACGCAAGTTGTCAACAAGGCACTGTTCAAGCTATGGTGGCTCCATAATGACCTTGGCTATGTTTATATGGAATGGACTGCGTTCTGGCTATGCTCAGCTGGTAGGAGACCATTGTAGTCTCTCAAGGATTTTCCAAACAATTATGAAAATTTTATGGATGACAATGCGCCATGTCAGCAGGCCACAGTAGATCGTGATTGGTTTGAAAAACATTCTGGACAGTTCCAACGAATGATTTGGCCACACAGATCGTCCAGCGTGAATTCTATCGAACATTTATGGGACATAGTTGAGAGGTCAGTCCGGACACAAAATCCTGCACTGGCAGCTTCTTCGCAGTTATGGATGGCTATCGAGGCAACTAGGCGCAATATTTCTGCAGGGAACTTCCATTAACTCGTCGAGTCAATGCCACGTCGCGCTGCTGCACTATGCTAGGCAAAAGGAGGTCCGACGCGATATTAGGCGATACTCCATGACTTTTCTCACCTCAGTGTATGTTCAATGAGCTCGTCTTATTGCCACGGTTCCAAAGCTGTCATTGGTTTCTTTGTGTCATACTTATAAGAGATTTTAGGTGGCTCTGAGTACTATGGGACTTAACATCTGTGGTCATCAGTCCCCTAGAACTTAGAACTACTTAAACCTATCTAACCTAAGGACATCACACACATCCATGCCCGAGGCAGGATTCGAACCTGCGACCGTAGCGGTCACGCGGTTCCAGACTGAAGCGCCTAGAACCTGATTTTAGGTTTTTTCATTAAAATTATATTAGCGACGATATTACAAGTCTTAGCTCATTCCGCGACCATGCCGCTGAAACACACTCTTCTTTCCGCCCAGGAAAGCACTGAGAACTGCTGGGCCTCGTAGCTTTCTAGCCGCCGTTACCTGCATTCGTCTCACCTGTCACAGTACATCTGATAATTGACAGCCCCAACAAACTGTCCCACCGCCCCACAGCCGACCTGTCAGATTCAGTCCGCCCTGCGGCTGTCGAACCAGCTGCTTTTTAAGTTACAGATATTAGTGAGGAGAGTGTGCACGTGGTCTAGATGTCAGATGCGTGCTGAGTCGCATGTCGGCATGTCTTCGTTGCGAGCTGTGAGGCACACATCGTTATCAAGGAGTTTGATGGTGATGTTGTCTGAGCTGAAGTCACAGAGATTGAGCCAAATGGTGACAAGGTGTGGTGTGTCAGGGTTAGCCAACTGTACTCTGGGTAGTGGTTGGTAGGCGTTGTCAGTGGTTAATCGAAGCGGCCATTGGTTTCTTATTAATCAGAATGTCAAACGCATATGTGTCTCCTGCAGGAACTTTGAAGGGCCCTGTGTATCGTGTCTGTAGTGCGAGCCAGACTATGTTGTAGCGTGAGATGTTTGTAGTTTGAGAGCATTTCATGTATGTAGATCCTGAGTGCCGAATGAGGAACAGGGGAATGGGTTGCCACATGGATATGTCTAATGTGGTCCTCCACTTCCTGAACTACAGCAGGTAGTAGGTCCGTTTACTCATAGATGTGCGCGAGGACAACAGGAACAGCTAGGAGGACCAGTGATTCACCAAATAATATTTCATCGACGGACGCTTGCAAGTCCTCCTCGAAGACCATTCGGACGTCAAGTAGAACCCCAGATAGTGCATTGATCCGCAATCTGCCTTGACACGTAAGAGCTGCTGTGAGAATCGATGCCTCCACTCAACTAACCCATCACTCTGGGGGGTGATAAGCTGTAGTACAGTTACGTTTGATTCCACAGAGCCTAAACAGAGGGGCGAAGACTGCTGATTCAGACTGGTGGCCTTCCTCTGTAGTAATCTTATCTTGGCTGCCAAACACCCAACACAAGGCTCTGTCACTGAGAGAAAGTATTTGTATCCGACTCCAGGATGGATCCAATGAGCTCAATGTGTAAATGATGGCAGTGGGCTTTGGGGATTTCAAACTGACCTAACTGTGGCTGCACATGTCTTCTAACTTAACTCCATTGGCACAGTAATGATGCCTGTGCCAAGATGCAGCAATCCCACTTGATGTTGGGCCACACAAAGCGTTCCATTGTAAGGTGAGCTGTGGGTCTGATGCTGCGGAGAGAAACCCCATGGGAGTGGTCAGAGGTTTCTCATCACATTGTTTGTAGCACCAATGGGTGGATTTTGTTGAGGCAGAGGTTACAGAAGATGAGTGTTTCAGATCCCAGAACGGCGTGTCATTCGATTCGTTGGCCAGTAGTGACATTGCACATCGGTTCTGCTACGCTTGCATCGTTGTGCTGGTTGGTCGCTAGCTTCTCGTATTCAGAATGACGCGAGATGGTGCTGACTCGTGATAAGTTTTGGTGATGAGATTGTCTGCTACATGTAGGTGGTGTATATCTGTTGTATACTGAGTAATAAGGTACAACTGTCAGTAGCATCGTGGGTTGATCTCCTTTGACTGGGGTCATTTGTCACTGATGAGTGCTTTATGATCTGTAAAGATTATACCATGACAACTTTCAATATCTTCGTAGAAGTACCTCACAGCTTCATATACAGCGAGAAGTTCTCAGGCAGATGATGACCATTTTGATTGAGAGGATGGATTTTTTGTGAGGAGAATTGTAGGGGCTGTGCCTCTCTGGCCACTAGCTGTTGAAGTATGGCAACAAAGGTGGGGTCACTTGCGTCTGTTGTGACAGTGAGTTGTGCATCTGGAACAGGATGGTCCAACGTTATAGTGTGTGCTAGGCAGTCTTTGGCAGGTCTGAATATGTCTTTCATTTTGCGGTCCACGCAGTTTTCCTTTACCGTGTTTGTTAGATTAGCACTTGCTTGTACAGTCACTGCTTGTGGCTGGTGGTACCGGTAAAAGATCAAAATTCCTACGAAACGACAGAATTCATGATAATTCTGCAGAGTGAGACCTGCTTTACAGTCTCAGCCCAATCTGGGAATAGGTTGATTCCAGTATCGCTAACTAGGTGTGCGAGGAAGGTAACTTTCGCTTTCTGTAACTGAGATTTGTCCTGACTGATCAATACACTGCTGTCTCTTAGGGCAGTCAGAACATGTTTGAGGTGTCGATCGTGGTCTTCAGGTGTAGCCAAAAAACGAGGATGTCGTGTGGCAGTAACCAAGACGAAAAAGAATCCCGTCAATGAAGAGCTGCCACGTCTACCTGGCGTTCTTTAAACCATGTATCATCGAAAGATATTCGAAGATAGTCGCGGTTTTCATGATATCATCTTCGTGCATTGGAAGCGACTGCGTGAAGTATTGTATACTGGGTACTGGGTAGCTGTCATGAACCATATAAATGTTGACGACCCTGCAGTCGCCGCAGAGTTTGAAAGTTTCATCGTTTTGTTTTTTGTAATGATTTGGTGGCGATACCCACAGCATGTCAGAAGGCGAAAAATGTCTGCCTGCAATATTTTGTCAATCTCCACTTCAGCGGCGCATATGTTAGCTAAGGCCAGTTGGTGGGCTATGTGATCTACAGCGGTTGTTAGGATACAATGCATCATGCTGTTTCATATCACACCAACTTGCATCAACATGACGAGGTGAGACATACATCTGAGATGCATGCAGCAAGGCAGAGTGTGCAGTACTAAGTTAAATGTTCTGTTTGTGTTCAGTGTGATGGATGCACTTCTGCTGGGAGTGTGGGTAGTGTGTTGCAGTCGGTTGGCAAGAGTGGGGTCACGTGTGCTTCCTCACATTCTCAGCTCAGTGTCCTCCAAAATGTGCTCTCTGGAACTGATGTCGTAGATATGCAGGCAGCATGCCCAAGCATGCGGTCGAGGGGACATGTGCTTGAGTCATAGTGGCTGTAGATGACTTTACATCTGTGCCTGAGCTGAGTTGCCTATAGTGGCTCACATTTGAAGTTTGGAAACCCATTGGGAGAACAGCAGTTGCATGTGGAATTGCCAAATTCGGCGTGATACCAGCAGGGTTGTGACTTTGAGCCAATGGCAGCAGTTGGTGTAGTATTCTCCAGGCTGGGAGTGGTTCCATATGTAACCTACTGGTCACAAGATTTTTTTGAGGCAGTGCCATCACTGTCTGCCATCCTCGACTCTGCTCGGAGGAATCTGGAGCAGGAAGAAGATGGCTTAGTGGTAATGTGCTGAGATGGTCCTGTGTTTTTGTTATTTATGTGGTGCCTATGTTCACCTGTCATCTAGGGGTGCCGGTCGGGGTGGCTGAGCAGTTCTAGGCACTACAGTCTGGAACAGCTCGACCGCTATGGTTGCAGGTTCGAATCCTGCCTCAGGCATGGATGTGTGTGATGTCCTTAGGTTAGTTAGGTTTAAGTAGTTCAAAGTTCTGGGGGACTGATGACCTCAGAAGTTAAGTCCCATAGTGCTCAGAGCCATTTGAACCATCCAGGGGTAGCAGGTACAATGGTGACCCCACACTCTTTTGATGGGTGAGAGTATTATTTTTTAACTAACATTGACTTCCACAATAGGTATACCTTAATGTGATGGAAATTTGAAATCTGTGTACACAAAACGATAATCTACAACAATCATTCCTATAAGCAGAATTCAATCAACTGTGCAGACTAGCACTGCATTTTAAAGTTATTCCTCACAACATTTTAAGCGTTTTAGGTTATACATAAGACATTTAACATGTCCAGTGGGTTCCTATATGGTGAGAGATGAGGAATCTGAAGATGTGAGCGATATGTGAAACATCCTAATAATTGTCTGGTGGGGTAGTAGGACTTCTGTTAGTGAGTGTACATAAACCCATAAAATTTCTGAATCATTTTTTGGTGAATGCCTGCATGATTCCACCAACAAGGGAGCTTGTGTAGGCAGTCTTTCTCCTGGTCAACATAGAAGACATCAGGAGATATGATGTGAGACAACCAAGTGTGGGGTTTTGGGAGAGTTCTACAATCCTACTAGATTGTAGGACATCGATATATATCCAACTGCACCGAAATAATTCCCAGCAATTGCTGTACATATTTATTCAAGATCATGAGTAGTTTTATTTTATGAAGGCGAACAAAGTTTGGACTCTGAGTATTCTATATTAAGCAGGAATATGGTGGGAAGTTGAAAAATTTGTATGCTGCACAGTGGAGACTACATAAAACTTCACCCCACACTTCTACATATTTCAGCAAAACTAGTAACAAATTGACCTCCAAATTGTAAACAAGATGACTAACCTCAATGCAGTCTGCATGGTGAACAATTCAAGATAGCGGTCCTGAGGGATGCAGTCTGCATGGTTCTAAGTTTAGAGTTCAAGATGGCAATCCATAACGTTATCAGTGACAACAGAACCCAGAAATATTATTTATTATATATCTTGATATGACTTTTAATATTTTATATACATTTTTGTACTTTATGTATTGTAGAAAATAAACATTGTCATTCTTTTTTTTTCTCCATCAATCCTGTTCATCAATTTGCAATATTTTCCAGATAACATTTATATAGGCTTTAAATTCAGCATGTATTACAAGCAAATCAATTGGAGCACTAATAGACTTAGAAATGCCATCTATAAACTCCACCTGTATGGAATTTCCATTTATATGAGTAACACTAGCAGACTTGGGTACAGCACACATACACATACTTATACACACATCTACCTCCTCCTCCCCACCAAGACCTTCATGCTACAATACATATTTTAAAAAATCATGAAAGAGCAGTTTAGCATACCTATACCATTGACTGAGTCTCTCAATGGTGATCCACTTTGCACCATACAAGCCACACGTCTGTGATGTTTGGACACTTCCAACACTTAGTTGTCATGCATTCCTCAATGTATCCATAGAAAAGTTGCTACTCACCATATAGCGGAGATGCTGAGTCGCAGATAGGCACAACGAAAAGACTATCATAAATAAAGCTTTCGGCCAGTAAGGCCTTAGTCAAAAATAGACGACAGATACAAACAAACACACACACACACATACACACACACACACACACACACACACACACACACACACACACACACACACTCACGCAAACACAACTCGCACACACGTGACTGTAGTCTCAGGCAACTGAGGTCACACTGTGAGTAGCAGCACCAGTGCATGATGAGAGTGGCCACTGGGTGGAGGTAAAGAGGAGGCTGGGGAGGGGGAGGGATAGTAGGGTAGGGGTGGCAGACAGTGAAGTGCTGCGGGTTAGATGGAGAGCAGATGAGAGGGTGGCAGGGAGAGGGGGGGGGGGGGGGGGGGTAGCAGAAAAGGAGAGAAGAAAAAAGATTGGGTGCAATGGTGGAATGAGGGCTGTGTAGCACTGAAATGGGAACAGGGAAGGGGCTGGATGGGTGAGGACACTGACTAACAAAGGTTGAGGCCAGGAGGGTTATGGGAATATAGGATATATTGCTGGGAAAGTTCCCACCTGCACAGTTCAGAAGAGATGGTGTTGGTGGGAAGGATCCATATGGCATCGGCAGAAGCCTTACTGGTCGAAAGCTTTATTTGTGACAGTCTTTTTGTTGTGCCTATCTGCGACTCAGCATGTCTGAACTTTGCTTGTCATAATATTGTTACATTCCATCCTGGGTTTTTTGTCAATGTATTTCAGCTTTCTGCACAGCTACCCCACTCCATATCTCTAAACTGCACCTTTGCACCTTGCTGGACATTCTCTGTTTCTACCATAACTTTGAAATTCAAATCATATGATAAACCAATGCTTCAATCTGTTGGCAGTCAACTGATAAGTAGTGCTGAACAGCAGCACTCTGTAATGGCTTAACTGTGGCTCGATCAATGGTGGAGGTGTTGGATATAGTGGAAGCTCAGAGTCTGGAAACAATTCAGTGTCTTGCTCTGATATACTGGGGGCTGGATCAGAGAGTTTGTCTGTATCCTGACTTAGTGGTGTCAGTGATGGATATAGTGGAAACTCAAAGTCTCAAACACTTCTACACGCTGGCTTGATTTCCATTCCATGTCAAGAGCTACAGCAGAGAGTATCTCTGCATGCTCATTTGATTTCTGCTGCTGCTGCTCAAATGTATCAGGCATTCCATTATCTATGTCAGAGAGCAGTTGAACAGAGGGACAAATAAAAGAAAACCATGAAAACACATAAAGTAAATGATGACGATGATAATAGTTGATAAACATTGCAAGAGAGGAATGGCTTAGTACCTACATCTTATTGTTTGAGTCAGTTTTTGCTGCCTGAAGGTGGTAGCAGCGCCACAGAAAATGGAAGACCTATGTATTTTTGGCTGATAACTTAACAAGCTGCATCCGTAATCCCATGTCCACAATCTTGGATTCTGACATCATTTATGATGTCATGGGTCACAACCTTGGCCCACGATCTTGAATTATAAACTTAGAGCCGGCCGTGTGTGGCCGAGCGGTTCTAGGCGCTTCAGTCTGGAACCGCGCGACCGCTACAGTTGCGGGTTCAAATCCTGCCATGGGCATGGATGTGTGTGATGTCCTTGGGTTAGTTAGGTTTAAGTAGTTCTAAGTTCTAGGGGACTGATGACCTCAGAAGTTAAGTCCCATAGAGCTCAGAGCCATTCGAACCATTTTTTTTTATAAACTTAGAACCATCAGACTACAGCAGCTCCCTCAAGATTACTATCATGGATTGCTCACAATTCACATAGCATTAAAATTAGTCATCTTGTTTCCAGTTTGGAGGGCATTTTGTAACAATTTTTCCTGAAACAAGTAGAGTATAGTGTCAAGTTTTATTTAGGCTCCACTCTGCAGTGCACAGATTGGTCAATTCCCACAATATGCCCACTTCAAATGGAATACTCAAAGCCTAAACTTCATTCAGAATACTTCAAAGCAGCCTTCATAAAATAAAATGTCTCATGACTTTGAATAACTAAGTTCAATGATTGTTGGAACTATATTAGCAGTTGGATATATTTCAGTGTCCTACAATCTAGCAGGCTTGTAGAATTTCCCAAAGACCACACTAAAGGTCATTTCACATAACATCTCCTGACACCCACTTTCACGTCGAGCAGGAAGACCTCCTGCACAACCACCCTTGTTGGAGAGATCACACAGGCAATCATCAAAAAATGATTTATAAATCATATATTTGCAGTTATTTGCAGTCCAAATGAAAAGGGCTATTCTGCCATGTCTAGAACTATTTGCAACACTGTCATGCTATTTCAGCTAAGCCACAAAATGAAACCTTAGAAAAGGGACTATGTGGACTGCAGTTGCCTTAGATTAGATAAAATCCTCTGAAAATCGATTTCAAAATAGAAAAACTGAAAAATTAAGTTGCATCCCCTGTAGACATTAGAGTCTATCAAATGAAGTAGTGTGTAGGATGATGTGAATTGCATCATTTCGCTGTCAGATCTTGGATATCAGCTGAATCATTCTCTCATAGCTGTAGCAAATCTCACTCAGCGATAGTAAGTGATGAGGCTCTGTCAGCTCTATTCATAAGGTTCTCTAGCCATTTGCTTGACACTTATTGTGTGTGTATGTGTGTGTGTGTGTGTGTGTGTGTGTGTGTGTGTGTGTGTGTGTGTGTGTTTGTGTATGTGCGTGTGTGTGTGTGTGTGTGTGTGTGTGTGTGTGAGAGAGAGAGAGAGAGAGAGAGAGAGAGAGAGAGAGAGAGAGTGAGATTTTGGTGATCTAATGTTCTGTTCCAGTCTTGTTAACAACATAAATACAGAATACTGTTTAAGTTTGGAAGACTAATGCTGAAGCCCTGCATTTGCCTATTTCCATCAAGAAGCTTCCTGTAAAGCTAATAGTTTGTTTTCGGTAAGTATAACTGGTAACAATTTGTGAGAAGCTGGTAGCTTTGGTAAACAATGGTTAAAACCAAGTCATGTTTGAAAAACCTATGTAGTTAAAATATGATTCTCTTTGAAAATGGAGCATATTTCTCAGTTGTGTCAGGCAGGAGACAATGCCATGCATCTACTCTGGTGAGGTTTACTTGTGTATTAACTATCTTCATCTTTCTTACAATAACATTGAGCTCAATGGCACATAGGTCCACACAATGTTAGTCACAGAAGATAGGATCATAAGAAATCCACTGGAAATGTCGAATGTCCTACATGCAATGTAAAACACTTATAATTCATATGCAGAATAGCTTAAAATTGCATGAATACTAAATCACTTTCTGTTTATAGGAGGAATAACTTGAACTTAACGTATGGCTAAAATCATGAAATTACTGTATTACTCCAGGCTAAAACTTTTATGATGCCTGTGCTAAGCTACATACCTTAGAAAAGCAACTATATATACTCTCCAAGCTTTCATTTAACACTTTGTGGAGTATTGGAGTATATCTGATCTCTTCTTGTCATTCCTTTTCTATTCCACTCACAAATGGAGCAATGGGAGAATCATTACGTGCATGAGGTGCTCTTGGTTGAGTAACTTTCAAGCACCAAAATGCCGTGAACTTGTGTGTCCTGTATGCTGCAACATGGATCGCTATGCGGAGACTCAATCTATGGCAGAAATATCTTAAACCACTCTTAGATGATGATGTTATATATGTAGTCAAACATAAAGTTTGTGTTCCTGATGTCTGGTTAGTGTTCAGTGTCCTACATTGTTAGCAAACAGAATCATCAGTCCATGCAAGTTGCCTTTAGTCACAGTAATCTTCCTCAAACAGGCCAGCAGTGGTAGCTGGCTGGCTCTGTGGTGGGTGCAGCGTCAGCCATTAGCAGTAATCAGGCTGCAGCAGGTTGTGCCAGTAACTGGCTGAGTCTTTCTGTCATCTTCAGAATCTGTGTACATACAGGTGCTATTGTGGACTGGAGGTAGGTTGTTGACCACTTTGTTCAACAACTTGTCACTGTATGACTATGCATTCTGCTGCTGGAGATAACAGTATTTTCTTCAAGTTTAAGTAATAGACATGACTATGCTATTGACAATTATTCTTGTAAAAATGCTGTTTTTTTCCCATTGTATGTATTTACTGCAATTTGATGGTTGCTATATACCTTTCCACTTCCTATAACTGTGTTTAACTTCCAAATGTTGTTCACATGTCTGACAGCTCTGTGGTGGCTGGCTATATCACTGCCAGTGAAATAACCACCATTCATTGCATACACGCATTTTCTGTTGTGAGTTTTACAAGAGAAGCACCTGAAGTGTTTTTGCTTTCGACCCACTGCCCAAGTGTCCACCACCAGGAGGATGAATCTGCATCTCTTGATTTATCAGTTTCCATGTGAACACATAGGTGGGTTATAGGTTATCTTCAACTTAGGTTAATTTGCCTGTAATTTTTCAATATGGGTTAAAGTACAAGTGTGCTTCCTGCATTTTTTATGTTACCCGTCATTTTAACTTGGATCCAGGGGGCTGTGATGTTAGAGGTGGTGCAGCGTTATCACAACATACTAGTGGTGGGAGTCTGAGCATCTACATTCCATCCCGCATTAAGTTATCTGCCAAATTCAAAATTTTCCACCATATGCTACATAGGGAAATTAGCCTATGTCAGAGGGGTGACCTTAGGCAATAGGCTCTGCTCTGGAACTGGAATACCCAGGAGGGAGGGTATGAAAAACCACTTAACAGAAAACTAGGTGAAGTAGAAAACAATGGCCCTTTGTTCAAGAACATTAGGAGGATTAGAGAAGAATAGCTCTTTGTGTAAAACAATATAGGAGGGGGGTGGTGGAATTCTTTGCTGGTCTGCAGTTCTCACAGCCTACCTACTCAAAGGTGGTCATGGGAGATAGGCCAGTTCATACTCTTCCTCATGCTCATGCTCACAAAATCAGTACTAGGTGATGCAAGCTCTGTGACCAGCTGCCCTGTCTTGTTGTAACACAGCATCACCATTGGGCAACAAACGTTGTTTTACCATGAGGAGAACCCAATCAGCCAAAATGATCACATAATCCATTGCACTAATGCAACCTTGTAGGGTAACCTGTGGCTTATAGAATACTGTGATATGATTGCCAAAATCATCACTGAACCCCTACCGCATTTCAATCTTGGGTCATACACTTCGCCGTATGTTGGAAATGCTGTGAAATGAAACTAATCTGACCAAATAACTTCCTTCCCTTGCTTCCTTGCCCAGAAATTCCCTGCTTATGGAGCTCTATTCATTCATGTTACAGTGATAATTGGTAGCACTGTGGCATTCATAAGATAAAATAAAATAGAAACATTATCTTACGGACACCACTATTATTATTGTTGGTACAATTTTTAATATCTTAACTTAAAAATTAGGTACATTTTACAATATGATGAGAGTATTGCCTCTTGAAATGCATTGTTCATCTGTGTGTATGGCAGAAATATGGTTGAATCCTACCAGTTATCACTGTAAAAACTTAACTGTTATCCCTAGCAGCTTTATGAAGCTTAAAATACTTCCTGCCAGGCTCTATAAATAGTCAGTAGACCTAATAGAAACCTTTGTTTCCCAATCCACTGTAGCACCACAGCATTTAAGAAACTGCTCAGCCTGAAGAGCCAGTGACTGAATTCTAGTTTTTGATATTACTAAGTATTCATCAAGATATATCTGATGTTCAGATAAAGTTAGAAATTTTTAATGCTCAATGATTACATCAATTTGATACTTTACAAATTGTTGTTTTCATGGTGACACAGTTTGTGAGTGTGACATTCAGCTTGGTCATGACTTTCCAGCTATTGTCCCCTTACTTTTCATTATAGTCCCCTTCAGTAACAATATTTTTTTTTTTATTTATTTACACGTCAAGTACTGTAGGAGCAAATTGAGGAGCAAATCTCCAAGGTCATGGAATGTGTCAGTACATGAAATTACAACATAAAAGTAATAACATATAAAAATAAAATGTTTATGAACCTGAAAAAAGTCAACCCTTAAGTTTAAGTTAACACAATCAATAATACAACAAGAATTAGCTTAATTTTTCAAGGAACTCCTCAACAGAATAGAAGGAGTGACCTGTGAGGAAGCTCTTCAGTTTCAATTTGAAAGCACATGGATTACTGCTAAGATTTTTTAATTTGAGTGGTAGCTTATTGAACATGGATGCAGCAGTATACTGCACACCTTTCTGCAGAAGAGTTAACAAAGTCTGATCCAAATGAAAGTCTGATTTCTGCCGAGTATTAACTGAGTGAAAGCTGCTTATTCTTGGGAATGAGCTAATATTGTTAACAAGAAATGACAGTAAGGAATATATATATTGAGAGGCCAATGTCAAAATACCCAGACTCATGAACAGTGGTTGACAAGAGGTTCATGAACTTACACCACTTATTGCCCAAACTGAGCCAAAAATATCTTTTTTGAATGGGAAGAGTTATTCCAAAATATAATACCACACTACATAAGTGAATGAAAATAAGCAAAGTAGACTAATCTTTGTGTCAAACGATCGCTCACTTCAGATATCGTTTGAATAGTAAAAATGACAGCATTAAGTCTTTGAACCAGATCCTGAATGTGGGCTTTCCACGAAAGTTTACTATCTATCTGAACACCTAGAAATTAGAACTGTCCAGTTTCACTAATCATATGCCCATTCTATGAAAAGAAAACGTCAGGATTTATTGAATTTTGTGTTAGAAACTGTAAAAGCTGAGTCTTACTGTGATTTAGCATTAGTTTATTTTCTACAAGCCATAAACTTATGTCATGAACTGCACTACTTGAAACCGAGCCATTGGTGCACACAACATCCTTTACTACCAAACTATTGTCATCAGCAAACAGAAATATTTTAAAGCTACCCGTAATGCTAGAGGGCATATCATTTATATAAATAAGGAACAGGAGTGGTGCCGACATTGATCCCTACCCCCCCCCCCCCCCCCCCCACTTGACCTTACCCTACTCAGATCCCACATCACAGCCATTCTCAACACTGTTAATAATGAGCATTTGCTGCCTGTTGCTAAAATAAGAGGTGAACCAATTGTGAGCTACTCCCCATATTCTGTAATGGTCCAACTTCTGGAGTAATATTTTGTGATCAACACAATCAAAAGCCTTAGTTAAACTAAAAAATAAGCCGAGCATTTGAAACCTTTTGTTTAACCTATCCAGTACCTCACAGAGAAAGGAGAATATAGCATTTTCTGTTGTTAAATGACTTCTAAAGCCAAACTGTACATTTGAAAGCAAATCCTGTGACCTAAAATGATCAATTATCCTTACATACATAGCCTTTTCAATAACTTTAGCAAACACTGATGACATAGAAATAGTTTTAAAATTGTCTACATTATCCCTTTCTCCCATTTTATAAAGTGGCTTTCCTACTGTGTACTTAAATCATTCAGGGAACTGACCATTCCTAAAGGAAAAATTACAAATATGGCTTAATACAGGGCAACTAGAGGGCACTGCACAGGTGCTGTTCATGGTCACATGCAGCAGTGCCACCTGCAGGCTTTGCTAGCACCTGCAATTAGGTTCAAGCATATATTCCTTTTGGTGTTTCCAACCCCTGTAATTTTTTCCCTGCTGTCATGACCACTCAACTCACACTTCATCCACTTCACGGATAATGATTTCTGCTTACCTTGTATGCTGTATAAAACTGCAATACAGTGCCTCTTTAAATGCTAAACACTTTAGCTAACTTACTTACAGAAGCATACACTATATGAGCATCAACAATTTGCCCACATAATGCACTGACAGATAAACAGAACACCGTTCTCACTATGACTGACAACTGCAACTACAGGGCATTGCACAGGTTCTGTTCATGGTCATATGCAGCAGTGCTACATGCAGGCTTTGCTAGCACATGCAATTAGTTCCAAGCATATGTTTCTCTTGGTGTTTCCAACCCCTGTAATTTTTTCCTTGCTAGTCGCCAAAGGTGGGAAACTTTAAAGGGAAATATTGGATCATCCCTTGATGGGCCATCAGATGCAAGATTTTCTACATGGCCAGATCCTATGTGGCCATTTGCTAAGCATTTGTCAGGATAACAAAGGGTGATTCAGCTTGCTTTTAGTGAAATAAAGAGCATTCAGAAGTGTTTCAATGTGTCTTGGTGTTTTCAATGTGATACAAAGTATCAGTTACAATAAACATATGTAACATTGTGCTTTAAGCAATGAAATCCACAGTATATGTTGAAAGTGCCAATATTAAGAGTCTAATGGAAGAATTAAATAAATTGAGAAATCCTATGAATTTTTCACTCTGCGCCAAGTGAGCACCGTAACGAAACTCCCTGTTAGATTAAAAGTATGTCTGTTACTGGAGCTCAGACCTGGGACCTTTGCCTTTTGCAGGCAAGTGCTCTATCAACTAAGATAGCTAAGCACAACTTACGATCGAGCTCATAGCTTTACTTCCACCTTTAATGACATATTTCCAAATATAACGGTAGCCTTTTGATTTTTTGCACTTTGCCTGTTATTGCTGCCCAAGCAGTGCAATCATTCAGCATTGTTACAAGAGTAAGTGTTCTCACGAGAATTATTTGAGAATTGCAATAGAGCATTAGTGACTTCTTGAACTAGTTATTAGCACAGTCAGGACTGAGTCAGTGCTCTCATGAGATTATACTGGTATTATGAAGGAGTTCACATCTAAAAACTGCTAGGAAGAAACATAATTTTGTAAAGTATCAAATTGATGTAAACAGTGAGGATTAAAAATTTCTAACTTTATTGAACATCAGATATATCTTGATCAATACTTACTAATATCAAAAACTAGAATTCAGTCACTAGCTCTTCAGGCTGAGCAGTTTCTTAAATGCTGTGGTGCTACAGTGGATTAGGAAACAAAGACTTCTAGTAGGTCTGCTGACTATTTATAGAGCCTGGCAGGAAGTATTTTAAGCTTCATAAAGCTGCTAGAAACAGTTTTAATAATTTTATGCAGACCGAAGTGGAGAATAGTTCAAATGTTCAAATGTGTGTGAAATCTTATGGGACTTAACTGCTAAGGTCATCAGTCCCCAAGCTTACACACTACTTAACCTAAATTATCCTAAGGACAAACACACACACCCATGCCCGAGTGAGGACTCGAACCTCCGCCGGGACCAGCCGCACAGTCCATGACTGCAGCGCCTTAGACCGCTCGGCTAATTCCGTGTGGAGGAGAATAATTGTTTGTGGACATTTCAATGCTGATTTTCTGTCATATAATACTAGAGTCCTTCACGTCCAACTTGGATTATTTTTCACAGTGAAATTTCCTGTAAAAATCTATATCTATATCCACATCTACATCTATACTCTGTAAACCACCATGAGATGCATGGCAGAGGATACGTCCTGTTGTAACATTTATTAGGGTTTCTTCCTGTTCCATTCACATATGGAGCGTAATAACGCCTCTGTGAGTGCAGTAATTATTCTAATCTTATCCTCACAATCTATATGTGAGAAAAATGTAGGGTGTTGTAGTGTAACCCTAGAGTAATCATTTAAAGCTGGTTCTTGAAACTTTAACAGACTTCCTCAGGATAGTTTCCATCTGTCTTCAAGAGTCTGCCAGTTTAATTCCTAATTCCTTCAGTATCTCTGTCACATTCTCCGATGGTTAAACAAACTTGTGACTATTCATGCTGCCCTCTCTGTACTCATCAAAATATCCCCTGTTGGTCCTATATGGCATGGGTCCCACACACCTGTGCAATATTCTACAATTGGTTGCACGAGTGATTTGTAAACAATCTCTTTTGTAGATTGATTGCACTTCCCCAGTATTCTACCAATAGACTCAAACTCGGTTGTAATAATAACTTCACCGACTGCGACATAATCGCATACACAAACAATGATCCAATACTGTAAAATGCTTTTTTATTTCAGTCTCTGATTACAATATGAATTCTTTAGACGATGACCGGTTTCAGTCTGCAATGACCATCCTCAGATCTTTTTTACTCCATGTCCTAAAGTGATAAGGTCATAATAGCATTGTCAAAACATATAAATATAATCAGCATAGCTTTGTCACATGGATCTATAATATGGTGGACGATGTGGCCTATTCCACACCATATTTTAGATCCATGTGATGATGCTATGCTGATTATATTTATATGTTTTGACGATGCCATATGGCTGTATCACTTTAGGACATGGTGTAAAAAAGATCTGAGGATGGTCATTACAGACTGAAACCGGTCATTGTCTAAAGAATTCATATTGTGATCAGAGACTGAAAAAAAAAAGCATTTTGTAATAATATAATCCAAGAAGCCACTAACGCTCCACTGCAATTCTCAAATAAATCTTAACTCTTGTAAGTTTGAAGGATGTAGTGGAACAGATATTAATGATTCGTTTTTAGACTCAGCAAGCTGTAGTAATTTAGATATAAAACCAGTAGTCAATGGTTTATCTTACAGCAATGGTCAAATGTTAACAGTAAAATAAACTAAGGAGTTGGGTACAGCTCACAGGAGAAAATTTATGTGTCACAGCATCATAAACAATGACTCAACTACATTATTCAGACATAAATTATGTGAAGAACAAATGACTCAATCACATTGTTTCGAGAGAAATTAAGTGAAGATCATTGAGAAGGAATTCTTAAAATGAAAAGTGCTGATGGAGAATTTAATTCTTTCTTAAGCATATCCTACAGAACTTTGAGTCTTGTTTCCCCCTAAAACAAATAAGGATGAAATAGAACAGTAGCAAGCATAAGGGATGGATACCTTCTGATATCAAAGTATTGTGTGCTAGAAAGAGACATCGCTACCAATGGCAGAGGACAAGCATTAGTTGAGAGTTGAAACTCCATTACCACCAATACTGTAAAATCCTCCAGTCTGTCATTAAAAAGGCAAAAATAATGTATGCCATTAAAAAATAAATAACTAAAAATAAATAAATAAAACACTCCAAGAAAAAGGCAAAAACCATCCAGAAAATTATTAAATGAGAAACAAACAAAAATAGCAAACCAAAGGACAATGAGCTCCAGAAAGTATCTCTGGCAGACAAAGCAACAATTTCAAATCACTAACCACAAAAATCAATGATTACCACCTCACAGCGACAGAAAACATTCCACCAGCTAGTGAATGGCCAATACAAATGCAATACATTTATTTGTAAAAATGCTGCTCGCATCATAAACAGTTATTATCTTCAAAAATATAAGCCTTCAGAAAATTACAACACTAAAAAGTAGTAATTCGGCTTGTTATGATGGTGTTTTCAGCAGAATATCAAAATCTTATGCTGACTCGATAGTGTTACCCTGAAACTATCCTTGTGGTCAGTAAATGACTCACAGAATATTTGCTGACAGTCTTAAATACAGTATTGTATTGGATTGTATTTTATGAAACTGGTGACCTAGGAATGACAGAGAGGCTTCATCCTCACTGTAGCCCTCAGTAGTACACAACCCAGCAACAGACCACAGCAGTCCACTCACCCAACTGCCACCCCACGGCAAACCCAGGGTTATAGTACAGTTTGGCCCCCCTCCCCCAGAATATCTCTCACACCAGATGAGTGTAACCCAAATGTTTGCATGGTAGAGTAATTATGGTGTATGAGTACATGGAGAAAGTGTCTGCACAGCAATCGCTGACATAGTGTAACTGAGGCGGAATACGGGGAAACAGCCTGCATTTGCCGAGGCAGATGAAAACTGCCTTAAGAACCATCCATAGACTGGCCGGCACACTGGATCTCGACACTAATCTGCTGGGCAGTTTCATGCCGGGGACCAGCATGCCTTCCCAAAGGGAAAGCAGTGCGTTAGACTACATGGCTAACCAGGTGGGCTTAAATACAATATAGTAACATCCATCTATACAACTGGAGATAATCAGACCACTGCTAATAACAGACCTATTTCAGGCCTTCCAGTATTTTCAAAAGTGGAAGAGAAAGTAGTCTGTTAAAGAACATTCATTTAACTGTTAGTTACCTTTCAAATTGTCTTCCACAAAGTATTCTTCATAGAGAAAGCAACACAAGACCTCAAAAATGAAGTGTTCGCAGAGCTAAATAAGAAAAATTATTCTTGCAACCTTGCAAAAGCCTTTAATTGAGTGGACCACAATATTCTACTTAGCAAACAAAGTGTTTTGGCATTAATAGCATCACTCGTGTGTGGATGAGTCTTACCTTTGTGGGAGAAAGTACAAGGTCTCACTGACAGTGTCATAGGCATGAAACTAATATCAGAATGGGACAAACTAACATATGTGGGGCCACAGTGATCAATAATGGGCCTGCTCTTGTTATTAATCTACATAAATGACCATCCAATGATCGTCCAAGAATGGTTCAAAAATGATAAAAACCAAATGAATGCATTTTCAGATAGCAACTAACAAGCTACAAGGTCTTCAAATAGATACCAAAGGTAATAAAATCGATGAAACTTGACATGTATGATTTCTAGACATACAAATGGATAATAAATTAAGGTGATATGCACATATTGACCACCTGTTCAAGTAACTAAGCTCGGCATGCTTTGCTCTAAGAGCTATTTCGCTTTATGCTAATAGGGAAATAATCATGTGGCCACAATTTGTCTCTCTCCATCTCCCGTAAGAATTTTTGAAGCCAAGCAATTTCAGCAGCTGTATCAGATGGTGCAAACATACTCTGCTTCTGTCATAGATCTGGCAACATATTTTTGTCCTTCCGTCATAGATCTGGCAACACATTTTTGTCTGTGAGATGTCCACATAACATGTCCACTGTTCAGTACATTGACAAAGCCCTTTGTTAGATGATGAATATTGATATCTCCAGCAAAATCAGCATCTGAATACACATGCACTCTAAGATTACTGCCATTGTATTTAATACCTTTTTCTCTTGTACCCTAAAGATACTTTAGGATGTGTTTAACAACAATCCAGTCATCAGGTCCAGGGGTTGTGAAGGAACTGACTTACTTGACTGACAGAAAACATTATGACTGGTCTTGTCTTGTCACTGTGGCAGCAAGCATCAACCCACCTGCACTCTCACAAAATGGAGAATTTTCCATGGATTTCTTATCTTCATTTGTTGGGCACTATCCTAAATGCAACTGTAAACTGCAATCTGTGGGTGTTGCATAGGGCTTTCAATTGTTCATGTTGAATTTTGGGAAGAGGTGACTAACATAGCCCTCTTGGTAGATAAACAGTTCTTTACTTTCATTATCTCACTTTATTTCCTATTCTACAAAGTGACTGGGACTGATAACCACAATTTTAAAATAATTTTGAATTCTTCACATCTTTTATTTATAATTGCTGTTGAGGTACTTATAATTAGTTCATCATTAACAAAAAAAAATCCAAAAACACTTCTTGACCATCAACCTTAGCACAAAATACACAGTAGTCTGAATGAAGCTGCTTTAAATCAAAACATTTAATAAACTAAACAAATTTTTGATTCCACCATCAAGGAGGCTGCTTCAGTCCATAAAGGCTTTTGTTTAATTTGCAGACTAAATCTGCTTTTTCATCAATGAAACCTTCTGGTTGTTTCATGAATATATCTTCTTGCAAGCCACAACTGAGAAAAGTTTCCCATCAAATTGCTTCATGTCCATATTTTTATTTTCCGAGATAATTCTTAGTTACAGTTTTACGAAGTATAAATTTAAGAAAGAATATCAATGACTCTATACAATGCGAGTTTTACAAATTTAATGAAAATTTAAGTTAAAATATATAGTAGACGGTTCTAACCGTACTTAAATAGTTGAATCTTATTCTAATTCGTGGGTTAAGCCCACTACGTAAATATTGGAAGACCGCGTTAGGCGCGGATGCTTAAGTATATTACCTTAAGATTAATCCCGCGATAGGCGCGGCCTTAGATATTTCAGACCGGGGAAGCTTTGGAGCTAGTTTTAGGATCTATTTTGTTTATTGCATTCTTCTCCATGCCCTGACAGCACACTGCACATGCACGGCTGCCAGCGGCTGGTGTGCCACGCACGCAGGCGGGTCACACACAGCCGGACTTCTCCCCTCTGTCCGCCTTGCGGCAGGCGTCACTGGGGTGTCGTGGCAGGAGGGCATTGCTTCCCACGCTGGCTGGAGACTGCCGGGCAGTAGGCACACGTTTGGCGCCGCCTAGCACCGCGCCAACCGAGGTGGGGGCCATATTCGGCAGACACCACGGAGGGAGGGGCACCAGGCAGCACCGCACGCACCGCTACTGACTCGGCACTGCTGCAGTGCGGCGCGAAGATGGTGTAGCGCCGCAGGTCCCGCGTCGTGGAGGAGAATCTCGACACCGACATCACGTAGGCACCGACCTCGAAGTTCTCCGACGACTGCAGTCTCGAGGGTCTCGCAGCCTGACGTCAGAGCATGCCACAGTCTAGGGGGACACATACTGGCGGTGGCCAGTAATGTGTTCCACATAAATGTCGCGGGACCACTTGATGGTGTCAGACACCATCAGCCGCCGCATCAGTTGGCAGTAGCGGCTAGCGATGCCTAGGTGCCGAAGCACTGCATCGTTCTGGCGGTCCCACGCCCCCAGACTGCCGACAACCAGGGCGTCGACAGTGACGGAATAGCCGCGAGCGGCTAATCCGCGCGCAACATCGGCGTACTTTATCCTCTTCAGTTGCCGAGCGTTGTCGAGCGCAATCCGCCTGTTCTCGAAGGGGATTGTCACATCGATGATGGTTACAGTCTTTGCGGCCTCGTCAGTTATTACGAGGTCCGGACGCAGCCCACTGCTGTCCCCTATGACGGCTTGGTTGATCCTGATGTCAGGAACAGCAGTGTTTCCTCTTCTTGGCCGCCCAGCGACTGCTGTCGCGAGGCGGTTGAGGACCACGTTGTGGCGATACTGCAGGGCTGCTGAGTGCACCATACACGCGTTGATCATGTGTGGGAGCGTCTCATTGTTGTGGCCACAGTGTCGGCAGGCTTTGTTGTTGTTTGCCCACCCATCAAAGCGGCGACAACCGTTCAGAGGCACGACTCCGAGCCTGGCGCGATGGATAAAGCGCCAGTCTGCGAAGCGCGTGTATTTTCCTCCTGCCATGAAGTGGTTGGACGCTGTGGACTCCCTGGTGCACTCAAACACCTTCCCCTGGTCCGGTTTCCTGAGTAGGATGTGGCGCAGGCGCTGCCTCAGACACTCGCGGAGCGTCCGCGAGAGAAGACGTTTGGCGCCCCCTCCCACCCGGACATGCTCGACGCCAGTGTTGGCGGTGCGTCCCATGCTGTCATCATCGTGCTGCGGTCCATCGCTGCCATCTTCGAGGTGTCGTGTAGTCCCAGGCGCCGCCCCCTCCGTGGCCGCCTGCGTCACCCCTCCGATGCCGCCATGTTCCGCGTCGTCAGCGATGGCGGGCCGGCCGCCGACCTCCACCTGCAACTCAGAAAGCAGTTCACTCCAGCGCCAGGTGACGCCCCGCGGCGCTAGGCGCCTTGTGGCGTTCCTGACGCGTGTCCACAGTGACTGAATGTCGCCTCCGTCTCGTGCGAGGTCGCCCTCAGTGCTGCCGCTAAGGTAGGTGGCCAAGTCGGGTCGACTCGGCTCCCTCCCCAGCCGGCAGCGCGCGGCCGTGGATAGAGTGGCCCAGGCGATGTCTCGGACGGTGGCGTCGTCGCATTGCAGCATGCGGAAGCCGTGGACGATCGTCGAGATGTCCGCAGCGTCCGCGAGCGGCATCAGGCCGCATCCTCCCTCTCCCAGCGCGAGGTAGAGCTGTTCAGTGGACGCACGCTGTGGGAGGAACAGCCAAGATTTGACAGCCGCTTTCACTGCCTTGTCGAGTGCAGATAGCGGCCCCCTGCATACCGCTCCGCCCCGCATGACAAAGTCAAGCCTAGGGAGGAGGAAGACACGCACAGCATCAATCTTCTGCCAGGGAGCCAGCAGGGAAGCGTCCAAGTGCTGCAAGTCGCGTCGAATTGCCGTGATCGCATCCGTTGGCGTCTGCGTGACTTTGTACCCGGTGGGAATGCCAAGATGGAGGTAGGCGTCACCCGCGCCAAGCATGGCTGGTTCTCCCCCTTGCAGGGCGAATACCGAGCCTAGTGTCTGCCGACGGCGGATGTGAAGCGTGGCACACTTCGACGGCTTGAAGGTAAGCCCGGCCCACGTCGCCGCCTCACCCACAACATTGAGGAGCATCTGCATCGCCTCTGAATCCCGCGCCAGAAGCACGATATCGTCCGCATACGCCAGTGCACTCACAACTGAGAAAAGTTTCCCATCAAATTGCTTCATGTCCATATAATACACTCCTTCCAAAACCAAAGAATGTGAATTGATTTTGTACTGAACAACAGATCAAAAGGTCTCTCCATATTCAAGCCCAGGATTCTGAGAATGCCCTTTTGCACATAATCTAGCTTCATACCTCATTATGCTACCATCATTCCTGATGGAGCAGCCTTCTCAGTAGCATGACATCATCTTCTCAGTAGCATGACATCATGGGTATTGTACAAATTCCTCTCTGTTTTCAACAGGTTACTGAACAACATTTCCTTCTGCATCTGTCAGAAAGTTGTACCCATATGTTATGTTGTTGGGCCAGAGTTCTGCAGGATACCCTGTGACATTTTCATTGAAACAGTTGTGTTTTTTGTTACAGAATCATACAGCCTATAATCATTACAGTAATCACTGTAATCAACCATTACTACCTTCTTTAATTTACTTCCAAATTTGGACCAAAACTGTCTGGGAGTATGCATAAAGCATTCAACACCAAATCTTCTGTCTGCTTGAATGATATTTTCTTCGTGAATCATTTCACAAGAGGCACCTCATCACAATTAGTCTTACACAGACAGCAATTTTATGTATAGACTGCCATGTTGAGAGCTTCTGCCAAAAGTGTGCCTGGAAGACCAGAACTGATAAGCATTGTGTGAGAACTTTCCACTATAGATCTGATTTCATGTTCAGCTTTAACAGTCTGCACTGGTGTATATGGTGAACTGGCTTTATTGATAATATCAGTCTTCTTGAAATGATAATGAAGCTGATGATTAACAAATCCTGTCCTGTTATCTGTCCAAATAACTTTATATTTATTCCTTTGCAGCCTTCCAACCAACTGCTGAAACACTATAACACAGAAGCAACATCACTTTTGTTCTTGAGAAAATATACAAACATATATGAAGTACAGTCATCTTAAAATACAATAAAGTAGTAGCTCCACCTAACACTGCATGTGGTATCTTTCACATACATCAGCGTGAATAAATTCTCCTGTAGCACAGGCACAAGTATGTAAACTTTATCTAAATCCATTCCTATCCAGTTTACCATAATAACATGATTCACAGAAAAACTTATTAAAAGCATTGGATTTTACTTCTGGAATAAAGCCACTGTCAGTCATTTCCTTCAAAATTTATGTGTCTCAACCTCCTGTGCCATAACAGAGCTAAATCAGATGATGCACAGTTTCCTTGTTCCACACTGTCCATAAAAATAACATTCTGCAACATTGATTTTCAGCTTTCCCACAACTAGCCATTAGCCTCTCACTAAATACCCCAATTTTATTGTTGTTAAATGTGACCAAGTACATTAATGTGTCCTCCAGTGTATTAGGTTCTCATACACCATTTACTAGTGCATTTAACTTGACTTATCCAATACCTTCAGCATCGACAATTGAATTATCTCCTATGTGAACAGGAACTTCGACTCTCTCAAATGGTTTAAGTATTCAAACTCATTCCTTTTGTGATGTCAAGTGTTTTGATACAGCACTATCAACAGCCAAATGTTACCACAATTAGTAGCCACAGTGTTTCTGATATCTGCACACAGAGCTTGATGTTTACAATCTTTGTCAGTGTTTTTTTGCACTCAGCCTTAGAATGACCCTTCTTATGACAATAAGAACTTGTCTGTATCTCCCACTTGTTTTCCAACTCATTTGCTGCTGCACGCATTATGATAGTTTGTAGGTGTTTAAATTCCATACCAGATGAAACTAAAAGCATTGTTTTTGCTGCTTTTGCACTAAGCTCATCCCACAAGTTCTGTGCATCTGTAGTTTCAACTGCTATTACTTCACGTTCATCAACAATGTCTAGCAATTTTTCGGCTTGAAAGATAATTTTCATTTGATAATTTCCATAACTGAAAATTACTTCCATCAAACTTTTGGATACTGAAAATCTTCACTCAATCCATCTTTATTCTTTTCACTTTCCAGGAACAAATTTCAATGTAACTGAACCCACTTTGGAAACTTGATTGACAGAGAGAAAAGAAAATGTTACCCCAACAAATTAACACATTTTCCTAGGCCCATGATCAGTTGGACAGTTTGTAATTAAATTATAATAGTATGTGATGAACAAGTTATTTCTTGAATAAAATGATGATGAGGTCCCATACTCCGAGGAACGTAGGGAACGATGCAAGAGACCTGCACCGCTGACTAGGCAAATGTCGTAGCGGAGGTGGTTTGCCATTGCCTTCCTGTAATGGGGATGAATGATGATGATGATGATGATGATAATGATGATGATGATGATGACAACACAACAACACCCAGTCATCTCGAGACAGGGAAAATCCCTAACCCTGCCGTGAATCGAATCTGGGACCCCATGCGCAGGAAGCGAGAACGCTACTGCAAGACCAAGGGCTGCATGAAGGCTCTTAAAAAAACTCAAGGCACAGAACATTTCCTTGTAAAGCACAGTTTAAATATATACCAAGGAAAAAAAGACTGTGTGCTGGTCGAAAAGGGCAAAGATAATAATACATCAACATACAAAGGCATTATATCAGCACAACAAGGAATACTATGCAGCAAAAGTGTTATTGTACTGTAAACAGGTCTCTCAGTCAATATTTACATTTTAGGTAAATATTTTCAATGGAGCATACCATTGTAATCAACTAAAAATTAAGCTGTCAATAGGAGCCATGTTAATTTACTTCATTAAGTTTAGATTTCATAAGTTTGAGTAGCACTAAGCAGTATAATGAGAGTTTATTGATAGGATAGATTAAGTCTCTATGACTTATTTGTGTTTTTTAATGTGTGCTTTGACCTGTTCCCCATCTATGAAGGTTCTCCTCTTTGATAGGATCTACAGGAAATGATAAATGTATGAGTGACTCCTGATCCAATGCTGTAATGTTGTGAGTGCCACTCACTGCCTAGCTGGAATTTCATTTTCTTTTCCAATCACTGTTGGTGTGCACCACAGGACTGCCACCTCTCTTGTTCGTCCTTTGTATGAACACAAAAGGTAGATCTTCATATATTCCATTCATGGACAGTATTATGTACTGATGATATCTTGAAAATAGATCTCTGAGCTGTAAGAATTCTTTAGCAATAATAGCTGGAGGTTAACTATTGAGAAAATTGAGTACCTGTAATGTCAACCTAAGACTGTCTTAGAGAACTGACCACACCCAAATGACGCAGTTTACACACTTCTGCTCTCTTATAACTTTAGATGATAAGACATTTTTTGGTGTTTGAAATCAAGGTGATACTGCATAGCTGACCTGGTGTGAAGTCACTACAGTGCTTTTTGACAAAGTTGTCAGTCTTTGTTAAGGGGAAGTGACATCATTAAACTGCAGATACTGCAGTAACAAAAAATACAAACGAGCATTGCATGAAATGAAAATTTTACCCTGGTTTGTGGTTGTCACAAGGCTGGTCCATACACAGAATAAACATGTAAATGGAAGGACGGGCATGACAACAGACACCAACAAATTAGAAGAAAAACATCTTAGTAGTAAGGACACATCACCAAACATGATGATAACTTAGTGGAAGAAACGAGCTCCAATTCAACTCAGGAGGAAGGCAGCCCTGAGGCCATCCTCAAAAATGATTGTTAGACAAGCCAAGGAGAATATCCAAGTGACAGGCCTCAGACATGAGGATGTACTTGACAGAAAGGTGTGGCATAAGGCAACAAAAAAATACTAACCCTGCACTTTATGTTAAGAAAGGATAAGTAGTAGACTGATCTCATCTTCATCAATCATAAAACCCCTACTGAATGAGCAAACAACTGAACATTGTCAGCGCAACCAACTGCTCTGAAGTTTACGACATTACTGTATATGTATTTGTGTGTGTGTGTGTGTGTGTGTGTGTGTGTGTGTATGTGTGTGTGAGTGTGTGTGTGTGTGTGTGAGTGATAAATTATGTTTTATTACACTATCTTCTGCTTAGTAGTTAATTTAATTTGCACCTTTCTTTTTTAAAACTTGGATTATATCTACCACATGTATCTCTACTGTCAGGACAAAGTTTACTAATGTTATGATGTTGTTGTTGTTGTGGTCTTCAGTCCTGAGACTGGTTTGATACAGCTCTCCATGCTACTCTATCCTGTGCAAGCTTCTTCATCTCCCAGTACCTACTGCAACCTACATCCTTCTGAATCTGCTTAGTGTATTCATCTCTTGGTCTCCCTCTGTGATTTTTACCCTCCACGCTGCCCTCAAATACTAAATTGGTGATCCCTTGATGCCTCAGAACATGTCCTACCAACTGATCCCTTCTTCTGGTCAAGTTGTGCCACAAACTTCTCTTCTCCCCAATCCTATTCAATACTTCCTCATTAGTTATGTGATCTACCCATCTAATCTTCAGCATTCTTCTGTAGCACCACATTTCAAAAGCTTCTATTCTCTTCTTGTCCAAACTATTTACCGTCCATGTTTCACTTCCATACATGGCTACACTCCATACAAATACTTTCAGAAATAACTTCCTGACACTTAAATCTATACTCGATGTTAACAAATTTCTCTTCTTCAGAAACGCTTTCCTTGCCATTGCCAGTCTACATTTTATATCCTCTCTACTTCGTCCATCATCAGTTATTTTGCTCCCCAAATAGCAAAACTCCTTTACTACTTTAAGTGTTTCATTTCCTAATCTAATACCCTCAGCATCACCCGACTTAACTCGACTACATTCCATTATCCTCGTTTTGCTTTTGTTGATGTTCATCTTATATCCTCCCTTCAAGACACCATCCATTCCGTTCAACTGCTCTTCCAAGTCCTTTGCTGTCTCTGACAGAATTACAATGTCATCGGCGAACCTCAAAGTTTTTATTTCTTCTCCATGGATTTTAATACCTACTCCAAATTTTTCTTTTGTTTCCTTTACTGCTTGCTCAATATAGAGATTGAATAACATCGGGGAGAGGCTACAACCCTGTCTTATGATATGGTAACTGAATGGATGGTCAGAAGTTAAAATTTTATATTACTTGAATTCAGTCAGCTGCATTGACAGTGATATTCATTAGCCTGCACATTTAGCTATTAGTGACTATGATTTTATATTATTTACACTTGCATGCATATGTTATGGTAGTCCTTTTGATAACTAATTTTCTAATTTTGTTAAGTTTGAATTCTTGTGACTATGTGCAATTAGAAGTTCTGCAAAGTGATAAGCTTACCCATATGCATCTATTGTTTCACAGGGTTTTTGTCAATCTTTAATTGTGCTCTGACTAGATATTTGATAATGAGAACAATGCTTAATTTCAGAGACTGTCTGACGGGTTCAAGTCTGAAGTGCTGGATCAAAATTGTGATAAATGGGACTCATGCCAGTGAAGCTTTGTGAACTGAAGTTCTGGAGCTGCTTGAAAAATTACACAAGGAAAGAAGGGAGGTCTGTGAGCTGCTTACAAAGATTTCAGGTACAAAATTATATTAAATCTTATAGCCTGTAACACATGCACACTGACATACACTCCTGGAAATGGAAAAAAGAACACATTGACACCGGTGTGTCAGACCCACCATACTTGCTCCGGACACTGCGAGAGGGCTGTACAAGCAATGATCACACGCACGGCACAGCGGACACACCAGGAACCGCGGTGTTGGCCGTCGAATGGCGCTAGCTGCGCAGCATTTGTGCACCGCCGCCGTCAGTGTCAGCCAGTTTGCCGTGGCATACGGAGCTCCATCGCAGTCTTTAACACTGGTAGCATGCCGCGACAGCGTGGACGTGAACCGTATGTGCAGTTGACGGACTCTGAGCGAGGGCGTATAGTGGGCATGCGGGAGGCCGGGTGGACGTACCGCCGAATTGCTCAACACGTGGGGCGTGAGGTCTCCACAGTACATCGATGTTGTCGCCAGTGGTCGGCGGAAGGCGCACGTGCCCGTCGACCTGGGACCGGACCGCAGCGACGCACGGATGCACGCCAAGACCGTAGGATCCTACGCAGTGCCGTAGGGGACCGCACCGCCACTTCCCAGCAAATTAGGGACACTGTTGCTCCTGGGGTATCGGCGAGGACCATTCACAACCGTCTCCATGAAGCTGGGCTACGGTCCCGCACACCGTTAGGCCGTCTTCCGCTCACGCCCCAACATCGTGCAGCCCGCCTCCAGTGGTGTCGCGACAGGCGTGAATGGAAGGACGAATGGAGACGTGTCGTCTTCAGCGATGAGAGTCGCTTCTGCCTTGGTGCCAATGATGGTCGTATGCGTGTTTGGCGCCGTGCAGGTGAGCGCCACAATCAGGACTGCATACGACCGAGGCACACAGGGCCAACACCCGGCATCATGGTGTGGGGAGCGATCTCCTACACTGGCCGTACACCACTGGTGATCGTCGAGGGGACACTGAATAGTGCACGGTACATCCAAACCGTCATCGAACCCATCGTTCTACCATTCCTAGACCGGCAAGGGAACTTGCTGTTCCAACAGAACAATGCACGTCCGCATGTATTCCGTGCCACCCAACGTGCTCTAGAAGGTGTAAGTCAACTACCCTGGCTAGCAAGATCTCCGGATCTGTCCCCCATTGAGCATGTTTGGGACTGAATGAAGCGTCGTCTCACGCGGTCTGCACGTCCAGCACGAACGCTGGTCCAACTGAGGCGCCTGGTGGAAATGGCATGGCAAGCCGTTCCACAGGACTACATCCAGCATCTCTACGATCGTCTCCATGGGAGAATAGCAGCCTGCATTGCTGCGAAAGGTGGATATACACTGTACTAGTGCCGACATTGTGCATGCTCTGTTGCCTGTGTCTATGTGCCTGTGGTTCTGTCAGTGTGATCATGTGATGTATCTGACCCCAGGAGTGTGTCAATAAAGTTTCCCCTTCCTGGGACAATGAATTCACGGTGTTCTTATTTCAGTTTCCAGGAGTGTATATAGACTGAAGAAGCTCATTTCTGTTATTCACTACTCGAAAAAATAGGGGTGTAATACAGGGATGCAGTCTTTCCGCCTACTGCTCAGTCTGTATATTGAAGAAGTAATGACAGAAGTAAAAGAAAAGTTCAGGAGTGAGATTAAAATTCAGGTGAAAGGATATCAAAAATAAGAATCAATGATGACATTGCTATCCTCAGTGGATTTGGAGAAGAATTACAGGATGTTAAATGTAATGAACAATCTAATGAGCACAGAATAAACCAAAGAAAATAGTAACGAGAAGCAGCAGAAATGAGATTAACAATAAACTCAACACTGAAATTGGGGATCATAGAGTACAACTTGGAAGCAAAATAAGACATGACAGACAAAGGGAGGAGAACATAAAAAGCAGATTCTCAGATTAGATTCCCACAAGCAAAGAGGGTATTCCTGGGCAAGGTAAGTCTGTTAGTATCAAATCTTGGCCTTAATATGAGGAAGAAATTTCTGAGAATGTACATCTGGAACATAGTACTGTATGGTAGTAAATCATAGGCTGTGAGAAAGCCAAAAAGGTAGTAAACTGAAGTGTCTGATGTGGTATTATATAAGGCTGTTGAAAAGTAAGGAATGAGGAGGTTCTGTGCAGAATAGGTAAAGAAAGGGACATAGGGAAAACACAAGGAGGAAGAAAAAAGGGACAGGATGATAGGACATATTAAGACATGGGCATATAGCTTCCAGGGTGCTCAAGAGAGCTGGAGGGAAAGACAGATACCAGAATAGATATAACAAATAATTGAGGATGTTGGGTGTGGGGATTGTGGGTGCTACTCTGAGAAGCAGAGGTGAGCACAAGAGAGGAATTCATAGCAGGCCACATTGAACCAGTCAGAAGACAGAAGACTCAAAAAAATTGCTGTCTTTAAGCAGAATGACCAGTGAGACTAGCGACTCCCTTGTGTAATATTATTATTCAGCCACAAAAGTCTTATTATTGAATTCAGCATTATTGAAGCAGCAGATTTACTGACCAAAACATGGAAGCAGCAAAAGCATTGGCTGGAGCTTTTGCTTCCTTCCGTGAACCTCTCAGCCCAGTACTAAGTTGACAAAAATCAGAAGCCTTCATCTGAATGGTGTGTTACCTTCAGAACCCACTCGCTCACTGACATTTGTGATTTTTAGTGAGATTTGTTAGTGATGTAAACACACAGTTACTGTACTTCATTGAATTTATTTTACACTATACTGAGCAAAACTAGCTGAAAATCCATAATTTTGCATAAATAGCAATTTCTGTTTAACTGGAGTAATAGATTAGTGGTTATCACTATTTTGTTACACATACAGATACACACTGTAATAACACTTTTAACAAACTTCCCATTTCTGCTCCATGCATTGCCCATAAGACTTACGTTCAAGTATCAGGAAGGGGGTGGGTGGTGGTATGTAATGTAGGACAATATATTAAGAAAACTTCCATACCACATCAGTAGCAAACAATGGTACCACATGCTGGTCATTGTGAAAGTACACCACTGATTATCTGTTTTCTTTATGAACTTCTACATCCAGAATGATAACTTTGGAATGTAATTGGTTGGTTGCCATTATAAATTCAATACATGTTACTTGTTAAATTATGTAAATAAAATTCAGGATGTTATGAAATGTAGGTATTATGACACAAAAATTATTTACACAGACAAGCAGCAATTATTGTTTTTGAATCCTCCAGTCTTATAATACTGAGAACATATTAGAAATATCAAAATCTACTTAATTTGAAAGTTACTAAAGAATTATTTTTTATACATTGTTAATCCAACTTAGATCACATATTTATGAAAGTTACTGTTTCTAAATTTATCAGTGCAATTATTGTATGTTCAAATCTGTATCAAGACCAAGTCTAATCTATGTCCAAATTACCCATATATGCAAATCATTAACTGTAAACTCTTTAAGATAGAGATTTAACAATGCACTTCTGCAACTTTCGTTATTGTGATCTTATATAATAAATAGGGTGGAAATCACTTTATCCAGTTGTTGCTTCGTTTTTCAGTCAGTTAGTTAGTTAGTTAGTTAGTTAGTTAGTCAGTCAGCCAGTCAGTCAGTGTCAGCTCAGAGCTAGTGTATCTTTTGGCATAATGTAATAAACAGTTGGAGTAGAAGTTATGGTGTGCACTTGATCATTTAGTAGTTAATGCACTGCAGAATTGCTCATGAAGTCCTTGATATTCCTGGAATTCTTTATAAGTCATTATCCACTAGAAATGTAGTGCCCCTTTGACAAACTGAAGATCTGGAAGATGAGTATTGAAACTGTGTTATGCTAGTTGCTATATTTCACACTGCATGATATCATTCTTACTTCACAGTTACGTGCCATGAAAACTCTTTTTGTAAAGATATCCCACAAAATAATTCAGTGAGGTACTATTGGATGGAAATAAAACTCTGTGTTTCTGTTTAATTTAACCTGAAACTTGTAACAATATAAAACTGATTGTTTTATAAGCTTCAGAATGAGTTTTTCTTTTTTATTTAAATTTTCATCAATATTATGTACTGGTACACTCAAAAATTTGGGGTAACAGTGCTCAAGGGGCAGCAAAAACAAAGACATAGAGGTCTACTATTTGTCAGCAACTCAAATGCAATGCAAATAACGGTACCCCTTGGGGAAATGGCAGCAAGGAATGGGAAGGAACACCATGTGCACTCAATGTGCATTCTGCATGTTGAAGAGGCTATTCCGGCAGCTATTGAGGGAACAGGGTGTTACCAACTGCAAATTGTTTTCCATGTTGGAACAACTGATGCCTTTTGTCTTGGCTCTGAGGTCATACTTGGATAATTCCAATGATTATTAGAGAAGTTTGAGAATACCAGCCTTGCCCATGTGGTTTCAACAAAGCTCACAATCTGAAGCATTGTCCCCAGAACAGATTGTTACCTCTTGGTTCAGAGTCAAATGGAAGGCTTGAGCCAGAGACTCTGATGATCTGTCACAACCTTGGCTGTGACTTTCTAGACTTATGCCATGGAGGTGAGAGTTGTAGGGCCTCCTAAATGGGTCAGGTGCATATTACACATCAGAGGCAGCTACCCAGGTGGCTGAAGGTGCGTGGGCTGCACACAAGGGTTTTTTAGATTAGGTAACTTCTATCCAATCCAGATAATAGCTTTAGAAAACTCGCAAGTACTGGAGTAAGATCCACAACAATGTCCCCACAGTTGAGGGTACTAAAATCCTAGTGCTTAACTACAACAAAGTGCTAGAGTTTGAAGTGCTCCTAAAAACACTGAAGATCAAATTATACCACACACAGAAAGCAGCCTCAAAAGTCAATTTGACAGAAGTGATTTCTTTGGTGGAAAATTTAAGCATATACCAAAAGGACAGGGAAATGGGAGATGGAGGTGATATATTTGTGCCAGCAGACAAGGAAATCAGTTTCACCATGACAGCAGTTGAAGGTGCATGTGACATTGATTGGGTAAGACTCAGTAATAAGGGAGCACATAAAATTATAATAGGATGCTTTTATCAAGCACCAGTCTCACTTTCTGATGCAACCAAAAGCTTTAGAGAAAGCCTCACTTCACAGAATACAATTTATTCACCCTCAAACATTTTGCATATTACTGGTGTAAATATTTACATATACAGCTAAGAGACATGAACTACATAAAAATTTCATGGCATTTACATCAGTGTCATGTTGTTACATGCAATGTGAACATTACACATCCAGGAACCTTTTAATCAGTGATTTATCACAACTTAGTATGACAGTATTGAGAACTGTAGATCACTTAGGTCTGATTCCTCTTATTCCTTTATGGAGCAGCATGATTTCTTCTTAAACCACTCTGATAGAACAATCTTAAATGTACTATATGGAACAGAATGGGCAGCTTTTGGGAATCTATTGAAAATGTGGGGCCTAGATGTTTGAGGCTGTTGTAAAACACAACTATGCTACTGTAGGATACATCAATTGATTGTCCAGTTCTTGGGTTGTGTTCATGTATGCAAATCTGAAGGTTGAAATTATTTAAATCTTCTTTAACACTGAGAAGGTTAGGGACTGTCATAATATTGAGGTATTTGATGTGATCTTTACAAGATTATCTTGGAATAAGTGCTGCTATACATCTGGTAACCTTATTTCATCAGTTGAGTACACTTTTTGAGCTGAGGCAATTACCCTACAGAAGCTAAGGCGGGAGAGGAAAAATGTAAAATATGCATATACTGTGGAATCTCAAATAGTGAACATAATTTGTTCCAGAATATTACTCATAATGCAAAACACTCATTAACTGAAACAATTTATCCCATTTAAATCAATGTAAAATACAATATAGCATTCCAGACAGAAAAAGTACTAAAATTTGTATCTTATTCATGCCATTCATTCAAAGAAAATCATACATACACTATTATGTACTTTATTATTCATGATACATAACTAATTCTTTTTTACTAGGAAGCTACACATAGTCATTTGTTTGTGGCGATTTTGCTACACTTGACGAAAATGCAATATAGCATCATCGTCAAATAAATTTGTAGTGTGTGTAGCCACTGCTGTATTGGGTTGATGGTTTTCAGTGTACTATGCAACTGATTCCCATCCTTTCAGCATTTCTTTTATTGTTGCAAAAGATTGCTGCTTTGCTCTTACCACCTCCTCCTCTGAAGAACACCTCTCCCAACTCCCTGCTGTGAAACACACTGAAACTCTATAATCTCTTCCATCATCTCTATAATCTCTTTCATCATTTCTTGGCTGTGATCATTCCATAAACTCATTGATATCATTGTTATCCACTTCTAGGCCCATGCTCTTGGACAAATATACAATCTCATTTACTACAGGCTCCACAGGTACTGACTCAAATGTCTCAGTCACATTTAACTACCGTATTTACTCGAATCTAAGCCGCACTTTTTTTCCGGTTTTTGTAATCCAAAAAACCACCTGCAGCTTATAATTGAGTGCAAAGTCAGTGGAAACTCTGAAAAAAAGTTGGTGGGTGCCGCCACAACTTACTTCTGCCGTCGAATATATGTAGCGTTACACAGGCATGCTTTGTAGGCACAAAGATAAATACTGGCGTCAAAACCTCTGCGTCAGTAAATAAATTAAAAAAAAGGGTGGAAGACGAGCTATTTTCAATGTACTATGAAAATCCAACTGGCGAGACTGTTTGGGATGTTTGTCAATATGGCCAACTCTACGTTCTGAATTTTTTCCTATCTGTGAGAAAGATGGTTGCTATAATAGGAACTTTTATAAATTGTGAATCACATGCAGTATTCTCGTCACCATAAGAATAATACGCATATAAACATTTTGCCATGTATTGTTTCATGTTTGCTGCTATCTCATTTAAATCCGGTCTGCCTAATAAACTACGAAACTAGAGTGAGACAACAGCTAACGCGGAAGAATATAAATATCATGTCATGTTTATATTCGTATTATTCTTATGCTTAATAGTGATACAGTCAGAAATGAAGCACGGCAATTGACTAGATTTTTAAATCTAAGATGACTCTAATTTCTGTGTAGAATGTAATGTACTAAAGAGGCGCCTGCAAAGATTTTCAAACGGAGAAAAATTTTCGCTAAACTCTCGTTCAGAACATCTTCTATCATACGCAGTCTATTATTTGGTTCTTGTTGATCATTATCAAAGAAAGCAGCAGTGTGAGTAACAACAAATAGCAGTTTCTTGCCATTGTTTCGCTAATGAGACGATTCCTCTTTTTTTTTTTAAAAAAAAAAAAAAAAAAAAAAAAAAAAAAAAAAAAAAAAAAAAAAAAAAAAAAAAAAGCGGCGGTAGTGCGCACAAAAGTAAGCCATGCCGCGAGTGGCGACAAGCCGTAAACACGCACTATCAGAATGCGACAAACAATGCATGACACAGTACAGTAATGCATTTTCAGCTTAGAGTGACGTAAAAACCTTTAACAAAGAAAACTGCGCTTATCAGATCAAAGAAAAATAAGCTATCAATTCAGACCAGACGAAGCACGTGGAAAAGGAAGGGTACCCATATAAATACGGACGGAGCACCTGACACATAGCAATGGCTACCTGGTAAAGCTTAACTGCTAACTTACGACTCGAACCAAACTACTGTAGCTGTATCGTCATTCATTTGACCTAAATTGTGTCTCATATTACAATGGACCAACTTTGTTTCGATTTGGAAATGCGGCCTATAGTTTTTCAATCCCCTTGAATTTCGAGTCTCAAATTTCAGGTGCGGCTTAGATTCGGGAAAATATTTTTTCCTTGATTTCGAGTCTCATTTTTCAGGTGCGGCTTAGATTCGAGTGCGGCTTAGATTCGAGTAAATACGGTATACACTCCGGCCAAAGCTTCTTTGAAGCAGAAGTGAGAGTTCTCTTGGTAGGCCCTTCCCATCATCTTGACACTCATAGAATTTCTGAGTGGTAAACAAGAAGTGGTTTAATTTTCAAGTCACCGCTTGCATTGGCACAGAATAGCAGTGTTAGGTGGTCTTTCATTGTCTTATGACCAGGCAATGCAGTCTCCTCTGTTGTTATAAAGATACACTTCAACATCTTTTTCCAGAGTAGACCCACCTTCTCACAATTAAAAATATGTTGAGGCAGATAACCCTCAGAATCTATGAGCATCTTGAAGTTGCTGATGAAGTTCTTTGATGCCTATGTGTCATAACTGGCTGCTTCACCATGTCTCACAATGTTGTGCATGCCAATTCTTCTCTTAGCCTTCTCAAATCACCCAAAACTTCCCTTAAACACTTCTCTGGCTGCTGATGATCCTGGCATCTTCTTAATGAGGTCAGCAAAAATCATTCTTGCCTTCTCATAAAGGATGTTCTTGTTAATAGTATCACTTTGTAATTGCATTTCATTTGTCCTTATAAGGAGCAACCTTTGACATTGTCCAGAATAAGTTGTTTAGATACTCTTGTCAGTCCCTTTGAAGCATCTATCTCCTTAATCTTGTCCTTGCCCTTGCAGATAGTGCAAATAGCTTTTGTAGACCAATTGCATGTGCATGCCAAATCAGCAACACTCACACCAAGTTCACAGTTTTCAATTATTTTATCTTTCATTTCCAAGGTCTTTTCTTTCACTTGCGGTTGCCTTCTTGTGGATTTATCTTCAGGGATATTTCTGTGAAGATTATTAAATTTACAAAGAAAAAAACAGTGTGTAAACACATGTTTAGAAAAATGTGTGATCACAAGCTGCACTAAGATGGTAGCAGGAAGAGTGCTAAACCCAGACTCTGGTATGTACTAAAGACATTGTTCATATGCTGCTGCCGACAATGAAAGATGTCCATATTGTTGAATGTTTACATTGCTGTGTGCAAACGGCTGATGACATCACACTAAATTGTCATCATTCATTATGCAAAGCATTGCTCATTAAGTGAGTCAGTTTTTTACAATTTGTTTTGCTCGTTACGCAAATTACACATTGTGGGAGGTGCTTGTTAAGTGAGATTCCACTGTACTAGCAGGGTATTGCTTACATTACTTCTCAGTTTGTACAACAGATAAATCCATGAGATAGTTTTGAGCACAGTTTTTCTGTGTGACTCTCCCAACCCCTGAGCATAGGGCTATAGATAGAGAGACGCTGAAGAAATGCATTTGGTAGTCAGAGAGCAATGTGTGAAGATTTCAGTGACTATGAATGGAGAATACTGCTGGAAGATCTTTCACAAGAACCAAAGAAATTCTGGTCACATATAAAGGCAGTTTATGACATCAAAGTCAGTGTCCAGTCACTCACGGATCAAACAGGAACTGAAACTGTGAGTAGCAAAGCAAAAGCAGAAATACCTAATTCTGTTTTTGAATGTTCCTGTGCAGAGGAAAACCCAGAATTATTGCCCTAATTTAATTCTTGTATCACTGAAAACATGGCAAATAGATATTACTGTCAGTGGTGTAGAGAAACAGCTGAAATAACTAAAATTGAACAAAACTCCAGGGTCTGACAGAATCCTTATCAGACTCCATGCCAAATTATGGCTGAGTAAATCCCTTACTAACTATAATCTTTCATAGATACCTTGAACAAAGAAATCTTGTCCAGTAGCTGGAAGAATGCATGGGTCACACGTGACTACAAAAAGGGTAGCAGAAATGATCTGCAAAACTACTGTCAAATAATCTTGACATCAATTTAATGTAGAATGTTAGAATGTTTTCTGACCTCAAACAAATGAGCCATCTTGAACAGAACAACCTCCTCCATGCCATCCAGCACAGATTTCGAAAACATAGATTGTTTGAAATGCAACTGGCTTTTTCCTAACATGACATCCCAAAAGCCGTGGATCAAGGCAGTCAGATAGTTGTAATATTTCCCAGTTTCTGAAAAGTATTTGACTCAGTACTACACCTATACTTACTACATAAAGTGTGATCATATGGTATATCAGGCAGAATTTGTGATGGGGATTGAGGATTTCCCAGTAGGGAGGATGCAGCATATTATCTCCAATACAGAGTCATCAACAAATGTAGAAGTAACTTCAGGTGTACTCAAGGTAAGTGTGTTGGGACTCTTGCTGTTCATTTTGTACATTGATGATGTCATGGACAATATTAAAAGCAATCTCAGACTTTTTGCAAATAAAGCAGTTATCTACAATGGAGTACAGTGTGAAAGAGGCTGGACAAATATTTAGTCAGAACTTGATAAGGTTTCAAAGTGGTTCAGTGACTGGCAACATGCTTTAAATGTTCAGAAATGTAAACCATCCATTTCACAAAATATAATATCAGTAAGTCACAGTTGGAATCAGTAAAATCATACAAATACCTAGGTGCAACACTTTGTAGGACACGAAATCGAAGAGTCACATAGGCTGCCATGGTTGTAGCAGGTAGCAGGCTTCAATTTATTGATAGAATACCAGGGAAACACAATAAATCTACAAATAAAATTGATTATAAATCCATCCTAGAATATGGCTCATTTGTGGGGGTTCCACCCAGGTAGGACCAACAGGTATATATTGTACCTATAGATAGAAGGGCAAAATCAATAGTCACAAGTTTGTTTGACCCATGGGAATGTTACAGAGATGTTGGAAGAACACAACTGGGAGGCTCTTGAAGATTGATGGAAACTATCCCTGAAATGACTAAAATTTGCATCATGTAGGAAGGCAGCCTATTTTCAGTCATTCTGAGAATCCCCATCCATTAGCCATTGGCCACTAATAATATTCATTCTCTTTCCAAGTGGCTAGCAGTGAGTTACAGCTAGATGGTGAGAATCTCTCTCTTGCTTACTACACTGTTATTGTATTTCATGATAACTGAATTATTCATTCAACTAAAAAATGCCTTAAAATGACAGTAACTTTTCCTTGTAGAGATATCGGTGGTTTTGATGTTATTGGTCAGCACTCCCTGGAGTTAGTAACAGATGATGTTTAATTTTTTTTCTTTTTCAATGGATTATAAATGCAGTCTCTCACTGTAAAGTCGAACAAGTTAGTTTACACTCATAATGCCTATTGGCAGCGGAAAATATGACAGCTTACTGACCGTATACAACAGTCTTTTCTACCAGTAATTCTCTTCCACGCAGAATGATTACACTTACGCACAGTCAAACACATCCCCACAAACACCTCATACACATTTTTAAAAATTCCTTTGAGTAGAAGCAGTTGTCGAGCAAATATAATGATTTCAGTTTGTGCTTGAAGTTAATTTTGTTGTGCATTGTATTTTTACTTATATTACAGCACAAATCACAATAAATGATAATTATTGCAAGCAGTTTCAATTGACATTAGACAATTGTCATTTTGAGAAAGATTGTACTTCATGTCTTCAGAAACCTGTGTCAGCTGTTCTTGCCTCCTGACATCATGCAGACTAAATCTGTGGAGCAGTGGATGCAATGTGATCAAGATTGAATTAATATTTCTCTCATGATTATGGGATCACGAGGACAAGATTTGATTAGAGTCATTTAAACAATCATTCTTCCACTGCTACTGCCAAGAATGGAATGGGAAAAGTGATAATAACTGATAGACTGGAATGTACCTTCTGCCATGCAGTACAAAGTGGCTGGGAAAGTGTTTATGTAGATCTAGAAGTAGTTGCAGATGTGATGGTAGAGGGTGGCAGATGTAAATGTGATTGTAGATGTGGCACTAGAGAAAAGTAGATGTGGTGTTGGATAGCAGATGTGGTTGCCATCACACTGTGATGGTCTCCAGGACGTATTTTTTCTTTTGTAGCCACTTGCTTTGCAGTGCTTGCAGTTGTGACACTCCTTGCAGCATCACCGGCACCATTGGTTAACCTCGGCTGCATGGCACCTGCACTCGCGTGTGGGGTGGGAAGCTGTGCTGATGTGTCTTTACTGGCTTGTCAAGTTGCCTTGTCCCAGCTGGTGGAGGTGGTACCATAAATGGACTTTAGTCTACCAACTGAAATCATCGTCAGGTTAGCGCCAACATCCACCTTAAATTGTTTGTCACCCCTACTGAGCACATTGTAGGATCCATCTTAAGGTGGCTGTAATGGTTTGCACATTGTGTCATGCCAAATGAAAACTTGTTTGCATCTTGACAACACACAGAATACAAATGAATGATGAAACTGTCATTCTCTCAATGCCAAGGGGTGCAGTTGCCATATGCGCAATCACAGTTTCCTAAAAAAGTCCAAGACCTCAATCACATCACTGTGAGTACTGTTGAAAAAGTCATGTGGCAGATGAATAATTGGTCCATATACCATCTTTGTTATTGTGGCTCCCACATCCTCGTTTATAGCTGCATGGATGCCTAATAGAACGATAGCTAGTGACTCAGTCCAATGTTGTCAGTTATGACAACGGAAGGACACCTTTAACTCTCGGTGCAGTCCTTCCACAAGTCCATTTGCCACTGGGTAGTACACTGTGGTTCTAATCCAATTTGCTCCTAACAGCAAAGGAGGAGCCTTGAACAGAAGTGAGCTGAATTGTCTTCCTTGCTCCGTCATGATGCGTAGGGGAATGCCAAAACAGGTGACCCACTCACAGAAAAAGGTGGGAGCTATAGTCTCTGCTGTGATGTCTAGCATGGGAAAAATCTATGACCTACCTGTGAACTGGTCGATTGCGATAAAACAGTAGGTTAACTCTTCAGCTGGTGGGAGAGGTTCTGTTACATCCAAATGTATACGCTCGAAACATTGATAAGGTGGCACATATGTGCCGAGCAGTGCATGAATATGCCACATAATTTTATTGTGCTGGTATGCTATGCACTGACGTACAGAAGCCTGGTGATACAAAAGTTCATTTGACCAACTTGGTGATTCTTCGGACTACTGGGTGTGACAGCTGACGCAATGAAGCAATCGCTTGCTGGCAGAAACCCTTTGTCACAAAAGTATGTGGCCTTGATGTAGACGCATTGCAGTATATAAAGATGTTTGATGCAAGCAGTGGAAGATGCTGGATCTGTAGACTGGCAGATTGTGCCAAAATCTCTCACAGCTCTGTATCAAGTTGTTGTGTTGCTGTGAGGGCTTCATAGACCACAGCACTTGTGATCTCTGGAATGTGAAATAGAATGTCAGCCAGTACCATTTTCCTCACTGTCAATGTGTGCAATCTTGGTCATGAATTGTCCTATGAAATCTATATGACAGAGCTCGCATGCTGAGGCTTTGTCAGGTTTATGTTGAAATGCATATGTGAGAGGTTTATGGTCCATAACCAGGATGACTTGTTGCCTCTCAACCATGTACTGGAACTTCTTAACTGCAGCGTACACAGTGTACAGCTCCTGGTCATACATGTACTGGAGTTGCTGTACTGGCAGAAGTTTCTTGCTCACAAATTCCGATGGTTGCCAGCTCTGGTTCATCTGTTGTTGCATCATGGCACTGATTATTGTTGCAAAGGCATTGACCATGTGGGCAAGAGGTGCTTGTTGAGCTGGGTGAGCCAACAGTGTGGCGACTGCAATAGCAGATTTCAGTTTCGTAAAAGCCTTTAGCATTCCATCAGTCCACTTCACTTCCTCACTAGGTTTATGGGTTCCTTGTAGGTACTCATTCAAAGGTGCCTCCAATAAGACATGGTTACAAACAAAATGCCTATAAAAGTTTGTGACACTGAAAAATCAACATAAATGCGGTATTGTTATTGGTTGTGGGTAATTCAAGATCACCTCTCTTGTGGAGGCCATGTTCCATGGGTGTTGATGGTGTGGCCCAGGAGCTGCACCTCTGATGCTCTGGAAACACACTTCACTGGAGTTATAAGCAAACCATGTGCACGAAAATGGTTGAGAAGCTGGTGTAAATGCTCTAGGTGCTGTATAGATCTCTTGTTACAAGTAAACTGAGGCAAGTCCCATTAGATCATGTGTAACTCATCTTTGCAAAAGTGATGACAACCCAGCAACTCATGATATGTGCAAATGAAACCTTGAAAATTTTTGTAATTAAGCTACAATGCAGGTTTTCAACCATGGAACACTTACAATAACTACTAAAACAAACCACACAGCATTATCAGGAGCTAATGGCAGTTCTATTATAGGTAGTGCTAACATTAAGAAGTTTAGCAGGAACATCTATTGCACCAACAGTGTTTATTTTTTATCACCAAAGATGGCAATTACATTTTTTCGGTTTGTCAACTCTCCAATACAGAAAGACAAAAATCTATGGTCTTTCCAGGAAATCCCAAACTTCAATACAAAAATTTGAGTCATTGAGGAACCTGGTGGACCTCTAGTTGTCTAGAATGTTTTTCTTATTGCAAGAATATATTTACATGAAGGCAGTAGGAAAAGATAGATTGCTACTCACCATACACGCACAATTAAAAGACACTTACACAAAACGTTCAGCCACAGCCTTCATCAGAAAAAGAAAAAAACACACACCATTCATTCACACAAGCAAGTACGCCTCATATACAAATGACTGCAAACTCTGGCAAGACACATCTTACAGCAGCCTGGTTAGAGTTGTGGCAGCAAGAAATGTCCCTCAAAAGATCTTGTACATGAGTCTGGTGACACACCATGTGACTTTTGGAAAAATGTTATCCAAACAATTCCAATGACTGCAAGAGCTGACAAGTGTGAGCATTATCACACAATCAGCTGGTGCATTGAAGTTGCTGACAAGTATAATACATGGAAGACTGGAAAAGAAAATCAAGGATGTGTTAGATTACAATTAGTTTGGTTTTAGGAAAGGTAAAGGCGCCAGAGAGGCAATTCTGACATAGCATTTGATGATGGAAGCAAGACTAAAGAAAAATAAGATATGTTCAAAGGATTTGCCAGCTTGGAAAAAGTGTTCAGCAATGTACAATGGTGCAAGATGTTCGAAATTCTGAGAAAAAGACAGGTAAGCTATAGGGAGAGACAGGTAATATACAATATGTACAAGAGGGAATAACAATTGTGGACAACCAAGAATGCAGTTCTCAGATTAAAGAGGGTGTAAGAGAGGGATGTGGTCTTTCACCCCTCCTGTTCAATCTGCACATCGAAGAAGCAATTGATTGATTTGATTGATTTATTTTATTTCATGTTCCATAGGTCCAATTGTGTTGGGTTCACAAGGACATGGAAGGAGTCAGTTTTTTACAAACACAGTGTGATAAGCTTATAACACATACAGACATTTGAGTACATAATTATATAAAAATATATCTAAAAACAAAGATGATGTGACTTACCAAATGAAAGTGCTGGCAGGTCGACAGACACACAAACAAACACAAACATACACACAAAATTCAAGCTTTCGCAACAAACTGTTGCCTCATCAGGAAAGAGGGAAGGAGAGGGAAAGACGAAAGGATGTGGGTTTTAAGGGAGAGGGTAAGGAGTCATTCCAATCCCGGGAGCGGAAAGACTTACCTTAGGGGGAAAAAAGGACGGGTATACACTCGCACACACACACACACATATCCATCCACACACATACAGACACAAGCAGAAACATCATATCTGAGCCATTCAAGACAACTTTTTGTCTTTTGTCTTGGAGATATGACTGTAGCCAGTTGCCTGCAACACCACTTATTTCTACTACTTTTGCTTTTTGAAAGAGAATGTGGCGATCAACACAGTCAAACACTTTAGACAAATCACAGAATACGCCAGGGGTTTCTAGGACTTCATTTGCAAGTGCATAGATTGCGTCCTCTGTTGAATGACCCTTCTGAAAGCCAAATTGGCTCTTGCTGAGTACTCCATGATTCATGAGATGATCAGTAATTCTTACACGTATTAGATTTTCTAGAATTACAGGAAAACTGTCAGTAAAGAGACAGGTCGATAGTTAATTCAGTTTCATTGCCCTTTGTGTACAGTGGTTTCACAATGGCATACTTAAGTCTACTGGGTACAACACCTTTCTGAAGAAAAGCATTGCAAGTAAGACAGAGAATGTCCCTTATCCACACACAAGAATATTGCAATAAATTACTAGAAATATTATCAAGCCCTGCAGAGTTCTTACTTTTTAGAGACATGATGATTTTTTGAATTTCATCTACAGTGACAGGATTAAGGTGCATTTCTGTAATTGTGTTTGAATATACAGCTTGACAAAGTGTTACGGCTTCATCAACATCGGGCTTGCAATCAATTTGTTGAGTTACTGATAAGAAGTGCTTATTAAAAATCCCAGCCACACTTTTTGGGTTATCTACTAGGGTACCTTCATACCTGATTTCATTTACATCTTCTTTGGTTGTTGTATCTCTTCCTGTTTCTTTCTTTACAATGCTCCAAATTGTTTTTATTTTATTATTGTAATTATCCATTTGCTTCTCATAATAAAGGGCTTTTGATTTCTGTATTAGTTTCTTTAAAATTTTACAGTATAATCTATAGTGTTCCCATTTTTCTACATCTTTAGATAATCTTATTGCAGCATAAGTTTCCCTTTTGGTTTTATATGACTGTTTCAAAAAAAAAAAAAAAAAGAGAGAGAGAGAAGCACAGAATTCATTTATAAAACAGTTAAATTTAGTTTCAATATTATCAAGACTCCATACTGAAGACCAATCCATTTGCTGCAGCCTATGATGGAAATAAAAGAAAAGTTCAGGAGTGGGATTAAAATTGAAGGTGAAAGAACATTAATGATACAGTTTGCTGATGACATTGCTATTCTGAGTGAAAGTGGAGAATAATTACATGATCAGCTGAATGGGGTGAACAGTCTAATGAGTACAGAATATGGATTGAAAGTAGATCAAAGAAAGACAAATGTAACAAGAAGTAGCAGAAATGAAATCAGCAAGAAACTTTGCATCAGGGCTGATGGTCATGAAGTAGGTGAAGTTAAGAAATTCTGCTACCTAGGCAGCAAAGTAATCAATGATGGATGGAGCAAGGAGGACATCAAAAGCAGACTAGCACTGCCAAAAACGGTGTTCCTGATTAAGAGAAGTCTACTAGTATCAAACATAGGCCTTAATTTGAGGAAGAAATTTCTGAGAATGTGCATTTGGAGCACAGCATTGTGTGGTAGTGAAAGATGGATTATGGAAAAATCAGAACAGATGAGAATCAAAGCATTTGAGATGTGGTGCTACAGATGAATGTTGAAAATTATGTGGGCTCATAAGGTAAGGGATGAGGAAGGTTCTGTGCAGAATCAGAGAGGAAAGGAATATGTGGAAAACATTGACTGGAAGCACAGACAGGATTATAGGACATCTGTTAAGACATCAGGGAATGACTTCCATGGTATTAGAGAGAGCTCTAGAGGGCATAAACTGAAAAGGAAGACAGAGATTGGAATACATCTAGCAAATAATTGAGGATGTAGGTTGCAAGTGTTACTCTGAGATGAAGAGGTTGGCACAGGAGAGGAACTCGTGGTGGGGCACATCAAACCAGTCAGAAGATGTATGACTCAAAAGAAAGGATGATGTTGCAGCAGTCAGATCTCTGGTATCAGTCATGCAGGCTGTTACTATTTCAGTAGAATCCCCACTTGCTCCATGACCTGGACAACTTGTAAACAATCACACCAGTCAAGATGGGCAATGTCTTAGCCTTGTAGTAATCATTGTTTCCTTTATCAAGCATGCAGCATGTGCCCTCACTGGCACACAAGATGCAACAGGTAGGGCATAAAGGGACACATGCAAGAAGTATGTTGTAGTAGTTCTAATGCAAATATGCCACAACCTATGGAAATGTGGTAAGTGAGTGATAAATCTATGTAAGTGCAGATTTCTTAAGATACAATCCAGCAAATATACTTAGATGCATCCATTTGCACACCACCTGTTAGGTTCTAGAGGACACCGTTGCTGCTGGCTGCTGTGGCTGATTCTAGGTGCTTCAGCCCAGAACCGCGCTGCTGCTATGGTCACAGGTTCGAATCCTGCCTAGGGCATGGATGTGTGTGATGTCCTTATGGTAGTGATGTTTAAATAGTTCTAAGTCTAGGGGACTGATGACCTCAGATGTTAAGTCCCATAGTGCTTAGAGCCATTTGAACCACACCATTGCTTCTGTGTATGCACTTGCTAAAACAGTCTACTTACTTTAATTTAGATTTGCCACCTTTGCAGGCAGCAAGGGCAAATCTTTTGGCCTATGGATGTCTCAGGCGTCCTTGCTAGGAAAACTTCTGCCTTTACTCTCTTAAATCAAGGGATTTGCCAAGTAAATTTCCGTTTGGTATCTGATGCCAAAGTGGACAGTGCTTTTGGCACAGTCTCTTTCTGCATTCTGTATTTATGATTCATGAAAGACCAAAAGGACTAATACATAATGTGTTCAAATGTTCTTTGTCACATCATTCTGGACAGATTTAGGATTCATCTTCTTGGCCAATAGACTTGAACTAACAGAAGATTATGACACAGCTACTACCCATAAGGAAATGATGTATGACACCACACCTAACACCCTCTTCGGTTTTCTAGCAACTTACAGGGCCAGGCCAACTGGAGCAGTGTAATGGCTGTTCCCTGACTGAGACATGTTGCGAGTTCATACACTACTTCACCTAGTTCCACAGGACAATCCCTATCTGCCACATTCCCTTGATGGGGTTACTATGGCAACAGATCTCAGTAACACTGCCACAATTAACTTTGTTTTCATGAACATGGTCAGCAACTATCATTTTGTTGGTCCCCAGCTCACCCTCCAATCCCATGTTGATTTGTACAACTTCCATGCCACCTTCTTCTGTCCCAGCCTTTCACTGTGACTGCTATAGGTATTAATCTACCGTCTTTCTATATCACATGACACCACATCAAACCCTACATTCTCCTCCCCCCACTCCCTACATGGCTGCTGCTAGGGGATGGGGAAGATGTAATGGCAACACCCAGTATCTCTAAGGAAACTACATAGCTGGTGCATGACATTACCATATCAACCACTGTGGCACAAGTACACAGAAAGTGTTGGTAATGAGAAGTAATCTCTGATGGAACTGCATCAGAATCATGACACATAAGCATATAAGTTGACCCAGTGTTCATCTGAGTAAGCCGTGAAGCAGCCTGTGGAGTGCACTCTGATTGTGCTATTGGTTTTGCTTAGATGCCAGTTTTGTGGACTCTGTTCATCATAAACAGAACAATGATACAGTTTAGACTGAACTTTGCTTTGGAATATGGACTTAAGTCAGTTTGTGCTGTTTTCAGAGGAGCATCTTGTACGTATCTCTTGCCATAAATAAACCATGGGGAGTCCTTACAAGTTCAAATGTTATTCACCTTTACAAAAGTCATAGTACAATTATTTTGTGGGATGTAAACAATTCAAGTCTTCTGAATCAGAACAGCGACAGCTGGAGATCTGTAGTAGGGCTAAATGATATAAACTGAGAGAAGTGAATGAGAGGGAGGGACTGCAGTATGAGATGCACTTGTGCAAGGCACCTGTTTCAGTCCAGGCAGCAGTTTAGCTGTGTTGGTAAAGTATTTGTCATGAGGGGTGCTAAATTCAAGACATGAACTTTCGAAGGGACTTTGTGGTTGGCGTAGGATGAACATTCGTGATATTCTGACTTTTTGGAGGATACAGGACCAGGAGCAATGCTATATTCCATACACTAAAGTTATTGGGATTTTGGACAATTAGTAAGGGCTTCATTTCCCTTAATGAGACTCTGTAGAATTTTCTTTAATGAGCCCTTTAAGCCTGACTGGTCTTATAATTCACCATACCCTGCATATATGTTTGAGGATAGAGAACAATTAACTGGACCTCAACTCTCATATGTAATGACTTCCACGATTTGAAATGAGCCCTACATAATTATCATTATTAAGGTATCTTAACAGATGAACTGATCTCTATCCATTACCAGTTTCCCTTTACTTTTTTTCATATTGTTATTATTTCCAGTTGTTTCTCTTGTATCTTCTCGCATCCATTCAATACCAGATATGAATAGTTTTGTTTAATTCAGAATATACTGTCACCAAAAAACATGTAAATGCTTTGCAATTGCTAAATATTTATATGATTTTGATATGCATCCTAATCTGGGGTAACCCTGGGAATTGCGGAAGAATGCACAAGGTACAGAACTCAAATTATGATAAATCATATAGAATGTGAATGAAAAAGGCTCCTTTGTTCTGTTTTTGTTGTTTATTGCTTTTAAGTTTTTTTAAAAAAAAATTGTACATGGCACTATTACAAAACTTCAGAATGTACCACATTTTTCATTTTTCAGGTACTGTGTGGTAAAAATAAGAACTGGTTTTCTGAACTACCAGTTCATGAAAGGGCAACATGGAATTGACCATGCAAAAAACATTGAGGTTGCAAATCAATAACAACATATTTGGGTGTCTGACCTTGAACAATCTCGATTGCTACGGCAAATGAAATCCTGATTCATTTAAATTGAATGGGGAAATCAGTTGGGATCACTGGTATACTGTATGTCAGAGAGACCTCTCCATCTGCTGGACCTATGAGGATAGTAGCTTCAGTGAAAATATTTCTCATAGTCAAATGGCTAGCATTACAAAGTTTTAGACAATTCACACTGGGTAGTTGGGTTTTAATCATAAGTGAATGAACCATAAATACAATTTTAGTAATATACAATTTTAGTAATATACAATTTTTCTGTAAAACTGACTGCAAGAAAGAAAACAAAACAGCATGTTGTAGTGCATATAATTTTTGCTTGAAATTATAGATTTGCAGAAATGTATAGGCGAACCAATTTGGCTAATCATTTAAATGTCCTGCTATTGTAGTTAAAATTAACTGCAAGAAGTTAAACCAAACTGTACATTTTCAAAGCACAATGCAGTATTTTCTTTTTGCAATCACATTAAACAGAAAACTGTACATGGTTGTTCAAAAAAATATATGGCCTATGACCCTCCTAAAGTTTATTAGACTACCATGCAAAAATTTGAAGCAAATCAATCAAGAGCTTTTTGAGGTACTTTCTAATACTGTTTTCTCTTTGTATATTAGTATACATATAAAAATAGATAAAAAATCTACTCATCTAGCATCAGCAGCAGGAGAAAAAACATAAAGGAAATTTGAAATGTGCAAGCTTTTGGAGCCAGTAGCTCTTTCTTCTGGCAGAACAGCTGAACGGAAAGGAAAAGGGGTGAAGGAAAAGGACTGGTGGGGTCTAAAAAATGAGTAGAGGTACAGGAAGGTTGCCCAGAACCCTGGGTGAGGGGAGACTTTCTAGATGGGATGAAAAAGACTGCATGTTCCAGTAGTTGTTTTGAATTTAATTGCAACCCATGGATGAAATTGATTTATGATAACTGTGTTTGATGTAAAGATTGGGCTCAGTCCATGCAAGTGGGCTGCCATTAACATTTTATTTTAATTTACAAAGAGAAGTTTATGATTTATACAATATGAGATCATGTGAGGCAATTAGAATAAATTTTATTGTTTGCATCAGTGAACATTTGATTAGTGTGGTTATGAAATGGTTAACCTGTAACTTGTTTATTACGGAAGTAATGTTAGAAGTACACTACTGGCCATTAAAATTGCTACACAAAGAAGAAATGCAGATGAAAAACGGGTATTCATTGGACAAATATATTATACTACAACTGACATGTGATTACATTTTCACGCAATTTGGGTGCATAGGTCCTGAGAAACCAGTACCCAGAATAACCACCTCTGGACGTAATAACGGCCTTGATATGCCTGGGAATTGAGTCAAACAGAGCTTGGATGGCGTGTACAGGTACAGCTGCCCATGCAGCTTCAACACGATACCACAGTTCATCAAGAGTGGTGACGGGTGTATTGTGACGAACCAGTTGCTCGGCCACCATTGACCAGACGTTTTCAATTGGTGAGAGATGTGGAGAATGTGCTGGCCAGGGCAGCAGTCAAACATGTTCTGTATCCAGAAAGTCCTGTACAGGACCTGCAACATGCGGTCGTGCATTATCCTCCTGAAACGTAGGGTTTCGCAGCGATCAAATGAAGGGTAGAGCCACGGGTCGTAACACATCTGAAATGTAACATCCACTGTTCAAAGTGCCGTCAATGCGAACAAAAGGTGACCGAGACGTGTAACCAATGGCACCTCATACCATCACGCCGGGTGATACGCCAGTATGGCGATGACGAATACACGCTTCCAATGTGCGTTCATCGCGATGTCGCCAAACACGGATATGACCATCAGGATGCTGTAAACAGAACCTGGATTCATCCGAAAATATGACGTTTTGCCATTCGTGCACCCAGGTTCGTCGTTGAGTACAGCATCGCAGGCACTCCTATCTGTGATGCAGCATCAAGGGTAACCGCAGCCATGGTCTCTGAGCTGGTAGTCCATGCTGCTGCAAACGTCTTCGAAATGTTCATGCAGATGGTTGTTGTCTTGCAAACATCCCCATCTGTTGACTCAGGGATCGAGATGTGGCTGCACGATCCATTACAGCCATGTGGATAAGATGCCTGTCATCTCAACTGCTAGTGATACAAGGCCGTTGGGATCCAGCACGGCATTCCGTATTACCCTCCTGAACCCACCGATTCCATATTCCGCTAACAGTCATTGGATCTAGACAAACGCGAGCAGCAATGTCGCGATACAATAAACCGCAATTGCGATAGGCTACAATCCGACCTTTGTCAAAGTCGGAAATGTGATGGTACACATTTCTCCTCCTTACACGAGGCATCACAACAACGTTTCACCAGGCAACGCTGGTCAATTGCTGTTTGTGTATGAGAAATCGGTTGGAAACTTTCCTCATGTCAGCACGTTGTAGGTGTCACCACCGGCACCAACCTTGTATGAATCCTCTGAAAAGCTAATCATTTGCATATCACAGCATCTGCTTCCTGTCTGTTAAATTTCACATCTGTAGCACATCATCTTTGTGGTGCAGCAATTTTAATGGCCAGTAGTGTATTTAACAAGATCTTCTCAGAAAAGTGGACTTCAGTATTACAATAAGTGATTACTGTCTCATTTTTTCCAGAAAAAATTAAGATATGAATAACACTTGTAATTAAATGGTTTTAGTATTGCATTTTCCAGCTTTCAAGAAACATACATTGAGTCACTGATTAGGAATATAACTCAAAGAATATTATTTTGGTACTTTTCATTAAACAGTCTCACAGCTAAAAGTAGAACCACTTTCTTGTGATTTACAATTTCTGTTTGTTGATTTGTAACTGCTACTGTTGTCTGTTGAACACCCATGAAATGTTTTACGGGCATTCATAAATCACCAGAATATAAATTTTATTTTTTTGTTGACTGCAGTTACGTCACAGCATCTGGAGATGAAAATGGCCGTGTGTGTGAGCTGTAGGTGTATGAATGTGTGCATGTTTTTTTATGAATCTGATGAAAGGCTTTGACTGATAGCTTAGTCTACTATTAATTTTACTTTTAAATGTACTTTTGAAAGTGGATGACTGCCATATAACACCACCTCTGTGTGGTGAGTAGCACCTGTCCTAATAAATATTATTATTGTTTGAATGTTTGTTGTCATTGTTAAGAAATGTTAATTGAGTTTGGTGAGCAATGATTTCAAATAATATCATTTTTATTCTGGCTGCTTTCTGGGATGGAAGTAATGAAGGAAGATTGTGAACTTTATGTCCTATTCACTGAGCAGAGCTCCAGTCTCCTACCAGATCAAAGATCAGCAGCAGCAGGAGTGGCTTATTTGCTGTACATAGGTTGTATACATCATTTTTATTGTTGTTATTCTGACTTACTTCTGAGTAGAAGACAACCGTAACTGATTATTTAGCTGTTTCTGGTACTGTTATTTATTTTTGGTGTAAGAGATCGTGTATTCTTGATCATTTGTGTTGAGTGAGTTTATTTTGTAGTGTACTACACAGTTTTTACCTCATTTGCTTCATCTGTATTTTCTGAGATTTTGTTCAGTTTTCTCATGCAGTATGTGTGCTTGTTGTGAGCAGTCACAGAAAGAACTAGCTTCTGTCTCTAAACAACAGGAAGTTGTGTTGGCGCTAATACACAGGCTTCTGGGAGCTGCTCAAAGCTGCAACGACAATGGAGCACCAGTGACGAGACCTGAAACATCTCTGGTGCCACTAGAATCCCTTGGTGATCTGGTTGTTGCTGTATCTTCAGATATTCAGCATCTCCCTTGCTTGTCTTCACTCTATAGTGAGTGGCAGACATCGTAGGTTTGCATATCAGTTGGTGGAAGATGAAAGAAGGAATGAGTTGCAAAGCTGGCTCCTTACACTTTAGTGACAGGTACAATGTGCACAGTGTGGCCTAAGTTGCCTGAGACTGCAGTCATGTGTGTGTGACTTGCTTTTGTGTGCATGTGTATGTGTGTGTTTTTCGTCTAACTTTGGTAAAGGCTTTACTGGCCGAAAGCTATTATTTGTAACAGTCTTTTTGTTGTGACTATTTGTGACTCAGCATCTCCATTCTATGGTGAGTAGCAACTTTCCTTTTCACAATATTGTATTCCATCTTGTATTCCATCCTGGATTTTACATGAAATGTTAAGGAAGATAGGAAAATATTTTTGCTTATCAAGAGCAACAGGATACAAATTGCTGTGTATCAGAGTAGTCAGCATCAAGTATTTAATTTTGAAGATGAAAATGTGGAGCACAAATGGAACAAAATTCAAAACCATCATTCAATAGGCCTTAAACAAGTGTGTCGCAAGCGGCATCTTAAGGGATAGATAAGACCCACTGTGGTTTAATAGCCGTGTTAGAAAACTGCTATGTAAACAAAGAGAGCTTCATCACAGATTCACAAGAAGTTAAAACCTAGCAAACAAACAAAAACTGAACAAAGAAAAATGAGGTTAACGAGATCAATGAGAGAAACACTTAATGACTTTGAAAGTAAAATTTCATAAACCACTCTGACTGAAAACCCTACAAGGTTTCATTCTTACATAAAATCAGTAAGCAAGTGGAAACCATCTATTCAGTCATTCAGAGATCATACATGCACTGTAACAGAAGATGACAGAAAGAAGGCTGAAACACTGAATTTGGTCTTCCAAAATTGTTCCACCATGGACGATCTCAATATGGTCCCTCCTTTTGATCACTGAATGAACATCAAAATGGAAAATATTGAGATAACCAATCATGAAACAGAAAAGCAATGTTATACAAAGATTATGTGAAAGAACTTTTTCTCCTTCTAGCAGCAGTTTATCATAGTTCACTGGAGAAACAAAGGGTATCTAGAAACTGGAAAAATGCACAAATCATCTGCCTTTTCAAGAAGGGTCATAGGACAGTTGCATATAATTATAGGCCTATTTTGTTGAAGTCAGTCTCTTGTACAATTATGGAACATTTTTATACTCAAGAATTATGACATATGTGGAGAATTGTGATCTCCTCTACATAAATTAACATGGGATCATACAAAGATCTTGTGGAACTTAGCTCGCTCTGTTCCTGCACGAGATCCATAGCACTGTAGACAATTGTGCTCAGTTGATGTCACATTCCTTGACTTCAGAAAGGCATTCGATCTCATCCCAGATTGCTGTTTAGTTAAACAAATATGAGCTCACTGAGTGTTGGACCAGATTAGTTACTGGATTCAGGACTTTCTTGCAGATAGAATTCAGCATGTTGCTCTTAACAGAAAAAAATCTATAGATCTATAAACAATTTCTGGTATAGCCCATGGAAGTGTGATAGAACTGTTACTGTGTACACTGCATATAAATGCTCTAGTAGAAAATGTAGGAAGCTTTTTAAGACTTTTTGCAGATGGTGTAGTTGGCTATGAGGAAGTAATAATGCTAGTAGACAATAATGATCTACAAAATGACCTACAGAGACTGATGATGGCGTAGTCCCTGGCAGTTGACCCTGAATGTAAATAAATGTAGCATATTGCAAGTATGTACAAAAAAAATCCACCATTGTACAACTACACTATCATTGAGAAATTTGCTGCAAACATTACATACTATAAAATATCTAGGCACAACTATCCAGAGCAACCTTAAGTGACTGACCACATAAAACAAATAGTAAGAAAAAGCACACATCAGAAAGATTCATAAAAAATTTTTTGAGGAAATTTAACTCATCCATGAAAGAAAAGAGAGCGTATATAACAAGAAGTGGCACATTTTGTCATAGCACAAGTGTGTTACGGAGATGCTCAACAGACCCCTGTGCAAGTACTAAAAAATGGTGTTTTGCATCTTGGAGAGGTTTACTAATGAAATTCTGAGCGAGTGCTTTCCAGGAAGAGTTGGACAACATATTACTTACACCCATATACACCATGCAAAATGATCATGACAAAAAAATTCAAGAAATTAGTGCTAATGCAGGGGCTTACTGGTAATCATTCTTTCCATGTGCAACTTGAAAGTGGAACAGGGAAACCGTGTGGGGGACCAGTTAGTGTAGTGGTAACAGAAGTACACTCTGTTACACACCATCAGGTGGTTTGCCAAGTACTGATTTAGAAGATGAAGAGGGCATTAGGGCTCAGGTTGGTACAAGATAAAGAAGGTGTTTAGTCATGTCCCTTTCCCTATGACCATCATGTCATTTTTTTAAGAGGAGGGAAACCATATGAGATGAAAATCCTGCTAGTCTGATGGGGATACAACCTGCTGCTCTCTTTAATGCAAATTCAGTGTCAAACACTTCACCACTTCACATTCCTCTGGGTTTTTTCTTTCTTTCTTTTTTTTTCTTTTTTTTACGGATAAATGACACTCCTTGTTTTCATAACATGCAGGGAAACTTCACATCAATAAAAGTAGAATAATTTCAATTCTTGACTCTTACTGCAACAACATACTTCAGACAGAGTTCAAATTCCAATCTTTCCCCCCTACTGAATTTCAGTTTCATCAATCTAAAGGAAAAGATCATTGAAAGCTCTATACAAATATGTTTGAGGGAACCTAAATTTTGGTTTTATAGTATCAGATTAATAAATCCTTTTCCATTTATCTTACTGTTGTTAAGGGGCAGAATTTTTTCATATACTAGGTACACTCCTGTTACCAGATATGTTTTCACTGTGAGCATTTCTCTGGGCCTCTTTGGATGACTAGTTACACTATGCGCATATTGAGCTATTTATAATTCTGTATATACGTTAAATTTGTATTTTAGTTTCTTAATATTTTACTATCCCCCTTTTCCCTGCATTTTGAACAGATCATATGATGATGACTAGGTAATAAGTTAAAACTGGTAATAATACCATTTTTGTGAGAGGAGCTTGGAATATGTAATTATTTTTTAACATAACTGTTGTTTTCTTTAAAGCAAAACTTTTTTACTTCTACGTCTGGATCTACATACATACTCTGCAAGGCATCTTATGGTGAATGGTGGAGGGTCCCCTCCATCACTACTAGTCATTTCCTTTCCTGTTCCACTTGCAGAGAGAGACAGGAAAAAATGACTGTCTGTATGTCTCCAAACCCTAATTTTTCATATCTCATCTTCATGGCTCTTATGTGAAATGTATGCTGGCAGCATTAGAATAATTCTGCAGCTTCAAATGATGGTTCTCAGTGGGGTTCCTTGAAAAGAATGTCACCTTCCCTCCAGCAATTCCCATTTGAGATCCCAGCGCAGCTCCAAAACACTAAAATGTTGTTCAGAGTGACTGGTAACTTATGTGGCACCTTCACATATGATTCCTTCTATAAATAAATCCATCAAAGAACACAAACTAATGCTTTTGTTAATGAATTATGATGTTTTCCCCATATATGGCTGTTACGTTCTATCTCTTCCTTGGAGAGTTTGTGGCTGTGGGTGGTACAGTGTAGGATGCCACACTTCAGTTGGTGGCCAAGACAGTCATTGACAACTACTACCTACCTGGCAGAAAGCATGTAGTGAAAAATCACCAAGGAGCACACACACTGAATGAAAAAAATTGCTCAACAAACTCTCATGTAACATTATGATAGTATCTGCTCCATTTGTTGTACTGGGATACAGTGTCTCTGTAGAGCATCACTTGAATAAAGTTTAGGAAAAATTAATGTAAAGAAAAATTAGTGGTCACCAGTAATTGTCAGTGTGAAGTGATTGTCCTTCTACAGGATTGTAAGTTTCCACTGTAAACTTTAGTAAAAGGAGCTGAGGCTTTTAAGTAGTTCAATACTCAGTTAATCAAATAAAAACCACAATTGGATTGCACAGTTTAAATCCTCTTTAATCATTCTGGCTGAATCTGTATGATTCCGATAAATAATATTTTCATTTTACTACCTACTCTGAACTATTTCATAAAAACTGAGTATGCATGACGCTGCTTAGTAGCTCTATTGTTTATTTTCCATATTTGGGCACATTACTAATTTTTTTGGCATATTGGGGTGCAGTAATTATTTTCAGTCTGAACAAGTTAGGATATTTGTTTCCTGTAATCATTATTTACGTACGTCCATAGCTCGTGGTCATGCGGTAGCGTTCTCGCTTCCCGCGCCCGGGTTCCCGGGTTCGATTCCCGGCGAGGTCAGGGATTTTCTCTGCCTCGTGATGACTGGGTGTTGTATGATGTCCTTAGGTTAGTTAGTTTTAAGCAGTTCTAAGTTCTAGGGGACTGATGACCATACCTGTTAAGTCCCATAGTGCTCAGAGCCAGCCATTATTTACGTACAGCACATGATAAACTGTGCTATTGTTGTCACTCGCCGATCTTTCAAGGAGCCGCCGCGCAGTTACACGCGTCCTTTACATGTGGTGCTGTCTGCCAGCCATGCAGCAACAGTGCCACCTAAGCGGCCAGCCAGCCAGCAGCCGCTAGACTCGGACTCAGTTATGATTTGACTGTTAAAGTGACACACGTCTTACTCTGTTTACTTGATCTGTGACTTTCATGCATTGCGTCGTCCTTGAAATATATTTGTTCAACTTGAAGTTCTAACAATTGGCGATGAGGGTGAGATTTTTTCTTTTTCATAATTGACTCACGTGTTTCCATGGCTACTTTAGAGCAACTATTGCAAGGTCTCATAGAACAGCAAACGCTTCTCACAAATGAGATTCGTAATTTCGTTGCGCCATCAAATGCGGGGTGTCTCTCGTCATTGTCTCTACCTCCTTTTCCTCCTTACGACGAGATGGCAGAAGACTGGTCTCATTATGAAAAATGTCTTCGACAGCACTTCTTGGCATTTCATGTCACGGACGACCAAACATGTAAGTCTCTGTTCCTTTCATGGATTTCACCTGAAATGTATCGATTGTTGTCACTGCCTCCACCACTGAAGAACATCTTCAGAATCTCCGCACACTTTTTCATGTCTTACAGACTGCCGGTCTTAAGTGTAATCTTCAGAAGTCAAATATTTTTCAGGCATCTATCACGTACTTGGGGTTTCAACTCTCTCGGGATGGTATTCGTCCGCTTCAGCAAACTGTCGCTGCAATAGATGCCCTTCCTCGCCCTACATCTGTTAAGGTACTGCAGGCCTTCTTGGGGAAAATAGCATACTATCACAGGTTTTTACCATCTGCTGCTTTGGTGGCTCAGCCGTTGCATCGTCTGTTGCATAAAAACGTGCCTTTTCACTGGTCCGCGTCATAAGATGCGGCTTTCCAGAAATTAAAGACTATGCTGAAACAGGCCCCGTGCCTGGCTACTTATCGACCTGGCCAACATCTTGTTCTTACCACGGATGCCTTTCAATATGGTGTTGGTGCAGTCCTTGCGCACCATTTTCCTGACGGTTCTGAACAACCCATTGCTTATGCCTCTAAAACGCTCACGGATGCTCAGCAAAAGTATTCTCAAATTGAAAAAGAAGCTTTGGCCATTATTTATGTTCTTCATAAGTTTGGTATTTTTCTCTATGGATCCAAATTTCATCTTGTTACAGATCACAAACCACTTGTTTCCTTGTTTCATCCATCAACGTCACTTCCTGACAAGGCTGCACGCCGCCTCCAGCGTTGGGCTCTTTACTTGTCTCGTTTCAATTATGAGATTCATTTCCGACCGACGGCTCAACATGTGAATGCTGATGCACTGTCTTGCCTTCCCATGGATTCTGATCTGCCATTTGATAGGGACAAACTTTTGTGTTTCCACCTGGAAGTTGTCGAGCAGCTGGTTGTGGATGGGTTCCCCATCACCGGGGACCGGCTGGCGGCTGCTACAGGTTCTGACCCTACCCTCTCCCAGGTTTTACACTGTATTCAGAAGGGTTGGCCAGATCGTCCGTCTGCTAAGACTTCTGATCCATTGCAGAACTACTACACTTTGCGTTACCACCTCACGGCTAGGGATAGTGTTATCCTCCTTTCCACCGAAAATTCTTCGCCATGTGTTGTGCTACCTGCGTCTTTGCGTGCTTCGGTCTTGCACCTCGTCCAACAAGGGCACTGGCGTGTCTCTCGCACAAAATCTCTGGTATGCTGTCATGTGTACTGGCCCGGCATCGACTCTGAAATCGCGCACATGGTCGCTGCCTGTGGCCCTTGTGCATCACGGGCCGTGGCCTTTGCCTGAGAAGCCCTGGGAGTGTATTCATGCTGACTTTGCGGGACCTTTTTTAGGTACTTATTGGCTTCTCGTTACTGATTCCTACTCTAACTTTCCTTTCATTGTCCGTTGCACGTCGCCTACCACCGCGGCAACCACCAATGCTCTAGCTCACATTTTCTCTTTGGAAGGCCTTCCCTCTACTCTTGTTACTGATAATGGTCCACAATTTGCCTCTTCCGATTTTGCAGATTTTTGTGCCCGTCACAGCGTCATGCATGTCACGGCTCCTCTGTTCCATCCACAGTCAAACAGTGAGGCTGAACAACTGGCCCGCACATTTAAGGCTCAGATGAGGATACTCCTGACTTCTTCTGCTGATGATGATGTGCTTCCCCAATTTCTGGCTTCTTACCCTTTCACCCCTATGGGCGACCACAGCCCGGCTGAGCTCTTACATGGCTGACAGCCCTGCACACTACTTCATCTTCTGCGGCCTTCCACCTCACGGCTGCAGGTGCCTTCGTTTGGCCGGTTCACCGCCAGCGACCTTGTATGGGTACGGGTATGGAGATATGGCAGGCGGCTAAAATGGAGTCCTGGCTGCATCTTACAACACCATGGCTGACTCCTGTATGAAATCCAGATGGACACGGGTGTTGCAGTGCGTCATTCGGACCAGCTTCGGCCTCATATGCCGGCAACACCTGTTCTGGATGCCGCTACACCACCTTCAGCTCTACCTGACGCTCGGGATCCTGGAATCTCTCATTACTCACAACACAGTCCTCACACCATCATATTGGTGCCAGCACAAGAACTGACACCACCAGGAGACATGCCCATGCAGGAACCAGATGACCATCATCTGTCGGAGCAACTCTACTTGCCTCCTTCTCCTACGGACATGGACACATCGCCCATGTCTCTTGTTATAACAACCGGACTTGCCGCAACTGGCTGGTTGGTGCACGGGGCCGCAGCAGATTCGACCCCCACGTCTCCTGTCATCTCGACCCACTATCATCGTGGACACTTCCGTCCATACGGGAAGCCTCCTCCTCGAGACTTTACAGCCAGTCAAACAACACCTATGGATGCTAGCAATCTACAGGCCACCTCCATCAAGACCAGTGCAAAAAATTCAAAGAGGGGAAATGTGTTGTGATTCGCCGATCTTTCAAAGTGCTGCCGCACAGTTAGGCACGTCCTCTACATGCGGAACTGTCTGCCAGCCACGCAGCAGCAGTGCCACCTAAGTGGCCAGCCAGCCAGTGGCCGCTAGACTTGGACTCAGTTATGATTTGACTGTTAAAGTGACACATGTCTTACTCTGTTTACTTGATCTGTGACTTTCATGTATTGCGTCATCCTTGTAATATACTTGTTCAACTTGAAGTTATAACAGCTATAAAGATGAGACTCTTATTCATTAATTACTAAATTGCCTTACCCTCTCATGCTCAATAACTTGTACAAATTTAAAGCAAACAAAGGTGCAATTGCTGCATTGCTGTTTCAGTCGGCAGTCATTCACTGACATGGTCTGGTATGAATTAAATTATCATAAATACCAGAAAGACATTTAACATGTATTACATACTGGTAGTATTAAAATAAGCCTTTTCTTCTTTGCCAGTTGGTCTGCACATAAATTGTAAATTTATTGTACCAAGGGCAAGTACACATTATATTTCATCATCAGGTTAGGACATAATTTTCCTTGGAGTAAGTATTTTTACAAGCCTCTCAGTTGAGATCAAACATCTTAGTTTTACTGTAATGAGATTTAGAAGCACATTATGTTCCACCATTTGTTTTCTTATAGTACCCCACCACCCACTATTCAGCTAGATAATCCAAACTTGGGGGACTGATGACCTTAGCTGTTTAGTCCCCCTTAAACATCCCAACAACCACCACCACCAATCCAAACTACTGCCCCTGACAAATTGATTCAGGGTAGTTTGATGGACATACTGTTACTTATACAGCCATTGAAGATTATTCAATCTCAGTGTTACTGAGTACATTTAGTGTGCTATGATGTGAATGTGTGGATCTTGGACTACGTCGTGATGAATCTTGTTGCAAGTGGCAACTTGGCAGACATGCATTCATGCTTTTTTTCTCCAAGCAGTAGCTTCCATTCCTTGAAGTACAGTAATGGAATGTCTGCAAAATACTTGTCTATAGCTCTTGCAAGATCTTCAGTCATGAAAGTTTTTCATTGACAAAGCTTCCAAAAGTGGGCTAAGTGGAAGTCATAATGTGACAAATTTCCTACAATTCATACTTCAGGCTTCTCAGTTTTTCCATGAGAAAGCACCTTTCATTATCATGATGAAAACTTTTTTTTTCCTTTTTTTTATTTTGTGGTCCAGTCCTCTTTACATATTTATTCCTCAAGCTGGTCCAAAGCACATGTATGGTACTCATGAATTACTATTTTATCCTTTGCAAGGTAATCAATATCAAGAACTCCTTTTTACATCTCAGAAAATTTTTGTCATTCTGTCAGAACCAAAACACTGCACAAAACTTTCTCATATTTAGCTCCTAGTATAAAATATAATCTTAAAATTTTAAATAATTTTCTAATTTCCTAGATCATGTACATGTATAAAAAATTTAACTATGATGACTAGACTAGTTTCAGTTGTTAGTGCAACCATCCTCAGATCTGCAAAAAGCACAAAACCTAAATCGTCTTAGGAAAGATATTTTTTACTGAATAATCTTCAAGCTGTAACATCACAATTCCGTAATACCATTTTATCACCTGTATAGCAAGTGAGTGAACTGTTATTGATTATAATTATACATTTATGAAGTGAACACCTGTTAACCAGTGACAATATTAATGTGCAGTGACATTTTATGCCCTGTGAAACATATTATTCTTTGCCACATTCAACTGTTTGCTTAATGTGGAGAGATTGTGATGTATTATCTTGGAGAAAGACTCTGTATTGGTATAGAAAGCATATCATTAAATTGTTGTTATTGGACCATTAAATTCCAATAAACATCCATCATCAACTGTTATGGTCATTGCATTGATCATACTGATGAGTACTTACAACTTTATTGTCATTTCTCTGTTGTCATCTGTCTTGCCGTCTGACAAGTACCAAGTAGCAAATTAAGCTTTCGTAGGGACATTACATGATATTGGTGCAAGGCAGGTTCTGACAGCAATGAACTTGCAGTTACACAGCCAAGATCTCTAACATTGCCACAGAATTGGTCCACTCGACATCGTGGTACACTTAGCTTGAGCATAACCATGGCAGCAAATATTTCTACTAAAGTTAAACATAACAAGAAGATTTTTTAGATACACGAAAGTAATTCTCCCATTCACAACCACAACTACACTACACACTTAAATGCATTTTTGTAACATTTAAGAATATGGATGGGAGGGGTGTTAGCAAAAAGGTTAAAATGTTTAAAGGGAAACATAAATACAAAGATAATAACCTACTACTCAAAGTAAAAATGCCAGTGTATAATGTGCAGAATGAATTGTATGCTGACATTTTTTCCACAAGTGGTGGATTATTAGATTATTACCGTTGTATTTATGTTTCCTTTCAAATATTGCACATTAAAACAGAAATTTTTCCTATGTGATTTTTTGTTTTTGTCTTATTCATAGATATGAAGATGATTGCTCTAACAACTGAAACTAGTCTAGTCATCATATTTTAATTTCAAAATATGTAGACAATCTACATAATTAAAAGATTTTTCTTAAAAAAAGAAAGATATCTTAAATTTTAAGAAATTGTGATATATTGTTTTCTACTTTCCCTAAAATATCAGGAATAACTGTGGCATAACATACTCTCTTTTTGTATGCCTATATGTAGTCTACTTCATATAGGCCTGCCTTTAATCATCAACTGCCCAATAACATACTGAATGCTTCCTGATTGTTTTCATCAGTGATTGAAGTTTTGGAATGTGCTTCATATGAATTACTTTTGAGTTGGTTGAACTGAGGCATTAATTCTAAACTGTTGAAAACTGAGGACCAGTGTCCTTATAGATCTTCACTACTTGGGACAAATTTCTGTTGGCTCTTTTACTGAAAGATGAGTTGAATGATGGCATGTTATTCTAGTCACTCCATGTCGACTACGAATGGAAATTTGTCTTACTCAAGTATCTGGAGATAAACAGCCAAATTTTTGTGTATCTCAAAGCTTCTTGAGAAGTGCTGAACTGTGCTGCTCTCTCTGGCCAGGTATCCAAACTCTCATAGTATTTATGTAAGAACCACGCCCTAGAAGTGCAGCTATCAGGTTGTCTTATCATCTGTAGTGGTCTCAGATGCAATTGAAAATAAATTCAAAACAAACAGTCAAGTGCAGCAGCTGTGCATAGCAAATATGGGGCTATCAACACATACATTTTTGGTTGCTGTACCAGAATGTCCGCTGTAAGTTAATGTAATAACAGCAGCTAATTTTTAAAAAAAGAAATGATACAGAACAAAATTCTGTTTGGACACTTTCAGAAACAATGTTCTTAAGCTGAAATAAGTATTAATAAATTAACAAATTATCTAGCTGCTCCCTCTTGGTACACAAAATGGGTCAGAATGCTGTTGCAGAAACAGCAAGACAATCATACCAAATTCAAATGAGTGAAAATCTCCAAGATTGGCAATCTTTTACAGAAGCCTGAAATTTAGCATGGATTTCAATATGAGATGCTTACAAAAGTTTGCCCAGCAAAACTTTGTCTGGAAACCTAGCAGAAAATCCAAAGAGCTTCCAGTCATATGTATAGTACACTACTGGCAAGACACAATCAATGCCTTCTCTGCATGCAATGGAAATACTATCAATTACAGTACTGCTAAAGCAGAGTTACTAAATAGAGCCTACAGAATTCTTTTACCAAAGGAGATGAAGTAAATATTCCAGAATTCAAATCAGGAATAGCATTAGAAGTAGATATCCTGGGAGTAGTGAAGCAACTTAAATCACTTAATAAAAGCAAGTTTTCTGGTCCAGAATGTATACCAATTATGATCCTTTCAGAGTTTGCTAGTGCAATAATTCCATACTTTACAATCATTTACAACTGCTTCCTCAATGAAAGACCTGTACCCAAAGACTGGAAAGTTGTGCAGGTCACACCAATATTCATGAAAGGCAGCAGGCTTTTGGAACATATATTGTGTTCAAACATTATGAATTACCTTGAAGACACACAGTCAACACAGATTTAGTGAAACACAACTAGCTCTTTACTCACATGATGTATGAATGCTATTGACAAGTTATTTCAAGTTGATTCCATATTTCGAGATTTCCAGAAGGCTTTTGAAACTGTACCTATCAAGTGGCTTGTAGTCAAATTGCATGCTTATGAAATATCGTTTTAGTTAGGTGACTGGATTCATGACTTCCTGTCAGAGAGTTCACAGTTCAGAGTAATTGATGGATAATCATAAAGTAGAACAGAAGTGTTTTTTTCCAGCCCTCTGCAAGATAGTGTCATAGAAGCTCTGCTGTTCCTTATCTATATAAATAATTTAGGAGACAATCTGAGCAGCTGTCTTAGGTATTTTGCAGATAATGCCATCATTTATTGTCTAGTAAAGTCATCAGAAGAGCAATACAAGTTGCAAAATGATTTAAAAAGGATATCTGTATTGTGCAAAAATTGCAATTTGCCCTAAATAATGAAAAGTGTGAGGTCATGCACATGCACGTAAGTGCTAAAAGGAATCCATTAAACTTCAGTTACATGATAAATCAGTCAGATTTGAAGGTCATAAATTCAACTAAATACCTTGCAGTTACAGTTACAAACAACTTAAATTCGGAAGAACACATAGAAAATGTTGAGGGAAGCTGAAACAAATACTGTGTTTTATTGACAGAACATTTATAAGATGCAACAGATCTACTGAAGAGACTGTTAACTCTATGGTTGTCCATCCTCTTTTGGAGTACTGCTGGGTGGTGTCGGATCCTTACCACATATCATTAATGGAGTATATTGAAAAAGTTCGAAGAAGAGCAGCATGTTTTATATTATTGAGAAATAGGGGAGAGAATGTCACTGACATGATACAGGATTTGGCAAGGACATCATTAAAACAAAAGCCTTTTTCTTTGCAGTGGCATCTTCTCACAAAATTTCAATCACCAAGTTTCTCCTCCAAATGTGAAAATATTTTGCTGATGCTGACCTACATAGGGAGAAATGATCATCATACTAAAATAAGGGAAATCAGTGTTCCCACAGAAGGATATAGGTGTTCATTTTTACGGCATGCTGCTTGAGGTTGGAATAATAGAGAATTATTGAGAAGGTTCGAAGAACTGTCTATGATTGCAGAGTAGCCATGTAAATGTAGATGTAGATGTAAACGTAAGTTGTACTAGCTCTTTCAATAAATTGTGCAACACTGGTGGCTGCATGCTTCTGCTAGGCCCAATTTTTGATCTGACTCATCAGGGAAAAATCTGTTGGGGTCTCTGAGGAGGACCAATGCCACATTTGATTCCTGCCTCTTTTTGGTCCCGACTGTTGCACTTACTGCACACTGCTCACGGGGGCATGTTCTGGATGGGAAGTTTGGCAAAATGACAAGTGGTCTGGTCAGTTACTGATTCTGACATTGAATACCTTGTCTGCAAATGTTCCACATGTCAGTCCATCAAGTTACACCTCCCTAGTGGTTCTCTCTCTGCCCTAGTGCTACGCAGTGATACATCGGACATTGATGTAATTCTGTGTAGTTCTGCTTCCTCCACAATATTTGGTAAGACATGTTCATAATTTATTTTTATACTTGTTAATTATTTTTATGTAGTAGCAATTTTATATGAAAAACTACAAAGTATTTGCTGTACATTTCTGTGTTTCAAGAACAGTGCAGAGATCAAGTGTGAGTTAACGGTGATGTTTTGTGTGGCATGGGGACTTTACGTCATCAGATGAAATCTGCACTAGTTTGATGGCTGTGTATCATGAGAAGCAGCTAGAGGCTACATTTTATTTCTATGACAATTGTGTTAGTAACTGAAAAAGTAAATAAATATGTACATATAATGAAAATGATGCTGCTGCTGTTGACGATGATGATGATTTGAGGTGAGGGGTGCTCTTATAACACTGGAATCAATATGGGTGGGGATAGTGAGCAGATCTCCATCGAGACTGAGTGCTGCCCTAATATCAGTATACAGGTCACACAGTCCCAAAATATGCTGAACTGAAAGTGGTACAGCAAAAACCTCACAGAGTGGTGGATATTGCCACTGGAGGAGGGAGGTGTGTTAAAGGGCTATGTATGACGTGCAGCTTGGTAAGCAGAATCTCCTTCCAGCAGGGAGGCTGACATGAAGTCCACCATTCCTGGTTGGTCAATTTGAGTGACCACAGTTTGTTTCCTGTCACCTGCGTCCATTCAGTCCTCCACTGACGCATGATGAGTCTGTCAGAAAATGAGATGATGGCATGCAACGAGATTCGATATTGATGGACAACACCATCCTGACATGCTTCCTTGGCTGCTTTGTCAGCCATGTCATTTCCCCGTATCCTTGCGTGGCCAAGTACCCAGCAAAAAATCACCACCTTGCCATGGTGATGAAGCCACTGTAAGGAGTCATGGATGAGCTGAATCAACTGGTCTACTGGATACATTTGGTGAAGTGAGTCAGGAATAGACAACAAATCTTGTACGGTGATGTCTGTGAATTGTCTCCAGTGCCATCATAATGCCATATAACTCCACATTATAATTTGTGAATTTTTCCGGAAGATACACTTTGAAAACCCTCTCAGAGAAAACAGTAGAACAACCAAGAACATTCTCTAGCTGGGATCAATCTGTATAAACAACAATAAAACTGTGGTACATACTTAAAATGGAAAGTTGTACAAATGTAATCTGGAGTACAAGTTTTCTTGTACCGTGTCAACCTTAAAATCACTTTGGGCCTTTGAAGATATGTAGGCAGCAGCCCGTTCCATCCCTGGCTGTGTATTTGGAGTTCTGGTAGATCCAGATTCTTGAGATAGTCAGTAGCATGTATCCCAGATGGCTTGGTCTCATGGGGCCAATCCCTGAACAGCTGTTCAGAGTTGAGCTGTACCACTGCACTAAATCACAATGACTGAGGTGACGCTGAGATTTTGAGTACCTGTGGTTCACCAGCCACTGCACACAGACTCTGAACTGGGCTGGTCCAAAAGGGTTGAGTCAATATCCAAATGCCATCATTGTGGACAGTGTCTAACATCTTGACGTAGGAAATATGGACTGATACACAGACCATGCTGTCATAATCTGCATGTCATTGAACAAATGGCCTATATAACTGCAGGAGACAGGACCTGTCAGCTCCCCATGCTTTCCCACTAAGGTATTTCAAAATACTCAATGACTGGACGTCCTTTGTTCATAGATCTCTCAGGTATGGGAGCCAAGCTAATTTCAAGCCAAACAATAAACCCAAATGTGCACAGTTTCCTGAAAATGTATGGTATTGTCCCCCATTGTGAGCACTGGCTGGTTAAAACTCTGACTATCACGGCTAAAATTGGCACACATAGTCTTCTCTGATGAGAACTGAAAACCAGTTGTCTCGGCCCAGGTTTCCAGCCTTCTAATGGTCAGCTGTAGCTGCCTTGTCGCCATGTAATGAAAATGTTCAGTATCAATCTGTATTCAGTTTTGGTTTGGGCCACACTTGCTTTCACAATTGTCGTTACATTTTTATGTGGCATATGTTGTATTCTGTGATGAAAATAAATTAGCCTGAGGTTTTTCTGAAGATAAAAAATATTTTGAAGCTTTGTATCTCTTTTAGTGGATAGCATTTAAGAACCTCTATCTCTATTTGTGCTCTCATGAATATTTAAATTGAGATTGCTGTTAAAAAAAATGATAAATAGAAGAATAATTAGTATTACAGAAAGTGAAAACTAATGTTATCTATAGATTTGAAATATTACGTGTAAATTAATTTACAACAGATTATTTGATATTTTCTGAAAAGAAGAAAGGAGGTAGCTATACATGATCCAACACAAGAGCACAGTACTTAATCATTTTAAAGCAATCAGAGTACAAACAAAGCTTTAAATAACAATATGAATCTAACTGAGAATAAACAATCTGTATACAGATGCTAACTCCAGTTACTGTGCAGCAATATTATTATATCTCTGGTTCGTATGAATGCAAGCAAGTAACTGCATTGATATCTCTGCCCAACCTCTTTGCCTTTACATATGTCTGCCTGTGTCTGTATATGTGTGGATGGATATGTGTGTGTGTGTGCGAGTGTATACCTGTCCTTTTTTCCCCCTAAGGTAAGTCTTTCCGCTCCCAGGATTGGAATGACTCCTTACTCTCTCCCTTAAAACCCACATCCTTTTGTCTTTCCCTCTCCTCCCCTCTTTCCTGATGAAGCAACCTTGGGCTGCGAAAGCTTGAAATTTGTGTGTGTGTTGGTGTGTTTTTTATTGTGTCTATCTACTAGCGCTTTCCCGTTTGGTAAGTCACAGCATCTTTGTTTTTTTATATATATTTTTCCTATGTGAAATGTTTATTTTTTTTTTCTTCTGTATCAGGACATTAGTAATGAGGTACATGTTAGCATGTGAAAAATGTCAATGAAATCTGAAATTACTGATGTTTGTAATTAGCAAGGTTTTCAGGCAAACTAACTATACTGATTAATTATAATTAACCAAAAGAAAGTAACAGATAGTACAGCTGGTCCTCCGGGTTGGGGGTTGTGCAGTGGGCCAGCTCCTTACTCACATAAAAACCTAAAAATGCTAAAAAACCTAATAATATGCCTTGGAAAAATTGGAACTTTGGATGACGAACTGGCGATGAGAAACGGAAAATGATGTTTGGATGCTGGAATGTGCAAGGTATTTCCACTAAAAGAAATTTACTACCTGCAGAGTTTGACATGTTCAACATGGATGTTGTCGTACTCTCTGAAACAAAGAAGAAAGGCCAAGGAGAAGAAGAACTGGATAATTATGTACATATCTGGAGTGTGGTATCAAAAGCAGTAAGAGCCAAAGCAGGAGTCTCCATTATGATAAAGAAATCATGGAAAGAAAGAATCAAAAATTGGACATTCATCAATCAACATATTATAACTGTTGCAATGGCATTATTTGCTGGGGAAGTTGTGATTATTGGCGTATATGCACCCACGAACGACACAAAAGATAAGGAGAAAGATACATTCTGGGCCACCTTCAGGGAGACTATTGAAAAAATCCCATGAAGAAAGTAGCTGATTATCATGGGAGATCTGAATGGAAGGGTAGGAATTAGAGAATCCTGTAGAATAGTAGGAAAACATGGAGAGGACAAATATAATGACAATGGGGAACAACTGATTGCAGTTTGTGAACAATTTGATCTAAAAAGTACCAACACATTTTTCAAACATAAGGACATTCATAAATATACTTGGCAACAGAACACTAAAGAACTTCATTCTATAATAGATTATATTATCATTAGGCAAACAAGTAGTTTCAAGGCATTAGACGTCAGATCTTATAGAGGAGCCCAGTGTGGATCAGACCACTATCTAGTAAAAATGAAGTCTTTCTAGCCATGGAAGAATGCAAGGAATGATACAAGTAACATAAATAAAACGAACCAGACTGAGAAAGATGATAATTTACCTTTTAATATTGACAGCCTACAAGACGAAAGTATCAGAACACTCTTTGTGGCCAGGATGGAAAGGAAACTGGTTGAATCATTTGAAGGAAGTACAGAGAAAATATATGACTATATAAAAACTAATGTGAAAATCATAGCAACAGAGGTGTTGGGTAAAAAAGATAGCAATCACAACCGTACAGCAGAGTGGTGGTCAGAGGAACTAGAGGTCCTCGTTAGAGAAAAACGAAATGTGTTCCTTCAGTGGTTGAATGATAAATCAGAAGAAACAAGATCAATATACAAGGAAAAGAAGAATGAAGTGATGAAAAAAAAATAAGGATGGCAAAAAATGAAGCATCAGAAAGAACATGTGCCAAGGTGAATTGCAAATTAGGATTTGGGAGAGCAAAAGAAGCATGGTCAGTATTAAAAGGGCTTTGACAGGATACAAAAAGCAAAACTAATCTTCAACTGATAACACAAAAGGAATGGGAAGAGTATTTCCAAAAATTATTAAATGAGGACAGAGAAGAATATCTAGAAGAAGCAACAGTGGAAGAAAAAGGACATGAAGATGATGAGATCCAGATTTTAGAAAGTGAAGTACTCCAGGCATTGAGAACAGGAAATAATGGCAAATCACCGGGCCCAGGCAATATCAATCTGGAGTGTCTGAAATATGGTGGTGACCAAATTGTGAAACTGATAACACAGCTCTTCAACAAAATGATACATGGAGATTCATTGCCCAACGAGATGAAGCTAGGTTACAGTAATACAATATTTAAGAAAGGAGATCGCAAATTTTGTTCAAACTATTGAGGAATTTGTGTTACAAACACATTAATGAGAATTTTTGTGAAAATAATTAAAAACAAACTGGAAAAAATTTTAGAACCCAAGAAGAATAATGTGGATTCATGGCTGGGAGATCATGTCTAGACCATATTTTCACATTACGACAGATTTTGGAGAAATATAGGGAAAAATAAAAAAAAGATAGGAATAATTTTCATACATCTAGAAAAAGCGTATGATACTGTTCCAAGAAAATTACTTTTGAAAGCACTACATATGGCAAACATAAACCCTTCCTTGATTAAAATAATACATCAGATGTATAAAGATAACATTTGCCAAGTGAAAGTTGGTAATAAACTTTCAAAGAAATTTAGAACACGCAAAGGCCTTTCACAGGGCTGTCCCTGGTCACCATCATTATTTAAAATCTATATAGATATTAGCCTTAGAACATGGTCTCATAAATGTAGCAGTATGGGATTAGAAATAAGAGATGGAGTTTACCTATATCATTTATTGTTTGCTGATGATCAAGTAGTCGTAGCACAAGATGGGGAGGATGATAACTATATGTGCAATCAACTAGCAGTAGCATACAAAACTTGGAGTTTGAAGATTAATTACCAAAAAACAGAATACTTGACTAATGATTCAGATGAGCTATACGTTGAAGGAAAGAAAATCAAAAAGATAAACACTTTCTGTTATTTTGGATCTATTTTAGAAATCGAGGGAAAATCAGAGTCAGAACTCAATAAAAGAATTAGTAGCGGACGGAGGGTCATTGGGATGCTTAACTCAGTCTTATGGAGCAGGAATGTAAAGAGCAGAACTAGAAAATTAATATACAAATCCATATTAGAGAGTGTGATTCTGTATGGAACGGAGACCTGGACAATTAACATGAAGCACATTAAAAAATTACAAGCTCTAGAGATGGACTTCTGGAAAGATCAGCAAGAATCTCCAGGGAAGAAAAGATAAGGAACACCAAAATAATAAGGAGAATGGAAATAAAAGAAAGAATATATGATATAATGGATAGGAAGAAATTACAGTGGTATGGGCATGTACGACAAATGGAGAAAACCAGAATACCAAAATTGATACTGGAGTGCGAACCAGAGGGGAGAAGAAGAAGAGGATGACCTATGACCACCTGGCTCCAAAATGTACAGCACACAATGAGGAGAATGGGCGCAGAGGAAGAGGAGACACAAGATCAAAACACCTGGAGGAATATTTTGAAAATATAGTCTAAGAATGTTTATTGTTTGTATTGTAATTTCCGAGTAAATTATTATGTTGGAGATAATCCTCTGGAATGAGGAAAAGTTCAAAATAATAAAAATAGTACAGCTAAGCTGGATAAGTCCTAGATCAACATATGGAATTTCAGGTGATGTGTACATGTTATAAAGCTAACATTATTGAAGATATCACAATATCTGACAAAAAAATAATAATTTTTGTGGTAAGAAAAACATACCAACTGAAAAGGATCCACCTGCTTTGTTACCACTGATTACCATAGCTATGTTATTCACCAGTCAGAACTGGTTAGGCTGTGTCAGTTGGTTGATTCAGGGGAGGGGACCAAACAAGGAGGTCATTGGTCCCATCAGATTAGGGAAGGATGGGGAAGGAAGTTGGCCATCCCCTTTCAAAGGAACCATCATAGCATTTACCTGAAGCAAAGGGAAATGACGGAAAATCTAATTCAGGATGGCGGGACGTGAGTTTGGGCCATTGTTCTCCTGAATGCTAGTCCAGTGTGCTAACCACTGCGTCACCTCACTCAGTAGACTACATCAGCATTACAGGTTAAGATTACACAAGCATTATAATAAAAGAAAAAAATTAGCATCGGTATGCATAATAATAAAAGAACAAATTTGCACAAGTATTGCATAACACTTAATGACACATAGAGTGAGACATTTTTAACAAGTACATGTTCATTCATTTCAGGTAGTAGTGCACTGTTTAGGGAGTCCAATTTGCTATTTGACTGTCGAAGGAACTCATTTAAACCATACAATGGTTTTTGGAATAGATTTTGTGACATCTTTCTTTGAAATTTCACCAGTTCCAAGAACAGGATTTTAATATTTAAATGATTGAACACTTTAATAGCAACTGTTGGAAGACCTGTCCTGTGTCTATGTTTTCTTTACTGTGTGTGTTGTAATTGTCTCCTCAGAAGGTATACAACTCATGACAGTTTGTCACACACATGTGCAGTACATTCTTGCCAAGTGAGTTTACTATCTACCATGAACCACAGCAGCTTCACAGCTCCTGCACTACTTAGGTATCCTATGTCACTGAAGCTACACATTACTTTTTGTGTTTTTTTCTTCATTTATGCTCATTTTGTTTATAACAAACTATTCCTTTGTAGCATAAACAAAAGTCCACTTCTTCTTGAACCTTGCTGGCATCAATGCCTTTTGAGTATAAAGTTACATCATCAGCGACTTGCAAGTACTATCCTTCAGAACGGGAGAGGAGCCACTATTGATCCCTGTGGCATGCCATATTCCAACTTCTGTTCACATCACAGTGCTCTTTGGACTGATTCAATCTGCCTTCTGTTTTCCAAATAAGATTTCAGGGTTGCCAGAACAGTGCCATCAATTCCATATTTACAGAGACTGTTTAGGAGTAACTTATAAGGAATGCAGTCAGATATCTTACTAAGGTAGCAAAGTGTCAGTACTACAGATTTTGTTTTCTCAAAACTTTGCTTTCTCCTGGTAACCAGATCTAGTGCTGCTGCTGTTATGGATTTGCTTTTCCAGAAACCATGCAGTGCATCTGTGAAGAGTTCATTACTTTCAAAGTAATTTGATATTTGGTCTTTCACTGCAATCTCAATGACTTTAGTGAAGACTGGAATTATTGAGATTAGTCTGAAGCTTGTTACCATGGCTGGACCACCCTTTTTATCAACTGGCACTGTCTCTGCAAGTTTCAGAAAGTCTGGAAATACACCAGCAGCTAAACATTTATTAATTACCATAGTTAATGTTTCAGCAATTTCACAAATAATTTTCTTAAGAACATTGGTAGACATCCCGTCTATATCCTGACTATCAGTAGATTTGTAAAATTACATAATCTGTATTACTTCATTTCTTTTAATTCCTTCCAGTTCATCATGGTGCACTTTTTGTCATTTTTTTACAGTAGTTGCAGTGATTATATTGAAGTCTGGGATTGTGCTTACAGTGTTTTCCACAATATTAATAAAATAACTATTAAAGTCATCTCAACTAAACAAGCTTATGGGACAGGTGGTTTTCGTTCTGTGTTCACTGATCAGGCCGCATTGCACAGGTTGTGAGCTCTTATTAACCTATCATTGCTTTTCTTTTTGGCTTCATCTACATCCTTTCTCTGTCTTTTTGTTTGTAAACATCTGCTGTAGAATATTTCTTTGCACTGGAATCTGTTGCCGTTTTGTAGTGATCATGTAGTAGCAGTACTACACATTTTAATTTTTTCAGTTCATCATTATACCATGTTTTTTTTTCACACTGTGACTGTGTTATGATATGCTTGCAAAACATTGTTTGGTCTTCTGTGAATAGATACAATCAGATCTGTGATCTGGAAGAACTCTTTAAAGGCATCAGTCACTGCCATTTGCTGCAATCCAGGTCACCACTCCACTACAGAGACAGCTGTCTGAGAAGCATTTAATGTTTCCTTATTTATGACACTTTTTGTGAATCCTAATTAGAATTCCATGTAACAGATGGTTGATTTTTATCTCTTATTGTAAATAGTTTCGTAATTAATGCATGGTGATTGGAGATCAAAGTGCACATTAATCGAAGACTGCAACTCAGCAGAGCAGCTTCATAGCCATCCTCACTGTAGTCTCTTGGACATGCTGTACCCTTTGCTGATGCATGTCATTGTTGAGGCCTCTCCTTCCTGGGTGGGCATACTGATGTCCACAATCATGGTCAGCAGACGCCTGATCTCTGCACCTGACAAAGCCTCTGCCCTCGTTGCAACTCATGTAACTTTCCTCATGCCTCTTCCTACTCTGGCCTTCTGTAGCAATGTCTGTGGACACCAAACTGTCAGCCTTCTACATGATAGATCCACCAGACCACAGTCCATACACTTCCTGATCCTTTTTCTTCTGACAGTCATCACTAAGAAGGGGGGGGAGGGGGGAGTGGAGTGAATATTCACCACACAACATTGTTGTGGAAACTGATTAGGTGGCACAACATTACTATTGACCATCATGGCATTACTATACATATGTTGCTTGTCACCAGAGGCACCCTATGATGAATCCTGCATTGAGCAGCCCCTATCTGTTTTGAGCAATTTGTTGTCCCTTTCAATGTGGATGCTTTGGAAGGGCACACTGTTGGTCTGTTGGTATTGTTCTCACTATGGTTCTGGTTTGTGGGTGTTTACTCTTCAGACTCTTAACTGGACTTTGATTGCCTTAACAGAGGTCAGCAAGTTTTGTGTTCTAAATTTTGTCATTTTCATTGTTAAACTAAGCTGCAGTAAAGTAACTTGTGTAATGAGAGTCAACAGTATGAATATTAAATACATTCAGTACCTATTACATTAACATTATCTGAATTTTTACAGTACTAACTTCTACTTGACTCAGTCTTCACAACATATCAAAATGCTTTATTTACTGTGGGAGTTTTTACTGTAATGATCACCTGCCCTACATTTAAATAACCTAATTACTTTTGAGTTCTGCATCATGTTTTGTATAAATTACCATTTTAAAATTTGTTAAAAAAATGTAACTGAGAGTCTAAGTATCCATGGGGCATGTGTGAAGCACTTATACTCGGGTGTGGTGCAACATTTATTGTGCATTGTTTTACTTTGTTTCAATACCTTAGGGCAATAGATTTTTAAAATTAATAATGTGCTTTCTGGTGTTCTGCCAAGTACTTGTTCCCTTTTATGCACAATATTTCAACAACAACCCAACCATCATCTACAGTGCCACAAGTTTTGCTGTTATGTGTACCAACTGGCTGTACTCCAACCAGACTGAACTATTACTGCTCTTATATCGCTATTTATAGCAGACCTCCACTCCTGACACCAACTATAGCTTTTGATGCTTTTTTTGTTTTTCAGAGCTCACTCTGATATTCAGCAGAACACAAATTCTTTCATCATTTTCTGACTCTGGTGGATGCAACAGCCAGTGATATCTTATAACTGAGTGTTGGGCCCAAAAATCTTGTTTAAACTAAAGCCTCCCTCCCTATTTATTAGGTCTTCTGACATCTTTATATTGACAGACTCCTTAATTATGCTTTCCCAGAAACTTTGTGTTTACACCACAATACTGGTCTCATATTTCATTTCAAGATTTAAGGCAGTGCTGAACAACAGCTGATTTGGCTGGTTGTTTTCGTCTGATGTATCACTGATGTTTCTTGCATCTCTCCTTAACCATTGTGTGTGGGACAGACTAAGAGTCACACGGAATGTGATACACACCCAGCTTTCAGAGACTTAGATCATCTTAAATGCTACAAATGAGGGCATTCACACAATAGTAAATGCAGGAGGGATTGGGGGAGGGGCAGAACAGAATATGGGGTGGGGGGTGCAGCTTGCCTCAAGTACGAGTTCCCTTGACTACGGGGAACACATTTTATCACAAGTGAAGGGAATGACGTATACTGTGTGATATTTACCTGCTTTATTTCTTCATTGATAGTCTCCAGAGTCAATGTAACACATTGTTATACTGGCTGTAAAATGGGGAGTGGAAGTTCAACACTGACTACTGTAAATGATGTAGCCGACAGTTGCACAGATGTGTTTCACAGTTCTTTACTTTCCTTGCTCACAACCCCCCAATATTGCACAGTTAATATGACCAGTTCATTATTGGTTCACTTTTGATAAGCCTCATTAATAGTTTGCAGGCAAATGTCAACATACTGCTACGATAGTTTACCGTTGAACATCTATGAGCAGTAAAAACCTAACCACAAAAGTTCTTGTGGAATGATATGGTACATGTGACACTGTTGAACAGACACTGTCATTATTTTAACACACAGTGTATTTGTTTTACACCTATTTCATGGTTAAGTTGATACATTGTTGCTGATCTAACCAATACAGGTTTCTTGTCTGAAAACTGGCTGTGGACTGATTGTCCCAGGACCAAAAATCAAAAAATTTGGCCTTCGTATATCCTCACAATACTACGTACTGAATCTATACATTGTTCAATGTTAAAGTTACAGAAATTACAATTTAAATATAACTCATTCAAGTAACTGAATATATAGAAAAATTTCTTCTTTTTAACAGTTTCTTCTACTACAAGGGTTAGGCCAAATCATTTGTTTAAATAATGAAATTAACAGACATAGTTATACAAACAATACTTTTGGCAAACCTGGTAATTACTTTGGAAAGGATACTGACAATGCTTCTTCCAAATGTTTATAATTAGTATAGAATTTATATTTATTTACAAGTCAACAACAGAATGTTAGTCACAAAACAGTTACTGATTTCACCCATAACAAAAGATATTAACTAGGAATGGTCAAAATAAATTAGGAGCTTGATTACATACACAAAACTAAGCACAAAATTAGATCTGGTGCTATATTACTTAAGACTGAGAGGCAACCTTTCTTTTTTATGAAAATGCAGATTATACTCATGTATGTTAATGGTAATTAGTCAAAAATTAAAATAAAATGAATTTAAGGAGGCAGATGGCAAAACAAGAGAAGAATTAAAGAGATCCCAGCTTGCTTCATCACAACTGGTTGCCATAGTTACTCAGTAGCGTACTGATCTTTCTGGCCATTGGGCCAGCATAAGGTAGATAAGTGACTTTTGCTTCTCTTCCTCTGTCTTAGCTGTTCCTGATTTTGACTGCATTTTCCTTTCAATTTGATGATCTGAGTACCCATTCCTTTAGAAAACTATTTGTAGGTGTTTTAATTCTATGGCAACACTTTCCTTCTCTGAAGTGTACAAGAGCTATGGACCATAGTCCTTAACATCGATCTCTTTGTGACAGATAGTGATGACTTGTCTCATGGAGACAGATATGAGTGTGTATAGGTTTTCTACATATATCAACAATGTAGGGGGAGAGAGAGAGAGAGAGAGAGAGAGAGAGAGAGAGAGAGAGAGAGAGAGAGGAAAAACATTTGTTTATTTGTTCTTCATGGACAAATACAAGGATTTGTTTTGGATAGTTTACATATTGATCATTTCCCCTTATAACATTGTGGGAAACAATTATATAAAATATGCCTAACAGAAAAAACTATGCTGCTTTTTTTTGTGCATGTAAATACTATTTATACAAATGAAAGTATTCTACTCCTCTGAGAGGAATTCCTTAATTCCATAAAAACATTTATTGCTGAGGAACTCCTTCAAGGCAATTTCCAGGTAGCTTCCACTTAAGCTTTTCAATTCTTTTGGAAGTTTGTTATAAAATTTGATCCCCATGTAATAGGGACTCTTGTCTGCACTTATTGTATTATTTCTTTCCAGGTGATAATAATCGTCCCTCCTAGTATTGTACAAGTGCACTTCTCTATTTAGATGATTGTACTGCTTGTATTTTAGCATCACCTGAACAGTTTTATAAATATATAGTGATGGGAGTGGTAGTAGTTTCTTAATTTTAAAAATAGCTTTGCAAGACTCATTATATCTAAGCTTACACATGATCCTAACTGCCTTTTTTTGAAGGATGAATGCCCTATTTACATGCTTGGCAGCAGCACATCCCCATACTTCAATTCCATATGTGAGGTATGGATACACTAAAGCATAGTACATTATACTCGTTTGCCCATATTTAAGAAATTGTGACATTGTCCACATTGCATAAATTGATTTGCTAAGTTTTTGGCATAAGAAATTGATATGATGCTCCCAAGAGAGATGTTGATCTAACATTACGCCAAGGAAGGTAGTTTTATCTTTCAATTTTATTTCTGGACCATCAACAGACGTAACACTCCATTGCATTTCATCTTGTTTGTGGTGTATTTGAAATTCCATTAGATTTTTTAATTGATGTTTAAGCTTAAGTGATTGTTTTGGAAGTAGTTCTTCAATCCAAATAAGACATCAGAACAATTTTGGGCCATATCATTCTCATTGGTTCCCCAGTTAACAATGGTTGTGTCATCCGCGTAGTTAAGTATCTTGCTGTTGTGTTCTGTGGGCAGATCATTAACATATAGTATGAACAATAAAGGACCCAAAACTAACCCTTGGGGGCACACCATACTTTACTATAGCCCACTATAGCTGGGCTGGAGCTGTACTTCTTAATAACATTGCCCACTTTGTGTGTGACTTGTGTGACCTGATATCTGTCTTGTAGGTATGAGTGTATGAGACTTTTGGCTATTCCTCTAATACCATAAGGTTCCAGTTTCTCAAGTAGCAGCTCATGAGATACTGTGTCGACTGCATGCAATAAATCTAGGAACAAACATGCCACCCTTTCTTTTTCATCTAATTTCATAAGTATCATATGTACTACATCACATATGGCAGATGATGTAGAACAGCCTTTCCTAAAACCATGTTGGGTTTCTCGTAGCACTTTTTCTTTGACAAGAAAGTTTCCTAACCATACTGAAATAATCATTTCTAATACTTTGCTTAGGATTGGAATTAAACTAATGGGTCGGTAGTTTTTGACTTTGTCGATACTACCTTTTGTGTGAAATGGCTTGACTATTGCGTATTTTAATTCAGATGGCAACACACCTTTATTCAAACTTTCATTGAAGAGGTGGACCAGAACAGGTATGAGTAAATGTTTGCATCGTTTTAATATAATGGAGGAGATTTCATCCCATCCCAGAGAGAATTTGTTTTGCATTTTATTTATTATTCCCTCTACTTCAATTGTATCTGTTTCATACATAAACACTGATTTTTGTACCTGGTAAGGAGTTCTGTAGTCATCAGCGACAGAGATCACACACATGTTACCTGAATTTATAAAGTGGGTATTAAAAACATTGCTGATCATATATGGATCTGAAATATTTACATTTTCAGTCATTAGTTGGATATTGTTGACAGTAGGCTTTGGTTTTCTGCTGATTGTCTCATTTACACATTTCCATACTGATTTGCTTATGTTATTTGAGGTCGCAATTTTTTGTTGTATAGTTTCCTTTGTGTATACATTCAGTGCTTGTTTATAGGCTTTTCGACATGTTTGGTAGTTGTCTCTAGCTGATGTGTCCTGGAACTCTTTATATATTTTCCAAGTAATAAACATTTTCTTCTTCAGCTGTTTTACTTCTGAAGGAAGTCTTATGCGGTTTTGAGTATATTTCTTTTTGAAAGTAAGTGGACATGTTACATTGAAATGAGCAAAGAAAGTGTTATAAAAGTTATTCCATTTGCCTGCAACATTTTCTGCACAATATATATCATTCCATGTCTCAGACGGCAGTGCGGACCCCAACTTCTCTAAACTTTTTTCATTTGTACATCTTATTTCAATCGTCTCATGTGTAATTTGTGAATCATACATATTCAGTATTTCCATTGTTTGGCAAAGATGATCAGAGAGGTGAAGGTTTATTATGTCAACTCTGCAGTTATCTATGTTGGTGTAAAAGTGATCTATACAGCTAGGTGAGTCCTTAGTTTGTCTGGTTGGCCCATTAACCCTGTCTGACAAATTATAGCTACATAGAATATCATTTACTTTTTCATAATCTTTAGTATACTTTAAGGAATCTATATTAAAATCACCAGCTATAACAATACCTATGTTCTTATACTAATTACATGCAATTTCTATCATTTTTCCATGTTTCGTAAGAAATTGTCCACAATACTACTAGGAGATCTGTACAGACCTATAACAATCAGGGTCACTTTGTTTACCAACAGCTTTATTGCTGAAATTTCAGATGTCATTTCTACACTAAGTTCTGTGATAAAAATCCAGTTTTGTGACATGTAGATGGTCTTTATAATATATGGCAACTCCCTCACTTTTATGTTCTGTTTGACAGAAATTACTACACAGAGTATAGTTGTCCAATTTAGTCATTGTAATTAAAGTATTAGACAATCCATGTTCTGTAAGAATATGTACATCTGCATTTTCCTCACTTAGCACTTGCTGTAACTGTGTGCACTACTGATTTTAAATGTGAACGTTTTAGTTTAGGGGTTACTGTGACTTATTTATATCAAACAAAAGAACAGTTTACTCAGTCTCTTGTATTTTGTAAACAAAATATGACAGTTTACATGTGATGTGTTACAATAGAGGAAGGAGCGTTTCACCACTGAAGCAGTGTCACACATAACCTCCGAATTTTAACACCGCACACACACGTCATACTAACACATGGAAATCCACCAGATGATGGGGGTTTAAACCTGTGGTGAATGTTGTGGATATGAATAAACAGTGACTGAAACAGTAAACTACTTGTTTTATTCAATGTCTTTATTAGTTTATTCCAGGTACACATGGAACGGTACACATGGAACGTCCTATTCCTGCAATCCAATGCATCATACATCGACAAGCCTTGTGTGCAAAGGGTAGTTTCACTTCCCTTGATAATATAATAGCCATCATCACAAAAACAGTGAAGCATTTTGTGTCACAAGTTTCGAATAAAAGAAAGTTATTTGTATTCAGCCAACTTATTTTGAAGAAATTTTAGATGTCTGTCTTTCATCAACAATGTCTGTTCATCCAGACTTGGAAGTAAGTAAAACTGTTATTATTATGATACATTTTATTCATGCTTTGAGACTAAACTGTGACTTTTTAATAATGACTGTTTCCAAAAACTGCAAGTACTTCTCAAATCTGAAAAATATTACCAGCAATTTCAATTTACATAAAAGTCAACCAAAAAAGGAATTTTCTTTGCTAATTTGTTCAATCAAAGAATTTTCATTGAGATTTTCTCAGTTCAAAGCATTGCCGGAAACATTAAAATCTGTTATGTATCCAGATACGACTTGATTCTTTAAACGGGATTTGTCTCAGTGTGATACAGACTCAAAAAGTTATCAAAACAAGAAAAGAATTGGAAGTAAAGGAATTAGACTATCTGGCAATTCGAGGAAAAATTCTGACATCAACATTACGTAAATGTGGAATTCAATTCCAGAGACATGTATCTGTCTAAAGAAGCTGGTGTTTGCTATTTTGACAATATCCTCATCTAACTATGCCTGTGTTTCAGTACTTTCTGATAAGGAAAATATTAAAGAGTCTGTAAGAAAGCGAGTATCAGATGACATGAGTTCAGTTTGCATTCTGCTAAAAATTCCAAAGTATGCAAGTAATATAAATTATTCACCATTGAATTTGCAACAGCAGAAATCAAATTTTTCTTCAGTTTACCTTAACTGTAAATTTTTATTTTGTGATTACTGTATAAATGGTCGATTTCTGGTTGGAAGTAAAGAATGTTAATATGGAACTATTTAGTCTTTTTTCCATTAAGTAGTACAGCCCAAATTTCCATGCGCAATAAAATCTTAAAACATGCATGCATTAATGCATTATCATGTGTCTGAACATGCACAAAAAGCAAGATAAAAAGAGAAATAGAAAAACATGGTATTTTAGAGCATACACAATCATTAAAGCCTCTTTCTTTATTTAAGAATAATGGTGTTGCACTGAATGTAAAGATTTAGAGACATACGCAATATGGTGTTAAGATCCCTCTGCATACTTATGAGCAAGGATGGCACAAAGGCAAAACTGAAATGTGTCCATTGCTGACATCAAATGCTGGACCAGCTGTAAAGTGACCAAAGAAGGTGCCAACTACAGCTTAGATTTGACAACTTAAACGTCTGGTCACTAGCTGGGGGCCACTGGAAAGAAACATCTCTATATAATAATGCATGGAGTGCATTATTATATATGCAGCATCTGGTATGAATTTGTGCTAGTATGCAATTTTGCCTAAAAATGCCTGTAAGTCCTTGACAGACATGAGGTGTCACAACACAGCAACAACATCAGTATGATGGCACAATGGTTTAATACTAGCATATGACACTTCAAAATTCCCAAATAAATAATGGATGGTTGAAAAACCTGTGTCTTGTCCAAATTGCACTCTAACCCTGCAGACCGTAAAGCAGAAAAGAGAGCACAAAAGTTCCGCAAATGTTCCTCTGTATAGGCAACTGGCACTAGTACATCATCTACATAGTTCATGCAGCCTTGAATGAATCCAGTAAGTTAGTCTAAAAAGCATTGAAAAATAGAAGTCATTTAGATTCCTTCTTGAACAGGAGTTATAATATGCCTCTGCCAAGGCAGTCTTTGAAAAATAATGTGCCGCCCCCCCCCCCCCCCCACCCCCTCCACATCCCCCATAATTTTGCTAACAGGTCATTAGACAAACAACAGGTATCAGTGATGGTTCATTAATAGTTTTTTTTAATCACTGCAGAGGTGTAATTTACCAGTAGGTTTTTTGACTATAATCAGTGGTGCTGGCCATTCACTTGAAGAAATGGTTCGAATAACATCAAGGGATTAAAAAGGATCTAATTCCGCTTTTACTTGATTCTGTAAGGTTACCAGCACTGGGTGGAACCAGGAAAGACGGGGCTGGCCAGACTGTTTCATTGTTATGAGAGTCTGAAATTCTGTTGCAAAACCCAGTCCTGGAGAAAATAGGGAGGAATATTCAGCACAGACAGTATCTAATTGTTGGTATGGAACTTTATCAGAAATCAAATGCATTTCATCATTGATGGACAATCCAAACAGTTTAAAAGTGACTAAACCAAACAGATATTAAGTGTAAGCATTGTACGCAACTAGGAATGTTAATGAGTGAATCACAGCCTTTTAAGTTACAGGTGCAGAAAACTGTCCAAAAATGGATACCTGTTGTTTGCTGTAACTCACCAGCCTCAGTGTTACTGGAGTCAGAGAGGGAGAAACCAAGTCCACCTAAGTCTGAGAATTCACCAACATTGCTGCTACACTCACATCTACCTCCATTCTCAATGATTTTTTTTTTAAAAACACCCTCTTCAATGTATAACTTGCTCTGAGACACCATCACTGCTGATACCCTGTTCACATCCATGTTCATTTCTTCCTCATTCATGTTTGGGAAAAGAGTTACATATAGAAGCTGTGTTTGCTTTCCTAAGGTATCTATTACATGTTGCTGAGCACTTGGGACATGTGGTCCGTTCATGTTGATGTAAAAAGAGACAGCCAGAACTGCAACTAAAATGGACGTTTATGTCTTCGGTTACCAGTTTCGGGCTACGCCCATTCTCAAAGCAACCAACGTTTGCCAAGTAATATGTCCATCAAAATAGCAGTATACAAAGTGTGAACATACACACCTAGCACCAAAGAAATTGGTATGGGCGTGCATATTAAAATACAGGGCTATTATAAATGATTGAAGCGATTTCATAAATTCACTGTAGCTCCATTCATTGACATATGGTCACACACTACAGATACGTAGAAAAACTCAAAGTTTTGTTCGGCTGAAGCCGCACTTCAGGTTTCTGCCGCCAGAGCGCTCGAAAGCGCAGTGAGACAAAATGGCGACAGGAGCTGAGAAAGCGTATGTCGTGCCTGAAATGCACTCACATCAGTCGGTCATAACAGTGCAACGACACTTCAGGACGAAGTTCAACAAAGATCCACCAACTGCTAACTCCATTCGGCGATGGTATGCACAGTTTACAGCTTCTGGATGCCCCTGTAAGGGGAAATCAACGGGTCGGCCTGCAGTGAGCGAAGAAATGGTTGAACGCGTGCGGGCAAGTTTCACGCGTAGCCCGCAGAAGTCAACGAATAGAGCAAGCAGGGAGCTAAACGTACCACAGCCGACGGTTTGGAAAATCTTACGGAAAAGGCTAAAGCAGAAGCCTTACTGTTTACAATTGCTACAAGCCCTGACACCCGATGACAAAGTCAAATGCTTTGAATTTTCGGCGCGGTTGCAACAGCTCATGGAAGAGGATGCGTTCAGTGTGAAACTTGTTTTCAGTGATGAAGCAACATTTTTTCTTAATGGTGAAGCGAACAGACACAAAGTGCGAATCTGGGCGGTAGAGAATCCTCACGCATTCGTGCAGCAAATTCGCAATTCACCAAAAGTTAACGTGTTTTGTGTAATCTCACGGTTCAAAGTTTACGGCCCCTTTTTCTTCTGCAAAAAAAACGTTACAGGACACGTGGATCTGGACATGATGGAAAATTGGCTCATGCCACAACTGGAGACCAACAGCACCGACTTCATCTTTCAACAGGATGGTGCTCCACCGCACTTCCATCATGATGTTCGGCATTTCTTAAACAGGAGATTGGAAAACCGATGGATCGGTCGTGGTGGAGATCATGATCAGCAATTCATGTCACGTCATGTCATGTCATGTCATGTCCTCCACGCTCTCCCGACTTAACCCCATGCGATTTCTTTCTGTGGGGTTATGTGAAAGATTCAGTGTTTAAACCTCCTCTACCAAGAAACGTGCCAGAACTGCGAGCTCGCATCAACGATGCTTTCGAACTCATTGATGGGGACATGCTGCGCCGAGTGTGGGAGGGACTTGATTATCGGCTTGATGTCTGCCGAATCACTAAAGGGGCACATATCAAACATTTGTGAATGCCTAAAAAAACTTTGAGTTTTTGTATGTGTGTGCAAAGCATTGTGAAAATATCTCAAATAATAAAGTTACTGTAGATCTGTGAAATCGCTTCAATCATTTGTAATAACCCTGTACAGAGATATGTAAATGAGCAGAGTACGGCACTGCAGTCAGCAGCTCCTATGTGAGACAAAATGTGTCTGGTGCAGTTTTTATATATTGGCTACTGCTGCTACAATGGTTATCAAGATTTAAGCGAGTTCGAGTGTGGTGTTATAGTCGGTGCATAAGCGATTGGATACATCATCTCTGAGGTAGCGATGATGTGAGGATTTTCCTGTATGACCACTATACGAGTGAACCGTGAATATCAGGAATCTGGTAAAACATCAAGTCTCCAACATTGCTGCGGCTGGAAAAAGATTCTGCAGGAAAGGGACCAATGATGACTGAAAAGAATCATTCAATGTGAAAGAAGTGCAACTCTTCCGCAAATTGCTGCACATTTCGATGCTGGGCCATCAACAAGTGTCAGTGTGCGAACCATACACCGAAACATCATTGATATGGGCTTTCGGAGCTGAAGGCTCGCTCTTCTACCCTTGATGACTGCACAACGCAAAACTTTATGCCTCGCCAGGACCATCAACACCGACATTGGACTGTTGATGACTGTAACCGTGTTGCCTGGTTGGACAAGTCTTGTTTCAAATTGTATCTAGCGGTTGGACGTGTATGGGTATGGAGACAACCTTATGAATACGTGGACCCTGCATGTCAGCATGGGACTGTTCAAGCTGGTGGTTGCTCTGTAATGGTGTGGGATGTGTGCAGTTGGAGTGATATGGGACCTCAGAAACTTTTAGATACGACTCTGGCAGGTGACATGTATGGAAGCATCCTGCCTGGTCACATGTGTTCATTCACGTCCATTGTGCATTCCGACAGGGTTGAGCAATGCCAGCAGACAATGCGACACCCCCCACGTCCAGAATTGCTACAGAGTAGCTCTAGGAACACCCTACTGAATCTAAACACTCTCGCTGGCCACCAAACTCCCCAGACATGAACATTATTGAGCGTATCTGCGATGGCTTGCAACGTGCTGTTCAGAAGAGGTCTCCACCCCTTCGTATTCTTACGGATTTATGGACAGGCCTGCAGGATTCGTCGTGTCCGTTCCCTCAACTCTACTCCAGATATTAGTCGAGTATATGCCACGTCGTGTTGCGGCACTTCTGCATGCTCGCGGGGCCCCTACACGATACCAGTTTCTTTGGCTCTTCAGCGTATAAAAACTCTGTGGATACAATGTAGAACATTACGTGTGCTATGGACTGACTTACTTACTTACTTCTGATTTAGCAGTTGCAGGGAGTATGATCGCAGTGGAACTGTAATTAGCGGCATTGTTGGAAGCTGTAATTTTGAATACGGAATGTAATTTGGTTAATTACAATAACATCTCACCCCATACAAGAGTATGTATCCTGAAATGTACATATGAATATAGTTTGTGGAAAATGATAATTTAATGAATCTAAAAGGTACGTTTAATTCTTTGGTTATTTTAACTTCTCCCTTGTCTGTGTCTCGGAACATTATTGGACGTGTCGTGATTTGTAGGCAACTCTGTATTCTGGGAACCAGTAAACCCTGCACTATGGTCGGTCTATTTTGAGAGATTAATTTCTGGACTTTGTCAAAATTAATACAGTACCTGGACACTGATGCTGCAGAGTGCCAAGCACCCACTACAGCTTCTCTACGGCGGGCTATTGTAGCTCTGACTATTTTAAGAAATTTCAGAGTCAACGACCGCTGAAATTTTGCCGAGCCATTCATTTCAGTTGCTGACTTCGACATCGAGAGGCAAGCAGAGAATGATTACGAAATGTTACTGCCTAAACATTTTGTTTTATAGACTTGAGAACTCAAACAGAAATTACGTTTATACCTTGGATTGTGGGAGATATTTGTGTTAAAGTATTGGGGAAGCGACTTCCGTCGCCCAAAAGTTTTCCGTTCAAGTGACAAGATATTATACAGTCACAATTAACTTCAGTTTAATGGGGAGAGAAGCTAAATTGGCAATCATTTAGGCCAGGACTCCGTGTATACTATTTGTGTGTATCTGTTTCATGCCACGACGGAACGAGTACTGCTGCTACGACGTAGGGTGCAGACTACGCAGGTCCATCACAAAGTTCAGACCAGAACCGCGACGAAGAAAACATATAAAGGCACGACCTTTCTAACCAATTATCTTTCTGCATCTTTTACGCCGCCAACTTGGTTCTTGTTGTGAGTAGAAGTGGCAAGGACTCTGTTGCTGTTCTATGTAAAGAATAGTTTTCCATTGTCGCTGTCATTCTGTAGACGAACTTCGGTAGCTGTAGTTTGTGAAGCGCTACGAGATTTAATTGCGTATTAAATAGTGATTCAGTTTATTGACTGTGTTAATCAGAAAAGTAGAGATTACGGAATTGTTGGCAGCATTTCATGGTTTTAACTAGCGCGCAGTTTAAAATGCAAGCGGAACAAGAAAGTGAAATGCAGTCAGCTAACTTCACGGACGCTACAGACGACCCCTCAGCTGCGGCGCAGGATCTAGTAGATCCTCAGCACCCGCGATTGAGCCCCTCACTGCAATTATGCAAACGCTTAGTTTGCTAACTGATAATATGTCTCACATCATACAAGCGCAGTAACTACGGCACAAGCACAGTCAAATATGGCGCAAGCGCAAAAAGATATGGTAATTCAAGTCGATCAGATGGCACAATCGCAGTCAACCATAGCACAGGCGCAGTCTGAAATCCAGACACAGGTTGACTTAATTACGTTGATCGTGCTAAATCAAAACGAAATGCAAGAGACGATAGCTGATCTTATGAGAAAGCACGAGGCCACTTCGAGTCAGTAACAAAAATTGCGACAGGCTCAAGACAAATTTCCGATAGAGATCAAAAACACAAGTGATGCTGTGGGTGAAATTATGAATCGACGGAATCAAGCAGAAGAAACAGTTGCTTGCCTCAGCAGAATAGTGCAAGATATTTTCTCAGGACAGGAAAACAAAATCAAAGAAATTTTTGAGTTACGTAAGAGTTACTTTTCGAAGGAGATCGATAACTTGGCAAAGGCAAAGCAACAGCAGGTGATAGATCACAGGTGGCGTGAAATCTGCTGTCTCATACTTATCTGCAGATGAATGGCCAGAAGAGAATTTCTTTAAGAAAGGATTGGAAGATGTTAAGACTCAGCTAGGCTCCTATTTTCAGAAATTGAAGGAGCAAATCGAAGAATCTATTAAGATGACCAGAGGAAAGCTAGAAAAGTATAGGTAGTAAGGTACATGAAGCTCCACGACAGCAAACTTCGGGCGATGCATCCAATTACGGAAATCCAAACGTGTAATCGCCATACTATAGTCCCCCATATACACTCCTGGAAATTGAAATAAGAACACCGTGAATTCATTGTCCCAGGAAGGGGAAACTTTGTTGACACATTCCTGGAGTCAGATACATCACATGATGACACTGACAGAACCACAGGCACATAGACACAGGCAACAGAGCATGCACAATGTCGGCACTAGTACAGTGTATATCCACCTTTCGCAGCAATGCAGGCTGCTACTCTCCCATGGAGACGATCGTAGAGATGCTGGATGTAGTCCTGTGGAACGGCTTGCCATGCCATTTCCACCTGGCGCCTCAGTTGGACCAGCGTTCGTGCTAGACGTGCAGACCGCGTGAGAAGACGCTTCATCCAGTCCCAAACATGCTCAAGGGGGGACAGATCCGGAGATCTTGCTGGCCAGGGTAGTTGACTTACACCTTCTAGAGCACGTTGGGTGGCACGGGATACATGCGGACGTGCATTGTCCTGTTGGAACAGCAAGTTCCCTTGCCGGTCTAGGAATGGTAGAACGATGGGTTCGATGACGGTTTGGATGTACCGTGCACTATTCAGTGTCCCCTCGACGATCACCAGTGGTGTACGGCCAGTGTAGGAGATCGCTCCCCACACCATGATGCCGGGTGTTGGCCCTGTGTGCCTCGGTCGTATGCAGTCCTGATTGTGGCGCTCACCTGCACGGCACCAAACACGCATACGACCATCATTGGCACCAAGGCAGAAGCGACATTCACGCCTGTCGCGACACCACTGGAGGCGGGCTGCACGATGTTGGGGCGTGAGCGGAAGACGGCCTAACGGTGTGCGGGACCGTAGCCCAGCTTCATGGAGACGGTTGCGAATGGTCCTCGCCGATACCCCAGGAGCAACAGTGTCCCTAATTTGCTGGGAAGTGGCGGTGCGGTCCCCTACGGCACTGCGTAGGATCCTACGGTCTTGGCATGCATCCGTGCGTCGCTGCGGTCCGGTCCCAGGTCGACGGGCACGTGCACCTTCCGCCGACCACTGGCGACAACATCGATGTACTGTGGAGACCTCACGCCCCACGTGTTGAGCAATTCGGCGGTACGTCCACCCGGCCTCCCGCATGCCCACTATACGCCCTCGCTCAAAGTCCGTCAACTGCACATACGGTTCACGTCCACGCTGTCGCGGCATGCTACCAGTGTTAAAGACTGCGATGGAGCTCCGTATGCCACGGCAAACTGGCTGACACTGACGGCGGCGGTGCACAAATGCTGCGCAGCTAGCGCCATTCGACGGCCAACACCGCGGTTCCTGGTGTGTCCGCTGTGCCGTGCGTGTGATCATTGCTTGTACAGCCTTCTCGCAGTGTCCGGAGCAAGTATGGTGGGTCTGACACACCGGTGTCAATGTGTTCTTTTTTCCATTTCCAGGAGTGTAGTCCAAAAGAAGCCACTATGGGCGAGTACCTGTATTCTACAGCTAATATCGAAGTAAAAATGCTCGAGTATCGGCAGTTTCAGATATTTAATTTCGATGAGGGGACGGTAAATCCCGTAGTGTTCGTGCGAAGCTTTTCGGAAGCTTTGCCAAGGAACTGGACTGGTACACAGAAGGTAAGCTATGTGTCAGGCTATATCCAAGGAGAAGGTGCACTATGGGCAACAGACGCATGCGAATCTTGTCGGCAAAATACTGGTCGCACGGAATTCAACAAAGGTTGCATCAGGAAGTATTTAATCCTGAACAATTCTCATTCAAGCAAGGGGAGTTAAGAAAGTACTTCGAAAAGTATCGCAAGAAAAGTCGTTACTTGGACGACCTGTTACCACAACTGAATATGTATAGAATATTAAAAGCTAAATTACAGGTGAGTGTCAGAAATCAGCTTCTTAATGCGTCAGGAGAAAATATGGAGGAATTTTTTTCTGCGTTAGATTCGATCCACTTGATTCAAGAAGACATGAAGTCCATGTCACGATTGAATAAATTTTATAATTATCACTCACAAGTGGCCTTGGAAATGGTAATAATGCACAAAGTACCAACCACATGGATAAAGCACATCCAAGCAATGTACCAAATGGTAACCCAAACAATAGTTGGAAGAACAAAAATGGAAATGCTAGTGGCTTCCGACCGGCCAGAAACAAATTTAAGAGAGGTGACCAGAGTTACAATCCAGTCCAACCTAATAACCAGCAACCATCAACTAGTCAGTTTTGGAACAAAAACTTGCCTCAACAGCAACAACAGAATCAGCCGCCGTTTATGCCAGGAGACTGGCACATGCAGGCGCCCATAATTACAGAGGTAACAGACAGCGCCAATAGGGGCAGTGATGCGCGTCCAAAAAACTAATCGTGACCGCCACAAGCCCCAGAGACGCGGTCAGGGATTCGAATAGGGGTACGACCAGCTGTTGCAGATGCTACGGTATAACGATGCAAAGGAACTGCCGGAGGACTTGTGTGAGGATATTTATCAGTGTGACAAGGTTTATCCTTTCGTGCCATTGTCGGAAACCCTTACTACGAGGCGTGTTTTTTAAGTAAGTACCGTTTCACACAGCGGCCGCAGCGCTGCGGTCGGCGTTCAGCGCATGCGCACTGGGTACCTACATCTGTTGTCTACGCGCTGACGCCATTACAGTCTGATTCTTCCTTGTTTACGTTGTGTGCTGAGTGTTAAAGATGCCTCCGATAATCGTGAGTCCCGCCGACTGAAGTACGGGCTGTTTTACGATTTCTTAATGCTAAAGGCCTAAAAGTGATCGATATTCATTGCGAGATCTGTGCGGTTTACGGAGAAAACTTTATGAGTGATGGAATGGTAAGAAAGTGGGTGAGACCATTTAAAGATGGCCGCACAAATGTGCGTGATGAACAACTGAGTGGGCGTCCTTCGGCGGTTAATGAAAGTTTGGTGCAGGAAGTGGACAATAAGGTGAGAGAAAACAGACTCTTTACGATTTCCTCCTTGTGGGATGACTTTTCTAATGTTTCTCGTAGTGCTTTGTATGGCATTGTGACCGAGCACTTGAATTACCGAAAACTGTGCGCCCGTTGGGTACCGAAAATGTTGATAGATGCGCACAAAACCAAACATTTAGCCAGTGCATTGACTTTCCTTCAGCGGTACCACAATGACGGTGATGATTTCTTAAGCCAAATTGTTGCGAGTGATGAAACATGGGTGGCCTACGTCACACCAGAATCAAAGCAACAATCCATGGAATGGCAGCATTCAGATTCACCCAGAAAAGTGAAGTTTAAGCAAACAATTTCTGCCCGGAATACATGTGCACGGTTTTTTGGGACAGAAAAGGAGTATTGCTTGTGGAATTTCTGCCTCGTAATGAGACAATCAATGCAGCAGCTTACTGTAACACATTGCACAATCTGCGCCGTTCAATTCTGAACAAAAGACATGGCAAGTTGAGCAAGGGCATCGTTTTACTGCAAGACAATGCCCGTCCGCATGTGGCGAATCAGACCAAAGATCTCATCACATCTTTTCGATGGGAAACTCTTAGATCATTCTCCGTACAGCCCCGATCTTGCGCCCAGTGACTACCATCTGTTCCTGCACTTGAAGAAACACCTGGGCAGTCAGCATCTTCAAGACGATGACGAAGTCAAAACAGTGGTGATTCAGTGGTTAACAAGTCAGGCGGCAGACTTCTATGAGGAGGGTATTCAAAAACTGGTACAACATTATGGCAAGTGCCTCAATATTGACGAAAATTACGTAGAAAAGTAGAGTAAGGTACAGGCTTTCATGTAAAAATAAAATTATTGAGATCTTAGCACGTCTTTTTTCTATTTCAAAACGGTACTTACTTTAAAAAAACGCCTCCTACAATTGAAGAAGTTCCAGGCACTAACATTAGACACGGGAGCTTCAGCAAATGTGATATCGAGTGCTTTGTTCCAAAAAGCTACAGCAAAAAGCAAAACTACCAGTTTCACCAGTGGAGAACTGGAGAATTAGAGGAACCTTAAGCACAAGTTCCCCCAAGTATTAGGATGCAGATACATCTGAAATTGTGAAATGCACCAATTACACGCGCGTGCCTGACTGTTGGAAAACTGACTGTGGATTGTATCCTTCTCATTACTAGCATACGAGAGAGGGACGGAAGCATCGACTTCTCAATGGGGAAAGCGAAATTTTGTGTTGATGGTGCTTTAGTGGAGGTAATACGGAAAGGAGGAGTACATGAGCGGTACAGCTGTACGGCCTGCTTAAGCTTGACTGTCACAAATAATAAACGCCGAAAAACGTTTTCCCAGAACACAATGAAAGTATCTGCATTTCCAGATCAAGTAATCTATAAACGCAGTTGCTACGAGGGCTATGCCGAAAGTTTTTAGCAGCCCGTAAACCATATGGTAGAGGACAATGAGGTTGTTTTCATTCGAAAGAGCGATGTTTTTCAACCTTGGGACGCGTGCGCGCAGCCCCTGGCTAGCAGTGATCCCCCAACAGCGCGGTAAGGAAACACAGGCAGTGCTGAGTCAGAGACGGTGCAGGATGAAGCTGTCGTGCCGCAGCTTTCCCCGCCATGATTTTTTACGATTATAAAAAGGGTTTAAGTGCCGAAGAATGCCATTCTTCTTTACTGTGTGTTTTTGATGAAGCTTCCCCTTCTAGGGCCACAGTTGGAAATTGGTTTCGCGAGTTTTCGAGGGGTCGGCAGTCAATTGAAGATGAACCTCGTCCCGGTCGTCCAACAACAGCTGTGACTCCTGAAAACAATGATGCTGTGAGGAAAATGATCAAAGAAGATACACATCTTACATTTTGCGACATTGAAGGGACCCTAAATATTGGATCAACAACAGCACGGACCATCGTTCATAGCCACTTAGGCCTTACTAAGAGATGTGCCCGTTGGGTGCCACGTTCCCTGACAAAGCCAAAAGGACGCGAGAATGGACTGGTGTCGTTTCAGGCTCGAAAAATTCAATGGAGGGGAGTCCCAAGAGACCTACAATATCGTCACAGGTGATGAAACGTGAGTGTATCATTATGACCCTGAAATGAAGAGACAGTCTTCTGTGTGGTACTTTCCAGGGGAGGAACCACCCACAAAAGTTCGACGAAGTCGGAGCTCTGGAAAAAAGATGGTGGCAACATTTTCACAAAGATCGGGCATCTCACCTCTGTGACCTTGGACACACGTCGTACAGTCAATGCTGAATGGTACGTGACAACTGTCTTCCAAAAGTCATCGCCACATGGATGTCGCAGCATCCAAAGTCCAAGAGTGGGCACCTTCTGCTGCATCACGACAATGCATCTACGCACAGGGCTGCCAGAACAATGGACTTTCTGGAGAAGGAAAAAGTGTGAATGTTACCCCATCCCCCCTATTCACCTGACCTGGCCCCCTGTGACATCTTTCTGTTCCCTAAGACTAAGGAAAAAATTCGAGGGCAGTGGTTTTCATCAGATGAAGAGGCCATTGTAGCGTACGAGAGTGCACTAAGTGACATCCCAAAAGAAGCGTGGACTGACATTTTCTAAGTGGTTTCAGAGAATGGAAAAATGTATACATGCTAATGGAGAGTATTTTGAAAAGTAAATTTTTTTTGCAAATAAATTTTTTTTCACACGTTCTGTTAAAAACTTTCGGCATAGCCCTCTTATAACTAGGAATAAAATTACTGTCCCAATTATTCAGGTGTGTATATACATATGAGAAATTAAATGAACCTATTCACCTCACTGAGGAACAGCAGCAGCAGTTATCAAGCCTCCTATTATCTCATTCGGATGTTCTGAAGAAAAACCCAGAATTATCAAAGGATGTGTGTTGTCACCTTAATGTTATACCACATAGGACATACTGTCACAGCTTCTATCGGGTTCTCTGCAGTCGTAAGGAATTTGAGCTTCAAAAATGGTTCAAATGGCTCTGAGCACTATGGGACTCAACTGCTGAGGTCATTAGTCCCCTAGAACTTAGAACTAGTTAAACCTAACTAACCTAAGGACATCACAAACATCCATGCCCGAGGCAGGATTCGAACCTGCGACCGTAGCGGTCTTGCGGTTCCAGACTGCAGCGCCTTTAACCGCACGGCCACTTCGGTCGGCGGAATTTGAGGCAATTATGAATAACTTGCTTTGCGTCTCAACCAAATTCATGCCTGCTGAATTGATGTTTAGAAAAAAGGAAAGAAATGGATTGGTAGATAAATCTCCGAAGACAGAAGATACTGAAATACCTCGGGAAGGGAAAATTAGACAAGCTCTGGTTAATCTCACCGAGATGGCCAAGATCAGAAAAAAGGATTACGACTTCGAACTCAAACTGATGCAAACATTCAGCATCAGTGAAAAAGTGTTGCCGCGAACACATCCACAATCCTCATTATCTTCCAAAAAGAACAAGAAGTGGCAGTTATTGTACACTGGACCGTTCATAATTGTGAAGGTTCGAAACACTAATGCGTATTTAATGGCGTATCCAGAAAGTTGAAGTATCAGAGGACTGTATCCCCTTCAGGATATTAAGAAATATCATGTGAAGTGGTTAACTGTGTGAAAAGGGCTATGATGATTCAGCTCATAGTGATTAGGAATTAGGTAATGAGGAGTGATTAAATATAAAGTAATTGTGTTTGGTGTTGACTTTGACGCACTCATAGTGAGATCAGAGTTACTAATAAGTAAGTGCACTGCATGCACTTTAGAGAAGTAATGATAGTGTTTATCTAGTTAACGAATTACTTCTTTTTATTGATGACCAAGTTAATTCTTTATTTTTATGATCATAGAATGTTTTCATGTGCTTTATCCACTCAGGTTCATGCATCATAAGTTAGTCTTTCGCGTGGGAGGAAATGTACCTGAATTGTCTGAACTTACCTGAAGGAGGTATTCTGACTTACAATGAGGTTGAAATTTTAGGGACTTGCAGAAATCATCGATAATGAACAGTTAAAGTTTGCTACATTCTTGCCACTTAGTGTAGTTGCAAGTTGGTTGGTATATAAGATGTAGATTGCGATTGGTTTGATGAATTTTGCTTTCAGGAAGATGAAATCCTTTATATATGTTTGCATAATTTGATTTCAAATAATCATGAATGTAAGAAGAATTAATTTATCTATCTGTTCTAAAGTGAATCCAGATTCGGACGTGGTTTGGAAAGAAATTAAGAAGGCATAGGAGTTCGAGAGAGAAATGTGTGACGAAAGAATAGAAGTGGTGCGAAGGCAAGATGATTTATAGTCTTCGTTGAAAACATTTCCCTAGTGAAATATTCACTTTGGATAAACGAAAAATTGTCTTGTCTTACTATGAAGGATGATATGGGATATCGACTCACAGAGAGAAGGATTCCTAAAACGAAGGATGATCTTTCTTAAATATCGGCTCACACGAAAAATTCGTATATGTCGAGTTACGTGGTATAAGTTAGAGAAAGTATTGGATGATCTGCCTACTTAATATAGTACAAGAACACCCGAATGTAATGAAACGATCATGAGCAGTGATTTACTTTGGAAAGACTTATTTAAAAATAGGTAAAATCGATTGTATGAAGAGTACACAGCAGTGGATCATACCTCTTCCGAATCTACTAAATTCGTGAAGAATCCGAGGGAGAAATACGCTACTAACTCGTTCTTTAGCAGTGTCTAAGGTAAAATGTCCGACTGATCAATGTCTGAAGTTATTTCATGTCCTGTTCGTCCTATCTGGTGACCTGAGGTTCGATATCATCCTACTTTCCTACAACCTGGTTCCAGGTTCCCGCAAGAATCGCCCTACATCACACTCCAATAATTCCAGTCAGCATCCAGCCATCCATCTGCCGACTAACTCCATCCAGCTCCATCAACATTCGTCAACTTCGTCTATTCAAGCCAAAAGATTGTTATTTTGTATTTGTTCACTGAACTGTAAACACACAAACTGTAGTTTATGCCATACCAATAATCTGAACATTCAAATTCTTTATCAAACGAAATTAGTTAAGATTTTAAAATATCCAAGGCAATTAGTACATGCTATTTTAGTTTTCTGTGTGTAATTTTCAAAATTTTAATACCCATGTTGCTTATATATCGCAAATAGGTAGAGGTTCATTGTGATCTTTCACGGTTGTGTGGTAGAACTAGATATAAGCCTCTCCACACGCTGGCCGGGCGGCTCTAGACACTACAGTCTGGAACCACGCGACCGCTACGGTCGCAGGTTCGAATCCTGCCTCGGGCATGGATGTGTGTGATGTCCTTAGGTTAGTTAGGTTTAAGTAGTTCTACGACTATGGGGAATGATGACCTCAGATATTAAGTCCCATAGTGCTCAGAGCCATTTGAACCTCTCCACACGTAGAAGTCAGCAACCTTGTACCAACCCATACTATCCGAAAGAGCATGTATAAAAATTCTTTGAAAATAGTTAAGGTACCAAATTTTGGCCTGTTTGCAAAAGAATATGCTTAATAGTTATTCATTCTCAATAAATTTATAATTTTGAGACAATCCCTTTTTAATTGGTAGCGATCAAATTTAATTGGCATTTGAAGTTTGTTGCTACCACGAGGGGTATTTGTAGTATCACCCTTTTCCTGTTACTTTGTCTCCTTAAGCGCAAATGTTTGTGTGTAACTGCGCAAGTGATCTACTGTATATGGAACAAAGACTCGTTACGAAAGAAAGAGAGAATCTCTGCCTCATGATACAAAAACTCTGGATATAATGTGAAACATTACGTGTGCTGCTTCTGATTTAGCAATTGCGGAGAGTATGATCGCAGCGGAACTGTAATTAGCGGTATTGTTGGAAGGTGGCATTTTGAATACGTAATTTAACTTGACTTGATTTGATTTGGTTAACTATGATATTTCATCTCGAGCAAGAGGATAATGTATCCTGAAATGTACCTATGAAGCTCATTTATAGAAAACTATAATTTCGTGAATGGGAACCGTACGTTTGATTCTTTCGTTATTTTAACTTTTCCCTTGTCTGTGGCTCGGGATATTATTTTATGTGTCTTAACTCGTAGTCAACTTTGTATTCTGGGAAATCAGTAAAACCTGTGCAACGATCATTTATGCTCTATTTTGAGAAATTAATTTCTGGACTTAATGGGGAGAGAAGTTAAACTACACTTTGACCAGCCGACCAAATTAAGACCCACAATGAGACCTTTCCAACACTATCAGATGCTGATAACGGAGTCTCACATGAGCACACGGCATCCACGTGTCCTTCAGTGACCACTCAACATCTCATGCTGATCGTGTCCCCTTATGTGTCGTACCAGACCTGGTAACAACGCTAAAGACTAACAATAAAATGCTCTACCTGTCACAGAGAATGGAAGTTGTAACTATTTACGTACCCACTGACAGTATGTGCACGTATGAAGTTAAATCTACATCCGACGGTGTTTTCTATGTGCTTAACATTTTTAGGTCAGGCATTATTCGTTCAGGTACAACATGTCAATGTATAATCCCAGAGAGATTAGAGCCCATACAGAAGCATACCGACAATCCTTTCTACGAACAATACGAGACTGGAATAGAAGGGAGAACCGATAGAGGTACTCAAGGTACCCTCCGCCACACACCGTCATGTGGCTTGCGGAGTATGGATGTAGATGAAGATTAGTTTTATTAAAGTTACATTTTACATCAAATGATTCTTATTATAATAGGGCTGCTTCAAAAATACTTTGAAAGGATCTTTGCTAATAGCTGCACTGTAACTGGTGGCAAAATTAAGCGGAACTTACAGACCTATCATGGTGCAGTTCCACCGAATCGCAATTTAGAGTCGTGCGCTAATGATTCTGCAATATTTTTTAAGCACTTGAAGTAATATATCAGTGAAAAAAGATTGTACATGTTCTGATACGTTCATCATGTTCTGTTGACCCTGTCAACAAGGGGAACTATTAAGGATGTGGACTGAGTCAAATTACACGTTAACGACAGATTAGGTAACTTTAATTTTTAACTGTATAGGAAACAATCTTATCACTACTGCTTATCACTCTTCTGCCATTTCAATTGAATTTGGTAAATCAGAAAGAGAGCTGCTGCTCTTAAAAATGCTGGCACCATCTCAGGCTGTACAGCTGCTCTTGCTGCTGGCTTACTACTTACTTGATTGTAATGGTATACTGCAAAGGAAATGTTTACCTGCATCCGTAAGTACTGAGTCCTATTTACAGCATGTTACTACTTCCCAGACATCTTTGCAATGAACGCTGCTGTTTGCCACTTAGCTTACGTGCTACTAATATATTCAGAAAACAGATATTGAGATTTTTGGGGGAAATTTGTGTGTAGATGGAGAGGATAGGCTAATGGGAAGTGAAGGTCATGTATCTATTGCAGTGGGCAGACTCAGTTCCACCGAGAGAAAGTCAATTGCATGTGAGATTGTTTGGGCGAGACTCAGTATCTAAGAGTGAGGTACTTCTATCGACCACACCACACACCCAAACGTAACCATAAACTTCAGAGAAATACTAAGTTCTGAAGGGACCCAGGAATCTGTGGTCTCTAAAGGCACAGGATGCTTAACTCTGAATGTGTTAGCGGAGTCCACTGAAACACCCGAGGGCGCCTGTGATACAATATTGGCTGTAAATATGTTTATTTTTAGATTCATGTGGCAGCAGCACACATGGCCAGGAGTTGCTGACTCTGCCAGCTCAGTGGCGCCTATATTACAGTCTGAGGCCAGAGGCCACACCTTCAGCAGGGGCACTGTCATGCAGGATGCCAACCCAGAGGTCTGCAGACATTGTCTGCTCAGCCAGAACGCCCGCAGTGGTGAGAGTTACTGTACCAATATGTTCTCAGAGATATCAGAGTTTTCATCCAGGTCAGTAGCCCACAGCTCCGCAAGGGATGATGGTAACCATGCAAAAGTATGCCCTAGCTTCCCAACAAGAGGTGTCCAAGACTCTGGTAGTCGCTCACAGGTAGAGCTAGGGTAAACACAAATACACCACACTGATATTGTGCATGCCCGACAGCTAGAGAGAAGGAAGGAAGATGGGGTTTAATGACCCGTCAACATCGAGGTCATTAGAGAAAGAGCACAAGCTCTGATTGTGTCATGGGGAAGGAAATCGGCTGTGCCCTTTTACGAGAACTATCGTGGCATTTGCTTGGAGCAATTTAGGGCAGTCACGGAAAACCTAAATCTGGTTGGCCAAACATGGGTTCGATGCGTCATCCCCCAAATGTGAGTCCAGTGTGCTGAACACTGCAGCACCTCACTTGGTCGCAGCTAGCAGGTTCAAATGGCTCTGAGCACTATGGGACTTAACAGCTGTGGTCATCAGTCCCCTAGAACTTAGAACTACTTAAACCTAACTAACCTAAGGACATCACACACATCCATGCCTGAGGCAGGATTCGAACCTGCGACCGTAGCAGTCGCGCGGTTCCGGACTGTGCGCCTAGAACCGCGAGACCACCACGGCCGGCAGCTAGCAGGTCACCTTCGATTGATCCAGTGGGATGCTGGTTGACGACACTCAGATCTTAACATCAGTGGTAGCATTCCACGACAGTATAGTGCAGCAGCTGTCTCAGTTGAAGTGTCAACGCGAATGTTTGGCAGCACATTATGGAACAGCTTTGGTGTGGATCCACTGTAACTCACAAGACTGTCACACCAACCCATGGCAGACTGCTGACAACTGAACATAACCGAATATATTCTTTGCAAGTCCCAGTATTTATGCGGGCTGGCTGATGCTGATAACGTTAGTAATCTGTGACGATGACCGAACTTGGCCCAGTTTTGTAAGTTCATCAGCACTTTACACCTTTCTGTGGTGTCTCAATTGTGGCTTTCAGTTCTTCAGCTTGTCACTTTCTGTCACCAGGCTCAAAATCGTTCTTGCATCAGATTTGTGTGTTATGGCACCTTTCAGTGCTGTCAGAATGACATTACGATGTGGTCATTCTTCTGCGGTTGCACTTAGTGCTCTCAGCTTAGAGTGTTGTGTGGCAATGCCCCTGTTGTGTGCCTTGCTATTTGCTACATTCTGGCTTTCAGTCCTGGCTACATTCTCATTGTGATACCATGCTAGGGCCAGTGTTGGCTCTACTCTGCACTTGTCAGCAGAAAAAAAAAAACTTCGAAAGTTTTACATTACCCATTATTCCTTTCTTCAGAAAATTCACCTCTAATTTTTTTCAGGTTTGTTCTGAAACAATTGCGTTACTAGACAATTGCGTTACTAGACAATTGCGTTACTAGACAATTGCGTTACTAGACAATTGCGTTACTAGACAATTGCGTTACTAGACAATTGCGTTACTAGACGCATTTGCATATTTGGCTGCTTTTCACCGGTTATCGCATATTTTAACTAAAAACTAGTGACGATGTATATTTTCACCCTATGTTTACATGATCTTAAAAATTTATCCCGCGGTCTCTAGCTCGATCTAGTTTTGATGTGTCTCAGATTGAACGCGACCTAGAACTGAGTGCAATCGCTGAACCACTGCCTAGCGAAATTATTACAGAAGAGCAGACACACCCCTGCGCCCTCCCCTCCAGTCCTCCGTTGTCATACCTTACCGTCGGCAACAATTAAACTACGCAAGCTTTTAGTCGCACCTCCATTGTTTCAGTTTAGCTTTCTATTTACTTGTACACAGTAGAACGTGTTAACGACGTGTAGTGTGTAACGTGTTGTGCGCCTTACCGTCCGAAAAAGATACGTCGTTTCGAGGATAGCTGACGATCCTGGAATATCTACGTATAGCGGAATTGGTTTATATGGTCGAGTTTGCGAGAAAAAAGTTTCATACAAAAAAGTTTCAAATACACCAGCTTGTCAAGACAAGTCTTCATATCGCAGGAACGCGGAGGAAAGGACCACGACAACTTCTGAAAACAGCGAGTTGCAGTAGCAGGGATATGTCAAAAGGTAACCAAAAAAGTCTGTTTAAAATAGATATATGTGAAGCCTTCACTGCAAGCAATATTCCTCTTCGCAAACTTAGAAAACCTATCCTCAAAGGCTTAAATCAAAATATACCAGATGAATCAACACTGCGTAAAAATTACATACCGACAATATACGTAAATATTCTGGAAGAAATACGCAATGAACTCAAGGACAGCATTATCTGGATTTCAGTTGACAAAGCTACAAACACATGTGTGCATTACATTGCAAATGTAATTGTTGTTTTAAAACAGCCTTCTTCTTCCTATTTAGCAGCCTGCAAAGAACTTGACAAAGTAAATCATTCTACGATCGCCAGATTTGAGAATGTGGGTATTAGAAAAGTATTTCCGGAATCTTCTGCAAATGAAAGGGTGTTTGTGTTTATTTCAGATGCTGCTCCCTATATGATCAAAGCAGGAAAAGCTCTGAGTATTTTATCCCAGTTTGATTCATGTGACGCGCTTTGCTTATGGAGTACATCGCTTTGCTGAAGTAGTACGTTCCACGTGTGTGAATGTAGATAAACTGATTTCATCCACAAAGAAAGTGTTTTTAAAGTTCCCTGCTCGCACCAAGACCTACAAAGAAAAACTACCAAATGTGCCTTTAGGCCGGTATTGCACTATCAAATTTCTTTGTCAAAGATTTGATCAAATATTCCGTCAAATATATTTGACAAAGATCTTTGACGTAGTGCTAGAAGGGTATTACACTGTCATCAAATTTTTCGTCAAAGTTCAAGATGGCTGACAAGAACTTGTTATTAACCACAGCAGTTGTACGTACCGCAATTGCATTGTGTGCACATGCGGAAAAGAAGTGGGGAAAAAAAGGAACCATACATACGAGGTTGACAGTCTTAAATTCCTGTGATTACAACTTGATAATAAATTCAGATGGGAGGAGCACACCACAGAACTGCAGAAACGCCTTAACAAATCTGTATTTGCAATTTGACTGTTAGCAGACATAAGCAACATAAAAATGAGAAAGCTTGCACACTTTGCCGACTTTCATTCCATAATGTCATATGGTATATAATATTTTTGGGTAAATCTTCAAGTCAAACAAAAGTTTTCAGAGTCCAAAAGCGTGTAATACGTATTATTTGTGGAGTAAATTCACGGACGTCCTGCAGAAACCTCTTCAAAGGCCTGGGTATACTAACTACTGCCTCTCAGTATATTTACTCCTTAATGAAATTTGTCCTAAACAATATATATCTTTCTCCAACAAACAACTCAGTTCATACATACAATGCCAGGAATAAAAATGATCTGCACAAGGACTTAAAAGCACTTACTTTAGTTCAAAAAGGGGTCCACTACTCAGGAACACTCATTTTCAATAATTTGCCAGCAAACATAAAAAAGTTAGTTACAAATAAAGATCAGTTTAAAAGGAGCCTGAAAGACTTACTAGTGGCCAACTCCTATTCCATTGACGAAATTTTTAATGCAAACAAATGACGTATTGTATTTATTCATACTATTAGTATTGTTATTTCAGCTTAAAAAAACTGACATTTTCCACATCCACGAGGATTTCCTCAGCACGGATCTATGGAACGAAAAGCTAATATAATCTGGGTGAAGCCGTAGGTTTTACGACGATACAATAAAATCATTCAACGAACCTTGTTATGTGAGTTCACAGTGGAAGACGTCAAGTCGTACATCAATTACTTAAGAATGCATAAACATAAATTTCTGTATGTGCTCAGTGAAGTGTATCCTCATATCACAAAGCACAATATTCACTTAAGAACTGCTATATCTTCAGAAGAGAGGCTCACTGTAACACTCCGATTCCTTGCTACAGGAGAGGGTTATGTTAGGTTAGGTTAGGTCAGGTCTCCAATTCTCTTAATCTATTTTTGTATTCAGGGGGCCTCACGTTGTAAAGCGCCTCATCAGCTTCATAGATCTCTATTAATTTTGTAGTTTTCGGCACACACCAATTGTATTTACCGGCAATGTGTATAAAAACACTACAGACGACAGAACGCTGCAGTGATGCTAGCGCTCCATGTGGTAGCATATCACATTGCAGTGAACAGAAGACAAGCGATTTCTTTGATCAAATCTACAGCGAGACCCTAGATTTGATCAAAAATTGGACGACATTTGACAAAGTTCCTATTACACCATCAAATATCTCTGACAAAGGTGGTGGCCTTCTGACAAAGGTGGTGGCCTTCTGACAAAGGTGGTGGCCTTCTGACAAAGGTGGTGGCCTTCTGACAAAGGTGGTGGCCTTCTGACAAAGGTGGTGGCCTTCTGACAAAGGTGGTGGCCTTCTGACAAAGGTGGTGGCCTTCTGACAAAGGTGGTGGCCTTCTGACAAAGGTGGTGGCCTTCTGACAAAGGTGGTGGCCTTCTGACAAAGGTGGTGGCCTTCTGACAAAGGTGGTGGCCTTCTGACAAAGGTGGTGGCCTTCTGACAAAGGTGGTGGCCTTCTGACAAAGGTGGTGGCCTTCTGACAAAGGTGGTGGCCTTCTGACAAAGGTGGTGGCCTTCTGACAAAGGTGGTGGCCTTCTGACAAAGGTGGTGGCCTTCTGACAAAGGTGGTGGCCTTCTGACAAAGGTGGTGGCCTTCTGACAAAGGTGGTGGCCTTCTGACAAAGGTGGTGGCCTTCTGACAAAGGTGGTGGCCTTCTGACAAAGGTGGTGGCCTTCTGACAAAGGTGGTGGCCTTCTGACAAAGGTGGTGGCCTTCTGACAAAGGTGGTGGCCTTCTGACAAAGGTGGTGGCCTTCTGACAAAGGTGGTGGCCTTCTGACAAAGGTGGTGGCCTTCTGACAAAGGTGGTGGCCTTCTGACAAAGGTGGTGGCCTTCTGACAAAGGTGGTGGCCTTCTGACAAAGGTGGTGGTCTTCTGACAAAGGTGGTGGTCTTCTGACAAAGGTGGTGGTCTTCTGACAAAGGTGGTGGTCTTCTGACAAAGGTGGTGGTCTTCTGACAAAGAAATTTGACCAAGAAATTTGACAAAGAAATTTGACAAAGAAATTTGACAAAGAAATTTGACAAAGAAATTTGACAAAGAAATTTGACAAAGAAATTTGACAAAGAAATTTGACAAAGAAATTTGACAAAGAAATTTGACAAAGAAATTTGACAAAGAAATTTGACAAAGAAATTTGATAGTGTAATACTGGCCTTACATCCTGAACCATGGTAACTTGTTGGGGTACGTGGGTCAAAGCTGTGTTTTACACTGAACTTTTCGAGGCCATTAGAGGGTTAGTAATCGACTTTGATAGTCCAGAGGTTTTGGTAGTGCAAGGAAGCTTTTAATGATTCCCGTATTAAAACAGACGTGAATAGCACTCTTTTTTCCCATATACCTTGCAATTATTAAAAAGCCTGAAACACAAGGTTTGGCGTTGAAAGAATCTATTGAGTTAATGAATAAAATTATTCTAGTGGACTGCTCATTGCAGGAGATATTCCCAGGACAACTTAAAAATTTGAAAGCATTTTAAACAATAACCCAGGCTTTGAACCCTTGTGCCAAATTGATAGTTCTATTAATGTAACTGGTGAACTTTTACCAGAGACAGTAAGTGCCAATATAGCACCCAAATTCAAATACTGCCCAGTTACCACAGTTGATGTAGAACGGTTCATTTCTGTTTATAAAAACTATTCTGAGTGATCGAAGACACAATCTTACTACCGAACATTTGGAACAGTACTTGGTTGTTTATGTTCACAATAGCAGAAAAATGTAAAGTAAATTGTAACTGATGCTTTGGTCCAATGGCATTAATTAAAAGTTAATGCTGTGCAAAAGTTCATGTTTATATGTTGTTTTTGAGCATGCCCTTCTGCGTGCGATATATCGCAAAGTTGGTACTGTACATATCGACTGTTTCGCTCGACTCGCATCGCATCGCATCCGCTTGTTGCCTACAACAACAGCAAAGGAGGAATAGCTCTTGAAACGCGGTATTCGTCCCCATTTTGCAAATTTTTAGAAAATCCCAGAAAGGCCCCCCTCTTCCTAACCTGTACCAGAAAGTATTCAAAAAATGATTAAGCATTTTTCGTGCATAATTGCATGCATATTTTAAGGCTTTTATGATGCATATAATCCGGTCTCTACACATTACATACATTTTTCGTTGATAATGATGTGCTGTACACACATTATTTAGATGTCCATGAAAATTGGTTCCTAAGATATCTTTCTTCTTTCTATGTTGCCTCTGTCGACTCCTTATAATGCTAAAACAAATCCATAGTTTTATGTTACACTTTTTGTTCCTTATTTATATTAGTAAGCCACACGACAGTTATATATAAACTGGTAACTATGGAAGAGTGGAGTTTTACATTTACAGGAGAAGTAGAGTAGGCCTACACATACTGCTAGCAGAAGAGTGGCAACACTGGCAGTTTTAATTCTTATACTCATGTGATAACGTTGTTTCTCTCAGTATTGTTAGATATGGTGGAACATTTGTTTCACAGAAATTCGTCCTCTCTGCGATGCTGTAAGTTCATCCAATGAATCATAGGCTGGGGGTTCAAGGAGTTCTTTCTTGAAGTGGGGTTTGTGCTGGTAACACTCAGTGGTATTTCCGGCCAACATAATACGGGGTGTGATAAGTTGATTGTAATCTAGTGATGGTAGCTGGAAGGCAAAACTGCACTCCTGCTGGAACACGGTTCGTACCTTTTATCACTATACCATTGTATCTTAATTCTGTTTTTGTTATGCCTTTGGGTTTTCCAATCTTAACAGTTCATGATTACGACTTTGGTGAGAGATTGAATAAACCCATTGTTCTCCTAAGTCCACACTTCTCTACAACGCACTGTGCTTCCGTTTACCCTAAAAACATGTGTCAGTACGTTAGTCTGTACTCTTCAGACTGGAAAAATTGTAAAGCTTTCACTCAGACATTCTCGAAACTCATCAAGTGAGATGAGAACGTTGTGGTGTCACCGCCAGACACCACACTTGCTAGGTGGTAGCTTTAAATTGGCCGCGGTCCATTAGTACATGTCGGACCCACGTGTCGCCACTGTGTGATCGCAGACCGAGCGCCACCACAAGGCAGGTCTCGAGATACGGACTAGCACTCGCCCCAGTTGTACGGACGACGTAGCTAGCGACTACACTGACGAAGCCTCGCTCCTTTGCCGAGCAGATTGTTAGAATAGCCTTCAGCTAAGTCAATGGCTACGACCTAGCAAGGCGCCATTAGTAACATTGCATGTATCTAAAGAGTCTCACTTGTATCGCCACAATCTCCAGATGTACCAAAAGGATGGATTAAAGTTAAGTATTCCAGAAGCTACGTACTTTTCTTTATAGCATTCATTACGTATCGTGTTTCAGACCTCACGCCATCCAGCTTTAGCTTTGCGCGTGCCTTTCGGCTTCCTCTCATTGTGTCTAGGCTGTCTTGTCTAGACACAACAAACGTAAACTGCCTTCTGCTCCAAGATTATTAACACTCTTTGAAATCTTACTTGTATCCACTTGCCTTTAGTTCCACCACTTTACTGGATATGGGTGAACTGTAGAACTTTGGTATTTTGTATTCATGCCCACTTTTGGCAATCTGATTGATATGCGTAGTTTTGCTCTATCAGGAGTGACTGACAGTTGCTATTAGCAGAATAGTGCTGCATTGTTAATTCTGCCACACGTCGTAGTTCTGCAGGAAATTTCTTTTTGCCGGGCAATCTCTTAATCCTGATAAGAATTGCTGTGGAAGCAACAGCGCAGAACTCAGTTTCCCAAACTGCATCTTGCAGTTTCACTACTTCCATTCTTGCATTGTTCAGGCTATTAGCCAACGCTTGCAATATCCCAAATATGGTCATTTGCCTGTCCAGTTCACCTAATGGAATCTGCACTCTTTCTAGGTTGTTATTTATTGTGTGCATGGTATTTCACATGTACTACACTGATTCCATAGTTAGCTCCTGTACTACATAGACATTATTTAACAGAATCTACTCCGTGTTTGACAGCTGCATAGTATGCTATTCCACTATTGTTTTAGTAGGTGTCCGATATTACCTGTACTTGCTCCATTGAGTTCTTCATATTTTGTGTGTCACTGCTATCCACCGTGCCAAACAGCTTTCCTTCACTTCCCTCCACTATCCAACCATTCTCTTTTCTTCATACTAGTGTCTGTGGTACTACCTGTTAAATGATTCAGCTGTGGCCTCAATTTACCATATGAGAGTAATTCTTGGTACTCTTATTTCCTCTGGAACTAACTCACTCACACAATCTAGAGAACAATGTTCTAGAATTTTGAGGCTGGCTCTGAATTGTATTCAGTACTCCTCCCCTGACGAAGTGTTGTCATATCAAAGTTATAACGATCCTCCTGCCTAAAATTGGCATGCCACCTAAAAGAAAGGAATCATTATCAGTTCTCTCTCTCTTCTGGAAATGCGTAAACATGGGAAAACTGTAAAAATAACTTCATCTCTTCTAATTTCAAATAGGGGAGAAACAAAATTTCTAAACCGCATGATACATATCACACCAATAAAAATTATAGTAACACTAAGAAAATATTTCTAACATGAAGACCTTATCACAAACTATTTATCCCAATTTCTGAATGTGTATCCCATTAAATAAAACCACAGTAATATGTTTTACAACCAATACATGAGAGGGACTGCAAGAAAGTTTTCTATAAGAGCCAATCAGCCACTGTTTTCATTTGCTTGCAGTATCAACGGAAATTATGCATCATATTTTCAACAACACTAGATTAAGTGATAATTATTTGAGAAAAACCGCCAGATTTTTGCCATGGTGCTAATTGCATAAATCTGGCACCAGATGAATTTAAAAAGCACCAGATTGTAACCCTAACTCGACCAACTGCGTTTTCGCTGCTGTGAGCTGAGTCCCAACCAGCTGAAATGGTGTATGAGCAGTTATGATCATTTCTGTCTGTGTGTGACCCCGTGTCTTTGCAAATCCCAAAGCTGTCAATCAAATGTTCAAAAATTTTAGATGGGAAATAATTTAAAGACAGTACTCTCTGTGAGAATCGTCATCAGTTCTCACAAGTTACATTTATTTACCATTATATATATAAAGATATATGTGCAGGTGAAAGTAATAGAATGAACTATGTAAAAGCAACTATTACCATGTACAATGGAGACAATAAACCCTGAAAATTAGTTACTTCTTATTATTGTGTATAATTCACAGTTCTGAGCATTTCTCCACTTCACTAACAACTAAACTTCCATCTGTTACATATTATAATATAGTTTAAGTTGGAACCAACAATGCGTTAAGACCATGAGCTCATGAACACAATAAGTTGCACATTCCTCATCAAGTATACAGAAAAATTAAAAGTATTCAGAAGCATGCAACTGAAATCTTTGCTTTGAAGAGCAGTTACTATTTCGAAATGAATGCATCAGATATCACTGCTCAAAGTAAAAGTCTGCTTCGAAACAATCTGAAAAGGTACTCCCCATATGCAGTTTGCGTGCACCCTTGTATAGAGCAAGATGATCTCCAAATTGCAATGTATACAAGAGGTTTTCATTCAGATGGGCATGGCTAAGCAGAACAAGAGGATAGGAATATATGGACAGAGAGGGGTGGTAGAAAGAAATGGACTAGAAGAAGATTGTAATAAATAAATACCTGAGTAATCCTATGTACTTAACTGGTTATCTATGCAATTACAGGTAAGTATTGTTAACAAACAAACAGCTTTTTTAAGTAAGTATTTTTATCAAACAGTTAATGGGAAGTTCGATGAAAAATACTGTTTATTTCATAATTTTTCAATAAATTAGAATATTTAGTCCAATTCATAACCTGAAACAGTCAACTTTAGAATTTCGTAACTATTATTTTTAGTGTTTAAACGGAAAGTGGAATCAAGATTGTGAAAGTTAAAATTCGTTAATTTTAGAACCAATGTGAAATTATTATTAAATTCTAGAAGTTTTTGTTAGTGTACAGAAACGATTTTATACGAATTACAAATGAGTGCAAACAAATGACAGTGTGAAAGAAGTACATTTGTATCATTAAATACGACCAAAAGATGTTAAAGCATCAACTTTGCCTATGTGAGACGGTATGAGTGTGTCTCCAGATACCTCGAGCAATGTGCATTATGACAAATGAAATCATGAACATACATTAGTGGAATCAATGTGTTTACATCTAATGTACTTGCAGCAGACTGAAATCGGAGGAAAGAAGATAATGCGTAATGAATGGCAACATCAATGACAATTTGTTCCATAAGTGTGTAAATATACTTTCTCCTTAGAATACTATGCACAGAGGAAATTTATATTATCAGTCATTCATGAACAGTGAAATTTCATCCTTCACCAATAGTTAAAAGCTGCTACTTACATATGTAGTATATGTCTCAAACTTATCATTGCATGGGCATATGAAAGACATGGATTTTCACCACCTTTGCAGCAGTAGTTGGTGATGGGTTAGGTTTTTGTTTACAGCATGAAATGATAATGAATAATCAATCATTTCATTAAAAAAGCAACAGCCTTAAATATAAGTATTCTATGATATAGAAGTTAAACTTATTTGTCTGTAGATGAGTTTTTACTAAAACAATGTGGTGCCTTAGTTCTACTTAGTCTGCTGTGTGAAGCGTGTACATAATTATGGAATTCGTCTATTCATCTTCAAGTGGGATTTTAAGGCACTTTTGAGTTCAGTACCTTCAAATGTTCATCTTCATTGAGACCATTTAACACAAGACACTTTGGCATGAAGTATGTGCATCCTTTTTTTTCCACCTACCCAGAATGCAACATTTCTCGTGCCTTGGCTCTAACGTCACACTTTACATTCATCTACAGTCCACACTACTGGTGAAGTAGTGATGTCACGTGAGCCTGAAGCTGGGTACAGACAGCTCCCAAGATGGTCACTCCTTAGCGCACTCTTATCTTATTAGCATTTTGACCACATGTGTGTTACTTCAACCAGTATTACTCCAGCACTAATAAGAATTAGCCAAAACTGAATTAAAAAAAAAACTTTTATGCTCTTGACAAGGGTTAGTATGTAGCAAGCATATTCTTACATCTGTCTAAGGCATTCTGATACGGTTGACCATAGGATGCCACTAAATAAGTTAAAATCATTAGCAGGGAGAGATGTAGTTAATGACTGTTTCGGATCACACTAGCAAATAGGGTACAAATATATGAGCAGTTTAACTTCAGGTATGACTCAGCTTATGGTGAAACAGTTACATGGGAGTAACACACAGTGAGGTATTTGGACCAACACTGTTCCCAATAAATATATATATAACAACATAACCAGTAGTGCTAGTCATGAAGAAAGGTTTCTCTTTGATTACAGAAACGTTGTAGTCACTGAATGAACAAGAGAAATACTTGCAGGGAAAGCAAATCAAACCCTCAAGGAAGTTTACAACTGGTCAGTATGCATCAAAGCTAAATTAAACATAAAAGCCATGAATTTCAGTTTGAACGGAAAAAACACTTCACTGTATTTGCTAAAAAATTTCTTGCAGTGCATACTGGTTATCAAAAATGTTCAAATGTGTGTGAAATCTTATTGGACTTAACTGCTAAGCTCATCAGTCCCACGCGCACACGCGAACGTCTGCCGGAACCAGCTGCACAGTCCATGACTGCAGCGCCTTAGACCACTCTGCTAATCCTGCGCGGCTACTGGTTATTAGTTAAAGCAGTGTGAATACAAATAATTGCAAATTGAATGTCATGGTTCTGTAGCACAAAGAATTGGCATAGAACAGCAGTATATTACATCATCTCATACACTCAGCCATATACCTCGCATCCCTCTTATATCCACAGACTGTGCCACTGCACGTGTGACCACAGATAGGCCTACACAAAGACTACCGATGTTTGATAGTAATGATCTGTGCATATATTGGATTGCTTTATGATGGTATATATACATGCATTATTAGGAACTGCACTGTGGCGACCTCTCTTCAAGTTGAGTAAGAAAAACACCTGATCCATTCTTTGCCTGAACACACCACCATCTCGCTTTATTAAATTCTTTGCCTAACAAATTTCCACTGTTTCCTTTAGCACAAAGTCCCATTAACATTAAGTCACCTCTAGAATTTCGTCATCATTATACATTAAAGTGTGACCAGTGTCTATACAGTGCTCTGCCACAACCCATTAATTTGGCTGTAAGATGAATGTACTTTGAATGCTACGTGCATCTTTCATCTTTCTGAGTTTTGCAAGGTATCTTGTAAACAAGTGATCCTTAATGGAAACCAAAGGTGTTGTCATTAGTGGAAGGCTTTAATTTGCGCTTTGTGGGGCTGTGTCCTAAACTTGCGAATGTACCATGTGTGGCAGGGAACACATGAATTTAAATATGTCAACTCGTTCCTAAAATCTTAGTACCTTGCATGTCAGTTGATAGTATTCATTCATTTCAAAAACTTTCAAGTGTGAATGCTCATCCTACAGATTACTCATCAGCAATGTTATGTGCTCTGTGAGCCAACATTCTGAGAACACCTATTGTCTGAGAAAGGTAGTGGTCATCCAGATCCAAGATTTGTGTAATTTCGCTTAATCACTGCAGGAAAATACCACGACGACTCCTTTGAATGGGCAGAGCCTATTTCCTTACGCATTTCCTAATCTGAGATTGTGCTCCGTCTCTAATGACATCATTGTCGACAGAACACTGAAAGCTAAAAGATAGTCGAAATTATTTAAATGTAAATACAATTCCATATGACTACTTCTAATAAACTGTATGTCACACAGTACACTCGTCATTGTGATGAGTCACCCTGTTCGTGAAAGGAAAACAGCTCTCCTTTCAATTTACATTGCAAATTTAATATTTTGTGGGTGAAATTTACACTATGTGATCAAAAGTATCTGGACACCCACAAATACATATGTTTTTCATATTAGGTGCATTGTGCTGCCACCTACTGCCAGATACTCAATATCAGCGACCTCAGAGCCATTAGACAACGTGGGAGAGCAGAATGGGGCACTCCGCAGAACTCACGGACTTCAAACTTGCTCAGATGATTGAGTGTCACTTGGGTCATACATCTGTACATGAAATTTCCACTCCTAAGCATCCATAGGTCCACTGTTTCCAATGTGATAGTGAAGTGGACACGTGAAGGGACACATACAGCACAAAAGGGTACAGGCCGACCTCGTATGTTGACAGACTGTTGACAGACTGTCGACAGATGAAGAGGGTCATTATGTGTAATAGACATCTATCCAGACCATCACATGGGAATTCCCAACTGCGTCAGGATCCACTGTAAATACTATGACAGGCGGGAGGTGAGAAAACTTCGATTTCATCGTCGAGAAGCTGCTCATAAGCCACGAATCACGCCGGTAAATGCCAAACGACGCCTCGATTGGTGTAAGAGTCGTAAACATTGGACGATTGAACACTGAAAAAGCGTTGTGTGGAGTGACGAATCACGGTACACAACGTGGCGATCCGTTGGCAGGGTGTGGGTATGGCGAATGCCCAGGGAACATCATCTGCCAATGTGTGTAGTGCCAACAGTAAAATTTGGAGGCGGTAGTGTTATGGTGTGGTCGTGTTTTTCATGGAGGTGGCTTGCACCCCTTGTTGTTTTGCTTGGCACTATCACAGCACAGGCCTACATTGATTTTTTAAGCACCTTCTTGCTTCCCACTGTTGAAGAGCAGTTCAGGGATGGTGATTGCATCAACATGATCAAGCACCTGTTCATAATGCATTGCCTGTGGCAAGGTGGTTACAAGACAATAACATCCCTGTAATGACTTGCCTGCACAGACCTTGACCTGAATCCTATAGATCGCCTCTGGGATGTTTTGGAACGCTCACTTCATGCCAGGCCTCACCGACTGACATCAATACCTATCCTCAGTGTAGCACTCTGTAAAGAATGAGCTGCCATTTCCCAAGAAACCTTCCAGCACCTGACTGAACGTATGCCCACGAGAGTGGAAACTGTCATCAAGGCTAAGGGTGGGCCAACACAATATTGAGTTCCAGCATTACCAATGGAGAGTGCCACAAACTTTTAAGTCATTTTCAGTCAGGTGTCCAGATACTTTTGATCACATAGTGTGTTTAGTTTAAAAAAATTCATGTCATTCCTCCTCACCATAGAGGCACACTACAAAGATGTCCTTAACTTATCTACAAACAAGCAGGGTCCAGCACCTTTTACTCAGAGTCACTTGTAAACAAACTGATCAACAAGGGTGACAAGGCTCTGTCCAGAGCCACACTATCACTGTTGAAAAATACTTATTAAATAAAAGTATGTCTAGATCACAATATATTTAAACAAATCTGTAATCTCTTTATCAGAGCTTTTGCTAAAAGGAGAGAGAGAGAGAGAGAGAGAGAGAGAGAGAGAGAGAGAGGGGGGGGGGGGGGGGGGGAGGGAGGGGGGGACCATAATAAATAAGGAAACCACATCAAAACTTAATAATGAATCATAATTATATATATGATGAGCATACTTTCTGACAACCAGTCTTTAAAACAAGGGTATGTTTTTGCCACTGTCATATTTGGAGAGTGAATGTTACTCACTATTGGTCTCATAGGAATCCCTTACTTATGGATTTTTGGGACTTCTAATCTGGCTCTTGTTTATCCAGGGTGCATGCACAATGGCATGGTCCTTGTGTTTAAAAGGATGGAGGAGTCCTTTAGCTTCAGTCCACTGGCTCATTCTGAAGATATGTCCTAAGTAACAGATAAAGAAAAAGGTAGTTTATGGTTGCACAGCCAAATTCTTATAAATCAGATTGTCATCAGCTTTTTGTGCCATCAGAATTGTATCATCAGTGTGTAATAGCCTGATACTTTTAGTTACATATTATTCATATGTAGTCTCAATTTTTATCTCTGAAATTTTTTCATGGGAACAAGAGTGCAAAATTAAACAATGAACTTCAAAAGAAGACTAAGAATAGTAACAGAAAGATAGGAATCAAGCTTATTGTAAAAATCTTTTCCTAGTACTTGGGATAACTATACTATGTAAATATATTTTCCAATCAGCTATAGAAGTGGAAAATAGTCTAGATAATTATTGTACCAACAGCCTTATCCATGACCACAGAAAGATATCTAAACTTACATTTAGCGACAATAAACACAGAATTCGAAACAGCACGTTCTACCAAGAATAAAATTACAAAATAAATTGGCAGAAGGAGATAAGGAGGTAACAAAGTTATCAAAAATAGCATTTAGAAAGTATCTGTTGCACAATATGCTCTATACAGTGAAGGGTTTATTAGAGAAGTCAGTAGGGTCTGATGAAAATTTAACGTAAGTAAATAACAATAAAACATCTCTTAATTCGTAAGACAGTTTTCCACAATTTATTTTTCTTTTGTGGAAAGTCTTAGACCAAACCTCTCCAGTGCATGTTACTAACATCTCATCCTCTTTCTGAGCTCAACATCTCGTTAATTCTTGTGGGATACTGACTCAATTTTTCAGACACGTAAATTGAAAGTTGTGGTAGACAAAATGGAAAACATTCATTGTCATGTTCCTTGTAGTGTGAATGCTGCGCATTATAAAATTGTGTGTGTAATGTGTACAGTTATCAGTACTGGGAAATTAATGTAGTGTAGCAACAACTTTTTACACTATTAGGTAAGTTTTCTGCAAGAATATGTAAGCAAAACTGAACGAGGCTGCATTGCTTTAATTGCACTTATTTTGTATTCGGAAGGATGAAATCTCCACCAGGCCACCATGAATTCCATTTTTCGTTTTTTCATTAAATTATTTCTCGAAAGTGTGGTGATGGTAGCTTCTGTAAGGCCACAGGCGATGAACTTTCTATTGTTAGTCAAACTAGAACCTTAAGTAAGTTACATATACACACATATGGAACTGCTTTTATTCTGTAAGTCATATACCAAGGCATGTCGAATCTCCTTGTAAAAGTGATCTGTGGGAAAAATTTGGACATTAAATACGTAAAAAAACTTTTATCTGAACTTGACATACATGTCAGAAACAGTGCCTCAGCTTTTTAACTGAGTTTAGATACAATTTTACAGACTTATTTATGAGTAGATATTTCTTAACAGCCATGATCTACGCAAGTGTATCTGAGTAGCTCTCGTCCAGGAGAATTTGTCGTTCTAATTGCTGGACGTAGAACCGTGCCGACCAAAGAAATGAGCCTCCATATGGCAGATACCACAGGCCACGTGAACAGCCCTTCTAAGGCTGGTTGAGCACTTCGAAGTTGAAGCGGCAGTTCTCGTATTCGTCGATGTACTCCTGGCCGGGCTTGCCGTCGCAGGAGGGACCCAGGTAGTGGATCAAAGCGAAGTCGTGGCATTCCACGTTGCCGTTATTGTTGCAGTCCTGGAACAACGATGCCGTGAGTGCCATAATATTTACTTGTAAACAAACTAATGTTAGCAACAAAGCTACAATCGGAAAATCTTTACAGTAGCACTTTGAATTAAGGGTAGTGATAGTGCCTAGAAAGGCAAAGGGAAGTAGATTTTTCTCATTTAATCGACAATGATTCCAGTCTCAAATCCTATGCCAATGCACTCAACGTGAATGTAGCTACTATGCTTATCAATGAAAAGGTACCCCTAATACCACGCCACTAGCTATGTGGAAACTTAGAGAGGTAGGCCACAGGACATCAAAGCAGCACATGCAGCGTGTTAGTTGCTACATGACTGAAGCTAATTCCATTCCTACATGCCTATACATTTAATTTGGAATATACGAACCTTTTTTATTTGCTGCATATCCTTTTTCGTCCCTAAACTATGTATTTTCAGTTAGTCATTGTGGACCTAATAGCTTTCTTTTATGGGGAGAGGGGATCATAAAAAGAGTTTCTATACTTCGTTTAGGAAAGCTAACATATAAAAAAATCTGACGGAAGTTTTGCATTAGCTAGTTTTTGAAAACTGAACAGTTATACTTTCTACACTGACACAGCAATAACAATGCCTAACTAATTCACGATACATACACTAGCGAAATACCCCTTCATTCTTCGTAAGCAGCAATTTACCCTGTTAATGTCAAACAGCCAGTCTGTAAATGAAAAAAAAATGCGATCTTTAAATTGTGGGAATTACTGCAGTCATATCTCAAGATACGAATCAGATTTGACACGTTAACTAATCACTGCTAGGTATGAAGGAAGTGGTCACTGGGAAAAAGAATGTAACTGTCCGAAGACTGAACTCAAGGTCTTTGGACTGGAAATCCAGCACTTAGCTACTAACAAACATCCTGAAGTATTGCATTAAATACGCACTAAATGAGTAATTTCGACTACGTTTGTGGGCCAACTAATAAAATAATCCTGTGATAATTGTTTGGTAGTAACATTGTGGTTTTTATATTCGTTCTTGTGCAACAAAAACACAAATTGTACTCTGAAACGCTGAATAGTCGAACAATAGTAGACAACGAAATCTTATTGTATAGGCATTTCTAATGTATTATCCCAGCACAAAATACTTTATTCACGCAGAAAGGAATACTTTATTTCCACAAACCACCTTCACGATTTGCGTCTTCCATGTTAATTTTAACCACCAACTGTCTGCGTCTTCATTTATCGGACATACTAGCGCTATGAAGTCAAGTTCATTACAATTTTTGCAATCAATAGTGGAACAATCTGGATTTGTCCTTAAAAATTACGAAATTCATAGTAGTTACGTTTTTTATAAATTACATGGATCAAAATTTAGTCTACAGAAAGTGGTGTGGAAATCAAATGGAGAAATCATCGCCGCAAATTCGACTTACATCATGATTCTTTTACCGAAGCTAAATTAAATAACATGAACAGAGTGCACGAAGATCTACTTTATTTCTGCATTCCAGTAATTATCTCACGAAACATGTGTTGGGGTTTGAGCGCTATGTTACGCTCATATCCCAACGGAGCTGTTCCTTGAGTTTCTGGACCTGTGTTGAAGTTGGAAATGTTTGTATGTTTTTATAGGAGACGGTTCTGGTTTCTTTCATCGGCACTTGTTCTTGATTACGTTAGTTCCTTTCAGGTGTTGACTACGCTGTCGGATGCCCAGGGCGGCAAATCTAAATGAGGCCTGCTGTCTACTTAGAAATTGGTGTATTTGTGTTTAAAATTTGTAAAAAAAAAAAGAACCAGTATAATGGCTGATAAGAAATAGAGTGTTTATAATACGTGTTCTTATACTGTAGGAATTGTTATACATACTGCTGAAAAACAATACCCTAAAAGGACTGATTAGTTGCACCATGGTACAAAGCGTGATTGAGGGGTTATAATGTTACCGATTCATTTACCACGGTCATGGCTCTCAGGATGCCTGTCTGTGCGTCCTCTGATTTTGCAGGCAGTAGCTGTGCTGAGTTTAGAGGTTAACAGTGTTTGCAGCATTCATTCTAGGATACAACGATGTCCCATCGACGAGTTCGTTCTCGTGTTGAACAGTGTCCGCTATTTGAACGTGGCCACATTGCGGGCCTGTGGGAAGCTGGAAGAACGTATCGACGGATATATCGTGCTTATCTTCCGCAGTGCACACTAACTGAATTGTAATGAGCGCTCCAGCGAGTATCAGACAGTGGGTCCTACAACTAATTCCCATCTTGATGTAGAAGATGAGAACGAAAAAAATATAAGTTCTTTGCGATTCCAAAACTGATGATGCTAGAGGGAACACATGAGAATGCATGAATTCGAAAAAGATTTAAGGAATGACGCGGCACTATCGTAACCTTGAACCCTGGACAACGCAGTATCCAATCCATGTTTTTCCAGCTACTGTTCAGTACCTAACTGTATCCTCTGCTGTCATCTACATTTAGTTTGCATACGTATGGAGCCTCTAACCCCAAACCGCCATAGATTCACTGAAAACATTCTGGCCTTCGTTAGGGATTTGATTACAGATTCTCTGGTTCTGGTGGGCTCCAAACGTCGCGGCTGCCGAATGAATCTGTGCCATCTTAGTTTGAGGCAAAACATGGTTGATAATTTCTACACAATCCAAGTAAATGTAAACGGCACGTTGCATCACAGCTGTTTGCTCGATATTGCTAATTATGTCTCTGGTGAGACAAATTTCTGCAGTTCGTTAAGATAGTTGAATATTAATGCGTTTAAGACACGATGATGCTGTTCTGCAGTGCCACGTCAAACTTTCCTTAAAACACTTATCTGTAGCTCGGCACGTCTTGTTTCAACGCTAAGCGTGCTTATGTTACCATTAATTAACCTGGTTTCCAGAAACTGATGATAATGAGCGTGTTTGTTTCGGCCTTCCCAAAGACTGAGACAAGCATTAAGGCTTTCTTCCACGTTCGTGTTAGCTCTTAACTGACTGCTTGTAGAACTTCACTTGCAACGAAATTGATCCAAATATCGTTACCACAGCCACACCATCTGTAATTAACACTGTCAAAATTTCGCATCGCGGTGCCAGTAACATTCCTATCCAATTCGACCGACCTTTCGTCACCAGTATCGATAAAATTCCTTGTCCACCTACACGGGCTCTTCATTTTGTTAGTGATAGTTCGATGATCTACTATTTACTTTTATTATTGTCTGTTTTACTTTCATTACTTTTTATTTCTCTGTAACCTCCTCAACATAGATACTATTCTCACTATAGTTTGAACAAGTATCTTCGTTTAGCACTTCTTGTCTGCCCTAGTACTGTGCATTTGAACACATTTGAAGTAAGGTGGAACTCCGTGCACAGTTAATATCTGTATATGTGGCTTCTTTCAGATATGTCCAGAAGAACAGACTCCATTTTTGATCCAGCAGCCACTCCGAATTAGGACGCAAATGAATTACAGACATTGGCAGCGAGTGGGCATTGATGGAAATAAATGGGGAAGTTATACCGATAAAACCTCACACTGTAAGAGGGAACTACAATGGCCATAAAATTACAAATTGTTGACAGAGAAGAAAGGAAGAAGGCGGAAGAAGAGAGGAGGGAAAGAAAGTAACTAGAATGGGGCATGAAGGAAGAAGCACAGGTAGACAAGAGACACTCAAGATAAAACAGACCCCATTAAGAAAGTAGTGGCAAGGCAGAGGGCAGGGATGAACCACCAAGCCCAGTCGAAGCCAGTCCAATCAGGGCGAAAGGGGGAGCAAGCTGGCCTGCCATCCCCTCCACCACTGATAAGGTTGAATGTCCCAACCTTAAATAAAGCGATAAAAATCCCCATCATGAAGAAATCGTAAAAATACATCAGCAGCTGTGGCATTGTCAGCTAATGGCACAGGTAGCGAGTCAGGAAGGCTAAAAGTCTGTCACAGGGCGGCTGAGTCGGGACATTCCAGTAAGAGGCGAACCGCAGCCAACACTGATCCACAATGACAGAGAGAGGGGTCCTCACAACGGAGGAGATAACCGTGAGTCAGCCAAGTATGGCCAATGTGGAACCGGCAAAGGACGACAGAGGCTTTACGAGAGGCCCATAGGAGGACCGCCACATAGTTTTAGAATCCTTTATCGCCCTGAGCTTGTTCGGTGAAGAAAGAGTGTGCCATTCTACATTCCAATGTCCTAAATCCTGACAACATAATGCCGAGGAAAGGTACATTTCTGGAATTCCAATAGCAAGAGAGGGCCCATTAGTAGCCAATTCAGCCAGTCGATCGGCACGTTCATTGCCAGGGATCCCAACATGGCCTGGGGTCCCAACATAGCCTGGGGTCCAAATGAAATCCACTGAACGTCCACGTTGATCAAGGAGAGAAAGGGAGTCCTGCATAGCTATGACCAACGGGTGGTGAGGGAAGCAATGGCTGACAGCTTGCAAACTGCTCAAGGAGTCACCACAGATAGTGAAGGACAGTCCTGAGCAGAAGGGGACATGGTCCAGTTAGCACAAGATGGCTACCAGTTCTACAGTAAAAACACTGACGCCATCTGGCAAGGAACAAAGTTCCATGTGTCTCGCATAGGTATTAGCATAACCAGTGTGACCAGCAAGCATGGAGTCATCAGTATAAGTCTGAACCCTGGAACTGAGGAGACGACAGAATTGGTGGCAAAGGGCCTCCAGAGGGACAGAATCCTTTGAATTGATGGAGAGATCAAGACAGCTGTGGTCGAGAGACACACGATGCAGGGGTACATGTGTGAGCAGAGAAATGAGGCGGTGAAGGGAAGTGTTGGAGCTCAGAAAAGAGCGACTGAATGTGGGCAGCCATTGGTAAGCCCACACTGTGGCCGCCGCTGCGGGAGGTTGATTTTCATGTATGAATAAAGGAGACTATAACTAGGGTGCTTTGGGGTGCAGCGAATTCAGAGTGCGTAAGATATCAGCTGTTGTTGGCACAAAGCTCGCAGTGGTGGAATCCCCGCCTCTGCAAGAAGGCTAATCATGGGGCTAGTCCGGAAGGCACCACTCGCAAGTCGTACGTCACAATGGTGGATGGGGTCCCTGGGCCCCCTGTAGATGGCGCCCACAATGGAGGAAGTGATGTAGATACAAAAATCGTCAGCATACAAAGAGGGGGACACTGTCGGCTCAGCAGCCGCCACCATTACATTAATGGCGACGAGAAAGAGGCTGGATGCTCAGCACAGAACCCTGTGGACTGTGGAGCCCCATTTTCTTGCCGATGGGAAGTGCTGTAAGAGGAACCAACTTGGACCCTGAAAGAGCGACAAGAAAGAGTTATGGATAAAAATGGGCAGGGCGCCACGAAGGCCCCATTCGTGAAGGGTGGTGAGGTTGTGGTGGAGCCATGTGATGTAGGCTTTATGCAGGTCAAAGAAGACTGCAATGAGGTGTTGCCAATGGGCAAAAGCAGACCAGATAACACAATCCAGTGGGCCAAGTTATTCACCGTAGAGCTGCCACAGCGAAAACCACCTTGAGTCGATGACAGAAGGTCGCAGGATTCAAGGATCCAAAACAGCCACCAACTCACCAGGCGTTCAAGGAGCTTGCAGAGGGTGTGGGTAAGGCTAATTGGATGGTAGCTGTCCAACTGAAGAGGTGGCTACCCAGGCTTCAACACAGGAATAACATTGCTTTCCTGCCACTGGATAGGAAATACCCCCCTCACTCCATGGACAGTTGGAAAGGGTCAGTATACGAAAGTGGCCAGCCATCGATAAGGGCTGGAGCATTTGGTTATGTATATGATTCAGTCCAGGAGCCATGTTGGGACAAAGGGCGAGGGCGCTGGCGAATTTCCACTCGCTAAATGGGGCATTATAAGGCTCCAAGCAGCGAGAAACGAAAGACAAAGGCAGTCGTTCCGAATGCTCTTCCAGGAGAAGGAACGTGGGCAGAAACTGTCGATGCAGAGGCTTGGGCAAAGTGTTCAGCGAAATGCTCGGCGACAAAGTCCGGATGGGTAAGGGCAACACCATGCACAGAGATTCCTGCAACGCCAGTGGGAGGACGATGGCCAAAAATTCGCCTGAGTTTCGCCCAAACTTGTGAATAGGGGGTGTGTGGTCCTATGGCAGCCACATATCGTTCCCAGCAAATCTGTTTCTGAAATTTGATTAGGTAATGGGCCCAGGCGAGGAATCGTTTAAAGACCAGAAGGAGAGCAGTAGAAGGGTGCCACTTGAAACATTGAAGAGCACAATGGCGGTCTTTTATGGTTGCAGGAATTTCCAGAGTCCACCAAGGCACCATCTTCCGATGAGAGGAACCTGAGGGAGAAGAGATGGCTGAAACAGCTGCAGAAAGAGTGTCAGCAGTCAAAGTCTGTGTAGACTCATAAATACTATGTGTTAGTACAGGGGGGATTGTAGCAGAGGAGAAGGCACCCCAATCAGCTTTAGAGAAGGCCCACCTGGGAGAGTGACTGAGCAAGATCTACTAAAGGAAGGTCAAAACAATCAGGTAATGATTGCTGTCACATAAGTCATCGTGGACACCCCAGTGAATGGAGGGAAGAAGGCCGAGACTGCAGATGGAGAGGTCTATGGCAAAGAAAGTGCCGTGTCCCACACTAAAGTGTGTGGAAGCGCTGGTGTTTAGGAGACAGAGGTCAAGCCCAGTCAGAATAGCTTCAACTGTCCTGCCCAGAGTAGTAGTCGTGTGACTACCCCAAAGAGGGTTGTGGGCATTGAAGTCCCCTCGAAGCAGGAAGGGAGAAGGGAGTTGCTGAAGGGTGGTTAGGACAAGGGATGTGGGCAGCCTCTCAGGTGGGAGGTAGAGATTACAGGTTGTGATTGGAGTGGCCAGATAGACCCTGACATCAATTGCTTCCAGAGTGGTTTGCAGGGGAACCTATGTACAAACAATGTCCCTGCAGACCAAGGTGCAAACAACACCAAAAGCTTGCAAGGGACCAATTCATTTTCGACAGAAAGTGTGGAACCCCCGAACGGTGGATGAGTAAGAATTGATAAAATTGCTCTCCTAGAGAGCAATGCAAGCAGCAGAGTAGGAGGAAAGAAGGGGCTGCAACTTCAGGAGGTGACGCAAATAGCCATTACAATTCCACTGGAGGATTCTCAAGGTGGGGTCCAAATGGGAAGCAAATTGACCGGAGCTGGTCACACCGCCGAGTCACCATGGGGTAATGTCCATATGGGTGGTTCAGACTCTGTTGGTTCATTGGCTGGAGGAGGGGAAGGCGGCACCTCAGGGGGTACTGGATGGGCCTTGCCCTTGTTCTTGTGTTTCTGCTTCTTCCCTTATGAAGGAAGAGAAGGGCAGACTGCAGCGAGGTCTGGCTCGGAATTACACCTGGTGATCTTGGCGCCCACTGGCCGCAGATCCTGTGGCCAATGTGGGGCTGCAGATCTCCTTTCAGGGGGGTGCTGGGTAGAGGAGTCCCAGCAGCAGAGGGGGAGCAGCACCCGAAGGGGTGGGTGTGGGTACTGATGGGGAGGGAGGGTAGGAGAGTGAGGTTGAGGTGGAAGGTGTGGGGTGAATGGGGTGGGGCCGGGACGAGGAGGGGGAATGGATGTAACAAGTAGGAGTTATAGGCACAGGATGGAGCCGGTCATACTTTCGACAAGCCTTGGTCTAGGCAAGTCGATCTAAGGTCTTGTACTTTTGAATCTGTCTTTCTTTCACAGACACTGGGCATGTTGGCGAGCATGGAGGATGCTGCGCATTACAATTTATGCACACTGGTGGGGGAGCACAGGCGCGCGCACCGCCCCCCGCCCCCCCCCCCCCCCCATGGAGGGGGTTGCCACAGTCACTGCAGAGGGGATCATTGGTGCAGCGGGAAGACTTGTCCAAACCGTAGGCATTTAAAGCATCTCATCGGTGGTGGAATGTAAAGTTTTACATCACATCGATACACCGTCGCCTTTACCATCTCTGGGGGGGGGGGGTATCCCCCCTCGAAGGCCAGGATAAAGGCACCTGTATCTGTGCAATTGCTTTAAGGGGCTCACTGTACACGGTGGATTAATCGGACTCCTCGCCGCTCGAGCTTTGCGCGGAGCTCCTCGTCAGTTTGGAGGAGAAGATCCTGGTGGAAAATGATGCTCTTTACCGAATTCAAAGATTGGTGGGGTGCAACAGAGACTGGGATGTCACCGAGATGGTTACAAGCATGCAGGGCTACAGATTGGGGAGCAGAAGATGTCTTTATGAGCAAAGAACTGGACCGCATTTTACTCATGGATTCCACTTCACCATACTTATCTTCAATCGTCTCCACGAAAAACAAAGACTTGGTCGTGGCAAAACTTTCGCCATCTGTCCTGGTACAAACCAGATATCAAGGGAAAGGTTTCAACCCAAGCGAAGGAGCTTGATCCTCTTCCCAGGGTGTGGCCAGGGAGGGGAAGGCCAAAGGATCAGAAGGAGGAGTGCCATGTCTTCTATCACTCTTAGAGGCGGCCACAGAATGGCCAGGATGTTCCAGGAGTTCTGATGCCCCAAACTGATGAGCATCGACACCTTGACATACACGAGGCGGTAACAGCTCAGGTACTAGCAGTGTGATCCCTGTGTTGTCAGGGGGCTCAGCCAAGTGGGTGCTTAACAGCCCCACCACATGGAATAGCTACTGTGCTGGTGACCTAGCAGGAAGAGGGGAAAAGGGTGGCGAGGGGAAAAGGGTGGCGAGGGGAAAAGGGTGGCGAGGGGAAAAGGGTGGCGAGGGGAAAAGGGTGGCGAGGGGAAAAGGGTGGCGAGGGGAAAAGGGTGGCGAGGGGAAAAGGGTGGCGAGGGGAAAAGGGTGGCGAGGGGAAAAGGGTGGCGAGGGGAAAAGGGTGGCGAGGGGAAAAGGGTGGCGAGGGGAAAAGGGTGGCGAGGGGAAAAGGGTGGCGAGGGGAAAAGGGTGGCGAGGGGAAAAGGGTGGCGAGGGGAAAAGGGTGGCGAGGGGAAAAGGGTGGCGAGGGGAAAAGGGTGGCGAGGGGAAAAGGGTGGCGAGGGGAAAAGGGTGGCGAGGGGAAAAGGGTGGCGAGGGGAAAAGGGTGGCGAGGGGAAAAGGGTGGCGAGGGGAAAAGGGTGGCGAGGGGAAAAGGGTGGCGAGGGGAAAAGGGTGGCGAGGGGAAAAGGGTGGCGAGGGGAAAAGGGTGGCGAGGGGAAAAGGGTGGCGAGGGGAGGGGAAGGGGGAGAGGAGCCTGTACCATGGAATCTAGGCTGGGAGTTCATCCCCAAATGGCTCACAGAAAACGTTGGAAATAAATCTCAAACCCCAAGGGGAGCAAAAACGTCGAAAAGGAGATGGAAACAGCAAACTAAACAATATCTCATATCAAAACAAAGCCGGGAGGGTAGCCAGGGCGATATAAAGAAGTCCACCAAGAGGGAAAGGAGGGGGCAGGGAGAAAGGAGCAAGGACAGGGAAGGAGAGGAACAGGGACGGTAATGCAGTCTGGAAAAAGGAAGGAGACTGCAATAGCTCGGGGCCCCATGCGCGCCACACACGTACCCACAATAGGAACTGTGGGCCCCCTGGGGAGAAATGGGGAAAGTTGAAAACTTGTGCCGGACCAGGGTTCGAACCCGGATCTCCCGGTCAGGTACAAATTTTCAACTTTTTCCATTTATTTCCATCAATGCCTGCTCGCTGCCAATGTATGTAATTCATTTGTGTCTTAGTTCAGCAGCGAAGCCGAGGAATTACTTCTTTTATTAGCCACTTTCATCTGCGGGATACCATTTTGTTAAATTCTCAAACTATTGGTACACACAAAATTAATAAAAAATTGCGCAATGCCACCGCCTCATAAGTTACTATCTTCTAGTGCATTTTAGTGAACTAAGACTTACCGCGTCGGTTAACAACGCTAAAACGACGTTTTTATTACTTAACGAAATAGCTCCTTCATGTCCTTTGGTAGTCTAAAAAAAAAAAACACACACACACACACACACACACACACACACACACACACACACACACACAAAGCTGCATTTTTCATTATTTTGATAATAGAGCGACGTACCTTGCCGTACCGCGCCATGTAGAGCTGCACGGTCTCTAGGGCGCAGAAAGTGTGTGTGGTGCAGCGCTCGAAAGCTGGAACACGAAGCACACTTATTACACGTCGCTTATCAATAACAAAAGTAAAAATGTGATTTCAACGGATCTCCTAGGGAAGTGACTACTTTCAAAGACACAAAGTATGAGCTATGAGCCGTATACAATATCGTCCCCATCAACAACGGTTCTCTTTGACAGCTATTGAGTTACCTGTATAGAAGTAAGACATCTGCAACAACAACGGTGAGTGCAGCCAAACGAATGGACGCAAAATTTTCGTTTAAAAATCGCTTGATATAGTTCAGATACATATGTATATAAAGTCATCAGTATGAATCATATACGGTTTCCCGAGGTTTGTATCCAGATTTCGATACCTGGTATTTCCCTCGTCAAATGCGCTGCACTGCTGTGTGTTTCTACAGAGCACGATGATGTCATCACAGACATTTCTGAGCCCACAAAACGTTCCCATATGTAGTTGATATACAAATATCTCCCAGCTGGGAGTGTGGAATAAAGGCTAAAAAGGAAAATAAAAGTTCACTGAAGTGGCTGGATCATCACTTACAAAATACCACAATGAATCAGCCTTCCTGACAGTACATTAAAACCACCTCCCTGATATAAAACTTTCTGGCAGATTAAAACTATATACCAGACCGGGACTAGACCCTGGGACCTTCGCCTTTCGCGGGCAAGTGCACTGTCGAATTATGTAAGTACGACACACAAGCCACCATCACAGCTTTACTTCTGCCAGTACCTCCTCTCCTACCTATCCTAATAGTTTACGGAACAAAGTCAGAGCCCACACAGTATCTTAAGTCTTACCACATTTTCGTATTGTCTGCTGAAATAGAGGGCATATCAACTGAAACTAATCTCTGCCCTCCTCCTATGAATACAAAACATTTAGGTGAACTGGCGAAATGAAATCTGTATGCCAGTAGTGCCACACTTTTGAGGGGCCTTCTGTCAAAGGAAGGAACCATTGGTCATTGTGCTGTGCCCTATTCCAAGGCGAGTGCAGTATATTTTGTCCCAGTGGCCGGACATGGTCGATGTTTATTTCACCGCAACTTAATGTCTGTCACTTCCATCTACTTTTCTCATCTAAGCATACCTCAACAGCGAAAATAAATCATGTAAGGGTATAGGACAATTTACATTTTAGAGACATGATGATCTTCCTTATTTCAGATGAGGATGTGAGATTAATTTTTATTTCACTAAATAATTTCTGTATTGCTTCAGTTTAATGTCTTGCTATCTGCTCTGAACTATTTGCACATCAATTTTTTAGAAGTAAATGTTAATAATTTTCTAAACATGAATTGACTTTTACAATGATCCCATCAGCATTAACAGAAATAATGTAATATTCTATGGCTTCTTTGTCTGTCCCTCTCTTTACCATATTCTATAAAGATTTGATTTTACTGCTGATCAGTTTCCAACAACGATGTGCATGGTATAGGACTTGCAACAATTTCTTGATATGTTACGGCACTGTTTGCATTACGCAAGTATTTGTGGGCGTTTTGTGCACGCGTTTTTTCGTTGTGAGGAGTCTGATACCAATAGTGACCCATGGTTTCCTTAACGAATTCCCATTATTACATTTAATACTCTTTTAGAGAAATTACTTTCAAAAATTGATACAAAATCTTTAAGAAATGTCTAACTTAGAGCTAGCAACAGGCTCATAGTGAACTTTACCTTGGTCACCACTTTTTAAGCTTTCTTTAAAATCTTCAGTAGTATTATTTTTAATCAGCCTCATTGGTTTCTTTTACTGTTTCTGGCTGTACATGTGGCTATGTTAGCTAATGTGACTAATTGTGCATCGTGAGCTGACAATCAGTTTACCACACTACAGTCGAACGTTTTAGACTTTCGCGCGTTGTGTGACTATTTATAATGGTACTGCCATCTTGAGCAATATAAGACTGCAAATTTATGAATGATGCTACATTATAGGTAGCTAACTGGACATTTATATTACTTTTCCTGTCAGACCCCCCCCCCCCCCTCAAGAAATTTACAATACAATCATTGATTAATTTAATAATCCCTTGATTGCAAGTGATTCCGCGGGTAGTATGGTAAATTGCTAAACGAATCTGTAAGATAAACTCAGCTAAAACTACTGAACAGCGAAGTTAGTCCCTCTGCTACCCATCTATAATTATAGCCATATACACTCCTGGAAATTGAAATAAGAACACCGTGAATTCATTGTCCCAGGAAGGGGAAACTTTATTGACACATTCCTGGGGTCAGATACATCACATGATCACACTGACAGAACCACAGGCACATAAACACAGGCAACAGAGCATGCACAATGTCGGCACTAGTACAGTGTATATCCACCTTTCGCAGCAATGCAGGCTGCTATTCTCCCATGGAGACGATCGTAGAGATGCTGGATGTAGTCCTGTGGAACGGCTTGCCATGCCATTTCCACCTGGCGCCTCAGTTGGACCAGCGTTCGTGCTGGACGTGCAGACCGCGTGAGACGACGCTTCATCCAGTCCCAAACATGCTCAATGGGGGACAGATCCGGAGATCTTGCTGGCCAGGGTAGTTGACTTACACCCTCTAGAGCACGTTGGGTGGCACGGGATACATGCGGACGTACATTGTCCTGTTGGAACAGCAAGTTCCCTTGCCGGTCTAGGAATGGTAGAACGATGGGTTCGATGACGGTTTGGATGTACCGTGCACTATTCAGTGTCCCCTCGACGATCACCAGTGGTGTACGGCCAGTGTAGGAGATCGCTCCCCACACCATGACGCCGGGTGTTGGCCCTGTGTGCCTCGGTCGTATGCAGTCCTGATTGTGGCGCTCACCTGCACGGCGCCAAACACGCATACGACCATCACTGGCACCAAGGCAGAAGCGACTCTCATCGCTGAAGACGGCACGTCTCCATTCGTCCCTCCATTCACGCCTGTCGCGACACCACTGGAGGCGGGCTGCACGATGTTGGGGCGTGAGCGGAAGACGGCCTAACGGTGTGCGGGACCGTAGCCCAGCTTCATGGAGACGGTTGCGAATGGTCCTCGCCGATACCCCAGGAGCAACAGTGTCCCTAATTTGCTGGGAAGTGGCGGTGCGGTCCCCTACGGCACTGCGTAGGATCCTACGGTCTTGGCGTGCATCCGTGCGTCGCTGCGGTCCGGTCCCAGGTCGACGGGCACGTGCACCTTCCGCCGACCACTGGCGACAACATCGATGTACTGTGGAGACCTCACGCCCCCCGTGTTGAGCAATTCGGCGGTACGTCCACCCGGCCTCCCGCATGCCCACTATACGCCCTCGCTCAAAGTCCGTCAACTGCACATACGGTTCACGTCCACGCTGTCGCGGCATGCTACCAGTGTTAAAGACTGCGATGGAGCTCCGTATGCCACGGCAAACTGGCTGACACTGACGGCGGCGGTGCACAAATGCTGCGCAGCTAGCGCCATTCGACGGCCAACACCGCGGTTCCTGGTGTGTCCGCTGTGGCGTGCGTGTGATCATTGCTTGTACAGCCCTCTCGCAGTGTCCGGAGCAAGTATGGTGGGTCTGACACACCGGTGTCAAGGTGTTCTTTTTTCCATTTCCAGGAGTGTAGTTATGTTCATGAAAAATTTCATTAAAATTGTAAACATACGTAGAAGTGGTCTCCTGTGTCTGTCCCATGCCAAGTGTCATAGGTTATATTCTGCATGCCGTGCATCCGTAATCTAGCCAGAATCGTACAAATGCACTGTAAAGCTGCAGCGTGGCTCAGCTTCCATATGAAGCCGTCGTTATCAGAAGGATTTTCTGTTTACGTTGGTTCACATGTCCTAGGGAAGTAATGACGTACCACAACAATCTGAATCATACCTGGTTAGCACAGTACTAATCGTTGTCTGATAAATGCCTCGATTTTAATTTGTAATGTGAAGTTACGGACTGATAGTTCTTCCCTCAGATTATCGTAACTGGGTACTCCATATGCTACGAATGTTTATAGAAAAAAATCACTTCAACCATCTTGCGTAGGGTACAGCATTCCATTTTTCTACGAAGTATCAGAACTCTATATCGTGTGTATAAAGTTTAACGTCTCTTCTTCGGAGGCAGAGCATCAGCTTAGCTTGAGGAGAATGGAGTAAGGAAGAAGCTGTCGTCATTTCCAAGGAACCACGCCAGAGTTCCGCCCTCAGGAACTAAGGGAAATTTCAGTTAACGTAAATGTTGATAGCTGAAAGTAAATGTGAGCCCCATTTTTATTTAACGTGTGTTCTGGGTGTCTGCCACTGCGTCATCCATCTCAGCAATACTTTCAGGTAAGGCAAATATAACTTTTTTGTTGATAGCGGATGTGGTAGAACACCGACTGTTGGTTGAAATGAAAAAGGTTCTTCAAGGAACTGCAACGATTCACGTTTTTCTGTAACGGTTTTCTTTCAGTTAACAAGAGAAAATTCGAGTCATTTCGAATAGGTACAGATTCATACGAGACAGCTACAGTTTGTTGTGAAACCTATCTACTTTCGATATGTTGACGGGACTACATGTTTAAAACAGGTGGTAGGCATGAAACATCGTTCGAAATTTTACTAAGTACTTTCTCCAAAAATTGTTTCGAACAGGACCCCATACGACGTTTACGTGGTTGCCGTAACATCCTCTACCTGTTAACAAGAAACAATCCTGATGAAATAGAGAGCATCATAATAGGTACAGAGATTGGTGACAACATGGTGATTGTAGCTAGACCTAATACCGTAACATTCAAATTCACCCAAAATAAATGCAAATACAACTGCATAAGAAATTTGATAAAAATATGCCGGACGCCTGCCTAACATACAGTCTGTTTCTTTCAAACTATGTAGGCGTAGATCAGATGTTACTTAAATTCAAAGAAATAGAATTGACAGAAAACGTGAGTTTCATGCCAATCAAATATTGAGAAGCGGAACAGATTCTCCATGGTACACTAAACACGTCACAACAATACCACAGAAGAAAGGGATGCCCTTTTTAAAACAAAAGAAAAAAGCAGATCTCCAATATGGCCGACGTTTTACAGAAGCTCTGAGTTTAACGCAAACTTCATTGTACCCCGGGTCACATCAGCACACTAGAAAGGAAATAGGAGTAATCATCAGAGTTACAGGCTCATGTCACTGACATACATTTGCAATAGGATTTTGGAGCACATTGCGTTCTAACATCGTTAAACACTTAGAAGAAAACGATCTGTTGATACATAGCCAGCTCGTATTCAAAAAATACAATTCTTTGGCTCTTTATGAGAGCTATCGATGGCTCCCTATTTCTAGATTTCCGTTATGGTTTCGAAACTGTACCTTGCCAAGTGGCTCGTAATAAAATAGCATGACTATTGAGTATCGTCTCAGTTGTAAGTCTGCGTTTGTGATATCTTATCAGAAAGATCCCAGTTAGTAGTAACTGATGGCGTCATCGACTCTGCCAGATTTGATATCTGGCGTTCCAAGAAAGCGTTATAGGCACTTTTTGTACTCCATCTGTATAAATGAGCTAGGAGACAATCTGAGCAGACCGCAGTCTGTTTCCAAATGACGCTTTCCTTTACAGTCTAACGAAGTCATTAGGAGATCAAACTAATTGCAAAATGATTTAGACATAACATCTGTATGGTACGAACGGTGGCTATTGTACCCGAACTATAGAGTGAGAGTTCCTCCAGGAAAGCATTAAAAATTCCATTAAACTTAGGTTACACGGTAAATCACACATACATGAGGGTTGTCGAGTCAACTAAATGCCTGGGAATTACAATTACAAACAATTTAAATTTAAAGCATCACATAGAAAACGTTGTGTGGAAGGCGAACCAAAGACTGTTTATTACAGGCAGAGAAATTAACACGTATCTACTAAAGAAACTGCCTACACTACGGCTGGCCGTTCTCTTCTGAGCATTGTTGCGCGATATGGGACCCTTACCAGATAGGATTGACTTACCAGGTAGGAATGACGAAGGACATCGAAAAATTCGAAATAGCAGCACGCTTTGCATTATCGTGAAATCGGGGAGATAGTGCTACGAACATGATACGCTAGCTGAGGTGGACGTCATTAAAAAAGCTTTTTCTTTGCACAGACATCTTAACACGAAATTTCCGTAACCAGCTCGCCCCTCCGAATGATTTTTTTAATCCTACCTAAATAGTAATTGCAGTAGAATTAGAGAAATCAGAGCTTGCACGAACATATTTATTCCAAGTGTAGCAATCTAAACGCTCTGAAAATGGCTCTATGAACCCTCTGCTACTCACTTAAGTATGAATTGCAGAGTTGTCATGTGCATATTGTTAGTATCGTTTGGTTCGACACATTTTGTGTAACGTTTTTCAGTGAGTATATTCGATACTAGCAGTGCGATAATCCTGTTCTGTGGTCTACACATTTACCACGTATGATTTCCTTAGAAGGTAGGATAGAGGGAGTCGCACAGTGATATACCTGCTGAATATGGTGCTTGTTTTCCCCACAGCCAAAGCCCCGTGTGGGCAGGTGCACTATCCTGATAAAAGAGGACTTTCTTCTGCACCGATCAATGTACACTGTGCAACACAAAGGTTTACTTTTTCGGAAACCCGTAATTCGTCCCCCAATGCGACGTCGAAGTTTGAAATTTGGCTCAAAGGTGCCTACAGTCTTCCTCTGTTACTGGTGCAAAAGCATGGCGCACCCCGACGTCACCCTCGGGATCGGCGAAGCTTCAACAGCAAGGTGTCGATAAATGCAGGGGGGGGGGGGGGGGGGGAAGAGGTTGGAGCTCAGAAGTTCACGTGAGGTCGAAGGAGATCGAATGTTGTCACGTTGGCATCAAGCTTCACCAAAATTCCGACCAACGCCACCGCGGACCTATCTCATGATGGGAGAGATCGTCACACCCCTTCTTATGCAAATTTCACCACTTCTTTTGGCGCACCTGCGATGGAGATCAGAGCCGCGACGCACAGCGTTGAAAGCAAGCTGTTTTCTTATGGCTGGCCGAGGAAAACATTTCAGACACACCACCGCTCAGATCTGATGCGGAGATGGGTCAGGGGGTGACATGAAGGGCGTCATTGAAACCACCACGTTCCTTGGGGCATTGATTCCTACACATCTTGCAGTCGTTAACGATAGCTCTCAGTGCGATAAGCAAGAGGACGACTTTCTCGACATTTGACACTGCTTACACCAACACCGACTCAAAGGAAGGTCTCGGCGCTTGTTGGTGACGTCACGTCAGCTAGGCACGGCGAACGCCAGGTCTGTTACAGGCATACTCATAATGGTAGTGTCTCCCTCTGACACAGGAAAATGTGTAACTACTGGCGGTAGTTGACCAACACACATTGTTCTGAGAGATTTCTGCAATCAATTAATTGTGCAATTCATTACACTTCTTTACAAATAATGTACTCCTGAACTTAAATTTCCACCTGTTTTAAGGATTGAATTACAAAAATAACTTCATGGTCCAGCAGCAACAGAATTCGTGTTTTTTAACTTATTTGTAAATCTGAGGAAGTTACGTTTGTACTGGGTTGCTTTTACAAGAAACTGAACATATTGGTGCTTTTCTTGAGGTATCTTGGTTGACTATGGGGTGAGGAGCACTGATTGTTAATGAAATATCTTGCGATTGTACACTTTGGGGGAGGGGGTGGCGGACAGAAGAAGAGGCAAAAGAGAAATACTTGTTTTATCAAATAAAATTTTTTATCTTATAAAGTTTCTCCTTCAGTTGCAAGAGGGGTATATTTATCTTTTCTAATGTGCATGTTTAAAAAAGTTTAAGTTCAGCAGTATTTTCGATGTATGAAGCTATTTTGTTTCCTGTTTAGAATTCCTTTCGTTGAAAACGACTGTAATCTAATGACTGGCAACAGCTGAACATTTACACATGTATATTAGTTCACATTTCCAGTGACGATGTCAAACGGAAATAAATAAATAAATAAATAAATAAATAAATAAAAGGAAATAGTTCATTGTAAGGGGGTTGGGGTTTGGAGTAAGTTTCGATAGCAAAATGGATCAAGTAAATATAGTTACTTGAATGTAAAATTTTCGAAGCTTGCAATGGGGCAAAGCATCTTCTCATATTGATCTACGTTTGTTTGGACAGGATTCAGTAATACAGAACTATGATCTTCATTTGTAGCTTTACGATAGTAAGAAAATCTTTCATCTAAATAAAACTGCAGAATCCAAAACAATACCAGACATTTTGTCCAAAAATAAGGGATTTATAGTTATAAGCACGCCCAGGCGTTTCTGCCTGCAACAGACCTGGCGTTCGCCGTGCCTAGCTGACGCGACGTCACGAACGAGCGCCGAGGCCTTCCTTTGAGTCGGTGTTGCTTACACCCGCCGGACGATTCAACACTTCTCTCTTGACATTACGAGCCAGCAACTCCACTGGTCGTCATCGCATCCCCTTGGATTGCAGTGCGACTGTAGTTTTTGCTCTGATGTTCAAGGTGGAACCACTGAGGACCATTCAAAACCATTCGACGAAATCTGAATGTGATCCAAAGCGGCAAAGGGTGGTTATGCTTTTTCAGCCTCCTGTTTTGCGACCTCCTGTAGCCCGACCACGGAGGGATGCGACATTGACAAACATGTGAATAAAAGGACAAAGGGTTCGTCTGAGAACATGCAGTTGGGCAACATCGTCGGTACCAACCGCCCTCCTTTGCTGAGCACTTAAAAAATCGGCCTGTACAGTGATAAGCCACGACGAAGTTACAGGTGCCTGCATGTCGCTAGTGGAATTGGAGGTGTCAGGGATTGTGTGCTTGCAGGCGCCTAGGATTCCGTCATGGCTTGTCTTTGTACAGGCTGATTTTTAAAGCGCTCACCAAAGGAGGGCGGGTGACACCGAAGATGTTGCTAAACGGCGTGGTCTTAGAGTGATCCTTTATTCACAGAAGTGTCAATGTACCACCATCCGGTGATCACGCCACAGAAGGGCGCATGGCTGAAAAGGTGTAAGTAACGTTTGCTCTTTGAATCACGTTCCAATTTCTTCCACCCTGTAAATCAGAGCAAGAATTGCGGTAGCGCTACACTGCAAAGGAATGCAGTTCACGTTCTGTAGATAGCTGACCCACGATGTCTCAAGAGAAGGGTCGTAGAATATTTAATTAAAAGTAATTTAATAAATTTATTGAAGTTAATTTACGACAGCCAGGAACTGAATCCAGGCAGTTCACTTGTCAGGCGAACATTATGCGACAGAACCATACACAATGTCGAAAACAGAAACTTGCTTTGGGTAAGTAATGACACTCTGGAAGCACTTCTAACATTCTGCGTGGTGTCTGTTCTAAGTCGTGTCTCCCTACCACTTTCGCGCAACGACGCTCTGAGCGTGTTTTTTAGGGAATTGACTAGTTTGAACCTGGGACCTGTTGCTGGTAGGGAGACGTCAGACCACACATGACATGTAGAATTCAGAAGAGTTCAGTGAGACTAGCGATGATATAACCAAATGATTTCAGCGTCAGCTCCACTGCACTCCCTGTAAAAGAATCTTAATACTAACTAGATTTAGTGGAAGGGGTTCAAGGCTTTCCTATTTTTAGTTAGCTGGTAAAATAACGTCGAAAAAGCAGTTAAGTTTACCATTGGAAATTTTATTCTACTCACAAAACATTGTTTATAAATTGCACTATTGATAAAAGGAAATGTTTTAATAAAGGATGGTAAAAACCAACTGCGTTCAACAAAAATGTGAACGAATATTCCCTGAATGGGTTTCCAAATTCTACAATGGATCGAAGGATGATCTATGCTATATCACATCTACAATCTAGGTTTAAATTAAGTTTCACAAAAGAGAAAACTTACAAAATGGTCTACAGTGACCCTCAATTATCTTTCATTACTTATCTAACTTGCCGTAAATTACAGTGGCTGATGTGGCTTCTCAATAACTATATAACAGAAAAATCATCGCGTTTCAGATTTTTACTTCAAGTGGCAAATGTGAACACCATGAGCTTTAATTGACGATCGACATTAGTATTACGCAAAAAGGGGGTATAAGAGATGAGACTTCTGCAGTTCTGAGTGAAGCTTTATGCGCTGTTATGTGGCATCGTGTTCGTTCATTACCATGTCGGTGTTCGTCAGGGGGCGGCGGGCAGCACAGCTCCGCTCACCTCGCCGTCTCGGAAGCAACTCCCACCTAACTTCTCCTTACTACAATTTACCGAAGTTGGTTTAAAAAACTATCTGGCTGTGTTTTCATCTGACCAATCAGGGTCTCAATGTTAACCTTAAGCTCCACCTACAAAAATTCTGTCTATCCAATGAGAAACGTTATACTTTTCGTGGTGGGGGAATGTTTTTAAAGTTTGCAACGTAACAGAGACGCGAAAAAGTCTCACGCTAAAACTTGCAGTTGGGGTGGTCCTAGCGGTTAGCTGGCCACGTGGGTGTCTGTCCCTTATCGTAGGGCCTTCCAGCTTAACACGGTTGTGCTCTCTGCTTCTGTTCTCGTTTCTCCCGTCAGAACTGCGTCTGCCTCACGGTGGGAAGGTATGACATGCATTTAGGCATTTTTGTGTTAGTCTGTGGTATTCCATTTGCTCACTCGTTACTCGTATTACTTTGGTTAATTTAATGTCACGATTTATTCGGAGCTATGTGACATACTACTGGATTTGTTTATCATGTCAGGGTTTTCATGGAAGGTGTTGGATTTGCCTGACACCTTACACACTGTTTTCTCGAGAATTTTGAGAGTCGAATGGGCCTGCTTCAGGAATGATATTTAAGCACGGAACTTCACGTACCGGAAGTAAAGAAACTTTTGAGTAACTCACCATCTTCGGCATCCGGCGAGGTCCCCGGAACAATGGGTGAGCCAGCGTCGAGCCAGTACGGCTTGGTGATCTGGAAGAGGCCGCACACGCCCTTGTTGCAGCCCAGCTTCGGATTGCACCGCGAAGAGGCCTCACAGATGCACCCGTAGCACGAGTCGAACGTCGGGCGAGTCACGTTGGTACCTGGCAGTGGAAAGTAATTATGAATATGGGCGCTCTCAGCATTTGCCGTGCTCGAAAACTCCTTTTCTGAAGGAGTGTAAGTATCTAGATCAAGTAACTTCCTTTAAGCAATCTGTCACTGTTCGCTGATGACTCTGTAGTGTATAGCGAAGTGTCATTGTTGAGTGGCATTAGCATGATACATGATGACACTGAATTTCTGTTTGGCGTGAAGAATGCGCGGCTTGCTCAAAATGTAGAGAAACGTGAGTTAATTGAGCTGAGAGAGAGAGTCGTGTAATGTCCGAATACATTACTAGTGGCGTACTGCTTGACAGTTACGTCAATGAAATGTATAAGCGTAACGTACCAAAGAGACATGAAATACAGCTAGCAGCCAAGGTCGGTAGTAAGAAAGGCGAATGGTCTGTTTCTTAAAGGATGTCTTCTATGTCTTTTGAGTTGTACTAGAAGCTTTACTTACCTAAACCGGTTTTCGGGTTTATAACTCATCATCAGTGTATCTCGTACAGAGGAACAAACATCTGTATATTTGCAGACTGAAGTGACAAACCAAAATTTGTACCAAGTCAGGACTCCCACTGACTAGGCAAATGTGCCACCCACTATGCCAGCCTTGCACAGTGACTTTGCAAAACTACAAACACTACCCTAGTATGCCTTCCTCCTCAATCCAAATTCCCATTCACGCCTAAGCCCAATTGGTACTCCCCCTAAATTAGATTAAAGCACCTATATTTGCGTGGTATACCACGGTCGAGAGGTAGAGTCTTAGTAATCAAAAACGTCCTCGCTACCGGGTTCTAAACCCCCTAGCGCCTAAATTTTGATTAATGATCAGCATTGGTGGCCGAAGACTTCCGGCATAAGAAGTCTCTCTCATTCTGCCAACGGCCTTGTCAAAGACGGTGGAGGAGCGCACAGAGGTTCAGGGCACACTTGTCTCTGGAGTGGGAAACTGCCCTATAGGCAGAAGAATCAGCAGTGATCAACGGCATGAGGAAGCAGAAGGCAGTGGAAACCACTGCACTAAAGAGACATAGCGTTTATCCACATGACATGTGACCTGCAACTAAGGAAGTGTCATGATGATCTCTCCATTGGCAGAAGATTCCGTAATGGTCCCCCATTCGGATCTCTGGGAAGGGACTGCCAAGTGGGAGGTTAACATGAGAAAAAGATTGAATAACCAACGAAAGGCTAGCGTTCTAAAACTCGGGGCGTGGATTGTCAGAAGTTTGAACAGGGTAGGGAAGCTAGAAAATCTGAAAACGGAAATGCAAAGGCTCAATCTAGATTTTCTAGGAGTCAGTGAAGTGAAATGGAAAGAAGACAAGGACTTCTGATCGGATGAGTATAGGGATGATATCAATAGCAGCAGAAAATGGTATAACGGTGTAAGACGTGTATATTTCTATTGTCTACTGTCAAGCCACAATTTATGAAAGATGTTTATATTTTATTAATAGGATTAAGTAGGAATAATTAATATTTGTCATGTTGGAAATAATTGTGGTAGCAGGGAACGTCTGCACCAAAGTATTGTTGGCAGGAGAGAGCACACATTGATATAATTTTAAAAAGGGCAGGAGAGACCGCGTATGGATAAATTTTAAGAAAAGAGCGGGAAAGACCGCGCATTGATACATTTTGTAATTGTAGCAGGGATTGTCCGCACCAGAAAGCATTATTGGCGGAAGAGACCGCACTTTAGCGTTCGTATGAAGTCAGTAGTAAGCGAGAAGTGGAGCAAGTCGGTAGCAGGTCCGAAGCGAGAGGTTGAGAGGAGTCGTGTGTGTGCCAGCGAGCAGGTATGATTTAGAAGAGATTATAAACGGATGTACAGAGACATCAACTATTATCATAAGAGGAACTAATATAATTGAATTATTTTTTTGAGAAACTCAAGACTACTGAAGGTAGGTTTGCACAATGCTAGTTGTAAGATTATTGTAAAAAGTAAGTCCCATTTGCACGTTTGTGAAATTATTTCATTCAAAATATAATTAATTTTTGCCAGCAATATTGCATTACTTATTATAATCCATCCCAAAAACCATCAACGTAAAACTTTGCAAAACTTTATCGTTGTCAAGCAAAAATTTTAACTATGAATTACGTAACTTCAGTCAAATTAATTAAAGAATAACGTCAGCTTTACTGTTAAAGAAAAATGTCCGCTTTGGTAATAAAAACAGCCACTTATTATGACAGCCCACCAGCATCTAATAGAGTACAGTAAAAGAGTGTAAGTATATTCATGTCGCAGTTCGATGTAGCAGTCAGATGGCGATCCAGTAACAGTAAAAAAGGTAAGGAACCGTTTTGAGTTATTGCAGGTAACGACTGAGGGCCACGACGACGACACATATGTTTCGTCGAAATAATCAGCAAATCACTTATAGTAAGTAGCATTTAAATTTGTATGCGAAGATTGAAAAAGAATTAATTTCAAAGTGAACATTTCATTTGTTATTATTAAGCAAGAGATAGAAATCCTAAGGGAAGAATTCATAGGTTATTGAAGGGAAGGTTGCGTACAAAGAGAGAGAGAGAGAGAGAGAGAGAGAGAGAGAGAGAGAGAGAGAGAGAGAGAGATGGATGGTTGGTTGGTTGGTTGGTTGTTTGAGGTTTAAGGGACCAAACAGCAAGGTCATCAGTCCCTTGTTTCAAATATGGTCCATTCCGCTAATGGGACACCTCAAGAAAGTCCGAACAATAAAAGGGAAAAGCTAAAAACGTAAAAGGACAGTCATGTTGTCAATGGTAAAAACAAAATGAGGGAAGTCAGCAGGAGAACGAACCCAACACTATGCCGAAGCAGCATAGGCAAGACCACCTGTGACTTAAAAGGTGCAACCGCTGGAATGTACGTATGGGAAAAGGAAACTAACCAATCCTTAAAAAAAGGGTAAACACAGAGTAAAAGGGGAAGAAAAGAGGATCTCGGTCAGGGAGGTGAATCGGGAATCTCCGAACACGGCGTACAGTGGGAGACGCCCAAACACTCACCGCCCTGCCCCAACACCACAGACACATTAAAAACTTTAAAACTGAGAATAAAAACCACTCTCCCGGAGGAAACCGAGAACCAGAGAGACCATCCGGGAATCATCAGCCAACATCAAAGGTAAAGTGTGGGGGAGTCTGTACTTAGCACGCAGAGCCAAAAGAAGGGGGCATTCAACCAAAATGTGGGCCACTGACTGGAAGGCTCCACAACCACATAGCGGGGGTGGCTCATCACGCAAAAGAAAACCATGGGTCAGCCTGGTATGGCCAATGCGGAGACGACACAGTGTGGTCGAGTCCTTGCGGGAGAGGCGAAAGGAAGAACGCCATGGGCCCAGCCAGTGTCACCTTAATTGCACGAAGTTTATTAGACAGTGGAGTAGCCTCCCAAGAATTGGCACATGACTGTGCGAAGTGGGATTTGATGTGAAGCCGTAAATCCGCTGCAGGAGGGGTTACAGAAAAGGGGGTAAGTAACTGCTCCCCCAGCCAAACGATCAGCGAGCTCATTACCCGGGATACCCACATGGCCCGGGACCCATAGGAAGTCAATGGAACAAGCAGCACGGTGAAGATCAGCGAGATGGTCATGGATGGCAGAGACCAAGGGATGGCGCGAAAAACACTGGTCAATAGCAAGAAGGCCACTCATCGAGTCCGTACATAACAAAACGCGGTTGAGTTGGGATTGTTTAATAAAGGTAAAGGCCCAGGAAATTGCCATCAATTCCGCAGTAAACACCCCACATGTTGGTGGCAGCAGATGACTTTCCGTTCCAACAAAGGACGTGAAGGCATACCCAACATGATCAGCAGATTTAGAGCCATCAGTGTAAAAAACAACAGCATCCCGAAACTCCCATAAAATTTGGCGGAAAAAGTAACGGAACACCACCGGGGGGATGGAATCTTTCGGACCGCAGCGGAGATCCATGCGAATTCGAGGCCGAGGAACTAACCAAGGAGGGGTGGAGGGGAGGGAGCGAGGAAGACAGGACAAAGAAAAAAGCTGAAAATCACGGTAAAGAGACGCAAGGCGCAGCCTAACCGGTAAACCCGCCCGAGGGCGGGAGTCGGGTGGGCGACGTCCATGATCTGGGAACAGGATAGAATAGGAAGGATGAGTGGAAGAAGAACGGATAGTGAGGGCATAAGACACCAGAAGCTGGGACCGCCGAACAGAAAGGGGGGGATCCCAGCTTCAACCAGGAGACTATCCACAGGGCTAGTAGGGAAGGCACCGGTGGCCAAACGGATACCACGATGGTGGACTGGATCCAGCACGTGCAGTGTGGAAGGAACAGCTGAACCATGAACTTGACAACCATGGTCCAAACGTGACAGAACTAGAGCACGATAAAGACTGAGGAGGAGGGAATGGTCCGCACCCCAAGAGGAGTGGGCAAGGAAGCGAAGCACATTGAGTTTACGGAAACATCCTACCTTCAGGAGTCTGATATGGGACAGCCAAGTGAGCTTGTTGTCGAAAAGAAGACCCAGGAAACGAAACTGTGGAACCACAGGCAATCTTTGTGCAGCGAGACAGCTCTGGATCAGGGTGGACCGTAGTACGGCGACAGAAGTGGACCACCCGCGATTTTAAAGGAGACAATTGAAACCCGTGTGAGAGGGTCCATGCAGAGGCACGCCGTATAGCCACCTGGAGCTGCCGTTCTGCAGATGGCATCGAAGAGGAACTAACCCAAATGCAGAAATCATCCACATACAGGGCAGGGGCGACCGAGGGACCGACAGAGGCCACAAGTCCATCGATAGCAATGAGGAAAAGAAGGACACTCAAGACAGAACCCTGTGGGATGCCCATCTCCTGGGTCCGTGGAGAACTAAAAGCAGTACCAACTCGAACTCTGAATGACCGATGGAACAGGAACTGGCGGATAAAAATCGGGAGTGGGCCCCGAAGACCCCACTGATGACTGGTTAGTAAGATGTGATGGCGCCAGGCCGTGTCATAGGCCTTGCAAAGGTCAAAAAACACTGCAACCAAATGGCGGCGCTGGGAAAAAGCCTGCCGAACTGCGGATTCCAAGTGAAGTAAATGATCGATTGGAGATCGTCCCTCTCGAAAGCCAAACTGGTAAGGGGACAATAGATCCCGAGATTCGAGGACCCAAGTGAACTGACGGGCTACCATCCATTCAAGTAACTTACAAACAACATTGGTCAAACTAATTGGCCGATAGCTGTCAACAGATAGGGGGTTCTTACCAGGCTTAAGGACAGGAACCATGATGCTATCCCTCCACTGAGAAGGGAAGTCACCCTGGAGCCAGATACGGTTAAACACCCGAAGAAGATGTTGCCGTTGTGGAGCACTGAGATGTTGAAGCAGTTGGTTATGAATGGAATCTGGGCCAGAGGCCGTATCATGAGAAGAAGATAGAGCAGAAAGAAATTCCCATTCAGTAAAAGGTTCGTTGTAAGATTCTGACTCACAAGTGGTGAAACATAAGGTGAGAGCTTCAGCCTGCTGTTTTTTATGAAGGAAAGCAGCTGGATAGGAGGCTGACGCTGATGCCACTGCAAAATGGGTCGCAAGATGTTCTGCGAGAACTAATGGGTCTGCACAAATGCCATCTGGGAGGTGAAGGCATGGGAGGGTGGACTGCCGATGGCAACCTTGGAGAGAGCGAAGTGTAGCCCATACCCGTGACAGAGGGACAGTGGAACCAAGGGAAGAAACGAATCGTTCCCAACATATCCGCTTGCTCTGTTTGATTAAATAACGGGCTTTAGGGCGAAGGCGCTTAAAGGTAGTAAGGCTGGCTACGGATGGGTGCCTCTTAAAGTGTTGCAAAGCTCGACGGCGATCACGGATGGCAATGGCCGTACTCCACCATGGGACTTGCCGGCGACGAAATGGCCCAGATGAGCGCAGGACATTAATGCTAGCAGCGTGAACAATCGCGTCAGACACGTCACGTAGGACGTCATTAATACAACCCGACAAAGAGGGAGAAAACACGACCTGTACAGTGTATAGAGGCCAATCGGTACGTTGGGAAGACCAACGAGGTAACCTGTCCACCAGGGAGCGGGAAGGGAGCGAGATAATCAACGGGAAATGGTCACTATCACAACGGTCGTCGTGTGGCGACCAGTGTAATGAAGGGAGGAGAGAGGGAGAAGAAAGATAAAGATCAATGGCAGAAAAGGTACCATGACCAGCACTGAAATGAGCAGGGGACCCATCATTAAGAAGGCACAAGTCGTGGTCTGCAATAAACTGGTCTATAAGAAGACCCCATCTAGACAGAAAGGCACTGCCCCACAAGGGATGATGAGCATTAGAATTCCCAAGGAGGAGGAAGGGAGGAGGAAGTTGCTGAAGAAGGGCAGATAAGGCAGCAGGTGTAAGAGCCCTGTCAGGAGGGAGATAAAGATTGCAAACTGTGACCGCAGAGTCTAAGTGGACCCTAACAGCAACCACTTCCAATGTAGTTTGAAGAGGAATCCACGTGCTAGCAATGTCCGTAAGGACCAACGTACAAACGCCACCAGAAGCCCGCAGGGGTCCGACCCGATTTCGACAGAAAACACAGAACCCATGGAGGGTCGGTGAGTGAGCATCAGTAAAAAGAGATTCCTGGAGAACCACACAAGCTGCAGAGTAGGACGAAAGAAGGGATTTCAATTCCGAAAGGTGACGATAGTATCCATTACAATTCCAGTGGAGAACCACAGAACGATGATTTAAATGGGGGCTGAACACGCTAAAGCCAGTCATACCGCCGGGTCCCCACCCGTCACCGACAAGGAGGGGGTGACATCCATGAACGACAGGTCAGAATCCGGTTGTGAAGTCGGGGAAGGGACCCGGTGAAACCAGAGGCTCTTTGTCCCAGGACTTATGTTTCTTCTTCTTTTCATGCTGAGATCGAGGAGGGCTGTGTGGCATAAAGGAGCCAGCTGCAGCAAGATCAGGAACAGAAAGAGACCGGGCGACCTGGGGACTGACAGACCTCGGCTCTCGCAGTCGTCGCGCGGCAGCAGACCTTTGGCCTGGAAGGTGCCGGGAAGGGACATCCCGAGAGAGGCGCCCTTGACCGGCAGACGCCGAAGGAGTGGGACACTTCTCCGGCTGGGGAGGGGGAGCAGCGCCCAGAGGAGAAGGTGTGGGAGCCACAGGGGAGGGGGGGGGGAGGAGAGGGGTCTGGGATGGGGGTAAGGAAGGGGGAGGAAGGGGTGAAGATGTAACCAAGGCGTAACTAGATGTCATGGACACAGGGTGAAGGCATGTATATTTCTTACGGGCCTCTGTGTAGGTTAAACGAACGAGGGACTTATACTCCTGTATCTTCTTTTCCTTCTTATATACTGGGCAATCTGGTGAACGTGGAGAATGACTACCATGACAATTTACACACACAGGAGGGGGAACACAGGGACTTCCCTCATGGAGTGGACATCCACAGTCACCACAGAGAGTGGCCTGTGAACAGTGGGCCAAAACGCAAGCACTTAAAACACCTCATAGGAGGTGGGATGTACGGCTCCACATTACATCGATAAACCATAATCTTAACTTTCTCAGGGAAGGTATCCCCTTCAAAGGCCAGGACAAAGGCACCAGTATCAATGCGATTGTCTTTAGGACCCTTCTAAACACGCCGAACAAAGTGAACACCCCACCGTCCGAGATTGTCCCGAAGTTCCTCATCAGTTTGAAGGATGAGGTCCCTGTGAAAAATCACACCTTGTACCATATTTAGAGACTGGTGGGGGGGTAATGGACACAGGAATTGTGCCAAGATGGTACAGGCACGAAGGGCCGCAGATTGGGCAGCTGAAGCAGTTTTGATCAGCAACGAACCCGACCGCATCTTGCTCAGGAAGTCCACTTCGCCAAACTTGTCTTCAATGTGTTCCACAAAGAATAAAGGTTTGGTATTGGTGAAAGTATCTCCATCAGTCCTGGTGCCAACTATATAATGGGGGAAAGGTTTCGCCCCTAGCCGACGGGCCTGACCCTCTTCCCAGGGGGTAGCCATGGAAGGGAAGGCCGAAGGGGCAAGAGAAGCAGCACTTGAAGAATCAGTGCCACGCAGAGAGACGGCCGCAGAAGAACGGCCAGAGTTTTGGACCCGTATGCATTTCATGTGCATAGCGTCCGCCCTGATACCACTCACTCCGATCAGGGGCTCTCCTCACAGCCACATCAAGGGCCATCTGGCACAGCGGCCATTGCCGGGAGTTCTGATGCTCCAGGATGACGAGCAACCACTCCAAGGCATGCATGAGGTGGTCACAGCTCAGGTATCAGAAGTGTGATCCCTGTGTGTTCAGGGGGCTCAACCAAAAGGGTACATAGCGACCCCACCACACAGGCTGGCTACTGTGCTGGCTATGCACCCTAGCATCAGACAACTACGTGAAAGAAGAGGTGGAATGTACTACGAGGGCGCACGTCAGAGACACTAGGTAAGGTGCTCTTCCCCAAATGGCTCACACTACGGAGGAAATATTTTGTAATGGAGGTCAAAGCCCAGAGGGGGACCAAGGAATGCCAAAAGAAGGAGATGATTACGCAACAAAGCCGAATTGTAAAACCAACAGAACCAGGAGGATAGTGGGGGCCAACATAAGCAAGGACACCAAGAGAGGGAGAGGAGAGGGGGACGGGAAAGGAGCAAGGAGGGGAAGGGGAAGGGGAAGGGGAAGGGGAAGGAAATGCAGCCCTGGAGAGAAAGAAGGCTGCAATAGCTCGGGGCCCCGTGCTTGCCACACACGTATCCACAAAAGAGTTGTGGACTCCCTGGGGGAGGGAGAGGGAGGGAGAGGGAGAGAGAGAGAGAGAGAGAGAGAGAGAGAGAGAGAGAGAGAGAGAGGAGATGGGAAGGTTTCAACGGGAGTAGGACTCGTTATGAATAGAAATGTAGGGCAGAGAGTGTGTTATTATGAATAGTTCAGTGATAGCGTTGTTTTTATCAGACTCTACAGGAAACCAACACCGACAATGATAGTTCAGGTATACATGCCGGTGAAGAGATAAAGTATATGAGGATACTGAAAGGGTAACAGTACGTAAAGAGAAATGAAAATCTGAGTCATGGGTGACTGGAATGCAATTCTAGGGGAAGGAGCAGCAGAAATGGCTACAGGAGAATATGGGTTTAGGACAATGAATGGGAGAGGAGAAAGACTAATTGAGTTCTGTAATGAATTTCAGCCAGTAAAAGCAAATACTCTGTTCGAGAATCACAAGAGAAGAAAATATACTTGGAAAAAGCCGGGTGATACGGGAAGGTTTCAGTTATATTACATCATTGTCAGACAGATTACGGAATCAGATACTGGGTTCTAAGGCGTACCTAGGAGCAGATATAGACTCGAATCATAATTTAGTAGTGGTACAGAGTAGGCTGAAGTTTAAGAAATTAGTGACCAAGGATCAATACTCAAAGAAATAGGATACAGAAGTACTAAGGAATGACGAAATATACTTTAAGTTCTCTAAGGCGATAGGCACAGCAATAAGGAATAGCTCTGTAGGCAGTACAACTGAAGAGCGACATCTCTAAAAAAGGCAATCACAGAAGTTGCAATGAAGAAAATAGCTACAAAGAAGGTATCTGCGAAGAAACAGTGGGTAACAGAAAAAAATACTTCAGTTCATCGATGAAAGAAGAAAGTACAATAATTTTCACGGAAATTCAGGAATACAGAAATAAAAGTCGCTGAGGAATGAAATAAATAGGAAGTGCAGGAAAGCTAAGACGAAATGGCCGCATAAAAAATGTGAACAAATTAAACAAATTATCGTCGGAAGGATTGACTGAGCATATAGGGAAGTCAAACCAACTTTCGGTGAAATGAAAAGCAAGGGTGATAGCATTAAGGGTGCAACGGGAATTCCACTGTTAAATGCAGAGGACAGAGGGGATAGGTGGAAAGAGTACTTTGAAAGCCTCTATGAAGGGAAAGATTTGTCTGGTGTGATAGAAGAAGAAACAGGAGTCGATTTAGAAGAGATAGGGGATTCACTATTAGAATCAGAATTTAACAAAGCTTTGGAGGACGTACGATCAAAAATAAAGCAGAAGGGATGTATAACATTCCATCAGAATTTCTAAAATAATTGGGGGAAGTCGCAACAAAACGACTATTCACGTGTGTAGGATGTATGAGACTGGCGACATACCATCTGACTTCCGGAAAAATATCATTCCCACAATTACGAAGACTGCAAGAGATCACAAGTGCCAGAATTTTACAATCAGCTTAATAGCTCATGCGCCCAAGTTGCTGACAAGAATAATAAACAGAAGAATGGAAAAGAAAATTGACGATGTGTGTGACGACGATCAATTTGGCTTTAGGAAAGGTGAAAGCACCCGATAGCCAATTCTGACATTGCGATTGATAATGAATGCAAAACCAAAGAAAAAACACGATACGTTCATAGAATTCGTCGACCTGTAAAAAGCGTTCGACAATGTAAAATGATGCAAGATGTTCGAAATTCTGAGAAAAATAGGACTAAGCTGTAGGGAGAGAAGGGTAACATACAGTATGTACAAGAGACAAGAGAGAATAATAAGAGTGGACGACCAAAACGAAGTGCTCGTATTAAAAAGCGGGAGACAAGGACGTAGCCTTTCGCCCCTACTGTTCAATCTGTACATCGCAGAAGCCATGACGGAAACAAAAAGGAAGGATATCAATGATACGATTCGCTGATGACATTGCTATCGTGATTGAAACTCAAGAAGAATCACATGATCTGTTGAATGGAATGAATAACGAGTACAGAGTATGGATTTAGAGCAAATCGAAGAAAGACAAAAATAATGAGAAGTAGCAGATATGAGAACAGCGAGGAACATTATATCAGGATAGATACTCAAAAACTAGATGAAGTTGAGGGATTCTACTGCCTAAGCAGCAAAATAACCAATGACGAACGGAACAAGGAGGGCATCGAAAGCAAAATAGCAATGGCAAAGAGGGCATTCTTGGCCAAGAGATGTCTACTTGTTTCAAACATAGGCCTTATTTTGAGGACGAAATCTCTGAGAATTTACGTTTGGAGCACAGCATTGTATGGTAGTGAAATATGCATGGACTGTGGTAAAACAGGAACAGAAGAGAATCGAAGCATTTGAGATGTGGAGCTATGGACGAATGCTGAAAATTAGGTGGACTGAAAGGTTAAGGAACGAGGCGGTTTTGCGCCGAATCAGAGAGGAAAGGAATATGTGGAAAACACTTATAAGAAGAGACAGGATGATAGGACATCTGTTAAAGACATCAGGGAATGACTTCCATGGTACTAGAGTGAGCTGTAGAGGGCAAAAACTGTAGGGGAAGACAGATATTAGAATACATCCAGCAAATCTTCAAGGGCGTTGGTTGCAAGTGCTACTGTGATACGAAGAGGTTGGCACAGGACGGGAATTCGTGGCCGGCCACATCAAACCAGCCATAAGACTGATGCCTAAAGAAAAAAATGCCTGCGTTTCAGGCAGGATTCCCCATTTCGTTCGATGATGAGGTGCTATTCAAATCCAGTTGGAGGGACTCTGCAATGATGTTATTTTAGTGGGAGTACCAAGTGGGCTTAGGCGCGAATGGGAATTTGGATTGAGTAGAAATGCATACTAGTGTAGTCCGTGTTTTTTCCTCTCTATCAGATGCCACTGATGGATTACAAACCCGAAAACCTGTTTTGGCAAATAAATATTTCTAGTGCAGCTCATGGTGTATAGGTGTCTTGATAAATACCTGAAAGCTGCTGAGCACCAAGCATTCAACATTTTTTACAAGGTCTATTTCGTTTTAATGTGACGTAGCTCATCTGTGAAGGGAACCGTGTACAGAACACTATGTGTGTGTGCAAAAAAGGAATTTGCACCATTTTTCGGAGACTACATTACTACAGATCCCCCTCTCTCACTGTCGACCAAGTTCCAAAGTTCCAAGGTTGGGGAAGGGAGTACAGTGCTGAATGATCGTTTGTGGTAAAGACAGCCTTACCCCTCATCGCAAAAAAGGTAGTTGCTGCCCCAGGATACAGAGAGCTTAACATAGGTGTGAATAATGTACGGATCTGTTTCTGTGTATATATATATATATAACTGGATAGGCTGCCCGCACTATTTCTAGTGACCGAGCATAGATGCCGTGACCGAATACGTAGCACGTAACTTCAAACACGTTACACGTGTCATTATTCGTGTGGTGTCTGTCTCTCTCTCTCTCTCTCTCTCTCTCTCTCTCTCTCTGTGTAATCATGCAGCGCGAGGAAGCCAGTGCAGTAAGATGTAAGATTGAAACCAATGTTTACACATTGAAGAAACTGGAAGGTCTAAAAAGCCTAGTATGGAGTAAATTTCTGTTGGTTGTAGACGAAAACTGTGCGTCTACTGGGTACGTATCGTACATAAACTGCTCCACATTATCGTGTTTCCAGTCGGGAACCACTCATTTAAAGAAACACAGTTGCAAGAAACCTCACAAAGATACAGCTCCTTCACGGATATCGGCAGTAATAAAAAATAGTATTACAGCAAAGTGTGTTGCCATGTGTGCTACAGATATGAGACCTTTTAATGCTGTTTCCGGTGAAGGTTTCAGAGAACTAGGCCAAGAATTAGCACATCTAGGTGCGCATTATGGAGAAGTTAATGTGGCAGATGTCATGCCACATCCCTCTACTATAAGCAGACATGTCAAAGAACGAGCTGATGCAATACGAAACAGCATAATGCCTTCTGTTATTGCAGAAGTTCTTAATAAAATATGTGCTGCGACAGATGATATGTGGACTGGTTCGCAAAATCTGGTGCACTATTTAACGCTTACAACACATTACATTAACACAGATTGGTCTGTTGCGAACAATGTTTTATTTACAACAAAATTGCCGGGAGTTAAGAAGACGGGAGTAAATATTATGATAGAAATTGAAGAGAGGGTGGGTGACTGGGACATTTCGCCGGACATCTTGAAGTTTTTTTTTGTCTCCGACCAGGGCGCCAATGTAATAAAGGCTTTGGAAAATCACGAAAGGATTCCTTGTGCTGCTCATTGTATAAACACACACTTAGCCATAGTTTCGATGAAAACTTCTTGCTAAATCATGCCCCGAACATCGCATCAACAATAAATACTGCAAAATGCATTATAAGGTACATTAAGAGAAGTAGCCTCCGCTCGTCTTTGAAATCATCCTTGAAACTAGAGGCCTACACACGCTGGAACAGCTTATACACTATGCTGGAATCCTTACACACTATTATCATAGATCCTTCAAGTACTGTGTCATCACCACCCAGAAAGAGAGTTCGTTTCAAGGAATGAAGGAACAACAGATCATCCGCAGCAGATGAAGTAGATCTCTACATTTTAATGTACCCCGGAGATGACGTCTTAAAGTGGGGGAGCAGACATGAAACAGATCTGCCAGGCCTGGCTGCAGTTGCACGACGTATTTTATGTATCCCAGCAACAAGCGCACCTAGTGAAAGATGCTTTAGTAAAGCCGGCATGTTACTAACAAATCGCCACAGCCAATTAAATGCGGAACGCGTTAGTGATTTACTGCTGATAAACAATAACTATAATTTTGTTTCTGTTACAAACATGTGAAAAGTACGACAAGTCACGTCTGTAAATGTTTAATGTTCTTTGTATACTTTCTTTATAAAGATGGTTGTCTTCTAGATTACAGGGACAACACTTATTTAATATTTCCTATTAATGAAAGGAAAAATATATCTTCTGTTTGGAAATGAGACTCGTCTTCTATCCACGATTGTATTGAAATATCATTTTACTTCCCAATTACTTTACTTTTGTATTAAAAGAGAGAGAGAGAGACAGAGATAAATACAGAGTGTGTGTGTGTGTGTGTGTGTGTGTGTGTGTGTGAGTGAGGCGTTGGATTTGCACAGTACGGTGCAGCGAGCCGGGGCGAGGCGAGATGAGAAGTCAGCGGTGACCGGTTATGCTCGGTTATCCGCGTGTTCGGAATCCGGACAACAGACATGGGGCGAGTACGTGACCGAGTCGAGTCGTGTGGGGCCGGACACGAGCGGCTCGGTCCCCCCTGTCAACAGGCGAGCTGTGACCGGTCAAATATTGAGCGTTGCAGCACTATTATATATATAATTTCGGTAATTGGCTAGTGCTCATGAGACGAGCCTTATTCATTAAATGACAGGAATTTTATTATAGTGTAAGGAAATTCTAACAGAAAGAAAGTTCAACATTCAGCAGAGTATCGACTTGCAGATTATCGTTGTTCGCGCTGGGCGCACGATTTGAGTCACAGCATTCATGAGATGCTGAAGTGGTGGAGTATGTGTCATGGCACAACGAGAAAATTACTGTTCAGCTAGGATTCTCGATATTTATGATTCGTGCGAGATCTTTTGCTTCATTTTATTTATTTTTTGGCTTAGTTAAATTATCAGTATGAAGAAATTTTTTGAAGGTCGTCATGGCACAGGTATTTTCAGACTATTTTTGGTTATAGATTTTTATGCAATGAACTACAGAATAAATATGTAGTCTGTTGAAATATACGGTCGTCATTGTCCGCTTCATCGTCGGATCCTGACAATTTTTAAAGTACCTTTAAAATCAATAGAATTATATTCAACAAGTAGAGACTGTGGTCGTTACAGTTTACCAAAGGGTAAAGCAGAGTTGGAATTGGAGAAGAGGATTTATGTGAGACTGCCATTTCAGATGGAATGTTACATAGTTACTTACCCGAAAAAATCAAATGGTTCAAATGGCTCTGAGCACTATGTGACTTAACTTCTGAGGTCATCAGTCGCCTCGAACTTAGAACTAATTAAACCTAACTAACCTAAGGACATCACACACATCCATGCCCAAGGCAGGATCCGAACCTGCGACCGTAGCGGTCGCTCGGCTCCAGACTGTAGCGCCTAGAACCGCACGGCCACTCCGGCCGGACTTCCTTACCCGAAAGTTAGCTTTAGCACGACAGTGCTCTGTTAGGTGTGGTCCTATTGCTAAGGAAGGAGGGGGGGGGGGCATTCCACTGCATTCACATCACTTTTCTGCTGTTTTACCCTATCATTTTTAGAGGGACCTTAAGTTTGGCGGCGGCTCTGAATAAATACTTACGCGATTTTGGCTGTCTTTAGTAAGTAAATCAGATCGCTCTTCCCTGGTCTTCTCAAAATGTGAAATTTCACATTAACCCTAGCAATACCAAGACAGTTTCTATAACGCGCATCACCGGGGGAGGGGATTTGTGTCGACCCGAAAAAGAAACCAAATTCGTTAACTGTTGTTGAATTACATTACCAAAATAATTTTTTTTGAAAGGTACTGATGTGTAAGTATGGTCCAGAACCTGAAAATACCTCTTAGCACGCTCTTAACAATATAAAGGCAATTTCAATAACGTGTAGGTCTTACTAGCAACTTCGTGCTCACAAAAAAGTTTTTTACAAGCTGGGCCACCATCACCACCCACCTCTCGTGACCCCTTGGTATTGCGAACAAATCATTACTAGAGATGAAATGAAGTGATAGATGAAAGAAGAAATCCTACGGCCTACTGAAGACTAGAATATGGATCTTTGTATTTTTAGCCTGACTAGCCGTCACCGAAACATGCGCCTGTGTCTACAGTTTTATAGCTGCTTGATTAAATATGTCTGTACGAAACGTTCCCCGTTTTCTGTTAACGCTGTCAGTTTCTTCATTGCAATCACTGTCACCACATCCGCTGTTTGGGACCACATCCTGCCAACATCTGGGCTTGTTTCCTCTGTCAGCAACTCTACATAGGCGCTACTCTTTTTGTACTATGTTACGTTGTCAATACCGTGAGATAAAAACTCAACGGAGTACGAAACACTACTTGGCGAAGAACGGGAACTTTAGTCAGATACTCAATGTTGTATCTAAGTGTACCGTCTCCAGGGGTTTCCACTCTCTTTGAAGCTGGGTGTAAATTAGACCTGAATCTTTGCTTTCGCCGTTCCCAACAGATGGCAGTAGCGGCAAGTGGTGGTGCAGGTGCGTCAACGTACGAGCCCCAACCCCACTATTTGCGGGAAACTAATTTTCTGCTTAAACATGAAGAAATCTGCGGTTGAGGCTCATAAAATGCTGGGTAAGACCTCTGGTGAGGAACCTGTTAATGAAGGAACGTGCAGAGAATGGGTTCAGCACTTCAAGAACTGCGATCTTCATGTCTAAGGGCGGAATGGCGGTGAAAGAACGTTTCTAAAACTACTGAAACCGACGGAACCATCACAGGAGATCGTTGTCAAAGAAACTGGTGCATCTGAGCCAAGCACTGAAAGACAAACGGCTACAGTCCACCGATAGACATGAGAAGGTGATTTTTCAGCATGACAATGTTCGACCCCATGTCGCAAAAATCGTCAGAACGTACTTGGAGACGTTCAAACGACAAGTCCTAGCTTACCCGCCGTGTTGTCCAGACATTGCTCACTCTAACCACTACCTTTTTCGATCAATGGCACACAGCCTAGTTATCTCAAATTTCCTGTCACATGAACAAGTGCATAATTTGATCGATTCGTGCATCTGCTCAAAAGACGTCCAGTTCTTCCACCGTGGTATTCGTATGCTACCCGAAAGCTAATCGTAAATGTTTAAGTTCTTCGCAATAAATCGTCTAACTTCGAGAAAAACGGTGGAGGCAAAGTTGTAGATCTAATATACGAAGATGTTCAGTATCTTACGCCACCAAACAACTTCTTTCCATTAAATGACATAAGATGTAATTTGTGTATCACAACAAGAACAACAGCGATTCACAACCTACAACAACCTACTACATATTTCACCATTCTGCTATCAAAATGCAAACTCCAGGACAAATGAAGTTCACGAATTAAAAAGCCTGTATATCTTAATTCTCCCTTTTTTCGATCACTAGAATTTTAGAACAATTATAATTAGTGATATTTAGAGAAACCGATCTGGTGAATCCAGGTGATGAGGGAAAGCAACTGTCCATGTGGACAAGAGCAGCGATCTGAAGTCCTGCTGTGAAATAGACATTTGTGAATTTCTCAGTTATATGTGCAATTACGGTCTGTTGTCGTTGAACGGTATTCTTTTAAGTGGATCATCCTATCTGACAAGGGAACCTCCCCATCGCACCCCCCTCAGATTTAGTTATAAGTTGGCACAGTGGATAGGCCTTGAAAAACTGAACACAGATCAATCGAGAAAACAGGAAGAAGTTATGTGGAAGTATGAAAAAAAATAAGCAAAATATACAAACTGAGTAGTCCATGCCAAGATAGGCAACATCTCTGAGAATTTGCGCTCATGAGCGCCGTGGTCCCGTGGTTAGCGTGAGCAACTGCAGTAGGAGAGGTCCTTGGATCAAGTCTTCCCTCGAGTGAAAATTTTAATTTTTTATTTTCAGACAATTATTATCTGTCCGTTCGTTCATTGACGTCTCTGTTCACTGTAACAAGTTTAGTGTCTGTGTTTTGCGACCGCACCGCTAAACCGTTTGATTAGTAGACGAAAGGACGTGCCTATCCAATGGGAACCGAAAAAGTTTGATCGCAAGGTCACACGTCAACCGATTCCTCCACAGGAAAACACGTCTGATATATTCTATACGACACTGGTGATGGCATGTGCGTCACATGACAGGAATATGTTGTCGACCCACCTAACTTGTACACTTGGCGAATGGGTAAAAAGATTCTTCTACCTTGCCCGATTTAGGTTTTCTTGTGGATGTGATAATCACTCCAAAAAAGTGATCGCATCGGACGGACAGATAATTGTCTGAAAACAAAAAATTAATATTTTCACTCGAGGGTAGATTTGAACCAAGGACCTCTCGTTCTGCAGCTGCTCACACTAACCACGGGACCACGGCGCCCGCGTGCTTCGGTTGTCCTTGATGTTGTATATCATATGCATAGACTATTCAGTTTGTATATTTTGCTTATTTTTTTGATACTTCCACACAATTTCTTCCTGTTTTCTCGATTGATCTGTGTTCAGTTCTTCAAGGCCTATCCACTGTGCCAACTTATAACTAAATCTGAGAGGGGTGCGATGGGGAGGTTCCCTTGTGAGTGTAACATACAGATAAATATAATAAGACAAAAATTTACGATTTGGTTCACATTGTTTTTCAGGACAAACGGTACGAGACATGCACCGCCGTTTCTTTTAAGGAGCTCGCGTCACTGAAGCACCTTGCATTATGCAACACTGCGACAATATACTCAAGTTGTAGAAAGATATGTAATTAAGATAAATATGATATTAAATGGAAGAATTACAGTGAACAGCTGAAGTACAAACAATAAGTTTAATATAAATCGATATCTAATGTTTCTGTAATAGTTTCAACACCGTTCATTTTAATCTCGTTCTTTCAAAATCATTTTGTATTAGGCCTACTGATCGGATACGGTAATGCTTTCCATGGTTCTTCGTAAACAGTATTGCTGCAGTTTTCGTAAGGTTTAGGGCGATTTTATTGTTCTTTGCCCGTTGTTCGGTGACAAGTTGTAGCTGCATCCTGTTGACAAGTTGTTCGATGTTCCTCCCAGATGTTAGGAAGGCCGTGTCACTGGCGTACAAACTGGCGGTGACGTGCTGAATGGTGGGAATGTCGTTAATATACAAATTAAACAGGCATGGTGATATCATCGCTCCCTGTGGGGTGTCAGGTAAGACAGTTTTCAGTGACGATTTCTTCCTATCTATTTGTACAAACAGACGCCTATCCTGCAGAACGCTATCAATCAGCTCTATGTAACAGTCGGGGAGACGGGTTTGATCGACTAGTGTGACTATAAGCTTGTCACGCCACACCTGATCATATGCCTTTTGATATCTAGGAAAACTCCAACTGTGGAGTTCCGACTATTCATGTTGAGTTGTATGGACTGACGCGAAGCATCTGAAGCTCCGCCGATAACCGTGGCTGGAAGCCAAACTGTTCATGGCGGATATTATTTTCTTCCAGATAGTCTTTGAGACGCTGTAGTAGCACCCGTCCCAGTATTTTGCAGATTGTGGGCAACAGACTAATCGGGTGGTAGCTGTCTGGCAACGTTGGGTTTTTTCCTCTTTTGGGAATAGGAATCGTCTTCACCGTCTTCCAGTCTGCAGGGAAGTAGCCGTTGAGTAAGCAGCTCTTGATAATTCGAGTTAAGAAAACGATGGCCTTCCTCGGAAGATGCTTAATATCGGCGTTGGTCACAGAGTCCTTGCCGGGCGCCGAGTTGTTCGTCTTCCTGATGAGTTTTATAATTTCAGCGGGAGTACTAAGAACAGGCCTCTTGTGTGGGGAGCTGGCGAAAGTTGGCTATTCGCTATCTGATACGGCCCTCTTCCCTTGCATACTCTGCATCCTATGGGGGCGGAGCGGTCAAGCGGTTTTCATTTACATCGGCATACAATTCAGCTTGGCCAAGAGAGTAGTTTAAGAGGCCATCGGGCCTCGTATTGCTCTCTTTGGTGGTCTCGGTTGGCGTAGTGCCCTGACAAGTTGCCACTCTTCCCTAATCTGTAGAAACATTTCGTCCATCTGTTTCCCAGAGGTCTTGCCGCCATTCTTCAGCTCGGCGGCGTAGCCGTCTATCTTCTTGATTTCTATATCGTTGCCATCGTTTTCTTTGAGTATTCAGGCGATGCTTGAAGTCGGTGAGATGAGGAGGCAATGTTTCAAATCGATGCTCATGACGAAACGTATCAGTCGCTGCACATCTTGTTGCCTGTTGGATTTTAGCTGTCAAAGTTGCCACAGCGATGTCAATTTCCGGAATTGTAGAGACTGCTTGGGTCGATCAGACATTGTTAAGGTATGTCGCAAAGAGATCCCAGGTGACAGATCTGGAGATAGGAGGAGGTATTGGGCGGCCGCCACCCTCGAGAAGTTCTCGTGCTAGTTTCTGTAACGGGTGGTTGTGATTTTGGGACAATGGAAGGAAAGCTGTACGATCCATTACGGCCATGAGGTCAAGATGGCAACCATCCTGTGCTTTGTTATTACACTTTTCAAGCAGTGCTCGTCACTACTCATAACCCTTATATTTCAATGTTCCACAGACACTCATCACTGACGTAACAGCGTGTGTTAAACTGATCGAAATTGCTACAGGGTTATTCTTTTAATTATAACTTTGAAGTTTATTAGTTTATTTATATTGCAATTTCTGTTCTCGAGGTCAGATCTTACTACATTGTACGAACACCTTCAATCCCGATATTGGAGCGATGGACGTGGACGAGGCATAATGGTACTTACATTCGTTCGACTACTTCATTTGCTTGCTCTTGGCTAATTGAGCTTGACTGACATCTTTCCAGACGCTCAACGACCAAGTGCTGGGCCTACATGCGTGCCATCCGTTTCGAATCTATCACATATTGATGGTACAATGCTCGACGCATCTTCCGAAATTTAGTTCAATTTTTTAAATGATGCCATCTTCAGTTTGAATCTGTCCATTCTTCTTGCAGGCTGCTGTTTTTCAAAAGAGTACGATGTATACATGCACAAGTTTTGTAGGAGTTAGAATATCTATTGTGTGCGTAAATGTAGGTGAATCAGCGAATGCACTATTACACCACTGTTACCATTACGTTGTGTCGATCCATTCCGCCGTTGGGCTGGAAGGATTGGTGACACAGAGCAGCTCGTAACATTTATACTTGAATCGAAGGAACAGTTACTGGAACTGTGACGAAAGGCACTTCTTCATAAGCAGTTCACAAAAATACATTATTATACGTGGCTGATGTGGTACTTTGAACTGTGGAAGGACAATAAACGTAAAGCACAGATGATTCATCTCTTCTTCCCACCTGTAGCGTAAGATTTCGTACACGAAGAGGATACCACATCTCCACGCGACGAACGAATAAGGAAAGACAGTGCGTGAGAAATTCAAGTGCCTGCTACACGAGCGCCTTCTGCGACCGGTGTTATTACGAACGACTGCGTGAAAAAGGAGAAGCGCTGGCGAGGTCAGAGCTAGCTGGAGCGCCGTATTTGGAGGTCCACAAACCTCAGACGCGGCGGTAGCTTGTGTACCTGTGGAACAAACTGACCGTCTCAGTAAATGGAAGGAAAATGTGCCATTCTTAGGGCAGTACTAATGGAATAAGATAATATCCGAAATAAGAATAAAATGGTAAGGTACTTGGTACAAAGTTAACTTTTTATATCTCTTGGGCTAGATAGTTCGGTTCGTATTGTGTGTGTGTGTGTGTGTGTGTGTGTGTGTGTGTGTGTGTGTGTGTGTGTCAACTATACGCTGTACACAGATACACTTCCCTCGCCCGATTTGAAGAAAGAGTGTCTAATAGCTACCAGTAGATTATTCAGATTATCGCTATTAATGTATTTAAATAGAAACAGATATGCACTTTTATAAAAATTACGTCAATGGGTTCATGTGTAACCTATTTCTAAGCCTCTACGAAGAATAAAAATGGTTCAAATGGCTCTGAGCACTATGCGACTTAACTTCGGAGGTCATCAGTCGCCTAGAACGTAGAACTAATTAAACCTAACTAACCTAAGGACATCACACACATCCATGCCCGAGGCAGGATTCGAACCTGCGACCGTAGCGGTCGCTCGGTTCCAGACTGCAGCGCCTAGAACCGCACGACCACTCCGGACGGCACGAAGAATACGAAAGAGATGTTAGAAATGGGGATGGTACAGAGAGTTACGTGAAATCGGGAAGAGATAATTGGTAAACATTTTTAAAAAGGGAACCGTAAAAGGAAGACTTAACACTTTCTTTTTCTTAAAATTACACCAAAACTACATTATTTTGTAAACTTTTTGTAGGTTAATAAGTGTCACAGATCATACAAATCATATCAAGTATTTTATATCTTTCATTTATTTTATTTTTTCAGTATTCAAAGCCACACACTGGTTGTGCCCTCGTTGAACATGAAATTATTCTCTGCATGTCCTAGCATCTGTTGTTGCACGACACTCTTATCATAGGTAAGAACCTATTTTGTTGGGCATGAAAGCAGTTTTTACAGTAACTTTACTAATACTGGGGAGTATTCCGTATTCCCTCCAGCGACATACATATGCACACAGATGAGATGCCTTGTCTCGCGGCAGAGTAACGCGGAAACCTGCCACGGGTGGGGCGCGGAGCGTAATACGGGCAGACCCACTGACCCACGTGTTTACTAGTACTTGCCGGCGGCAATAGGTCGGGCGGTCGGGCCACTTAGTTCTCGCGCTGAGATCGGCCAACGCGGACTCTGCTTTCGCATCGCGCGGTGCTCATGGTTCCCCGTGGTAGTTTCCATCAGTCGCACTTGTGCTCTCGCCTTGCTAGACTCAGTGGTGTAGAGATTCTCTGCTCCCCGTGGTTTGACCCGCACGTCGAGTTCTCTCCCTTTCTGGTTTCAGCTCCCAATTTCCCAGTAGTGCATACACCGTCGACAACAATAGACACGTCTGTGTCAACAGAACGGTTTGTCATGCCAGTGCAGATACAAAAGACTGTTTTTATTATTTCCTTGGATAGCATAAAATATTTACACCTTTATGATTTCATCATGTTATTATGGAAAATGTGTTAGATTATTAAATACAAAAATTGCAAATCACGAAATTAGGAACCGACTTCACTAACATTACTGAAGATATCAAATATTATATACAAAATAACAGTTGTAAACCCTTGCGCAAAAAAAAAGGCTCTGAGCACTATGGAAGTTAACGTCTTAGGTCATCAGTCCCCTAGAACTTAGAACTACTTAAACCTAACTAACCTAAGGACATCACACACATCCATGCCCAAGGCAGGATTCGAACCTACGACCGTAGCAGTCCCGCGGTTCCGGACTGAAGCGCCTAGAACCGCACGGCCGCCGCGGCCGGCTAAACCCTTGCAGGAAAGAATGATTTAAGAGATCATAACCATCAAATGCAACACCAGAAGGCAGGGGGGCTACTGTTTTCTCTCGCCTTACCCACAGAAATGGAAAGAATAACTGCAATTAATAATAAGATATTAATATTAAACATGATTACATACAAGCTAATAAATAGGTAAACAAGTTTAATTGAATGTAGTTGATGAACAATGAGATAAAAAATGGCACTTGTAAGGTGCCTCTTATGTGAGGAAGACATTTTTACCAGTTTTAATAAATTATTGTCTCTTATTGATGTATTCACGATAGTTAGTAAGTGCTGTTGTCCGTAGCCGGCCATAAGTCGGAGAGCATTTCCCACGCTGGCTGGCTAGGTGACGAAACGACCATATCTCGCGTGTAGTGGGGTGGGGCTCGGCGCTGGACTCGGCAACAAGCGTCAGCCTGGGAAATATACATGACGGGAAGTACCGCCATCTCGGCGCCAAAGTCACCGATTTTGTTTATTTATATTTAATAATTAAAGTCATTTATGACAACATGAATACTAGGAGCAGCCTCTGGATGTTTAAAACTATTTATCATAATTTTGCCTCGTTAAAATTCACACCCGTTCATTAACAAATGCATATCTTAGTAAGTACGAACTTGATCGGAAATCCACGAACTGTGACGAAACTAGTAAGAGATACGGACTGCGCGCCGAAGTCGGCAGTCGGCGTTAAGAGCACTTCCTGTCTTGTTCGATGGTAGCCATGCTCTCCGTTACGAGTAATTTGTGACATGAATGTTTCATTATTGATCTAATAGGACAAAGTGATGCTACGGCATTCTGAATGTTAATTTCGAGTAGATAGATACACCAAAGTTGATCGACAGCAATTTTAGATAATTAGCTTCCATCGACAGAGACATCCAATGCGCCAATGAAGAATCTGCACGGGACGACATTTACGAGAGCTGCACCGCGCACAGGTAGGAGGAAATCCGACGACACGACCCACCAAGGCGGATCAAGGAAGGTTCGACTTACACTCGCAAATTCCGGGTGGAAATGCTGACCAGTCATACTGTACGCCACATATACCACCCTCTACGGACTCGCGGCTAAGCTAAGTAATAACAGTATCAGTTTAGAAGCGAGAGAATCTTGCACACTGCACACAACGGCTGAGAAAATATTGTAACTGATCAGCTTATCTGTCAGAGCACAGATGTCAGCAAGGATGCCAATGTTCAGTCACCTCGCGGGAGACAAACCATCAAATTTTGTTTACTTACGACATTAAGGAACAAACAATATACTTAGTCTTTCAGTACAATTAATTCAAAACTGCACTTTGCCAATAAAGGCTCGTTTACGATGTTTTATATGAACTGTTTCATACAGTACGTAAATATTTTCACACTTAGAAAAAATTGTTTCGGGGGAAGAACTTTTTTTCGTGTTTTACATAATACATAACGTCGTAGTACATAACATCATTTTGACACTTTAGTTTGAAGGAACTGATTATTTGCTATTTTAGAATCAAGAGCTATTGGTTATCACGATAATAGAGGACAATATCCGCCGATCAGTTAAAATGTTTCCCCTCTACGGGAAAACACGAACATAGTGAAATTATGATTGCAGGTCGTAGACACATGAACGACGACATATGGAAGTCTGGGTCTGACTGATGTGTCCTCTAAGGGCCGTAGTCATTAAGGCGATCGCTCGCGACAAGCGGGAAATCTGGGTTCGAGTCCCAGTCGTCATTCCATTATACAGCTGGAGGTTGTTCACATTCGCAACTGCGAATACATTTCATGCAGTGAGTCACAGGTGCTAAATTATTGTTCAAAGTCACCTCGTCATTCAAAGACACCACATTTTATGGAAGCCAAAAGTAAACGTGTAACAATTGCTATCTTAACTGAAAGTTTATTCATAAATTTCGTATCCAAGAGACGAACTAGGAGGATTTGTATGGGAGGGGTTGCATTTATCATTAGTTTTCGAAAACAAAGCAGTATTTCTCACAAAATCAAATTTTGAGAAATTTGTTTATTAATCAACAAACATGCAAATACTTGCAGTTCATAATAGGTACCTACTACGTAGGACTCAGAGTAATTTGTGTGAAAATTATATTTCTTTCTTCTCAGACAGGTAACGTTTAGGTACAACGAAATACTTCCTGAACTCACATTTTTTTTTTTTTTTTGAAATTTTTGACATTGGCTGGTAACATTACATAAAGATAGCGAAGTGGAAGCTTTAAGCTTTCAGAACCGAAGGCAGTCTGGCATTTTCAGTTGCTAAGAGAATGGCGGCGAAAAGTGAAATATCTGAGAGTTTACAGCACTTGGGTCTAGGTACACCTGCTGCAATTCAGTATCCGTGTTCTGGTATTCTTCAGACTGATGCCGAACTGATTCTTCTGTATGTATGGTGGCGCAGGGTGCGAGTTTGCTTGGTGAAAACCGTTCTTTCCCTGGGGGCAGGGAGGGAAGAGGGAATGCCAGCAACCGCCTTTCCCTGCCTTTCGTTGCATACGACTTTGTTTCTCATATTGTTACCTGAGAAAGTAACTATTTCTCTGGTGTAGTTTTGCGTTGTTAGCTGGGTAGCACGCAGTCACACGTTGTACGGTTTAGCACTGTACAGAATGTGTATTTCTCATTTAAGCGAAATTCTGTTGTCCGACAATAGGTGAGCGGAGTGAAATGTAAAGAAAAGCTGCAAGGGGTAAACTGAAGTATATTTCTGTGGCGTCACAAGTCAAACAGTTATTTTGTAATACTGCGGCAATATCTTTACGAACTTTACAAATGTGCATTCTTGTGCATCTAAATTCCAGGCGTAAAATTTCCGCTGCTACGAGTGAAACACCTCATTCATTCATTCATTCATTTCCGTGGATACAATGAAGAACGAGAACCTTCAGGAATATGCAACAAGGAAACGTATTCACTAAGAAAAGACAATTAAATCACTGAAATATAATCTGTATACTTTATTAACAACAGAATATCGTTACAGTGCTTAATAGTGTTCATACTGAAGATAATTACCTTCGACAAATTAGGGAGAACGATGCTACGGAAAGTAAAAAGCTGCTGCCTCCTCAGACACACTAAATAATTGCAATCTCTCTCTTAATTGTAGCTTCGTATTTACTTTATTTCTCTGTTGCTTTTCGAACAAAATAGTTACGTACATGCTGACTGATTTCCAGCAATAGAGCGACAAATAATATGAATCAATTACTGGTGCCTTTTTGCACGCTAATTGTTACAGGTGCCAGCCACAAGGTAACCATTCAACATGTTAGTGAGTGGGAAGCAACGAACGGTTTTAGGTATTAAAAAGCTTCCATAGAAGAGTATTTTGAAAATTTTCGCTGCCAGAAAACTAGTAAATAACTGCAGTTGTGTTTTAGCAACACAAACAATACGCACTGTTGCCCAAATCAAACTCCTTTTCATCACGGTTCAAGATTTCAAGATGAACGACTATGTACAGCTTCTGTTTTCAGAATTTAACTGGAAGTGAAAGTAACACACACACACACACACACACACACACACACACACACACACACACACACACACACACACAGAGAGAGAGAGAGAGAGAGAGAGAGAGACAGACAGAAGAGAAGTCTAACCGTGCTGGAGGGAGTCCAAACATAACAAGACATTGAAATTATAGCCAGACTCTTCCAGCAGTCCTCTAAAATAATTTACAATTCGTGGTGGAGGTGGTACAGGATGCATGTGTACTATAATATCTCATCCCACCCTACTGTTGAAGGGTGTGTCATACTACAGCGCTAGTGGAGGATATAAATACATGTGCTAACGACAGTGTAGCGTCTGAACGGTGTGTATAACAACTGCTGTTGACAGGCTAATTTCTAAGACGCACGAAAGTGTGCGCGCACAGCGATAAAAAATAGGAAACAAATACTTTGAACCAGTTACATGGAAAAAATTTAGCGGTATGGCGGCATCCGCATCGGAGAATCCTTTTACGGTATTATTTGACATCATTAATCTGTGTGGAAGGCTCTAATAGACCCAGTCCCACATCGAAGGGGACTATATTCCTCTCCGAGGATTGAATTATCAAATTAATTTTAGATATTATTTAATGCTTGAGCTAAGCAATATGTGTATCTGTCGATTTTGGTTAAACAATTGTCTAACTTTGAGTCACTATTCACACTCTTACTGAAGTATGCCTCACGCAGGAGTGTGCTGCAAGAATAACATGTACTGTCCACTGCCTAATCTCTTGGAGACAACTATTTAAAGAATGTTGCTTACTAACAGCGTCATTATACACTTTATAAGAAAAGTAGGCTGTTTAGGTTTTTATGTTGGTAACGCCACGCAGAGCTCTGTATGAAAATCACTGACCGTGCTGTGTCCAGTCTGTGGCTGGTTGGCATTGTTGAAACATTCGCTTGTGTAGTGTTGGGCAGTTGGATGTTAACAGCGCGTAGCATTGCGCAGGTGATTCACGAAAGGTATAGGTTATCGTTAGTCAGGGCCATTCTTCTGTAGGGATTATTGAAAGTCAGATTGCATTGCGCTAAAAATATTGTGTGTCAGTTTTGTGATGATCAGAATAAGTAAAGAGAGAAATGTCTGCGAACGTTCAGTTTTGCTCAGCTGTTTGAAAATCAGATAACGTAAGAGGTTTACCATCACAGTAAGTCATAATTTTTCTTAGGGGACGTTACAAAAGGTGGTTGTGAAGAATTAAGTCAAAACTGGTAAATGATAGTACCAATCATAAACATAACACGACCAACAAAAATAGCTCCTCGACCTGCAGCTTGACCTTACTCTTTCACTAAGAGGACAAGATAGTATAGATGTAAAACCATAAAATTGTTTTAAGATCTTCCTAGTGAATCGATGGTTCCAGCATACAATAAATACAGTTTTAAAAAACTAAAATCTTTTTTGCTTCTTAACGACGTTTACTCTACAGATGAATTTCTGAGTAGATAATATTTACATGTGGTTAGGTTAGATTCTTTAAGTTTTATTGTAGATAATTAAGCATTAAGAACAGATCAATTACGTCATTGTCGAGCATATGGTGATGTTTCAATGGAGAAAACCTATCTTACTGTAAACTGCCTGACAATTCACATCACAACGAATTTAGCAAATACGATCCACAGAAAATTGTTGTTGTTGTGCTCTTCAGTCCTGAGACTGGTTTGATGCAGCTCCCCATGCTACTCTAACCTGTGCAAGCTGCTTCATCTCCCAGTACCTACTGCAACCTACATCCTTCTGAATCTGCTTAGTGTATTCATCTCTGGGTCTCCCTCTACGAGTTGTACCCTCCACGCTGCCCTCGAATACTAAATTGGTGATCCCTCGATGTCTCAGAACATGTCCTACCAACCAATCCCTTCTTCTAGTCAAGCTGTGCCACAAACTCTTTCTCCCCAATCCTATTCAATACCTCATTAGTTATGTGATCTACCCATCTAATCTTCAGCATTCTTCTGTAGCACCACATTTCGAAAGCTTCTATTCTCTTCTTGTCCAAACTATTTATCGTCCATGTTTCACTTCCATATATTGCTACACTCCATACAAATACTTTCAGAAACGACTTCCTGACAAATCTATACTCGATGTAATAAATTTCTCTTCTTCAGAAACGCTTTCCTTGCCATTGCCAGTCTGCATTTTATATCCTCTCTACTTCGACCATCATCAGTTATTTTGCTCCCCAAATAGAGAACTCCTTTACTACTTTCAGTGTCATTTCCTAATCTAATTCCGGCAGCATCACCCGACTTAATTCGACTACATTCCATTATCCTCCTTTTTCTTTTGTTGATGTTCATCTTATATCCTCCTTTCAAGACACTGTCTATTCCGTTCAACTGCTCCTCCAAGTCCTTTGCCGTCTCTGACAGAATTACAATGTCATCGGCGAACCTCAAAGTTTTTATTTCTTCTCCATGGATTTTAATACCTACTCCGAATTTTTCTTTTGTTTCCTTCACTGCTTGCTCAATATACAGATTGAATAGCATCAGGGAGAGGCTACAACCCTGTCTCACTCCCTTCCCAACCACTGCTTCCCTTTCATGTCCCTCCACTCTTATAACTGCCATCTGCATTCTGTACAAATTGTAAATAGCCTTTCGCTCCCTGTATTTTACCTCTGCCACCTTTAGAATTTGAAAGAGTATTCCAGTCAACATTGTCAAAAGCTTTCTCTAAGTCTACAAATGCTAGAAACGTAGGTTTGCCTTTCCTTACTCTTTCTTCTAAGATAAGGCATAAGGTCAGTATTGCCGCACGTGTTGCAACATTTCTACGGAATTCAAACTGATCTTCCCCGAGGTCGGCTTCTATCAGTTTTTCCATTCGTCTGTAAAGAATTCGCGTTGTATTTTGCAGTCGCGACTTAATCAACTGATAGTTCGGTACTTTTCAGATCTGTCAACACCTGCTTTCTTTGGTATTGGAATTATTATATTCTTCTTGAAGTCTGAGGGTATTTCGCCTGTCTCATACACTTTGCTCACCAGATGGTAGAGTTTTGTCAGGACTGGCTCTGCCAAGGCTGTCAGTACTTCTAATGGAATGTTGTCTACTCCCAGGGCCTTGTTTGGACTTAGGTCTTTCAGTGCTCTGTCAAACTCTTCATGCAGTATCATATCTCCCATTTCACCCTCGTTTACATCCTCTTCTATTTCCATAATATTGCCCTCAAGTACATCGTCATTGTGTAGACCCTCTATATACTCCTTCCACCATTCTGCTTTCCCTTCTTTGCTTAGAACTGGGTTTCCATCTGAGCTCTTGATATTCATGCAAGTAGTTCTCTTTTCTCCAAAGGTCTTTTTAATTTTCCTGTGGGCAGAATCTATCTTACCCCTAGTGAGATAAGCCTCTACATCCTCTAGCCATGCCTGCTTAGCCATTTTGTACTTCCTGTCGATCTCATTTTTGCGACGTTTGTATTCATTTTTGCCTGCTTCATTTACTGCATTTTTATATTTTCTCCTTTCATCAAGAAAATTAAATATTTCTTCTGTTACCCAAGGCTTTCTAGTAGCCCTCGTCTTTTTACCTACTTGATCCTCTGCTGCCTTCACTACTTCATCCATCAGAGCTACCCATTCTTCTTCTACTGTATTTCTTTCCTCCATTCCTGTCAACTGTTCCCTTATGCTCTCCCTGAAACTCTGTACAATCTCTGGTTTAGTCCGTTTATCCAGGTCCCATCTTCTTAAATTCCCACCTTTTTGCAGTTTCTTCAGTTTTAATCTACAGTTCATAACCAATAGATTGTGGTCAGAGTCCACATCTGCCCCTGGAAATGTCTTACAATCTAAAACCTGGTTCCTAAATCTCTGTCTTACCATGATATAACCTATCTGAAACCTTCTAGTATCACCAGGGTTCTTCCATGTCTACAACCTTCTTTCATGATTCTTGAACCAAGTGTTAGCTATGATTAAGTTATGCTCTGTGCAAAACTACCAGGTGGCTTCCTCTCTCATTTCCTAGCCCCAATCCATATTCACCTACTACGTTTCCTTCTCTTCCTTTTCCTACTATCGAATTCCAGTCACCTATGACTATTAAATTTTCATCTCCCTTCACTACCTGAATAATTTCTTTTATCTCATCATACATTTCTTCAATTTCTTCGTCATCTGCAGAGCTAGTTGGCATATAAACTTGTACCACTGTAGTAGGCGTGGGCTTCATGTTTATCTTGGCCACAATAATGCGTTCACTATGCTGTTTGTAGTAGCTTACCCTAAACTATTTTTTTATTTATTATTATACCTACTCCTGCATTACCCCTATTTGATTTTTTATTTATAACCCTGTATTCGCCTGAGCAAAGGTCTTGTTCCTCCTGCCACCGAACTTCAGTAATTCCTACTATATCTAACTTCAACCTATCCATTTCCATTTTTAAATTTTCTAAACTACCTGCCCGATTAAGGGATCTGATATTCCACGCTCCGATCCGTAGAACGCCGGTTTCCTTTTCCTGATAACGATGTCCTCTTGAGTAGTCCCCGCTCGGAGATCCGAATGGGGGACTATTTTACCTCCGGAATATTTTACCCAAGAGGACGCCATTATTTAACCATACAGTAAAGCTGCATGCCCTCGGGAAAAAGTACGGCTGTAGTTTCCCTTTGCTTTCAGCCGTTCGCAGTACCAGCAAAGCAAGGCCGTTTTGGTTAGTGTTACAAGGCACAGAAAATAATAACAATTAAAAACGGAGAAATGCACCTTGGCATACAGTTGAAAGCGTACGAATGTGGTTGGTAGTGCAGGATGAAGATTTCCAAGTACTTCCAACTCCAAATTCCCTCGATGCTAATTCACTTTCAAATCTCTGGGAATACATCTATTATGTTTGTTATGTGAAACCTCTGCCACGCACCCTGTAACTCTGGGATAGCCGAGAACTGTACTCACGTGCAGTGCGCAGGCACTCATGCCAGTTGCTCTTTCCAGAGTGGACACTTCCCGCTCTATGCCACGCTGTCCGGCAGGAAGAGGGGGTGGGGGCAAAACAGCTAAAGCTCCGGATCTTTTCCTAGTTCATATTCTTCAGAAACAGATCGCAAACAAACCAGATATTTTAGTATTCAATTATTTTTGGCCCAATGGAGACATAAAATCTATCTGGCACAAACCGTCGGCATACAGAGGGATGTGGACAGTTTGCAGATTTGTGTCACTCAGATTGACACGATATCTTGAGTTATTCAGTTTCACAATCGAAAAGCCTTGCATGCAGTTGTGTTGCTTGGAGAACTGCAACCTCATTATGGCGATATGGAAACTCTCCAAGGAAAACAACGTACTTGATGGTTGTAATTAAACTTTTACTACTTGAGCCAGTGTAGACGAGAAACAATTTACTATACTCGTGCCCATCTTTATAGGATGGAGTTTCAGACTGTGAACTGCACGATTTGAGTTGTTAGTAGTGTGTCATGACTTGCTGGTAGGAGCCGATATGGTTACGGCGACATAGTGTTGAAACAAGGGTCAGAGTACATTAAGGATGTCAACACTGGGCCGGACAAGCTGAGTCAATTGTAAAGCTGTTTTATCAAATCAACTGCAACAGTGCTGCTGCTCCTCAGGAGTATCGATGCATTAGAGAAATATGTAGACATCCTCTTTCCCCTCCGAGACTGAAAATGATTTGGAAGATCGAGTTTGTAAGTAGGCTGTTTAGGTTTTTATATTGGTAACGCCACGTAGCGCTCTGTATGAAAATCACTGGCTGTGCTGTGTGCAGTCTGTGGCTGATTTGCATTGTTGTTGGCCATTGTAGTGTTGGGCAGTTGGCTGTTAACAGCGCGTAGCGTTGCGCAGTTGGAGGTGAGCCGCCAGCAGTGGTGGATGTGGGGAGAGAGATGGCGGAGTTTTGAAATTTGTAAGACTGGATGTCATGAACTGCTATGTATATTATGATTTTTCAACACTATTAAGGTAAATACATTGTTTGTTCTCTATTAAAATCTTTCATTTGCTAACTATGCCTATCAGTAGTTAGTGCCTTCCGTAGTTTGAATCTTTTCTTTACTTCGACGATTGTGTAATTTTATCTCTAGTCCGGTGTAGGCAGTCGTGAATGCAGATGATTGTCAAACTGGGCAATGTTTGTAACCTAAAATGGAGACATAGTACGCAGTGTGTACTGACAAACAAACAATAATTTGGACGAGGAATGAGGTCTCTTAAGAACTAAGGGCACATAGAATGTGTGAAAGCAAAAAGCGACAAGTGCTGTGCTTCGTTACTCTAATAAAAAAATCCGTATGTTCGAACAAAAAACCAATGGTCCTGCGTTCTGAAACACTGCACGCTCTTCACGATTGTTTGTGAGAAAAAATAACTTGAGTGTAATGGCAATAGACTTATCAAAGTTAATCCACTGCTTGCATTCATTTCTGAGACTTCTCACTCTTCTCCCAATGCACGAGATTTAAACGTCAGATGGCGTTTCATTGGCGCTGATTCTGGAGAGCGCAGCAGTGAAAGCTAAGGGAAGATGTTCTGAACCGTTGCATGACCGTTGCTCAACGGCCGCAAACATTTTCTCGGCCCAGTCTGTACGTCCAGCTATGATACAGGGTGTGAATGGTGATAGTTTACAGCGTACCACAGTGGTGTATGGGTAGTAGAGACGAAGAATTTCATGTGGGTAGGGCTGGTTTAAGGCCCAAGCAACACAGTCCGCTGCTTGGAGCGCCAAACTGGGAGTGGCGCCGCATCTAAGATTATAGCTAGTAGCTGCAAAATACTAGCACGAATTCTTTGAGGACGAATGGAAAAAACTGGTAGAAACCGACCACGGGGAAGATCAGTTTGGATTCCGTGGAAATGTTGGAACACGTGAAGCAATACTGACCCTACGACTTATGTTAGAAGAAAAATAAGCAAAGGTAAACCTACGTTTCTAGCATTTGCAGACTTAGAGAAAGCTTTTGACAATGTTGACTGGAATACTCTTTCAAATAATGAAGGTGGCAGGGGTAAAATAGAGGGAGCAAAAGGCTATTTACAATTTGTACAGGAATCAGATGGCTGTTATAAGACTTGAGGGACATGAAAGGGAAGCAGTGGTTGGGAAGGGAGTGAGACAGGGCTGTATCCTATCCCCGATGTTATTCAATCTGTATATTGAGCAAGCAGTAAAGGAAACAAAAGAAAAATTCGAATTAGGTATTAAAATCTATGGAGCAGAAATAAAAACTTTGAGGTTCGCCGATAACATAATTCTGTCAGAGACAGCAAAGGACTTGGAAGAGCAGTTGAACGGAAACATACCGACACCTCGAAACATACTGACACCCCAAAATATAATCTCAAAATGTGATTTTAACTCAAAACGCCGACCTCCAGAAAAAAAAAGAACGCCGACCCCCAGGAAAAGAAACGCCGACCCCCAGGGGAAAAAAAAAAAAATTCGCCGGCCCCCCCGGGGGGGAAAAAAAACGCCGACCCCCGGGGGGAAAAAAAACGCCGACCCCCGGGGGGGAAAAAAAACGCCGACCCCCGGGGGGGAAAAAAAACGCCGACCCCCGGGGGGAAAAAAAACGCCGACCCCCGGGGGGAAAAAAAACGCCGACCCCCGGGGGGAAAAAAAACGCCGACCCCCGGGGGGAAAAAAAACGCCGACCCCCGGGGGGAAAAAAAACGCCGACCCCCGGGGGGAAAAAAAACGCCGACCCCCGGGGGGAAAAAAAACGCCGACCCCCGGGGGGAAAAAAAACGCCGACCCCCGGGGGGAAAAAAAACGCCGACCCCCAGAAAAAACGCCGACCCCCAGAAAAAACGCCGACCCCCAGAAAAAACGCCGACCCCCAGAAAAAACGCCGACCCCCAGAAAAAACGCCGACCCCCAGAAAAAACGCCGACCCCCAGAAAAAACGCCGACCCCCAGAAAAAACGCCGACCCCCAGAAAAAACGCCGACCCCCAGAAAAAACGCCGACCCCCAGAAAAAACGCCGACCCCCAGAAAAAACGCCGACCCCCAGAAAAAACGCCGACCCCCAGAAAAAACGCCGACCCCCAGAAAAAACGCCGACCCCCAGAAAAAACGCCGACCCCCAGAAAAAACGCCGACCCCCAGAAAAAACGCCGACCCCCAGAAAAAACGCCGACCCCCAGAAAAAACGCCGACCCCCAGAAAAAACGCCGACCCCCAGAAAAAACGCCGACCCCCAGAAAAAACGCCGACCCCCAGAAAAAACGCCGACCCCCAGAAAAAACGCCGACCCCCAGAAAAAACGCCGACCCCCAGAAAAAACGCCGACCCCCAGAAAAAACGCCGACCCCCAGAAAAAACGCCGACCCCCAGAAAAAACGCCGACCCCCAGAAAAAACGCCGACCCCCAGAAAAAACGCCGACCCCCAGAAAAAACGCCGACCCCCAGAAAAAACGCCGACCCCCAGAAAAAACGCCGACCCCCAGAAAAAACGCCGACCCCCAGAAAAAACGCCGACCCCCAGAAAAAACGCCGACCCCCAGAAAAAACGCCGACCCCCAGAAAAAACGCCGACCCCCAGAAAAAACGCCGACCCCCAGAAAAAACGCCGACCCCCAGAAAAAACGCCGACCCCCAGAAAAAACGCCGACCCCCAGAAAAAACGCCGACCCCCAGAAAAAACGCCGACCCCCAGAAAAAACGCCGACCCCCAGAAAAAACGCCGACCCCCAGAAAAAACGCCGACCCCCAGAAAAAACGCCGACCCCCAGAAAAAACGCCGACCCCCAGAAAAAACGCCGACCCCCAGAAAAAACGCCGACCTCCAGAAAAAACGCCGACCTCCAGAAAAAACGCCGACCTCCAGAAAAAACGCCGACCTCCAGAAAAAACGCCGACCTCCAGAAAAAACGCCGACCTCCAGAAAAAACGCCGACCTCCAGAAAAAACGCCGACCTCCAGAAAAAACGCCGACCTCCAGAAAAAACGCCGACCTCCAGAAAAAACGCCGACCTCCAGAAAAAACGCCGACCTCCAGAAAAAACGCCGACCTCCAGAAAAAACGCCGACCTCCAGAAAAAACGCCGACCTCCAGAAAAAACGCCGACCTCCAGAAAAAACGCCGACCTCCAGAAAAAACGCCGACCTCCAGAAAAAACGCCGACCTCCAGAAAAAACGCCGACCTCCAGAAAAAACGCCGACCTCCAGAAAAAACGCCGACCTCCAGAAAAAACGCCGACCTCCAGAAAAAACGCCGACCTCCAGAAAAAACGCCGACCTCCAGAAAAAACGCCGACCTCCGAATTCATCGTACATTCTCGCACATAGTTCATCTTGCGGAAACGGAAATTTGCGTTTCAAACCACCAGTCGCAACATTTTCCCGCGGCCTGTTAGAAATAGGTTCGTTTCAGCAGTTGCCAGATAGCGCCAGATAACGGGCGTCAGCGCGCTTGCGCGGCTATGACGCAGGAAACCCGATGTTCCTACATGTAAAACATTAAAAGATCTTATTACATTATGACATAAAACAAACAAGACATCAGAGGATACTTTAAGAGCATCGGAATTTCGTTAACCATACTAAAATGCATAATTCGGCTTAAAGTGCACATTCCTAAGTCCAGATTCGGATGCAAATTTTCTTGGAGTACCAGTACTGTATTATCTCATGTTTGGTTCTTTATTATGGCTTAATGCCATACGTGCACTTGAAAGGCAGCGAACAGTTGAAACTAGCCCACAGTGTGAAATTAAACACATTGTTTCAAATAAATTGACTGCCTCAGCGGAAAAGATTTATTAAAAGCCAAATCTCTTTATCAAACCGACAAAAATAACTTCATTGTTCTGCAAGGCTATTAATGCTTGACTGTCAGAAAGTTGGACATAAAATCTGAAACTAATAGCATATTTTAGCCTTCCGTAATTATGCGAACGTATTGTAATTCATTTGCTAGCTCCCGGCTACAGAAATCCGTTTTGTTTTCATTTAACGTGAGAGCACGAAACATGAAACCACTGAACGTAAACACAGGTCACGTGGTGGCGACCCTCCTCCCCACCACAACTCAGACTGCTCTGTGCATCAGCCACGGATCAACGATATTTCCGAACCGGGAAAATACTAGTGGCAGCCAGCCACATTTCTGTAACCAGAAGCAACTGCGCATACCCAACAGTCCGCCCGCAACTGCTCAAACGAATCTGACTTAAACAGTTGTCACGTCACGCTCATCGGAGGCAATTTGTTGTTATGAAGCATTGCAGTGTCTCTCTAAAGCCTTTGACACACTTTCCTGTTGGCAGACGCTCGTCTGAGCACTGTGTTTTGTTGTTGTATATGGCGCATTTCCTTTTCAACTTAAATTTCATTTCCGCTCTATTTTTCTCTCTCGTTTATGTTTTGTTGCTGCAGAATTATTCTGCAGTAGCGGGATACAGTAATATCCTTTGTTAGAGTATCGGTTCTTACCAGCCATAATCACAAAAATTTAACTGAAAACTGCAACAACGAAAAATTCCCGGAATTCTAAATAATTCCCGGGTTTTTTCCCGGTTTTCTCCCGGATGAATAAATTCCCGGGTTTTTCCCGGATCTCCCGGGTCGTATACACCCCTTGTGTACTAGATGAGATTTCAAAATTTTAGAAGTTCGATAGAGCGCACTGCCTTGAGCGATTGCATCTAACATTTTCTTTGCGGTGTGAATTTAAATTCATTTAGTAGTTTAGCGAATGTAGACACGAAAAAAAATTCTCTAAGATCGAAGAGTCGGGGGGGGGGGGGGGAAGAGAGAGAGAAAGAGAGAAAGAGAGAGAGAGAGAGAGAGAGAGAGAGAGACTTACAAGCACGTACTACCGAAAACGAATTACTTGATAAATTATCAGAGTCAGGCACAACAGCAGTTGAATGAATGTGGATAAAGTGTTTCCCAATTCCTATTACAGGCTTCTAGGGGTCGTAGAATGGACTCGCCAGAACAAGGAAAATAAGGGTCGGATTTTTTTTTTTTTTTTTTTTTTTTGGTTTTAGGGCGCAAAACTGCTATGGCCATTAGCGCCCGGTCCGAAGGGTCGGAAATGTACCGTTGCAATGTGAAACAAGTTTTAATATCGGATCACTTCCAGATTTCCTGCATCTCAGTACGCACACAGAGGAGAACCGTCAATTCACATAAGCGGCTTGGTACTGCATATTTGCTATGAAACGACATTATTGTACCATGGAGAAAGAATTTGAAGATTTAAGTGACAACGAAAGAACAAAAAATCGTAACGATTGACAGACTCGTTTAATTATTCTGTACATCAAGGAACACTGTGCTAAATTTGTAGGCAAGGTGCACGTGAAGAAGATGGTGGTTTGCATAGTAAAATTTCGGAAGTTGCACATTTTTTCATCGTTAGTTGCAACCGTTTTCAATGGAGACCTCATTTTACTGCAAGTCAAGGGGTATGCCTGGACTGATTTTTTTAAATTTAAAACTCACTGTTAAATTTATGAAGGCAAAAGGAGTGCAGGAACGAAAATTAGAACATTCCGAATGGAGTGCAGACTTCGCATTTTAAGTGGACTTCAATGGACACTGCCCACAGTAACACATTGCAAGGTAACTTCTTTCCAATTTGATGAGGATGAATTTCAAAAGAAAAGGAGGATGAAGTTTCTAACAACCCTACCACAACAAAGGTCAAACTTTAATAATGATTGTGGTGTTGCTCACGCTGCTAAATACTGCATTTTCGGGCAACAACAGTCATTATGTGACAGGTGTCATTAGAGCACAGTTAATAAAGTCATTTCATGTAATAATCAAAAAACTAGGCACTCATCTTTTTGTTTCCCACGCTGATCTCGTCATAAAATCATGGCTCAATCGTTGAAAATCTAGGTGGTTATGATTCCAAGCTCGGATGTAAAGAGGCCTAGGTTTTATTCTGCTATATTCAAAAGTTTTGTAGACGCGCTTCTCAAACCATTCTTGGAGATTACACTTTTGCTGGACAATGGTGATGTAAAAAAATAATCAGCACTCCGAAATTAAGTTACACTTCCTTTTAAGTGCTTTTATTGCAATATCACGCGACACACTAAACATCACTTCACAATACAAAACATAATTGAGAACATCTTCCTCACAGTCACTGTTTAAGTTCACATTTTATAAGCTGACGACAATATTCGTCTTTCCAACATGACGTCCACGTCTTGACTTTCTCATGGTCCGACTCTCAAACAAGTTAACAACCAACTAACAATCGCTTACGCGCCCAAAAATCAGAGTTTCAAGTACGTCAAAGATCATAGTGACAAAAGAAAGAATACACATAAGAATAATATCATTGCAATATAAACATATCGATGTATCACAAATGAAATCAAACCCGAATGTTGTCTCAGAAATATGTTAAGTAGTTAACAGAAATACAGCAGAATATTACTGGTATCGAGAGGTTCAGGTGAGGTGCCGTAATGGTTGCGTAATTCAAGTACCATTACAAGGTCCAGTTCCCTAAACTCACCAGCGTTACTGAAAACTTGAGGTTTGAAGAATTCATTGTGTCCTTGAAAAAATTACCATAATGGTTTTATAAAGGTTTTGAGGACACGGTCAACCTTACATCTGTTTTCGAGCCTTTTTAAGAGGCCGTTTGCCGTTTCATGTGAAGACATCCCTGTGTACGTGCAGACGTAAATGATTGACCTGCAAGGTAATTCCAGTTATGTCTTTACGTTAAAACTGTCTAGGACATCTAAATTGCTTCATTCAGGCGTAGTTTCCAAGGTTCCAAAAGTACTGCCATATTGCGATTGACATTGTTTGAAAGACCTTTTTGCGATTCTGAAACAAAGTCAGTCACGATTACGGGGGAACTTTATGCAAAACTGTGAAATTGTTAGCATCTGCCCATATGCCGACAGTTCGTACCAGATAAAAACTGTGCTGAAATATCGTTTGGTTTGTGGTCTACGTTGTTGACGAATGTGAATTATAAAACCAAGCCGTATGAAGTGCTGCTGCACTGCCATTTAAATGCGGCGCGTTCCCAGTTTTCCCCTCTTCCCTCTCCTCATTCTCCGACAGCATGTCGTGGCGGTAGGGGAAATATGCAACAAGTCTGAGCCTTTGGCACTGATTCCTTGTCACGGCCCGCGAGCCGAAATATCGGAATTTTAAAAAAGTTGTTAATATTTTGTAACTTGATTTCATAACTCGTTGGATCCTGAATGTAATCGTATGAGTAGTTTAATCGAAAATGTAGCATCCACATTCATATTAGTAACTTAAAAACATATACTTTGCATATACTATCTAAATGTGTTTACCGGTCAGGATCAATGTAAACTACCTTTATATTGTAAGTGGATAACTATTAGTCGTTTGAAGTACTGTAAAAGTTCTATGCACTTCTTGTCAAATGCAATTATTGGAGCAACAGGTTTTCAAACATCTATCCAGTTATATCAAAATTAGCAATTTTAGTGTTGTTCTCTCTCTTGGAAAAATTTCTGCGGACGCTCATGGCTCATTGTCAGACAGGAGTTCGATCGTGTCTCCTGCCACATGGGAGATGTAAGGTGTACTGAAGTTTCGTCAAATGGTTCAAATGGCTCTGAGCACTATGGGACTCAACTGCTGAGGTCATAAGTCCCCTAGAACTTAGAACTACTTAAACCTAACTAACCTAAGGACATCACACTCATCCATGCCCGAGGCAGGATTCAGGATTCGAACCTGCGACCGGAGCGGTCGCGCGGTTCCGGACTGTAGCGCCTAGAACCGCTTGGCCACTCCGGCCGGCGAAGTTTCGTCAACACGTATGTTTGCAAAGACCTTTTTCGTGAATTACTTACCTGTAGCATAATCCGAGGTGAGATTAGGTTAGATTAAAAGTGATAGTTTGGTTTTGAGTTGAAGCTAAAAAATTTGTCAATTTCTTTCAACACGGTGCGAATTCCACAATTACATTTTACGTCCCCGACGAAAGTTCTTGTTTCCCGTAGTGGTCTGATGCTTTCAAGTCTGTAATACGTTTGAAATTGTTAATGACATTTCCACGGAAACTTTCTATTACCATATTCTTCACCATTTCCGTCACCTTTATCTGCTACTGTGCCAAATCCGTCGTCGTGTCTCCGTTCGACGTGTAGGTGTAACTCTTCCTGACGTGCAACGAACGAAGTCAGGGACATTATTTCTATCCGTTTCAGACTTTCCTAAGAGGGACGTACACTTCATTTACTACTGAAAACTACACAGTAATACCGTCAAATATCAGCTATTGATAAATCACTATATGCCTACGGAGGACTAGAGATGTGTTTAGTTCCTGTTTACGTGGTACAATACACGTATCGCATGCAACGGTCGGATTTCAGTCCTACCATAACACTGAACGAGAACCTGACAATATGAATTTTAACATGAGATGGTGACTTTCTATTTAGATTATTTGAACTGCGTAAAAGTACAGTTTTAGGCGAGATTTAAACTAAGCTGTCCTGATAGCACAAAAAGCAGATTTAAAGCCTTGTTTGTGTATGATCTTTGTCGCTCTAAAGCCAGGAAATACAGTAATGCCTTTCGAGCTTAATGACAATTCATCTCATAATAGTCCAAGATTTTAAAGACAAATGTAGCTTTACAGAGGTTATGTATCAGGTATATGTGATGATGCTAGAAATCTGCAAATCGGTTATGCTTTAGTAAAATAAAGACCATTTACTTGCAGTCTTAGGCAATTCCTTTTTTCCTAACAAAATTATGTGTTAAAAAAAACATTCATCTTTCTTGCATGGTTTCACATTTACTCCATTTCCTTTTATGTTCAACGTGTTCCCCTTCTTCATCAGTACACCTTTAGATTCTGTAACTATCTAAAACCTGGGAAGTGCTCATCTTCCTAGATTTGCGAAAGACGTTCGATTTCACACCGCATAAAAGAAAAACGTCCGTATATTAGCGTACACCTTTTTACAGACGTGACATTTGCAAAGCCACAAAGTGCCTTTTCTTGTGTTTATTGTAGTCAGTGACGTGAATGCAGTATTGTTAATGGCAATGAATAATATGAAGTCCAAAATACTTTACAGTTACTGAACACGTTTAAAAACCCTATTTTTATTTATATGACGTAAGAAAACTTATGTTAGTCGTAGGTTAGGTCCTATAGACTAACCTTTCCAGGTGAAGTAAATGAAAAATAAATATGATACCAGATGATTGCATTTTCATCTGAGTTCTGCTAGGTCAAGGCTATGGTGAGAATGAAGTAGTAGCACCCGAGGAAGAAAAGTCTGGAGACTAAATTTGGCTACTTGGCTTGGGAATGCCTTTCGTACCGTACGTCACTTCATATCACAGACACCACACTGACGGTAGCTAATAATAAGCAGTCAAGATTCAATTGTTTCTTCCAGCTGAAAATTGCACAATTGTCAGAGTTTAAAATATAACTGTAAATATTCCCAGAAATTTAATCTCATTCTAGATATTTTGTTTGAATGACAGGTAAAAATTATTGTAATGAACCGCTGACTTTTGGTGGCACGAGGCCACTTTGATCCGATACCAGCATCTTTGTAGCTACACAGGTAAATATTTCATAAGATCAAATCTCGTTTGCTCGCCGCTTATTGAAGCAGCATTTCGCCTGGGCATCAGCTACAGGTAACTGGCTTTTCTCAGTAAGAAAAGTGTACAACGGCCATACAACTCTTAACAGAACATGATTGTCATCAGTACGGTTATTCCCGAATTTACGTTCTGGATATCCGCCAATGAAGCGAGATAAGCAAAGGCAGCGAGCGAAAACAGGTGCATCAGTCGTTGAATGAGCGAGTACTCACTGCTAGCAGGAATCGTGGCTGCAGCGGCAAGCAGGGGCAACAACACCAACATAATCACCAGCTGACCCACGTCGAAAGTCGCCGCAAAGTACTTCGTCATGTTGCAGCGGGTGTAGAAAGCACTACGATCTAGACCACTTCGCCGCTACGGTGCGTGTGGACATCCGGAAAAGTTGGCAGGTCATCCACGCAGCCGCTGCTGACCGCGGCGACATCTCACGGCGAAGTGGCCAACTGGAGCCGGAGGCGGTGTCTTCTGCGCTGACGTCACAGCTGCCTCGTCCCTGCCGCCGAAGGACGACGCAGCTGGAATCCGTGCGAACCGGCTACGTGCGTAAGCGCGAGAGAAAAGAAAGCCGTCATTTTCTTCATAGACAAGGAGGCACTACGTAAAAATTTTGCTTAATACAATCTTATTTTGTGATGCAGAAATTTATAAAATAAAAAATTATATTGGAGCTATGAGTAACGCAGTTCGTACGGCAAATGGGGAAAATACAAGTTGTCACAGACTGCAATGAAATGGACTTCATTTTACTATACCATGATCGATTTTAATGGTTCATGTCTCAGCATACCTGATACATAGGTGTTCAGTATGTTCATTCTAGGACCATTTCTTCCAGATTCCAGTTGGCTATCTGCTGCCGGCCGAGATGACCGAGCGGTTCTAGGCGCTCCAGTCTGGAACCGCGCGACCGCTACGGTCGCAGGTTCGAATCCTGCCTTGGGCATGGATGTCCTTAGGTTAGTTAGGTTTAAGTAGTTCTAAGTTCTAGGGGACTGATGACCTCAGAAGTTAAGTCCCAAAGTGCTCAGAACCATTTTTTTGGCTGGCTGCTGAATCACACTTGTGCCTATTCCAGTCTCACATAAGCCGCTTGGGGTGACGCTTCATGAGTGGTGCTGTGAGTCCCCAGCATAACAGTGCACTTTAGTGAAGGGCAGTTGATGTCAGTGAGAATTGATCCTAAAGAGAACATGCCGCACGTCCATTGATGTGTATGTATCAGGTATATGTGATGATGCTAGAAATCTGCAAATCGGTTATGCTTTAGTAAAATGAAGACCATTTACTTGCAGTCTTAGGCAATTCCTTTTTTCCTGACAAAATTATGTGTTAAAAAAACATTCATCTTTCTTGCATGGTTTCACATTTACTCCATTTCCTTTTATGTTCATGTGTTCCCCTTCTTCATCAGTACACCTTTAGATTCTGTAACTATCTAAAACCTGGGAAGTGCTCATCTTCCTAGATTTGCGAAAGACGTTCGATTTCACACCGCGTAAAAGAAAAACGTTTTGACTAATAAAAAGCAGTGCCTTATAATGAACGGCTAATGTTCTAAGAATGCTTAAGTAACTTCAGTTGTGGCCCAAGGAAATGTAACGTAACTGATAATGCCCTTAAAACGTATGTACGTAGACAAGTTACTAGATTGGATGAGCAGCCCTTTTAAATTATATTGTGAGGATGGAGTTGTCAACAGGAAAGTTATTCCGTATCTGCTAAACGAAACGCATATAGTGCTCTATTGCGACCTATTCTAGAGTAACGTCTAGTGTTCGGTGTCCCCATGAAGCGGGCCTGACGGAAGACGTCGAAAAAAGTCGGAAACGCGTTGCTGAGATTGGAATAGGGTGGTATATCCCAAACAGATATGTAATAAATATGATCAGAAAACTTAAATGAGAAGCTTCGGCAAAAAGAAGAAATTGCTCCCACGAAGCTCTGTCGCTTATGATTAGATATTCAGACCAAAAAAGTGCAACAATTCCTATTCCTCTGTCGCACGACTCTCTTAAGTCCCACGTTAGAGATGGACACATGTTTGGAGGCATATTTGCAGTCACGTTTCCTTCCTTCTATACACGAATGGAATCGCGTGGCAGACATAGGACCAAATATTCTATGCCATACGGTGTATGATGGCTTTCAAAGTATGTGTGTAGATATACACTGAACAGCCAAAGAAACAGGTACACCTGCCTAATATTGTGTAGCGCCCCCGCCAGCACGCAGAAGTGCCGCAACACGGCGTACCAGAGAATCAACTAATGTCTGAAGTAGTGCTGGAGGGAACTGACACCATGAATCCTGCAGGGCCGTCCATAAATCCGTAAGAGTACGAGGGGTGGAGAGCTCTTCTGAACAGAACGTTGCAAGGCATCCCACATATGCTCAATAATGTTCATGTTTGGGGAGTTTGGTGGCAGGCGGGAATGTTTATACTCAGAAAAGTGTTCCTGGAGCTACTCTCTAGCAATTCTGGACGTGTGGGGTGTCGCATTGTTCTGCTGGGATTGCTCAAGTCTGTCGGCTTGAACAATGGACATGAATGGATGCGAGTGATCAGACACGATACACGATGCTTACGTTACGTGTCGCCTTTCAGAGCCGTATCTATACGTACCAAGGGTCCCCATACCACTCCAACTACACACGCTCCACACCATTACAGAGCCTCCACCAGCTTCAACAGTCCCCTGCCGACATTTAGGGTCCATGGATTCGACCAGCACACGTCGACCCGCTCGATACAATTTGAAACGACGCTCGTCCGACCAGGCAACATGTTTCCAGTCATCAACAGTCGAAAGTAGCTGTTGACGGGCCCAGGCTAGGCGTAAAGTTTCGCGCCGTGCAGTCATCAAGGTTATACGAGTGGGCCTTCGGCTCCGAAAGCCCATATCGATGATGTTTCGTTGAATGGTTCGCACGCTGACACTTGATGGCCTAGCATTGAAATCTGCAGCAATTTGCGGGTGCGCTGTACTTTTGTCACGTTGAACGATTCTCATCAGTCGTCGTTGGTCCCGTTCTTGCAGGATCTTTCTCCGGCCGCAGCGATGTCGGAGATTTGATGTTTTACCGGATTCCTGATATTCACGGTACACTACTAAAATGGTCGTCCGGGGAAATCCCCACTTCATCGCTACCTCCGAGATGCTGTGTCCCATCGCTCGTGCGCCGACTATAACACCATTTTCAATCTCACTTAAATCTTGATAAGCTGCCATTGTAGCAGCAGTGATCGATCTAACGACTGCGCCGTCTTCTGCCTGTTTACATATGTCTATATTTGAATACGCATGCCTGTACCAGTGCCTTTGGCGCTTCAGTGTAAAAAGGATAGAAGCCGCAAGTTAACTGCTTCATGCGTTCTCAATTGCCGCTTTTATGTGTTAATCTTTGGTGACTATACGTCAACCTTAATCACACACCACAGTAAAAAGTCCTCACATTCCGGCAAAGTGGATGATTTCCATATTTGCAGTGCTTTTATCTACAATAAACTAAGGCCCAATCCTCCAAAAAACTGTTTTCCGAGTAACAGCAAATAAAACAATTTCGGATTATCTGAGCTTGGCTCGAAGGCGGCTTACCCAACCCGCAGTATATCACGAACTAAATGGAATTAGTAATGCACTGATCAAGAAATAGCTCATACAACTGCCTGTCTTTTTAATTTTCCAACAACCTTTGCAACAGACACGGAAAACATGCAATGAAGTCTGTATAGTGCACGTAGGTATGTTAGGGCTAAGGCAAACACTTGCCGGCAGCATGAAATGTCTTTCGCATTTGTGATGAATAGCATATACGCCACATTCATAAATCGTTTGCCAGGTGAAAATTATTTCTTGTTTGGTTAAACAAACCAACTGCAAAGTACAATGCGCTCATCTGTCAGGGCAGTGAAAATCTTTTATTTTTATATTTTTTTTCAGTAATGGCTACAGAATTACTTCAACCCTCGTTACTGACAAAAATACTTTTTTTAATTTTTAAATGCGAAGTGATTTTTTTTACCATTACATACGTGGGTCGAGTAGAGATTGCATGTCCCTGTCACATTAACACTCGTAACCAAACACAGTTTTTTTAATTGCTGAATTTATTTCACTGGGGCATGGATAAGAATCACTAAACCGACTTATGAAATTAAATTTCTATAATATACCTGCCTCCTCCAATTTTTTTCAATTGACTATTTGTCAATTCACAGTATGTACAGGTATGCAGTCGTAGTTATTTCACGGGTAAGGATATCAAAAATTTAATTTTCTACAGGCATGTTTTTGTCTTATTCACATTTTTGTGAGCAAACTGTAAACAGAAAGACCCCGCTCATAACTTCGTTTGACTTCATATAGAACTATAAGTGTTTGATATTAAGTAGTCTACAACGGAAAAAGTTCCAATAAACTAGCCGCACTGTTAAAATGTGTTCAGAACTTCTTGAGCTTCGGATGACGAGCGATGCAAAAGCGGAAGCACTCAAGACAGTGCTTGTTTGTAGCATGAACTGTACGCGACTCGAAAAACATCGTTATTCCGACTATTCGTAAGACAATGCCATAATGTGTTCCAGCCTGTTTACACGACGTAGCGCCGTACTATCATCTGTAACCATTTCTGGATTTTCGCCAATACGTATCTGACCTTGCAGAACCCAGACACGTATGAAAGACTGGCGTGTTATAAAACGAATGATGTCAACAGTCTTTTGTTTGTTGGTTTAAAAACAAATGTGGTTGATTACAATCTATTTATATGTCGTGTTCCGTAAATCTCATTATTTAAGTGAACCTTTTCATCGTTAGTCTTCAAGGATGAGAAACTGATCGAGTTATACTTAGCGAAGAGAAACTGTTGTCATTAATTAATTCTGGTCACACCTTGAATAAATGTCAATTCTGCTACACAGGATGGAGTACCTAAGACAAGCCACCCCATATGCATCCAGAACGAGTAAATACCAGGTGTAGAAGTATGAAACCGGAATTTCCCTATAGGTGATGCTAGCCGTCAGTGCAGGGGTCGTGAGACCGCGTCTGCAGCGCCATCTGCTTCCTGTAACGGCTGATGACGAATGTCAACACACAGTAACCCAAGTTCCATACATCGGTAACTGTTTCAAACCCTGTGACTTACGAACTTAAATTTGCGGACAGCATTGGTTTTCTGTTATCGTTTGAAGAAAACTGCTGCAGAATCGCATCGAATTCTTGTCAAAGCTTGCAGTAAACGTGCTCAAAACACGGTGTTTCGGGTGTTCAAAAAATTCAGAAGTGGTTTAACCGCTTCATCGTTTTGGATAGGACGAGTGGTGAAGATCTGCAGAATGAAATCGAGATCGATGACCAAGCGAATTTCGTAGTGGGCTCAGGGTTGTATGAGGAACTCGAAGGTGTGGACACGGTTCAATTAAGTGCCGGTTGTTTACAGCGTCAGTCGAGTCTAACGACTGTAACCTGACTGGCTATCCCGCGCCTGACAAGACAAAGTGTTTCTCGTACAAGAGGCCACGTCATCCGGCAGTATTTCCTGGACACCGAGCGAGATGTCGCAATGATACGGCACCGGACTCGCATTCGCGAGAGCTAGGATTAAGTTCCCCTTCCGGAGATTCAGAATTGGGTTTCCCACGGTTTATCTAAATTGTTTAAGGATAAATGTCAAGACAGTTGCGTTGAAAAGGACACAGCCCATTTCCTTCTTCGTTGTTAACTCAATCCGAGCTTCTGTTTCGTCTCTCATGACACGGTCGTCGACAATACGTTAAACTCTAAACTTTTCTTTCTCACCTTTGGGCGAGAGCGAAGAGCCGTTATCGGCAACCGCACGTGGAACTTACTCAGCGTGACCTAGATAAGTTTAGGGTACCACACTTTCAAATCTTTGAGGGGTTAGAGATTCTACTCCTACCACATCGAAGTCTAAAATTCTCTTATAAGCCGAGTATCACATCTTAACGACACACCGCCTGTCGTACAGGTCATTAAGGTCCTGAGTGCTAACGTCGAGGATGTTTTTCACGCATAATCGACCATCTACTCAAGATGGGTTTCAGAAGCATCGTCATCGTGAGAGCTCTTCTGCTTAGGTGCAGCAAGATGTTCCGATCTGCCAGTGGCATCTGTAAATGTTCTTCACGGTCCCTAAAACTGGGCGAGAGCTTTCGCTTTTAAAACTGCTTGGGTGCTGCATGCGATGAGTAGTTGCCGCTAGATAGTTATTTAGACTTTACTTTCACTCTAATTAAGTTGTCCTGCCTTGCTCAGTTGCGCGTAATACAACGTTGATAACTGTCAGGTTATGTCTTTCTATATGCAACTGAATAAAACCGTTTTTATTATGCCATACATGTTTCGCATTTCCTTATTGAAAGGCATTATCAGTGGCAAAGTTTGCAGATACTGTTACACGCGTACCAGCAAGATAAGCTTGAAGTTATTCGAGTTTTTCTCTGGCATGTACTTTTCCTCTAATCTGGTCACATGCTGGAGGTCGCAGTACTATAATTTCACTTATGAAACATAAGCACATTTTCAAGCTGCGGACTTTTTTCATCTCAGTTTCCATTTTCTTTGCGCTAACTGCTGAGAAGCGCTATTAGTCTTGTGTCACTAGTTGTAGATATTGTAACTAAAATTGTCAGATACAACCTGGAACTATGGGACAAACCACTTCACTTTTACGAACACCTATGACAATACAATCACAAACCACCTCTAGAGAAGAATACATGCAAATAATTAGAATCAACAATAAAAAGCGCCTCCTACCCCTGTAAGAAAATTATCACATACAAAAAACCAAAGCAGGAGAGAAAACCCTGCTGAATGATCAAGCAGGCATAACAAACAAGTCACTGTTTATATTAATAGATAAAATAATAGAAAGCACTCCAACAAAGGATTATTGTCACAATAATACTACCTAACCCCTTTCCACTCACTCGTCCATAAATGCCTCACAGAATATTTAAACCTAAACTCAAATGAGCTGAACACCAAAACACACACACACACACACACACACACACACCAAATGAGAGAGAGATACAAAGAATAGAAATGAACAGACGTTAGTTTGCTGCGTACACTTCATTAAGTTGGCAACACGTACGTAAACTAACCAAACGGGAAGAGACATAAAGTGAAGACATAGTAGTTACGACTTAAAATCACATATTTCGGTAAAGTATCTACAACTAGTGACATAAAACTAATAGTGCTCCACAGAAATTAGTGCAAAGAACTTGAAAATTGTGAATAAAAACAGTACGTAACATGAAATTATGCTTATGTTTCATAAGTGAAGTTATAAAGTGATATTTAGCATGTGACCAGATGAGAGGAAAAGCGGATGCCAGCCAAAAAGTGGAATAACTGTAAGTAATGGCTTATTTGCGTAAAAATAAGACGTGAACTATTTTATAATCTACAAATATCGCTTATCCAAACAGAACTGTACCATTTCTAGATTCCACTGAAGATGCCTTAAAGTAAAAGGTGAAACGCGCCTGGAACATGTAAAATATATTGCAGGAAGAAAAAGGCGATTTTTATTTGCAAATTGTACATAAATTCTTTTTTACTCCTTAGCTCCAGGTCTCCCCAGTCGGCAAAGAATCAGTTCAGTTACTCTGGGTAGCTTTCCATGTGTTTATTGTTGCAAGTACTGTGGAAGTTGGTTTTCGTTGTCTTGGCAGCGTCATTGACAGGTAAAGAGGAGGTTGTGGTTTCGGGTCCCATCTCAGGCATAAATTTACGTCATAAATTTCCCGACCAAAGAAAAAGCTGTCAGAATGGGAGGAGGAAGTGAAATGAAACTTCAGCGGTTGAGAGGGTACGTGATGTTATTTCAGTGATTACATAATCAAACCAAATTTACAAAGAACTGGCGAGCATGAGCCAACTTATAAGCGTGATGCTGAACCCCCTTTGGCCGCGCACTGATTTGGTTGGGACGGTTTCATAAAGCTGTTGTATCCTCTCCTGAGCCAAGCTGGTCCACAACCGTTGTAACTGGTCCGTCATGTCCAGGATACCGCTCTGGGATAGAGTAAACGTCCGATTTGTCCCACACGTATTCTGCCAGGGCCAGATCTGATGATCTTGCTGGGCACGCGAGTACCTCAAAATCTCGCAGACAGTTCATAGGGAGGGGACTGATGACCTCCGATGTTAAGTCCCATAGTGCTCAGAGCCATTCGAACCATTTTAGTTCATAGGGACACGTGTCAGTTAGGGACGAGCCATGTCCTACTGAAAAATGGCAGGTCAGTACTCTCGCGTGAGAGGTAACGCATGGGGTCGAAGGATGTCCGAAACGTAGCGTTGTGGCATGGGAGATCCCTCAGTCACTAACAGTCGTGATTTAAAGTCATACCCAACCCCTCCTCTCATCCTGACGTCAGAAGTAACACACTTGTACGTCTCCAAAAGATTGGAAGAATGGAACCTCTTCTCATGTCACCGCCACGCTCGGCGACGATGGTCAATCAGGTTAGTGCAGAACTGTGATTCATCGGTTTACAGGCGACTCTTCCAGATTCTATCACCAAAGCAAACGCAACCGTTTGCGTAACGGTGTTAACGGCAGCCTACGCATGGAACGGTAGTTCCATAGTCCGGATGTTGCTAGTCTCCGACCAAAGTGCAGGGTGACACAGAGTACTTACTCTAGGCAGTCCATTACTTGTTCTCCACTGACAGGCGCGGGTGTGAAGGGGTTGCCTTAGGATGATCAGACGTTGTCGACTGAAACCTTGACGGTTAGTATGCCAGGCCTCAAGTTCCCTTGCAGTAGAAAATCAGGCCATTGTCACATCTGAATACCGCACAAATCCGGATATTGCACAATTCCACTAGCCGACCAAATGGACATCCACAATGAAGTACCTTTGAAATTATGTTAGATGCTGATACCATTGTCTCACATGAGTATGCTGCATCTCCGTGTCCTTCACCGTGATCACTTAACATCTGACGCCGTTCACGCCCATTATCTACCCTGCCAGATCTGGCAACAGCACTAAACACGAACAACACTGAGGTACTCCGGTGGCCGTTTCACCTGTCACAGACAATTGCGGCCGCCAGTAGTGTGTACGTGACCGAAGTTACATTGACATCCAGCCATTTCCTCTGGATGCTTCACTTTTTATGTCAAGCAATGTAGTAATAGGTATGATCATATACAGGGTGACTGAAAAGTAACTGTACACAATTCGTGAGTGTAGTGTATGCATCAAAATAAGCGTAAAAGTTACATAAAGTTTTCTCTGAAATTGCTTTATTTCAGAGTTATGTGGTAGAGTAAGGATCACAAGTGCAACACAAAGAACACAAAATTAATTCTTCTCAGAGAGCAATGACACGAAGGATCCCGAAATTCAACACAATTATGTACTACATATTTACCGCAGAACATGTTCAAAATTATGTCCATGTAGACGAAGACAGTATGGTGCTCGACGTCTTACTCCTCTCGGAATGTTGGAGGCTCCGTTCATCCCATTCTGTACTGTTACACAGCCCTTTTCAGTTGCAGCACTATGCACAACCTCCTTGAGATGGTTCCAAAGGTAAAAGACCACGGAGTCAAGATCTGGAGATCTGATGGAACAAGCAAATGGTCCTGCACGACTTACCAGGATAAGCAACATTCAGATACTCTTGCCTCCCAACTGATACGTGCAGGGGCACCATCGTGCATAAACCATAAGTTGATTCGTATAGCGAGTGAGACATCGTGAAGCAGGCCATCCAATTCATGTTCCAAAAACTGTTGATGCACTCTGCCAGTCAGACGCTTTGGAATAAAATGTGGTCCGAGTAACTGAGTGTTCACTATACCACACTGTAAGGGGTTCATTACTATTTGCTAGCGCACTTGAGCAGATGTAATTTCGATGGATTGCTCAAGCGCTGCCTGCGATATTGAATATCTATGCTACAATAGAATGGCACGTCAGAGCAGTGTTGGCAGTAAGTCATGTTTAGTAGCTCACAGAGAGCAGTCGTGTTTTGTAGCTCGCACAGGGCACTTGAGTTCTGGAGTTCGGACAGGGCAGTGCAGCGGTTGACTTGTGTTGGGCCGGTCGTGCAGAACGATGGCAGTGCCTGAGCGATGTAGTATAAGGTTAAAAAAATATTTAACCACAATTGTAGTGTTAAAGTCCCATGTAATTCCTTGCAGAAATGTTTCAATAATAACTTTTGTTCTGTAGAAAACTTTTGCCAGTCATTTATCTGAGTTTAAAGATTTCACATATTTTTCCTGTGCATACTCATGTTGATTAAGCAAAAGAAAATCAGTTGTTTTCCTACAAATCAAAATCTGGTGGCCAGCATTGCACTGGGTTGTGCCAAAAATTTATTATAGGAGCAGATATATAGATAGCGTTATCCGGCGACATCATTGTGAGGTAAGAATTTTTCAGTTTATTCAGGATGATTTCACAGGGCCATGACGCAGCGCCGCTGAAGTCAAAACTTATTAATCTCGATATGCATTCAGTCTTTAATGGAAGGTCACATTAAAACTTGAAATTTTATTATTGGAAAGAAATTGTTTATCGGGAACTTAAACGAGATATTTTCTGTTACACTAAATGTGAATATTATAATTATTTTTCTGTTGGGTTACAATACCTAATGTTCACTGTAAAACGATGCTGTTGTCCCTCTACTGTAGTTATACGAGATTCTCATACACCCAAACATGCATGTTATGAGCGTTCATGATACCTGCATGGGTAAAGAGGCTGTCATCCACAAACAGAATTCAATAACTGAACAGTGGATCAGGAGCATGGCGCTCGATAAACCACTGACAGAAATTCCAATGTCTAGACTAGTTGACAAATGTCAATTCCTGCACCTTCTGCGGGTGAAATGGGTGAAATTACTGTCTCTGAAGCAGGTGCCATACAGTTGATTGAAGAACCTCTATTGTGGCAGTTATGTGACGGTTATTTATAACTGGATCATCATGTACCATTTCCAGGATATCCTCAACACTCCCTCCATCCAGTTGAGGATGGCCTTACCGTAGTGCAGCACAAATAGAGTATTCCCTTAAACGCCTGTCCACAGATGTGAAAGTCTGATGGTTTGGTACTCTTCTGTTTGGAAACATTTCCATATATCTTCTTCTTGAAGCTTATGCATTACCTACTGCTGCCCCATAAAGAAGGTGTATATCTGTGTATTCACCTTTTGAGAACACCATTGTACTGTACACAACACCTGCAGTCTACGGACTACCAACAGATTGAATGTACATAGTACTTTTGGTGACACTACACTGCAACAGCGCCATAGAGTACAATAGATCAGGTAGAAATCAAGTAAAAACAAAGGCATTTCGTGCCAGTATCAACTGAGCAGTGTAGACAGGGTGTACAAAGCAACATCAGTTGACAAGCAGGTGAACACCACATGCCACAGCCATATACTGTCTCATGTTGTAATAGCATTGGAACAATGCCGATCCTGAGCCATTTTGTTTGTGCAGGTTGGATACATCCAGGGGAAAGCATACCCTGTCCGCTTAACCTACTGTTATACTACTTATGACCCCCTGAGATTGATTTATGACTTCCTGTGGATAGTCCGTCCTTCTGAGAGACCTCCACATCTCCCCTTCCCCTTCTCCCCACCCCAACCCTCTGGGAAAAGGCACACTTTCTTGTCACCCCCTGCCTAGTTCAGAGTCTTTTGCCCCCCTCTTGGGGAATTGTATTGAATCTTCTCACACAGCACATATGTCTGCTTCTGTTGCCACTCAATCAGCACACGAGTTACTTTGCCTCCTGCCTACAGCTGTAGGCAGGAGGCGACAGGTCAGAGCATTCATTGTGTCTGGTGGTCACATGAGGCTAAGCCACATCTTCTGGTCAGTCAAAGCCTCGTGCCCTCTCCTGCTGCTGGCCGCAGCACACTGCGACACAAAACAGGTGTGGCTCGACGTACACTCCCCAGTTTAGAAAAGCCACTTTATCCAACCCGAAATGGGGATGTTCTTGTCGATGGGATAGGCTATATTCCCCTAAGTATTCGCTCACCAGGTTAAAAAAAAATCTGTCACGTCCTGTATCACAGGACTAGAATATTAAACTAAGGTTTGGCTCATGATGGAGTGCTAAAAGTATATTCTACCTCTATCACCGGATGCCTCCTCACTTTCGAACTCACTTAAAGTAGCTAAATGCCTAATCATCTACTAAGTCTTTTAAGGAAGCAGCGCAGAGGGGTTGGAAATCTACATCTACATCTACATGATTACTCTGCAATTCACATTTAAGGGCTTGGCAGAGGGTTCATCAAACCACAATCGTACTATCTCCCTACCATTCCGCTCCCGAACAGCGCGCGGGAAAAACGAACAACGAAACCTTTCTGCTCGAGCTCTGATTTCTCTTATTTTATTTTGATGATCATTCCTACCTGTGTAGGTTCGGCTCAGCAAAATATTTTCGCATTCGGAAGAGGAAGTTGGTGACTGAAATTTCGTAAATAGATCTCGCCACGACGAAAAACGTCTTTGCTTTAATGACTTCCATCCCAATTCGCGTATCATATCTGCCACACTCTCTCCCCTATTACGTGATAATACAAAACGAGCTGCCCTTTTTTTGCACCCTTTCGATGTCCTCCGTCAATCCCACCTGGTAAGGATCCCACATCGCGCAGCAATATTCTAACAGAGGACGAACGAGTGTAGTGTAAGCTGTCTCTTTAGTGGACTTGTTGCATCTTCTAAGTGTCCTGCCAATGAAACGCAACCTTTGGCTCGCCTTCCCCACAATATTATCTATGTGGTCTTTCCAACTGAAGTTGTTCGTAATTTTTACACCCAGGTACTTTGTTGAATTCACAGCCTTGAGAACTGTACTATTTGTCGAGTAATCGAATTCCGACGGATTATTTTTGGAACTCATGTGGATCACTTCACACTTTTCGTTTTTTAGCGTCAAATGCCACCTGCCACACCATACAGCAATCTTTTCTAAATCGCTTTGCAACTGATACTGGTCTTCGGATGACCTTACTAGACGGTAAATTACAGCATCATTTGCGAACGAATAAGAGAACTGCTCAGATTGTCACCCAGGTCATTTATATAGATCAGGAACAGAGAGGTCCCAGGATGCTTCCCTGGGGAACACCTGATATCACTTCAGTTTTACTCGATGATTTGCCGTCTATTACTACGAACTGCGACCTTCCTGACGGGAAATCACGAATCCAGTCGCACAACTGAGAATATACCCCATAGGCCTGCAGCTTGATTAGAAGTCGCTTGTGAGGAACGGTGTCAAAAGCTTTCCGGAAATCTAGAAATACGGAATCAACTTGAGATCCCCTGTCGATAGCGGCCATTGCTTCGTGCGAATAAAGAGCTAGCTGCGTTGCACAAGAACGATGTTTTCTGAAACCATGCTGGTTACGTATCAATAGATCGTTCCCTTCGAGGTGATTCATAATGCTTGAATACAGTATATGCTCCAAAACCCTACTGCAAACCGACGTCAATGATATAGGTCTGTAGTTCGATGGATTACTGCTACTACCCTTCGTTAACACTGGTGCGACCTGCGCAATTTTCCAATCTGTAGGTACAGATCTATCAGTGAGCGAGCGGTTGTATATGATTGCTGTGCAATTTGTCGGCTTTCTTCCATGATTCTATTTTACGTTTCGGAATATAAGGTAGCGTTGCACCGTTAGCGGCAAGTGGTGTTCGCGGCGGATGTGTTGCCCAACTACTTTTCTCTTGTCGGTGATATGGTCTCTTCCTGTTCATATGTCGCAACCAAGATGTGCTGCTTGCAGGAATATTGTGAAGCTTTGTCCGAGAAATTGTATTTTCTATAGAAATTTGCTGTTTTATGAAGCACCCAGGAACAGCTAAGTGCACAGTTATGTACAGAAATTCATTGTGGGAATTATCCACCACAAAATTTTATCGTCCAGACAAAACTTGGCGCATCTGTGATATCATGACAGATACGGTGATCAGCAACTTGCGATTGTTTGCTGATGACGCACTAGTGTGAGGGAAAGTATCATCGTTGAGAGACTGTAGCATGATATAGGATGACTTAGAATTTCTATTTAGTCTGACGAATGGCAGCTTGTTGTAAAGATAGGAAACTATAATGTAATGCAGATGAGTAGGAAAATGAATCCTACGATGGTCGAATACTGTATTTGTGGCGTGCTGCTTGACACAGAATAGTACGGTAGGTGAATGGTCGACTTCGGTTTACCGGCAGAATTCTAGGAAATTGAGGTTCATCTATAAAAGAGGCTGCGTATAGGAACACTAGAGCGACCCATTCTTGAATACTGCTCGAGTGCTTGGGATCCCCCCAAGGTCGTATTAAAGGAAGACATCGAAGCAATTCAGAGGCATAATGCCAGATTTTTTACTGGTAAGTTCGATCGACATGCGTGTATTACGTAGACCCTTCGTGATAAATGGTAATCTCTGGAGCGAAGAGGACGTTCTTTACGCGAAACACTAGTGAGAAATCGTAAATTTATGTAATAACAGAGTGCAACGTAGTGACAAAAAGCTAATTTAGTAACATACCTATAATCATTACTTAATCCAAATATTGTATACATAAAACAAACACGTATTACGGACCACTGATTATACTCCACGAATAAAAAGAAGAGAAACGCAGTGCAAACAGCCTTTCAGTTAGTTGCATAGACGGGCCATATCTATAAGATTACTGAGAAACTTAGAGAACCGTCATTTGTAGATGACTGCAGACTGATTCTATTGCCGCTGACGTGCATTTCACGTAAGGACCGCGACGACAAGTTAAGAAAAATTATGGCTCATTCGGAGGCATACAGACAGTCGTTTTCCTCTCTCTCCATCTGTGAGTGGAACAGAAAAAGAAATGAGTACTAGCGGTATAAGATACACTCCGCCATGCTCCATACGGTAGCTTGCGAAGTATATATGTAGCTGTAGATGTTGAGTCCTGTTAACTAAAACAACCTGGAGAAGGTTATTCTTTGTAGAATTCCGCAGATTTATTTTTTAACTCGTGAGTCCTGTTCACTAAAACAACCTGTGCTGCATTTCTGCACCTCAGTCTGCAAGAGAGGAACAAGTATTTCGTGTAGAGAACAACGATACAAACTATAATAGGCTATCTATTTAGTGAAGAGCATCGAAGTCTAACTTTTTAGAGGCTAAAACCTCAATAAAATACGACGATTGATGATACTACAAATGCGCCTAAATATCTTTGAGCAATAAGAAAATTCTATAGTTTCTACGAACCGCTGGAACCCAAATCCCATAATTTATTCTGCTACTTTTAGAGTGTTAGAAACTAAAGGATGACCATTCAGAAGTTAATTTTTTAACATCGTTGCTATTATCCAGGGCATTTAGGCAGAATCCAATGTCTCATCCCCCTTCGCATTTATTGTTGTTCTTTGCAAAAATGTTCGGCAAAAATAGTTTGTTGTAACAGGACTTCTTGTCAAGTGAGTGCTGGCTTGTCAGTCGACTGGTGGGTCATAAATACAATACCAATAGGGGTAAGGTAGGAGTGGGTTTAAAAATAAATAAAAAAAGGAATGTGGGTAAGATATTACGAACGGCATAGTGAATGCATTAGCGTTGCGCAGACAGAAACGAAGTCAACGCCCGCCGTAGTAGCACACGTTTATATTATACCAACTAGCTCCGCAGGTGGTAAAGAGATTGAAAAACGTGTTATGATAACAGACATAATTCCGAAAATTAAGGGGGACGAAACTTTAACTGAGATTGGTGACTGAAATTCGGTAGTAGCAAAAAGAAGAGAAGGAACAAAGGTAGAACATGGACTGGGAAAAACACATGAAAGGGGAAGCCGCATGGTAGAATTTTGCTCAGAACTAACCACTGCTGAAACTTTGTTTAAAATACATGGAAGAAGACTGGATACGTGGGAGAAACTTGGGTTCACCGGAAGGTCTCAGATACAGTGTGACTATTATTGAAATATATGAAAAAAAATGTAAGTTAGTTACAAACTACGGAGTGCACGCACTTTATTCAACATGTAAACGTCAGTACAGATGTTCGGATTTGGGTTATGACATGTTCGATATGGCTTCCATCATTGGCAATGATGTGGCGCAGTCGAACAGCGAAATTCTGCATGATCTGCTGAAGTTTCGAAACATCGATGCTACCGATGACCTCCTGAATGGTTGTTTTCAGCTCAGCAATGTTTTTGGGGTTATCGCACCGCAAAAAGGAGTCGCATGTATTCAGATCCGGAGCATATGGCGGCCAATCGGGGCCCATGCCAGCGGCCTCTTGGTACGCCAGAGCCAGAACGTGGTCTCCAAAGTGCTCCTCCAGGACATCAAAAAACTCTCCTGCTTCGAGAGGATCGAGTGCCGTCTTACATGAACCAATCTTGTCGAAATCAGTGTCACTTTGGATAATGGGGGTGAAATCTTCCAAAACCTACACGTACCGATCGGTGGTCACCATGCCATCAAGGAATATCGGACCAATTATTCCGTGACTGGACACTGCACACCACACAGTAACCCGTTGAGGGTGAAGAGACTGGTCGATCGAGAAATGCGGTTTCTTAGTCCCCCAAATGCACTAGTTTTGTTTATTAACAAACCCATCCAAATGAAAGTGGGCTTCGTCGCTAAACCAAACCATGCATACGCATACTAATTCCCATCATGCCTCGCGGCCAACCTTGCAGTTTGAGCATCCTAACGCAAACCGTTCAGAAACTTTGACGATTTTATTCCACATAGTTCAACAATTGTCACCCAGTACATTATATAATGGCGGGACACATTTAGAAACCAGATATTTAACTGAAAAGATTTAAAGGGCAGATGTGGAGTCTGAATATAATTTATTAGTTACGAACTGCAGGCTAAAACTGAAGAAATTGCGAACAGGTAGGAACTTAAGGAGATGGGACATGAACAAACTGGAAGTACCAGAGGTTGTTGAGAATTTCAAAGGGACCATTATAGGCACCAATTGATGGAAATAGGGAAAAGAAACAGAATGGGAGACGAATGGGTATCTGTGATATACGCAATAGTGACGTGGCAGAGGACCAAATATTTAAAAACACAGTGCTCAGTAGGAGTTCTTGGGTGTACACGATACACCGAATTAAAAAAAAACCCGAAGGGGTGAACCATAAAAATGCAGCTAATGAAGCAGACAAAAGGAAATGTAGGCGCCTAAAGACTGATATTGAGTGAAAATGCAAATTGGCTAAGCAGGTGTGGCTAGAGTAGAAACGCAAGGCTGCAGAATTCATGAGTATGGAAAAGACAGAGGCTGCCTATAGGAAGATAAGAGAGACCTCTGGAGAAATCAGAACATCAAGAGGTTTAACAAAGAGAGGTCCCTAGTGGTGGGATCGGCTTTCTGATGCCATCTATATGGACATGTAGGTTAAGGTCCCAGGGGCCACAGCCTGCAGGCATTCACCCAGGTGAGTCCTCGTTTGTGACTAATTAATGAAAAAAGTTTCGGAGTTTTGCGTGATGTGCTAGAGTTGGCAAGAAGCAGCATTCAGCAAATCGGTTGCTCAGAGTAATGGATAAGATTTTGGCCTCACAGACAAAAAGTTGTCGGTTCGAAATTCAGCAGGTGCTCACTAAATTTTTATTTTAAAATCTTATTCGAAATGATGTTGGACGCTCTTGTTATTCAATTAATTGGATTAAAAGTAATGTTTTATTTTTTCAATTGCTCTTACTTTCGTTCCTAACATTTCTTCCACTTGGAATTTTTCTTCATATAATTTTAATCATTTTTATGTATTAACTTCGATTTAATTACTACCGTTTTGTCATCCTATATTTTTGTCCATGTTATTGCATTCATACTTTGCATTTCTCATTTTGCTTGTATTTCGTTTTATTTATAATCCCTTCTTTCCTTTAATTCTGAATCTACGTCACTTTACCTATAACACAATAAGATTTTGCTTTTAATGTTTGTTTTGCGGTTACCGTCCACAGAAATGTACATATTGTAAGGAAAAATACAATTTTGACACCATCGCACGGTCAATATAAACAGACTACTTCGTCTTTTGTTTTTTAACCAGTACGTCCCCAGTTTCAAATGTTTAAATGTTGTGATAGATAAATAATAAAGAATTAAATTCACGCGAACAAAGATTCCAAGTGGAAAAAGAATGAATGGAAGAAAAAATGAAAGCAACTGAAAAAGTTAATACGGTCATTAAAGTGATGTGACAAAGCGTTAAAAATAAAAAAAGTAAATTTAGCCCAAATGACAATACAAACAATGACCAAATTTGTTTTGATAAAGATTTAAACATAAAATTTTAGACAGAATCTAATGCGTTTCGAACCGATAATATTTTGCGTGGGAGGCCAAAACCTTAACCATTATGCTGTGCAACCGATTTGCCGAATCTTTCCTTTTTTGCAGCTGCAGAACATCACGCGAAATTCCAAATTTTTTTCGACTGTTACTCGCAAACGGGGGCTCACGAGGTGTGATAGCTGGGTGTGATACCTGGGATCTTAACCCACATAACCATACATTTTATTTCAAAATATCGATACACCGCTGGGGGTCTCTCCTTGCAGACAAAGAAAGGAGACTTGAAAAGTGTTCATAATACAGAGAACGTCTTTAGAAGGGAAATTAACATGAACACAGTTTTATGTAAATGGAAGAGGAAGTAAATGAAGATGAGATCGGAGATGTGGTACTGCTGCAAGAATTTGACAGAGCGCTTAATGACCTATGTCGGAATAAGGTTGATGGAGTAGACGACATTCCCTTAGAATACTTGAAATCCTTGGAGGAACCAGCTATAACAAAACTATATCACCTGCTATGCGAGATGTATGAGGCAGAAGAAATACTGCCTGACTGTAACTTCCTGGCAAATTGAAACTGTGTGCTGGACAGAGACTCGAACTCGAGACCTTTGCAAACGTGGGCGAGTGCACTACCATCCTCCTTTTTTTCTTTTTTTCTGGTTGGTCGTTGAATTTTTTCGGGTCCAACGATCCATGATGCTTGTTCAAGTTAATCGTTGATCCATTAACTCAGTTTTTTTATTACAGAGGGTAGACAACCCTCTGACCGAACACGCTGAGCTACCGTGCCACCGTGCCGGCAATTAGACACCGGCATTCCGTGGAGATTGCCGCTCATCTGAGCTACGCAAGCAAGACTCGCGACCCGTCCACACAGCTTTAATTTCGGCGGTACCTCGTCTTCTACCTTCCAAACTTCACAGAAGCTCTCTTGCTGATCTTGCAGAACTAACACTCCTGGAAGAAAAGATACTGCGGAGACATGGCTTAGCCACAGCCGGTGGGGGGTTTCCACTATGAAATTTCCACTCTGTAGCGGAATGTCTGCCATGAAGTTTCATATTAGCGCACACTCCGCTGCAGAGTGGAAATTTCATTCTGGACTCTCAGAATGTAATAATTACATTTCCGAAGAAGGTAGATGCTGACAGTTATGACTATCTCCGAAGTACCGGTTTAATAAGTCATGGCTGTAAGGTTCAAATGGTTCAAATGGCTCTGAGCACTATGGGACTTAACATATATGGTCATCAGTCCCCTAGAACTTAGAACTACTTGAACCTAACGAACCTAAGGACATCACACAACACCCAGTCATCACGAGGCAGAGAAAATCCCTGACCCCGGCGGGAATCGAACACGGGAACCCGGGCTTGGGACAAGGCTGCAAGGACCTGACACGAATTACTTACATAATAACGGAAAAAAATGTTAGAAACCGACCTCGAAGAAGACAAACTGGATTCCAGAGAAATGTAAGAATACGCGAAGCCATACTGACTCTACGACTTATAAGACTGTCTAACATAAGGCAAACTTACGGTTATAGATTTAGGAAAGCTTTTGAGAACGTTCATTGGAATACATGCTCGGAGGACATGAAAGAGAACCACCGGTTGAGATTAGAGCGAGACAAGGTTGTAGCCTGTTTTCGATGTTATTCGAAAATGGTTCAAATGGCTCTGAGCAGTATGGGACTTAACATCTGAGGTCATCAGCCCCCTAGAACTTATAACTACTTAAACCTAACTAACCTAAGGACATCACACACATTCATGCCCGAGGCATGATTCGGACCTGCGACCGTTCCAGATTGAAGCGCCTAGAACCGCTCGGCCACAACGGCCGGCGGTGTTATTCAATGGCTGCAATTAACAAGCAGCAAAGCAAACCAAGGAAAAATTTGGAAAGTGATCAAAAGTTCAGGAAGAAGTAATGAGGGCTTTCAGGCTTGCCGATGGCAATGTAAATATCCCAGTGACGGTAAAGGACTTGGAAGAGCATGTGAACAGAATGGATAGTGTCTTAAGAAGATGTTATGGGATGATCATCAACAGAATAAAACAAGAATAATGGAATGTAGTCCAATTAGATTTTATAATATTGAGGGAATCACATTAGGAAATTAAGAAATTAGGCCCTGGAAGTGGTAGTGTGCTTTCACTATTTGGACAGCATAATAAACGATGATGTCAGAAGTAGAGGGGATTTTTTTTGAGTCATCTAGTACCATGAGAGTTATTGCCTGATGTCTTATCAAATGGTCTTACCATCCTGTTCCCTCTTCTTGTCAGTGATTTTCATACATTCCTTTCCTCGCTGATCGTTCGGAGAACCTCCTCATTCCCTACCTTATCACACCACCGAATCTTTAACGTTATTCTGCAGCGCAACATCTCAAATGTTTCGATTCTATTCTGTTCTGATCTCCCTACAGTCCATGTTACACTACAGTCCATGTTCCCCTACCATACAATGCTGTGCTCCAAACGTATATTTTCAGAAATTCCTTCCTGAAATGAAACCCTGTGTCTGATACCAGTAGAGTTCCCTTGGCCAGGAATCCCATTTTTGTCATTGCTAATCTACTTTTGATGTCCTCCTTGCTCCGACAGTCACATTTTATTTTGATGTCTACATGACAGAATTCCTTAACTTCATCCACTTCGCGATCATCGATCCTGATGTTAAGTTTCTCGCTATTCTCATTTCTGCTACTTCTCATTACTTTCGTCTTTCTTTGATTTACTCTCAGTCCATATTCTGTACTCATCACAATGTTCATTCCATTCAGCAGATCCTGTAATTCTCCTTCGCTTTCACTCAGGTTACCAATGTCACCGCGAATCTTATCCTTGATACCCTTTCACCTTGAATTTTAACTCCGCTCTTGAACCTTTCTTTTATTTCAGTCGTTGCTGTTTCGATCTATACAATGAACAGTAGGGACTAATGACTACATCCCTGTCTTAGACCCTTGTTAATCCGAGCACTTCGTTCTTAAACGTCTTCTACTATTATTGTTCCCTCTTGGCTCTTGTACTTACTGTGTACTACTCGTCTTTCCCTATAGCTTACCCTTGTCTTTCTCAGAATTCCCAAAATCTTGCTCCACATGTCATAGTCGAACGCTTTTTCCAGATCGACAAATCCTATGAACGTGTCTTGATTTTTCTTTTGACTTGCTTATACATTTCTTTTCCATTCTTCTATATATTATTCTTGTCAGGAACTTGTATGCATGAAATGTTAAGCTGATTGTGCGATTATTCTCGCATTTTTTAGGTCTTGCAGACTTTGGAATTATGTGGATGATATCTTTCCGAAAATCAGGTGGTACATTACCTGACAATTATATTCTATACATCAACGTGGATAGTCGTTTTGTGTCCACTTCCCCCAACGACTTCATAAATTCTGATGGAAGGGTTACATGTCCCTTCTACATTATTCGATCTTAAGTTTTCCAGATCTCTTTTAAATTATGATTCTAATACTGGATTCCCTATTTCTTCCCTATCGATTCCTGTCCCTTCTTCTATTACTTCATCGGACGGACTTGTTAAAGGACGGGAGGCACGAAAAGAATCCAGCTGGATTTACATTATGGTCAGACTCAGATTCCTAAATTAGATACTGGACTGTAGGAGGTACCCAGAAGCAAGTGTAGAGTCAGATCACAATTAATAATGACGAAGAGTAGACTCAAGTTTAAGAGAATCTTCTGGATGAATTAATGTGAAATGAAGGGGGAAGGAATGAAGAGGTACGTCTGAAGTTATCTGAGGCTGTAGATAGTCTGATAGTGAATGCCACAGTAGGTAGTTCAGTTCGAAGAGAAATTGACCTCTCTAAACAGGGCAATCGCAGAAGTTGCACATACCGATAAAGGTACAAGGAAAGTAACAGTGTTTAAATATTGTGTAGAAAAAAAAATTCAATTTTTCGCGGAAACATGGAGGTATAGCTATAGTCAGGAAAAGACGGGAGTACAGCAAGGAAATATACATGTTGAAAGCGCTAGGAAGTCAAAAAGAAATGGTTGCTACAAAAATACAAATAAATCAAGACATAAATGGTCTTCTAAAGGACCGATTCAGTATATAGAAAAGTCGAAACAACTTACCATGAGAACAGAAGCAAAGGCGTCAACATTGAGAATGTAATGGGAATTCCTTTTTTAAATGCAGAGGTGAGGAGAGCAGGTAAGTGGAAAGAGTACATTGAAGGCCTCTATAAGGAGACAAGCTGTCCGATGACATGATAGAAGAACAAATGGGATATGATGTGGAAGACATAGGACATCCAGTATTACAGTCAGATTGTAACAGTGCATTGGAAGACTTGTGATCAAATAAGGCAGTAGACACATATAATGGTCCTACAGAATTTATAAAATCATTAGGGAAAATGGGAACCAAACTATTATACAAGCTGATGTCTTGAATCTATGAGACAGAAGATATACCATTATTCTCGGAAAATTATGATCCAGAAAATAGCGAAAATAGCAAGCGCAGATAAATGAGAGAACTTAACAGTTCACGCATACCAGTTACTAACAAGAGTAAGATGCAGAAGAATCGAAAAGAAAACTGAAGATCTGTTAGACGGCCATTAGTTTGGGTTTCGGAAAGATAAAGGAACCAGAGAGGTAGTTCTGACGTTTCGCTTGATATTGGAAGCAAGATACGCTTATAGGATCAGTCAACATGGAAAAAGTGTTCGACAGCGTCGTGGTGCAAGATCTCTGAAATTCTGAGAAAAATAGGAGTAAGCTACAGGGAAAGACGGAATATATACAATATGTGTATGAATCAAAAAGGAACAATGAGATGGACAGGCGAAGAACGAGTGCTCGGATTAAAAAGAGTGTAAGACAGAGATGTAGTCTTTCGCACCTACTGTTCAATCTATATATCGTAAAATCGATAATGGTAAAAAAAGAGAGGCACAAGAGTGGGACTAAAATTTGGGGTGAAAGGATATCAGTGATAAAATTCGCTGATGACGCCGCTGTCCTCCGAAAGTGAAAAACAACTACAGGACGTGCTGAATGGAATGACCAGTATAATTAGAACGGGATGTGAACAGGGAGTAAACCAAAGTAAGACAAATGAGATCAGGAGTTGGAAGCAAAATAGCACACGACGGACGAAGCAAGGAGGAGATAAAAATTACACTCATAAAGGCAAAGCGGGTATTCCTACAAAAGATGTCTACTAGTATAAAACATCGGCCTCAATCTGAAGAAGAAATTTCTGAGAGTTAACGTTTGGAGCCTGGCACTGCATGGCACTGTATCATGGACAGTGGGATAACCGGAACAGATGTGAATCGAAGTATTTGAGAAGTGGTGCTACAGAAAAATATTGAAAATAGGGTGGGCTAATAAGATAAAGGGGGCCAGCGGCCTTGCCGCAGTGGTAACACCGGTTCCCGTCAGACCACCGAAGTTAAGCGCAGTCGGGCTGGGCTAGCACTTGGATGGATGACCATCCGGTCTGTCGAGCGCTGTTGGCAAGCGGGCTGCAGTCAGCCCTTCTGAGGCAAACTGAGGAGCTAGTTGATTGAGAAGTAACGACTTCGGCCTCGTAAACTGACATACGGCCGGGAGAACGGTGTGCGGACCACATGTCTACATCTACATCCATACTCCGCAAACCACCTGACGGTGTGTGGCGGAGGGTACTTTGACTACCTCTATCGGTTCTCCCTTCTATTCCAGTCTCGTATTGTTCGTGGAAAGAAAGATTGTCGGTATGCCTCTGTGTGGGCTCTAATCTCTCTGATTTTATACTCATGGTCTCTTCGCGAGATATACGTAGGAGGGAGCATTATACTGCTTGACTCCTCGGTGAAGGTATGTTCTCGAAACTTCAACAAAAGCCCGTACCGAGCTAATGAGCGTCTCTCCTGCAAAGTCTTCCACTGGAGCTTATCTACCATATCCGTAACGCTTTCGCGATTACTAAATGATTTTGTAACGAAGCGCGCTGCTCTCCTTTGGATCTTCTCTATCTCTTCTATCAACCCTATTTGGTACGGATTCCACACTGGTGAGCAATATTCAAGCAGTGGGCGAACAAGTGTACTGTAACCTACTTCCTTTGTTTTCGGATTGCATTTCCTTAGCCGCGTGGGATTAGCCGAGCGGTCTAAGGCGCTGCAGTCATGGACTGTGCGGCTAGTCCTGGCGGAGGTTCGAGTCCTCCCTCGGGCGTGGGTGTGTGTGTTTGTCCTTAGGATATTAGGATAATTTAGGTTAAGTAGTGTGTAAGCTTTGGGACTGATGACCTTAGCAGTTAAGTCCCATAAGATTTCACACACACACACACACACACACATTTCCTTAGGGTTCTTCCAATGAAATGTCCCTGCATATCCGCATCCCGTGACGCTTGTGGGCTGAGGATGACACGGCGGCCGGTCGGTCCCGTTGGGCCTTCCGAGGCCTGTTCGGACGCAGTTTAGTTTAGTTTACTTCATAAGATAAAGAATGTGGAGGTTCTCCGCAGAATCAGTGAAGGAAGGAACATGTGGAAAACACTGACAAGAAAAAGCGATAGGATGATAGGAGACGTGTTAAGACATCAGGCAGTTCATGGTACTAGAGGGAGCTGTAGAGGGTAAAAACTGCAGGGCAAGACAGAGATTAGAATACATCCAGCAAATAATTGAGGACGTAGGGTGCAACTGATTCTCTGAGACGAAGTAGTTTGCGCAAGAGAGGAATTCTTCATTCAGAAGACTGATGACGAAAACGCCAATGTAGAGCAAACAGTGCATTCGAGAAACCTTAGTCTGAGCAATCCGAGAGCTCACACTTGACTATGAGTTAAAAAGTACATTTTACATGCTCCAAACTACACCCTGCAGTATGGCCACGGCGGTAAATTTAGAGTAGCTCGGATTTCTGCAGAAGAGAATGTACAATACTTCTGCTGACTGAAATGCATATTCCGTCCCATATCGCGTACGGTCCCTTGCGAATTACGAACATAGAAATAGATGATCATTTGCTTAATATAAGGTTACTGTCAAGCTTCGGCATGGTAACTAATCTTAAAGATGATGTCTTTCATAAGAATAAAAAGATACGCTGTTTATTGTTTATAGTTAACTGGTATTTGTAACTGCGGTATGGAAAGTTGATGTCTTCAAGTGACTATAGCTCGGCAGTTAGTACTGGAAGGTCACGAGTTTAATGGCATTAAGAAGCACATGACCGGTTTACGATGACCTCAAGGTAGCTACTTCCCGGGAAATAACGCCACCGCCTCGGCACATTGCGTAGTACTCAGTGCAAGACATGTCCTATAAAAACTGCTCAGATTTTTTGTAACAGCGGTGAAGCTATTTAGTTTTTCACAGTTACATTTCAAGAATGGACGCTGCCTTGCGTAACTTACTCAATGTAACAACTCAAACATAAGTTTTACCTGCGTCACATCAACTGAAGGTTACTGCATATCAACAGCGTCTGTTTAATGAAGTAAATGTAATCTTCTGATAATTTCCCATTAGTTATTTCAAACCTTAAAGAGATTTACTACGCTTCTGCACAAGCCTGGCTTTTTCTTTTAATCACCCAAAATTTATGCCTTGACTGGTTGTTGGTTTCCATTTACGTAGCGCTCCAATAGATCAGAAGAAGAACACAGATGTGTTATCGAAGTCTCATTTTACTGTAAAGAACAATGAGAAATCATTGTAATCGTTTGTAAAGAGAATGGCTCTCCATTGATATCTGCAACCCGAATCACATTTTTGCGGCTCCTTCGTCTCCTCTCTCTGAACCCCTCCTCCCCCAATCCCCTCCCCCCTTCCTGCGCCATGCGGCGCACTACTCATACCAGAGAAATAGAATACCATGGGAAGGCAACATTGAGATGACAGTCAAGTAAATTACATAACTCTCCGGCATGATTCATCTCGTCAAAGGAAAGGAGCGTGATGTAGTATAGTAGAAGATAACGTGTCAAATAACTACGAAAGACCATGTGACAGTTAATATTAAGTGAATGCAGCTAGAAACGAAATTATCCCTGATTACAGCGGACGAACATTCTTCCAGCGGTGTAGTGGCATGTAATCAATATATAATACAAAAGTAAGGAACAATGCGCGTGCCACTAAAACTCATACTCGTTATTCCCTGAAGTAGGTAATTTTGAAGATATAATGGCTGGGAAATTTCGATCTCTAGAAATTTGTAGAACATTCCAGAACATTCGAGAGTATTCGAAAACATTCCAGAACATTCGAGGGTATTCGTGAGCGTTCTACATCATTCCAGAATATTTCATATGCAGGATGTTCTGGAATATTCGGGAATAGTCTGGAACATTCGGGAAGATTCCAGAATGTTGGGGAACATCCCGGAACATCCTAGATCAGGGGTTCCCCACAAAATTTTCTCGAGGACCCCCTCATGATTGGTACCTTGTCATATCACAGTATCAAGTGCCTAAAAAATCCAAATTTAGAGCCAGAAGTTAGCGTTCGCTAAAAGCTCTGCTCATGCAGGAAGCGGCCAAAACAAAAAAGTTGTTATTATACGAAATATATTTAATATATATTTTTTATTCTAATAGCATCTTGCTGACCTCTGTGGCATAGCTCGCGGACCCCTGGGAGTCCGCGGACCATCTGTTGGGAACCACTGTCCTAGATCATTGTGGGACATGTTGTCAAATGTTCTGGAACATTCGAAACCTTTTTGGCATGTTCGGGAATTCGCCAATAGTTTTTGTTTTTGGGTGCGAGCAAAGCCACGGGTAAAAAGCTCATCCTAAATCCGTGGAACAATTTCAGTCAGATTTGGTACACATTTTAGTTATAGTCTGGAAAGAAATAGTGTAAGGGTAAGAACCATCAGCCTCTTACGCGGGTGAGTATGATAACGTGGAGAGAGAAGGGAGGATGAAGAGATGGTCAGAAAGCGAGGGAGAAGGAGGACATAGGCACGGATAGAAGGAGGAGGAGATAGACACAATTAGGGGAGGGGAAATGGACAGAGAAAGGGAAGAGAAGATGACCAGAGAGCGGGGAGAGGAGGAGATGGACACAGAAGAGAAAGGAGAGGAATGTACAGGGAGAGGGGAGGAGGAGATGCACAGAAAGAGGGGGAGGAGGAGATGGATGGAGAGAGGGGGGAGCAGATGGACAGGGGGAAGAGGAACTGATTGACAGAGAGAGGGAGGGGTGGAGGTGATGGACAGGGACATGGAGGATGGATAGAGAGAAGAGGGTTGAGAGCTGGATGAAGAGAGGGGATTGGTGGAGAATGGTCAGTCTTCATTTGGTTCAGTACCTCCTTTTCTACATAAAAGATATACATCCAACAAAGAAAAAATATCGAAATGTATAGAGGATATGGGTAATCACAGTTTTCAATGAAGAACAGCGAGGAACGTTCTAGAAAATATTCAGTTTTACCTAAATACTAAGTCGCATGCGGCTAATTTCTACTTTAACAGAAGTACGTCAAGCCAATTTTGTGTTCTGTGGGTCAAATACAGAAACTCCGCCTCACTGTTCAGCACTCGCGCTTTCGCTTTTCTACCTTCAGTTTCAATTAAACCCTTAATTTATAAAAACATACAGGCTGTGGACGAATATATGGAAACTCCAAAAATAGAACACATTACCATAGTTAATACAGTGTATGAAAATCCTTAGTAATCAAAAGTTTCCAGTCATCTCGAAATGGAAAAATATACGAGTAGGTTCAGCATGGTTTTCAACGGAATCTCATACCATTGCAGCTCAGGTAACGATAATGAAGTTGGATAACACCGTCGCATCCTTCTCTCCAAAGGAGAGCACAAAAACTCCATATTGTTGAGGTCTGGTGACTGTGGTGTCCAGGGGACATGCGAGAATCCATCCTCGTACTCACAGACCAATCCTGGATGATGCGAGTTGTGTGAACAGAGGCCCTGCCGTCATGGAAAACAGCATCATCATTGGGAAACAAACATTGTGACATGGGATGGACCTAATCAACAAAAACGATCACATTTGCAGAGTAACCATGGGGCCCATGGAATATCTTGATATGTAACCATGGGGTCCATGGACTATCTTGATATGTCTACCCAAATCATATGGCGGACCACATATTTAGAAGAAGGCAAATATGCTCAGAATTAGCTATTACTGTCACCATACGGCCCAACAGAATATGAGAACATTGAGATAAGGTTATCATCTCAGGGAGATGGGCAGGCATTAATATATTCCACCTACAGATAGCTACCTTTAAGTAACAGTCAAGCTCTGATATAATTATCAGAATCTGACTATAATCAGAAGAAAGCGAAGGGAGATCGTAACCACCACGATAACTGAGATCTTCAAACTATCAGAAGTTATATAAATTGCAAAGAAGCAGCAGTTAACTTTTAGCATAAATATTTCTCACACTCAATTTAAAAAATTGGTCCCACCTAATCTTATTCAGTATTTCCAGCTAACAGAACATGCACTATGTGATCAAAAGTATCCGGAACCCTGGCTGAAAATGACTTACAAGCTCGTGGCGCCCTCCATCGGTAACACTGGAATTTAGTATCGTTTTGGCCAACCGTTAGCCTTGATGACAACTTCCACTCTCACAGGCATACGTTCAATCAGCTCCTAGAAGATTTCTTGGTGAATGGGAGTACATTCTTCAAAGAGTGCTGCACTGAGGAGGCGTATCGATGTTGGTCGGTGAGGCATGGCACGAAGTCGGCGTTCCAAAACATCCCAAAGGTGCTCTGTAGGATTCAGGTCAGGTCTCTGTGCCGGCCAGTCCATTACAGGGATGTTATTGTCGAATAACCACTCCGCCACAGGCCGTGCATTATGAACAGGTGCTCGATCGTGTTGAAAGATGCATTCTTCAACAGTGGGAAGCAAGAAGGTGCTTAAAACATCAATGTAGGCCTTTGCTGTGATAGAGCCACGCAAAACAACAAGGGGTGCAAGCCCCCTCCATGAAAAACACGACCACACCATAACACCATCGCCTCCGAATTTTACTGTTGGCAGTACACACGCTGGCAAATGACGTTCACAAGGCATTCGCCATCGGATCGCCGCATTGTGTACCGTTATTCGTCACTCCACACAACGTTTTTCCATTGTTCAGTCGTCCAATGTTCACACTCCTTACACCAAGCGAGGAGTCGTTTGGCTTTTACTGACGTGATGTGTGGCTTATTTGCAGCCGTTCGATCACGGAATCCAAGTTTTCTCATCTCCCGCCTTACTTTCATCCTACTTGTAATGGGTCCTGATGCAGTTTGGAAATCCTGTGTGATGGTCTGGATAGATGTCTGCCTATTACACATTCTCAGTCAACAGACGAGGTCGGCCTGTAGGTTATTTGTTGTACGTGTCCCTTCACGTTTCCACTTCACTGTCACATCGGAAACAATGGACCTAGGAATGTTTAGGAGTGTGGAAATCTCGCGTACAGACGTATGACACAAGTGACACCCAATCACCTTACCACGTTCGAAGTACGTGAGTTCTGCTCTCTCACGATGTCTAATGACTACTGAGGTCGCTGGTACGGAGTGCCTGGCAGTAGGTGGCAGCACAATGTACCTAATATGAAAAACGTATGTTTTTGGGGTTTTCCGAATACTTTTGATCACATAGTGTATGACAGAAAACTTAATATATTCTGAATCACCTTATACAGTGCTTGCGCCATTATAGTCTCTATTTTTTCATCTGTCATCTGGCCGGCTTGATGCAGCCTGCCACGAACTCCTCTCCTGCGCAACCTTTTCATATCATTAGCACTTGCCACCCACGTCCTCAATTATTTGCTGGATATATTCCGATCTCTGTCATTCTGTACAGTTTTTACTCTCTACAGCTCCCTCTAGTACCGCGGAAGTTATTCTCTGATGTCTCAACAGATGTCCTATTATCCTTTCCCTTCTACTTGTTAGTATTTTCCATATATTCCTTTCCTCGCCGATTCTCCGGAGAACCTCGTTGTTACTTGCCTTATCAGTCCACCTAATTTTCTGCATCTGTCAGTATTACACAAGTCTATTACGTAAGTATTAAATCAGCATTAAATAAGTCTAAGAGTGGCGCAGTGATCTTGCCTCTATACAACGTAAGTATGAACCGTCAGCTGCCCACTGTTTTATAGTGGCCAGCTGCACAAACCTAATAACATATTTAAAATACGCTCAGATCGGATGGTCGTTGCCCTTTCGGGAATTTTTCTTCTTTTCAGCTTCGTCAATGAACTGTCGCGCTTGGATGGCTGGTGTAATAAAACCCGAACGCCTTCTATAAGCGAACCGTCACACAGAGTGCCATGGGGTCCATGGAATACCACCATATGTCTGCCTAAATCATCACCGAACCGCCGCCATGATTCAATCTTGGTACATAAACTCGGCCAGAAGTTCATAAAAACAAACGTTCGACCAAATGACTTTCTTTCATTGCTCCACGGCCCAGGTTATCTGGCTTCGGCAACTCGTTTTTTCTGGGTACGGGCGTTTGCATCACCGATGAGTGGTTTTGGAATTCCAGCTCGCTCAGTAGTTTCCTTATTCTGGAGCTCCTTTCGTGGTTCTTTGGTGCCGACAGAGTTCGTAAGTGCGACACTAAGCTCTACAGCCGTACCTGTCGTGCTATTATTTTTTCTCACAATCCTCTCCAATGGCCGTCCGCTATAATAACTTAACACGTACGTTGATCCGCGTGTGACTCTGCAGATGATGTCTTTCAGCTTTCTGGGGTATGCGGTATAGTTCTTCCATACGGTGCCTCTTGAAACACCAAACACTTCGGCTACCTTTTTTTACGACCGGCCAGAGTGGCCGAGAGGTTCTAGGCGCTCCAGTCTGGAACCGTGCGACCACTACGGTCGCAGGTTCGAATCCTGCCTCGGTCATGGATGTGTGTGACGTCGTTAGGTTAGTTAGGTTTAAGTAGTTCTAAGTTCTAGGGGATTGATGACCTCAGATGTTAAGTCCCATAGTGCTCAGATCGATTTGAACCATTTTTTACGGAAATAAACACCACACGAACACCAACAATTTACTCATGTTCGAAGTCGCTAATGACGGACTCCCAACTACACAGAACACTTGTCTGACTGCGAGTGAGACTTGCAACGTACTGCTAACATTTCACAGCTGCCGTTCGTGGTCAGATACAACAGCAAAATCTGCAGTCTGGGCTAGCATCAGCGTTTACGTTCAAGCATAATACAGTTCTCGCACTGTTTCCACATTATTGTCCAACTTTTTTATATGCTATAAGCTGCCACCTAACATCTTCTACTTTGAAGTCGAGTTACATGCTACCATGTATCCTGAAATATGCCCTGAACTGAAATATCCTCGCATATAAAGGGTGTTAAAAAAAAGGTGTCGAATACTTTGACAGGTGGTAGTATTCACTGAAACGAGAAATATAAGTCCAATAAACATGGGTCTGGAAACGCGTCCTTTCCGAGACAAACACGTATTTACAGGAAGGGCTGTGTGACGCTTGGTTGCGTATGTTCCACACAAAAAAATAATTTTGCATCACCTCGGTTCCAAGAGTTCCGGAACCTGTATAGAAAACATCATTTCCGCCCCTTTTATTGCTCATGAAAACCACACATTGCATGTTGCACCACCATACAGTGAGACCTTCAGAGGTGGTGGTCCAGACTGCTGTACACACCGGTACCTCTAATATCCAGTAGCACGTCCTCCTGCATTGATGCATGCCTGTATTCGTCGTGGCATACTCTCCATAAGTTCATCAAGGCACTGTTGGTTCACATTGCCACACGCCTCAACGGCGATTCGGCATAGATCCCTCAGAGTGGTTCGTGGGTCACGTCGTCCATTAACAGCTCTTTTTCATCTATCCCAGGCATGTTCGATAGGGTTCATGTCTGGAGAACATGCCGGCCACTCTAGAAGAGCGATGTTATCCTGAAGGAGTCATTCACAAGAAGTGCACGATGGGGGTGCCAATTGTCGTCCATGAAGACGAATGTCTCGCCAATATACTGCCGATATGGTTGCAATATCGGTCAGAGGATAGCATTCACATATCGTACAGCCGTTACGGCGCCTTCCATGACCACCAGCGGCGTACGTCGGCCCAAATAATGCCATCCCAAAACAGTGGGGAATCTCCACCTTGCTGCACTCACTGGGCAGTATGTCTAAGGGTTCAGCCTGACTCGGCTGCCTCCAAATACGATTGTCTGGTTGAAGGCATATGCGACACTCATCGCTGAAGAGAACGTGATGCCAATCACGATCGGTCCATTCGCCATATTGTTGGGCCTATCTGTACTGCGCTGCATGGTGTTGTGGTAGCAAAGATGCACCTCGCCATGGACGTCAGGAGTGAAGTTGCGCACCTATTGCGCACAGTTTGATTCGTAACACGACGTCCTGTGGCTGCACGAAAAGCATTATTCGACAAGGTGGCGTTGCTGTCAGGGTTCCTCCGAGCCGTAATCCGTAGGTAGCGTTCATCCACTGCAGTAGTAGCCCTTAGGTGGCCTGAGCGAGGTATGCCATCGACAGTTCATGTCTCTCTGTATCTCCTCCACGTCCGAACAACATCGCTTTGGTTCACTCCGACATGCCTGGACACTTCCCTTGTTGGGAGCCCTTCCTGGCACAAACTAATAATGCGGACGCGATCGAGCCGTAGTACAGATCGTCTAGGCAAGGCTGATCTACAGACAACACGAGCCGTGTGCCTCCTTCGTGGTGGAATGACTGGAACTGATAGCTGTCGGACCCCCTCAGTCTGAGAGATGTTACTCATGCATAGTTATTTACATCTCTGGACGCGTTTAATGACATCTCTGAACAGTCATAGGGACTGTGTCTGTGATACAACATCCACAGTCAACGTCTATATTCATGAGTTCTGGGAACTGTGGTGATGCAAAACTTTTTTTGATGTGTGTAGTACAGTCGTTGTATTCACGCTTCGTCAAACGTGTCGGCAGGGTACTATAATGTCTTACTCACAGTACTCTACCCACCACTCGCTGGTCTGCAGCCACTTGTGTAGTTCGGGTCGTGCATGGAGCTACGTTGGTTTGTTGTGTTTGTGTGCTTTATCGTACAGTACTGTCAACCCTGGGTACATATATGTGGTTTTACCTTCTTCCAAACGCGGATTCACTATCGTGTTCACTGTTATTGCGTTGTTTGTACGTCCAGATGGTGTAGTACATTTATATTTTCTCTCTTCCGCCACTTGTTAGCAGTGGAAGGCTACTACCTCACAAGTGAAATGGCGGGTACGATATTCTTCTATGGTTTGGCAAATGGACGTAGCCTGCGAGTCCGGCCCTCTTACTGAAAAATACCCACAGCGCAGAGTGCCCTCTGATAAGCTGTTCGTCAGACTTTTTCAGCATCTGACGTACACAGGTACGCTTGCACCTCGGAAGACTGACATTGGAAGGCCCCGCATAATTCGCACGCCTGAAATGGAAGAGCGAGTGCTACGTTCGGCGGAAGAAACCTTTGGGACCAGTGTGCGATGATAAGCAGCAGGAGAAGGCGTGTCTCACTCTCTTATCTGGAGGGTGCTTCATTAACAATTGCTGTACCCATATCATCCACAGCGCGTTCAGGCCCTGAAGTCACAGGGTCATCACGGCAGATGGCGATTCTGTCACTCGCTGTTGCAGAAGTCTGTCGCAGATCCGCTATTCACATCCAGTTTGCCGATGAGGCAGGGTTCACAAGATATGGTGTTGTGAATTTCCATAACCAGCATGAATGGGCACTTATAAATCCCCTAGTTACGCAAGAAAGAAGACATCAACATTGATTCTCAATCAACGTATGGGCAGGCGTTTTGGCGATAGACTAATAGGGCCGTATGTGCTACCTCAAAGGTTAACTGGGGCACCTTATCTTGATTTTCTCATTAATGCACTGCCTACCTCGCTGGAGGATGTGCCACTGCAGCAACGATTATAAATGTGGCTCATGCATGATGGCGCACCAGCACACTTTCATCACAATGTCCGCCAACATCTGCTGCAGACATTTCTGGAGCGCTCGGATTGGTTGGCGTGTGTGTGTGTTTGGGGGGGGGGGGGGGGCAAACATTGGCCTGCTCGTTCCGCAGATATCAATCCCCTAAACTTTTGGTTGAGGAGACACTTGAAGGAATTGGTCTACGCCACGCCAATCAACAATGTGCGGACACTACAGGGTCGCATCTTCAATCCGTGCCAGTAAGTACAACAACTGGATAAACTTCAAAGAATGCGTAATTCCTTACGCCGGAGGGCAGAGGGGTGCATTGTCATGAACGGATGTCACGCTGAACGCCTCCTGTAAACACGTGTTTATTGTAGAAAGTATGCATTTCAGGAACCATGTTTACTGGACTTATTTTTCTTGTTTCGATGAGTACTACCACCTTCAAAGTATTCGGCAGTTTTTTGATCACCCTGCATAAAGTTTAGACCCGTGAATAATATGAGAATAGTATCTGACTTCTGTTGTTACGGAGGAATATAATAAGTGAAAAAATACTGGTAGCTTACTTTGCACAACGTGATGATAATGGGAATAAAATAGACATGCGACTGAATTTCATGAACGTACTAAGTTCTGATTAGCATATAGACGAACATTAGCAACATTTGAATAACTCAGCTTATGGCCAAGTTAGGTGCAATCGGAACCAGTCTGTTAGGCTAGCTCAAATGGCTCTGAGCACTATGGGACTTAACATCTGAGGTCATCAGTCCCCTAGAACTTAGAACGACTTACACCTAACTAACCTAAGGACATCACATATATCCTTGCCATAGGCGGGATTCGAACCTGCGACCGTAGCGGTCCCGCTGTGCCAGACTGAAGCACCTAGAACCGCTCGGTCACTGCGGCCGGCGTTAGGCTAGCCTTTCTATTCAGAAATTTGAAATTTTGATGACACGAGCTGCCACGTTGTATGAAATATAACATCATGAACTACCAGCATCTTCAGTCTATAAAATTCTTCTGGGTTTGAGTCTGCATTGTGAACTATAAAATTCCGACGTTTCGGCGATTACTGCAAGACGCCTTCCTCAGGATGTATTGCTAACAACGCAGAAAAATTTTACTGACTGTGACAACGGCCGCGGAAGCCTACGTTACACTTACCAGCACCTTCTCCGTCGTCGCTGTAGGCACCTTCTGTTCTGTAAAATTATGTAAAGAAAATAGACGAAGCATATTACTTACTGTTGGTTATGAAACACATGTATAGCAATCGCAATGACAGTTCAGGAGAATTGCTATCTCTGCTGAAGGCATAATGTGAGACTGCTCGATGGTGATTTCAAAGTGCAGTTCTGCAGTAAAGATACCAAACTTTAAAATTCGTGGCAAGGATTTCTCACTGCAGCCCATAATTTCATGAAGTTCCAGTAGTCGGCGGCGCTACACGTAGCCTTCAAAATGGCGTCTGTAATGGAGTGCATTCCAATCAGAAAGCCGTAATTGAGTTTCCTTTGATGCAAAACCAGAGCATCGCAGATATTCATAGGCACTTCCAGACAGCCTACGGCAGGGCCGGCCAGAAATTATGGACACTTGCGGAGCTGCTGCACATGTGCAACTTCCTGGTCACAGTGTGCACACTTACCAGACATGTAAACAGGGGAAAGGAACCGTCACTGCTCGCTTAGTGTATGTCTGTAAGAACAGATTTCGCTGCTTCGCTTTACCCACTGGCTGGGACACACTGTATCTGGGCCGGCCGCGGTGGCCGAGCGGTTCTAGGCGCTGCAGTTCGGAACCGCGCTGCTGCTACGGTCGCAGGTTCGAATCCTGCCTCGGGCATGGATGTGTGTGATGTCCTTAGGTTAGTTAGCTTTAAGTAGTTCTAAGTTCTAGGGGACTGATGACATCAGATGTTGTCCCATAGTGCTCAGAGCCATTGGAACCATTTGAACACTGTACCTGGGGCACTATAGCGCTCTACTCATAGTGGCAATGCTGTCATGGGAAGTATTGTGATATTCCATCGTCGTATCAACAAACATCACGGTTCTAAAACAAATAGTAGAAATAAATGGTGCATAAATTTGCAGGATTGGTTTTACGCCCACGTTAGGTACCTAAATACATTTCATGTCAAGGGTCTCAGACATGTCTCTCAATAATTAAGAGAAAATTTTTAAGCATGTAAGTATACAGTGAACAACCGGTTTAATACCAAATTTTTCAGATATAAATGTTCGCCTGTGGGACGTGGAGCAGCGCGACAGAATGTCAATCTTAAGAGCCCGTGTTCGATTCCCGACTGGGTCTCAGATTTTCTGGGCTCAGGGACTGGGTGTTGTGTCGTCCTAATGACGGCATGGTAGCTCAGCGTGTTCGGTTAGAGAGCTGGTTGGCCTCTGTAATAAAAAAACTGAGTGAAAGGATCAACAATGAACTTTAACGGATGTCATGTGACGTCCGCAACGACCAAACACAAAAAAAAGTGGTCAGCGTGACAGAATGTCAATCCTAAGAGCCCGGATTCGATTCCCGACTGGGTCTGAGATTTTCTCCGCTCAGGGACTGGGTGTTGTGTTGTCCTAATCATCATCGTTTCATCCCCATCGACGCGCAATTCGCCGAAGTGGCATCCAATCGAGAGATTGGACGGTCTATCCGACGGGAGGCCCTAGACACAAGACATTTACATTTTTATTGAGAAAGGACGGACATCCTAAACACGTTTATCATTGGCGATGAGAAACGAGAAAGTTAATGTCGGGCATAAAAGCACAGCTCATAGATAAACGCGAGCAGTTTCTAAGATTTCCTTCACTAATACTAGACAGGAACCCTGATTTATTCATTTTCATTGTGGAGAAAAATCTTTCACACACTTAAGTAGATCCGAACATTGACACAACTCTCGCAGCTTTATGATGCAGTCGTGAAAATTCTTGCTGCGGAAAGCCTCCATAGAATTCTTTTGTACTTCGTACTGCAAAAAACATGATCTCCAGCCGTGTATTGCACTGCAGGTCGATCTGTTCCATCTGTAGATGAGTCGAAGTATCTTCAGCTGATGCTGAAAACGGCCGTGCAAAGCAACGAATGATAGGAGACACACTCGTAAAATCTACAAATCGTGCTCGAAAATGCTCCTTAATTTTTACAATTACTGACACGTATTCTCGAAATTTAGCAGTTTCGCGTACCAAACCAAGACTAGGGAAATGTGTAGTGTTTGCAGACAATAGTTGGCTCTCCCAAAGAGCAAACTTCCTTTCAAAAGCATTTACTTTTTCCAACATTTCAAATTAAAATATTTTCGCCTTGTAAACTGATGTCCAGGCTCTTCATGTGGTACGTAATAACCACGAGAAATGCAAGGTCTGATATTCAGCAAGGGTCTTCTTATTTCGGTTCACTCTTTCGGTTCTCATGAAAGAAATGTACTAGGGCTAAACGTAAATCAAAAAATCTTTTCAGTATTTTACCTCGACTAAGCCAGCGTACTTCTTTGTAGTAAGGTATGTCGCCATACTCCTCTCCCAATTCCTCCAAGAACTGCCGAAACTGGCGAGGCGTATGCCCATGTGCTTTCAAATAGTTTACAGTACACACGATAATTTGCATGTCGTTTTCTGACTTTACTGATTTTACGCAAAACGCCTCTCTATGTAGAATGCAGTGAATGCCATATACATCTCTTCTATGCGCCCTAGCTTTCTGCGCATCATTGCTATGAGTCCTATCTGATGGCCTCGCATTGCCGGTGTTCCATTTGTGGTCACTGGGATTAACCGATTCCATTCCATACCGACTCCACCAATCGCTTGCTCGACAGCTTGGAGTAAGTGTAAACCTGTCGTAGACCCTTTCAGAGGCACAAAACGTCCTGTGTTACAGGCAGAGCGTTATCTACACCTCGAATGTATGTCACTGCCTGAGCTGTATACATAAGATCTGGTGCTTCATCCAACGCAACAGAGAAAGCAACAAGGTCATTTGCCTTATGTGCACCGTGCACATCGCCGGCCATAACGCTTATACATCATGTCATTGTTTGTTTGGAAAGGCCGATTTGTTGAAACCTGCTACCATTCGAGGGACATAAAAGTTCTGCAGCATCAATGAGACGGCTTTTTACAAACTCCGCTTTGGAGAACAGTTTCCTGGATCTTGCTACTCTTAATGCAATTTTTAAACTCGCTCATAGTGCAAATTTACTGTGATTGTTGTTCTGGAAAGGCCGGCCAGAGTGGCCGAGCGGTTCTAGGCGTTACAGTCTGGAACCGCGCGACCGCTGCGGTCGCAGGTTCGAATCCTGTCTCGGGCATGGGTGTTTGTGATGTCGTTAGGTTAGTTAGGTTTAAGTAGTTCTAAGTTCTAGGGGACTGATGACCACAGCAGTTAAGTCCCATAGTGCTCAGAGCCATTTGAATCATTTTTTTGTTCTGAAAAATTGGGAAGAGTACGTTGTACAATAAAACAGACACGAATGTAACACGAGAAACGAAGACCTCAAGAGGTATCAATTATAATGACTTACACTAAAAATCTGTTGATTTGCCCCACCCATTTTCTTAAACGCACTTAATTTAGCTTGTTGTTCTTTGCTGTTCAGTACACTACGCTCGTCATTATGAAATGAATTGTAGTGTCTTTCAGTCGTGAACTTGCACTGGCTGTCTATTAATCGTCGTCGTAACAAACACTGTGAGTTTTCACCTTGTGCTGTAAAGAAGAATAGCAGTTTCCAGTCGTGTTTAAATGCCTGAGAACACTGATCTCCCGTTCTTTGCTTTTTTACAATACTTGCCATTTCGAAATTCTTCTCAAGTAAGGCTACAGTGGCCAGAGCGGAGCAAGTCTCGATGTGCTCCGGTTTTCCTGGTATCGCCTAAACAAGGAAGCGGAACCGTCGCCGCTCATTTGGTACACGTGTCTAATCACAGATGCTACTGGCTGAGATGAGCGCACCTAGCCGGCCGAAGTGGCCGCGCGGTTAAAGGCGCTGCAGTCTGGAACCGCAAGACCGCTACGGTCGCAGGTTCGAATCCTGCCTCGGGCATGGATGTTTGTGATGTCCTTAGGTTAGTTAGGTTTAACTAGTTCTAAGTTCTAGGGGACTAATGACCTCAGCAGTTGAGTCCCATAGTGCTCAGAGCCATTTTTTTTTGAGCGCACCTGCGCCGCACTTCCGCACTTTTGCACAGTGTGTGGCATTTGGCCGACGATGGTGTACGGGGACCTGGCAGTGAACAAAAGCACGGTGACTCGTTGGACGAGATGTCTATCATAGTCGTAACAAGGCCGCGCAAATCTGTGCGTGTCGGCCGCACATACCTCTGTCCCATAGAATGTTAGAACGTGTGGATGATCGACGGATCACAGTCAAACATCTCGCTGCTCAACTGGATATCTCTGGTGGTAGTGCTCACGCATTCGTCCACCAGTGGGGCTACTTAAACGTATATGCCCCCTGGGTTTCTCGCCGCCTAGCAGAGGAACATAAAGAGCAACGAAGAACTATCTATGCGAAACTTCTTGTGCGTTACGAGGCTAATCGAGACAGTCGATGAAACATGGATTCATCAGTTCGAACCGGGAACAAAACAGCAGTCCGTGCAGTGGTGCCACACAAACTCACCTCGGAAGCAAAACTCCATAGCCAACCAGTAAAACCATGGCGACGATGTTCTGGGACTCTGAAGGGGCTGTTCTGTTTGATGTCCTCCCTCAAGGTGCAACAATCAACTCTGAAGTGTATTTTGATACCAACAGGAAATTGCAGAAACTATTGTAGCTTGTTCGTGGCCATAACAGTGCAAACTAACCTCTGCTTCTCCATGACAACGCAAGGCCTTGCACACGTCTGCGCTCCCGAGAGGAACTCATAGAGCTTCATTGGACTGTTTTTCCTCAATCACCCTACAGCCCTGAACTCGCACCTTCCGATTTCCATCTGTTTAGCCCAATGAAGGATTCACTCTGTGGGAAACGTCATGTTGATGATGAGGAGGTTATTGATGCAGCAAGATGTTGGCTCCGCTGTCTACCAGTAGAGTGGTACTCCGCTGTCTACCAGTAGAGTGGTAGCTTGCGTGCATAAAGGCCCTCCCAGTAAGGTGGTTAAAGCCGCCGCAATGAACGAAAATGATGTTGGAAAATAGGATTTTGTAGCCAAAAGAGTGGGGAATAATATGGTGTGTTGTAACCCCAAATAAAATCAATCTGCTTTCATAAAAAAGTGTTGTATTACTTATTGAAAGCACCTCGAACAACAGACTCTGACTTCGGTTACACAAAAATCTTAATCAGCTATAACGGCGTCTTACCACACCTGCACCTGCCGAGCATCGGCGTCCTGCTATCACATTCTTTGTGTATTCAAACCAAATTTTTTCCACTAGGCTATGCGCCGCATGCACCTCTGATTGGCTTGCCGAAACGGACACCTCACTACATGTCTGTGGTTACAGTCTACTTAGCTTGTCAAAGACTGTCATGCTTTCAGAGATCGATTGCTCGATACAGAATTTATCTTTGCGAAGTGTCTGCTATTGAACAAAACGCGAAAGACGATCAGTACTGAAACTTGAGATAGGCAACAGTCAGTACCAGTCTTCAGTCTTTTGTTCCGATACGCAGCAAATTCAGCAATCGTGAAACTTCCAAAGGCAAGCACGAACTCTCCCGCTTCCAGAATAACTGCAGAATGACCACACAAGTTGTGGAGGCTAATCGTACAGCATGGCACGACAGGGAACACGTGCCGCAGCATTCTCTATATTCACCACCTCATACCATTAGTCTGGGACGCGGTTGGGGCAGTGCAATTTCATTGGCTTGTATAACGGGACATTTAGGTCATTGGCGCACGCCGTAAGCGTTGGTAGCCTGTGGCGGTACACCTGCCCTGCCTAACGGTTTCTTAACGAGCAGAACGCAAAGCGGGAAATTCCGTCACAGAAGCATCGTAGTCGATTCCATTAACAGGCATTAACAAAGCAGTCAAGGTCAATCTTAGGGATGTATGTGGACAGAAAGATCCACACAAAAATTACAATAGCGGGAAGAGCCCAAATATCACTCGATGTACCTAATGCGCATTAAAAATCGGCCGGTGCGCGATAGCACACCGTACCAATTTGTTCCAAAAAGAGATATGCGAGAATGCGTTTTTTTTTTCAGGTGGTCATATCTCTAGATCTACTGCTTATAGAGGTAAGCAGTCCAGTGTTTTGGATAGCTACTGGCCTAGTGACCATTTGTATACCTGTCGGATGAGCGGAAATACGTTAACTACCCTACAGTTCAGGATCAAAAATTTAAGGATTGCACACTCCCATCAGCGCTGGCAAATTGAGAAAATCGGTTGATTCTTTTACATTAGGTGTGGTCTAGGGCCCACCTTAGGCGACTTATCAAAGCACCATTTGTTCATGTGTGGTTCCTGAGAAAACCCGGAAAAACCAAGGTTTTTCGGTACCAAAAGTTCCAATTATTTCTGTTCATGGTACATCGTAGAAATCGTTACCATATGTTCTACAGGTGATATTCGGGGACGTACGACACTTTTTTTAGTCATTATGGTCCATTACCGAGCTCCAGAGGTTCAAAGTTACCGTACTTGTGCAGAAAACCACAAAAAGCGGTTTTTAGCCGTTTATGCACAATGGGCGGCACTATCTGAATAACTAACCAAAGAAAATGATTCAAATTTTAACTGTACATTCTTTAGATACTCATCTAGAAAAGCTGTTTTCCCATTTTCGAACATCTATATCTATTACCTAGATACCATGATTTTTGGGTACCGAAAGTACCAATTATGGAGATGGGCACTGCTACGATTTCTATTCATGGTGGGTCGTCGAAATATAGACCACCTGTTCTTATGGTAATGTTCTGGGGGACTCTCGAATAGTTTTTTTGATATCGTTGTCGGTTGCCCAGATTCAGAGGTTCCGAGTTACCGTACATATACACGTAAATTATGCACTTAATATCCCGTCTGATACGTAAATATAGTTTCAGTTGACGTGGTGGACACTTGGAAAGGATTCTAGGATTATCGCAAGGATTCTGACGTCAAAAAACTGTGTTTTAATCGCCATTTTTCACCAACAAAACTTTACGGCGCGATGTCTCTGTATAATGGGCACATCACTCCTATACAAGCTGCCCTGACTTAGCAAAAGAATTATTTTGTCATGCGAAATTCTTTCTACTTACAAATCGAACACTGTATTTTTTGGCACGCTATAAGTGTGGCCTAAAGATTTTGTGCATTTTTATGTAAAGTAGTATCAACTGAACGTGTGTTAGATGCGATATAATTTTGTGTTAACCTTGTATTATGCGTATATTTTTGTTGTTTATGTGGTGTCACCGCCAGACACCACACTTGCTAGGTGGTAGCCTTTTAAATCGGCCGCGGTCCATTAGTATACGTCGGACCCGCGTGTCGCCACTGTCAGTGATTGCAGACCGAGCGCCACCACACGGCAGGTCTAGAGAGACTTACTAGCACTCGCCCCAGTTGTACAGCCGACGTTGCTAACAATGGTTCACTGACAAATACGCTCTCATTTGCCGAGACGATAGTTAGCATAGCCTTCAGCTACGTCATTTGCTACGACCTAGCAAGGCGCCATAGCATTTCATATTGAGATTATAAAACATATATAAACAAGAGCGATGTACACCAATTGTGGATTAAAGTTAAGTATTACATCAACTACGTACTTTATTTGCTACTATTAATTCCTTTAACTGTTCCAGACCTCACGCCAATCTGCGTGTGCTTAAAAGCGTGCATTTCGGCCTCCTCTAGCAACACGGTGTTGGCTCTTCTGCCAACACTTCAGTTTATATGTGTATAAGTATGTAAGTGGATCAAGTATATAAATAAACCGTCAAAACGTTGCTGACCTATACAACTCATTTTATATAAGCAGCACACCTTGCAGTAACAGAGAAAAGAAGGGAACCAGTTGAAAAATGCTTCTATCAGACCACAAAAAAGGCAAATTTGCTCATCGTAAAAAAAAAAAAAAAAAAAAAAAAACACTCTGACAGAAAAGTGTAGAACTAGTGGCCTCAATCCTCATTCCACCTTCCTCTCCAAAAATTTTGGTACATGTTCGCACTTATTTGTGCTCAAAGAAGGGAGCAGAGAGACAATGACGGTGGAAGACAGAGGTGTGCTGACGGTTGCCCCTCAGTCTGCAAGATCCGGGCAGTCGCAGAGGGTGGGCTTACTGGTAGTTGGGAGCTCCAACGTCAGGCGCGTAATGGGGCCCCTTAGGGAAATGGCAGCAAGAGAGGGGAAGAAAACCAATGTGCACTCCGTGTGCATACCGGGGGGAGTCATTCCAGATGTGGAAAGGGTCCTTTCGGATGCCATGAAGGGTACAGGGTGCACCCATCTGCAGGTGGTCGCTCATGTCGGCACCAATGATGTGTGTCGCTATGGATCGGAGGAAATCCTCTCTGGCTTCCGGCGGCTATCTGATTTGGTGAAGACTGCCAGTCTCGCTAGCGGGATGAAAGCAGAGCTCACCATCTGCAGCATCGTCGACAGGACTGACTGCGGACCTTTGCTACAGAGCCGAGTGGAGGGTCTGAATCAGAGGCTGAGACGGTTCTGCGACCGTGTGGGCTGCAGATTCCTTGACTTGCGCCATAGGGTGGTGGGGTTTCGGGTTCCGCTGGATAGGTCAGGAGTCCACTACACGCAACAAGCGGCTACACGGGTAGCAGGGGTTGTGTGGCGTGGGCTGGGCGGTTTTTTAGGTTAGATGGCCTTGGGCAAGTACAGAAAGGGCAACAGCCTCAACGGGTGCGGGGCAAAGTCAGGACATGCGGGGACCAAGCATCAATCGGTATTGTAATTGTCAACTGTCGAAGCTGCGTTGGTAAAGTACCGGAACTTCAAGCGCTGATAGAAAGCACCGAAGCTGAAATCGTTATAGGTACAGAAAGCTGGCTTAAGCCAGAGATAAATTCTGCCGAAATTTTTACAAAGGTACACACGGTGTTTAGAAAGGATAGATTGCATGCAACCGGTGGTGGAGTGTTCATCGCTGTTAGTAGTAGTTTATCCTGTAGTGAAGTAGAAGTGGATAGTTCCTGTGAATTATTATGGGTGGAGGTTACACTAAACAACCGAACTAGGTTAATAATTGGCTCCTTTTACCGACCTCCCGACTCAGCAGCATTAGTGGCAGAACAACTGAGAGAAAATTTGGAATACATTTCACATAAATTTTCTCAGCATGTTATAGTCTTAGGTGGAGATTTCAATTTACCAGATATAGACTGGGACACTCAGATGTTTAGGACGGGTGGTAGGGACAGAGCATCGAGTGACATTATACTGAGTGCACTATCCGAAAATTACCTCGAGCAATTAAACAGAGAACCGACTCGTGGAGATAACATCTTGGACCTACTGATAACAAACAGACCCGAACTTTTCGAATCTGTATGTACAGAACAGGGAATCAGTGATCATAAGGCCGTTGCAGCATCCCTGAATATGGAAGTTAATAGGAATATAAAAAAAGGGAGGAAGGTTTATCTGTTTAGCAAGAGTAATAGAAGGCAGATTTCAGACTACCCAACAGATCAAAACGAAAATTTCTGTTCCGACACTGACAATGTTGAGTGTTTATGGAAAAAGTTCAAGGCAATCGTAAAATGCGTTTTAGACAGGTACGTGCCGAGTAAAACTGTGAGGGACGGGAAAAACCCACCGTGGTACAACAATAAAGTTAGGAAACTACTGCGAAAGCAAAGAGAGCTCCACTCCAAGTTTAAACGCAGCCAAAACCTCTCAGACAAACAGAAGCTAAACGATGTCAAAGTTAGCGTAAGGAGGGCTATGCGTGAAGCGTTCATTGAATTCGAAAGTAAAATTCTATGTACCGACTTGACAGAAAATCCTAGGAAGTTCTGGTCTTACGTTAAATCAGTAAGTGGCTCGAAACAGCATATCCAGACACTACGGGATGATGATGGCATTGAAACAGAGGATGACACGCGTAAAGCTGAAATACTAAACACCTTTTTCCAAAGCTGTTTCACAGAGGAAGACCGCACTGCAGTTCCTTCTCTAAATCCTCGCACAAACGAAAAAATGGCTGACATCGAAATAAGTGTCCAAGGAATAGAAAAGCAACTGGAATCACTCAATAGAGGAAAGTCCACTGGACCTGACGGGATACCAATTCGATTCTACACAGAGTACGCGAAAGAACTTGCCCCCCTTCTAACAGCCGTGTACCGCAAGTCTCTAGAGGAACGGAGGGTTCCAAATGATTGGAAAAGAGCACAGATAGTCCCAGTCTTCAAGAAGGGTCGTCGAGCAGATGCGCAAAACTATAGACCTATATCTCTTACGTCGATCTCTTGTAGAATTTTAGAACATGTTTTTTGCTCGCGCATCATGTCATTTCTGGAAACCCAGAATCTACTATGTAGGAATCAACATGGATTCCGGAAACAGCGATCGTGTGAGACCCAACTCGCCTTATTTGTTCATGAGACCCAGAAAATATTAGATACAGGCTCCCAGGTAGATGCTATTTTTCTTGACTTCCGGAAGGCGTTCGATACAGTTCCGCACTGTCGCCTGATAAACAAAGTAAGAGCCTACGGAATATCAGACCAGCTGTGTGGCTGGATTGAAGAGTTTTTAGCAAACAGAACACAGCATGTTGTTATCAATGGAGAGACGTCTACAGACGTTAAAGTAACCTCTGGCGTCCCACAGGGGAGTGTTATGGGACCATTGCTTTTCACAATATATATAAATGACTTAGTAGATAGTGTCGGAAGTTCCATGCGGCTTTTCGCGGATGATGCTGTAGTATACAGAGAAGTTGCTGCATTAGAAAATTGTAGCGAAATACAGGAAGATCTGCAGCGGATAGGCACTTGGTGCAGGGAGTGGCAACTGACCCTTAACATAGACAAATGTAATGTATTGCGAATACATAGAAAGAAGGATCCTTTATTGTATGATTATATGATAGCGGAACAAACACTGGTAGCAGTTACTTCTGTAAAATATCTGGGAGTATGCGTACGGAACGATTTGAAGTGGAATGATCATATAAAACTAATTGTTGGTAAGGCGGGTACCAGGTTGAGATTCATTGGGAGAGTGCTTAGAAAATGTAGTCCATCAACAAAGGAGGTGGCTTACAAAACACTCGTTCGACCTATACTTGAGTATTGCTCATCAGTGTGGGATCCGTACCAGGTCGGGTTGACGGAGGAGATAGAGAAGATCCAAAGAAGAGCGGCGCGTTTCGTCACTGGGTTATTTGGTAACCGTGATAGCGTTACGGAGATGTTTAATAAACTCAAGTGGCAGACTCTGCAAGAGAGGCGCTCTGCATCGCGGTGTAGCTTGCTCGCCAGGTTTCGAGAGGGTGCGTTTCTGGATGAGGTATCGAATATATTGCTTCCCCCTACTTATACTTCCCGAGGAGATCACGAATGTAAAATTAGAGAGATTAGAGCGCGCACAGAGGCTTTCAGACAGTCGTTCTTCCCGCGAACCATACGCGACTGGAACAGGAAAGGGAGGTAATGACAGTGGCACGTAAAGTGCCCTCCGCCACACACCGTTGGGTGGCTTGCGGAGTATCAATGTAGATGTAGATGTAGATGTACACTCGACTCCAGAGAGTACCGCACCACAGTCGCTAAGCCGCTTTCGAAACACTCGTAGCGCAACAGCTGTAGGGTTGGGCAGTACGAACTGAACCGAGGTCCGCCAGGGGCCGCAGCTACCAACTCATGGGCATCACGTGTGCGGATAGCGATTAGTCGATGCCTCGTTAAATACCACCACTGAGCTGCGGCGGAGAGTTCTCTACAGTGCGCCGAGTTGTGTGCATGCAGTCTCCAGTTACTGCCGAGTCTACAAGCTGTAGTATTGATCCCTCGTCTCCGAGACTTAGGCTCCGTAGGCACCTGCTCTGGTGCTCTGGAATCTACACTACTGGCCATTAAAACTGCTACACCACGAAGATGACGTGCTACAGACACGAAATTTAACCGTCAGGAAGAAGATGCTGTGATATGCAAATGATTAGCTTTTCAGAGCATTCACACAAGGTTGGCGCCTGTGGCGACACCTACAACGTGCTGACATGAGGAAAGTTTCCAACCAATTTCTCTTTCACAAACAGCAGTTGACCGGCGTTGCCTGGTGAAACGTTGTTATGATGCCTCGTGTAAAGAGGAGAAATGCGTACCATCACGTTTCCGACTTCGATAAAGGTCGGATTGTAGCCTATCGCGATTACGGTTTATTGTATCACGACATTGTTGCTCGCGTTGGTCGAGATCCAATGACTGTTAGCAGAATATGGAATCGGTGCGTTCAGAAGGGTAATACGGAACACCGTGCTGGATCCCAACGGCCTCGTATCACTAGCAGTCGAGATGACAGGCATCTTATCCTCGTGGCTGTAACGGATCGTGCAGCCACGTCTCGATCCCTGAGTCAACAGATGTGGACGTTTGCAAGACAACAACCATCTGCACGAACAGTTCGACGACGTTTGCAGCAGCATGGACTATCAGCTCGGACACCATGGCTGCGGTTACCCTTGACGCATCACAGACAGGAGCGCCTGCGATGGTGTACTCAACGACGAACCTGGGTGCACGAATGGCAAAACGTCATTTTTTCGGATGAATCCAGGTTCTGTTTACAGCATCGTGATGGTCGCATCTGTGTTTGGCGACATCGCGGTGAACGCACATTGGAAGCGTGTATTCGTCATCGCCATACTGGCGTATCACCCGGCGTGATGGTATGGGGTGCCATTAGTTACATGTCTCGGCGCTTTGAACAGTGGACGTTACATTTCAGATGTGTTACGACCCGTGGCTCTACCCTTCATTCGATCCCTGCGAAACCCTACATTTAAGCAGGATAATGCACGACCGCATGTTGCAGGTCCTGCATGGGCCTTTCTGGATACAGAAAATGTTCGACTGCTGCCCTGGCCAGCACATTCTCCACATCTCTCACCAATTGAAAATGTCTGGTCAATGGTGGCCGAGCAACTGGCTCGTCGCAATACGCCAGTCATTACTCTTGATGAACTGTGGTATCATGTTGAAGCTGCATGGGCAGCTGTACCTGTACAGGCCATCCAAGCTCTGTTTGACTCAATGTCCAGGCGTGTCAAGGCCGTTATTACGGCCAGAGGCCGTTGTTCTGTGTGCTGATTTCTCAGGATCTATGCATCCAAATTGCGTGAAAGTGTAATCACATGTCAGTCCTAGTATAATATATTTGTCCAATGAATACCCGTTTATCATCCGCATTTCTTCTTGATGTCGGGATGGTTCCTTTGAAAGGGCACGGCCGATTTCCTTCCCAATCCTTCCCTAACCCGAGCTTGCGCTCCGTCTCTAATGACCTCGTTGTCGACGGGACGTTAAACACTAACCACCACCACCATCTTCTTGATGTGGCAATTTTTATGGTCAATAGTGTATGTAGGCATCACACAGAGGTACAGTGACTTGACTTCAATATTTTAGAGGACTTATAATAATTTCAAACGTATAATTGTACTGGATATTTCACAAGAAGAAGCATCATTTATGCTGAGTATTTCTTTATATTTAATGAATATCATATTATTACTAATTGCTGGGAATCTTTCTGACTGAAGATAACCTACACCGTCCTCCTGCATTCCCAACAAGAGGAGACAGTGCCAACTGGAGATAAGGAGGGAAGAGACAGTGATGGTGGGAGAGAGAAAGCAGCAATAAAAGAGAAAGAGAGGTGGATGAAGAAAACAGCAGTGGGAGCCAAAGACAGAAGGGAGAGTGGAAATGAAAAACAGAGATGAATGGAGGTCATACATAGGTTTGGAGTTGTCCGGACGCCCCGAAACCGGCGAACTTTAACACGAAAAAATTTTCCCACTTCCCACTGTGTCCTATGCCGACGTGTTAAAGTCTTCCGATAAGGCATCAAAACCCAGAGCAAACCATCCCTAAGGACACGTGTGGAATGGAGACAATGGTGTTTTAAGAGACAGAAGATTGTAAGCTAGAAAGAAAAAGACAGTGGAAATGTGGGAGAAAAAGAATGGGATAAAGGACATGACAGTGGGACAGAGAGACAGTGAAAGTGACAAGGAAGGAGACAGTGCTAAGAACGAGCAAGAGAAAGGGATGAAAACAGTGACAGTGGAAGAGATACAAGTCAAAGTGCCAATGGGAAGAAAACGAAACAGTTACATATATATGGTGGCAATAAGAGGGAGACGCTGAGTATGAAGGCTTCAGTACAAAAACAGACTGGGTAAAAACATTGAGAATGTTCTATATTAAAATAGTATGTGTAAGTTCACATTACAAAGTCTTTGGTGACGAGGCCGGAATGAGGATTGAGATAGCTGGCTCCCCTCATTTCCCTCCGAGTTTTTTTCTTTTTTCGTTTTTTAAGAGGAGTATAGTCGCCTCTTTTGTGCTCCGGCAGGATCATTTTTCAACTGGTTAACATTTACTTCAGCAGACAATTATTTTGGACTGAAATCATAGCAAAGAATGCACTAGGATTGATAATCAGCTTTCTCAGATTAAGGAAGTTATTTATACAGGGTGTTTCAAAAAGAATATACGCATTACAAAATATTATGTTATCGCTGCCACACGATTCGGTTATTGGAGGACCGAATACATTGTCTTGTTTATATTCATTGCCGTTAGATGTTGGTTTCATTCTGTTTGCTTGGTAACTGTCACATGTTCGAAAATGGCTACTCTGCAGCAGAAATCATTTTGTGTTCTCGAGTTTTGCAAAATGTAATTCCGTGATTACAATGGTACAATAGAAAGACGTTTCATATTCACGTACCAAACAAATCCCCCATATGGATGGAGCATTCGGAGATGGTATCGACAGTTTGGGGTACAAGGAAAGAGCCTCCCCGCAGGTCGTTCAGTTAATGTCATGGAATACCAAACGATCGGGCGTACCCTGGGCAACGTTGGAAGACATTCCAGCGGCAAATCTTTCCACCATCAGGACACTACATCTCATTGGTTTTTTTTTTCAAAACCAGCCCTTACAGTAATTTCCTTCAATATAGAAGGAATATCAACAGAGAAAGAAATATTGTTAGCTAATGTGTGTAAAACAAAGAACTGTGACCTCCTCCTTATACAGGAAACTCATAGAGGTCCAAATGACAGAAGAGCAAAGGTTAATGGAATGACTTTAACCACTGAGAGACCCAGCACACAATAAGGCAGTGCAGTATTTGTTAAAACAGGCTTGAATATCACGTCTGCCGATGTAACTGTGGATAGAGACACAGAAATTCTGACTGTAGCCAATAACATCCACGTACAAACCCCCTAATAATTAATTTAGCTTCAGACAACTAGATAATTTTCACTTACATCCAATAAAGATAGTTATGGGATATTTTAACTGCCACAGTGTATCATGGTGCTACAGAGAAACAAATCAATGTGGAGGAGACCTTGAAAACTGGGCAGAATGCATGGGTCTACAGCTCATACATGATCCAAAATTGCCATACTCTTTTAGTAGTGGGAGATGGAAGCGTCGATATAACCCTGATAATATCTTTGTCAGTGGAAATATTGCCTACCAAGTGAAGAAAGAGATGGGAGATCCAATCCCTAAAACACAACATCGTGCAATTTTCTGTAAAGTAGAAGCAGCCATTCAACCTACATATGTTCCTTTCAAGAGAAGATTTAATTTTAGACAAGCACAAGAATACATTTGCTGAGGAACTTGACTCCAAAATCATCGCCCTTGACCCCTCCCTAGGAAATTATGAATCTTTTATGAATTTAGTTAAAACTATCTCCCATAGGTACATTCCTCAGGAATGTAAAACAACTTTCATACCAGGACTGAATAAAGATACGAAGGCCATTTTGGACAAATATGAACGCCTTTTCGAAGAAGATCCCTTTTCTGATGAAACAATACAAACTGGAGCGGATTTTATGTTAGCCATATCAGCAACAAGAAAAGAAAAATGGTGCAATCTTATGACAGAATTTGATATGAAACAAAATAGCAGAAAGGCATGGCAACCGTTGAAGAACCTTAACAATGACCCATCGACCGCTCCCACAGTTATTTCTGATGTAACGCCTTATCAGATAGCGCACCAATTATTGTTGAATGGGAAAATAAGGAAAAGATATGTAAGCCAAAGACATCAAAGATTTCCTGAAGAGAACGACTATATTGGCACACCTTTCTCTCTGGGAGAATTAGAAACCGCAATACACGCAATGAAGAATAACAAAGCCGCTGGCTTAGATGGCGTGAGAATGGAACAAGAAAAATGTTTGGATCAATATTCTAGACATGATGAACATATGTGTGGTTGTGGTTGTTTTGGGGGAAGAGACCAAACTGCGAGGTCATCGGTCTCACCGGATTAGGGAAGGACGGGGAAGGAAGTCGGCCGTGCCCTTTCCGAGGAACCATCCCGGCATTTGCCTGGAGTGATTTAGGGAAATCACGGAAAACCTAAATCAGGATGGCCGGACGCGGGATTGAACCGTCGTCCTCCCGAATGCGAGTCCAGTGTGCTAACCACTGCGCCACCTCGCTCGGTGAACATATGTGTCTCGAGACTGAAAATACCATAGATTTGGAGAAAAACCAAAATTGTGGGTCTGTTGAAACCTGGAAAACAGCCCACAGAAGCTAAAAACTTCCGACCGATATCACTTCTGTGTCATCTTTATAAATTCCTAGAAAGAATGATACTTAATCGCATCTCAGCACATACTGACCAAACACTGATAAGAGAAGAAGTGGGCTTTCGTTCAGGGAAGTCTTGTTGTGGACAGATCTTGGATTTGACACAATATATAGAAGACGGCTCGCCTATGGCGCCATCAACCATAAGAAACTATTAGGAAAGACCTATGCTGTTACGTTAGACTATCATCTGACGCCATTTATGAGATGTCTATTACAAAATAGACGCTTCTTTGTTGCTCTTCAAAACAAAAGAAGTCGATGGAGGATACAGAATAATGGCATTCCACAAGGAAGAGTGTTAGCTCCGTTGTTATATAATACCTATACCAAAGACCAACCAATTGAACCTGTCACAAGATCTTTAATATATGCAGATGATACAGCAGTTGCTGCCCAAGGAAGAACCTTCAAGGAGGTGGAAGAAAAACTAACTACAGGTCTTCAAACACCGTCTGCCTATTATGATCACAATTACCTGAAACCAAATCCCTCTAAAACACAAGTGTGTGCTTTCCATATACGAAACAGAGATGCTAGAAGGAACCTAAACATAACCTGGAGAGGACAACAACTGACCAACTGCGATATCCCAAAATACCTAGGAGTAAAGCTAGACCATTTCCTCACCTTCAAAGTCCACTGCAAGGACACAAAAATGAAAGTATCTGCTAGGAACATCATTCGGAAACTGACAGGTAACAACTGAGGCGCGCAACTACATGTTCTTCGCACATCTGCACTGTCCTTACGCTTCTCCGCTGCTGATCATGCAGCACCCGTGTGGCAGAACACCAACATTGTCAATCAAGTGGACATTACCCTTAATGAAACAGGGCGTAAGGTCACTGGCTGCTTGCGGGCAACTCCTATAAATAAAATATATCATTTCATGGACATAGCACCTCCACATATCAAAAGAAGAACAGCAGCAGAAAAAGAGAAGCGGAAACAGGAGACAGATTCAAGACACCCCTAGTTCGGATGTGAATACCAACATCCAAGATTAAGATCAAGAAAGAGTTTCCTCCGTTCAACAGAACCACTCTTAACGACACCTGGCGTAACTCACCATCAGAGAGGTACTGGAACAACTCTAAAGAAGAGCTGGCTAAAGGACGTCATCTCCCATATAAAACATGGAAGGTCCTCAACAGGCTGAGAACTGGTGTGTCCCGATGCAAGGTCAATTTGAAGAAATGGGGTTTCTCTCCAGGAGATGAACTATGCGAATGTGGCGAACAGCAAGATCACCAACACCTGCCCAGCTGTAGAAACCTCCCAGCCCCATGCCCGATGGACGATCTGGTTATCGCCAATGATGCAGCAGTTCAAACGGCGGAATTTTGGATTTCATATGGAATTTAATCATGTACTTACATTGTTTGTAAATTGATGTCATGTGAAATTTAATTATGCACTTATATTGTTTGTAAATTGCTGTCTATCGGCTATATATGTATCTTATGTTCTGGACACGAGTAAATAAAAATCGACAGTTTGTAGACACAGTGTGTGTGTGTAAAGGAAAGAGTCCTGGTCGCGCTCGTGTTTCCGACGAAAATGTCGGGCGCGAATCTAAACCTCTTTCATCGTATCCTACAAAACCAAGTCATCGTGCTAGTCGGGAGTTACAACTGGCCTCCAACAACAATTTGGCGTGTTCTTACATGTCGGATGGTTATGTATCCCCCGTGCCAGATATAAGTCCCTGCAGTCGCACAACATCCTCGGTGGCGCAGGTGGATAGAGCGTCTGCCATGTAAGCAGTAGATCTCGGCTTCGAGTCCCGGTTGAAGCACACATTTTCAACTGTCCCCGTTGGCTTATACAAACGCCTGTATGCAGCTAGGGGTACTCATTCCATTGTAATTTCATTCTAACGAGCTGCGTGGTCACCGATGGTATCTGTTCTTTTGGACATGTCCGAAAGAACAGATACCATCTTCATACATATTGTAAGTAGGCTGTTTAGGTTTTTATATTGGTAACGCCACGTAACGCTCTGTATGAAAATCACTGGCTGTGCTGTGTGCAGTCTGTGGCTGAGTGGCATTATCGTAATATTCGCTATTGTAGTGTTGGGCAGTTGGCTGTTAACAGCGCGTAGCGTTGCGCAGTTGGAGGTGAGCCGCCAGCAGTGGTGGATGTGGGGAGAGAGATGGCGGAGTTTTGAAATTTGTAAGACTGGATGTCATGAACTGCTATGTATATTATGACTTTTCGACACTATTAAGGTAAATACATTGTTTGTTCTCTATCAAAATCTTTCATTTGCTAACTATGCCTATCAGTAGTTAGTGCCTTCAGTAGTTTGAATCTTTAATTTAGCTGGCAGTGGTGGTGCTCGCTGCATTGCAGTAGTTCGAGTACCGAAGATTTTTGTGAGGTAAGTGATTTGTGAAATGTATAGGTTAATGTTAGTCAGGGCCATTCCTTGTAGCGATTACTGAAAGTCAGATTGCGTTGCGCTAAAAATATTGTGTGTCAGTTTAAGCACAGTCTTGTATAATTTTTCTAAGTGGACGTTTCATATGTCGACCCTTAGCCGAGGATACCTCACTGGAATCTTCTGATTTTTTGTTGTAGTTTGTGTAATTAGTGTAAGTAGCTATTGTTTATTGCTAGCGCGTAATCATAGAGAGAATTTCCTTTGTAGTTGTAGTTCTTCATTGTTGTACAGTAAAACAGTTGTGATATGCGTGTAGATTTGCTCCAAGTATTTCACAGCTGCGCTTGCAATTAAGTAGATATTATTTTCAGTGCTATGTTAATGTGTTTTCTTGTTTTGCTCTTCAAATTGTGCTTTTCTGTGTTATCGTGTGAAATATTGTGTCAATAATGGCGTGTGAAAAACGTAACACTAGGCTCCAAAGTAAACAGAGAAATAATAGTGACGACGAGCGTAGCTTATCCGCACCTGTGTAATGAATTAACAGACATTCAAAGTAGTAATTTGGTAATTGTGCATAGGGAAATGGAGCGGGCGGCAAATAATGGCGTAGACAGTGAAACAAATAGTGAACAGGGAAGCATTATCGATCGATCGGTCGGCAACAGCTCGCCTCAGGAATCCGAAATGACAGGACACAATCTTGCAAATACTGTAGATTCAGGTTTTGCGTCCTCACCGTTTTCTCAAATAAGTCAAGGCACATTTTCTGCTTTTCAAAATGCGAATATTGCCGGTTCAAATGCACTGCCGAATAGTACTGAGGAACATGTTTCAGACACCAGTGCATTGTTATTACAATTAATACAACAAATGGGACAAATACAGCAAAAGCTTCAAAAGTTAGACACAATGGAACAAAATCTTCGAAAGTTAGACACAATGGAACAAAATCTTCAAAAGTTAGACACAATGGAACAACACCAGAAACAAACACAGCAAAAGCTTCAAAAGTTAGATACAATGGAACAAAATCTTCGGAAGTTAAACACCACACTTGAACAAACACGTGAAGATTTAACTAATGAGTTACATAACATTGAATCGAAATGTCAAAAAGTCTGTAATGACGTAAAAACACAAATTCGTGAGCATTTTCAACCTATATTTTCGCGGCATGAAAATGCATTACAGAATCACAAAACAGCCATAAAAGAACTGCAAACTATTGTTCATGAAATTCATGAGACCTTGCAAGCTAAAATTGACCCAGTTGCATCTACCGATTCGGTTACGCAACTTGCAGAAACTCAGGAAAACTTAAAGGACACAGTAGATACGATTTCAACACAAATGGACACTCTGAAACTTGGTTCAGAAAAACACACTGAGGAAATAAGTACACTATCGGAGAAAGTAGCCGAACTTTCAGATCAGTTCACTAACTTATCTGCAAAGGTAGATGATGATCTGAATGACACAAGACCTGTAGCCTTCACTGACACTGAAGAGTATGAACAAATTAGAAAATTCAAACAAAATCAAAATCAAATCAATACACTGTACAAAAGAGAAATCCGGGAAGTACAAGATCAGTTGGCACAAGTAATACAAGAATTGCATATGTCAGAGGACACTCGCGCTCCAGTACGGGAAGAGGGACATAGAAATACGGAACAACCACAAAATAATAACACGGGACATTTAGGAAATTATGAAAGAAATTGGCAAGGCGCATTGAATTTTGAGATGGAACCGCCGAAACGAAGTAACAATGAGTGATGTGCGACTCGCCGACACGATGATTTTGACTATAAGCTGTTCATTACTACACGTAAATTCAAAACATTTCAGAATTCTGGCAACGACATTCATCCACAAGCATGGCTTCATCAATTCTCTCATTGTTTTCCTCCCAACTGGTCATTAGAGCACAGATTAGAATTTATGTGTGGCTACTTAGCGAATGAACCAGCTGTAAGAATGCGATCGGTCATTCACGATTGTCACAGTGAAGGAGAATTTTATCATGCCTTCCTCTCAGCATATTGGTCTCAAGCTACACAAGACCGAGTAAATCATAGCATCATAATGATGAAACATTTCGAACAATCTGAATTTTCCAGTCTTGTGAAATATTTCGAAGACATGTTACATAAGAATCAGTATCTTTCAAACCCATACAGCCCCTCAGAACTTATCCGCATTTGTTTAATCAAATTGCCTGAACATTTACGACATATTATTTTGGCAGGACGCTGCAAAGCCGACACTGAAGTTTTTCAGGGACTCTTACAAGAATTGGAAATCGACACTGACAATCGCGGGACACGAAAACAGGAGCACAACAATTACAGGTGACATCCGTCACAATTCCGCGACGAAAGAAATAATAACTGGCCACGACAAGGCTATTCTTACAACGCAAATCGTGAACAAAACAGACACCACCCATATGACAACCACTGGCAGAGTAATAGTTACAGAGAAAGATCGCATTTCCGTAGTAATGAATATAACAGAGATAACCATAGAAACAGACAATATGGGAACGAAAAAATTTATTATCAAGGGAGACAGAATAACTTCAGACACAACGGTCCACCACGCAGTTACAATTCCGGGAGAAATTCTCTACCACATGACCGACAAACAAGAAAATATGTAAACTACCAACAAAACGACAGACCTGAATTCCATCAGAACTGGCGAGCTTCAAACAGGGCAGGGCCTTCTCGACAAGGTGAATTTGCAGAAGTTAGGTCTCCTGATCCTAATAACGACGCGCGCCAACAAAGAGACAGACAATGACTCGCACGCCGTGTGCGCCGGCTGGCTCAGAGGAAAATAACGTAGACGCTAACCTTGAGAAAAATTCCAGTATTCTTTACCGACGTATACCGCGTGATAATAGCGTTCAGGTTGAAACTCTGCATACTAGGAAGAGTAAAGGATTGCACCACATTTCACATGTAAAACCGTTTATTGAAAGATAATCTGCTTTTTAACTTTGTGTTTGCCATAAAACTTTTCACTTCACATTTCTAGTATGCATTGTCAGACTTAAGAAACTGTCACCATGCAACAATGTTTGAAGTTAAATATCCAATCAAGAACCAAGAGAAGTTATTTAAACAGAAATTACGAATACATTGTTATAGTGAACAGACGTCACAGTGTTATTGTGTGTGTACATTCTTGCTTGTTAGTTGCACAATTACATAACGACTATAAGGCTTACATACTTAGAACGTATACTGGTATTGCTAATGAGATCTTAATGCAACATTTTGGTTTACTTGAAAATACATTCTGGATTTAAAGTACTTTCAGTGAGATACCAGATGACACAGTGGTTAGTTTATGTGACAGCTACACGATTTTATCACGACGCTACTAATGAGTGGCAATTTACAATGTTGCTTTTGCAGTGTTTCTGTTTTATGTCAGCACAGTTTTTCTGTATTATTCTGGAAAGTGAAACATGTTTTAGTAGTAACTTTTGTGGTATAGCTACAATGAGACTGCCATTTCCGTAGCACAACAATACGTTACAGCACAGTACTTTCTGCATCACGGCAATAAGCGTAATAACTAAGATATCTATACGCAAAGCATTTCACTTTTGTTTGTCATGAGGTAAGTACATTGGCTTCTGCAGAACTTAGCTTTCGGAGGACAATAACTACGACACTTCCACAGAGATTATCTTACAACAATACGCACAGTTTAGCGCTACAGTACACGTATTTGAGTGATTAATTTTGTACTTGAACGATTTATTTTTCAAGATTTTTGAATTACAAAGAAAGTTTTCTGTGATACATTTCATTCCATTGCTGTAATCGGTAACACCTGAGGGTATAATTACGTTAATCCTCAGGGGGGTACACGCTTACTTTGTGTACCATGTGTTTGGCAAGCACAAGGAGCCCTAGCTAATATGGTATTTGCTTATACAACTTTACACATCAGTACCATATTTCTCTAACACATAAATTACACAGCTATCTGATCATTTAACTGGGAGAGACAAACATTTATTTTACTACATCAGTGACAGATGTTTACGTAATTACACAGTTGGATAACTTCACGCTTATGAAATTAAATTTTGTCTGTACTTTGTGAACTGTTCATATTTTTTTTGAACCATTGTGATACTATGAGAGCTTTGAATGATATATTTGGTAAGGGATCATGATTTTTGAAGTACGTTTGAGGTAGATGACTTTATTGAAGATTTTGAAATTATTGAAAGAAGCTACGACGTTTTTGAGATTTGACTGAGGTGTTATGATGTTATTTTTACGATGACGATGTGCAATATGCTGTTGAGGTATGTTTATGATCAATAAGCTGAGAATCGTACTTTAAGAGTTACGAAATGTGTGTCAATGGGTGAATGTATCACAATGCAGGCGAAAATTTTTTGCACACTGTTATATTCATAGGATTTTGTTTCTACATATTTGCAACGTAAATTCTCGACCTGTGAAATTCTTTATATGAGACTGTCACTGTAGTGCAAACTGGTGTCGTAAATATTTCGGTAAGAAAGTTAAGTGCCCTTCACGTAATGCGTCGTGGGCACGCAGCTGCGCGACAGTCGCCTGGAAAAAAATTCATTAGTGTGTGCCTTTCAGAGGCACAGGTGGAGTAAACAAAAGAGAGGCCATTATCCTCGCTATTGACATTTCTTTGTCGAAAGCATCGCAAATACGACAATATTCTTCAAAACTTCGAATGACTCTGCTGTGGGTTTGCTCTGTTGTGGCCCATTACCTGTCTGCATGTCAAGAGTCAGCACTGTCTTTCCGTTGGAAGGACAACACAACTTCTTCAAGACTGCATGGATATCCACTACTTCTGTGTGCATTTTCTTTTACTGCTCAGACTTTGATAAAAACACTGCAATTTTACTGTGATGAATGATCTGGACTGTCTTTATGGACTGTGAGAAAATTTTAGCTTTTGACCAACAGTGTATCAATACGTGTGTGCATTTGATTTCTTTGTTATTGTAATTATGAATTTTTTTTTTCAAATCTGTATTGGCCACTGCCCAAAACAATTTGTAAAATTTTTTGTGGGGAGCATGGGGGCTATGTAAGTAGGCTGTTTAGGTTTTCATATTGGTAACGCCACGTAGCGCTCTGTATGAAAATCACTGGCTGTACTGTGTGCAGTCTGTGGTTGGTTTGCATTGTTGTTGGCCATTGTAGTGTTGGGCAGTTGGCTGTTAACAGCGTGTAGCGTTGCGCAGTTGGAGGTGAGCCGCCAGCAGTGGTGGATGTGGGGAGAGAGATGGCGGAGTTTTGAAATTTATAAGACTGGATGTCATGAACTGCTATGTATATTATGACTTTTCGACACTATTAAGGTAAATACATTGTTTGATCTCTATCAAAATCTTTCATTTGCTAACTATGCCTATCAGTAGTTAGTGCCTTCGGTAGTTTAAATCTTTTATTTCGCTGGCAGTGGTGGTGCTCGCTGAATTGCAGTAGTTCGAGTAACGAAGAATTTTGTGAGGTAAGTGATTTGTGAAAGGTATAGGTTAATGTTAGTCAGGGCCATTCCTTGTAGCGATTACTGAAAGTCAGATTGCGTTGCGCTAAAAATAATGTGTGTCAGTTTGAGCACAGTCTTGTACAATTTTTCTAAGGGGACGTTTCAATATATATATATATATATATATATATATATATATATATATATATATATATATATATATATATATATATATACATTCCTGGAAATGGAAAAAAGAACACATTGACACCGGTGTGTTAGACCCACCATACTTGCTCCGGACACTGCGAGAGGGCTGTACAAGCAATGATCACACGCACGGCACAGCGGACACACCAGGAACCGCGGTGTTGGCCGTCGAATGGCGCTAGCTGCGCAGCATTTGTGCACCGCCGCCGTCAGTGTCAGCCAGTTTGCCGTGGCATACGGAGCTCCATCGCAGTCTTTAACACTGGTAGCATGCCGCGACAGCGTGGACGTGAACCGTATGTGCAGTTGACGGACTTTGAGCGAGGGCGTATGGTGGGCATGCGGGAGGCCGGGTGGACGTACCGCCGAATTGCTCAACACGTGGGGCGTGAGGTCTCCACAGTACATCGATGTTGTTGCCAGTGGTCGGCGGAAGGTGCACATGCCCGCCGACCTGGGACCGGACCGCAGCGACGCACGGATGCACGCCAAGACCGTAGGATCCTACGCAGTGCCCTAGGGGACCGCACCGCCACTTCCCAGCAAATTAGGGACACTGTTGCTCCTGGGGTATCGGCGAGGACCATTCGCAACCGTCTCCATGAAGCTGGGCTACGGTCCCGCACACCGTTAGGCCGTCTTCCACTCACGCCCCAACATCGTGCAGCCCGCCTCCAGTGGTGTCGCGACAGGCGTGAATGGAGGGACGAATGGAGACGTGTCGTCTTCAGCGATGAGAGTCGCTTCTGCCTTGGTGCCAATGATGGTCGTATGCGTGTTTGGCGCCGTGCAGGTGAGCGCCACAATCAGGACTGCAGACGACCGAGGCACACAGGGCCAACACCCGGCATCATGGTGTGGGGAGCAATCTCCTACACTGGCCGTACACCACCGGTGATCGTCGAGGGGACACTGAATAGTGCACGGTACATCCAAACCATCATCGAACACACCGTTCTACCATTCCTAGACCGGCAAGGGAACTTGCTGTTCCAACAGGACAATGCACGTCCGCATGTATCCCGTGCCACCCAATGTGCTCTAGAAGGTGTAAGTCAACTACCCTGGCCAGCAAGATCTCCGGATCTGTCCCCCATTGAGCATGTTTGGGACTGGATGAAGCGTCGTCACACGCGGTCTGCACGTCCAGCACGAACGCTGGTCCAACTGAGGCGCCAGGTGGAAATGGCATGGCAAGCCGTTCCACAGGACTACATCCAGCATCTCTACGATCGTCTCCATGGGAGAATAGCAGCCTGCATTGCTGCGAAAGGTGGATATACACTGTACTAGTGCCGACATTGTGCATGCTCTGTTGCCTGTGTCTATGTGCCTGTGGTTCTGTCAGTGTGATCATGCGATGTATCTGACCCCAGGAATGTGTCAATAAAGTTTCCCCTTCCTGGGACAATGAATTCATGGTGTTCTTATTTCAATTTCCAGGAATGTATATATATATATATATATATATATATATATATATATATATATATATATATATACTCTCCTGTATATATATATATATATATATATACTCTCCTGTATATATATATATATATATATATATATATATATATATATATATACTCTCCTGGAAATTGAAATAAGAACACCGTGAATTCATTGTCCCAGGAAGGGGAAACTTTATTGACACATTCCTGGGGTCAGCTACATCACATGATCACACTGACAGAACCACAGGCACATAGACACAGGCAACAGAGCTTGCACAATGTCGGCACTAGTACAGTGCATATCCACCTTTCGCAGCAATGCAGGCTGCTATTCTCCCATGGAGACGATCGTAGGGATGCTGGATGTAGTCCTGTGGAACGGCTTGCCATGCCATTTCCACCTGGCGCCTCAGTTGGACCAGCGTTCGTGCTGGACGTGCAGACCGCGTGAGACGACGCTTCATCCAGTCCCAAACATGCTCAATGGGGGACAGATCCGAAGATCTTGCTGGCCAGGGTAGTTGACTTACACCTTCTAGAGCACGTTGGGTGGCAAGGGATACATGCGGACGTGCATTGTCCCGTTGGAACTGCAAGTTCCCTTGCCGGTCTAGGAATGGTAGAACGATGGGTTCGATGACGGTTTGGATGTACCGTGCACTGTTCAGTGTCCCCTCGACGATCACCAATGGTGTACGGCCAGTGTAGGAGATCGCTCCCCACACCATGATGCCGGGTGTTGGCCCTGTGTGCCTCGGTCGTATGCAGTCCTGATTGTGGCGCTCACCTGGACGGCGCCAAACACGCATACGACCATCATTGGCACCAAGGCAGAAGCGACTCTCATCGCTGAAGACGACACGTCTCCATTCGTCCCTCCATTCACGCCTGTCGCGACACCACTGGAGGCGGGCTGCACGATGTTGGGGCGTGAGCGGAAGACGGCCTAACGGTGTGCGGGACCGTAGCCCAGCTTCATGGAGACGGTTGCGAATGGTCCTCGCCGATACCCCACGAGCAACAGTGTCCCTAATTTGCTGTGAAGTGGCGGTGCGGTCCCCTACGGCACTGCGTAGAATCCTACGGTCTTGGCGTGCATCCGTGCGTCGCTGCGGTCCGGTCCCAGGGCGACGGGCACGTGCACCTTCCGCCGACCACTGGCGACAACATCGATGTACTGTGGAGACTCACGCCCCACGTGTTGAGCAATTCGGCGGTACGTCCACCCGGCCTCCCGCATGCCCACCATACGCCCTCGCTCAAAGTCCGTCAACTGCACATACGGTTCACGTCCACGCTGTCGCGGCATGCTACCAGTGTTAAAGACTGCGATGGAGCTCCGTATGCCACGGCAAACTGGCTGACACTGACGGCGGCGGTGCACAAATGCTGCGCAGCTAGCGCCATTCGACGGCCAACACCGCGGTTCCTGGTGTGTCCGCTGTGCCGTGCGTGTGATCATTGCTTGTACAGCCCTCTCGCAGTGTCCGGAGCAAGTATGGTGGGTCTAACACACCGGTGTCAACGTGTTCTTTTTTCCATTTCCAGGAGTGTATATATATAGTTAAGGCTCACCGGCCATTTGATAATCTTCTTCTGTGCGGAAGCACAAACAGTGCCTATACTCTTACGGGAATCGGCAGTAAAGCCGGGAGTAATGTGTAGAATGGGCAGGGTCACTATGAATATAGTGCGTGACAATAAGTTGCGAATGTGGGTCTCACAGGAGGCTTGCCAGAGATAATTCCCTGCTGTCGCACTATCCTCTGTGTCCTTGGTGGCTCAGTTGGATAGAGCGTCTGCCATGTAAGCAGGAGATGCTGGGCTCGAGTCCTGGTCGGGGCACACATTTTCAACTGTCCCCGTTGACTTACACCAACGCCTCTATGCAGCTGAGGGTATTTATTTCATTGTAATTTCAGAAAAAAATGTACCATGTCCACTCAATAAAGACGTCGGTATACGAAAGTTCCATTACAAAGACTACAATGCAAATTTACAGTAGTTCCCCATGTTGATGTTGTTATGGTCTTCAGTCCTGAGGCTGGTTTGATGCAGCTCTCCATGCTACCCTATCCTGTGCAGCCTTCTTCATCTCCCAGTACTTACTGCAACCTACATCCTTCTGAATCTGCTTAGTGTATTCATCTCTTGGTCTCCCTCTACAATTTTTACCCTCCACGCTGCCCTCCAATGCTAAATTTGTGAGCCCTTGATGCCTCAGAACATGTCCTACCAACCGATCCCTTCTTCTAGTCAAGTTGTGCCATAAACCTCTCTTCTCCCTAATCCTAATCAACACCTCCTCACTAGTTACGTGATCTACCCAACTAATCTTCAGCATTCTTCTGTAGCACCACATTTCGAAAGCTTCTATTCTCTTCTTGTCTAAACTATTTATCGTCCATGTTTCACTTCCAGACATGGCTACATTCCATACAAATACTTTCAGAAACGACTTCCTGACACTTAAATCTACACTCGATGTTAACAAATTTCTCTTCTTCAGAAACACTTTCCTTGCCATTGCCAGTCTACATTTTATATCTTCTCTACTTTGACCATCATCAGTTACTTTTCTCCCCAAATAGCAAAACTCCTTTACTACTTTTAGTGTCTCATTTCCTAATCTATTTCCCTCAGCATCACCCGACTTAATTTGACTACATTTCATTATCCTCGGTTTGCTTTTGTTGATGTTCATCTTATATCCTCCTTTCAAGACACTGTCCATTCCGTTCAACTGCTCTTCCAAGTCCTTTGCTGTCTCTGACAGAATTACGATGTCATCGGCGAACCTCAAAGTTTTTATTTCTTCTCCATGGACTTTAATTCCTACTCCAAATTTTTATTTTATTTCCTTTACTGATTGCTCAATATACAGATTGAATAACATCGGGGAGAGGCCACAACCCTGTCTCACTCCCCTCCCAACCATTGCTTCCCTTACATGCCCCTCGACTCTTATAACTGCCATCTGGTTTCTGTGCAAATTGTAAATAGCCTTACGCTCCCTCTATTTTACCCCTGCCACCTTTAGAATTTGAAGGAGAGTATCCCAGTCAACATTGTCAAAAGCTTTCTCTAAGTCTACAAATGCTAGAAACGTAGGTTTGCCTCTCCTTAATCTTTCTTCTAAGATAAGTCATAAGGTCAGTATTGCCTCACGTGTTCCAATATTTCTGCGGAATCCAAACTGATCTTCCCCAAGGTCGGCTTCTACCAGCTTTTCCATTCGTCTGTAAAGAATTCGCGTTAGTATTTTGCAGCCGTGACTTATTAAACTGATAGTTCGGTAATTTTCACATCTGTCAACACCTTCTTTCTTTGGGATTGGAATTATTATATACTGCTTGAAGTCTGAAGGTATTTCGCCTGCTTCATACATCTTGCTCACCAGGTGGTAGAGTTTTGTCAGGGCTGGCTCTCCCAAGGCCGTCAGTAGTTCTAATGGAATGTTGTCTACTCCCGGGGCCTTGTTTCGACTCAGGTCCTTCAGTGCTCTGTCAAACGCTTCACGCAGTATCGTATTCCCATTTCATCTTCATCTACATCCTCTTCCATTTCCATAATGTTGTCCTCAAGAACATCGCCCTTGTATAGACCCTCTATATACTCCTTCCACCTTTCTGCTTTCCCTTCTTTGCTTAGACCTGGGTTTCCATCTGAGCTCTTGATATTCGTACAAGTGGTTCTCTTTTCTCCAAAGGTCTCTTTAATTTTCCTGTAGGCAGTATCTATCTTACCCCTAGTAAGATAAGTCTCTACATCCTTACATTTGTCCTCTAGCCATCCCTGCTTAGCCATTTTGCACTTCCTGTCGATCTAATTTTTGAGACGTTTGTATTCCTTTTTGCCTGCTTCATTTACTGCATTTTTGTATTTTCTCCTTTCATCAATTGAATTCAATATTTCTTCTGTTACCCAAGGATTTCTACTAGCCATCGTCTTTTTACCTACTTGATCCTCTGCTGCCTTCACTACTTCATCCCTCAAAGCTACCCATTCTTGTTCTGCTGTATTTCTTTCCCCCATTCCTGTCAATTGTTCCCTTATGCTCTCCCTGAAACTCTGCACAACCTCTGGTTTAGTCAGTTTATCCATGTCCCATATCCTTAAATTCCCACCTTTTTGCAGTTTCTTCGGTTTTAATCTACAGTTCATAACCAATAGATTGTGGTCAGAGTCCACATCTGCCCCTGGAAATGTCTTACAATTTAAAACCTGGTTCCTAAATCTCTCTCTTACCATTATATAATCTATGTGATACCTTTTAGTATCTCCAAGATTCTTCCATGTATACATACATATTCTCCATATAAGATAAAAGTTATTCCATCATTCTCACTTTTTAGTAAAACCGTAACGTTATTATTAGTTGAGCACTCTTTGTGTTCAGCAGCAGAGTCGTTACAAAAATGGTTCGAATGGCTCTGAGCACTATGGGACTTAACTTCTGAGGTCATCAGTCCCCTAGAACTTAGAACTATTTAAACCTAACTAACTTAGGGACATCACACACATCCACGCCCGAGCCAGGATTCGAACCTGCGACCGTAGCGCCTAGAACCGCTCGGCCACCGCGGCCGGCAGAGTCGTTACAACATGGGAAATAAAATACTTGAAACAAGAAGGTGCAAAATATCTTACTGCAAGTAGCGCAAGCTGTCTCGTAGACGAAGCCAATCGAACTAACTCACTCATCAGAGACAGCGCACTTATGTTTACATAAAATGTAATGTTACAGGATATTCTTCTACTAAACTAATAAGAAAAGCGAAAGTTAGTAAAAAATTATATATATAGTGACAGGGCCAAATATCTCACGAAATAAGCATCAAACTAAAAAACTACAATGAACGAAACTCGTCTAGCTTGAAGGGGGAAACCAGATGGCGCTATGGTTTGCCCGCTAGATGACGCTGCCATAGGTCAAACGTATATCAACGGCGTTTTTTAAAAATAGGAACCCCCATTATTACATATTCCTGTAGTACGTAAAGAAATATTAATGTTTTAGCTGGACCACTTTTTTCGCTTTGTGATAGATGGCACTGTAATAGTCACAAACGTGTAAGTACGTGGTATCACGTAACATTCCGCCACTGCGGACGGTATTTGCTTCGTGATACATTACCCGTGTTAAAATGGACCGTTTCTCACTTGCGGAAAAGGTCGATATCGTGTTGGTGTATGGCTATTGTGATCAAAATGCTCTACGGGCGTGTGCTATGTATGCTGCTCGGTATCCTGGGTGACATCATCCAAGTGTCCGGACCGTTCGCCGGATAATTATGTTATTTAAGGAACCAGGAAGTGTTCAGCCACATGTGAAGCGTCAACTGCGACCTGCATCAAATGATGATGCCCGAGTAGTTGTTTTAGCTGCTGTCGCGGCTAATCCGCACATCAGTAGCAGACAAATTGCGCGAGGATCGGGAATCTCAAAAACGTCGGCGCTGAGAATGTTACATCAACATCGAATGCACCCGTATCATATTTCTACGCACCAGGAATTGTATGACGACGACTTTGAACGTCGTGTACAGTTGTGCCACTGGGAACAAGAGAAATTACGGGACGATGACAGATTTTTTGCACGCGTTCTATTTAGCGACGAAGCGTTATTCACCAACAGCGGTAACGTAAACCGGCATAATATGCACTATTGGGCAACGGAAAATATAACATGGCTGCGACAAGTGGAACATCAGCGACCTTGGCGGGTTAATGTATGGTGCGGCATTATGGGAGGAAGGATAACTGGCCCCCATTTTGTCAATGGCAATCTACATGGTGCAATGTTTGCTGATTTCCTACGTAATGTTCTAACGATGTTACTACAAGATGTTTCACTGCATGACAGAATGGCGATGTACTTCCAGCATGATGGATGTCCGACACATAGCTCGCGTGCGGTTGAAGCGGTATTGAATAGCATATTTCATTACAGGTGGATTGGTTCACCGGATCTGACGTCCCCGGATTTTTTTCTGTGGGGAAAGTTGAAGGTTATTTGCTATCGTGATCCACCGACAACGCCTGACAATATGCGTCAGCGCATTGCCAATGTGTGAACATTACGGAAGGCGAACTACTCGCTGTTGAGAGGAATGTCGTTACACGTATTGCCAAATGCAATGAGGTTGACGGACATCATTTTGAGCATTTATTGCATTAATGTGGTATAATCACGCTATAACGGGACGCGTTCTCAGAAATTATAAGTTCACAAAGGTACGTGTATCACATTGGAACAACCCAAATAAAATGTTCAAACGTACCTACGCTCTTTATTTTAATTTAAAAAACCTACCTGTTACCAACGGTTCGTCTAAAATTGTGAGCCATATGTTTGTGACTATTACAATGCCTTCGATAACAAAGCGCCATCTAGCGGGCCAACCATAGCGCCATATGGTTTCCCCCTTCAAGCTAGACAAGTTTCGTTCTTTGTAGTTTCTTCGTTTGACGCTTATTTCGTGAGATATTTGGCCCGGTCACGATCAATGGACCACCTTATATTCTCCCTCTCTCCCCATGCGGTGGGGTTTGAGAGAGAGGAATTAGAGTTTTACAAATGTCGATCCAACTGACCAATGTTGTTTGCGTCAACATTTGTAAAACTCTAATTCCTCTCTTTCAAACCCCGACCAATGGGGAGAGAGGGAGAGTTTTAGTTTTAACGAATCAAAATTTACGAAGTAAATATGCATTTTTCATTTAACCGTAACCATTTTCCACGCCAGCATGAGAACATGGATTTTCTTGAATTACAGCGCCAACTAACAATAATCAAAAGAAATGTTTAAGACAAAATGTACGTAGTTTTTTATGTAGAATCAATAAAAAATGGGGCTTGGCATTTGAAATTTTTAAGTTGCCTCCCACCCCACACCCATGGGGCTGGGGTGGCGGGCTAATTTAGCACCAGCATATGTCCCCCTAGAAAATAATCATCTTTGGAACTACACATTTTTTCGTTTGTAGCTTATTTTTCTAGTTATTCTGTTTTGTCAACTTAAAATTTACACCCTGTATATGTTCGAATGCGCGCTCTGTGAGCCGGCGCCTCAGTTTGTTACGGAAGCAGTGGACCTACTGCGCACAACGCCGAGTAAATGAACCACTCGATTGTTGTGCCGACCAGCGGCGGTGTCTAGGCAACAGCCGTTTCCTCTCAGGCTGCGGCTCGGGTCGTTTCCGCGATGGCCAGGGTGGCGCGCAGGCTGGTGCTGCCTCTGCTCGTGGTCATGATCGTGGGGGCCGTGTTCTGCACCGAACGACGCGCCTGCCGCCACCGGAAAGAGCCGTCTGAGGATGAGCTGCTGGAGGACGAGCCGGAGACCGAAACCAAGGTGAGCTCACCGTCTCAACAACAATCTCCGATACTGTCTGTTTTCACCAACGTAAAGGTAACAGCTGCTGTGGTGTCATTTCTTGGCGTGAATTTTGGATAATTTCCAAGACTGATTGCCTGTCGAAGTCGCTGGGTCCAAACGAAACATATCGAACGTGGGATGGTAATTCGATTATGCGAGGGCCGGCCGCGGTGGTCTCGCGGTTCTAGGCGCGCAATCCGGAACCGCGTGACTGCTACGGTCGCAGGTGCGAATCCTGCCTCGGGCATGGATGTGTGTGATGTCCTTAGGTTAGTTAGGTTTAAGTAGTTCTAAGTTCTAGGGGACTGATGACCACAGCTGTTAAGTCCCATAGTGCTCAGAGCCATTTGAACCATTTTTGATTATGCGAGTGGCCGGGTGTTGTGAGTATGTTTACGCTGGTCACTACAACATCAACAAAAGAAGAGCGTTACAAAAATACCTTTAATTGCAAAGGAGACGACTTACCTTACTCGACGTCGGTGTTGTCGTCATGTGAAAGTTCGGTTAAAGGCGCTGCAGTCTGGAACCGCAAGACCGCTACGGTCGCAGGTTCGAATCCTGCCTCGGGCATGGGTGTTTGTGATGTCCTTAGGTTAGTTAGGTTTAACTAGTTCTAAGTTCTAGGGGACTAATGACCTCAGCAGTTGAGTCCCATAGTGCTCAGAGCCATTTGAACCATTTTTGAAAGTCCATTACGGTGATCTGGATGGATAATTTGGAAGAGTCGAACCATGTATTCTTCCTGATACTCGTTCGTTTTCCGCACTGTCCGCAATGAAATTGTTACGGTATTTCAGCATCGAAACTGTTCTTACGGAGTTTTACACACTTCGCACCACCACAGTCTACACAGTCCCTTTTTCCTTGTCTGGTAGTACTCCATATTTTCTGCAAAAAGTCGAACAATTTTCTACACTACGTAAACACGTAATTAGATTCTTCCATGTGAGAGAATCCGCCGAAGGAACGTCGAGAACACCAGACATCCCACTCAGTAACGACATAAATCGTCCGGGTTACCCTAGCAACTCACAAATAATTCGCGGATGTATGTAATTTAGAGCAAGTACGGGAACGACGGAAAACAGATAAAAATGACGATCACAAATAATTGATCACAACGCCCGCCACCGGGGTCGCATGTTCGATTTACGATCGCACGTTCGATATGTTTCGTTTGGACCCAGCGACTTCGATAGGCAATCATTCTTGGAAATTACCGAATTTTGAACTACATTTCTTTACAGCGTTTATTGTCATACTTTCGTTGTGGAATTACTCTGCTGGGAAAATTAGTACACCCTTTTAGAGGTTTCCAATTCACTCAAAATTTATTGTTACAATAGTGCAGATGTAGTACATGAAATGACTACATTTGCAGATCAGTGGTACAAGCGATTCTGAGGTACCAGGTATTGACTCATGCTGAAACACACGTGTTAATACTTGGTGTAGCCTCGACAGGCGGCAACGCAGGTTCTGACTTTGGCATCCAGTCGATCGTGCAGGTGGGCAGTACTGTCATGGAAAACGTTATTCCATGCCTGCTCGACCTGTCCACGTAGTTCTGCAGGAGTTGTTGGTTGACGAGTTGCGCGAGTCACTTCTCGTCCCACCATATCCCACACGGCCTCGATTGGAGAAAAGTCTTGAGATGGTGCTGGCGAGGGAAGTTACTGCGCGTCTTATAGAGCACGTTAAGTTTCATGGACAGTGTGTGGGCGAGTATTAGGCTCTTGGAACAACACATCAACTTCCTGTTGCAAGAATGGCAAAAGAACGGGTCTAACCACAATCTGCACATCCCGAATGCTGCTAAGCGCCCCTCTCCAGAAACACCAAGGATAAATTCTAGCGTCCGATACCACCCGTCGGCTTTGACCAATGATGTCATACGTAAGGCAAAGATGCTGCAATGGACAATCTATGAATGGAACAGATCAAACTCTTAAACGAATGTAGCATGCCATAAAATAATACATTTAACGCGGCTATTATTTACGCGCGAATTTCATTTAAACGAATTGAAGATGACTGAAATAAATAAGAACACGAGAGCAATTACAAGTGCATATATTATTTTATATTTTCCACACGTACTGCAAGAACGATCTAAATAATGAACCGTCGAATAATTGGAATCGGTAACTAGAAGCAACCTATGTAGGAGGTCATTTCTAGTTACCGATTCCAACATTACTGTTTGTTGGGCAAGAATATTATAACATACCATAAACGTGCTTGAAAATAATCTTGTTAGTGAACTACAGTTCGTACTTTCTCTTTCCAAAATGTGACTCATCTACTTCAACTATAACGCCTGCCCCCCCCCCCCCCCCCCTCCCTCCCCGACCACCAATGACCCCCTATACTTCATAAATTCCCCGCAGACTTCTCTACAAAACACGAACCAGTCGACTACATTGCCACACGAGACCCCTGCTTCGTGCATGACAGATTTACAAGAATATTCACAGCAAAAATAGTAGGTTAGCATGACAATTACTTCTAAATTCAGCCTCGATCTTTCGAACCACGTCCCCCTGCGTATGGATCTCCATATATTATTTTTCTGCACTTCCACATGTATTCGTCGGAAGTTCGTGATAACGCAACCTTCGTCAAAACCATATAATTTCCACAGAGAATCCACTTGCAAAATTCAGCAATGACGCACAATGATTGCAATAATTTTATAGTTGATTTACGATCACTCATTTTCTGAAGCAGAATTTTCGCAGTAAAAACAACTGACTCATCCATAACGAACAGTGTGAGAAATCAAGACCTCCTAATCACGACTACTTATAAATCATGACGACTTTCATTAACAAAAGATGCCGAAAACAAATTACGAGACCAAAACAAAACAATCTACATCGAAGTTTTAATATTTGCGCGTAGCAAGGAAACCCAGAGAAATCATTTAACGTTCATCGACAGCAATCTGCGGCACAAACAAAATAACAGCACACATTACGTCATTGGTCAAAGCCGGCCGGTGTGGCCGTGCGGTTAAAGGCGCTGCAGTCTGGAACTGCAAGACCGCTACGGTCGCAGGTTCGAATCCTGCCTCGGGCATGGATGTTTGTGATGTCCTTAGGTTAGTTAGGTTTAACTAGTTCTAAGTTCTAGGGGACTAATGACCTCAGCAGTTGAGTCCCATAGTGCTCAGAGCCATTTGAACCATTTGAACCAGTCTGTCTTGGACAAATGCGCTCAACAAGACAGGTCTCACCAGGTTTAGATCACGCATGTAAACGACTGTCACTTGCGAACGGGTAGAATCTGCTTTCATCGCTGAAGACTGTGGCCCGCCATTCCACCTTCCAAGCGATCCTCTGATGGAACAAGTCAAGCTGTGCCCATCGATGCTGTGGCGTGAGTGGAAGATGAGCTAGAGGTGTGCACGCCAGTAGTCCCACGGCTGATAACTGGTTCACAACAGTTCGTGTTGACACATCTGGGATCACAAGCCCTCTTATCTGTACTATGGTCGCTGTACGATCTGCCGCTGCTGCCCTTACAACAGGATGATCCTGAAGGGCGTCTGTGCTACATGGACGTCCAGAACGTCGTCTATGAGTGGGACAGTGTTCATATGACCACTGATACCAGCAGCGTTGATCAACTGATTCAGCACATCTTATTTGTGCGGCAGTTCTTCGAAAGGACCATATCGCCTCTCAGAAAGCCACTGTTTGACCCATTTAAAACTCGCTCAGTTGACTGTATGAAGCGCGAGTGTATCTCTGTGGCATTGTTGCCTGCTTGCTTCACTGGCTACGAGCATTCAGTACTGTAGACGCCCCGGTGGTCCCAGTCGCCTACGGTGGACTGGATGGCCGAGCGGTGACCTCTCCAGTTGTCAGGATGCTAGGAAATGACTGTGGACGCGTCAGAAACGCCAAAGAAACATTATTAATTCATAACACCTTTATTCCTGCCGAGTACAATGTGGCTTGGTGATATCAACAACCTTCCCCGAGTCCTCGCTGACTCGTAGCGATGACACCAGCTCCGGGCCAAACGTCTTGCTAGCGCAGCGCCGCATGCTGTGACGTAGTGAAGGAATGTCCCTATTTCGTACTTCGGCCGCGCGTGGCTGGTGGCGCCCGGCTGGCTGGCCGGCTCGGCTGCGGACAGCAAGCCGCTGTCCGTAGGAGGCTCCGGGTTGGAGTCCCGGCATTGTCGGCATGAGAGGTGTTCTCGTAGTGCGGAGTGTACTCTATCCCACCCCATCTTCTTCCCTGCTCCTCCTGGTGGCTCGTCCGCGGTGGACGGGCGGAACGGGCTGCAGTCCCCCCTTGTCGTCGGCTCACCTGTTTGTGACGGCAGATGCACAGGGCCTAGGCCCCGCACGATCTCGACGACGGCTCACTGATGTGCTCAGCATTGGCAGCGAGTGAGTCTGCCGCGATGTCTGCTAATCCTGGGTTGATGATTGACAGTGGCAGCAGAGAGGACCAGAGCTGGTACTGTCCCCTCACGTCTGCTGCTGGATGGGCCGTCCTTACTGCAACATCTCATTAATAAAGATTAACATGTCGATCACCGAGCTGAGCGCTACGCAGCGACCCAGTACGCATCTAACTGCAAGTCTAACTGCGAGTGCCTTGTTGCTGTCAAAGCTGGCGTATTTAAAGGAAGCACGAGCGACGTCCTGACGTCATGCTCGTTTGTAATGAACGCATTCGTTCCACTTATACTGCTGATTCATCTGTCGTACTCGCCCCTTAGGGTTCTTGCGGCATAGTTACGTGTTGTTACGGCAGACTTACGCGAAGTTGTGGAATGCAGTACAGCTGACGCTATACCTCTGTCTTGCACTCTACGAAAGTCTCCATCTAACACAAACCCGCGTGCTAAGCAATTTTCTCTCGCCTGTTGTGTGTAACCAGGCCATTGCCTCTGCGTGACGACACATTCCGATACATGCGCAACCCTCCCACCTCTTGGCTAACGTACTGCCTCTGGCTCTCGGCATAGGCAACGAAACTTTGACAATATTCCACGTTTCCAACTCTTTGCTATTCCGTGACACTACAGTATTAAAGGCCAGACACAGATGGGACTGTGTTAGCTATGTCACTACGCTATCTGTTGGGGGTCTATGTTGAAACCATTATCAGTAAATTTAATATCCCCCAGGTGACTTAGGTGTCATCGGATCAAAATCAACGTCCTGTTTCCAGGTGTACTAATATTCTTTCTGGCAATGTCTGTTTCTCGGCTTAGTCCAAGAAACAAAATGTTGTCTATCCTGTTTCACAAGGAATTCACTGCTCGGCAAAACGTATGGACGAGGTAGATAAAGTGACATAAAATATTGACTATCCTGTAAAAATAAATAAAAACGCCGTAGCATGTAGCCAGAGCTCCTCCAGTGGGGCACAGAAATTTGGAGGTTACATGGTGTGAGCTCATATGGACTATAACGGCAAATGTGACTGTCCGCGCAACACGAGGCAGTTAAATTAATGGGAAAACACAATGTGCGTCAGTCAGCGAGCATTTATGATGTTCATCCTCACAATATGGCCCGAAGACAAAATTTGGATGACCTCACATGGGGAAGAACAGTTGGGAAACTGGAAGAAGAATAAAGTGTGACGAGTGAGGCCCAGGAGTTTGGCATTGCCTACAGTATTGTTTCGGGATAGGGAGCGTTTCGAACCACAGGCACTGCTCCCCGAAAGAGATGACTTGGTCGACCACGGTCGTCTGCAAGGGACCCACGCCGAACAAGGGGTTCAATTGCAGCTACATTTAAGTGGACTGTAAGGAATCCAGTGTCAAGCTCCACAGTGTCACGGCGACTGTATGGGAGATGGTCTTTTTGCCTGACGACCAGTACATTGTGTACATTGGCTGTACCGTTTCCCGTGGTGGCAAGAGCATAGGAACGGGAGAAACGAAGAGAGAGGGCGCGTGTTTTTCTCGGATGAGAGCAGATTCACCCTGAGCAGTGATTCTAGACGCTCCCTCACAATACGAGAGATGGGAACACTTTAACGCACAGATGAGCGCTGTCGCACCTGATCGTTTTGGTGGTCCAGGTTTTATGATGTGGGGAGGGACATTGTTGCAGGGGGGGGGGGGGGGGGGGGGTACTGAACTCAAAGTCTTTGAACACAATACTCTCACCGTCAACATTATTTTGACACTGTACTTATTTCCAATGTGAGCCATTCTAGGTGTGTATTCGGCCCTGACTTCATTTTTATAGACGACAATGTGCGACCGCACTGAGCAGACGGAGGATTTCTTGGAACGAGAGGATATTCGGCCAGTGAACTGGCCTGCCTGTCCCCACGACTCAAATCCCATCGAGCGCGTGTGGGATGCAATGGGGGAACGTATTGTGGCACGTCCATGTGCATCAAACACAATTCAGACATTGTCATCCGCGCTGGTGGAGCAGTGGAACGCCTTACCAGACGAACTCATTACCATCTTTGGGCCACTATGGGAGCACGCTGCAGAGCATACATTGCCGTCAGTGGTGATCACATACCCTATGAAGAACCATGTCCCACCTTTTGCAATGTCCAAGGGACCATTACAAATCGCGGTGACGTCAGTGTAATTATTGCTTTTGAATTAATGTGTCATTTGTGTTCGTCTCATTGCGTATTTCTTTCAACTGCCTTCAGTACTATACTGTAGCAGTTCTTTCTATGTTTGTTCCAAGTTTCGTCGAGCTACATTACTTGGCAGTGATATATCATCGGAAAGTTACTTTCGTCCTTACGTTTTCCTCAGCAGTGTAATTTTTATCATTTTATCAGGTATTATTTCTTTATGATATTTTTTAAATTCGTTCTGGTTACACTGGTGCCCACAACGGGTGTAGTGTTTTGTTAAGATACTCAGTATTTTTTTCTTTCTGATAAACAACTGATGTTCTTTTAGTGTGACAACCACTTGGATTTACCACTGATACATACAAATATTCGTAATTGCATGCCGCAGTCTCCGCTTGAGGTGTGTAGGTAAAGTGTATTTTCCGTTACTAGATGCGATTTATTTACGACAAATAATTTTTTAGTTCGACGTGATGTCCAACACGTTGTAGAGCTTGTGTTTTCGATACCTGATTTGTTTCTTTCCAAGAAATGTTTGTCTTATTTATAGGTGACTGATCATGATGGTGTTGCAATTCGATTTTTTTTTTCACTTACGTAGTAAATTATCGAAATCAAAACTATATGTGTTGTTGAGATTTCTGAATATCGCCAGTGATATGGTGCTACAACCCCTATCTTGTTTACTTGCCGACCAGGGTGGCCGAGCGGTTCTAGGCGCTACAATCTGGAGCCGCGCAACCGCTACGGTCGCAGGTTCGAATCCTGCCTCGGGCATAGATGTGTGTGATGTCCTTAGGTTAGTTAGGTTTAAGTAGTTCTAAGTTCTAGGGGACTGATGACCTCAGAAGTTAAGTCCCATACTGCTCAGAGCCATTTGAGCCATTTTTTGTTTACTTCGTCTGCCGCTTGGTCACTACGTCTCTGGCCAAAGTCGACAGCTGGTAACGCACATTCCTCTTTATCCAGCTCACGCATCGACCTAAACCGCAAATACGACACTACCTGCCGTCTTTTACGGATGGTGTTGGATGTGAGACGGATAGTACGTACTATCAGAATGGCGCCATTGTCGATGCAGCTTACCTTGCATTTAAAATTCAGCAGCGCGCAGAGATACAATGCGAACCCGAATTTCACTGACTACATTTCTGAGGCTGTTCAGGGATGTTTTATGAGTCTTTTGGTACTAGGCATCTGTGGTCTAACGTAGATCGTTACAGAGTAGCTGCGTTTCATATCATCCACCATGTATCATTCAACTGTAGTATACTGAACATATCTCGACAACATTGCAACTTCAACGTTATTTGCAGAATGTGTTGTTGGGAAACAAACTCGTCCCGTTCACTTGCTGTTGACAACATTTATGCCCACGTTAATCTTCGCCCTCAAGCATGCATTCAGTGTTGCTGGGTTCTGTTATTGTTTTGTGTTTTCAGCAATGTAATTCTGTTGACCTGTTACCGCAGTGCCACATCACAGTACTAAAATTGGCCCCTATGCATTGCGAAAGTGCTACTCCTAATTCATATTTATATTTTAAGATATTGTTCTCCGGGACATAGCTTCGCCATATATCATGCACTTCTGAAGAGCTCCATAATCCTTGTAAAATTGAGGAAACAGCATTTGCATACCCAAATTCCACTATGTACTATGTAATGCGAATCCCCAATGGGAACTTATCTGATTAACCCTGTAAGGTACATCGAATGCGCAACGGATATAAGCAAGGAGACTTCAACGCGCCGATTCAGGGAAGAAATGTCATTAAACGTCTGTCACACATTTCGTAAGCAGAATCCTGTGCCTATCAGTGATTTCACAGAGGAGGTAGGAATTCAGCGGATTATGTGTGGAAGGAGAGGAAAAGTGAATCATATTTTATGGAACAGACGTTTATTAACAGGAAACTTCTTCCGTCGCACAGCGCACATCGTATATTAACAAATTGTCAGTACGGTTCCTTAATATGAAATGGGGTTTTCACTAAATAGTCTTTACATGTAATTTCAGCACGGGGTGTTTGCGTGACATGGATACTTTACGGTTACTTGAGGAAGCGTAATAAATTCTGTTCCATAACACACGATCATTCGCGCGACCGAGAGGAAGTTACTCATGCCGAACCCACGCTCCTCCGGACCACATCTAAATGAGGTCAGTGCCCGAGGATGACACGGTGGACCGTCGGTCCCGACTGGCCTGAGGCGAGATCGACGGAGTTCTGTTTGCCTGATGCTGTGGACCGTGCCGTTGTCTCCGTCCGCTGAGTCTGACAAAAAGACGCCTACAATAGCAACGCTTTCGAGAAAAAGTTCCTGTCCTGACGGAGAAACACAGGATTTATAGGGAAAAAAATAACTCATCGTTTTTGTGCCCACTCTTTTTCAGATAAACGGGCTCAGTTCCTCAAGAGCTGTTGTAAAAAGTGTAAAGTACTCAAAAGCCGCTTCCACCCCTTCTTCATTGGGTTCAAATCATTTTCCAGCCACAAATTTGTTTATATGAGTGGGGACCCAAAAGAAACCGGACTCCGAGGGCGCTGCCACTCATAGACGTAGTGCAGGGTTCTCACGCTAGATGGTGTTAGTAGAGACCTTCACGAAACAGCTGTGCAGACGGCCTCAGTGTAGAGCTGAACGTGCAAGTGTGGTATTGTGTTTCTCTGACTGTTGGCGAGTTACCTCTGCGAAGTCGTTATGGCAACTTTAAAAGAACAAAGAGTGTGTGTGAAATTTTGATTCCTACTTAAAAAAACTGCAACGGAGGCACACCAAATACTTCACGAAGCTTTCCAGGAGGACGCTATGAGCCGCACACAGGTTGGGCGCTTTAAACGTGGTGAGATGTGTGTTGAAGACCAAGCTCTTTCTGGACGCCCTTCAACATCGCGAAATGAGGAGAACATTGAAAAGGTCCGCCAAAAGATCAACGAGGATCGTCGCCAAACGATCTACCAAATTTCAGCAGAGACAGGAATCAGTTGGAGCTCGTGCCAGCGGATTTGGAGTGAGATTTGCACGTGAGACGTGTTGCTGCTAAATTTTTTCCGCGCCTTGTCACACAGGAGCAAAAAACCATCCACATGAATGTGTGTCACGACTTGAAAACATAGATTGCACGTGATCCAAGCTTCCTGAACAAAGTCATTACAGGGGATGAGAGTTGGTGTTACGGGTATGACCCAGAAACCAAGCAAGCGTCAAGCCAGTGGAGGACTCCCAACTCTGCCAGACCAAAAAAAGCAAGGCAAGTGAGGTCAAATGTGAAGACCATGATCACTGTCTTTTTTGATGTTCGTGGAATTGTGCATCGGGAATTCGTACCCCCTGGCCAGACTGTTAACCCGCACTTTTACTTGGATGTTTTAAGGCGTCTGCGAGAGGATGTGAGGAGGAAACGCCCGGAACTTTGACGATCAGGTGACTGGTTTCTGCATCACGACAACGCTCCAGCACACACGGCCTTACGGGTGACCCACTATTTGGCATCTCAGAGGTGGTCTGTCGTTCCCCACGCTCCGTATTCGTCGGACCTAGCCCCGTGCGACTTTTTCCTATTTCCACGAATGAAAAAAAAAACGCTAAAAGGGGAGCGTTATGACGATGTGGAGGCGGTAAAAAGAGCTTCGCAAAGCGCACTGGACAATATCAAACTTGAAGAAATGGCTCTGAGCACTATGGGACTCAACTGCTGAGGTCATTAGTCCCCTAGAACTTAGACCTAGTTAAACCTAACTAACCTAAGGACATCACAAACATCCATGCCCGAGGCAGGATTCGAACCTGCGACCGTAGCGGTCTTGCGGTTCCAGACTGCAGCGCCTTTAACCGCACGGCCACTTCGGCCGGCAAACTTGAAGAGTTACAAACATGCTTCCAACAGTGGGAAAAGAGACTTGACAAGTGTATCGAATGTAATGGAGACTATTTCGAAGGTGAATGAAGTAATTTTGTGAAAAGGTTCATTAGTAAATTTTTTATGACAACAATCCGGTTTCTTTTGGGTCCCCCCTTGTACGCAGGACTTGGTGGACGTCCAAGGATGCCGAGTGTAGCGAACATGGTGGACGTTCTAGAACTGGTACATCCTATCTCTCATTTTCCCCGCTGCAAAAACACTTTAGTGGCCAGATGATTACAATGAGGGTACCTTTTTGTTTCCTTTGACAATAACAGGCCCTCCTCCCGTGTTTTTTCATCCGGTTGGTTCAGAAGATTTGTGCAATATGCGTCCCCTTTTCTTTTTACCCACTGCATGGTAATTCTTGCTGCATCCCAGAAAACACTGTCCGTAATCTTTCCAGCAGATGAGATCGAATTCACCCTTTTTCATGCAGACCAACTGGCTTCTCCCCACTGCTTTGATTTCTGTTTCGTTAATAGAACGACGTGGAGGACCCGCAGCTGGTAAATAACGACACATAAAATGAGCTACTTCCTTATAAAATGGCCGAAAAATTGTTGAGAATTTTGTTTTCACATTTGCTTTAGATTAACCGTCAAACAATGCAGCACCCATCTTGCATAAATCTTTCCTGTGTTTAATTATTCTTGTTAAATGAACTGTGCTACCCCTTCTGATTTTCCGTAGTAGTCTTCTATTTAATATTGGCACATCGGACAACAACAAAAAATGTCAACTACTGCAGGCATCACCATAATACCGTGTAACACCGCCTTTAGACTTCATAATAATGGCGTTCACTCGTCGAGGAATAGATTCCATGTGCGAAGGAAATATTTATAAGGTACCAGCTGAAGTACGGTGCAGCTCGTCAGTGTAGACTGTAACAAATTATTGCCAGAAGCGAAAGAAGGGATAAGTGACGGGAAAAAATCTTAGGCACGACCTGGACCGATGTATTTGTAGTCTGGCACCTGCCCAATGCGCCACTTTTAAGTTCTTTCTAAAGGTCTCCTTTCTGCCCGTCAGCCCTTGCAACTTAACTGCTTGTGTAACAAATTTTATCCATGATTGAGTCGGACTCAGTTATGGCGGAATGAAACACGATAACCATTGTGGGTAATGCACGGCCTAAACTTTCACATGGGTCTCTGAAGTATGTGGTAAGCGACGCTTGAGGTGGTGTAAAGAGTGACGTCGCTCGACGCTGGATGACTGGAAACGAGTGATTTAGAGTGACGGATCACGCTGTACCCTGTGGCAACCCGATGGAAGAGTCTGGATTTGGCAAAGGCGTGGTGAACGTTACCTGCGTCATGTGTAGTGCCAAAAGTCAAGCAGTGAGGCGGTGGGGTTACGACAGTGGGCGTTTTTTGTGCTTAAGGTGTGGTATCATTATTGCGCTTAAGAAAACACTGAATGCGGAAGGATATGAATACGTTTTACACCACTGTGGACCGCGTACAGTAGAGGAGCAGTTCAGAGGTGATGATTGTTCGTATCAACGTGACTGTTCACCTTGTGTGTCAACGGCCGTGTTGAGGAGGATACAACGGTTCCCGTCAGATCACCGAAGTTAACCACCGGCAGGCGTGGCCGGTACTTCGAAGGGTAACAATCCAGGTACGGCGAGAGCTGTTGGCATTTCAGCTTTCCTTACAAGGGAACCTCCCCATCGCACCGCCCTCAGATTTAGTTATAAGTTGGCACAGTGGATAGGCCTTGAAAAACTGAACACAGATCAATCGAGAAAACAGGAAGAAGTTCTGTGGAACTATCAAAAAAATTAGTAAAATATACAAACTGAGTAGTCCATGCGAAGATAGGCAACATTAAGGACAATGGGACTCTAGGAGCGCCGTGGTCCCGTGGTTAGAGAGAGCAGCTACGGAACGAGAGGTCCTCGGTTCAAGTCTCCCTCGAGTGAAACGTTTAACTTTTTATTTTCAGTTTTTGTGACAAACTCTTATGTTTTCATCGCTTTTTTGGGAGTAATTATCACATCCACAAGAAAACCTAAATCGGGTAAGGTAGAAGAATCTTTTTACCCTTTCGCCAAGTGTACAAGTTAGGTGGGTCGACAACATATTCCTATCATGTGACGCACATGCCGTCACCAGTGTCGTATAGAATATATCAGCTGTGTTTTCCTGTGGAGGAATCGGTTGATCTATGACCTTGCGATCAAATGTTTTCGGTCCCCATTGGAGAGGCACGTCCTTTCGTTTACTAATGGCACGGTTTTGCGGTGCGGTCGCAATACACAGACGCTAAACTTATTACAGTGAACAGAGACGTCAATGAACGAACGGACGGATCATAACTTTGCGAAAATAAAGAATGTAAAATTTTCAGTCGCTGGAAGACTTGAACCAAGGACCTCTCATTCCGCAGTTACTCACGCTAACCACGGGACCACGGCGCTCCTGAGCTCATACTTTCCTTGATGTGGCATATCTTGCACATGGACTACTCAGTTTGTATATTTTACTGATTTTTTTCATAGTTCCACACAACTTCTTCCTGTTTTCTCGATTGATCTGTGTTCAGTTTTTCAAGGCCTATCCACTGTGGCAACTTATAACTAAATCTGAGGGGGGTGCGATGGGGAGGTTCCCTTGTTAGTATAGGAGACAGGAGGGTTGGTGGTTCAAATATGGTTCAAATGGCTCTGAGCATCTGAGGTCATCAGTCCCCTAGAACTTAGAACTACTTAAACGTAACTAACCTAAGGACATCACACACATCCATACCTGAGGCAGGATTCGAACCGGCGACCGTAGCAGTCGCGCAGTTCCGGACTGAAGCGCCTAGAACAGCTCGGCCACCGCAGCCGGCAAAGGTTGGTGGCATGGAGTCTCTGATCACCAGTGTTTGCGTCAAATGGCCTGGATTAAATTCCGAACCTCTCCGCAGTGTCTCATGAAGAGAGGGCATGTGGCACTGTTGATGGGTGATCTGTCTGTCGGATGGGGACTTAAAGCTTGGCGACCCCTTTGGGCTCTTCGAGTGGAGTAGGCTAATGCCGAAACTGGGTTTCACCACCTCCCTTCACCCATAACCTCCAACACGAAAATCACACTACGCTACACAAACATCCATCAGTCACCTACACTTAACAGATACACTTACACACACAGCTCTCATACTTCGCGAATGAAGGATGCCTACAGGCGCGAGGGATAGACAAAACATTGCCAGTAAGGCGACTGGATCTGCGCTTCGGGGTCTCCTAGCCATTCACGCCATTCGACTTCACATTTAGTGCTCCTTTGGGATGAGTTTGAATGTCGACTTCGCCCAAGACCCCAGAGTTTCGGCTGCTGAGGAAGAATAGGCTGCCATTCCACCACATATATTCAAACAGTTTGTCAGAAGCGTCCCCAGCAGATTTCAAGCCATTAGCAGAGCGAAGGCTGGACACACGCTATATTAGTGCCCGTTAATAGATGTTCGGATACTTTTGATCAGATAGTGTACATATTGTTGTTGTTGTTGTTGTGGTCTTCAGTCCTGAGACTGGTTTGATGCAGCTCTCCATGCTACTCTATCCTGCGCAAGCTTCTTCATGTCCCAGTACCTACTGCAACCTACATCCTTCTGAATCTGCTTGGTGTATTCATCTCTTGGTCTCCCTCTACGATTTTTACCCTCCACGCCGCCCTCCAATACTAAATTTGTGATCCCTTGATGCCTCAGAACATGTCCTACCAACCGATCCCTTCTTCTAGTCAAGTTGTGCCACAAACTTCTCTTCTCCCCAATCCTATTCAACACCTCCTCATTAGTTACGTGATCTACCCAACTAATCTTCAGCATTCTTCTGTAGCACCACATTTCTAAAATTTCTGTTCTCTTCTTGTCTAAACTATTTATCGTCCATGTTTCACTTCCATACATGGCTACACTCAATACAAATACTTTCAGAAACTACTTCCTGATACTTAAATCAATACTCGATGTTAACAAATTTCTCTTCTTCAGAAACGCTTTCCTTGCCATTACCAGTCTACATTTTATATCCTCTCTACTTCGACCATCATCAGTTATTTTGCTCCCCAAATAGCAAAACTCATTTACTACTTTAAGTGTCTCTTCTCCTAATCTAATACCCACAACATCACCGGACTTAATTCGACTGCATTCCATTATCCTCGTTTTGCTTTTGTTGATGTTCCTCTTGTATCCTCCCTTCAAGACACTATCCATTCCGTTCAACTGCTCTTCCAAGTCCTTTGTTGTCTCTGACAGAATTACAATGTAATCGGCGAACCTCAAAGTTTTTATTTCTTCTCCGTGGATTTTAATACCTACTCCGAATTTTTCTTTTGTTTCCTTCACTGCTTGTGTACATAGGATTTGCAAAGTGTCTAGTACAGATAGGCCTAATGGGAGTGAGAAGCGATACAAGCAAGACGCGAGGCGAACTGAACTGCATGTCGGTGTTCCCGTGTGTGTGGCAGGCGGCGCGCTGCCCATCGGCGCCGCTGGACGCGGTGCGCATCAACGAGGCGGCCGAGCAGGTGCAGCTGGTGGAGACGCGCAAGGGACCGTCCGCGCGCATGCGCGGACAGCCGCAGGGCACCGCCGTCGTGGCCACGCGCTGCGGGCAGTGCGACCTGCAGGTAGGCTGCTACATCGCCCCTCTGGTCACAGTAGTGTGGTCAGATATACTGAAAATAATGAGTTAGTGGCTGGTGGTATAAAAGATCGGATGGAACAAGAACCTACAAATCGGGCCAAAAAAAGACATCTACATCTACATCCATACTCCGAAAGCCACCGGACGGTGTGTGGCGGGGGGTACCTTGACTACCTCTATCTGTTCTCCCTTCTATTTCAGTCTCATACTGTTCGTGGAAAGAAGGATTGTCGGTATGCTTCTGTGTGGGCTCTAACCTCTCTGATTTTATCCTCATGGTCTCTTCGCGAGATATACGTAGGAGGGAGCAATATACTGCTTGACTCTTCGGAGAAGGTATGTTCTCGAAACTTTAACAAAAGCCCGTACCGAGCTACTGAGCGTCTGTCCTGCAGAGTCTTCCACTGGAGTTTATCTATCATCTCCGTAACGCTTTCGCGATTACTAAATGATCCTGTAACGAAGCGCGCTGCTCTCCGTTGGATCTTCTCTATCTCTTCTAGCAACCCTATCTGGTACGGATCCCACACTGCTGAGCATTATTCAAGCAGTGGGGGAACAAGCGTACTGTAACCTCCTTCCTTTGTTTTCGGATTGCATTTCCTTAGATTCTTCCAATAAATCTCAGTCTGGCATCTGCTTCACCAACGATCAACTTTATATGATAGTTCCATTTTAAATCACTCCTAATGCCTACTCCCAGATAACTTATGGAATTAACTGCTTCCAGTTGCTGACCTATTTTGTAGCTAAATAATAAGGGATCTATCTTTCTATGTATTCACAGCACATTACACTTGTCTACATTGAGATTTAATTGCCATTCCCTGCACCATGCGTCAATTCGCTGCAGATCCTCCTGCATTTCAGTACAATTTTCCATTGTTACAACCTCTCGATACACCACAGTATCATCTGCAAAAAGCCTCAGTGAACTTCCGGTGTCATCCACAAGGTCATTTATGTATATTGTGAATAGCAACGGTCCTATGACACTCCCCTGCGGCACACCTGAAATCACTCTTACTTCGGAAGACTTCTCTCCATTGAGAATGACGTGCTGCGTTCTGTTATCTAGGAACTCTTCAATCCAATCACACAATTGGTCTGATAGTCCGTATACTCTTACTTTGTTCATTAAACGACTGTGGGGAACTGTATCGAACGCCTTGCGGAAGTCAAGAAACACGGCATCTATCTGTGAACCAGTGTCTATGGCCCTCTGAGTCTCGTGGACAAATAGCGCGAGCTGGGTTTCACACGACCGTCTTTTTCGAAACCCATGCTGATTCCTACAGAGTAGATTTCTAGTCTCCAGAAAAGTCATTATACTCGAACATAATACGTGTTCCAAAATTCTACAACTGATCGACGTTAGAGATATAGGTCTATAGTTTTGCACATCTGTTCGACGTCCCTTCTTGAAAACGGGGTTGTTGGGAAAACACGGAACACACACAAAAAAAGATTTTACCTTGCCTAATACGGTGTAAGAAAGGCGTTGGTATTTTGAAACAGCTTCCAGTTGTCTCGGAATGGATAAATACTGGTTCTGTATTGTTTTCAAGGGACTTTTATATACACTGAAGCGCCAAAGAAACTAGTACAGGCATGCGTATTCAAATACAGAGACATCTGAACAGGCAGAGCACGGCGCTGCGGTCGGCAACGCCTGTCTAAGACAACAGGTGTCTGCCGCAATTGTTAGATCGGTTACTGCTGCGACAATGGCGGGTTATCAAGATTTAAGTGAGTTTGAAAAAATGGGTCAAACGGCTCTAAGCACTATGGGACTTAACATATGAGGTCATCAGTCCACTAGACTAGGAGTCTCCAAACTTTTTCCGCGGGCCACATTGACTCCTCCACGAGGTCATAAGGGCCAAGATCTACCTAGTGGGATTAAAGCACCCAAGCACTCTATGATCACCGTAATTTAAGGCTAAAGGAAAGATGAAATCGCAAGAATCTAACGTTGTGGTAATAGCTAGCACTGAAACGAACTACGATTTTTATTTAATTACATAATTTTGATTGGTGGACGTACCTGACCGAAATTCGGGCGTATTTTATTCTGGCGAATTTCACCGACAAAAAAGTATGTCACTGCACATTCTTCACGAAAGCGTCCTACAAAGTTAGCGAAATCTCAAAATCATTGTTAGCAACACTATTACTGCAAGCCGTAACAGAGGTAGAGTATGTCAGCACATTGTTATTTCAAGCGGCGCAACAATAAGTTTAGTTATGTAGTCTTGTAGCGAGTAGCAGAGCCAATGCAGCGGTGTATTGGTCGCGATAGGCCTCGAAACTCAATTGTTGGCAGCATAGGTACCACCTCAAATATTTGGCAGGGCGGATACCGGGGATGTCCGGCCTGCTAACGCGGGCCGGTTTGCCGGCACACGCGGGCCGGTTTCGGCCCGCGGACCGTAGTTTGGAGACCCCTGCACTAGACATAGAACTACGTAAACAACACTAACGTATGGACATCACACATATCCATGCCCAGGCAGGATTCGAACCTGCGACCGTAGCAGCCGCGTGAAGCGCCTAGAACCACTCGGCCACAGGGGCCGGCTAAGTGAGTTTGAACGTGGTGCTATAATCGGCGCACGAGCGATGGGACACAGCATCTCCGAGTTAACGATGAAGTGGGAATTTTCCCGTACGACCGTTTCACGAGTGTACCGTGAATATCAAGAATCCGGTAAAACATCAAATCTCCGACATCGCTGCGGCCGGAAAAAGATCCTGCAAGAGTGGGACCAACGACGACTGAAAAGAATCTTTCGACGTGACAGAAGTGCAACCCTTCCACAAATTGCTGCAGATTTAAATGCTGGGACATCAACAAGTGTCAGTGTGAGAACCAATCAGCGAAACACCATCGATATGGGCTTTCGGAGCCGAAGGCCCACTCGTGTACCCTTGATGACTACACGACGCAAAGCTTTACGCCTCACGTGGCCCGTTAACACCGACAGTGGAATGTTGATGACTTGAAACATATTGCCTGGTCGCATGAGTCTCATTTTAAATTGTTCAAAAAATGGTTCAAATGGTTCTAAGCACTATGGGACTTAACATCTGAGGTCATCAGTCCCCTAGAACTTAGAACTACTTAAACCTAACTAACCTAAGGACATCACACCCATCCATGCCCGAGGCAGGATTCGAACCTGCCACCGTAGCAGCCGCGTGGTTCCGTACTGAAGCGCCTATAACCGCTCGACCACAGCGGTCGGCCTTTTAAATTGTATCGAGCGGATGGACATGTACGGGTATGGAGACAATCTCATGAACCGATGGACCCTACAAGTCAGCAGGGGGCTGTTCAAGCTGGTGGAGGCTGTGCAATGGTGTGCGGCGTGTCCAGTTGGAGTGATATGGGACCCATGATGCGTCTAGATACAAGTGACACGTACGTAAGCACCCTGTCTGATCACCTGCATCTATTCGTGTCCATTGTGCATTCCGACGGACTTGGTCATTTACAGCAGGAAAATGCGACACCCCAGGACAATTGCTACAGAGTGGCTCCAGGAACACTCTTCTGAGTTTAAACACTTCCGCTGACCACCAAACTCCCCAGTCATGAACATTAATGAGCATATCTGGGATGCCTTGCTTGCCTTGCAACGTGTTGTTTAGAGGAGGTCTCCAACCTGTCGTACTCTTACAGGTTTATGGACAGCCCTGCAGGATTCATGGAGTCAGTTCCCTCCAACACTACTTCAGACATAAGTCGAATCCATGCCACCTCGTGTTGCGGCCTTCCTGCGTGCTCGCTGTGGCCCTAAGCAATATTAGGCAGGTGTACCAGCTTCTTTGGCTCTTCAGTGTAATTCGTCCTGCAAAATAGTAGCAAGTTCATGTAACGATGATGGAGGTGAATAGTAGCAGACCTCAAAGGGTCAATAATATTGAGATATGGTGACTGTGGGAGCTAATGAAGATGCGACAATTCATCCTCTTGCTCACAAAACCAGTCCTGGACGATGCGAGCTGTGTGAGTAGGGGAACAGTCGTCTTGGAACACAGCATCATCACTGGGGAACAAATACTGTACCGTGGCATGGATCTGATCAACCAGCCACACAATCCTTGGCAGTGATGCTGCCCTGTAGTGTGCCCATGGGGCTCACGCAGTACCACGTTAAAGCTGCCCAAATCACCAACGAATCCTCGCTATGTTTCACTCAAAAAAATGGTTCAAATGGCTCTAAGCACTATGGGACTTAACATCTGAAGTCATCAGTCCCCTAGACTTAGAACTACTTAAACCTAACTAACCTAAGGACATCACACACATCCACGTCCGAGGCAGGATTCGAACCTGCGACCGTAGCAGCAGCGCGGTTCCGGACTGAAACGCCTAGAACCGCTCGGCCACAGCGACCGACCATGTTTCACTGTTGGGACGTAAACTCCACCTACACTTGGGAACAGTGTGACACAAGACTCATACGACGGAATAATTTTCTTTCATTACTGAACTGTCCACATTTTATAACTTCGGCAACACATTATCCTGTAACAGGAATTTGCATCACTGATGAGTTGTTTTTGGAATTTCGTCTGCTGGCCAGGGTGGCCGAGCGGTTCTAGGCGCTACAGTCTGGAACCGCGCGACCGCTACGGTCGCAGGTTCGAATCCGGCCTCGGGCATGGATGTGTGTGATGTCCTTAGGTTAGTTAGGTTTAAGTAGTTCTAAGTTCTAGGGGACTGATGACCTCAGAAGTTAAGTCCCATAGTGCTCAGAACCATTTGAGCCATTTGATTTCGTCTCGCCCTGCAGTTTCCTGCTTATGGAACTCCCTTCGCGCTATTTTCGTGCTGACAGCGTTAGCGAGTGAGAAATCCAGTGCTGCAGTGTTTTTTCTGTTATAGCTGTTGTCCTCTTATTTTTCGCCACAATCCTGCTCAGTGGCCGTCCGTCACGTTCCCTCCAAACACACTTTCGTCCGCGTTCTGATTTAGCGAATGATCTTTCTCCGCATTCCCTGCACGCCGTATAAATCTTCTATAAGGTGCTTCTTAAAACATCAAACACTTCAGATAATATGGTTACGGAATCGCCCACCCTACGGGCGCTAACAATTTGCCCACGTCCGAATTCACTTAGCTTCGAAGTAACGGACCCACAACTACACACAACACTATTGTGATCACGACTGATACTGGCAACATATTGAGGACATTGCACAGCCGCCGTTGGTAGTCAAATACAACAGCGCAAATTTCAAGTTTGTCTAGCATCTGCATTTATCTTCAAGCGAGTATTTCTCGTGGTGTTTCCATATTTTTGTTCAGCATTTGTTTATTATACAGGGTGTTTCCCTAAGAGCGTGCAAACAAATGTAACAAGACATAGAGAACGCACCACTGAATAATTTGAGGCAAGAAACCTGGGGTCGGAGAAGCCAGCTTAAAGAGATATGGAAAGCCCGCAAGGGTCTGAAAAACGATGGGACCGAATCCTCCCGTTTGAAGCAGGTAGCAGTTCTAAACGTCATGAATACTCCAAGCAGGCAAAGGAAAGCATATGAAGTTACAGTAGAAGATGTAAAAATTTTTCGCGTATATTGTGAGTATGTTTAAAAGTTTTATCTGTTATCTTATTGAGATAAAGTCCAGCCAGCATAGCGCCAGCGAATAAGTCCCGCTCAAGGTCACGCGCAAAGCGTGCATATGCCAATCAATATTTTTTGCTTAAAACATGGGAGGGGTAGGGGAAGGAGATAAGTAACATGGCAGAGATAATTATATTATTGTCTTAATACAACATACAATGTGTCAGTTTGGGAGGATTCGGTCCTGTTACCTGCTTACCTACCTAGTTTCGGGAGGATTCGGGGCTGAGCCTCTCCGTTTTCCAGCTTATTGACAACAAACATGCGTACAAGTCTACAGGTACTGTGTTGTTTATTTACATGTAAATTCTTTATTTCCTGCAAGGAAACAAGGAGGTCGAGCCTGATTACTAGAAAGTAATGATGCAGGTTTTGTTTACTTTACTTGTCCATAAGGTGCCTCTGTTGATTCGTATTTACATTGACCCATGACAGAACATTCTGTGAATCAACGGCAGACCCATTGATTGCTCAGCGCTATTCAGGGACGTACATCACAATCCGATGGAGCAGTATCCGTACAGTTTCGCAGAACTCACTGATATGCTCCTTTTGTATGAGGAAGCACGTTGCGATGCTCTCGCTGCTGAAAGGCTGTAAAGGGACGATTTCCTAACAGGCATCATCCGTCACGATCGACGAATGCGGGAGACTTTCGTTGGAAAGAATAAACGAGGGATCTGATAACATGAGAACCACTCGCACAAAAGAGGAGATGCTGGAACATGTTAAAGCGAACGCCACTACAAGTACTCGTCGTATTTCACTTGAAATTGGTACTGCACGTACTAGCTTAGTACGAGTACTCCATGAACAATTACACCCATACCACCAACAACAAGTCCATGCAGTGCTTGTGGCTGACTTTGCATTGAGGGTCGCAATGGTTGCTCCAACAATGGATTGATCGACCGTATTTCCTCCAAATCGGGCTTTTTACCGACGAGGCCATGATTTGATCGTGATGGTATTTCGAAGCTCAGGAATAGCCATGTGTGGGATGAGGAAAACCCTTACGCTGTAGTTGAGCCACACCATCAACAATGTTTTGCTGCGAATGTCTGGGCCGACACTGTAGATGACAATGTCACTGGGTCATAACTTCAACCTGGCCGTTTGAATGGCCACCTGTACTTGACATTCGTGCGAAGAGACCTACCTGAGCTGTTGGAGAACGTACCCTTGGCTGTTCGTGAGAGGGTGTGGATACCACATGACGGTGCACCGACTCACTGCAGTGTGGATGTCCGCAACTATCTCAGTGCTGTAATTCCTGGTCGCTGCATTGGTAGGGGTGGTCTTATTCCACGGCCTGCGAGTTGACCTGATCGGAATCCTCTTGATTATTTCCTATGGGGAGTTCTAAAGTCACTCGTGTGTGTGACGCCAGTGGATACGGAGACGGAAATCAAAATAGTTCAAATGGCTCTGAGCACTATAGGACTTAACATCGGAGGTCATCAGTCCCCTAGAACTTAGAACTACTTAAACCTAACTAACCTAAGGACATCACACACATCCATGTCCGAGGCAAGATTCGAACCTGCGACCGTAGCGGTCGCGCGGTTCCAGACTGAAGCGCCTAGAACCGCTCGGCCATTCCGTCCGGCCCGTCAGTTTCAGCACATTTTGTAAGGTACAGTACAAATGGTACGTTCATTGCAACAGTGATGGTACTTGCAGTTAACTGTAACTAATGTGCATTAAAAAGTACACATCAATGTGATTTTATTCCTATTACCTCCTTAAGATGGCTTCTCCGACACCAGGTTCCCTACCTCAAATTGTTCAATGGAGCCTCCTCTATGTCCTGTTAAATTTTTGTACGCTCTTACGGAAACACCCTGTATGTTACGAACAAAATTGATAAACTGCCACAACTATACTCAAAACGTCTATTCTGCTCACGACTTTTAACAAGCATAATCAACATTTGAGCTATATACTAAAGGGAGAATTTATCGCCGCCCAACCTCAGGCGTTTTGCGGTAGCTGTGATTCGACACACGCGAAAAAGGAATTATCGATGAGAAATGGATACGCACGCACGGACGGAATGGAAACCAGTTTTTGGCGGAGTGTACGCAGTGAGGTATTCAGGCGCTGTTATAGTACGGAGAAAATGGGATCGCCGGCCTCTGGTGGCCAAGTGGGCGAATAGATAATATACTGAGGAAATATTAAGAACTGAGAGACCCACGCCGTTTATCGTTCTGATTCGTAACAGAGCAAAGATATTATTTGCAATGTGCATTTTTGCACTTGTGCAGTATGGACAAAGACTGCAATATTTTGCAAAAAAAAATTGCATTGGATTTATCATTAGTATTCCTTCCATTTGTGACTAGTAAACGCGACTACCAAAAATCCATAAGTGTCGCCGCTTCTTTCGCAAAGCTGGTCGCAGGTGATGCTCCAAAAATGAACAGTAATACTGTGCATTGACGGTCTGCCGTGGAGGAACGTAATGCGTTAGGATAACTCCATCACAGCCATACATGAGAATCACCACAACTTTCACCACGCTGGGGCTCTGACGCACTTTCGACTTTCGCGGCGATCCAAAATGACGCCATTCGTTGGATTGGCGTTTCAGTTTTGGCTCGTACGATGTGGCGCACGTCTCATCCAGTCTTACGATACGGCGCATCCAGTGTTACGATACGGCGCAAGAAAGCCTCTCCTTCGTCTCCAAGCGCGTCTGAGCAGCGACGTAACGCATCCATTTCTGCATTTCCGTCAAGTCCATTTCACTTGCCCAGGCGTTCCTTGCCCAGGCTAAGCCGGTTGCGCGGACGAGCTCACGAATCGTATGGGGTCGATCACTGTCCACTAACGCGGCAACAGCACGCACTTCTTCAGAGACGCTATGACGACCTGCCCGATGCATGTCTGCCACAGTTTGCCGACCTTCGTTGAAGGCTTTTACCCAACCTTATATTAGTTACTAGAAAGAAATACACACAGAATGAATTATTCTCTGTAGTGTGAAGAATTATAACCGCTACCAGTCACGAGAGGAATGCTATTTTCTTTAATGCACGACCGGTTTCGGGCTTGTGCCCATCTTCAGGTGGTTTACATTCAAACACATGTTTCCATGTTCAGTGTAGGAAGTCACTGTTTACATATAAAAAAACAAATAATGTGATGATGACTGAATAGAACAGCTGAGACAGTTGGTAGTAGCTAAGTGACGTGTGTTGTAACATATTATAGTACTTACTTACTGCTGGCGTACCCATGTCGTTTTCTTATTACCGTTAACACATTTTATACAAACAAATCAGTACATCTGGAGGGGCCTCGTTGCAGAGTGAGTAACCAATAGCTAGAAGTAAGTGGTGTTTAATGGGTGAGGCGGACTTTGTAAGCTCTGATGGAACACAATAAATTTCTTTTGTTCGCATGTCAACTTGAAGTATGGTGTTTTCTGTGTGTATCTTTTTCTTTTTGGGTTACGAATCATTGTCCTGCTTTGTTTGGGAAGGGAATTATCGGCGGGAATTGATAGAAACCAGTTCGAGGAGGAGGAGTAAATATCTGCTGTGTGCGTTTATCAACCCATTGTTCTGATCTGAGAGTCTCTTTCAAAGTGATGCGATTGCTACATGACTTTCATTAGTGATATGGCGATGGTGACATTTTTAAACATGTCTCGCAGGTAAATACGAGGTTTGCGACCCATATTTAGACTGATTTAATGGAGTACCGGGGAATCCAGATACGTCAGCAAACGTTCCACAATAAACCTGCGAAATACGTCATGTAATTAGATAGGCGCGCCGCGCAGCGTTATCGTCTGACTGTAGACTGAGTAGGCGAGTCCCCACTCTCTCTACTAAATACGTAACAACTAGCACCCACAGGCTGCTTCATAGTGATATTATGGCTCTTCCGCAGCACGCCTGTTAAATGAGGGGCAACGCAGTGCTCGCTGGGGCCTTAGAACGTTAGTTTTCCACTAAATGTTTCAACAAGACAAGGATTACAGAAGTAGTAACTAAAATAACTAACACAAGAAACGCACGTCAACCGAAAATACGTAAATCACCAGACGCTGCAGTTAACCATTAGAAGGGAAAAAGATTCTTGTTAGTCATCGTGTACAACAGGTAACGTGTTCTGGGAAAAGCTACTTACTCCATCACAAGCGCCGGGTGTTCTTCAATTTATAGACATTATGGCAGTGTTATTCATGTACCTCTGGGGTTTCAGAAGATGACTGCGTGAAAACTACAAGACATATGGAAAACCGACATATATCAGCCGATAGACCAACTCTACAAGTTTTAATTCGTTGTTTGCGCTATGGTGTAGTTGCACTATGGCAGACAGACAGAAAATCAAGACTACAATGTACTGGACAGTAGTGTGCACTAACCTGTCGTGCCTACCAAACTGCAAGAAAAGAAACCAACGCTACTCTTCCACCGAGACGGTAAGTCAACAACCTAAATATTAGCAGATGGCTCGTCTATTGAGGGGAGCGGCTGTCCATTGCTCTATTTATGCCCTGATGCGAAACTTTTAATTTTAACAATTGGCCAATGAAAGTCAGCAAGCGCATAAGGAAAACAAAATAATATATATAATGTTTCATTTTGTTTTGTATATATACAGAGTGGTCCACTGATCGTGACCGGGCCAAATATCTCACGAAATAAGCGTCAAACGAAAAAACTACAAAGAACGAAATTCGTCTAGCTTGAAGGGGGAAACCAGATGGCGCTATGGTTGGCCCGCTAGATGGCGCTGCCATAGGTCAAACGGATATCAACTGCGTTTTTAAAAATAGGAACCCCCATTTTTTATTACATATTCGTGTAGTACGTAAAGAAATATGAATGTTTTAGTTGGAACACTTTTTTCGCTTTGTGATAGATGGCGCTGTAATAGTCACAAACATATGGCTCACAATTTTAGACAAACAGTTGGTAACAGGTAGGTTTTTTTAATTAAAATACAGCACGTAGGTACGTTTGAACATTTTATTTCGGTTGTTACAATGTGATACATGTACCTTTGTGAACTTATCATTTCTGAGAACGCATGCTGTTACAACGTGATTACCTGTAAATACCACATTAATGCAATAAGTGCTCAAAATGATGACCGTCAACCTCAGTGCATTTGGCAATACATGTAACGACATTCCTCTCAACAGCGAGTAGATCGCCTTCCGTAATTTTCACACATGCATTGACCATCGCTGACGCATGTTGTCAGGCGTTGTCGGTGGATCACGATAGCAAATATCCTTCAACTTTCCCCACAGAAAGAAATCCGGGAACGTCAGATCCGGTGAAAGTAAGGGCCATGGTATGGTGCTTCGACGACCAATCCACCTGTCATGAAATATGCTATTCAATACCGCTTAACCGCACGCGAGCTATGTGCCGGACATCCATCATGTTGGAAGTACATCACCACTCCGTCATGCAGCGAAACATCTTGTAGTAACATCGGTAGAACATTACGTAAGAAATCAGCATACATTGCACCATTTAGAATGCCGTCGATAAAATGGGGGCCAATTATCCTTCCTCCCATAATGTCGCACCATACATTAACCCGCCAAGGTCGCTGATGTTCCACTTGTCGCAACCATCGTGGATTTTCCGTTGCCCAATAGTGCATATTATGCCGGTTTACGTTACCGCTGTTGGTGAATGACGCTTCGACGCTAAATAGAACGCGTGAAAAAAATCTGTCATCATCCCGTAATTTCTCGTGTGCCGAGTGGCAGAACTGTACACGACGTTCAAAGTCGTCGCTATGCAATTCCTGGTGCGCCCGTTGGGCATTTTGATTACAATAGCCACACATCAACACGATATCGACCTTTTCCTTAATTGGTAAACGGTCCATTTTAACACGGGTAATGTATCACGAAGCAAATACTGTTCACACTGGCGGTATGTTACGTGATACCACGGACTTATACGTTTGTGGCTATTACAACGCCATCTATCACAAAGCGAAAAAGTGTTCCAACTAAAACATTCATATTTCTTTACGTACTACACGAATATGTAATAAAAAAGTGGGTTCCTATTTAAAAAGCGTAGTTGATATCGGTTTGGCAGCGGGATCTAGCGGGCCAACCACAGCGCCATCTGGTTTCCCCTTCAAGCTACACGAGTTTCGTTCTTTGTTGTTGTTTTTTTTCGTTTGGTGCTTACTTCGTGAGATATTTGGCCTGGTCACTCACTATAAATGTACCACCCTATATATATATATATATATATATATATATATATATATATATATATATATATATATAGAGAGAGAGAGAGAGAGAGAGAGAGAGAGAGAGAACTTTAGAAGTGATGGTCAATACCCAGAGATATGACAGGAATGATCATTCGAAACAAAACATTAAGTAAACATGGGCTCTAAAACACATACCTTAAGAAAAAAAAAGCACTCCGTCTTCAGGCCACGAGTGGCCTACCGGGACCATCCGACCGCCGTGTCATCCTCAGTGGAGGATATGGATAGGAGGGGCGTGGGGTCAGCACACTGCTCTCCCGGTCATCTTGACGGTATTCTTGACCGAAGTCGGTACTATTCGGTCGAGTAGCTCCTCAATTGGCATCACGAAGCCGAGTGCACCCCGAAAAATGGCAACAGCGCATGGCGCCCTGGATTGTCACCCATCCCAGTGCCGACCACGCCCGACAGTGCTTATCTTCGGTGATCTCACGGGAACCAGTGTAATCACTGCGGCAAGGCCGTTGCCACATACCTTAATGGGTATTGGCTCAAAAATGGTTCAAATGGCTCTGAGTGCTATGGGACTCAACATCTTAGGTCATCAGGCCCCTAGAACTTAGAACTACTTAAACCTACCTAACCTAAGGACATCACACACATCCATGCCCGAGGCAGGATTCGAACCTGCGACCGCAGCAGTCCCGCGGTTCCGGACTGCATCGCCTAGAACCGCACGGCCACCGCGGCCGGCGGGTATTGGCAGTTCTGATCTTAGATACTGTGAAACAAATCTCTTCTACTGCAAGCTCTTTGCTTTTCGTATTTTGGGACAGAAACAAGATAAAAAGTCCAGTAAACAGGTGCTCTAGAAAGCATATCTTAAAAGTTATGAGCACTTATTCATTAGAAGAGTTATGTTTCAAAGCAGCGTAGATGAACAAGTACTCATAGTTCTTAAGATATGCGTTTTAGAGGGCATGTTTACTGGAAATTTTTTCTTGTTTTTCTCCATACTGCTACCACTTCCCAAAATATGGAAGGCAAAGAGCTTGCAGTAGGAGACAATCGTTTCACAGTATCGAAGATCAAGAATTGCTCATAGCTCTTACGGTATGCGTTTCAGAGCCAATGTTTACTTGACTTCCGCTGGCCACCAAACTCCCCAGACATGAACATTATTGAGCATATCTGGGATGCCTTGGAACTTGCTGTTCAGAAGAGATCTCCAACCCCTCGTAGTCTTATGGGTTTATGGACATCCCTTCAGGATTCATGGTGTCAATTCCCTCCAGCAGTACTTTAGACATTATTCGAGTCCATGCCAGGTCGTGTTGCGGCACTTCTGCGTGCTCGCGGGGGCGCTGCACGATATTAGGCAGGCGTACCAGTTTCTTATTTACAATTAGTACAGAAACCAGATGGCAGTTATAAGAGTCGAGGGGCATGGAAGGGAAGTAGTGGTTGGGAAGGGAGTGAGACAGGGTTGTAGCCTTTCCCCGATGTTATTCAATCTGTATATTGAGCAAGCAGTAAAGGAAACAAAAGAAAAATTCGGAGTACGTATTAAAATCCATGGAGAAGAAATAAGAACTTTGAGGTTCGCCGATGACATTGGAATTCTGTCAGAGACAACAAAGGACTTGGAAAAGCAGTTGAATGGAATGGACAGTGTCTTGAAAGGAGGATATAAGATGAACATCAATAAAAGCAAAACGAGGATAATGGAATGTAGTCGAATTAAGTCGGGTGATGCTGAGGGAATTAGATTAGGAAATGAGACACGTAAAGTAGTAAATGAGTTTTGCTATTTGGGGAGCAAAATAACTGATGATGGTCGAAGTAGAGAGGATATAAAATGTAGACTGGCAAGGGCAAGGAAAGCGTTTCTGAAGAAGAGAAATTTGTTAACATCGAGTACAGATTTAAGTGTCAGGAAGTCGTTTCTGAAAGTATTTGTATGGAGTGTAGTCATGTATGGAAGTGAATCATGGACTATAAATAGTTTGGACAAGAAGAGAATAGAAGCTTTCGAAATGTGGTGCTACAGAAGAATGCTGAAGATAAGATGGGTAGATCATGTAACTAATGAGGAGCCATTGAATAGAATAGGGGAGAAGAGGAGTTTGTGGCACAACTTGACAAGAAGAAGGGACCGGTTGGTAGGACATGTTTTGAGGCATCAAAGGATCACAAATTTAGCATTGGAGGGCAGCGTGGAGGGTAAAAATCGTAAAGGGAGACCAAGAGATGAGTACACTAAGCAGATTCAGAAGGATGTACAGGATGTTTCAAAAATGACCGGTATATTTGAAACGGCAATAAAAACTAAACGAGCAGCGATAGAAATACACCGTTTGTTGCAATATGCTTGGGACAACAGTACATTTTCAGGCGGACAAACTTTCGAAATTACAGTAGTTACAATTTTCAACAACAGATGGCGCTGCAAGTGATGTCAAAGATATAGAAGACAACGCAGTCTGTGGGTGCACCATTCTGTACGTCGTCTTTCTGCTGTAAGCGTGTGCTGTTCACAACGTGCAAGTGTGCTGTAGACAACATGGTTTATTCCTTAGAACAGAGGATTTTTCTGGTGTTGGAATTCCACCGCCTAGAACACAGTGTTGTTGCAACAAGACGAAGTTTTCAACGGAGGTTTAATGTAACCAAAGGACCGAAAAGCGATACAATAAAGGATCTGTTTGAAAAATTTCAACGGACTGGGAACGTGACGGATGAACGCGCTGGAAAGGTCGGGCGACCGCGTACGGCAACCACAGAGGGCAACGTGCAGCTAGTGCAGCAGGTGATCCAACAGCGGCCTCGGGTTTCCGTTCGCCGTGTTGCAGCTGCGGTCCAAATGACGCCAACGTCCACGTATCGTCTCATGCGCCAGAGTTTACACCTCTATCCATACAAAATTCAAATGTGGCAACCCCTCAGCGCCGCTACCATTGCTGCACGAGAGACATTCGCTAACGATATAGTGCACAGGATTGATGACGGCGATATGCATGTGGGCAGCATTTGGTTTACTGACGAAGCTTATTTTTACCTGGACGGCTTCGTCAATAAACAGAACTGGCGCATATGGGGAACCGAAAAGCCCCATGTTGCAGTCCCATCGTCCCTGCATCCTCAAAAAGTACTGGTCTGGGCCGCCATTTCTTCCAAAGGAATCATTGGCCCATTTTTCAGATCCGAAACGATTACTGCATCACGCTATCTGGACATTCTTCGTGAATTTGTGGCGGTAAAAACTGCCTTAGACGACACTGCGAACACCTCGTGGTTTATGCAAGATGGTGCCCGGCCACATCGCACGGCCGACGTCTTTAATTTCCTGAATGAATATTTCGATGATCGTGTGATTGCTTTGGGCTATCCGAAACATACAGGAGGCGGCGTGGATTGGCCTCCCTATTCGCCAGACATGAACCCCTGTGACTTCTTTCTGTGGGGACACTTGAAAGACCAGGTGTACCGCCAGAATCCAGAAACAATTGAACAGCTGAAGCAGTACATCTCATCTGTATGTGAAGCCATTCCGCCAGACACGTTGTCAAAGGTTTCGGGTAATTTCATTCAGAGACTACGCCATATTATTGCTACGCATGGTGGATATGTGGAAAATATCGTACTATAGAGTTTCCCAGACCGCAGCGCCATCTGTTGTTGAAAATTGTAACTACTGTAATTTCGAAACTTTGTCTGCCTGAAAATTACTGTTGTCCCAAGCATATTGCAACAAACGGTATATTTCTATCGCTGCTCGTTTAGTTTTTATTGCCGTTTCAAATATACCGGTCATTTTTGAAACACCCTGTAGGTTGCAGTTGGTACTGGGAGATGAAGAAGCTTGCACAGGATAGGGTAGCTTGGAGAGCTACATCAAACCAGTCTCAGGACTGAAGACCACAACAACAACAACCAGTTTCTTTGGCTCTTCGGTGTAGTTTCTTAAAGAGAAATAAATTGCCGTCACTTTTCGATCACACCTCGTACTCTGCTGTACAGCAAATAACCGCGTGTGGTCGTGTGTCCGCCAGCACGTGAGAGACGAGGAGGGCGTGGAGCTGACGTGCTTCGAGTGCTCGCCCGTGGCGCGCCCCGAGGCCGAGGAGGAGGTGGAGGAGGAGGAGCCGGAGAGCAGCAAGAGGGCGCCCGAGGAGCCCAAGAAGCCCTACCAGGTGTCCGACGGCTTCTTCGAGCTGCTGGAGCAGGCGGCGCGCTACGAGAAGGAGTTGGCTCGCGCGCACACCACCACCACCACCACCACCACCGCCGCACCGCCTCCCGCGGATGAGGACAGCTCGTTTCTGACGGCACAGCCGTACGACGACTGATCGCGGCAAAACATTTGTACGCCCGTTGCAAATCGTATGAGTCCCCATTTTTTCGTGATCCTGCAGTCAGCTCTTCTACATTTTTCGTTAGTAAACTGTGTTATATAAATCTGTTAAGCTTGCCTCTCTGTTCATACATCAAAGATCGATTTTGAAAAATCAGTCTGACGCAACTCTTCTGCTTCATATGAAAACTGTTCTGTTCGTCACAACTTATGAGGTAAATCTACCTAACTTCGTGATACTGTAGATTGTGAGTGAAAAAGTAAAACAAATATTTAGTTTAGAAACTGGACATTTCACATCTAAGAAACTTTTGTTTTCTTTATTGTCATTTAATACCTTACAATAAGGTTTTACAGAGAAAATACAATGGAGACACAGAATATACAGAACAAAGTGGGGGGCAAAAACATTAGACACAGAAACAAATAACACGTAGTCATTCACACGCGAAAACACCTAAAGAAACTGTTGGCACTGCACACAGACACTGATGACAGAGACGACACGTGAATGATGGACCGTGGGCGGCGAAAAACGCAGTGGCACAAACACGACGGCACACACACTAAAACGATGGCGATGATCTCCGGCACGTGAATGTCCACTTTACGTGTGCGAGTCTGGGTACCTGCCGAGAGGTGATGAAGGTGGTGGGGAAGGGAGAGGGGAGAGCAAAGATGCCAAGGGCAGAGGAAATGGGGGGAGGAATGAAGGTATGGGGGTAGCGGAAGGCCCGGGAAGGAGGGGGGAATGGGAGGGAAGGGGGAGAGAAGGGAGAGAGGGTGCCCATAGGAACAAACATAGGAAGAGGGAGGGAGTATCAAAGTTGGTAGGAGGGGTAGATGGAGGGGAGGACGGCATCATCAGGGAGGGGGAGCTGGCAGAAGCCACCTTGGGAGAGGGTATGGAGAATGGAGAGATGGAGAGCAGGTGGGATGTGGAAATACAGGCGCGGCAGCAGACGGGGGCGGGAGAGGATGGGAGAGACAAGCAGGTGAGGAGGATCGAGTTTACGGAGGTGTAAAGGATCCGTATCCGTTCGAGGAAAAGGAGGAGGTGGGGGAACGGAATAAGGTCGTACAGGATCCGTGTGGGGGAGGGGAGACGGATGCGATAGGAGAGGCGAAGAGCATGACGTTCTAGGATCTGAAGGGATTTGTAAAAGGTACGGGGAGCGGAGATCCAGGCAGGGTGGGCGTAGCAGAGGATAGGGCGGATGAGGGATTTTCTAAGAAACTAATACATTGCTCTATTAAACCATGATAAAGAACATTTAAGAGATGAAAAACTGGTGAAGCTATAAAGTGTAGAAAACAAAGTGGGCATGCTACCTAATTTCTTTATAGTACACTTAATTCTATGATACTATGCAGGGTGGTCCATTGACAGTGACTGGGCCAAATATCTCACGAAATAAGCATCAGACCAAAAAAACTACAAAGAACGAAACTCGTCTAGCTTGAAGGGGGAAACCAGATGGCGCTGTGGTTGGCCCGCTAGATGGCGCTGCCATAGGTCAAACGCATATCAACTGCGTTTTTTTTAAATAGAAACCCCCATTTTTATTACGTATTCGTGTAGTACGTAAAGAAATATGAATGTTTTAGTTGGACCACTTTTTTCGCTTTGTGATAGATGGCGCTGTAATAGTCACAAACGTATAAGTACGTGGTATCACGCAACATTCTGCCGGTGCGGTCGGTATTTGCTTCGTGATACATTACCAGTGTTTAAATGGAGCGTTTACCAATTGCGGAAAAGGTCGATATCGTGTTGATGTATGGCTATTGTGATCAAAATGCCCAACGGGCATGTGCTGTGTATGCTGCTCGGTATCCTGGACGACATCATCCAAGTGTCCGGACCGTTCACCGTTCGCCGGATAGTTACGTTCTTTAAGGAAACAGGAAGTGTTCAGCCACTTGTGAAACGTCAACCACGACCTGCAACAAATGATGATGCCCAAGTAGATGTTTTAGCTGATGTCGCGGATAATCCGCACATCAGTAGCAGACAAATTGCGCGAGAATAGGGAATCTCAAAAACGTCGGTGTTAAGAATGTTACATCAACATCGATTGCACCCGTACCATATTTCTATGCACCAGGAACTGCATGGCGACGACTTTGAACGTCGAGTACAGTTCTGCTACAGGGCACAAGTGAAATTACGGGATGATGACAGATTTTTTGCACGCGTTCTATTTAGCGACGAAGCGTCATTCATCAACAGCGGTATCGTAAACCGGCATAATATGCACTATTGGGCAACTGAAAATCCACGATGGCGGCGACAAGTGGAACATGAGCGACCTTGGCGGGTTAATGTATGGTGCGGCATTATGGGAGGAAGGATAATTGGCCCCCATTTTATCGATGCCAATCTAAATGGTGCAATGTATGCTGATTTCCTACGTAGTGTTCTAACGATGTTACTACAAGATGTTTCATTGCATCACAGAATGGCGATGTACTTCCAACATGATGGATGTCCGGCACATAGCTCGCATGCAGTTGAAGCAGTATTGAATAGCATATTTCATGACAGGTGGATTGGTCGTCGAAGCACCATACCATGGCCAACACGTTCACCGGATCTAACGTCCCCGGATTTCTTTCTGTGGGGAAAGTTGAAGGATATTTGCTATCGTGATCCACCGACAACGCCTGACAACACGCGTCAGCGCATTGTCAATGCATGTGTGAACATTACGGTCGCAGGTTCGAATCCTGCCTGGGGTATGGATGTGTGTGATGTCCTTAGGTTAGTTAGGTTTAACTAGTTCTAAGTTCTAGGAGACTGATGATCTCAGAAGTTAAGCCGCATAGTGCTCAGAGCCATTTGAACCATTTTGAACTACTTGTTCCGCACAACGCGTTCATTCCCGCCCACGATGCCACTATATCTTTCCCGTGTGAAGATATTCCTGCCATTCGTTGAGGACGGCTGGAACTTTGTGTAGAAGGCCTACCTTACTTAAGGACAAAGAATGTGTCTGCTATCACGAAATAAAGTATGTCATGGAGTTAGACATGTTTACCCTATGAAACTTCCTGGCAGATTAAAACTGTGTGCCCGACCGAGACTCAAACTTGGGACCTTTGCCTTTCGCGGGCAAGTGCTCTACCAACTGAGCTACCGAAGCACGACTCACGTCCGGTACTCACAGCTTTACTTCTGCCAGTACCTCGTCTCCTACCTTCCAAACTTTACAGAAGCTCTCCTCTCATTCATGTTTACCCTATTCTGTGCAATAACAATTGGCTCGGATGTCAGCCACTGTGTAAAATTGCTTGAAATTTTCCACGTTAATCTTTTAATTTACTTTTTACTGTCTCAGCCTCATTCGCGTGGTTCAAGTTTTCAAATGTGGTTTACCTTTAGAAACGATCTCCAGCTTAAATATATTGGAAGTCTTAACCACCTGTTACTGGCAATGACATAACAGGTTTTGTGGGAAATGGCATCCATCAAATAATCCCACGAAACCTGATACAGGAGCACCACTCATCTTAATTTTGACACTTATCTAGAAAAGCCTTTTGAATCAATTGCTGTACAGAGTGGTTATTGTTAAACTTTCGCTACTTTGAGAGAGTCCCCGTGAAAAACGAATGATCGTACGGCAATGAAACTTGGCGGAAACATTTGTAGGGGCATGTGAAAGAGAAATAACGAATAATCCATTTAAACAAACACATTTTAATTTTCGCAAGAGGTGGTAAATTTATTAATTGCGTACCACTTTTACGTTCCATGTTACGAACATTGCTCATTGTTACGACCATCTGCGTCCACGATAGTCTGGAACAGCACAAGAGCTACCATTTCACATAATTGTTCGTAGCACTTTTGAAACGATGCACCATGGAATGTTCAGCTGTCGTGACACAGCTCGTGTACTACAAGAAGGACGCACATTGCGTTCAGAATTCTCAACCACGGCAACAGTAAGTTCTTCAATAATTTGTGGTGCAATTGGCCGTCGGTCTTTTCCATGGGCAATTGCAACATCACCAGTTCATTCGAACTGCTGAATCACATTCTTCAACCCCGGTGTGGAAAGAGGACATCTCCGTACTCCTTTAATGCTTCGATAACCGCTAAGAGCGCCACCACAACAACTGCTGTTTTGATACAACAGCTTTACGAGAACAGACTTGCCCACTCTCTCGATACCCTTGTTGACGATCTGCAACTAATGCACACATGCTTATGTTTCAACCCTGTGTCGCCGTACCATTACCGTCGTCTAACGGCAAGTCGCGACTTCAACACTAGACTACCAACAATGCAAATCCTGCGATGCACAGTCCAAACATCGTTCTTATAAAGTTGGGTACCAATACGGCGAACAGTTTTCCGTCTACAATCACTCAAGTAGCGAAAGTTTAATTGTAATCATCTTTTATATCCATCGAAACAGAAAATCGAAATACGTCGATTATCATCACTAATTTTACTTAAAAGACGGATTTCGCTTGACCTTTATAGATCAAAAGAAGAGGCTATGTCGGACACCCCCCTCTCCCGCCCAAAAACAACAATATTAACGAAAAATTATACACAAAAATTTCTCTAGAATAAATGGAACAAAAGTCGCCAAGTCGAATCGAATTTTTCGCTTGGCCTATATAGCACAATTGAAGGCAGCGACACCAGACACACTCACACAAAACAACGACATAATCGAAAAATTACAGGCACAAATTCTTCCAGAATAAAGCAAAAGCCAATATAAAAGAAACCACACATCTGGAATCGAATTTTTCGCTTGATCTACACTCATGCTCATAAATTAAGGATAATTGCAGAATGTGGTGCCACACAATGTGGCACTACACAAAACTGGCGCTAACAGCACAGGCACATAGGGAACACACACGACACAGAGCTGTAAGTCCACGGTATTCGTGATAAGTTGAGAAAACCGTCCTGAAACACATGTACTACAAAACGCCACTGTTTCCTGCGCATGTACCCCGACATCAATATGAGATATGTTCACCATGCACACGTACACAGGCCGCTCAACGGGTTGGCATACTCTGGATCAGGAGGTCGAGCAGCTGGTGGGGTATAGCCTCCCAATCTTGCACCAGTGCCTGTCGGAGCTCCTGAAGTGTCGTATGTGTTGGAAGACGTGCAGCGATACGTCGACCGAGAGCATCCCAGACGTGCTCGATGGGATTTAGGTCTGGAGAACAGGCAGGCCATTCCATTCGCCTGATATCTTCTGTTTCAAGGTGCTCCTCCACGATGGCAACTCGGTGGGGACGTGCATTACCATCCATAAGGAGGAAGGTGGGACCCACAGCACCCCTGAAAAGGCGGACATACTGGTGCAAAATGACGACCCTATACACCTGACCTGTTACAGTTTCTCTGTCAAAGACATGCAGGGGTGTACGTGCACCAATCATAATCTCACCCTACACCATCAAACCACGACCTCCACACAGGTCCCTTTCAAGGACATTAAGGGGTTGGTATCTGGTTCCTGGTTCACGCCAGATGCAAATCCGGCGAGAATCACTGTTCAGACGATACCTGGACTCGTCCGTGAACATAACCTGGGACCACTGTTCCAGTGACCCTCTACTGTGTTCTTGACACCAGGCTTTACGGGCTCTCCTGTGACTAGGGGTCAGTGGAATGCACCTTGCAGCTCTCTGGGCGAATAAACTATGTCTGTTTACTCGTATGTAGACTGTGTCTGGAGACAACTGTTCCAGTGGCTGCGGTAATGTCCCGAGCAAGGCCACCTGCAGTAATCCGCGGCCATCTGCGGGCACTGATGGTGAGACATCGGTCTTCTTGTGGTGTTGTACACTGTGGACGCCCCGTACTGTTGCGCCTGGACACGTTTCCTGTCTGCTGGAATCGTTGCCATAATCTGGAGATCACACTTTGTGGTACACGGAGGGCCTGTGCTACGACCTGCTGTGTTTGACCAGGCTCAGTCGTCCTAGTATTCTACCTCTCATAACGTCATCAGTATGTGTTGTTTGAGCAATTTTCAACACACAGTCACCATTGGCACGTCTGAAAACGTCTGCACACTTAATCGCTGCACTGTACTCTGCGTATGTGGACTGCTGCCAGCGCCACCGCGCGACGACCGCAGGTCAAATGTACCGCATGGTCATACCCCGAGGTGATTTAAACCCGCAAACCGCCCACCAGAGCGTTGTTTCACCATGTATCAGCAATATCCTTAATTTATGAGTATGAGTGTATATAGTTCAAACGAAGACAGCCATACCAGACACACGCCCACAAAAAAAAAAAAAAAAAAAAAAAAAAAAAAAAAAAAAAAAAAAAAATACAGAAATTCCTCTATAATAAGCCCAAAAACATATAAAAATGCGACATCGCTGTGTACGCTGGACCTATATAGTTCAAACGAAAACACCGATACCACATCCGCGCCCCCCCCTCCCCCCCCCCCCCACACACACACACAGGCGCAAGAATCACATAATCGGAAAAGAATACAAACGAACACCTCCAAAACAAAGCGAACAAAAAATGCAAGAAACACACACTTGGAAACGAATTTTTTGCTCGACTTAGTGAAAAGGAAAACAGTGATACAAGGCACACTAGCACAAAACAAAGATTTAATCCAAAAATAATAAAAAAAATTCCTCCTGAATAAACCGAAAGAAATTACGTATAAAAAGACATACACACGAAAATTAGCAGGTCAATAACCGAAAACAAATATATAATCAATAAATACCAAAAGCTCGACCTCATTCAACTAAAGCATTACTACAAACCATACCTAAAAATAAAGGTCCACCACAATAGTGAGTCACCGATAACAACAACACGACCCCTATAAGGAAATCGATTTCACATACGCAGCGCCCCAACGACGTCAAATTCGGAAAAAAATTATTAAGACTAAAAGTGTAAATAACATTACAACTCTTCTAAATCGCAATCATTTGAGCTATGCACTTAGGCCTGGCTAAGCTCACCCTCAACAAACAGTCCTACAATTGTGAAAAAGAAAGTGATAATTGTAATCACTGATCCTTTCATTCGCGACAGTTTAACTTGTGCTCTTAAATAAAGTTCGTACCTAACCTTATGTTCGGGAATCGTGCCAAATACAGAAAGAAACAGCCAATTATTTGTGAGAACAAAATAAAAATACTATAGCTTCCAGTTTCTCTGTCGATAGTTCAAACTGTACTCTCAGGCTGAACCCAAACCCCACCGTCATACATCGCAACATACTTGGTAGAAACAGCACACTTTACAAACAACATGTTATACTAGTAACTAAGACAACCACAGAGAACATTTAATAGCACGCCGCTTACATAATCAACACATTTATGTGGTGGTGCTTACATCTTTCGCAACGTAAACTCATGACGTCACAAAAGAAGTCGTGGGTCAAAGTAGTCTGGTGGAATCGGACCGTGCGCCTAACTCGACAATCTAGTTGTTACAGCTGCAAGAAAATCTGCAGAAACAAACGGGTGACCTGCAGGGTCAAATCGGGACACGAAAGGACATGAAATTCAAACGACGAAACTGCCTGAAAATAATAAAGGCAGTTTGCTCGACGAGTCTAACGCGGTTTCTATCCCACAAATGAAACTGCAGATTCGTAAGTTTCTGTTAGAAAAACCGGAACTGTGGTTCGCGATGTTGGACTTCGCATTTATGCAAAACAATGTTACCAGCGACAGCACGAAGCTTGCTGTAACAGTCATCAGTTTTGATGCCCGGTCAGTAGTAATGATGTCGGATATTGTATTGAAGCCACCCTCAGAGCAACTATGTCAGTATTTGCGGAAGACCTATTCAGCCGAATGCGCAAACTGTTAAACTAACGCATGCAGCATATAATACAGAGTGAGCGTATGAGCGACGGGGATAGAACGCCGTCGGAGTACTGGCGTTACCTCAACAGCGTCGTTCAAGAAGAGGCATCATCTAACGTGACACTGGGTCACAGCTACCATTAAGCGTAGTTTACACGACGACATTGGGTTTCGCCACTCGTTGCGTTGAATGAGTTGCACGCAAATGGTTTCATATTTGACTGTAGACACGGCGAAACCAGTATATACTTCAGTTTCGTCGTTTTGTGAGTTCCTGAGTCGTGGCTGAAATGAAAGTTTTGGCAGCTGCACGTCGCACGAGTTGTTGAGTTTAAGCTTGTTGCGTGGAATCGCTGCGTAAGAAACGTGTTTCGATTCGTGACGGGATGAAGAAAAGACGTCAACTCGGTTGCTCAGCATCCTTTCTGAAATAATTTGCAATGGAAGACCCAAGAAGTTCTTTTAATTAGCTTAGAATGTCACCAGAACTGTTAACGTTTCTTCTAAATAGAGTTAATTGTGCGATAAGGAATAAAGATATTGTAATGCATGAAGCACTGTCGCCAGAACTGAAATTACATATCACATTGCACACATTACAAACGAGAACACTCGGCATGCTATAAGATCTACATCTACATCTACATCTATACTCCGCGAGCCACCTTACGGTGTGTGGCGGAGGGTACTTATTGTACCACTATCTGATCCCCCCTTCCCTGTTCCATTCACGAATTGTGCGTGGGAAGAACGACTGCTTGTAAGTCTCCGTATTTGCTCTAATTTCTCGGATCTTTTCGTTGTGATCATTACGCGAGATATATGTGGGCGGTAGTAATATGTTGCCCATCTCTTCCCGGAATGTGCTCTCTCGTAATTTCGATAATAAACCTCTCCGTATTGCGTAACGCCTTTCTTGAAGTGTCCGCCACTGGAGCTTGTTCAGCATCTCCGTAACGCTCTCGCGCTGACTAAATGTCCCCATGACGAATCGCGCTGCTTTTCGCTGGATCATGTCTATCTCTTCTATTAATCCAACCTGGTAAGGGTCCCATACCGATGAGCAATACTCAAGAATCGGACGAACAAGCGTTTTGTAAGCTACTTCTTTCGTCGATGAGTCACATTTTCTTAGAATTCTTCCTATGAATCTCAACCTGGCGCCTGCTTTTCCCACTATTTGTTTTATGTGATCATTCCACTTCAGATCGCTCCGGATAGTAACTCCTAAGTATTTTACGGTCGTTATCGCTTCCAATGATTTACCACCTATGGCATAATCGTACTGGAATGGATTTCTGCCCCTATGTATGCGCATTATATTACATTTATCTACGTTTAGGGAAAGCTGCCAGCTGTCGCACCATGCATTAATCCTCTGCAGGTCCTCCTGGAGTACGTACGAGTCTTCTGATGTTGCTACTTTCTTGTAGACAACCGTGTCATCTGCAAATAGCCTCACGGAGCTACCGATGTTGTCAACTAAGTCATTTATGTATATTGTAAACAATAAAGGTCCTATCACGCTTCCCTGCGGTACTCCCGAAATTACCTCTACATCTGCAGATTTTGAACCGTTAAGAATGACATGTTGTGTTCTTTCTTCTAGGAAATCCTGAATCCAATCACAAACCTGGTCCGATATTCCGTAAGCTCGTATTTTTTTTACTAAACGTAAGATGCGGTTTTAGTTGGTGATGACGCTTTTTCATTAACACCAATAATTATTAACATTAACGGTAATAATTATTAACATTAGCAACAATAATTACTCGAAGCAGGCCTCATTAAGAAGAGAATGGTTTGCAAACTACTCTCTTGAAGAGGGATCTTTACAGTGGCAATATTTCAAAATTCTAGCGTATGTGAATGGGGAGCACTGCAGCGACGTTTTAAAAGATGAATATTGAATAAAGAATGCTGCTACTTGAACTTGTATAGCCTTCCATCCTGTCAACAATATTCCTTAACAAAGAGTTGGCTAACTCCAACGATGGGATTTTAGTCTTGTAGACGAGAGAATTGCCACAGCTAGAATTACACTTGCTTGTATTTTTCTTAATTCAGTTGTATATGTGCTCCTAACTCAATAAATTTTGCTTTGCAGCTCAGATATTGTCAAACCATCTATGTTATAATCGCACATGACGGTCTCAGCGGCAGCAATTATGTTGCTTATTTTTGTAATCAGCATCACTGAAATCCCACAAACACCTATACAGAGCATAGATATCCAAAAAGCGAACATTATTCTCCGTTCTCCACTTCATATTTCAGTCAGTCTACACTCTATGAACATACATAACATCAAAACTCATGCAGCTAATGTCGCCAAAGTTGGAACACACTGAAAGTGTGTAGTTTCACCAACGAGTTGCGCAAACGCGCGGCGCGCATGCGCAGTGGCCGGTAGCGCAGTTGCCTGCAACCTAATGTCGTCGTGTAAACTAGGCTTTACTGGCAGAAACGGCCGTGGCGGTGGGTGAGAGAAGCGACATCAACTGTGTACTTAACAGTAGCTGACGAAGTGTAAGCGATGATAGACCAAGCATGTACTTCGGCAATGACGCAAGTAGCCGATGACGTCACCTCAGCAGAGCAGCAAATAAACGCTAGCGGACAATCTGGGAGTTTAAAACGCCAAGTAGACGTACAGAAGAAACAATTGTCGTCGCTGCAGTGTGCGATTTGTGGTTTTACCAGTGGGGGGGGATGTCCTAGTGGGTTAGTATAATTATATATGTTACTAGCTTGGACCGTGGCGTTACCCATGGTTAAACAGTTATTTATAAATAGATGTTAATGCCGAAACTCAGTATTCATGTGTATGCACTATTAGAAAAGCCATTCCTTGTTATATCTTTAAAAGTACATTATAGGTAAAGCTTATTTACAAAATCGTCTACATACAGGTATACGAGGGGAATTCAAAAAGTAAAGGTACATTTGTGAAAAGCTGTACTTATTCTGATGATAGAAAACTGAAACATGAGTTATTTTTCTACGTAACATCCCTCGACTTCAATGCAGTTTTCCCGACGTTTTACGAGTTTTTTTTATTTCATCAGAAAAAAATACGTTTATCGGTTGAATCTGTAACCAATTTTGCACCGCAGCAATGGCGTCTTCATCACTTGCAAATCTTCTTCCCTGTAGTGCTTCCGTTAAGGGTCCAAACATGTGAAAATCGCTTGGAGCCAGGTCTGGACTGTATGGTGGATGTTCCAGCACCTCGAATCTCAACTCCTTTATTGCGTCGGCTGTCCGTTTGACAGAACGTGGGCGAGCGTTATCTTGCTGCAGGATGACACCTCTTCACAGTTTTCCACGACGTTTGGATCTGATTGTAGGTTTTGGTTTCGTACGCAACGCATCACACCCACCTTACAATACAGACCTGGCTCTAAAGCCTCGTTTACGCTGGGGCGACTTCTTGCAACATTGTGGCATGCTACGGAAATGTGGCGTGCGTCGTCTTGTCATTTAGTTCTAAATGTTTTGAAATGCTTACCTACTACATAACACTTTTTCAAAATTAATAAGCAGACATATTACTAGTATTAATGGTAAGACTGTATTAAAAACTTCCAGTGTTCGGCTCCACAAATTTAAATTATATGTAAAGTTTTACTCCAGTGCTTGGGAAATAAACATCCCAGGTTGGGATGCATAAACTAAAACCAGAGGAGGGGATGGTCTGATGCAGAGGGGGGGAAATCCCCCCCCCCCCCTGCAAATCGCACACTGCGTCGCTGACGGTGGAAAAGCGGACCCCACACAAAATGAAGAAGTAGGCATCCGTCATTCCAGAAGAAGCAAGCAGACTGACAAATGCCACAAAGAAAGCAACATAACACAGACTTTTCGATGATCGGGCCACAAGATACACGTCTCCACACACATACCCAAATGGCGTCAGCTGCCTGTAGTTGGCACAGTAGACCGTGAAATTCCGCAAGAGCGCTAAGTTATAAATAAAGGAAACGATACAGCCCCTGAAGGCAATATCAAGCACGTAAGCAAAGTTAATCAACGCACAGCGTTCGAGATTGGCTCAGTAACTAATGACAGTTCGATCATACACGCAGAGAACCAACCATGCTTGCTTGCATTATCGCGAGGGTCCTATATAAGGGAAAGAAGATAAATGTTGCTCCACCATACAACAGCCAACAATTCGCCTGTGACAACGTACGGAACTGTTAGGTGAAAGTGGACCTGGCTTTCAGCAGGATGTTCAAGTCGAAGTTTGTGCTTGCAAATGTAGTCGAACAGATATTCAGAGTGATCATCTTTAGTAAACAAAAGGCTGGAGATAAATCTTAGCATGGCGCAGATTATGATGGACAATGTAGTCATTATAACAGGCAAAGGCGCTACAAATGCCATTTCCTCGCCCCGTAGCTCAATTGTACTGGAGATCAGATTGGAAGTTGATTGTCAAATAGGTAAACTGCGGCATACCACACTGCATGATATTAAAGCGACACGTGTCCAGTCAATCTCTGAACGCCTGTGAAGGTTAGCACCACACCGTTTTGTTGCAGTAAAAGCAGAGATTGAAGAGACACTGTAAGGTGGCTCTGCTGGTACGCAAATCAAACAGCTTGTCTGTATTATCCCTGAATTTAGTAAAAATGAAAGACGGTACCTGGAGATGCTATGAAGATTAACGTGCATTAAATGGATTTAGCATCCCAGACAGCTATCCAGTCCCTAATATTAGAGATTTCACAAATGTGCTGATCAGAGCTAGTCTTTATGGCAGTCGCCTTTAGAAAGGTTTACAATCAGATTCTAGTAGCAGTAGAGGACATGCCCAAGACCGCAGTAATAATACCGCCTGGTCTTTCTGAATATCTACATATGCCATTCTGTGTAAAAAATGCTTCCCAGACATGGAAGTGCCTCATAGATGAGGTGTTAAAAGGACTGAGCTTATGTTTCATTTGTCAGTGATATTTTCTCAGATGGGAGCATTGCATGAGGAACAGCTCAGTGCAATGTTCAGCAGGATAAGCAAATATACAGTGTGTTTCAAAATGAACTCCCTAGGTTTAATGTGTCGTAGAAACTGTACAAAGTGACAGAGACTATTCTAGTTTGTGGTGTTTGATTCATCAACTCTCCAAATTTGACTCCCCTGCAGTTGGCAGGTCTGCTTGACCCTGAGACTACACCGGTGCTATGTTTTTCCTCTGTTACCTTAGTTCAGTCCAGGCGTGCATGCAGCGCAGTGCAGAGCAACTCAGCAACAATGTGCACTCCGCAACAGAAAAAGATTCTCTTTTCTGACGAGGCTGCATTTCATGTCAGTGGAACGGTTAATCGTCATAACTGCAGAATTTGGGGCAGAGCATCCACATGAAGTTATTCACCATCAATGTGGCTCTCCCAAAGTTAATGTCTGGTGTGGTTTGATGGAAGGTCGTAGGATTGGTCCTTTCATTTTTGTAGAAAAAACAATAAATCAGGACATTTACTGTGACATGTTGACAGAGTACGCCTTTCCCCAAATGGACGATATTGAGACGGAAAAGGGGCTTGTGTTTCTCCAACAAGATGACGCCCTCATTACAGTAACCATGTGCGTGAGGCTCTTGACACTCGTTTACCAGGAAAGTGGTTAGGCAGGACTAGCCCAATACCTTGGCCACCACGAAGCTCAGACTTAGCCCCACTGGACTTTTTCTTTCGGGGCTGCATAAAAAAATGTTGTGTGCAGTGAAAAGATCAGAGACATCAATCATTTACGGGAAAGAATCGTCGTGGTGGTTGGGGCATTTACACCTGAAACGTTGGTGAATACGTGCCGGGAAGTGGAATATAGTCTCGACGTGTGCAGGGCAACAAATGGATCCCACGTTGAAGTCAACTAACATTAAACAAAACTTGAAGGAATTCTCTTTCATGATGTGTACTCATTGATGTAATTTTTCATTAATTTCCGCATTAAATTTATATTTAAAACTATGGAGTTCTTTTTCAAACACCCTTTATATGGTCTAATAATAAATTAAGCCAAATGTGTTCTGAGTCTGAAGCAGGCAACACTCCTCAGGCATATAGATTTGCCAGCCGGTATTTTTCTTTTCAAGGAGAAGATCGATATCATTAACAACATACCATGTTCAACGGACTTCCAGCAATTAAGAGGATGTCTGGGAACTGGGAACTTCTATTGATGACACCTAAGGGGAGCAGCAGAGATTAGGCACCGCTAACAGTTGTTGTTGCTGTGGTCTTCAGTCCTGAGACTGGTTTGATGCAGCTCTCCATGCTACTCTATCCTGTGCAAGCTTCTTCATCTCCCAGTACTTACTGCAACCTACATACTTCTGAATCTGCTTAGTGTATTCATCTCTTGGTCTCCCTCTACGATTTTTACCATCCACACTGTCCTCCAATGCTAAATTAGTGATCCCCTGATGCCTCAGACCATGTCCTACCAACCGTTCCCTTCTTCTTGTCAAGTTGTGCCACAAACTCCTCTTCCCCGCTAACAGTACTAGCACATAATGACATCACGGGCTGGTGTTCCCCACCATGGACACAAGAGATGCAGCACATCTTCAAAAAGATAAAAGCCAACTTACAGAGAACACTTCTGCTGTCCCACACAGTCTGAGATGCACCACTGGCTATACTGTTAGGTAGGCAGAAGGTTATCAGTGCAGCTATCCACCAGTATGTTGGAAAGCATTGGAAGCCCTTCGGTTTTCTCTCTCATAAGCTTACAGAGTCTCAGACCAAGTATAGCGCCTCTGGCCAAGTGCTGTTACCCATAGACTATATGAAGCTGTGTGGCACTCCTGCTCTTACGTGAAAGCCAGACCATTCATAATTTGTGCAGACCACAAACCAATTAAGTTTGCTTCAAGCAAGGATGGCTGTCATCACGACTATTTCACCAACAAGAATTTATCAGCCAGTTTACAACAGACTTAAGGCACATAAAAGAGGCAGAAAATATCGTAGCTGATTTTTCTTTCTTCTTTTCCGAGAATTAGGGCCATTTCATGTACTGTTAATTACAGGCAACTCAGTGCAGCGCAAGCTATGAATAGACAGCTCCAACAATATTTACAGGTCACCTCTCTCAACCTTAAGAAACAGCAGTTATTGGGTGCTGAGGGTGTTACTTGGTGTGATGTACCCAGACCCACCCACAGGCTTTTGAGCCTGAAACGCTACACAAAACAGATTTTGGCAGTAACCATAACCTTGCCTACCCTAGCGCAAAAGCAAGCATTAAGCTGTGACAGAGAGGTTTATGTGGCCCAGTATACAGAAACGGGCGAGAATATATGAGGGCCGTTCAGAAAGTAACCTCCGGTTGATTTAAAAAAATACACCAACTTAAATAAAAATATTTTAATATATACATCTTACAACTACATCTTTGCACTATTTTTCTACATAGTCTCCATAGCGATTGAGGCACTTATCGTATCTCTTCACAAGCTTTGAAATTCCTTCTGCATAAAAATCACCCGCTTGTGCCTGGAGCCAGCCTGTGACCGCATCTTTGAGCTCTTCGTCGTCATCAAACCGCTGTGACCCGAGCCATTTCTCCAAATGCATGAAGAGGTGATAATCACTTGGCGCCAGGTCTGGGTTGTAAGGTGGATGGTTGATAACGTCCCACTTGAAGGACTCAAGAAGGGCCGTTGTTCTGTGAACAGCGTGAGGACGGGCGTTATCGTGCAAAAAAACGATACCGGAAGTCAGCATACCACGGCGTTTGTTCTGTATAGCCCGTCGTAACTTTTTTATTGTTTCACAGTACACGTCTTGATTAATGGTCGTACCACGTTCCATGAATTCAACCAACAACACCCCTTTGGCATCCCAAAACACCGTTGCCATCAGTTTTCTGGCAGAAAAATCTTGCGAGGCTTTTCTTGGTTTGGTAGGCGAATTTGAATGTGCCCACATCTTTGATTGTTCTTTAGTCTCAGGGTTCACGTACTTAATCCAGGTTTCGTCACCGGTCATGATTCTGTTTAACAATGGTTCTCCTTCGTCCTCATAACGTGACAGAAAGTCTAATGCAGAGGCCATTCTTTGAGTTTTGTGGTGGTCGGTAAGAATTTTGGGCACCCATCGTGCACAGAACTTACGGTAACCCAATCTTGCTGTCACTATCTCGTACAAGAGAGTCTTAGAAATCTGTGGAAAACCAGTAGACAACTCAGACATTGAGAAACGTCGATTTTCACGAACTTTTGCATCAACTGTCTGAACGAGTTCGTCAGTCACCAATGATGGTCTACCACTCCTCTCTTCATCATGAACGTTTTCTCGTCCACTTTTAAATAAACGTACCCATTCACGGACAACTCCTTCACTCATAACTCTTGGTCCGTACACGGCACAAAGCTCACGATGAATAGCTGCTGCAGAATATCCTTTGGCTGTAAAAAACCTTATGACAGCACGCACTTCACATTTGGCGGGGTTTTCTATTGCAGCACACATTTCAAACTGCCACAAAACTAAACTAGCGCAGGTACGACGTTCACTCGACCACGGCTTGATGCCGACTGACCTGTTGAGTGCGTGAACGCACAGATGGCGTCGCTACTCCCCCCACAACCCGCACTGTGACCAATCGGAGGTTACTTTCTGAACCGCCCTCGTACATAGCATTTCAGCAGTGCAGAGTGGACGAACATGTACATAAGTAGTTGGAGAGTTCCCAGACACAACAGGGCGTTTCACCCACATCCATGTAGATATTGTGGGTCTGCTACCAGTATCAGAAGGATATCGCTATATGGTTTCTGTGGTTGACAGACACACGGTGGGCAGAGGTGACTGTAATCAGTGACATCTCAGCACTGACAATAACAATGCCTATTTTAACGGACTGGATATCCCATTTCGGATGTCCAGCTCACGTTGTTATGGATCAGGGATGGCAATTCGAATCAACAGTTTTCCTTGGGCTGTCCAAATTGTGCAGTTTTCAACATCACAATACAATCAACTACCGCCTGACAAGTAATGAGGTGGTAGAGTGCTGGCATAGAACATTAAAAGCCACAGATTGTGAAATTTGGATGAAAGCAATGTCTCATAAATCATACAGCACTGATGCAATTTCATAAATACCAGATTTCAGGAGTATCATTGTGACAACATTCGCACTGCAGGTTGCTATTTGTCGATACCACACTCCTACTATACAGTAGTTTGTGTCATGGAACCATTTAGACCTCCATGCTGCCAGACATTGGGACATCGAGAATGGAGATAGTGTACAGGCAAACATGATGGAGCTTTTTTCAGCACATCAGCTACCAGTGGTAACAGAACTGCTGTATTTTCTGTAGCAAATCAAATTCCAAATATCCCAACTATGACCCTCACCAGCATCCTGTTATGGAGTACAGCAAGTTTTTCACACAAAGATTTCCAAATGTGGTCTCGAGTAATGTTAAGAACTGATGTACAGCCACCACCACTGCAACCACCATATTCTGGGCTGTCCAGAGTTTTAAAGCATGATGAGCATGTGGTGCACACAATGTATATCGAGTGATCTAAAAGTTTCCATTTGAAGGACTTACAATCCAGAATTGCCTTGAGCATTAAGGCACTCATCCAACTGATGCACCAGTTTGAACATACCTGTTGGGTAAAACGACCATTTCCTTCAGGTTGAAGAAGTCCATAATGGCCTGCTGCACATCATCATCTGACAGAGTTCATAGACACTTCAATGCCTTTTTGAGGGACCGAAGGCATGATAATTGCGTGGGGAGAGATCATGACTATATGGTGGCTGCTTGAGTATCTCCCACTGCAGTAGGTGTAACGTGTGCATTATGACATTTATGATATAGGGACGTATTATGCATAAAACTTGGTGCACCATTCCACAGCAATGGTTTTAGATAGACATGCTGGCTTCTCCAATGTATGTATACCAATGTTCATCCTTTGCTAGCCAAGAAAATAACAGGACGTTGCTCTTGTTTGGATGGATTTGGTAATAACATTGCCATAATTCACATTTCTGCATTTACCACATGCATGTTGGAAAGACATGAATTCCACTCTTATCCCCTGTCTATACGTCAGTGCTTTTATACCCGTATCGGAGTCATGCTATGTGGCATATACGCTGCAGCAATGCCCTTAAATGGAAATTTTTTGATCACTCCATATGTAATGACAAGCTGCTGACAAAGCCACTTGAATGATTAAAACAGGCATATTAGCTGAAATCAGACATCCCTGTAGAACAATAAGAAACTGAGGACTGTATGTCAGCGACTTAAAGTCAAACCGGTTGTGGGGCTGGTTACATAACCCCAGTGTCATCCTCATCACAGCAAGCAAGCTCCTAAAAAACAGCAGAGACATCTGCAATCCACGCAAAAGCAGGCCAATGAGTGTGTTACAAGTGCTTGCCCATTACGGGAGCTCTACTCTACGATGAGAGGGGCTGCATGGAAAGCAATGACTTTGGATTAAAATTCAGTATGTATTTTATTGTCTTCTGGACTACAGAGACATCTTATCATTGTTATGTTTACCCTTAGCCTTAATGTTTGATGTTCACTGTTTACTCGCATTCTCATAAAACTGTGTTTTCCTGACTGTGTGAAATAAAGCAGTTAAACCAAATATTGATGGCTCATTCATCAATATTATTGACTAATGGAGCATTATCACATAGTGATAGTCTTGGCATGTTACTGATGGGTGTATCAAGCACATGCTTTGTATTTGAAGTTTTTGTTCATTAATGAAAATGTTCCAGTCAGCAAATTCAAATTTTCACGCATGCAGTGTAGAAGCAGTGATGTCAGATCTACTGATTTTGCAGGAGACTTCATGTTTTTTGAAAAATCTACTGCTCTACTGCTAAAAAGCAAATAAAAGCTGAAATCTCCTGCTTTTTATCAGATTCATATCTAATCCTTCAAAGCAATTTTGACTGTCATAAATGTTGGTACACCACTTGCTTTGCTCTTTATTTCTTAGATCCTGATTCAGTTTTGAAAATACCTTCAGTGAGTTCCTTGTCATAAAGAATTTTATCAGCCCCAAATACTGAATCAAAGTGCTCTAAGTTTATTATTTGCATGGATGTTATTTAAAATCTCTGTTTATGTCTTTATGCCAACGGCCTTGCCACATTGGTAACACCAGTTCCCGTCAGATCACCCAAGCCAAGTTCTGTTGGGCCTGGCTAGAACTTGGACAGGTGACCATCCTGGTCTGCTGAGCACTGTTGGCAAGCAGGGTGGACTCAAGCCTTCTGAGATAGTTAACTGAGAAGTAGCAACTCTATTGAAACTTCCTGGCAGATTAAAACTGTGTGCCCGACCGAGACTCGAACTCGGGACCTTTGCTTTTCGCAGGCATGTGCTCTACCATCTGAGCTACTGAAGTACGACTCACGCCCGGTCCTCCCAGCTTTACTTCTGCCAGCATCTCGTCTCCTACCTTCCAAACTTGACAGAAGCTCTCCTGCGAACCTAGCAGAACTAGCACTCCTGAAAGAAACGATACTGCGGAGACATGGCATAGCCACAGCCTGGGGGATGTTTCCAGAATGAGATTTTCACTCTGCAGCAGAGTGTGCACTGATATGAAACTTCCTGGCAGATTAAAACTGTGTGCCCGACTGACACTCGAACTCGGGACCTTTGCCTTTCGCGGTCATGTGCTCTACAATCTGAGCTACCGAAGCACGACTCACGCTCGGTCCTAACAGCTTTACTCCTGCCAGTATCTCGTCTCCTACCTTCCAAACTTTACAGAAGCTCTCCTGTGAAACTTGCAGAACTAGCACTCTTGAAAGAAAGTATACTGCGGAGACATGGCTTAGCCACAGCCTGGGGGATGTTTCCAGAATGAGATTTTCACTCTGCAGCGGAGTGTGCACTGATATGAAACTTCCTGACAGATTAAAACTGTGTGCCCGACCGAGACTCGAACTCGGAACCTTTGCCTTTCGTGGACATGTGCTCTACCATCTGAGCTACCGAAGCACGACTCATGCCCGGTCGTCACAGCTTTACTTCTGCCAGTATCTCGTCTCCTACCTTCCAAACTTTACAGAAGCTCTCCTGCGAACCTTACAGAACTAGCCTGTCCAAGTTTGGAAGGTAGGAGACGAGATACTGGCAGAAGTAAAGCTGTGAGGATCGGGCATGGGTCGTGCTTCAGTAGCTCAGACGGTAGAGCACATGCCCACGAAAGGCAAAGGTCCCGAGTTCGTGTCTCGGTCGGGCACACAGTTTTAATCTGCCAGGAAGTTTCATATCAGCGCACACTCCGCTGCAGAGTGAAAATCTCATTCTGGAAACATCCCCCAGACTGTGGCTAAGCCATGTCTCCGCAGTATCCTTTCTTTCAGGAGTGCTAGTTCTGCAAGGTTCGCAGGAGAGCTTCTGTAAAGTTTGGAAGGTAGGAGACGAGATACTGGCAGAAGTAAGGCTGTGAGGACCAGGCATGAGTCATGCTTCGGTAGCTCAGATGGTAGAGCACATGCCCGCGAAAGCCAAAGGTCCCGAGTTAGAGTCTCCGTCGGGCACACAGTTTTAATCTGCCAGGAAGTTTCATATCAGCGCACACTCTGCTGCAGAGTGAAAATCTCATTCTAGCAACTCTATTCATGAAAACTGATAGTGATTGGGAGAGCAGTTTGCTGACCATGCCTATCCATATTGTCATCCAGTGACACCGGTTGGCTGAGGATGATACATCGGTCGGTCAATACCGTTTGGTCTTCTGAGGCCTGTTTGAGTGGAGTTTAGTTTTAGTTTTTGGTTTATCACTTTATAACATGTGCCTGGGCAACAACAACCCAACCTGAGCCCAACTGTGGATTTTCAATCTATTAAATAAGCAAATGCAAAGTGGAGAGCCTTGAATACATAAATTAAGAGAGAGTATTTCTCTTTCACTGCTCACTTTAATTGACTGCTGTGTCAAACCTGAACACTTGCAATCCTCAAATTTGGAGAAAATTCAGTAAAGAGATCCTCATGACTTCCTTCCTCTTGAAGAGATGTATTTCAGTGCAAAGGTGCAGATCTATAGAAAAAATGGAAGTTTTGAATCAGGACATTAAGTGCGTCAAATTATGTTGGTTAGGTTTTTATATTGAGACAGTCTAGTAAATTTTGTCCCATTTCTCTTTTGCCTCATTTGAAGTACTGGATCAGAAGAAAATTCATAGCTTCCAATCACTGGCTCCAGTTGCAGCATATTTTCCAAATATTGTGGCTAGTAATGAACTTCAGCAGTTGGGTACTGAATGGCATCTGCTCCAGAACACCAGACTTGCGTACAATGCTATGGCTGGGGTACAGGAATTTTGGAAACTTTTGAAGACTAAAGTATACACGGACTGAAAAGCCTATAGCCTATTTCCAATACTAGTCAAATTTGTTTAGTGCTTGCTACGTCTTCCTCACTCTATTGCTATAACAGATGGAGTGTTTTCTGCAATTTGCCTGATGGAGGCCAAAAGCAGAAATAAGTTTTCTACCAAAACATTATGTGGGTTATTACACATACAAAGATTGGTGAAAAATTGTGTTTTTCATTTGAAATTATAAATTCAATTTTCTGTCGTAAAATTTCATGGTGCATGTGAATGGTGAGCGATTTTTATCTATTTTCTTAGATCATTGCTATTCTAAGGGTTATGGGCTAAGCACTATTACGGACTTAACTGTTAGTACTGACATTTAATTATATGAAGAAGTAAACTGTGAGTGACAAAAAAATTTCAGTAAGTTACATTTGAAATGTCTCTTGGAGCCCGATAATGAAAATCATGCACAGTGGTGCTGTACATGTATAATACTACATCATTACACCATAATGCTTATGTGTGCACTTTTACTTTATTTATTGCAATTTTCCTCTACAAAGGTTTTTCTACAACATAACAAATATCAAATACTCAAAAATTATTACATATGTTACGTATGATCATAATTTATCTTGTCAGGATGTCCCTCCAGGTGTTTCGATCTTGTATATCTTCTTCCTCTGGACCAAATATTCTCATTGTTAAATGTACCTTTTGGAGACAGGTGGTCATAGGTCATCCTCTTCTATTCTTTCCCTCTGGTTCCCATTCCAGGATCATTTTCGGTATTCTGGCTTTCTCCATTCTTTTTACATTCCTGTACCATTGCAACTTCCATCTGTCTATCATGTCATATTTTCTTTCTCAAACTTCCATTCTTTCTTTATTTCATTGTTTCTTATTTTCTCTTTTCTAGAATTTCTTGCTGATCTTCTTTTCACGTTCCAATATTTTCTCTGTACACTAGTTTACTTTGGTTAATTGTATGTGCTAAAATATGTTGTCGCGAACAAATGAGATTAATTATTATTCTACTGAAACTGGCTTCTTATTAAATGTACTCCGTTTTGTTACTGTAACTCAGTAGAATGCACAACATACCCATCTCTGCTACAACTATCATAAAAATTTTCTGAAATCATTTCTGTTATCAAAAATAATGAAGTTACCATATGCAATACTTAAAGAACCTCAAACCCTTCAGCGGATTTTTTGTCAACATTAATTACTAATCAGTACCACGGCTAACACTGGAGCATGAAACTATCATTATTAACCAGAAAATGATTTTTCTATAACTTTTACCTGTCCAGAATTTTGCACAGCAAGATTTCCTTTTGAAGCATTAAAGTATTTTAACTTTGACACTGTTAAAGTTTACAATATTAGCAGCCCGCGTCCGACTGTGAAACACAATGTAAAATCTGCTGCTTTGTACTCCGATCTGAAACTGCTGTAAGAAATAAGTTTAAATTCACTTTTTACCTGACCGCTTATTGTGGTATCAGATTTGAATCTGCCGCAGTGACCTCTTGTTCCGCCATGTCACAGTTCTGCACCACGAACACTACTTAGAAAGCTGAAAATGTCTTAAATAAATGGGTAAAATACCAGGCAAGCTGTCTGATAATACCATGCAAGTTCTCATTAAATAACTATATCTAAAACTCGAATAATAACAAGTTCACACACCTTTCTTTATAATCAGCGCCTAATGGCATCCTGCTTACAGTCTTGACAAATGAAAGCTACCTATGCATTAAACATAGTATCACAGGTTCCTCCTCTCTATGTGACTCCAAGAAGATGACAATGACATTATTGTTCTTTCACTACTATTTATACAATGGCTGATTATCACGAAATCTCTGAGTTTTTCTTTACTAATTTCTGTGGCAGTTTCAGAACTCGCCGAGACAGATATTATTTCACAAATCCAGTACGTAATCCTTTACAAATACAAAATATAACATAATTGTCTCTATTATTATTCAGAGTCCACAGACATAATCAGTGCCTATATATAAATAAAATTATAATTGAATATAATAGAGGGAAACATTCCACGTGGAAAAAATATATCTAAAAACACAGATGATGTGACTTACCGAACGAAAGTGGTGGCAGGTCGATAGACACACAAACAAACACAAACATACACACAAAATTCAAGCTTTCACAACAAACTGTTGCCTCATCAGGAAAGAGGGAAGGAGAAGGAAAGACGAAAGGATGTGGGTTTTAAGAGGGAGGGTAAGGAATCATTCCAATCCCGGGAGCGGAAAGACTTACCTTCCCCCTAAGGTAAGTCTTTCTGCTCCCGGGATTGGAATGACTCCTTACCCTCTCCCTTAAAACCCACATCCTTTCGTCTTTCCTTCTCCTTCCCTCTTTCCTGATGAGGCAACAGTTTGTTGCGAAAGCTTGAATTTCGTGTGTATGTTTGTGCTTGTTTGTGTGTCTATCGACCTGCCAGCACTTTCGTTCGGTAAGTCACATCATCTGTGTTTTCAGATATAAAATTGTAATTGCATAGTTATAAAGCATGTTTTACCAGGAAACGTCATATTCCACAGAAGTTGACTTCTACTGATTGTAGTATATTTTATGCATTTCAGATTAATAGTCCAAGTCTCTGCTCTGTACATAACTATGCTCTCTTGTATTGATTTATATACAATTCTTTTGGTTTGGTTTATTACATTTCTGTTCCATAAGATGGAGTTGAGCATCCCAATGACCTTCATTCCACTGCTAATTCTTTTATTAATTTCTACCCCTGATTCTCCTTCCATCTCTAAAATGGATACCAATTGACAGAAAATATTTACGTCCGTAATTTTCTTCCCTCTATGTATAAGTCATCTGGATCGCTAGTGAGGTATTCTGTTTTCTGATAATCTTCAATCCCCAGTTTTGTATTGCATTGCTAACTGGTTGCATTTATAAATTGCATCCTCCCTGTCTTGTGTTATAACTACTTGATCATCAGTTAATGTAAATAAACTCTATCTTTAATTTCTAGCCCCATCCTGTTGTATTTACAAGACTGTGTCTTAAGGCTTATGTTCATATAGATTTTAAATAATATTGGTGATATGGGGCAGCCTTGTAACAGACCCTTGCTTGCTCTAAATTCCTAAAAAAATGTAATACCTATTTTCACTTGACATATGTTATCTTCATATATTTTTTGTATTATTTTAATGCTCTCAAAAGTAGCTTTCTCGGGACAGTATCATATGCTTTTTCTAAAGCTATGAAAACTAATCCAATGTCTTTTGATTTTTCCCTATGTTCCTCTAAGATCTGTCATAATATGAAAATATGGTCTAAGCATGATCTACTAGCTGTGAAGCCATAGTGTTCTCCCTGGGTTTCAAATTTTATTTCCAGCTTATTTTTAATTTTTTTCCCAAAAATTCTCTTTAATGTGTTTATAAAACAAATTACTTGACAGGTCAAGCAGCTGTTGTAATCCCCTTTCTTAAATATAGTGATAACACAGTCCAGCTTCATTTCCTTGGACGCTGAATCTCCATGTAACATTTTATTAAGGTACCATGTTATTAGTTTCACAATTTTTTTAAGAGCTCCAGATTGATGCGGCCTGGTCCAGGTCATTTACTATTATCCCCTGTTCTTACTGCCTTACTCAACTCACTTTCTAAAACTTGGGTCTCCTTCCCTTCCTGTTCCTTTTCTTTCATTGTTCCTTCCTGCAGATACTCTTCTCAATCCTCATTTAATCCTTTAACTGCTCTGAACATGTTAATGTGCACACCTTTATACCTGTCCCTGTGTGCTCTGAATGTGTTTATACGCACCTCCAGTCCTTCTACCTGGTACTTTAAATGTATCTACCCGTAGACATGTTCAGAGTACCAGGTAGAAGGACTGGTGGTATGCCTAAACATGTTCAGAGCACACAGGGACAGGTACAAAGGCGCGCACGTGAACACGTCCAGAGCAGTTAAAGGGTTAATAATTTCTGGAAATATTCTTCCCATTCTTTTGGTGTTATCAGTTGAAGTCTGGTTTTGGCTTTCATTTCTTATCGAAGTCCTTTTAATACTGACCACACTTTCTTTGCTGTCTCAAATTCTAGTTTGCTGTTGACATGGGCACATGTCCTTTCTCATGCTTGATTCTGTGCTATCCTTATTTTTTTATCATTTCATTCTTCTTTTCCTAGTAGATTGTTCTTGGTACTTACAGTTTATAATTCAGCCACTAGCTGAATGCATTTCTCTTTTCTTTAACTGCAACTCGTATTTTCTCTGACCATCATTCTGCTGTACAGCTGTGGTTATTTCCCCTTACACACAGCACATCTGTTGCTATATTTATAATATTGGATTTTATGTATTCATATATTTTTCTGTACTTCAAATGATTCTTCCAATGTCCTTTCCATTCTGACAGCAAAGAATGTTCATACACTTTCATCTTGTAGACTGTCAACCTCGAAGTCTAGATTCTGAGCTTTCTCAGCACAATTCATTTTAGTGCTGTTAGAATCATTCTTTGCATTCTTCCATGGCCAAAAACTCTTCATTTTTACTAGATAAGGGCTTGAGCCACACTAGGCTCCTCTATAAGATCTAACGTCTGCTGCCTTGAAGCTGCTTGTCTTTTTAATGATGTTATAATCTATTACAGAATCAGGTTCTCTAGTATTCTGTTGCCAAGTATATATATGAATACGCTCGTGTTTAAAAAATGTGTTGGTAATTTTCAGATCAAACTGTTCACAAATTTCAATCAATTGTTCTCCAGTGCCATTATATTCCGTCCCTCCATGTTTTCCCACTATCATACATGATTCTTTAATTCCTACTCTTCTGTTCATATCCCCTATGATAATCAATTCGTTTCTCCTTGGAATTTTTGTATAATCTCCCTAAGGATAGTGCAGAAAGTATCTATCTTCTGGTCTCTTGCATCCTTTGTGGTTGCATACACACCAATAATTACAACTTCTCTGGCAAATAGAGTCATTTCTACCACAATAATACATTCATTAATAAATTTCCGGGACTGATGACCTTCGCTGTTTAGTCCCCCTTACACATCCCAACAACAACAACAATACATTTCCAATTTATGGTTCTCTTTTCCCATGCCTTCTTTATCTCCATGGAGACTCCTGCCTTGGTTCTTACCACTTTGGACACCCCACTCCAAATATGTACTATGACAACATGCATTTAAAACCTGTCAAGTTCTGTTGGTAATATATTCAATTTTGTGGAGACGACTTGTACATTACAGCATCCAAATTTCATGTCCCTTTTTCCTTCACCAGTTCATTGTCCAAGATTCCAGTTTTTCCTTGGCATATTATTAGGTTTTTTAGCATTTTAATTTGTTCACATGAGCCCACTGCACAACCCCCTACCTGGGGACCAGGTAATTCATTCACAAGGTTTTCTCCCTCTAGCCTTTGATAAGGCAATATCATGCTACAAGGCAGCAGCTGCTAGTTTTGGTCCATGCTGGATATTTTATCTGCCCGATACCCACCATATCTGGTGAGCATTCCCCTACCCACCACCTGGGGAGATGCCCAATGGGAGACTAGCAACTCCACTCAGGACTTCAGTTTTATTTTACAAATAATTTAATAAGAATAATAATAACAGCAATAGTAATAATTTCATAAAAGAGACACATTGTTTATGAAGCCACTGTAGTAGTACTTTCTTAATTTAGTGTGATTTTTGGACATACATAATGTTTATTAATGTGTAATAGTCAAGTATTAGCTTGGAGAATAGGCTGTATAGTATCTACTGCTATCCTGCTTTTTTGAGTTTCTGTCAGATGCTTTTGATACTGTTGCATCTCACAACACTGTGTAAAAGTTTTACTGGTGCTGGCCTGGCCAGTTCAACACTTTCCCCCCGTCCCTGCCTTTTGTCATTGTTGCTGTTCTGTGTTGACATCAGAACTTTTGCCTGTGACAGACCATGCTGTTGTTGTGCTGTCTGCAGTCGCAAGTAAATGTAAATATTTTAGAGTTATATTTTCCAATAAACTTAAAATAATAAATCAGCTCCAGAGTATGAAGTTGGAAGTACAATATCAAACATTAAAGAACAGTTTGGAGTCATTTCAAAATTCACAGGTTATTTTGACAGTGAAAACTGAAGAGTGCACAGAAAAGATGAAAATGACTGAAAACCAGGATTTAGGCTTTGCACAAACTTTGAACCCCCTCCCCTATATGTAATTGGAGTACAGAGTTTTTGTCGATATATTCAGTGGATAACCATCAATACTCAGGAATATAATAGGCCTATAGTAAGTATTGTCTGCCACTTATAAAATTTGGCTATGGCATCACATGTCTCGAAACTGACCAACTCACTTGTATTAAAAAAATGGCGATGTTAGAGTCTTGTCCCCCCCTGGAAAAATTTCTGCAGCTGCCATGTATCCCATTCATCAATCACAATTGATTCTTGTGGTGTGGCTGTCAGTACATCCTGTACAATACATTAAATCCATGAAGAAACGAAAAGACAGTCCACACCAAGTTTGCCATAATAAACCTTGGAGTTTAAGACCATGCAGAATTGTGCAAACCATTGCAGAGATTGCAAAATTTGGGTTGAAGTAATGTCTCAAAATCATATAGCATTGACACAATTCCAAAAACAGCAAATTCTCAGTGCATTTCAGGAGTAGCATTCTGACAACATTTGCACCGCATGTTGCTATTTGCCAATGCCACACTCTTGTCATACACATTTACAGAGCAGAAATAGAAGTGTTTTGGCACTACTTATATCTGATAATTCCATCCGTGAAGTTAGAAGGATTTAACAAAGAACAGAGTTGCTATATTTGCCCTAAAGAGCTTTGAAACTGAGAAATGGCCATGGTTTTCTACTTAATGTTGCAATGTGTATTAAGTACTGTTCCTGTAGTGAAACATCAGCATTTATAGATGCTGCTACGCACCCTATACCAATATAACATGAGCAAACTACCCAGGCTCATTATTTTAGAACAAGGAATATCCAATGAGAATATTTTAAAATTGTATTTTTGAGTGAGTACACAGCCACAACATATTATGAAAATGAAAGTACATGAGCTAAGTTGACACAGATAATAAACAGTTTACAGCCTACTTTGACCACATTTTCATTCTTAACAAGAACAGTATAGATTTTAATTTTATGTTTTCCTTCTCAGAAGAAAGCAAGACCTGCATGTACCACTAGTGTCCATGGTCAAAAACATACAACAATTATCAACCAGCAATCAGGAATTCAGAAGCAACATTTGTTACTTAGTTAGTGGTAGTTAATTCTATGGCAGCCTAAGTAGCAACAGCACTAACAGAATAAAGAAGCAACATCAAAATATAAGAGGCCTCTCTACCAAAATAGATCAGTTGATTATTATCATTAATGAAAAGGTGGAATAGCAAATTATGCTAAAGAAAGTTTAGTTTCCAGAACAAGAGACGTTTTAATAGGGGGAGCAATGTTTTGAAGCATGTCTTACTGATATAAAAGCTAATCTCAATTCAGTAAAAGTCCTGACTGTTTACAAGGCAGCTACAAGTTTTATAGTCTTCTGGACCAGCTGCTGCCAGTGTTATATTGAAAGCAAAGGATATTGTGTTTTTAGGTGACTTTAATGTAAACTTGATGACCGAAAATAACATCAAAAATGTGATGCCCACTTAGAATCTGAATTCAGTTATCAACCTTTCCCACTAGAATTACATCTGAGTCCAAACTATGATAGTCAATATATTTTTAGGTGTTAGTTGATGTCAGAACATTAATGACAGCCATGTTACAAATAGCCTCTCCAATCATGTTCTCTCCACAGTATTATCAATAAACAATCTCTCCAATGGAAATTCATTAGAATAATGAACAAAGAGGCAAAAGACTCTTTCAACTATATGTTACAATGAATGGACTGGTCTTTCATTTACAACAATGAAAATGTTAATGACAAATTTAATTATTTAATAAATGAATTTTCTGCCCCTTTTGAAGAATTCTTTCCAAAGAAATGTCTTACTATTACTTCTTCCAATTATGTAAGTAAGTTTTCTGTTACAAAAGTTATAGCACAGCCACGAAGGACATTAATGGAAATTTATGCCAGAATTAGAATAACTAAAGATACAGAAAAATAAAACGTTATAGACAGTTCTACAAAATTTTAAATAAAGTAATATGAAAATCAAAAGCCCTTTTGTGTAAGAAGAAAACAGATAATTCTAATAATGAAGTGAAAACAACTTGGAACATTGTAAAAAGTGAGACGGGGTCACTTTCAAGCATCACAGATGACCTAAAAATTAGACTTAATAGAAAATCCAAAAAATGTAGCTGAGATTTTTAAGAAATACTTCCTGTCAGTTACTCAGCAAATTGGCTATAAACCATCTGTTGATGAAGCCATGACTTCGTGTCACACTGCTTACTTTAGGATAATCCTTGAAAAGTACTTGATCCTGACAGTGTAGACAAAATCTGAAAAGTCATCTAGTCTCTAAAAATAATAATTCTTCAGGGATAGATAGTGTATTTAATAATCTACTGAAATAATCATGTCTATGGATAAGTGGTACTCTGTGCCATATTTTTTATACTTCAATGCAACAGTGCCTCAAAGACTGAAGTAAGCCATTGTGAAGCCCTTACACAAGTAGGTGATAAAACTGAGCTCACTAACTACTGCACTATTTCATTAGTAACAGCTTTCTCCAAAATTATATAAAAATTTAATGCATGCAAAAATTACTGAACAGGTCATGAAGAACATAGTTTTTTACATGAGCCAATTTAATTTTTGAAAGGGCTGTTGTACAGATGATACAAATGTATGCACCTCAATTAAGTGTTTGAATCTGTAAATGAAATATGATAGCAGTTGGTGTCTTATGTGACTTGTCAGAAGCTGTTGGTTGTGTGTTAATCACCATCTTCTCATGCAGAAAACCAAATTAGTTGGAACAGGGGGTGTTGCAGATTATTGGTTGCAATCATGTCTTCAGGATGGAAAACAAAAGTTAATTTTAAACATCTGAGGACTTCATAAACAACAAACTCTCTGAAGTGGTTAACTCATTCAGTACACGTGGTATGCCTCTAATTTAAAGTAAGACCAAATTAATTCACTGCAATACAAGAACAAAAAAAGAAGAAAAATAAATTCAACTGATGTAAGGAATGAATGTGCCTAAATTCCTTGGAGTGAATATTGATAGTAAAATGATATGGTACTTCTATCCAACAGACTCTAAAAAGACTGAGCTCACCTACATATGCTATCAGAATGATATCTTCCAATGGAGATATTTTGGGTGTTCAGAAAGCTTCAAATAACGACCACTGCATCCTAGTACATATACTGACTTATGTGTTTTGTAATCAAGAACTTTGCCCTGTATGGCTGTAATTAAAAGCATTATAGCTGTGACACAAAGGGGAGAGAAAATTCGTGCTATCATTGTAAGAACCTGACAGTGGGGCAAAAGATGCCAAATGGTCGGGCACCAAAATTTCTTCACTCTCTCCCCCAAAATATAAGATGTTTAAAAGACAATGAATCTCTGTTTATTGCTAAATTTAAGATATAATTGTTATGTAAGTGTATAGATAAAAAAACCACTCAAAGTAGCTGCAGGAGAACACACAAAAACACACACACACACACACACACACACACACACACACTCACACAAAAGGTTTAACTTATGCAAACTTTCAAAGCCAGTGGTACCTTCTTCTGGTAGAAGAGTTGAAGGAGAAGGAAGAGGAGTGAAGGAATAGTGTATAACAGGATGTCTTCCTCAGCAACACGTATCTGCATGTATGCTTTGGTGCAGTCCAACACATTGTACAGGCAGGTACGAATAGTCGTAATTGCTGAGTAATGACATGGCACTGTATGGATGTTAAGTGCTCCACAGTCACTGCAAGGACACCATGCACCACACTTTTTTGCACTAGATGCAGTGGTGAAGACCAAGGTGTTGAAGTGAAATGTTTATATTAATTTCCCTGCTGTGTACTATATCTAGTCTTTGGTTGACATCATAAAATAAAATACATGTGTCTTGTTATAGCAACTACGTAGTGCTTAGGCTTTATGTTGTGCCCTTTAGTTCATTCTGGAAGTTTCTGCAATACTGGACAGTCGTATGATGCTCTCTCAAATCATGCTGTCGAATTCTGCCTTTGTTATTACTAAGTGATAACCACAAGATAATAATAGTTCCCTCAGTAATCTTTATATAGTGTGTGGTGTTATGCTTCACATCTTTAGGCATACCTCGCATCTTGTCAGTGCTGGGAAATCTCGGAGTAGGGTGGTGCATTCACTGTTTGCAAGATCAATCAGTTTGACAGATAGGATTGTTGTATGGCACCAGATGCCTGCAGCTGTTTGTCCAGTAGTTTTGTCAACCAGAAATGTGTTACAAATGTCAGGTAGAAGGTTGTAGTACACCAGGAAGTTCACCCCTGTTATTGGCTTTGTGATGCCCACTATCTTAAAATCCAGTGCAAACACCCTGCATAGGCCTAGGTGCAGCTCAGATCAGTGTCTGCCAAACATTGCAATAGTAGAATTGTTTGCCGCAGCCAGACAGAATGATGTACACAGCCTGCACTGGTGTAATATTGTTTGTGTAAGATATGTAGATCAGAGCCAGTGCCAAACATGTATTTCTGTCCTGTACATTGATCACTCACAAACTCAAAAAACTGGATTGGCCACAGTCATTGTTGGTGCTACAATGAGATAAGAAATGTCTGATCTGTTGCACCAGCATGTCCACCTTTGCTGCCAGAGTATTGTAATTGGTGCGCAATTCTGTGGCAAACATGTTTGAGGACTGTACAGTTGTTACAGTGATGCGTCCAGGTCATATAGCATCTTGCACCTTATCTGATTGCTCTGCCTCTGTGTCTAAAGGCATGTTAGATTGCAGTGAGACGATTGCTTTAATGGTAGGCAGCAACCGACTGCTTCACATGGATCTCAGCAGGCTGTCCAGTACTGCGCCAGTGTCGATCTTCCTTCAAAAATGCTGCAAGTACTGAGATGGTACATGATCCCTGATGTTCTCCTGCATCAGGACTTGGTGGAGACATTCTTCTTGCAAAGCAGATACATGACAGATTAGTTCTGCTTTGAGATGGTTGTATGAACCACTCTCTGGTGGGGAAGATATTGCATCTTGCACTTCAGCCATGTACTGATAGTCAAGTTGGTTCACAATCAGCGCAAACTTGGTAGTGTTAGTAGTTATCCTGAATAAAAGAAATTGGGTTGAAATTGAGCAAATGAAAACATCAGGTTGTGTGGCCAGAAAGGCAGTAATTGTACAGTGAGCCTGGACACAACAGGATTGGTTATCACTGGATTTTCCATCATTCTGTAATAGTAGTTTCTCTAATTTGTGCATCAGGCAGGCATAAATCATGTCAGGGTCACCAGTTTGGCTGTAGGGGTGCATCTGGCCCATCCAACCATTTAGCCTGCCTGTTCAGATAAAAATAAATAATGTGTGAATGATATATTCTCTGCTGGGGTGACAATGACTTTATTTGTTCGTAGGTCAAATAATAACATCTTTTAGATGCAGTGTACACAAAGACAAATTCAAGAGAGAATGAATAAGCCTCTTGTTGACTTGTTACTAAGGGCTACGCACAATCACAGAACTAAACATAGAATAAACGTGAACATATAAATTGTTATAAATTTAAATGGCACAGACTTTATAGACAAAACACAGTGCTCCTGCTGGCCAGAGCAGAACTAATTTGATAGCGCAAAACTGATCACTCACGGCACAACACACATGACAACACTTATACTCTACACTGTACAGAACTGCTGGCCATGGTCACTACAAACACTTAAAAATGGAGACAGACACATGGATGAACTAATCAAGAAACTCAGATCAGCACACTAAGTCCTTAGAAGTATCTCTTATTGTGTTGATCTAACAACAAGAATGTTGGCTTATTTTGTACGTTTTCATTCCTTTTTGTCTTATTGAATTTTCTTGTGTGGTAGTGTACTTAATTTAAATATAAATAATGTATTTGTGCAGAAAAAAGCAAGCAGTAAGACTATTGTATGAAGTAGATAACAATACTTCTTGCAGCAGCCTTTCTAAGAACCTTCACATTATTGCTTTCACATTCTAATACATTTACTCCTTAATGATGTTTGTTATTGATAGTAAAATCAGTTTCAACTGAACTGTTATTTGCAATCACAAGCCACAAAAATAAATTTCATTTAGAGGTCACCTACTTGTCCAAGTTTCATAATGCAGTTACTGGTACGCTATGTGATCAAAAGTATCTGGACACACCCAAAAATATATGTTTTTCATATTAGGTGCATTGTGCTGCCACCTACTGCCAGGTACTCCATATCAGCGACCTCAGTAGTCATCAGACATAGTGAGAGAGCAGAATGGGGTGCTCCACAGAACTCACAGACTTCGAATGTTGTCAGGTGATTGGGTGTCACTTGCATCATATGTCTGTATGTGAGATTTCCACACTCCTACACATCCCTAGATCCACTGTTTCCAATGTGGTAGTGAAGTGGAAATGTGAAGGGACATGTACAGCACAAATGCGTACAGGCCGACCTAGTCTGTTGACTGACAGACACTGCCGACAGTTGAAGTGTAATAGGCAGACATCTATTCAGATCATCACACAGGAATTCAAAACTGCATCAGAATCCGCTGCAAGTACTATGACAGTTAGGTGGGGGGTGAAAAAACTTGGATTTCATGTTTGAGCGGCTGCTCATAAGTCACACATCACACTGATAGAAGTCAAGTGACACCTCGCATGGTGTAAGGAGCATAAACATTGGATGATTCAACAATGGAAAAATATTGAATGGAGTGATGAATCACGGTACACAAGGTGGCAATCCAATGGCAGGCTGTGGGTATGACGAATATCTGATGAACATCATCTGCCAGAGTATGTAGTACCAACAGTAAAATTCGGAGGCGGCGGTATTAAAGTGTGTTCATGTTTTTCATGGAGATGGCTTGCACCCCTTGTTGTTTTGCATGGCATTATCACAACACAGGCCTACATTAATGTTTTAAGCACCTTCTTGCTTTGTTGAAGAGCATTTTAGAGATGGCAACTGCGTCTTTCAACATGATCGAGCGCCTGTTCATAATGCACGGCCTGTGGCAGAGTGGTTACACGACAATAACATCCCTGAATGACTGGCCTGCACAGAGTCATGTCTTGAATACTTTAGAACACTTTTGGGATGTTATGAAACGCTGACTTATTGCCAGGCCGCACCAACCGATATCGATACCTCTCCTCAGCGCAGCACTCCGTGAAGAATGGGCTGCTATTCCCTAAGAAAACTTCCAGCACTTGATTGAATGTATGCCTGCGAGAGTGGAAGCTGTCATCAAGGCTAAGGGTAGGCCAACACCAAATTGAATTCCAGGATTACTGATGGAGGGAGCCATGAACTTGTAAGTCATTTTCAGCTAGGTGTCCAGATCCTTTAGATCACATAGTGTTTGTAATCTGGTGGTAAGATATTCAATAAGCTCCCATATAATGTAAAGCAAGAAAAACTGGAATACATACCACTTCAAAAGAAAATTAAAAACATGTATTATTAGGTGCTCTGTCAACAAATTATCTAACTACCTAAATTCACAGATTGAAAAGTTTTGTTAGCTACGTGGCAAGCATCAGTGATTGTTAAAAAACTGTATGACAAGTAATAATGTACTATAAATAAGACTCAGTATTATTAGATGTAAAACAGTATTTTCTTAAAAAATACCTTTGTATCAAGTAAATATTAAGCTATGAATAACAAATAAACAACAAGTATATAATGTTAAAACTTAGGAGACTACAGATTTTTCAAAAATAGCAATGTTCTTACGAATTTACCTGATTAAATTTAGGTGGAACAAGTGTGAATAGCATTAAGTAGTATAGTAATAGTATATTATTTATACTGTGCCAGTATGCTGATTAAATTTCTGTGCTGTCTTTGTCTCATATTAATGTACACCTTTATTAAACTGACTGGTGTTCATATTTAAAATGCTTTGCTGTATATTAGTTTTGAATATTTACATATTGCAGACATCATTGTAATTATGGTTCATTAAAACTTTCTATTCTTATCGAGCCATAAGAATATACATCAAATACTATGACACAGTGCAGGTATAGGTATCAAAGTGTTATGGATGCAGCATTTTGCTGAGTAGGGAAACCAACTGAACACATGTTGTAACCATGACAGTATCCTAACAAATGAGCCAGAACTGCTGTTGCCATGTGTTTGATCTTTCTTCCCTTTTTCTTCCACCCACAGAAATTGGAATATATATATATATATATATATATATATATATATATATATATATATATATATATATATATATATATATATATATATATATATATATAATATATTGCTTACTCCATGAGTGGACCAATTAATGAACATATCTATGATGTTTCAGCATCCTGCAATGTATACAGCCTGCATTGCAGCAATCAGAACATTGTAACTACCTGGCAGTATCACTGTTAAAGTCTCCACAAACAATGATTTTCCAATTAAGTTGGCATAACCTTATTAAAACTGTTCCTAGTTGCTTTATGAAGCTTAAGATACTTCCTGACAGTGATAACACAAAGGCACTATTTTGTTAATTTATGTGCAAAGTATTTTCCATACTTTTTACTAGACATGGTTTCACTGTGAAACACCTGGTAAACAAGGCTGCTTTCACTTCTTATGACACTCAGCAAAGTAATGTGAATTGGTGTTCATGCAGAATCCATCACAATATGTCTGATATGAACAAGCAGTCTGGTAGAGAGTTTTAGCAATGCTATACATAGCACATATTGATGTTCCCTTTGTCTCTATCTACAAAACTTTCAAGTCCAGGCACGTTAGGAACTCCAGTACCACCTCGTACAATGGCTACAGTAAGCCAGCCATTACCATGAGGAAACGTATCATTAATGTCAATGCTAAAATTAAGTCTACATCCACAGAAAACACATGGTCCATTATTACGAGTATACAATGACAATGCTGAAGGTGACATATACACAGATTTACCAAAGTCTTTATTTGCAAATTCTCCAATGTGATAGGTACGGTAGGCAATACCTTTACACCAAATAAAGACAGACTCGTTTAGAGATATTTTTCTCTTACTACGAGTATACAATGACAATGAAGAAGGAGACATATACACAGATTTACCAAAGTCTTTATTTGCAAGTTCACCAATGTGATATGTACGGTAGGCAATAATGTCTCTGTCTACAAAACTTTCAAGGCCACCGACAGAAGGAACTCCGGTACCACCTGGTACAATGGCTGCCGTCAGCCATCCATTGCCACGTTGCGTAAGCCAAGGTCAGCGTTGCCAGGCGGGGTCAAAGGTCAACTGATAAGAACTTTAACATGGAACATGCTGTTGCCTCCTTGAGCCCCCGGTTCGTGATGTACCCTTGTCCGGTTCTCAGCTACGCTACAGATCACTTTATTTATGGAAATACAAAGTACAGTCTCCAACAAACTTTACATATTCACATACTCCTTTACCTTTAACCTAAATGAACACAGATTCATTTACAGATATTTTTCTCTTATTACGAGTATACAAAGACAATGCAGAAGGTGACATATACACAGATTTACCAAAGTCTTTACTTGCAAGTTCTCCAATGTGATAGGTACGGTAGGCAATAATGTCTCTGTCTACAAAACTTTCAAGGCCAGGCACGTTTGGCATACCACTACCTCCATGTACAATAGCTACAGTGAGCGAACCATTACCATGTGTAAATGTATCATTAATGTCAATACTAAAATTAAGTCTACATCCACAAAAAACACATGGTCCATCAACAAGTGCAGTAGCAGCAGTATTCTTCACTGTATTCTTCTTCTTGTCTGCAGCAGATGTAGAGAATTGAATGTTCTCAATTGTTTTGTAAATTGTCTGCTTAGAACGATGACGTAGTCTTCTGTAAGGCATCGTGGCGGCGTTCAATGCAGTTGTGTTTTCTGTGGATGTAGACTTAATTTTAGCATTGACATTAATGATACGTTTCCTCATGGTAATGGTTGGCTTACTGTAGCCATTGTACGAGGTGGTACTGGAGTATAGACATTAATGATACATTTACACATGGTAATGGTTGGCTCACTGTAGCTATTGTACGTGGAGGTAGTGGTACGCCAAACATGCCTGGCCTTGAAAGTTTTGTAGACAGATACATTATTGCCTACCGTACCTATCACATTGGAGAACTTGCAAATAAAGACTGTGGTAAATCTGTTAATATGTCACCTTCTGCATTGTCTTGTATACTCGTAATAAGAGAAAAATATCTGTAAATGAATCTGTGTTCATTTCGGTTAAAGGTAAAGGAAAATGTGATCATGTAAAATTTGTTGGTGACTGTACTTTGTATTTCCATAAATAAAGTGATCTGTAGCGTAGCTGAGAACCGGACAAGGGTAAATCATGAACCGGGGGCTCAAGGAGGCAACAGCATGTTCCATGTTAAAGTTCTTATCGCTTGACCTTTGACCCCGCCATTGCCGACTACAGGGTTATGCAACGTGGCGGCGCGCCAGCAGCGGACGGGAGTTTGTATAACTTTAACTGTTGCCCTAGTGGAACACATGGCCTATAGTGGTTGGGACACAGAAGTGTGTTTCTTAAAATTGTTTAGACACTGACTGATGCTCTACAAGTCATAAATTACAGCGTATCTGGTATTTTTCAAATCCATCCCATGTTCAGTATCTACCTCTCAGAAATTTTGCATTCATCCATGCATCATGTTTTGTAGACTCGATCAAGAAGGGCAGGAACCAGGGATGTGGAATGAATTGAGTTACATATTAATGTGACACAAGGACAACACAGAAATTTAATCTGTATACCAGTATTGGTTTGACCATAAACTATCATTATACTGCTTAATGTTATTCGCAATAATTCCATCTAAATTCTCAAAAGGATTTTTTTTTTTTTTTTTCAAATAAGAAAATTTTCAAGTTATGTGTTTTGCTAAATTGTGATATATTACCATTTGGTAACAATTCAGATGGTGTTTCCAGCTATTACAAATGTTGTAGTCATTATCAAACTAAACTGAATCTTGCTGTGGCCACAAGAGTGTGTGTGTGTGTGTGTGTGTGTGAGTGTCTGTGTGATTGTGTGTGTGAACATGTGTACTATTCCTGGAAAAAGAGCTGCTGCTCAAAAGCTAGTGTAAAAGCTGTTTTCTGTTATGTGTTACAGTGGTCCATACACAGACTCATTATAGATGAGTGGTTGCCTTTCTCTTATTTTATGTATTGCTCTGTCCAGGAATTCCCATTATTGTTATAAATTGAGTTTGATAAACATTGAAGATGGAGTATCCACAACACATTTTGAATGTTGTTATACTTGCTGTGTTAATTTACTATCCAAATATGAAATATTTAAATTGAATCGAAGAATGGAATTTCAAAATTCACTTGATTTACAAAACTACTGATGCTAGAATTGTGTTTGAATTTCTGCACCATTAAAATAGTACACTACACTTGAAAAGTAATTGCCCGCAAAAAACAAACTTTAAAACATAAAAACTCAGAAATTAAAGAATGAAAATGGTTCAGATGTGACAGAATACAGATGGGTTTTTATCTACTGTTCTTTTTGTATCATTGTACTGCATAATAGTGTCATTTATGGTGAAACGTCATATTACATTTTATTAGAGAGATCCCGCTGGTTGAATAAACAAAATCTTCAACCAAATCATACAGACAGCATCTTTATGTATGACAATAAACCCACTTTATATAGAAATTACAGAGAGGAAATTTAGAACCTGGAACAGACAACTAAGCTGTTTAAACACAAACCACCACATCAAGATAACTGTATGTCAACATCCGGTTATTTGTGTATAGCATGGATTTGGTAGAGCTACAATCATGTCCTGCATGAAAGGCACACACTAATTTCCAGTCAAGATTTCAGGGTATGTTTGATTTGGTAAAATGACCAGGATTCAGTTATGCAGTACGTGGGTTCTATTCTTGAGTATTTTAGAAATATTTTGTGTGAACCTGAACTATGATGGATGTTGTCATCACAAAGGGATAGAATCATGGATGATAGCTTTCCATGCAGTGTGAGTCAGGAGGAAAGGTACATGCTTTGAGGGATGATAATATTGGTTCTTCTGAGCAAAAGACTCCGAATGAAAATATGTCCTTTTCTTAACTGTACCTGACATACAGCTGTTTGAAAAACATGGGCATCAGTTGCATGTCCTTCCTCACTGGCACAAACATGCAATGATACATTTGGATACATAGTGTTGTCTTTACCGGTTATTTCAAAGCACATTGCGTGGTATTATTAATGACCAACTCATCAGTCCAGTTGTTTTACATAACCATCTTAATCAAGTACGATATCTTGGTTTCCTTCAAAATGTTTTAACAGAATACTTGGAGGGTATTCCTTTGACAATACAATATCATATTATTTTAAGCACATATTCTGTGCAGCCAGTGACACAGCACCTCACTGAAACATATCCTTGGCACTGAATTGGTCACAGTGCAGTTTTAGTTTACTTTCAGTCATGTCATGTTCCGTAGATTATTTTCCTGATTATTTTATCGATATGCTGTGGAACAAGTCAGATTACAAGATATATATACACACATGAATAGTGCTAATATTAATATTACTGAAAATTTTAGTTCTACACATGCAACTACATTTAGAGGTACATTTCTTTATTATTTTTTTTTTATTTTTTTTTTACCATTTCTGAAACAGAAACTCATCCATGGAGTAGAAGGAGTTGTCCAAAAGAAATGATATTAAGCTAGATTTAAAACTTGATCTGCTACCTGCCAAACACTTTATGTCGTTGGGCAAATGATCAGAGATTTTTGTTGCTGAATAATGTACTCCTTTTTTAGCAACTGACAGCTTCAATAACAGATAGGAAAGGTCATTTTTCCCTCTAGTGTTGTACGTATTAACATCACTGTTCTTCGCAATTTGAGATGGATTATTTGTAATGAATTTCATTAGCAAATATATGTACTCTGATGGTGCAGTTAAAATACCTAACTCCTTGAAAAGGTGCCTACATGACATCCTCGGAAGAACACCACTAATTATTCTCACAGCTCTCTTTTGTGCAATCAATACTTTATGTCTATATGGTGAGTTACCCCAGAAAACTATTCCATAAGACATTACTGAGTGGAAATATGCAAAGTATGTTAGGAGTCTGATCTGTTTATTACCAAGACTAGCGATTATACGAAGAGTGAAAGAAGCTGAACTTAGTTGTTTGAGAAGCTCAGTAGTATGCTTCTTCCAATTCAATTTTTCATCAATGTAAACATCCAAAAATTTGGAGAAATCTACCCTGTTAACGGAGCCCTGTTCATATCCTACATCAATTGTTGGTATGACTCTATTCGCTATACAGAACTGGATATAGCGAGTTTTTTCAAAATTAAGGGAGAGTCCATTTTCTGAGAACCACTTAATAATTCTTTGAAAGACATCCTTAACAATATCTTCAGCTGTTTTCTGGAATGGGATTTATTATAACTCTCGTGTCATCTGCAAAAAGTACTAGTTCCACTTGCTGAACGTTAAGTGGGAAGTCATTCACATGAATAAGGAACAGCAGAGGACTTAAAATTGAACCCTGTGGGTCTCTCTTTGTGATTACTCCCCATCCACTTGAATTTACCACCCTCTCAACATTATTTGTGCTATTCAGCACAATTTTTTGCTTTCTGTTCATTTAGTATGATTCAAACCAGCTGTGTGTATAGCCTTCAGTTCCATAAAACCTGAATTTTTCTAAGAGTGTGACATGATCCACACAGTCAAATGCCTCTGAGAGATCACAAAAAATGCCAACTGGCGATAATTTGTTATTTAGGGCTTGTACTATTTGATGGGTAAATGTGTAGATAGCATTCTCAGTCGATTAACCCTTCCGGAATCCTAACTGTGATATGCTGAGTAAATTATTTTCACTTAAATGTGAGACTATTCTTGAATACATAACTTTTTCGAATATTTTAGAAAATGAAGTCAGCAGTAAGTTTGGTCTATAATTATTTAAGTCACTCTTGTCCCCTTTCTTATGAAGATGTTTGACAATTGCATGTTTCAATCTGTCTGGAAAAATTCCCTGTGCCAGCGAACCATTACCTATATTGCTAAGGACTCCACTTATTAAATTAGAACAACACTTCAATTTCTGTTAGAGACTCCATCAACTCCACACAAGCTCTTGTTTTTCAGTATATTTATAATTCCCATAATTTCAGTGGGAAATGTTGTGCTATTTCTAAAGGCCTAAAGTCGTGCAGAATGACATTCTTAAGATATTTCTTTTGCTTCTTCAACTGAACCCTTTAACCCTATTGTTTCTGCTACATTCAGAAAGTGATTGTTAAAAATACTTCCAACTTGTGAATTATCACTCACAGCATCATCATTTAGCTTTATTGCTATGGTATGCTGTGCACTGTCAGGCTGCCCCGTCTCCCATTTGACAATATTCCATATAGTTTTAATCCTGTTATCCACATTATTAATTTCTGTCAGAACACGTAAGCTTCTCGACTCCTTAATGAATTTCCTTAAAATACTACAGTATCTTTTGTAGTAAGCAAGTAATGTTGGTTCCTGACTTATTCTGGCCTGTCCATATATTTCCCTCTTCCTCTTACACGATATTCTAATTCCCTTAGTGATCCATGGCTTACTTGACTTTGTAATGGCTTTTTTGGATAACATTTCAGGAAGGCAACTCTCAAATATTAAGACAAATTTACGGTGGAATAAATTGAATTTGGCATCAGCATCATTTTCTGTGTTTACTTCATCCCATTCTACCTCGTCTAGGCTGCACTTAAAGCTCTGTATCCTGTTCGCATTAATAAGCCTCCCTGCCTTGTATGAACTTACCTGAATGCTGGAATGTGTTGTATGTGTTGTTTCCATTAACTGTGCATCATGATCAGATAGCCCATTAACAACTGGGTACACGTTAATTGTTTCTGCCTGAGCACTGTCTATGAAAATGATATCGATAAGTGACCTACTATCCTGCTGCAAATGATTTGGAAAATTTACAACAGATACTAGATTGAAACAACCAAACAAAGATTCTAGCTAATTTTTCCTATCCGTATATTTTAAGAAATCTACATTAAAATCACCACAAACCACTGACTGCTTCTTTTTCTCTGACAGGTAGTTCAATAATGCCTCAAGGTTTTTCATGAATAGCTGAAAGTTGCCTTGAGGGTATCTGTAGATAGTTATAATTACTATAGAAGTATATTGCAGTAGCAACTCACATGCACATGCCTAAAAGATCTGATCTACACAAAAACTATTTGTTTCACTATTTTTGACACTGTGTCCAGTTTTTATATAAGTAGCAACTCCTCCTTTTTCCATGATGACTCTACATGAATAAGATGCTAATCTGTAATCTCTTAAATTTAACTTCTCCATCACTGCGGTTACATGGTGTTCAGAGAGACACAAAACATCTGTACCTTCAGAATTTACCCTATTTTCTAGGCATACAAGAAGCTCATCTATTTTATTTTTTGGTCCTCTAATGTTCTGATGAAAGATACAAATTTTATTTCTTGGCCACCAAGGTCACTCAATCTTACTCTGTCAGATTACTATTCATGGCCTTGGCTTAAGAGCAAAGTGTACAAGCACAAAGTGGCCCTAAAGGAAAAACTTCTTGTTCATATTTTACATGCATGTGCTCAAGTAAAGGACCATATGAATGAGTTCAGATCAGCAATAGAGTACCTGTCTATAAGAGCTGTTAACTGCACTACAGTTGACGGTATGGTGGACTTTTTGGAACATTTTTTGTGTGTAAATGTACACAATTAGATAAAAAAATTAGATCATTTGCTTTGGTCCTGTTCGCCAAAGAACAGGAAATATGTTCGTATGATGTTTTCTGTTCAGAGCCACTATTGCCTCTCAAAGCATATACCTTTCCTCCTGATCCATGATGTATAAAAGGATTTAGAAGTCTGTCAATAGAATTATGCATGAGATATGGAAGAAACGAATAATAGAGAAGGAAAGTTGCTACTCACCATATAGCGGAGATGCTGAGTCGTGATAGGCACAACAAAATGATTCACACAGGCAGTGTGGTTTCAGTTATCTGAGACTGCCGCCCACCCATGAACCATGGACCTTGCCGTTGGTAGGGAGGCTTGCATGCCTCAGCGATACAGATGGCCGTACCGTAGGCGCAACCACAATGGAGGGGTATCTGTTGAGAGGCCAGACAAACGTGTGGTTCCTGAAGGGGGGCAGCAGCCTTTTCAGTAGTTGCAGGGGCAACACAGCTTTTTCAGTAGTTGCAGGGGCAACAGTCTAGATGATTGACTGATCTGGCCTTGTAACACTAACCAAAACGATCTTGCTGTTGTGGTACTGCAAACGGCTGAAAGCAAGGGGAAACTACAGCCGTAATTTTTCCCGAGGGCATGCAGCTTTACTGTATGATTAAATGATGATGGCATCCTCTTGGGTAAAATATTCCGGAGGTAAAATAGTCCCCCATTCGGATCTCCGGGCGGGGACTACTCAACAGGATGTCGTTATCAGGAGAAAGAAAACTGGCGTTCTACGGATCGGAGTGTGGAATGTCAGATCCCTTAATCGGGCAGGTAGATTAGAAAATTTAAAAAGGGAAATGGATAGGTTAAAGTTAGATATAGTGGGAATTAGTGAAGTTCAGTGGCAGGAGGAACAAGACCTTTGGTCAGGTGAATACAGGGTTATAAATACAAAATCAAATACGGGTAATGCAGGAGTAGGTTTAATAATGAATTAAAAAAATAGGAGTGCGGGTAAGCTACTACAAACAGCATAGTGAACGCATTATTGTAGCCAAGATAGACACGATGCCCACACCGACTACAGTAGTGCAAGTTTATATGCCAACTTACTCTGCAGATGATGAAGAAACTGATGAAATGTATGATGAGATAAAAGAAATTATTCAGGTAGTGAAGGGAGATGAAAATTTAATAGTCATGGCTGACTGGAATTTGAGAGTAGGAAAAGGGAGAGAAGGAAACACAGTAATTGAATACGGATTGGGGGTAAGAAATGAAAGAGGAAGCCGTCTGGTAGCATTTTGCACAGAGCATAAATTAATCATAGCTAACACTTGGTTCAAGAATCATGAAAGAAGGTTGTATAAATGGAAGAACCCTGGAGATACTAAAAGGTATCAGATAGATTGTATAATGGTACGACAGAGATTTAGGAACCAGGATTTAAATTGTAAGACATTTCCAGGGGCAGATGTGGACTCTGACCACAATCTATTGGTTATGAACTGTAGATTAAAACTGAAGAAACTGCAAAAAGGTGGGAATTTAAGGAGATGGGACCTGGATAAACTGAAAGATCCAGAGGTTGTACAGAGTTTCAAGAAGAGCATAAGGGAACAATTGACAGGAATTGGGGAAAGAAATACAGTAGAAGAAGAATGGGTAGCTTTGAGGGATGAAGTAGTGAAGGCAGCAGAGGATAAAGTAGGTAAAAAGACGAGGGCTAATAGAAATCCTTGGGTAACAGAAGAAATATTGAATTTAATTGATGAAAGAAGAAAATATAAAAATGCAGTAAATGAAGCAGGCAAAAAGGAATACAAACTTCTCAAAAATGAGATCGACAGGAAATGCAAAATGGCTAAGCAGGGATGGCTAAAGGACAAATGTAAGGATGTAGAGGCTTGTCTCACCCGGGGTAAGATAGATACTGCCTACAGGAAAATTAAAGAGACCTTTGGAGAAAAGAGAACCACTTGTATGAATAACAAGAGCTCAGATGGAAACCCAGTTCTAAGCAAAGAAGGGAAAGCAGAAAGGTGGAAGGAGTATATAGAAGGTCTATACAAGGGAAATGTACTTGAGGACAATATTATGGAAATGGAAGAGGATGTAGATGAAGATGAAATGGGAGATCTGAGTTGAAACAAGGCCCTGGGAGTAGACAACATTCCATTAGAACTACTGACAGCCTTGGGAGAACAAGTCCTGACAAAATTCTACCATCTGGTGAGCAAGATATATGAGACAGGCAAAATACCCACAAACTTCAAGAAGAATATAATAATTCCAATCCCAAAGGAAGCAGGTGTTGACAGATGTGAAAATTACCGAACTATCAGTTTAATAAGTCACGGCTGCAAAATACTAACGCAAATTCTTTACAGACGAATGGAGAAACTAGTAGAAGCCGACCTTGGGGAAGACCAGTTTGGATTCCGTACAAATATTGGAACATGTGAGGCAATACTGACCCTACGACTTGTCTTAGAAGCTAGATTAAGGAAAGGCAAACCTATGTTTCTAGCATTTGTAGACTTAGAGAAAGCTTTTGACAATGTTGACTGGAATACTCTCTTAGAAATTCTGAAGATGGCAGGGGTAAAATACAGGGAGCGAAAGGCTATTTACAATTTGTACAGAAACCAAATGGCAGTTATAAGAGTCGAGGGGCATGAAAGTGAAGCAGTGGTTGGGAAGGGAGTGAGACAGGGTTGTAGCCTCTCCCCGATGTTATTCAATCTGTATAATGAGCAAGCAGTAAAGGGAACAAAAGAAAAATTCGGAGTAGGTATTAAAATCCATGGAGAAGAAATAAAAACTTTGAGGTTCGCCAATGACATTGTAATTCTGTCAGAGACATAAAGGACTTGGAAGAGCAGTTGAACGGAATGGACAGTGTCTTGAAAGGAGGATATAAGATGAACATCAACAAAAGCAAAACAAGGATCGTGGAATGTAGTCAAATTAAATCAGGTGATGCTGAGGGAATTAGATTAGGAAATGAGACACTTAAAGTAATAAAGGAGTTTTGCTATTTGGGGAGCAAAGTAACTGATGATGGTTGAAGTAGAGAGGATATAAAATTTGGACTGGCAATGGCAAGGAAAACGTTTCTGAATAAGAGAAATTTGTTAACATCGAGTATAGATTTTTAAGTGTCAGGAAGTCGTTTCTGAAAGCATTTGTATGGAATGTAGCCATGCATGGAAGTGAAACATGGACGATAAATATTTTGGACAAGAAGAGAATAGAAGCTTTCGGAATGTGGTGCTACAGAAGAATGCTGAAGATTAGATGGGTAGATCACGTAACTAATGAGGAGGCATTGAATAGAATAGGGGAGAAGAGGAGTTTGTGACACAACTTGGCAAGAAAAAGGGACCGGTTGGTAGGGCATGTTCTGAGGCATCAAGGGATCACAAATTTAGCATAGATGGAGACCAAGAGATGAATACACTAAGCAGATTCAGAAGGATGTAGGTTGCAGTAGGTACTGGGAGATGAAGAAGCTTGCACAGGATATAGTAGCATGAAGAGCTGCATCAAACCAGTCTCAGGACTGAAGACCACAACAACAACGTCACTGCAGACGTGTGAGCAAGTTGCGTTTGCATGGTGTGTGTGTGTGTGTGTGTGTTGTGTGTGTGTGTGTGTGTGTGTGTGTGTGTGTGTGTGTGTGTGTGTGTGTGTGTGTGTGTGTGTCTATTGCTGACAAAGGTCTTAATGGCTGAAAGCTATAATTGTGTGTATCTTTTTGTTGTGCCTATCGCAACTCAGCATCTCCGCTATATGGTGAGTAGCAACTTTCCTTCTCTAGCGTTGCTACATTCCATCCTGGATTTTCCATTGTTTGATATATGGAAGAAACTACTTCTCACTCAGGTAAACAGACTAAAAACCTACTGTTGAGAAAAATGGTCAACTTTCCCCTTTTTCTCCATGAGTAGTGTGGACACTTCCCCAGTTGGATGCCATGTTGGCATTAGTGGTTCACAGGTGAAACTATCAAATCAAAAGAAAGAATAGTGAAATAAGCCAAAACATATTGTTTAAACAATAATATTGCAAAAAAGTATTATACCACCTAGCAGCAGGCACTAGCTGGTGAACATTAACTTTTAGAAATTTCTATACTCTCCTGCCTTTTCTAGCAGACGCGTTGTTGTCATATTGCACCAATAATGTTAGTTAGTAGCATGTGCATGAGAGAGGCAGTGGGGGTAAATCAGTCATGTGAACACCTATGGAAAGAGTTGAGAGACATGAATATGTGAAATTAAGACAAAAAATGTTAAACAGCACATCAAGAGGAGTATGTAAATCAAATAGGAAATTCGAATCATCCATAGCTTTTTCAGAATGAATGATTTTTGAAAATTGTCAGTTTCATCAAAGTAAATAAGTGTGATGCAGTTATATGTGTTTGTATTGCTGGAAGTTAAATAAACTATATTAAAGGATGTTATCTTTTATTCCAGAAGTACCTTACCACCTTTTATGATTAATTTTTTTGGTAAATGACAACAGTCACATCAAGCACAGTTACATGCATTTTAATTTTCATTGCAGGCATGACTGTTGTAAGTCTCTCACTCAAAGCTCTGATTGCAACAGAATGAGGAGGATTTCATAAAATTACTTTGGGCAGAAAGTGGCTGTAGGTAATGGATTAGATGACATTAAGAAACAAGGGAAAGAAAGCCATTAAAGTCATTGATGTGGGATTATGGGGATATATTTAAAATATATCTGGTATCGTGAAAATTTTTGAGTGTATATTAAAATTAAAACCACATAAACCATTCTACATTATTCTGTGCAGTTTACCGGTTGCAAAGAGACTTGCTGTTGAAAAGGAGTTACAGGAATTCAAAAGTTTTGTCATTAGTGAGAAAACTAGTAGTGTATACAACAACCTGTCTTTGTAGATGCTAAGCACAATGGTGGAGTTAGACCAGTATTGGACTTCAGACACTTAAATAAATGTATTTAATAAGAGAGTGATCATCCTGAAAACATTGATGTGTTGCTCCATAAGTTTCCTTGTGTAAAACCAATGACTATCTTGGATTTGACTGCAGGATTTACCAATATCATTAGCCCCTGAATCAATCAATCAAGAAAATATACCTCTTTCTTGTTCAATGGGAAGTGATATCAATACAAAGTTGTTCCATTTGGGTTGACTGTATCATTAACTGAATTTATAATATCCTTATATTGTGTGCTGGGGCAAGAGTTGAGGTCTAAGTAAGTAATCTATGTGCATGATATTCTTGCATGCAGTCAGAACTGGAAAAGTTATTACTGACTGATAAGACAGATTTCTAATAAACATAAGGAGGCCAGTTGGAGAACTGAAAATCTGGAGAAACAGAGTACAATTTTTTAGGATACTGTATTTTTGAGAAGGGAACTCTATCTGGCCCAGATAAATGGAAAGCTATTCTGTAATTCTCTGCAAAGAGCAGAGAACAGTTTAAATCCTTCTTAGGGCTAAGCAGATTTTGTTATAGGTACATCAGTGGGCTATGTACAAATTCTCTGTGTTTAAGTAACCTCATGAGAAAAAATGCCATTTGGTCCCAACTGTCAAGAGGCTTTTGACACAGTGAAACAAGCCTTATGTAAATGTAATATCTTGTCTGCACTGATCTTTGTATTGCCTTTTTGTTGGTGCTGCGACTGCAGTGATTGTGGATTGTGAGCATATGTATTTCAATTAAGTGTAGAAGAGGGGAAAACAAAACATTACACCATTGCATTTGCTAGCAGAATCTTACTAAAACATGAGGAGAGATGCACAGTGGGAAATGGAGGTGGTGTATTTGTTGCAGTAGACAAGAAACTCAGACCATCAAGAGAGAAACTGAAGCTGTATGTGAGATTGTTTGAACTAGACTCAGTATCAGTGATGGGTATAAAATGATAACTGGATCCTTCTTTCACCCACCAGACTCATCTCCTGATGTAACCAAAAACTTTAGAGAAAACCTCAGTTAAGTTGTACATGAGTTTCCCAATCATACTGTAATCGTCAGTTAATTGGGAAAATTGCAGCTTTGTTAATAGTGTGCATGATAAGACATCCTGTAAAACTTTACTAGATGCCTTCTCTGAAAACTACCTATAACAGATAGTTAAGAACCCCACTTATATGGAAATATATTGCCTCTAATGGCAACAAATAGACCTGACCTCTTTGAGGATGTCCACATCAAAACTGGTATCAGTGACAATGATGTAGTTGTGGCAACAATGATTATGAAAGTACAAAGAACAACTAAAACAAGCAGAAAGATATATATATTCAGCAAACTAGATAAAAAATTAATACTGTCATATATCAGTGAGGAACTTGAAACTTTCAGCACAGGTCAGGAACATGTAGAGGAACTCTGGCTGAAGTTTAAAAGAAAAGTTGACCATGTACTGGATAGGTATGTACCCAGTAGAACAGATCATAATGGGAGGGTACCTCCATGGTATACAATCACTATAAAGAAGCTTCTAAAGAAACAGAGAGTACTGAATAATAGTTGTAAAACAAAATATAGGGCTATAGGTGGAGCTTTACTGAATGAAGTGCATTTGGGTGTCAAGACAGCAGTGCATGATGCCTTCAATGACTACTGTAGCAGACTATTGTCAAATGACATTTCACAAAATCCAAATAAATTCTGGTCATATATAGATGCTGTCAGAGGCTCCAAAGGTAGTGTCCAGTCCCTAGCGTATGAGACAGAAACTGAAATTGACGGTAGCAAAGCAAAAGCTGAAATGCTAAACTTCATTTTAAGATGTTTATTCACAAAAGAAAATTCAGAAGAACTGCCCCAATCTAATCCTTGTACCACTGAAAAAATGAATGAAATAAACATTAGTGTCAGTGGTGTTGAGAAACACCTGAAATTGTTAAAATTGAACAAATCTTCAGCCCCTCATGGAATATCTGTTAGATTCTATACTGAATTTGTGGCTGAATTAGACTCTCTTCTAACTACAATCTATCATAGATCTCTCAAACAAAAAAACTGTGCCCAGTTCCTAGAAAAAGGCAAGGCCACACCCATATACAAAAAGGGAGTAAAAGTAATCCGCAAACCTATTATCCAATATCTTTGACATCAATTTCTTGTAGAATCTTAGAACATATACTCACCTTAAACATAATGAGGTATCTCGAACAGAATGACCTCCTCAATGCCAGCCAACATGGACTTCGAAAACATTGATCATATGAAACCCAACTTATGCTTTTCTCACATGACATAGTGAAAGCTCTGGATCAAGGCAACCAGGTAGATGCGGTGTTTCTTCATTTCTGAATAGCATGTGACTCCGTATCATACCTACACTTATTGTCAAAAGTATGATCACATGGGGTATCAAGTGAAAGTTGTGACTGGACTGAGGACTTTTTGGTAGGGAGGAGACAGCATGTTACCTTGGATGGAGAGTCATTGCCTGATGTAGATGTACCTTTGGGCGTGCCCCAGGAAAGTGAATTGGGGCCCTTGCTGTTCGTGTCATATATTAATGACCTTGCAGACAATATTAATAGTACAATCAGGTTTAATGAAGTGCTATATGAGAGAAGCTGCATAAATATTCAGTCAGATCCTTACCACATTTAAACATCATTCAGAAATTGACAATTTGCCCTAAATGTTCAGAAATGTAAAATTTTGCACTTCAAAAAATTAAAAAATGTAGTGTCCTATGATTATAATATCAATGAGTCACTGTTGGAGTTGGCCAACTCACATAAATACCTGGGTGTAACTTTGTTGGAATATGAAATGGAATGACCATAGCAGTTCAGTTGTAGGTAAAGCAGGTGGTAGCCTTCAGTCCATTAGTTGAATACTGGGGAGGTGCAAACAGACTGCAGAAGAGAAAGCAAAAAAATCTGTCATGCAACCCATCATAGAATATTGCTCAAGTGTGTGAGACTATACCAGGACTTACGGCTAGCAGGGGATATTGAATGTACACAGAGAAAGACAGAATGAATGGTAACAGGTTCGTTTAACCTGTGAGAGAGTGTCACAGAGATACTGAAGGACCTGAACTGGCAGACTCTTGAAGACAGATGTAAACTATCCCAAGAAAGTCTACTAACAGAGTTTCAAGAACTAGCTTCAAATGATTACTCTAAGGATATAAGGTTAGAATAATTATTGCACATACAGAGGCATTCAAACAATCATTCTTCTTGCACTCCGTATATGAATGGAACAAGAAGAATCCTAACAACTGGTACAATGGTACATACCCTCTGCCATGCACCTCTAGGCGGTTTGCAGAGTATAGATGTAGGTGCAGATGTAGAATTGGTTGACTAGGTATGCTATGTCCCATCAACAGTTTGACTGTGAAGTAAAATTGTGTAAAAGCTTCTATAAACAAGGTATATGTTGCACTCAAATGATCACAAGTGAAAGCAAATTAGAATCTACTTGGAATTAAAGATGAAAATGAATTGAAGCTTGTGTATATGAAAGAGGCAAAGGACAAGAAAACTATTAAAACTGTGTGCACTGATATCAGACGGAACCAACACCATGATAACAACTGGAAGTTCATAAAAAGCCTATTAGGAAAGAAAGGGGAAAACAAAGTAGATACATTTTACAAAGTTCATAAAGGTGTACTATTTGGAAGAATGAATCCAGATTCTGAATGTTAGATGCCATTCTGGCCAGAGCAATTTAGAAGAAAACTTATAAATTACACACATGAAAGTTATGATCATTTTGGTGTGTGAAAGTATTTGTAAAAGTTTCAGGATAATGCTTACTTTTATAGCATGGCAAAGAAAATAAGGAAGTGAATTTCAAGTTGTTATAAATGTCAAAGAGTACAAATGAGTGACTTAACTTGTCAGGAACAAATGTAAAATATAGGGTGGTCAGAAACAGTCAGAAAACTCATAAGGGTGCCACAGGGTATGTTGCACTCAGAAATAATTTTCAAAAGTAAAATTCAGTACATTTTATCATTTCCAATTTAATTAGCATCAAAGTTAGCCAACCATGTTGTTTTATACACAAAAGCTAGCAACCAGTCAGTGATGGTGTTGCCAAACATGTTCGTCATTGGTTTCCTCAAACTGGAAAAGAACAATGTAGAATGGAACATTAGAGAGTAGCAAGGATTGTACGTGAATCAATGGCTCTTCAGTCTCATGTCCTACTGGCACCATCTACTCCTCAAGAACAACTGACACTTTATTGTATAAGCTTTCATAATGGATGTGGAGACCAAGAGAAATGAATCAAAAAACAAGCCAATTTTACTCTTAATTTGCATTAGTTTATGCATTTAAACAGTTGTTGATGTTCAGTTCCAGGGTACCTGAAACTGGCAATTTGTATTTTTAAATGAATGCTTCTGGTGTACATTTTCAGGAACAGGTGCAATCTCTACAAATTCCCTATCAACAAGATGTACCATATTATTTTTGAAAATCAGTAATTGTAAACCACATTTGCACATGCTAAAATGTAATAATGCACAGATAACTGTGGTTTTATGAGTTACCATGTGTTCAAATGATTATTACTGGTGCCTATTAAAATATTCCTTTTTTAGAACTGATAAATTCAAACTAGGTGAGCAAATGTTATGTTTGGGAGCTAGCAACTTAACGTAGGTTTTGAGAATGTTCACAAATTTAACTTGTTTTTTTTAGATAAAGGTGCCTAATTTACCAAACTTAGAACAAAAATGGTATGTTTCATTTTGCTCTATGAATCCAGAAGAACAATATTTTCTGATTTTTTAATGTATTTTGGTTGAGTAAATCATTTTCATGATTTTACATAAAAAAGAGAGAATTTATACTTAAGCATGGTTTCCCTGAGAAGTGGAAATAATACTACAAAGGTTTAAGTAGCAAAAGAGATCGTTATGATTCATTAACGTTCTATAAATTTTTGTGAAAGAGGTTTCTTGCCTTAACCTTTGTTTAATTTTGATTTTTGAGAGGTGGTGGTTTTGGGAAAAGTGTACCACAGACACATACATATATTTTAACAGCTACAGTGTCTACAGCATTCAATAATTGCTTGTGATTTCACCTGACAAAATTCTATAATGTGTAACTTTTTGGACATAACTGTACAAAATTAATAAACTTCTTACTTATTCAGTACCCATAAATGTAACAAATACAAGGAAAATTATGACAATTACAAGGCAATAAATCTGATGTTTTCTCAAGCTGTTAATGAACAACAAAATAATCAAGAATGAAAAGCAATAATGATTTTCATAACAGCAGCTCAAAGCATTCTCTTCCAACTCGATAGCATGCATTGCAAGTATTTCACAAGCTTTACAAAGTTGAAAACATCCCTGCTTTCCTCAAAGGCTAAAATTATCCTCGCAAAAAGCTCTTTGATTGTGCCTACTGGCATCACACAGTCAATTTTCCTCACATACCCCCACAGATAAGAATATAAAGGGGTAAGATCTGGCAAATAGTCTGGCCAGGAAACAGGCACGGCCTACATCTCAACAGGAAAGGGAAGGGGAAACTGGCTGGGGTAATAGCAGGAAATTTGAGGGGGGGGGAGGCACTGCCATGAATGGTAAAATACCAGTGGATACAGGTGTTGGAGCAACACCTTTTTTAGGATAGGTAACACAGAAAGATGTCAAGTTCTACGAGAGGTCAGGATTGAAACAAATCTTCAGTTTAGGAAAGAAATTAAACAGCACAATTCTAGCACATTGGATCACCAATCACAGCTGTCAATTATAAATTTTCACCAATCACCAGAAATTTTATCTCCACCAAGTTGTATCTCAGTCCTAGGTAATTGCATTGGTGAATTAAAGTCACCCAACCCAGTTGACATAATCTGCCTCTCTGAACACCATGTGACCACTGGTATAGGAACTAGGCCTAAGCACAATGAGAAACTCAGACAGGAAAGTACTGCAAATGTTAGAATAAGGAAAGGTTCTCATAAAAGTATAATTAAAAATAATGTAAGTATATTTCATCAAAATATTGGGAGTTTAAAGAATAAAATAGATGAGCTTCTGGTTTGTTTAGAAGATTTAGAAGCTGAGGATGAAATAGATATACTACGCCGGTCTGAGCATCACATTGTTACTGATATGGATAAGGCAAATGTAAGTGGATATAAGCTCTCTGCACATGTAATGAGAGAAAATATGGAGAAAGGAGGAGTTGCCATATATGTCAAAAGTTATCATTGTGCAAAAAGTATAGAAACAAAAAAGTTTTGTGTAGAGAAACATATAGAAGCATGTGCCTGTGAGCTTAAATTAAATAAAGGCACATTTATAATTGTAACTGTATATAGGTCCCCATCAGGAAATTTTCATCTATTTCTGAAAAATTTGGACTCCTTGTTGTGCTATCTGTCAGACAGGCGAAAGCAAATTATTATTTGTGGGGACTTCAATGTAGATTCTCTGAAAGAGGGTAATAGGAAAAATGACCTTGAAGTATTACTCGGTTCTTTCAATTTGACACCCGTTATTGATTTTCCTACTCGGGTGGTAAAGGATAGCAGCTCACTGATAAATAACTTCTTTATAGACCAAGATAAGTTTAACCAGATAAATGCTCAGCCTGTTGAGAATGGTCTTTCTGATCATGGTGCACAGCTAGTTACAATATATGACATAGCTCCATTCAGCAATACTAAACTGTTCTCCAAAGTAGTACGTTCAGTCAATGATTTAACAATTGCAAATTTCAGGGAAAGCCTACAGCAGTTAGACTGGAAAGAGGTGTTCCATGAACCTGATGCCAATTCAAAATATAATTTATTTCAATACATTTTTGTAAATGCATTTGAAAATTGCTTCCCCAAGAAAATAGTTAAATATACTTGTAAGAAACCTTGTAACAAACCATGGCTTACTAAGGGTATAAAAATATCTTGTAATCAGAAAAGGGAAATGTATCTGACAGCAAGAAAGAGTAGTGACCCAGGAACTATCAAACATTATAAAAACTACTGTGTTATATTAAGAAGAGTTATTAAAAATCCAGAAGTATGTGTATCATGTGTGAAATCAGTAACTCTGATAATAAAATTAAAACAATTTGGAATATTATTACAAGAGAAACAGGTCAACCAAGAGCACAGGAAGACAGTATTACCATCAAATTGAATGAAAATTTTACGAACAAAAAGTCAGAAGTTGAAAATACACTCCTGGAAATGGAAAAAAGAACACATTGACACCGGTGTGTCAGACCCACCATACTTGCTCCGGACACTGCGAGAGGGCTGTACAAGCAATGATCACACGCACGGCACAGCGGACACACCAGGAACCGCGGTGTTGGCCGTCGAATGGCGCTAGCTGCGCAGCATTTGTGCACCGCCGCCGTCAGTGTCAGCCAGTTTGCCGTGGCATACGGAGCTCCATCGCAGTCTTTAACACTGGTAGCATGCCGCGACAGCGTGGACGTGAACCGTATGTGCAGTTGACGGACTTTGAGCGAGGGCGTATAGTGGGCATGCGGGAGGCCGGGTGGACGTACCGCCGAATTGCTCAACACGTGGGGCGTGAGGTCTCCACAGTACATCGATGTTGTCGCCAGTGGTCGGCGGAAGGTGCACATGCCTGTCGACCTGGGACCGGACCGCAGCGACGCACGGATGCACGCCAAGACCGTAGGATCCTACACAGTGCCGTAGGGGACCGCACCGCCACTTCCCAGCAAATTAGGGACACTGTTGCTCCTGGGGTATCGGCGAGGACCATTCGCAACCGTCTCCATGAAGCTGGGCTACGGTCCCGCAAACCGTTAGGCCGTCTTCTGCTCACGCCCCAACATCGTGCAGCCCGCCTCCAGTGGTGTCGCGACAGGCGTGAATGGAGGGACGAATGGAGACGTGTCGTCTTCAGCGATGAGAGTCGCTTCTGCCTTGGTGCCAATGATGGTCGTATGCGTGTTTGGCGCCGTGCAGGTGAGCGCCACAATCAGGACTGCATACGACCGAGGCACACAGGGCCAACACCCGGCATCATGGTGTGGGGATCGATCTCCTACACTGGCCGTACACCACTGGTGATCGTCGAGGGGACACTGAATAGTGCACGGTACATCCAAACCGTCATCGAACCCATTGTTCTACCATTCCTAGACCGGCAAGGGAACTTGCTGTTCCAACAGGACAATGCACGTCCGCATGTATCCCGTGCCACCCAACGTGCTCTAGAAGGTGTAAGTCAACTACCCTGGCCAGCAAGATCTCCGGATCTGTCCCCCATTGAGCATGTTTGGGACTGGATGAAGCGTCGTCTCACGCGGTCTGCACGTCCAGCACGAACGCTGGTCCAACTGAGGCGCCAGGTGGAAATGGCATGGCAAGCCGTTCCACAGGACTACATCCAGCATCTCTACGATCGTCTCCATGGGAGAATAGCAGCCTGCATTGCTGCGAAAGGTGGATATACACTGTACTAGTGCCGACATTGTGCATGCTCTGTTGCCTGTGTCTATGTGCCTGTGGTTCTGTCGGTGTGATCATGTGATGTATCTGACCCCAGGAATGTGTCAATAAAGTTTCCCCTTCCTGGGACAATGAATTCACGGTGTTCTTATTTCAGTTTCCAGGAGTGTATTTTTAATAATCATTTTCTAAATGTTGTGAATATAGTAGGATCCAGGTGTTCATTAGAAGATGCTAGGCTGTTAATGGAAGAGGCCATACCTATGCAATTTGATAAATTGAAATCTCACCCGCTTCTCCCTCTGAAATTAGGAAAATAATAAACTTGCTTAAAAGCAAAAACTCACATGGAATTGATGGCATTTCCAGCAAAATACTAAAAGCTTGTTCTCAACAGATAAGTAAGATTCTCAGCCACCTGTGTAATAGCTCTCTGGAACAGGGCATTTTCCCTGATAGACTGAAATATGCTATTGTTATATCTTTGCATAAAAAGGGGGATAGATTTGATGTCAACAATTACTGTCCAATCTCTCTTCTAACACCTTTATCCAAAATTTTTGAGAAAATAATGTATTCAAGAGTAGCTTCATATATCTGTAAAAATGAAGTACTAACAAAATGTCAGTTTGGTTTCCAGAAAGGTTTTTCAACAGAAAATGCCATATATGCTTTCTCCAATCAAATTTTGAATGATCTGAATAACCGAACGCCACCCATTGGGATTTTTTATGAACTCTCAAAGGCTTTTGATTGTGTAAATGATGAAATTCTGCTAGACAAGCTCAAGTATTGTGGCATGAGTGGGACAGTGCACAAATTGTTTAATTCGTACATAACTGGAAGAGCGTAGAAAGTTGAAATAAGCAGTTCTCATAATATGCAAAGATCAGCACATTCCTCAAACTGGAGAACTATCAAGAATGGGGTTCCACAAGGGTCAGTCTTGGGTCCTTTGTTGTTCTTAATATACACTCCTGGAAATTGAAATAAGAACACCGTGAATTCATTGTCCCAGGAAGGGGAAACTTTATTGACACATTCCTGGGGTCAGATACATCACATGATCACACTGACAGAACCACAGGCACATAGACACAGGCAACAGAGCATGCACAATGTCGGCACTAGTACAGTGTATATCCACCTTTCGCAGCAATGCAGGCTGCTATTCTCCCATGGAGACGATCGTAGAGATGCTGGATGTAGTCCTGTGGAATGGCTTGCCATGCCATTTCCACCTGGCGCCTCAGTTGGACCAGCGTTCGAGCTGGACGTGCAGACCGCGTGAGACGACGTTTCATCCAGTCCCAAACATGCTCAATGGGGGACAGATCCGGAGATCTTGCTGGCCAGGGTAGTTGACTTACACCTTCTAGAGCACATTGGGTGGGACGGGATACATGCGGACGTGGATTGTCCTGTTGGAACAGCAAGTTCCCTTGCCGGTCTAGGAATGGTAGAACGATGGGTTCGATGGCGGTTTGGATGTACCGTGCACTATTCAGTGTCCCCTCGACGATCACCAGTGGTGTACGGCCAGTGTAGGAGATCGCTCCCCACACCATGATGCCGGGTGTTGGCCCTGTGTGCCTCGGTCGTAAGCAGTCCTGATTGTGGCGCTCACCTGCACGGCGCCAAACACGCATATGACCATCATTGGCACCAAGGCAGAAGCTACTCTCATCGCTGAAGACGACACGTCTCCATTCGTCCCTCCATTCACGCCTGTCGCGACACCACTGGAGGCGGGCTGCACGATGTTGGGGCGTGAGCGGAAGACGGCCTAACGGTGTGCGGGACCGTAGCCCAGCTTCATGGAGACGGTTGCGAATGGTCCTCGCCGATACCCCAGGAGCAACAGTGTCCCTAATTTGCTGGGAAGTGGCGGTGCGGTCCCCTACGGCACTGCGTAGGATCCTACGGTCTTGGCGTGCATCCGTGCATCGCTGCGGTCCGGTCCCAGGTCGACGGGCACGTGCACCTTCCGCCGACCACTGGCGACAACATCGATGTACGGTGGAGACCTCACGCCCCACGTGTTGAGCAATTCGGCGGTACGTCCGCCCGGCCTCCCGCATGCCCACTATACGCCCTCGCTCATAGTCCGTCAACTGCACATATGGTTCACGTCCACGCTATCGCGGCATGCTACCAGTGTTAAAGACTGCGATGGAGCTCCGTATGCCACGGCAAACTGGCTGACACTGACGGCGGCGGTGCACAAATGCTGCGCAGCTAGCGCCATTCGACGGCCAACACCGCGGTTCCTGGTGTGTCTGCTGTGCCGTGCGTGTGATCATTGCTTGTACAGCCCTCTCGCAGTGTCCGGAGCAAGTATGGTGGGTCTGACACACCGGTGTCAATGTGTTCTTTTTTCCATTTCCAGGAGTGTATATTAATGACTTGCCATTCTATATTGATGAAGAGGCAAAGTTAGTTCTCTTTGCTGATGATACAAGTATAGTAATCACACCTGACAAACATGAATTAACTGATGAAATTGTCAATACTGGCTTTCAGAAAATTACTAAGTGGTTCCTTGTAAACGGACTCTCACTGAATTTTGATAAGACACAGTACATTCAGTTCCGTACAGTGAATGGTATGATGCCATTAATTAATATAGACCTTAATCAGAAGCATATAGCTAAGGTAGAATATTCCAAATTTTTAGGTGTGTCCATTGATGAGAGATTAAATTGGAAGAAACACATTGATGATCCGCTGAAAAGTTTGAGTTCAGCTACTTATGCAATAAGGGTCATTGCAAATTTTGGTGATAAACATCTTAGTAAATTAGCTTACTATGCCTATTTTCAATCATTGCGTTCATATGGCATCATATTTTGGGGTAATTCATCACTGAGGAATAAAGTATTTATTGCACAAAAGCGTGTAATCAGAATAATAGCTGGAGTCCACCCCTAGATCATCCTGCAGACATTTATTTAAGGATCTAGGGATATTCACAGTAGCTTCTCAGTAAATATACTCTCTTATGAAATTTGTTATTAACAACCAAACCCAATTCAAAAGTAATAGCAGTGTGCGTAACTACAATACTAGGAGAAAGGATGATCTCCACTATTCAAGATTAAATCTAACTTTGGCACAGAAAGGGGTGAATTATACTGCCACTAAAGTCTTTGGTCACTTACCAAATAGTATCAAAAGTCTGACAGATAACCAACAAGTATTTAAGAAGAAATTAAAAGAATTTCTGAATGAAAACTCCTTCTACTCCATAGAGGAATTTTTAGATATAAATTAAGAAAAAAAAGAAAAAAAAAACAAACAAACAAAATTATAAAAAAATAAAAATTAAAAAATTAAAAAATAAAAAAGACACAAAAAATAAAAAGGTTGCTATATTAACTTAAGTATGTTGTTAAATTAACTTAATTATGTCATGTATTGGAAAATTTGACTCGTTCCACATCATTACGAAATATCGTATTCATGATCCATGGAACTAGTATTAATCTAATCTAATCTAATCTGTACCACATCAGCCACTCAACTTCTGCTGATACAATGGCTCTAAATGCTCACACACCACAAAAGTGAAATGCAGCAATGCGTTGTCATCTTGGAATCACGTTATTTGACACACCACCAGAGGAACTTCTTTTAAATACAGTGAAGGAATGCTTACATGGAACACTAGATATATCTGTCCATTTAAATGAGGAGGAAGTAGGATGGGACCCAACAACCAAACACCTACAATACCTGTCTAAATGTTAATGCAATACTTATAGTGATAGGAATCAACATAAGGGCCATGAGTATTTTCATTCTTTCAAAACAAGCTGTTTTGAGAGCTGAAAGGGCCTTATTTGGTGAAAAATTTACATCACAATCCTTTCAAAATCTGAATTTTCAATGCACTGATTTACGTATGACAAGGAATATTGATTTTGAGAAGGATAGCCCTCTTCCATCACATCTTGCACTTTCTGTAGATGGTACAGAAATAAGCTTTTGTTGTGTAGGATGTCCAGTATTACAGTATGCAAAACCTATAGTGACAAACAGGCTGACACATTTTACCATGTCAAGTTTTCATGCATAATTTAAGAAAATTTGATTACCTGTACTTACTGACAAAACATTACAAACTGCCCCATCAGCTGGTGTTAGGATTCACGACAATGATATTGAGAATGTTTCCTTCAGATTGAATGCTCTGTAGATAGCATTGCTGACCAGCATCAACTTCGTTAACAACAAAACTTCCAGTTTCCCTTAATCTTCTATCAACCACTACAAAAGTATCCCCGCTTGGAATAACATGTTTATGAAATCTTGTGTTGTAAATTATGCAGGTGTCAAGTCCATTTTGACCCCAGTGCTGCATGCTGAATGCATATTGGTGTGTTCATTGAAGGAATACTGGTGTTGTGCTATGTTACCACTACAATCACTGCTTTTAGAAGTATGTGTCCAGCGTTCCTCCATTCTTGCCCTATTGCACCACTTTCAGGGTAAATTTACAACTGAATGAACGCTTCCAACAAATATCATTGCGTAAATAAAATTTCCAAACATGATCTAATGACTAACAGATAAAATTCTGCTACTCAAGCTGATACCGTTAATGTCAGTTGTTCTCATGTCGTAGATGGTAGCTCACAAGACTACTGAGCCTCTAGCTCAGGTTCAGCCCTTGCTACCACCCAATGTACAATTTTTGTGTGTGTCTTGTTCAGTTTGAGGAAACCAAACGAAGAACATGCCTGGCAGGATGCTTTAATTTGTGCATACAATGACCTTATTGGCTAAATTCAGCGCTAATTAAATCACCAATGGCACAACGCATTGAATTTTTTCATAACAATTATTTTTGAGCACAACCTAATGTGTAAAAATCCTTACAATCTTTTCAAGCTGTTTCTGACCACCCCAAACCATGTGTTTTGTTGCTATTGCTTATAATAGTTCACTCCCAAGTTCAAGCGGTGGATACAGTTCCATCTTCATCGTGACAGTTGTGTATTCAACATTTATTAAACTTTATTCTACAAGAAAAGCTGTCAAGTTGTTATATCAAGATAGAGGATAAACACATTACACAAATAAGGAAACTTCAGGGAAACCAATCTAAAAATGGCTCACATTTACTCTTAAAATGTGGAAATTCTTTATTGTAAGGACAGGGATAAAACATTCTAATTTCAGACTACAATTCATCCCACAACCCAGAGTAGGTATATGAGGGAAATATAGGGAGACAGTGTTGAACCTATTATGATCGGAAACACCCATCTTGGCTTGAACACGTTGCAGATTTTGAAGATGTGATGAATGGTCTATAACAGTCTTCTACAGGTTTCTATTAATATGAAATAATATTTGATGAGAATCAAGCAAGTATTTTGAATCAGTTTGGTCTGCTCAACGTCTAGAGTGTCATTTGTCTGGCAAACATAAAATTCTAGCTGTGCAATGTTATTCTTGATAGTTATTGACATCGCAATAATTTTTGTGTTCTAATTTTATTTATTAAGTAGGCTTACATACATTATTTCTCAGTTATTTTGTGGGGGGGAAATTCCAAGTAAATGTTATGACAGTTGTGTTGAATAAATAGGAGGCTTAGGTTTAAAGATGATTATCACTTCTGATTATACATTTCATTTAACTAGTATGATGGCTTCTTATGTGCACAGATTTATTCTATACAAACTTTATTGATGGCATATAGTGTCTTATATTTTTTAACATTGTGGTTACTTGGTATTTTGTTCTGCGTTTAATGAATTTGTCATTTACTTAGAATTTCGTTTTCAGATTATTTTCTAATTTCTGTGTGTGCGTGTATTTTGTCTTCATGCAGAACAAATTAGATTTTCATGTTGGTGTGAGTAGCTCATGTGATGACCATGATAACTGAAAATATTCCAAGATCAGTCTTTTTGACTGATTTAAATCAGAACTATAACATGTAGGAATGACCTAAAGAAAGGTATAGCGATAATGTCTTAATATCTATTACTCAATAATTTTGCAAATTTGACTGGTAAACAAATATTAAACCTACTTGTAGATAAACAAGGATCATCACCAGAATTGTTACAAAAACTGTAACAGCCAGCCACTGGCGCATATTCTCTTGTGTCCTAAAGAAGTTATGGGAGAACACTTTTGACAATGGTATTTTGTGTACTTTTCTTGAATAATCTGTGTGTGTACTGATTGAACAATCTTCATTTTGTAAGTCGAATAGGATAAAAACCCCTGTGTCTTTCCTAAATTTCAACTTGAGTTTTGAGTTTAAAAATGCTAAACTGTAAGATTTCTTCTATTAAAGATTATTAATTTGAAAAGTTTCCTTGTATAGATTTAACCTTTGATTAGATTTAATTATGTGTTTCATACTTCCTTATACACTCCTGGAAATTGAAATAAGAACACCGTGAATTCATTGTCCCAGGAAGGGGAAACTTTATTGACACATTCCTGGGGTCAGATACATCACATGATCACACTGACAGAACCACAGGCACATAGACACAGGCAACAGAGCATGCACAATGTCGGCACTAGTACAGTGTATATCCACCTTTCGCAGCAATGCAGGCTGCTATTCTCCCATGGAGACGATCGTAGAGATGCTGGATGTAGTCCTGTGGAACGGCTTGCCATGCCATTTCCACCTGGCGCCTCAGTTGGACCAGCGTTCGTGCTGGACGTGCAGACCGCGTGAGACGACGCTTCATCCAGTCCCAAACATGCTCAATGGGGGACAGATCCGGAGATCTTGCTGGCCAGGGTAGTTGACTTACACCTTCTAGAGCACGTTGGGTGGCACGGGATACATGCGGACGTGCATTGTCCTGTTGGAACAGCAAGTTCCCTTGCCGGTCTAGGAATGGTAGAACAATGGGTTCGATGACGGTTTGGATGTACCGTGCACTATTCAGTGTCCCCTCGACGATCACCAGTGGTGTACGGCCAGTGTAGGAGATCGCTCCCCACACCATGATGCCGGGTGTTGGCCCTGTGTGCCTCGGTCGTATGCAGTCCTGATTGTGGCGCTCACCTGCACGGCGCCAAACACGCGTACGACCATCATTGGCACCAAGGCAGAAGCGACTCTCATCGCTGAAGACGACACGTCTCCATTCGTCCCTCCATTCACGCCTGTCGCGACACCACTGGAGGCGGGCTGCACGATGTTGGGGCGTGAGCGGAAGACGGCCTAACGGTGTGCGGGACCGTAGCCCAGCTTCATGGAGACGGTTGCGAATGGTCCTCGCCGATACCCCAGGAGCAACAGTGTCCCTCATTTGCTGGGAAGTGGCGGTGCGGTCCCCTACGGCACTGCGTGGGTCTTGGCGTGCATCCGTGCGTCGCTGCGGTCCGGTCCCAGGTCGACGGGCACGTGCACCTTCCGCCGACCACTGGCGACAACATCGATGTACGGTGGAGACCTCACGCCCCACGTGTTGAGCAATTCGGCGGTACGTCCGCCCGGCCTCCCGCATGCCCACTATACGCCCTCGCTCATAGTCCGTCAACTGCACATACGGTTCACGTCCACGCTATCGCGGCATGCTACCAGTGATAAAGACTGCGATGGAGCTCCGTATGCCACGGCAAACTGGCTGACACTGACGGCGGCGGTGCACAAATGCTGCGCAGCTAGCGCCATTCGACGGCCAACACCGCGGTTCCTGGTGTGTCCGCTGTGCCGTGCGTGTGATCATTGCTTGTACAGCCCTCTCGCAGTGTCCGGAGCAAGTATGGTGGGTCTGACACACCGGTGTCAATGTGTTCTTTTTTCCATTTCCAGGAGTGTATGTAATACCCTTATATAACATCTGTGGCTGTAATTAAGGAGGGCTGCACTATCTCAGGTATAGGATTGTGCTCACTTCCTCAGGAATTTCATCTCAGTATTTATTTTTAGTTTTGTTTATGGACACATATCCATACTTTCAATCATTTTTAGGACTATGGAGATTAACATTTTTATGTATGAAACTATGGGAATTTGGGTCCTGCCACTGAAAAAGCATTTCACTGTTGTAAGACAAAATCATGTGTCTGGGCAAATAAAATCAAAGAGGAAATGTATGCTGAATCCATGGAAGTAAGACCAAACTCTGGAACATAGAGATGTCTGAAAAAGCCTTCATAACGTCAGTGGAGCAAACCCAGGTGATGTTACTCACAGTCATATGATTGAGATGGAAAATGCGAAATATATACACTGTATTTTCTAGTAGCAATACATAGAAAAGATGCATGTGCATACAATGTAAATTGAGACTGAACTCTTCAAAGATAGTCCTGCAGCAGAGAGCTCCATCCTAACTGAAGTGTTTCGCTATATTAATTAAAGCCATCACACGCCCATGACAGCTTTAGGTAGACTGGGATTATGTGTACAAGTACCTGGTATCTACACTACTTGCAACAAGTGTTTGGTTCCTTTAGGCATGATCAACGTAAAGTTCAATATTACCAGTATATTTTACTTTATAGTTTGGAGTATATGACACATTTGCCACATACAACAAAGACGCTATTACTGTGTGGTCATTTAAAGTTAATTAGAGGAAGAGGAATGTTGAGAGGAAACAGAAGGATATGGAGACGCAAGCTAGTCAGAGGATGAAAGCAGCTAATAGGACTGTAGTTGAAAGGCATATCTAGAGACTCTCAAAATCCTTCCTATGGTTCACAACTTCATTAAATAGTTGCCAAACCTTCAAAAACCGTTTCCTGCAAATGTGGTTTTAGCCACATAAGGAACATTTCAGCTGAACTACGGAAACTGCACAGATAACCTGAAAATATGGATAATCCTAAATACATAATTTCTTATACTCAGGTATAGGCGTACTGTACTTGAGAAACAGGTTGCATGTCACTTGAAAGCCCACTGTGTTACTTATTACGTACATGCTACTTGCTGGAAACTGACAACTTATTTACAAAATTACATTTAAAACACATTGTGTTTCATATCATTTTCTTTCGGTTAACTTTCGGGAAATAATCATCCATTTTTTCCTGTTTTTGTTTTTCGCTTACTTTTTTTCTGAAGACATTCTCATTTTACAAATGGTCAAAACCTGATATATTCGAATGAATTTTAACTTACAGGAGGTTTTTTATGATATATATTTATTTATTTATAAATATCCACTGTCCCCTTCAAAGTAATCCCCCTCAGATACAATACACTTGCGCCAACGCTTCTTTCAAACCTCGAAACACTTCTCACAAGGACTTTTTGGTACAGCCCTGAGTACTTCCAGCGATGCAGTTTTTATTTCCTCAATCGTTGAAAATCTTCGTCATTTCATAGGCATCTTCGGTTTTGGGAACAGGAAAATGTCGCAGGCGACAAAATCCAGTGAATAAGGTGGCTACGGCATGATCGTCGTGTTGTTTTTGGCCAAAAATCTCTCTCTCTCACAAGCAACAATGAATGACCAGGTGCACTGTTGTGATGCAAAGCCATGAATTGTTTTTCCACAATTCCGGACATTTTTTGGATATTGTTTCTCGCAAACGGCGCATAACGTCAAGGTAATACTCCTTACTGACCGTAAGACCTTGAGACAGAAATTCATGATGCACTACGTCACAGTAATTGGAAAAAAGCAGTGAACAAAACTTTGACATTTGATCGAACTTGGCGAGGTTCTTTCGGTTTTGGCTCTCCGGGATGCTTCCACTGGGACGATTGGGCTTTGGTTTCGACGTCATAACTGTAAACCCAAGTTTCGTCACCAGTTATGACCCATTTGAGCAAAACAGAATCATCAATGACGTCACTCAATAGCTCCTGGGCGATGTTCATGCGACGGTTATTCTGATCAAAATTGAGAAGTTTACGAACAAACTTCACTGACACGTGTCTCATGCCCAAAATATCAGAAAAAAACTGCGTGACATGAGCCGACCGATATGCCAAACGTCCTCAGCACTTCTCCTTCGGTAATTCGACGATTATTCGAAACAATTTTCTTCATAACTTCGGCGTTATCAGCTGTTGTTGATGTGCTGGGACGTCCAGAGCGAGGTTCGTCATTGGCATCTTCTCGGCCTTCTTAGAAGAGCTTGTACCATTTGTAAACTTTTTTTTTTTTTTTTTTTTTTTTTTTTTTTTTTTTTTTTTTTTTTTTTTACTTAGAGCAGATTCGCCGTATGCCACTGTCATCATTTCAGGTGTTTTAGAGCACTTGATTTCATTTTTCAAAATTTGATGCAAATTCTTAGCTCAATTTTTTATAATAATCGAAAATAGCCGAGCACACTAAAACACGAGTAACCTTTCCATCTGTCAAAAACAGCCGAGCACACTAAAACACGTGCAACCTTTCTATCTGTCAAAAACAAACGAAGTATACTGTACCCTTGAAACTGTGAACATATGTTCGGGTCATATGTACCAACATAACAAAAAAAAGATCGATAATCGAATGTACATTGCCAGCGCATTCGAAAAGTCACCTTACTTTTCGAACCAATATATAAACGCTTTATAGTGCCTTTGCCACGGTGTGCACGATAATTGATCATTCTGTTACCTCTTCTCCGCCTTTGGCGGACACGCCGACGCCAGCACCTATCGCTGATAAGTTTTACTGTTCCCCGGCAGTTGCTGACATTGGTGTGCAATGCGTCCGCAAACCAACTACGTCATCAAGGGGCAATAGCCATCCGCCAGACGCATTCCCGTCTCCGTACCAAATTGAACCAAGGATTTTTGCAAACAGAGATGTTTCATTAATGATTTGCCGTGCGTTTCCAGTTGTCACTAGCCCCACACACCCACTTCCAGGCAGGGAAGCGACACTTTCTTCTTACCTACATACTTCAGATTCCTCCGGCACTGTTGGAGTCAGATCTCGGCCTCAACAGAATAGACTTTGTTCACTACATCTCCATCACTTAGCTTCTCAGACCAAGGTTTGTTGGCAACACTATTTACCCATTCACAGATGTTTCCGTCATGTACGTCTTAAAATCAGAAATTTATGTTTTGAACAGGGATACTTGTTCCAGTTATAAAGGAATACTTCAGGATTCGTTTCTTTTTTATTTATTTATTTTATTTTTCCAAAATCACTGAGCTATACTCAGATAATCTGCAAGCTGGATTATCGGCGACCGGATAGGCTTAAACAAAAGCTTGATGTATATCAATAAGCAAAAAATCATTACCAACTGAAGTTCTTTTAATTTCCCAATGGTCCCGGCGGAGGTTCGAGTCCTCCTTCGGGCATGGGTGTGTGTGTTTGTCCTTAGGATAATTTATGTTAAGTAGTGTGTAAGCTTAGGGACTGATGACCTTAGCAGTTAAGTCCCATAAGATTTCACACACACACAAAAAAATTCCCAGTTGTAAAAATATTACTATCTAATGCATAATTACTAAAGCACTGACATCTCTTTGACATGAAGTGCTAAACATACTGAGCACACAACTCCATGAAAATTACCTTTAGGGTGCAATGGTGAAAGAGAAAATCTTTCTCACATTTAACATGGCAGGTACAGCAATGTCTATGCCCCGTTCAATTGACGTTCTCATGGAAGAGTAATTCAAGAAACTGCCTTTCTTCAATCGGAAGCAGATTGCCAACTATCCTACATTGTGGTTTTGTTGCTTGGGAATTAAACTGGCCCTGCTTGTACAACATAATACAGTTCTGTAATAGATATTTTTTCTCTAATTTATCTTATACGTTTAAGTCAGTTGTTGAAATCACACCAGTGTGAAGCCCATAAAACATTGATCAATAAGCTTAAGTATGAATTTACTTATAACACGTGAGCCTGAATCATGTTACTGTACATCACATTACTTATTTGTTATTAGAACATGCATTTCAGTTGAATTTGGCTTACAAATTGATGGGTAAGTTGTAACCTAGGTCAGTTGTGCAAGTGACGTACACAATATAATCTACATATTACTAAACAATACAAGTATCAATTGCCTTGTAACACACATGCCAGAATCATGGTGGTATACATCACATTACTTATTTATTATTAGAACATGAATTTAAGTTCATTTTGGCTTACCAAATTATTAGATAAATTGTAGCCTAGGTCAATTGTCCAAGTGACTTCTACAATGCAGTCTACATATTACTAAATAATACTTTGAAGTTTGAAAAGTTGCTGTACTTTTATGAGGATATTAGCCTTAGATTACTAAACCTTCGTTAAATTTACTATTGCAGTTGGTACCAACTCGCGGTTCCCGCCAATCTGGAGTTGTCAGCATAGGGCGTAACAGAGGACACTTTGTACTTACATTGTATTTGACATACCACTGGAGAGCTTATAATTGTAATTAACTAGTGCATAAACTATAAATTAGTATCTCCTTTGAATAAAACATGAAGTAATAAATTTAGGATGATTTAGTAGTAGTGTAACCTTTTCCTCCCTCCCCCCTCCCTTTAGTGTTCTAGGGTTAACTGTAACTTCGAACCAAAGACAATTATGCATAGGCAGTAGATGCCAGTGTCAGCAGCCGACATTGGGCGTTAGTAGCTAGAAATGTATACAGAAATGTACAGCTTCTGGAGAGCACAAAAGAAGACAAATTTAGAGACTTGCCTTGTGCGTTTCGTTAGAGAAATGATTTCTGGTTGCACTTGTACATTGAATGCAGATATAACACTCTGAGACTTTATTTCTCTGATGTTGTTGTTGTGGTCTTCAGTCCTGAGACTAGTTTGATGCAGCTCTCCATGCTACTCTATCCTGTGCAAGCTTCTTCATCTCCCAGTAACTACTGCAACCTACATCCTTCTGAATCTGCCTAGTGTATTCATCTCTTGGTCTCCCTCTAGGATTTTTACCCTCCACGCTGCCCTCCAATACTAAATTGGTGATCCCTTGATGCCTCAGACCATGTCCTACCAACCGATCCCTTTTTCTAGTCAAGTCTTTGATATGCGTCTAAAATATCAGCCCATTTTGTATTTAAATAAGTATCTTCATGTCTTAAGCATGACTTCATCTCACAATAAAAATAGAAATTGTTTCTGCTACGTACTTGCAGGACAAACTTAACAAGATCTGCACTGTAAGATTACATTATTCACTGTTCCTCTCCTCAGTTCAGTCGCTGACACAATCTTTTGCAGCTGTGACGCGTATGAATTCTGATTCATGCTGGATAAATGGAAGGTTGCTTTGTTTAGAACAGCTCCCTTCATGACTGTGAAGTTGCGATACTTTGCTGATGCCAGCTATGCCTTTATGACAGTGATAATGACCCTGATTTTGAATATTTAGTGATCACGATACTAATTCGGAGAGGGAAACTGAAAGTGATGAAGATGTGACAGGTGATGATGAAGAAGCGTACTTCTTCGGTAAGAACAGAAAGATGGTTTCCATGGAGAAAACGGAAGCTGCTAATGTAGGAACAAGGCAATTCGACAATATCTTGCACCTGCCTGGCCTGCAAAGTCTAGGAGAAAACTTGCTATTTGGAGATATGAGTCGCAAATACAGAAATAATTGTTTGAAAAGCGGAAAACATCTGCCTTTTGTTGTCCTTGTTTGAAGTGGGAAACAAAATATCCTTGTTAACAGCGTGGTGTTTTGATTTGGTTGGAGAATTGTAGGGAGGTCTGCGTGAAATGCATGCAGGCTGAAAGCAACTGAATTTGATTCACGGCCTCGGAAGAATACATAAGGTAATTACTTCCTTCATGATTTTTAAAATAACAATTATGCAATATTTCTCCCTTGATAGAATTATGAGGTGGAGTAAGCGATGAGTGGTAAGCTCAAAGCTGACTCCAAATACAATGTGTCACACATGAAATGTGTTTTTCCATACAGTTGCGTTACGAATCTGTAATACTCACTCTCTGATGATAATCTGTGAGTGATTGGAGAGGTAACTATCTTCTGTTATTTTAGAAATAAATAAAATAAAAATAATCTGTAATACTATCTTCCTGATGATAATCTGTGAGTGAGCAGAGAGGTAAATATCTGCTCTTATTTTAGAAATACGCAAAATAAAAATAAACTGCAAATTTTGCTGTGTTTTAGTTTTCAAATTGTTTTTAATTCTGCATAGTTTAGTAAATGAAAATTCCCATAATGTCTGTTTCCAAGATGTGTCACGGACAGCAGGAAGTAATGAAAATACACTACTGGCCATTAAAATTGCTACACCACGAAGATGACGTGCTACAGACGCGAAATTTAAACGACAGGAAGAAGATGCTGTGATATGCTAATGAGTAGCTTTTCAGAGCATTCACACAAGGTTGGCGCCGGTGGCAACACCTATAACGTGCTCACATGAGGAAAGTTTCCAACCGATTTCTCATACACAAACAGCAGTTGAAACGTTGTTGTGATGCCTCGTGTAAGGAGGAGAAATGCGTACCATCTCGTTTCCGACTTTGATAAAGGTCGGATTGTAGCCTATCGCGATTGCGGTTTATCGTATCGCGACATTGCGGCTCGCGTTGGTCGAGAACCAATGACTGTTAACAGAATATGGATTCGGTGGGTTCAGGAGGGTAATACGGAACGCCGTGCTGGATCCCAACGGCCTCGTATCACTAGCAGTCGAGATGACAGGCATCTTATCCGCATGGCTGTAACGGATCGTGCAGCCACGTCTCGATCCCAGAGTCAACAGATGGGGACGTTTGCAAGACAACAACCATCTGCACGAACAGTTCGACGACGTTTGCAGCAGCATGGACTATCAGCTCGGACACCATGGCTGCGGTTACCCTTGACGCTGGATCACAGACAGGAGCGCCTGCGATGTCGTACTCAACAACGAACCTGGGTGCACGAATGGCAAAACTTCATTTTTTCGGATGAATCCAGGTTCTGTTTACAGCATCACGATGGTCGCATCCGTATTTGGCGACATCGCGGTGAACACACATTGGAAGAGTGTATTCGTCATCGCCATACTGGCGTGTCACCCGGCGTAGTGGTAGGGGATGCCATTGGTTACACGTCTCTGTCACCTCTTATTCGCATTGACGGTTCTTTGAACAGTGGACGTTACATTTCAGATGCGTTACGACCCGTGGCTCTACACTTCATTCGATCCCTGCGAAACCCTACATTTCAGCAGGATAATGCACGACCGCATGTTGCAGGGCCTGTACGGACCTTTCTGGATACAGAAAAATTCGACTGCTGCCCTGGCCAGACATTCTCCAGATCTCTCACCAATTGAAAACGTCTGGTAAATGGTGGCCGAGCAACTGGCTCGTCACAATACGCCAGTCACTTCTGTTGATGAATTGTGGTATCGTGTTGAAGCTGCATGGGCAGCTGTACCTGTACACGCCATCCAAGCTCTGTTTGAGTCAATGCCCAGGCGTATCATGGCCGTTACTACAGCCAGAGGTGGTTGTTCTGGGCACTGATTTCTCAGGATCTATGCACCCAAATTGCGTGAAAATGTAATCACATGTCAGTTCTAGTATAATATATTTGTCCAATTAATACCCGTTTATCATTTGCATTTCTTCCTGGTGTAGCAATTTTAATGACCAGTAGTGCAGAATTTGGCAAACCTACTCAAAAGCGACCAGATCCAACACTTTTGGCTGATGACGGTTACACGGAGGTGCTGGAGTGCTTGAAAGTGAGCAGGATCACAGTGTAGGTGGTGACTGCGGACACGAAGTAGAGCAGCAGGTTGGTGTCGAGCTTGACGGTGCCGAAGAGGCGGAACTCCGGCCTGCGGGCCAGCAGGTGCTCGGCGAACATCCGCAGCTGCCGCTCGGCGTCGCTGCGCGGCGCCTGTTGCAACAGCAGGCGGGACACGGCCGCCGCCGTGGCCGCCGCCTCGCGCTCCGCGCGGTACGCCGGCACCGACAGCAGCGCGAACGTGGCCGCGTTGCTGGCCACGTTGAACCAGCGCAGCAGCGTCTTGGGCGAGGTCGCCGGCTCCAGGCCCCCGGTCGCCGCCAGCTGGTACGTCATGCAGATGGTGCAGTTCAGCGAGCCGAGCGCCATAAGCGACAGGCACGACATGTGTGCCGACAGCGCCGCGTCCGTCATCTCGCACAGCCGCTCGTACGCCTCTCTCAGCGCGTGGATGACGTCACTCTGACTGCCGCCTGCGACTCGCACCGCTTCCGTGCCGGCCTCGACGTCTCTGCCCTTCTTCCAGCACTCCATCTCGGAGCATTTCTGAGGTCCCGCGCGAACGACGTTCACCTCACCTCGCCTCATCGCTTCGAGGCGGTAGTTCACACTCTCGAAGCAGTACTTCTCGAACAGCACTATATTCACAAACCTGAACAGGATGGTGTACCCGAGAATAGTTGCCGGAATTACTATGCCGGGCCAAATGTCCGAGTGTGCCTCATCGAACGCGTGGAACCAGAGAACTGTCTTCGTAGACACCATCACGACGACGAACATAAACTCTGCGCTCATAATAATAAACGGTCGTAAGTTATCCATCCCGTAATCGCACAGCACTTTCTGGCAGTCGTAAATAAGCGACAGAATCCGTTCGTGTTCCCGCTTGTTTCCGAACAGATCGATGAGGATGCCCGTTATGGACACAGCAGAACACACTCCGATGCTACTCATCATGATAAGGGAGAAGAGTGAAAGTCCAGAGACTTTCCACACTTGCACCTCTCGGATGCAGAAGAAAATAGCTGTAAACAAGTGAAGAATAGCCATTACGACAGCCGTCGCGGTACATCCCAGCGTCCTCCTTAGGCGCGACGCGCCCTTCTCCATTACGTAGGGAGTCAGCCCTTGGATACGGCAGACCAGGTGCATCACTCGGACAGCTGACAGCAGTTCTGGTTTCGTATACATTTTCGGAATAGCTGAAGCGGAAATCTCTATGCACTCCCAATGACAGCTTGAGGCCCAGATGCTGCCCAAGTATGAAGGATTCCTCCAGAAACCCCAAGGTTCGCTACCCTGAAGTTACAGACTAGGGTACTAACACTTCACTCTGCGGCTGATCGTGAGTGAGTGGGGTGAAATCGATGTGTTAGCTCCATTCCATTACGTTAAAGTCGATAGATTCTGACGCGCGTATGGTGGAGCAAACTCATTCCCTAATTGCGATAATAATAACACACACACACTGTATTAACCTAGGGAATTTCGTGACCCCCTACATTACTCATATGTAAACGTGCTGGTGCTGCATCAGTTGTAAACATGTGAACTTTACTGGGCGTAAGGGCTGTTTACAAAATTATGGGGTTTATAACTGATTGATATACCTAAAACTGTACATTTCGCCAGAAAACATTTTGGACACAGTAAAATAAACGTTTCTAATGAACTGAGACGGAAATTTTAAGTTTGATACGCATAGTGTTACGTTGTCATGGGCTGCACAATCTAGCCATGTCACATCTACTGCGACCACGTTCTTTGTTTGACAGTGTTGGGTTTTCATCGTGTGCCTGTACTTTTTTGGTCAAATGTTTGAATGGAACGAAAACAAAACTACCTATAAATTTCGCAATGAATTTGTGTCCAAAATTTCATAGCCAAACGATGAGTGAAAAATGGACAAATGAGGTCTAGTTTTGTAAAAAAAGTTTAATTAACTGTAATTAATCAGGGTAATTAAACTAGTGATTTGAGGGAAAATTGAAATATTTCACAAACAACTGCTGCTAGCTTAGTTAATGAAGTGTCAAAAAGTTCATCTCTCCAAGATCTAAATATTTAGCGCATAGAAAGTTACATTGGTGGGTAAATTGTAGAATTCTTTCTTTCGTGATAAAAAATAAAATAAACGTCAGACTGCAACATAAATTAAAATTCCTCCCCTTTCTCTTGATCTATAGACTATCAGTAATATTAGAAGACCGCTAGATATTTAAATATATTGTATTTCACGCTTTCTGAAAAAAATTTGAAAATAAAAAAAAAGTGGTAAGGTCAGATGCTCTGCGAAATTATTTGTCTACAAGTAAGAGATAAAATAGGTTAGAGGAATATTTGACGCCCTTCATTAGACATGATTTCGAGCGTAACTTAAAGACGTGTTAAATGCTTCCCTAACCCGTTTTCTTATTTTCAAACAAATCATTTCACAGCAAATTTGACCATATTCTTTTTCAATTTTTTTATATTCAGTATGTCATTGTAGTCGGGGCGAGTCAGTCTGTATTGATTCGGTCGGGTTTAGTGGAGTGAAGTTCGTTTGTTAATGATCGATATGAAGTAGGGGAATAATCTAGACGATGAATAAAGAAGGGAAACGTGACTAAATACTGGAAAATAATTGTTAATACGTGCGTAGAGGTCGTGATGGGAAGTAATTAAAGAATTCGCGTGGTAATTAATAATCATTCAAATAATGAAGGATATCAATAGCGTGTGACTTGCCGGTGTATGATATTTCAACTAAATCTCGTTTTGCATGTGCTTAAATCAGGACGAACAATAAACTACTTTCAATAAAGGACGTTATGGGAAGCAGTCCAGAATGACACTAACCATAGTGAAAGTTGTATTGTAATAATAATGAAGAGTCTGAGAACGAACTTGCACTGTTTGGGTTTTAATACTTGTGAAATAAACAGCGAATTATTTCTGTTTGCCATTTTCGATATTTGTCGCAACTGACAGGTCTGAGAATACTTTTTACAAACTGGTCCGTCACAAATGATTGAGTGACAATGCTGGCGATATGTAAGCTGTGTTCTTAGATATAACACGCAGGAGCTGATTTCGCAGGTGTACTGGCGATCTTGGTTACGTCTGTCAGTTCATGAATTTCTGAACAGCCTAATCCTAAACAAGTTACATGATTCACGTTCCCAAAATTTGACAGGCTGAATTTCAGTGTCGTAGAGAAACAATCAAATTACACAGTGTGAAGAACCCAGATTGCGTGGATCCCAGTATTCTTTATTTACGTTCCCTCTTCCCATTTTTCTCTGCTTTTTCCTCTTTGCCTGTAGCTCCGTCATGATGCTCATGCCTTGATGAAATTTAATTCCATTAAGTGCAGTCGATAGTATTTCATTGAATGCTACGCCACTCACTGAGATGAGTAGCCGAGCGCAACTTCTTCCCTGTGACTATCTTCAAACACTCTCTTGATACAAGCAAATTAATTAACCTTACAGTAAGTTTTCACTGTCTGAACGGCCTTTTGAATCCACAAACACTATTATTTTTAGAACTGACGCTGAAAGCGTTATTCCTACGATTGTTCACCAGTAACCAGTTAAAACGTGTGATATTGAAGCTAAGTATGTCAAAATTTAAAGTAAGACAGTCAGTGGCTGTCAAACTAATATACACTGATCGGCCAGAAGGTTATTACCGCCTACCCAACAGGCGGTAGGTCCACCTTTGGCACGGTTAATAGCGGCGAAGTGCCGTGGCGTGGAAGCAATGAGGCCTTGGTAGGTCGCTGTAGGGACTTTTCACCACATCTGCTCGCACAAGTCATATAATTAGCGTAAATTCCGTTGAGAGGAGCAATGAGCTTCAATCACATCCCAGATGGGTTCGATCGTGTTCAGATCTGGCGAGTTGGGGGCTGGCACATCAGTTGGAACTTGCCACTGTGTTCCTCAAACCACTCCATCACACGCCTGGCCTTTTGACATGGCATGTTACTTTGTTGAACAATGCCAGTGCTGTTGCGATACATGATCGTCATGAACGGGTATTCATGATCTTCAATCAGTGTTCGGTACTCCATGGCCGTCATGGTGCCTTGCACGAGCTCCACTGGACCCATGGACGCCCACGTGAATATTCTCCAGAGCATAGTAGAGCCGACGCTAGCTTGTCTCTGTTCTGCAGTACAGGTGTCAAGGAGCTGTTCTCCTGGAAGACAACGGATTAGCGCCCTCCCATCCACACGGTGAAGAAGGTATCGGCATTTATAAGACCATGTAACGCTCTACCACTGTACCAACGTCCAGTACCGATGGTCACATGCCCACTTCAGTCGTAGTTGCCTAGGTCGCGGTATTAACGTTAGGACATGCATGAGCCGTCGGCTGTGGAGGCCCATCGTTAGGAGTGTTCTGTGCACTGTGTTTTCAGACGCACTTGTGCTCTGCCCAGCATTAAAGTCTGATGTTGGTTCCGCCACAGTTCGCCGCCTGTCATGTTTTACCAGTCTGCCCATCCTACGACGTCCGACAACTGTAATGTGGTCACTCAATCACACGACGTCTGGACGTGGTTTTAGCTTGGTTTCGCCACGTATTGAAGACAGTCACCACAGGACTCCTCGAACACCCGACAAGTCGTGCAGTTTCCAAAATGCTCATGCCGAGCCTCTGGGTCATCGTAATCTGCCCTTGGTCGAACTCAGATCACGCGTTTTCCCCATTCTACATATGGACAGCATGCTCACTGATACTACATGCCATCTCTCTTGGCCATTGCAGTCACCGGATCTCAATGTTGTTGAGCCTTTATGGTCTATTTTGGAGAGAATGGCGCGTGGTCGCTGTCAACCTCCATCATTGTTACCTGAACTTACCACTATTTTGCGGGAATAATGGCAGAAGATTATCTTTGTAACCATATAGGTTATCCGTTTCGAGGCGCCTTGAAGCCGTTTTGGATGGCATCGGATTTCCTCACCGGCCTGAACATGGTAATGTGTTGTGTTTTTGGTGCTTCCATAGTTTTGTCCAAAGCATTGGACCATTTGTTTTTCTGCCCCTTAACAGACACACATACAGAATTCTTGTAGAAAACTCTGGCTCTTTTGCTCGAGATTGTGCCTTTAGCAATACGACAGGTTATGTGGATGATACACGATGGAGCACCGGCTCACTTCTATATTATTGCTGTCAACATCTCAACAACATCTCCTCCGAGAAGAGGATAGGATGAGAAGGCTGTTGGGCCGTGGGAGAGTCCGCCAATTGTACTGAACTTGCTTCTGATTAGCCGGCACGTTCCGGTGCTAGGTGCCAAACTGCCAACTTCTCTTATTAATTATTTATATACTTTTTATTGTATTTAACCCAGATTTTAGTATGACAATCTCTCATGGTTACCCGAAGAGTTTATCGTTTTTGTTTTGTCAAATTTCACTAGTTTTGAGAAACATAAGAGTAACGATATTGCAACCGACGTACTTCGGACACCTTCGGGTCGCTTTGGCGCTCCTGGGAGACAAAGTACTTCGGCTGCGCTAGTCAGTCTAGAGATGGGTCGAACTCGTTCATTCCCGTGAACTACTTCATTCATTTCACTCTTTGCCGTGAAGCGTTCAAATGAAGTAGTTCATTCATGAAGTACGGAAGCCTGGCAAAGTTGCCCAGTTCGCCGCGGCTACGCTCGCTTCGCCTCGCTCGTACAATAAAGCTTCGTAATACTTCATAATTTTACCAACAGATGGCCAAACTATGCAGTAACGTGCACGCAACGTTTTACACTCTTACAGAGTCTGAGCTAACTTAAATAGAGCGTGGTCGAAGGGGACAAAGGAAAGATAAACAGAGAAGCCTGTCACATATAAATAAGGTATTACATTTAATTTTGCTCGACATTTTCTCATGAAGCGCCCAAAAAAGTCTTTATCTGCCAAGTGAAACATTATTTGTTGTATTCATGGACTGAAAACTAGGGCTACCAACGAAATGCAGTCCAATTTTATGTTCCTTTTAAAATTTAATCCAAAATAGAATGAGTATGTTTACCACTGTCACAAAGTCTATCTATCTACGTTAAGTAATGATTCAGAAGTTTTCCTGTAGATTTTATTTTTGTTGAGAATAATAACCCTCCAGATTCAAAACGTAAACTGTCACCTGTAGTCATTAGCACGATTTCAGGTAAAATCCCTCTTTGAGTGTTATTAACAAACCTTTTATTTTCATGTTGGCTGTGCGTGCTCACACAGCCAGCCTCTTCATTTGTATCTGTAATATTCATTTGTCAGCAAGCGCTGCCAACAGTAGGCTACCGGTAGACGCGAAGTATAACTGAACTGCACAAATAGTCACGGGTAATGATGTCAGCACTGCAGGAAGCAGCTGACGCTGCCTTCCCCTCGCCCCTCACATCCACAACCCATCGCAAACGTATCGTATCCCACAAACGCCGCGCGATTCGTCGACAGGCAGTAGAGGGGAGAATGAGTGACGTAGCGCCGATGTAATGGGATGAGGGAGAGGGGAAGAGAGTGAGTGAACTAGAAAAAAGTGTGGAGTGTGTTATCTGTGAAGAGTTTGAAGTACCAGTTCATTGAAATTGAGTGGTTAGTTCACACTTCACTGGAGTGAAGCGTTCATTTGAACGACTCATTCGCGAGCTCCCCATCACTACTAGTCACTCTGTTTCGGGCGTTCTGGAGCGTTGGACACGTATCTCAGCATCGTGCGTAACTTAGTTGTGAATATGTAATACTCACTCTGTCTAGTGCGTACCGGAGAGCCGGACATGTGTATCATATTTCGGAAGTTGGATGGAAAAGTTACCATACAATTAAGGAAGCTATGTCGAGTGTTATAAAAGTGTAAATGTGTGAACATTTGAATGGTAACCAAACAGAATACATTAATCCGAAGTGTCGCCTACAATCATTATTAGTACTACAGATCTTGCCCTCTGTAGATACAGAGAGTAACCTGGGCAAGTGGCATTCCGCAAAAAGCACAATCACAGGTTCGAACTGACAGCGTAGCAGCCTCCGCCGAAGAAGGACCCACGACCGACGAGCTGTCTTTTGCGCTGGGGACACAATTTTGCAAGACGACAGGTTGGTGGAACGAATGGTCAGAGACTCTTATTCAATCTCTCCAGATCTCTCCAGCATCCAGATCTAACTTGCTAAGGGACACATTATTTATAGAGCATCAGAAGAGGTTTGTGTACGCCGAGGATTATTTGATCGTTTTGGCTGATCAGGTCCATCTTTCGGTACAATGTTTGTTACTCAATGTTGAAAATTTAACAGCAAAGTAACGCACATTTTTCTGAATTACGTATAAAAACATGCTCTCCACATACAAATTATTTCTGTGGGTAGTGTTGTTTGCTTGATTACAGCTGTTATCTTGACCTGAGGGTGGAGTTTTCTCCCGACGATTTCTGTACGAATGAAATGTGAAATTTTTAAAAAATGATTTACTATCTTTCGATTTACAAGGACGCTTATCCGCATCGTAACTGTCAACAACATTGTTGACATGCGCTTATTCAGATTTGTGGTGTTTAATTTGTACGTTGTAAGACAGTGATGAAAGTCAAGAAAAACATTACAGCAAAAACAGATGTGTATGGAAAAAATAAAAGAAAAAAAGTGAACGCAAAGCTTCGCTAATGACATGTTCTTCTGGGTAAAAAAATAATAATAATAATAAAAATTTTTAAATCTACCGGTAGTCCGCTCAGGACAAAAATCATGTTCACTTCTGGACATACAACAAGGTAATAGTAGACCAAACAGGTTTTAAACAAGGTAGGAATAAATACAGGGTAATTATAAAGTCCATGAAAAATTTTAGAAAGCCGATGTAGGTAAATGGCTAAACATAACGTAACAAATGATACACTATGTGAAAGACTAACTGTCAACATTTTTTTGAACACTGTGCCGGCAAATTGGTTTCCAAGCGGCCAACAGGGGCGCCACCGACCATAGTTACTGAAAAATGTTCATGCCACAACTTGCAACTGTTGGCAAGGATTTTATATTCCAACAAGATTTCCAACACATTCCCACAATTGTGTACGAAATTACCTGAATGACACGGAAAAAAAACGCAACACCAAGAAGGAGTTGTGCGACTCAAACGAAAGTTAGTTGGTGTTTTTCTACATCTGAAAGATGATGTCTATTCAAATTTCGCACCAGTCGCTTTAAATACCGTCTTGAAACCCTCAAGGAAGTATTCAAAAAACTCGCCACATGACTGTACAGGAACTTGAGTAACTCGAACAATCCTTTCATCCTTTCTCTCGGTAACTATGATCACAACCATAGGTGGAAGCATAAGCGGCTAAAGACACTACCAGCTAGGGCATAACCAACTATGGCGAGCTAACATACATCCACAAGCGACAACATCGTCAAGCCCCTGCTAATCAGCAACATTGACTAGATATGCCAGCTGCTATTAAAGCCGACCCACAGGCTACAGCAGGGAAGCCGACAGGCTATAACGCACAAACAAACCGCCAACACTATCCTACACTGTGAATCCGATACATGACCTATCGGACGCTAAATGATGATGAACCCAACAGTTACAGAAATGCTGATGCTGACCTAGAAGCCAACACCGGTACCCATCTGCAGCCGCCGAGTAACACCGCTCCACAACGTCGAAGGTATCCGCCTGTATGATACCCACTACTAAACAAGCCTACCCTTGCATGGTCTGTCCAGGCAGCAAGAAACCGCTACTGCTCTTACAACCCGACACAACTATCGGGGAGGTTTTTCCCCTTGTCTCTTGCCTTGGCACTTTCTTTCCTCTGCCCTTCAAACCGCTACCCTTCGTTCAACTTTTGACCCAATCTATCTCAAGATGAGTGCGTATTAATGGTTAATCATAACCAGATGTACGGAAACATCGCAGCACCCACATCCTGCGTGACCTCACTTAGTGAAAACTAACCAATATGCGGAGATAGCAATAGACCTTCTGTGTGGCTCGTGAAAAGTATTTGAACCGACAAACTCTGGGAGTTTGTAGGGGCATCAAAACAAATATTTTTCCCTAATGTCATTTTTTCCTATGAGGATTATTTCAACCGGTGGAGGCCGTATTACGCTCTTCAGTTGTTAGAGGCCATATTACGATCTTCAGTTGTTAGAGGGCGTATTACGCTCTTCATTTGTACGCAACTGCTGTCCACCACTGTAGTAGTGCATTGTCTCTGGTCACTAATGGAACGATACACCTGGAGTGAGTACATTGATGTGGTTGGAGCGTACTACGTAGCGCACCATAATGGACGAGCTGCACAGCGGTTTTATCAACAACAATATCGTAATCGCCGTATCCCACATCATACGATCTTTGCTGCTGTGTACCAACGTCGGCGTGAGTCCGGGTCATTTAGCAGATTACCTGGACAGGGACGCCGTCGCACGGTAAGAACGCTGCAATTTGAGGAAGCTGTGTTGCAGCATGTGGAACGGGATCCTTCAATCAGCACTCATGCAATTGCACGTAACATGGGGACGAATCAGATGAATGTAAGAACAGTCCTTCGAGAGCAATTGTTACGTCCATTTCACTTACAGCGTGTCCACAACCTGGAACCAGTTGATTATCCACCCAGAGCACAGTTTTCGCAGTGGTACCTGGAACAGTGTGAAATGCATCCTACATTTCCATCCTCTGTGTTGTTTATCGATGAAGCAACGCTCGGGCGTGATGGAGTCTTCGACATGCACAATTAGCATGTTTGGAGTGAGGATAACCCACATGCCACAGTTACGAGCGCTCATCAAGTGCGGTTCTTCGTTAATGTGTGGGTCGGTGTTGTTGGGGACTGTTTAATTGGGCCGTATCTGCTACCTAGGCCATTAAATGGCAGGCAATATTACAATTTTCTCGCCAGAGCATTGCCAGAATTGCTGGAAGACGTCTCTCTCCCTACAAGACAACGCGGTTCCAACATGACGGGGCGCAAGCACTTTTCAGTCGTCGTGAGCGTCGGTTCCTGGACCGACGGTTCCCAGAAACGTGGACTGGCAGAGGTGGTCCTGTACAATGGCCTGCTCGATCCCCAGATATGTCCCCTCTCGACTTTTTGCGTTGGGAGATGCGCAGCCTTGTTTACGCAACCCCTGTTGCATCAGAAGAGGATCTGGTTGCCTGGATAGTAGCAGCAGCAGGAACAATTCAGGATACTCCTGGGGTTTTTGCCCGTGTCAGACAGAACATGATCCGATGGCGTAACCTTCGTTTACATGTCAATTGAGGCACTTTTGAAAATCTACTACAAGTTAAATTGGGTTGTGTTAATGTGTTGTCTCTTTGTCATGAAAAAATGGAAAAGTGTTTGTTGGTTTAATTAATTTGCCGCCAGAGAAATCTTCCTCTACCGGTTTCAGTACTCCTCATAGGAAAAAACGACATTAGGGGAAAATATTTGTTTTGATGTACCCTACAACCTCCCAGAGTTTTTCGGTTTTTATATATATATATATATATATATATATATATATATATATATATATATATGCTTTAAATAAACGCTGTAACAGTCGTGATAGTTAGCTTTGAGACTGGAAGTGGCTAGCTAATGTTGATCAAGAATGCCTTTAAGCCGAAAAAAAGACGCCATTATCAACACCTCACTGACAAGGGGAAGGCCTCAGACACGGCCAACCGATTCGGCTCAAATATGGCAGATCGCTTGTGTACAACCTAAAACGAAGGACTCTAAGATATTTTGGGTCAACAACCCCCTAATTTTGAGAAAATCACCTCTAAAGGTTATGACGAGCAATGGACTCAAAATTGGAGGTATCGATAGATAATTGTAGATAGAGCATTTTTCATCATCAGGTATGGGGTCCAAAAACGCATACTTTTCCAGAAATCGAGGTAAGAAACTTCAACAACTGCCGCGTCTGTACCCACATGGTAAACGTTTCTCGCCAACAGCACCGCTAGCGCGACGGCTAAGGTACCTGGCTGGGAATCGAAAAACGCGGCTTCGAATCTCGAAGAAACGTAGCGGATGTTATTATTTTCTTGTTTTGCAAATGAAACTGCCTTTTCCTGCTGCTAGTTACTTTATTTATCCCATACGCGTTTCGCCTTCTGCTGCTCTAAGGTATCATCAGTGGGATCTATAACGATACAGTTTTGTTAGTTATAGATTATCAAACAGTTCACTTCGAGATTTTTTGTAAAAATGTAATCACTTACTGAACTGTTTGAACTGTATCGTTATAGATCCCACTGATGATGCCTTAGAACAGGAGAAGTCGAAACGCGTATGGGATAAGTAAAATAACTAGCAGCAGGAAAAGGCAGTTTGATTGGCAAAACAAGTATTTACATACTTGCTGCGGAGGATGGCCCCACAAACAAACTTGTTACTATTTTCGTTTGTATTTTTCCGTTTCTCAATTGATAGGGATACGAGGGTTAATAAGGTAAGTAAATCAGTAAGGAATTATAATAATAAGGTAGGCAAGAAAATTTCTCAGACCTCTTGGGATAGTAAACAACTAAAATGTTGCTCCAGGTCACTTTACAATGGCTCTTCCAGTCACTGTTACGTGTCCTCCCTTTTATCAATTGAGATATGGAAAAATACAAACGAAAAGAAGAACATCTGCTAGGTTTCTCCGAGATTCGAACCCGGGTTCTCCGATTCCCAGCCCGTTACCTTGGCCGCCGCGATAGCGGTGCTGTTGGCGAGAACCCTTTACCATGTGGGTACAGAAGCGGCAGTTGTAGAAATTTCTTACCTCGATTTCTGGAAAAGTATGCGTTTTTGGGCCCCATACCTGATGACGAAAAATGCTCTATTTACAATTATCTATCGATACCTCCAATTTTGAGTCCATTGCTCGTCATAACCTTTAGAGGTGATTTTCTCAAAATTAGGCGGTTGTTGACCCAAAATATCTTAGAGTCCTTCGTTTTAGGTTGTACACAAGCGATCTGCCAAATTTGAGCCGAATCGATTGGCCGTATCTGAGGCCTTCCCCTTGTGAGATGAACGAGGTCGTGTGATAGGGTTATGAGAAGCTGGATGTACCTTCTGCGATATATTGCAGACAGACTTGACATAAATGTAGCCACTGTACGTGATTGCTGGCAGTGGTGGCCACAAGAGTGTACGGTCGCAAGAAGACCGGGCTGCGGACGGCCACGTAGCACTACCAAGAGGGTAGACAATCGTGTTCGGCGTATGGCCCTGGCGCATCGTACTGCTCTGCAGCTATTTCAGCAGCAGTTGGCACCAGGATGATACAAAAAACTGTTCCAAATCGGTTACTTCAAGGACAGCTCCGAGCCATGCGCACAGTAGTGTGCATTCCACTGAACCCAACCACCATTTGGAACTTAAGTGGTGTCGAGCGAGAGCTCATTTGAGGCCAGGGTGCAGGTCTGTTGTGTTTCCTGACGAAAGCTGCCTCTTCCTAGGTGCCAGTGATGGACGTGTGTTGGTTAGGAGGCCAGCTGAGATCCTGCAGCCGGCCGATGTGACCGACGGTTCTTGGAGCTTCAGTCCGGAACCGCGCTGCTGCTACGGTCGCAGGTTCGAATCCTGCCTCGGGCATGGATGTGTGTGCTGTCCTTAGATTAGTTAGGTTTAAGTAGTTCTAAGTCTAGGGGACTGATGACCTCAGATGATAAGTCCCATAGTGCTCAAAATCATTTGAACCATTTGGGATCCTGTAGCCAACCTGTTATACACACTAGAACTTCACCTGGAGCAATGGTCTGGATGCTATTTCGTATGACAGCAGGAGCACTCTCGTGGTTAATGCACGCACCCTGACTGCAAATTAGTGCGTCAGTTTGGTAATTCGACCTGTTGTGCTGCAATTCATAACAGCATTCCAGGGGGATGTTTTCTGACAGGATAACGCTCGTCTACGTACCGCTGTTGGAATCCAGCATGCTCTACAGAGTATCGACATGTTGCCTCGGCCTGCTTGATCACTTGGTCTGTCTCCAGTCGAGCACATATGAGACATCATCTGACGACAACTCTAGTGTCATCCACAACCACCATTAACCATCCCTGTGTTGACCGACCAAGAGCAACAGGCATGGAACTCCGTCCCACAAACTGACATCCGGTACACGTACAACACAATGCATGCGCGTTTGCGTCAACATTATGGCGGTTACACTGGTTATTAATGTACCAGCATTTCACATTTGCAATGGCTTATCTCGCGCGTACACTGACTTGTGATCTTGCAATATTAATCACTTAAATATGTTACCTAGACGAATGCACTTCCGAAATTTCATTACTCTTTATTTTTTGGTGTTGCGACTTTTTTCCGTCAGTGTGTTTATGGATATCACAGAAACAGAGTAAGACTCACTGTCACATTATAATTTTTTTGTATCTAACCCGCAACTGTTTTTTTAACACAAACTTGATGCACATCATTTAACATATCATGCCTAGCAGAAACAGACATAATTTTTAATACTCGGAAGGGTGACCGCAGAGAGGTCATTATTCTGTGCAATGTATGAATTTCCTCTTTCTCTTCTATGACACGAAAACAGTGCTCTTGCAGCGCTCATAGAATATACTGTTAACAGACGATAGTACAACTGTTCTGCCAACACGCCTGTGATCTGAAACTGACGTTTTACAGTTATGTAGAATTTTGAATCTTCCTGGCGGATTAAAAGTTTGTGCCGGACCGAGACTTGAACTCAGACGTTAGCCTTACACGGGACAGAGCTTTACCAACTGAGCTACCCATGGATGAGTCACGACTCCTCCTAACATTTTTACTTCCGTCAGTGCCTCATCCTCTACCTTCCAGATTTCGTGGAAGTTCCCCTGAGAAACTTGCAGTACTACAAATAAGGAGTGAAAGCGGGTTGTGACGACATGGGGGGACATTGTTCTCTTATGTGAACTAACCAGCCAGTTGCTCTAGCCTAATTTAATGACCCATTTGTAAACATATTGCGCACTTGTGGCCATTTTTGTTTATTTAGGACGTAATTAAAGGTCAAATAACTATTATGATATTGGCAATTAATGGTCGGTAACTGTCAAGATAATTACCGTAATTTATGGTCAAGATGGCGGTCTGAGTTTCATGTTTACTCAGGTGCTTTTAGCATGAAGTGATAACAGTCATTTTAATTGTGGTAATTTATGAACTAAAAATGGCGTCTCTCCCACTGTGCTCCTATTGGCCCATCCCCTAAGATCGCCCCCACAGCCCTTTAGCAGTCCTCAGCATCCGGAGAGTGTCAATCTCAATCTGTACCTAGCTCGGACAACATCTCCATGAAGCCTCAGAGATCATCCACTGCCTCTGAGGTGAATGAAAAGAAGAAAACTGTTTCACTTGAATGTCAGTATTAATTCACCCACTTCTTTCTCATTATAATTATTGTTATTATTACTTGTCATTTAGTAATATTTTCTTTCTCCTGCAGTGGAGCAGACTCCTGATGATTATGTAGTCTAAAAGCCTGATTTATGGGAACATTTCGATTTTCCACTGAACTTGCCTTATTTGATGGACTTCAGGTTCCCACCAATTGTCTTGTCCAACTTTGGGTCTCCAAAGCAGCAGCTGAAGCAGGAGTGGTCCACTAGTGACATATTGCAGAATGATACTGAACCGTGTTGGCATGTTCCATGTTTTGCATCCATGCCTGCTGGTGCGATCGGCCTCTGTCTAGTCGCCAGGTGGCGCTTCGGTCGCCCCTTAGTAGAAACTTTGGTCGTAGTTCCTGGGGCCCATTGTTGACCACATTGGCAGTCAGCTGGTCGTAATCAGGGCAGGATAGAGATAGCGGCAGATATAACGTACGATGGGCTCTGCACGGAGGTTACGGGTGCACAGTAGTCTATGCGGCCGGTTGTCGCTAAAATCGTGTCGGAAATATTTAGGCCTAATGTCGGCGCAGCCGATCTACGCTGCATTAAGGAGGCATAGTTGCTGGTATGGTTGTTGGAGTGCTATTCATTTTCTAATACCGTCTGTTCTGCCCTTGCGGGTAAGGTACTTATTACTCGATTGCCACATGTGCTTCCGTGTTGCAATAACTCCGGTTAGTCTGGATTGCCTGAATTTCTCCATCACTCTGATCCAAGAAATGTATTTACCTTTTGGTGCCACTGATTGACATTATTTGAGTGCCACATTTGTGTGTTTTAAAATTTCCTTTAATTACAACTTGTTCAATTCCAGCTTATTTATCAGCTGCGTATGGAATTGTCATATGTTCTAGGCTGCCACGTGTGTTACTGATCACTGAGGTCGACATTGAGTCTGATTTGTATTGGAAATTGTTGCTTCCCTGACTGATGTAGTGGCTATATAGTTGCCTACAGCTGTGGCAAGCAAACGCTAGCGTCCCAGTGAATCTTGGCTCTTCTTCATAATAGGTTCCATTACTCCGGTGAGATTTGCTCTTTCACAAAAATTAATATTTATTGTTTCAAATATGATTACGATTGTAGTTGTTTGAGTGCTAGCCCTCAAGAGTTGCCTGTCATCTTCTAAGCCACTTAAGTTAATGTGACTGAGGGTTGTGTGTGATTTATTACATTAAATTGTTATATTTTATTGTAAAATTAACCGGTCGGTGATTAAGAAGTCTTTTGTAAAATTCTGTTTGATTGTTGTTGTTGTGGTCTTCAGTCCTGAGACTGGTTTGATGCAGCTCTCCATGCTACTCTATCCTGTGCAAGCTTCTTCATCTCCCAGTACCTACTGCATCCTACATCCTTCTGAATCTGCTTAGTGTATTCATCTCTTGGTCTCCATCTACAACTTTCACCCTCCACGCTGTCCTCCAATACTAAATTGGTGATCCCTTGATGCCTCAGAACATGTCCTACCAACCGATCCTTTCTTCTAGTCAAGTTGTGCCACAAACTCCTCCCCAATTCTATTGAATACCTCCTCATTAGTTATGTGATCTACCCATCTAATCTTCAGCATTCTTCTGTAGCACAACATTTCGAAAGCTTCTATTCTCTTCTTGTCTCAACTATTTATCGTCCATGTTTCACTTCCATACATGGCTACACTCCATACAAATACTTTCAGAAACGACTTGTTGACACTTAAATCTATACTCGATGTTAACAAATTTCTCTTCAGAAACGCTTTCCTTGCCATTGCCAGTCTACATTTTATATCCTCTCTACTTCGACCATCATCAGTCATTTTGCTTCCCAAATAGCAAAACTCGTTTACTACTTTAAGTGTCTCATTTCCTAACTTAATTCCCTCAGCATCACCCGACTTAATTGGACTACATTCCATTATCCTCTTTTTGCTTTTGTTGATCTTCATCTTATACCCTCGTTTCAAGACACTGTCCATTCCGTTCAACTGCTCTTCCAAGTTCTTTGCTGTCTCTGACAGAATTACAATGTCATCGGCGAATCTCAAAGTTTTTATTTCTTCTCCATGGATTTTAATATCAACTCCGAACTTTTCTTTTGTCTCCTTTATTGCTTGCTCAATATACAGATAGAGTAACATCGGGGATAGCCCACAACCCTGTCACACTCCCTTCCCAACCACTGCTTCCCTTTACTGTTTGATACATGCAAGGTATGGTCGGGGCTTGGGGCCACGCTCACGTTGAGCTTTTGTCTTGGTCTGAGCATTTTCATATGTTCCATGACTTTTATGCATGATTTATGAGTTTGTTTTGTTTCAGCCTTCCTATCTGTTCATAGCGTTTGGAGGCCCTGTTCCGGGGTCTTATTTGTTACGCGCCGGTCGGTCGGGCATAGCCTATCCGCGTCGGCTGGGTACGTGCGAACGTTGAGTTTCTATCACGTAACGATCGGGCGTAATTTACCCAGTAGTGGCCGTTATTTTTCCATCTTATTCAAACCTGGTCTGCGGCACCTGCCCCTTCCGTGGTTTCCCTGTATGAAGATTGGTTTTTTAACGTAACAGTTTTAACGTTGATTTAATGCTCAGTTGTTAAATGGTATTTTATTATTTTTCCACGCCAGTATCTTGAATATGCCAAAGAGCCTTCCCTGACAGATTAAATATATTTTAAAAATTGTGATTCACTTGGGCCAGGGTGGTAAGAAATTTATCTTTTTTATTTATTTGCACTGAGCTTACTGTGTGCTGTTTATCTGTAGATCTGAAATGAGCAGTTTCCATTTTTAATGTACGTTTGAGAAATGCTGTGTACAACCTCTGACAATAAAGTCCGGTGAATGAAGTCAGAACGGTCGATTGGGCAACACTGGCGATTCACAACGATGCACCCCTGTGTAGCGGCCGGTGTTGACAACCTGCCCCCACCGTAATTCACTTGGGCATCGTGTGTGTTCCGTGTTAGACCTGTTGGACGAAGTGCTTGTTTAGAGTGTTGGTTCTGAAATGAGAACAGGACAATAAACGAGCAAAGGATCAATTTAAAGTTTTGTTTTAAGTTTGGCAAGACACAGAAAGAAACGCATGTAATGCTGGTACCTGTTTATGGAGATCAAGCACTGTCCATGAAGTGTGTGTACGACTGATGCACCCGCTTTCGAGAAGGCTGGGAATGTGTTTCTGACAATCCCCGTGGCGCACGGCCGGCGTCCGCCGTCAGTAACGAAAACATTGAGAAAGTGAGGACATTAATCACCGTCGATTAACTGTGCGCATGATGACGGATGAACTGCAGATGAACAGTGAATCCGTGCGACAAATCCTTGTCCAGGAGTTAGGGAAGACGAAACCGTGTTGTCGTCTTGTGCCACATCACTTGACTGACAATCAGAGGCAGGCATGTTTAGAGGCATCACAAGATTCTGTCGAAACGGTGGATGCGACACCCAATCTTTTGAACCAAAATGTCATTGAGAATGAAATCTGGTGTCTCTGGTACGACTCTGAAACGAAAGCAACGCATGGAATGGCGTTCTTCGACATCACCTCGTCGGAGAAAGGTCAGAGCCGAAAAATCATGCATCTAAAGGATGCTCATCGCCTTTTTCGATAGTCAAGGCATTATCCACAAGGAATTTCTACCTGCGTTGAACGCTGCGCAGTACGTAGAAATTTTGATCAATTTCTCGCAACGTCTATGCAGGGTACGGCCCCAGTACGCTCAACAAGGTTCCTGGTTATTTGTTCATGACAATGCTCGCCCACACACAGCCAGTATCATCAAACAGTTCGTGGCAAAAAAGAAGGTGGTGCAACATGAACATCCACCATACTCGCTGGGTCTCAATCCTCCAGACATCTTCCTATTCCCTCGACTCACACTCGCTTTTAAGGGAAGAGATATGACAATATTCCTGACATCCAACAAAACGTGGCGCGGCTTTTGAACACCATCTCAAAGGAAGACTTCATGTAAAGTTTCTAGGGCATGTATCGCAGAACTCAGTGGCGCATAGTTATGGGAGGTGACTATTTTGAAGGATAGTGAGATAAATGTAGTGCATAGTTCACCTATGAAAATGTTACAGGACTATTCATCGAACTTTATTTTCGGAAGTTGTATTTATGATGGTAAGGTGGACTAAAGGAATTCAGAAGAAACATGTTTTGTCAGGTAGCCTTCTATGATTGTTGATCAAATATGTTTTCAAAATTATGAGATTCACTTTGGCCAGGATTATAAGAAATTTACCTTATTTATTTATATTGAGCCTATTGTGTGCCGTTTATCTGTAAATCTGAATTGAGCAGTTTCCATTTTTAATGTACATTTGAGAAAAGCTGTACATTTATGGTGGTCAGATGGAGTAAAAGAATTCAGAAAAAACTTGTTTTGCTAGGGAGCCTTCTCTGATTGATCAAATGTTTTCACAATTGTGAGTTACCTTCTGCCAGTGTTGGAAATCATTTATTTATTTATATTGAACCTAATTGTGTTTTGTTTACCCGTAAATCGGAATTGAAGAGTTTCCGTTTTTAATGTATATTTAAACAATGCTCTGTATTTATTACGGTAAGATCGAATAAGAGTATTCAGTGGGAATGTGTTTGTCAGGCAGAATTCAAACTACTGCAATACAGCGAGCGCCAGTACTGCCAGCTAAGTAAAAGATTCTACACTACTGGCCATTAAAATTGCTACACCAAGAAACAATGCAGATGATAAACGGGTATTCATTGGACAGATATATTGTACTAGAACTGACATGTGATTACATTTTCACGCTATTTGGGTGCGTAGATCCTGAGAAATCAGTACTCAGAACAACCGCCTCTGGCCGTAATAACTGCCTTGATACGCCTGGGCATTGAGTCAAACAGAGCTTGGATGGAGTGTACAGGTACAGCTGCCCATGCAGCTTCAACACGATACCACAGTTCATCAAGAGTAGTGGCTGGCGTATTGTGACCAGCCAGTTGCTCGGCCACCATTGACCAGACGTTTTCAATTGGTAAGAGATTTGGAGAATGTGCTGGCCAGGGCAGCAGTCGAACATTTTCTGTATCCAGAAAGTCCCGTACAAGACCTGCAACATGCGGTCGTGCATTATCCTGCTGATCGAATGAAGGGTAGAGCCACGGGTCGTAGCACATCTGAAATGTAACGTCCACTGTTCAAAGTGCCGTCAATGCGAACAAGAGGGGACCGAGACGTGTAACCAATTGCATCCCATACCATCACGCCGGGTGATACGCCAGTATGGCGATGACGAATACACGCTTCCAATGTGCGTTCACCGCGATGTCGCCAAACACGGATGCGACCATCATGATGCTGTAAACAGAACCTGGATTCATCCGAAAAAATGAAGTTTTGCCATTCGTGCACCCAGGTTCGTCGTTGAGTGCACCATCGCAGGCGCTTCTGTCTGTGATGCAGCGTCGAAGGTAAACGCAGCCATGGTCTGTGAGCTGATAGTCCATGCTGCTGCAAACGTCGTCGAACTGTTCGTGCAGATGGTTGTTGTCTTGCAAACGTCCCCATCTGTTGAGTCTGGGATCGAGACGTGGCTGCACGATCCGTTACAGCCATGCGGATAAGATGCCTGTCATCTCGACTGCTAGTGATACGAGGCCGTTGGGATCCAGCACGGCGTTCCGTATTACCCTCTTGAACCCACCTATTCCATATTCTGCTAACAGTCATTGGATCTCGACCAACGCGAGCAGCAATGTCGCGATACGATAAACCTCAATCGCCATAGGCTGCAATCCGACCATTATCAAAGTCGGAAACGTGATGGTACGCATTTCTCCTCCCTACACGAGGCATCACAACAACGTTTCACCAGGCAACGCCGTTCAACTGCCGTTTGCGTATTAGAAATCGGTTGGAAACTTTCCTCATGTCAGCACGTTGTAGGTGTCACCACCGGCGCCAAGCTTGTGTGAATGCTCTGTAAAGCCATTCATTTGCATATCACAGCATCTTCTTCCTGTCGGTTAAATTTCGCGTCTGTAGCACGTCATCTTCGTGGTGTAGCAATTGTAATTGCCAGTAGTGTATATTCAACATTATGTACTTATTTTGTGAAAGCATTATTTTAATATTTGCCACAATTACAATTTGTATTAGACAACCTACTTTAGACAATAAGACTGCAGTTACAGCTGGTTGCAGCAATAAATAAAGAAAAAATAAATTATATTTCAAGTCTCTCTTCATTTCACATCATATTTCTAGCGATGTCACCTCTGTCTACACAACTGTGTCATCTATGAAAAGCATCAAAGATCTACAAACATACCTGCCAGTTCATTTAGCCATTTATGTACACAAGGTGTAAAGGAAACTACGCTTAGAAAAATTTATAACTTTTAGCGGAGATGAAAATAACACACTTCTGCAACAAAAATGTCACAGGTGCACTGTTTGTTCGCTAAGGCTCCATGAAGATTTTGACACTAGTGATATTCACAACGGGTGTTCGATATACTGTGTGATGAATATTGTTTTAGAGATGTTGTTGAAAATGTTGTCCGTTTACATTAATGCACAAACGTCATCTGCATGTTAATGATTGCCTGAGCCCCTAACAACCAGTTGTTTCTCTAATAAAATGGGTATAGCTTCAGCCAAGGAACACCAGCTCTTCTGTATGTCGGTGTCTATGGATTACCCCGGAGGAAAGGCAATCCATAGGAGAGAGATTAGGAGAACGTGGTAGCCACGCTGCTGGCCCACTCCTCCCAATTCAGTAACTAGGGAAAACACTGTCTAAATATTATCTGACATAAACTGCAAAGTGTGATGGCGCCCATCATGCTAGAATCATATTCGTTACTTGACTACCAGCAGGACATCCTCCAACATTTCATGAAGTAAGACACGGCAATTTTCTACACCGATGGTGTTACGCGAATGACGGCTCAATCAGATGGGCGCGAACAATACTATTCTACACATTTATGGTATATTTCTGTTGATGCTAGAACACAAGAGTTGTGACAGCCAAAATAAGATGCAATAGTAACCATTTACAGCGCACTTTGGCTTAAGGCGAGTACAGTGTCAAATCCTTTGGAAGCCCTAGCGGGGTAATGTACAGCTGTGACATTTCCTCTACAGATCTGCGTATGCAGTGATTTTACACCCCCTATATATCATGAACATCATCAGTCCTATCACACAGCATTGCGGTACTTAGGAAACTTCTGCTACCGACGACGCTCAGCCACCCTTCCCACCACTAAGAACGACGTGCTGAGCTCTGTTGGCCAGGAAGTCTTCAGTCCAATCTCCCATCTGCACGTACGTGTTGTATTCACATATTTCGCTTACATGCCATGCATTTGAGCTGTGCAGTCTGCTATCCTCTGGATTTCATGAACAAAGATAGAAAGTTGGTTCTCACACTACAGATGATTCCAAACACTATATCCATTCCTACAGAGGACTTGTCCGGTCTCCTAACAAAATCAACGCAAGGAACACAAAGTACACGGATGACCCGAACCATTACCATCACTGCCCACCACCACGTTGGATACCACCTAGTCGCGTTGCGGACACGTGACGTGGTAACAAAAATGTGTAAGCGAAAGTACGGGCTGCAAATGGGGAAATCCATTCAGATAAGCGACTTCGAAAAAGGACGTATTATTATTACAAGACCCTACGAAGGAGTATCTCGAAAACGGCGAAGCTAGTCGAGTGTTCACATGCTACTGCCGTGAGCATCTATGGAAAGAAGTAGAAGGACAGTGAAACTACCACTAGGCGGTAGACGTCAACGACTCTTTACAGAACATGGGTTTCGGAGGTTTGTCTGCTCTGTAAAATAGGATAGGTGGTGATCTGTGGCATCTCTGCCGAAGTAGCACAATGCTGGTGGACGCACAAGTGTTTCGGAGCACATCGTTCATTGTCATTGTTGAGCGTGGAGCTCTGCAGCAGACCACCCTTACGTGTTCACATTTTCCCCGAATGACATCGTCAATCACGATTGCTGTGGGCACGGGACCATCGGGATTTGACCGTCGATCAATGGAGACGTGTCGGATTTTCGCGTGTATCGCATGTTTGCTGCGCTAGGTCGATGGTCATCTCCACAAACGTCGTCATCGAGGTGAGCGGCAGCTCGAAACGTGCGGCGCATCACGGACGCAGGCTGGTGGAAGCAGTATTATGCTATAAGAGACATTCTCCTGCACTTGCATAGGTCCTGTGGTAGTAATCGAAGACACCCTGACAGCTGCCAATCACCTGCATCCCTCCTGCTTGACGTTTTCCCCGACGGCGATGCCATCTTTCAGCAGTACAATTGTCCATGTATCGGTGCCAGAATCGTGCTACAGCTGTTTGAGGAGCGTTATAGTGAACACACGTTGGAGTTTCAGCGACCAATTTCGCCCAATGTAAATCCTACGGAACCCGTCTGGGTCCCTATCGGACGCAAATCAGCAGGCCGTTATTTACGCGACTTACGTGACCTGTGTGTAGACATCTAATGCCATATACCTCCACAAACTATCGGATCCCTGACACGCAGAATCACTTATATATTTCGTTCCAAAGACGGACAAACACACTGTTAAGCGGATGGTCCTAATATTTTGGCTCATCCATGTATATTCTATAGCTCTACAACATAAGGAGATCAGTGTGTTAAGTCAGCAGTTCTGCGAACTTTCTTACAGAATGGAATAACTTTGTGTCTTTTTTCCAGTCGCGCTTCGTTGATCCAGCTTCCTACCACATATCGTGAGGAATCAATGTGCTAGGAATCGAATTTAACAATAACGAGACTTCTGAAAAAGTTCTTTCAATGTGTGCAAATATCCACGGTGCACCTTACTCTTACTGTTAGCTTTCTCAGATTATGTAAATTGAAGGTGGAGGGGGCGAGATGAGAGAAAGGGAAGGAAATGATGATATCAACTGCATCAGAACTTTACATGGAATCAGCTGCGACCCGTGAAAAAGTTTGACAGACCGGGACGCAAACCTAGGATCTGCTGCTTACTAGACAGCTGCGTTAAACACTGTACCTTCCGGATACAGTGTTTATCGAAAATGGGCGGATTATCCAGGCTCGTTCCCAGGCCAAATCACATTCCCCAGCGCCACCTATCCGTCGTGCATGTCCTCCATGCTCGGTAATTTTAGATTCCCGCAGAAGGTAGGTCGTAAATGTGCAGCCGCACTGAAAGTTGTGGATTCATCGAGGCGAATGAATTCCTGAATGCGAGGAGTCTGTTCTTTCAGACTAATTGCCCATCGAGGCCCGTAGTGTCTGTTCTTTCTTTCTCAGAGTTCATAATTTTTCGACTCATGCTGTGTTATCCCAGAACAACGACCGATCGACATCAGCACCAACATTCCTAAGTGCAAAATATGCCGAAGTAAGACTTAATAATCAGTTTGTTAGTTCCATTTTACCAAGAAATGTTAATTATAAGTTGTACTGTTTACCCGACAGGCTTAGCCGAGGACGCTAATGCGCTGCTTGCTGGACTCGGGTAGGCGCGCTGGCCCTGGATCGAATCTGCCCGGCGCGTTAACGACAAGGGTCGGTACACCAGCCAGCGTGGATGTGGTTTTTAGGCGGTTTTCCACATCCCACTATATGAATACCGTGCTGGTCCCCAAGTCCCGCCTCAGTTACATGACTCGCAGACATTTGAAAACGTTCACAATGTTTCATGGCTTATACCAGACACAGACAGCTGTGGTACACTAATACCATCCTGGGGGGTACGGGGTGGCGACAGGAAGGTCATCCAGCCATCCACTGACACTAACATCGCCAAATCCATAGTACGAAGGCCGACCCCACGTTGAAGTGGCACAAAGGCCCAAAGAAAATGAAGATGATGAAACTTCCTGGCAGATTAAAACTGTGTGCGGGACCGAGACTCGAACTTGGGACCTTTGCCTTTCGTGGGCAAGTGCTCTACCATCTGAGCTACCCAAGCACGACTCACGCCCCGTCCTCGCAGCTTTAATTCCACCAGTACTTCGTCTCCTACTTTCCAGACTTCACAGAAGCTCTCCTGCAAACCTTGCAGAACTAGCACTCCTGGAAGAAAGGATATTGTGGAGACATGGCTTAGCCACAGCCTCGGGGATGTCTCCAGAAGGGTACTGGCGGAATTAAAGCTGTGAGGACGGGGCGTGAGTCGTGCTTGGGTAGCTAAAATGGTAGAGCACTTGCCCGCGAAAGGCAAAGGTCCTGAGTTCGAGTCTCAGTCCGGTACACAGTTTTATTCTGCCAGGAAGTTTCATATCAGCGCACACTCCGCTGCAGAGTGGAAATCTCATTCTGGATGATGATGATGAAGTTGTACTGTGTCTGTGTGGCGCCACATTAGTACTACATGTTATTTCGTGAAAATTGCAATGTTGATAATATTATGTAAGACGTTTGCGACACCTAAACTCGTGAAATCCAGTCCAACAAAGTAATTTTGTTTCTGGGTTACTGGACTGGTTGAAAGCAATAGAAACTTATATTTGTATCTGCAACACCTGATGCTACCAAGTAAAGCAAGATATTTCGGTCCTCAGCACGATTGTCTGTTGGTATGACCCAATGATATCGTCATAAACTTGCGTAGCCCTTGCATTAGCACTGCGTGGTTGGTGTGTAGAACCCACGAGTGACAATTATTTTTAAAACATACCGGTAGACCGTTCAGTACAAAAATCATATTCACTTTTGCACATACCACAAGGTAAGGAGCAAACTGATGTTTAACAAGGTACAGGGTTACAAGTATTGAACTATACGAAATAAAATCATCATAACTTCTGGACGGTTTGCGTTAGGACCTTCAAACCGCACTGTTGGCTGCGGGGCATGATGGGAATTATTATGGTTTGGTTTAGCGACGAAGCCACTTACATTTGGACAGGTTCGTCAATAAGCAAAATTGACGCATTTGGGGGACTGAGAGTCCTCATTTCGTCTCTTCAACCTCAACGGAAGACTGTATGTTGTGCTTATGTCCAGTCACGGATTAATCGATGCGGTTTTCCTTGAGGGCACGGTGACTACCGAACGGTACGTGAAGGTTTTGCAAGGTGATTTCATCCCCATTATCCAAAGTGACCCTGGTTTCGACAAGACGCTGTTCATGCAAGACGTAGCTCGACCCCTTCGAAGGAGGAGAGTATTTGATTGATGTCCTGGAGGAGCAGTTTGGGGACCGCATTCTGTCTTTGGGTTCCCAGAGGCCACTGGCATTGGTTTCGATTGGCCGCCGTATTCTCCGTATCTGAACAAATGCGACTTCTTTTCTTGGGGCTATATTAAAGACAAGGTATACAGCAGCAACCCCAGAACCATTGCTGAGCTGAAAACTGTCAAAATGCTTCAAATGGCTCTGAACACTATGGGACCTAACATCTGAGGTAATCAGTCCCCTAGAACTTAGAACTGCTTAAACCTAACTAACCTAAGGACATCACACACATCCATGCCCGAGGCAGGATTCGAACCTGCGACCGTAGCGGTCGCGCGGTTCCGGACAGAAGCGCCTAGAATCGCTCGGCCACACCGGCCGGCTGAAAACGGTCATTCAGAAGATCATGGACAGCATCGATGTTCCGACACTTCAGCGGGTCACGCAGAATTTCGCTGTTAGTCTGCACCACATCATCGTCAATGATAGCAGGCATTCGATGTCATAACCTAAATTCGGATATCCGTAGTACGTTCACATGTTGAATAAAGTGTGTGCACCCTGTGGTTTGTAACTAATTCGCATTTTTTTCATGTAGTTCAGTAACTGCCACTCTGTATGAGAGTGGAGACATACCATCAGTCTTTCGGAAAAGTATCATCACTCAGTCCCGAAAATAGTAAGGACACCTGACGAAAGTGATATACAAGGGAATAGAAACGGATCTGTTAGATGACGATCAGTTTACCTTTCAGGAAGGTAGAGATACCAGAGAGGCAATTATGATTTTGTCGTTGATAATGGAAGCATGACTTGAGAAAAATAAAAAAAAAACCTGCATAGAATCTGTCGACCTAGGAAAAGAGTTCGACAGTATCAAATGGTGCAGTATGTTTAAAGTTCTGAGAAAGACAGTACCAAGCTGTAGAAAAAAATTGGTATTGTGCAGCGAAAAAATGCTCCAATCCGGGGCACAAAAAAGGGGAATCTGCTTGTGTTTAAGACATTCTGACAAAAGTGGGGTACCAGCTCCCTCATTCTACCTTGCTCAGCACCTTTAAAAATTTTCCCAGAAATTTTGGCATGCGAACGTATTCACGCTCTTTTTAACATGCAACTCACCTCACACTTCCACAAGCTCTCCTAACCCGTGCTGTTATACTGCTATTATTTCCTCTCACTGTCTCTGGCTCCCTCCTGCTCTCCCTTACTGCTACCGTCTCACTCATTCCCTCTCACTGCTGCTGTCTCTTTTCACTGTCTCAATCTCTGTCTTCTTCAATGAAAGTGTTATAGACTCTGTCTCACATTATCACTGGCTCTCACCCACTTCCACTTCCTCCTCCTCTTTATTCCTCTCCCATTGTCACTGCCTCCTTCACTGTTTTCCTAGCACAGTTCTTTCACTGTCAACTATGTTCCACTATCATCGTGCCCCTCTTTCTACCGCGCTGTTACTGTCTCCTTAGCTCTTCCTGTACTACAACCACTGTCTACTATCTTCCACTATTTATTACTTTTCTGTCTCTTTATAGCTGCCAATATCTCCTTCTGTCTCAGCATAAAAAAGCAGGAGTATGTTCGCATGCCAAAATTTTGGGGAACATTTTTTAAAAGTACTGAGGAAGGTATAATGAGGCAGCTGGCACTCCCTTTTCAGTCAGAGTCTTTTAAATAGCTGGTTCCCTTTTTTTCTCTGGCACTAAAGGGCATGTCACCCCCATGAAAAGTACTTTATGGGTCTGTGCAATTTGGACGGTTTACTTAAGTGAAACTGAAACCACACAGAACTAATTTCACACCGCAGACGAGATTTTATGCGCACAAAAATTTCAGATGAGTTTCAGAACTACGTCTTGGGGTTCCCAGAACCCTTCTGAATATTATGGAGACACCTTACAGCTTGTTTCACCGTGCTACGTTACTTTATAAACTACTTTTTCGCTCCATATTGGATTCTACATACGTATTTTGCGTTTAGAGGTAGGGTAAACTAGAACTTCTGTATCTCGGCAACATATAAATATATCAAGAAAATTTCCAAGACTGTTCGACATCGGGATTTTAGGAACTTATCGTAAAAATTACACCCATTGGCTGTGCATAGACGCCATGGAGTCTGCAGCTCGGCTCTGGTAGCCAAGAACAACGTTTTTGAGATGTTTCTCGATAAAGGATAAAGATTTTGAAAATGGAAATATAATACTTCTAGATAAGTGCCTATAGAATATAACCTTAGAATCTGAGCAATTTGCTACTGTTATTTGTTATGTAGATTCCGCTTCATACCGGATTTTACGTGCGTATTTTACGCGTACAGGTAGGGTTATTTCGAACTTCTATATCTCGGAATCGGATAAAGATACCAAGAAAATGTTCAAGGTTGTTCTGGAATATTAGGAATATATCATAAAAATTTCAACCGTATGCTGTGCATAGCCTTTTTGGAATACGTGGCTCGGTTTTTGAACGAAAAACATGGTAAAAAAAACCTTTTTTTGGTGTTTTCTAAGGAACCGCATATGAACTATCGGTGCTTCCATAAGCCCCTTAAATCACACCGTAAACACATTAAATGTAAACAGAACCAACCAATTTGCTACATTTCCCTAAACGGAGGAAGTGTTTAATATGCATACTTTGACCCAGTACTGTAGGATAATGACGCTAGATGATTTTTCTGTTGGGTATAGGAATGGTCCATAGCCCAAGGGCTATTTAATTCATATTGTTTTGTAGGGCGGGCAACCACAGCCAAACTTCGACAAAGAAAATACCGCACTGGCTGTATTAATGATTTTTATTAAATCTGCGACCGGTTTCGCACCACTTATCGGTGCATCCTCAGTCAATACACGCTATTTATAACAAGGTAACGTTGAACATTGCCCTGTAGCCACTCACCACCATTCACGTCCAGTATACCGTCATCTGGTGAAAGCGGTGAAACGTCCCCTTTCAACAATTATACAGGACTGTGCTTAAACTGACACACAATATTTTTAGCGCAACGCAATCTGACTTTCAAAATTCCCTACTAAAGAATGGCCCTGACAAACATTAAACTATACCTTTCACAAATCACTTACCTCACAAAAATCTTCGCTGCTCAAGCTACTGCAATACAGCGAGCGCCACTACTGCCAGCTAAATAAAAGATTCAAACTATGGAAGGCACTAACTACTGATAGGGATAGTTAGCAAATGAAAGATATTAATAGAGAACAAACAATGTATTTACCTTGATATCATCACAAGTCATAATATATATATCAGTTCATGACAAATTAGAAACCTCCGCCATCTCTCTCCCCACATCCACCACTGCTGGCGGCTCACCTCCAACTGCGCAACGCTACGCGCTGTTCACAGCCAGCTGCCTAACACTACAATGGCGAGTATTACAACAATGCAAAGCAGACACAGACTGCCCACAGCACAGCCAGTGATTGTCATACAGAGGTGGCGTTACCAATAAAAAACCTAAACAGCCTACTTACATAGAGAAAACATAAACAGCCTACTTACATAGCGAAAAAATAAACAGCCTACTTACATAGAGAAAACATAAACAGCCTACTTACATAGCCCCCATGCTCCCCACAAAATTTTTTTACAAATGGTGTTGGGCACTGGCCAATACAGATTTGACAAAAATTTTTCACAATTACAGTAACAAAGATATAAAATGCACACACTTATTGATACAACGTTGGTCAAAAGCTCAAATTTTCTCACAGTCCCTAAAGACAGTCCTAATCGTACATAACAGGAGAATAGCAGTGTTTGTCTCAAAGTCTGAGCAGTAAAAGAAAATGCACATGGAAGTAGTGGATTTCCATGCAGTCTTGAAGAAGTAGTGTTGTCCTTCCAATGGAAAGACAGTGCTGACTCTCGACATGCTGACAGGTAATGGGCCACAACAGAGCAAACCCACTGCAGAGTCAGTCGAAGTTTTGATGAATATTGGTAGGTAGGTCATCACAGAGCAGACCCACTGTAGTCCTGGCAGAGATTGTGGTATTGGTGGGCCACCAGAGGTGCAGACCCACTGTAGTCCTTGTAGAGATAATGGTATTGGTGGGTCATCATAGATGCAGACCCACTGTAGTCCTTGTAGAGATAATGGTATTGGTGGGCCACCAGAGGTGCAGACCCACTGTAGTCCTTGTAGAGATAATGGTATTGGTGGGCCACCAGAGGTGCAGACCCACTGTAGTCCTTGTAGAGATGACCAGCAGCCATCTGTTGCGATTGTGCAGGTGCACATTCACCATCGAAGAGTCTTGCGGAGAATATAGCAAGTCCATAAACCACCACTTGTGCACTCACAAAGTTTTTAAAATTGTCCTTAGAACAAGCAATGCTGTTATCCAGTCCCTTGCTGAATTAGTAACACACGTGCAAACACTAACAGTCCCAACTTCTCACATATTGTCCATATACTATGACCAACAGAAACGTGTGCAGTGAAATGTAACTAACAAGTTAATAATATCATGAACTGGTGACAATTACAATTTTATGACGTAAGAATACAATAACAAAGGTACAAAATACATTATTAAAAACATAATAATACAGATAACATTTGTAGTAAAACAGGCTTTACAAAAGAATAGAAATAAACATATACATCAATGTTACAGGAATTATGACATAAGTACATACATAGATCAGAATAATTATTGAAACATCAACTTTACACATGAGCATTAAAACAAAACAATAAACAATGTCTAAACATCTTTACAAAGTAAATAACACATTATTAATGCCAATTGTATTTGAGGATAACAGTATTCCTCATCATAGTGAATGTAGCTTAATATTAAAAGAAAAAATTCTATGAAATTACACAGAGACAGGAAGAAAACAAATACACAAGGGTACACACACACATAGTGGGATAACACCAATAGGAAAGGACAGGGTTCGTTTTCAGTGTAACATTTGGTACTGCAGTCCAACCCAAAACTTCATATATCTTTCCTCTTATTTCATCCTTTGTTTCCACCAAAAAAAATTCTATCTAAGCATGCTTTCTGTATTTATATGTTCACACATTTCTTACCTCAACATTTATTTCCAAGAAAATCCTACCTAAACCTGTTTTCTCAATGCATTTCTTCCAATTCATCGCAACTCATTCTCTTAGAGGCTACCCCCTCTTAAGCTAACTTAAATCTACTGAGCTCAGATGCTAAACTAAGGGACGAGGCAATGCAGCATCACATAACAAATCAACACAAACAGCAATGCAAAAAAATGCCAATTGGCAAAGCTAGCAGCATAAATGAGCAAAAGTCAAATTCAATAACACTATGCCTGGCAAACAGTAGCAACTTATACATAAACATGACATAGCGCAAGCAGAAAAAATATTACACTAAAATGGCCATGTCTAATACCTATGTCACATCTTAACATTAGAGTGATGCATCACAAAAACTTACGCTAGTAGATAAGTTACCAAATCGTAAAAAAATTATTTATGCAATTCCTGTGAAGGGAATTTTTTTTTTTTTGTGCTCCCTCATTTGTTTTGGATAGATCATAAAATTATTTACTGGATCTGTAGGCATAAAATATTTATATTAGTACATATATTAAATTTTATTTTAACCAATGCTGCAGTGCAGCTAGAAACTTGATATTAAACAAAATGTGTAAATAAATACATTAAGCAAGCCATATGGCATTTTTCTTAACTAGCAAGGCAATAGCTGTGAAATGTTTCTCATCGTTTCATTAGGCATTTCATGAAATATCATAAATTACGAGCTCCACAGTATGCTTTCAACAAGGAGATGTCAGTAGCGCGGACAATGGCCTTCCCTTTCTTTTTTTTTCTACCTGTGCCGCTGAAAAGGGCTCGCAATAATGGCTTTTTCTCCAGGCGTCTGACACAGCTGGGTGCCCGCGACGCATTACGTGCAGGTGGTCACTTAACTTTCGTACGGAAATATTTACGACAGCAGTTTCTGCTACCGTTGCAGTCACATTTAAAAATATTTCACAGGTCAAGAATTAGCGTTGCAAATCTGTAGAAACAAAATCCTATAAATATAAGTGTCCAAAAAAAATATTCGTCAGCATTGTGATACAGTCACACATTTCATAACTCTTAAAGTACGTTTCTTGGTTTCCAACATCCTTTTCATAAATCAGAGTCCCTAAACACTACTCATTATTCCTTACCTCATTATACATATACATATTCGTCGACACTTCTTCAATATTTCATCGTGAGAAATACGTAGCATAATAAACATTCCTCAACAACATAATACACATCGTCGTCGTAATAATAACATCATAACACTTCAGTCAAATCTCAAAATCGTCGTAACTTCCTCCAATAATTTCTAAGCCTAAAATAATTCTCTGCTAATGTCAAAAGTGTCAGCTGCCTCAAACGTACTTTAAAAATCATGATCTCATACCAAATACATCATTCAAAGCTCTCATAGTATCACAATGGTTCCAAAAAAATATGAACAGTTTCACAAAGTACAGACAAAATACAGTTTCATAAGTGTGAAGTTATCCAGCTGTGTAATTACGTAAACATCTGTCACTGATATAGTAAAAACGTTTGTCTGTCTCAGTTAAATGATCAGATAGCTGTGTAATTATGTGTTGGAGAAATATGGTACCGATGTGTAAAGTTGTATAAGCAAATACCATATTAGCTAGGGTTCCTTGTGGTTGCCACACACATGGTACACAAAGTAAGCGTGTACCCCCCTGAGGATAAATGTAATTATGCCCTCAGGTGTTACAAATTACAGCAATGGAATGAAATGTATCACGGAAAACTTTCTTTGTAATTAAAAAATCTTTAAAAATAAATGTTTCAAGTACAAAATTAATCACTCAAATACGTGTACTGTAGCGCTAAATGTGCGTCTTGTTGCAACATAATCTGTGTGGAAGTGTCGTAGTTATCGTCCGCCGAAAGCTAAGTTCTGCAGAAGCCAATGTACTTACCTCATGATAAACAAAAGTGAAATGCTTTGCGTAGAGATATCTTAGTTATTACGCTTATTGTTGTGATGATGAAAGTACTGTGCTGTAACGTATTGTTGTGCTATGGAAAAGGCTGTCTCCTTGTAGCTATACCACAAAAGTTACTAATAAAACATGTTTTGATTTCCAGAAGAATTCAGAAAACTGTGCAGATATAAAACAGATACACCGCAAAAGCAACATTGTAAATTGTCACTCATTAGTAGCGTCGTGATAAAAATCGTGTAGCTGTCACATAAACTAACCTCTGTGTCATCTGGTATCTCTCAGAAAGCGCTTTAAATTCAGAATGTATTTTCAAATAAACCAAAATGTTGCATTAAAATCTCATTAGCAGTACTGGTAAATGTTCTAAGTATGTGAGCCTTATAGTCGTTACGTAATCGTGCAACAAACAAGCAAGAATGTACACACACAATAACACTGTGACGTCTGTTTACTATAACAATGCATTCGTCATTTCTGTTTAAATAAGTTCTCTTGGTTCTTGATTGGATATTTAACTTCAAACATTGTTGCATGGTAACAGTTTCTAAAGCATACTAGTAACGTGAAGTGAAACGTTTTATGGCAAAGACAAAGTTAAAAGGCAGATTATCTGTCAATAAATGGTTTTACATGAGAAATGTGGTGTAAACCTTTACTCTTCCTAGTACGCAGAGTTTCAACTTCAACGCAATTATCATGTGGTATACGTCGGATTCTGTAAGGTCCATTGTAAACTAGAAAGAATTTGTGACTCAAGTGTTTCTTCTTATGTGACAATGAATGAGCTTTAATGAGAACTTTCTGACCAATATACAACTTCTTTGCATTTGCTTTACCGTGTAGTTTTCTCCTTTTGTCTGCTGCAGATTTTATATTTTTAAGAGCCAAATCAATTATGTCTTTGTGTCGAAGTTTACGTGTATTCGGGAAAGGTACAAGCTCTCTGATTCTGTTCGATAGTTCTTCATTCTTCAGTACAAGGGTAGGTGGTAAAGCAGTGGAGTCGTGAGGCATTTCATTCAGCACGTTTTGAAATAAGTGTAAATATCTGTCCCAATGCTGATGCTTTCTGTGACAATAAAGTCTGCAAAGCTTATTGATTTCTTTCATAATCCGTTCAGACGGGTTGCAATGTGGTGAGTACAATGAAATAAAAACAGGTTTGATTTTATGGTTGCGAAGCATGCGTGACCAAACAGCAGATCTGAATTGCGGTCCGTTATCTGAAATGACTTTACTAACGTGTCCAACTTCACGTAAGAAATTTTTAACAAAGGCGTTGGATACAGACCGTCCAGTGGCTTTACGTAACGGTGTGAAAGAAACAAATTTTGAAGTAAGTTCAACAGCGACTAGAACGTACGAAAATCCATTAGATGTTCTGACAAGCGGTCCCAAGAGATCAACGGCAGCAAATTCTTTTAATTTAGAAGGAATGATAGGAAACAACGGAGCACGATGTGAGACAGTGGATGGTTTCGCCTTTTGACAAAGTTTACAAATAGACAAGACTCTTCGAATTCGCTTTTCCATATTGTTAAAATAACAAGTCGTTCGAAGAATATGATAACATTTTCGTGGGCCAAAATGTGCGTAGCTGAAATGAATGTACCAAATGAGCTTATTAACAAAATCGTCAGGAATGCAAAGTACCCATAGCTTGTCATCAACAGTGCAGCGTTTGAACAGTATGTTGTTTCTAACCAGATAATAATGCCGAATCTGTGTGTGTGTCTTTACATGCCATTTGCTCTTGATGTCTTTCCAAATCGGATCTTTATCTTGTTCATGAGCAATGTCCTTTAAAGATGTGGTGATGAAGTTTTCAAAGGCGACTTTCTGAATGTAAAGAATACTGAAATTTTTCTCGAGGTTGCCTTCTGTGGTACTTTTCGCAAGCCCAGCCGGTGCGCGTGACAGTGCGTCCGCAACAATGTTCTCCTTGCCGGGAATATAGACTATTGTGAAGCGGAATTCTTGCAGAAACAATGCCCAACGTTTTAACCTGTCATGATTTAATTTTGAAGACATAAGAAATTGTAATGCACGATGATCACTGTATACTTTTACGTGCTTACCAGAAAGAAAGAAACGGAATTTGTTAAATGCCCAAACGATAGCTAAAGCTTCTAATTCAGTAACGGAATAATTTTTTTCAGATTTTGTTAGCACTCGGCTAGCAAAAGCAATGGTTTTCTGAACGGTAGTGTCATTTTCTATGGCTTCTTGAAATAAATGGGCACCAAGACCGACTTTAGAAGAATCCGTACTAAGGCAGAAATCTTGTGACAGATCAGGATGAGCTAGTATTGGCGCGTGAAGTAACGCTTCTTTCAAAGAATTGAATTCCAACTGTGCTTGTTCGTCCCAGTTCCAAATAGTATTTTTTCCAGTGAGAGAACAAAGTTTTGGTGTAACTAGAATTTGCATATTCAGAAAACGACGGTAAAAATTTACGAGACCTAGAAAACTGCGGACTTGTCTTTTTGTGGATGGAACTGGAATGGCTCTGATTGCTTCTAACTTTTCAGGATCCGGCTGAATGCCTTCAGAAGAAATAATATGTCCCAAAAACCTCACCTTTGACCTACCGAATTCAGACTTTTCCAAGTTAACTGTAATTCCAGATTCTGCAAAAATACGTAACAGACTGTTGAGGATGCGATTATGTTGTTCCCATGAAGCTTCCGCTATTAGAATATCGTCCACATATAAGGTGATGTGACGTTTTAAGAACTCAGGTAATATGGAATTTAGCCCGCGAATAAATGCTGCTGAAGAAATGTTCAAACCAAAGGGAAGTTTCCGAAACTGATAACAAACGCCGAAACAAAGGAAAGCTGTGTATTTTCTGCATTCTGGATGAAGTTCGATCTGATAAAAGCTGGATCTGAGATCAATGGAAGACAACACTTTTACACCATTAAAATTTTGAAGAAGTTCTTCCATCGTCTGTGGCCTGTCTGTTTCAGGAATAATGATAGTATTGATTTGTCTCGAATCTAAGACAAGTCTGATCGATCCATTTTTCTTTTCAACAACATGTAATGGATTGTTGTATGAGCTTACTGCAGGCTCAATAATGCCCTCGTCAAGCATAGATTGTATTTCTGTTCTAACACGGTCCCTATAATGTGCTGGAATTACATATGGTCTAACACAAAATTTAGTATGCTCACGAACACGAAATTGGTATTGAAATCCCTTGATTGTTCCTGTTTTATGAGTAAAAACTGTGGAATGTGCTTGTAAAATCTCAAAAAGGTCCTGCCTATCAGTGTCATTACAATTCTCAATTGTTTGAATTTTATTCTGAATTAACTTATTAATGTCAAGTGCGCCGTCGATATCATCCCTGTCAGTACTTGCAGAGTGATTATTAGTGTCTAGTTCCGTAGAAAAGTCCGAACTGTTGTCTAACAGAAGGTAAAGCCGATTAATTTCCTCGTCATGGTTTGAGAGCCAGTCTTCAAATTTCAAAGCTATTGACTTACCTTCTTTCTCTAAACTTATTTCAGCATCGTGAAAGCTTAAGATTGCTTTGTATTCATTCAAAAAGTCTACTCCCAATATAATTTCCGTCGACAATAATGGAACAATAAGAAAGTTCGTAGAGAAGCTGTGGCTTTGACAAAAGAATTCTAAGTTGGTTTGTTGGCGTACATCTACACTTTTTCCAAAGATTGCACCTTGTAATTTAATCTTACGTAACGGAAGTGTGGGGCAATCGTTCGATTTGTTGCATTTGCTAAAGGCTGTTTCACTAATTACTGAAATGGGACTGCCAGAGTCAAGTACTGCCGTAAATTTTACATCATTTACTGTAATGTGAATCACAGGATATGCAATATTGTTATGTTTTATGTCGTGTTCCTGGAGTAAGATGTCCCTAATGTCTTCCATTTTTACGTAATTACTAGCTACGGCAGCTGCGTCGTTAGTGTCATAAGAACGTTTTGTGGCTGCCATCGGTGTGAGTCATTGCCTATTGTCTCTTTGTTGGCGCGCGTCGTTATTGGGATTTGGAGACCTAACTTCTACAAATTCACCGTGACGAGAGGGCCCTGCTCTGTTTGAATCCCGCCAGTTCTGATGCAGTTCAGGTCTATCGTTACGATCATATCGTCTGTCGTCATGTCGGTAGATGCCATAGTTTCTTTCTTGTCGGTCACGTGGTGGAGAATTTCTCCCTGAATCGAAACTGCGCGCTGGACCGTTGCGTCTAAAGTTATTCTGTCTCCCCTGATAATATTTATTTTGGTTCCCATATTGTCTGTTTCTCTGATTGTCTCTGTGATAGTCATTACCACGGAGAGGTGATCTTTCCCTGTAGTTATTACTACTCTGCCAACGGTTGTCGTACGGGTGGTGTCTATTTTGGTCACGATTTGTGTTGTGAGAATAGCCTTGTCGTGTCCAGTTATTACTTCTTTCATCGCGGATTTGCGACGGATGTGACCTGTAATTGTTGTGTTCCTGGTTTCGCGTTCCGCAATTGTCAGTGTCAATTTCTAATTCTTGTAACAGTCCCTGAAAAGCTTCAATGTCGTCTTTGCAACGTCCTGCTAAAATAATATGTCGTAAATGTTCAGGCAGTTTGATTAAGCAAATGCGGATGAGTTCTGAGGGGCTGTATGGGTTTGACAGGTATTGATTCTTGTGCAACATGTCTTCAAAATATTTCACAAGACTGGAAAATTCAGATTGTTCGAAGTGTTTCATCATTATGATGTTATGTTTTACACGGTCTTGTGTAGCTTGAGACCAATATGCTGAGAGGAAGGCATGGTAAAACTCTCCTTCACTGTGGCAATCGTGAATTACCGATCGCATTCTTACAGCTGGTTCATTCTCCAAGTAGCCACACATAAATTCTAATCTGTGTTCTAACGACCAGTTGGGAGGAAAACAATGAGAGAATTGATGGAGCCATGCTTGTGGATGAATGTCGTTGCCAGAATTCTTAAATGTTTTGAATTTACGTGTAGTAATGAACAGCTTATAGTCAAAATCATCATGTCGGCGAGTCGCATATCGGTCATTGTTAGGTCGTGTCGGCCGTTCCATCTCAAAATTCGGTGCACATTGCCAATTTCTTTCATAACTTCCGAAATGCCCTGTGTTATTATTTTGCGGCTTTTCCGTGTTTCTAAGTCCCTCTTCCCGTGTTGGAGCGCGAGTGTCTTCTGAAATACGTAATTCTTGTATTACCTGTGTCAGCTGATCTTGTACTTCCCGGATTTCTCTTTGGTGTTGCGTATCAATTTGATTCAGATTTTGTTTCAGTTTCCTAATTTGTGCGTTCTGTTCTGTGTCATTAAAGACTACCGGTTTTGCGTCATTCAGATTATCATCTACCTTCGCAGATAAATTATTTAGCTGATCCGAAAGTTCAACTACTTTCTCTGATAATGAACACATTTCCTCAGTGTGTTTTTCTGAACCAAGTTTCAGAGTGTCCATTTGTGTTGAAATCGAATCTACTGTGTCTTTTAAGTTTTCTTGACTTTTTGCAAGTTGCGTAACCGAATCGGTAGATGCAACTGCGTCAATTTTAGCTTGCAAGGTGTTGTGATTTTCATGAACAATAGTTTGCAGTTCTTTCATGGCTGCTTCGTGATTCTGTAATGCATTTTCATGACGCGAAAAAATAGGTTGGAAATGCTCACAAATTTGAGTTTTTACGTCATTACAGACTTTTTGACATTTCGATTCAATGTTATGTAACTCAGTAGTTAAATCTTCACGCGTTTGTTCAAGAGTTTGTTCCAATGAGTCTAACTTTTGAAGATTTTGTCCCATTGCGTCTAACTGTTGCTGTGTTTGTCTCTGATTTTGTTCCAGTGTGTCTAACTTTTGAAGCTTTTGCTGTGTTTGTCTCTGATTTTGTTCCATTGTGTCTAACTTTTGTAGCTTTTGTCCCATTTGTTGCATTAACTGTAATAACAATGCACTGGTGTCTGAAACATGTTCCTCAGTGCTTTTCGGCAGTGAATTTGCACCGGCAACATTCACATTTTGACAAGCGGAAAACGTGTCTTGACTCATTTGGGAAAACGGTGAGGACGCAAAACCTGAATCTACAGTAAATTTGCAAAGTTGTGTCCTGTCATTTCGGATTCCTGAGGCGAGCTGTTGCCGACCGATCGATCGATAATGCTTCCCTCTTCACTAATTGTTTCACTGTCCACGCCATTGTTTGCCGCCCGCTCCATTTCCCTATGCACGATTACCAAATTACTACTTTGAACATCAGTTAATTCATTACTCGGTGGCGCTAACACACTGCTTTCATTTTCACTGTCATTTCTCAGTTTACTTTGGAGCCTAGTATTACGTTTTTCACACGCCATTATTGTCACAGTATTTCACACGACAACACAGAAAAACACAATTTGAAGATCAAAAATAAGAGAACACATTAACATAGCACTGAAAATAATATCTAGTTAATTGCAGCTGCGAAATACTTGGTGCAAATCTACATGCCTGCCACAACTGTTTTACTATACAACAATGAAAGACTGCAACTACAAAGGAAATTCTCTCTATAATTACGCGCTAGCAATAAACAAAAGCTACACTAAATACACAAACTACAAGAAAAAATCAGAAGATTCCAGTGAGGTATCCTAGGCTAAGGGTCGACATATGAAACGTCCCCTTTCAACAATTATACAGGACTGTGCTTAAACTGACACACAATATTTTTAGCGCAACGCAATCTGACTTTCAAAATTCCCTACTAAAGAATGGCCCTGACAAACATTAAACTATACCTTTCACAAATCACTTACCTCACAAAAATCTTCGCTGCTCAAGCTACTGCAATACAGCGAGCGCCACTACTGCCAGCTAAATAAAAGATTCAAACTATGGAAGGCACTAACTACTGATAGGGATAGTTAGCAAATGAAAGATATTAATAGAGAACAAACAATGTATTTACCTTGATATCATCACAAGTCATAATATATATATCAGTTCATGACAAATTAGAAACCTCCGCCATCTCTCTCCCCACATCCACCACTGCTGGCGGCTCACCTCCAACTGCGCAACGCTACGCGCTGTTCACAGCCAGCTGCCTAACACTACAATGGCGAGTATTACAACAATGCAAAGCAGACACAGACTGCCCACAGCACAGCCAGTGATTGTCATACAGAGGTGGCGTTACCAATAAAAAACCTAAACAGCCTACTTACATAGAGAAAACATAAACAGCCTACTTACATAGCGAAAACATAAACAGCCTACTTACATAGAGAAAACATAAACAGCCTACTTACAGCGGTAGTTAAATTTTAAAAATCTTTTTTAAATTTTTTTTTTAAATTATGGGAGCGGCAATGTCCGTGCAAGCTGAGAGGAGCCGCGCGGCAGCGGACACGGCCTTTTTAAAAAAGATTTTTAAATGTTAACTACCGCTTTCACCAGATGACGGTATATTGGACGTGAATGGTGGGGAGTGGCTGCAGGGCAATGTTCAACGTTACCATGTTATAAATTGCGTATATTGCCTGAAGATGCACCTATTTAAAACAGTTGATCATATCTTACTATCACCAACAGAACCCGAAGTATGAGCCTCGGAAGAAACCAGTTTTTATACGCCTGGAATATACTAGGTCGAGCATTCTGTTGGAACGTACTAGACAGAGCATGCTGTCGCATGAATACCGATATGAACGAAGAAGGAGCAATAAGAATGGAAGACCAGGAACGAATTGCTCAAATAAGAGAAGGGATGCAGTCTTTCACTTCTGGTCAGTCTAAACATCAAAGAAGCAATGACGAAAATAAAAAAGGTTCAAAACTAGGATTAAAATTTAGGGTGAAAAGATATCAGTAATAAGATTCAACATTCGCCAATGACAATTGCTGCCCAAAGCGAAAATGAAGAATTGCAGGATATACTGCATCGAATGAACAGTCTGATGAGTACAGAATACAGATTGAGAGTGAACCGAAGGCAGATGAAAGTAATGAGGAGTAGCGGAAATGAGATTAGCGATAACTTAACATCATAATTAGAGAGCACGAAGTAGACGAAGTGAAAGAATTCGGCTACCACGAAAACAAAATAAATCGTGACGGACGAAGCAAGGGGACATGAAAAGCAGACTAACAGGCAAACAAGGCAACTATAGCGAAAATAAGCGTACTAGTATCTAACTTGGACCTTAATTTGGAGAAGACATTTCTGAGAAAGTGTCTTTGGAGCACAACATTGTATACTACTGAATCTTGGCCTGTGGGAAAACAGGGATAGAGGGGAATCGAAGCATTTGAGATATGGTGCTACAGAAGAGTGTTGAAAATTAGGTGGACTGATAAGGAATGAGCAGATTCTCTGCAGAATCGATGAAGAAAGATAGATATGAAAACATTGACCAGAAGAAGGGAAAGGATGATAGGACATGTGTTAAGGGGACATCTTATGTCCTATGCTGCCAATGTTAAATTCTCGAATTTTGTGACCCATTATCTTGGAAACTTTAGAAGTCACCAACTTAAATTTGCCATAATTATTGAATGCATTTTTCTAGATACACTGAACTAGAATTGTTACTAAAATTGTATTGTGGGGCATGTTACCTTCAATTTTTTGACAGAATTTTGTAAATACATGAACATAAAAACAAAACAACTCAAGATATTTTAATTGTTCTGGTTCCATATGTGTTGAATCTCACACTTGGCATGCTGTGAAAATTTCATGTCTTTACCATCAGTACTTTAGAAAATGGGTCTATTATTGCAAAAAATGTAGTTCAGAGTAACTGAGGTTTAAAACTTTTTCATTAAAAATTCTTGTACAGACTTACATTTCTGCGTCTTTTATGGACTAGAATTGCCCTGTCTCATAGTCTGTGCCTTCTTCAGTGTCACAATAGCCCAGTGCTTGCCTCCTCCTTTTCTTTCTTGCTTCTTTCGTCATTTGCTGAGCAGCTATAACTTTGCATCATAGACGCAAAGCTCATCCTTCCTCACAGTTCTTTAGCTGTGTTCTGTCCAAATCTTAATCCTGACTTCTCCAGAACCTTAAGTCTTTCATAGTTTCCACCATTAAAAATTACTACAGCATCAGACACTGCTAACTTTAGAGTCATAAGGCCAACAAATTCATTTTTAGGCACACGGCACCACAGAACATTATTGAAGGACTCATCCTATTCTGGATCTTCCCACGTAAACACTCCTTTAGTAACTCAGGATTTGCCAAATCTCTGTAAATAGGTTTGATTGCCTCCATTACTGCCAAAGGAAGAGAATATTTATGTGTAAATTCATGCAGAGTGCCAGAAAATTCAGCTTGCCTATATTTACACCAAGTGTTTGGTGGAGGTGGATACAAAGCGTGACATGGCTTTTCATCTGTTGACATTCAATTAAAGAAAGTGCTCCATACAGCTCTTTTCATCTTCTCTAAATTGTGACAGTTATTTATAAGACGTTCCCATAATATAACTGTAATTCATCAATTACTTTGTCCGTTAGTCTTCCAGCACATTTTATTCTCTTGCCGCCAGACAGTTTTGTATTACCCAGCTTGGTTTTTAGGTTTATTCGTAATGCCAACTTGTGAGACGTACCAGTAGGCACAAAACAAAGCAATTGGCAGCCTTATAGACTACGTAGTTCCCAAGATATGACTGCTCAACTGTGGCAGTATGTATGTAGCAGCGAAAATTGACAGTCACACGTCAACATTCAAAATGTTATTTGAAGTTCTCACAATTGTCTGATTTTAATGTATTATATACCAAAATGTTCAGGAAAGTCCAAAATACATTATGGAGTAGAAAACAGAAAATGTCAAATTTCAACGAATTTCACGTCAGCAGGAAATAACTTCCAAGGTACTACAAGAAGCAGTAGAGGGTAAAAGCTGTAGAGAAAGACACAGAATACATGCGACAAGCAATTGAGTAGGTAGGTTCCATGCGATATTCGGAGATGAAGAAGTTGGCGCAGTAGAGGAATTTGTGGCAGGTCACATCCAAACAGAAAGAAGGCTGGTGGTGGTCTGACTTACAGCAGACCGTCGATCGACCAGTACGTCTCTGTCACAATTTTAGCCATTCACTCGATTTGGCCGTGTTTGCCGTATTATGGCTAGATGGAAGCTAAATTTGTTATTTGTACGGATTGTGACACGCCACGCCGGCCGGAGTGGCCGTGCGGTTCTAGGCGCTACAGTCTGGAACCGAGTGACCGCTACGGTCGCAGGTTCGAATCCTGCCTCGGGCATGGATGTGTGTGATGTCCTTAGGTTAGTTAAGTTTAATTAGTTCTAAGTTCTAGGCGACTGATGACCTCAGAAGTTAAGTCGCATAGTGCTCAGAGCCACGGAGAGGTTTACTGGTGAAATTTCGGGAACATATGCCCCAAGAAGATTCGAGCAACGTATTACTATGCCACCTACGCCTCGAAAAACGAGCGTGACAAAAAAATTAGGGAAATTAAGGTGTCCAACGGAGCTTTATGGACAACCATTATTCTCACACAGCACTCGCGAATGGAACAGGCAAGGGTAGAAAAGACAGTGGTGCCAGAAAAACCCTCCGCCACACACTGTCGGGCGTCTTGCTGAGTGTAGGTGCAGACGTAGAATAAACAGAACGCAACACAGTACTAGTAACAAGTTCATTCATACACGTGACTACTAGTGAACGGATACGCTCTCAGGACACGTATGGATTAAGCCCATCAGAAGACTAACTTACTGTCAAGTAATCAAATTATGTATAAATTGGTAGAAAACTGTGTTCCTCTGAACACTTAGGATTAAGCCCACCTGAAAATCATCCTCATTAATAACCAAGTAAATACATATAGTTAAAGAGAACGCCTTAATTATGATGAAGTAAAACAAGCATACCCTAATTAACTCAAGGCTAATTTTTCAACAAAAATTTAATAGATCTCATCTCCTATGCTAAGACACCCATAATCCACCGGATGACGAACAACGAGTGCAGAAAGAGTATCCTCTACTCACACGATGCCATATACTCGTATTTCAACTGTTCGGAGGAGGTGTTTTGTCTCTCCCGATGTTCGTTGCCACTGTAATTTACACACAATTACAACACTGTTTTCTCTATCAGACATGTCGTTCAGGATGCTGACATCTCTTTACGTTATTGAATACGTTCAACTTCGTATCCGAGACGTGGTACTCTTACTCATCTGCCCGACAGTTTAGCCTCCACAGCGCTCTTTGGGTGCCGGCGAAGAAGCGTGTTGGTTTGACAGACTCCACGCTGGTGGCCTGTCAAAAAATGGTTCAAGTGGCTCTGAGCACTATGGGACTTAACTTCTGAGATCATCAGGCCCTACAACTTAAAACTACTTAAACCTAACTAACCTAAGGACATCACACACATCCATGCCCAAGACAGGATTCGAACCTGCGACCGTTGCGGTCGCGCGGTTCCAGACTGTATCGCCTAGAACCGCTCGGCCATCCCGGCCGGCTGGAAAGGTAGGCCTACATCTTACACAGATTAGGTTATTATTACTAAAAGATTGCTTACATACATTTTAAAACAAAACATCTATCTTAAGAGGTCTTAAGTGTTTGAGGACATCCCCTTAATTACATTTACAGCATTTCACAATGCTGGAAGATGTTTAAAAATTTATATCTTTTTTTACCCTGTAAATTGCTACTATTGGGTACGTACTGAATGACGCATCATAGGCAAGATTTCAAAGTAAGAAGATGGGTAAACTACAATGAGACTAATGCACTGACAATTCAATAAAACAAGAATTATATTCTGCATGAAGGTTTACCTCTATGCAGTGCTGTTTCTTTGACATTTCATTAATCATTCACTTTATTGACATACATAAGACACGATAGCATACCTTGCTTCTTTCCTCATTACACACGTTTATGCTACCAAAGAATGAGAAGGTAAGTAAACGTGAACACTAAAAATGTTATATATATGAGTTGAAAGCTGAAAATGTAACGAACAAGAAGCAGTACCCGTACCAATAACCAAACAAGCATTGGTTTCGGAGTTCCAGTTTCATTCGCTATCGATACAAATACAGTCAAAGTGGAATTAAATGGATTACGAAAGCATGCTTTTCACATCACATCATTCTCTTTCTGGCTATCCAAAATATAGCAGCAAAAACAAGTTACATTAATAAGGTCAAATGTGTCGTATTATTAGAGCTAATATGCGTTCAAGAACAGAGAAATGTTCGAAAATGCGTTCCCTGACAATATGTTATTCAACCAAGGAGTATAATTGTTAGTATTTAAAACAGTTGTTTCGAACTCACGATAGAAATAATGAACAAAAAGCAATTGTAAACAGTAGTCTGCTAATGTTTTGGGCTATTTGAGCTGGCAGCAAACATGTACAGCGTAAGTCTCATGTAAGTCTATAACACAGACATACATTACAAGACTGGAAATACCGTATACAGTTTCATTTGTGTCACCGAAGCCAGCACTTTAGAACATTAGTATGGTGGCGAGTACAAAGGGCTTATATGTAACTGTTTGTTTACTGATAAAACAGTCGTGATAAATGGGGATGAATTCATATAGCTACTTTACCTTCAGAGTTTCGACGTAATGGTAAATACGAGGGGTGACAAGAAAGTAACTTCCGATCGGTCACGAAATGGAAACGACTATGAAAATACAATAAAGTTTTGCACAGATGTGTTGGGCAGTGTCTCTAGTGTGACCCTAGATAGCATCATGTCGCTCTTTTCACTTCTGAGCTCACAGTGGGCGCGTAAAGATGTCTAGAAATTAGTGTCTCCCGCCACGTACGAAGGCCTGGTGAGAAATTTCGCCTGAAGCTATGCAGCCAACATTACATAACTGTCGTGCGGTTTCTTCTTCAGGACAATCCTCGGCCGCATTCTGCAGGGGCAGTGAAGATGCTCCTGCATCGTTTTCAATTGGAAATGTTTGATTACCCACAATACAGCCCGTAATTGACTCCCCCTGGGTTTCATCTCTGCTCACATGAAGAGCTGGCTATGAAGACGACATTTTGGCACAGAAAACGAGCTGTAGGTCAGCGTAGAGAATTGGCGGAAAGCACTAGCGGCTGTCTTCTATGATGAGGGTATTGGAAAGTTGGTACAACGCTACGACAAATGTCTAAGTCAGAACGGCGACTACGTAGAGAAGTAGCTGGAAGGTGTAGCTAACTGTTACAAATAAAACATTTCTGATTTTCACTGTGGCTTCCATTTCGCGATCAATCGGAACTTACTTTCTGGACAGCCCTCGTACATGCGTCTTGTTTGGCTGTTATTTTTCGTGTAGCCAACGGAAGATACAAGGAAAAGAACACGTTTCAATGCAAGCATAACTGGAAACGTCTTACATGTGTTTGCTTTTGTACTATATGTAAGAATAAATACTTACATTACAGTTCGTGTTATCTGAAAAATCTGGCATGTTTAAATAGGTCACGTATATTTTAAGGGGTTTAATCAATGAAGTATTAACAGATGTAGATCAGTGATGTGTATTTTTAACAAGTTTTTATCGATTGTCTTCGAATAGTATAGTCGTTATGAGAGTGCTCCTATAAGTAGAACGTGCTCTTTGTAGTTGATAAAAAGTGTCTCTATTGATTAGACTGTAATTACGAAAACTTCAGTCTGCTTTGGGTGTGTGTACATGTAACCTGATGTATCATGACTCTGCAGTGTATGAGTTAAACCCGTCTAGTACCCAAACATTTGCTCAACTGCAGAACTTGTATACATTACATCGTAAAGTTTGCATCATTTCGTTTCAGAGAATCGTAGTAGTACAACTCACAAACCTGCCGACGCCGCTATCTTGCCTCACCAAACCTCAGACTTCAGTAAAAAATGAGTCTTTGCCAGTCTAATAATGTATGTTGTAAGTAGGCTGTTTAAGTTTTTATATTGGTAACGCCACGTAGCGCTCTATATGTGCTGTGTGCAGTCTGTGGCTAGTTTGCATTGTTGTCTGCCATTGTAGTGTTGGGCAGCTGGATGTTAACAGCGCATAGCGTTCGGCAGTTGGAGGTGAGCCGCCAGCAGTGGTGGATGTGGGGATAGAGATGGCGGAGTTTTGAAATTTGTAAGACTGGTTGTCATGAACTGCTATATATATTATGAGTTTTCAACACTATTAAGGTAAATACATTGTTTGTTCTCTATTAAAATCTTTCATTTGCTATCTATGCCTATCAGTAGTTAGTGCCTTCCGTAGTTTGAATCTTTTATTTAGCTGGCAGTAGTGGCGCTCGCTTATTGCAGTAGTTCGAGTAACGAAGATTTTTGTGAGGTAAGCGATTTGTGAAACGCATAGGTTAATGTTAGTCAGGGCCATTTAATGGTAGGGATTTTTGAAAGTCAGATTGCGTTGCGCTAAAAACATTGTGTGTCAGTTTAAGCACAGTCATGTATAATTGTTCTAAGGGGACGTTTCATATGGCGACCCTCCCAGGATACCTCACTGGAATCTTCTGATTTTTTCTTGTAGTTTGTGTGATTATTGTAGATTTTGTTTATTGCTAGCACATAATTGTAGAGAGAATCTCCTTTGCAGTTGCAGTCTTTCATTGTTGTACAGTAAAACAGTTGTGGCATGCATGTAGATTTGCACCAAGTATTTCGCAGCTGCGCTTGCAATTAAGTAGATATTATTTTCAGCGCTATGTTAATGTGTTCTCTTATTTTCTGTGTTATCGTGTGAAATATTATGACAATAATGGCGTGTGAAAAACGTAATACTAGGCTCCAAAGTAAACTGAGAAATGACAGTGAAGACAAAAGCAGTGTGTTTGCGCCACCATGTAATTAATTAACTAATATTCAAAGTAGTAATTTGGTAACTGTGCATAGGGAAATGGAGCGGGCGTCAAATAATGGTGTAGACAGTGAAACAGGTAGTGAACAGGAAGCATTATCGATCGATCGGTCGGCAACAGCTCGCCTCAGGAATCGGGAATGACAGAACACAGTATTGTAAATACTGTAGACTCAGGTTTTGGGTTCTCACCGTTTTCTCAAATGAGTCAAGACCCATTTTCCGCTTGTCAAAATGTGAATGTTGCCGGTGCAAATTCACTGCCGAAAAGCACTGAGGAACATGTTTCAGACACCAGTGCATTGTTATTACAATTAATGCAACAAATGGGACAAAAGCTTCAAAAGTTAGACACAATGGAACAAAATCAGAGACAAACACAGCAAAAGCTTCAAAAGTTAGACATAATGGAACAAAATCTTCAAAAGTTAGACACAATGGAACTAAATCTTCAAAACTTAGACACAATGGAACAACACCAGAGACAAACACAGCAACAGTTAGACGCAATGGAACAAAATCTTCACACCACGCTTGAACAAACACGTGAAGATTCAACTACTGAGTTACATAAAATCAAATCGAAATATCAAAAAGTCTGTAACGATGTAAAAACACAAATTTGTGAGCATTTCCAACCTATTTTTTCGCAGCATGAAAATGCATTACAGAATCACAAAGCAGTTCTAAAAGAACTGCAAACTATTGTTCATGAAAATCATGAGACCTTGCGAGCTAAAATGGACTCAGTTGCATCTACCGATTGGGTTACGCAACTTGCAAAAACTGAGGAAAACTTAAAGGACACAGTAAAAAAGACACATGGAGGAAATTAGTTCGTTATCAGAGAAAGTAGTTGAACTTTCGGATCAGCTAAATAATTTATCTACGAAGGTAGATGATAATCTGAATGACACAAAACCAGTAGTCTTTAATGACACAGAAGAGTGTGAACAAATTAGGAAATTCAAACAAAATCAGAATTAAATTAATACGCAACACCAAAGAGAAATCCGGGAAATACAAGATCAGCTGACACAGGTAATACAAGAATTACGTATTTCAGAGGCCACTCACGCTCCAATACGGGAAGAGGGACATAGAAATACAGAACAGCCACAAAATAATAACACAGGGCATTTCGGAAGTTATGAAAGAAATTGGCAATGTGCACCGAATTTTGAGATGGAACCGCCGACACGACGTAACAATGACCGATACGCGGCTCACCGACATGATGACTTTGACTATAAGCTGTTCATTACTACACGTAAATTCAAAACATTTAAGAATTGTGGCAATGACATTCATCCACAAGCGTGGATCCATCAATTCTCTCATTGTTCTCCTCCCAACTGGTCATTAGAGCACAGATTAGAATTTATGTGTGGCTACTTAGAGAATGAACCAGCTATAAGAATGCGATCGGTCATTCATGATTGTCACAGTGAAGGAGAATTTTATCATGCCTTCCTCTCAGCATATTGGTCTCAAGCTACACAAGACCGAGTAAAACATAGCATCATGATGATGAAACACTTTGAACAATCTGAATTTTCCAGTCTTGTCAAATATGTGGAAGACATGTTGCATAAGAATCTATATCTTTCAAACCCATACAGCCCTTCAGAACTCATCTGCATTTGCTTAATGAAATTGCCTGAACATTTAAGAAATATTATTTTGGCGGGGCGTTGCAAAGACGACATTGAAGCTTTTCAGGGACTCTTACAAGAATTAGAAATTGACACTGACAATCGTGGAATGCGGAAACATGAAAACAACAATTACAGATCACATCCGTCACATTTCCGTGATGACAGAAATAATAACTGGAGTCGACAAGGCTATTCTCACAACACAAATCGTGACCAAAACAGACACCACCCATATGACAACCACTGACAGAGTAATAATAGTTACAGAGCAAGACCGCATTTCCGTAGTAATGAATATGACAGAGATTACCTTAGAAACAGACAATATGGGAAAAAAACAATTATTATCAAGGGAGACAGAGTAACTTCAGATGCAACAGTTCAGCGCGCAATTACGATTCCGGGAGAAATTCTCCACCACATGACCGAAGAACAAGAAACTATGTGAACTACCGACAAAACGACAGACCTGAATTCCATCAGAACTGGCGTGATTCAAACAGAGCAGGGCACTCCCGACAAGGTGAATTTGTAGAAGTTAGGTCTCCTAATCCTAATAACGATGCACGCCAACAAAGAAACAGACAATGACTCGCACCGGCAAGCAGCCACGTGCGCCGGCTGGGCTTGAGAAAAATAACATAAGCTAACATTGAGAAAAATTCCAGTGTTCCTTACCGACGTAACCACATGATAATTGCGTCGAAACTGAAACTCTGCGTACTAGGAAGAGTAAAGGATTGCACCACATTTCACATGTAAAACCGTTTATTGAAAGATAATCTGCTTTTTAACTTTGTCTTTGCCATATAACTTTTCACTTTACATTACTAGTATGCTTTGTCAGACTTAGAATCTGTTAATATGCAACAATGTTTTAAGTTAAATATCCAGTCAAGAACCAATAGAACTTATTTAAACAGAAATTACGAATGCATTGTTATTGTGAACAGACGACACAGTGTTATTGGGTGTGTACATTCTTGCTTGTTAGTTGCACGATTACATAACGACTGTAAGGCTCACATACTTAGAACATTTACCAGTACTGCTAATGAGATTTTAATGCAACATTTTGGTTTACTTGAAAATACATTCTGGATTTAAAGTACTTTCTGTGAGATACCAGATGACACAGTGGTTAGTTACTAATGAGTGACAATTTACAATGTTGTTTTTGCGGTGTATCTGTTTTATATCTGCACAGGTTTTCTGAATTCTTCTGGAAAGTAAAACATGTTTTAGTAGTAACTTTTGTGGTATAGCTACAATGAGACAGCCTTTTTCGTAGCACAACAATACGTTACATTACAGTACTTTCTTCATCATGGCAATAAGCATAATAACTACGATATCTATACGCAAAGCATCTCACTTTTGTTTATGATGAGGTGAGTACATTGACTTCAGCAGAACTTTGCTTACAGAGGACGATAACTACGACACTTCAACAGAATTATCTTACAGCAAGACGCACATTTAGCACTACAGGACACGCATTTCAGTGATTAATTTTGTACTTAAAACATTTATTTTTAAAGATTTTTGAATTACAAAGAAAGTTTTCCGTGATACATTTCATTCCATTGCTGTAATCTGTAACACCTGAGGGTATAATTACATTAATCCTCAGTGCGGTACACGCTTACTTTGTGTACCATGTGTGTGGCAAGCACAAGGAGCCCTAGCTAATATGGTATTTGCTTATACAACTTTACACATCAGTACCATATTTCTCCAACACAGAATTACACAGCTACCTGATTATTTAACAGAGAAACAAACATTTTTTTACTACATCAGTGACACATGTTTACACAATTACACAGTTGGATAACTTCACACTTATGAAATTGTATTTTGTCTGTACTTTGTGAACTGTTCATAATTTTTTTGGAACCACTGTGATACTATGAGAGCTTTGAATGATGTATTTGGTAAGGGAGCATGAGTTTAAAGTACGTTTGAGGCAGATGACACTTTTGACATGAGGAGAGAATTTTTTTTTTTAGGTTTTGAAATTACAACGATTTTGAGAGTTGACTGAGGTGTTATGATGTTATTATTACGATTACTATGTGTATTATGCTGTTGTGGTATGTTTATGATCAATAAGCTGATGCTATATGAGTTATTTGAGTATGCTACATATCTCTTATGATGGAATATTGAAGAAGTGTTGCCGAATAAGGTAAGGAATAATGAGTAGTGGTTAGGGACTCTGGTTTGTGAAAAAGGTTGTAGGAAACCAAGAATCGTACTTTAAGAGTTATGAAATGTATGTAAATGCGTGAATGTATTACAATGCCGACAAAAATTTTTTGGACTCTGTTATATCAATAGGATTTTGTTTCTACAGATTTGTAACGCAAATTCTTGACCTGTGAAATATTTTTATATGAGACTGTCACTGTAGCGGAAACTGCTGTCGTAAATATTTCCGTAACAAAGTTAAGTGACCACCTGCACGTAATGCGTCGTGAGCAGCTGTACGACAGTCACCTGGAAAAAAGCCATTAGTGTGTGCCTTTCAGAGGCACAGGTGGAAAAAAAAGAGGCCATTATCCTCGCTATTGACATTTCTTTGTAGAAAGCATCGCAAATATGACACGCTCATACTTGAAAACATATGATTATACTATGGAGCTTTTAATTTATGATATTTATTAAAATGCCTAATGAAATGATGAGAAACATTTTACATCTATTGTCTTTCTAGTTGAGAGTTTGCTCATTTTGTTTAATATCAAGTTTCTAGCTGCAGCAGCATTGGTTAAATTAAAATTTAATAGATGTACTAATATAAATATTTTATGCCTACAGATCTAGTAAATAATTTTATGAGCTATTCAAAAAACGAAGGAGCATAAAAAGACATTTCCCTTCACAGGAATTGCATACGGAATTTTCTTTTCAACTACTTGGTAATTTTTTGGTAGAATAACTTCTTGTGGTGCACCACTTTAATTACATAGACATTAAGATGTGAATATACGTTTCCCTTGTCTGCATTGTTGTCTTTAGTGTAATATTTTTTCTGCTTGAGCTATGTCATGTTCAGATATAAGTTATTGCATTTGCTGCTGCTGTTTGCCAGGCATAGTGCTACTAAATTTCACTTTGTATTACTCTGTTAAGCTAGTTTTACTACTGATTTACTTTTCTTGTTGCTGCACATTGGCTCATATTAGTTGTAATGTTGCATTGCTTGGTAATTTAGGTTTACTGTAGCTTGCTTTGCAATTTTCCATTTTTTTTGTCATTGCTGTTTGTGTTAATTGTTTTGTGCTGCTGCATTGCCTCGTCCCTTAGTTTAGCATCTGAGCTCAGTAGATTCAAGTTAGCTTAAGAGGGGGTAGCCTATAAGAAAATGAGTTGCGATGAATTTGAAGAAATGCACTGAGAGGCTATACGAGAAAAGTACAGAAAGCAGGTATAGATAGGACTTTTGGAAATAATGAAGAACGAAGGGAGATCTCCGAGAAGCAAAGAAAGTTTTATTTACAAAATACTGTAGTCAAACAAACCCTGTCCTTTCCTTGAGTTATCCCACTATGTGTTTGTGTACCCTTGTGTATTTATGTTCTTCCTGTCTTTATATGTTTATCTGATAAGACTTACATTGTAGAATTTTTCTAATACTCAGCTACATGAACTATGATGAGGAATACTGTTATCCTCAAATATAATTTGCATTAATAATATGTTATTTACTTTGTAAAGATGTTAGACATTATTAATTCTGTTCTGTTTTAATGCTCATGTGTGAAGTTGATGTTTCAATAGTTATTCTGATCTTTTATATATTTACTTATGTCATAATTCCTGTAACACTGATGTATATGTTTATTTCTATTCTTTTGTAAAGCCCCTATTACTACAAATGTTATCTGTATTATTATGTTTTAATGATGTATTTTGTACCGTTGTTATTGTATTCTTATGTTATAAAATTGTAATTGATACCAGTTCATCATATTATTAACTTGTAAGTTACATTTCACTGCACACGTTTCTGTTGGTCATAGTATATGGACAATATGTGAGAAGTAGGGACTGTTAGTGTTTGCACATGTGTTAATAATTCAGCAAGGGACTGGATAACAGCATTGCTGGTTCTAAGGACAATTCCAAAAACTTTGTGAGTGCACAAGTGGTGGTTATAGACTTGCTATATTATCTGCAAGACTCCTCAATGGTGATTGTGCACCTGCACAGTCACAACAGATGGCTGCTGGCCATCTCTACAAGGACTACAGTGGGTCTACACCTTTGCTGACTCACCAGTACCATTATTTCTACAAGGACTGCAGTGGGTCTGCACCTCTGGTGGCCCACCAATACCACAATCTCTACCAGGACTACAGTGGGTCTGCACCTCTGGTGGCCCACCAAAACCATACTCTCTACCAGGACTACAGTGGGTCTGCTCTGTCATGACCTACCTACTAATATTCTTCAAAACTTCGACTGACTCTGCGGTGGGTTTGCTCTGTTGTGGCCCATTACCTGTCTGCATGTCAAGAGTCAGCAGTGTCTTTTCGTTGGAAGGACAACACTACTTCTTCAAGACTGCATGGAAATCCACTACTTCCGTGTGCATTTTCTTCTACTGCTCAGACTTTGAGAAAAACACTGCTATTTTACTGCGATGAACGATTAGGACGGTCTTTATGGACTGTGAGAAAATTTTAGCTTTTGACCAACATTGTATCAATAAGTGTGTGCATTTGATTTCTTTGTTATTGTAATTATGAAAATTTTTTTCAAATCTGTATTGGCCACTGCCCAAAACAATTTGTAAAATTTTTTGTGGGGAGCATGGGGGCTATGTAAGTAGGCTGTTTAAGTTTTTATATTGGTAACGCCATGTAGGGCTCTGTATGTGCTGTGTGCAGTCTGTGGCTAGTTTGCATTGTTGTCTGCCATTGTAGTGTTGGGCAGCTGGATGTTAACAGCGCATAGCGTTCGGCAGTTGGAGGTGAGCCGCCAGCAGTGGTGGATGTGGCGAGAGAGATGGCGGAGTTTTGAAATTTTTAAGACTGGTTGTCATGAACAGCTATATATATTATGAGTTTTCAACACTATTAAGGTAAATACATTGTTTGTTCTCTATTAAAATCTTTCATTTGCTATCTATGCCTATCAGTAGTTAGTGCCTTCCGTAGTTTGAATCTTTTATTTAGCTGGCAGTAGTGGCGCTCGCTTATTGCAGTAGTTCGAGTAACGAAGATTTTTGTGAGGTAAGCGATTTGTGAAACGCATAGGTTAATGTTAGTCAGGGCCATTTTTTGGTAGGGATTTTTGAAAGTCAGATTGCGTTGCGCTAAAAACATTGTGTGTCAGTTTAAGCACAGTCATGTATAATTGTTCTAAGGGGACGTTTCATAATGTCTGTGGTCTCTACAGGCAAGTGAAGGTTCCATGCAAGATCATCTTTGGGTCAATCGATGATCTATGTTTACTCTTTGTTTTTCTTGATACATTGTCCTGTAGTTTAGTTAGCTTTGTCGCTTTGATGTTATTTTCTGTTACAGGTTATTTTAAAGGCTAACCCGCAATAGCTGGTGACCCCGACGTGATATACGACGGCCACAAGCGTTAAATTCGACACACATTTGCGCCCCGTACCGCGCCGCGTCGCACTCATCAACTGCGTCGTGCATCTTCTGCACTGCACACCAGCCGCGCCACGCATCTGTAGCCTACAGATTCTGCAGTATTACTAAGATGGTAGATCAAGTTCCTGTGTCAGCTGCAGACGCACCTGGTGGTTCTGTTACAAACCGCGTCACAGTAAAACCACCACCGTCCTGTCAGTAAAATCCCATGCTACAGTTTGCGCAGTTGGGAAGCCAATTTGTCCTACCCCAAAACACTCCGGACCACACAAAATATAGTTATGTTGTGGCAGTACTGAGCAAAGAAATGACGCTGAAAGTAAAGGATATTCTGTCGCCACTGCAGAAGAAAAAAAATTGGAAACTTGGGGTAAGTTCTTAAGGGACCAAACTGCTGAGGTCATCGGTCCCTAGGCTTGTTGTTGTTGTTGTGGTCTTCAGTCCTGAGACTGGTTTGATGCAGCTCTCCATGCTACTCTATCCTGTGCAAGCTTCTTCATCTCCCAGTACCAACTGCAGCCTACATCCTTCTGAATCTGCTTAGTGTTTTCATCTCTTGGTCTCCCTCTACGATTTTTACCCTCCACGCTGCCCTCCAGTACTAAATTGGTGATCCCTTGATGCCTCAGAACATGTCCTACCAACCAATCCTCTCTTCTAGTCAAGTTGTGCCACAAACTCCTCCCCAATTCTATTCAATACCTCCTCATTAGTTACATGATCTACCCATCTAATCTTCAGCATTCTTCTGTAGCACCACATTTCGAAAGCTTCTATTCTCTTCGTGTCTCAACTCTTCGTGTTTCACTTCCATACATGGCTTCACTCCATACAAATACTTTCAGAAACGACTTCCTGACACTTAAATCGATACTCGATGTTAACAAATTTCTCTTCAGAAACGCTTTCCTTGCCATTGCCGGTTTACATTTTATATCCTCTCTAGTTCGACCATCATCAGTTATTTTGCTCCCCAAATAGCAAAACTCATTTACTACTTTAAGCGCCTCATTTCCTAATCTAATACCCGCAGCATCACCCGATTTAATTAGACTACATTCCATTATTCTCGTTTTGTTTTGTTTATGTTCATCTTATATCCCTTTGAAGACACGGTCCATTCCGTTCAGCTGCTCTTCCAATTCCTTTGCTGTCTCTGACAGAATTACAATGTCATCGGCTAACCTTAAAGTTTTTATTTCTCCTCCATGGATTTTAATACCTACTCCGAACTTTTCTTTTGTTTCCCTTACTGCTTGCTCAATATACAGATTGAATAGCATGGGGGAGAGGCTACAATCCTAGGCTTATATACTACTTAATCTAACCTAAACTAACTTATGCTAAGGACAACACACACACCCATTCCCGAGGGAGTACTCATGGGGAGCCCCGCGAACCGTGGCAAGACGCCTGAGACCGCACTGCTACCCCGCGCGGTACGTTAATGTTAAACCTAGGCCTACGACAGGGTTGAGTGGAAATTTGTCGTCGCAGACATCATACATCCTATACTGAGAGCAGATCTATCATTTTATGGACTTGTAACCGACCTTTGGCATCGACGCCTGCTGGACACTGGCACTAGCGTAGCTAGCAGAGAACTAGTACGTAATGTGGAAAATGCTGACGTCCGTCGGATGACTGGAGATTATTGAACTTTTGAACAACTTCGCGACATCACGTGTCACGCTCCTACATTAGCTCCTGTGCAGCACTCCATAGTGCACTACTACCTCTTCATACTCGACCAAGTCGTTTAGCTTCACAAAAACTGAAAGTGGTTAAATACTCGGATGCAGAAACTCTTCATAAATGTGTCATCGTAGCCTGCGATACGTTCGAAACCGCCAGGGAGCATTTGAAAGGGTGCAGCGGTCCATGATTCGTCGAAAAGATGCGTTGTTAGAAGCAAGAGAAGGACATTTTGAGCATCTGTCATGAGTTAATGTGTTGACGAGGTCCCCTCTCTTACATTGTAACTTTCATTAATAACTCGAAAAAGAAGGATTTTCGGAGATATATTTGTGTGAACTTTTTTCTTCTTTTGGCATATGGAGCCTGTCCCCAAATTTTGTAAAAGTATTTTTGAAACAGTCTGTGTATCATAAGCAGTAGCGGCACTATAACACTCCGTTGAGGTACTCCATGAAATTATCTTTGCATCTCAACATTTTCTTCTGGCAAGAACGGGGTGTTGAGTTCTGTCTATTCCACTACGGGTGTTGGTACACAAACAATCGATAAATAACTTATTTTCAAGAAGTTCAAATATTTCTGAACCAATAGGCTCGATTGTGTATCTTTTTATAGATGTGGTTGGTGACGGCAGACTTTTTTATTTATCCTTGTGGTTGTGTTGAAAAAAAAAGTAAAAACCTGGAGGGTAGTTTACGGTAGAATCATAGAGTCACCACTCTTTTTTTTTTTTTTTCATTCTTCCCTTCTATCCGGCCCTGTGTTGATGGCTTCGCATCACGAACATTCGTTACTGTTTCCTCTGACTTCTCGACTACGTCTTCGCTGTCGGTTTCAATACTAGCCACAGCATTAAGTGACACGGTTAAGAAGGACACGACCTGTGTTGTCAGTTACTGTAACGCTTCGGTGTGACTGCTGTTTGGCCCCGAGAGCATTCTGTTTCATAAGATCGTCTCCGTTGGCATAACCTGTTGCGCAAACGAGATGACGCCTCCATCGAAGGAATCTGTTGCAAGGCTTGTTCTAAACTGCGCGTCTGCCGCAGTATGCGACTGCGGATCATTTTCAGTGAATAGCAGCTTGAGTAGAGCCTCCATGCCACTGTCCAGCCTCAGTATATTGCAGTCCCTTTTGCTAGACTTTACTTTTTTATTCGTACAGCTGCAAAAGTATAGCTTCCTTTCACATCACACTCCATCTACCGATGAAGGCATGCCTCCCATTTTCGTGGTTCAGTGTCGTGAGTCCTGGTTGACATAATTCTTTGGTATTCGGGAGCATGGTAAACCAGAACCCAATAGCGATATGCTAATTAATATTTTATGTGTGCTTCCCTGTTAGTCTTTATGTAAACGCTAAAGACTTCTCACGAAAAATATTTTTCTCACTCCGTATGCGTTTGATGACTTCGTATAAAGTATTTTGAGAACTACTGTAAGAAAAAAAAAGATTTTTTTAAAAATCTGGATAACGGCAATACCGCACGTCTTATTTATTTGATTATTTTACATGTAATGTATTTTACATTTTTATTTATTTAATTATTTCGTAAATTAATATACTATCACGCTCAAAAGTGTCCGATCGAGCTGACATGAGTTCCGCCTGATTTTCGTGTAGTGTAGCCCACATAATGCAGCTTTCTTGCGGCTACTCAGTCTATTTTCGGTACAGTAGTTTGACTGTATGGAATCGCTACCACAAGTGACCATCGGAGAACACTGCTCTACATGGCAATCAGTCCAGAATTAAATTAATATTACGATTCTACAGAAATCAGGAAACACGTTGTTAGAGATGAGACAGTCCTTAACGCTTGTAAACTCAGATTTATTACAATAAGTAACATTCCAATAATGGCACCTCTCTCGTTAGTATCTGAGGCAAGTAATACCCGTAAATCTACCGCATAAACCGTTCAATAACCCTCTTTAATTATTTTTTTTTTTTTTTGTTATTAAGGGATTTTGCAATATCTGGACTCCCACAATTCTATGGTAATTCGAAGTATTCTTGCTCTCTAAAAGATTTTACGGCTATTTATTAACCGCCGTTCGCATACTGTACATACTGAACTTGAAATAATGTGATGAAAAGTTCCGTGTCTAACTGAGAGTCGAATCTTGTATATATCGTTCTTGTTGACAACCCACAAAGAGATATCAAAAATCTAAATTATTTATCAGCAATAGTTATGAGTGTGTACGCTAGAGCTTGAAATGGCATGGTGGCAGTTTTTATGCCAGACATGGATTCGAATCCAGGTGAAATGTTTGAACTGCATCATCCTGAAGGGGTCAAAAATCCAGAGAAGTAAAGATCCGAATTCGAACCCAAGTCCAGCACCAATATTTCCTACATCTAGAGTTTAAAAAAAAGTAAAGAAATACATGCCCTGTAACCTTGGATGATTGCTTCATAAAATAAAATAAAATTTCTTGTGTCAGGAAGATTTCTTGTGACGGAGTTTTCCTTAACTTCTGCCTCATGGCTAAACCAAAGGCGACTCTGCTCCAGTCAGTAGCGGAGGTTCCTCATCATGTTTAACACGGACTGGAATTAGGGTGCAACCTCACGTTATTCACTTTACATTACCAGACATAGTGTGTCTGTTAGATCCGTCAAAAATGACTACCCGAAGTTAGAATCGAATTAGGCCACACACATACGAGAGCTGAAACTTTAATAGTTGCAACTATTTATTTTCAATTTAGAAACATGTACCTATTTTTTATAAGTTTTACTGTCCTTCAGAGTCGTCACCGGCGTTGTGTATAACCCGTTGCCAGCGATGTGGAAGTCGTAGGATAACCTTAGCAGCGCCAGTGGAGCGATCTGTTGCCCAACGAATCTCTGTAACAGTTCTGAAGAGTACACCATGAAGTGCTTCACTCAGTTTAGAAATCAAGTTAAAGTTTCATGCGCCTAACTCCGTAATGTTGTGGTTGGTTCAAAATTTGCCAAACCCATCGATCGAACTAATCAGTCACAACTTGACAGCCTGGACAAACAGGCTACCAGTAAACCAACTATAGAGATTTGCCTACCGGAGACTGTTCTCCGATCGATCCTTCACCGCAAATTTTTCGCGATACTGTATACTGAATGGCGCACCCTCAGTACACCAAATAAACTCCGTGTTATCAAGGAGACAACAAATGTGTGGCGGTCATCTATGCAAGCCATTCGCAGGCACTTCGTTGTCCTTTGCCGGCTCCGCGTCGGTCATACTTAGCTAACACCCGATCACCTCCGTCACGAGGACCCACCTCAGTGTCGCTGTGGCTCCCACATGGCTGTCGTCCACATCTTGTTGGACTTCCCAATTATAGCCGCTCTGTGGCGGACTTTTAACCTTCCCAGTACCCTGCCTCCGGTGCTGGGCGACAATGCCTCAATGGCTGGTGTTGTTTTACGTTTTATTCGTAAAGGGGAGTTTTTATCATACAATCTAAGGGTAGGCGTCTGGCATTCTCTCCCAGGCCTCCACCCTGCCTCCATTTTAACTCTTCTTCACTCTTTCTTTGCTGTTTGTTTGCTGTTGTTCTTGTCCCCATGTGTGTTCATCTCACCTTCTCTTTTAGGCTGGAGATTTTAGTGTGTTGCAGAGTGTGTGACTAATACTTTTTTATTCTTATGATCAGCCACCCTCTGCCATCTGCTATATTGTTTTAATACCTTCCACTACTTTTTCTTTTAGTGTACGTTTTCCCCTACCGGTTAGTTTCTTTCGTTTTCTCTTTCCTTGTGGGTCCCCTTTAGTTAAAAATGGTTCACATGGCTCTGAGCACTATGGGACTTAACATCTGAGGTCATCAGTCCCCTAGAACTTAGAACTACTAAAACCTAACTAACCTAGGGACATCACACACATCCATGCCCGAGACAGGATTCGAACCTGCGACCGTAGCGGTCACGCGGTTCCGGACTGAAGCGCCTAGAACCGCTCGGCCACAGCGGCCGGCTCCCCGTTAGTTTTCCGCCCTTTTCCTTTCCCCGATTCCTTTTGGGAATTGTTTTAACTTGAGCCTTGTTCGCATGAGGAAAAAGAGACTGATCACCCCGTAGTTTGGTCCCTTTATACCCCAAACCAACCAACCACTCACAATCTGCGCCATATGCATCCGAGCATTGTCCTGCAAAATGATGGCCAAATCCTACAGAAAATGTCGTCGCTTCTTTCTCTAAGCTAATCATAGACAGTGTTACAAAAATGAATAGTATGCAGAAAAAAGGTTCGTCAATTTGTGCAGGAGCGGCACATCATTTTGCAGGACGATGCTGGGGAGCATATGACGCATGTTGTGACTGATTTGTTCGATCGATAGGGCTAGCAAGTGCTGTACCACCCACAACACTCCCCGCGCCTAATTCCTTGTCTTGAAATTGATTCTTAAACTGAAGGAAGCACTTCACGAAATTCGCTTCAAAACTGTTACTGATATTCGTCGGGCAATAGACCGCTCCACTCGATCAACACAACTGGCGCTCCTAGGATCTCCTACGATTTCCACATGTCTGGCAACAGGTTGCACACAATGCTGGTGACTACTCAGAAGCAAGTAAAACTTTGAAACCTTCATCTATTATATATAAGTTGTAAATAAGTAGTTGCCGATATTTAAGTTGCAACTCTCATACAAAGCAAGCTTCTATCCAATGAAAATCACTGACTGTGCTGTGTGCAGTCTGTGGCTGGTTGGCATTGTTGGAATATGCGCTTGTGTAGTGTTGGGCAGTTGGATGTGAACAGTGCGTAGCGTTGCGCAGTTGGAGGTGAGCCGCCAGCAGTGGTGGATGTGGGGAGAGAGATGCCAGAGTTGCGGACGATATGGACGTGTGTCCGTCAGAAAAAGGAAATTTGTAAGACTGGATGTCATGAACTGATATATATATATATATATATATACACTCCTGGAAATGGAAAAAAGAACACATTGACACCGGTGTGTCAGACCCACCATACTTGCTCTGGACACTGCGAGAGGGCTGTACAAGCAATGATCACACGCACGGCACAGCGGACACACCAGGAACCGCGGTGTTGGCCGTCGAATGGCGCTAGCTGCGCAGCATTTGTGCACCGCCGCCGTCAGTGTCAGCCAGTTTGCCGTGGCATGCGGAGCTCCATCGCAGTCTTTAACACTGGTAGCATGCCGCGACAGCGTGGACGTGAACCGTATGTGCAGTTGACGGACTTTGAGCGAGAGCGTATAGTGGGCATGCGGGAGGCCGGGTGGACGTACCGCCGAATTGCTCAATACGTGGGGCGTGAGGTCTCCACAGTACATCGATGTTGTCGCCAGTGGTCGGCGGAAGGTGCACGTGCCCGTCGACCTGGGACCGGACCGCAGCGACGCACGGATGCACGCCAAGACCGTAGGATCCTACGCAGTGCCGTAGGGGACCGCACCGCCACTTCCCAGCAAATTAGGGACACTGTTGCTCCTGGGGTATCGGCGAGGACCATTCGCAACCGTCTCCATGAAGCTGGGCTACGGTCCCGCACACCGTTAGGCCGTCTTCCGCTCACGCCCCAACATCGTGCAGCCCGCCTCCAGTGGTGTCGTGACAGGCGTGAATGGAGGGACGAATGGAGACGTGTCGTCTTCAGCGATGAGAGTCGCTTCTGCCTTGGTGCCAATGATGGTCGTATGCGTGTTTGGCGCCGTGCAGGTGAGTGCCACAATCAGGACTGCATACGACCGAGGCACACAGGGCCAACACCCGGCATCATGGTGTGGGGAGCGATCTCCTACACTGGCCGTACACCACTGGTGATCGTCGAGGGGACACTGAATAGTGCACGGTACATCCAAACCGTCATCGAACCCATCGTTCTACCATTCCTAGACCGGCAAGGGAACTTGCTGTTCCAACAGGACAATGCACGTCCGCATGTATCCCGTGCCACCCAACGTGCTCTAGAAGGTGTAAGTCAACTACCCTGGCCAGCAAGATCTCCGGATCTGTCCCCCATTGAGCATGTTTGGGACTGGATGAAGCGTCGTCTCACACGGTCTGCACGTCCAGCACGAACGCTGGTCCAACTGAGGCGCCAGGTGGAAATGGCATGGCAAGCCGTTCCACAGGACTACATTCAGCATCTCTACGATCGTCTCCATGGGAGAATAGCAGCCTGCATTGCTGCGAAAGGTGGATATACACTGTACCAGTGCCGACATTGTGCATGCTCTGTTGCCTGCGTCTATGTGCCTGTGGTTCTGTCAGTGTGATCATGTGATGTATCTGACCCCAGGAATGTGTCAATAAAGTTTCCCCTTCCTGGGACAATGAATTCACGGTGTTCTTATTTCAATTTCCAGGAGTGTGTATATATATATATATATATATATATATATATATATATATATATATATATATATATATATATATTATGAGTTTTGAACACTATAAAGGTAAATACATTGTTTGTTCTCTATCAAAATCTTTCATTTGCTAACTATGCCTATCAGTAGTTAGTGCCTTCAGTCGTTAGAATCTTTTATTTAGCTGGCAGTATTGGCGCTCGCTGTCTTGCAGTAGTTCGAGTAACAAAGATTTTTGTGAGGTGAGTCATTCATGAAAGGTATAGGTAGGAGACGAGATACTGGCAGAAGTAAAGCTGTGTCGAGGGGGCGTGAGTCGTGCTTGGGTAGCTCAGATGGTAGAGCACTTGCCCACGAAAGGCAAAGGTCCCGAGTTCGAGTCTCGTCCGACACACAGTTTTAATCTGCCAGGATGTTTCATATCAGCGCACACTCCGCTGCAGAGTGGAAATCTCATTCTGGTGTATGTTATTGTTAGTCAGGGCTTTTCTTTTGTAGGGATCATTGAAAGTCAGATTGCGTTGCGCTAAAAAATATTGTGTGTCAGATTATTGATGATCAGAATAAGTAAAGAGAGAAATATCTGAGTACGTTCAGATTTGCTCAGCTGTTTGAAAATCAAATAACGTAGAAGTTTACTAGCACAGTAATTTAGTGTTTCTAAGGGGACGTTTCAAGGTAACAGTAGAGGATGTCGAAATTTTTGCGGGAAGTTCTTAATGATGGGGCCTGCAGTGAAATATATGTGTTGCAAAGGTTCCATTATCACTGCTTAAAACATTTATTGATTATTACGGCAGCTGATTCGGAAGATTTCCATTTTCAAGTACTTCTAAGTTGTCGTGACGTATATATAATATCTGGTGTGATTGCATCTGTTGACTGTTCTCGTTATATTTTACTTGAAATTCTATAATATCGATTTCGCGTCGATTTTATGTTGTTTTATACAGTGTGGCATAATATTGTGATAGGATATTCTGAATATTTCCTGTACTTTTTTGATAGTTCACACTGTCTATCGTGTGAAAATTACTTGGCCTGCCGTTACAATGTTTAACTTACCTTCTGAAGTCCCCTCGTATATCTGTTTGCGGTTTCATTGTAAAAGTCACCCACTGTGAATTCTACGCTGGACTACAGATCCCACTGCTTTATATTTACACCATATTTTGTCTGTCCGCTAAAAGTGTCGGTATGAGGGAAGACTGGAGACTATTCACTTCATTTCCTAACCCATCAGTAATAGCAAAACATCGCAAAATATCTGCGCGAAAGAGCTCGTGCTTCTCTGTCAAGAACAGAACAATTGCTTCTGTTGACAGCCGACAGCTACCGGAATGGCTAAGCCGTACACATATTCTTGCATGCATCAGATAAGCAGTAGTAAAATACCTCTCACGACATCTGATTTACGATTCTCTTGTAACGGAGGACTTGTGGAGGTGGTTTACAGCCCATTCAATATATTCATTTCCACATTCGAACACATCGCCACGCACCAGTTGCCTTGGCTGCCTAATGCGTACATTCAACATGATTTTGTTATCACTGAAATAAAATCACACAATGGGCATCTTCATGGACTGGAAACACTGTAGGATGTGAAGGGATCTACGGGGATTGCTGTCTTCCACTTGAGGAGTTCTGGGCCGTAATTCATAGTGGTATACGCCATGAAGTGCAAACGCAAAGCCGTGATGTCGAGCCCACTGATTGTTTCATTATTTAAATCGTGATTTGTCTATCTGCTGAGAGCGTCACTCGGATGGAAGCTCCGAAATAATTATTTAATCTTTTATTTGGCAAACATAGAGAAAATTTTTTTCCATGTTTATTCTCATTAAGAAGACTCAGAATAACGATAATAAATGTTTTAATTGTAATATTAATTCATTAAAAAACACAGAATGTTGCTTGAGAGCAACATTGCCAAACAGTGAGACTGTTGTTGTTGTTGTGGTCTTCAGTCCTGAGACTGGTTTGATGCAGCTCTCCATGCTACCCTCCCTGTGCAAGTTTCTTCATCTCCCAGTATCTACTGCAACCTACATCCTTCTGAATCTATTTAGTGTATCCATCTCCTGGTCTCCCTCTACGATTTTTACCCTCCACGCTGCCCTCCAATGCTAAATTTGTGATCCCTTGATGCCTCAGAACATGTCCTACTAACCGGTCCCTTCTTCTCGTCAAGTTGTGCCACAAACTCCTCCCCAGTTCTATTCAATAACTCCTCATTAGTTATGTGATCTACCCATCTAATCTTCAGCATTCTTCTGTAGCACCACATTTCGAAAGCTTCTATTCTCTTCTTGTCCAAACTATTTATCGTCCATGTTTCACTTCCATACATGGCTACACTCCATTCAGATACTTTCAGAAACGACTTCCTGACACTTAAATCTATACTCGATGTCAACAAATTTCTCTTCTTCAGAAACGCTTTCCTTGCCATTGCCAGTCTACATTTTATATCTTTTCTACTTCGACAATCATCAGTTATTTTGCTCCCCAAATAGCAAAGCTACTTTACTACTTTAAGTGTCTCACTTCCTAATCTAATTCCTTCAGCATCACCCGACTTAATTCGACTATATTCCATTATGCTCGATTTGCTTTTGTTGATGTTCATCTTATATCCTCCTTTCAAGACAATGTCCATTCCGTTCAACTGCTCTTCCAAGTCCTTTGCTGTCTCTGACAGAATTACAATGTCATCGGCGAACCTCAGAGTTTTTGTTTCTTCTCCATGGATTTTAATACCTACTCCGAATTTTTCTTTCGTTTCCTTTACTGCTTGCTCAATATACAGATTGAATAACATTGGGGAGAGGCTACAACCCTGTCTCACTCCGTTCCCAACCACTGCTTCCCTTTCATGTCCCTCGACTCTTATAACTGCCATCTGGTTTCTGTACAAGTTGTAAATAGCCTTTCGCTCCCTGTATTTTACCTCTGCTACCTTTAGAATTTGGAAGAGAGTATTCCAGTCAACATTGTCAAAAGCTTTCTCTAGGTCTACAAATACTAGAAACGTAGGTTTGCCTTTCCTTAATCTTTCTTCTAAGATACGTCGTAGGGTCAGTATTGCCTCACGTGTTCCAATATTTCTACGGAATTCGAACTGATCTTCCCCGAGGTCGACTTCTACTAGTTTTTCCATTCGTCTGTAAAGAATTTGTGTTAGTACTTTGCAGCTGTGACTTATTAAACTGATAGTTCGGTAATTTTCACATCTGTCAACACCTGCTTTCTGTGGGATTGGAATTATTATATTCTTCTTGAAGTCTGAGGGTACTTCGCCTGGCTCATACATCTTGCTCACCAGATGGTAGAGTTTTGTCAGGACTGGCTCTCCCAAGGCCGTCAGTAGTTCTAATGGAATGTTGTCTACTCCCAGGGCTTTGTTTCGGCTCAGGTCTTTCAGTGCTCTGTCAAACTCTTCACGCAATATCGTATCTCCCATTTCATCTTCATCTACATTCTCTTCCGTTTCAGTAATATTGTCCTCAAGTACATCGCCGTTCTATAGACCCTCCATATACTCCTTCCATCTTTCTGCTTTCCCTTCTTTGGTTAGAACTGGGTTTCCATCTGAGCTCTTGATATTCATACAAGTGGCTCTCTTTTCTCCAAAGGTCTCTTTAATTTTCCTGTAGGCAGTATCTATCTTACCCCTAGTGAGATAAGCCTCTACATCCTTACATTTGTCCTCTAGCCATCCCTGCTTAGCCATTTTGCACTTCCTGTCGATCTCATTTTTGAGACGTTTGTATTCCTTTTTGCCTGCTTCATTTACTGCATTTTGATATTTTCTCCATTCATCAATTAAATTCAATATTTCTTCTGTTACCCAAGGATTTCTACTAGACCTCGTCTTTTTACCAACTCGATCCTCTACTGCCTTCACTACTTCATCCCTCAGAGCTACCCATTCGTCTTCTACTGTATTACTTTCCCCCACTGCTGCCAATTGATCACTTATGCTCCGCCTGAAACTCTGTACAACCTCTGGTTTAGTCATTTTATCCAGGTCCCGTCTCCTTAAATTCCCACCTTTTTGCAGTTTCTTCAATTTTAATCTGCAGTTCATAACCCATAGACTGTGGTCAGAGTCCACATCTGCCCCTGGAAATGTCTTACAATTTAAAACCTGGTTCCTAAATCTCTGTCTTACCATTATATAATCTATCTGATACCTTTTAGTATCTCCGGGATTCTTCCATGTATACAACCTTCTTTTATGATTCTTGAACCAAGTGTTAGCTATGATTAAGTTGTGCTCTGTGCGAAGTTCTACCAGACGACATCCTCTTTCATTTCTTAGCCCCAATCCATATTCACCTATTATGTTTCCTTCTCTCCCTTTTCCTAGACTCGAATTCCAGTCACCCATGACTATTAAATTTTCGTCTCCCTTCACTATCTGAATAATTTCTTTTATCTCATCATACATTTCATCAATTTCTTCATCATCTGCAGAGCTAGTTGGCATATAAACTTGTACTACTGTAGTAGGCGTGGGCTTCGTCTCTATTTTGGCCACAATAATGCATTCACTATGCTGTTTGTAGTAGCTTACCCGTACGTCTATTTTTTTATTCATTATTAAACCTACTCCTGCATTACCTCTATTTTATTTTGTATTTATAACCCTGTATTCACCTGACCAAAAGTCTTGTTCCTGACACTGACACTGACACTGATGTACTGATATTTGAAGGTAACCTACTTTCTGCTTCACTTCAGTTCATTTGTGATGAATGCGTCCACAACCAACCAATTGTCTTCTTACAAGAGAATATCAGTCTCGTGAGACACACAAAAACTGAAAACTAAGATTACCAATGACGGATAATTTCACATATCAATTACATTTTGAATAAAAAGCTTTGAAACAATGTCTTCTAGGCACAAAACACAGAAATATATTGCACTTAGAACACGTGACTGCTGAGTAACCTCTTGGGCGATAACGACATCGACCCTTTGATCCATGAATAGGCTAGTGGCCAAGGCCATCGAACCTCACGTCTTGTTCAGGCACTGCTATCTTTGCTGTCTTCTTGGGAGGTGGCGATTCCTTACTAGGTCTTGCTGATTTCTTTTTGTTTGCACCCATCAAAGCATTAGTAAAGTCTACTCGAAATTATTTCAATGAAATTTTCATATCACAGTCGTCACGGCGAAAAAGCAACCATGCATTGACGAGACACCGGTCCAATAACCAGCTAAACATTCTCAGGTACCACCGCTTTAACTTCACAAGCACTTTGTATAGTTTGATAAACATTCCCGCCAGGTCTACACCACCCATATGTTTATTGTAGAAACTCACAATGTTCGGACATGGCACAACTATATTTCGTTTTTGGACACTATTCCAATATTTCACAGCCTTCACTGGTTCTATTCCACAAAATGAACTTGCTAATCGCGCTACCTTTATATCTGTCAACCTAACTACGATGATTTCTGAATTTTCATCCAACCTATAATCATGGCTTCCCAGACCTAGCTTCAGTAGTGACTTCTCTGGTTCAGGTCGGCAATATTTTATACGATTCCCACGTCCTGTTCTCAGAGAATCTACTTTATTTTATTCTTCAGGAAAATAAACAGTTCCAGTGTGGAAAAGAAGTTGTCAAAGCACCGTCGTGAGTTGCGCGGCTGAGCTTTTATATTACATTGCAGAATTACTACTTGTCCACCAGTTCCAAATTTCTTTGCTTCTTCCGTAAAGTCCGTAATCATACCTTTACCGGTATATGGACTATAATAATATACAATTCCAGATATTCTTGGTTGTACAAAAATCTTAAAGCCCCATTTGTGGGGTTTGTTCTGAATATACTGACGTAGATTGCCAGCCCTGGTATCTTTATAAGGAACTATAATTTCATAGATTGAATATTCATTTTCTGCATGAAGGTTTCGACACTCACTTACTACAGAGTCCCCGAAGAGGACTAATTTTCACCAACATGTCGCTATAACTGGCACAATTCTTATTTTTCGAGAAGTGAAGGTATCTGCGGAGTTTCTGAAATCTTTTCAAACTCAGAACACTGGAGACTTTTTCTATATTGGTAGACTGAGCCCAGTAATCGGTATAAGAAAGCAAATTTGTTATACCCATGTAAATTTGCATGCCAATGAATTTCTCCATTTCATTTACATTTGTATTCAGTGCTGACGATGTCTGCAACACAGAATATAGGTTTGTGTGATCAACAATCAGTTTCATTATCTCAGTGCCAAATAGTTGTCTGAAATATTATAAAGGAGTTTCACAACAAAATTCACGTAATTCATGAGATAGATCTGAATACACACACAAAGTCTTGCTTCACTCATTTGAACTAACTTGTTGGGGTATCTCTATTCTTGGTGGATGTGGAGGGTCCCGGTGTGCTACTTATGTCACATTGGTGATGTGTTACTACTTCGCCTGTTGTTATTTCATCATCTTCAGAATTAATTTCTGCTACGAATATCAACCGATTACTCCGTGAAATGTGAGGCTGGTAACGCGAATCTTCATCAGAATTATCCGCTAGAATATCTAGTTCCGAACTTGAACTGTCGCAGTGAGAAAGCAAAGGGTGCAGAGGAGGAAATATAGTGGCTTTACACTCCCTTTTCCCATAAAAACTCACTGGATTCATCTTCGTTTTAGCTGCTTACAAACGCACCTATTAGCCGCGATGTTATTTTTCAATTACTGTTACTGGTAATGTTGCTCTAAAGCAACGCGTATATTTTGTCTTTTCTCTGTCCAGATTTGCTTATAAACTACCAATAATGCCTAATATTACAATGGCAGACATTTTTTCTACAAATAAATTGCAGATACACTTACCATTCCAAAGTTCTAGCACGTTAACCACGTAAGAATTTAGAACACTACATAGCTTAGTCACAGCTAACCGTTACATGCACTCAAATGATTTCTGCGCGCCTCTCTGCAAACAAATAAAACAACAATCTGCTGAATCGTGCTCGGGGAGTGTTAACAAACAGCCATACTGATAAGAAGAAGCCTGTATTCGAGAAGGCCGTCCGCAAAACAATACGAAAGAACACGTTGCTTGAGAGCATCATTACCAAACAAAGGGTTTATTGTCTAACCCGCAAGTAACAGCAGTAGAGCTCGCGGCTTTCTGTCGTGATCAGAACATCTGCTTCAGAGTTTCCCCTGCTGAATGCTGTTCGGGCACCGGTCACCGACCACTGGCCGCCCACACCACGTCTACAGAGCACGTTCCTAAATGCGCATTGGTAAGTATAAGACTTATTGTATTTTATATTATGTTACGTTTTCAGCACGAAGTATCTTAGATAAACTGAGCGAACACCCTGGAGCAACAACAGCATTATGACCATTGGTCACGCATTATATGACATGAGGAATATTGAAGAACGTAATATACCACAGAGGGCAAAATTTGCCTGAAATAGTACACTGGTGCATAAATTCGTGGCGATGATGATATTGTTGACTTATCGGTACGCAGGCTGCTAAGTTTTCAGTCGTCGTTTTTTGTTTGAAATTCTAGTACTGCTCTTGCGGTGACACGTTAAATGTTATTAATTGAAGATTATGAGGAGCATTGTTCAAGCGTCAGAAAACAGAGCAAAATCTAACAGTTGTGACTTTTGTTTTCTTTGGATTTAATAGAGGGGTAAAGGAAGTGGTGACTGCTCGAAAGGTCTGTGTTGCGAGTGGGCTGAGTGCTTTCGAAGAATTCACACAATAAAAGAGTAGGATTACACTGTTTTAGGGGTTCGACTTCCGCTCAGCACAGAAATTATCATCACCTCATTTTTCTTCAAATATGAGCATATCTACCCACTACTGAAAGAAACCGATTTTAAACGTATGTTTAAATAGAATTCCGCGTTAGAATACCGTTAAGGCAGATATTTTTACTCTCTTCATGAAATCTCGCTACTGATGAAAAAAATTCGATATCTTACAGGGTGATAGTTATTGAACTATGTGAAATAAAATGGCCACAACTATTGAACGGTTTGCGTTAGGACGTTCAAATTGCACAGTTGGCCGCGAGGCATGATGGGAATTAGTATGTTTAGGTTTAGCAACGAACCCCACTTTCATTTGGATGGTTTCGTCAATAAGCAAAACTGGCGGCATTTGAGGGATTGAGAATCCGCATTTCGCGATCGAGAAGTCTCTTCACCCTCAACTAGTGACTGTGTGGTGTGCAATGTCCAGTTATGGAATAATCGCTGCGAAATTCCTTGATGGCACGGTGACTACCGAACAGTACGTGAAGGTTCTGGAAGATGACTTCATTCCCATTATCCTAAGTAACCCTGAGTTCGACAAGATGTGGTTCTTGCAAGTCGGAGCTCGACGCCATCGAAGCAGGAGAGTGTTTGATGTCATGGAGGAGCACTTTGGAGACCGCATTCTGTCTCTGGGGTACCGAGAGGCCACTGGCATGGGCCTCGATTGGCCGTCATATTCTCCAGGTCCGAACACATGCGACTCCTTTTTGTGGGGCTATATTAAAGACAAGATCATTGCTGAACTGAAAACATGCATTCAGGAGGTCATCGATAACATTGATGATCCGACGCTGCAGCGGGTCATGCAGAACTTCGCTATTCGTCTGCGTCACATCATCGCCAATGATGGCAAGCATATCGAACACGTCATAACCTAAATCCGAATATCTGTAGTGACGTTTACATATAGTTCAGTAATTGTCACCCTGTTTATTTGATTATGCTTGGTTAACAATCCCTCCCCCCATGAACCTTGGACCTTGCCGTTGGTGGGGAGGCTTGCGTGCCTCAGCGATACAGATGGCCGTATCGTAGGTGCAACCACAACGGAGGGGTATCTGTTGAGAGGCCAGACAAACGTGTGGTTCCTGAAGAGGGGCAGCAGTCTTTTCAGTAGTTGCAGGGGTAACAGTCTGGATGATTGACTGATCTGGCCTTGTAACACTAACCCAAACAGCCTTGCAGTGCTGGTACTGCGAACGGCTGAAAACAAGGGGAAAGTACAGCCGTAATTTTTCCCGAGGGTATGTAGTTTTACTGTATGGTTTAATGATGATGGCGTCCTCTTGGGCAAAATATTCCGGAGGTAAAATAGTCCCCCATTCGAATTTCCGGACGGGGACTACGCAGGAGGACATTGTTATCAGGAGAAAGAAAACTGGCGTTCTACGGATCGGAGCGTGGAATGTGTAGGTTAGAAAATTTAAAAACGGAAATGGATAGGTTAAAGTTAGATGTCAGGTGAATACAGGGTTATAAATACAAAATCAAATAGGGGTGATGCAAGAGTAGGCTTAATAATGAATAAAAAATAGGAATGCGGGTAAGCTACTACAAACTACATAGTGAACGCATTATTGTGACCAAGATAGATAAGAAGCCCACGCCTACCACAGTAGCACAAGTTTATATACCGACTAGCTCCGCAGATGACAAAGAGATTGGTGAAAGGTATGATGAGATATAAGATATTATTCAGATAGTGAAGGGAGACGAAAATTTAATAGCCATGGGTGACTGGAATTCGATAGTAGGAAAATATTTCCAGGGGCAGATGTCGACTCTGACCACAATCTATTGGTTATGATCTGTAGATTAAAACTGAAGAACCTGCAAAAAGGTGGGAATTTGAGGAGTGGGACCTAGATAAACAGAAAGAACCAGAAGTTGTAGAGAGTTTCAGGGAGAGCGTTAGGGAACGATTGACAAGAATGGGGGAAAGAAATACAGTACAAGAAGAATGGGTAGCTTTGAGAGATGAAATAGTGAAGGCAGCACAGGATCAAGTAGGTAAAAAGGCGAGGGCTAACAGAAATTCTTGGGTAGGAAGAAATACTGAATTTAATTGATGAAAGGAGAAAATACAAAAATGCAGTAAATGAAGCAGGCAAAAAGGAATACAAACGTCTCAAAAATGAGATCGACAGGAAGTGCAAAATGGCTAAGCACGGATGGCTAGAGGATAAATGTAAGGATGTAGAGGCTTATCTCACTAGGGGTAAGATAGATACTGCCTACAGGACAATTAAAGAGACCTTTGGAGAGAAGAGAACCACTTGTATGAATATCAAGAGCTCAGATGGAAACCCAGTTCTAAACAAAGAAGAGAAAGCGGAAAGGTGGAAGGAGTATATAGAGGGTCTGTACAAGGGCGATGTTCTTGAGGACAATATTATGGAAATGGAAGGGGATGTAGATGAAGATGAAACGGGAGATATGACACTGCGTGAAGAGTTTGTCAGAGCACTGAAAGACCTGAGTCGAAACAAGGCCCCTGGAGTAGACAACATTCCATTAGAACTACTGATAGCCTTGGGAGAGCCAGTCCTGACAAAACTCTACCATCTGGTGAGCAAGATGTATGAGACAGGTGAAATATCCTCAGACTTCAAGAAGCATATAATAATACTATTCCCAAAGAAAGTATCTGTTGACAGATGCGAAAATTACCGAACTATCAGTTTAATAAGCCACAGCTGCAAAGTACTAACAGGAATTCTTTACAGACGAATTTAAAAACTGGTAGAAGCCCACCTCGGGGAAGATCAGTTTGGATTCCGCAGAAATGTTGGAAAACGTGAGGCAATACTGACCCTACGACTTATCTTAGAAAATAGATTGAGGAAAGGCAAACTTACGTTTCTAGCATTTATGGACTTACTAGGGGAGGCCGCCAATTGTGAAATTCAGATTCGATCCATACTGCGCATAATAAAAGCTCATGGCCAGAGGTGTAATGTGGCAAAGCACAAAGATGCACTTCTCAGCCGTTGTCGAGAAAATCGACAGTTAAACGAAATCGTTGCGGTGAAATACTCTCTACGATTAATAATTTTCTACAGCGTCGTGGCGCAGCGGTAAGCGCTCGAGTTCGTAATCCGAAGGTCGCCGGATCGAATCTCAAGCCATGCAACTTTTTTTTATTGTGTATATATATATATATATATATATATATATATATATATATATATATATATATATATCAAATAATAAAAAAGCTGCATGGCGTGAGACTCGAACCAGCGAACTTCGGATTACGAACCCGAGCGCTTACCGCTGCGCCACGACGCTGTAGAAAATTGTTAATCGTAGAGAGTATTTCATCGCAACGATTTCTTTTAACTGTCGATTTTCTCGACAACGGCTGAGAAGTGCATCTTGGTGCTTTGCCACATTACACCTCTGGCCATGAGTTTTTATTATGCGCAGTATGAATCGAATCTGAATTTCACAATTGGCGGCCTCCCCTTGTTAGAGAAAGCTTTTGTCAATGTTGACTAGAATACTCTCTTTCAAATTCTGAAGGTGGCAGGGGTCAAATAGAGGGAGTGAAAGGTTATTTACAATTTGTATCGAAACCAGATGGCAGTTATAAAAGTCGAGGGACATGAAAGGGAAGCAGTGGTTGGGAAGGGAGTGAGACCGGGTTGTAGCCTCTCCCCGATGTTATTCAATCTGTTTATTGAGCAAGCAGTAAAAGAAACAAAAGAAAAATTCGGAGTTGGAATTAAAACCCATGGAGAAGAAATAAAAACTTTTAGGCTCGCCGACGACATTGTAATTCTGTCAGAGACAGCATAGGACCTGGAAGAGCAGCTGAACGGAATGGACAGTGTCTTGAAAGGAGGATATAAGATGAACATCAAGAAAAGCAAAACGAGGATAATGGAATGTAGTCGAATTAAGTAGGGTGATGCTGCGGGAATTAGATTAGGAAATGAGACCCTTAAAGTAGTAAATGCGTTTTGCTATTTGGGGAGCAAAATAACTGATGATGGTTGAAGTAGAGAGGATATAAAATGTAGACTGGCAATGGCAAGGAAATCGTTTCTGAAGAAGGGACATTTGTTAACATCGAGGATAGATTTAAGTGTCAGGAAGTCTTTCTGAAAGCCATGTATGGAAGTGTAACGTGGACGATAAATAGTTTAGACAAAAAGAGAATAGAAGCTTACGAAATGTGGTGATACAGAAGGATGCTGAAGATTAGATGGGTAGATCACAAACTAATGAGGAGGTATTGAATAGAATTGGGGAGAAGAGAAATTTGTGGCACAACTTAACTAGAAAAGGGATCGCTTGGTAGGACATATTCTGAGGCATAAAGGATCACCAATGTAGCATTGGAGGGCCGCACGGAGGGTAAAAATCGTAGAGGGAGACCAAGAGATGAATACACTAAAGAGATTCAGAAGGTTGTAGGTTGCAGTAGGTACTGGGAGATGAAGCTTGCACAGGATAGAGTAGCATGGAGAGCTGCATCAAACCAGTCTCTGGACTGAAGACCACAAAAACAGTTAACAATCCTATTAGATGGTTTCGAACCCTTGTCCATAAGAAAACTTTTCGTCACGTCATTTCAAGCTTACTTGTGGATGAAACCATATTTAACATTTCCCTTCGTTAGTTAACAGTGACATTAGTTGCTACGTAGGTGTTTCGGTCGAGTAAAAAATAATTCGTGATGTAATTATATATTCAGACTTGCTAACTGATACTGCCCAAACCAGTGCCGTGTTCGAGTCTCGGTCCACCACTGAAGCTTTGCTTGGTTATCATTGGCTATGTGTGCGACGTTTGAGTCCATAATAAGAAAGCAATTTTCATGTCATTTAAACCTTAAATGTGTGTACAACTAGTTTCTCAAGAGCAACTTACATACTGAACGGCACTTAATGCTAGGCGAAAAGGACTATTTGTGATTTTCGAATTCGACGTCCACCTGTCCTAGTGAGTACAATGAGGTACTAGCGATACGCTGTTGACGCTCAAGTTTTCATAGAGTCCTTGACTCTTTTAGTCACCGCTCTCTGCAATAATTAGTACATTAACTAGGTCATTCAATGCCACTCACCAAGCGATCGAAGGCTAGTAGGGAGTAGAAAAGTATACTTCAAAGTATAGAACCATGAGAGTCCAGATATTACTGTAAAATTTATTATTCATACAAAAATATAATTTTCGGCACGGATAACTGAATGATTTACATGATAAAATTATGGGTATTAGTTGTCTCAGATACTAATGAAAGTGTAACATTTTTGGAATGTCACTTATTGGAATAAATTTTAGTTTACAGGCGTTAATGACTGTCTTATCTCAAATAATGTGCTTCCTTATATTTGCAGTATCGTTGTCTTAAATTACTTTCTGAGTGATTACCATAGAAAGCAGTGTTCTCCAGTGGTCACTTGTCATAACGATTTTCTACGGTCATATGATTGTACTTGAAGAGATTATAGGACCTGCAAGAAAGTTACGTTGCGTGGACTGCATCAGAAGGATCTTTGCAGTTCCTCTCGATTGCAGACCAGGGCGTATTGAAACCACTGAACACAAAATACGTTGACAGGGTCAAAACAGTGGACTGCTGGTGGTGAAATGGCCCGACCAAAAACGTGCACAAACCCATTAAAGCTGATTCTTCTATAATTCTCCACATAAGTATGCTATATCCCTTACGTCTATTATATCGACCAAACATTCGCCTCTAACTTTTCTTTCGATTTATCTACAGTGGTCAGCAGTTAGTGGCTAATTAGAGAGCAAATACTTTGATAAAGCTGGAGAATACTCAGATTGACGGTATACTACAATAAGGTGTATTGCCACTCGTGGGAGAACAATTTTCAAAGTTTATAATTTAATTTTTCCTTAAGGTTTCGTTTAACTATCTAAATTAAAGCTACTAAGTCAAATAACAAATCATACTAATGTTTTAACCCTTTAACTGCTCTGGACGTCTTAATGCGCGCGCCTTTGTACCTGTCCCTGTGTGCTCTGAACGTGTTTACGCGCGCCACCAGTCCTTCTACCTCGTACTCTGAACGTGTCTGCGCGTAGACACTTTAAAAACACGAAGAACGAAATATTCGCAGTAGTAATATTTTTGTCGTCATCGATCTTCTGACTGATTTGGTGCGGCCCGCCGCGAAGAACTCTAGCCCACGGTTATGATGAAACCAAGGTTCAGTCTTCACAATGGGTCTGGAAAGGTTCTCCAAGCCCTAAAAAAGCTCGTCATGTCGGGTCAAATGTCAAAGCTATGCCGATAGTTTCTTGACTATGAAGGGTTAGTCCATCATGAATTCGTGCCACGGGGACAAACTGGTAATCGATGGTACTAACGGAACGTGTTGCGACTCTTGCGAGAAAATGTTGGAAATAAATGGCCCGCAATGCGGTGAGACAATTCATGATTCTTGCATTACAGTAACACATCCGCGCATTCTTCCCTATTGGTGCATGACTATTGCACAGAAAACGATATCACTGTGGTGCCTCATCCTCCGTACTCTCCAGACCTGGCCCCTGCGGACTTTATTTCCGAAGATGAAAACTCCGTTGAAAGGACGAAGATTTTCAACGATTGACAAGGTAAAAGAAAATTCGCAGACGACGCTTTGCGCGATCCAGCAAGAGGCGTACCAAGGCTGCTTCCGGAATTGGAAACGGCGTTGGATGCGGTGTATCAATTGTGGTGGAGAGTATTTCGAAGGAGACCGTGCATAATAAGTAAAAGACAAGCGTAGAAAAATTTTGTCAACAGAGTTTCGGAGTTTCTTGAGCAGACCTCGTGGTTGCGCTTGCATCCAGCGCCACCAATAATTTGTTGGATATATGCCAATTTTTGCCTTGCATTGAAGTTTTTACCCTCTGAACCTCTCTCAAGCACCATGGAAGTTATTCCAGACACGGCTAAACATGCACGCCTTGTTTGACAACCAAGGTGGCACGGCCATTCTAGGCTGTCCACGGTCGTAATGACAGCAAGGAGGTCGCGGGTCTTCAATTGGTGCTTGGCTTCCAGCAGACGAGAAATACCACCGAGGTAAGAATTTATTTTATACCTCCATGACAAATACAGACTCTGCTACTGGCGGAAATGTGGGCCCACGTGTAGCAGGCAACCGGAAGGGCAGCACGTAATCTGATGGTTTCGCGCCACGGTGCTTTAACCAGGCCGCTCGGCGGTTGATAGACTATGGAAGGAGAGACCGGAACAGATTCTAAAAACAATAAAATCATAAACAATAGAGCAAAAAAGGCAACCACATTAAAGAGAAAATTACATACAGTACGTGCATCTAAACGCGTTTTCGCTATGAGCATTAGTTTTTAAGCTATTCGCTACGAAAGTTTTGTAAAGACTCATTAAATTAGTGACACATTAACACCGTAGGCGAGTTTCACATATTATGTCTCAACAGGTAGTACTTGAGGAGCTGTTAAGTCCCATAGTGCTCAGAGCCATTTGAACCATTTGAAATTGAGGAGCTCTATCGAAACATACTAACAGAATTAAACTATAAACAAGAATGTGCCTTCCATGATATAAAAATATCTTTCACACATAAAAGAATGTGTAATTTAGTAATTGAGTAGCGGCATTATGATAAACTGTACTGAGATATATGTCTGTAGTTGTGTTCATCTTATCATGTTTGTAATTAAGCAGTACCAAATTATTGTATAGTAACCATCAACCTGATAAAACTCTAATACCTTTAACACTTTAATGCCTATCAAAGTTCAGAATATCGTTCAAAAACTTAAAAACTCCTAGTCTAGACTAATATACCGTATGCATGTTAGATATAAGGAAAATGTATATTTCAGGCCGCCGCCATCTTGGCTCGGAACAGTCAGTATTTGGAAGTTGAACAGGTTGGACCTGTACTCCGATGACTGACGAGACGGTCTCAAAGTCTGGTGACAATACTTTCGCGATAGAGCACTGTGAACTTAGAATTTTTCTGATGAGAGTTCCGTGGACTTGTGATATCTGTAGAAAATCATGTGATAAACGTTTTCCGTTAGAGTAGGACTCCGATTTCGAGAACATCAGCAATGAACTTTTAAGTACGAGGCGTGTTTTTTAATTAAGTACCGTTTTGCCACACCGCGACCGCAAAGCTGCGGTCGGCGTTCTGCGCCTGCAAGATGCCTCCGACAATCGTGAGTACTGCCGACTGTGAAGTATGGGCTGTTATAAGATTTCTTAGTGCTAAAGGCCTAAAAGCGACGGATATGCATCGTGAGATCTGTGCAGTTTACGGAGAAAACATTATGAGTGATGGAATGGTAAGAAAGTGGGTGTGAGCATTTAAAGATGGCCGCACAAATGTGCATGATGAACAACGGAGTGGGTGTCCTTCGGTCGTTAATGAAAGTTTGGTGCAGGAAGTGGACAATAAGGTGAGAGAAAGCAGACGGTTTACGATTTCCTCCTTGCGGGATGACTTTCCTAATGTTTCTCATAGTGTTTTGTATGACATTGTGACCGAGCACTTGAATTACTGAAAATTGTGCGCACGTTGGGTACCGAAAATGTTGACGGATGTGCACAAAACCAAACGTTTAGACAGTGCTTTGACTTTCTTTGAGCGGTACCACAACGACGGTGATGATTTCTTAAGCCAAATTGTTACGGGTGATGAAACATGGGTGGCCTACGTCACACCAGAATCAAAGCAACAGCCCATGGAATGGCGGCATTCAGATTCACCCAGAAAAGTGAAGTTTAAACAAACAATTTCTGCCCGGAATACATGTGCACAATTTTTTGGGACAGAAAAAGGAGTATTGCTTGCGGAATTTCTTCCTCGTAATGAGACAATCAATGCAGCAGCTTACTGTAACACATTGCACAATCTGCGCCGTTCAATTCAGAACAAAAGACGTGTCAAGTTGAGCAAGGGCATCGTTTTGCTGCAAGACAATGCCCGTCCGCATGTGACGAATCACACCAAAGATCTCATCACATCTATTCGATGGGAAACTCTAGATCATCCTCCGTACAGCCCCGATCTTGCGCCCAGTGACTACCATCTGTTCCTGCACTTGAAGAAACACCTGGGCGGTCAGCGTCTTCAAGACGATGACAAAGTCAAAACAGTGGTGATGCAGTGGTTAACAAGTCAGGCGGCAGACTTCTATGAGGAGGGTATCCAAAAACTGGTACAACATTATGACAAGGGCCTCAATATTGACGGAAATTATGTAGAAAAGTAGATTAAGGTACAGGCTTTCATGTAAAAATAAAATTATTGAGATATCTTAGCACGTCCTTTTTTTTTTTTTTTTTTCAAAACGGTACTTACTTAAAAGACACGCCTCGTATTTTACGTAGCTTAATGAAGGATTTTAATTTTTCTGTGAGAACAAGTGTTGAAATTGTAATATGACTTCAAATTACTGTAAATTTTCACTAATTTACTTAGGTGGGTTTTTCATGATCGAGAGAAATCGCTGAACTTTTTTTTTTACCAGTTGACTAGACTTGAACTTATAATTCTCGCGAGTTAAGCTTGGTCTGGACTTCAGCGTTTAGACTCAAGCTATAAACTTTTATTAAATTTTTGATAGTCAGCCGCGCGTGTTTGTCCTTAGGATAATTTAGTTTAAGTAGTGTGTAAGCTTAGGGACTGATGACCTTGGCAGCTAAGTCCCATAAGATTTCACACACATTTGAACATTTTTTTGATAGTCAGCCGCTTGGACATTGTGTCTAAAGCTGCTGTCAGGAATCTCTTGTAAAGCATTTCGTTCTGTCGTCACGTGAATTAAGGAGCTGAAAATTTAACTGAACTTATTTACTTAAAAACAAAATTGATGTCGGTTGCGAAAATTATTTAATTTTATCCCTACTCACAGTCGTACCTGCATTTATTTAAATTATGGTGTTGTCAATACGAAGATTTATTGCATTACGCGATGGGTGTGTGGTCGTCCCCTAGACTTTAACGAAGCCAAATAACTTTAAGGATAGATCAAACGTTTGATGCCCTTAGCTTGCCAAGTATTTTATTTATAGATAAACTGTGGTAGTAAATATAGTTGATGCCCTTCTTCTTTTTGATGTTTTCCTCTTATTCCTCACCTCGCTGCTTTTGCAGAGTACCTCCTCATTTATTATGTCATTAGTTATGCTAATTCCTATCATCTTTCTGTAAAGCTACGTCTCAAAGGCATCAGTTCTCTTCTTTCCCGATTTTCTCACATTGCATACAATGGTGTACTGCAAAGGCACTTTATCAGAAATTTCTTCTTCAAATTAAGGCCAGCGTTCGATACCAATAGATTTATTTCGGCCAGGAAAGCCCTCTTTTTCTGTGCTAATATGTTTTTACGTCCTTTGTTTTGTTCATCAAATGTTATTTTGCTTCCAAGGTTGCAGAATTCTTTCACTTAGTCTTTTTCATGGTCGCCCATTTCTATGTAAGTTTGTCGCAAGTCTCATTTCTACAACTTTTCATTTCTTTCGCATTCTTCGGTTTATTCGTAGTCCATATTCTGTACTCATCAGAATGTTCGTCTGATTCAACAAGTTTTTTAATTCATCTTCACTTTCACAGAGGATAACAATGTCATCAGTGAATATTATGATTCATATCCTTTCACACTGAGTTATAATCCTGCTCCTGAATCATCCTTATATTTCTGTCATTGCTTCCTCGATGCATACGTTGAACGGTGGAGCGAAAGACTGCGTACCTGTCTTAGTTCTTTTTAATCCCAACTCTACGTTTTTGTTTCTAATGCTTATTTTTTACTTTTCCTTCTTTTACATATTGTACACTCCTGGAAATTGAAATAAGAACACCGTGAATTCATTGTCCGAGGAAGGGGAAACTTTATTGACACATTCCTGGGGTCAGATACATCACATGATCACACTGACAGAACCACAGGTATATAGACACAGGCAACAGAGCATGCACAATGTCGGCACTAGTACAGTGTATATCCACCTTTCGCAGCAATGCAGGCTGCTATTCTCCCATGGAGACGATCGTAGAGATGCTGGATGTAGTCCTGTGGAACGGCTTGCCATGCCATTTCCACCTGGCGCCTCAGTTGGACCAGCGTTCGTGCTGGACGTGCAGACCGCGTGAGACGACGCTTCATCCAGTCCCAAACATGCTCAATGGGGGACAGATCCGGAGATCTTGCTGGCCAGGGTAGTTGACTTACACCTTCTAGAGCACGTTGGGTGGCACGGGATACATGCGGACGTGCATTGTCCTGTTGGAACAGCAAGTTCCCTTGCCGGTCTAGGAATGGTAGAACGATGGGTTCGATGACGGTTTGGATGTACCGTGCACTATTCAGTGTCCCCTCGACGATCACCAGTGGTGTACGGCCAGTGTAGGAGATCGCTCCCCACACCATGATGCCGGGTGTTGGCCCTGTGTGCCTCGGTCGTATGCAGTCCTGATTGTGGCGCTCACCTGCACGGCGCCAAACACGCATACGACCATCATTGGCACCGAGGCAGAAGCGACTCTCATCGCTGAAGACGACACGTCTCCATTCGTCCCTCCATTCACGCTTGTCGCGACACCACTGGAGGCGGGCTGCACGATGTTGGGGCGTGAGCGGAAGACGGCCAAACGGTGTGCGGGACCGTAGCCCAGCTTCATGGAGACGGTTGCGAATGGTCCTCGCCGATACCCCAGGAGCAACAGTGTCCCTAATTTGCTGGGAAGTGGCGGTGCGGTCCCCTACGGCACTGCGTAGGATCCTACGGTCTTGGCGTGCATCCGTGCGTCGCTGCGGTCCGGTCCCAGATCGACGGGCACGTGCACCTTCCGCCGACCACTGGCGACAACATCGATGTACTGTGGAGACCTCACGCCCCACGTGTTGAGCAATTCGGGGGTACGTCCACCCGGCCTCCCGCATGCCCACTATACGCCCTCGCTCAAAGTCCGTCAACTGCACATACGGTTCACGTCCACGCTGTCGCGGCATGCTACCAGTGTTAAAGACTGCGATGGAGTTCCGTATGCCACGGCAAACTGGCTGACACTGACGGCGGCGGTGCACAAATGCTGCGCAGCTAGCGCCATTCGACGGCCAACACCGCGGTTCCTGGTGTGTCCGCTGTGCCGTGCGTGTGATCATTGCTTGTACAGCCCTCTCGCAGTGTCCGGAGCAAGTATGGTGGGTCTGACACACCGGTGTCAATGTGTTCTTTTTTCCATTTCCAGGAGTGTATATCAATTGTCTTCTTCTACAGCTGGCAACTACTTTCCTGAGAATTTCAAACATCTTGCTCCATTTTAAACTGTCGCACGATTTTTACAGATTGACAGATTTTATGATCGTGTCTTGATTTACCTTAACTCTTGCTTTCATTATAGGCGTAGCAACAGAGCTGCCTCTCTCGTACTTTTACCTTTCCTAAAGCCAAACTGATCGAACAGCATTTCAATTTTCTTTTCCGTCCTTCTTCATATTTTTGTTGTCAGCAACTTTGATGCAAGAGCTGTTAAGGCGCTACAGTCTGGAACCGCGTGACCGCTACGGTCGCAGGTTCGAATCCTGCCGCGGGCATGGATGTGTGTGATGTCCTTAGGTTAGTTAGGTTTAAGTAGTTCTAAGTTCTAGGGGACTGATGATCTTAGAAGTTAAGTCCCATAGTGATCAGAGTCATTTGAACCATTCTCTCATTTACAGTATCTGCCCACTCTATCTTCGGGGTTATTTGGATGACGTTTTTCCGAAAGTCAGAGATTATATCTCCATTCTCACAAATTTTACAAACCAACCTTAACAGTCGTTTGAATGCCACCTCCCCCAATGATTCCACAAACTTTGAAAGAGTGTTATCTGTCCCCTCTGCCTTATTTGATTTCACGCCTATCTGAAGTCCATTAAACTCCGACTCTAATCTTGAACCTCCTCTGTCTTGCTTATTGATCCATTTATTCTTCAATCAAGTCATCAGGCAAGTCCCTCCTCTCGTACAGAATTTCAGTGGATGCTCTTTACCTATCCGCCCTCTCCTTTGGATTCAATAGTGAAATTCCGCTTGAACTCATAAATTTGAAGCCTTTGCTTTTTATTTCACTGAAGGTTGTTCTGACTTTTCTATATGCTGAATCAGTCTGATCGATGACCATTTTGTTTTCGATTTCTTCGCATTTTTCCTGCAGCCATTTCGTCTTAGCTTCTCTGCACTTCATATTTATTTATTTTCTAACTGACTTGTTGTGTGTGGTCTTCAGTCTGTCTTGCTGCAGCTTTCCACAATAGTGGAGAAAATTTTTATTTAATTTTTTTATATTTTCTTCCATAATTTGCTTATTAGCAATACTAGACACACAAGAAAAATGTTTTAAAAATCATTCATTGCTCCTAGTCCTACAAAGGGATGTCCCCCCATAGGTGTAATGAAGTTTGGTTCTAGGCGCTGCATTCCGGAACCGCGGGACTGCTACGGTCGCAGGTTCGAATCCTGCCTCGGGCATGGATGTGTGTGATGTTCTTAGGTTAGTTAGGTTTAAGTAGTTCTAAGTTCTAGGGGACTGATGACCTAAGATGTTAAGTCCCACAGTGCTCAGAGCCATTTGAACCATTTTGTAATGAAGTTCCACAAATCATATTTCATTATATTTAGTTTTATCGATGCATTATTTACTTTAATTACTACAAAAATAAATTTGATTGTTACAAAATTGTACCTAGGTATATCTACTTAACAAAAGAAAAGTAAATAAGAAAAAAATTCGGAATACAGTAGGTCTATCATAATCATTTATTTATGATGACAAATTTAATTCATTTAGTCTTCACAGCTCATGATAAAGCTTGAAGCAGTTGAATGTTTCTTGCAGGAAGAGGTAAACTTTGCAGGTGGAACATCTTCCTTAATCGACAGCGATTTTGGTAGCCGGTTGAGGAAATTCTGGTAAATGTAGAACATTTTTGGTTAGAAGGGCATCAGGAGGGTGATCATCTCTAGATTTTGAACACTTTGGTGCTGGATTTTCGAAGTCAGGATCATCATCAGATGTCACGTCAGGTTCACGTGGATGCCATAGATGTTCCTCATACTTTTCTTTGAACTGGAGGCAGTCTAGAACGTCAGTCTTCAATGTACCCAAGATGGCTTGATCACATCTGTATTCTAACCATGAAGCACAAATAGCGAAATCAGTGAAGTGCATAATCACTCTTACAGTCCATTTCTTAGTTCTGGCACTTATTCTATAACAGCTGATGAACCTGTCGAAAAAGTCAACACCTCCCATATTTGAATTGTAGGTGCTTACAATTGCGGGACGGTCCACTTGAATGTACTTTTTTCTTTCCTGCCCTGCATCAGCGGTGACACTTATCAACTGGGTTTACTCCTTCTCCACTGGACATGAAGGTAACAGGGTGATTGTCGAGCCACATCACTACACACAAACTTGGCCATCACTTCTCACTGTCTGATCAATGGATGCCCTACCATTTTTCTTCATATCCTTGTCCAATGGAAGTTTGGAAGCTTTTGGAATTGTCGAGTTCTGTAATGTTCCAGTAGCTTGACACTCAGCTTTACTGTGCAATTTGTCTGAAAGCGACTCTCATGTGAAACAACGGTCCATGTGTATGATCACTCCAGGAGGAAGAGTGGCTGTCAGTTTTATAACCGCTTTTCCATCTACATCCAAATTTTCGTATTGAGTGCCAGTCACTATAGGATCACCTTTCCCTTGGCAAAAGAAGAAATCTAAATGAAGGTCATCAGTTGCAGCCAGCACAAAATTCTTTACTCCACAAGGGTTAGGTTTCGATTTTATGACTTATCTTGCTGGACTGCGACCCCAAAATGGAATCATCTGTTCATCAACAGAAACGTTAGTGGGCCTTGGGCTCAATCTGTAACCGTTCCGTACACTTTCAAGAATAGATTGTATTTTCCAAAATTTATTATGTCGTTTTACTTCGAGGGACACTTTCTCATCATCAACGAGTTTCAAATGTTTTCTAATTGTAAAATATCTGTTACGGCAAATATTTTTAGCAATACTCTCCACCCTAGTCTTTTTGGCCCTATAGATCCTAATCCTAGGATAGCACACGTATTACATCATCACTGTTGCACAGATAAACCTTTTCATTTCATCTACAGCAATCCCGTCTCCGGCCATCCTGATTTAGGTTTTCCGTGATTTCCCTAAATCGCTTCAGGCAAATGCCGGGATGGTTCCTTTGAAAGGGCACGGCCGACTTCCTTCCCCATCCTTCCCTCATCCGAGCTTGCGCTCCGTCTCTAATGACCTCGTTGTCGACGGGACGTTAAACACTAATCTCCTCCTCCTCCTCCTCTACAGCACATTTCAGCTCTCTCCCAGTATTTTTAAGATACGTTCTGTCTGTATATTCGATAATGGTGCTAAAAATATTTTCTGGCGGATATTTATTCACACTGACTACCACTTGTTCTTCATGTTCAGTGGTAGACTGACTAGAGCAGATTCTTTCTGATCTGCTATCGTTCCTGTCTTCTGCTTTGTCTTCATCTTTATTAGCTATATCTAATTACTGTTCATTACTAACATGGTAACCTGGATCTGTTCAAAAAATGTGTGTGAAATCTTATGGAGCTTAACCGCTAAGGTTATCAGTCCCTGAGCTTACACACCACTTAACCTAAATTATCCTAAGGACAAACACACACAACGGCTAATCCCGCGCGGCACAACCTGGATCTGTACAGATATCATCATCACCATCATCATCATCATCACCATCACCATATTCAGAGGGCTCCAATTCACTAACATTGTAAGTGGGCTGTTTAGGCTTTTATATTGGTAACGCCACGTAACGCTCTGTATGAAGCTCACTGGCTGTGCTGTGTACAGTCTGTGGCTGGTCTGCAATGTTGTTTGCTATTATAGTGTTGGGCAGCTGGATGTTAACAGCGCGTAGCGTTGCGCAGTTGGAGGTGAACCGCCAGCAGTGGTGGATGTGGGGAAGTGAGATGGCGGATTTTTGAGAGCGGATGATCTGGACGTGTGGCCATCAGAAAAAGTACATTTGTCAGAATGGAGGTCATGAACTGAACACTAATAAGGTAAATACATTGTTTGATCTCTATGAAAATCTTTCATTTGCTAACTATGCCTATCAGCAGTTCGTGCCTTCAGTAGTTTGAATCTTTTATTTAGCTGGCAGTAGTGGCGCTCGCTGTATTGCAGTAGTTCGAGTAACGAAGATTTTTGTGAGGTAAGTGATTTGTGAAAGGTATAGGTTAATGTTAGTCAGGGCCATTCTTTTGTAGGGATTATTGAAAGTCAGATTGCGTTGCGCTAAAAAATATTGTACGTCAGTTTAGTGTTGATCAGAATAGGGAAAGAACGAAATGTCTCAGTACGTTCAGTTCCGCTCAGCTGTTTGAAAATCAAATAATGTAACAGGTTTATCAGCACAGTAAGTCATTAAGTTTTTCTAAGGGGACGTTTCAACATCTCCATCAAATAATTCATTTACAAAATCTTCAAATACCATTGAACCGGAAGAAATTCGAAATTTGGCCTAAAAATTGTAAAATTGTTCACCTGTGGATTACAGTTTCCTGAAACATAATTAATATTCACCACAGAATATAAAATGAACAATTACAATATTATTTTTATAAGAAAAGATGAAATATATTTTGTTGACAAATCATGTTCTACATTACACTAGGTCCTGATGTCCTCTACAGGGCCGGCCGGTGTGGCCGAGCGGTTCTAGGTGCTTCAGTCTGGAGCCGCGTTACCGCTACGGTCGCAGGTTCGAATCCTACCTCGGGCATGGATGTGTGTGATGTCCTTAGGTTAGTTAGGTTTAAGTAGTTCTAGGGGGCTGATGACCTCAAATGTTAAGTCCCATAGTGCTCAGAGCCATTTGAGCCTCTACAGGGTACATTCGAATTTTAATACATTTTTCAAAGACTATTGTAAAATTATAATTTTCAATAATTATTCTTTGAATATTCATTTACATTATTCCATATAGATTATATTGATTAAAATGGAATAAAGTAGTAATAAAATACTTTCAAAGAGCCTCTCCTCTGAAAACACGCTTTCTTCTGTCAGCCGTTTTCTATTCTGCCTGGCAGCCATGTAATTCCACACAATGATGATGAACTGCTGTTGCATGAGGTGCTGCCATCTCTGGACTTCCTTCAAAAACACTTTTTAGTGTAGACAACATAATAAGAGCTCAGGGAAAAATTTTCAAATTATGCTATGTGTTACGTCCCCCATTGGGGACACCAGGACTGAGGAGGTTAATGCCGCAGAATATATCAACCTGTCCATTCTTTCCGTTAAATTGTGCCAAAAATTTCTTTTTCTCCTCAATTCGATTCCTCATTAGTTACACGATATATCGCTTTCATCTTCAGCATTCTTCTGTAGTGCCACATTTCAAAAGCTTCTATTCTCTTCTTGTCTGAACTGTTTGTTCCACGTTTCACTTCCGCACAAGGTTAAACTCCTAACAAATTTCTTCAGAAAAGAACCCCAACCCTTAAATTTATTAAATTGTTCGTCCAAAACACAAAAATACGTCGTATCACATGAGAGGCGTGCTTACAACTACTTCACTCTGCGGTAATAATATATTCAAAAATGTTTCAAATGGCTCTGAGCACTATGGGACTTAACTTCTGAGTCATCAGTCCCCTAGAACTTAGAACTACCTAAACCTAACTAACCTAAGGACATCACACACATCCATGCCCGAGGCAGGATTCGAACCTGCGACCTTAGTAGTTGGGCGGTTCCGGACTGCAGTGCCTAGGACCGCTCGGCCACTTCGGCCGGCAATAATGTATTCCAGAGGATTTTTCTTAACAAATTAATTTCCGTTAGTTTAGATTATTATTTTATAAATGAATCCAGGAATAAAAATAATAAACAGTACTAGATTGCGTAATTAATAACAGAAATTTTAAGTGTGCCAAATATTTCATTATTTCATAATTTCAAATTTTTTTTTAAAAAAAATTAACTATACATTCAGAGCTAGTACATATCGATCGTAACAACGAAACTAAAGTAATTCCCTTTCGTAGATTTTAGCTTGAAATATAGCATAGTGTTCTTAAAATTATATGGAATTTTTCAGAAAAGCAGCTTCGATAATACTGACCTGCTCAAATTCGAAAAATATTTCTGATGCCGACTTGTCGAAGAAAGGTAATGCTAGAGGATGATGTTCTTCGAGACGAGTAGGCTACATGCCTCTCCTTTCCCTCATCATCTCCATCACGAATACTAGACCGCACTACAAACGCACCATTAGTCATCTACACTTAACAGATATACTTAAAAACACCGCTCCCATTCTCCGCGGAGGAAAGGTGCCTGCGGATGCGGAGGATAGGTTAAACTGTTGTAATTAGGCGCCTGAACGTGCCCTACGGAATATCCCAAGCACTCATTCTGTACGGCTTCACTACTGGAAAGACTGCCGCCCCTCTTCAGGAACCACATGTTTGTCTGGCCTGTCCGTAGATACCCATCAGTCGCGCTTGCATCTAATGTACGACCATCTGTGTCACTGAGGCGTCTAAGTGACTTGTATTGGTGTGTTCTTGTCTTTTCTTGAGAATTTTTATGCTTCCTTCTTTCGTTATCAGTTGGAGTATTTCTTCAGTTATCCAAAGTATATTCGCAGTTACCCTCCGTGTACTTAATTTTGTCTGTCTAAATTCTGTGACTGCGCTTTTTAAATATGTACATTTCTCTTCAATTGTACTGCCTGTTGTGATGCTCATTATTTACTGCCTTAGACTACTTCAAACGCGCCTCATCATTCTGCAGTACCTTAATATACCACTTCTTTTCAACCTGAATCTTCCAGGCAGTTGTCCTTAAATCTTAACCATTACTAAATTGAGTTCTGAGTATATATCTGCTCCTGGGCACACCTTACAACCCAAATATCTCATTCCGTAGTCTCTGTCTGACCATTACGTAATTCATCTGTGATCATCCTGTGTTTCCAGTCTGAGAGATAAAGAAGCGAAATCGTCGTCGGTGCGTACGAACAGTATAACAGCGAAGTGACCCCAGGAGATGGGTTGTCACTGGCTGAGGTATGGAGAAATACGGCCGTTATGAACCATGCGAGCTGCCTATTCGTGAAGAGATGGCAGCTCTTGGACGGACTGTAAAGATGGTGGAGTGGCATTTTATATCGTACACTATGATTATGACATTTCATGAAGGAATAAAGATTTACAGGCAAAATGTCAAGTTAAAGATAAAACTGAGAAGAAATTGCTGGTTATCGGAGCTCTCTAATGCGGCAAGCAATTCCAGGGCTAGAGCCTATCAGAAAACATAGTTCACTGCCACACTTTGAAATTAATAAACTCTGTTGATAAAACTGATGTGGCACTCGCCAAAGCGCCAACAGATAAACATCGGAGAGAAATGTCTACAAATATCTTCACCTAAATTATTTCACATGTTTGTTTAGGTGGCAGGAGGGTGTCACTAATTACCATATTTCATTACTCACTTTTGGGAAGTTACATAAGTAACAAAATGTTACACAAAGCAGAAAGAACTGGTATTGAGACCTAGCTATCAGAATAAATGTTTTGACCAGACGAAACTACTTTCGTCCAGCCATAACTTGCGGGTTCTTAGACAGCTCTGGAAGAAGGCTCGTCAGACTAAAACACATGAAATATTAGTTCACTTTATTACATACATGAATAACAGATTTGCTTAACCTTGATAAATTTCTTTGCCACAGGACTGTTGTACAATTTGCAACTGCCATTGACTAGCAAAGCATCACTTGGTGCACTATTCAACAAATGATTCTCTTGCACTAGGAAACTCAACATTTACAACAGTGCAAATTCATCTGAAGCTTTACTTACTCGTTGCTCCTACACGATGATGTTGACTGCTGTAGCTGAGGTTCTCGAACTGGGCTGAGTTCTTGCTTGCTCGGCACAATACTGACCTCAGTGTGAGAGCGCTACTAAGCTGAGAGTGGAGGTGTGGTATTCAGGAGCGTCTCCTACATGTTGCGGATTGTACCGAGCCCTCGGTAATGTCTGTGATATCGATTCTTGTTGCCATCTTTGGTGTAGCACTGCGATCTCTGGGCAATAATGAACAACAACAACAGTAACAATGACTATTGTTACTGTTGTTGTTGTTGTGGTGGTGGTGGTCTTCAGTCCACAGACTGGTTTGATGCAGCTCTCCATGCTACTCTATCCTGTATAAACTTCTTCATATACAAGTACCTACTGCAACCTACATCCTTCTGAATCTGCTTAGTGTATTCATCTCTTGGTCTCCCTCTACGATTTTTACCCTCCACGCTGCCCTCCAGTACTAAATTGGTGATCCCTTGAGGGCTTAGAACATGTCCTACCAACCCATCCCCTCTTCTAGTCAAGTTGTGCCACAAATTCCTCCTCTACCCAATTCTATTCAGTACCTGCTTATTAGGTATGTAATCTACCCATCTAATCTTCAGTATTCTTCTGTAGCACCACATTTCGAAAGCTTCATTTCTCTCCTTGTCTAAACTATTTATCGTCCATGTTTCACTTCCACATTCAACACACTTTTATCTAATTTAAGATCAAAATAAGATGACGCTAAATGGGTATTGGTTCAAATGGCTCTGAGCACTATGGGACTCAACTTCTCAGGTCATCAGTCACCTAGAACTTAGAACTACTTAAAGCTAAATAACCTAAGGACACCACACACATCCATGCCCGAGGCAGGATTCGAACCTACGACCGTAGCAGCAGCGCGGTTCTGGACTGAAGCGCCTAGAACCGCTCGGCCACAGAGGCCGGCGGCCATCATCACGTGGGAAACTTTTTCGGATAAATCACCTGAGTACAACTGACAACTCCACTAACGCACTGCTCTTTTGTACCTTACGTATGCGATGTCTTTTCAGGCTGGGCATTTTAGTGTGTTGCAGAGTGGCTGCCTCAGCCTCCTTTATACTTGTGGTCAACCACCCCAGACCATCTGCTCTATGATTTTAATACTTTCCTCTACTTTTCCTTGTCGTGTGCATTTTCCCCTTTTTTGTTCGTTTCTCTCGTTTTCTCTTTCGGTGTGGTTCCCCATTCCTTTTACCCGCTTTTACTCTCCCAAACTAAATTTGGATGTTTTACCTTGAGCTTTGTTTGCTTCAGGAAAAAGAGACTGATGACCCTGTAGTTTGGTCCCTTTATATGCCAAACCGACCGACCAACTACCGCCATCTGCATATGTAAACGAAACTGTCCCATGGCTTTCGTCGCCTCATTGCATGTACCGGTTATCTCTCCTGTTTGTCGTCAGGCACATATTTGTAATCTCGTTCTTGCAATGAGTAGCTGGAGAGCCCAAACAAATACTGCTCATTACGCCTCTCCAGTGTCAACAGAAAGCGTCAACTTCTTTCCGATCACAAACAAAATTGTTTTTAAATAGGAATCTTAGGTGTGCATTCGTTAGAGCAACCCCAAATTCTTCTTTTCCGCTATTCGTCTTATTGGTATCTATCAACGAGGACAGTAAAATACGAAGAATAGACAGCAAACCAGCAGCGACTTAATAGCGCGGCATGGTTCGCGGTAGATGTCAGCGGGAGCCACGACTGTGCTGTCGCTGTTCTTCGAGTTTTACTCTCCTTGATAATAGATATCGATAAAATAAATTTCGCACTAGACTAATCTGTGACCGGTCGAATGAGCACGTAGAATTCCGCCTGAAAAATAATTTTGTTTGTAACGGGAAATAAGCTGACGCTTTCCCTCGACGCTGGGCGTCGCATGAAAGACGTGATGAGCAGCATTTGTTTGGGCTGACTCGAGCCACACAATGCAAAAGCGAAATTGCAAATATCTGCTGAAACACCAGAGATAATGCACCTGACGACTCTTAGGAAGAGCCATTGCAAATGACGATTACGAGACGCCAGAACAGTGAGGGCACAAAGTTTGTTAATCTACAGTGTCGATCGTTCTGTGGCCTTATACTGGACCAGGAAAATTCTTTGTAAAAGCGAGAATTATGGTACCTTACGACATAGTACAGCACAAATAATCAAGCTTCCGTCTCTCGATATTAATGAGACTGGAATTCGGTTTCTGCATAAGAATATGAAGGCTATTCTTTCATGGAAGTTTTCATCTGCCTTTCGTCTCGTTCACCGTCAGTCATAATTTTTTCCTTGCTTGGCAACTAAATATCACTTTAGAAAAACGATTCCAGAAGCTTATGGACTGTAATTTGTTGCAGATTAGCGACGAACTGTGTCCCATAATAACCGTTCTGTTTCCGCCACTGTATAACCATCTACTTGTACATGGATACTCTGCAAATGACATTTAAGTGCCTGGCAAACGGTTCATCGAACCACCTTCACAATTCTCCATTATTCCAATCTCGTATAGCGCGCGGAAGGCATGAACCCCTATATCTTCCCGTACGAGCTCTGATTTCCCTTATTTTATCGTGGTGATCGTTTCTCCCTATGTAAGTCGGTGTCAACAAAATATTTTCGCATTCGGAGGAGAAAGTTGGTGATTGGAATTCCGTGAGAAGATTCCGTCGCAACGAAAAACGCCTTTCTTTTAATGATTTCCAGCCCAAATCCTGTATCATTTCTGTGACACTCTCTCCCATATTTCGCTATAATACGAAACGTGCTGCCTTTCTTTGAACTTTTTCGATGTATTCCGTTAGTCCTATCTGGTAAGGATCCCACACAGCGCAGCAGTATTCCAAAAGAGGACCGACAAGCGTAGTGTAGGCAGTCTCCTTGGTAGGTCTGTTACATTTTCTAAGTGTCCTGCCAAGAAAACGCAGTCTTTGGTTAGCCTTCCTCACAGCATTTTCTATGTGTTCCTTCCAGTTTGAGTTGTTCGTAATGGTAATACCTAGGAATTTAGCTGAAGTTACGGCTTTTAGATTAGACTTATTTATCGTGTAATAGAAGTTTAATGAGTTCCTTTTAGTACTCATGTGGATGACCTCACTCCTTTCGTTATTAAGGGTCAACTGCCACTTTTCGCACTATTCAGATATCTTTTCTAAATCGTTTTGCAGTTTGTTTTGATCTTCTGATGACTTTATTAGTCGATAAACGATAGCGTCATCTGCAAACAACCGACGACGGCTGCTCGGATTGGCTCCAAAATCGCACTATTCAGATATCTTTTCTAAATCGTTTTGCAGTTTGTTTTGATCTTCTGATGACTTTATTAGTCGATAAACGATAGCGTCATCTGCAAACAACCGACGACGGCTGCTCGGATTGGCTCCAAAATCGTTTATATAGATAAGGAACAGCAAAGGGCCTATAACACTACCTTGGGGAACGCCAGATATCACTTCTGTTTCACTTGATGACTTTCCGTCAGTTATTACGAACTGTGACCTCTCCGACAGTAAATCACAAATCCAGTCACATAACTGAGACGATATTCCACAAGCACGCAATTTCACTACTAGTCGCTTGTGTGGTACAATGCCTTCTTGCTACTTGTTTTTGTACGCAAACAGAAAACGTCTGAAGTCATGTCAATATCCGACTGAATCGAACGCTCTGATTAAAGGTATTATAATAAAGGGAAAGTCACTTTCTATTGTTTATTTAAAACCAGTAACTACTTTCAAGTGCAGTTAAAAGTAAGAATAACTTGACTTGTTAAAAGACCTAAAACGTTGCTTACAGACAATCAAACAGCCGAATGACATTATTACATATTTCACTAACCAGACACGTTGATCAACGTACTTTCTGCTGTAACATCATCTACAGTGTTTGTAAGCTCTGTGCTCGAAGAAACAAGCACAAATCTTTTCATATTCTTTGCTATGTCTTGTACCTTCGAACTGTGACTCTGCTCTAACTAGTCAAAATCAGCCTATCTGCTATGTCCTTCGCGTATTTGACCTATACTGCGTTCGCCTGTTTTTGGGCGATCTTCTGCTAAGGGATTGTACCTTGTTTCAGTGGTTTGATGCACACATTTCTGTTGCTGTCCGATATTCTTTAGTCAGGTCCGTTGCTAAGTGTTTCGCTGCCCCTGGCGAGAACCAAAGAATAATCCCCCCTCTTTTTTACTATCGTTGGTCTCCTCTACATCCTCTACCACCTCTGCACCAGCACCAACATCCAACGGCACAACAATGGAAATCTCCTGCGATAGTGTTAATCCAAGGCGACCAGAGGTCCTCATTTTCTGGGAACAGTCCTCACTTCTCATGCTTTGCCCTCAATTCCTTCAATACCGACCGAGAACAACAAATGTCCTCAGTTTACTATTTTTCGTCTTCAGATTACGAAATTTCCCAAAATAACGAAACAGGAAGAATGTGCTGAACATTTATTTCCGTTTTGTACTCTGTAGCGGCTGCTTTATTTGTGAGGTTTGTAGAGCCAATGTGTGTACTTCCGTTAAAGTAAGTAAAGACTTATAAGTAACTGTTCAATATGTTTTTGAAAACGATTCGGTGTTTTAATTTTTCCCCCTTTCCATTTTTTCTCCTTATTTGCTTAATCTTTTCGCTGTTTGATGTAATTTAACTTTTTCCGCCCTTTGATGTCCCTAAAATTTTGCCGCCCTAGGCGGCCGTCTAGTTTTGCCTAAAGGTAGAAACAGCACTGTGTTTAGTGTAGGTTACGGAGTGCTTGTTGCTCGCATATTTGACCTTCTTAAGGCTAATGGATTCTTAAACACTTGGTTTCTTACATCTCGAACCTTAACTGCCTATTAAACTGCGCCATTGTTCTCTTTCTTCGTTACGCTGTTCGAGAAGGCATACTAAAGAATTATGGGAGATCGTGGCTGTACTGGAAGTTTCCGACCATATTCCAGGAATCGTCTTATCACTGGTTCATCCTCAGGCACGACGTAGAGATAGCAGGCTAGGAATTTGCTTGGTACGTAAGATGTGCGCCGCTGCGCCATATTTAGAATCCGCTGTAGTTTCCCAATGTGAGACTTTGCTGTATCGCAAACAGAGCAGGGCGGACAGAGGGAGGCCTTGTAAATTACCAGATCGCATTCAACGGAATAAACCTGTGTAATCGTACGGTGTGAGCTGTGTCGTCATTACATGTTGCAGAAAAATTTGTTGTCTAGCGTCCTGTTGACAAGAAGGCTATTAGAAACATAGCCCAAACTTGAATGGGAACCATCCCGACATTTATCTCCAACCATGAAAATCTAAATGAAAATTCGAAATGCTATCCTCGTGAATACGAGTCCTGTAAGAAGCTGTGGCTAGTATTCGTCATTCACTGAACAGTCACATAAATATTCAAGAAAGGCAGTAGAAGTAATCCACTAAATTACAGGCCCACATCGTTAACGTCAATATGCAGCAGGATTTTGGAACATATATTTTGTTCTAACATTATGAATTACCTCGAAGAAAACGGTCTATTGACTCACAGTCAACATGGGTTTAGAAAACATCCTTCCTGTGAAACACAACTAGCTCTTTATTCACATTAAGTGTTGAGTGCTATTGACAAGGGATTTCAGATCGATTCCGTATTTCTGGATTTCCGGAAGGCTTTTGACACCGTACCACACAAGCGGCTTGTAGTGAAATTGCCTGCTTATGAAATATCGTCTCAGTTATGTGACTGGATTTGTGATTTTCTGTCTGAGAGGTCACAGTTCATAGTAATTGACGGAAAGTCATCCAGTAAAACAGAAGTGATCTCTGGCGTTCCCCAAGGTAGTGTTGTAGGCCCTTTGCTGTTCCTTATCTATATAAACGATTTTGGAGACAATCTGAGCAGCCGTCTTCGGTTGTTTGCAGATGACGCTGTCGTTTATCGACTAATAAAGTCATGATAAAATTTAAAAAAACTGCAAAACGATTTAGAAGAAATGTCAAAATGCTGCGAAAAGTGGCAGTTGACCTTAAATAACGAAAAGTGAGAGGTCATCCACATGAGTTAAGTCCCATAGTTCTCAGAGCTCATCCACATGAGTGCTAAAACGAACTCTGTTAAACTTCGGTTACACGATAAATCAGTCTAATCTAAAAGCCGTAAATCCAACTAAATACCTAGGTATTACAATTACGAACAACTTAAATTGGAAGGAACACATAGAAAATGTTGTAGGGAAGGCTAACCAAAGACTGCGTTTTCTTGACAGGACACTTAGAAAATGGAACAGACCTACTAAGGAGACTGCCTACAATACGCTTGTCCGTCCTCTTTTAGAATACTTCTGCGTGGTGTTGGGTCCTTACCAGATAGGACTGACGGAGTACATCGAAACAGTTCAAAGAAGAGCAGCACGTTTTGTATCATCGCGAAATATGGGAGAGACTGTCACAGAAATGATACAGGATTTGGGCTGGAAATCATTAAAAGAAAGGCGTTTTTCGTTGCGACGGAATCTTCTCACGAAATTCCAATCACCAACTTTCTCCTCAGAATGCGAAAATATTTTGTTGATACCGACCTACATAGGGAGGAACGATCACCACGATAAAATAAGTGTAATCAGAGCTCGTACGGGAAGATATAGGTGTTCATTCTTTCCGCGCTCTATAGGAATAATTGAAAATTGTGAAGGTGGTTCGATGAACCCTCTGCCAGACACTTGAATGTGATTTGCAGGGCATCCGTGTAGACATGTTCAAGGTCAACGTGAAATAACCACTCACAGACCACAGGTGGCAGCTCTAGTACTGAAGTGTATGTAAAACGTGGTGGGGGAACGCGAAAAAAAGTGCAGTCATTGTCGTAATGCGGAAACGGAGCGATTTATCTGACGTCAAAAACGACACGGTCATTGACTTTTGGGCCAAGGATGGAAGCATTTCCGAAACTACTAAGTTTCCCGTGTCTTAGTGGTTAAAGTATATAGCGCATGGCAAAATGGCGCCATCCGAAACCGGCTCCGAGACAACTGTGGTGAACCATGGGCCACAGATGGACGAACGATTGCTGCGGAGATGTGTACGGGCGAATAGACGTGCCCAAATGAACCACGGGGCTAAGAACGGTATGATGTATCATGTAATAAGATTGCTATGCATGAATGCGACAGTACGATAGAGAGAGAGAGAGAGAGAGAGAGAGAGAAAGAGAGAGAGACAAAGATATTCTTTATTACTCTGTGGCGTAGTGCGCTTAGATAACTGTTCATTGATAATAAACTTTTGTTCTTGTTAAGATTTAATTTGATGAGAGAGAAGTCTGTCCATTATTGTGTTGTACAAATCGACGCCATTGTGATATTCTGAAGGAAATTTGTATATACACCTGCATATATGACAAAGAATCGCTAATTCACGTGCGAGAAGAATTTCATTGACACTAAGGTCAATAAAACTTCTTTCATTCCAGAAAGGTACGTGTTATTTCCACAAACGACGTATACTCAAGTGTAATCTGTTAATGAATACCAGCTCGAGAACAATTGCGACGGGAGCGTTCAGTTCTAATTAAATAATATTATGCTTTCTTCGGAAAAGAGGTGATTTCACGGATCTTCTTTTTGCCCAAATGTTTCTAACTGAAGGCAAATCTGATTGCTATGCAACAGAGCCCCGACGCATATTTCTTCGCAACTTTCAGCTTAAATACAGCATCTGCAGCAGCTAGAGCAGATCGCAATAATAACGGAAGAGTATAGTGTGAAATCAGTTTCACCCATCGCTCTGGGTCCCACCAACGGTGTATGTATTTAGAACACACACACAGACAATCATCCATACATATAAAGCCACAACACAAGGTGGTGTGGGAAACATCTCAGTATAAAAGGCTCAGTATAGGCAAAATTGGTTCTATTGGCTCTGAGCACTATGGGACTTAACATCTGAGGTCATCAGTCCCCTAGAACTTAGAACTACTTAAACCTAACCAACCTAAGGACATCACACACATCCATGCCCGAGGCAGGATTCGAACCTGCGACCGTAGCGGTCGCGCGGTTCCAAGCTGAAGCGCCTCGAACCGCTTGGCCACAGCGGCCGGCATAGGCAAAATACAAATAACAGTAAGTGAAGATAGCTGAGTGATTTTATAACGGTGTCCCCTCGACTACTGTTCAGTGAACGGTGCTGCATATGGGCCGCCACAGTAGGTGCTGGTTCATGCGCCCATACTAACTGCTATTCATCAGCGACGAAGACTGAAATTTGCACGCCAGTACCGCTACCGGAAGTCGCTGAGAGACGACAGGTCGCCAGAGAGGCGTTGGTGTGAACGGCGTGAAAGATGTGTAACCAAACATCCTGCAACAACCGTCGTTGCGGTCCAGCGCGGAGGAGGGAACGTCATGGTCTGGGGAATGTTTTCTTGGCATTCACAGGGTGATCTCGTCATTGTGGAAGGCGCAGTGGATCAACACAGGTATGTACCTATCCTTGGGGACCACGTCCACCGCCACGAGCACTTTATTTTTCCACAGCACGATAGCATCTACCAGCAGAACAATCAAGATGTCAAACAGCTTGCAGTGTACATCCGCGGTTCGAAGAGGGCCAGGATGAGTTTATCGTACTCCCCTGGCCATCAGAGTCCCCAGATTTTAACGCAGTCGAGGATCTGTGAGACCACCTCGACCGGGCTGTCCACGCCGTGGTTCCTCAACTGAGAGACCTAGCGCAACTGGCTACGGTACCAGGGTCTGCGTGTACTTTCGAGAACCTCACTGACTCTCTTCCTACACGTCTCGCAGCCGTCCATGCTGAAAAAGATGTTTTTTCAGTCTTTTGACGGGCGGTCACATTAACGTGATAGGACAGTGTATTTTCACTTGTTCAACATGTACCGCAACGGCCTTGCCGCAGTGGATCCACCGGTTCCCGTCAGATCACCGAAGTTAAGCGTTGTCGGGCGTGGTCGGCACTTGGATGGGTGACCATCCGGGCCACCATGCCCTGTTGCCATTTTTCGGGATGCACTCAGCCTCATGATGCCAATTGAAGAGCTACTCGACCGAATAGTAGTGGTTCCGATCAAAGAAAACCATCATAACAGCGGGGAGAGCGGTGTGCTGACCACACGGCCCTCTTATCGGCACTCTCAGCTGAGGATGATGCGGCGGTCGGATGGTCCCAATCGGCCACTTGTGGCCTGAAGACGGAGTGCAACGTTTACTGGAAGTCTCTTCTGTTCTGGAGCATTGCTCCGCAACTTGTGATCCTTACCAGATAGAACTGACTGATTACATTGAAAAGTCTGGAACCGCGCGACCGCTACGATCGAAGGTTCGAATCCTGCCTCGGGCATGGATGTGTGTGATGTCCCTAGATTAGTTAGGTTTAAGTAGCTCTAAGTTCTAGGGGACTGATGACCTCATATGTTAAGTTCCATAGTGCTCAGAGCCATTTGAACCATGTTTACATTGAAAAAGTTCCAAGAAAGGCAGCTCGCTTTGTACTATCACGAAGCAGCGTGAAGAGTGTCACAGATGTGATACGCGAGTTGAGGTGGCAGTCATTAAAACAATCGTGTTTTTCATTCCCGCGCGATTGTTCACGAAATTTAAAATACTAAATTACTCCTCCGATTTAGAAAATATTTTGTATCTTGTTGATTCCTACCTACATAGGCATAAATGGTCATCGCGATAAAATAAGAAGAATCAGAGCTCACAGGCAAAGATTTGTGTGTTCATTTTTTCTACGAGCTATTCAAGAGTGGAACACTTGAGAAATACAGTAGTCTGAAAATGGTTCTATGAACCCTCAAGTACTTAAGAGTGAATTGCAGAGTAGATGTGTAAATATATTCTATAAATTCTAATGTAGCTGTTACGATAAAATATAACTAGCAATCGGTTTCCTCCTCTAGATGAGGCCTCAGAACACGAAATGTCGTAATGCACAAGTGGATAAAAGTGTAGTGACTGAGAGTTGCTTGTATATTAGTACACTTTCAATGTTTTCTACGAGTTGTATTCCGTTAGGTTAGGTTAGAAGTTTAATCGACTACTAACACGTTTCCCTTATGCAACATCTACGGAAATGGATTACTGGAGATGAAGTGCTGGAGTCTCAAGGTTAGACGTCACCAGAAATGAAGAAATCTCTCAAAGAATATGGTAGTGGAAGATGACGTAATGTGAGATTTAAGGATGTGCGATCGACGTCACAGAAGCTACGCTTCCAAGAAGTATCCAAGGGGGGCTGTGGGAAGGCCGTGAACTATGGAAGTTGAGACGTGAGAATCAGCCCTGGTTAAAAACAACTCGTAAACATACAAAAATACTTTCATTGTCCCACAAACTATCTTCAGCTGTCTTGATCCCGAAGTAGCAGGGAGCAGTGGACATGTGTTGGAACAGTATGTCCCAACATTTAGTCACGTGTCTTCCATTTGGTTACTGAGTTACTTCTACATATAATTGCGGAACTTCTCCTGATTACATGAGTCCCTGGCCTTTTCACGATTGTCGCCCACTCAGTGTATTTTTCTGGTATTAACACAGACGGCAGTTACTGTTAGGACCCTCTGAACTTGTAGGGACGCCGTAGTTGTTTGTGTTTCGTTTTGGTTATGGAAGAAGCCGATCACCACGTGCCTGACCGGCACCTCTCATGAATGGCCGCAGAACGGCGCGCCGATTCGGCTTGCGTAGCCGCTGCGAAGAGGTCAAGAACACAGATATCGGCCGGCTGCGACGACAAAACAAACAAACTGTCCGCAGAGGTTTCACTTTTATGGCGGGGCCTTTCGTGTGCCGTCACAGGCGTCTTCATTCCATTTATGGGACTAGCTAGGACGCTCTGTGCGAAAAGACAGTCAGTGTGCACCATGGTCGCATCATCACATCACTCCCCTAACTAGTTCTCGCACGGGGCGTTGAGAGTGGAGCTATTCTGTTTCTTGTGCTGGTGCAGTTTTCGCATTCTGTTTCTGTACAGAGTTTGCGTCACTAGTGCGTCCGCAGCTCGTTTCTCTACAGTCATTAGGTAAGTACAAAACTCCATATAAAGGGCAAAGGCGAGAAGTTCGACGGTGTCCTATTGTATTAGGGTGGTGCATAAGTTCGTAGCGTTATTGTTTTGCAAGTTGATATTCCAGTTGCTATGGGTTTATTTATCGATTGTCATTTTTTATTTTCACTGTTGCTATTTGAGTTTACATACTGTCATTCTGTTATTTGGGGGTAGTGAGTGGCTCTGTGGACGCTTGGAAACTGCGTGCCAAATGGAGAAATCGGAATATTTCCAACTTCTGTTTGAGTTCAGTAGAGGGGTGGCACCAGCAGAGACAGCCAGAAACATTTGTGCCGTGTTTGGGGATAATGGCATTGAACAGAGCAAGGCAAGTAAACGGCTTTCTCGTTTCAAGGACGATCGTCTTGACTTCAGTGGCCCTCCACTTTCAGGAAAACCTCCGGGGATTGATGAAGATCGTTTAAACCCATTAATCCACGAGGATTCACGTCAGGGTACTTGAGAACTGGCAGATGTGATGAACTGTGATCATTCCACCATCGTGCGACATTTGAGTGCACTGAGGGAGGTTCAAAAATCGGGTGTGCGGATACAGCATGCTCTAAGCCAAACCCACAAAAATCAGCAAGTGGCCGTATGTACATCTCCGCCTGTTCGTCATCAATTGACTCGTGAACGACACCGACCAGTCCTCTCATGTATCGTTACTGGTGGCGAGAAATGACATCTTTATAGTAACATAAGGAAAAGAAAGGAATGGTTGACCCTAACAAAGCAGCCATTCCCTGTGCGTATCGACAAAATAAAATCTTATGCATCTGGTGGAACAGCGATTGCGTGGTGTACTACGAATTGTTTCGCCGAGGTAGCCATCACTGCCGACATTTTTTGTCAACAGCTAAGCTGTCTTTCACACGCAGTCCAAGAATAACGACCAGGCAGACGGCGTATAGTGATGCTATTCCACTAAAACGCCCGCGCGCTTTCTATTAGACTGAAAAAAAAAACGCTATACAGGAGTTGGGTTGTCAAGTTATTCTGCACCCATCTTATTCGCCTGACCTTACGCCCTGAGATATTCACCTTTTCCCCCTCTCTTTCGAACAATCTTCTAGGAACATCCTTTCCGGATGAAAACGTACTCCAAACATGACTCGACGAGTTCTTCTCTTCAAAGCTACGTGATTTCTACAGTCACGGAATCGAAACTTACAACAGCATTGGCAGACTATTGTAAGCAGTGAAAGGATATATATTATTGATGACTGAAGTCTCTGTTATATATATATATATATATATCTGTTGTCTTTATTTAACTTATTGGAAAACGCTATGACCTTACATTACATTTGGCATTAGGATGATTTAATGTAGATGTTCATCTTCCCTGCGAAAATTGTTTTAATCTGTCCTTTTGTCAGCACGATGCACAAACATCTCTCACGGGGCAAGGGGAACACTGCTTAGGGCACTAGACTAGCATTTGGGAGGGGCTGGGTTTGAAGTCCCACACGGTCAACCAGATTTACCTCTTATTTCGTGAACCGTTCAAGATATCTAAACGAGATTTTTCGGATTTGGAACAATACACTTTTTTTAACGGTATACGAAAGCTCTGTAAAAGGTGGTAATAACAATACGGACAATATTAGTAGCAATAGATACAGGCTGTGGAATAGTGGCTGGTTATTACAACATTAGTGTGACAGCAGTCAGCATGAAGAATGCAGATGTAAGCGAGGGAGATAGAATGAAAACGACGAAGACAGGATGTTAGTAAAATGTGGTCAATTAATTTGAAAGAGGCGGATAAAATAAGTAAGACAGACGTTAGAAAGAAAAAAGTAAACAGGGAAGAAACGAGGATTCCTTTGCTGAAAAAAGCCGTGTTTTTCATTGTTGTGACGGAGTTACTGGACACAGTGATGTAACAAGTTCGGTGATATAAGGTACGTTATCGCTGGCATTGCAAACATACGAAAAGTATCCGACAAATGAGGTAAAACTGTTTGTATTGGCTGCATGAGTTTACTGAACAGTTCTGCCAACAGCTTAGTACTTTGATAAAAAACATCTATACCAATAGATCACAATATAAATTGTTTGAACTGTCCTTTATGATTATCCTACGCTACGCACACGGTGACAAAACATACCGTTAAATAATCTTGATATGATACCTATTGTGTAAAACAGAATATATAAAAGGAACCGAGATTGTGGAGCATGTACCTGAAGAGTAAAATGTCAGTGTAACCACAGACAGTATACACGTTATTAGCTAGCATCAAATCAGAAAGGGCTTAGTAACTTAAGTATTTTGATGACAAAGAAAACCAGAGCACTTGTTGGTTTTCAAAGGGCGTTGCAAAAGGTGATTTTGCTGTGTTTCTAAAAAACTACAGGAAAACAGATAGTTGTCTCAATCTTCTTGATTTCATCTGAATGAGGCAGAAAGGATTATCCCTGATGCCCATATGACGCAAGTGGGAAGATAGGCCTTCATACTTAGGTAGTTATTTGCTTCCTGCTCACCTGAAATTTTCGGAATCAGGGGGAATTTTTAGTTACTGGTTCAATCGCAGCTTATGGCAGACTGAAGGCGCCGATCCTCTGGCCGTTCTTTCTCGGACAGTTTCCGTATTCATAACTTGAAATGCGAGCATATAACTTGTTGGAATACCTCTGCTAGGGAACAAGAAATGCACATCCTACTCCCCATTACGCTCAGGGTTGGGTTGTTTGGGGGAAGAGGCCAAACAGCTAGGTCATCGGTCTCATCGGATTAGGGAAGGAAGTCGACCGTGCCCTTTCAGGGGAACCATCCCAGCATTTGCCTGAAGCGATTTAGGGAAATCACGGAAAACCTAAATCAGGATGGCCGGACGCGGGATTGAACCGTCGTCCTCCCGAATGCGAGTCCAGTGTGCTAACCACTGCGCCACCTCGCTCGGTGCCATTAGGCTCAGAAAGCTTCCATATCAGTGTACTGAAATCGAAGAATAGTAGAAATACTGGTGTCCTTCACCAACTGGGGGAATTCTACGTAATGTGTGGACCATATCGAGGAGATTCGCACTCCTCTTCGTTTATTTTGGAGTGATTCTCTTATAATTTCCAGAATTTGGATGTTCATTTCAGTATGCCACTCCAGGTTTTCACTGAAATGAAATACACTTTTTAAGTCTGGTTCTTCTATACGTAGCTTTTGGAGCCCTGAATAACGACCACATTTTAGAGCTTGTCGGATGTGGGGACAGACGAAGTTGCTTGAAATATTTCTGATTGGGGACAAGGAATGTTCAGCCTATCACGTAAGTCACTTGATATCGACAGCCATCAGAAAACATATGAACAAAGTGCGAACAGTATGGAGTAAGACAGTTTTGGATTTTGAATGGTTTTCTGAATCGCTTGAGACGGATTCCGGAAACCTTCACACAGGACACGACCGATCTCCTTGCCCACCTTAGTCCAGAGCTCGTGTTCAGTATCAAGTGACCTCATCAGGAAGGATACGTTAAGCGCTACTCCTCCTTCCTCCAAGTGTCTTACCACCATCTTACGGTGGAAGATATATTTGGTGGTGATCAGTCCGTTGGATGAAAGGAAGGAAGGAAGATCACGGTATATCATCCAATTATTTTTTTTTTCCAAAGGGACCTCCTCTGAGTTCTCCTTGAGCAATTTAGGGAAACAGCGGGAAATGAATCCTTAACGACCCCAGACGGGGGGTTGCGCCCTGTCTCGCCAGTCTAAGGTCTGAACCACTGCGCTAGGTAGCTCGAGCCATCCACCAATCTGGGCCAATGTTGAGCTTCTCCTGAGTAGTAGGTAGCATTCCGACTGGCGTATTTCACAGTCAGTCTGCTTCCAGCACCGAACGCTGGATGGTATGTTCACACCAGAAGGACAATGATGGTTTATGGAGCATTTTAGTTTGCCATATCCATTCAGTGACGTAGCTGTCCCAACTGTGGACTCTACATTCAAAGACGATAATCTCTTAATTCACATTACTGGAAATGTTAAGATTGCTTCGATGCTAATGAGGGTGAAGTGATTTGTTCTTCTGAACTCTTTATTCCTCAGATTCGATTAGCATCGGGACATTGTGATAGGTATCTCTCACGGAATATGATATATTTGTTTGAGAGGAATGGTGTATAATTTTATTGGCTGTATGCATTACTATTCTTGTTTACGTCGCCCTAAGGTCACGACGCTGTGCTGGCGCCTCAGTTTCAGATTTGGTGTGACTATCGACAACATCATTAATATCACGTCGTATCGCCAAGATTAGTTTCGTCGTATCTGATGATTTTTTAAATAGACACTCCTGGAAATGGAAAAAAGAACACATTGACACCGGTATGTCAGACCCACCATACTTGCTCCGGACACTGCGAGAGGGCTGTACAAGCAATGAACACACGCACGGCACAGCGGACACACCAGGAACCGCGGTGTTGGCCGTCGAATGGCGCTAGCTGCGCAGCATTTGTGCACCGCCGCCGTCAGTGTCAGCCAGTTTGCCGTGGCATACGGAGCTCCATCGCAGTCTTTAACACTGGTAGCATGCCGCGACAGCGTGGACGTGAACAGTATGTGCAGTTGACGGACTTTGAGCGAGGGCGTATAGTGGGCATGCGGGAGGCCGGGTGGACGTACCGCCGAATTGCTCAACACGTGGGGCGTGAGGTCTCCACAGTACATCGATGTTGTCGCCAGTGGTCGGCGGAAGGTGCACGTGCCCGTCGACCTGGGACCGGACCGCAGCGACGCACGGATGCACGCCAAGACCGTAGGATCCTACGCAGTTCCGTAGGGGACCGCACCGCCACTTCCCAGCAAATTAGGGACACTGTTGCTCCTGGGGTATCGGCGAGGACCATTCGCAACCGTCTCCATGAAGCTGGGCTACGGTCCCGCACACCGTTAGGCCGTCTTCCGCTCACGCCCCAACATCGTGCAGCCCACCTCCAGTGGTGTCGCGACAGGCGTGAATGGAGGGACGAATGGAGACGTGTCGTCTTCAGCGATGAGAGTCGCTTCTGCCTTGGTGCCAATGATGGTCGTATGCGTGTTTGGCGCCGTGCAGGTCAGAGCCACAATCAGGACTGCATACGACCGAGGCACACAGGGCCAACACCCGGCATCATGGTGTGGGGAGCGATCTCCTACACTGGCCGTACATCACTGGTGTTCGTCGAGGGGACACTGAATAGTGCACGGTACATCCAAACCGTCATCGAACCCATCGTTCTACCATTCCTAGACCGGCAAGGGAACTTGCTGTTCCAACAGGACAATGCACGTCCGCATGTATCCCGTGCCACCCAACGTGCTCTAGAAGGTGTAAGTCAACTACCCTGGCCAGCAAGATCTCCGGATCTGTCCCCCATTGAGCATGTTTGGGACTGGATGAAGCGTCGTCTCACGCGGTCTGCACGTCCAGCACGAACGCTGGTCCAACTGAGGCGCCAGGTGGAAATGGCATGGCAACCCGTTCCACAGGACTACAGCCAGCATCTCTACGATCGTCTCCATGGGAGAATAGCAGCCTGCATTGCTGCGAAAGGTGGATATACACTGTACTAGTGCCGACATTGTGCATGCTCTGTTGCCTGTGTCTATGTGCCTGTGGTTCTGTCAGTGTGATCATGTGATGTATCTGACCCCAGGAATGTGTCAATAAAGTTTCCCCTTCCTGGGACAATGAATTCACGGTGTTCTTATTTCAATTTCCAGGAGTGTATTTTACCTTTAAATTTATGGTTTTTAGATACTCTGTTGTATTTAACTCAATGTAGTCTCTCTATATAAAAGGAATGCCCTGACTGACTGGTACACATCGCCCAGAGCAAACAGCTGAGGATAGAAACTTGAAATTACGAGGGGGTGTTTATCTTATACTGTAGGCATCGTTTAACAAGGAGTTTTTTTTTTAATTCCATACCTATTTGGGTGAACTAGAGGATGAAAGGCTTTTTTTAAAAAATGTCACTATTAAAGGCTATTTTGAAGCCAGATCTACGAAAATTGGAATTTGGTTTCTCTGTCAGGAATAAAAAGTACATATTTCAGTATTTTTGGAAATTCAACTTCTGAGAAATGGAATAGGGGATGAAAGTATTTCTGAAAATAAATCATTGTTAAATAATTACTGAAGCGTTTTTAAAAGCTATAAATGCGAAAACTGATATGTGACTTCTCTGTTAAAAATTTAAAAAAATATGTGTTTCAGTGTTTTGGAAATTTAGGACCTAAGGTGGTGAAATAGAGGATGAAAATTATTTATGAAAATATTTCCTTATATTAAAACAATTTTGAAGCTAAATCAATGAAAACTTGTATTAGTCTTCCCAGTTAGAAATAAAGAAATGTGTGTTAGGGGATGAAAGCTTCTATGGGAATATGACCACTAGAACTAAAAGGCAGGATTAACATAAACCTCTGTCTCCATTAGCCTTAATTAGCTTGAAAGGTTTAGAAGGTATTGCAATTTTTGAACTCATTCAAAGAAAGTTATTTACCTGTCGTCACGACGAATCGGCTTTGTCAAAATTGCATATAAAAGAAACTCTTCTTTAATACATTATTTTTTCAGTAGGCCTAGTATTTGTTCACAAAATTATTTTTTCTGTGATTACTACGCAAACGCGAGCGAAGCAGTGGGCGCTAAGTTAGTATGGTATAAAAAGAGTGCAGCTCTCCTTAACCTGAAAGTTGTTTTGACTGCATCAGTCTCTTATTAGGCATAGATCTAATGGAAATAATATGTCCTTGCCTTCCTCTTAACTTTGAGCTGGCTGATCCAGCCAATTGTAGGCAGTCTACAGACTGAGATGGACTTACCGAAGGCAGTCATTAATATTTCATACATAAAAATTAAGAGAACAAGACTGAGTAAGTGACGAAAGGATAGCTTTCTATGAGTCCGGGCGTGGAATGTCAGAAGCCTGAACGTGGTAGGTAAGCTACATTATCTGAAACTGGAAATGCAAAAGCTCAATCTAGATATAACGGGTGTCAGTGAAATGAAATGGAAAGAAGACAAGGATTTCTCAGCAGATGAGTAAAGGGAATATCAACAGCAACAGAAAATGGTATTACGGGAGTAAGATTGGACCGAGCGAGGTGGCGCAGTGGTTGGCGTACTGGACTCGCATTCGGGAGGACGACGGTTCAAACCCGCGTCCGTTCATCCTGATTTAGGTTTTTCGCGATTTCCCTAAGTCGCTTCAGACTAATGCCGGAACGATTCCTTCGAAAGGGCACGGCCGACTTCCTTTCCCATCCTTCCCTAATCCGATGGGACCGATGACGTCGCTGTCTGGTCCCTTCCCACAAATCGACCAACCAACTGGAATACGATTCGTTATGAATAGGAAGGTAGGAGAGAGAGTGTGTTACTGTAAGCAGTTCAGTGATAGAGTTGTTCTCATCAGAATCGACAGCAAACCATCACCGACAACAATAGTTCTGCCATACATGCCGACATCGCAAGCTGAAGATGAAGAGAGAAAGTATATGACGATATTGAACGAGTAATTCAGTACGTAAAGGGAGATCTAAATCAGTCATGGAGGCCTAGTAGGAGTAGAAGAAACGGGTACGGGAGAATATGGGCTTGGTGTAAGGAATGAGAGGGGAGAAAGACTAATTGAGTTTTGCAATAAATTTCAGCTAGTAATAGCGAATACTCTGTTCAAGAATGACAAGAGGAGGAGGTATACTTTGAAAATGCCGGGAGATAGAGAAGATTTCAGTTAGACTACATCATGATTAGGCAGAGATTCCGAAATAATATGCTGGACTGTAAGACGTACCCGGGAGCAGATATAGACTCGGATCGCAATTTAGTAATGATAAAGAGTAAGCTGAAGTTTTAAGAGACTAGTCAGGAAGAATCAGTAGCAAAGAAGTGGGGGACGGAAGTACTGAGGAATGAAGAAGTACGCTTGACGTTCTCTAAGGCTATAGGTACTGCGATAAAGAATAGCTCAGTAGGCAGTTCAGTTGATAAGGAATGGACATCTCTAAAAAGAGCAATCACAGAAGTTGGAAAGAAAAAAATAGGTACAAAGAAGGTAACTGCGAAGAAACCTTGGATAACACAAGAAATACTTCAAAAATTTTCAAGGAAATTCAGGAATACAGAAACACAAGTCACTTAGGAACGAAATAAATAAGAAGTAAAGGTAAGCAAAGGCGAAATGGTTGCAGGAAAAATATAAAGGAATCGAAAAAGAAATGATTGTCAGAAGGACCGACTCAGCATCCAGAAAAGCCAAAACAACCTTAGGTGACATTAAAAGCAAGGGTGGTAACACAGAGTGCAATGGGAATTTCACTGTTAAATGCGCAGGAGAGAGCGGATAGGTGGAAAGAGTACAATGAAGGTCTATATGAGGGGGAGACTTGTCTGATGTGGTTGAAGAACAAACAGGAATCGATGGGGAAGAGATATGAGATCCAATATTAGAATCAGAATTTAAAAGAGCGTTGGCAGACTTGAGATCAAATAAGGCAGAAGGGATAGATAACATTCCATCAGAATTTCTAAAATAACTGGAGGAAGCGGCAAAAAAATGACAATTCATGTTGGTGTGTAGAAATGTATGAGGCTAGTGATATACCCTCCGACTTTCGGAAAAAATATCGTCCGTACAATTCCGGAGACTGCAAGAACTGACAATCAGCTTAACACTCAAGCATCCAAAATGCTGACGAGAATAATATACAGAAGAGTGAAAAAGAAAATTTAGGATGTGTTAGATGACGATCAATTTAGCTTTAGGAAAGGTAAAGGCACCAGAAAGTCAATTCTGACGTTATTGTTGATAATGGAAGGAAGACTAATAGAATTTACCGACATGGAAAAAGCGTTCGACAACGTAAAATGGTGCAAGATGTTCGAAATTCTTTGGAAAGTAGGTGTAATCTATAAGGAGAGACGGGTAATACACAACATGTACAATAGCCAAGAGGTAATAATATAACTGGAAGATCAAGGACTAAGTGCTCGGATTAAAAAGTGCGCACGAAAAATACAGAGGAAGAGAGCGAGTTGGAAGGATAAGAGAATCCAACGGTGAAGACGGAAAGAAAGCTAGTGAAATGGGGTTAACTGATTTGAAACGGAAGGACAAATAAATAAGGCAGACGATAAAATAGAAAAAAATAGCGAGAGAAGAAACGAGGATTCCTTCGCTGAAGAAAACCGTTTGTGGCAACATTGATACGTAGTTACTGAGAACGGAAATGCCAGAACTTTTTCTCAAACCAATTGTGCTGCTCGATTACACATATAAACTACGTCAAGTTTGTTTCGGAATCGTGGAGCAGCAACGGAAAAGTAACCAGATCGAATCTTTAATAGACAGACTGCTGAGATGATAGTAATTTGGTTTACGAGGCGAAGGCAGTGAGGAGAATACAAGACCGCCTAGAGAGAACACAGTGAATGGCAGACATGCTACTTGCCTGATTGCACCGAAAATAATTGACTATATGAGGCAGTAACGTGAGCAAAGAAATGAATATTGCCAACATTGTGGACACAAACACTCATGACTTTCCCAAAACGGCAGGAGCTTTCATTGCTCATGCCGTGTTGATTTATGTAAATCAGTGTTAGCTACGAGTGGCATGTGACTGAACAAACCCTGTTTTAGTTCTGGTAATTATATCACCACTGAATATAAGAACTGTCTTATGTGTTGGAACCGTGCTTCCACACGACTAAAGAGTTATCTATGATGACAACGTTTTTTGACTTAACAAGACGTACCGTCCACAAAAAGGGGAGACGTACACTCGAGGATATGAATATTGACCAGCTCCCGGTGAAACAGTATGCACATTGAAAATATATGCTCGCACATAGTGGCGAACTGGGATGATGTAAACAACAGACGTAGATTGGAACTGAAATGGTGGTAACACTGCTGTGGAGACACTATGCCATGGAATCTACACGTTGTTGACATACCTACCGGCGTACGCACAATCGAGGGAAACACAGTCACTTGTGAGCGAGCGATCTAACGTAACGGTGTCACTATGTTTTCGAAACAGGGACAACGGAGTTGGATCAAGATGGAATGTGTCAGAGGTCGTACAGCACTACAGTATCACCTGCGACCAGCTTTGCGAAAAAGGCAGTGCGCGGGCGCATACAGCGCAAGCTGTGGCTGCTGTGTTCGGTCGATGGGACTGTGAAGTACTGTACCATCCACCATAGTCCTTGTGACTTTGATTTGATTCCGAAGATGAAGGAACCGCTTCGTGGCATTCGCTTCAGAACTGTTCCAGAGATTCGACAGGCAGTAGGCCGCTCCATTCGCACCATCAACAGAACAAGTTCTGCTAACGGTATACTACGCCTTCCACATCGCTGGCAACGGGTTCTACACAACGCTGGTGAGTACTTTGAAGGACAGTAACAGGTGCAAACATGTAACTCTTTTGTATCGGTTGTAAATAAACAGTTTCCACTATTTAGGTTCCAACTCTCGTACATATGTTCCAGTCTACTTTATTTAAGTGCACCAAAGTCTCGTTGAGCAATTAAAAGATTTCTGCTGCAATTTCATTCAGCACAATTTGAATACTTATTCCTTATCGTTTGGTCTCAGAGTTTTTTGACTAATCACAGGCTAAAGGTATTCCGTTACACGTTTACTGATGGAGACTGCTTTTCTCGACAACGCTGGATTAACTCTAAAGCTGCTTGATGGTGTGGAAGAGATCGCTAAGGAAGGCTGGCACAGTGAGTTGCCTGCTTGAATTGCAGTTGTAGAAGAAAATACTAACGGCGAAGAAGTGAGAGATGGTAGCATACAGTTCCCAATCATCGGACTGTATTCCAATGTCCTGAATTCGATTTCAGACCTTTCCACTGTTTTATTTTTTTATTTATTTTTTATTTATTGAAGAGGTACATAAGATTATGTTGTTGGCGATCCACCTGAACCTATCATCACTGATTTGTTGTTGCTATAGGCCACTACAGGATATCAACGCCATCTTTCGTTTCGTTTCAAAACTCATCCGTAACAACGTAAAAAGTAAATAGCAAGTCACATTCACCATAACTTTCCTCCGAGCGCAGTAAGATCGTTTCTGCATTAAAATCACAGCGAGTACGGAAGTGATGTAAACTTTTCCTCAATCAAACACAAAAGGAAGGAAACCTGGAATATAACGTCCTGGCGACGCTAAAATCATTAGAGACAGATCACTAGCTCAGTTATTTGATGATGGGGAAGGAGAACAACTGTCGCTTTCAATGATTCAGGAAGAATGGAGAAAACGTAAATTAGTATAACCTGAACACAAATCTAGTACTGAACTATCTTCCTCAATTCGAAATAATATCCAGTGAAATTCTGGGTGAGTTGGTTTGGATTCTCACGAGTTATATGTACCCGTAGAACAACAGAAGCTTTAAAACGAACGAACTCTGCCGAAAGCGTTAGAGAGAAAAACTATTCATCGTTCTTATTTTATTACCAGAAGCAGCTTTTCACTCCCTTCTGGAGTGTGCACTGATTGGGAACTTCCTGGGAGATTAAAACTGTCAGGCAGGGAGAGGAAAATCCTCGCTTGCCTTCTATAGGCAACGTCATTACTTATTTCGAATCTGATGCCCATTCACCTGTCCTGGATTTGGTATTTACTTCTGCAGCCAGATATCCCTTCAGTTGACAGAAAATCTTACTTGTGGAGGAAGCCGTATAAACGGTAATGAAATCACTGTCCTGTATACTTTCGTATTGAAACTTGTCCGCATAATTATGCACACGCGGTAGAAATGGCGAACCTGCTGGCCATTCGCTAAAATTTCTATGAAAGCTGGACATAAGATGGTGAATGTACCATGCTGGAGAAACTCAGTCTGCTTGTGAGTCGCTAACCACCATCGTTTAGCTATCGTTCTGTGTATTGCAACATGACAGATGACTGTTGATATCAATAGAGCCAAAATAAAACGAAACCTTTCGAAGTATTAGTATAAAGCTATAGTCTACATCACGAGCTATCCGTATGTATCGTGTTAATCCGAAAAAGCGAAGGCCGCCTGTCAACAAGGATTTCTCAGTGTTGCCAAAGGAACTCGAATATGAGGGTTGTTCCGAACGTAAGGTCAGCACCGCCATAGCTAATTGTATGTCGCGCGAACATTGAAAGGCGCATGCACACCTGCTCCGGCATGCCTTGCTCGCCAAACGGCACCATTTGCAATGGTGTTGTCGCAGTGAGCTGTTTACAGTGTCAGTTCAAATTTTTTTAAACGATTGATCTGCACGGTGACTGCGAAATAGTGTCAGTGATTCGTTTTTTGACAGCAAGGAACTTTGCAGCTGCGGAAACTCATCGACGGGTAAGTGAGGCGTATGGTCCCAGTGCGATCAGCGACAGCAAAGTGCGTGAGTGAGAGCTTTTCAGGACGGAAGGGAAAATTTCCATGATGAACCACTGTCAGGTGGACCATCAGTGATCTCAGAGGATTTGGTTAAAGCCATGGACGATTAGATTCGTGAAATCCGACGATTCGCAATTTCAACTTTAGCACTGGAATTTCCGAATGTGTGTAGAACAACTCTGCATAAAATTGACTGAAAAGTTGCATTTCGCAAACTGTATGTGCGCTAGGTTCACAGGCTACTTACCTAGAAATACAAAATGGAAAGCTAGCTCGTGCTCTTGATTTTTTTGGACCGATGGCGCAAGGAAGGCATCCAATTTTTAGAGAACGTTGTCACAGGGAACGAGACGTGGGTTGCTCACATGACCCCAGTGCCTAAGCGTCAGTCAATGGAACGGCGTCGTCACACGACATCCAATCAAAGTCAAGGCCAAGCAGACAACCTCAACATGCGAGGTTTTGTGAATCGTGTTTTAGGATAGACATGGAGTCTTGTTAGTCGAGTTTATGAAGCAAGGGACAACAATAAAAGCAACTATTTACTCAGGTACGCAGACCAAACTTCAACGTGCAATACAGAATAATCGACGTGCCCTTCTGACGTCTGCAGTGTTGTTGCTGTATGACAATGGGAGACCCCATTCTGCCATTCACACCCAAAATCTGATCAGATCTTTTGAATGACGGTATAGTCCACACTTGTCGCCGAGCGATTTTCACTTGTTCCGCTACTTAAAGGATGTTCTCGGCGGCAAGCGCTTCGCAACAGATGACGAGTTCAAGAAGCAGTTAAAAGACTGGTTATCTTCACAGGCCGCAGACGTCTATGACATAGGAATACAAAAGATTGTACAACATTATGACAAATGTTTAAACAAGTATGGAAACTATGTAGATAAATAGTTAAACATGTAAGGAATTAAATAAAAATAATTTTTGAAAAATAATCTGTGATGGTTTGTGTTCCATAAAAGATCGGATCTTACTTTCCGAATAACCGTCGTATAACAGAAACTGTAAATAAACAAAGTGTTTCTATTACGACGGTGAGAGCTGTGCACAAATGATAAGAACTGTGAACAGCAGGCCAGTGTGGCCGAGCGGTTCTGGGCGCTTCAGCCTGGAGCCGCGCGACCGCTACGGTCGCAGGTTCGAATCCTGCCTCGGGCATGGATGTGTGTGATGTCCTTAGGTTAGTTAGGTTTAAGAAGTTCTAAGTTCTAGGGGACTGATGACCTTGGATGTTGAGTTCCATAGTGCTCAGAGCCATTTGAATCATTAAAACTATTAACATGCCCAAACCCGTACGGGATGAAATTGCGCAAAGTGTAATATGTCACATCAAGATGGATTACAGGGCGTAACTTAAACACGAATTGTCCAGCCCTTCGCAGAATGAAATTTCATGACTGGCGTTTCTAATTGAATATACTGTACGCAGAATTACTGTCAAGGCAACGCCGTGATGTGACTTCCTAACGTGCCGGATAGAGACTTAAATTGCTTCTTGTTCTTATGCAGAAAGTGTAAATCAGTAAGAGAAAAATTCACGCCACAACAGGGTTTGTTAGATGTATATTTCCCAGAAAAAAATTTGGAATTGAGTCGAACACAATCAGGAATTTTTTACAGCACTTGTACCTAGAAGAGATGTTAATAGATGAGTGTGTATGTAAATCTATAGTGTTAATTTGATATAAGACATCATACTGGAGAATCTGAAATGTAATAATATGGTTGTGAATTTTGGCTGACTGTCTGAGTGATGTTTGATTACGCTCTGAGAGCTTAAGACATTTTGTGAAATTCGTTTGAGGTGTAATACATTCATTGCTGTATATCAATGCACAAACGTAATTATTGTAAGATCTTACTGAATCAAAGAACACTGTAATCAAAATTAATTATGGAAAAGGATGTTATCGATGCCTCTGGAATGCGATGATATTCACTTTTTACCAGACGGAGACGTGGACATCACGTGATATGCAGAAACCGAGCCATATACGCGACACGAGAAGGCCTTCCTTATCTCTTCCCGACCTTCAGCTGAACGCCTTAGCTGTCCCTCAGTACTGACCATAGGGCTATATACAACGACTACTTCACCTCTTTTTCTGAAGCCGTTATAAGATACACATTCGCTCATTACTTGCACCATTATGTGACTGAGATCTCTTTCGAAATCGTGGGGTGCGTAACATTACATACGGCTAAACACGATTCATTTTAAACGTTTTACCACTTTATTTATGTTTGCAGACTGTTGTTTGTTTCGTATTTTTTGATGAGGAACAGCCCTTATAATCAGCAGTTTAAAATGTAAGTTCAGAACATTTGGCTCTGTGATCTATTTCACTATATTGGCAAGTTAGGAAGTTTAGTATGTTTCCATTCACCCTGACCTATGGAGTAAACACTGTGAAAAAACAGCATAATACTTTTAACTGCAGAAACTAGCAGCAAGACTGTTATGTTGAGTTAGTTATCGACGACTCGAAACAGAAATTCCCGGCACACAACGAATATTCGTATTCACATGTTTTTATTGACCAACAGTAATATTTTTCCGATTAGATTTCGCCTCCACAACCACGGAATAACAGGATCGTTATTTTAGTAGAAATTGCGCTCGTCACACAAGAAATTAAAAACTTAGGAATAGTTTGTCTTACAGGCTACCTTCCATGATAATCACACATATAATGAAATTAATGGTAACAACTGAAAGAATTTTGTATTAATATTTTCTGTGCTCTACAGACGTTCTAAGACCATAATGAAGTTTATTGATGTTCCTGTCGTCAGAAGAAGTTTGTCTCCACTTCTATTAAAAAGTCTTTGAACAGGAAATAATACACAGAATAAGTTAACAATACCAGTGCGAGTAGAATCTGATCGTAGGGTACCATTAAGCACATGAGGACTCTGTGATATAAATCTAAGAAATTTACATATGCATGCAAGATGCTTATAAGACCTTCCACAACGATACTTTGTCTCGAAACCTGGCAGAAAATCCAAAGAGATTGTGGTCGTATGTAAAGTATGCTAGTGGCAAGACACAATACCTTCTCTGGGCGATAGCAATGGAAATACTATCGATGACAGGGCTACTAAAGCAGAGTTACCGATCACAGCCTTCCGGTATTCCTTCACCAAAGAAGACGAAGTAAATATTCCAGAATTCGTATTAGGAAAAGTTGTCAACATGAGTAACTTAGAATTAGATATCCTCGGACTAGTAAAGCAACTTAAATCACTTAATGAAACCAAGTCTTCCGTTCCAGATGGTATACCAATTAGGTTCCTTCCGGAGCATGCTGATGCAATAGCTCCTTACTTGATAATCATATATAACCGCTCGCTCGACGAGGGATCCGTACCCAAAGACAGGAAAGGTACACAGACCACACCAATATTCGAGAAAGACAATAGGAGTAATTCACTAAATTACAGGCCCACATAATTAAGGTCGATATGCAGCTGGATTTTGGAACACATATTGCGATGGAACATTATGAATGTCTATTGGCACATAGTTAACACAGATTTAGAAAACATCGTTCTTGTAAAACGCAACTAGCTCTCTACTCACACGGAGTATTGAGTGCTATGACAATATATTTCAAATTGATTCCGTATTTATAGGTTTCCAGAAGGCTTTTGACACCGTACCTCACAATCGGTTTGTAATTATACTGCTTGCTGGTGGAATATCGTCTCAGTTATGCGACTGGATTCGTGATTTCCTGTCAGAGAGACCACTTTCGTAGTAATTGACGGAAAGTCATCGAGTAAAATACAAGTGATTTCTGGCGTTCTCCTAGGTAGTATTGTAGGACCTCTGCTGCTCCTTATCTATATAAACGATTTGGGAGACAACATGAGCATCAGCCTTAGGTTGTTTGCAGATGATGCGGCCGTTTATCGTGTAGTAAAGTCATCAGAAGATCAAAACCAATTGCAAAACGATTTACAGAAAAATATCTGTACAGTGCGAAAATTGGCAGTTGCCTCTAAATAAATATGAAGTCATCTTCATGAGCGCTAAAAGGTACCCGTTTAACTTCGGTTATACGATAAATCAATCAACTCTAAAGGCTGTAAATTCAGCTAAATACCTAGGAACTACAACTGCAAAGAACATATAGAAAACGTTGCAAGGAAGGCGAACCAAAGACTGCGTTTTGTTGGTAGAACACTTAGAAGATTCAACACATCTACTAAAGTGACTGCCTACCTACGCTTGTCCATTGTCTTTCGGAGTACTGCAATACGGTATGGGATCCTTACCAGGTAGAATTAACTTAATACATTGAGAAAGTTCAAAGAAAGACAGCACGTTTTGTATTATCGGGAAACGGGGGAAAGAGCGTCACGGACATGATACAGGATTTAGTGTGGACATCATTAAAACAAAGGCGTTTCTTGTCCTCGATGTGGCGGGATCTTCTCACGAAATTTCAATCACCAGATTTCTCCTCCGAATGCGAAAATAATTTGTTGACGCCGGCCTGTACAGTGGGAATCGATAATCATAACAAAATAAGGGAAATCAGAACTCACTTGGAAGGGTGTAGTTTTTCGTTTCTTCCGCGCGCTGTTGAGAGTGGAAAAGTAGAGAATTGGTGCGAAGGTGGTTCGATGAACACTCTGCCAGGTATTTAAGTGTGATTTGCAGAGCAGCCATTTAGATGTAGATGTACTTATACAAAGTGAGCCACGAAGAATGGTACGTACTTTGAGGGGTGATAGTATTTCTGAACAAAGAAACTGATAGGGGCATATGTTCTATTCCGAATAGATGCCGAGATATGAAACATTTAATGTCAAACGTTATTTATTTTTTGTGTTAATCAAACGTTATCATTATTTACAACGTATTGCAGCAGTTTAGAGGAAGTTGAGACGAGCGGTTTTCTGTGCTATCCCATTGGCATCTTCTCAAACCTACCCATTCTTCTTATACTGTATTCTTTTCCCCTTTTCTTGTCAATCATTCCGTAACGCTTTACCTATGGTAAAGGCAGATGCTGCCAACAGGAAAATTAAAGAGCTCTTTGGAGACAAGAGAAGTACCTGTATGAATATCAAGAGCTTAGATGGAAAACCAGTCCTAAGGAAAGAAGGGAAAGCAAAAAATGGCTCTGAGCACTATGGGACTTAACATCTATGGTCATCAGTCCCCTAGAACTTAGAACTACTTAAACCTAACTAACTTAAGGACTGCACACAACACCCAGTCATCACGAGGCAGAGAAAACCCCTAACCCCGAAGGGGATTCGAACCCGGGAATCCGGGCGTGGGAAGCGAGAACGCTACCGCACGACCACGAGCAAGGGAAAGCAGAAAGGTGGAAGGAGTATATAGAGTCTCTATACAAGGGAGGTGTACTTGAGAGCAATAATATGGAAATGGAAGAGGACGTAAATGAAGATGAGATGGGAGATATGATACTGCGTGAAGAATTTTACAAAAGCACTGAAAGATCTAAGTCGAAACAAGGCCCCGGCAGTAGACAACATTCCATTAGAACTACTAATAGCCTTGGGAGAGCCAGCCTTGACAAAACTATTCCATCTGATGAGCAAGACGTATGGGACAGGCGAAATACCGTCAGACCTTAAGAAGAATGCAATAATTCCTATTCCAGGTGTTGACAGATGTGAAAATTACCGAACTATCAGTTTAATATTCCATGGCTGGAAAACATTAACATGAATTCCTCACAGAAGAATGGGAAACCTGGTGAAAGTTAAGTTTGGACTCTGGAGAAATGTAGGAAAACGCGGGGCAATACTGGCTCTACGACTTCCCACAGCAGAAAGGTTAAGGAAAGGCAAACCTACGTTTGTAGAATTTGTAGACTTAAAGATATCTTTTGGCAATGTTGACTGGAATACTCTTTCAAATTCCAAAGGTGGCAATGATAAAACATAGGGAGCGAAAGGCTATTTACACTTTTTATATAAACTAGATGGCAGTTACAAGAGTCTAGGGGCATGAAAGAGAAGCAGTGGTTGAGAAGGAAGAGGAACTGAGGCAGGTTGTAGCCAGTGCCCGATGTTATTCAATCTGTATATTGAGCTAGCAGTAAAGGACACAAAAGAAAAATTTTGAGTATGAATTAAAATCCAGGAAGAAGAAATAAAAACTTTGAGGATTGCCGATGACATTGTAATTCTTTCAGAGACAGCAAAGGACTTGGAAGAACAGTTGAACGGAAGGGACAGTGTCTTGAAAGGAGGATATAAGACGAACATCAACAAGAAAACGAGGATAATGGAATGTGATCGAATTAAATCAGGTGATGCTGAGGGAATCAGATTAGTAAATGAGACACTTAAAGTAGTAGATGTGTTTTGCTATTTGGGCAGCAAAATAACTGACGATGGTCGAAGTAGTCAGGATATAAAATGTAGACTATCTACGGCAAGAAAAGCGTTTCTGAATAAGAGAAATTGTTAACATCGAGTATAGATTTAAGTGTCAGGAAGTCTTTTATGAAAGTGTTTGTATGGTGTGTAGCCGTGTATGGATCTGAAACATTTATTATAAACAGTTTAGACGAAAAGAAAATAAAAGCTTTTGAAACGTGATGCTATAGAATGCTGAAGATTTGATAGGTAGATCACGTAACTAATGAAGAAGTACTGAACAGTATTCGGGAGATAAGAAATTTGTGGCACAACCTTACTAGAAGAAGGGATCGTTCGGTAAGCCACATTCTCATAAATCAAGGGATCACCAGTTTAGTACCAGATGGAAACATGGGGGGTGGGAGGGGGGAGGAGGATAAAAATTGTAGAGATGAATACAGTAAGCAGATTAAGAAGGATGTAGGTTACAGTAGTTACTCGGAGATGAGGAGGATCGCATAGGATAGACTAGCATAGAGAGCTGCACCAAAGCAGTCCTCAGACTGAAGACCACAACGACACCGATTCGTGTATCGAATGAGGGAGAAATATTTAAATGCCTCTGTATGTGCCTTAATCTTCTGAACTTATTCTCGTGATCTCAACGCGAAATATACTATGCCAGTAGCATAATTGTCGCACAGTATTCGTCGAATACAGGTTCTTCCAACTTATACGATAGTGCATCATCTCAAGGATTCCCATTAAAGGTCGCCAAACATTTCTGCTACACTTTCATTTGGCCTGTATCGACCTGTTACAGTCCTGACAGCGCGTAACTGAGTTCGTTCGATGCCTTCTTGATAAGGCCGACAAACACGGGAACAACACTCCATTTGATGGGGGAAGATTTAATACACGTAGTACTTTTGACATATGAGAAAATGCAGCGCAGTGTAAAAATTGCTTCTGTGTGTTTATTTGCAAAGATAAGCGCCTAGCTGGAAGAAACACATCCTAAGACAGAACTGAGTCAGCGTTTCTCACAGGCATCAACTTCAGCTGTCATACGGCTGCATTTCTATGGGAAGCCTTCAAAATAGAAGTTACATGTGTCGTACCACGCTAAGACCATTGCGCAACAAGAGTGGCACATTGTACGCCGACCGGAGTGGCCGTGCAGTTCTAGGCACTACAGTCTGGAACCGAGCAACCGCTACGGTCGCAGGTTCGAATCCTGCTTGGGCATGGATGTGTGTGATGTCCTTAGGTTAGTTAGGTTTAATTAGTTCTAAGTTCTAGGCGACTGGTGACCTCAGAAGTTAAGCCGCATAGTGCTCAGAGCCATTTGAATCATTTTGGCACATTGTATGTGTTCTGAGTATCCTGCATACAGAGTTCTGCTGTATTACGAATAACAGGTGCATTACAGTGTGGAATTGAAATGAAACGGCAACTGGGAACGTGCTTTAAAGATAATATGCAGTACAGCAGGGTTCTTGGGGCCAAACATCGAACTTGATACTAAATTGAAAGTGAGGGGTAAGAAAGGAAAGGAATTACTGATGTCAGCTGCATCGGGACATTACACGGAATCAGCGGCGACGAGTTAAAATGTGTGCCAGACCGGGATTCGAATCAAGCATCTTCTGCTTACCTTTTATTTTAATCTCTTTTTTTTTCGTTATTTTTCATTGCGTCTGTTAGAGGTGGACGTCCCACGACAGCCGTTCAAGTTCATCGTTGATCTATTCAATCAGCTTTTTTATTACAGAGGGCAGATAACCCTCTGATCGCCCACGCTGAGATACCGTGCCGGCAAGACTAAACATGTGCGTTAACCAATGCGCCATCCGGGATACAGTGTTATCGTAACTGCGCGGATTACATCGGCACGCCTCGCGGCCGACATACTTTTACATTCCCACCGAGCACCACATATCCGCAGTCCCTATCCATTTCCTCCAAGCTCGCTACTCAGAGATTCCTGCAGGACGTCGGACGTACTTGTGCATCCGCAGTGAAGATGATGATGATGGTGATGATGATGATAGGTTTAAGGGGCACTCAACTCCGCGATCATCAGCGCCCGTACAAAGTCCGACTTTTTTTTTACACAGTCCAAACTAGCCATTGTCACGAATGATGGTGGTGGTGATGAAATGATGAGGACAACACAAACTCTTAGTCCCGGGGCAGAGAAAATCACCAACGAGGCCGGCACTCGAACTCGGGGTCCCGTGACCCAGAGGCTGCAACTCTAGCCATTAGACCACGAGCTGCGAGCGCAAGGAAGAAGGTCAATCCATTGACCATCTAGGGGAATCAGTTATGAGAATGCATGGAGTCTGTTCTTCCGGACATGTCCGAAAGAAAAGACACAACGCTTTCGTAAAACATCCAAATTGGACACAGATTCGCTGTGAAAGTGTGACGGTATGTGGACCAAATGCAATGTCGCCTCCAGCCGTTGTGAAATGGCGCCAACAATTTGAGCAAGGACGCACAGACGTGGGTGATATTGAGCGCAAAGGAAGGCCATCGGATAGACCACAGACAACAATGTCCAGGCGTTCGAGGAACTCATAAGCAGCAATCGCAGATTTTCCGACGATGAGGATATCCACCCAGAACTTCTTGAACAGGAACGGATTTGTACCTTCGAGGAAGTGAAAGACTGACAGAAAGTTTCGACCAATGTTTACAGAGTCTGGCCAGCCGCTGTGGCCGAGCGGTTCTAGGTGCTTCAGTCTGGAACCGCGCGACCGCTACGGTCGCAGGTTCGAATCCTGCCTCGGGCATGGATGTGTGTGATGTCCTTAGGTTAGTTAGGTTTAGGTAGTTCTAAGTTCTAGGGGACTGATGGCATCAGATGTTAAGTCCCATAGTGCTCAGAGCCATTTGAACCATTAATTTTTTTACACAGTCTTGGTGACTATGCTGAAAAATAGTGCCATGTACCTGTGTCACTTTGATGTGTAATGCAGCATGCAATAAAAGTTACTTAGTCTGCCACAATAACTTGTAACTTACATTTTGAAGTTCTCTCGTGTATGCGGTTCTTTGGCACTGCACTTGAAGACTTGGTTTCACAGTTCTTTTTGCATGCGTTATTCCTTAAGAGTCAACTTTTTGATAGACGCGGTACGTGTGTGCGTAGTGTGAAGTATCAAGCAAAAGAATAATGGAAACTTTTATGTACAAAGATAGAGCTGAGGCCTTTCAGCCAATAATGCCATACTTATGACTTCAGCAATCTCAGTTCGTCATTTTTGAACTTTGATGAAGTGAAGCAGAACTCAAATCCAATTGAATAGTTTATTTCAGAAACCAATCAAGCGCCAAATTCAGAAAAAAATGAGTTAATGGCGCCGTATTTGACTTTGAGGGTAATTGCACATTTCAGTGCAGAAAGCAGTCAATATCTCCAACTGTTGTTGTCTGGCATGACGTTTAATTTCGCGTTTACATCAGAAACCAGTCAAACGACTTCGTTTGTCTGGTTTCTGCAATAAAATGTGCGGACACTTATGTTTCTTTGTTGTCAGTTAGTACTCGTGTTCTGAACCAACAATAATCAGATATTCATTTGTTTTCATTGTCGTCGCTGATCAGTTAGCTTCAGCTTTTCGAATAAGTCTGTTCTGTTTTCCAGTGCTCATAGGTTTGTGATAACAGCAAGTCTACATCAAAGTGAGATGTCTGCAAGTTCAGAAGACGAATGTCAACACAAAAGCAAGCGAAGAGTATTAAACGATGACTCATACAAACGTATTCGTATTCGGAATGCAAGGGTGAAAAGAGGTTATGTTTCTTCCTCTGACAAGGAAGTACCTACGAAAAAGAAGCCCTGCAGTATCTTTTGCAAGTGCAATGCAAATTGTTATTTAAACATCAACCAGGACGTCATTAATGAAACGTGGAGATATTTTCATTCTCTTGAAAATAAAAACTGTCAAGATATCTATATTCATACTTTGATTGAGGTTAATGAAGTTAAGCGTCAATGGGAAAAACAAGGTCCAGAGAAAAGATCAAGCAGAGAAAGTGGTAGACATACTGAAGGCAGATCCATAAGATTTCTGGCGTGCGGCAGCACAACTTCGACTTCTTCTTCTTCTTCTTCTTCTTCTTCTTCTTCTAATACTTTGGCTGAATACCGTCCAGCCATCTTCAGAGATAGCCGAGGTGACTGACGCTCCAGCTTTATTTATTTATTTATTTGGTACTTTTCATTCCCACCTCTGAAGGAGGGCATGCTGGCGTTCCTTTTCAGCCATAGGGTTTTTACATATTTATTTTTTTGATACAATTTATTTTTCTCGCAAGTGCTTTGTTGCATATGGTTTACAATTTTGTTACAGCAGTTTTTTAGTTAAACAAAATCATAATAGAAATAAAATACATATTATACAAAATAAGAACAAACGGCATAATGAAACAAGACATGTTAAAAACAAAGGAAATAACTGAGTGTGTATATATACTGTTATCAGCAGTGTGCAAGTTGACTGAATGATTCTATCAATATGTGGCTTTACTGACACTTTTCCAGGCGTATTACTGTTGTAACATAATTGTTTGTGTGTGGATATCTTGAAATTCTCCTTTTGGTCTTTAGGAACACCTCCGCGAGATGTTTCGTCTGAGTTTGTAAGCTTTTTGCATGCATGAGGCCATCATGTTTTGAAACTTCTATCTTGGAAGGAAACTTTGTGTACAGTAAGAGGATTTGTTTTACTGGCTTTCAGTATAAGCACCATGTATTGCTCTGGTGTATAAATTCGATCCACTTTTTTCACGATAGCTTTATAGCCCCAAAGTCTGTGTCACACGGTGAATACGAGTGACCACGAACAGGGAAGCTGTGGGTGATATTGTCAAATCGCCGTTTGTCACAGATGTTTATCAAAAACGTAACAGCTGTGTGGTTCTTGTTCTGTCCTGATGGATCGTCACTAAAAAGAGTCAGTCTCTTTACTGCGTACTTCAGTCTCTATGTAATTCAATAAAAAAAACTACGCACCTCATATGAAGACTTGTAACCTCCACCCTCATCATAAAGGTAGATTTTGGACTTATTGCTTTTCAAATTATGGATACTAAAAACGTTAACCCATAACTGGCGCATGTAAAAAATTTCCTGAACAGGAGTATTCGGGAGCGGCAAGTTTTGCATATAATCAAAACAAAGCGGCGGTTTCTTCGTCATCATTTTGAGACGCTTCTTTAATACTAATATAAAATTTTTCGGCCCTCCTCCTGTGTACAATGAGCTCTGCAGTTGCCGTACTTACAGCATTAGCATTCAAGGATTTATCCTTCAATTTTGCGTTTAGGCTTTCACATTGACTGCATGTATCAACCTGTGGTCGACGGAAGGAGTACCTAAGTTTTCATGAAAATAAGAGTAGTAAAATTGATACTTGACAGTATCTTTTAAGTCAGGGTTGTCATTAATGAACATCTCATGAAGTTTTGTGACATTTAAACGAGCATCCAAATACTTTTTGTGTTGCCCACCATAGTGGGTCTCTTCAACTTTTTCAATATGATCGTAGATACTTAAACAAATGTTGCCAGGAAGAGCATTGCCACTGCTGCTCTGGCTCCTTACGTCTTTAGGGGTATATTTTGAAAATAACTGGCAAATCCTCCCTAATCTGTTATTCGATATACCATGGATTTCGATAAACACATTCTTGCAAACATGTTTTAATACACTGCCGATCTTTACATTATGTCTGTAAGAGTGATTTTGTTAAATCTGCCTTCAGTATGTGCACCTTCATATTTTCGCAGCGCAAAGACTGATCCACAAAATTTTGGGCGTGCAACCGCACAAATTCGACTTCTTCTTCGACTGAATACTGTTCAGCCATCTTTAGAGATAGCCGAGTTGACTGACGCTCCAACAATTGCTCCGTACTTTTAAAGCGGTGGACCGCAAACATGCGAATGCGGCCACAGATATTGAAGGAAGCAATTGAAATTCGGTTGGCGAATAATTTAATTAATAGAGATAGCGATTCAGCTTGGACAAATCATGGGCTTCAGCAATTTCTGCAATACAATCACAAAGACGGTGCAGCTCACAGTGATACATCGATACCACCGTGTGGGTGGACTGTGCAGCCATAGATCTAATTCCATGCCTATGTCAAACCCCTCTGCCGCCGATCAACGTCTCTGGCGCCTTGTATATCTGTGGCCGCATGCGCAGTGGTTCGGTCCGCAGTTTTAAAGGAACGGAGCAAGTGCCCCCCACCAAAACACAAACAGTTATCTTCAAACACAGACATCTGACAAAAAAAGACAGCAAGAACACAACGATATCCAACTACCACTATGGAATACGCCCCTTTCACTGAACGACTCAGCTAGATACATTGGAGTACATCTAGACCGACACATTAACTGGAAAATACACTTGAATCACCTATTATAGAAAACATGACTAAGACAAAACTTAATAAGACACGTGCAAGGGCACTTCCACGACTGCAGCGATGAAACAGCCCTACATACGTATAAAACGTTCATAAGACCAATATTGGAGTATACAGTTGCCCCACTCGGGGGAATACAGGCCCACATAACAGATAAACTCTACAAAACAGAAAAAAGACTTATAAGCAGCATCACCAAGAAACCTCCCACAACCCCAGGCAATGAAGTGTGTACAATCTCAGGCATAGAACCACTACAAACAAGAATGGCCAAACTCAGGGCGAGATAGGGAAAACACATACTCCACACCAGGCCGGACATGGAGGATATTCTCACCACAAATGGAAGAGAAAACAGGAAACCTAAGTACAAACACATACCACCCTCAACCACAATAGCCCAAAACACAGCCAAAGCATTCCATGACCTCATCCCAATCCTGCAACCCCTAATTGAAAACACAACACTAATATGGCTTACCCTTCAGGAAAAGTAAGTTTATAAATAATATAATACATTAGGCAACTTAAACAAAAGTTACTGTTAGATGTAACTATTTTATTTCATTCAAACGTTCACCTAAAATATTGTAGTGCAGTCTGAAATAATATTTTTTTGGCCATTCCCCATTAGTTTTTGGCCGGCCGGAGTGGCTGTGCGGTTCTAGGCGCTACAGTCTGGAACCGAGCGACCGCTACGCTCGCAGGTTCGAATCCTGCCTCGGGCATGGGTGTGTGTGATGTCCTTAGGTTAGTTAGGTTTAATTAGGTTTAATTAGTTCTAAGTTCTAGGCGACTGATGACCTGAGAAGTTAAGTCGCATAGTGCTCAGAGCCATTAGTGTTTAGGTCTGAACCCCAGTTCCTTCGTAATTGTTTTAGGTTCCTATCAATATCCAGAAGCTCGAGACCTAAATGCCCTAAGACCTTACTTAGTGTGGTATGAAACATTTTGTGTCAGCGTTTTACAATGGCCTACTACAGAGGCAGAATGTGCTGCGGAATTTGTTTATGAGGACTGAGTAGCTTCTACTGTGATGATTGAAGTAGTTCATTATTTAATCTGTGTACTAGTAATATAGTCTCAATACCATTAAAAATTCTGTCCTTTTCCAAATATAGGAGTTTTATTTGTAAATCCTAAAAATATGGAGAATTATACCATAAAACTACGTTTGCTCTACTCGTTTACTGCAGAAACCAGTTAAGTAAAAGTTTTTTTTGTTCCACTGACAGCAATGGTAATAAACCAAAATATTTTTTCTTTAATACAATCATTTGCAATATATACTACTTTCAGAAATAAATACCGAAGTCACTACTGAAACATATAGTATGATGGTAGCCAGTTTATTGTGTTCTCTCAAAATGTACGAACTTGGTGCTTGACTGGTTTCTGAAATAAGCGATTCAGTTGGGTCTTTCTGATTAAGCATCTCCTTTGTTTGCCGAAAACTCGGCCATTTCTATAAAAATTGCCCCACAGCCTTTCTAGTGATTCCCAGACCGATTTTGTGATCCTTTTACTGGATGAGTGCATGGCATTGCCCAAGTACATATTCATTCCAGTCTTCTATTAGTCCTTCTCCTCCTCTCCTCCTTCCCTATCTCTCTGACCATCTCCTCCTCCCCCTCTCTATCTCCTCTTTCTCTTTCCCTTTCTCTCTGTCCATCTCCTCCTAACCCCTCTCTATGTCCACTTTCTCTTTTCCTATCTCTCTGTCCACTCCTCCTAACCCCTCTCTACGTCCACTTTCTCTTTCCCTTTCTCTCTGTCCATCTCCTCCTAACCCCTGCCTATGTCCACTTTCTCTTTCCCTTTCTCTCTGTCCATCTCCTCCTAACCCCTCTCTATGTCCACTTTCTCTTTTCCTATCTCTCTGTCCACTCCTCCTAACCCCTCTCTATGTCCACTTTCTCTTTCCCTTTCTCTCTGTCCATCTCCTCCTAACCCCTGCCTATGTCCACTTTCTCTTTCCCTTTCTCTCTGTCCATCTCCTCCTAACCCCTCTCTATGTCCACTTTCTCTTTCCCTTTCTCTCTGTCCATCTCCTCCTAACCCCTCTCTATGTCCACTTTCTCTTTCCCTTTCTCTCTGTCCATCTCCTACTAACCCCTCTCTACGTCCACTTCCTCCTTCCCTATCTCTCTGTCCCTCTCCTCCTCCCCCCTCTATGTTCTCTTCCTGCTTCCCTATCTTTCTGTCCATCTCCTCCTCTGTCCATCTTTCTCCACTTCCTCCTTCCCTATCTGTCTGTCCATCTCCTCCTAACCCCTCTCTATGTCCATTTCCTCCTTCCCTATCTCTCTGTCCATCTTCTCTTTCCCTCCTATATTCACTTCCTCCTCCCCCTATTTCTGATATGCTCCTCCCTCTCTACATCCATCTCCTCCTCCCTCCTCTCACTGTCCATCTCCTACACATACCCCTCTCTCTGTCAATCACCTCCTGACCGTCTCTCTATTCGACTCTTCCTCCCCTCTCTCTGCCCATCTCCATCTCTGCCCTTTCTCTGTGCAGTTCCTCCTCTTCCCCTTCTTTACACATCTCCCCCTCTTCTCTTCCTCTGCCCATCTTTTCCTCTTTCCTTCCCCTGTTCATCTCCTCCTCCCCCTATCTCTTTCTGTTTCCACCCCTCCCCCCACACTCTGTCCATCTTCTCCCCCCCCCCCATCTGTGTGGATCCTCCTTCCCCCTTTCTTCTCTCCACCTCCGCCTCCTCCAACTTTCTCTGTCCATCTCCCCCTCCCCAATAGGATGTTGGTGGTTCTTACCTCCACAGTTTTTCTTTCCAGATAATAAGTAACATGTGTACCAAGTTTGGTTGAAATCGATCCAGAGGTTTAGGGGTAGATTTTTACCCGTGGCTTCACCTGCAGACACAGATGTCACATGTATTTAACATATTTCACACATGTCTGTACACATATTTCACCTCTATCTTTAGCGAATATCTCTCAGCCTTTCGTTACGACGTCTAATATCTAAAACTATGTGTTGTACAATGACATACATTTGCAGTTACATTCAGCGGCATTTGTGAATAACGTCTGCGAAATGTGTTGGGAAAAGAGTTAGTGGCAACGAACTAATGAATTAAAAGTCATGTGCAATGTGGTAGTTTTTCAGGCCTCTCAGTGCTTATGACAACATATCAACGCCATATCATCTGAAATATGTGCCGTATGATGATATAATTTCTCATATACATTTAGTGCTATATGTGAATACTGCCTGCAAAATGTGTCGCAAATTAGAGTTAGTAATAACAAAGTAATAAATTGAAAAGCAATGACTGATGCTGTAGTTCTACTGTACGAAAGGCGAAAATGTATTAAGGGATAAGCTTTTTTTCTTTCATCATTTCATGGGGGGTGTTAGCGAGAAAAAGTTTCTTGAAGGTTTGAAATTACGTGTAACGTTTGTTGCATATAACTAAGTGCTCTCATTCTCAAATATTGGATGAATAAAGTCCGCGAATTTGCGCCTTGGGGGCTACGCTTCTTTTTATCTCCACCCCTACCCCTTTGATAGGTAGGTGCCTCATAGCCTACAGCGCTTTTTTCCAGATAGTAAGCGATATATTTACGAAGTTTGGTTCAAATCGATCCAGTAGTTTAGGATGAGGTGTGGAACGTATAATGTGTGTGGCTGTAGAAGAAATCGTAAATATTAATAAATGAAGTATTGTTTCATTGTCAATTAATATTTGCTTCAGTGCGTGATTATACACTTTAGTGCGCATCCGTGGTAAAGTGGTCAACGTAGAGGTTGCCATGCGGAGGACCCAGGTTTGATTCCGGATACTGCCAAGAAATTTTTCCTTGGTGGGTGGACTTGCAGGGATGCACTCAGCCTCGTGATGACATCACACACATCCATGCCCGAAGCAGGATTCGAACCTGAGACTGTAGCAGCGCTGTTCCGGACTGAAGCGCCTAGAACCGCTCGGTCACAGCAGCCGGCAACAAAATTTTATGTAACAAATTCTACAACAGCAACATCAAATCTTTGGTAAACGTTTCCAGTTTCCAATGGTGAGGGGGAGGGGGGGGAGGAGGTTGATTTGGTGGAAGAGACCAGACAGAGAGGCCATTGGTCTCATCGGATTAGGGAAGGAAGTCAGCCGTGCCCTTCCAGAGGATCCATCACGGCATTTGTCTGAAGCGATTTAAGGAAATCGCGGAAAACCTGTCCGTCCCCGGTAGCTGAGTGGTCAGCGTGACAGAGTGTCAATCCTAAGAGCCCGGGTTCGATTCCCGGCTGGGTCGGAGATTTTCTCCGCTCGGGGACTGGGTGTTGTGTTGTCCTAATCATCATTTCATCCCCATCGACGCGCAAGTCGCCGAAGTGGCGTCAAACCGAAAGACTTGCACCTGGCGAACGGTCTACCCGACTGGAAGGCCTAGTCACACGACATTTATTTACGGAAAACCTAAATCAGGATGGCAGGAGGCGGGATTGAGCCGTCGTGCTCCTAACCACTGCGTCACCTCGCTCGGTCGTTTCTAATGGTAAACAACATATTGACAATAGAAATTTTTGTCAAGGATTCTATGTTAGTGTGGCAGATTTCTTTTTCGTGTGACTCATGGACTATTAGTTTTACCTAAAGTATTTCGGTCACCAATTCTTAACCGTGTGATAAATGTAAATCTTTAAAGTTCGGTAAATAGTTTGTAGTTTTCTTTCTCTATTTAAATAGGGATATATTGTTATTTCAAGATCTGACAATGATCATTACAATCGAAACCAGTCAACAGTTACTTATAACTTGTAACTGAGACAGTAAAAATAAAATTTTTTAAAACTACGCATTTGCAGCTTATCTCACGTCGATTATTTAGTACAGTAGGGTGCCAGAAAACAAAATCTTCAACGAAGATCATTACCACGAAGTAAATAAGCTCTGAGATAACGAAACGTTTAAATTAGCCGTGGAAAATGCCGTTGCATTACGTAATGCTTCTGTGAAACTCGAGAAACTCGCGTTAATAACTAGCAGGCTAATTTCAAATGCAAAAACGCGTAAAGAACTCGATATCTTCTTACGGTGTGCTTACTCTGCGTCAATACATTTCTCAACGCGAATATTACAATTCTAATAGATGTAACTGAAATGAGTTCTGCTCCAGTCTCAGATAAAGACCATCTGAAAGTATAATTATTTTTGATCACCTTTATACTGTCAGATAATTAAATAAGAACCATATTAATAAGCAGCATTTACAGTGCCAATGAAAATACCGCGTAGGATTAATAGTTTGCATGTAGCGCCACTGTTGAATCTCAGAAACTAAATGCATGTTATTACGGGCAGGCACTGTTATTCAGTTTACATGCCTATTCAATGTAGACGAAACGGTGCGGTATTATGTTCCGACAGAAATAACGCAATAAGAAGTGAAATTACCTAACTGTGGAAGACAGAAATGCCACTTCTCTGTGTGTTTCAGAAACAGGTCCAGCAATATTACTGTGCAACTCACAGGGATTGGTACCTCTTAACGGATTGGCAATAAAGGGGTAAGCGAGAATGGCACTTCATAAGAAGAAAGGACTCCAGTTTACTAATAAGCTTTAGGAGGTGTTTAATAATTGAGTCTTATTTGAAAAATATTGACTGCTTATTAGGACCATACACTAGCATTATCAGCAGGAAAGAAGCAGTAGTAAATCTATTCAAAATGTACAACTTCTGGAACATGTACTGTATATGAGTCTAGAAACTAGATGGGGCAATGCGAAACTGCTGAGGTAACTACACGGTGCGTAGAGCTGTTTACAAGGCAGTCTCTTGAGTTTGATTATAGCTCCAGAGGTGTGCAAATCACTATGCAGGGTGATTCAGCTGCCCCTACCTAAAGGTTTTACGCAACCCGCAATGCCTTCAAATGCCACACTTAAATTTTCATATTCTCGAATAATCTATTAGTCATACAGAAAAAATTAACAGGACGTTTTTTTAAGAAATTTTACGTACTTACATTTGGTACTGAGATATGTTTTCGCTAGAGGCAATAGCTTTCAAATTATTCAGGAAGAACAAACAAAATCTACCATCAAACGCGTTTTTCTTCAATAACTAGAAAACTGTGGCCTCAAGCGAAAGCGTATCCCAGTACGAAATTTAACTACATTAAATTTATTACAAAGGTGTCATGTTCAGTTTTTCTGTAGGATTAATAATTTTCATGTAGCGAACGAGAAAATATGAACATTTCACACATGTTTTTTGAAGTTGCTGCGGTTGAATAAAACCCGTGGGTAGGGGCAGCTCAATCACATCATACAGTCCCCAGCAAAAAGTCCTTGTTATTGCATAATGTCCTGAGGTTCCTTTTCACTGCAGTTTGTTCATTAGACCACTGAACTAAATTAAGTCGTTACGCGACAAATAAAGTGAAGTTACACATTTTGTCCCCTTTTACTTCCGTCAGATAATCAACTCTTTGACTTACTGTGTGACAGCTGGCATTGTGGTGATGAATGGTGAAGCGTTTTTGGACTTTTTCGTGATTTGATTGACCACTTATGGCAAACAAATTGATGTATATCATTCAGAATGAAATATTCTCCGATCCTCGTGAGATGTCCGGTGCAGTCAGCGAAACAAGCGACTATTTTTTTGAAGGTGCTTCGCTAGCAAACAACTCCTTTTAGGTTCAGTTCACCTTGGAACACAGAAATGGTTGATGGCTGCTTAGTTCTCAATACGTACAAATACGGGGTGTTCATAAAGTCCTGCTATCATTTAAAAAAGTCATAGCTTGAAAACTAGTAGAGAGAGAGAACATACTGGTTTATATAAACGTTCAGTAGCTCTCACAATTATTCTCTATTAGCTTTGCGCCCGCAGTTTCGCTCGCGTAGACTGCATGGTTTGCAGAGTTTTTTTGCTCTCTTTAATCGAATTTTATGTTGTACACAAATTGCAACATCTTCAAAACATTTCACTCTAATAAACGCCGTCCATAGAAGCATGGTCTTTTCCGAATGTACTTCTGACCAAAAAGCGATTCTGGTAGTTGGAGTCCAAAATTTTTTGATAATCATGTCTCATTTATTCTTTTGGTGATATTTCCTTGGTAACTTTCATCTCGTGATATATATTTCTTCGATCCTAACCGAGAAGTGAAATACCAGTTTTCATATATTTAGCTTTAAAAATTTTTAGTGTAATGAATTATTTTCTTTAAACTCTTGGTCTTCTATTTCACTCCCTCAGGGAGTCGAATTTCCAAAAACACTGAAACAAGGATTTTTTTACTTCTAAGCGGCAAGTCAAATACCAATTTTCATAGATTTACCTTCAAAAATCCGAGCATAATTAACTTTTTCCATAAAAACCCCATTTCCCCTATTTCACCTCTTTAGAGGTTAAATTTCCAAAAACAGTGAAAGACATTTTTTTTTAAATTTCTAACCGAGAACTCAAATTCAAATTTTCAATTCTTACATAACGCAATATTTTCACCCACTATTGCACCCACATGGGAGCTAAATTTCCAAAGATGCTGAAACATTTATTTCTTTATTTCGTCTGAGAAATGAAATACCAATTTTCGTATGTCTAGCCTCAAATCTGCATTAATAGCGCCATATCTTCAAAAAACCTTTCATCTCATATCTCCTATTTAGAGGTTAAATTTCGAATTATCTCTTCTTAAGTGACGCTTATAGTATAAAGTCAATACACTCTCCAAATTTCCTGTACTTAGTGCACTGAGCTGCACGACGATGAGTCGATTAGTCAGGACACTATCTTTTATGTACGTAGATTATGATAGAATTTCAATGTGTGCCCCACTCGTCGCTTGTACAACATAAAGGCGATATTCGAGTTCTGGTTATGTACGGGCCAACATTAAAGAAGTAAAAGTTCTAACAGCTTCATTGACTCGTGCACGAAGGGTAGAAATGTCATTGGCTGCTGCTGTCTCTACGCGTTCTTTGAAGTAAACCCACAAAAATAAGTTTAATGACGTGACCTCGGGAGAGAGCGGGGGGTCGTGTGAGGCCACTATCATGAGCTACTCACCTCTCAGGAAATGCGGCGTAACTCTCTCAACCCATGTTTAAGACACTGGCGGGCGTCTGCTTCGAGGAAAGTTTTTGATACGCTCTGGCTCTTTGCTGTTTTTGAACAAGCTGATTATGCTATTTTTTCCCAGTGGTGCCCTCCCTTAGCGGTGTCACACAGGTGACACACAGCGTCTCTATCTCTAATTGTTTCTAAGTTGTAATGGGACTTTATGGAGAAACCATCCAATTTTCGTGTACTGTTACAATGTTGTATGTGGATTTTGAATTTTCTCCACGACACCAACTGACGCAAATCAGAAAGCGTCGGGAGAAGATGTTTTCACAGCTAAATGTTCCCGAAAATCGAATGTACTGCAGTCTTCGATATGGCTAACGATGCCGCTATCTCACGATAAGTCTCATGTCAACGCACTTCAGTCATGTTGAGAGCAGCATCGATATTTTTTGGGGCAACGACCGACGTTCACGAGATTCATCGCTGACTGAAATACGACTCAGTTCAATTCAGTTAAACATATTAGCATTATAAAGGGCGAGGCAACTAAGACAGGACACCTGGATAACTAAGCCATTTTTAGTGATAGAAGAAAATCTTTCAAACAAAAGCTTCTTAGCTTGAAGGGGATCTAATGTTGTGTTCATAATTTTCTTCGCAGGTGGGAGAGTAGATGAGATATGGTAGTCAACTTTGTTGTTTTAAAAGTATTGGTATGTTACGTTACTTACCTTTTAATAATACGTTTGAAAACGCGTACAATGCGTTAGATTGTACAGTGATTATCTAACATCAGATAATGATGTTGACATTGAAAGGTAGTGGTTGGTTTAATCAAACCACTGGTAGTATAAATCATTGGCAATATCTAGGGCTTATCATTGATAAAGACTTGCAACTTAGCAACAGCTGATTGTTCCTGCCCTACAATAACACATTATCGCCGTATCTACCCTGATATCTCACCTTTTTTAATTTTGAATGGCCATCAACTATACGTTCACTGGTCATACTGGGTTCTATCCAAAATGAATCGTCTAAGCCCCGAAATTAAGGGAGAGAATTCTCAATCTAACCCTGTGCACAGTAGCTCTAACTCGGTACAGCCTTATGGAGACGGTTACTTGATCACTGGATGTCATTTGTACCTTTCTGATTTATACTACCGACTATGATTATGTTGGGACTAGGAAATTGGTAAATTAAAAAGGAACATTGCAAACTGACATTTATCAAAATTCTCTAGAACGGTTTCCTTGGATTGGACTGCAGAACTGTGGAAAATTACTACGCATTACGTAAGACACAATCGGGGAATGGCTAGTTACAGCACCGCTAATTAAAGCTTTGGTAGATAGCAGCAAGATGGACCATTCTTTCGTGAAAGAGCAAGCCGAACTTTTACACGAGCTGAAAGAAAACTCTAAATTTACTCATTATGTATGTGAATTCCTGGAGAGCAAAGGTGATATACTGAGGAAGATATTAGTTACCCTGAGGCTAAAATTCTACTCTAACTATGCTTACAACTACATCTACATCCATACTCCGCAAGCCACCTGACGGTGTGTGGCGGAGGGTACCTTGAGTACCTCTATCGGTTCTCCCTTATATTCCAGTCTCGTATTGTTCGTGGAAAGAAGGATTATCGGTATGCCTCTGTGTGGGCTCTAATCTCTCTAATTTTAACCTCACGGTCTCTTCGCGAGATACACGTACGAGGGGGCAATATACTGATTGACTCCTCGGTGAAGGTAAGTTCTCGAAACTTCAACAGAAGCCCGTACCGAGCTACTGAGCGTCTCTCCTGCAGTCTTCCACTGGAGTTTATCTATCATCTCCGTAACGCTTTCGCGATTACTAAATGATCCTGTAACGAAGCGCGCTGCTCTCCGCTGGATCTTCTCTCTCTCTCTCTTCTATCAACCCTATCTGGTATGGATCCCACACTGCTGAGTAGTATTCAAGCAGTGGGCGAACAAGCGTACTGTAACCAACTTCCTTTGTTTTCGGATTGCATTTCCTTAGGATTCTTCCAATGAATCTCAGTCTGGCATCTACTTTACCGACGATCAACTTTATATGATCATTCCATTTTAAATCACTCCTAATGCGTACTCCCAGATAATTTATAGAATTAACTGCTTCCAGTTGCTGACCTGCTATACTGTAGCTAAATGATAAGGGATCTCTCTTTCTATGTATTCGCAGCACATTAGATTTGTCTACATTGATATTCGATTGCCATTCCCTGCACCATGCGTCAATTCACTGCAGATCCTCCTGCATTACAGTACAGTTTTCCACTGTTACAACCTCTCGATATACCACAGCATCATCCGCAAAAAGCCTCAGTGAACTTCCATGTCATCCACAAGGTCATTTATGTATATTGTGAATAGCAACGGTCCTACGACACTCCCCTGCTACACACCTGAAATCACTCTTACTTCGGAAGACTTCTCTCCATTGAGAATGACATGCTGCGTTCTGTTATCTAGAAACTCTTCAATCCAAGCACACAATTGGTCTGAAAGTCCATATGCTCTTACTTTGTTCATTAAACGACTGTGGGGAACTGAACTGAACGCCTTGCGGAAGTCAAGAAACACGGCATCTACCTATGAACCCGTGTCAATCTGTAATGAATGCGTACTGTCTGTTGTTTTAGACATTTCTGAAAGGATAGACACCACATATTCCTGTAACTGATTCGCCTCGATGGGCAATGAATCCACAACATTCAGTGCGGATCCACGTTTACGTTCGACCTCCAGCGGAATCTAAAATTACCTAGCATGGAGAATATGGATGGGGACTGCGGATAGGTGGCGCTAGGTGGGAATATGACAGGCCAGGGGGGCGTGCCAAGATACTCTGCCCATATGCGATAACCACTGTGTCTGGTTGGCGCAGTGCCTAGTAAGCAGGAGATCCCAGTTCGAGTCCTGATCTGACACACATTTTTACTCGTCGCTGCCGATTCCGCATCAAGTCCCTACACACCTTATATCATTAGTTCCTTCCCTTTCATTTCTCCCCCCCCCCCCACCCGCACCTTCAGTTTACATAATGATTGCATCTTTCTTACTATTTCAGCTTGCAGACTGAAGCAACTCCGCATGGCAGCAATGTCTGTTGTCATCCAACAGCCACTTGCTGCAGCCCACAAAAATCTGTTTTATGCAGCTCCCAATACCAGTCTGATAATCTCAGCATCGAAATCACACCCTATAAATTGCATTGTTATCTTACTGTACTCTGCATCAAAGTTATTCTTCATAATCTCTATTTCTCCCATAACACAATCTGACTGAACTTGATACAACAACATACCTGTATGACTGCACACTCTGAGATCGCATGGCTATCTGAATTCGCTCTCTCAAAGGCCCCAAAGGTATCTGGCTTCTAGCCAACGAAAAAGACAGCTCCATTCCTGCGTTTTTTGCTGTCCTAATTGACCAATCACCTGTCATGTTTTTCGGCGTGACGGTCTAGTCCAATCAGAGCTCGAGTAGAGCGCACATGAATGCATCCTTCTGGCGCCCTTGCTCATAGATAAATCTACCACTTGTTCCGAGTAGCTGCTCTCGAGAAATCTGCAGAGCTAGTGAAACCCCTCGCCTAAAAATGTATGGGGAACGACCGTTTCCCCATCCGTGCACGCACAGTGACTTAGGCCACACAGGAATGTGACGCTGTCCGTTCAAAGAAAATGGCTCTGAGCACTATGAGACTTAACTTCTGAGGTTATCAGTCCCCTAGAACTTAGAACTACTTAAACCTAACTAACCTAAGGACATCACACACATCCATGCCCGAGGCAAGATTCGAACCTGTGACCGTAGCGGTCGCGCAGTTCCAGACTGTAGCGCCTAGAACGTCTCTGCCACTCCGGCCGGCGCTGTCCGTTCCTCCTTTATTTTAGTGCGCCTATCCTGCCATTTTGTCACGAAATCTAACGGACACTCCCAGCCCTCCCCAACCAAGGCAGAGCATAAATACCTCCCAACACCTAGATAAACTTATATTGTCATGAAATGCAGTGAACAGACGCAGAGTATAAAATGCTGATCAGAAAGGGAACTTAAAATAAAATGTAGGTTATGCAGACACTTCCTCTGGGCATTAGAATCACACCATACAATTAAAAAACACAAAAATTAATATGATTCCTAATTAAGTTAATTGATTCTACAATAAATAGCCAATGAAACTGGTACACCTGCTTAATATCGTGTAGGGCCTTCGCGAGCACGCAGAAGTACCACAACACGACGTGGTATGGACTCGACTAGTCTGAAGTAATGCTGGAAGGAACTGACACCATGAATCCTGCAGGGTTGTCCGTAAATCCGTTAGAGTACGAGGGGAGGGGGTGGGGGAAATCTCTTTTGAACACCACGTCTTGGGAGTTTGGTGACCAGCGGAAGTGCTTAAACTCAGAAGAGGATTCCTGGAGCCACTCTGTAGCAGTTCTGGGCGTGTGGGGCGTCGCATTGTCCTGCTGGAATTGCCCAAGTACGTCGGAATGCACAACGGACATGAATGGATGCAGGTGATCAGACAGGATACTTACGTACGTGTCACCTATCAGAGTCGTATCTAGACGTATCAGGGGCCCTGTATCACCCGAACTGCACACGCACCACACCATTACAGAGTTTTCACCAGCTTGAACAGTCCCTTGCTGATATGCAGGATCCATGGATTTCATACCCGAACACAATTTGCGGAAGGATTGCACTTCTGTCACGTTGAACGATTCTCTTCAGTCGTCGTTGTTCCCTTCTTGCAGGATCTTTTTCCGGTCGCAGCGATGTCGGAGATTTGATGTTTCACCGGATTCATGATATTCACGGTACAAAAAAATGGTTCAAATGGCTCTAAGCACTATGGGACTTAACATCTGAGGTCATTAGTCCCCTAGACCTAGAACTACTTAAACCTAACTAATCTAAGGATATCACACACATCCATGCCTGAGGCAGGATTCGAACCTGTAACCGTAGCAGCCGCGTGGTTCCGGACTGAAGCACCTAGAACCGATTGACCACAGCGACCGGCATTCACGGTACACTCGTGAAATGGTCGTACACGAAAATCGCCACTTCATCGCTACCGCGGAGATAGTATGTCCCATCGCTCGTGCGCCGACTATAACACAACGTTCAAACTCACTTAAATCTTGAAACCTACCATTGCAGCAGCAGTAACCGATCTAACAACTGCGCCAGACACTTGTCTTATACAGGGTTATTACAATTGAAGCGATTTCACAGCTCTACAATAACTTTATTATTTAAGATATTTTCACAATGCTTTGCACACACATACAAAAACTCAAAAAGTTTTTTTAGGCATTCACAAATGTTCGATATGTGCCCCTTTAGTGATTCGGCAGACATGAAGCCGATAATCAAGTTCCTCCCACACTCGGCGCAGCATGTCCCCATCAATGAGTTCGAAAGCATCGTTGATGCGAGCTCGCAATTCTGGCACGTTTCTTGGTAGAGGAGGTTTAAACACTGAATCTCTCACATAACCCCACAGAAAGAAATCGCATGAGGTTAAGTCGGGAGAGTGTGGAGGCCATGACATGAATTGCTGATCATGATCTCCACCACGACCGATCCATCGGTTTTCCAATCTTCTGTTTAAGAAATGCCGAACATCATGATGGAAGTGCGGTGGAGCACCATCCTGTTGAAAGATGAAGTCGGCGCTGTCGGTCTCCAGTTGTGGAGATACACGTGTCCTGTAACGTTTTTTTCGCAGAAGAAAAAGGGGCCGTAAACTTTAAACCGTGAGATTGCACAAAACACGTTAACTTTTGGTGAATTACGAATTTGCTGCACGAATGCGTGAGGGTTCTCTACCACCCAGATTCGCACATTGTGTCTGTTCACTTCACCACTAAGAAAAAATGTTGCTTCATCACTGAAAACAAGTTTCGCACTGAACGCATCCTCTTCCATGAGCTGTTGCAACCGCGCCGAAAATTCAAAGCGTTTGACTTTGTCATCGGGTGTCAGGGCTTGTAGCAATTGTAAACGGTAAGGCTTCTGCTTTAGCCTTTTCCGTAAGATTTTCCAAACCATCGGCTGTGGTACGTTTAGCTCCCTGCTTGCTTTATTCGTCGACTTCCGCGGGCTACGCGTGAAACTTGCCCGCACGCGTTCAACCGTTTCTTCGCTCATTGCAGGCCGACCCGTTGATTTCCCCTTACAGAGGCATCCAGAAGCTTTAAACTGCGCATTCCATCGCCGAATGGAGTTAGCAGTTGGTGGATCTTTGTTGAACTTCGTCCTGAAGTGTCGTTGCACTGTTATGACTGACTGATGTGAGTGCTTTTCAAGCACGACATACGCTTTCTCGGCTCCTGTCGCCATTTTGTCTCACTGCGCTCTCGAGCGCTCTGGCGGCAGAAACCTGAAGTGCGGCTTCAGCCGAACAAAACTTTATGAGTTTTTCTACGTATCTGTAGTGTGTCGTGACCATATGTCAATGAATGGAGCTACAGTGAATTTATGAAATCGCTTCAATCATTTGTAATAGCCCTGTATAGGCGTTGTCGGCCGCAGCCCCGTATTCTGCCTGTTTACATATCTCTGTATTTGAATACTCATGCCTCTACCAGCTTCTTTGGCGCTTCAGTGTATAATCAATGAACGAGGTACAAAAACAACATACGTCTTTCATAGCCGTCTTGCTCAGAGCAAATTTCCGCAGACAAATGTAGGCTCAAGAGACATAGAAACATCATCACATAAATAATGGCACTGAAGGGGACACTAACTCCAACACATTGAATATCCCAAGTGATAAAAGAACAGTTGTGAGCATAAGTTTGTTAACGTAATCATATAGCCGCTCAGGAATCCAGATAACATAAGATTAGTGACTACAATTACAAGCGTACTGAGCATTAAGACGCTTTTAATATCATCCAAAGGGATGTCTAATAAGGTTAAGACGAGAGTGTTACTGAAGGCCATTTTCCATTACAACATGTTATTAACAATGGCTGAGTTGAACACATGTTACTAACAAAGATTGTAAACAGTGTGACACAAAGTGAATCAAACTAGTGTAGATTGTTGCAACAGTTATACAGTGCACAATACAAGGATTCATAGCACTGTGTCGAAACTAATGTGGGTATATCACAGTGTGAACTATGTAAAACAATGATTAAATCACCACATACAAGTTATCACAAACAAAACAGGAACTTGCAGAGTATGTAACATTATGTATTGACTCAAATCATGCAAATTTAAGTAAGAGTAACAGAGTGTAAACAGAAACAGTGTAAAAGAATAAAATGAATGTGTGTAGATTAACACAACAAAATGGTATACAAGTATATGTCAGGTGGTACAAACAAACCAAGCTTAATCAAGAGAGAACAATTGATGTAGAGCAGTACGCGGATGTTTACATTAAACTAACTTCTAAGACATGAGTAGAAAAGACAGATAAAGATACACAAATGAAGAGATGAAGAACACAGAGTGAGAGACGACACAGACGAAATCGTTAAAGACAACATGGTCGGAAAGTATACTATAACATACGAATTAATAAAAAAATAGTAAACAGACATTTAAAATAAGCATTACAAAATTACAAGTCTATAAAAGGAACGGGTAACTTGTTGCTTTTCCGTGCACACACTAAATTGACCTTGTTTATTATGGGTAGCCATAAAGTATTTATTATCACTTCGAGAAATAAAGGTAATTAATTAATTTTGTTGTTTACAAGTGCATTTCTATACTTCTGGCACACACTGAAATCACCGCATCGCAGCACCATAATACGACGCTAGAGGGACGAAAACAAAATGGCCCATCCATAAAGCGAAGCGTCAACCGATGATTTGTATTCTGCTCTTGAACGAGAACAACGCTACAACAATCCATTCTGAGTTGTTGGAAAGGTACAGCAACAACGCTCCACCATATGACATGGTGGTTAGGTGGCGCAAACGCTTCCATTGTAGCCAAACAAGTCTGAGTGACGAAGAACCAAGTGACAGACCACCCTCACTGTGGTGATGGAATCGCAATAGAAGTGGAGTGCCTGCAGCTCGATCACATGCGTGTCATATTTGCGGTGAAAGTATAAAAAGTGAAAATCAGTCAAAGATCAGTTGTCAATATTTAGCACATTTTGAACATGACAAATGATGTCGCTCTCTGGTTTCGTCAACTGCTCGGAAAAAACTTGCCAAACCGATGCCTCTTTAAAGACTCCTCCTTTTCACGGATGAAAAAACCATTGCGTGGCTGATATTACCAGAGTCACGACGAGGTGTTTTCTGAGGTGAATACCAAAAATGCAGAGCTCTACAACCATGGCCAGCGCCATATCATCACTGTTTACATACAGTCGCGACTAGGCCTAATTTTTGTGAACGTGTTTTTCTTCTTTTTTCGGTAATCTAACTTATTGTCACTAAAGTAAGTTTGTTTACATACGATTGAGACTAGACCTAATCTTTCGTAAATGTGTTTTCTTGTTTTTCAGTAAGTTAATTTGACTTATTCTCGCCCAAGTAAGACTTTTACCATGAGCGAAAAGTGCCTGACGTGCCGTAGAATTGTTAGCTCCGGGGTTTGGTGTGATGGCTGCAGTAGTTTTTTCCATTGGGGTGACTGTAGCGGCTTGGGAAATGGGGAAGTGGATCAGACTCATCAGTGGTTCTGTAGGGTATTTAGTAGAGACAGGAAAAGAGGGGAAAATTGGTGCCCTTCAGGCACAGTTTGTAATGGACCCTCTCTGTTATGTTATTGTTGTTTTGTGTTATTGTAGTTGTAGATATGAAATTATTGTAGCGGTTTGCTTAGTCAGCCGTACTTCGAAATTTTTGACATTAAATGGAGCCTGAAACTTGCGTAATAAATACTTCGCGTGAAGTGCGATTTGCGGCATAAACAAAAATTAATTACGGAGATGCAGTCCACTGAATATCAACAGAAAAGTTTTAGAACAATGCGCACGACTGACTAGACACATTCAGAGGGTACGTACATTCCCGTGCGAGTGGTTGGGATCTGATGAGAAAGATCTACCTTAATTTTTTTTTCGTGAAATAATTACGTCGTAACACACTCGGAGATTGCGAACGTACAATCAGGGTAGAGGCACGTACGTTCTATCATTTACCCGAGACCTGGATAAAAGAATTGCAATTATTTAAATTTAAGAATATTTCCTTTTCTATCGGACTCCTATTTTTATACGAAAAGGAAGATTGCAGGTTCTGAATGTCTCGGAAAAAAACACATCGGAATTAATCTTAGCGGCCACCAAAGGAAAGTAGTGAGCACAGTCACGTACCTCTATTGTTGAGCAGCGCCGTCGTGCAGATCGTCGCCTCCATCTAAAATTCGCCTTCTCGAATTAACAGAATAATTTGTACTCGATTGGTATGGGATTTGGGCTTGATCTTGACAGAAATTATAAAACACATTTTTAAGCATTTAACATCTTCATTTAGCACACACATAGACAAGAAATTATACTGTACCTCTTTACGCCAGCACATCAGAACAAAAAGGTAGTTAATACTAGAAGTAATAAACGAATCTCGAAATTAGTCCTTTGTCTATCAAGGATAAAACAGTTTTTCAGAGCATTCCTCTGGTATGACAGTCGAACAAATTTTCTTCTTGTATCTTTGAGATTAAATTACATCATTTTTTAATTCCTTTTCAAGTTAGAGTAAGCTAGGGAAGATCTGAACAGGTTAAGGAGGGAAAAGGGTAAAGAGAAGTGGGAAGTGGGAACAGGTAACAGGAGGAACAGACCTAGACAGCTTTGTGGTGAAATGAGAAGAATAAGTTTGACCTGTTCCTTCAGTTAGAAACTGATGAGCCTCAGACAGAGGTAGGTGTAGAGGGGGCACAACAAACTTTCATTAGAAAATTGAATAAGAATGTGGGGAAGTCAACAGAGAAAGAAAGTTTTGTTAGGTAGTTCACATGCCAGAGGTGTAGGCCAACTTTTGCAGGACCAGTTAGGATCAGAATACCAGGTCACATTTTTTTTTAAACCTAGTGTTGGTTTGAGTCAAGTGACAGGGGATTTCAGTTCTCTCTGTAAAGATTTTACCAAGGAAGACACCATGGTTATTGTGGGTGGGCCAAGCAAAAGTATTGACAGAGATCCTGGGAACAATGTAGAGCGTGACCTGGCAAGATTGCATCAGCTACGAGACATACCAGTGTTGAATTTGTGTCTGTTCTGAGACCATGACCAACCACATCTAAACTCTTCTCTCGGAAGAGCTAATTTGGAGTTACAACGGTTACTTGCGTCGGGTGCGGCTTCACATATTCGTTTGGTTCCTGTTGATTCTCTCAGTAGGTGGGATTATACAAGACATGGCCTACATCTCAACAGGAAAGGGAAGGGTAAACTGGCTGGGCTAATAGCAGGAAATGTAAGGGGGAGGCACAGCCATGAGTGATAATATACCAGTGGTCATACGTGTTGGAGCAACATCTTTTTTAGGAAAGGTGGGACAGAACGAAGTCAAGTTCTGAGAGAAGTAAATATTGAAACAAACCTTCAGTTTGAGAAAGAAATCATAAAGGATGTTCCTGGAACATTGGATCAGGGAACACAGCTGTTGGTTACAAATTTACAGCAATCAGCAGAAATTTTATTTCCATCCAATTTCATCTCAGTAAAAGTGAAGTGCCAACTATCTATAGTGCATCAAAATATTCGAGGGCTTAGAAGTAAAATTAATGAACTACTTATGTGCATTGATGAATTAGAGTCATGGAACCCAGTTGACATTATCTGCCTCTCTGAACATCATGTGACCACTGGTATAGATATGTTAAACCTTACAGAATTTAAGTTAGCCTCTTACTTCTGTAGACAAAATATGGAGAAAGGAGGCGTTGCCACATTTGTTAAAAACAGTTTTAAATTTAAGGATATTGACATTAATAAATTTTTGCTTAGAGCAGCACTTAGAAGTGTGTGCAACAGACAGAATTTCATAATAGGTCCTTTCTAATAGTAGCCATCTACAGAGCACCTTCAGGAAATTTCAACCTGTTTATAAACGGTCTTGAAGATTTATTAGCTCATCTAAAATTAAAAAACAAAGAACTAGTGGTTGCTGGTGATTTTAATATAGATGTCCTGAAAAACACTTTCAGTGAAGAGTTACTGAAATCAGTTACATTGTCATTCAATTTAATTTCTACTGTAAATTTCCCAACTAGGGTATACAAATATTCGAAGACTGCCATTGATAATTTCTTTATGGACAATTCTAGGCAACTAAGCCACATTACAAAACCAGTAGTAAATGGGCTATCTGACCATGACATGCAACACCTAACATTAAATTTTGAAAATTGTCAGGGTAAAACATCTATAAGAACTGAGCACAGAAGGCCAATAAAGCAGTCAAAAACTGAGAAATTTAGGAGATTCCTCAAAGAAATTAATTATTTATCCAAGACACAAATGGAAAACACAAAACATTCATTAATAAATTTAGCACCTTATTTGAAAATTGTTTTCCCTTGAATGTAACTCAAATTAAGCAGAAGTCTAATAAGAAACCATGGATGACACAAGAGATAAAGATATCATGTGAGACAAAAAGGAAACTATCTGATATGTAGGGACACCTTTGATACCAGCATTACAGCTGATTACAAAAATTACTGCAAAATATTGAAGAGGGTTATCCAGAAATCTAAACCCCTGCATTATGAGAAGAAGATAAATACATCCAGCAATAAAATAAAAACAATATATGATATAATTACGTCAGAAATGAGGAGGAACAAATACCTCTAAAAATAAATGAAACCTTGGTAACAAACGCATGTTGTGTTGCAAATCATTTAAACAACTATTTTGTCTCTGTTACTGATAGCATGGGGTTGTCAGGTTCAGTAAATAATGCAATGGAGTATCTGATACCAGTGCACACAAGCAATCTCAGTAAAATGGAATTAACACTTACTTCACCCTAAGAGATAGAATCCATAGTAAAGTCCCTGAAATGAAAGCATTCTAGTGGTTATGACAACATATCAACAAATTTAATAAAAGAATTTTCAGGTGAGCTTAGTCATATCTTAAGTTATTTGTGTAATCAATCACTTATCACACGAACATTCCTGGACTGGTTTAAATATGCTGAAGCTATACCTATCCACAAGAAAGGGGACAAAGAAATGCCATCAAATTACCGACCAATCTCACTTCTGCCAGCTTTTTCAAAAATCTTTGAAAGTGTTATGTTCAAGCATCTATTTTATCACCTTAGTGAAAATAACATACTGTCAAAGTCACAGTTTGGGTTTCATAAGGGTTCTGATATTGAGAAGGCTATTTACACTTATATTGAAAATGTCCTTAATTCACTGGACAACAAATTAGAGGCAACTGGCATATTTTGTGACCTGTCAAAGGCGTTTGGCTGTGTGAATCACAGCATTCTTTTAAGTAAATTAAAATATTATGGCGTCACTGGTAGTGCTGCAAAGTGGTTTCAGTTATATCTTACAAATAGAAAACAAAGGGTGTCATTATGTAACACCTCCACAGTAGGCAATCAGACATAATCTGACTGGGAAGAAATTACATGTGGTGTTCCCCAAGGTTCCATAACAGGTCCACTACTTTTTCTTGTGTATATTAATGATCTGTCATCTGTTACATTACCAGATGCCAAGTTTGTATTATTTGCAGATGATACAAACATTGCAATAAATAGCAAATCAAATATAAATTTAGAAAGAGCAGCTAATCAAATTTTTACTGACACTGATAAGTGGTTCATAGCCAAATCACCGTCATTAAACTTTGAAAAGACCCACTATATGCAGTTCAGAACTTCCAAGAGATTTCCTTCTAGTGTGTGTATAAAATATGATGAGATGTAAATAGGAGAAGTTTACAGTGTAAAATTCTTGGGATTACAACTTGATAATAAATTCAGTTGGGAGCGACATCCTATCGAAATGCTAAAGTGCCTAAGCAAGTCTGTGTTTGCAATGTGAATTTGTCAGACAGAGGAGATATAAATATAAAAAACTGGCATATTTTGCTTATTTTCACTGCATTATGTCATTTGGTATCATATTTTGGGGTAGCTCCACAAACCGCAAAAAAATTTTTAAGAGTACAGAAGCGTATAATAAGAGTAACGTGTAGTGTAAATCCAAGATCATGTCGAAACCTATTCAAAGAATTGGGCATACTAACCAAAGCTTCTCAGTATATTTATTTCTTAATGAAGTTTGTTGTAAGTAATACATTTCTTTTTCCAACTAACTGCTTAGTACACAGTATCAATACTAGGAATAAGAACAATATACATACAGATTTAATATCACTTACTCTTGCCCAGAAAGGAGTCCAGTATTAAGCAATGCATATTTTGAATAAGTTACCAGCAACTATTAAGAGTTTACTTTCAGACAAGGCACTATTTAAACATAATTTTTTTTAAAAAAATTTAGTGGCCATCTCCTATTCCATCCATGAATTTCTCAACAAGTGCAGAAACCATTTTAATGAAAATTTTTTATACTTTAATTTTTGACAATACTTGGTTGTAATAGCCAAGTAACTAGCTTCTGTGTGAATGATGGATTTAATGAAAGCGGATGTAAGTATTAAACCTGTAAATATTAGAAGTTTAATTTTAATTCATGTACATAATTTATTGACTGAGGATCATTAAAATTAATGAAACTCAAGTCTTTCTAATTACATTTTTGTAATTTTATCTGACATGTTCCACACCCAGGAGGATCCCCTCTTTTGTGGGTCTATGGAATGAATAACTAATCTAATCTCATCATCGTTGGAAAAAAATGTGCCGCACTGTAGCCTGACTGTGTAGAGGACTATAGTAGCACCAAGTTTTATGGTTTGACTTTTTTCAAGGTGATAATCAGAACTTTATGAATACCACCTGTACAGATATGTTGCCCCAGCAGCAAGTACATTGATGCAAACAAGGTACACTTTAATAGTGTTATAATATTAGTATGAAACTTAAACATACAGACATGTAAGACCCAACTAACACCGTAATATATTTTTACTTTGCACAAAAGAAATTTCTTGGCATAGGTAGTTCAACGTTTGTATCATGTAACGCCGGAAGAAGTATTTTTCGTAACTTTCAGGAGAAGAAACATTTCTTTCTGGGGAAAATATGCTGCTTTTATTTTCTGTTAATTGATGAAAGTTTTAAGTTATCTGCTTTTTATAATGGATCGTTAGTAATCAATTTTATTTGTTCCGTGATACAGAAATCTGCTAAGAAGCATAAATAGTAGTGCCCCTCTGGGCCCTATTTCGTGCTGCCTGGCACAGAGAAGGAAGCCCTGTGTTCCTGCCAGCGCAATGACTGGTGACCAGGAGAAATCGCATGGCGGGAGTACAGCGGTTATCCGCCAGGTGGCGTTGGTGCTTGTAGCGCTGGCAGCTGTCCAGCCCTGGGCACCGGCTAACACCTTCGTCGTGCATCACCCACAGGACGACGGCGTGGACTGGATATCGAAGCTGGTGACACCCTACAGAAATACCACAGCACTTGATCAGGTACAACACTTTTGCAGAAATGCATTAGTCACTATTTTTACTTATAGTCATCTTTCAAAATTTATGGTAGTGCTACAGGAAGACAGAAGAGAGATGAGTGAAAAGTACCTTGTTTGGAAGAATACTTTCTGATGAAAATCAGTGAAGTGGTGCAATAGTTGAGACATTAAACTCCCACTGCCGATGAGTAGAGTTCAAATGCTCCTCCAGACTTGAGGCTTTCGTGGCTTCCCAAAATAGCTTAAGTTGTATGCTGACATGGCTCCATTAAATACAACACTCCCGAGTTCCTTCCACATCCTTGCCTAATCTGAGTTTCTTTCCTGGCTCTAATGACTGACAGCAAGTTATATACCCAAATTTCATACCTTTCTGACTGACATATGAACGCATCGAGCAGTGGAGGCAATCCGTCTGTTACTAGATATTCCTCTCAGGCAGCAACTAGACCATAATGTTGTGTCTTGTGCCAAATACACAGCTGACGCCAATTGTGTAACAGGGTTGTCATACAGTCACCGCCTAGAAACGTTTTTTCCCACTACCTACTGTCAAATTTTAATCAGAAAACATTTTAATTGCAGTGTAGAAAAGAAAAATCGTTGATGTAGTAAATTCAAAGATATCCAAAGACGTTTACACAAAACGAAAATTCAACTAACTTCTGTACCGTTATCTAAAAGTTATGGTCATAAATGTCATATTTAAATTAGGTTTTCTGCTTACACTTCACTCGGCAGACTGCGAAAGAACTGTATATTCTGTGCCTGTCAGGAAACAGTTCATGAAATGTGAAGTAACTGGCATATTGGCAATACAAGCACAAATGCAGTTATGTACGGCAACATGAAATTCTAATAGGTGCTATATTTTCTCTGTACTTTCACATCAACGCAAAAGTAATTGTGTTACCTGTATCCATCCTAACATTATGATCAGTTTTCATTTAATTTAGTGATGGAGGATTACGTGACTGCACGGTACCAGTTCTATGGCATCTGCAGTACTCCAGAGCAATAAATTTTCTCTATTAAATATGTGACTAACATTCTGTTTAGTGAGCGTATTTTGCCATGCTTTTCACTTCCACAACTGTCATATTGACCTCTTCAACAAGGCTGAGTTCCTCCTCATTCCTGCTAACTGAAGCTCCATCTCATACGTCACTGTAGATAAGACACTGAACGAAACCATCTGTGGTTGTTATGGAAGGGTTGTTCAACCGATACCAGTCTACTCCAGACGCAAGTCATGGCAGAGAAGCGCTGTGTATATATTAGTCCATTGTATGGAATCAACACAGTAAGATGTGTCGACATGAAGATATTACGTAATGGCAGAAAGGTACTATTGTGAATTGGGCGTGTCCATAACCACAACGTGAACGAAGTTGCACACTTTGTTGACGTATCAACACGGACTGCTCAATGTGAATACATTTTTAACTGGCGTTGCAGGAGGGCTGGGTGTGGTGGCGGTACTCTGTCAAAGATAGACGCAGATGGAGCAGGAGAATGTAGTTCGTAGATACAGTAACTTCTTTACTGCTGTTTGTTTTCAATCACTGGATTCTGATAACCCTAGTGGTGAGCGGGCACCTCTACCGCTGCTGCTGCATAAGGGAAGGCTCGCATTTCCTAGCCTGTGTAGTGTCGGCCAGATGCAGCTGCTCTGCACTGAACACGTCAGACTTAACCACGCCCAGTGGTGCAGGACATGGAAGTCACTTGTTGATACCTCAGGAGGGGCGGGGATGGTTGGGACCACACTTCGTACTCCCAAAACAGTGGCAAAGTGCTGAGGTGCCCGAGCGCTCAGATGCTCAGCAGATGGGCAGGGATTCGTGGCCTGAGGGTGGCAGATACGGCAGTGTCATCACCACAGTGCTCTCCGTCAGACTGGGCGTCACATGACTGCCCCACCTGTTCGATCACGACAAGCTGGTTAGGTCGAAATTAAATGCTGCTGCTGCTACTGACTGCGCGATGATGCCTGTGTTTGTTTGTCATGCCGAACGATCCGGAACAGAGTCAATGACCACTTGTCATAATTAGCAGTGGCCTGGGCTGTAGAGACTTCCTGAAGACTGGACTGGGCCGGAACAAAGAGGACTGTTGACACAAATGCGGTTACTTCTGGTGATCATGCAGTTCAGTGATCAGTGCTGGCTGTCTGTTGCTGTGGCCTGATTAATTATCTGGCCTCTGTCCGTTGCTTCAAGTTCTACCACAGTTTTATTCTCTTAGAACTCCTCCCTCCTAAGAAAAGAAATCCGCCCTCGGATTTTCGTTGAAAATTTTGCTGTAATACAGGCACTAATTTCTCCACAAGTATTTACATATCACTTTTTTAACTTCACTCATGGTTACTTTTCTGACCACACTAGAACTTGGCTCTACAGAGTTTTTTATTCACTGTTGATTCTGTCCTTTGTCAGATTGTTTCTTGTCAGTACATAGCTTTTTGTACCACTATGTGGGTGGTAGCAGGTATCAGCGTTGCTTCCTAATGCTACAATTTGATTTGCTTCCATCTACTCCTCCCTGCATACAATCCACAAGTTTACTACTACCAGTCATTAACGGCTAACAAGGAGAGCACATACATTGTGATCTAAATCCTTTCTTAACTTATGAGAAACAAAATTGAACAATACAAACGGAATGGTTCGTGCATTACTGTATCGTTTGACGTTACTGGCCTCCATGATTCTGCAGTACACGCACTGTCCTTTTGCTCCATATTCTTAAATACGAGGGTTGTCCAGAAAGTAATTCCCAGTCCGTCGCTAAATGGAAACCACAGTGAAAATCAGAAACATTTAATTTGCAAGTGTTAGCTACACTTTCCAGATACTTCTCTACATAGTCGCCACTCTGACTTAGACATTTGTCGGAGCGTTATACCACTTTTCCAACACCATTGTCATATAAGGCAGCCACCCATGCTTTCCAATAATTCTCTACGCTGGTCTATAGCGCGTAGTCTGTGCCCAAGTGTTGTCTTCATATCCAGCGTTTGTTGTGGGTGATCAAACACTTTCCATCGGAAAGGTTCCAGGGGCGTCTTCACTACCCCTGCAGAGTGCGGCTGAGAATTGCCATGAAGAAGGAAGCGCGTGGCAGTTGTGTTAGGTGGGCTGCATTCATTAAGGCGAAGCCTCTCAGTGGGCCCTCCTACTTGACGGGAGACACCGTTGTTCCAGGCACCTTTACTCGCTCACAACTGAAAAGAGCGTCTTGATGCAAAGCTTCATTGGGTTTTCACTGTGGTGTCCAATTCGTGACCAATTGGAACTTACTTTCTGGACAACACTCATATTAGCAATTCGGGAAAGTTTATTTATAAGGGGTGATCAGAAACTTTCCGTTCAAAGGCTGTACAGTCCAGAGTCGGTATGCCAATTATGCAAAATCGCTGTGAGTACTGAGGCCATCATTCCACTGACACACCTTGCTGGAGATACGCGTTTGGTGAAACACATGTTCTGCTGCCTGGAGAAGTCCGTAACTGCCTGTCGCACACCCTTGGCCTACTGGATTCGTTGACCCGTAAAGGCCTTTTTTAGGGAACTGAAGGCATGGTAATCGCATGTGGAGAGATCAAAAATATAGGGCTAGTGCTCGAGTGTCTCCAACTTGAGCTGACGAAACTTTTGCCTTACAACATTTGCAATATGGGGACGTTCTTTAACATGAAGCAGTAGCACACCTTGTCGTGCTGTATTCTGCTATGGTGTTTTTCAGACATGCTACCCCTTACATGTCCTTCACTATCCGATGGATGTCTGCCGGTGTTTGTTCTACGGCAGTCAAGAAACGAATAACAGCAATGTGGTCCAGTTTGTGCGCATCTGGTAATAACGTCGCCATAATTCACGTTTCCGCATTTACCGTAGGCACGTTGGAAAGACACTGTTACCACACTGATCCCTTGCCCGTTGGTGCTTATATATCTGCTTCGGAGTCGCTCTACGTTACACATTCGTTGCAGAACACCCTCAAATGGAAATTTTTCGATCGCTGCATATACAATAGCAGGAGATTCATGGTAACTTAGCTTTGGTTGTGTTCTCGAGACATTGTGAGTCGTGACTGTATCTAATCCTATAAACGTCCTTAGCTCAGGGACTGGGTGTAGTCTTCGTCATCATTTCATCCCCATCCGGCGCGCAGGTCGCTCAATGTGGCGTCAAATGTAATAAGACCTGCACCAAGGCGGCTGGACCTGCCTCGTAAGGGGCCTCCCAGCCAATGACGCCACACACTCATTTCCATTTTTACCGTAAAACATTTACACTATAGAATTCTTCTTCACAATACAAACCTTATGCCTGTTCTGGCTTATCGTTAAGAAATAACTGAAGTTTTTAGGAAACGCAGGGTTTTCCATGCCTTAATCACGCACACATTCGGCGCTTACCGGCGTGATGCCCCTTCCCTCGCTATCCCCAACAAACTACAGGATGTGTTTCTGTGCACGGAGCGGAACGCCCAGGTAAAGTGCATTGCATGCAAGTTGCGAAACGTAGGGTTCAGCCCTTGCTCCGTCACCGATCACTATAATGGTATCTAACACCAAGATTGTGGCAAAAGTAGTGTAAGGTGTCAGGCAAATCCAACACCTTCCATGAAAACCCTGACATGATAAGCAAATCCAGTAGTATGTCACATAGCTCCGAATAAATCGTGACATTAAATTAACCAAAGTAATACGAGTAACGAGCGAGCAAATGGAATACCACAGACTAACACAAGAATGCCTAAATGCATGCCATACCTTCCCACCGTGAGACAGATGCAGTTCCGAGGGGAGAAATGAGAACAGAAGCCGAGAGCAGAACCGTGTTAAGCTGAAGGCCCTACGATAAGGGACGGACACCCACGTCGCCAGCTAACCACTAGGACCACCCCCCATCACATGTTAAAAGCTAGAGCCCTCCAGAAGAACAGTATAGATCTTACGATAACATAAATAGGGCCACACCACCCGCAAGTTTTAGCGTGAGACTTTTTCGCGTCTCTGTTACGTCAGGACCACCCCCCAGCCCATGTTAAAAGATAGAGCCCTTCAGAAGAACAGTATAGATCTTACGATAACGCTAAAAGGACCACACCAGCTGCAAGTTTTAGCGTGAGACTTTTTCGCGTCTCTGTTACGTTGCAAACTTTAAAAACATTGCCCCACCACGAAAAGTATAACGTTTCTCATTGGATAGACAGAATTTTTGTAGGCGGAGCTTAAGGTTAACATTGAGACCCTGATTGGTCAGAAAAAACACAGCCAGATAGTTTTTTTAAGCCAACTTCGGTAAATTGTAGTAAGGAGAAGTTCAGGAGAGTTGCTTCCGAGACGGCGAGGAGAGCAGAGCTGTGCTGCCCGCCGCCCCCTGACGAACACCAACAAGGTAATGAACGCACGCGATGCCGCATTTTGAGCATAAGGCCTCACTCAGAACTGCAGAAGTCTCATCTGTTACACCCCCTTTTTGCGTAATACTAGTGTCGATCGTCAACTAAAGCTCATGGTGTTCACATTTGCCACTTGAAGTAAAACTCTGAAACGCGATGATTTTTCTGTTATATAGTTATTGAGAAGCCACATCAGCCACTGTAATTTACGACAAGTTAGATAAGTAATTAAAGATAATTGAGGGTCACTGTAGACCATTTTGATAGTTTTCTCTCTTGTGAAACTTAATTTAAACCTAGATTAGAGATGTGATACGGCATAGGTCATCCTTCGATCCATTGTAGAACTTAGAAACCCATTCAGGGAATATTCGTTCACATTTTTGTTGAACACAGTTGGTTTTTGTCATCCTGTATTAAAACATTTCCTTTTATTAATAGTGCAATTTATAAACAATGTTTTGTGAGTAGAATAAAATTTCCAATGGTAAACTTAACTGCTTTTTCGACGTTATTTTACCAGCTAACTAAAAATAGGAAAGCCTTGAACCATGTCCACTAAATTTACTTAGTATTAAGATTCTTTTACAGGGAGTGCAGTGGAGCTGACGCTGAAATTATTAAGTATTTGGTTATATCATCGCTAGTCTCACTGAACTCTTCTGAACTCTACATGTCATGTGTGGTCTGGCGTCTCCTTACCAGCAACAGATCCCAGGTTCAAACTAGTCAATTCCCTAAAAAACACGCTCAGAGCGTCGTTGCGCGAAAGTGGTAGGGAGACACGATATATAACAAACAGACACCACGCAGAATGTTAGAGTAGGGAAAGATCAAACCCAAAGATGTAGAGGAGCGCACGACTGACGATGTAAATCCAGACTGCTACTTACATATCTTGCTGTCCTAGATAATTCTTCAACACTCTGTCCAGCCACTCTCCTTCCCCCTTTGAAGTTGTGGTTAATACGGAACCTGATTGTTGACTTGATCTTCAGCAGTTTTTTGACATCAGTCATAATATGGGAAGACAGTTCTTAGATACAAGAAATTCTTTACTGCAATTTCCTTACAATTATTGGTCTCTGATGATGCTAATGTGGTTGGGCACCAAACTGAATATGTCAGCCAGTGTGCAGACATCCAACACGGTGCGAAGGAAAAGCACTGAGTCAGTAGCTTACTGTAGCTGCTGAGTAAGGGAAGGCTTGCATTTCCTGATCTGTGTCGTAGCGGCACAGCATAGCTAATCCACAGTGAACACTTCAGACAGCATGATGCCCACCGGCGCAGGACATGGAAGTCCATCATTGATATCACGGCTGGCACAGGGATGGCTGGGCACTCGCTTCGCATCCCCGAGACCCTAAGTGTCCAGATGCTCAGGCAATGGGCAGGAATTCAGGGCTCAGTTGTGGTAGAAATGGCTGCATTATTGACACAGCGCCCTCTGTCGCACACTGGGCCTCACACAACTAACTCAGCTCTTCAGTGAAGACAAGGTGGTTCAGTCAGGTTTAGATGCTGCTGCTTGCTGACTACACGGTAGTAGCTGTGTTTATATATCATGCCGAACGATCTGTACCAGAGTCGATGACTAAGTGTTATAATTTGCAGTTGTTCAAGCTGTAGAGGCTTCCTGGAGACTGGCTTGGTGTCGGCACATGGAGGTCTGTTCACACAGGGTGGTTGCTTCTGCTGATCACGTAACATGCACAAGAATTGCGATCGTAAAAAGATACTGATAGAGAATCATTATCAAACCCAACAAAAATTGCTACTGTCAGTGAATGTACGTCCATCTCAAACAGTTTCTGAAAGAACACTGCAAAGGGAACTGCATGCTACGATCACTTGGGGTCGGAGGTCTCGCAACAGGCCATTGCTCACAGTGGCACAAAAAGCTGTACATTGTGATCTATCAGCCATAAATGACTCACAGCCTATGTCCCAAACACAGTAGCCCTCTGACACTAGAGCCAGCAAATACCTGAGTAGTTTCAAGCTGAGGAAAACCACGGGGCGTTCCCCAGATCTGTACTGTACGCCCGAACAAGAGAAGTAACATAACGGTTATCGACACGAATCCTTACCATCAGGATAGAGAGCAGATAGACGAACCCATAGTGTCAGGCTAGAGTGTAATCAGACTTTGCAGATGCAGTGGAGATTTTCCAGGTTAGAAATGACAAATGGATACATCCACATGGTGTGGGAGGTCAAAATTTAATGGACGAGACGGACTTGCTAAGCGAAGATATGTGTTCTAGGAATAAGATCATTGCTGATTGCGTGTTCTCTTTCTATTGTGGGAATTGTGGGTGGTCGGCAACAGTTAAGAGAATTGTTGAAAAATAATTTTAATGGCCAGAAGAAGAAAATGAGTTGCCTATTCAGGTGCACGTCCATCCTGAGAGAGGAGACTCTGCGCAGCACTAGGTTGGAGATTTACACTAAAATGACAAAAATCATGGGGTAGTTACATGCACATATACAGGCGGCTGTAGTTTCGCGCACACAAGGTATAAAAGTTTCTGAAAGAACACCGTGAATGGAACTGCATGCTACTGTCATTTGGAGTCGGGTATCTCGCCGGCCGGGGTGGCCGAGTGGTTCTAGGCGCTACAGTCTGGAACCGCGCGACCGCTACGGTCGCAGGTTCGAATCCTGCCTCGGGCATGGATGTGTGTGATGTCCTTAGGTTAGTTAGGTTTAAGTAGTTCTAAGTCTATGGGATTGATGACCTCAGAAGTTAAGTCCCATAGTGCTCAGAGCCATTTGAACCATTTTCGGGTATCTCGCAACAGGCCATTTCCCACCGTAGCACAAAAAGCTGTACATTGTGATCTATCGGAGCTTTCATCTATACTCAGGTTATTCACGTGAAAAGGCTTCCGATACGATTATGACAGCACGACGGAAATTAACAGACTCTGCAATGGTAGTTGGAGCTAGACCCATGGGACGTTCCATTTCTGAAATTCAGTAGTTCGAGATCCGCAGTATCAAAAGCTTGTCCAGAATACCAAATTCCAGGCGTTACTTCTCACCACGGACAACAACCGAGGGCAGTGTCGTTTGCGTAGGGTAGTCAGTGCCAACAGACAAACAATACTGCGTGAAATAACTACAGAAATCAATGTCGAACACACGACGGACGTAACCGTTAGGATAGTGTGGCGAAAGTTGACGCTAAATGGCAATGGCAGTAGACGACTGCCGCGAGTGGCTTAGCTAAAAGCACGACATCGCCTGCAGCGCATCTCCTGAGCTCGTGCCCATATTGGTCGGCACATAAACGACTGGAAAGCGTTGGCCTGGCCAGGTGCGTCCCGATTTCAGTTGGTCAGAACTGATGGTAGGGTTAGATTGTGGCGCAGACCCCGCGAAACTACGGACCCAAGTTGTCAACAAGGGACCGTGCAAGCCATTGGCGGCTCCATAATGGTGTTGGCTGTGTATACGTGGAACTGAGTAGGTCCTCTGGTCCAACTGAACCGAAGATTGAGAGGAAACTGTTATATTCAGGTACATGGAGACCTTCTGCATCCATTCATGGACATCATGATCTCAAACAATGTTGGAATTTTTATGGATGACTATGCGCGATGCAATTGGGCCACAGTTGTTCTCGAGTGGTTTGAAGAACATTCTGAGCAATTCGAGCGAATGATTTGGCCAGCCAGATCACCCGACGTAAATGCCATTGAACATTAATCGGACATAATCGAGAGGTCAGTTCGTGCACACAATCCTGCACCGGCAGCACTTTCGCGATTATGGACAGCTGTAAAGACAGCACGACTCAGCACTTCTGCAGAGAACTTGCAACGACTTGTTGAGCCCATGTCACGTCGATCTGCTGCACTACACCAGGCAAAAGGAGGTCCGACACGATATTAGGAGGCATCCCATGACTTGTCAACGCAGTGTATAGTGAGTAGACTGAAGTACTGCGAAGGTTACACTTTCTGGTGAGACTATACAGTAGGGACCTTACATGGAGATGCCAGAGCAGGAACATCGACGATTACCTTGATGAGAGTCGTTTTCCGAGCGTCACTGCCACTAACGCCAGAACGCCGGACATCCAACTCTACCCATTGCCTAACGATCTCGCACCGTCTTCCACATCCAGCCAGCCTCGAGATCTGCCAGCCGACTGCGCTGTGCATTCAACCGTGCTTCCAGCAGCCCGCCCATCGCTCGTTAAATGATTTCCACAACAGCAGTACTATCAAAGTCTGACTGCTAATTCCGTTTGTCTCTTAGTCACCACGATTTAAAACCCTGGCAACGACCCTGAAAATCTTTTTATTGTTAATTGGCATATTATTGTTGTACAGGGTGTCCATAAATGTTCACCGTGATTTCAGGATTAAATTTTAATTATATTTAAAATTGTTTTTTATTACGCGTGTATTAACTTTATTATATGTTCAAAACTTAATGACTAGAGGCATATGTCGTGTAACGTATCTTTCATTTGCTATCTCCAATAAAGAGTTACATCGTTATGCTATCAGTGTAAACATTTATGCACACCCTATATTCCATTGACAGTATGGAAAGAGATGAAGTATTTATATATGAATCTGTTAACCACGGCCGGCCGGAGTGGCCGTGCGGTTCTAGGCGCTGCAGTCTGGAGCCGAGCGACCGCTACGGGCGCAGGTTCGAATCCTGCCTCGGGCATGGATGTGTGTGATGTCCTTAGGTTAGTTAGGTTTAATTAGTTCTAAGTTCTAGGCGACTGATGACCTCAGAAGTTAAGTCGCATAGTGGTCAGAGCCATCTGTTAACCACGTAGCCACTTCAGAAAGTAAATACATATGTCGTTCCACGGTAAGACCATTGGGCATCATGAGTGGGACATTGTCAGAAAAGAGCACATGTTCTGGGTCTCCGGAAAATACAGTTTTGCTTTGGTACAGGTAACAGGTGTATCACAGTGTGGAAGTGAAATGATGTGGGAATTCCAAAGTTGAAGTACGTGGCACAATACGATTCTTGTGAGCAAAGCCGCGCAGGATTAGCCGAGCGGTCTGAGGCGCTGCAGTCATGGACTGTGCGGCTGGTCCCGGCGGAGGTTCGAGTCCTCCCTCGGGCATGGATGTGTGTGTTTGTCCTTAGGATAATAGTAGTGTGTAAGCTTAGGGACTGATGACCTTAGCAGTTAAGTCCCATAAGATTTCACACACATTTGAACATTTTGTGAGCAAAACATGTAAATTCCACAAAGACTCATCATGAAATTCTGGTGGTATACGGACCAAATGCAATGTTGCGTCCTGCGGTAGTGAAATGGTGCCAACAACGAGGTTGCACAGACGTGGGTGATGCTGATGAAAAATCCACATCTTGCACCATGTAATTTACGTTAAACTGTATTTCGCAAAATTAACTAAAATTTCTCCAATACTAATGAAGTTAATAATTGAGAGGACAGTTTTTAGAGCATAATTTTTAAAATTATTTTGCACACTAATAATAAGATAAATTCTTCCGTAAGAAAATCGCAGAAACGTTGAATTCTGGTTACTATTTTATCATGGATTTGAAGATTGGATAACTGATTAACTGAATATGACAATATTAATTTTTAGAATGTGCAGTTCTGTTCATCGAATTTCTTTACACATTCGTGGAAAGTAAGCAATCCACTCATGGGCCGGAATAGCTCTCTCAGTGGAAACTGGGTGAGAGCTGTCGTCGTGTCGTACTAAATATGAAAATACCGACGAAGGACATAAACCCCCAAACAATTCTGTTATGAGATTGCAAAAATGGTTCAAATGGCTCTGAGCACTATGGGACTTAACATCTGAGGTCATCAGTCCCCTATAACTTAGAACTACTTAAACCTAACTAACCTAAGGACATCACACACATCCATGCCCGAGGCAGGATTTGAACCTGCGACCGTAGCGGTCGCGTGGTTCCAGACTGAAGCGCCCAGAACCGCTCGGCCACACCGGCCGGCATGAGATTGTAGGTTATGTCTACGAGTATCCAACCTACGCTGGTCCTTACGATCCAAGAGCAGCCCACTTTATATATATGGGAATTTATTATCCTAAATACGTACAGTGGAAAACATAACATGAAATTAATAGAATATACTTTCCACATTAACAGCACATACGGACTTAAATTGCATAATCAAATACAGTTGCGTAGTTTCGTTGTATAACAAAAAAATGGGTCAAATGGCTCTGAGCACTATGGGACTTAACATCTTAGGTCATCAGTCCCCTAGAACTTAGAACTACTTAAATCTAACTAACCTAAGGACATCACACAACACCCAGCCATCACGAGGCAGAGAAAATCCCTGACCCCGCCGGGAATCGAACCCGGGAACCCGGGCGTGGGAAGCGAGAACGCTACCGCACGACCACGAGATGCGGGCGTTGTATAACAATTACCATCTTAGACATAGAATTACAAACTGATTATCCTTAGGCTCGTGTAGAACAAGAACTGTCTAAATCATTTCTTCTTCGTATGGTTCTCATTACACCGAGTACAAGTTTCGTTCATTCCTAAGAGCGCCTCGTACTCCTAACCGTAGTCTGTGGCGCTTAAATACACTGAAGCTCCAGAGAAACTGGTGTAGGCATGGGTATTCAGAGGTATGTAAACAGACACAATACGATGCTGCGGGCGGCAACGCCTATATAAGACAACAAGTCTCGGACGTAGTTGTTACATCGGTTACTGCTACTACATTGCAGGTTAACAAGATTTAAGTAAGTTTGAACGTGGTGTCACAGTCGGCGCACGAGCGATGGGACACAGCGCCTCCGAGGTACCGATGACGCGGGGATTTTTCCGTACGACCATTTCACGAGTGCACCGTGAATATCAGGAACCTGGTAAAACATCAAATCTCCGACATCGCTGTGGCAGGAAAAATGTCCTGCAAGAGCGGGACCAACGACGATTGAAGAGAATCGTTCAACGTGACAGAAGTGCAACCCTCCCGCAGATTGCTACAGATTTCAATGCTGGGCCATCAACAAGTGTCAGGGTGCGAACCATTCAACGAAACATCATCGGTATGGGCTATTGGAGCCGAAGCTCCACCCGTGTGCTCTTGATGACTGCGCAACACAATGCTTGACGCCTCTCCGGGACAGTCAAACCGACATTGGACTGTTGTTGACTGGAAACGTGTTGCCTGGTCGGACGAGTCTCGTTTCAGATTGTATCGTGCTGATGGATGTGTACGGGTATGTATTACAACCTTGCGCATTCATGGACCCTGCAAGCCAGAAGATTACAACCTTGTGCATTCATGGAACCTGCAAGTCAGAAGCGGTCTGTTCAAGCTAGTGGAGCTCTGTAATGGTGTGGGTCGTGTGCAGTTGGAGTGACACGGGACCCCTGATACGTCGAGATACGACTCTGACAGGTGACACGTGCATAAGCATCCTGTTTGATCAACTGCATCGAATTAAGTCCATTGAGAATTCCGACGGACTTGGGCAATTCCAGCAGGACAATGTGACACCCCGCGTCCAGAAACGCTACAGAGTGGCTCCAGGAACGCTATTCTGGGTTTGAACACTCCCGATGCCCTCCAAACTTCCAGACAAATGTTACTGAACAAATGTTACTGAACTTGGCCTCACGTAAAAATGTGTAACTTACTTTTTGAAACTCCCTCGTATTTATATGTGTGGTCCAAAACACTTTCTTGCAGCTGGCACCCCTTGTCCCTTCATTTATTATCAAAACAATTATAATTCAACCACTAAAACGCCTTCCGTGGGTAAAACGACATAAAAACTGGACAATAGCGGAGAGGAGGCGTGTAATATGGTGCATCATGGCGCGATTTTGTCTCATTTTTCAGACATGCGAGGTGTAGAGTGAACCGATGGCCTAGTGAGGCGTTCAATCCTCGATACGTGGAGGATGTAGTTTTGTAGCTTAGACGGGAGGGGATCCCGTGACATTTTGGGGGTATTTTTCGTGCAATAAGTAAATGTCGCGGTATTAGGACCTCCCGTCGGTTAGACCGTTGGCCGTGTGCAAGTCTTTCGCTTTGACATCGGTTCGGCGACTTGCACGTCGATGGGGATGAAATGATGATGATCAGGACAACACAACACCCAGTCTCTGAGCGGAGAATATCTCAGACCCAGCCGGGAATCGAACCCCGGCCCTTAGAATTGACCTTCTGTAGCACTGACCACTCAGCTACCGGCGAACTCGAACCAGGACATTTATTTCAACTTTGTCGATGATCAAGTATTGCCCTTCTTCTAATAATTTCCGGGTATGCAGCCGGATCCCGTCGACATTCTGCCACGATATTTCGGCCCAGAGACGTCCGGCCAGAGAAGTCACATCAAGTATTGCCCTTTCTTCTCTGAGGACTACTCGAAAAGTAAGGTCCGATAGGTCGCGAAATGGAAACGACAGTGAAAATGCGATGAAATTTTGCAAAGATGTGTTTGGCACTGTCTCTAGCATGCCTGTATATCGCGTCACGTCGCTATTTTCAGTTCTAAGCACACAGTGAGCACGTAAACCTGTCTAGAACAATAGTGTCTCCTTCCAAGTATGGGGACCCGCTGCAATGTTTCGCCTAATTTCGTGCAACCGCACATAAAGTACCTGTCATATATTTCTTCATGACAACTCTCTGCCGCGCACATTGCAGTGGCAATGAGGATGTCCCTGCAGCGTTTTCGATTGGAAGTGTCTGATCACCCTCCGTACAGCCCGTACTTGGCTCCCCCTGATGTTCATCTCTACTCACGTGAACCACTACCTATGGCACAGACAACGAACTGCAGACCAGCGTAGAGAAGTGGCGGAAAGCACAGGCGGCTGCCTTATGTGACGAGAGTATTGGAAATTTGGTACGACTTTACAACAAATGTCTTTAAGCCGGAGAGGCAGCAAACTGTTGCAAGTAAAAAATTTTTGATTTTCAATTCGCGACCGGTCGGCTTTTATTCATCGAATAGCCCTCGTACATGTTCATGAAGTTTCTATAGACTCTCTCGTCTTCCACGATGGCAACAGTCATATTCACAGGGCAGCACCTAGACATTTTCTCTCTGACCATCCATCGACTGGCCAACTAAATCGCCTGCTCGTGACTAGACAGAAAATTTCTGATACGATTTGAAACTGCGGGAGATGTAGAAATCATCTTTACGACAATTTGGTGGCTCTACGCAAGGTATTCGTCAATGAGTGGCTTTAGCTGGCCGCGCGGGATTAGCCGAGCGGTCATGGCGCTGTAGTCAAGGACCGTGCGGCTGATCCCAGCGGAGGTTCGAGTCCTCCCTCGGGCATGGGTGTGTGTGTTTGTCCTTAGGATAATTTAGGTTAAGTAGTGTGTAAGCTTAGGGACTGATAACCTCAGCAGTTAAGTCCCATAAGATTTCACACAGATTTGAACATTTTTTTGGCTTTAACTGGATAAGGTTGGTTGGTTTTGGGGAAGGAGACCAAACAGCGAGGTCATCGGTCTCATCGGATTAGGGAAGGACGGGGAAGGAAGTCGGCCGTGCCCTTTGAAAGGAACCATCCCGGCATTTGCCTGGAGCGATTTAGGGAAATCACGGAAAACCTAAATCAGGATGGCCGGACGCGGGATTGAACCGTCGTCCTCCCGAATGCGAGTCCAGTGTCTAACCACTGCGCCACCTCGCTCGGTTAACTGGATAAGGCTTACCCGAATAATTTGTAGAATTTTTTCCTCGCCGAACTGGGACCGTTTCTCCTGAGAGTGACAAATGCTTTTGTCCGATGTACGTAGTACTCCCAATACTTTTGTGTTTACAGCTATGTGGGAGCTGGTACATAGCTATACGTGCAAACTAGGTTGACACTCGGCGCGGTGACTGCTGGGAGCGACTATAAATTGGAGATGCCTTTACCGTCGCTTTTGTGAGCCACCGCATCGAATGTCAGCATAATTTGCATGTACAGTACTGTTCCTGATGTTCTACTACTCGCATCTATCGTGTGAGTTTCATGTGTTGCTGGTGTTTTTCTCTGCTAACAGCTATCTGGCCGGTGGTATGTGGTGGAGGTGGTGTTCCCGATGCCGATGTGGGGCGCGGACACGTGCGTGTGGCTGGACTTCTGGCAGCACGAAAACGGCTCCACGCTGTTCCACGTCGAGTACTACAGGAGCAGCGCCAACAAGTCTGTGCGCTCCGCCGACGGAGTTCTCGACAGGGGCGTCTGGCACCAGCACGGTCAGTAGCGCCACCTGCCAGCCACGCTCTTAGCTCCAGAGAGTACCGCACCGCAATCGATAAGCCGCGCTCGAAACTCTGCAGCAGCTGCATGGGTTGGCAGTACGAAATAAATCGAGGTACGCCAGGGGCCACAGCTGCCAGCCCATGGGTATCACGAGTGTGGATAGTGATTGGTCGATGCCTCGACGAATACCGGAGCACTGAGCTACGGCGGATAGTTCTCAGAGTCGTGTACGGTCTCCAGTAACTGCCGAGCCTACAAGCTGCACAGTTCATTCCTCGACTCCAAGACTAGGGCTCCGTATGCATCGTAGGCCCGGATGCAGTCGTCCACCCTGTTCCAGAGGAAGCTTCTCCGCCCACAAGCTCTGGGATTCACAGAGGGTGGGTTTGCTGGTAGTTGGGAGCTCCAACGTTAGGCGCATAATGGGGCCCCTTAGGAACATGGCTGCTAAGGAGGGGAAGGGAGCCAGTGTGCACTCCGTGTACATACCGGGGGGAAAGGATGTGGAAAGGGTGTTTCCGGATGCCATGAAGAGTACAGGGTGCAGCCAACTGCAGGTGGTAGCACATGTCGGTACCAATGACGTGTGTCGCTTTGGATCGGAGGAGATTCTCTCTGGTTTCGAGCGGCTAGCGGAAATGGTAAAGATTGGCAGTCCTGCTTGACAGATTAAGGCGGTGCTCACCATCTGCAGCATTGTTGATAGAACCGACTGTGGTCCTTTTGTGCAAAGCCAAATGGAGGATCTGAATCGGAGGCTCAGGCGGTTCTGTGACCGTGTAGGCTACAGATTCCTTGACTTGCGCCATCGGGTGGTGGGTTTCCGGCTTCTGCTTAATAGGTCAGGAGTCCCTGTTACACACAGGAAGCGGCCACTCGAGTAGCGGGGGCTATGTGGAAGGGTGTGGGTGATTTTTAGGTTAGAGGGTCTCAGGGAACCACAGAAAGGGCGTTCTTCTAAAAGGGGACAGGTAAAACACAGTAAGTTAGTTGTAGAAACGATCGGTATTATAGTTGTAAATTGTCGTAGCTGTGTTGGGAAAGAAACAGAGCTACAAGCCCTAATAGAAACCACTGAAGTTCTAATAGTTATAGGTACAGAAAGCTGGCTAAAGCCGAAATAAGTCCCGCCGAAATTTTTCAAACGATCTAACAGTGTTCAGAAAGGATAGATTAAATACAGGTGGTGGTGGTGGAGTATTTATTGCTGTCAGAAGGAGTTTGCTTTGTAGTGAAATTGAAGTAGATTGTTCCTGTGAAATAGTATGGGTAGAGGTTATACTTGACAAACGGACTAAACTATTAATTGGGCCGACGAGTTCACATTGTACCATCCGACCACTTGTTCTTTCTCTACCGGCGACACCGTTTGCAAATCAGTATGGAGGGACACAAGGTCTTTTATTTTCCTACTAGAGCTGTTTATTATCCATAAATTTACTGTATAAATAAAGGGATCCCTTATACAGGGTGTAAAAGACAACTGTTGACAATGTATCACAGAGATGAAGGGGCAGTCGTGACGAAAAACTTGTTAAAGACGCTTGTGTTCTATCGACCTAGGAAAAGACCTCGAACTGGCTAACAAACGCCATCTAACCAACAAGCGTATGCACGCGAAGTGAGATTTTTAATTTCCTCTCGCCCACTTACGCCATCAGGTTAGTAGTGCAGTCATAAATTATGAAACTGACATGTGTAAACTGCACCTTAACATTTTGTGAATTTCAACAGCGTAAAATTGATCATTACGTCAATTTGTTTCTAAAGCCTTACGACGCACTCGTACTTCCTATAGTCAACTGATAAAGTTTTAAAGGGTTCAAGTTGTTGTATCCCGAGTGGCGAGTTGGTTCTTTCGGAGAATTGCCAAACAAGTTGGACGTGCTGCGTCAGTAGTGCAACGATGCTGGTATCAGTGGTCACGTGACCTTTCTCACACCCATAGAAGAGGTTCTGGACGTCCACGCAGCACAGACGCCCACCAGGATCGTCGTACAGTAAGGGGAACAGTGCCAGATCGTACACCTTCCACAGCACAGATAAGAGAGTTTGTGAGACCCGATTTGTCAACAGGAAATACTGCAAATCCGTTATTATCAGTGGGACTAAGAGCATGCATATCTCTAGCCCGTCTTCCACTCACACTACAACGCCGTGGTCTTCAGTAGAGAAAGCAGAATGTGCCCACATGCAAATGATGGCAGTTTGTAAGTACGACGTAGACGTGGTGATCGCTGTCTCGTAGAGTGCATTCGTCCGAGACACAATGGTCTCACCTCAGGCCTTATGGTCTGGGGTGCGATAAGCTACAACTCTCGTTCGCCTTCGGTGCTTCCGTAGCAGACGCTAACCAGCGATCGGTACACGCAGAATGTTGCTGGATCCTTTCCTTTGCCATTTTGTTGTTCCAACAGGATAATGCTCGTCCACACACTGCCCGTGAAACTCAATTTCCCTGGCCAGCAGAGTCTCCGGACTTCTCTGTAATCGAGTACGCGTGGGATATGAAATTATTCGTGCGACTCGTCAACCAACAACTGATACAGAAATACGTGAAATGGTCGAGCAGACGTGACATAACGTATCGCAGGACAGTAGTCGCCATCTGTACGATCAATTGGATGCCAGAGTGAGCACCTACATTGCCGCCCATGGAGGCAACATCACATACTAATATGGGTGTTTCAGTATGGATCGAAACCTGGTACCTCAGAACTGCTTGTGCTATTGATCTGTATACGTAATCATTTCATGTTCTCCATATGCACTGTTGCAACAAAATATTTTTGAGTGAACTGAAAACGTCTAAATGGGTGTACTATTTTTTCCGGTGCTGTATCTCATTCCACATAAAAGCTTTATTTCTATTAAAATTAAAGGATGTAGGGCATAAAATTCCATATATATGTGGAAATTAAATGCTGCCGTACATATATTTGTAACGTTGTGTTACAAACAGGCTAACACATTCATAAAGTTGCCCACTTTCACAGTAGCAGAGACACACCCAGTTCAGTTGAACACAAGAATTTAACCTCTTCCTTCGCTAGTGTACTAACCACTATACACGTTTCAGCGGTGGAACTGATGGCTCTGGCCTTCCGAGCACTATTTATAGGTACTACATATTGCGATTACAACGCCATCTGTTAGCAGCTTGTAACTACTTCTTCGAAACTGCAACATAAAATTCTCACGGCCTTCACAATAAACCTGCCGTTTGTTGCATTCTTCTGTCGATCTTTGTTTTCATGTAATTTAATTTTAAAATCTGCTGGGCTCCATGCCTTTCTGAACATGATCCCGTCAATTCTCCAGTGCTGTCGGCTCTGCGTGCTGTGAAACCACCCCTGTGCATCACAACCATTTCCAAAAAAGTGTGAGAGTTTGTGCCGGTTTTCGTGTATCATCAACATGGACAAGTGCAATGAATATGGATGATACGATACTCTACGGTATTCTGCGATTTGAATTCACTCTGTTTTTTTAGCTTTTGCATTGATTTGATTTTGTAAATTATAGTGACAATATTATACACATGTATAATGCATTATTCAAACTACAACTTCTCCCGGATAATTATTTTGTTCAAATTGCACAAGAATTCCACCTGACATAGTGTAATAATGTTAACTGTAAGCAGTGTTCATATAACTAAAATTACAGATCGTACATCAGAGCTTTTATAATTTTTTGTCTTCGATGGATTTAATTATTCTTAGCAAATTGATCATGAAAAGGAACCACAGAATACCACCCGCACACAACACTGACGTTGCTACCAAACAATATTTTTCTCCGTGATTCGTCCGTAGTTTAATTTTGGCCTCATACATCAGCAATGAAATCTTGTTCAACAATAAATACCATCAGCACAGTTCTTAGAAAATGCACTTTGAATTGATTAATTTTTTTTCTTTTATAAATAGAATTCAGTACCACCGGTGCACATTTATTTCTTACACATCGTAATATTGTTTGCAGTTTCAAGTAATTTAAATTTGCCGCTGTAATAAAAGTTAAGATGGCGGCCAACAGAAGATAGAGGATTTCCTTTTTAATTAAGATTTTCCTTTTCCCAATAAATAGTTAATCATTTAAATTGATGCCACCAAAAAAATTATTAAATTGTTTTGAAAATTAGTTTAACACAAACCCATGCTATTTTCAACTAGAAGTACAGACGAAGTTGCTATATAATTGCAACTAACAATGGCTGCGCTTCTTGCAGCTATGATAAAACAATCAATACAAAATTATAATTAAAAGAGGAAGTGAATTTTCAATAATTAATCATAAATTGTTTTAACGCATTTGGCTCTATTTGTTTTTACCAGCAAATGAACATAAAAGTACAATAATTTTACATTAAATGTTTTTCATTTAACAGACCTCAAATCGATTCGCGTCTTGCGTCGGCGATGTACATCAGAAGAAGACCACAAAAGGGTACAAAACAAAAGAAAAGAATGACATAGATTAACAAAGAATGTGAGACAAATATTGTCTCTGTTTTACATAATTATCATCTTTTTAAGAAATAATTACATAATTGAATGAATATTATCCACACGCTCATATTCCACTCGTAATAAAAAATATATGTATCGTGGATGTTATAAGTTGTGTAATGAATAAAATGTCTGTAGCGCAGATTCCAGGAGAGGGCAAGCGCCGCCCTTGCAGGTGCCTATGTGTTGACGCCTTTCTGAGTATTCTCTGTTGTGGTGCGCAGGTACCGGGGGCGGCGAGCTGGCAGTGCTGGACCTGGAGCACGACGTGATGTCGCTGGCTGTCTGCCCGCGCAGCTACATGTGCTTCGGTTACGTGCTCTCCAGGGACCTGCTGGCGTGCGACCGCCGCTCCGAGATGCTGCAGGTTGGCTATTCTGATTTGTTCACAAACTCCTGAACCAGGACTCTCTATTTCTGTATCTTCAGAATCTGGTTTAAGTCTGTCAACTTTGGCCCGCTAATGTTTGTCTCCTGCCGCTGTCAACACTGCCGATCTTCCCTGTGGTCACAAAAGTCACGGGATACTTGCCAATGTCGTGTCGGACCTCCTTTGGCCCGGCGTTGCTCAGCAACTCTACGTGGCATGGACTCAACAAGTCGTTGGAAGTCCACTGCAGAAATATTGAGCCATGTTGCCTCTACAGCCGTCCATAATTGTGAGAGTCTCGACTGTTAGGATATGGTGCAGGAATTGACCTCTCGATTCTGTCTCATAAATGTTCGATGGGATTAACTTCGGTAGATTTAGCTCGAATTGTCCAGAATGTTCTTCATACCAACAACGTACAACTGTGACTCCCTGACATGGTCATCCATACAAATTACATCGTTGTTTGGAGACAAAGTCCATGAATGGCTGAAAACGGTCTCTAAGTAACCGAAAGTAACCACTTCCAGTCAATGATCGTTCAATTCCCAGAGGACCCAGCCCATTCCATGGAAACACAGCCCACTACATTATGCAACCACAGCTTGCACAGTGCCTTGATGTCAACTAGGGTTCATAGCTTCGTGGGTCTGCGCCCCACGATCCCAGGAGAGGCGCCGCAGTCGATATGGTGCTGTTAACAAAGGCACTCGCGTCGATCGTTTGCTACCATAGCCCACTAACGCCAAATTTCGCCGCACTATCCTAACGGATACGTTCTCGTACATCCCACATTGATTTCTGTGGTTATTTCACGCAGTATTGCTAGTATCTTAGCACTGGCAACTATGTGTAAACACCGCTGCTCACAGTTGTTAAGCGAAGACCGTTGGCGAGTGAGTTGTCAGTGGTGACAGGTAATGTCTGAAATTTCGTATTCTCGACACACTCCTGACGCTGTCCGTGTCAAAACATTGAATTCCCTAACGATTTCCGAAGTGAAATGGCCCATGTTTCTAGCTCCAACTACCATTCCGCGTGCAAAGACTGTTAACTCCCGTCTTGCGGCCATAATCACCCCAGAAACCTATTCACATGAATCACTTGCGTATAAATGACAGTTCCACCGATGTACTGCCCTTCGAAACCTTGTGCGCGCGATGTTGGCGCCATCTGTATATGTGCATATAGCTATCCTGTGACTTTTGTCACGTCACTTTATAGCACAAAACCTTGCGCGGTTGTTGTGCCTTGTTGTGTTGTCGTAAGTTAATACATCTCTTAGTGAGTGACGAATTATTAACATTAAGCACTATCTTTCAAGATGAACCAGACAGTTTTGATTTCACAAGTCTGGTAAGCTTTAGCTAGGCCCCGCATCAATTTTTACTTTCTATACCATCACAAGAGAATAATGACTAGAACTTTATACTTTTTTTGTAAACAGAATGTAAGTCACGTGGCAAGAAGCTAATCTGACTTGAATGCAAAGTAAATATCTCCATTTCTGCATAAATAAATTCCAAGAAATTCTCTCTCACATGGAATTAAAATAATAACTTGAAGTTCCGGTGGCGTGGTTGTACTTTCAGAAGAACAGAAAAATTCGTTTATTTGATATTCTGCGTGCCGAAGAATCTGGTGGAGGTCTCCGATGAAGCTACAGACCTCGATCACCCTGAAACCTTAAATCGTCTTTACCCTTCTAGCATTGGACCCACTGGAGTCTGCCCTTGTGCAGTCACAGCATCTTCCTGACAAGCTACTGGTAGTCCAACGATTTCGTAATTTCAAACAACAGAGCAAAATTCTTCTTGTTATAGTCGTGATCGCGTGCCAGTTCGTCCACCAAATCAGTTGGCATTAACCCGGTAAACATAAGCGACACCATATTGTTGCTCATATGAAATTCAAGAAATCCTTGAAAATGATAAACGCACGTACTTTAATATTCATAAACTTCTGACGTGTTCTCTGTACAATAGTTTCCTACTACAAAGTTTCAGAAATAAATAATTATCTTGTCAGTTTTCTGACTTAAACTTCCATAAATTAACATTTCGTCCAATGGCGGCCTTCCGTAATACACCGCAATACAAAGACTTCCTCTTTTCAGATAAGATTACAAGTCAATGCTAATTATCTGGATAAGGTTATCATTGTTACATTCAAAAGGTATTTATGAGCGTATCAGAGGGCTGAAGGCGCTCACAGGCGAATATAGCTGTTTCGTGTTCATCATAGATTAACGGTTATCTTCAGTGAAGTCAATATTTTGTCGCACAGCGAGACAATCGAACCACGTTACACAATTATCATTGCTATTATGTTACACTTCGTAGACGCACGATACGAAGCAGCAAGCTCAAGTGCAGTTCTAGCACTGCGTGACGAAAGCGCGGCTTGTCCCCCCGAAGACCACCCCTCCCCTTCACCTCAGGGCCACCCACGTGCTGGGAGTGTGCGGGTGGGAGCTTGCTTCCTGTTTCCCGCACCACCCTGAGCATTAATTCAGAACTTTGCTAGCAAACTACTGGTCAGCCAGTACATTGTGACCATCGACCTACTATCGATATAAATCCATCCGGACGATAGCAGCGTCACCTGGGGCGAGGAACGACTGCTAATTAGATATACGCACGGTGCATGCAGTATCAGTGAGCGTGCTGTCTGTGTGTGGAATGGGAAGGCGCGCGATCTATCTTGAGTTTGACAGAGGCCAGATTGTGATGGTCCAGAGGCTCAGCACGGGCGTTTCGAAAACTGCGCAGCTCGTCGGGTGTTCGAGGAAGGCTGTGGTGAGTGTCTTCAACACGTGGCGAAGCAATCAAGTGAAACCACATCCAGACTTCGTGGGGTTGGGCTGACACTCCTCCTTACAGACGTCGGACGTCGCAGGCTGGGCAGATTGGTAAAACAGGACAGGCGGCGAACTGTGGCGGAACTAACATCAGACTTTAATGCCGGGCAGAGTAAAAGTGTGTCTGAACACACAGTGCACCGAACACTCCTAACGATGGGCCTCTGCAGCCGATGACAAAATGGTTCAGATGGCTCTGAGCACTATGAGACTTAACATCTGGGATCATCAGTCCCCTATACTTAGAACTACTTAAACCTAACTAACCTAAGGACATCACACACATCCATGCCCGAGGCAGGATTCGAACCTGCAACCGTAGCAGTCGCGTGGTTCCGGACTGGAGCGCCTAGAACCGCTCGGCCATAGTGGCCGGCGCAGCCAGTGACCCATGCATGTGCCAATGTTAACACGACAGAGTCTGCAACTACGACTGAAGTCGGCATGCGACCTTCAACACTGGACGTTGGCGCAGCGGCAGAGTGTTGCATGGTCTGATGAATCCTGATACCTTCATTAGGCCGATGGGAGGTCGCGCATTCGCCGTCTTCCTGAGGAACAGCTCCTTGATTCCTGTACTGCAGGACGGATACAAGCTGGTGACGGCTCCATTACGCTCTAGGGAACAATCATGGAACATTCAGGTGGGCATCCATGGGTCCAGTGAAGCTCCTGCAAGGCACCATGACGCCCAAGGAGTATCGTACACTGGTTGCAGATCACGTACACCACTTCATGACGACGGCAGTGGCATTTTTCGACAAGATAATGTGGTACGTCACAAGGCCAGGAGTGAGGTGAAGTCGCTCGAGGAACACAATGGCGAGTTCCAGTTTATGTGCTGGCCCCCACACTAGCCACATCTGAACCCAGTCGAACACATCTGGGCTGTGACAATGTGACGTCAGAGCTCATCGCCCCCCTCCCTGAAATTTACAGGAATTAGGTGACTTGTGTGTGTGGGTTTGGTGCCAACTTCTTCCAGAAACCTACCAAGGCTTCATTGCTTCCACGCCACGACGCTTCGCCGCTGTTATCTGTGTCAAAGGTGGGCATGCCGGAATGTTCTGGCTGATCAGTGTATATTTGCCACACTTTCAGTAAACAAACTTCTGTATTCTGGTCATGGTCACGTTAACATTGTGTTATCTCTTTGCAGCTGACCATCCAATACGAAGCTTCACTTCGAAACTTTCATTTCTTATCGCTCTCCCATTTGCTATCTTGGTCTTCATTCTCTGTAAAGACCAAAATTTCCCAAATTGACGACAACCAGAATCTTTCATATTCCGAAAATCACACATCCAACTACCCAACAAGTAACACTAATGACCCTACCATAAAGTCATTTACATAACCGCAATAATTGGTAAAATGTATGAATCTAGATCGATGCGATCCAACGAGGCAAACAGGGGTCCCAAACTCATTCGCCGAGATCACTTTATGCCGAAGCGACATAGTGTGAAATGGGTGATGCCTCTCGCTGTATAAGAACGGCTGTAGCCACAGTCAAGTTACTAAATTCACGCACACGAAGATGCAATAAATAAATAGAAGTGATAAACGAGTAATTTCTTCACATTACATATTATAATAAATGACTTCGCGTGAATACTGCCCTAACCCCTGTACAAGAAGAAGATAGTGTACGGCAGCCAAGTCACTTCGCTGTAATCTGTTAAGCTGTTCGCTTCGCCGAATTTATTGCGTGTTACATTGACTTTGCTGCTGTATTTTTGAGTCCTCTCTCGCTAGCTCACGACCTCTTAGATATTGTCACACTTCCCTGAAATACAAGAGCAATAATTTGATTTTCTCATGTTCTCTGTCGAAATACGAGATTCAGTCGTTGTCATTCTCACAATTCCTACGAAGTAAGATGTTCCGACATTGTTGTCTCTCTGACGTTATGTGAAAGAGGTAGGTTGTGAACTTATCGCTGCTTTGCTGCACTTCTTTGTATCGGTCGCACACTTTGAACCGAGAACACTGATGAACAATATATGGACATCTGTTAGTAGATCTAATATGGGGTGTATTCACCCTTCGCCTGCTGAGACCCTTTCAGTGACATCTGATTTTCTGTGGTGGAATTGCAGCCCATTAGGGAAGGTAGTAGGCCTTGAACACTGTCTGGGGCGCAGTTGACATTCTGACTCATCCAAAACGTGTTCCACTGAGTTAAGGTCGGGACTCTGGACAGGCTAGTCCATTTAAGAAATAGCCTCACAGACCCTGTTTTATGATCGAGTCCATTGTTGATACAAACCGTCTTCGAACTGCTCCTCCGCTATAGGAAGTAAACAATCTTTTAAAATGTCTTCATATCCTTCCGGATTTAGAGTTTTCTTAAGCGCAATTACGAGACCACACGCTAATCACCAAAGACCCCCCACACTGTAACATCACCTCCTTCACACTTTGCTGTTGGCACTACGCATGACGGCTGGCAAAGCTCTCCACGTATTCGTTAAAATCAAACACTTCAATCGGACTGCCAAAGGGTACAGCGTGATTCATCCTCCAAATCACTCGTTTCCAGTCGCTCTTTACACCAACTCAAGCGTCGCTTAGGACATACTACAGAAATGGGAGGCTTTTGAGGAATTGATCGACCATTGTGTCCCATTCTTTCTGAGTCCCTACGCACAGTCATTGTGCTAGCTGGAGTGGTGATAGCACTTCGAAACTCACGAGTGATTCCATCCGCTGATTTCATGTGATTTTTTTCATAATCAGCGTTTGCAATGGTCCCTGTCCGTTAGTATATGGGGACTCAATGGTCTTGGTTTGGCTGTGGTTTTTCATTTGCGTTTCCATCTTACAATCACTATACCAACAGTTTCGGCAGTTTTATAAGTGTTGAAATGTTGTTGCTCACATCCAATGACAAGCACACATTCGAAGTCACTGAGCTCTCCTAACCGAGCCATTCGGCTGTTACTGTTTCTATACTGACGACACAGTACTTGCTGGCACCTTTCATACTCGGGCGTCTGCCTCTGTGACAGCTACTGATCAATTCTGCATGAACTAAGGCAGTCTGGATACTTATGATCAGTCAGTACCTATTTTGAATCAACGCGCCATTATTTCTTCGTCGGCTGCGTCTTCACAATGTATCTGTAGGGATACGAAAGAAGCATGTACAAAAGTATTTTACAGAGTAATGAATGAGCATAAACCGTCTGGATCACTATTTCTTTTATTAATCATTACCGGTTTCAGACTGCCCAGAGGGTTATGTTCAGATCTGCATCGCAAGGTGTGGTGCCAATGTGAAGATGATCTGCTGGGCGCATCGAAACCTGTAATCCTTAATGAAAGAAACAGTGATTCCGGTGACATCATAGTTGCTAAAAGAAGGCGTCAGTTATGGAAGGGCGATAATGATGTTTTGAAAAATGTTTGATTTGGCCTGAAGTTTTGAGGGATTTTGTCAACCTTTGTATTTGTGTACAGTTCTCTGTTCTGATGGTACCAGATAGCACTCATGGCGATTGTCGTATATCTGTTTTCAATTCGCTGGACCTTGGTGGTGTTAGTGTCAGAGACCATCGCCCAAATTTCGTAACCATATGCAATCGCTGATAGGAGGATCATTTTGAAAATTCTCTTTTTTGTCGTGCCATCGATTCCTGTGTTGCTACTTTGGTGGTCAGTGTGTTCATTTCCTCGACACTAGCAGCGGATAGTACGAAAGCTTCTATGTCTCTGATGATAGAAAGGTACTGTGAAATTGACAGTATGAAGGGTAAATAAAACACTTCACAATATACTTCACATGCCGTGGCCAAGAGTAATGGGAATCTTTAGTACCTACGCGTTGCGTACATCTAAGCTCAGGCAGCGTGTCAGAGGCTTTACTATTGTCCTGTGAAGTTACTTCCAAGCTGACTCTTGAAGCGCTCTAAGCGAGTGAATGGGTCTGGCTACTAGCTCAGCGTGCCAAATGCATTGACGGAAATGGAAAGTACTGGACCATGAACACCTTGACCGCATGCTGAAAAACGTATACTCCAATATTCCCTTGCCTGTGGAATGTGTTAAAATTTCACCCTTATACGAACTTATTTTCAGTACAGACAAAACAACCATCCCTACAAACGAAGAATTGTGTGTGTGCTGGCTACTGGGTTTGGAACTTTTCAGATGGACATTAGAGAGGAAAGGAGAATATGGACTGGTCCATCCAGAATGTCTATACCATGAGAAGATCATAGGATTACGTAAATCTGCAGGCTTTCATTGCCGTTGTCATTGAAGGTAAAATCTTCTAGGATATCAGCCCGCGTCATGTTACAATTCAGTTATGTCTTCTACATGATCGACGTTTCGACTCCTCTGCCGGGTTTCTCTTCAGGGCCTTCTGGTGTTCGCGGTCAGCTGGCGTGAGAAACTGTTGGATACGCGCATACATAGGAAAAGAAATCCGCTACTGTACAGCTACACTATTGATGACATACATCTGGAGACAGTGTCTGCCGTAGAATATCTAGGCATAACTACCCAGAGCGACCTTAAGTGGTATGACCATATAAAACAGATAGTGGGAAAAGCACATACCAGACTCAGATTCATCGCAAGAATCTTAAGGAAATGTAACTCATCCACGAAAGAAGTGGCTTATAAAGCGCATGTTCGCCCGATTCTTGAGTATTGTTGTTCTGTCTGGGATCACTATCAGGTAGGACTGATAGAGGACATAGTGAAGATCCAACCAAGAGCAGCGCGTTTCGCCACGGGTTCTTTTAGCTGGCGAGAGTGCGTTAAGGAGATGCTAAACTAACTCCACTGGCAGAGGTAACAAGAGAGACGTTGTGCATCATGGACAGATTTACTACCGAAATTTTGGGACAGCACTTTTCAGGAGGAGTCGGACAACATATTACTTCCCCCCACATACATTTCGCGTAGTGACCACGGGGAGAAAATTCGAGAAATTAGAGCCTATACAGAGGCTACCGACAACCATTCTTCCCAAGCACTATTCGCGAGTGGAACAGGGGTGGAGGGACCAGATAGTGGAACCGAAAGTACCCTCGGCCACACACCATGATGTGGCTTGCGGAGTATGATGTAGATGTAGATGCCAGCATGACTGATTTGGTAATTCTTGAAGGGAGGCTGAATAATTGACAAGTATGCAGCAAGAGTGTTAAGCCCTTTCGTTACAGCACAGAATAGTAAGGGGTAGAAATTAGAAAAAAAATATTAAATCTCACTGACATTGCCACAGGCAAACTCAAGCAGGAGGCGAGTCACTATGTCGCAAATGGGTCAGGTCGACAACACGTTATGACACTGTCTGCTGAGTGAGGATACACATTCAGCAGAATGGACACTGTGACAGGAAACAAAAGTGAGAGAAGCATATTCTTTAGCTCGTGAAACATTTTGCGAGGGAGACTGTCTCTTTCATAAGGGCACACAGTGAAGGATCGACACAACAGTTAACAACCTGTTAAGTGAATATAACAGAATAACGAGGACACATTCGGTCATTGGGAACCGAACCTTGCGTCGTAGCCTCGTGCTAGCTCTCCAGATCTCGTCATGAATTGATCATCGCGATCGATGCCATTCACAGCAATACCACCCGATTTCATAATTACGATACTGTAGTGAATAAATGTCCTAGACGCTCCAGCGCAGATGTAATCAAGGTGATGGTCTTCACCTGCTGAACTTCACGCTGCTCACCGCCTACCACTACGGACGGAGGAACTGACTGCCTCCTGGCAACACCACATCGCCGAGTGCTAGCATTACTGGAATTCAATGCGAAGCCAGCAACAAGACTTCTTGGAATCCACGTTCATGTTCAACAATCAGGCACCTCCATGTGCTGGCACCTATCAGGGATAAGGTGGATATCAACCGATCACACAACTACTGACACAAGGTACAGCGCGGATTGTTCATTAACAGTCACTGTAAAATTTGGAGTGGGACCGAGTACACTCAAGCAGCCAGTTTGAGAATCACTTCGCACTGGGCAATGGCTGCGCCTACTCGCCGACAGTCCACCGTGGCACGGGGGTCGCTGACATCTTCTCCTGGGCACGCAACCACTGAACTGACTCGACGGACATAAGCTAGAATCCAACACACAGCCGAATGAGCAACGGCCGAGGCTGGTGCAAAAGATCTACAGTTAGTAAACATTGTGAATAAATGACTAAACTATAATAATGTTTTACCAGCCTCGTTGATGCTTCACAGGTTGCCAACAGCTATCATGACTTCACACGGAGGTGTCTCCAATCGGACGTCTGTACTTTTATCATATCTTTATGAGCGTGGTACCAAATGGCATGATACAGCAAAATAACGGTAAACCTCCCAGAGCAGTTCATACCAAAAATGCCTTGAGGAATGTGTGGATCCTTCTCCAGCGTGCCCAGCCCAATGATTTTGCACTTGCAGAACAAGTCGGGGATCGGATGAAAAAATGTATACCTCCGGCAAGCAGTCTTCATGTAGTGCCACACCATATGTTTAAGGGAATGCAAGAAATTGCTCAAGATGTCATTTGAATACTGTCTGTTTCCATGTCACAGTGAATACAACACTGTATTCGTGTCTGTGGGCCTCATACATCACAGTGATATTGAAGTTGCATATCAGTTCCCAATGGAATTTAAGTTCAGTCCTTTAATACCCGTTATGTGATGAACACCTTCACAAAGTCTGATAAATACCTGACCGGTGCTCCCTGGCGTAACACTTGCCACTTCCGTCAATGCGAATACGGGAGTGACACTGGAAAGACTCACTATCGTGTAATGCAAGAAGCTATTCGTTTCACGCCTTCGTATCATCTCCTTACTGACCTTATTACTCTGTCTGCTTTTTGATTTCAATGATTCTGGTATACAACGCTTTTGTCTTTACCCACTGTATCTAGTTTGCCTCGCTCTTCACGACGTGAATTCGTTCAGATTAGTCTCCTGTTTGTACGGTTAATGAGGAAGTTTGCAACTCCATTGCTCTGAGCAGTGACTATAAGCTTAACCTATCACTATCGTGTCGGATAGTAAAATACTGATACAGGATTGTCTGTTGTGGTTTTAGTCCTAAGACTGGTTTGATGCAGCTCTCCAAGCTACTCTATCCTGTGCAAAACTCTTCGTCTCCGAATAACTACTGCAACCTACATCCATTTGAACCTGATTACTATATTCATCTCTTGGTTTTCCTATATGATTTTCACCCTGTACACACCCCTCCTGCACTTAATTTATGGTTCCTTGAAGCCTCAGAAGATGTCCTACCAATCGATCCCGTCTTTTAATCATGTGTAAGGTGTCAGGCAAATACAACACCTTCCATGAAAACCCTGACATGATAAGCAAATCCAGTAGTATGTCACATATCTCCGAATAAATCGTGACATTAAATTAACCAAAGTAATACGAGTAACGAGTGAGCAAATGGAATACCACAGACTAACACAAGAATGCCTAAATGCATGTCATACCTTCCCATCGTAGGACAGACGCAGTTCCGAGGGGAGAATCGAGAAGCCGAGAGCAGAACCGTGTCAAGCGAGAAGGCCCTACGATAAGGGACGGACACCCACGTCGCCAGCTAACCGCTACGACTACACCACCCGCAAGTTTTTAGCGTGAGACTTTTTCGCGTCTCTGTTACGTTAGGACCCCCCCCCCCCCCCCCCCCCAGCCCATGTTAAAGGATAGAGCCCTCCACAAGAACAGTATAGATCTTACGATAACGCTAAAAGGACCACACCAGCTGCAAGTTTTAGCGTGAGACTTTTTCGCGTCTCTGTTACGTTGCAAACTTTAAAAACATTGCCCCACCACGAAAAGTCTAACGTTTCTCATTGGATAGACAGAATTTTTGTAGGCGGAGCTTAAGGTTAACATTGAGACCCTGATTGGTCAGGTGGAAACACAGCCAGATAGTTTTTTTTTAAACCAACTTCGGTAAATTGTAGTAAGGAGAAGTTAGGAGAGAGTTGCTTAAGCGTTGCTTCCGAGAGGGACGGAGCTGCGCCGGCCGCCGCCCCCTGACGAACACCAACTAGGTAATGAACGCACGCGATGCCGCATTTTCAGCGCATAAGGCCTCACTCAGAACTGCAGAAGTCTCATCTGTTACACCCCCTTTTTGCGTAATACTAGTGTCGATCGTCAACTAAAGCTCATGGTGTTCACATTTGCCACTTGAAGTAAAAATCTGAAACGCGATGATTTTTCTGTTATATAGTTATTGAGAAGCCACATCAGCCACTGTAATTTACGACAAGTTAGATAAGTAATTAATGATAATTGAGGGTCACTGCAGACCATTTTTATAGTTTTCTCTCTTGTGAAACTTAATTTAAACCTAGATTATAGATGTGATATGGCATAGGTCATCCCATTCAGGGAATATTCGTTCACATTTTTGTTGAATGCAGTTGGTTTTTACCATCCCGTATTAAAACATTTCCTTTTATCAATAGTGCAATTTATAAACGATGTTTTGTGAGTAGAATAAAATTTCCAATGGTAAACTTAACTGCTTTTTCGACGTTATTTTACCAGCTAACTAAAAATAGGAAAGCCTTGAACCCCATCCACTAAATTTAGTTAGTATTAAGATTCTTTTACAGGGAGTGCAGTGGAGCTGACGCTGAAATCATTAAGTATTTGGTTATATCATCGCTAGTCTCGCTGAACTTTTCTGAATTCTACATGTCATGTGTGGTCTGACGTCTCCTTACCAGCAACAGGTCCCAGGTTCAAACTAGTCAATTCCCTAAAAAACACGCTCAGAGCGTCGTTGCGCGAAAGTGGTAGGGAGACACGATATAGAACAAACAGACACCACGTAGAATGTTTAGACATGTTATGCCACAAATTTCTTTCCTCCCCAATTCAGTTGAGCACTTCCTCACTGCTTACGTAGTCTATTCATCTAACCTTCAACATTCTCCTGTAGCACCATATCTCTTCTTCTAATAAATGTGTACCGTCTACGTTTCAATTCTGCACAAGGCTACACTGCAGACAAATATCTTCAGAGAGGACTTCCTAACACTTAAATTTATATCAGATATTACCAAATTTCTCTTCTTTATAAACGCTTTTCTTCCTATTGTCAATTTACATTTCGTGTGCTCTCTACTTCTGTCATCATCAGTTATTCTAATGCCCGAATGGCAAAACACATCTATTACTTTTAGTGTCTCGTTTCATAATCTAATCCCCTCAGCATTGGTTGATTTAATATTCTACATTAGATTACCCTTGTTTTGCCTTTTTTAATATTTATCTTATATCCTCATTTTAAGACGCTATCCATTCTACGTAAGTCCATCTGATACAGATGGTTGCGGGGCTTCAGCTGTTCAGTATAAAATGTCGAATCAAAGCACCTTTCAGCCCTCTAAATTTCCTATTCTTATTATATTTAAGCAACCAGTTTCGGCGCTACATTACGTGATCTTCAGGCCCCCCGGACCGATGTGTATGAAGATTCCCACCAGTCAAAATAGGGGCTAGCATTCAATGACTGGTATCGGTAGATTTTTGACACAGCGATCCCTTAGATCATCACTTGCTGACTGTGGTGATAGAAGGGATCACTGTGTCAAAAATCTACGAATGCCACTCACTGAATGGTGGCCCCCATTATGACTGGATCAGAGGTGGGAACCTTCCTACAGGTTGGTCAGAGGGCCTGAAGATGGCGTAATGTAGCGCCGAATAAAATAACAATTGGAAAATTAAGGCGGCTGAAAGGTGTTTTGATTCAACGTTTTACTATTCATTCCGTTCAACTGCTGTTCCAGATCCTTTGCCGTCTCTGACAGAATTACAACATTCTGGGCAAACCTCAGTTTTTATTTCTTCTCCCTGAACTTTAATTCCCTTTCCAAACTTCTCCTTGGTTTCCTTCACAACTTGCTGAATGTACAGACCGAATAATATCGAGCTTGGACTACAACCGTCTCACTGCCTTCTCAACCAATCTTCCCTTTCATGCCCTTTGTCTCTTACAACGCTGTCTGGTTTCTGTACAAGTTGTAAACCACCTTTCCCTCCCTGTATTTTAGCCTTGCTACCGTCAGAATTTCAAAGAGTATATTCAAGTCAAAATCTTTCTCTAAGTCTACAAATGCTGTATACTTATGTCTGCCTTTCTTAACCCATATTCTAAGAGGGGTCGTAGAGTTAATATTGGCTCGCTTGTTCCTACATTTTTCTAGAACCCAAACTGGTCTTCCCCGACGTGGCTTCTATCAGGTTTTCTATTCTTCTGTAAATATTTTGTTTACTAAACCATGACTCGCTTGTTCCTACATTTTTCTAGAACCCAAACTGGTCTTCCCCGACGTGACTTCTATCAGTTTTTCTATTCTTCTGTAAATATTTTGTTTACTAAACCATGACTTATTAAACTAGTAGTTCATTAATATACACCTCGGCACTTGCAGTTCCTATATTTTTCCTGAAGTCTCAGGGAATTTCCCTTGTCTTAGACTTCTTGCACACCAGATGGAATAGTTTTGTCATGCATGGCTCTCCCAAGGATATCAGTGCTTGCAAGGAAATGTCGCCTATTCCATGAGCCTTGTTTCAGACTTAGGTCTTTCAGTGCTGTCAAAATCTTCTAATAGTATCACATTTGTACTTCATCTTCATCTCTTTTCTCTTCCCTTTCTATAATATTGCCTTCAAGTTCATCTCCTTTGTGTAGACACACTATGTACTCCTTTCACCCTCCAACTTTCCCTTTTTTACTTAATGCTGGTTTCCCATGTAAGCTCTTAATATTAGTACAACTGTTTCCAGTTTCTTCAAATGACTCTTTAATTTTCCTATAGGCGGTACCTATCTTCCCTTTAGTTGTACATGCTTCTATAGACTTGCTGTCTTCGACACACTCCTTAACCATTTTGCAATTTCTGTCTACTTTCCGTTTCGCCAGCTCCATTTGCTGCATTTTTATATGTTCCTCTTTGATCAATTTAATTCAGTGTCTCCAAGGATTTCTACTAGGTCTTGCCTTTTTACCTATATGATCCTGTGCTGCCTTTACTATTTCATCTCTCAAAGCTACTCATTCGTCTTCTACGGTATTCCCTTCCACTGCTCCAGTCAATCATTGCCTAATATTCCCTTTGAAACTGTCAACAAACTCTCGTTCTTACTACTTATCCAAGTCCCCTCTCCTTAATTTCCTACACTTTTGGAATTTCTTCAGTTTTAATCTACAGTTCGTAAACAATAAATTGTGGTCAGAGTTCACATCTGCACCAAGAAATGTCTTACAATTTAAAATCTGCTTCCGAAATCTCTGTCTTACTATTATATAAGCAATCTGAAGTCTTCCAGGGTCTACAGGCCTCTTCCATATATACAACCTCCTTTCGTGATTGTTAAGCCATGTGTGAGCCATGATTGAATTACACTCTGTGCAGAATTATACCAGGGGGCTTCGTCTTTCATTTCTTTCCCTCCCTCAATCTGTATTCACCTACTGTTTTTCCTTCTCTTCCTTTTCCTACTTTTGGATTCCAGTAGCAGTCACAACTACATTTTCCTCTCTCTTAAGTATCTGAATAGTTTCTTTTACTTCTTCATACATTTGCTCAACCTCATCAAGATCTGCAAAGCTAGTTGGCATATAAATTTGTACTACTGTGATGAGTGTTGACTTTGTGTCTCTGTTGGCTACGTTAGTGCGTTCACTATGTTAATCATAGCAGCTCACACGAATTCCTATTTTCTTATTCGTTATTAGACTTACTCCTGCATTACCCTTATTTGATTTTCTATGAGAGTCATTCGGAAAGTAAAGAACATTTTGATTTGATTCGTGACCGGAGTCCCCCCCCCCCCCCACAACTACCGCCGACCGATCACTGATATTGGCACTGATCCGCTTCAGTTTGCTGGCAGCTACGCCCCATTACGTTTCATTACGCTTAGCTGTGCGACATTAAAGTATGTGACAAAACTGACGATCCCACCAAGTGTGTGGTGCGCAGTGTTATCTGCCTTTTAAATGCGCAAAAAGTTCGAACCATTGAAATTTATACACTGATTCCTGAGGTATACTGTAATATGATGAACGAAGTGTCAATTCGGACGCGGTGTATCATGTTTAATGGTGGACGAAGAATGTTCATGGCGAAGATCACCCGGGCCGGTCCCTCATTGGTGACGGACGAACAAGAATTGAAACAAAAATCAAAAAATATAGGCGTTTCACAACTAGCGGACCGCATCAGCCTAACGACTTCACAGCACCATTACAAACAGACGGCACGGAATGCTATCCAGTGGAGCCATCCTCCTCCACGATAAAACATGCCCGCATGAAGAGGGCGTGACACAGGACTTGCTTCAGTGGGAAGTGTTTCAACATCTGCCATACAGTCCGGACTTAGCCCCAAGTGATATTCCCCAAATTGAAAAATTTCCTGAGCGGACAACGCTACAGAAGTGATGATGAACTTAAAAAAGCCGTTAAGAGCTTTGTAACATCTCAGGTTGCAGAAGGCATAGAAAAACTGGTGAAATAGTACAATAATTGCCTAACTTTGAACGATGACTACGTAGGAATGTAGCTTGGATATCAAATTGTGTGTAAAATACAGCTTCGTTTAGTTATATCTCATAATTTCTGTAGAAAAAAACATTTCTTACATTCCGAATGAGCCTCACATTGTTACCCTTGCTCTCAACTGACCAGAAATCCTGTTCATCCTGCCACCGACTTCACTAATCCCCCACTATATCTAACTTCAACCTATTAATTTCCCTTTTAGAAATTTTCTAACCTACTTACCTGATTAAGGAATGGAACATTCCACGCTCCAAGCCGTAGAACCTCAACTTTATTTTTCCTGTTGATGACATCCTAGTGAGTAGTCCCCGTCCGGAGATCTGAATGGTGGACATTTTACTTCCAGAATATTTTACACAAGAGGATGACCTCAGCATTTAACCATACGGCAGAGCTGCATGTCGTCGTGAAAAGTGACGGGTGCTTTCAGCTGTTCGAAGCACAAGAACGCTATGTTGACTGGTGTACAAGGCCAGATCATTCAATCATCCGGAATGTTACAGCCGCAATTACTGAAAAGGCTCTTTTGGCGCCAAAGGTTTGTCTGATCTCTCCTGTGATCTGGTTGCAGCAACGGTACGGCTATCTTTGTCGTTAAGGCATGCGAGCCTGCTTACCAGTATTGATCACACTACTTCAGATGAGAATATGATGAGGTGGCAGCTTTGAAATAGTAGTAAACTGTTTTGGGCGTCATTCAGTTGTGCAAACTAAACAACCACTGTACGAGGTGCATTCAAGTTCTAAGGCCTCCGATTTTTTTTCTAATTAACTACTCACCCGAAATCGATGAAACTGGCGTTACTTCTCGACGTAATCGCCCTGCAGAAGTACACAGTTTTCACAACGCTGACGCCATGATTCCATGGCAGCGGCGAAGGCTTCTTTAGGAGTCTGTTTTGACCACTGGAAAATCGCTGAGGCAATAGCAGCACGGCTGGTGAATGTGCGGCCACGGAGAGTGTCTTTCATTGTTGGAAAAGGCCAAAAGTCACTAGGAGCCAGGTCAGGTGAGTAGAGAGCATGAGGAATCACTTCAAAGTTGTTATCACGAAGAAACTGTTGCGTAACGTTAGCTCGATGTGCGGGTGCGTTGTCTTGGTGAAACAGCACACGCGCAGCCCTTCCCGGACGTTTTTGTTGCAGTGCAGGAAGGAATTTGTTCTTCAAAACATTTTAGTAGGATGCACCTGTTACCGTAGTGCCCTTTGGAACGCAATGGGTAACGATTACGCCCTCGCTGTCCCAGAACATGGACACCATCATTTTTTCAGCACTGGCAGTTACCCGAAATTTTTTTGGTGGCGGTGAATCTGTGTGCTTCCATTGAGCTGACTGGCGCTTTGTTTCTGGATTGAAAAATGGCATCCACGTCTCATCCATTGTCACAACCGACGAAAAGAAAGTCCCATTCAAGCTGTCGTTGCGCGTCAACATTGCTTGGCAACATGCCACACGGGCAGCCATGTGGTCGTCCGTCAGCATTCGTGGCACCCACCTGGATGACACTTTTCGCATTTTCAGGTCGTCATGCAGGATTGTGTGCGCAGAACCCACAGAAATGCCAACTCTGGAGGCGATTTGTTCAACAGTCATTCGGCGATCTCCCAAAACAATTCTCTCCACTTTCTCGATCATGTTGTCAGACCGGCTTGTGCGAGGCCGAGGTTGTTTCGGTTTGTTGTCACACGATGTTCTGCCTTCATTAAACTGTCGCACCCACGAACGCACTTTCGACACATCCATAACTCCATCACCACATGTCTCTTTCAACTGTTCTGCTAGATCTTTCTAATACATTACAAGAAATGTTGCTGCATATATTCCTCCTGCTCGAACCAGGGTACGTTAGTGTTAGTCTTAGACACTAATAGACACTGGGGTTTGTTTAAATATCTTTTCATAGTTGGTATGCCGCCCCACCCCCATGAATCATGGACCTTGCCGTTGGTGGGAAGGCTTGCGTGCCTCAGCGACACAGATAGCCGTACCGTAGGTGCAACCACAACGGAGGGGTATCTGTTGAGTGGCCAGACAAACGCGTGGTTCCTAAACAGGGGCAGCACCCTTTTCAGTAGTTGCAGGGGCAACAGTCTGGATGATTGACTATCTGGCCTTTTAACACTAACCAAAACGGCCTTGCTGCGCTGGTACTGCGAACAGCTGAAAAAACTACAGCCGTAATTTTTCCCGAGGGCATGCAGCTTTACTGTATGGTTAAATGATGATGGCGTCCTCTTGGGTAAAATATTCCGGAGGTAAAATATTCCCCCATTCGGATCTCCGGGCGGGGACTACTCAAGAGGACGTCGTTATCAGGAGAAAGAAAACTGGGGTTCTACGGACCAGAACGCAGAATGTCAGATCCCTTAATTGGGTAGGTAGGTTAGAAAATTTAAAAATGGAAATGGATAGGTTAAAGTTAGATGTAGTGGAAATCAGTGAAGTTCGGTGGTAGGAGGAACAAGACTTCTGGTCAAGTGAATAGAGGGTTATAAATACACAATCAAATAGGGGTAATGCAGGATAGGTTTAATAATGAGGGAAAAAAATAGGAGTGCAGGTAAGCTACTACAAACAGCATAGTGAACGCATTATTGTGGCCAAAATAGACACGAAGCCCACGCCTACTACAGTAGTACAAGTTTATATGCCAACTAGCTCTGCAGATGACGAAGAAATTGAAGAAATGTATGATGAAATAAAAGAAATTATTCAGATAGTGAAGGGAGACGAAAATTTAATAGTCATGGGTGACTGGAATTCGTCAGTATGAAAAGGGAGAGAAGGAAACATAGTAGGTGAATATGGAATGGGGCTAAAGAATGAAAGAGGAAGCCGCCTGGAAGAATTTTGCACAGAGTATAACTTAATCATAGCTAACACTTGGTTCAAGAATCATAAAAGAAGGCTGTATACATGGAAGAATTTTGGAGATACTGACAGGTTTCAGATAGATTATATAATGGTAAGAGAGAGATTTAAGAACCAGGTTTTAAATTGTAAGACTTTTCCAGGGGCAGATGTGGACTCTGACCACAATCTATTGGTTATGAACTGTAGATTAAATCTGAAGAAACTCCAAAAAGGAGGGAATTTAAGGAGATGCGACCTGGATAAACTGACTAAACTAGAGGTAGTACAGAGTTTCAGGGCGAGCATAAGGGAACAATTGACAGGAATGGGGGAAAGAAATACAGTAGAAGAAGAATGGTTATCTTTGAGGGATGAAGTAGTGAAGGCAGTAGAGGACGAAGTAGGTAAAAAGACGAGGGATAGTAGAAATCCTTGGGTAACAGAAGAAATATTGAATTTAATTGATGAAAGGAGAAAATATAAAAATGCAGTAAATGAAGCAGGCAAAAAGGAATACAAACGTCTCAAAAATGAGATCGACAGGAAGTGCAAAATGGCTAAGCAGGGATGGCTAGAGGACAAATGTAAGGACGTAGAGGCTTATCTCACTAAGGGTAAGATAGATACTGCCTACAGGAAAATTAAAGAGACCTTTGGAGAAAAGAGAACGACTTGTATGAATATCAAGAGCTCAGATGGAAACCCAGTTCTAAGCAAAGAAGGGAAAGCAGAAAGGTGGAAGGAGTATATAGAGGGTCTATACAAGGGCGATGTACTTGAGGACAATATTATGGAAATGGAAGAGGATGTAGATGAAGATGAAATGGGAGATATGATACTGCGTGAAGAGTTTGACAGACAACATTCCATTAGAACAACTGACAGCCTTGGGAGAGCCAGTCCTGACAAAACCCTACCATCTGGTGAGCAAGACGTATGAGACACGCGAAATACCCTCAGACTTCAAGAAGAATATAATAATTCCAATCCCAAAGAAAGCAGGTGTTGACAGATGTGAAAATCATCGAATATCAGTTTAATAAGTCACTGCTGCAAAATATTAATGCGAAGTCTTTACAGACGAATGGAAAAACTGATAGAAGCCGACCTCGGGGAAGATCAGTTTGGATTCCGTAGAAATATTGGAACACGTGAGGCAATACTGACCATACGACTTATCTTAGAAGCTAGATTAAGGAAGGGCAATCCTACGTTTCCAGCATTTGTAGACGTAGAGAAAGCTTTTGACAATGTTGACTGGAATACTGTCTTTCAAATTCTGAAGGTGGCAGGGGTAAAATACAGGGAGCGAAAGGCTATTTACACTCCTGGAAATGGAAAAAAGAACACATTGACACCGGTGTGTCAGACCCACCATACTTGCTCCGGACACTGCGAGAGGGCTGTACAAGCAATGATCACACGCACGGCACAGCGGACACACCAGGAACCGCGGTGTTGGCCGTCGAATGGCGCTAGCTGCGCAGCATTTGTGCACCGCCGCCGTCAGTGTCAGCCAGTTTGCCGTGGCATACGGAGCTCCATCGCAGTCTTTAACACTGGTAGCATGCCGCGACAGCGTGGACGTGAACCGTATGTGCAGTTGACGGACTTTGAGCGAGGGCGTATAGTGGGCATGCGGGAGGCCGGGTGGACGTACCGTCGAATTGCTCAACACGTGGGGCGTGAGGTCTCCACAGTACATCGATGTTGTCGCCAGTGGTCGGCGGAAGGTGCACGTGCCCGTCGATTTGGGACCGGACCGCAGCGACGCACGGATGCACCCCAAGACCGTAGGATCCTACGCAGTGCCGTAGGGGACCGCACCGCCACTTCCCAGCAAATAAGGGACACTGTTGCTCCTGGGGTATCGGCGAGGACCATTCGCAACCGTCTCCATGAATCTGGGCTACGGTCCCGCACACCGTTAGGCCGTCTTCCGCTCACGCCCCAACATCGTGCAGCCCGCCTCCAGTGGTGTCGCGACAGGCGTGAATGGAGGGACGAATGGAGACGTGTCGTCTTCAGCGATGAGAGTCGCTTCTGCCTTGGTGCCAATGATGGTCGTACGCGTGTTTGGCGCCGTGCAGGTGAGCGCCACAATCAGGACTGCATACGACCGAGGCACACAGGGCCAACACCCGGCATCATGGTGTGGGGAGCGATCTCCTACACTGGCCGTACACCACTGGTGATCGTCGAGGGGACACTGAATAGTGCACGGTACATCCAAACCGTCATCGAACCCATCGTTCTACCATTCCTAGACCGGCAAGGGAACTTGCTGTTCCAACAGGACAATGCACGTCCGCATGTATCCCGTGCCACCCAAATGCTCTAGAAGGTGTAAGTCAACTACCCTGGCCAGCAAGATCTCCGGATCTGTCCCCCATTGAGCATGTTTGGGACTGGATGAAGCGTCGTCTCACGCGGTCTGCACGTCCAGCACGAACGCTGGTCCAACTGAGGCGCCAGGTGGAAATGGCATGGCAAGCCGTTCCACAGGACTACATCCAGCATCTCTACGATCGTCTCCATGGGAGAATAGCAGCCTGCATTGCTGCGAAAGGTGGATATACACTGTACTAGTGCCGACATTGTGCATGCTCTGTTGCCTGTGTCTAAGTGCCTGTGGTTCTGTCAGTGTGATCATGTGATGTATCTGACCCCAGGAATGTGTCAATAAAGTTTCCCCTTCCTGGGACAATGAATTCACGGTGTTCTTATTTCAATTTCCAGGAGTGTACAATTTGTACAGAAACCAGATGGCAGTTATAAGAGTCGAGGGACATGAAAGGGAAACAGTGGTTGGGAAGGGAGTTAGACGGGGTTCTAGCCTTTCCTCGATGTTATTCAATCTGTATATTGAGCAAGCAGTGAAGGAAACAAAAGAAAAATTCGATGTAGGTATTAAAATCCATGGAGAACAAATAAAAACTTTGTGGTTTGCTGATGACAACGTAATTCTGTCAGAGACAATACAGGACTTGGAAGAGCAGTTGAACGGAATGGATAATGTCTTGGAAGGAGGATATAAGATGAACATCAACAAAAGCAAAACGAGGATAATGGAATGTAGTTGAATTAAGTCGGGTGATGCTGAGGGAATTAGATTAGGAAATGAGATACTTAAAGTAGTAAAGGAGTTTTGGTATTTGGGGAGCAAAGTTACTGATGGTGGTCGAAGTAGAGAGGATATAAAATGTAGACTGGCAATGGCAAGGAAAGCGTTTCTGAAGAAGAGAACATCGAGTATAGATTTAAGTGTCAGGAAGTCGTTTCTGAAAGTATTTGTATGGAGTGTAGCCATGTATGGAAGTGAAACATGGACAATAAATAGTTTGGACAAGAAGAGAATAGAAGTTTTCGAAATGTGGTGCTACAGAAGAATGCTGAAGATTAGATGGGTAAATCACATAACTAATGAGGAGGTATTGAATAGGATTGGGGAGAAGAGAAGTTTGTGGCACAACTTGACTAGACGAAGGGATCGGTTGGTAGGACATGTACTGAGAGATCAAGGGATCAACAATTTAGCATTGGAGGGCAGCGTGGAGGGTAAAAATCGTAGAGAGAGACCAAGAGATGAATACACTAAGCAGATTCAGAAGGATGTAGGTTGCAGTAGGTACTGGGAGATGAAGAAGCATGCACAGGATAGAGTAGCATGGAGAGCTGCAACAAACCAGTCTCTGGACTGAAGACCACAACAACAACTGTTGGTATGGCATTTCTTTTTTGATGGCTTTGATTTAATTGCCTCTCAGATACTTCAACTTCTAGTTTTGTCTTTTTCTCATTATTTACCAGTCGATGTTCGTTGTGGAATGAGATCCACAGTCCGTCCTTTGCTAATTTCATCCGAAGATGCTAGTAATTTGAAAAAGTTGCACGATCATCTGCGAAGCTAAACATGTCAGTTTCGTTCCGATTTTGCCTTATGTGACTCATTTCTGCACACACACTGCCTAGTTAATTCTTCACGCCATTTGCAGATAACTTTTCTCCAGAGCATAGTTAAAGAGCAGAGGAAAAAATCATTTTTCTTCCCTCACCCTAACACTAATATCAAATCTGTCTAGAAGTTGTCTTCCAGCTGCGCTTTGGAATCTATGTTCAACTGTATCTGTTGAGTGATTCCTTTGGTCTTATTGGAGAAACTTGGTTCCTTCATAATGTGGACAAAGAATATCTCGATCAGTCGAGTCGTAGGTCATCTGTAAGTCAACAAAAATTACAATAAATTTCTTATTTCTGAGTTTCAAATAAGAAAGAGGCATGTTACTATCATTATCGCTGCCATTATTATAACACATTGTTTTGCAATATAGGTTTGTAAAAATGGTATACTGTGAGATCTTTTTTGTAAGTACAAAACTTGAAACAAGAGCTTCCAGATCTGGACAAGACGATATAAATATTTGATAACTTGTTGCAGGTGCACAGGCGGATGAGGGAGGCTGGTCTGAATCACACCCGCTGGGGAATCCCAGTAGACCCAGAGGTCTGTAATACGGGGCACAGGGTGCCGGACTATGTACCACAGCGGCCTCCAGTCAATGACTACGAAGCCTAAACGGGATCCCAGGCCCTTGCCAGTTCTGCCTATTTCCTAACGGTTGACGAACATCGATCCCACCGGCAGCATCACCTGGATCATTCAACAGCAGCATCTCAATCCTCTCTCATCGCTGATAAATGTGTTACAAAAATGTCGATACTATACAGACACCCAAATAGCTTCATCAGCTTATATTGCTGCATCTCTTAGAAATAAAACAGAAAACCAAGTCTTAAATTTGGTACAACTATGTTTAGATAGCTTTTTCAGTGAAAGTATCTGGGATGGTAATGACATCTCCATCAGTCCACCATTGGAGGTAAAGCATCGTGTAGATTCCAAACACACGTTTGTAAATAACTTAGCTGTTCCTTTTCAGACTTAAATATAGACCTAATACCCAAATTTACTGTCAGGGTACAGTCCATGTGAAACTTACAGGAGAATTCAGTAACTGGTGGGAACATTTGGAAGTATTCTGTACACCCTTTGAGAGAAGGTGAAGTAAGAGAACGGTGCATACATTTGCAGGCTAATGTCACTGGCTTATCAAAGTGCTTCCTTGTATCCAAATTAAAAGCAGGTGGTCATGATAAGCTACGATTAAGTGCCAGAAGAGTAACTCTATCCTAGTGTCAAACATTGAACCCTCCTATACGAACATAAATGAAATAAGACTTTCCAGAGCATAATATGAACAGCTATCAAATCATCTTCATGGGACTTCCCATTATGTAAAGCTCAAGCGTCTTCCAGGAAGAAAGAGCAAACAATGTGAAACATTGAGTACATTACTGCTAACACTTTTTGTTTTACATCATCTTACACAGTTTACGAAGTTGAAATACTGCGATATCTTTCTGATGTTCAGATCCTAGAACAAGATAAGAGACCATCTTAACACAGTAAAAGTATCATCACTTGGTACTCATACCCATATGAGCATCCAGTCATTTAATCAAAATGTTGAGTATTTTTTCATTTCTCGCAGAATCATTTACGAAATATCTTTCATTACCCCTGTTAACTTTTCTGTAGCAGTTTAATACCTGAATGAATCACTGTACTGCCTTTAAACTTAATGGACAACAGTATTTAATTCTGCATATAGAGCAACAGAACAAAACAAACAAAAAATTTTCTCATAACTCAGCAGCTACTATGGATTCGTATCTACCTCGTGCTATTATCAATTTTTATGTTAACTATTTCACTCAGTGTACTATGTAGTATTAAGAAAAAAGAAAACAACATACCGTTTTATATGTGCTTCATCTATGTTTTACGTGATGTTTTGTAACCTTTTGATGCTATTTGCTATCAGTACAACTGAAAAATCTGATGTCAAACCTAGTGTTTAATGTACTTTCTGTGCTGTATTTCTTAATTTAATAAAAAAAACTATATACTGTAGATGTTACTCTTAAGTTCATTACTTTTCAACTATACTACCAAAATGCACACAATACACATTTTTTCCAGTCTATCGTAATTTAGATCCTGTTTTAATTTCTAGCATCCATTTACATCAACAATGAAACAAGAAACTGATACCAGTATGGTACTGACTCATCTTGCCGAGAGATCAGCGGATTTCTACAGACAAAGTAACATTTTTCTCAATTTTTAAAAGAAGAATTTCTCTACTATTTATGGATACCCGAATGAAATTTAGACCATTTGGATACTATACGAAGACCTCAGCTGTAATCACTCGCAAGTGGCAGTCAACGAGGAACAGAGTTATTGCATGTAAATATTGTACAGCACTTTATCTCACGTGTTTTGTTCAAATTAATAGATAGCTACACAACAAAGTGAGAAGCGGTAGCTGTACCTTTAGTCTGAAGACCTCGGCTGTAAACAGTAGTAAGGCATGATCAACAAGGAGCAGAGTTATTATGTTAAACTATGGTTCTTAGTTGATGTGCTGTCTTCAAATTACTTGATAGTGCCTTGATTAACCGAGAAATCACAATTCTGTTTCCAGATTTCCACTTACTAGCCTCAGATCTACGATATTTCCAAGCTGGGGCAAAAACATTATAGTGGCGACCCCTCCTTCCTCGAGCGTTTGAGATGAAGTCAAAAATTTAAAAAAATCAATTTTTCAAAAATATGTTCGTTTTGCAGCGCACATCTTTCTAAAGAATTTGATATATAAAATATATATGTTCAAGAAAATGTAAGACATGTTATTTGGTCTTAAGTGTGACAAAGTGCATGTCCTGCTCTGTGGAATTCAAATGCATAATGGAAGCCATCAAACCCATATTCAGGACAATGGCAAGTAAAATGTCCTGTAATGCCCCTCGTTCTCCCAGTCGGTCAGTTTGACATTCTACCCCCGTTTAAACACAATTAATTCCGAATGGGATTATTTGTAACCGGGAGAATAAGAACTTTTCAGGAAATTTGCACTCTTTGTTGCCTATTACCTAATAACTTTCTCTTCTGTGTGACATAAAATTAAATATAGGAAACATAAAACCAGAAAGGCAAGAGACAAGCAAGACAGTACACATTTCTTCAATCCTTAGATCCCAACATTTTTCTCTCTCTAATCTTTCTACAGCTTTACACGTTGTGCTTTCTTTTCTCATGAAAGAACCTATTACCTCATCAAAGCTAGTCAAACGTTTTGCTACATAAAAAAAATCAAGACGTCGTTGTCTAATACGAATAGTACACAAGACTTCTGTGGTTTCTCGATTTCATTACATCTATTTTGTCACTGTTGTTGTTGTTGTGGTCTTCAGTCCTGAGACTGGTTTGATGCAGCTCTCCATGCTACTCTATCCTGTGCAAGCTTCTTCATCTCCCAGTACCTACTGCAACCTACATCCTTCTGAATCTTTGTCACTGTCTGTTGGATAAAATGAAATAGGCATTTCTAATATTGCAGCAATGTAACACACGCCAAATAAACGAGACTGTTTCGGCAAAAAATGGCCATTTTAATGCACCTGATTTACATAAATAACATGACAGTATATAATTCACAAAGTACCAATATCAAATGCCTATTAAGCCTACTACAAGCAAAAAGTTTTATGTTAGAAAAGTGTTTCACATTTCATTCATACGCCCCAGTTTCTCATGCATGAGATCGAAAAGCAGAAGTACGAAAATTTTATATAAATTTGCAGTCTTCATATTTGTGTGCTGTCCCCATTTCTTCTCCTTCCTCATTCTAACAAACAATCTTGTCATCACTAATTCTGTCACCGGTTTAATTATCCCACGTTCGTACAACGCGTTTTCCGCGCTGTTCCTAGACCTGAACTTAAGCCGCTGCAAACCAGGGACTGTACAGCTTGCCCTCAATAGTGCAGCAATCTGGTCAAAATTCCATTTCTTGGGTACACCAAGAAGATAATACGTAATCTTCCTTACCTGTTATTCCTGTTAGCCGTTTATTTCCACTCTGGTAGACCGAATGTATGGATTTCACTAAAAATTATAACAATGCTTATCATTCGCACAGCCGGCCGGTGTGGCCGGACGGTTCTAGGCGCTACAGTCCGGAACCACGCGACTGCTACGGTCGCAGGTTCGAATCCTGCCTCGGGCATGGATGTGTGTGATGGTCTTAGGTTAGTTAGGTTTAAGTAGTTCTACGTTCTAGGGGACTGATGACCTCAGAAGTTAAGTCCCACAGCGCTCAGAGCCAATCATTCGCACACCCAGTCAACCACATAAACAAACAGCAATTAGCATTCTACCATCCGGGTTTATTCGGCTCAGCTCGTATAGCCCAGTCCCCTTTTGTCTGCAGGAAAGTTTTTTATTTCTAGATGCCTCCCCTGGCATAGATATCATGTACATTATGCATTCAAAAATCAACTTACGATTCGTTCAGAAATAAACTTAGAATGTGTTCAAAACCATTGGCGATGCGTTTTGCTATCATATGAATAACACAGGCAAACGATGGAAAAACACTTTTGCTGAAAATACCTTATTCTTATGTTTCTTAAAGTGGGAAATCCAAACATGATACTTAAAAAACTGTATCACCCACCATTTCTTCATATTTTACAGTTAAATTTATTAAATTAAGCGGTTTTTTATAGAATTGAACAGCTTTTATATGGTTAAAATGATTTTAAAAAGGTGTAATGAATGTTGATGACGTTGGTAGCACTGCTGAAAAACATTTGCTGGCAAAAAAAGGACGATTCTATTTTTGTGTTACAGACGGTGTTTTGTTTACTGTCAACCTAACCTCACTTTCCCATTTGCTGTACATGTGCTCAGCACAATGTCTAATCGTGGTTGTAAAAACTCTGACAGTTTTTGTTATATTTGTGGTGAATTTGTGATTAAAAAACACCAAAGAAACATTACAAACTTCGTTAAAAAGGTTTACCTATCATACTTTGGATCTAAACTTGGTGATCAAGATAATTCTTGGGCGCCGCATAATGTACGTTATGTGTGTGTTGAAGATCTGAGAAAATGATCCAAAAAGGAGAAAAAAAGTCTTTAGATTTGCTGTCCCTATAACATGGAGGGAGCCAAGAAATCATTCCAATGATTGCTACTTTTGCAGTGTTGATATTACTGGTCATAATCCGAAAAACAAGAAGGTAATAAGCTACCCTAACATTCCGTCCATCATCCAACCAGTAGCGCATGGTGTAGATTTGCTGGTTCCTGAACCACCAGACGATTTAAATTCTATACTAACAGAAGTATTTTCTGATGTATAATCTGATTTACATGAACCAGATGATGATGAATTCCATTGTAATACAGAGAGTCTAGAGCCCAAATTGTTTACTCAGACCGAGCTTTACGATTTGGTTAGGGATCTGGGCTTAACAAAAGAAAAAGCTGAATTGCTTGGCTCTAGATTAAAAGAAAAGAACTTATTGGCAGTTGGAACCAGCATATATATGAATAGAAAGAGAGAGCAGCAGTTTTCCAAGTTTTTTCAACAGGAAAGTGATTTACTGTACTGCTAAGACATTCCCAATCTGATGAATGAGTTTGGTATATAATACAAAAAGGAAGACTGGAGGCCGTTTATTATTCATCCAAAACTAGTTTAAAGGCTGTTTTATTACACCATGGTAACATGTATGCATCTATTCCTTTTGGACAAACTGTACATACGAAAGAAAGATAAGAAAACCTAGAAATAGTGCTAAATAAAATAGGCTATTCTGCTCAAGGTTGGATGATATGTGGCGATCTAAAAGTAACATGCATGGTACTTGGTCAGCAAGGTGGCTTTAAAAATTTCCATGCTTCTTGTGTGAATGGGACAGTAGGGCTAGCGATCAACGCTGGTGCAGGAATAACTCATAACTGGTCTGTAAGGGAGCCTTTAAAACCTGTTGAGAAGAGCGTTCTACATAAAAACCTTCTGGATCCAAAAAACGTACTCCTACCATCTCTGCATAGAAAATTAGGTCTAATGAAACAGTTTGTAAAGGTTTTGCCTAAAGATGGACCATGTTTTAAGTATCTCTGCCAAAAGTTTCCACACCTTTCAGAAGCTAAACTAAAAGGTGTCTTTGTCGGACCTGACGTTAGAAAATTGATGTTAACTTTGAATCCACTTTGACCTTTAATGAGAAAGAAACATGGGTATCATTCAAGCAAGTCGTTGCAAAGCTCTTAGGACATGAAAAAGACCCAGAATATATTTCTGTTATAGCTACAATGTTATACAATGTTAAAACATTAGGAGGTTTAATGAGCCTGAAAATTCACTTTTTGAACAGTCACCTTGATTACTCCCCAGACTATATGGGAAGTTTTAGTGAGGGGCAAGGAGGGCGTTTTCACCAGGACATTAAAGTGATGGAAAACAGCTGGAACACCAACATGATGGGGGACTACTGTTGGTTACTTCTCTCAGAAGTTCAGCAAGTGACTCATCTTAGGAAAAGCCACACAAGAAGTTTCAAAGGAAAAAGAGAAATAAAATACAAACCAATTCCAGCTGTCAAGTGAATCCTCTATTAACACATATCATTGTTTCAAGTAGCTTACTGTAAATACAAACCATGCTTACATTGTAACAAAGCATTTAATTAATTTCCCAGTTTACGGTATACGAGGGCAGTTCAATAAGTAATGCAACACATTTTTTTTCTGCAACAGGGGTTGTTTTATTCAGCATTGAAATACACCAGGTTATTCCCCAATCTTTTAGCTACACAACACTATTTTTCAACGTAATCTCCATTCAACGCTACGGCCTTACTCCACCTTGAAATGAGGGCCTGTATGCCTGCACGGTACCATTCCACTGGCCGATGTCGGAGCCAACGTCGTACTGCATCAATAACTTCTTCATTATCCGCGCAGTGCCTCCCACGGATTGCGTCCTTCATTGGGCCAAACGTATGGAAATCCGACGGTGCGAGATCGGGGCTGTAGGGTGCATGAGGAAGAACAGTCCACTGAAGTTTTGTGAGCTCCTCTCGGGTGCGAAGACTTGTGTGATGTCTTGCGTTGTCATGAAGAAGGAGAAGTTCGTTCAGATTTTTGTGCCTACGAACACGCTGAAGTCGTTTCTTCAATTTCTGAAGAGTAGCACAATACACTTCAGAATTGATCGTTTGACCATGGGGAAGGACATCGAACAGAATAACCTCTTCAGCGTCCCAGAAGACTGTAACCATGACTTTACCGGCTGAGGGTATGGCTTTAAACTTTTTCTTGGTAGTGGAGTGGGTGTGGCACCACTCCATTGATTGCCGTTTTGTTTCAGGTTCGAAGTGATGAACCCATGTTTCATCGCCTGTAACAATCTTTGACAAGAAATTGACACCCTCAGCCACATGACGAGCAAGCAATTCCGCACAGATGGTTCTCCTTTGCTCTTTATGGTGTTCGGTTAGACAACGAGGGACCCAGCGGGAACAAACCTTTGAGTATCCCAACTGGTGAACAATTGTGACAGCACTGCCAACAGAGAAGTCAAGTTGAGCACTGAGTTGTTTGATGGTGATCCGTCGATCATCTCGAACGAGTGTGTTCGCACGCTCCGCCATTGCAGGAGTCACAGCTGTGCACGGCCGGCCCGCACGCGGGAGATCAGACAGTCTTACTTGACCTTGCGGCGATGATGACACACGCTTTGCCGAACGACTCACCGTGCTTTTGTCCACTGCCAGATCACCGTAGACATTCTGCAAGCGCCTATGAATATCTGAGATGCCCTGGTTTTCCGCCAAAAGAAACTCGATCACTGCCCATTGTTTGCAACGCACATCCGTTACAGACGCCATTTTAACAGCTCCGGACAGCGCTGCCACCTGTCGGAAGTCAATGAAACTATACGAGACAAAGCGGGAATGTTTGAAAATATTCCACAAGAAATTTCCGGTTTTTTCAACCAAAATTGGCCGAGAAAAAAAATGTGTTGCATTACTTATTGAACTGCCCTCGTAGCATTGGATTTTTATACTATATAATAAAAAGCATATTGCTGGAAAACTATGGGTGATACAGAAAAACTAAGGCTAGATTTGGATTCAGCTCACAAAAATCTATAAAGATCAGCTATCAAAGTAAAAAAAGTTAAAAAAATTTTTTTTTCCTTGGCCTGTGTAATCGATAGACCAATGTGCGCTGGATACTAGGCACTTTGTGAAACAAGGTTTTTTTATTCGAGAGTATGAATTTATCGCCCCACTGAAATTGCCGCCCAGGGCAGATAACCCCGTTTGCCACCCTCGCCCGATCCCCCCCCCCTGCCACCCCAGATCAGGGCCTACCACTAATGGCAACTTTGGATGTGTGCACATTAACCACAGTGAGTGCCAAAAACATGGCTGCCAGTAGTAGTTAAGTTACTTTTTGACTGGGAAAATGCATTTCAGGGATTATTTGTACAAATCCGAGGATGATGTCGGTACCTATGGCTAAGGTGAAGATCCTGAATGTTCCTGAATGCAAGTGAGCTACAAAAGTTTTTGCTAATATGCTAACTGTCGATAATTATTTGAGCATGTAAAAAATGTTATGGCCTTTACTATTGTTCACATGATTTCACATCACAGTGTGATGGCACGAATTTTAAGAGGCACTGTTAACAATGTTTACATGTGTTGTGCCACGAAATAATGTATTGGTGCTGCCAAGCAAAAATGCAGACACCGTCCCTGAAAAAGCAAGAGCAAAAGGGAGACAGGACAAGCCATAAGAGCCAAACGGAGTTTCAAGATGGGGAGACAATTGATACTGTAGATATTATGGCCACACTTTTAAGACAACTGCTACACACTGCATGAGCTGAGTAGCCAGAGCTGCGAATGCAGCAAAACAGTATCACAGGATGAGAGGTAGCACCATTATGGAGACCATGCATGATTAAGTAAGTTCTCTGATGCTGCAAAATACACCAGCCAGAGCACCTGCAAAAAAAAATGGTTCAAATGGCTCTGAGCACTATGGGACTCAACATCTTAGGTCATAAGACCCCTAGAACTTAGAACTACTTAAACCTAACTAACCTAAGGACATCACACACACCCATGCCTGAGGTAGGATTCGAACCTGCGACCGTAGCAGTCCCGCGGTTCCGGACTGCAGCGCCAGAACCGCTAGACCACCGCGGCCGGCCAGAGCACCTGCAGTGTAAACTTAGGACCTCAAGGGGTTTTCAGGAAAGCTAATCAGACAGGAAATACAGGTGAGGTGATGTCATTGCTGCCTCACAGTAGCATAACGAATGCATGTCAGTCCAGTATAGATATTGGTCATTTTTAAATCGCAAGAGACTGAAATCACGTCATCCAACTCTGTGCGATGCTGCTGCCATGGTGGCTAAGAATTTCAAACCTCTTGAAGAATGGAAAGGTCGGTGGGAAGCAGTGACAGATGTGCACCTGCATAACATCTTCTCAGGTGCTAAACTTCCAAGTGGATTCGACTTACCATGCAAGACGTGGTCTACTCTCAACAGAATCCGTACCAGCCATGGGCGATGCAGGGATGCTCTCTTTAAGTGGAACAAGCTGCCTGATCCAGCTTGTGACTGCGGGGCTCCATACCAGACTGTTCACCACATTGTCAGTGAATGCAGGATTCGAGCCTATCACGGCGCCAAAGAGGACTTCCTGCTAGCAACTCCAGATGCAGTGCGCTGGGTTGAAGGACTGGATATTCAGTTGTAAAGACAAACTTAAGTTTCTTGTGTGCCAATATGTACATATATATATATGTAATTTCATGATATGTCTGTATTAGCCATACGCTAAATAAATAAAATAATTGGTCATTTCCAGTGGAAGTATTTTAGTCTACAGCCGACTGGCCTGAAGGAGAAACCTATGTCGGTCTGTTATCTGTTCATCTAGCTGTCTATGAGCTATGGAACAGGAAGTGCCACGCTGGGGACTTTGAAACTGTTAGCCACAGCACTGTCATCCACGCTGAGCCCAATGAGAAGAATTTAGGAGCCTTCAATCTGTGGTCCACTTGAAGGCCCTATTACGACTGCTGCCACCTTCCACCCGCTGCTCTTCCATCATTGTGGGGACATGTAGTCTCAGCTACCCACCTCCTGCTTCGTAGAGACTCTGCAGTGGCTTCCTTCAGCGTGTGCATTCTACAGTGTGATCATGCATGCTCTGGTCACCCAACTCAGAACCTGAAAGCCACATCTTGGCTTTGTGAGCCTGATGGCCCCCTGACATCACTGCAGCTGACGCCATTGTCTGTGGGATCGTCCAAGCATCCGCTCAACAAGCCACCATTCGCTCACATTCTGCAGATGTGGCCCGCAGCATCTTGACCTCGACCTGCCCTTAATTGCCATGCAACATAATGTCCCACTAACCTGGTCATTATATCTGATATCAGAAGTATTAGCAGGGACATCGACTACCACCAGCTCTGAAAAAGGTGGTTCGACTACTACAGACGGTTGCAATGTGTCTTATTGCAGGTGTTTAACTGTAATTATAACTGCATGTATTGCACGAAGGGAGTGAACACAAATGATGTTCTGGGAATATGCATGTTATTTTGTGGCATTTTGGAATGGACTACTCATTTTCGTTTGAACAAATGGTATGGCTCATAGTATTTAAATGTGGAGTAGTGGGAGACATGAGCAGAGATTCAGACGAAAGTTATACTGTAGTCATTATTTTGCTAGCAGTATATTTAGGTCCCCATAATATCATTTTATTTTCTTCTATTTTTGCTTGTTGAAAGTTATGTAATTATTAGAGGCTCAACCGTTTTCGAAACCTCAGGAGGCTATTATGAATGAGGTATTGAAAATTGTACCAGTTGGAGTAGGTAAGATATAAGCACACAGTGTAAAGTCCTTTAAGAGACAAGAAGCACTCCAGGCTAGGAAGAAGGAAATAGCTTTTCGCAATTCTCCAGGCTATGAGGAGGATTTAAGAAAGAAATTGAAGTAGCAAGGAATGAGGTAAGAAGGGGAAGAATAAAAAGAAAGGGAGCTGAGAGGAGGGAGAAGGAAAAAGTTGAAACACAGAGGAACAGTATAAATGTGGTATTTGTTCTTTCGGACACATGCCAAAGAAGAGACATCATTTTGACCCAGCAATCACTATTACACTGCTGGCCACCGTAAATGCAACACCAAGAAAGACAAGAGGTAGCACAACAAAACTTATTTTGTAGATAACATGTTGACCAAGTATCAAATGATTACGTTTACAGACGTCTGTGACATGTAGTTCCTGCCAGAGTCAGTAGCCAGAGTAGCCGCCGTTGTTGGAGATCACCGCTGCCACACGTCTCGGCATTGAGTCAAAGAGACGTTGGATGTGTTCCTGGGGTACAGCAGCCCAAGCAGCTTCCACACGTTGCCAAAGATCGTCTGGTGTGGCAGCTGGGGATGTAATCTGGGTCACTCATTGAGCAACCATGGACCACATGTTTTCTATCGGCGAAAGATCCGGAGAGCGAGCCGGCCAGGGGAGCACTTCAATCTGGTTACTGACGAAGAACCTTTGGACAATGCGTGCCACGTGTGGTCGCGCATTATCCTGTTGAAATATGGCTGTGGCCGAGCCCTGAAGGTAAGGAACGACAACTGGCTCCAGCACCTCGGATATGTAGCGCCGGCTATTTAAAGTACCGGCAATGCGTACTAGAGGCGTGCGAGAGTAATATCCAATACCGCCCCATACCATAATACCTGGTGCAAGACCAGTGTGGCGGTGCATAATGCAGCTGTCCAGCATCCTCTCTCCACGGGGTCTCCACGCTCGAATCCGACCTTCGTGATGCTGCAGACAGAAGCGTGTCTCGTCAGTAAAGACAACGTCATCCATTCTGCCGTCCACATCCGTCTGTCATCACACCATTGGCGACGGAGACGTCTGTGGTTCTGCGTCAATGGTAGACGAAGCAATGGACGTCTTGCGGACAGACCATTCTGCTGTAAACGGCGTCGAATGGTACGCGCAGACACTGGATGATGCGTTACAGACGCAATGTGCTGTGCTATGGTTCGGTATGTCACTGAGTGATCAGTCACTGCCATGCGCACAATTTGCCTATCAGCACGTGCAGTGGTGCACCGAGGTGAATGCGATCGACCACGTCGGTCCGTCGTACCCTCCTGCATCCAGCGGTCACATATCCGCATTACAGTTGTTTGGTTTCGTCCAACACGACTAGCGATTTCTCTGTATGATAATCCACAATCTCAGTAAGCCACTATCCTTCCTCTGTGGAACTCGGATACTTGATCAAACGATGTTCGCTGTTGTCTACGAGGCATAACTGATCGTCTTGTGAAACAACCACAAGGTAAACACACGTGCCGAACGTACACTCGTCGAAATCGCCAAGCCTTAAATGGCGCTATGAGGTGGCGCCACAGGCGCGCGTGATGTGCGTCTGCGCTGAAATTCTAATCAGTTGCATATCTCATCGCTGCAAACCCATGGTGTAAATTTCACTTGATTCGGATGCTTCCTTCAGGGTGTTGCATTTACGGTGGCCAGCAGTGTACATTACATTTATCATTTTCCATGGATCCCTTGGAGCCTCTGGGATGTGAAAAGAGTCAAAGTTTTTTCTTTCAGTTACATGGATATTGTACAATTCTAATGCAGAAACAGTTATGAGCTATAGTCCTTGTGAAGATATTCATCGATGGGGTAGGAGTTGGCCAACATGGAATTCTTTAATTCACTCTGAAACCGATCTTTATCACTTACAAGACCTCTGATATGCTCTGGTAAGTTACTGAATATATGAGTACCCATTTATTTGACTCCTTTTTGTACTAATTTTAAGCTTTTATAGTCCTTATACAGATTGTTTTTGGTTCTGGTATTAGAATCATGTTTTGCACTATTTTGCGTAAAAAGAGATATGTTGGAAATGACAAAGGACATCAATGTTTATATGTACTGAGAAGTAGTAGTTAGAATACCAAGTTTCTTAAAGAGATCTCTGCATTATGATCTAGGACTGATACCAGATATAATTCTAATGACTCATTTCTGAATTTTGAAAATGTTCTCTTTGTGAGAGGAGTTTTCCCCAAAACATGATTCCACAACTCATTAGTGAATGGAAGTAGGCCAAATAAGCTAACTTCTTCATTTTTAAATCACCTATTTCTGGTATCATGCGTACTGCAAATGTAGCTGAACTAAGGCCTTTCATTAAGTCTAGAGTGTGATTTTCCCAATTTAGGTTGTGGTCAATTTGTAGCACAAAAAATTTGACACAGTCAACATCTTTAATTTCTTTGTTTGAATATATTATACTTATAGGGTCAGCTATTCTTTGTGAGGTACTAAACTGTATGTACTGGGTCTTGTCAAAATCCAGTGACAATCCATTTGCTATGAACTACCCATTGATACTTACAAATATTTCATTAGCTGATTGCTTAGTGAGATCATGGGTACTGTTTTCTGTACCAATACATGTATCATCTGCAAATAAGACAAAATTTGCATTTTGTGACACTGCATATGGAAGGTCATTTATATATAATAGGAACAATGAGGGACCTAAAATAGAGCCTTGGTGCACCCCTTGTCTGATGGCGTCATATTTTGAATGACTATTGTTATGTGATAAGCCTGATACAGACACACACTGTTTTCTATTAAAAAGGCAGGATGAGAACCATGAGCCTGCTACTCCTGTTATCCCATGATATTTTAACTTTTGTATAAGGATATCATGCTTAACACAATCAAAAGCTTTAGCCAGATCACAGAATATTCCAAGTGGTAATAACTTTTATCTATTGATTCTAATACAACATCTGTAAAAGTGAACATAGCTTGATCAGATGACAATCCTTTCCAAAATCCAAACTGATTGCAAATGAGAATATTTTTCTGTACTAAGTGTTTATAAAGTCTAATGTACAAAACCCTTTCAAACACTTTTGAAAATATTACAAATAATGAAATGGGGTGGAAGTTTTCCATTGATGATTTGTCTCCTCTTTTCTTTAATGGTTTGACAATAGTATATTTAAGCCTATCTGGAAAAGTGCCACTGTGGAGGGATTCATTACATAAGCAACTCAGTATGCCACAAAGCTCTGAGGAGCAACATTTAATTATGGTAGTGCTGATTTCATCATAACCACTGGAACATTTGTTTTTAAAAGAGTTAATAATATTAGAAATCTCTTTTGGTGAGTTAGGATATAGTTGAATTCTGTCAAACTTCCGTGAAAATGCATTTTTTAAATATTTTAAGCTGTCTTCTGAGGAACTATACAAACCTAAGTTGTCTGCTACTGAAAGGAAAAAGTTGTTTAAAGTGTCTGCAATTTTGGAGGTATCTCTAATCAACTCATTATTTACATTTAACATAATTTCCTCATTTGCCTGATTAGTTTCTCCTGTTTCACTTTTTACTATGTTCCTGATAGTTTTTATCTTGTTTTTAGAGACATTTATTTTTTCTTGAAAATAAATACATTTTGAGGTTCTGATTACTTTGTTTAGAATTTTACAATATAATCTGTAATGTGATTCAGTTCTGCAGTCATTGTTTTCCCTTGACATTAAGTACAGTCTTCTTTTTGTTTTGCAAGATACTTTTATTCCATTTGTAATCCAAGGTTCTGAAACATTTAATCTATTTGCTTTGATTACTTTCTTAGGGCAGCAGTTTTCAATGTGACCTATGACCATATTAGAGAAACAGTTATATTTTTCATTTATCCCAGGTGAATTGTATATGTCTTTCCAGTCTGTATTCCTCAAACAGTTTTTTTATACCTTCAGTTCCTGTTTCATTTATTATATGTATAGTTTCACACTTCCTGTTATCAGTTGAATCAGACCTTACTACATTAAATGTAAGCAACTGGGCATCAACAGTGCCATTAAGTATTGCATTTATACTATGATTTGCTAGTCTGGTAGTATCTATGAAAATTTTATCAATAGCAGTGCTGCTGGTACCCATACACCCTGGTTGGGAACTGTACTAAGGGAATGAGATTATAAGAAGTGGTAAGAGACTCTAGTATCGATCTTGAGTAACAATCCTCCATAAAATTTAAATTAAAATCTCCACTTAGTATGAGTTCATTATTTTTAGAAATTAAGAAATTTAATACTGTATCAAGCTGTTTAGTAAATAGCTGGAAATTACCAGTTTGAGCCCTGTATACTGTGACTATAATTTTGTGTGTGTGTGTGCATTTCTACTTGTGTAGCACATACTTCAATATGCTGACCACTACAGTATTTAAGAACGTCAATGTTTTTATAATTGTGATCCTTTCTAATGTAAGTGGCAGCTCCTCCTTTCTCCATCTCTTTTCTACAATACTTTGAAGCTAAGGTATACCCTTCCATATTGAGCATTTCAATTTCACTACCTAAATGATGTTCAGAAATACAAATAATATCAACAAGATTTGTAGACTATAGCTCATCTAAACAGATCTGAAATTCTCTCATTTTGTTTTTTAAACCTCTGATATTTTGGTGTAGTAAATTTACTGTTACTTTTTTGTCTCCACAAGTATTATGCTTAACATTTTCAGATATATCTTGTTTCAATACTGAATGTGTACATAAAGAGCTTAACCTAAAAAAGAACTACTTCCATGAGTAGCTGTATCCCCCCCCCTAAAGAATTTGTCATCATCCTAGCCAGTATATCCTTCCCTATTCTACTGAGATGCAGCCCATGAGAAGTAAAGCCCCACCTACCAGTGGTGTCAACAGGAACCAAACCAATACCTGAGACAACACCAGCCCGAAGCAGTTGATCCAACTCCATACTTACCCTCTTCACAGAGCTGTTCAACTGGGGTAGATCATACCACTTGAAAACAGGCACAAACTCAACAGTTGTATGATTCGTAGCTGATGCTATTTTTACCAGATCACTCCCAATACTGTAGCCCTGGTCCCTATCGATACTGTTCCCTGCTCTACCCACTATTACAACATGATTCTCCTTGGTGAAACCTTTCCACAACGATCCTATGCCCTCTATCACTTGGCTGAGAGATGTACTAGGCTTGAAAAAGTTAGTGACCTGGTAGCTATCAACTAATTTTCCCTGCAGAAGTTGGCCCACACCACTTCCATGACTGCTACCTAACAGCAGAGATTTCTTCCTATTTTTTCTGAAGCAACAGGCTTCCAAACTGAATTCTGTTGTGCATCAGCTACACCTACAGCTACATGAGGCTCTTCATTACGTAACTGTGGCAGCAGGACAAATCTATTTTTTGTGCCAACAATGAAACTGTCAGATACTGTCCTCATTCTGTGGCCCCTGTTCCCTGCTACCACTTCCCACTTCTCTTCACCCTTCTCCCCACCTAACCTAATTAGTTCCTCCCTGGCTTTATGTAATTCAGCCTGAAGGCCTATAATCTTCCCCTCCTGTTCTGCTATTTTCATATCCCGTGAACACACTCTACAGTACGTAGGAAGAGTCTCATTTTTTCCCCAATTTCCATGCCCCTACATTTCCCCCAGTGAAACGATCTGTCACAACAGCTGCATAGCACCCCAGAACTAACTTTCCTGCAGCAGCTAAATCACTTCACACTCATGATTGTTTACAATATAGGCATACTTTTTAAGCTTTCGCTAAATACGGATAATTTCCTCTTTAAATATGCTCTATAGTGCTCTAATATAAATATAACATTAATACACTTTCTTAATTACACTTCGAATCACTTAACTTTCGCGCAAAAAATTTAGGCCTAGAAACGGCTGTTAAGTGGTAACAGTTTTACGCTATTTTCTTTAAAAATAAGACACAGAACTTAAAATCTTCACTTCCCCAAACAGTTATTACACTACTGAACGCAATTAAACCTAATAAAATCTAGACACTGCACTTAACACTTACTAAAGCTTCAAAAATAGGCGCACACGAAATATCAACACAACCGGTCGGTCCAAAGAATTAAGACACGAAGGACAGACACAGAAGAACAGACCTGTTCCTGCAATACATCCAGCTACTGTTAGTGCAGTTAAACCTGTCAAGCCTGTGAGAATAGGACAAAATTTGATGACTGGTGGGATAATCACATGAATGGGAAAATTAAGGTAATTTCTGAAGACAGTAATGTTATTGTGCAAGTGCCTGTGAGGTTACTCAATACACAGAGTACTAACATTCCTAGCATCAAGGGGAGTAATGTAGAATTATCAGTTCCAACATCCTGTAAAAATGTGGACTCTGCAGTAGGTGTAGTACCAAAGTAAGTATGGGCTGCGTTGAAGTAAGTGAGTGTGTGGGTAGCAACATAGATGAAAATGAAACTTCCTGGCAGATTAAAACTGTGTGCCCGACCGAGACTCGAACTCGGGATCTTTGCCTTTCGCAGGCAAGTGCTCTACCAACTGAGCTACCGAAGCACGACTCACGCCCGGTACCCACAGCTTTACTTCTGCCAGTACCTCGTCTCCTACCTTCCAAACTTTACAGAAGCTCTCCTGCGAACCTTGCAGAACTAGCACTCCTGAAAGAAAGGATATTGCGGAGACATGGCTTAGTCACAGCCTGGGGGATGTTTCCAGAATGAGATTTTCACTCTGCAGCGGAGTGTGCGCTGATATGAAACTTCCTGGCAGATTAAAGCTGTGTGCCCGACCGAGACTCGAACTCGGGACCTTTGCCTTTCGTGGGCAAGTGCTCTACCAACTGAGCTACCGAAGCACGACTCACGCCCGGTACCCACAGCTTTACTTCTGCCAGTAACTCGTCTCCTACCTTCCAAACTTTACAGAAGCTCTCCTGCGAACCTTGCAGAACTAGCACTCCTGAAAGAAAGGATATTGCGGAGACATGGCTTAGCCACAGCCTGGGGGATGTTTCCAGAATGAGATTTTCACTCTGCAGTGGAGTGTGCGCTGATATGAAACTTCCTGGCAGATTAAAACTGTGTGCCCGACCGAGACTCGAACTCAGGACCTTTGCCTTTCGCAGGCAAGTGCTCTACCAACTGAGATACCGAAGCACGACTCACGCCCGGTACCCACAGCTTTACTTCTGCCAGTACCTCGTCTCCTACCTTCCAAACTTTATAGAAGCTCTCCTGCAAACCTTGCAGAACTAGCACTCCTGAAAGAAAGGATATTGCGGAGACATGGCTTAGCCGCAGCCTGGGGGATGTTTCCAGAATGAGATTTTCACTCTGCAGCGGAGTGTGCGCTGATATGAAACTTCCTGGCAGATTAAAACTGTGTGCCCGACCGAGACTCGAACTCGGGACCTTTGCCTTTCGCGGGCAAGTGCTCTACCAACTGAGCTACCGAAGCACGACTCACGCCCGGTACCCACAGCTTTACTTCTGCCAGTACCTCGTCTCCTACCTTCCAAACTTTACAGAAGCTCTCCTGCGAACCTTGCAGAACTAGCACTCCTGAAAGAAAGGATATTGCGGAGACATGGCTTAGCCACAGCCTGGGGGATGTTTCCAGAATGAGATTTTCACTCTGCAGCGGAGTGTGCGCTGATGTGAAACTTCCTGGCAGATTAAAACTGTGTGTCCGACCGAGACTCGAACTCGGGACATCTGCCTTTCGCGGGCAAGTGCTCTACCAACTGAGCTACCGAAGCACGAAGGTAGGAGTCGAGGTACTGGCAGAAGTAAAGCTGTGGGTACCGGGCGTGAGTCGTGCTTCGGTAGCTCAGTTGGTAGAGCACTTGCCCGCGAAAGGCAAAGGTCCCGAGTTCGAGTCTCGGTCGGGCACACAGTTTTAATCTGCCAGGAAGTTTCATGTCAGCGCACACTGCGCTGCAGAGTGAAAATCTCATTTTGCTTCTTTCCCTCTTCCCATAATCCCTGGGAAGCAACACAAGCTTTCAGACTATCTGCAGTGTCACGGAATGGTAAAGAGTTGTAAACGTGGAATATAGTCAAAGTTTCGTTGCCTATGCCGAGAGCCAGACGCAGTAGGTTAGCCAAGAGGTAAGAGAATTTGCACATGTATCGGATTTGTCGTCACGCTGGGGCAGTGACCTGGTTACGCACAACAGGCGACAGAGAATTGCTTAGCAAGCGGGTTTGTGTTAGACGGAGACTTAAGTCTGCCGTAACAACAAGTGTCACAAGAACACCTAAGGGGCGAGTGCGACAGATAAATCAGCAGTATAAGTGGAACGAATGCGTCCGTTACAAACGAGCATGACGTCAGGACGTCGCTTGTGCTTCCTTTAAATATGCCAGCTTTGATAGCAACAAGGCACTCGCAGTTAAATGGCTCAAATGGCTCTGAGCACTATGGGACTCAACTGCTGAGGTCATTAGTCCCCTAGAACTTAGAACTAGTTAAACCTAACTAACCTAAGGACATCACAAACATCCATGCCCGAGGCAGGATTCGAACCTGCGACCGTAGCGGTCTTGCGGTTCCAGACTGCAGCGCCTTTAACCGCACGGCCACTTCGGCCGGCACTCGCAGTTAAACTTGCAGTTAGATGTGTACTGGGAAGCTACGTAGTGCTCAGCTCGGTGATCGACATGTTAATGTTTATTAAGCAGATGTTGCATTAAGGGCGGCCCATCCAGCAGCAGATGTGAGGGGACAGTACCAGCTCTGGTCCTCTCTGCTGTCAATCATCAACCCAGGATTAGCAGACATCGCGGCAGACTCACTTGCCGCCAATGCTGACCACATCAGTGAGCCGTCGTCGAGATCGTGCGGGGCCTAGGCCCTGTGCATCCGCCGTCCCAGCCGGGTGAGCCGGCGACGCTGGGGGACTGCAGCCCTTTCCGCCCGCCCGCCACGGGCGAGCCACCAGGAGGAGCAGGGAAGAAGACGGGATGGGATAGAGTACACTCCGCACTACGAGAACGCCTCTAGTGCCGACAGCGCCGAGACTCCAACCCGGAGCCTCTTACGCGCAACGACCTGGTGTCCGCCGCCGAGCCGGGCGCCGCCAGCCACGCGCGGCCGAAGTAAAGGGCATTCCACCGCTACGTCACCACACGCGGCGCTGCGCTAGCAAGACTGGTGCGGCCCGGAGCTGGTGTCATCGCTCCGAGTTCAGCGAGGACTCTGGGAAGGTCGTTGGTATCACCAAGCTCAGCCAACCTGTGTTACGCGGGCCACATTGTACTCGGCAGGAATAAAGTTGTCATGAATTAATCATGTTTCTATGGCGTTTCTGACGCGTCCACAGTCATTTCCTAGCATTCTGACAACTGGAGAGGTCACCGCTCGGCTTCCAGTCCACCGTAAGCGACCGGAACCACCGGGGCGCCTACATATCTAGAAAACAAGGCTGCTCCAGATGGAGCGATTTGTTTTCGGCTTGTCCATTCCGAAGTAAGATACCGCGCTTTGAATGGTCATTCTTTTCATGCTGTTAAGCTTTAAAAAGATCAGTTTTGTATAATGTAACGTTGCAAATATGTACTTATGGAATTTTTATACAAAATATGGACAAACTATGAAATACGGAAAAATATTGAAAATGGAAGTTACATTTTCAGACTCCAAATGTCATGATTTATGTAGAAAACTACAAAGAGAATGAAAACTACTTAAAACGAAAATATGTATTTACATATTAATCTGGGCCCTAGTTATAGGTAATGATGGTAAAGAAAATGTTATGTAATTGTTCTTAATTGCACAGTCAAACTCAGGGATATATTTTCTCATGTAAAAGAGACAGCTACATGTATTACATCACCAATAGGGTCTATTATCATGAAAGTAGAATTACCTAAACTATGTATGGCATCTCTAAAATTCGATGCACACGTTGAAGAGCTGAAGGGCACAACAAAAGTAGTTTGTAGTAAGGAAAGGCAGGAGAAAGCATAGTATAGCAAGGCATAGACAATTTGTAACAATCTGTAGAGTAATGGAAATAATGTAACTACCGACCAGTGTGTTAAATGTGATTGTACTGTAAATAGTTGTTGTGTAAGCATACTTCTAAGGATGTATGTTCTGAGAAAACTTAATGGAAACCTCTGTTTCAGAGACAAAGTTCCAGATGATTTACTGAAACAATAAGCCTCTTGATAAACAAAGGAAGATGTTGAACACAGGAATCTACTAAATTGAATCATTTTTTCTGGAATGCATTACCAGTGAGGTAGAGTTTTTGTAATTTTAAGGTACTGGTTTTTTACATGATGATTTAATAGGGTAATGGAGTGAAGATTAGTAAAGTGAGAATTAGAATAACAGACTGCCTGGCAACGACGTAGCTAAGGAGGGAAGGGGGCTCCCAGGGTGCCACCCATATGGGGGTGATACCCATATCCATACGAATAACTAAACTGATCAAAATTCTGTTCATGACCTCGAGCCTAGGTATAATACTGACAAAAGTATATAGTCTGCATATCTATAATGAGCTCACAACTGTGAACCGCCATTTGACTATGTTTTACTATGTTTATCTTCTGCATTATCTACAGTTGAGTTTTTATTCCATTATCAAGTAGAACGCTAAGAGTTGCTAGAACATGTCTTTTAAGGCATGTAATACACAGTTATCCGCCGGCTTACTCTTAAAAAATATTGCATGACAGTGAATCGACACCGTCGAAAACTATTCACCCGGATGAAGTTTGCGGAGAGATGGGAAAGAATACTTCACAGCGAGGATTAGCGCACAGACAGCGTTTCGTACAGTACTGACAACTCAATGTTTGTGGTGATTATCTGGTATTGTAGAAACATCTCACGGAACTAGAACAATCATGTAAGCGCAATTTAAGGACTCTCACACTTAAATGTGGTGCAATATGGCAGCAGTAGCATACACACACAGCACACGGGTAATACATCATACTACAGTTATTGGAATGCAGTAGTAGTGCGTGGGGGTGTTGCACAACTCCTCATAATTTTACACTTATGTGTGTGTGTTTTAGTAAGCCTAATACGTACTATGAAATGTTACCTTTGATCGTCCTACGCTCTATTGCCTGGTAACAGACCAAAAACGCAGCTGGGCTCGAAGGAAACTTAAGCGACTTGAAGTCTTACGGCATCTCTCTGACCCATTTAACTTGGAAAAGAGTCGAGTACAGGCCTGCCAGTAGTACCTGGTAGCTCTGTGACGGCTTCGTTGGGTGTTGTAGTCGACTAGAAACATTTCTAAATGCTCCGCGAGGTAGCACCACTCTATGGCCCGTTTCACAGTATTGACACTGATTACGGTCGCCAGTGACGGTCACTGGTAATTGTGGTGAACACTCCTGGATCACCGATGTCCGGCACCACAGTTATTGCCAACTGATTAGTTAGTGAAATGGACTCGAGCGAGGAGGAACTTTTGTTGGTACTTCTAAGGAGGAGTAGAAGGCGGAGGAGAATGAGGACAAAACGTTTATTACGCCTACATCCACTGCTACGTGACCGGCTGCAGAAAAGATTGTTTTATGCTCTTTATGTCGTATGAGTATATGTTACCTATTCAGAGATTGCAGGACATGTCACCTTGTTTAGTCCGTGGAGGAAATATTGCGAACGGTACCGGAGATGACTTTGCAAACTACTTCGTTAGCCCTGAAGGTGAAGTGCCTTGGCAGCTGCGAAAAATGAAATTGCTAGAAATGCTACGTGAACGATAATATGATTCGGCCTCATTGTTTATCTGGCACTCTACTTGTTTTGTGCATTGTGCAATTATTACTATGTTAACTGTAAGAAGTCGCATCATTGTTTTCACAGAACTGATTGGAACTTACAATTAAAATCACAGTGTCAGGAACTTGCACCTCAATAATATTATAATAAGTAAATAAAATTCATTGTTGTAGTAGCCAGATATGCGTAAATAATTGTAATTAAGAATATTCTCCCAGTATTAAGAACTTCTCCTAGCATTCTCTCCTCCCTCAATGTTAATTTGTTATCCTAGCCTCTAGGATACGCCACCCAGAATACAACCAATATCGATATTTCGGTAGCAATCGTAACATTTTTGCTTCATTCACATATTTGTTTTGAGAGAAAAAATTCGGAGGAAATGTCTTCTCATTAGCATTACTGCATTTTATATTTTTGCTGGTCGTGAATAAAGAACGTCGGCAACCCAGGCGCCAAGATAAGAAATTTTCTCCCTTGTAAGCGTCTCGAAAATGCACCCTTGAAATTTCAGTGCGACATCCAATTTCAAATACCACCGGCCGCTACTGTTGGAATGCATTCCAGTAACTGTGCTTCGGACCAAACAACAGATCGCTAGTATTCGCAATAGAAGGCACGAAGTACATCGATTTCTACGGAGTTCAGCTTCAGCCTTTGAGCTCACTATGCATTTGACGAACTGTTTTTAGACCCACCTGTTGTTTTTATTTTAATGGCTCTGCGGCTCTATCGGGTTTCCCCGAAAATCATCGTTGCTTGTCCGCTGTTTCATTTCTCGTTTCTTCCGTGTTGTGAACTCTGTTTGACGTGAAGTGACTCATTGCTATTTCAACAGTGTGTTCTAAAACAGCTGAAAGATATCTTGTAAAAAACTAAAACCAAGGTAAGAGGATAGGACGGTTTAATAATTTGTAACATAATATATCAATATTGCATACATGACCCCGTCGCTTCAGGAACTGTGATATAATTCAGGATGCAAAATACAACCACCAATTCCGTTTGGAAATGAATTTATTTTTGGCTGGTTTCGATTAGCATAAGCTATCTATTTTCAACAGTTGCATCAGAAATGCTGCGTGTGTACAGCATGCAACATACATAAGCAATAACAGAAGCGGTAATAATCACTTGTCAGTTAACCATAGTGTGATCAGCTCGTTCTTGCTGACAGTACCACTTCTGATAAGTTTACATGTGCGACTTGCGCTTGCAAACATGCATAGCAAAAAGTATTTCATTTCATTCTATGGAAATAAGCTGTTAGGGGAGCCACTATTCTGTTGGACTAAATGCAGTAGAGAGTCGATTATCCGGACTAGTAAGGGGCAATGGGTGTTCAGAAAATTAGTTTATGCGGACAATCGAACCATATCCAGTAGAACCTCATTTATACGTTTTTGAAAGGGGGGGGGGGTGATAAAATAAATGTGCAACTGAAATTAAAGTGAAACTTCTTAGTACATCCGTACTAACTTTAAAAACATGCAAACGGAAGATACATATACTATACAGTAGTAAACAAGTAGTTCTTAGGAGAAGGCACTGTGCAGCTGTTAGGAAGCACCAATGACGCATCACGCCAATACTTTTCTTGAAACTAAAAAATACTGAATAGTATCTGTTTGTCACTGTGCTTTCACCACGTCTTTTTTTCACACAGTAAAATATATATGAGATCAGCTATACTAGCTGAGAATACTTCTTTTAGGTAAGTGTACCAAAAACCTAATAAAATAAACGTGCCTCGAGGAGTTCATACATCTAAAAGAAAAAGTGGATTTCACCAGAGAAAAGCAAAACAGATTAAAATTGATGCAGTTCAGAGCATGTCGGCGCCATTTTCAAATATGTTACAAAAACTGATGATAGCCGAAGTTCATCAAAATAAAATGATTCACACGTTGATGCAAGGGCAGATTTGTATAATATCAACCCAGCTTCGGAAGACAACAGGGACAATACATATATGATGATAAGCCATGAAGAAGACGAAAAGGAAAAAAAATTCTGAAAATGACTGTGATCATACTGAGAACGTTATTACTATCAAAGTCTGTAATAATATAAGTGGATCACTACAGGATCGAGAGAAGTCTCTCAAAGGAGTGTACCTGTACCTGATAATGTTCGCACCTCGATCAAAAAAAACTAAGTGAACATTTTCAAAACAGAGAAGGGCCATTTGGCACTGTATCCAGGCACGGATCAAAACCAAAGGGTGATGTGCGGTATCTTTCAAAGGAATAGTTTTACAGGGTGATGCTTACTGGTGAAAAAATTCTACGGAATTGGGTGGTTTTCTCTCCAACAACTAATAACCTCTACTGCTTTAGCTACCGCTTGTTCGCTGTCACCAATAGTACTAATGCAAGATCTACTTTTGTAACTGGATTTTACAAGTGGTGGAAACTGAATCCTAAAGTGGCCGATCATGAAGTTACAAGGGAACACCTGCGAAATCTTTAAAGGTGGAAAACTTTGGAAATGACACAAAAACTGAATAAAATTGTAGATTACGCAGCCTTGCAACTAATGGATCCTGAAAAATTGAAGTGGAAGCATATTTCATCAAGGTTGTTGGATATAATTTTGTTTCTGACTGAACAAAATGTAGAGTTTCGTGCACATGATGAAGGACAAGGCTCTACAAATAAAGGCAATTTCTTAGAACTGGTAAAACTATTGTCAAAGTATGACGTAGTTTTGAACGGACACCTCTTGAACTTGGAACATTGCAAATCTCATTAAGTGTCAGATTTGTCGCCAGAAGTAGAGAATGAATTTATAAATGTTTCAGCGAACCCCGTAAAATCTAAGCTTGTCAGCGAAATTACATCGTCTAAACGTTTTGGTATTATGTTTGATAGCACAGTTGACATTTCACATATTGATCAGATGTCTGAAGTGATTCGTTTCGTGCTGATTGATAACAGAAATGTTCAAGTAAAAGAAGTATTCCTCGGATTTTTTTCCTCCAAAATGTGAAAAAGTCGCTGATCTAAGTGATGAAATTCTTAAGAAGCTTGAAAATGACGGTCTAGACGTTATGACGTGTCGTCCCCAAGGTTATGACAATGAACCTATTATGAGCGGCGTATCTAGAGAAGTACAAGCCATTATTAAAGCAAACAACAATGAAGCTGTTTTTGTTGGCTGTATTGATCATTCAATTGATTTATGTGGCCAACATTCCTTTAGGCAAAACATACCTTGTGAAACATTTTTCGGAAGAGTACAGAGCATTTTTACATTTTTTTCTGCTTTCACTAACCGATAGGATGTTCTTATTAAACACAAGCCTCTGCTAAAAGACTCAACAACGCGTCAGAGTCCTCGTTGTGCTGCAGTAAAAGCACCGGCAGAGAATTTCTATGAGGTTGTCGCTGCAATTGATGAATTATGTGAGCCACAAGAAAATTTGGACACCAGAGATACTGCGCCAAATTTTAGCCTACTGTGCGTAATTTCACATTTCTTTGTCATCTTTATTTTTTGAATGATGTATTGAGAGAAGTAAATCGTGCTCAGGTTGCATTGCAAAGTAAAGGCTTGAGTTGTGATCAGTTAATTATAACAATAGAGGCACTTCGTCTTTATACTGAACAAAAGCGAGGTCATATTATAGAAGACCCAATACGTCTTGCTGTGAAAAAAATCAGAGGAATACGACATCCCAATGGAAAGAAAAATTCGTCGTAAAAAAGGAATGGCTGGTGAACTTGCCCCCGACACAGGACTCACACCGAGAACAGAATATCAAAATGATATGTTGCAATGTCTTGACTGATTCAGTATTGAGCTCCGAGGCAGATAAAAGTCCATTCAAGATGTTGCCTCATTATTCGAGGTTGTGCAGTCAAATATTTTGCTTTTGGCAAACAATGAGGAGTTGAAATCAGTTGTTTCAAAATTCACTGATTTTATAATGAAGTATCAGAAAGAGAGCTTCTCGAAGAGATTCCAAGGCTGAGAAGACAATTAAAAGCGGCAGGTGTTACCGTTTCTGTTTGGGTACGTCTTGACTTTTTTAAATTTATCGTGGAATGGGATTTTAAGACTCCTTTCCAAACCTTATGCTCGCACTAAAGTTATTTACGACGATCTGCATTTCAGTTGCTTCACGTGAGAGGAACTTAAGTAAATTAAAATTAATTAAAAATTATTTACGACCAACAATGGGCAACTAGAGGCTAAATAATCTTGCCATGTTAACTATCGAACATGAGACAACACAAAATATTAATTTTGAAGATGTCATATCAGAGTTTGCGGCCTTCATAGCAAGAAAGAAATTGTAAGCGTTTTTGTCTCTCTTCAGCAAATATTTTTCTGAAGAATGCATATTAATGTATAGAGTATAATACTATATAGTAATGTATAGTGTATGATACTATATACTAATGTATAATGAATAATAAAAAAATATCATTATATATTGCAGTCTGATGATTAATGACTCTAAGGCCTTTAACTGTCTTTTTCAAACTCATACCTGACACGAATCCAGTTTTGTTGAATTTAAGAGTTTTTATTGGAAGGGAAAGACTGCGGAATCCGACCCGAGTGCCACTGCTACCTGGTCTATAATGAGTGAGTGAAATTGGCCATTGTGAAATATTTATGAATTGTGTTGTTGAGAAAAACAGTTGTCTTATTTTCTAAGTAATGACATAGAAAAAACAGTTTTGTAGAAATACGAGTTCAGTAGACTGAACAGAGAAAATAAGGGTTTAGAGTCAAGACCACAGCTAATGAACCATGTGGGTCATACTACTGGAGTAAAAAAGAAACCATGAACATTGTATAGAGGGTGAATATCAGTAACACCGAACGAACTGCAAGGATGGGTTTCTGACGGGAAATGGAGGAAAAAAGGTCCTACGAACATGGTCTAGAAATGCATCGTAGCCATGGTAGATGGCACTGACGAATGGTAGTCCTCTGACCATTTGCCGTATGTTTCTTTGTGTTGCAGGCTGTGTGATTGACGCAGCATACTGGAAGCAGCAGATGGTCCGGTATTCATGTCAGAAACAAGCTGAGGTGGTGTTTGTGTATGGCCAAACAGATGGAAACGGTCAAGAGGCAGTATGGCTAGCAAAACAAGTACCCCAATCACACCACACACCATTTCGATACCTGAATCATAGTTATACTTTTGAGGTTGTATTCTTTATTATTGCAGAAACTGGTAGTGCAAATCTTAGTATCAGAAATCAAAACAAGTCAGTCATTTTAAATTCGTATTATTATGAGGTTCTACAGTGATGTTTTATTAACTCTTCCAGCAAGTAAAGAGCTGTAAGTCAATGCTAAGCCATGTTAAGAGCATTGAGTTTGCACGTAAACAATGTTAAGTGTCCACTGACGTATTTTTAATAACAAAATTTGGGGTAGTATTTACAATTTTAAAAATATGTCGTTACTCTAGAAATATTTGAAAACAGTGACTTACCTAAATAAAAAAACACAAAGATTCATTTGAAAGATCTTATATGTAGGATTTTATTGAAACTTTACTGAAAAATTTCTCAAAACAACAAACTTGTCCCTTATCAATGTTTACAGCCGATTTCTTTATACAGATAGTTACTTTCTGTACAATGCAGAAATCTTATCTGAATCATTTTGCAATTAGTTTTGGTCTTATTATGTCTCTATTACATGGTAAACAATAATACATCAGCAAACAATCTGAGAGGGCTTCTCAGATTGTCTCTTAAATTGTTTATATAATGAATAACAGCAGAGGGCCTATGAAACTTCGTATTGAAATAATATACATCACTTCAAGATTCACTGGATGACTTCCGATTAGTTACTATGACCTGTGAATTTTCTGACAGAAAATCATGAATTCAGTCATACAACTGAGATGATACATCATTTCCACGCCACGTGATTAGAAGCTGCTTCTCATATATAATGTCAAAAGCCTTCTGGAAATCTAGAAATGTGGAATCAATTAGAAATTCTCAATCACTCCCATTCATTATTTCATGTGAGCAGCAAGTTTCACAAGAACAATATTTTTTGAATCTTTGCAGATTATTATGCCACCATGTTGTTTTCTGCAAGGTATTTCATAATTTTCAAACACGGTATATGTTCCCATTGCAAATGAATGTCAGTAATTTGGGTCTATAATTCATCAATTTTGTCAATTGAATGGATATTTCATGAGCAAATAGTTGTATATAATTGCTGAAAAATTGAGCAATTTCATCAACATACTACAAAAGGAACCTTACTGGGCTACAGTCTGTATCAGAAGACTTACCTTAATTAAGTGACTTACACTGAGGGTTTGATGCTTCTGAAATACTTATTTTTGTAGTTGTCCTTGATTTGAACTCTGGGATATCTGCTGCATCTTCTTTGGAAAAGGAATTTCGAAAAATCGTGTTTAGGAAGGTCATCAGTAACATTACCATTCTTATCGCGCACTGAAGGGATTTATTGTGCATTGCCATTGCTGTACTTTAGATCCAACCAGGATCTCTCTGGGTTATCTGCCAGACTTTGAGACAGAGTTTCATTGTGGAAATCATTAACCTTCCATCAGATGTGGTGTCTTGTACATCGAGATTGGACAGTATATCAAATTGATCATGTTACTTATTCAACTGTTCATGAAATTTCACTAGTTAAATATGTTGCGGGTAGCGGGTAATGATATTATGGCAACCACAACAGAGCTCCCCCTGGAAGTGTGGAGCATGGTGTAGGAGTAAAAGGAGAAGGGAATTGTATCGGGGAGGCGATCAGGGAAGACACAACACAATCTTTCACCCACGTCGATTGGCGTAGAGGACGACTGATGCGGGAGAGTGGGATCTGAATAGGAGGGGAAGGGAGGGACTGTGGACAGTCGCATAGAATGACAATTGACAATACGCCATCCGCGTCAATAAAAGCTCTAAGGGAGCTGTTGGCAAAATCTTCAGGTAAGTGAACAGCTCGGACAAGCATGAGGTCAACGTACTTAGATTCACCTGCATGAGAAGGTGTACAAAAAACAAACAAGTAGTCATTATGACGTTGCACTGAGATATCGTCCATTGGAAATATCGAGACTTCGACAGCAAATGTGGGCACAGTTGAGCGTGGTGTTGGTAGTGAGAAGAAGGGTACGGGAAGTTCGTCACATGCATCACTGTCACTGGGGAAGACACGATCACTAACACGAGTTTCTAAAGATGTAAAGGAGAGTGGGAGGGAAGTGCCTGCTGAACACTCACTGGAAACCAGTTCACTTGCTGTGTTGACAGTTGGAGGAAGCTCTGAGGCCTCATCATTCGAGACGTGTTCAATGAGTGTCCATACCGGTTTAACTCAATGTAGAGAGACAATTTGTAGTATGTTATTTAGCAGGATGATCATAGTGTTTGCAGCATGGTTGAGAACCTGGCGAGATCCTGAATAGGGTGAAGTAAGAGCCGGACAAGCAGTGTCATCTCACAACATAATAAAGTCACAGTCTGCGAGTTCCTTGTGTAAAAAGACCGGTGGACGAGTATCTGCTCGCGTTTATAATATGCGCGTACGTGAGATATGAGAGTGAACTTGCTCGACTAAGGAGGGTAGCTGCTCTTCATGAAGAGAAGTAGTGTCCTTGACTAATTCTGCTAGGAGTACCAGGGGTTCGCTGTAAAGGATCTCTGGCAGATCTTTATATGCCGTGTGAATGTCTAGCAGTACCCGTGGTAGTGCATCCGACCAAGAATCGGAGTGACACATTAATGCTGCCTTTAGTGTGCAGTGTCAGCACTCCACTAACCCTCTACTCTGGGAGTGGCAGGCTGTTGTATGGAAATGCTTGGCTCCGCAATGGAAACACAGTCATTTGAAAAGTAGAGATTCGAATTACTTGCAACGATGTGTGACGATGGACGTAGGGTAGCTGAAACGGGAGAGCCAGCAGGTAATGAACGCTTGAGCCATGGTATCTGCTGAGATATCGTTCCAAGGAACCACTTCTACCCCCCATGTCGTGCGGTCAATGACTGACAAAATGTTACGGTGGCCGTTAGAAGGGGGTAGGTGGCCGACAAGATCCATATGAACGTGTTTCAAGCGTTCCTTTGGTATTTCAAGGTGTCCCAGAGGGGTATGTACATGTCGACCAACTTTGGCACATTGGCAAGATATGCAGGCTCGTGCCCAGTCACGACAGTCTTTCTTGATGTGTGGCCAAACGAGGCCTTCAGTTACTAGGTGCACTGTCACTCTGATGCCTGGATGAGCTAGACCGTGCAGCGAAGAGAAAATGTCCCGTTGCAGGGGTCAACCAGCGCGAACGAATGACACAGTACACTGCGGAGGTTTGTTTTCTAGATTTTGGTGCACTGGGAATGCTCGATGTAGGAGCATCGGACAGGGCGGCGGCGAAAGTCGCATTTTTCATTAATAAAAGGTTACTGTTCAAGCACTGTTTCTGTTGCACTGAACCGGAAGCTTGTGGTTTATTGTCGAATTCGACGAGGCTACGTGAATCTGTTGGCAATCCATTGTGTAGGGCCAATGACATCGTTGTAGATTAGAATTGGAAGGGGTAGTGAATGGGTTTAGTGACACAGCAGCATTATCGCGTGCACAGAAACCTGTCGACAGAACGGCGTAATGTCCTGGAAAATGTTCACAGGGCGTAAGAGAATGTGCCTCTATGTCCATTGTGTGTGCACTTTGTTGAGCAAGTTGTAACAATGCCCATGAAAATTGGCCACAGTTTCCTATTTTCACACGATTCGAAGCACAATGGTGGCAAATTGAAGCAGAAGACATATGTGTAGGCGTAGAACCGGTGGACAGAGCCGGTCGCTGCGTCGTAACAGTTGTTGCTATTGTAGGCCACATTGTCCTGTGGTATTTCGATCACGGAAATTGTGCAAACCGCTGGATTCACAGAAAACGTGTAACATGGGGTCACAAGTGTGGTGGGTAATGATATTATGGCGAAATAATAACAATTAGCATCACTTTATTGCAATGATATACTTTATTCGCTTCGTGCTCACAAAATGTAACAACACAGAACAAAACTGACGTCAAGTGAGTTCAGAGATCATCATAAAGATAGATCACATGGACTGATGTATCTAATCACCACAGACACATTATAAATGGCAAGTAACTTTACAGAAACACAATGAAGACATCAGAGCACAATAACAACAGAAATATTGATCAATGAATTGATCATTATCACTACTGGATTGTAGTAACAAATTAGGAATTTTGCTGCAGTGAGCAGTCAGAGTATTTCCTGCTTATATTTTTAATGATTTGCTGAATGTAGGATATGTAGGCTTTTGTAACACGAAACCGGGAAACAGTTGTAGATCTTGTTCTCAGAATGTATTACGCATACAATAGATGTGTTAATACTGTATTGAGTTTATAAACAGCTTCCTCTATTAATTAGGTCATGCAAAAATCAACATGAGAATGTGAGAACAAAATATTATGCGAAAGACATGGCTGTGACTTACAATTTGCTACTTCTGCAAAGATTTTTGAAAAGATTATATAGACCTTTACTTATAAGCCATTTCATTAACTTGATTTTTTCAAACATATAGTGATGCACCAAAACATTATGCTTACCTGCTTAGTAGCATGTTGGTCCACTTTGGAAATTTAATACAGCAATGGTTCTCTTTGGCAGTGGCTTGAGAAGTGCTTCGTAGGTATGCAGGGGTACACAATTACAATATGTCCTAGTGATTTAGTATTGTGGGAATTACCTGTGATTAATTTCTGCACTGGAATGACCCCTGTTCATGTTGTATATTAATGATTTTGAAGACAATATTAACAGTAATCTCAGACTTTTTGCAGATTATAGAGTTATCTGTAGTGAAGTACTATCTCAAAGGAGCTGCATAAAAATTCATTCAGATCTTCATAAGACTTCAAAGGGGTGCAAAGATCGGCGACTTGCTTTAAATGTTCATAAATCTAAAATTTTGTGCTGTGTTGTCTGAATAAAACACAGCCAGGGCAAAAGCACCACTAGCGCAAAGATGCGAGCTGGTGCACGTGCCATAGCGACTTGCCACTTGCATGAATTCCACCATTGTCACGGGCAGTGCTGAGGATGAAGATATCGACTTCGCCTCAGCCAATGGCCAGCTGTACAATCCATCAATCAGTGGACAACAACAGAGTGAAGCCTACTAAGAAGATAGCAGAGCAGCTCTTCCCCATTTGGTTATAGATCATCATTCAGGGCTCACTTAGACAGGGAACATCATTTAGTGAACTTTTAGAATTGAACAGACAATTGTTGTAATTGCATCTGCTATGTACTGTGAAGCTTACTTATGATTATTTGCACTTAGCTACTGAGGGCCTTTTCTGTGTTTGTTACAAGCAGAGTTGCAGCTTCAATATTCAACTAGTCACAAAGATAAGTTAGCCTTTTAACTCACTTGTGTGACTTTGATACGAACTTGTTCAGTGTTACAGAATCTTCATTCTTTGTCCTGGGGTCCCCAGCTCGTGGTCTAGTGGCTAGTGTTGCTGCCTCTGGATCACGGGGTCCCAGGTTCGATTCCCAGCCGAGTTGGGGATTTTCTCTGCCCGGGGACTGGGTGTTTGTGTTATCCTCATCATCACCACCACCACCACCACCACCACCACTCCTGATCGTGGCTAGATTGGACTGTAAAGAAAATTGGACTGTGTGCAAATTGGGACTTTGTATGGGTCCTGCTGCCGCACAGTTGAGCGCCCCACAAACCAAACATCATCATCATCATCATCATCCTATCCTGGAACCTGACCCTGGGTAACGACTGTGTAACAGTGTCAGGGAGAAATTGTCTTAGAAGTGTACTGCACCGGAAGTCATTCCACAAACGCATAAACTTGGCCTACCATAAAAACATTGACAACTTGGCTACCATAGCAATAGCAATGAGCCATTTACAAAACTGGCGCCGAGTGTTTACAAAATTGTGCGCTTCACAAAACGAAAAAGCGTAGGGAGAACCAGCTTTAAATTATGACTCAAGGAGTATACTACAAACCCCTACTTATCCCTCACATAGGAATCAGGAGGATAAGATTAGAATAATTACTGCATGCACAGAGGCATTCGAACAATCATTCTTCCCATGCTCCATAAGTGAATGGAATGGGAAGAAACCCTAATAATTGATACAGTGGAATGCACCCTGTGTCATGCAGCACAAGTGGTTTGCAAATTATAGGTGTAGTTGTAGACACAGAACCATTTGTAAGAACCACTACTAAAATCAGTGTGCAACAGGCTATCTGGATCTATGTTCATATTGTGGAGCTCTAGTTGTGAACCCCAAGTTGGCAACTTGTGATGAAACAATAAAAAATGAATTAGCCCACAAACAGAAGCAGAATTATTAAATAAATAAGGAATCTTCTTTAGTTAAATGAGATAGGTTATTCATTGAAACAATTGACTTATTGAAGTAGAAATGTGCATGGGGTATGATGTCCGAACATAATGATCCCAATGAAACACCTATAAATAACAATTATATCAATAGTAATGGCTGGTTGTCGAAGTTGACGTGAAATATTGGACTTCTCTATGTCATGTATCCCTCTATGGGTATGGAATTAATACTGTCTGAACCAGTAAACTGGAAGTTTGTGCTGTTGCAAGTCGAAAGAACACACCAATGAGGGGTAACGCAACATTGAAACTCCCCTGTGTACCGAAGCTGCAAATAGGCTCACCACACGGTTCTAGGCGCTACAGTCTGGAACCGCGAGGCCGCTACGGTTGCAGGTTCGAATCCTGCCTCGGGCATGGACGTGTGCGATGTCCTTAGGTTAGTTAGGTTTAAGTAGTTCTAAGTTCTAGGGGACTGATGAACTCAGATGTTAAGTCCCATAGTACTCAGAGCCATTTTTTAGGCGCATCACAAACACCTGCCATCATGAGTAAACCTTATGCTCAGTGCTGCAAGAACCTACAAGTTTGCTATCAGGGTGCCCACCCTCAGACTCGAAAGTTGGACTCAGCCTCGATCTCCACTCTGTGATGCGTACACGACACTGTACCTGTACAAATTCCTCTAGACTACCATTCCTGCACAAAAGCAAAAAACACTGTGTGGAGCACCTTGAAAAAACTCAGTCTGACAACTACACGTGGGGCAGATTTTCTCCACACCAGTTGCGTAATAAAAAGTCCACACACAGTCCCCCTACAGATGGGCAAAAATCCCTCCCTCACTGGAGTTGCTTGCTGTCAAATGTTACTGACACCATCGGTGCCTTCTAATGTTAGCGTCTGACTTCCAGTCATGATGCTTATTTTCAGCATGCGTGGGAAATCATTTGGTGTAGGAACCAAAATGTCTAAAAAAAAGTACACCAGCTGCACTGGCAAGTCAGGCACCCTGCAATGCGGGATTATCTCTGACTGAGGAGGAGACTTTTACAATGCTACCACATACTCATAAAATGGTTGTCAGCCATCTGGTCTGCAAGCACATGTAGATTTAACGGAAGTTATCTCTCCTGTCAGGAACCAATTTTGGAGGTACTGGCACGTCATTCAAGAGGGCTTCAGAGTTGTAAAAAGTACTCTGGCTAACATTGGTAACAATACACTGTCCTGTTGTATAGGTACATAAGGAAAAGCCCCAAAAACCCACGACAAAAATTTAAAACCAATGATAATAATCATTAGCGCGGCCGCTGTCAGCGCCGATAAAGATATATTTTGCTACGCCGGAAGGCGGATAACAAATGATAAAAAATTACTTTCTTTTTTTTGTTAATAGAGAGACTGTCTTTAGTTCTCGAGTGGAGAAGTATTTTTGTAAGATGTGCGTGGCAGCCATTTGTGTTGTTTGAATAATAATTATTATTTGTCCAAAACCACGAAAGTTTTCTTTTCTTCCGCGGATCATCTCAACGTCAGGTCCCCAAACAGCCTGCATTCGGAAGTAGTAGTCGGATTAAGAACTGTTATAGACAAGGTCAGCATATATACAGGGTGGTTGATTGATAGTGACCGGGCCAAATATCTCACGAAATAAGCATCAAACGAAGAAACTACACAGAGCGAAGCTCGTCTAGCTTGAAAGGGGAAACCAGATGGCGCTATGGTTGGCCCGCTAGATGGCGCTGCCATATGTCAAGCGGTTATCAACTTCGTTTTTTTTTTTTTAAATAGTAACCCCCATTATTTATTACATATTCCTGTAGTACGTAAAGAAATATGAATGTTTTAGTTGGACCACTTTTTCGCTTTGTGATAGATGACGCAGCAATAGTCACAAACATATGGCTCACAATTTTAGACGAACAGTTGGTAATTCTAATATATAATATATTCATGGCGCAAGAAGACTACGGACATCAGAAGTAAGTTCACGTTAAACGGACTCACAGGAAAGAACGATAAAAATTCAAGATTTGGGCATTAATTGAAAATAACTGATTTCTATTAATCTCTTTATTTATGTAACCTTCATTATTATAAATTTGCACAACTGGCGACCTGGTGACATGACATTGAGAAAGCCATGAAACCAGTTGTGTAAATTATTCAAAATTATTTATTACATTGTATGAGATTTTTTTTGCATGTACTAATTATTTTCAAATTTTCATGTGCAACGTCAGGACTAGGAGCTTGTGGAGAAGACCAACTCAAAAGGGGATCAAGAGTGCAACCGGAATTTACGGAAAATTTTAGAAATACGCTGTTTCTTTCATCGCAGCAGAGGTAGGACCGCTACGCAACCGCTTGCTTAGCTATGCATGGTAGCGTCTCCTGCGTAATAATTAGAAGTACCTTTCCTAAATGCATTGTAGTGAATTTTTTAGAAATTTTTCGTAATGAATAACGAGAGAAAAGTTTGAAGTTTTTTTGTGTTACAGCATTTCGTGCGTCATAAAAGTAGACAAATAACGCTTGACAACACGTAAATCGTAAGTTTAAATTCACAAAATAATATATTTCAGTTTCTGTTTTCCACAAATTTTAATTGTAATATTCAAACAAAATGGCACAAAAATCAGTTTCCATTATTGTTGACAATGGCGAAAGCATAATGAGCCAAGATGGCGTACAATTGCAGGATAGAACATCTAAACTACCAGCTCCATGTCTTCCACAATTAGTCGTATTAAATAGTTCAGAGGTGAACATGGCCGAAATGACAAGTGCTAGTGGGCTTTCACAGAGCTCTAACTTTGATGTGTTGATGACAATAGCTGAAACTACATCACGCATCTCCGCGAGCAACATTTTGTTCGCACAGGAAAACAGTAAGCGCAGATAACATGATTTTTGACGACACTTTACCGTTACTCATCACATGAAATTCAAATGTTGATTTGCAGAGTACAGTTGTCAACAACCAAAGTACATTAAATAGCAACCAAAATGACGCACTTGCGGTAATATTTCAAAAACTGGATAGTATGAACACCAATTACATCAATTTGCGTGCAGACATACAAAATACAAATACCAGTTTGCGTGCAGAAATAAATATAAACACCAATTTGCGAACGGACATAAATACAAAATTTGACAGTTTGTCGCAAAACCTTACCTTAGAACAAGGCATAAACCACATACAACAAAAACAAGTTTTAAGAGATTTTCAGGATACAGTCACACAACAGATCAGTGATTTGACCAAGAATTTTCACGAGGAGATGAATGTATAATTTAAAGACATGGAAAAACATCTAAAACAAGATGTACTTTCCGAAGTAAACAATGACATTACGGGTATAAAACAGAAATTAGACACTCTTAACGAGCAGAATGATACAGTAGAACAGCAAATAAAAGCGATGAACGACACACACACGAACCTGGAAGCTACACAAACATAATTAACTTCCACAGTAAAGAACATCTCTACCGTAGTAAACAAACTGCACAAGGATTACGAAAATATACCAGTAGCTACCGATTAACTCATTTTAAAAGTAGCATCACTTGAAATCGAATCAGTCTGAACCAAAAAGTAAAGAGACAAAATTAGCCTAATGAAAATTTATCGGACATAATTTCACAAGCTGAAGCAGGTACTTTAGACAAAACCAGTACCGCAGCGGAAAAGGTAGTGAAGGAATGTAAATTAATCAATGACTTAGTTGAAAGGGTTATCCAACAAAAGGAAAATGACATTATCGACAAAGTGAACACCAATTTGCAGGCTACAGAGTACAGGATACGCAACTACTTATGTGAAACTGATACAGAGACACAAGTTGCACACATAAATAAAGTGCCAGCCACAACAAACCAAAGTAATGCATGCACACAGATCGTTGCAAACCCTATAAGCAATGCCAATAGTAATGACGGAACGCAGAGTGTAAGTTTGCAGGGCATAACACCAGAACCAGTAACTACGAGAAATGTAAACAACTGTGGCAGCTATGTAAACACAGCACAAAACGCAACCAGCTTGTCCTCTATATTTGCTGACGAAGGACTATTAAGACACCGTCAATTTCCAACATTTACGAGTGAAGGTAAGAAGATGAATCCTGTTGTGTTTATCAGTGGTTTTCGACATGTTTTTTCTAGACATTGGACGGAAGCACAAAAGATTATGTTGTTTGTTGGGTACACGCAAGGCGATGATGTACTTCTGTGGGCGACCGAGGTAGCTGAGCGTTGTACCACAAATTTACAATTTGAACGGGCATTTCTTGACAAATACTGGTCAGAAGCCGCACAAGAGAGACTTAGGAGAGATTTTTAACCCCACCCCTTTCAATAGCAAATATGGTATCTCAACAAAACACGTTATTGGACGAATCCTATTTCTCATGTGGATGTTTTAAAAATTTTAAAAAGTCGTTTGCCATCACACATTCGTGAAAAATTAATTACTACACCCCCGCAATCTCAAGGATACATTGACCGTGGTAATGGATACGGGAATGGAAGTGGTAGGAACAAGAGATTTAAACAAAACATTCCGTATAACAGGAACATCCACAAACTAATTTCAATCCCTCCTCTCAAAATTATGCACCGCCTGTAAATGAAAACAGTCAGCCGCATCGGTGGCCGGCGCGCAGCAACAACAATAACATACAACACGCCTTACCGCAGCCAACCTTTGCGGAGCAAAATCACATTACGACAACATTTCACAACAGCCATATGAACACACGAGAAAGCATGTTGCGAACTGGAAATGATACACACTGGAGAAACAACCACACAGTATAACTGACAGAAGTTATCCCCTGTACCGAAGTAGACCAGACTACATCGCAGGAAAACCCGAATCGGTTGTAGTTGAGCCCCATACTACAGGCCTTATGAGCGATAGGGGCAAACCAGATTTGCAAACATGTTTCGTACGATTCGATGAACAAGGAGACGTAAAGGACGATCTTTACCAACATGAACTAAAATCGGCGAAAAATACACTGAAGAACAAGTGCAAGCAGTAATCAGAGTGAAAATTTTTGGTACAGACACACAGTTAATACTTGATACAGGGTCCACGACTAATTTAATGTCTGAAGCATTTTTCACTGAATTAAAAAGACGGAATTTCCTGCTCTGCCAGTGCGAAACTGCAAAGTGCAAACTGCTACAGGCGGCAAAACCAAATTAGTAAAACACCAAGCTCTTCTCACCGTGAACATCGAACAATTTTCTGTGCAGTGTGATTTTTTAATAGTAGACAAACTTATAGTCAACTGCTTGATAGGTATGCACACATTTAGAACATACAAAACTCAAACAGACATAGGTAATGGTAAGTGCCATTTCTCTGTGAAGGACCAAAGATTTTCTATCAGCCTGATTACCACACCGGAGAGGTATGACAAAGTAAACCCCGAACCCCATGTCACTGTACAGTATTTCACATCCCACCGTGTATTTTGTGAACAAATGTGATAACGAACACGAGACCGACACTAAAGTTAACCAGGAATTAGTAGAACAAAAATTGAACGAATCAAATATCCTAGATGCTACACAAGCACAAGAGCTTTCTGACTTACTTTTTAAATATGCAAATGTTTTTAATAAGACTCCAGGAGTAATCAAAGATTATGAACATAAACTTTATGTCTATCCTCACGAAAGATTTTGTGTTATGTCTTACCCTATACCGTGGGCAAAGCGTGAAGCAGTTGAACAGGAAATCAATCGAATGTGCGAATGGGGAATCATACAGCCATCATTTTCTCCATACTGCAGCCCAATACTACCAGTTAGCAAACCTGATGGATCAGTACGACTAGTTTCAGATGCTAGAGGCATAAACAAAATCCTAGTACCGGTAAGAACAAAACCAGATAATTTTGATGAAGAATTGCTAAAATTTCGTAACACCAAATATTTCAGCACCCTTGACCTTAAAAAATCTTACTGGCAAATAAAGTTACATGAGGAGAGTAGAAAATACACAGCATTTGTCTGCAATGGCAGGAGTTATGAATTTCAAGTTCTACCCTTTGGCTTAAACATTAGCGTAGGCGTATTTGTATCAGCCTTTGGCAAGGTCTTCGGACCTGAATTGCTCAGTTAAGTTACCATTTATGTTGACGATATGTTAATAGCCGCATCAACTTGCGCAGAACACATCAGCATAATAGAGAAGGTATTTCAGAGATTCACGAAGTACGGAGTAACAGCAAATGTAAAGAAATGTAACTTTGGCAAATAACAAGTGAAATTTTTAGGACATATCTATCAGAGCAGGGTATATTACCAGACCCAAAGAAACTAGATGCCATACGTAATTTCCCACCCCCAAGGAACAGAAAACAATTGAAAACATATCTAGGACTAAATTCCTTTTTCCGAAAATTTGTACTACAGCAGCTTATAAATAGCGATGCCCTACTTAACCTGTTGAGGAAGAATAAGCCTTGGTTATGGGATAAGAGATGCCAGGAGGACTTAACCAAAATTAAAAATGCATTAATATCAGCAAACATTTTGAGTCATGCTGACATGTCCAGAGACTTGTTTAAGCATGGACGCCTTGTTCGAGATACAAAAAGAAGAAGGAAAAACAGTACGCAAAGTCATCAGCTTTGCTAACAGAACATTATCAGAGGCAGATAGATCATGTTCCGTATCAAAACTGGAAAGTTTAGCAGTAATTTGAGCGTTTAAGAAATTCGAATATTTTCTTTGGGGTAAAAACGCTAAAGTCTGTTGTGATCACCAATCATTATCTTTTCTCTTAACACGTAAACTGTTAAACCGAAGACTAGCGAGGCGGTGTTTGTAACTGCAGGAATTCAATTTTGAAATAATATACATAAAGGGCAATCAGAATGTTTTACAGATGCATTATCCAGATTACCGCAGGGACTAGAAGAGTTCAGTGAACTGTCAAAGTAGTACACAAAAATCAGACTACAAAAAATTTTGTAAACAGATGGGAATGATACAACACCGAGACAACAGGTGGAAGAAGGTAATACAAAATCTTAACCGGAATGCAAACCACAAGGTAAGTAAATGGTATCAGTTATACAAAGGCGTTTTGTTTCACCGGAAGCACGAAAGTTCTAACCACTGGTGTGTATGCCTTCCAGAGGAATATATCGACGAATTTATCAACACACACACGAAGTATGGGGGCACTACGGAGTAACAAAATGCACAGACAAGACTTCCACACTTTGTTACTTTCCTAATTTACAACGACGTGTTTCACAAATATTGAAAGAATGTGCTATTTGCCAAAGAACAAAAGCATCCAATATGTGGCGCTTACGCAGTTTAGGGGGTACATGCGCTGATCACGAGCAAAGTACCTATTTTTGAAGGAAACGCGTATTTCTGAAGATATAAGCATACATCCTAAACTGTATAAGTGCCCCATTTTCACACACCATATCGTTCTTCGAAAGACCTTGTTGCCTAGCCCATTGTATAGAGCTTTGGGTGTTCTCCGTGACATGGTATAAATCTTCCATTATAAAGTCACTCAAATCTGGAAAGTTTCTCGCAATTTTGGCACACACAGTAATATACGATACTTCAAAACAGACAGCCTCAACAGAAAAATATAGGTTGTTGGGCGCACTGATCAAGATACATAACTGTGAGCAACAGGGACATCTACCATATGCAACAATATGCAAAGCCAACAATAGCTATCATGGTTAGGATGTATGAAACTGTAAACGTTACCTATGGGTAAAGAACTCTGCAGCATATTGGCATCGCAACATGAATAAGTTGGTGAAAGCAGACAGTTAACTGATTTTTTTTTACATCCATATGAAAATAAGTACCTTTTTGGTATTCCGTGCATATATATGCTTATATCTTCAGAAATAAGCGTTTCCTTCAAAACGAGATAATTTTCTCGTGATCAGCGCATGTACCCCCTAAACTGCATAAATGCCTAATATGTCGAAGTTTACAGAACTACACCCCACACTAACCAAAGCTCCACTGGAAATGGTTTCTCTGGATATCGCAGGGCCATATCCTAGAGCAAAAGGTGGTGCCAAATACATAATAGCTCTTTATGATATTTTCACAAAATACATCAAACTTTATGTTCTCAAAACCACAACAGCCAGTAGCATCATAAGAAGAACTTACGAGGATTATTTACGAAGAGTAGGGAAACCCAGTCATATTAACAGACAATGCAGCCTATTTGGTAGGAAGAAAATGGAAACAATTTATGAGTACACAGGGCATAAAACACACCTTGGTAAGTTTTTTCCATCCAGAAGCAAGTTCCGTGGAAAGAGTGTTTAAAGAATTCAATAGACTTATAAGGACTTACGCTCATAATAAACATTCACGATGGACCGAATACGTGACTCCATTTATGCAAATAGTAAACATTCTCCCCCACTCTTCCACAGGTTATGTTTAGCACAAAGTAAACTGACGAATGGGAATCACCCATACCAAAATTACCTACTAAAGATTTAACTTTACAAGATAAAATCAAACAAGCAGTAATTACACTAGAGAAGAGAGCAGAACACTGAAAGAGAATATACAACAAAAAGTTAAAACGAGTTACACATTTTATTGAAGGGCAATGAGTCCTTTTGAGAACACATCCCAAATCGACAAAGATCGGTAAGTTGGACAAAAAAAATTGCAATTACTACACTCAGGGGCCTATATTATTGCAAAAATTCCGTATCCTGGAACTTATAGGTTGGTATATGAAGGAACAGGGAGAGACAAAGGTCTCCACCCGCACAAATACTTAAAAGCTTTTCACAAGTAGTGACACAATGACATAGCAGTTTTCTTGTCATAAAATATATTTATAAGTAATGTCATAGTTTTATCAAGTGTATTTTTAAATGAAATGTGTATAAACTCAAGTAATTTTCTTGCTTTGTAAGCAAAGACAAACATTTGTTTGGGAGGAAGTGTAAAAACACAGCCCCACACGAAGCGAAATGCAAAACTGGAGCAGCGTACGACTCAACGGTGCGCGCTCAACAATGTATGCTTACGTCATTACTAGGAAAAAGACATTGACATTGCGCAAGCGCAACAGGCTAACTTGCGGGGCAACAAAATAGAAACGCGAACCTGCTCAAGTATTAAGCCCAATTTCAAATAAATAATAACACGTAACAACTATATTTACTATCAGGGAACGAAGGAATATAATATTACGTTTATATCAACATGCGAAGTTGCGTCAATACTAAAATATATACATTGTAATTAGAATGAAAAGTAATCATTACAACGAAACATACAGGAGGTGTTAGCTAACAAAAGGATAAGGTACCGTAGGATATGTCAAAGTAACTTTCTTTGCAGGGTAAATGAATAAAAGGAATACAAATGCAAATAGATAAATATATAAACAAATAAGAATGAAATACGGAAAACGCCTGCAAACGAATGTGATGACCGAGTATATGCGTGACCTATAAGTTACAAAACAATTACTTTTTTTTGTTAGTTATAAGTTTTTTATATTGCAGCGACCAGTGCATCGACACGGCGCAGAAGAAGAGATTTACGACGGGTATTATAGGTACCAAATGAAAAAACGGGCCGCACCTCAAAGAAATGATTTAGTTATTAGTATGTCTATGTGTAAATTTTGGTCATCAAACAAATGAATAAGAATATACATCGTCGCAGTGCAGCTACAAAACATTTACCCGTACCTACCGACTACAAAGTGCACATAAACACGCAGGCATGAGACATCAAATAAAACTAACCAACTCATATCGCGTCACATGCGAATATAAACATTTTCATATACTCATAAAGAGGTAAGCATGATGTAATGCATAAACTTTTGCGTTACGAACGCGAAGCTACACGTAAACCATTACAAGCAACACAATGGTATATAGTACAGTAGTCGTTAATACGTTTCGGTTCAATGAAAAGGGAGTTCCCTGATAAGTGACTTAAGAAAGGACGAATAGCATTTCCTTAGTAATCCATAAACCAGTAGAATAGTATCCCTTATGTCAAAAGCTTCCGCAGTGTAAAAAATTTAGAAACTAAAAAATTTTGCGTTGAGCAACATATGGAAGCATGTGCCACTGAACTTAAACTAAATGATGGCACTTTCATAATTGTAACAGTGTATAGGTCCCCTTCAGGTAATTTCCAGCTATTTCTAGAAAACTTTGGATGCTTTGTTGTGCAATCTGTCAGGCAGGGGGAAGCAAATTATCATTTGTGGGGATTTCAATGTTGATTCCCTGAAAGAGTGTAATTGGAAGAATGACCTTGTAGTATTACTCAGTTCTTTCAATTTGAGCTCCGACATTGATTTTCCTACTCGGATAACAAAGAACAGCAGTACATTGATAGATAACTTTTTTATAGACCAAGATAAGTTTAAGGACATAAATGCTTACCCTGGTGAGAATGGTCTTTCAGATCATGGTGCACAGCTAGTTACAGTACATGACATAGCTCCATGCAGTATATCAAATCAGACTTTCAAAGCAGTGCGTTCAATTAACAATATAAATATTGCAAACTTTACGGGAAGTCTACAGCAGCTAGACTGGGATGAAGTGTATAAGGAACTCAATGCAAACTTGAAATATAACTTATTTCATGATACTTTTTAAGGGTATTTTAAAACTGTTTTCCCAAGAAAATAGTTAAACATAATTCCAAGAAAACATAAAAAACCTTGGCTAACTAAAGGAATAAGAATATCTTACAACCGTAAAAGAGAACTGTATCTAACAGCAAGAGGGAGTACTGACCCCGAAATTGTTCAATATTATAAAAACTATTGTGCAGTACTAAGAAAAGTTATTATAAAGTCCAGAAGCATGTGTATCATGTCTGAGATCAGTAACTCTGATAATAAAATTAAAGGCATTTGGAATATTATTGAAAGGGAAACAGGGCAACCAACAGCACAGGAAGACTTTAGTGCAATAAAACTGAACGCCAAGTGTACTAACAAACAATCATAAATTGAAAATATTTTCAATAATCATTTTTTAAATGTTGTGGAGAAAATAGGATCTAGATCTTCACTAGAAGAGGCAAGGCTACTAATAGAAGAGGCCATACCTGTGCAGTTTGAAACAACTGTAATTCCACCAACCTCTCCCTCTGAAATCAGTAAAATAATAAACTCACTGAAAAGTAAAAGCTCCTACAGAATTGATGGCATTTCCAGCAAGGTACTTAAAGCTTGTTCCCCACAGATAAATAGGATTCTCAGCCACGTATGTAATAGCTCTTTGGAGCAGGGTGTTTTCCCCGATAGACTGAAATATGCCATTGTAAAACCATTGCATAAAAAGGGGGATACTTCGGATGTCAACAACTACTGCCCAATCTCTCTTCTGACAGCTCTATCAAAAATTTTTGAGAAAGAAATGTATTCAAGAGTAGCCTCCCATATTTGTAAAAATAAAGTACTAAAAAAATGTCAGTTTGGTTTTCAGAAAGGCTTTTCAACAGAAAATGCTATATATGCCTTCACTGCTCAAATATTAAATTCTCTGAATAACCGGACATCATCCATTGGTATTTTTTGTGATCTCTCAAAGGCCATTGATTGTGTAAATCATGGAATTCTTTTAGATAAGCTAAATCATTATGGTTTGAGGGGGGCAGTGCACAAATGGTTTTATTCATACTTAACTGGAAGAATGCAGAAAGTTGAAATAAGTGGTTCATGTAATGTTAAAACAACAGCTGATTCCTCAAACTGGGGGGCTATCAAGTGCGGGGTCCCACAGGGTTCGGTCTTAGGTCCTTTACTGTTCTTGATATACATTAATGACTTACCATTCCACATTGATGAAAATGCAAAGCTAGTTCTTTATGCTGATGATACAAGTACGGTAATAACATCCAAAAACCAAGAACTAAGCGATGTAATTGTAAATGGTGTTTTTCACAAAATTATTAAGTGGTTCTCAGCAAACGGACTCTCTTTAAATTTTGATAAAACACAGTATATACAGTTCTGTACAGTAAATGGCACAACTCCAGTAATAAATATAGACTTTGAACAGAAGTCTGTAGCTAAGGTAGAATTTTCAAAATTTTTAGGTGTGTCCATTGATGAGAGGTTAAACTAGAAACAACACATTGATGTGAAACTTCCTGGCAGATTAAAACTGTGTGCCGTCTCGGTCAGGCACACAGTTTTAATCTGCCAGGAAGTTTCACATCAGCGCACACTCCGCTGCAGAGTGAAAATCTCATTCTGGAAACATCCCCCAGGCTGTGGCTAAGCCATGTCTCCGCAGTATCCTTTCTTTCAGGAGTGCTAGTTCTGCAAGGTTCGCAGAAGAGCTTCTGTAAAGTTTGGAAGGTAGGAGACGAGGTACTGGCAGAAGTAAAGCTGTGAGTACCGGGCGTGAGTCGTGCTTCGGTAGCTCAGTTGGTAGAGCACTTGCCCGCGAAAGGCAAAGGTCCCGAGTTCGAGTCTCGGTCGGGCACACAGTTTTAATCTGCCAGGAAGTTTCACATCAGCGCACACTCCGCTGCAGAGTGAAAATCTCATTCTGGAAACATCCCCCAGGCAGTGGCTAAGCCATGTCTCCGCAGTATCCTTTCTTTCAGGAGTGCTAGTTCTGCAAGGTTCGCAGAAGAGCTTCTGTAAAGTTTGGAAGGTAGGAGACGAGGTACTGGCAGAAGTAAAGCTGTGAGTACCAGGCGTGAGTCATGCTTCGGTAGCTCAGTTGGTAGAGCACTTGCCCGCGAAAGGCAAAGGTCCCGAGTTCGAGTCTCGGTCGGGCACACAGTTTTAATCTGCCAGGAAGTTTCACATCAGCGCACACTCCACTGCAGAGTGAAAATCTCATTCTGAACACATTGATGGTCTGCTGAAACGTCTGAGTTCAGCTACGTATGCTATTAGGGTTATTGCAAATTTTGGTGATAAGAATCTCAGTAAATTAGCTTACTATGCCTACTTTCATTCACTGCTTTCGTATGGCATCATATTCTGAGGTAATTCATCGTTGAGTAGAAAAGTATTCATTGCTCAAAAACGTGTAATCAGAATAATTGCTGGAGCCCATCCACGGTCATCCTGCAGACATCTATTTAAGGATCTTCACAGTAACCTCACAGTATATATATTCACATATGAAATTTGTTGTTAATAATCCAACCCAGTTCAAAAGTAATAGCAGTGTGCATAGCTATAACACCAGGAGAAAGGATCTTCACTATGCAGGGTTCAATCTGACTTTGGCACAGAAAGGGGTAAATTATGCTGCCACAAAAAGTCTTTGGTCACCTACCAAACAGCATCAAAAGCCTGACAGATAGCCAACTAACATTTAAAAATAAATTAAAAGAATTTCTAGAGGACAGCTCCTCCTACTCATTGGCTGAATTTTTAGATATGAATTAAGGAAAAAAAAACAACTTAAACATTAGTGTCATGTAATATTTTGTATAATGTAATATCTTGTACAGACATCTTTTATTAACCTGACATGTTCCACATTATTACGAAGTGTCGTATTCATGATCTATGGAACAAGTATTAATCTAATCTATTCCCTCCGCAACCCAGGAGGCGGCGCCAAAGCGTAGTTAACCAGCAACGCGAAATCCTGATGTAAATGTTTTTCTCTGTTTCTCCCTACAAAAATATTAAACTCTCATACCTGGTGTATGCATGACTGGAAAATAAAACGCGGATGCATTAAATGCACATATAGTAACACGATGTAAAGGAATGTAAATAAGTTACTTGTATTTATGTATATATACATATATGGGGTTTATATAGAGGGTTTATACAAGGGCAATGTACTTGAGGACAATATTATGGAAATGGAAGAGGATGTAGATGAAGATGAAATGGGAGATAAGATACTGCTTGAAGAGTTTGACAGAGCACTGAAAGACCTGAGTCGAAACAAGGCCCCGGGAGTAGACAACATTCCATTAGAACTACTGACGGCCTTGGGAGAGCCAGTCATGACAAAACTCAACCATCTGGTGAGCAAGATGTATGAGATAGGCGAAATACCCACAGACTTCAAGAAGAATATAATTATTCCAATCCCAAAGAAAGCAGGTGTTGACAGATGTGAAAATTACCGAACTATCAGTTTAATAAGTCACAGCTGCAAAATACTAACGCGAATTCTTTACAGACGAATGGAAAAACTGGTAGAAGCGGACCTCGGGGAAGATCAGTTTGGATTCCGTAGAAATGTTGGAACACGTGAGGCAATACTAACCTTACGACTTATCTTAGAAGAAAGATTAAGAAAAGGCAAACCTATGTTTCTAGCATTTCTAGACTTAGAGAAAGCTTTTGACAACGTTAACTGGAATACTCTCTTTCAAATTCTGAAGGTGGCAGGGGTAAAATACAGGGAGCGAAAGGCTATTTACAATTTGTACAGAAACCAGATGGCAGTTATAAGAGTTGAGGGGCATGAAAGGGAAGCAGTGGTTGGGAAAGGAGTGAGACAGGGTTGTAGCCTCTCCCCGATGTTATTCAATCTGTATATTGAGCAAGTAGTAAAGGAAACAAAAGAAAAATTCGGAGTAGGTATTAAAATCCATGGAGAAGAAATAAAAACTTTGAGGTTCGCCGATGACATTGTAATTCTGTCAGAGACAGCAAAGGACTTGGAAGAGCAGTTGAACGGAATGGACAGTGTCTTGAAACGAGGATATAAAATGAACATCAACAAAAGCAAAACGAGGATAATGGAATGTAGTCAAATTAAATCGGGTGATGCTGAGGGGATTAGATTAGGAAATGAGACACTTAAAGTAGTAAAGGAGTTTTGCTATTTAGGGAGTAAAATAACTGATGATGGTCGAAGTAGAGAGGATATAAAATGTAGACTGGCAATGGCAAGGAAATCGTTTCTGAAGAAGAGAAATTTGTTAACATCGAGTATAGATTTAAGTGTCAGGAAGTCGTTTCTGAAAGTATTTGTATGGAGTGTAGCCATGTATGGAAGTGAAACATGGACGATAACCAGTTTGGACAAGAAGAGAATAGAAGCTTTCGAAATGTGGTGCTACAGAAGAATGCTGAAGATAACGTGGGTAGATCACGTAACTAATGAGGAGGTATTGAATAGGATTGGGGAGAAGAGAAGTTTGTGGCACAACTTGACCAGAAGAAGGGATCGGTTGGTAGGACATGTTTTGAGGCATCAAGGGATCACAAATTTAGCATTGGAGGGCAGCGTGGAGGGTAAAAATCGTAGAGGGAGACCAAGAGATGAATACACTAAGCAGATTCAGAAGGATGTAGGTTGCAGTAGGTACTGGGAGATGAAGAAGCTTGCACAGGATAGAGTAGCATGGAGAGCTGCATCAAATCAGTCTCAGGACTGAAGACCACAACAACAACAACATTTATGTACAAAGGAATTTTTTTGAAGTTAACAAAGAAACTGGTACTAGGCAGTAACTGTAATTGGAGAAGGAATTTTGTAGTGTTTTAGTATTTAAGAATTCTCTATGTTTGATGCAAATAATGGGTGGAGTGTCAGCCTTAGAAGTAAGCCATTGTAATATGCAATGTTATGTCAAAATATTTATGTGAATTTTGTATGTATATCGAGTCATACGTAAATGATGAACTATCTAAAAGAAAAAAAAAACCTGAAGACTATAAGCGATTCGCACACCAAAGTGAACGACGGGACATACAGTGGTACCCAAAAGCGTGTGCAATAGTGCTACGAATCAATTTTTCTGTGATGTTATGCAACGCAACGTCTGATATATTAATCAGCAAACTACAATCTTGCAAGCATCACTTACCTTGACGTCGGTTGTTGATGTGCAGTATTCACCCCACTGAAAATGTGCATGCGACGGAGAAGATCCTTCCCGGGCCGTATGAAAGGTGAATTATCTGCCGCAGCATCGGTTCTTGAAGAGTAAACACACATGCATCGCACTCGCGTTGGAAAACCACGCCACAACGACCTATTCGACGGATAGTACGACACTCAGAGCGAAAATGACACTAAAAGTGCGAGTGGAATCGCGGATGACCGTACCCAATAATACGTGGAACATTTAACGGTTGTTGCGCGATCAACAAACATATTTAGCGAGCATACGCACAGAGACTAAGCTAACAACTAAGGTATAAAAAACATATGTCTATTCAACCAATCAGGCACGGTCAGGTAGTATTAAGTGGTGGATATTTGGCCATAGTGTGTCAGTCTTGCTAAGTCACTATTGCCAATAGAGCAGCTTCTCTAAATCTAGTGTTCAAGACACACGCTAGAATGTTTTGAAGAAACGAAAACTGTGTGCTTCGTCACATGCACCTTAACTCCCGGACAAAAACAGTGATGTGTGGACACCTGCTACAACTTGATTGAAATGCAAAATGTAGACAATTTGGAAAAAACGTCACACGTGATGAGACATGGTGTTACCAATAAGAAGCTACCACAAAATAACAGAATGAAGAAATTTTCGTGAAGGCACTATAAAGACATAACAGGCATTAAAGCCAATGTGAACACAAGTTGAACAACAACCAAAAGAAAGACTTTTATGACACTTTTACATGATTATAGGACCATTCTGTGCATTATATTCTAGTGTAGAAAGACTATACAGAACACCTGAAGCATTAAAAACAGCATATTAAATTTTCTCAATTTTTTTATTATCCTAGCCACAAAACTTTTTCCGTTGGTGGGGAATGTGGCACCAGATGCCTACAAATAGGTCATGCAATTCTCATTAATTATGGGTTGATGGTTTGTGGGTGTGAAACTGACACCCAATAGCATCCTACAAGTGTCGTCTTGAGCTCAGATCCGGCAAATCTGGTGACCAAGGCATCAACATTAGTTCACCATCATGCTCTTCAAACGACTATAGGATGATTCTAACCTTTTGACATTGACAGTTATCTTTCTGGAAGATGCCATTACCATCGGAGAAGACAATAAGTGTCAAGGAATGCAGGTGGCCTGCAATAATTTTCACGCAATCTGCACCAGTCACACTGCTGCTGAATATTATCACTGTTCCAATAGAAACCCAGGTGAATGTCCTCCACAGGAAAATACTGCCACTGGCCTGCATCACTTGCCTGCAGTGCCATTGGGTTGCATCAGTCTCACAGTGGAAAGTGTCACAGTATGTTGGCTCATCATTGTATGTTACTGTTAGTTATGTTAGTTTTGCAGGAAATAATGTTTGTGTTGCTGACTGATTTCATAGTTAACGGTTATAATGTTAGTGCAAAATTACAGCACTTTTCATGAAGCAGTAAAGAAAACAAAAGAGAACTTTGGAAAGGAAATAAATGGTCAAGAGGAAGAAAGAAAGAAAAATATGGCTTGCTGATGAGATTGCTATTCTGTCAGAGACAGTTAGAATCATGCATCATGCTGGTTTCAACCCACCCATGGTCTGGCCCAGACAGTACATGGGTCAACCCATCCAGCTTGCTGCTATGTAGCTGACTGCAACCTGCAAGGCCAACCAGATTGGGATGAACATGCCATGGTTGCATGAAGCAATTATTTTCCAGGTACATCTGTAACCACTGCTACCTTATGTTCAGTGTCCAATTGCAATGCCCTGTATTGATCCTCTTCAATTATTGCTTCAACTAATGATACAGTGGCAGGTTGCAATGGTTTCAGCAACATATTTTAAATAAAACCCCATGGTCTTACTTGCATCATTTACTTATTGGTTTTGTTACCACCCCATTTTTAGCGAATCAGTGTATATTGTTTGTGAATAAAATAATTGGCAGCTAACTCATGAAATTTCTTGAAGATTTTTTTATGCCATGTACATTTTTTTAGCATTATAGAATTAGTAATTTGAGTTTTTTTAACCAGAATAGTACAGTTGACCATTCTGCGCTCAAATGGTTTTCTTTTTCATTTTCACAAAGTCAAGCTGTTGATGAACAAAAAGTTTCTCATTTAAGGCTAGATGCCTTTTCCACCATACATAGTCTAGCCCACATTATGCAGAAACAACAATTTCTCTTCATATTCATAATCAACTTTTTATATTACAATCTACCCCTGATGTCTACAGAAAAATGCCAAGAATCAGCCTTTTCACACCTATTCCACTATCTGGACTGGCATGTTAAGCTGGCCAATCACAAATCTGACTACCTTTCTGGATTAAGAGAGCTATATTCAGCAGCATACAAATGTCATCTATGTGTTAAAGAAAATCATGAATGTCTTCCTTACTTGGGATTCTAGCCACACATAATATTTTTATTTAGGAAGGTACAGAGGGTCTCTCTCTACCTACAGTCCAAATCCACATCTTTGGCTGTCAACTCACAGATTTCATTTTTTTAAATAGGTCATGGGTCAAACTTGTCTGATCGGTTCTGCTTGTATGAAAAATTCTTACATTCATAGTATTTTAGATACAGAGTTAAGATTTGTTATATATTCCTGATTAAAACACATGTATCCACTGTGCTATTTTAAATTATCATGGCTTCCATAAAGAGATGTATAATCTGACGGTTTTTATATTTTGTAAATATTCATCGGTCGCTTTGTATGTACTATGTCTAAAGGTAACTTTAATATTAGAACCTCTTATAATTTTCAGAATGACGTTACTCACCCCACTTTCAAGATTCTATTTCGACATACTATCAAAATTTTATGTTATGATATTGAGTTAACTACAAGAAAACTGTTGGAATAGATTGAGCTAGCTCAAATTTGTAAACACAATTCTCATAACATTTTGAACATGGAACTGAAATTTTGTAAATTTTCGTACTCCACAAAATACAAGAAAATCATGTGTGACATGTTGAAGCTTGCCACAACCCTTCTTTACTTTTCCCTATTCAAGCCATGTCAGTTATTGACTGTTTTTTTTTTTTTTTTTTTTTTTTTTTTTTTTTTTTTTTTTTTTTTTTTTGTGTCTATACTGTACAAAGTTTTTACTAGAATTTTGACTACCAGACTGAGCACGCTCAACCTGGCTGAACCTATTGAGCAAGCTAGGCTCTGCACAGAGTTTGGTACATTTAATCATATCCTCACTGTATGCAAAACAACTAGTAGAACAAATGAGTACCATTTATCTCTTTGCATTGCCTTCATAGACTTTGAAAAGACATTCAATTTGATCATCCACCCACCTACTTTTGAGGAATAGAACTGGCATGTACAACATAACAAAACCTCCACGGTGTTTGTAAATGTTATTGAAGAAACCTATTAATTTCCCACTGAAAATGGTGTAAAACAAGGTGCTTCTGTATCTCCAAAACTATTTTCAGCAGTCCTAGAAAAAGGAATATGTCAATTAGATTGGAACACAAAGGGAATCCAAAGTCTGGAAATGAGATTGCTGATGATGTTGTTCTACTTGCAAATAGTACATAAGTACCTCAAGTACTGATTAGTGAACTTGCATCAGTCTGCTCTGAAGTTGGTCAACAATTAACTACGATAAAACCAAGATCGTGATAAATGAATGGATACCTGAGGAAAATATATCTGTTGGAAGTGTGGAATAGCAAAGGGTCACAGAATGTGTCTATCTGGGTCAACTTATAAATATGAAAAGGGAGCTGACACCAGAAATACTTTGACATATTAAATTTGGCTGGCAAGCTTCAGCACGACAATGTGCAGTTTTGAAGTCTAAGACACTGACCCTGCTGAAGACACCAGTTTTTGACCAGTGTATACTACCAGTAATAACTTATGGCTGTGAGACACGGATATTAAATGAATTCATTGTTTGGAATTAATAGCAACCTCAAGAGGAATGGGAAGATAAATTCTGGGTTACATAGTGAAAGACAGAAAGAAAGCAATTGATATCAGAAAGACAACAAAAGTCAGTGGAATAATGGAAAGGGTGAATACCATGAAACGACAGTGGTGTGATCATGGCCAAGGGGAAGATCACTGGACAGATAGGACAGAGTTACGAAAAACCACTGGATTGAATTGGCAATGAGAAGCTCGAGATCAGCGGAAATGGAGGAACCTGCAGGGATCCTATGTTGCACTCTAACACAAAGAGACCACATCACCAAGGGATTGAATTGGCTGATGATTATAAACTGGTTGCCACAAACAATCGCAAACCCAAAATTGGTGAAGTTTTGTATTTCATATATTATTTTTTTCTTTGGTGAAGAAGAGTGGTGTGTTTCCCATGGCATCCATGAAAAGTAGATTTCAGAATTGGGTAGAAGACTTAATGAAATTCTATTTTACTTAGCAACAAGGCACTCTGAAAATGAGAATACAGCACATTGCTGTATGTGATAAAAATTTTCCAAGTCTCTTTAGGTTAGCCCAAACAACACTAATAGTACGTGCAGCAAGTGTGCTGGCAGAAGGAAATTTCAGCCAGACAGAGCTGATTATTAGGAGAAAAGTCCACTGAGCAGTTGATTTTGCCTAACCACTACCTGGTAAGGTAAGACTGCCTCCATAGCTGAACAGTCAGCATCTAAAACTGCCTTATTGAGTACCCAGTACTGCCGGGGGCTTGGTAGGAGGATTAGTTCCGCCCAGTAAGATTAAACGAGAAGATACAAGAACAAGAAATGGCAGTCTGGAGAGCAATGTATTGACCCCATGCACATCCAAACCACATCCAAATTATACCAACTGGCAGAGGATGACATGGCCACTGATTGGCATCTCTTTGATTGCAGAAATACTTTTTATAAGATTTATTTTGCATAAATTCTGCAATTTTCAGGTATGCTTTATTTAAAGAATGCCGTTCGCAATTTCCTTAGATATTGTGGTACTTACTGTTTTATTCTTTTTCATTTCCCGAGAGAAAAAAGTTCTGTATTCAATTATTGACAATTATTTTACAGTGCAGCAAACTGGTGTTCACAAATTGATCTGTCAGCATAATTCATGACAGGGATTCAACTTAAATTAATCTGAAACTGAAAATATAGGAAGTACATTTTTCTAAAAATGCTGATGTAAATCTCAGCCTTTGTTTCAGGGGGAAGAATCCAATCTTCTGAATATTAAAATAAGGCTCTAAATTCACAATTCCATTTTATTCTTGCTACATCAATGTGTTAAGTATCAGAATTGTCAATGACAGTCCATTTAATTAGCTAATGTCTTGAGCTACAGTATTTTATGTTTTCATTTTACAACTGCGAAAAATTTTCCCACCTGACCACCTCACCACGAAAATAAATATAATAGAAGGAAACATTCCACGTGGGGAAAAAAAATATATCTAAAAACAAAGATGATGTGACTTACCAAACGAAAGCGCTGGCACGTTGATAGACACACAAACAAACACAAACATACACACAAAATTCTAGCTTTCGCAACCAACGGTTGCCTTGTCAGGAAAGAGGGAAGGAGAGGGAAAGACGAAAGGATTTGGGTTTTAAGGGAGAGGGTAAGGAGTCATTCCAATCCCGGGAGCGGAAAGACTTACCTTAGGGGGAAAAAAAGGACGGGTATACACTCGCACACACACACATATCCATCCACACGTATACAGCCACAAGCAGACATTAAAACCCACTTCCTTTCGTCTTTCCCCCTCCTTCCCTCTTTCCTGACGAAGCAACCGTTTGTTGCGAAAGCTAGAATTTTGTGTGTATGTTTGTGTTTGTTTGTGTGTCTATCGACCTGCCAGCGCTTTCGTTCGGTAAGTCACATCATCTTTATTTATTACGATTCAAAAAGTGTATGTGGCGTGAATAAGAATTACAGAATGCATTTACTCAGGGTAGATTCTTATAATTATACCTCACAAATCAGATGTACATTGATGGGCACAGCATTCTTGAAGATCTGAATCAGTGATATCATAGAACAAGAAACCAGTAGCACATGATAGGAATCTCGTAACACGTAATACAATGAGCATTCCTTCCCCCTTGGTGTAAAGTCTTTACAAACAGATTCAAGGCCACATCACAGCGCAGTCAACAGGTTGGAATGTCGAACACCATAAGCAGAGTGCACAGCGGCAGGTGAGTCAACAGTCTGGCCTGAAAGCCCACTGACTGTGGAGCAGTGAGCTGCACTCAGCTCGCCAACCTGGTGAGCCAGCCTGTGGCCCATCAGCTTGCCAACCTGATGGGCCAGCCTCTGGCCCATGCAAAGTAAGCTAAGAGACACAGGGTAGGCAGAATCACACCTTTGCAGTGCACAATGCTAGAGACAGCAAAGGGATTGTAAGATCAGTTAAACAGAAGAGATAGTGTCTTGAAAAGAGGTTATATGATGAAAACCAACACTAGTAAAAAATGAGTAAGAGAACATAGTCATATTAAATGAGATGATGCTGAGATAGTTAGATTTGCAGATGAGACACTGAAAGCAGTGGGCAAGTTTTGACATTTTTGGGAGCAGAATAAATGAAGATAGTGAATGGATATAAAATGAAGACTTGCAATAGTAATAAAACCTTTTCTGATAAAAAGAGAGGTATTTTAACATCTAATAAATATTTTTTCTGGAGTGTAACCCTGTGTGGAAGTGAAAAATAGACAATAAGCAGCTCAGATAAGAAGACAAAAGAAGTTTTTAAATGACGTGGTACAGAAAAGTGCTGTAGATTAGATGGGTAGGTTGGATAAATAATGAAACACTGAATTAAATTGTGGAGGACTGCATTAAGAAGGTTTGGAAGGATGTAGGTTATGAAAGCTATGCAGATATGAGGAAGCTTACACAAGATAAGACTAGCATGGAAATCTGTATTAAAGCAGGCTCTGGATTGAAGACCACCACTACCAAGAACAATAACAGCAACCACAACAGCAACAACCAATTTCACACTATTAAACTGAGTCTAATCTTTTCAACTATTTTTTTTGGCTTATTTAATAAGTTGCTCTACCATTATTGATTGTTTCTTCTCTTTCTTCATTTATTTACAGTACAGTTGTTGTTGGTATGATTACATAATGGTTGGTTTACGAAGTTTTCCTTGTGATACAGCATATTTTATTGAAACTATATGTATCCTGAATTAAGACTGATTTCTTCCTGCATGGCTCACTGTACCTTGATCCTATATCTCTACTATCCCTTTTCTTTTGATATTTATCCTCATCTTTTGGGGAAACCAAATTAAGACTGTTGCAGGAACATGTTTAATAGGAAACCAAATTATTTATCTACACGATACAGTCCATATCCCCTACCCCACTGTTATCCTGCAATTATTTCTTTGTATACTGCAGCTAAATCATTGTTTAGAATTTTGTTATACAATATATTTCATTCAACAATCCACTTTTTATGACGTGCTACATGTCCCCACTAACAGTGTGCTTTCGGATGTTCTGCTGAGTTGTTTTCATTTAATGCAGACTATTTCGATGACCGACCCAGCTGTCTTCTTCAGGTGCTGCAACTTTTGCTGCAACCAGACTGGTTGGAGTTCTGGTAGTGTTTTCTTCCTCGCAGTCATTTTTCACAGAAAATATCAATGTTGTATTTATGGCTCATGACTAGAATACTACTATGGAATCTGAATCAAACAAAACTTTATAATCCTACCCATTTGCAGATTAAAACGTTGCAAAATACTGTCAGTGAAGTTGCTATATCACAGATCCATCACCAGGTGAGGCCACTCATACCTCATATTTCAATGATCCCAAACAATTTGCCCATTCACTTTAAGCAACTTCAATTCCCAATCAGGGATTCATTGGCAATAACAATAAACATGGCTCAAGATCAGAGAGAGGGAAGAGGAGATGGACACAGAGGTGGGAGGAGGAGGTGGACGGAAAGAGGGGGAGGAAGAGGAGTTGAAAAAAGAGAAGGGGGGGGGGGATGGAGATGGGGAAAGAGAGGAAAGGAGATAAGGATGTATATCTAATTCCCATACATATTTAGCAATTGTGAAGCACTGCCATATTTGCTAGTGTGTCACATTAATGACTCGGTACTGGTACCAGGTAAATGCCCACAAGAGTTTCTTGCTTCAAAGAGCCATTTCCCTCTGTTGAATTAACATTGATTTTATTTCTGTGACGACATTTATGGTTACTGCATACAGATGAAGACCCAAACAAACTGGACAATTCTTGAGATGGCATACAGCCACCAATGGATGTCTAATGCATGGTGATGTTGATTTACAGTTACTGGTTGAAACACATTTATTTTCTATGTATTACAAGAATGACAACTGGCATTTGCACTCCTTCATTCCTTTCTTGCTCATATTGCTGAGTATTTCCACTTTTCTTCACAAGTTACAATTCTTTTCGCAGGAATGCTACTTCAACATAACAGTAATGTCTACATAATTATTATTTGCGTACCTTTTTTATGATTAAGCATTTTACAGTTAATCTAATCACAAAATTCCCTTAGAATTACATCTAATGATTCTCATATCTCTTTGCCCTTGTTCTTGTGCAGATCTCAACACTATGTTTTGTAGAACAGCACTTAAAAGAATCTTAGTCTTCTCAGCTGTTATCTTACAAGTGAGTGATACATGTGAGTTAGAGGTCTCAATCACTATTTTGCAGCTTCAGTGCACAGTGCACTTCTTGAAACGCAATTCAACATTTTTTAGATAACATTTATGTTTGTTAAGAATGGTAGGAGACAAAGTACTGAATACTAAGTGGTATCATATTTGGTTATTTATGAATTCAGAATAGTCTTAGTCTTATGACGTAATCTGCAGAAGTACCCCTTTATTATTTGACTCAGATCTAAAATTATAATAGGAAAGGAAAATGGTTTTACTGAAACACACAAATATAAAATAATGAAATTGTTTAATCGTCAACAAAGAATGTACACTACTTTCTTTAATGAAATATTTGTACACTGGTAAAAAGGTTTGTATTAAATACCTCACTTTTTACATCTGACCAAGCATGAAGTCAGTTGAATGACTAGTTACACATCACTTTGTAAAATTATGTACTTGCCTACATGAGATATGACAGTTGTGAAATCAAGTGAACATGCATTAAACAAGCTATAAAAAATAGCTAAATGTTACATCATTTTTCTTTTACAAAACAGTACACATACAGTACAGAAAAAGAATTAACACAAACTCTTGGTACAAAACAAAATACTGGTCATTAAAAAATAAGTTTCATTTTATATCATTTATTACATCACAATATTTCACAAATCTGAAAGTAATACTTTTTCAAATCACACATACGCAGACAAATGACAACATAACACAAAAAACAATGTGGTACTATAACACTAAGCACTCTAGATATAATCATTCTTCACTATCAATATCTCACGATGAACAACAAATCACTTGCTTTTAAGTACCAGTTTCAGATTTCTTCCAATGTTACATTTTTTTTTTACACATTCTGCAATGACATTTCTCTGACAAAATCAACAAATAATAATTATTAATTTTGTATACATGCATAAGAAAAAATAGTTAACAGGATGCAATGAGAGTAGCATCTGAGCTAGCGAACCTTCATCTCTGCTTCCATGCATCTCCAAACTAATTAAGTAATTCATACTGTCTGACAGTCACAAAAATGATATATTTGAAAAGTTGAAAAAGCAAGCTACTCCATTCAACAAAATACATTTCATACTTGAATCTTCATTTATTTCTTTTAATTAATTACTCCTCATTTCTTGAAGTAATTGGGCTACCAAAATATATATATATATAAAAGATCATCATTAAGTGCATGGTACTGAGAGTCCCAGAAGAATACACTATAAATGTACAATCTGCTGAATTCTTACAAGAAGAACTCTGTGTTTCTACTTCCTTTCTGAACAAAAGTGAATATCTGTAACTCATACTGCATGAAACTTCTTAGACATCCTACCATTTTTCCTAATTTGTTGATTACACGTTTTCTACACTTATTAGTCACACTAAATAATTTCCTACCACACACATAAAACCTTAATATGTTGGATGTAAGCTACATCTCCAAAAGGAGAGAATGAACTTACATAAAAGTTTTTCTTTCATCTAATTTCTCATACTCCACTGGAAAATTAAGAAACACCTAGATTTATAACATATTTTCCGAAAATTCCACCTGTGCTAGCCATAAACTATTTCAAGTTTTCCGGTACAAACAATTTTCAACATATACAGAATAACACTGGTTGAGGCAGCAATGAAATAGATCATTTCACTTACACATAAATCTATGAATAAAATCATGCAATGTAAAACCGACGTATTCAAACTTCCACAGACTCTGTGAAATGTCAGTTCTACAACAGTCTTGGATGAGCAGTATTAATGTGTGTAAAAATTAATTTACAGGCAAAATATGAAGAAAAAAAGAGATAATGGAAGAGCCTGTGCACATGTAACTTCAGATTCACAAATTAATTCTGAATTTCATTCATACAGGTTGCTATCAATTCTTATGCCTGTAAAACAGGCGCATGCCTAAAAGTACTACGATTTAAAAGAAAAGTAAACACTGTTGTTGAATTTCATCAGGCGGTTAATAACAAATCTTCTGCACATATATAAAGTTAAGACCCCTGCTGTAGCTCACTGGCAGACAGACTGCTTCACGAGGAAGGTATATGGGTACAGGAGAAATGTATAAGGCTGCCTGACTGCAGCACCAGGTCAATGCAAGCTATCACTGCTGGGAGGCCAGCATGAGCTACTTCTGACTTGCTAAACGACCTGTGATGCAGAACATATCAGATATTAAGCTGGTAAGAACAGATTTCTTTGTATAGAATTAATGTTTAAGCGGTGTGCATGGAAAAAGTTCACACACAAAAGGTAGCTCACACTAGACAGATGCAGGAGTGGGGCACTAACACTAACATCTGAATTTTAATCATAACGTTACATAATGACTCATAAACAAAATTGCCGCTATGCCACAACAAGTTGTTTGGACATAGATACGTAGTACTACACATGCAAAACCAGGGTGGGTCACTAGTATGTAATACATGTTGAGAAGGCCTATATTAAAAATTGTTTTGTCATGTAAATCATGGACAACATTTCATGTTACAAGGCACTGTTGTTTAAGAGGAATACAACATCTCTGAACCTTTCATCACGACATATATTCGATTCTTCATACATAAAAAGTAAAAAATAAACAAATTTCTTAATAATTCTGATGCAAAATTCACAGTCTTTGTAGTTCTACCTGAAACTAATTAAGTACAGACAATAAAATTTTGTCATATCTGAAAAATAGTTAGTATATAATTGTTAACATTTATGCATGATAAAGTCTTCTTTCACATCACAATTTTGTTTCCAGAAACACACAACAAGTACATAAAGCATCTTCCTCTGTCCATGTATGTACTTACAGCTACACACAATCATTAAGCAGCAATTGAAGATAATGCTCAGTCCATTTATCTTTGGTGTATTCCTGTTCCCAGCTCATATAAAATTAAATATTTCTGATTATTACAATTGTGTGTGTAAAATAAAATGAAGACAACAAAATGAGTAGTAGTTTTGACAAACTGTAACAATGTGATTCTGAATAGAACTACACTGATAATATAAATCACACTATTGTTTAAGTACACAAAAACAGATGAATCTCTTATACATCCACTGACATTCAACACTTTTTTAGCATATTTTGAAGCACCCAGAGTGATTATAGCTCTTTTCTCAATTTTCAGGTCACAATGGCAATGAATGTGTAACATATTATGGGAGCTAAAATGTTGACTGAAATCTGATTATACTATAGAGCGATTACAGGTACTATATATGCATTTACAAAATGTATTATATGCAAGAATATGATATTTTAAACAATCATTACAGTATAACACTGAAATGACAGACCTTACAATATAAATCCATGGTTTTCAAAGTAGGTAATGAGACAAGGGCAACAAGATTTTATGGGAAGAGATGTGTCATCCTGCCAAGTAGTAGGACACACCCATATTCTTACCACTGTAATGAATGTGTTCTACATCTACTTGTCATGCACTGCCATTGTGGACTGGAAATACAATACTATACTGGCAACATAACAGCAGGACTTCAAAATGAAACTTAGTGTACAGCACCTATTCATAGGATGTGTCATCTAATTAATCAATAAGCGTACAAGGATTTGTGTATCTACCTCCATGTCACCTCGGTTCTCTTATATGGTAGAAATTATGACAGGAAGCCCACAAAAACACATGAAAAAATTGTTTGCAATTATGACAGCAAAATAATTTACGTAACTTCCAGATCAATATGTTTTCATGCATTTAATGCACTTCAGCAATGTGGTGCCAAACAATTTTCCATTGTACAGGAAGTCTTATTTCATTGTTACTCATTAACAATGTTCATTTACCATCCCGTGATGCAGCTGAAAGCCGCACATTCACACTACAAGTAAAAATTTAAATGTAAGATTATTCCAAAAAAATTTCTCCAATGTGGGAAAAATTTAAGTACAGTAATAATAATAATACAAGATACTGACTTTTTTCCTTATAGAGACTTTATGCATACAGTGACATACTGTTAATGTCATTCGACTTACACACTGTAAGAGCAACATCCATCCATTCTATTTACAGACTGTCTTTAAGTACACCTATGCCATACTGACGGAGTCCCCACGGTCACGCTCCATAGACAGTACTCCACCACAACACATAACACGGTTTTTAGTCATAGGTATTAATGCAATTAGGGCACCTGAGAAAATGATCCAGACTCCAGCCATGTAGAATGAATAGTCCCAGACACCAGTTATATCAAATAAACCTCCTGCAAAAAGAAATGCAAACATTAACATCTTGGTTTTAAAACTTAAATTTTAACCTACAAATAATCCATGTTGTTATAATATTTCCACTGACATTCTTTTTCGGACTAATTAAGAAATGTCAAGTTTTGGTGCATTGTTGACTGAAACACCAAGGGGAAGGTTTACCTGAATAACGGAAAGGTTTTATTTCTTTGTGCACAATGTAATCTCTCCTTTGTGAACTGAATTTCTTTGGGATGGGTGACTGTGATGAAAGTGTTATATGTTGTTGATGTTAAGACAGAAAGGAGAGTATGAAACCTGGAATAACATCAATGGGGCAGCCAGCCTTTACACCCTTACTCAATGGACAAACCATCATCAACAGTGTCACATATCCTGGCTCCATGAGGCAGTACAGAGAGTTCTGGGATGACACTAATGTTTTTTGTATTTACAAATAATATTTGGTAACAAGAAACTTTTTTTTCAAGTATACAACTCACTGATTCATTTATTGCCCTCACTCACAGATAAATGACAACGGATAAAATATTATCAAATGTAGTAAACATTTTAAGTTGAGGAGAATGGCCAAAAAGGAGATTAGAACCAAATAAAGACACTAAGAAAAAGCACAATTTTTCTCAGTATGGGAAATTGGATTTATTTACATGAACTTTTGTTCCTCATGTGTCAGTACACAGCGTACGATTGGCACAATAACATAAGTAAGGTGTCAACTTGATATTCAGAATAGTATTGTTTATGTTGCTTTATAAAGTAATATGTTGTCTGAGTTTTGTTCAAATAGATAAACAGGAATACTTTGTTGCCATAAGATTTTTTACTTTGGACAGTTCATCACCAAAGGAGATTCATCAAAAGTTGGTGAACGTTTATGAGGAGTCAGTTCCTTCATTTTTACCAGTTATAAAATGGGTGTCTTGAAGATTAGTGTACAGCACACCCTAAATATGCAACTACAGATGAAAACGTTGGCAAAGTGTAAAATATCTCTCTGAATAATTGATGATTATAACCATAAAGAATTGTTGATATCATCAGAAGAAAGAGTGTAGTATATTTTATAATAGTTCGATTTTTTAAAAAGAATCCAGTTTTTTGTGAGCAGCGATACGTTACTGGAAATGACATAAGGGCCAACCATTTTATTCCATAAAAAGAACAGCAAAGATGTGGCTGAATGTTTGTAGCTCTGGTACGAAAAATGTAAATTTGCTGGAAAGGTTATGGACAGTGTTTACTGGAGAGGGAAAAAAAAAAGAGGTGACTTGATAATATTTTTAGTCACATGAACAAGTTGAGAGGTTGAGGCAGCGAGCATGAGGGTATTTTGCTGACATTACAAAATAATACTTTGAAGAAAAAAATCTCCATTTTTAAAAAAAAAATCACATTAAAAAAGAGCATTGAGCTAAAAGAGAACTCTGTCATTATTTGATCTTCTATTGTCAAGCTGAATTTTTTTCACTTGGCCCTTGTAGAAAAACTAATAACCAGGTGCAACAGTTCTACAAAACAACGACAAAGTTTTTAACATTCTGGTCATGTGGATGTTGGTCAGATAGGGTAAAGGAACTAGCACCTGTTAACAACAGGCAAGAAAGCCACCAAGAATCCAAAATCAAGAGAGATGAAAATTACCAATGGAAATTCACTGTCTGCTGCCAAATGCATAGTTGACATTCAGTTACAGACAGACTAATTGCACAGCACTATCAAAAATAGATTTAGTCAAACAAAAATGTTTGAGAGAGAAAATAATATCAACACTCAACAAAAAAATAAGTTTTATTGAATGTGAACTACTTCCCACTGTTCCAAAACTTAGAAACAAAATGCAGAACATAAAATGTGACCAGTAAACTTAACAGTAAATAATGTGACATACCTGCAATTGGAGGTCCAATGAGATTTCCAATACCCTGACACAGCAAAATAAGCCCATATGCCGGTGTGAAGCGTTCTAATGGAATCAGTTGCACAACAATGGCTGGTGTAAAAGAGAACATGGAGGCAAAAAACCAACCAAAGAGGGCTGACAATATAGCAACTGGCCAATAGTACTGAATCACAAGAGGTATCAACATTGTTACTGTGCCACATAAAAACAGGCACACAGAGTATGACTTCTGTACATTCATCCATGGTTGATCACCTGCCCAACCCAAGACAATCTGAAAACAGAAATAAACTATAGAATTATAGGGTAAATTATTTTAGATATAAGCACTTAATAGTAAAAACTAAGGATGACTATAGCTTTAATGCACATAATAACATGATCTCTAATACTAGCATTAAATATTTTAGTGATGGACATGGTTAAAGGTCTGCAATCCAGATTAAAAGTGTCTCTCTAAAATTTGAAATGCACTCTATGAAGAAGTTATCCCTCATTTCTTCCTCCTCCCCCCTCCCTCCCCCCCCCCTCTCCGTAGCCCCCTCGCCACACACACACACACACACACACACAAGTAGAATCCTTGTGCAAAGGATAGAGGATATATGGTGATAACCCACTGTATACCAATATAGAACATTAGCCAGCATGCATATAGCAGTGCAGGAGGCAAGGCTGCTGCAATATTGAGCCAAGTGTGATGAATGTTAGCAATGCCCACTGTAATTGCACATCTTTTTCAATATCTGTGGACCAAAAAGATAATACTCATTGACATTTGCTGTAAAATGTGTGCAGTTTCTGAAAGAATTGCTATGATAAACACTGCTGTTAGTCAGTAGTGCTGTATGTTTGAGGGACCAATAAACTGGTGCAAAAGATTAGGCAAAAGAATGGATGACTGAGTGCAATCACAGATGAATTTGTACAAAGAGTGCATCAAAGTGCCATTAACATTTACAGAATTATTAACATGAACAGATACATACAAAGTATTAACTGAAAAGTTACACTGCAAAAGTTTTGTACCCATTGGATGCCAAAATCTGTTGTTGACAGCCATAAGATTTACAGAATGACTTTAGCTCTCAACTTTCTCTATGTATTTAGCTGGAAGTATTTCCTACCTCTATCACAGTCATAAAAATGAGCAGACATGGGTTGCACATGTAAATGTCAAAAGAAAACCTGTTTCCTAAGGAGAAAGCTCCACCAATTCACTTACAAAATGCCAACAGACTTATATTTTATAGGAGTTTACTGCCACTGCATTTTGTTGATAGGAAGGGTGTACTGCTGGTACAATTCAGATCAGTTCACTCAACAAGTTCACTAGTGTGAAAATGATATAAAATAAATGGCAAGGCATTTTTATATGAGACTTCAATCTGCTGCATGATAATGGTTGTGTTCACCCTACCACAAAAACCGAAGAGCTCTTGATGAGTTTCAATTGGGCATCATCTGAGGATTTTCATACAGCCCACATTTGGTACACAATGATTACCATACCTGCCACAATAAAAAAAGCTATTTTTCCCAGTGTTATGCCCACAAAAAAGAAGCTTCAAGATATTGTAGGATCATACTTAAGGTTGCCAGAGACAGAAGTCAATGGAAAAGGCACACAGAACAATACACGACACTAGACTAACAGTCTTAAAATCACAGGAAATTATGCTGACAGGAAACTAAAACTTGTAGGTTTAATATGAACACATTTAAAATGTCCTTACATGAGCAGGCCTTTTCTTTAAAATTGCATGGAGATTACTTTCCAAATTGCTGTTATAAACTGTATAATAGCTGGACGATGATTACATTTACATTACATTATACTGATACTTGTTCCATGGATCATGAACACATTTTGTAATGATGTGGAATGTGTCAGTTTAACATAAGGGTTTTTTTTTCAGTTACTATTTCATACTTAAAAATTCATCTATTGGGCCACCAATCATTAGAATAAAAGTGAAAGGGCCAGTCACAGAGCAATAAATTGAAAGTTTCTCCTAACAAAAGTGAGAAAAAAGTTCTAACAAAACACATCAAATTCTTTAAAATTAGCAGTAAACTTAATCCAACCACCAGCTAAAACAGAGTGCAGGCCTCTATATAAATTTATGGGTATCTAGTCAGCAAAAAATAAAAAGTGCTACATGAAAATGTAGCATACTGAAATTTGCATGTCTCAAGTGCCCCATAATTTTTAGTCCTACTGCTAGAGTAAAAAGATGTGTGTAAAAGTACCAAGTTGTGTATATGGATGAGACAAGCCCACTTGTATGGTACATAAACACAAGTTGTCACTACACACACTGGCACAACTTTATACACTACAAGGTTTTTCTTCACTTATTCATTGTGATCTGTAGATGCTATCAAGTATGGAAACATTCAGGGATTTGGAATGAGTCAAAGTGTACATTAACAAGAGACAAGTAAATAGAATAAACATAATTCACCCTCATAGCAGCTAAATCTAATCATGTAAATTAGAAAGAAAGCTGCTACTTTGAAGAAAAAAACTACTGCCCCCTCAGTTATACCAAATAGCTCTTGCTTATATATTACTGGTAGCTTAACATTTATTTGATTGCATTAGATACGAAGTCCTGTTTATATCACATTACTATCTGCCACACAGCTTCACAACGAAAACTGGTAATCAACATGAAACTAACAGAATGTTTCAGTCCCCGAATCTAGATATAGATAATACGCAAGATGCACAATGTCCTGCTTTACACAATACTACATCTGCTTGCTCCTATTGAGAAATACTTTATTTACTTTAGATGTACTGCCCTATAAAATAATTATATAAAACAATAGGAAGTGCAAAATAAGTAAAATAGCCAACAAATTGTCAGTGGGTCAAAGGAATGAGAGATATTCGAAGAACAAGATATACTGGGTGACTAAGAAAGTTCTGGTTGTGCACCCAGCCAGCATGCAATGTAGAGGCACAGCTGTGGTTTTGTGTGTGTGTGTGTGTGTGTGTGTGTGTGTGTGAGAGAGAGAGAGAGAGAGAGAGAGAGAGAGAGAGACTGAGGGAGGGGACACGCATATGTTTATGTGAATTTTGTGAGTACAAATTTATACTCTAGCATGACAAAGGATTTATTATGCAAGCTGACAATTTTTCTTTTTCTTTTGTATATGCTGATCAATGGCTCAAAACATACATTGAATGGAGCAATTCAAGTAGTTTATCTGTGTTTTCTTCATTTTCCAACTTATTCTGCTGGATGCCAAGGAATTTTACACATACAGTTTCATTCTGTATATGACCATTAATGTCTACCTCACAAGCTATCAGGTCATTTTCCTAGTTTTAAATTGTTTAACATGAGTTGTGCGAGATAATATTGTGAATGTTTGTTGTGTACCAGTTCCAAGTCCCTTCAGTTATTATCACAGCTGTGCCTCATTATGTTCATAATAGAACTTTTACTAGTATGCTTCTGCCATCAGTGAACTAGACTGTTTTTGGATCATCCTTTAAAGTTATCTTGCATAGCTTAAGAATAAGAGTGGGCCTAGTACCACTCCTTGGGGGTCTCCACATGTAATATTCCCCCATTGTGTGGTTAGTTTCACGATGACACAGCCTGTGAATGAGATTTATGCTTTCTGTAATGGAGTGAGGACTCCGGAAGGACTCCATCCGTGCATGAGGGAGCCATTACTGCCATTGCCGTATAGACTTTTGGGATCCGCACAAGAAACAAACTGGCAGGGTCTAAAAATAATAATGATACTTGTTTACCTTCACCAGGAATTCATTTGCGAGGCTTTGTATTGTTGTCTATGTTGAGAATCTTTTGTGGAAGCTAAAATAGAGACAAAATTAACAAGTCCTCTTCAGTTAAATTACTCAGTGCTCTATCTTAAATCAATTTCTCAGATGTTTTGAAAAGACTGGAAGGAGTGGACCAGATATGTATTAAGAAGTGCTTTGCTTACATTCAGTTTTATAGAGGGATGTTACTATAGCTAATACGTCGATAACAAGATGTGAGTCATTGATTGATTAAAAAGATAGCTCAGAGGTAATCCTATGAGGTCAGCGTAGGATTTTAATACTCTGATAAAAATGCTATCATAGCCAGCAGAATTATTATTTTTTTTAACAAGTTGTCCTTTTAAAACTTAATCTCTGTTGCTTACAGATATGTAGACTTAACTAGTTGTTGTGAGATTTCTGTTGCAGTGCTCATGATGGATCAGTTCAAATTACACCTATCAAACATGTGAAGTTTCATAATACTGCCTATGATATGTAAGTCAACTGACAATACTTGCAACATGCTTTGGAAGTTTGACATTTCAAAAAGGCTCATGTATTACACTATTTAGCAATTCTGAGAGACTGAAACAGAGGCAGTTTCCTCCACGCAGGAGATCCCACATATAACATGTGCACCACAACTGGTTGAAGTACTAGTGTCTCTCATACAAAGAGTCTTGGTAATGAAATCATATCCAGAATGTCTATGTCTTATATGCTAAACAGTGATGGAACTGTGTGTCAGAAACTGAACCTTGTTCCATTCACATGCAAGTTTAATGTTTTAACTGCTGCTTTTGTAGAAGTGCTCAAGATGTTTAAACAGCAGAGCTCTTATTTAATTATTATGCATTAAACAGGAATTGATTAACCATTTGCAATGATTATATGAGTTCCCCTGTGTGACGCAGTTACAGTACTCAAAATCATAAAGTACAAATCACATGTTCAAAAGATTTTATGAACAATGGCCAGAGGGCCCACTATCTTTAGTCAAGCATGATGAGAGGAGAAGGCAATTAAAGAGTCCGTAGCTGAACACCCTTTATGCAAGTATGGAGTTAAGAGTACAGCAAAAGTTTGCAAGGAAACAAACTCAAGAAAACCTTTTAAAAGCACCACAATTACATTTTAGATGATATTCAATACCGGAAAAGAAAACCTGGACAAAATAATATGAGCACCCACACAATATGGCGCACAGCCACCAGTGGCATCTGCGGCATCCTTTACCTAGGTTTCAGCCCAAATAATTGAGCCTTCTTCAGAAGATATGCCTGAATCTATAATTTGTCTAAGAGGGCATGGGCTAGAAATGAAACTAAAACAGCCTGAATAGGCGAAGTCATATTTCAAAAATGCGGTACATAAGTACTAAGTCAACACCAAGACTTGACTTAAGCTCTGGTGCGCGCCTCGTCTCCATGGACGTCGTGCGGTGGGCCTCAGGAGCTCACGTGAAACTATTCTCTTTTTATCCAAACTGGTTATTGTCCATGTTTGTCTCTCATACAAGGCTACATTCTATCAAATACCTTCAGGAAAGACTTCTTGACACACAAATTTACATTAGATCTTAACAAATTATTCTTTTTCAGGAATGTTTTTCTTGCTATTACCTGACTGTTTTATATACCCTCTGTACTTCGCCCATCAGTTATTTTGTTGTCAACATAGCAAAACTTGTCTATAACTTGTAGTATCTCATTTCCTAATTCCCCAATTCCTTCAGCACTGTCTGATATAATTTGACTACATTGCATTACCTTTGTTGATATTAACCATATAATCTCTTTTCAAGACACACCCATTCTGCTAAATAGCTCTTCAAGTATATTGCCATCTCTAACAGAAATTCGAATGTCATCGACAAATCTCAAAGCTTTTATTTCTTCTTCCTCAACTTTAATTCCTTTTCTAAATTTCTCAATAGTTTCTTTTACTGTCTGCCCAATGTACTGTTAGAATAAAATGAGGGGTGGCTACAACCCAGTCTCACTCCCTCCTCAACTACTGCTTCTTTTTCATGTTCTTTGAGTCTTATAATTACAGTGTGGTTTCTGTGCAAGTTGAAAATAACCCTTCACTCTTTGTACTTTATCTCTGGATCCTTCAACATTTTGTCAAAAGCTTTCTCTAAATCTACAAATGTGACATGTCAGTAGTGCCTCACATGTCCCTACAGTTCTACGGAACTCAAACTGAAATTATACTCCCAAGATGAATATGAAAAACACACACACACACACACACACACACACTCTCTCTCTTTATGGTCTGTGCCTATGGAAACTGCTTGAATGATGAGAATCGTAACAATCTCATGAAATTATACTCCCAAGATGAATATGAAACACACACACACACACACACACACACACACACACACACTCTTTATGGTCTGTGCCTATGGAAACTGCTTGAATGATGAGAATCGTAACAATCTCAATTCAAGGACAGCTTTTTTGAAAGCAGCAGAATCCTCATTTCCAGGCATAATGTAACTGATGAGTATCTATTAAGCTTGAGATGTATTTTCACTGTATTTAAAAAGTTCTTATGATACATTCGTGGTTTTTCACACTATGGAATGTTTGTTGGGTGGAGAATACGCAGCAACCACAACATACACACATTTGCGGTTAACACTGAGAACACAAATTTTTACACGATACTGACTTGTCAAAGATATCACTGCTTTACGTATTTCGGAATGCAGGTTATGTGTACATGGGTCAGACATAAACTACACAGGAAGTAACTACTTTGATGGCAGAGAACATTAGCATAGCGAGGTCATTGCAGAGTTTGTATTCACAATAATGTGGGTAAGGTAAGCATCAAATGTGGGTCAAATACGGTAATTAGATAATTTTACAGACCATCTTTCTCAGTAGCTATAATGACAGAATACTTCTTAAAATACTTAAAAACATTGTACTTAAATTTCATAACTATGCTGTATTAACAAGCAGTGATTCCAACTTGTCATCTATAGACTGGCAAGCAAGATAATTAAAACAAGTGCCAAGGACATGGATTCATATGCAACTGCTCTAAACATCTTGTCTGAAAATTATATTGTGCATAAATTCAGCAAGGAAAGTTCTCGCAGAACATAAATAATCAGGGAGTAAAGAAGACTACTCACCAAATAGAGGAAGCCTTGAGTCATTGACACACACACACAAAAAAGATCAACTTGACAGCTTTCATACTCACCAATGATCTAGAGAGCCCCCCCACTGTCCATGCACACACATTACACTTACACTGTAACTGCACATGTGGGGGCACGGGGGGAGGGGGTGTGGGCAGGGGTGTGCATGCGTGTGTTCTCTAGCACATTAAAGTTTAGCCCCAAAGCTAGAAAGTTTTCATTATTTTTTGGTGTGCCTATTGACAAATCAAACCTTCTGCTATTTGATGAATGGCCTTCTACACTGCTAGACTAATTACCTAGTGCAGTTAGTTATAAAAGTAAATATGAGGGCAACATCTTTGAACTCCGAGTGGAAAACAAAACACAACTTTTTCATTTCCCCAAAATGGGGGATAGAATCAGCAATCATAAGGTTATTATGACATTAATTACTACAGGCCTTACAAGGAATATTATAAAATGGATGAACATATTTCTGCTTAGTTAATGAGAGAAGAACCAGATTGCACATTAATTGAGCAATCAAAATTAGACTTATCTATGTCAAACAAGACTATGTATGAATGATGAAATAAACCAGCTGTGTTTGAATAGCTTGGAAAGTTGTTTTGCAAACAAAGATTAATCACAGAGTCAAGCAAATTCAAAGACTTGTTGAACTTCAAAAAGTGAATGACACTAAAGTAATTGTGAGGACAGTAATCCAGGTAGTGTCCAGTGCATTCAAAAATGAACCTTTATCTATAGATCTGACACAAATACAAAGAATGTTTGATGTTAAATAGTCAGTTAATGAAACAAGGTCATCTCTGCAGCCATTCTGTGATCATACTGGCATCAAAATGGATTACACACATAGAAGGCCAACCTTCTGAGTTCAGTTTTCCAAAATTATTTCAAATGTTCAAAGAAGACACACTTTATACAGAAAAACACAATGTGGTTGGTTGTTGAAAGATGTTTGAGTAATAACAGCCTGTACAGAAATCACTCTCTCGTTTTTGAATGAAACATAATACTTTGTTCAATATTATAATCCACAAACAAAAACAACACAGCTATCATATTCCCAAGTAATCATAACAAATTAGTAAATTACCTGAAAAATTCAAATATCATTAATGTATCTTATCAAGTGTCCTAAAACACTTACCATTCCAGCACAGTTAGTCACACCAATTATACTAAGCAGACTAGATGATTCTGATTCCGAGTAGTTGTATATTCGCACATAATCAGCTAAGTAGAAGTATGGCACAATAAACCAAGTGAACAGAATAATAGTCGACCAAGACATTAGGAAAAAGTGCCATTCTAGAAACATTGAGAAATCTCCCATAACTTTCATCATTTCAAGAATATCCGAATACCATTTCTGAAAATAAACAGTACTACTGTTAGTATGTTAACAATTTGAGTTATTAATTTGTAAGTGTTTTCAAAATACAGCACTCCCTAGCAGTTAGATAATTTCTGTAAGTAAATGCACTCATACTGTACACATGGACAAAATTTTCTATGTAACTGTATTTAACAACCGAGAATAATCAAGTGTTATTGGTATGCATAGTTCATCAATCAACACAGAAAAGGTATTGTGTTCTGGATTACTTTTGTTTAGGCAAGTTCTCAAAAGTTAAAAATCTTTGATATGCTTCCTTCTACAAAAATCTACTTCAGCTGTGAAGCTATGGTGGTTTACTGTCAAAATTATGGTAGAACAAATGTTGAGAACAGAATGGAAAAGGCTCCTATCATAGCATAAAAATGTCCTAGGCAAAGTCAGAGATGTTAAAGAAAGAAAGTAGCTGTTTGACTTACCTAGCAGCTTCAAAGACCAGTAAATCAAAACATCTTGACATATTCGCACTTTTTTACGAATTAACCTTACTTCCCCAGCACAGTGTGCTCTGTTAACTGCAAGATGTTGGCACGCCAGCATCTTGCAATTTATAGGCTAAAGTATCTGATCTTGTGCCCAAAATCCAAAAGATTCACTAGCAATCTATAATATTATATAGCTCATGAGTAAACATGTAATTGCTAAAAAAAGTTTTCTGGCGGGGATAAAATTTCTGGGCGTGTATTTGTTCCTTGGGGGATTCTAAAACTATTCTTTTTTATTTCTGGGTGGTGGGGGCTGATTTTTCCCCAAGAGGGCCATTTCTCCACCAAATCCACCTCTTGTTATATGGTGAGGGGTTTAAGAACAGACAGACACCAATCTGTGTGCTTCTAGAGAGTGGCATGTATCTACAAGGGGTATTAAATAACTAATGCAACACATTTTTTTCTGAAAGCAGGTTGGTTTTGCTTGAAGGTCTCTCGGGCATGCAGCTGGGTTGACTGGTCATTGTACAACGTTCTACAACGACCAGTCAACCCAGCTGCATGCCCGAGAGACCTTCAAGCATCTCATTTGCCGGGAAAATCTACGAAGACAGGTTGGTTTTATTCATGATTCCAACACACCATATTATTTCCCACTCTTTTGGCTGCAAAACCTTATTTTTCAACAGAATCTCGGTTCATGGTGATGGCCTTACGCAACTTTACTAGGAGAACACGTATGCCCGAACTGTACCACTCTACTGGTCAATATCAGAGCCTGTGTCTTGCTGCATAAATAACCTCCCCAATCATCCACGTACTGCATCCCACAGAGTGCATCCCCCTTAATTCTTTATGGTATTCTGTTAGGTGGTGAGGAACACAGTGGGCACACACCTTTGAATACGTCAACTGGTGGACGATTGTGACAGCATTAGCAACAAAGACATCCAGCTGAGCAGGAAGGTATTTGACTGTGATCCACTGACTGTCTTGAATCAGAATGTCCACATGTTCCAGCACTGCAGGAGTCACAGAAGTGTGCGGACAGCTGGCACGCGGGAGATTGGACAGGTTTGCATAACCTCGTTGCGATGATGACAGATGTCTCACCTAACGACTCACCATGCTTTTATTTAGTGACAGGTCTCTATAGACATTACAAAAGTGCCTATGAATATATGTGATGACATGGCTTTCTGTGAAAACAAATCCACTGACAGCTCACTGCTTGGAACACACCTCCATTACAGAAGCCACTTTGAAGGCTATGTAGAGTGCCTCCACCTACTGGAATCACAAAACTATAGGGTCTGAAGCAGGAATATTCTATGACGTCCCACAAAATTCCACATTTTTTTCAACTGAAACTGACAAAAAATAAAAAAAAGTATTGCATTACTTATTGAATGCCCCTTGCACTATAGGAAGTATCCGAGAGTGGGGATAGATGCATCCTAAATTTTCAGGACATATTGTGTCATACTGCAGGACGTGACAAATGCCATGCTTGATGACATGATGGCATGTCTCAAGTTACATCACATGGCATCATGTATCCCAATACTTCACGTAACATGATGCATTATATTAAATGACATGGATACTAAAACTACTGAGTAAAAAAATGTGACTATGTCAAGATGTTTTGAATGAAATGTCTGAAGTTGCCAAATAAGTCAAAAAGCTAGTTCCCTTCTTTTACGTCCCTAACTCTGCCAAGGACATATTTGCTTTTTTGTGCTACAGTAGGAGCATTTTTCATTCTGTTTATATTTGCTTAAATACTTAATACACTTCAAAATGAGTTTTACTGACTTGTCATACAATGAAAAATCTGGAATGTAATGACAACAATATGAAAAGGCTACATTGCTTCTGACCACATAGAGAAGGCATTGAACAGCAGACAGGCACATTGAATAAAAGGCTGCTAGACACTATTATCTATATAAGTTTTTCATCATAAGTCCTTCATTATAACAAAACAAAGTGTGCCCACACACACACACACACAAATCATGGTGAGTAGCAATCTATCCTTTTCATATTGTTGTACTAACTCCTAACTGACAAGGTGAGGCAATGCCATAGGGATCACTGATTTACTTCAGACTTTGTACATCTTTAGTAGGCCATTAAAACAACAAAATGTGTAAGCAGTAAGGTGCACGACTCTGGCAAATCAGAGAAAATTGCAAGAGAAGTTTTATTTGTCAACTATGTAAGTGATTTATCTGTGCAAGGTACTGGCAGTTAGAGGTCATTGAGGTCAAGTGGTTAGCTTTCAAGCTTTGCAAGAGAGTAGTGGACGAGGCGACAGTTCAAATCCTGCCAACACATTACTTAATTTATATGACATTTGAGAAGTAACATAAAAATGTGCATTTTCATGAAGCTGTAGTGAATTTCATATGTTATTTGACTATTTACTATTTTTAATTAAAATTTCAAGGATGAGGGACAGGCTTGGAAACTCCAAGTCAAACCTTGATAAATAATGATGTGAATGACATTATTCACAATCAGTAATACAGTAAGTCACACTGTGGCAACCACAAGAATAATATACAATTGCTAGTCAGATAAGCGTTCAACAACACACGTTGCAGGATGGTATTTGTCATACAGACAGGGAAGATGTAAATTGAAATGGCGTCTACTACATCGAATTAATGCAGTTTTGCCGCATTTACAAGGATGTTCACAGTTTCTAATGGAAAACACACCTCACTGACATTTTGAAAATTAAATAATATGAGCAGTGATGAAGAAAATAGATTAATAATTAAGTTTGAGTGGGAATCAAGCTGTCACTTCGTACACATTCGTCTTACAATGCTTGAGTGCTAATTACTTGACCACCATGAACGTTTGGCACCTATGGACAGAGACATAACAGATGGTAAAACTTCTCTTGTGATTTTCAAGGAATGCCAGAGTAGTGCACCTCACTACTTGCATATTATGTTGTTTTAATGGCCTACTAAAGATGTACAAAGTCTGAAGTAAACCTGTGATCCCAATGTCATGGCCTCCCATTGTGAGGCAAAAAAGGTGGGTGAATAAACTACCACATAACTGGCAAAAGGAGTATTTGATTTCAATAAACATGTGGCAGCTCAAACACTCTCTCATGCACAAGAAAATACAAAAACCATCATTTCCACTATTTTAATGCGTGATGTTGCTTTAGTATTATAAAAACTTTCTACAGGCAAAGTGGAAGTATGTTTCTCCTACACAACCACTGTTTACTGGTTGGTAAAGTACTCTCCAAATTATGAAAACTTTACAAAAGTAAGAACTTATTTAAAACTTTGCAACTGAATGGAAATGTATGCTAGTCACTTGATGTGAATACACTAACCTCTTCGGTTTCCTTTGCTATTGTTGTCATGGAATTCCGATAAATGTCCGGGCAGGATGATGCACGCAACCTATATTTATTGGTGTTGAGAGTAGCTCCTCGATACATGACAGAATTCCTGGAATAAACGAAACATATGTCAATAATGTTCATGAGCGTTAAGTATTAATCAACATATGGGAGGTGTGTGACCCCTCTCCCCTTTTGGATTTTGGAAAGCTTCAAAAAACTATGGTAATTTAATGCACACTGAATGACCAGCTTGCTCCTCAGAATACAAATATTTTTCAAATGAATCTGTCATTTGCCATAAGTGATTTATGGAAACCATCCAAAATTTTAATCTAGATTGTTGGTAATAGTTTTGACACTACTTTTCTGAAATGCAAGTTAAGTATCTTAGTCAATCTGTCATATCAATTACATGTACTAATTATATGACATTTGTTATTTATTTTAAGTCCAGAATCTAAGAATCAGCTAGTTTAACCTCTATAGTGATTTGAGAATTTCTGTGTAAATTCTAGAACCACTCAGCCTTCTACCGTCTCGAACACACAATATTCTGGATATGAATGTGAGATTGTAGAATCCTACCTACTGCACATCGCACGTTTGTGTGTGCAGGTGTAAAATCAGTCGGAGGAAGAAAGTAAACGCGGCAGTCGGATGGCACCGACAAGTACCTGTCGGGCAATCCATAGATGTTTTAGTGAGTGGGTAAGGAAGAAAGATCGAGTTTATATGCAGCTCTGTGCTTATTGTGTCATTGACTATTGTTAGTAAAACAAGAACAGTTTTAAAAGTACTCTTGTAGACTCTTGACGCAACCTTGTTAGAGGCATGACTCATTTTATGATTCATGTTAAGAAAGGTTATGGTATCCAAGCCAACTTCCTTTTAACTGTAACTCAATTTGTTTCTATCGTCCGACAGCACAAGAGACTTGCAGGAAGTTACAGATTAATGTGGAAAGTGAAATTTTATTGTGTATGGAGGTCAAATACATCATTAGTTGACGAAAAGTAAAGTTTGTACGTCTACTTATTTCATAAGTAGAACGAGTCTAAAAATTCCTGTACCTAGCGTTATTTGACGGAGAAGAAGTCAAGAGGGTTTCCAGCAGCCAGCTATTCGGTAAAGAAGAGTGGCTGCAAATACCAAGTAAGTCATCTCGTAAAAAAGTGGAAGGTGGTTTGGGGGACTAAGCTGATATAACCCAGATCCACACTCACACTTTAAGTCGTCAGAACATTAGACCTCAGACTGCAGAGTCACGACACACAACTATAAAAACCATACTGTGAAGGAGATATTTATGGTATTAAGAATTAACTAACATCAACACAATGAATTTTAAAATACTGATATCAGTATCATCCTGTTTAAGTGACAAGTAAGCAGGTAGTTCTACTTCTCATATATCATCCATTTCTCAAGATTTACAATGGAAATACAAAACACTCCAATTTACTTTCTTACAGTTGAAGTCAAGAACATACAATGTTATGACCTGGAAAGTCAACCTGGACCTTTGTCTTGTGGAAACAATACCTATGCCAACTAAACCACACAAATGTGCTTCAAAGCCTCACTTGACATAGCTGTCAGCTGCTCTCTTTTATGTTCTCTGTACTGTCTATCCAACAGGTGAAATTCATTACACATTTATACATTCATAAATCTCAGTGCTTTTAAATCTCCTTGATGTAAATACAGTTGTTTTGTCACAAGCACAACTTGACAAAAAACTGTTTTGAATATGGTACACAACAGAAAGACATTATGAAAAATAAGTTATGTTTACATTATGCACATAACAGTTTTGGACTGTGACAGAGTTAGGCTATTAAATGTAGTAACTGCAAATCAAGCACAAAATGAAAAGATGAGTAACACACTGTGAACATGATTTCTTCCTCTTTTTACAGCTAATGAATGAATGGAAAGTTACAGAATGTTGTGCATGTTGGAAAATGTGGCAAATACAGGTATGTCTTATTCATTTTCACTATAGCATCACACTCATCCATATTTATGCAAAGTTGTGAGTAATTTGTATTTTTTGTTTATATGTAAACTTTCAGATAAATAAAATCACATTTTGTAAAATGAAACTATGTATACCTCACAGCATGAAATTTGGAGCTGTCTCTATGAATTTACCAAGTATATATATACTATATATGACACAGATTAACAAAAACCAAAATATAATCAAGAACTGCATTCTTAAATTGCTAATGTCTGAAAGAAAAGACACAAACATATAAATATGTACATATATGTGCCTTGATGGCGAAATGATATCTTCTGTGGGTATGCACTCACTCGTCTGAACCCTTGCGGGACTCAGCTGAATAACTGTGAGCAAACAGGGGATAATGGACAGAGGACACTACATCTGCAGTATGCAGCATGTGAGAATTTGAGCTCGGATGGCCAAGGAGGTTAAGGCAACCAATCTAGAGAGGCCGAGCACCTGTTTTTGAGTCCTAGTCGAGCACAAACTTTCACATGATGCCGTTGCATTTAATGCAATGCCCATATGCAGCTGTGATCTGTGAATTTCTATTTCATTCTATATATACAGCTGCTGAATCGTAGAAATGGACAGCATACATACAAATTTGTACCATACATAATGTTTGAAAAAAAAAAATAATAAACATTCTCCATGACCCTCTACAAATCATCTGGAGGTGAGCTTTTGGAAAATGATATCAAGAAATGACAAGTTTTGGGTAGTAAATACATGACCACAATGACAGTCATTTGCAACAGCGACCAAAATGTTGGTCTGCAGAACAACATGATGATACAGTCTCACACAAAAAAGAAGTTTTATTGAAGATGGCAACGGCTGAAGAAGCCTACAATCACACACAACTTGGATTGCCACATATTAGTTACTGGGAGAAACTTGCATCTATTTAGAGTGATGAGATGAAGTTCAAAGGCTTGGATACTGCTGATGGTTTCCTAAATGTACATTATCTTGGAAATCAATACATGACTTGTATTAAAAGTAATAACTTTACTGTGTTACCACATTGTTACACAAAAGTGAAATGCAATTGACGTGGAAGTAATAACCAGTTCCACAAACTCCATTGACACAATGTTTTCGATGTTGTTGTTGTTGTTGTTGTTGTTGTCTTCGTGTTCAGTCTGAAGACTGTTATCCTGCAGCCCTCCATACTAATCTATCCTGTATAAGCCTCTTCATCTCTGAATAACTACTGCAATCTACAGCCTTTTGAACCTGCTTACTGTATTCACCTCTTGATGTCACTCTACACTTTTTACCCCCCACACTTCCCTCCAATACTAAATAGCTGCCTCAGCATGTGTCCTATCAACCTATCCCTTCTTCTAGTCAGATTGTGCCACAAATTTCTTTCCTCCCCATTCCTATTCAGTACCTCCTCATTAGTTACATGATCTACCCAACTAATCTTCAGCATTCTCCCCTAGCACCACATTTTAAAAGCTTCTATTCTCTTCTTGTTTAAATTGCTTATCATCCATGTTTTACTTCCATCTATGGCTGCTCTCCATACACGTAGTTTCAGAAAAGACTTCCTAACACTTAAATCTATATTCAGTGTTAACAAATTTCTCTTCTTCAGAATTGCTTTTCTAGCCGTTGCCAGTCTGTATTCAATATCTTCTCTACTTTGGCTATTTCAGGCAAAATAAAAAATTAACCAACACACAGAAAAATGTAATACATTAAAACTTAATGAAGTCTAAGACTTTTTTTTTTTCTTCTGATGCATTATTAACCAGCTTAGCACCCTTGACTTCACTCGCATACGCTGTATGGTCTGCACAGATTCTTTTTTTTTTTTTTTTTTTTTTTTTCCTCCTTCAATTGAATTTTTATGTTATTCAAGCCAATTGTGGCCAGAGAAGTGAGGTCTTGTCTTTTCCAAACGTACATCTGACCAAAAAGCAATTCTGGCAGCCGGAGTCCAAGATTTTTTAAAATCATACCTTCACTTGTGTTCTTGTGGGGATATTTCCATAAAAACTTTCATCCCCTAACATATATTTCTTCATTCGTAACAGAGAAGAATTCACATTTTTAATAGATTTAGCTTTAGAGTCTTTTAATATAATGAAATATTTTCTTAAGAATTTTCATCCTCCATGTCACACCTTAAAGGATACAATTTCTAAAAACAGTGAAACAAGTATTTTTTTATTTCTAACTGAGAAGCAAGTATAAATTTTCATCAATTTACCTGTGAAAATGGTTTCATAATGAAATAATTTCACAAAACTTTTCATCCCCCGTTTCAGTCCCTTAGGGTGTTGAATTTCCAAAAACAATGAAACACGCATTTTTTTTTTTTTTTTTTTTTAATTTCTAAGCGAGAATCAAATACCAGTTTTCACTGAGGTAGCTTTAAAAATACTTTAGCAGTTTTTTAATAATGATTTCCAATTTTCGTACTTCTAGCTTCAAAATTGCCTTAATAGTGACATATTTTCAAAAAGCCTTTTATCCCCTATTCCACCTCCTTAGAAGTGGAATTTTCATATAGTCCCTTCTTAAACAATGCTTACAGTGTAAGATCCACATCCTTTGCAAACTTCAAGTTTCTATCCTCAGTGGTTTCGGCCGTGCGATGAAGTCAGTGAGTGAGTCAATCAGTTGGGACATTGCCCTTTATGTATATTACTATTCACATCGTTTGAGCTATTAATATTTCACTACATTCATAAATAATATTTTCTTCAAACTTTTAATTTTTTCTCAGATTCAGCATAAGGAATGTTTGTTCTTTTTTGTAGAATGTGGTCCATATGCGCCAAGCTGGAATTACAGCTCTGAACTCTTCAAAGTGCTGCTCTACCAACTGATTTATGTCCCCACACAAATATAAACATTTGATAAGTTTTAAAATCATGAGTGAAGTATACTTCAAAAGTACACACAGAAAGGTAAAGAGAAACATATTCAAATCCCAGTCTGACAAAGTTTTCACCCATTACAAATGTTTACTTGAATGAACCCATTTTCTGCTCTGTATTGTAAATTCCTTTACATATATGATTGGCAATTTCAATTGTTAGGTCATCCATAAGCAAAACATTGTAAATACTATTAAGCCACTATACATAATTGATAGACACTCAACAGAAGGGAAAGCATGGCGACTGCATGGGATTGTTTCAAATAATATATTTATACTACATATATATTTTTGCTCGAGAATGACCTAAAGGTGGAAACTGTCCAATCACAAACATAAATAAATGTGTCTACAGCCTAATGTAGAAGATATCTTCATTCAAATATTTTAATAAAAGTGTGAAAAGAAAGATAAATGAATCTGTATTAGAGGGTCACCATTTAAGATTTTACCAAATGATCACTGGTATGGAAGAAATAATCAGTTCCACAAACTTCATTAACATATTTCAGATAATGTGATATGACAGAACTTTTGTTTTACAATTTTCCATTTGTTACTGTTAAAATCTCAGCAGTTTAGAAATTGGCCAAGTTGTGTGTTTACAGTGAACATTTAAAGAAACAGCCTTGTGAAAAGAAGGAAATTCCACTTTAAGGTTTTCACTGATGGTATTTTTTTAACATTTTCACAAACAGGTAATTCAATAAAAATGTTTCTTATCGCCTTGTTCAAATTTTGATAATCAATTATTTTCACAAAAGACTATTTGCAATTGTTTAGGCACTGATGGTATGATTGGAATGTTTATAAATGACAAGATACTGTGCATCAATGTAATATCTGATGATGGCCGTACCAAAACACATCATGAGCAGTGAAAAGGAAGGAAAATTTTTGGCAACTAGGCAAGTGCAATTGATTAGTGCCAAATGTAATCGCAGAGCCCAAAAAAGACTTCTGGTCTACAGGGATGTTTACAATAAGTTTGGAGAATATATCTAAGGCCATGCTTCCACTAGTAAAGAATTTCATGAAAGTCAACCAAGCATCAGCTGTTCCAGAACAAGTCAATGCTGTGCATACCACAAGCAAAAAGGATCAGGCACGTGACTTAGTGTGAGACAGAGTTTTCCTTAGGCATTCAAAGCCTCCAGTACATTTGATTTTGTCTGTGAAAAAGATCTGCTCCCAATGGATTCCAAACTATTGGCCAAAGCTCAAAAACAAGCTAGTGTCAACTTACATTAGGAAATACCTAAAAAATGTGACCATCAAGAGATGAAAACTGGATATGTTCATATGATCAGGAACCAATGTAGCACTCAACTGTTTGGGTGTTCAAAGGGGAACCAAAACCAACAAAAGCAGTTTGCTCGTGAGGTACTTCCAAGAAAACAGTCACTTGTTTCTTTGGTTGCACTGGACAGGTCAGACCACTGCTTTAGGAGATCAAAGAACAGTAAATGCTTAATGCTATATAACCATTTGCTTGCCACAAGCCTTTGATGAAGTCATGAAAAACAACCAGAAATGTCACATCATTATTCATCAACACAATGCCAGCAGTCACAAAGCACGTCAAGTAACTGATTGGGAAATCATCAAATTATTGTCTAATTGCCTATTTTCATCAGATATATCATTTAACAATTTAATTTTGCTGTCATAATACTACAGAAAAAGTGTGGACAGAGATTTTAATCAGCTTAAAAAGCTATTCAATCCTTCCTAAACCAAGTTTTTGAGATAGCAACATGTTTCCACAACTGATTCTAATGCATGGAAAAGTATATAAATTTTGCAGACAAATATGTTGAGAGAGAATAAAATTGCTTGTATCAAAAAATGTCTTTCTTTCACTATTTTTGTAAAAACTTGCAAGGCTGTCCTCATACACATTTACCTTCAGAGCGAGTGACCACAATTTAAAATTTTTGATTCATATTCTATGTTGTTGTAGTATCCATTCATACAATTTTGGTACAATAAAAAATATTTATCTAGGGACATGTGGAATTATCCTGTGTGAATGGAGCATATAACCAGAAAAAAAGCCTGATGGACTGCTGATGACTCACTAAAGCTAGCAAAGTTTTCATTCTCTTCTGTGCGCGCCTGTCAATGACTCAGTGTTTCTGCTATTCAGTGAGTAGTCTCCTTTACTGCTAAATTATTTGGACTCTGCTTGTACTTAGTATATAAAAACATGGTAAACTGGAAGTAAATTGTGATTCTTGAGTTTCTCCCGGCGTATTTGATAATCAAAATATCCACGGGTATGCTGCCGGTCTATAGTGTCCAACGGGCACAATATTTCGGCGATCAAACATGTCGCCATCATCAGGTGAACTGACGTTTCCAGTCCGGATACATTGGGTACGCCTGTTCCACCACGTACAACAGCGACTGTTAGCCATCCATTTCCGTGGGTAAACGAATCATTGATGTCGATGCTGAAGTTCAGTCTGCATCCACAAAAGACTGCAGGTCCGTCCAGTAGAGCATGTGCAGCGACAGATTTGATCATATTCTTTTTCTTGTCGGCGGCAGATGTGGTCATTTCAACATTTTCAATTGTTTTATATATTGTCTGTCTTGCACGACGCTGCCAACATGCCATACAGAAGATCTCGTCGTCGTGCAAGACAGACAATATATAAAACTATTGAAGACGTCGAAATGACCACATCTGTCGCCGATAAGAAAAAGAATACCATCAAATCTGTCGCTGCACACTCTCTACTGGACGGACCTGCAGTGTTTTGTGGTTGCAGACTTAACTTCAGCATTGACATCAATGATTCGTTTACCCACGGTAACGGATGGTTAACAGTCGCTGTTGTACGTGGTGGTACAGGCGTACCCAATGTATCTGGACTGGAAAGCTTCGTTGATCGTGACATCATAGCCTATCTTTGCTCAAGGCCATCTTGGCAGCGCGCCAGCTACTGAAGACTGACAAACAGCGGACGCGGGCACCTAGTATGACTAGTGCCCGCGTCCGGGATAACTCTCCGCTGGCACTGTGAAATATTCTAAGTCCCTTATCTGTCGCCGCGCCAGTGCGCGGCTATTAAAGCGAGCGCTGCCCGCGGAGCGGATCATTCGCGCTGCTGCTGCTGCACAGGCAACTGCATTGAACGCTGCCAACATGCCATACAGAAGATCTCGTCGTCGTGCAAGACAGACAATATATAAAACTATTGAAGACGTCGAAATGACCACATCTGTCGCCGATAAGAAAAAGAATACCATCAAATCTGTCGCTGCACACTCTCTACTGGACGGACCTGCAGTGTTTAGTGGTTGCAGAATTAACTTCAGCATTGACATCAATGATTCGTTTACCCACGGTAACGGATGGTTAACAGTCGCTGTTCAACACCACGGAGAAATGCGAATGATGGAAAAAAAAAAAAAAAAAAAATCACTTTCTGTGAGACAGACAATCTATACTAGCGCCTTCACATCACATTCCAAAACCTATGCATGGTTAAAACATGGTTATTTCATAAAACTGATACATTTTGTTCTATGTCTTAAAATACAAATGCATTTGGTTCCTGACGTAATCTGCATGACTGAATGTTGAGTAACAATGGAAAATAAATAACCATTAACATAAAGAGACAAAATGTAATAATAATTCTAACCTGTGGACACGAATCCCTCTCAGATAGTTGGTATGTGGGGCTGTAGGTGCAGTACAAATCTGCTTCTTGAAGTTTTGCTGGGTATCACGGATAGCTGGAACTGGATTACTTTGTGTTTTAACAACAACAGCATGAGAAGCTGCAGCTGAATTTAGTAATGGTGCAGCAGACGGGTCTTGACTTTCCACACGAGGTGCTTCTTTCTCCTTTTTCTGCCTCTTAATACGCATGGACATTGTGACAGGAACACGGGCATCAGGTGCCACCATATCTTGTGCTGGTAAGAGGTTTAAACCTTTGTCTGAAATGCTTCGGCATGTGAGCAGGCTTGGATAGTTTTCCAGTATCACATTAAAAATGCGTTTGTTGGCACTTAATGATTCCAGAACTTCCAATGGCACCTAATAAAGAAAGATGCACACTATACAAACACAGAATCAGAGTAACAATGAAGTTATGAACAGACCCTCAATACTTTCAATGAAATAATTAGCAACACGCGATTCAAATTATCTGAAAACAATGCAGATATATGGAGGTTAAAAATTATGGTAAAGTACTGAACACATGTTCAGTTTCCGATCATGCACAAAGTGTACTTATGAGTCATACATCTACAAAGTTTCAAAGCCTTGCATTAAATCAGCCTTTCATCTTCTGTTGTGAGACAACATGACAAACTGCCCAGAAAATCTTACGTAGAAACCATTAACACTAAGTACAGTTAAATAAATCCACAAGATGATGGAGGTATGCAAAGTGGAGAGCGTTGGGATCGATTCTAGTGTGTCCCATTAGCCTTATGAAATAACGAAAATGTAATCTGAGACATTTCTGTATGCAAATCACCTTGACATATAAGTGATGATTATATTTTGCACAGTAGTGGAAACAGAACATTAATTCAGTTCCTGCCAGTAATTATTAATCACAGTATATATGGCAGTGATACAAAGTCTACCCAGATACAGTATTACTTAACTAAATATTACAGCTCGCAAAGGATGCAACCTCAAATGACGACACACTAAAGACCTATATGACTTGGAATGGTCAGCGGCACTAAATTGTTTAAGCGTGTGTGTTTTAGGGAGGAGGGAGGGGGGGAGGATGAGAGAGAGGAGAGAGCATTTGTAATTGACTATATCTTTCTAACTTCTAGAATTTCTGTATGACACAGAAGGAGTTGTTGGGAAGGAACACATGTAACCAACATTTAAAAACACTTTTGCCCTCTGTCACCTTTTTCTTTATGGGCAGATTATCATAGATCCTGCTACCAATGAAAGTATTCTTATCTGCTTGCTGCTACCCTGTAAGTTTCCATATATAAAAGTTTCAATACAGTAACATAGAGTGAGTGCACACTTATATTTCCCAAAATAAAGCAATAACGCAATATCACCACCAAATATCAGCAAAGAAACAATGAGTTCCCTGAACATACTGATAGTGAATACTGACTTCGGCCTGTAACCTAATGATAATGCACAAACTGAAAGAAAACAGAACCTCATCAACAATGTTCCTTTGTGTAAGTATTAGTTTTGGGAATTAAGGTCATGGTGAAAGATTGATCTGTAGCACAGCCATCGGTCTAGGTTAGATTGGGAGGTGATTTGTTGTTAGTTGCCGAGGGCAATGGATGTGCATATGAAATCTTAGATATAGTGACATATTAACCTGTAGCACAGCCCAAGGTCTAGGTTACGTTGAAAGGTGATGGATTAGTTGTGAATTGGTGAAGCACCATCAAATGCATCAATTATTACCAATTTAAGTCCTATTTCATTTTAGAGTTATATGCCTATAAACACTGCAGACAGTGTGGAATTTATTAAAGTTCTTCAACTGGATTCTTAGATACTCTGTGGCATGTACACTCCTGGAAATGGAAAAAAGAACACATTGACACCGGTGTGTCAGACCCACCATACTTGCTCCGGACACTCCGAGAGGGCTGTACAAGCAATGATCACACGCACGGCACAGCGGACACACCAGGAACCGCGGTGTTGGCCGTCGAATGGCGCTAGCTGCGCAGCATTTGTGCACCGCCGCCGTCAGTGTCAGCCAGTTTGCCGTGGCATACGGAGCTCCATCGCAGTCTTTAACACTGGTAGCATGCCGCGACAGCGTGGACGTGAACCGTATGTGCAGTTGACGGACTTTGAGCGAGGGCGTATAGTGGGCATGCGGGAGGCCGGGTGGACGTACCGCCGAATTGCTGAACACGTGGGGCGTGAGGTCTCCACAGTACATCGATGTTGTCGCCAGTGGTCGGCGGAAGGTGCACGTGCCCGTCGACCTGGGACCCGACCGCAGCGACGCACGGATGCACGCCAAGACCGTAGGATCCTACGCAGTGCCGTAGGGGACCGCACCGCCACTTCCCAGCAAATTAGGGACACTGTTGCTCCTGGGGTATCGGCGAGGACCATTCGCAACCGTCTCCATGAAGCTGGGCTACGGTCCCGCACACCGTTAGGCCGTCTTCCGCTCACGCCCCAACATCGTGCAGCCCGCCTCCAGTGGTGTCGCGACAGGCGTGAATGGAGGGACGAATGGAGACGTGTCGTCTTCAGCGATGAGAGTCGCTTCTGCCTTGGTGCCAATGATGGTCGTATCCGTGTTTGGCACCGTGCAGGTGAGCGCCACAATCAGGACTGCATACGACCGAGGCACACAGGGCCAACACCCGGCATCATGGTGTGGGGAGCGATCTCCTACACTGGCCGTACACCACTGGTGATCGTCGAGGGGACACTGAATAGTGCACGGTACATCCAAACCGTCATCGAACCCATCGTTCTACCGTTCCTAGACCGGCAAGGGAACTTGCTGTTCCAACAGGACAATGCACGTCCACATGTATCCCGTGCCACCCAACGTGCTCTAGAAGGTGTAAGTCAACTACCCTGGCCAGCAAGATCTCCGGATCTGTCCCCCATTGAGCATGTTTGGGACTGGATGAAGCGTCGTCTCACGCGGTCTGCACGTCCAGCACGAACGCTGGTCCAACTGAGGCGCCAGGTGGAAATGGCATGGCAAGCCGTTCTACAGGACTACATCCAGCATCTCTACGATCGTCTCCATGGGAGAATAGCAGCCTGCATTGCTGCGAAAGGTGGATATACACTGTACTAGTGCCGACATTGTGCATGCTATGTTGCCTGTGTCTATGTGCCTGTGGTTCTGTCAGTGTGATCATGTGATGTATCTGACCCCAGGAATGTGTCAATAAAGTTTCCCCTTCCTGGGACAATGAATTCACGGTGTTCTTATTTCAATTTCCAGGAGTGTATTAAGTTACTTGCACATGCATCCAGTAAGTAGAGTGTCTACCCAATGGTTATGCAACAATTTTGCAGTCAAAATAATTCCAGTCACTGATTTGGCAATATTGTATGAAAAAAGCTCATAAAATTTGAAAGGGATATAAAATGATGTAACAAGTTTATATAATCAACAGGGTTATTCTGGGTTAATGTTCCTATCCTTACACACTCTCCTAAGTCGGTTGCCCATTATTTATCCAACAATAAAAGTGGTGATCTCTACACCCCCCTCACCCCCCCCCCCCTCCCTGCCACCAAATAATCTGTAAAACAGAATAACTGGCAGTGAGTAAAAAACTAACTGACAACAGGAAAGAATACTGGGTAACAAGTAAGTTCATGCCAATAGTGCAGACCTGATACAGGGCAGATCCCAACCAAACAATTTTTATACACTTAATACATGGTTGAAGCTGTTGGATCAAGTAATCTGAATTTTAAGTTGACATAGTGGAATTACAGGGTTCATAATCCATCTAAATGACAGCTTAAAGAGAGAAACATGTCTATGGCTGAGATACCACCCCCCCCCCCCCCTCCCTTTATTGCTTCAATATTTGCACACAATATGACAAAATTTACAATCTAAAAACAATCACCATGCCAGTTGTATATGATTGCAGTAATAAATGTTGAGATCATATGTACTGAACGTGAAATAAATCAAATTTAAAGTGCTTAAAACACACACACACACACACACACACACACACACACACACACACACACACACACAGAGAGAGAGAGAGAGAGAGAGAGAGAGAGAGAGAGAGAGAGAGTACATCAAATTTTGTGACAGATGAAATTATTATTATAGCAAAGTCGAAGATTAACTGTACATAATAACAAAAAGCTTACTGACAGTTCAACTCCATTTCAGAACATGTTTCATGAAAATTGACAGAAGCAGAAAGAGACACAGGGCACAATTCACATAACGCAGAGATGGTTATTAAAAGACAACAATTCTTTCAAGAAAATTATACCAGGAATATATATAAATAATTGAATGCCCAACCATGAGGCAAACAATGCAGAAATTAAAGTGGTCACATCATAGTACAATAGATACTAAATAACATGCATCACAGACTGGAAGCAAAACAGTAAGGACACTGAAAACTAACCGTTTCGCTCTGTCGGACAAATGTTGGCAAGTTGACAACAGAGCTGTATACTGGAGTCTTCAAGCCATCTTCAGATTTATCTTTGGTGCCAGTTTCCAACTCTGGACCATCTGATGTTATATAAGTGGCTAGTGTTGTTAGTATGTATTCTGGTGTTTGGCCACTTTTTAACAGTTTACGAATTTCCTCAACACCAGGAAAGTCATTGGCTTCTGACCTGGCTGAAATTGACCCACAACTGGATGAGGTGCGCGCTGACTTGGACAGTGCAGACTGTTTCTGCTGTTCCAGTGTCCACCACTCTGGGTCACGCATCACTGCACCACAGACACACATGTTGAAGAAAGTTCCTGCCAGAAGCAGAGTCGTTCCCCTCCAACCATATGTCTCAATGAAGTAAGTTGTCATTGGAGCATAAACGAATGTTCCAGCACCAGTCCCACAGGCACCCAGACCAGTTGCCAAAGTCCGCTTCTTGTCAAACCAGTATGCAATACTTACAACTGCAGTCACATAGCACAGTCCCAGACCTAGGCCTGCTATCACACCAAACGTCAAGTACATCATCTCAATGGTGTTGCAAAAAGCACTCAGAGTAAATCCAAGGCCTGAAACGAGGCCACCAGTTATTGTCATCCAGCGACAGCCATACCTGTGATAATAATTACAGTGAAACTTTGGTTACATAACCACAAACATTACAGTAGATATTATTAATCAACAGAAAACCCAGGATAGGATATGAAGATAGCAGAAGCATTGAGAAGAAGACAGGCACAAACACCAGGATCATAAGACTGCTAAATTTACAGGTGATAATATTATGTGGAGCTTTGTAGTTCTTAACTCTAATCATGGTCTTTTATTTAAAAACTTAGGAGACTGCCACCCTTTCCTATGTGCTTGTCTGTTACAACTATCGAACCATTATAATATCAGTCACAATAGGAGACAGATACATCATAAACTTAGTACCTGATTTACATTAGAGTGATTTCAACCTAGATATTGCGTGTATTGTGTTTTGCAGTATTAAACGCCATAGAGCGGAACATGTGTTCAATATATAAATTTACGTTTCTCAATTTTCATTTCAGTGGATGCCAAAATAGTTCAAGAGAACCCCAACTGTCGGTGTTCACAGTTCTTCTCAAAATGGAGCTGGTGCTACGTCTCTAATGATTATGCTATTAAGTTTTCATAAGAATAGAAGAACAGGTGAGAACAAAAACATATGGAGCATTTAAGTTAATTCTGATGGACTAAGGACTGCCAACATCGCCTATGTAAGAATTGAAATTCCCAATCATCAAGAATGCCAAATGCTGAGTTACTTTATCAAACAACACACAGCTCAAAACTAAAGGTAAAATTTGTTTCATACATTCAGTGATTAACAGCTTCAATTTCCTTCCAAATTGATTGCATGAAACTACGATGAACATCATGTTCATCACAAAAATGTTGTTATAGTTTCCAATGTTAGAAAACAGGTAATAAAATAATATCTTAACATTGTGTCTGATGGTGATATTGTTCGAGTGGAGTTTCAATTACCAAAAGATGCGGGAGGTGGGCTACGGTCTTATTAAAAGAACTCTCACCCAGAATTTTCCTGTAATGATTTAGACGAACAACAGCAAATCTAATGCTGGCTGGTCACACGCACAAATTCTGAATATGCGACTAGTGTCTCAACCACAGCATTGTTCGATCCAAAGGCAATAAAGCCCAGCTATCTGACAACATCAACAAATCACCAGCCGCACAATTTTTTGAGCAATTTTTATGAAACATTTAAGAACTCATATACTTTGTTATGACTGATGTAGTAGGATATCTTAAGTTTTCTCAGCACAATATGATTCATGTTTTCACCTAGTTCTAGTCATTTTTAAAACTTAGCCATAAGCCCATTAGTGCACAGTTTATAACAGACACAATTCATTAAGGCATGAAATTGAAATCAACAGACAAAACACAAATATAAGATCTATGGATTTAAAACAATGCAAATTTCACTGTGGGACTCACCTGTCAACAAGTGCGCTTCCAATAGGCCCTGACAACAAAGGTACTGCCATGAAAAGACTTCCAATCCATGCTGTCTTGCTCTTACTTTCACCAAAGTGCTTGAGAAATTCTATATATAGCAGACCAAAAGAGAAGCTGATGCCATCAGCTATCATACTGATGACAAGAGATGAGGCCACCACCACCCAGCCCCAACCACCATCTGGAATTTTTGGTTTAGCTGGTTCTTCTTTGCTTGAGTGGCTGCTGCTACATATGCTGTCACGGTCATCATCACTATCTGGTTCCTTCGTACCTTCCTCAAATTTCACACCACCATTTCCCAAGCCATATGCTGGGTTTTCCGTGACCACCACTGAGCCATTCTTCTCTTCCGAGGATGTTAGTGGTGGTGTTTGTAGAGGTGACCAAGCAGGAGGTGGAGTGTGTGACTTTGTATCATGGGCCAAAAGAGGTGACGACTCAGGACAATCTCTCTCCTGTGACTTCTTTGGAGACCGTGAATTTATTACTACATTTTTCTCATCTTCTGGAGATGTCTCTTCTGGTGTCTGGAGAGCAGTTGATGGGGTTGGTGTCTCGTCAGATTCAGACTGGCTTATGCATGATCTTGGGGTAGCATACTTCGAAAGTGGGGAGGAACTTGCTGTTTGGTTATCCGATTCAGCTGCCTGTGGTACATCAGTCGATAGCAACTCTGAGGTGCCATCAAACACAGGAGGTGGTACCATGATTGAAAAGTCAAATGGCACAAATTTAAAAAAGAACCTTCAAAGTCACAAGGGCGCGGTAACTACAGGCACAAAATATTCAGGTACAACAAAGCAAAAACTGCTATGTAGATACTATTTACTAAAAACCTCTACTGCCTGCAATAGGCTCCATGCAACAATTTCCTTCCAATGAATTACTTAGTTGACTGAGAAGGCACACTGCTCAATCTAAAGGAATCTCACGAACAGTCTTTGTCCAACGTCTAGGCCAACCCTGTAGCAAGCTTGTCACACTGTTGCTCTCACGAGTTGTGTGTGGCAGGGCACTCATCAAGGAGAGAAGTTGTCTCCTTGGGTTACAGTAACCAAAGGCAGCAGACGCCACCATACGGTGTTTGTGCGTATAGATGAACCTGACACAAAAAAGCAAAAACATCAATCACTAACAAATTAATAAAAACTACGTGGAGCAAATTCATCAACAAATCTCTATTCGCTAAAGGGACATTTTCGTTTCTGTACATAAATAATACAAATATCTATCCGGGTATTCTATGCCTCCCATCCTCACAGTAATTATCATTTGGAGTTTATAATTCAGCTAAGTTACCGGTACGCACCAACAGAACATTTCTTGGCTCTCACATGCGGAAAAATGCACATAAACATCTATTACTGAAACAGCTATTACAACACACGAAAACAGTTCTTAATGTTTTAAAACTACGATCAATACAAAAAATTTCATAACCTGACAGAATTGGCAATTTATGTCGAAGAAGGCCGGTCTACACAGCACTGTAGCTCCTATGGTAAAGCATATTTTTCCTAAAGAAATATGTTCAAAAATATTAATCAAAAACTACTGTAAATGGTGATATTGTACCTTCCACAGAATGTCGACATAATGTTTACAAACATACAGCTACCAGCACGCATCACAGCGCTTTGTTTTCAAACAAGCACGAAAGCGAACTGCAAAGATCCCCGCCATAGAATGAACATTACACGGCGCTGCTGGCAGCGTACGCGTAAGGCGCATCCAGAGACTCACATATTTCTTTCCGCAATCAATTATAAATTACGGTATAATTTATCGCAATATACGATTTATTATCTAAGGAAAATGTGTTTATAAACACTATAATTAAAACTCACAGTAGAGGCCGACGACTGAGGAAGTTCCACACACAAATGTTATCACCACCAAAGTTCTTCTTGCTCTGCGAAAGCAGGCAGACGACTAAATGGAAAGGGGTTCGCTACTCACGTCGACTGTGCTGCCACCACTTCCTAGTGAAGTTCATGCCGGACAAAACCGACTCAAACCGGTTAAGGATCCAAGTACTGCAGCATGAGATGTATCGACATGTCTCCTGGCTTTGTTGTTGTGTTACTTATCAAAAATAAAATTTGACGTACTGTGTATGTTTCACGGACTCTGTACACATTGAGAAATATTGAGAAATTTTGTTATTGGTAGTGCGTAAAGTGAGGAGGAAGTGCCGGTCAGTTCGAATGAATTTTTTCCTCTGACATTAACCAACGCGAAAGGCTATGACATAGTTTCTGAAACACAAAAAATATGTTTGAATTTCAGGAAGCTTTTCGTATACAAGAATCGGCTACTCGATTAGAGGTATACAGTATTGGCGACTAAACTTAGAAGTAAAATTAGACTTAGTTTATGTAGATTACGGTACATATTTCTTCGATTCATGAAATGTTGGCGTCACTTTAGTTTTAAATCAGCAAAATGATATAGTTGTCAAGACGTTATGTTCTCGAACTAAGACCGAACAAAAGGGTTTTATTAAACAGTAAGCACAACAGAACAGCTACCGACTCGTGTAGCTATGGGTTACCGTTCCGGGTGACCATCTCGTCTCGCAGCTTTTCTTCAACCCTTTATCCATTCCGAATGACAAGAATCACGTTTCCGCCATAGATTCAGAAATAGAATCCGATTAACTAGGTGGGACATAGTCGTTAGATTTAATGAAATTAACTAAACGAATTAGACGACACTGAGGAAACGTGAATGAGCACAAATATTCCATCAACGATTTGTTCGAGAACAGGCTTAATCAGTACACATTCTACTTATGTCTTGTTTTATTATCAAAAACATCAGTAAATAAATACCGATTATCATATTAAATAACTGTGTGCATAAAAAGCATTCATTGGTCTTGTCTGAAAATGTAATCTTGTAAATAAACATCACTTTCAAAAAAATCATCATCTTAGTTTTTAGGTATGTATGTCATTTTAAGACATATTCTGTCACTGTTAAATAGAATTTTTTTTTTTAAGTAAGAAATGGGAACAAAAAGTCTGTTGTGATCTAGATCATTAGTGTTAACCTGCTTATCATTAGTTGAATTTACGCGAATCAATAACATCTGTGTGTCACTACGTTTACAAGCGACTGATTTTCAGAAAGACGAAAACCGAATTTCGGAAACCGTTTTCCGCTGTCGTGTTCACATGTTAATGTCTGAAGAGGATTTTTTAGCCCAGTTAAATATGGCGCCTGCAAAACAGCTGATACAGTTTATGATTTAGTCAGCATAATCGCTATTTCTCTTCAATTAGACGAGGTGTGAACAGCTTCAGTCATGAAGCCACTCGGTCCATTTTAGCTGAAAATTTGTAAAAACAAGACGAAACCTGTAAGCCTAAGCACGTTTCAAAACCGCTTGCGTTTACCTGGGAGCGAAATTCGATTGCGGAACCGGAAACCCGGCAACCAGAATCGAATTTCCAGAATCGATTTTGAAGTCTTTACGTGAGCACCCACAAGCGGCATTGGGTAATCGATTTACGAAATCCAGTTTTGGGAGCCCCATGTAAACGGGTGTATGTGTTGTGTACCAGACTTGGGGGTAACCAAGGTCTGTAGAAAAATAGAGGATAACTGTTTACAACGTGTATGTGATGACATAACTATATGGTGTAAACACGCCGGATAGGAACCTGTGACTACTGGAGAGAGTGTTACAGGTCATTTGAAAGTTATAAACACAAGAGATACATATGTTATTAGTTCACATAAACCCACCTGATGATGGAAGTTTAAATCTGTGAAACACGTAATGGAAATAAAATAAAAGAAACTGCGACTGATACCAGGAACAATAAACTTGTAGTTTCAACTGATATCAGTAGGTCATGATAACGCCAAATCTAAATTTTCGACATTTAATGCTATATGAATAGTCTATACTATGAAATATGCTTATTGGTAGCTTCCGAAATGTGTACGTATGGGTGAAACAAGTTTGGAATATATCAGAGGTTGCTCGGAGCTCTTCACATGTATCTGATTGTGTATGAATGAAAGATAAGATCCGTCATCTGATTTAACAAATTACTGAAATACCTGAATGTAGGCTTCCCTTTACCTCTTACGTAACACGTAGAAATAATTTCAGCCAATCAGTATCATGAAATTGCATCAAACTAAAAAGTTATTTGCCGGCCGAAGTGGCCGAGCGGTTAAAGGCGCTACAGTCTGGAACCGCACGACCGCGACGGTCGCAGGTTCGAATCCTGCCTCGGGCATGGATGTGTGTGATGTCCTTAGGTTAGTTAGGTTTAAGTAGTTCTAAGTTCTAGGGGACTTATGACCACAGCAGTTGAGTCCCATAGTGCTCAGAGCCATTTGAACCATTTTTAAAAAGTTATTTCGCTGCCAGATCATAGTAAGCACTCATGAAACCTGTGAATCTTCAGTTTCTCCCAGTGTATTGGTAACCGAACAGTACACTCATGTACTGTTCAATCACTAATGAAAAGTTACAATTGAAAGAAAACAGCCCTCGGTCACTGTTTTTAACGAATTAACCGGGTTTCAACACTGCTAGGAGTGTCTTCCTCAGAATTTAAATCAAAGTGTTGAGACTCACTGCTAGGAGTGCCTTCCTCAGAATTTAAATCAAAGTGTTGAAACCCGGTTAATTCGTTAAAAATAGTGACCGAGGGCTGTTTTCTTTCAATTGTAACTATTCACGGTCTCTGAACGTGCAGCCATGTACAAAATTTTGCTAATGAAAAGTGTTTAAAGAGCATAGCATAGAACGAAAAATAACACTTTCTACCCTGACAACAATTCCTGTATGACAATGCTTGGTGGTACTACAGAAGTTTTGTATATACTGCACACGATATACTGTCAGACAGTTATTTATACGGCTAGATTTATTTTTAAAACTATATCCTCTGTCCGCAGTCAGCTACACTACTGGCCATTAAAATTGCTACACCACGGAATGAAGTGCTACAGACGCGAAATTTAACCGACAGGAAGTAGATACTGTGGTATGCAAGTGATTAGCTTTTCACAGCATTCACACAAGGTTGGCACCGGTGGCGACACCTACAACGTGCTGACATGAGGAAAGTTTCCAACCGATTTCTCATTCACAAACAGCAGTTGACCGGCGTCCATTGTTCAAAGTGCCGTCAATGCGAACAAGAGGTGACCGAGACGTGTAACCAATGGCACCCCATACCATCAAGCCGGGTGATATGCCAGTATGGCGATGACGAATACACGCTTGCAATGTGCGCTCACCGCGATGTCGCCAAACACGGACGCGACCATCATGATGCTGTAAACAGAACCTGGATTCATCCGAAAAAAAAATGACGTTTTGCCATTCGTGCACCCAGGTTCGTCGTTGAGTACACCATCGCAGGCGCTCCTGTCTGTGATGCAGCGTCATGGGTAACCGCAGCCATGGCCTCCGAGCTTATAGTCCATGCTGCTGCAAACGTCGTCGAACTGTTCGTGCAGATGGTTGTTGTCTTGCAAACGTCCCTATCTGTTGACTCAGGGATCGAGACGTAGCTGCACGATCCGTTACAGCCATGCGGATAAGATGCCTGTCATCTCGACTGCTAGTGATTCGAGGCCGTTGGGATCCAGCACGGCGTACCGTGTTACCCTCCTGAACCCACCGATTCCATATTCTGCTAACAGTCATAGGATCTCGACCAACGCGAGCAGCAATGTCGCGATACGATAAACCGCAATCGCGATAGGCTACAATCCGACCTTTATCAAAGTCGGAAACGTGATGGTGTGCATTTCTTTTCACCAGGCAACGGCGGTCTACTGCTGTTTGTGTATGAGAAATCGGTTGGAAACTTTCCTCATGTCAGCACGTTGTAGGTGTCGCCACCGGAGCCAACCTTGTGTGAATGTTGTGAAAAGCTAATCATTTGCATATCACAGCTTCTTCTTCCTATCGGTTAAATTTCGCGTCTGTAGCCCGTCATCTTCGTGGTGTAGCAATTTTAATGGCCATTAGTCTACTTAAGAAGTCTTCGAGCCAGTCATATATCTTGGAGCCTATTCTGTATGCTCGTACCTTTACCAGTCGGCAGTGGGGTAACGGGTCGAATGCTTTTCGGAAATCTAGAAATATGGAAATTGCCTGTTACCCTTCATGGATAGTTCGCAGTGTATCATGTGAGAAAAGTGCAAGCTGGGTTTCGCACGAACAATACTTTTTAAGGCCGTGCTGATTCGTGGACATGAGCATTTCGGTCTCTAGGAAATTTATTATATTCGAATGCGGAATATGCTCTCAAATTCTGCAGCATACCGATGTCAAGGATATTGGTCTGTAATTTTGCGGGTGTGTTATTTTATCCTGCTTATATACAGGAGTCATCTGCGCTTTTGTCCAGTCGTTTGGCACTTTGAGTTGCTGGAGAGAATCGGGGGAAATGCAAACTAAATGCTCTTTGTTAAACCGATTGTTAATAATGTCATTACGAAAAATATTTGTTGATTGCATTTCATTTTAATCTTTTGATGCTGTGACATGTCGATGTCCTACGAAGTAAAAAAAAAAAAAAAAAGATACTATAACTAAAGCAGAAGCCTCAAAGTGAGTATGTCGCTTCTCGCAGTATGCTCTGAAAACTAGTCAGTATGACAAAGGTCACTTCTGGAAGAAAATTTAGGTCAAAATGATGTTGGATTACAAATCCTACTGAAACACAGGCGATTCTACGTCTTGCTGACTAAACTCAGATGAGCTACTTTCCCCAAAACGTCACATCTTACTGGTACTGTTTACATTCGTCACCAGCGACACGGTACACGGTGCAACAGCCAGCACGTGTTGCGATCAATGGAGAGCCGTTGTACTGGCGGCTTCCGCCACGGCATTTCGAGGTCACCAGCGAAACGCATTTCACTGGCTTTCATTTCAGCCCGGCTGACGTTTTAGTACAGTCTCCAGAAAGAGGGCTGCATGTTCATATCAGCGTACTGGAATGATTTCAGTAGTACCTTTTGTTATCGCCTCCAGAGTCATTTTGCCGGCCGCGGTGGCCGAACGGTTATAGGCGCTTCAGTCCGGAACCGCGCAACTGCTACGGTCGCAGGTTCGAATCGTGCCTCTGGCATGGATGTGTGTGATGTCCTTAGGTTAGTTAGGTTTAAGTAGTTCTGAGTTCTAGGGGACTGATGACCACAGATGTTAAGTCCCATAGTGCTCGGAGCCATTTGAACCATTTTGAACCCGTAGTGCTCAGAGCCATTTGAACCAGGGTCATTTTAATACAGGCTATATTTAGCCATTCGTACAGTTGCGAAACGTTGCAAAATGCATCAGTTCAACTTGTGATTACTTTCCAGAGAAGTTTACTGCTATTATTCAGTACAACACTTACAACGTCGAATGACGTTCATATGAACAGGATGGGGTGTCGGTATGCGGTTTTGCACACCTCTAGACGCTAAAGTGCTCTCTCTAGCGACCTAAAGAGAAGGGAAGCTACCCATATGGTCATGCAAACCAACTGATGGAAATAATAATGTCGCGCAACGGAAAGGTCCTACTGGATGGTAATTAAAAGGGTGGGCCAATGAAACATGGCAATGTGGGTACTACACCACGCACATAAGCATAATAATGAGAAGAGGGATCGTCTAATCTATAACAGAAACAAGTGGCCACTAAAACAATGGTTCCCAACCTTGGGGTAATTAGCCGTTGAGGTGTAAAATGAGATTTTCTAAGTGGTAAAAAACCAAAAGGGTGTGATTGTGTTTCAGTCATGACACTAAATTACTTTTAAAACATCATTACTATTATCACAATTTGCAAGACTTTAATACTGATTATATAAGTTATCAATAATTACTTTTCCCTCAGCTGCTAGCAATAAAGCACGACACCATGCGTAGGAGGACACAGGTACCTCATACAGACCACCGATTACACACGTGGTTTGTACTTTGAACTGTGCGTCTATGAAATTAGACATACGTAACGATGCTAAATATCTTACTGAAAATATTGTCTGAAAGTTGTAGATAGTTCCTGCAATAGAACAGAAATTTCTTCGTTGCTTACACTGAAACAGATAGATAGACTAATCGGCAGTATAACACTACAGTGCTGTACACAGAATTATTATCATTGTAGTTGTTATGAGATTGGTCAGACACGAAGAGTTAATAGTCGCCGGCCGCTGTGGCCAAGCGGTTCTAGGCGCTTCAGTCCGGAACCACGCGACTGCTACGGTCGCAGGTTCGAATCCTGCCTCGGGCATTGATGTGTGTGATGTCTTTAGGTTAGTTAGATTTAAGTAGATATAAGTTCTAGGGGACTGATGACCTCAGATGTTAAGTCCCATAGTGCTCAGAGCCATTTGAATAATTTTGGTTAACAGTTTGAAGTCTTGCAATGTCTGCCATTTCAGAATTGAGGAGTCCAACAGTCAAGTGATCTACAAACAGTAACTATAGTGCACACATTTTAACTAGGTGGACTTTAAATCGGGATGCATGGTGTGGGTGAAGCAAATGACGCTAGGGAGAGGAGTAGCTCAGGGAAAGCACGTTATGTTAACAAGTGTCTACCCTTAGTGTGGATAGTTCGCTATCGTGACTGAGTTATAGGTAGTACTCGCTATTCAGCGGGAATTGAATTATAGTACACACACAAACACAAACACACACACACAAGCGCGCGCGCGCGCGCGCAAACTAATCGTCATTTGCGTCTCATCACTTTTAAAACAAAGAAAATTCTTTTTAATTTTAAAGTTTAGCTGGGCGTTAAAGTTAATGATGGCTGATGATGTATGGTTTGTGGGGCGCTTAACTGCGCGGTCATCAGCACCCGTACAAAAAAAATGGTTCAAATGGCTCTGAGCGCTATGGGACTTAACATCGGAGGTCATCAGTCCCCTAGATCTTAGAACTACTTAAACCTAACTAACCTAAGGACATCACACAACACCCAGTCATCACGAGGCAGAGAAAATCCCTGACCCCGCTGGGAATCGAACCCGGGCGCGGGAAGCGAGAACGCTACCGCACGACCACGAGCTGCGGACCCCGTACAAACTCACAATTTTTACACAGTCCATTTTCTTTTCACAACCCAATCTAGTCACTCTCACAAATGATGACGATGATGATGATGATGATGAAATGATGAGGACAACACAAACACGCAGTCCCCGGGCAGAGAAAAGCTGATGATGGCGGCGGAAGCTGTTGAGGGGTGGGAGTGGTAAAGGGGGGGAGGGGTTACTAGGTGACATCTGATTGCACTCAGAGGTAGTGCTCTAAGAAAGGCAGGGAACCAGTGGACTAAAACAATCAGGTTTCTTATCGAAAAGCAACTGAACATTTAGTACTTGGGTAAAGCGTTGAAACGATGGGCTTTAACTAAAGCAAAGATGGGTGGACACGATAAATGCAAATTTATGTCATCTACACGAATACGACCAGTGACTGTGAGAGTGGTTAACAAATTACAGTAAAAAAACGGAAAAATAGGATCGAACAACGGAGAAATTGCCAAAGGGCATATTAAAAGTAAACTAGCTGACTGGGAAGTATTAAAATGGAATAACTGGCTCCTGAAGAGAGTGAGCAAATGTCGTTTTCCTACATAGCTGACAATCGCAACGATGGCCCATCTAGTCAAATCTTGTAGCGTAATGCGGAAGGCAGTGGCGACAGCGGCTGGGTACTCTGAGCTCTTTTTCTATACTCAGTACTCGAGTAGAAAGATGCTGCTCGGTGACCGCAGGGTTCGGCTCATCACACACCCAGCAGCCTCATTCATATCGTGAAGTCATCGCTCTCAAAAGACCTATCTTCTTCTTTCTTGGCTCTACAGCTCATGTTGAGCCTTGGCCTCTCCTACAATTTCCTTCCATTTCTCTCGGTCCTTCGCCAATACTCTCCAGTTTCTATAGCCCATCTTCCTAAGATCTTCGATTACTCCATCTTCCCATCTGGCTCTTGGTCGACCACGTCCTCTCTGCCCTCCTGGCTTTCCTTGTAATATTCTTTTTGGTACTTCTGTATCATTCATGCGAGCCACATGTCCCGCCCACTTCAGTGTGGATGATTTCACTATCCTTCTGATAGGTTGGTCTTTGTATATGATATACAACTCATGATTGTATCTCCTCCTCCATCTTCCTCTTTCACAGATTGGGCCGGTAATTCGTCTAAGTACCTTTCGAATAAAAAGATCCTGCTCGGTGACCGCAAAGTTCGGCTCATCAGCCATCCAGCAGCATCATTCATATCGTGAAGTCATCGCTCTAAAAAGACCTATAGTCCGATTAAAATTACTTGATACACTTAAGAGCCAAAGAAACTGGCACACCTGCCTAATATCGTGTAGAGCCCTCGCGAGCACGCAGAAGTGCCGCAACACGACGTGGCATGGACTCGACTGACGTCTGAAGTAGTATTGGAGGGAACTGTCAGAACTGTCACCATGAATCTTGCAGGGATCCGTAGGAGTACGAGCGGGTGAAGGTCTCTTCTGAACAGCACGTTGCAAGGTATTCTAGAAGGGCTCAATAATGTTCATGTCTGTGGAGTCTAGTAGCCAGCAGAAGTAGCGGAGTATTCCTGGAGACACTCGGTAGCAATTCTGGACGTATGGGATGTCGCACTGTCCTGCTGGAATTGCCCAAGTCCGTCGGAATGCACAATGGTCATGAATGGATGCAGGTGATCAGACAGGATGCTTACGTATGTGTCACGTGTTAGAATCTTATCTAGGCGTGTGAGGGATCCCATGTTGCTCCAACTGCACACGCCCCACACCATTACAGAGCCTCCACCAGCTTGAACAGTCCCCTACCCGCTGAAATGCAGGGTCCGCGGGTTCATGAGGTTCTCTCCAAGTCCATCTGCTCGATACAATTTGAAACGAGACTAGTCCGACTAGGCAACATGTTTCCAGTCATCAACAATGTTGACGGGCCCAAGCGAGGTGTAAAGCTTTGTGTGATGCAGTCATCAAAGGTACACGAGTGGGTCTTCGGCTCCGAAAGCCCATATCGATGATGTTTCGTTGAATGGTTCGAACGCTGACAGTTGTTAACCACCCAGCATTGATATCTTCAGCAATTTGCGGAAGGGTTGCACTCTGTCGCGCCGAACGAATCTCTTCAGTCGTTGTTGGTCCCATTCTGGGAGGATCTTTTTCCGGCCACAGCAATGTCGGAGATTTGATGTTTTACCGGATTCCTGATATTCATGGTACACTCGTGAAATGATCGTATGGGAAAATACCCACTTCATCCCTACCTCGGAGATTGTCTCATCGCTCGTTCGCCAACTATAACACCAAGTTCAAACTCACTTAAATCTTGACAATCTGCCATTGTAGCAGCAGTAACCGATCTAACAACTGCGCCAGACACTTCTTTAGGCGTTGCCGACCGCTGCGTCGTATTTTGCCTGTTTACATATCTCTGTATTTGATTACTCGTGCCCATACCAGTTTCTCTGGCACGTGAGTGTATAAGCTCTTGTCAGTGTTTAATTGAGCTTCGACGCATAGAAGTGAAGCATCTGCACAGCGCTCCACTTATTATAATCTGGAGTAAACTCTGTTACTATCTGCCCTCCCTGTTTCCGGGATGTAAACACGACGATGCTGCCACCCTGGCCAGGGTTCAAATGGCTCTGATCACTATGCGACTTAACTTCTGAGGTCATCAGTCGCCTAGAACTTAGAAATAATTAAACCTAACTAACCTAAGGACATCACACACATCCATGCCCGAGGCAGGATTCGAACTTGCGACCGTAGTGGTCGCTCGGTTCCAGACTGTAGCGCCTAGAACCACACGGCCACTCCGGCCGGCGGCAACTAAGAGAGGATGCACAGGAAGCTGCAGTCCACAACAGTTGAAAATCTGCTGCCGTGGCCTAGAGCTGCTCTCGTATCTCTTTGGCGACTGCGACATCTTAGGTGTCAGTGGAGTCGTCTGTTATCTCTGACGCCGTTGCTTGTACGCTGTGCTTAACGATGTCGGTTCATATATTCACCCGCAGTTAAACGATGGATCGTGGCAAATTCGTGGGTCTGTGGGCGAAAGATGATTGTGGATACAGGACGACGTGTAGTCTCTGCACGCCTTTTGAGGTGCGATGGTCGTGCAGTAAATAACGCCCACACTTTTTTATCAGAACATATTTATGGGAAGTTGGGATATGAAGGTCGTTCAGTAAATAATGTCCACTTTTTTTTTGTTAGAACATATTTTGGGGGGAAGTTGGGGTATAATCGAGTAAGTGGATGAAACCGGGAACCCTCATATTTCTCTTTACGAGTTGGTAACGTTAGGCTGTGAAGACAGCCGGCAACTTCAATACCGCCACGAGACTTGGTAGTTTGAGACGCGTTGTTGTTGAGAAAAATAATTTGTTATTCTTTTATGGTTGTTTATCTTACTTTGTGTTATTTTGTGTTCAATAAGGACACAATACCGTCGTATTACAAGTTGAAACTAGTAACACAATGAATAATATGTTCGAATGTGTGTGAAATCTTATGGGACATAACTGCTAAGGTCGTCAGTCCCTAAGCTTACACACTACTTAACCCAAATTATCCTAAGGACAAACACACACCCATGCCCGAGGGAGGACTCGAACCTCCGCCGGGACCAGCCGCAGAGTCCCAATGAATAATACATTTTACCGGCTTTATGAAAAAATGCCATGTTAAACGACTCTTCATCTTCTTTCTTATGCAGAAATAATGTTACAGATAAGGTACAGTTGGGATAAAACCGGGGAGAAGATACAGGATAAAACTGGAACTACATGATGCTATCCCATGACTTCGTTGCATGTAACTTATAAACACATCAAAAAAAGTTTTGCACCACCCCAGTTCCCAGAACTCCTGAAGTTAGACGTTGACTGTGGATATTGTATCACAGACACAGTCCGTTTGACTGTTCAGAGATGTCACTAAATCCGCCCAAAGGTATAAACTACCGTGCATGAGCAGTGCCTATTGGATGGAGGGGGTCCGACAGCCGATCAGTTCCAGTCATTCCACCAGGAAGGAGTTACGCAGCTCGTATTGTCTGTAATTCAAGCATGCCTAGACGGTCAATACCGCGGTTCAATCGCGTCCGTATTTTAGTCTGTGCCAGGAAGGGCTCTCAACAATGGAAGTTGGGTTGGGTTGGGTTGTTTGGGGAAGGAGACCAGACAGCGAGGTCATCGATCTCATCGGATTAGGGAAGGACGGGATAGGAAGTCAGCCGTGCCCTTTCAAAGGAACCATCCCGGCATTTGCCTGGAGCGATTTTGGGAAATCACGGAAAACCTAAATCAGGATGGCCGGAAACAATGGAAGTGTTCAGGCGTCTCGGAGTGAACCAAAGCGATGTTATTCGGACATGAAGAAGATACAGAGAGACAGGAACTGCCTATGACATGCCTCGCTCAGGCCGCCCAAGGGCTACTACTGCAATGGATGACAGCTACCTACGGATTATGGCTCGGAGGAACCCTGACAGCAACGCCACCATGTTGAATAATGCTTTTCGTGCAGCAACAGGACGTCGTGCTACGGCTCAAATTGTGCACAATAGTCTGCATCATGCGCAACTTCACTCCCGACGTCCATGGCGAGGTCCATCTTTGCAACCACGACACCATGCTGCGCGGTATAGATGGGCCCCAGCAACATGCCGAATGGAACGCTCAGGATTGGCATCACGTTCTCTTCACTGATGAGTGTCGCATATGCCTTCAACCAGACAGTCGTCGGAGACGTGTTTGGAGGCAATCCGGTCAGGCTGAATGCCTTAGACACACTGTCCAGTGAGTGCAGCAAGGTGGAGGTTCCCTGCTGTTTTGGGGTGGCATTATGTCGGGCCGTCGTACGCAGCTGGTGGTCATGGAAGGCGCCGGAATGGCTGTACGATACGTGAATGCCATCCTCCGACCGATAGTGCAACCATATCGGCAGCATATTGGCGAGGCATTTGTCTTCATGGACGACAATTAGCGCCCCCATCACGCACATATTGTGAATGAGTTCCTTCAGGATAACGACATCGCTCGACTAGAGTGGCCAGTATGTTCTCCAAACATGAACCCTATCGCACATGCTTGGGATAGACTGAAAAGGGCTGTTTATGGATGACGTGACCCACAATGCACTCTGAGGGTTCTACGCCGAATCGCCGTTGAGGAGTGGGACAATCTGGACCAACAGTGCCTTTATGAACTCGTGGATAGTATGCCACGACGAATACAGGCATGCATCAATGAAGAGGACGTGCTAATGGCTATTAGAGGTACCGGTGTGTACAGCAGTCTGGACCACCACTTCTGAATGTCTCGCTGTATGGTGGAAAACATGCGATGTATGGTTTTCATGAGCAATAGAAAGGGCGGAAATGATGTTTATGTTGATGTCTATTCCAATTTTCTGTACAGGTTCCTTAACTCTCCGAACCCAAGTGACGAAATACTTTTTTTGGTGTGTGTATGCGTGATGTAAGAATCATACGCTTTTAGTTGCACGCTAAACGTTTTAATAACTACAATTTGATAACAAAATATATACTTTATAATTATTTTGGTTTTAATTTTTAGATTATTTTTGTTACTGATAATTTGATTAATTATCCCTCATGAGGAGGTATATTTAAATTTGAGATGGTCTAATTAGTCGCTTTACAGGGTTAAAACATTAAAGACATGACTTAACAGCCATCCGGGAAGAGTGGCAACGAAGTGTCAAACAGCTCAGTTGTTCGGACTTGCATTTACAAGAACAGCAACAATGCAAAATGACCTCCGTGGTTTTAAAAAGGCGGATATTTTCCCGTATAATGCAAATGCATTTGGCGAAGAGGAATTTGCACCACCAGATACAACAGAAAGAATAATACCAGATTCCCAGAACTCAACCAAATTAGTTACTGTTTCTTCTGAAAATCCTGGTCCGTCGACTGATGTGCAGATACAGCCTTCATTGAATGTATCACCGGAGAGTGTAAAGCCAAGATCACTCCAGTGACTCCCTTTTTGTTTGCGGCACACAGATTTCATCACCTCTAACGATTCGTGACAGAAAGACGTCTCCATTTGCCACCAAATTCTCCAACAATTCAGATAAAATGGCTTCCTTTGAATCTTGTGGTCTGTTGTGAGTATTCGTAGAACCTATCTTGAGCACACCTTTGAATATCCGAAAGTCTCACTCATTGCACATTCACTTTCAATGCTCACCGACCGATAGCTGTAGAGGCAACTGTCAAGTTATTACGCGCAGGTCTGCACGAATACTGACATCCGCCAGGTTCATAACATCGGGAACAGTGGCTATGATAGGACGTCCCGAACGCGGCCGATCATGGACTTCAGGTATCTGCGTTTCCTGACGCTTACCTCCCATCCAAAAGTACTATCAACATCGTTATTACAATACACTGCTCATCAAAGTTTATGAAAGTTCACCACGATTTCTTTTTCTGCGATCAGGAATTCAATTACAGCACATTGATTGTAACGAGTGTCTAGCTTGGACGCCAATTTAATGGTTGATTACGACTTTGATGTCTGTCGGAATTGTTCGAAACTTTGTACACGTGCAGAAGAAACATTGGAAGCACCTAAGGGGACGTTTTACTATACGTGACGGTGACTGTAAAAATAATTTGGAACATTGTTTATTGAACGAGCCTCTCATGATCTGCTGTCTGGTGCTGACAAGAGAGCTAAACAGGCGCGTCATTGGGGGCAGTTTGCCTGCAAAGTCTGGTCTTGTTCACTTGCTCGTTCGGAATCTAGTGGAAAGCTTAAACTAAGGAGATCCGTCACTTCTGTGACCATCTTGAGTGCAGATTACTGATGTCCACTGTCGGTTAAAGAATTTTTCAGGCGTGCACTGGGTTACGGAAACAGCTGCTTAGCAGAATAAGTGTGGTGTGCAAATGAGGGTTTTCTTCGTAAGGAAAAAACTGCGGATCCAATACGTAGTTCATGATAAACAACAGAGCCCTTTGTTGTAGAGAGTAATACATATTCTTGGAAGCTACAAAAAACAAAAACAAAAAAAAAAAAAAAAACCAATCTCAGTAAGCTGTACAAGCGTTGAGGTACTGAGATATCACAATCGGTCACACTTATTGGTTGTAATAACGTGCAGGCGCAGAATAAAAGAAACCTTTGGAGAAACGAGCTCCATCAAGACTCCCGATGGCAAGCAACTATTAAGGGAAGAAGGGAAGTTTCAAAGGTGGAAGGAATATAAAGAGGAACTACATAAAAGAAAGAAACCGTCTTCTTCTTCCTAGGTTAGAGCCTATTTCCTTCGGTATACATCAGTGTACCCTGAGGATGTCGCTCCATCTTTTCCTTTGACGACCAATATTTCTTTTACCAGCTAATGATTTGTTTCTTACGATTTTCACAATCTTCCGTTCATCCATCCTGACTATGTGCTTTCTCATATGTACCCACTCATTAACGGATTTAACTTTACATCTTTTTCTAAAGCTTTCACTTCTTTTGCTCTATCAGTGTCTTCCCTGTAATCTTTCACACAATTTTCATTTCTGTGGTTTCCAAAAGTCTTTTTGTTTTTGATGTTTCCGGTCTTGTCTTAGCTGTGGATGTCATTATTGGTCTCACTATTGTTTCGTATATTCTTGCGTTCGCAGCTTTTCCTAAGTGCTTGCTTTTCCGAGTAGTATCATTTAAGCACCCTGCCTCTTTGTTTGCTTTTGCTACTTGTCCTCTAACTTCCTTTTCGACATTTCCACTACTGGACAGTTTAGTACGAAGATATTTAAATGTCTTTAAACGTTGAATAATTTTTCCACGCACTTTCAGTTTGCATCTAATTAGTTCCAAAGATGTGGTCACATATTTAGTTTTTTGAGTGGGTGTGACCATATTTAGGTTCTTGTCTGCCTCGTTAATGAAATGTAAAAGTTCCTGCAGGGTATCTTCACTGTTTGTCAGCAGAACTGTATCGTAAACATAACGAATAATTTTTATTTCTTCGTCACGCATTCTATAACCTCTACCAGCCAATACTTTATTTATCATCTCCTCCATTTCTATAGTAAAAAGTAGCAGGCTCAAAGAGTCACCTTGTCTAATACTGCCATTAACTGCTACGCAGCTAGTTAACCTGGAACCAATTTTCATCTGGATGTAGTTTTTGGAACATATGTCATCAGTTGTTTTTATTAAGTTGGAAGGCATTCCCCTACTGAAGAGCAGGTTAAATACAACCTCTAACTGAATCCTATCAAAGCTAGTCTGTTGCATTCAATGGACTTCTCTACAATTTGTGCAAGAATGAATACTACATGTGTGCATACCATACTGCTCCTCCGCAAGGGTTTTTTCTTTTTATTTCTTATTGTTTTATTATGAGTTTAAGAACTGAACTAATTAGATTTATTCCTCTGTAGCGGAATGGGTCTTTCTTATCTCCTTTTTTATACACGAGAATTTTAATACTATTTCTCCATTCGTTTGGAATTTTATTACCAGCTATAACATTGTTAATCAACTTCGTTACTTGATGTGCATCTTCATATTTTCGCGGCGCAAATACTGATCCATAAAATTTCGGAGATGCAGCCGCATAAATTTGACTTCTTCTCCTAAATATTAGAACAAGAAGTCAAATTTATGTGGCTGCACGCCCGAAATTTTATGGATCAACTTCGTTACTTGTTCAATTAGTGGATATCCTCCATACTTCAGAAATTAATTGAGAATCCCGTCTTTCTCTGGAGACTTCCTATTTTTTAACGGACTAACAGCTTATTCTACTTCTGCATGTGAAACTGTTACATCTTCATTTACTTGTGTACTCATCTCTGATCTCTCTTCGTTTCCTGGCAATATGTTTTTTTTTTTTTTATTTTTTTTTATTTTTTATACAATTCTCTCAAATATTTAACCCATGATTCCTGATTCGTGTCGCTCACGTTCAAAATTTCGTTTCATTCTTTCCTCTGTCTCCAAATTTGTTTCAGCAACTCGCAGCAGTCAGAATAAGTTTTTAGAAAAGATTTCGCAGTGTTCCCGTTTAAAACGATTCACTAGTGGTTTTGTGTCATTACGAGTTCTTGTGTAAACCTCATAAGACTCTTGTGTTTTGAGTGTTATTTCAAATAGCCACGCCTCTTTTTTTACAGATTCCTGTAAGCTCTTTGTGAAACCATGACGTTCTGTCCGTTTTCCTCTTTTTGATTTATAATTCGTGCACTTAGTGCTTCTCGAGTAGCTGTAATGCTTCTTCTGATTTTCTCCCAAGCCTGATCTACGTTATCTTATGCATTAATGGGTTTCTGTTTCATTTTCTCTGCTAATCCTTTCTGATATAAAATTTTGTGTATTCATTCCGTAATGACTCTGTACAAATTTTTCTTCTTTTAAGGTTGGTTCTTTAGTAAACGTGTCCGTCTGTTCCGCTTACATACTCTTTTTACCGCGTCACGTGCCCGCAAGACCACCAGACGGTATTCAACATCGTGGTTGGCAGTGGTCATGATATCTTGGCTGAGCAGTGTACGTAATGGTAGCAAAATATTAACACGAATTATCTACGGAAGAATGGAAAGGCTGATAGATGCTGGCCTGGGGAAAGATCAGTGCGGGTTCCGGAGAAAAATAGAAATATGTGAAATACTACCAACCCATTGACCTACACGATATTGCATGGCCTGTTTCAGTAAAAAGAATAATGCAAAGCTGGCAGGCACTGCGGCGACTACGGCCGCTGTGAAACACATGAAATGTATTCGCAGTCACAAATACGAACAACCATCAGCTGTATTAGGGAATGGAAATCTCTGCCGGACAGGAACTCGAATGTTCATTATCCCTTATACATCTGTTAACAATACAGGCACTGTAATATCGTTATTTATACCTCGATAGCAGGCAGCGACTTTGAATTAAAATGTCCTCCCTCGCACGGAAATTACATAATGTGTCTTCGAGTACAAGTTGTGACACAGGAACGACGGAATATGGAAGTTTGTCCGGTCGTGAGTTCGTGCACGGCTAGCCGAAGCGGTTAAGGCGACCACCCGGTCTGGCACAAAAAATTTCACCGTCGTTATTCCCTGGTACAGCTGATGTTTGTTCGTATTCGCAACTGTGAATACATTTCATGCATCTATGACTTATCTCAGAAGATGGGTTGAAGAAAGGCAAAACTCTCAGTCATGGCATTTACATATTTAGAAAAAAGCTTTTAATGTTGACCGGAATAAACCCATTCAAATTCTGAAGCTGTCAGGGGTAAAACGTAGGGAGCTATAAGTTATCTAACGACTTCTGCATACTCCCTTAACAAGAATTGAAGGATACGGAAAGGGAGCGGTAATTGAGAAGGGAGTGAGACATTGTTGCAATTCCAATGTTATTGTCTCTAGTAGAGTAAGTACGAGGGCAGTTCAATAAGTAATGCAACACATTTTTTTTCTGAAACAGGGGTTGTTTTATTCAGCATTGAAATACACCAGGTTATTCCCCAATCTTGTAGCTACACAACACTATTTTTCAACGTAATCTCCATTCAATGCTACGGCCTTACGCCACCTTGAAATGAGGGCCTGTATGCCTGCACGGTACCATTCCACTGGTCGATGTCGGAGCCAACGTCGTACTGCATCAATAACTTCTTCATCATCCGCGTAGTGCGTCCCACGGATTGCGTCCTTCATTGGGCCAAACATATGGAACTCCGACGGTGCGAGATCGGGGCTGTAGGGTGCATGAGGAAGAACAGTCCACTGAAGTTTTGTGAGCTCCTCTCGGGTGCGAAGACTTGTGTGAGGTCTTGCGTTGTCATGAAGAAGGAGAAGTTCGTTCTGATTTTTGTGCCTATGAACACGCTGAAGTCGTTTCTTCAATTTCTGAAGAGTAGCACAATACACTTCAGAGTTGATCGTTTGACCATGGGGAAGGACATCGAACAGAATAACCCCTTCAGCGTCCCAGAAGACTGTAACCATGACATTACCGGCTGAGCGTATGGCTTTAAACTTTTTCTTGGTAGGAGAGTGGGTGTGGCGCCACTCCATTGATTGCCGTTCTGTTTCAGGTTCGAAGTGATGAACCCATGTTTTATCTTTGACAAGAAATTGTCACCCTCAGCCACATGACGAGCAAGCAATTCCGCACAGATGGTTCTCCTTCGCTCTTTATGGTGTTCGGTTAGACAACGAGGGACCCAGCGGGAACAAACCTTTGAATATCCCAACTGGTGAACAATTGTGACAGCACTACCAACAGAGATGTCAAGTTGAGCACTGAGTTGTTTGATGGTGATCCGTCGATCATCTCGAACGAGTGTGTTCGCACGCTCCGCCATTGCAGGAGTCACAGCTGTGCACGGCCGGCCCGCACGCGGGAGATCAGACAGTCTTGCTTGACCTTGCGGCGATGATGACACACGCTTTGCCCAACGACTCACCGTGCTTTTGTCCACTGCCAGATCACCGTAGACATTCTGCAAGCGCCTATGAATATCTGAGATGCCCTGGTTTTCCGCCAAAAGAAACTCGATCACTGCCCATTGTTTGCAACGCACATCCATTACAGACGCCATTTTAACAGCTCCGTACAGCGCTGCCACCTGTCGGAAGTCAATGAAACTATACGAGACGAAGCGGGAATGTTTGAAAATATTCCACAAGAAATTTCCGGTTTTTTCAACCAAAATTGGCCGAAAAAAGAAATGTGTTGCATTACTTATTGAACTGCCCTCGTAGTAAAGGAAAACTTTGCAAAGGAATTAAAGCTGAGAGAGGAAATGATAATACGGCATTTTTGGCCGGAAGACCATGTATAGGGTTGTTCGGTCGTCTTTCTATCGATTTCCGTGACTTGCGCTTCGAAGAAAATGAGGCGAAATGATTAGGACAATACAAACACCCAGTCTCTGAGGGAAGCAAATCTGCAGTCCCGTCGAAAATCGAATGCGGGATCCCGCTATCTAGGAGACAGCGGCGCTAATTACTAGACCACGAGATGCAGACGAAATAAAGTTAAAGGAAAAGAAATGAAACTGTCAAGGTTTTGTCGACAGCGTAATTCCTTCAGAAATGTCAAAGGGCTTGCAAAATCTCCTGAATGCACAAATTTGAAACGAGATTACAGGATGAACATCAATAAATGTAAAACAAGGGTGACTGAGTGTAATCAAAATAAACGAGGCGATGTGAGGAAATTAGATTAGCAGTAAACGAGGTTTGGTATTTAGACAGAAAAATAACTGACGATGGTCAAGGTAAAGAGGATACAAAATTCAAACTGGCAACAGTAAGAAAAGCGTTTCTGATAAAGAAAAATTTTCTTGTGAAAACTTGACATGACATCTAGTTCGAGATATTTATCAGCGACAACTATTTTTATGAGAAAAAATTCAGACTGACAATAATAAGAAAAGCATTTCTGAGAAAGAAAAATTTTCTTGTGAAAATCTGACACGACGTCAAGTTCGAGGTATTTATCAATGACAACTATTTTTATGATGCTTTTTTAATTTGTCTGTAGTAGCCTTTGTATTTATAATGATTACCGGTTTCATTTCATTTTAGAACGTCTTCAGATACATTGTAGTTATACTGCAACCAGTCATTTATACAGCATGTGCTGTACCGAGACTGAATAATTCACTAATGTGACTAAGCGACTATAGACTATATAACGAAATAACAGTCATATTAAGAGAAATTTATTAAAATCAAATATAACTTTAAAAGTAAAATGACTTTTCTAGAAGCATTTGTCTGAAATGTAGTGTTATGTGGAAGTGAAACGTGCACGATAAGCAATACAGACAAGAGGGCACATACACACAAAATCTGTACACTATCCACAGAACGAGCACACGGATCTCTTCCTGCAGGTTTAACTGACGATTATCGTGAAAGGAAGAACGTGCGGTGGCATATTTAAAATGAAATAACAGAAAAATCCTGAATGAAACTGCCTATTATTTGCGAACTCTGCCACCGATGAATGAATTGCGGAAATCGACGAGAAGACTTCGATAGTAATGTACGTGACTGATATTACAGACAATTACTTGTGACAACTATGTCGCAAATAAGAAACTAAACTTGCATATGATATCAATATTTAGTGATAGCACGTAATAAAACCATTATTAGATTGCGCTGAGGTTTTCTAGGAAGAATAAGTAGTTTCAAAGTGTAAAATATTATGCCGTTGTGCGGTTATTTTAAACATGATGTTCGAAAGTGTTCGCAGTTATGAGTCTGGTAGAGACTACACACTTCGTAACGTCCCGTTTTCATTTTGTTTGGAGAAAGCATCACCAGTATTTTTTTTCACAAAGAAGGAAGGAAGACCAGTGTTAAATGTCCTATCTAGAAGGAGGTCATTATGATTTTAGCAGGGCGTACACAAAATTAATACCTCTGAATTTTTTTGTGAAAACTTTTAAAGCTTCTTAAATAAAACAAGCGTTATTAACATTCTACACCTTTATTCTTCATATTTACATACGACATTTGCAGTCCTCTGCCACTAAAGCACTCCGAATTGCAGCGTGTAACATGGCTGTGTTTAACGTAACTACGTCGTTATGAGAGCAAGAGCGTGCTGTAATCGAGTTTCGAATTCGAACCGCTCGTACACACCTTCTCCTTCAGCATGACAATACCAGACCAGCCACGAGCGCTGCGATCTTTGCAACAATCTAACGCCTTGGGTTCACTGACATCGATCATCTTCCATACTGTCCCGATTGGCCATATCCGATTTTCACCTATTTCCAAAACTTAAAGAACAGTGACGAAGCGGTTCAAGCAAAAGTGAGGTTGTGGTTCCGTCAACAAAGTAAAATATTCTGCAGTATAATATATAAACAAAATGGTCTCTCGTTGGCAGAAACGTACTCGGTGCCAGGGTGATTACGTTGCGTAATAAATATGTAGACATGAAGAATAAAGATGTAGAATGTTAATAACGTTTGTTTTATTTTAAAAGCTTTAGTAGTTTTCACGGAAAAAATTGGAGGCATTACTTTTCAGCACGCCCCTCATATTTCTAAGATAGAAACTAAGGTGAATGCAACGAGATATGTGGCCAGCGCATAGTGGAGAGCTCACCCAGAAGTTCTGCTCAACTTGTATAGGACTCTTGTGAGACCAGTCTTGGATTACGATACGTTATATCGTACAATATAACGATTCTCCAAACTTGGAGACTGAAATGAACACTTTGCTGAATTCATTTTTTTCTGAATTAGCCGAAGATTTGTACGGATGGATCGGAGACCATTGTTGGCGACAAAGTAGGATGTGCAAGAGGCAAATTTTCGTATAATTATCAACCCCTGTATTCTCTACCTAAGGAGGAAACAATCTATTACGCGGAAACTATCACTGTTAGGGAAGCAGTAAAGGACGGCAGATCTTGCACACGAAGCAGTACGGTGATATTAACCGATTCCCTAACTGTGCTAAAGAGACGTAAAAAACCAAACTGAAGCAAAACTTTGTCGCCAATGGTTATTAAAGAAGTCGTTTCAAATAAGCAAGCATCAGTAATAATAAGTTTCTTGTGGATTCCAGGGCCAGTAGCATCCTTTATAGTGAAATAGCAGACAGTTCAGCGAATGGATCCTAAATGATAGACTTTCTTAAAAAAAAAAAATAGCTGAGCTTAATCAAAGCAAAACTGAGAAACGATGGGCAGACACAATGAGATTCGACAAGACTTCAAAAGGAGTACATCACGGCCAACTGTTATCTAAAATGGCATTATCTCCTTGGTTTACTGACTGGAATAGGAACAGACGATTCATAACAACGATAACACTCATTACTTTAAGTCTTGGCAAATTCCCGACCCACCTGTACCAAACAGAATTAGAGGAATCTCCATTATGTGATTTAAGCGATGAAGAAGGAACATGTATCATTTACTATTCTCGTGCACCCAACACAAGACACACAAAAACCCTTTATCAACACATTCATTAACACAAAGGTCTCTTCCAACATCGGTAGCATTGTTTTTGTCAACACAAAAAAGTGCTCTAGTATTAAAAGCAATGCTCAATCACTTAAATATGTGTGTACTTCCTAAGTAGAAGCACTATGTGGATTATGTTTGATGCTATGTTTTCTTTTTTTACTATTATGGTATAATCACGATCGAGGTAATAACGAAGATATTTTATTAACTGTGCTACGTCAAGAAATATTATCAGTGATTAACCAGCCTCTTTTTTCATCTTAGTCACAAACCTGTAAGCGTTAAAGACGAATAAATTTTCGTAACTGTGCTGCTACTCAAAGCTGCATTCGTTTCGATTTAAACCCACTGAACTAATCGTCCGGCCTGCTGGGTCGCGTTGCGCGATTTTAAAGAGAGGTGGGACTCTTCACCTCCCGTTCCCCTCGTAGCTTAACACAAATACCGACGTACCGTCCGATTTGTAAGCTTTCTGTTAGAAGAAGCAGCTTTCCGATGCTGGCTCAGCGCCGAATGTTTTTTTTTTTTTTTTTCGCGTTATTTATGTCGGACCTTTCCGACATCTGGGTTAGGGCAGGCTGCCCTTCCGCAGGGCGTGTCGGTGCCGGCTGACCTATATAGGCAGGGTGGGGCCTCCCTCCAAATGTCGGCTCACGTAAATGTCCGGCCACTGCACGAACCGACGAAGCCCTGTGCCGATAATGCAAGCAGTAACAAAACTGAACACTGCTTCAGTAAATTACACTACTGTTCATTAAAACTGCAATACCATGAAGGCCTCGTCCTTCAAGTATCTACTGGCCATAAAATCTACTGCATGCCTTGACATGCAGGTGATTAGCAGTTCAGCACAGCTGCAGAATGCAGGCAGGAGTAAAGCCGCCGTCTACATTCTGCACGTAAAGGAAGATTATGCAGCTGGTTTCTCTTTGATAACTAGCATTTGGGTATTGTTTGCTACTGAGAAGATCGTGTTACGTCTGTATAAGAGGAGAAAAGTGTCGGAATTCGCCAGCAGCAGGATTACGGTCTATCTACACGCATACTCATAAATTAAGGATAATTCTGATAGATGGTAGAATAACGCTCTGGTGGGCTGTTTGCGGGTTTAAATCACCTCGGGGTATGACCATGCGGTGCAGTTGACCTGCGGTCGTCGCACGGTGGCGCTGGCAGCAGTCCACATACGCAGAGGTGTGTTGGTGCTTGTCAGATTACGGTGCAACGAGTAAGTGTGCAAACGTTTTAAGACGTCCTAATGGTGACTTAGTGTTGAAAATGGCTCAAAGAACACATATTGATGACGTTATGAGGGGTAGAATACTAGGGCGACTGGAGGCTGGTCAAACACAGCAGGTCGTAGCACGGGCCCTCTGTGTGCCACAAAGTTTGATCTCAAGATTATGGCAACGATTCCAGCAGACAGGAAACGTGTCCAGGCGATACAGTACGGGACGTCCACAGTGTACAACACCACAGGAAGACCGATATATCACCATCAGTGCCCGCAGACTACCACGGAGTACTGCAGGTAGCCTTGCTCGGGACCTTAACGAAGCCACAGGAACAGTTGTCTCCACACACACAGTCTACAGACGACTGAACAGACATGATTTATTCGCCCGGAGACCTGCAAGGTGGATTCCACTGACCCCTGGTCACAGGAGAGCCCGTAAAGCCTGGTGTGGAGAACACTGTACATGGTCATTGGAACAGTGATCCCAGGTTATGCTCATGGACGAGTCCAGGTATAGTCTGAACAATGATTCTCGCCGGGTTTTCATCTGGCGTGAACCAGGAACCAGATACCAACCCCTTAATGTCCTTGAAAGGGACCTGTATGGAGGTCGTGATTTGATGGTGGGGGGTGGGATTATGATTGGTGCACGTACACCCCTGCATGTCTTTGACAGATCAGGTGTATGGGGACGTCATTTTGCACCAGTATGTCCGCGTTTTCAGGGGTGCAGTGGTCCCACCTTCCTCCTGATGGTTGATTACGCACGGCCCCACCGAGCTGCCATCGTGGAGGAGTACCTTAAAACAGAAAATATCAGGCGAATGAAGTGGGCAGCCTGTTCTCCAGACCTAAACCCCATCGTGCACGTCTGGGATGATCTCGGTTGACGTATCGCTGCACGTCTTCAAACCCCTACGACACTTCAGGAGCTCCGACAGGCACTGGTGCAAGAATGGGAGGCTATACCCCAGCAGCAGCTCGACCACCTGATCCAGAATATGCCAACCCATTGTGCGTCGTGTGTACGTATGCATGATGATCATATCCCATATTAATGTTGGGGTACATGTGCAGGAAACAGTGGCGTTTTGTAGCACACATGTTTCGGGACGGGTTTCTCAACTTATCACCAATACTGTGGACTTACATATCTGTGTCGTGTGTGTTCCCTATGTGCCTATGCTATTAGCGCCAGTTTTGTGTAGTGCCACGTTGTGTGGCACCACATCCTGCAATTATCCTTAATTTATGAGCATGAATGTATAATGCAGTTTATCGTTCTGCAGCGTTGCTGCTATCGTTGGCTGGGATTCCTCTACCGTCATGCGAATGCAGAATCGATGAGTTCAGGAGGACCACACTCAGTGCGAAGCAGAATCTCATCGCCCCCACGCGACTAGAACTTGAGAGGACAGACGTATTCTTCGCTCCGCTGTGTAGAACTCAGCCACGTCATATACCTCGAATCATCTCGAATCATGAAATGGTCTTGTTTAGTCGTTTAGAGTCTTTCGCTTGACTAGTTAGCCCTGTCTGCTGGTGAAAGACTATAGAGTAGGCAATGGCGGAGCTAACTGACGAGGACAACACGGCAAGTGCCACAACCCGATTGTTTCCGAACGGAAGAGAAATAAAAATAAATGCACACGTGTCCCAGCTTATCTGTTGACACCCAACCCTTTCTGAGGAAACGACCGTCAGCGTTCTCGACGTACTTTATGTGGCTTTCGGCGCGTGATAACATCAAAAATGTTTCAAATGGCTCTGAGCACTATGGGACTTAACATCTGAGGTCATCAGTGCCCTGGAACTTAGAATTACTTAAACCTAACTAACCTAAGGACATCACACACATCCATGCCCAAGGCAGGATTCGAACCTGCGAGAGTAGCGGTCGCGCGGTTCCGAACTGATGCGCGTAGAACCGCTCGGTCACAGCGGCCGGTCGCATGATAACATCAGCTGAAATGGTGGCACATTGGTTAACGTCATGGCCTCTTAACTTTGCGCCCCGTGTTCGAAACCAGATTACTGATATTTTATTTTGTTGTTTCTTTTCCATCTGTTTACTCATGCCCGTAGCAAGTTATCCGTCACGAATGTTTCTTATCAGTTGTGGAATACAGGGGGATTACATTAATTGTAAAATTACAATTGAGTTTCACAATAACTTTCGACTTTTATTATATAATATACAGGGTGATTAAAGTTAAACTTTCAAAACGGTCTAAAAATAACACCAATGGTCAGAATGAGGTCAAATTGCAACAGAATAGTATCGGAGAAGGGGAAAACGTATGGCAGAAGAAATTAAAATTGTGTGAAAATTGATCAATAGATGGCACTGTATGTGTCGGATTCGCAGGATCGCGCTCTGCTTTAAAGCTGTATTACAAGAATGATGACTGTGCACACGTCGCTCTGCACAAGTTTCGGACACTGGAGGGTTTGAAAAATGGCGTTGGTCCGATGACTGCCGTGGGTCTGGAGAAAATGATTCGGAAATTCGAAAAGATGGGTTCTTTTGGTGTGCAACCTGGTAGAGGGAGGAAACGAACTGATTCGACGTCAGTGGAAGCAGTGGCCACAGCAATGCAGGAGGAGACGAGTGGTGGGGAGCAAACGTATAGTGTACGAAGAATTGCCCGAACATTGGACACACCCGTGAGCACGGTGCGTCAAATCCTACGAAACATCCTTCTTTGCTATCCATTCAAAATTACCCATGTGCACGAGTTGCTTCCTGTTGACCTGCCAGCAAGAGAGACTTTTGCTTTAGAATTTCTTGCTCGCATGGAAGTGGACAATGATTGGACGTGGAAGATTTTGTGGACAGACGAAGCCCACTTCCATTTGACAGGAGATGTCAATACACAGAACGTCGAATACGGGCAACCGCAAATCCGCACGCAAATCAACCAGTACCACTTCATCCTGAAAGGGTCACTGCGTGGGGCGGGTTTACCGCATCATTTAACATAGGACCATATTTTTTCGAAGAGACAGGTGCTTCCGGTCCTGTTACCTGTACCGTCACTGGTAAGCGCTATGAGTGTCTTTTGCTCAACCACGTCGTTCCACCTCTCCAGCAGCGTGGATATGTGGATGGGATTATTTTTATGCAAGATAGCGCACCTCCGCAAATTGCAAATCCAGTTAAGCAGCTGCTGAAGCGCCATTTCGGAAATGCTAGAATTATCATCCGCGATTTACCTACAGCCTGGTGGTCTCGACCACCTGACCTTAATCCGTGTGACTTCTGGCTATGGGGCTATCTGGAAGATCTGAACATGACCCCGAAAACACTTCCATTAGTGTGGAACATGCTGTTTCTCGATTTCAACTTGTTGCAGAAAAGGGTGGACAGCATGTTGAACATGTTTCGCACCAGTCACACGGAACTTAATAATCGGATACGATTGTGATTGACGCTTTTTATGCGGTTTTTGGCCTCAGTACAATTAAAAACCTATGTTATTGATGCTTTTTGTGAGGTTTTTGGCCTCAGGACAATTAAAAACCGATGTGATGGATGCCTTTTATGAGGTTTCTGGCCTCAGTACAATTAAAAACCGATTTTTCCTATGCGTTGTGATATGACCTTATGGGCTTATATAACTAACAGTTTTACACCTGTACACCCTTGCTCACTGAGTTGTACAGTTTGTTTAACGTCAAACGTACACCTTAGGCAGTGCTGTATGATGCAGTTGTCATTTGTAGTCGACCACTATTAAATTATGATGCTTACAGCGCCGTATATTGCTGCATTTTGTAACTATTTTTCTTCTGCCATATGTTTTTCCCCTTCTCCGATTGTATTCCGTTGCAATTTGACGTCATTCTGACCAGTGGTGTTATTTCTACAGCGGGTTGAAAGTTTAACTCTAATCATAATCACCCTGTATATGTGTATGGTACTTTCAAGGTTAACAATTTTTTAAAATTCTCTTCTTCTTATATAAATTCTCATCTTTCATTCTTATGTTTCTTGTTCAGGAACACTGCGAGCGTCACTCGAAGTCTGGTTTGCCACTGTGACGTTTTTCGTGTGAATCTCATTCGGGAAAGAAACGTCGTTAATATTGCTGAAGATTTCACACGATGGCAGTAATTTCCCGGCAAATCATGAATAACGGATAACTTTACCGAAAACTGGTGCTTGCCGCTGATTATGAATCACGATACACTACTGGGCTTTCTAGAAAATAATTTCAATTAATTTTCTCATTCTTTTGTATAATTCATTCACCAGGCATACAATTATCAGACTAATAAGAACAATGTTATTTCAATATACACTGAAAAACATCAGTGTCGTAATCTTCTACGGACATCGGTATAAATGTGAAAAATAAAAAAATGGTTTTCGAACACGGGGCACCAAAGTGAGAAGCCGTGATGCTACGCGCTGTGTCAACACCTCAGCTGAAATATTCTTCCTCTAAGAGGCACTTTAAGTCTACGTTTAAGCCGACACACTTTTTCGCTTATTTTGACCCTTCTTTCACCATGCGATGTTTCTGGGAAATCGAGTTACGCCACTTGCCATGTTCTCCTCGTGAAAACGTCAAAGCTCCTGATTGAATCCCAGTTCGGTTTTACAGAGAGGATTCTACTACATTGGCCCTTACAGAACCCACAGATTTACAGACGCATATGCTTAACATCGGTTTGCTGCAGAATTCTTTAATACATTTTCATTTTGGATGTACACTACTGGCCATTAAAATTGCTACACCAAGAAGAAATGCAAATGATTAACGGGTATTCATTGGACAAATATATTATACTAGAACTGACATGTGATTACATTTTAATGCAATTTGGGTGCATAGATCCTGAGAAATCAGTACCCAGAACAACCACCTCTGGCCGTAATAACGACCTTGATACGCCTCGGCATTGAGTCAAACAGAGCTTGGGTGGCGTCTGCAGGTACAGCTGTCCATGCAACTTCAACACGATACCACAGTTCATCAAGAATAGTGACTGGCGTATTGTGACGAGCCAGTTGCTCAGCCCCCATTGACCAGACGTTTTCAATTGGTGAGAGATCTGGAGAATGTACTGGCCAGGGCAGCAGTCGAACATTTTCTGTATCCAGAAAGGCCCGTGCAGGACCTGCAACATGCGGTCGTGCATTATCCTGCTGAAATGTAGGGATTCACAGGGATCAAATGGTTCAAATGGCTCTGAGCACTATGCGACTTAACTTCTGAGGTCATCAGTCGCCTAGAACTTAGAACTAATTAAACCTAACTAACCTAAGGACATCACACACATCCATGCCCGAGGCAGGATTCGAACCTGCGACCGCCACCCCGGCCGGTTTTCAAATGTGTGTGAAATCATATGGGACATAACTGCTAAGGTCATCAGTCCCTAAGCTTACACACTACTTAACCTAAATTATCCTAAGGACAAACACACACACCCATGCCCGAGGGAGGACTCGAACCTCCGCCGGGAGCAGCCGCACAGTCCATGACTGCAGCGCGGTAGACCGCTCGGCTAATCCCGCGCGGCTTCACAGGGATCGAATGAAGGGTAGAGCCACGAGTCGTAACAGATCTGAAATGTAACGTCCACTGTTCAAAGTGCCGTCAGTGCGAATAAGATGTGACCGAGACGTCTAACCAATGGCACCCCATACCATCACGCCGGGTGATACGCCAGTACGGCGGTGACGAATACATGCTTCCAATGTGCGTTCACCGCTATGTCGCCAAACACGGATGCGACCATCATGATGCTGTAAACAGTACCTGGATTCTTCCGAAAAAATGACGTTTTGCCATTCGTGCACCCGGGTTCTTCGTTGAGTACACCATCGCGGCGCTCCTGTCTGTGATGCAGTGTCAAGGGTAACCGCAGCCATGGTCTCCGAGCTGATAGTCCATGGTGCTGCAAACGTCGTCGAACTGTTCGTGCAGATGGTTGTTGTCTTGCAACGTCCCCATCTGTTGACTCAGGGATCGAGACGTGGCTGCACGATCCGTTACAGCCATGCGGATAAGATGCCTGTCATCTCGACCGCTAGTGATACGAGGCCGTTGGGATCAAAGTCGGAAACGTGATGGTACGCATTTCTCCTCTTTACACGAAGCATCACAACAACGTTTCACCACGCAACGCCGGTCAACTGCTGTTTGTGTATGAGAAATCGGTTGGAAACTTTTCTCATGTCAGCAGGTTGTGTCACCACCTGCGCCAACCTTGTGTGAATGGTCTGAAAAGCTAATCATTTGGATATCACAGCATCTTCTTCCTGTCGGTTAAATTTCACGTCTGTAGCCTGTCATCATCGTGATGTAGCAGTTCCAATGGCCAGTAGTGTACATTCTCATTTCGTATGTAATAAATTTCCTTGAGAGGGAAGAGCTTCTGTACACAAAATAGCATCAGTCTAGCAAGTATCACTCGCGCCTTTTTCTCACATGGCATCCTGGGAACCGTGGATGAAGGGCAACAGGCAGATTCTGTATTCCTAGATTTCCGGAAAGTGTTTGACACGGTGCCCCACTCCAACCTGTTAACGAATCTGCAAGCATGAGGAATAGGTTCCCAGATACGTGAGTGACTCGGAGATTATTCAGTCATAGACTTTGTCCTCGAAGGCGAGTGTTCATCAGAGACAAGGGTATCGCCAGGAAAGGCCCATGGAAGTGTCAGGGGAGCGCTCTAAGCCTGTACGTACATAAGCGATCTGGTGGACAGGGTGAACGGCAGTTGGTGGCTCTTTGCTGATGATGCTGTGGTGTAAGAGAAGGTGTCGTCGTCGAGTGGCGGTGGGAGGATACAAGGTGACTTACTAGGAGAGGTCCCCAGCACTAGGATCGACATTTTGAAATCATATATACAGTTATGTAGGTTAAGATCCCAGGTATCACACACTGCAGCCACTCAATCTGGTGGATCCTCATTTGCGAATAACTGACGAAAAATATTTCAGAATTTTATGTGACACTCACTCTCACTTTTTTATTTTTAAACATTTCTCGAAATGACTTTGATCATTATTTTATTCAATTAATTTATTTAAATGTAATTTTTTATTTTCGTTCCATTGTCACATCATCTTAATAATGATATCAGCTTCTTCATTTCCTCTCATCTTTTCTTCTTACCATCATTTTTTAACATGAAATCTTTACTCATACGTTTTCAGTTAACTTGATATATTAATTTCGATTTAATTTCTTTTGTTTTATCATCCTATTTTTTTGACCACATTATTACATTCGCTATATATATTTCTCATTTGTTTGAATTCCATTATGCTTCTAAACCCTTCTTTCATTTAAATCTTCAAAAAATGGCTCTGAGCACTATGGGACTTAACATCTGAGGTCATCAGTCCCCTAGAACTTAGAACTACTTAAACCTAACTAACCTAAGGACATCACACACATCCATGCCCGAGGCAGGATTCGAACCTGCGACCGTAGCGGTCGCGCGGTTCCAGACTGAAGCGCCTTTAACCGCGTGGCCACACTGGCCGGCCCATTTAAATCTTCATCTGCGTTATATTGTCCCTAGTGCAATAGGTATTTAGGTTATGGTTTAAATGTTTGTATGACGATTAAGCAATATTTCGCTTCTTATTCTATTTAAGGTTGATTGATTATATCATTTCTTTTTGAATGCAACCCAAATGTTACAGTTAACTACAACCCTTTATTCTGCTCATTGTAAGGATCCTTGATTTCATTAACAAGAAAAAAAAATGCACATCTGGCAACGAAAAAATGTTTTTCACGCTACTGGACAGGAAATATGAATAGATTATTTGGTCTCTTGTTTTTAAGTGATGGATCTGAATTTTCGAGTAAATGAATATTATAATATATAAATATAATTAAATTCATATTCACAAAAATTCGGATTGGGAAAAGAATGATATAAAGAATAAATGAAAGAAATGAAAAGGTTCATACGATGATTAAAATAATGTGGCAAAGATATAGAAATAAAAAATTACATTTGAACCAGTTAATTGGAAAAATAATGATCAAAGTCATTTCGATAAGGAATTAAAAATAAAGAAATTTACTACACCTGACGAGATACGAACCCACAACCTCTTGCATAATGCAACTGTTATCCTATCCATTACATCACACAAAGAGTCTACGTAACTCGCCTTTTCCATTGCTACTAACAATCACGCAAAATACCGAAATTTTTCTTTCGTCAGTTACTAACAAATGAGGGCCTACCAGGGTGGATAGCTACACGGTGTGATATCTGGGATCTTAATCCACATCACCGTATATTTGGTTTCAAAAAGTCTATCCCACTGCTGGGGACCTCTCCTTGTTAGACAAAACTTCTAGTTGACGTGATGAATGATAGGATGTTCTAAATGTAGAAAAAGGTAAGGTAACGCAGATGAGTAGGAAAAACAGTACCGTAATGTTCAAATACAGCATTAATAGTGTGCTGCTTTACACAGTCACGTCGATTAAATATCTACGCGTGACATTATAAAGTAATTTGAAATGAAACGAGTACGTGAGGACGGTAGCAGGAAAGGCGAATGGTCGACTTTGGTTTACTGGGAGAATTTTTAGGAAAGTGTGGTTCATCCGCGAAGGAGACCGCCTGTAGAACACTAGTGCGAGCCAATCTTGAGTACTGCTTGAGTGTTTGGGACTCCCACATGTCGGAATGAAGGAAGAAATCGACGCCAATATGACAAAATTTAAATCGGCTCTGACTGCAGAACGATTCTACCGCTGCCAACGAAGATTTCGCAAGACCACGAAGGCAAGGTAAGAGAAATTAGGGCTCGCATGGAGGCGTTTAGGAAGTCTTTTTCCCTCGCTGTATCTGCGAATGGAACAGGAACTTCTTATTTCGAAACCATTTATGCAAAATAATATTAGCTTTATGAAGGACTTGTTCCCAAACAGATCATGAACATTAGCGTAGATAATTAGCGTGGTTGTTTACCGTTGTTACATGCACACATCTTCGGCAGGTGCGTAAATGGTTCAAATGGCTCTGAGCACTATGCGACTAAACTTCTGAGGTCATCAGTCGCCTAGAACTTAGAACTACTTAAACCTAACTAACCTAAGGACATCACACACATCCATGCCCGAGGCAGGATTCGAACCTGCGACCGTAGCGGTCACTCGGCTCCAGGCTGTAGCGCCTAGAACCGCACGGCCACTCCGGCCGGCGGTATGTAAATATTAAGTTTGCGATTCTCTGTGACATGTATAACAACCGCATGAGTGCATTAGTGGCAGGGTATAAAAGGGTCGTGAACAGCGTCTGTGATCACTGTTAAGGAGACAGGGACGAAGTGTACTCGTGTGAGACAGCGTTATAAGCATCTGGTAGAGTTTGAAAGGGGCATCATTGAGGATGTCCATTCAGCTAGCTGGTCGAATTGTTGAATGAGATTTGTGAGGCATCTGAATACGACAGTGGTCCGATGTTGGACTGCGTGGGAACTTGAAGGCAGGAATACTTGTTATTACTTTACTGGTCTATCTTGTCAGACCGCCACGGGGCAGGATGGCTGTATTGTGTACCAAGCACATTTAACCCCTTCACATCTGCGCCTGCCTTCGGAGAGCAAGTGATGGTCTCCCTGCATAATTCTGTGGTAGGCCGCACCATTGGTCGGAGGCTAGCAGCAGCCAGACTGGGCAATTACTGTCGCACGAGTAAACTGCCTTTAACACCCGAACATAAACATCTGTGACTGGACTGGTGTCGTGACCGGGAAGCAAGAACTCCTTGGGAATGGCGCCGCAGTGTTCATCGATGAATCGCGCTGCTGCACTAACATGGATGACTACTGCGAGTGTGTATGCCGGCAACCCGACGAGAGGTGTCATGCCTCCAATGTTTCGGAGACGGGCAGCGGTGTTAGTCAAAGAATCATGGCCTGGGGAACCATGAGGTATGACGTCTGGTCGTGGCTAGTAGTGGTGGAGAGTGACGGTGCAATGGTACGTCACGGAAAACCAGCGTCTGCACATGTTGTCTCTCAGGCGACAGTATAGTGATGCTATTTTTCAATAGGACAATGCTCGTCGCGTGATGCTGAGGTATTCCCGTGGCCAGCAAGTTCCCCAGATGTGTCCCCGATAGAACATGTTTGAGACCAGCTCGGACGTCGGAGTCTAGCGAGCGAGGTGGCGAACTGTTTACCACACTGGACTCGCATCCACGAGGGCGACGGTTTAAATCCGCCTTCAGTCATCCAGGTTTAGTTTTTCCGTTACTTCACTGCATCGCTCCAGGCAAATGTCAGGATGGTTCCTTTGCAAGGGCACAGCCGATTTCCTTCATCAGTCTTGAAATATTCCGAGTTGTGCTCCGTCTCTGGTGACTTCGACGTCGATGTGACGTTAAACGTGAATCGTTATTCCTTCTTTCCTTCGGATGTCAGCTCCGTCCTTGTGTCATTAGTGACGATAGTTGTGGGTTAGCTTGACTCTGGAGCGCATGCATCGGCTTTATAACACCCTTCCCAAACGACGTATTCACGTCGGAGGGGTGGAACGTCATACAGATACGCCACGCTTTTTCTAATTTGACTCGAATTTGTACTCACTACTCTATTTTGTATTCACTGCGATAGCATCAAATATGCTTTCAACGCTTGAAGTGTCGTTTCCTTTCCTCACCCCTTTTTGGCCACCTCACTTTTTTTGTCAGTATATATAAAATCGAACGTAGAGTGTATACTATTTAAACTTAAGATATTCTGGATAAAGACGCAAGAGTCGAAACAAAATCCAACCAAACAAACTTTTATAGCGACTTTTTGATGGAACAAGGAATACCCACTTGTAGGAGAGGCGTTCAATACTCCTTTTTTGTTAACAGCAGTTTGGTTTTAGTTCGGATTTCAATAAACATATTACTCATCACGCTTTTGGCAACAAAACCCTATTTTTCAACATAGTCTACGTTCAATGCCACAGAGTTACGCCACCTTACTGGGAGGGCCTGTTTGCCTGCATGGTAGCACTCCACTAAACGCCTACGGGGCCAACAAATTGAAATAAGAACACCGTGAATTCATTGTCCCAGGAAGGGGAAACTTTATTGACACATTCCTGGGGTCAGATACATCACATGATCACATTGACAGAACCACAGGCACATAGACACAGGCAACAGAGCATGCACAATGTCGGCACTAGTACAGTGTATATCCACCTTTCGCAGCAATGCAGGCTGCTATTCTCCCATGGAGACGATCGTAGAGATGCTGGATGTAGTCCTGTGGAACGGCTTGCCATGCCATTTCCACCTGGCGCCTCAGTTGGACCAGCGTTCGTGCTGGACGTGCAGACCGCGTGAGACGACGCTTCATCCAGTCCCAAACATGCTCAATGGGGGACAGATCCGGAGATCTTGCTGGCCAGGGTAGTTGACTTACACCTTCTAGAGCACGTTGGGTGGCACAGGATACATGCGGACGTGCATTGTCCTGTTGGAACAGCAAGTTCCCTTGCCGGTCTAGGAATGGTAGAACGATGGGTTCGATGACGGTTTGGATGTACCGTGCACTATTCAGTGTCCCCTCGACGATCGCCAGTGGTGTACGGCCAGTGTAGGAGATCGCTCCCCACACCATGATGCCGGGTGTTGGCCCTGTGTGCCTCGGTCGTATGCAGTCCTGATTGTGGCGCTCACCTGCACGGCGCCAAACACGCATACGACCATCATTGGCACCAAGGCAGAAGCGACTCTCATCGGTGAAGACGACACGTCTCCATTCGTCCCTCCATTCACGCCTGTCGCGACACCACTGGAGGCGGGCTGCACGATGTTGGGGCGTGAGCGGAAGACGGCCTAACGGTGTGCGGGACCGTAGCCCAGCTTCATGGCGACGGTTGCGAATGGTCCTCGCCGATACCCCAGGAGCAACAGTGTCCCTAATTTGCTGGGAAGTGGCGGTGCGGTCCCCTACGGCACTGCGTAGGATCCTACGGTCTTGGCGTGCATCCGTGCGTCGCTGCGGTCCGGTCCCAGGTCGACGGGCACGTGCACCTTCCGCCGACCACTGGCGACAACATCGATGTACTGTGGAGACCTCACGCCCCACGTGTTGAGCAATTCGGCGGTACGTCCACCCGGCCTCCCGCATGCCCACTATACGCCCTCGCTCAAAGTCCATCAACTGCACATACGGTTCACGTCCACGCTGTCGCGGCATGCTACCAGTGTTAAAGACTGCGATGGAGCTCCGTATGCCACGGCAAACTGGCTGACACTGACGGCGGCGGTGCACAAATGCTGCGCAGCTAGCGCCATTCGACGGCCAACACCGCGGTTCCTGGTGTGTCCGCTGTGCCGTGCGTGTGATCATTGCTTGTACAGCCCTCTCGCAGTGTCCGGAGCAAGTATGGTGGGTCTGACACACCGGTGTCAATGTGTTCTTTTTTCCATTTCCAGGAGTGTATTTCTGCACCAATAACGTCCCAGTCATGCTCGTACTTCTCGCAGAGCGCATCCTTCATTGGGCCAAACCGATGGAAATGGGAAGGGGAGAGGTCCGGGCTGTAGGGTGGATGAGGAAGAACAGTGGAATGAAGTTTTGTGAGGTCCTCTCGAGTGTGCAGACTTGTGTGACGCTTTGCGTTGTCATGGAGAAGGAGAAGTTCTTTTGCATCCGTCTACCACATCGAATGAGTGTCCGTGCGTTCCAACACTGCAGGAGTCACACAGCTGCGTGCTGCTTGTCGGCACGCGGGAGACCGGACCCGTTTGCGCGACCTTGTTGCGATGATGAGGGACGACTCGCACGGCGACTCACCGCGATTTACTTCATCTCTAAGTCTCCGCAGACAATCTGCAAGCGCCTATGAATATCTGCGATGTTCTGTTTTTCCGCCAGAAGAAATGCCAACTTTCCGCTTAGAAAGCACCTCGCTACCGAGGTCATATTGAAATCTACGTATAAGGCGGCCACCTGTGGGAACTTCATGTAACTATAGGTGCTGAAGCGGGAATATTCCACGCTGTTGAAGACACGCAAGGAAAAGGGGGCTACTAACTCTCAACTGTAAAAGCTTAGAGATAAGTGTTGACATCTGTTGCTGGGTACGGGAACTGTCATAATTGACATTGGTCTAGGGTGTCCATTCGTCCCGTTTTTCACGGGGCAATCCCGTTTTTTACCAAAATGTCCCGCTGTTCCGAAAGTATTTTTGGGGACGCTCAAATGTCCCGTTTTTTATGACTCCGTTTGGCTAGAGTATTTTACGCTACTGGTTGTTTGACTTGCTATTAACTGCGCAATTATTTACGCTAGGAAGCGTATGACTTTCAGCATACCCCAAACATGTACCGAACTGTCAAAAATCGCAAGTAATTTTAAACGCACTATAGGTTACGAATAACAACGAAGATTCTTCTCTTGTAAATCGATCCACTGAATCCGTCCAGAGATACTCACACCACTGATAGTTGCTCTCTGGCTTTCGTCACCACACTGTTAATGTTTTGCACTGTGCAATCACTGCTTCATTATGCCAAAACGAAAGTGTAATTTTAACAGCAATATAAAAAGCGAGTTTCCTTTTATCACTGGTAGTGGAGAAACTGTAGAATGTACGTTGTGCAGGTCAAAATTTGTTATTGGTCATGGTGGAAGGTCTGACATTGTGAATCACATTAAGACGAAGAAACATCGCATGAGTGATCAAACGAAAAGAGCAAATAAATGCGTGAGTGACTAATAAGTAAACTTAAAATCATTAACAGAAATGGTTAGGCAGTTGGCAGCACAAGAAGCTACGTTTGCATGCCACAGTGCAATGCATAACCATAGCTTTAAGTCAATGGACTGTACTACAGCAGTTGTTAAAAAACTTTTCAATCCTAAATTCATATGTGGACACACAAAATGTAATGCCATCTTTTGAAATGTTATTGCACCGTATGCAGCTCAGAAGGTTTTAAATGAACTGAAAAGGGCTCGATTCATTTCTGTAATGATTGATACATTGAATCATCTGGATTTGAAGTTGGTTCCTCGCCTTATCAGGTATTTTCACCCTGGAAATGGCATCGCGGTGAAAGTGCTCGAATCGGTTAATTTAACTGGAGAAACTTCAGATTTACTTCAGAATTATGTGCTGGAGGTTTTAAAGAAATATGATCTTGAGGGAAAGGTGATTGCAGTTTCTGCAGACAACACTACACCAATTTTGGTGGTAAGCAGAGGAAAGGAAAAAACAATTTGTTCTATAAACTGCAACAGAACACAGTGAATAATATAGTAGGTGTTGGCTGTCCAGCACATGTGGTGCACAATTCCTTACAAACTGGCTCAGATTGCCTACCCATCGACTGCCAATTAATTGTAAACAAAATCTACCAGCATTTCCACATATATACAGTAAGGGTTGAATCTCTGAAGTCATTCTGTAAGTTTACTGAAACTGAATACAAAACTGTACTTAGGCACAGCAAGACAAGGTGGCGATATCTGCTACCAGCATTGGAAAGAACTGTAGAGATATTTCTGCTTTGAAATCATATTTCATTTCCCTTGATAAGTGCCTGTTATGCTTAAACAATTCTTTGATAACCCTGTGTCTATTGTTCTTCTACATTTTCTTGTTCGCCAGCTAAAACCTTTCTCCACAACAATTAAATGTATTGAGAAACAAGAAATCACAATAATGGAAGTTTATCAAGAAATAAACAAATTATTGGGCAAATTACAATGTAGAAAATCTGGAAGATTTCTCATATCCTTTGTACATGAAACTCTAAGAAAGCTGGAAGAAGAGAGTGAAATTACTGTAGAACAATTTCATATTTATGCCGACATCTTCTATGACTCTTGCATTGAGTATATTAAAGAGTGGTGTTTACCATTTGTCACACCTTTTAAAGCATTTGACTAAGGGTTATTACTGAAAAGGAGCAGCTACAGTTGGAGGATATTCAGGACTGTTGTGTTTTTGTTCAAAGTATTGTACCAAATTTTCCTGTTGACAAACACGAACTGTTCGATGAATTTTCATGTGCCCAGAACTTCATAGAAAGTGAAGAAGGAGACAAAGAAAGTGTTAGTGCAACGTGGTGTAAAATATTTGCTTATTTCAAAAGTAAAAACATTAACATGAAAAACATGACTCATTTGGTGGAGTTTTGTCTGGCAATTCCTGGGTCAAATGCTGCTGTGGAACGTGTGTTTTCGTTAGTGAACTCTTTGTGGTCAGATGAAAAAAAACGGAATGAAAGTTGAAACAGTGAGGGCCTTGCTCATTGTCAAAACATACTTGAATGGTGTATCATGTACTGACTTTTATGATACAATTTCAAACGAAAATTCACTTCTTGATAAAGCACATAAAAGTGAAAAGTACGGTGATAGTGTGGTAGAATAATTGTAAAAAGTGATTTGTGACCATTGAGTGTACGTTGTAAAGGTAAACTTGTATGTGTATTAAATTTAGTCCATACAATATTTTTGTCCCGTTTTTTTTTCCTTCATTGTCCCAGGCTTTTCTCTAATTTATTTTAAATGTCCCCTTTTTCAATGAAAATGAAATGGACACCCTACATTGGTCTCACCGCTAAGTGATATTTATGTCAATTTTGATAGTTCCCGTACCCAACAACAGATGGCAACACTCATCTCTGAGTTTTTGCATTTGAGAATTAGCCCGTTTTCCCGCCCATGTCTTTAATCAGCATTTTTTCAACTGAAACTGGTCGAGATAAAATGTGTTAATTACTTATCAAACACTCCTCAAAATGGCTCGTTTCCAGAAAAAAACCACTAAGATTATACATTAAAACGGTACTGCTAGCAGAATGAGATCATGTCCTTTCTCAGACAAAGGTCGTGTGGGGAGCAGTGTGCGCCGATTGCCTTGGTCAGGGAGGAGTTCTGACTCGCCAGCACCGTGCGCTGCTGGTTGCTATACAGGGTGATTCAAAATGAATACCACAACTTTAAAAATGTGTATTTAATGAAAGAAACATAATATAACCTTCTGTTATACATCATTACAAAGAGTATTTAAAAAGGTTTTTTTTCACTCAAAAACAAGTTCAGAGATGTTCAATATGGCCCCCTCCAGACACTCGAGCAATATCAACCCGATACTCCAACTCGTTCGACACTCTCTGTAGCATATCAGGCGTAACAGTTTGGATAGCTGCTGTTATTTCTCGTTTCAAATCATCAATGGTGGCTGGGAGAGGTGGCCGAAACACCATATCCTTAACATACCCCCATAAGAAAAAATCGCAGGGGGTAAGATCAGGGCTTCTTGGAGGCCAGCGATGAAGTGCTCTGTCACGGGCTGCCTGGCGGCCGTCCAGAACTATTCCCTTTGCACAAACACCCATTCTCTGCAAACTGTTTATACCAACGTTTAATACACCACCTATCAGGAGGTTTAACACCATACTTCGTTCGAAATGCACGCTGAACAACTGTCGTCGATTCACTTCTGCCGTACTCAATAACACAAAAAGCTTTCTGTTGAGCGGTCGCCATCTTAGCATCAACTGACGCTGACGCCTAGTCAACAGCGCCTCAAGCGAACAAATGTACAACTAAATGAAACTTTATAGCTCCCTTAATTCGCCGACAGATAGTGCTTAGCTCTGCCTTTTGTCGTTGCAGAGTTTTAAATTCCTAAAGTTGTGGTATTCTTTTTGAATCACCCTGTATAACGGCGCGTGGCGGAGAGCCGGGCACCACGGGCAAACAGAGGTTTCTATTCCGGGAGCCGCCACCACGTGACGAGCGGTACAGGGGCCGCGTCCATCCGCCAGACCAGCACTCTCGGACCGGCATAAAGGGATCAACTCCCAATAAACTGGTGCTGTAACCTTCACAACGTCTCTCGGTTGTATTCCCTTCTAACATCGAACTGCGTGTGGCAGAGGGTACTTTGTGTACTACAGTGATTTCCCCGCCTCCATTTTGCCCTACGGTACACTGGAAGACCGACTGTCATTACGCTTTATTGTTTCTTTTGCGCTTATTGAAGTAATGAGAAAGAGAGGCTCGAACATAATGAACTGAAGTATGACCCTAGCTAGTTCGAAAATGAAAGGTACGGACTAGCTGTAATACGTTTAATATTCATTACAACAGATGTTCCGGCTGTATTTCCATTCTCAAGTAACGGAATACAACGTAGGTGAGACTATCTACATACGTGGTGGTTCGCCATGTAAATAATTTTACATTCGTAGTCACGTCTAGTTTGTTTTGATGTCTATACTGCATCTATACTAAAATGTCACTATTTAATTCGTAGTGATTGCGTGAAATATAGTAATTGTTAATGTATGGAATACATTTCGATACGTATTTAACAGTTCGTTTGCTAGAAAGTATGATTTGACGTTTACTTGACTATTCACTATGTTTACAAAGTACAATTAATTAAGCAACGATATTGTTATATTTCACTGACTGGACTTTTCTGTCAGTTATATCTTTGATCCGAGTATGTGTTGTAGTCAAATTGAACATACAGCATATTAGCAAATGAAGTGTCAAATAAACGTCAAATCGTACTTTACAGTAAACGAACTGTCAATACTTGTGGAAACAAATCCATACATTAAAATAAATGTCGTGTGACTAGGGCCTCCCGTCGGGTAGATCGTTCGCCGGGTGCAAGTCTTTCGATTTGGCGCCACTTCGGCGACTTCCGCGTCGATGGGGATGAAATGATGATGATTAGGAAAATCTCCGATCCAGCCGGGAATCGAACCCTGGCTCTTAGGATTGACATTCTGTCGCGCTGACCACTTTTTTTGTTTTTTTGGCATCTCATTTTGTTCGTTACTGTTCGTTGCATTTGTTCAGGGCTGACGTCTCATGACACCCATTCAAGACCATCGTTGATCCGTTCGCTCTGTTTTTTTATTACATAGGGCAGCTAAGCCTCTGACCGAACACCCTGAGCTACCGTGCCGGCAGCACTCAGCTACCGTTGGCGGACAATCCATAGCTTTATAATTACTAATTCACGCAGTCTCTACCCATCAGACATTGAGTACTATAGATGCAGTATGGACACCAAATCAAACTACATGTAAGTGAATAAAAATTAGTGGCTCAAATGGCTCTGAGCACTATGGGACTTAACATCTATGGTCATCAGTCCCCTAGAACTTAGAACTACTTAAACCTAACTAACCTAAGGACATCACACAACACCCAGTCATCACGAGGCAGAGAAAATCCCTGACCCCGCCGGGAATCGAACCCGGGACCCAGGGCGTGGGAAGCGAGAACGCTACCGCACGACCACAAGCTGCGGACTATAAAATTAGTCACATGGACAACCACCACATATGTAGATATTCTCACCTATGTTGTATTCGCACGTTACTTGACAATGGCAATAAAGCCGAAACAGCTGTCATCGTAAAGAATATTAAACTCATTATAGCTAGTCTGGACCTTCCATTTTCAAAACTTCATATTGTGACATGTAATATACAGCGGGCCCAATCGAACTAAAACTAGCCAGTATGGTCATAACTTACGAAGCGAAAGTAAGAACGAGTGACAACGCTATCTTAAGTGTGATCTTGGAATACTACTCGAGCGTTTGGGCACACGAACTTCTGCCTACAAGACTAGTACGGGTAGCCAACATCGTGCTACACAGAATGCTTCGGAAGTTCCCTGTTAAATAGCGACTTTCAGTATTAACTTTTATTATTGCTATGTTTCATTGCTTCGCGAAGTAGTTACCGCACCATAACTGAATCTGGCGTGGCGTAGACTGCAGCTAGGCGAGAAGGTTCAGCCTTGAATTCAACTTGTCGCAGGAATCTGGTTTGGTGAGATGGTTTATATTGGTAGGGTTATCCGTGAATATTAGATACCTGCAAAGTTATTTCATTCGTGAAGTATTTGGACTCCAAGGTTATATTTTCATTGATTCCCTTTGCGAAATTGCTACGAATGACGCCATTGGACTCCCGTTATATGTGCCATTGCCAGTTCATTGCGTCTTTGTAAGATCAGAAGCCACGAAACGTGGTATGGAATCCGATTTTGGTCATTTAATTTGAAATGTATTAGAGCCAACTGAGTTATTCTTTTCTTTTCAAATTATTGGCTTTCAGTTCGTGCCCACTCAGCCACCTCTGTAATGAAGAGACGATACGACAGTGTACCCGAATCTTGTCGGTTTCGACGATGCGAACGTAAGCACAACACAACAGCCAGTCAACGGGAATCGAACCCGGGACTCTTCGGTTAACAATCCGCCGCACTGACCCCGCAGCTACCAAGGCGTAATGTATTGTATTGTATGGAACCGGGGACCTAGAAACGACGGAGAGGCTTCGTCCCCCGCGGTAGTCCTCAGTGATTCACAACCCTACAACAAGTTACAGCAGTCCACTCACCCCACCGCCGCCCCACACCGAACCCAGGGTTATTGTGCAGTTCGGCCCCCAGTGGACCCCACCCCCTCGGGAATGTCTCACAACAGACAAGTGTAACCCCAATGTCTGCGTGGTAGAGTAATTATGGTGTAGCGTACGTGGAGATAGTGTTTGCGCAGCAATCGCCGACATAGTTTAACTGAGGCAGAATAAAGGGAACCAGCCCGCATTCGCCGAGGCAGATGGAAAACCGCCTTAGAAACCATCCACAGTCTGGCCGGCACACCGGACGTCTAAACTAATCCGCCGGGCGGTTCGTGCCGGGGACCGGCATGCCTTTCCGCACGGAAAGCATGCGTTAGACCGAACGGCTAACCGCGCAGGCTACCGAGGCGTGTTTCAGTCAGTCTTCTCTTCAGTTTAGTTTATTAAACGCTTTGTATCATGTATGGAACCGTTGTTCAGATGGGTATGTGTTTGTATTTAGGTAACGCGTGTTGTTTGTGGACTCAGAGGGCATTTAATGATCTGTTAATTGGGCTTAACAATTCAGTTACATGCAATGACACTAAAGGTATCTCTTTATTTTGTTGGTCTTTTATTTACTGCTTAATTGCTTAACGAGGCTGATACTTCGCAGCCATTATACGATCGCAGAATGCAGCTAATAACCTTTGGCTATTCTGACTGATTAATACTACCATTATCATTTGGTACTCTCACATCAAAGATAGCATCCTTTATTCTGAACATTTTGCATCCCGCTCTATGGACGCAGTTACAGCAAATAAGGTGTGAACACGGAACGAATTTTAGAGGCGCTGTACGTGCTTCTACAGAAGTGTATATGTTCAGTATTTCATACATGACAGCTATAATCACAAATAGGTGTTACATCCTGTTGCACGGTGACCGACTACAAATCTAGTTGCTAAAATAGGTTCATTATTGCTGGAATCTTAGAGGTGATTTTTCATGTTCATTTGTGTTCAGTTTTCTGTTGCTACGCCTGCTGATTACCGTTAGACTATAAACGTAAGTGTGAAATGCTAAGATAAATTCCATTTCTCATGCTGTGGTCAGATTGCGTTCGTTAATTAATTATATGGGCCGCAAATTAATCTATTATAAGACATAGTTTCCACAAATGAGGGAACGTTAGGAGTTACTTGCAATACTCTTAGTAACCCATTTCTAATCAGAGCAGTCACCTTAGTATTTGTTCGATTGATGGGATGACTAGTAACCCAATTCTAATCAGATAAGTCACGTTACAACTTCTTCGTATTCGAAAAACAACGTCGTCACGAAGTGCTAAATTTAGTAGGGATGCGTTTCGCAAACAATCATAAATTCTGAAAAAATGGATCAAATGGCTCTGAGCACTATGGGACTTAACATCTTAGGTCATCAGTCCCCTAGAACTTAGAACTACTTAAACCTAACTAACCTAAGGACATCACACACCCATGCCCGAGGCAGGATTCGAACCTGCGACCGTAGCAGTCCCGCGGTTCCGGACTGCAGCGCCTAGAACCGCACAGCCACCGCGGCCGGCATAAATTCTGAATGAGACCCCCTTCTATGACAATAACTGCTGAGAATGAGGCGCTTTAATCTGTCAAAAGGACTTACTCACTTCTTAACGTGTATGAGCCTTATGCCACCTACTAGTATTGGCCGAAGAGAAACCTTCAATTGTGCCTGTGGTGGAGAAGGGACGTCAGAACGTACCATCTGAAAATGTCTGCTTTGAGCCGATTTGGTGCTACCGATCGGTAACAACTGAATTGGCACGGAAGGCCCGGAGAGAAATACGATACGAAACAGTATAGCAGATCCTGGACCATACCGCCATTTCAAGGAAGGATTTGGTAGGAGGACACTGTAGCTGTGTTACATGAGACTGGGACGGGCACAGGCGGATCCAGGATGGAGTCCAGGGAGGGTGTGAGCGAGGGGAGAGCAGCGAAAAAAATTTTCAAAAATTTGAAGCTGTTGCATGTTAACGCTATGTAAACTGAGGGAGAATGGAGGAGAAAGGGAAGGAACTGATGATGTGTCCGAGAGAACATATGCCTCGATGGGCAATGAAAGCACAACCTTCAGTGCGGAAGCACAATGTCATTCGACCTCCTGCGGAAATCTAAAACTAGCGAGTACAGAGCACATGGACAGGTTCAAAATGGTTAAAATGGCTGTAAGCACTATGGGACTTAACATCTGAGGTTAGTTAGGTTTAAGTAGTTCTAAGTTCTAGGGGACTTACGACCACAGCAGTTGAGTCCCATAGTGCTCAGAGCCATTTGAACCATTTGAACCTTTCTTCAGTCTGTCTTGTAAGTCGTAGGGTCAGTACTGCTGCGCGTATCCCTACTCAGTGTATAAGCATAAATATCTCTAATTTTAGTCTTTGTGCGAGTGTGTGGAGGAGCAAATGTTCTTGAATCGTATTGCAATTTGCGCTCCCGAATTACTGAGAGTAGGGTTGTTCGTGATGCACCAAATATTTTGTAACGTCTCCCACTGGAGTTCTCAGAACTTTCAACTGGCGTCCTTACTCTAACAAAACGTACCTGCGATGGGTAGCACGTTTCATCTTTGTGTCTTCTCGGTGTGTCTGTTTTTGTGTTACTGGCGTCTGAAGGACATACTTCCAGGCAACAGCTTGTTATATAAACTGCTAGAGTAGCAAACTGAAGCACCTAGAAGACATCGGCAGATGTCTATGTAACTTTGTATACGTGCTACATAGTAGTGGCCGGACTAGGGAATTAACGTCCCATGCATAGGCTGCCGTTAACGCCACAATATAAACGGCGGCGATTGGAGAAGTGCCGTGATCTGGAAGCACAGAATGTTGATGAATGGCTTCACTCTGTGTTCATCGATGGTCGTGGTTCTGCACAGCCACGGACGCCCAGCGTCGGCAAACATGGCGGCGACCTGGGGAGATGTTCCATTGTCCCAATGTTTTGGAAACGCACCGAGGTATTAATCCCCGAGCCATGGTGTGGAGAGCCATCGGCTATGACGTCAGGTCAGAGCTGGTAGTGCCTGAGGGAACTCCGACGTCAGAGTGGTACGTCACGGACACCCTGAGGCTCATGCTTTATCTCTCATGCGACAATATAGTGATATTTTCGACAGGACAATGGTCGTCCGCAGATGGCCCTTGTCTCTGTGAACTGTTGAAACGATTCTTCTAAGACATTTATTAAATTTCATTTATTCTGTGTAGGCGTAGGCTTCGGCGACCTTTATCACTGTCAAAGAAATTATTTTGGGCTGTTCACCGCGTTGTCAATAAGCAAAATTGTCCGCCGTTTCGGCTGCTATTGAAAACTATAGACAATTTTATAAATTCATTTCTTCTCAATATTGTCAAGAAAAAATCATGCAGTGTGAAAACGGTGTCATTGAAAATAAATGTAGTGTTAATCGGAGGAGAGAAAACTGTAGATTTAATTCACAAACTATGTATCAAAAACCACTAAAGATTATACCAAGATGCAATTTTGTTATATGATGACATGGTTGGAGACCGTGACCGTTATTTGAAGATAAATGTTGATGGTGTTGAGCAACCAACCACAAATTTACTTAAGATTTGTCACAGAAAAGATTTCTAGCATACACCACATGTTTTGATACAATACAAAGTGCTCACTTCAAAGATGCTATGATATATCGTAACATCATGAAGATGTCCCATGTTTGGAAAAAGTTCATAAACTCGCTTGTGCAAATGAAACGCCTTTTACACTCGTGCAGAGAGACATTGATTTTGTGAGCTTTAGAGGGAATACTTTTACATTAATTAAAAAGTTGATCCATTTTTTTGAGTACTGTATAGGTAATACAGTACATTATTTATTTATATTTAGCATCATGAGAATTGTAGTAACATATAAATTTGTTACTTGATCTGCAGATAGGTGTAGGAATATTATTTGCTTTGGAGGGTGGAAAATAATTTTTGGAAATTTTTCAGGACAAATCTGAAGTGTTCAGCGAGAAACACCTACGTGTGCAACGGTAAGAATGCAGTGGGAGTATATTCACATCTGTTGTACGAATGTAATGAAAACAAACACTCCAAACCGACACTTTACGTAAGTCACATCCAAAGAAAATCTGTAACGCAACCATTTGTGTGGCGTGCTTATAATTATGTATTATTTATATTTTAGGACAATTAATCTGTAAAAAACGTTGCAATGAAAGCATGAAAACCGTCTGCAGATTAATCATAACGATTCGAAACAGGTAACGGTACCCTTTGAATAAAGGAACTGAAAATAAATTTGTGGCTGGTTGCTGTCTCAACATCATCAACATTTATACCTAGATGTTTTCCTTTTTAAAACAAAAATAGAGAAGCGAGGTCTTCCTCTTCTGGTGTTCTTTTCTTTTGTTTTTCTCTTAGCGATCAGATATATGTGCTATTGCTCTGTGTAATGTGTAATTATTATTGAATAATAACTGTTAATTTAACGCTAAAACCATCTGTAGTTACTTGGAGGATTCTGTTGAACTAACTATTTTAATCCGGTTTATGAGTTTTAGTATTTCAGGTATGTGTATCAGGATCGTGCACATTGTGAGAGGGCAAAACTGCCGATAGCTTACACCGTGAGTTCTTTAACTATTATCTACATATAAAGTAGTCGAAACTTTGCATTATTTCCGATTCTATACTTTTTACCACTTTCTGTGTGGAAGTCAATAGAATGTTATTCACGGTCAGTGCTTTCAAACAATGACGATGTATAATAACCACCAGGACCTGATACATCAAGAGGACACCAAAATCGCAATGGCATACTTAAGACTCTACAGCAGATGAGAAATATACAAATAATTAGCAATTTTGTGACGTGTGTTAAACTAGTTGCGGCTTTGTACCATCGCACTTTAACTCGTCTTTCCGGAGGTGAAACTTTCTTAACAGTATTACATACATTTTTGTAACATCTAAACATTTTTTTTTCAAATTTCATGCTGTCATTAAGGAAAGATACATTACACTATCTGCGTGATGTTGACGTACTCCTGTGGCCAGCAAGATCCCCAGATCTGCGTGCGATAGAACGTGTGTGGGACCAGTTCTGACGTAAACTCAGTCCAAGTGCCAGTAAACAGGACAACCATCAAGGACTAGTCACAACAGTTGTGGGACGGCTTGTTTCAGGAAAGCATACAATAGCTTTATAGCGCCCTTTCCTATCGAAGCACTGCATGAATTCAGGGCAAAGGGGGTGGAATGTCATACTGATAACTAGGCTCATAATGCCAATTTATTTTGTAAATTCTACACGTTCCATCTCATCACTTGAAGTTCCATTTCGTTTACTCCTCCTCTTCTGGGTGCTTTTTGTCAGGCATTGTATTACATCTGATGATTACATGACTGATAACAGGTTATAATAACACAAGGAGCGCGGTAGCCGCGCGGTCTCAGGCGTGTTGTCACGGTCCGCGCGGCTCCCCCCGTCGGAGGTTTGAATCCTCCCTCGGCATGGGTGTGTGTGTTGTCCATAGCGTAAGTTAGTTTAAGTTACACTCCTGGAAATGGAAAAAAGAACACGTTGACACCGGTGTGTCAGACCCACCATACTTGCTCCGGACACTGCGAGAGGGCTGTACAAGCAATGATCACACGCACGGCACAGCGGACACACCAGGAACCGCGGTGTTGGCCGTCGAATGGCGCTAGCTGCGCAGCATTTGTGCACCGCCGCCGTCAGTGTCAGCCAGTTTGCCGTGGCATACGGAGCTCCATCGCAGTCTTTAACACTGGTAGCATGCCGCGACAGCGTGGACGTGAACCGTATGTGCAGTTGACGGACTTTGAGCGAGGGCGTATAGTGGGCATGCGGGAGGCCGGGTGGACGTACCGCCGAATTGCTCAACACGTGGGGCGTGAGGTCTCCACACTACATCGATGTTGTCGCCAGTGGTCGGCGGAAGGTGCACGTGCCCGTCGACCTGGGACCGGACCGCAGCGACGCACGGATGCACGCCAAGACCGTAGGATCCTACGCAGTGCCGTAGGGGACCGCACCGCCACTTCCCAGCAAATTAGGGACACTGTTGCTCCTGGGGTATCGGCGAGGACCATTCGCAACCGTCTCCATGAAGCTGGGCTACGGTCCCGCACACCGTTAGGCCGTCTTCCGCTCACGCCCCAACATCGTGCAGCCCGCCTCCAGTGGTGTCGCGACAGGCGTGAATGGAGGGACGAATGGAGACGTGTCGTCTTCAGCGATGAGAGTCGCTTCTGCCTTGGTGCCAATGATGGTCGTATGCGTGTTTGGCGCCGTGCAGGTGAGCGCCACAATCAGGACTGCATACGACCGAGGCACACAGGGCCAACACCCGGCATCATGGTGTGGGGAGCGATCTCCTACACTGGCCGTACACCACTGGTGATCGTCGAGGGGACACTGAATAGTGCACGGTACATCCAAACCATCATCGAACCCATCGTTCTACCATTCCTAGACCGGCAAGGGAACTTGCTGTTCCAACAGGACAATGCACGTCCGCATGTCTCCCGTGTCACCCAACGTGCTCTAGAAGGTGTAAGTCAACTACCCTGGCCAGCAAGATCTCCGGATCTGTCCCCCATTGAGCATGTTTGTGACTGGATGAAGCGTCGTCTCACGCGGTCTGCACGTCCAGCACGAACGCTGGTCCAACTGAGGCGCCAGGTGGAAATGGCATGGCAAGCCGTTCCACAGGACTACATCCAGCATCTCTACGATCGTCTCCATGGGAGAATAGCAGCCTGCATTGCTGCGAAAGGTGGATATACACTGTACTAGTGCCGACATTGTGCATGCTCTGTTGCCTGTGTGTATGTGCCTGTGGTTCTGTCAGTGTGATCATGTGATGTATCTGACCCCAGGAATGTGTCAATAAAGTTTCCCCTTCCTGGGACAATGAATTCACGGTGTTCTTATTTCAATTTCCAGGAGTGTAGATTAAGTAGTGTGTAGGCTTAGGGACCGATGACCTAAGCAGTTTGGCCCCATAATATCTTACCACAAATTTCCAATTTGTAACACACCGTGGAAGGTGTCGATAAATACATTTTTTTTATTTATAGATTCTTCTGTTACTTTTTGGTAGAACAAATTCCATATTTAAGGTTGAACAACAAATACACTGTTTTCGTCCTACTGATTTTCGTTTATTTCAAACCAGTTTTCACCTTATTAGGCCATCTTCAGGAAACATGTGACTGGCTTCTAAAAGGGACGCTAGTTCCTTGGTAACCAAACATTATAAGCAAAGACAATCCACTTACATAGGGTCTCGTGCATCGTACTTGTTCCTTATCGTTCAAATTACACTTTACACAATAGAAAATGTTAAGGACACTAAATAATTAAACAACGTAATATTGCGAGTTAAATGATTATAATGCTGAAGTTTGTGAGGTCTTGACATTGGCTGAAAAACTGCACAACATGAATGAAGAGTACTCAGTTTAACAGTTTCTCAGCCAATGTCAAGACCTCGCAAACATTAGCATTATAATCATTTAACCTGTAATAATGTGTAGTTTAATTATTTTCTGTGTTTAATATTTTTCACTGTGTTAAGTGTAATTTCAACGGTAAGAAACAAGTCTGATGCACAACGCCCTATGGAAATGAATTCTATCTTTGCTTATAATGTTTGGCTACCTGTAAACGAGAGTCACTTTCAGACTTTAGTCAGTTATTTCCTGAAGATGGCCCAATAAGCCGAAAACTGAAATAAACAAAAATCATTGCAAGAAAAACAACGTACTTGTTATTCAACCATAGAAGTAGATATCCTAGGTGTAGCAAAGCAGCTTAAATACCTGATAAAGGCAAGGCCTCTGGTCCATATTCTATAATACAAATCAGAATCCTTTCAGAATATGCTGATACAATAGCTCCATATTTAGCAATTATATACAACCGCTCTCTCACTGAAAGTTTCGTACATTAAGACTGCAAAACTGCTCAAGTCACACCAATACCCAAAAAGGGAAATAGGAGTAATCCGCTGAATTACAGGCCCATATCACTAACGTCGATTTGCGGTAGGGTTTTGGAACATATACTGTGTTCGAACGTTATGAATTACCTCGAAGAAAATGATTTATTGACACATGGATTCAGAAAACATCTTTCTTGTGAAACACAACTAGCTCTTTATACTCATGAAGTAATGGGTGCTATCGACAGGGGATGTCAAATTGATCCCATATTTTTAGATTACCCGGGGGCTTTCCACACCGTTCCTCACAAGCGTCTTCTAACCGAACTGCGTGCCTATGAAATATCGCCTCAGTTGTGTGACTGGATTCGTGATTTCCTGTCAGGAAGCTCACAGTTCTTAGTAATAGACGGAAAGTCATCAAGTAAAACAGAAGTAATGTCCGGCGTTCCCCAAGGAAGTGTTATAGGCCCTCTGTTGTTTCTGATCTATATTAACGACATAGGAGACAATCTGAGTAGCCCTATAAGATTTTTTGTCAGATGATGCTGTCATTTACCGTCTTGTAAAGTCGTCAAAAGGAGAAAACGAATTGCAAAATGATTTAGATAAGATATCTGCATAGTGCGAAAAGTGACAATTGGCCCTGAATAAAGAAAAGTGTGAAGTTATTCACATGAGTACTAAAAGAAATTAGCTAAATTTCGATTACTCGGTAAGTCACATATATCTGAAGGCTGTAAATTCAACTAAATACTTAGGGATTACAATTACAAATAACCTAAATTGGAACGATCACATACATAAAGTTGCGGGTAGAGCAAACCAAAGACTGCGATTCATGCCAGAACACATAAAAGGAGAAACAGGTTTACTAAATAGACTGCTTACACCATACTTGTCCGCACTATTCTGGCGCATTGCTGTGCGGTGTGGGATTCACATCAGCTGGGACTGACGGATGACATCGAAGAAGTTCAAAGAAGGGCGGCTCGTATTGTATTATCGCGAAATAGGGGAGATAGTGCCACAGACGTGTTATGTGAACCGGAGTGCCAATCATTAAAACAAAGGCGTTTTTCGTTGCGACGGGATCTTCTCATGAAATTTCAATCACCAGTTTTCTCCTCCGATTGCGAAAATATTCTGTTGGCACCCACGTACATAGGGAGAAATGATCATTACGCTAAAATAAGAGAAACTAAGGGCTCGCACAGAAAGATTTAAGTGCTCGTTTTTCCCGCGCGCCGTTCGAGAGTGGGACGGTAGAGAGACAGCTTGAAGGTGGTTCATTGAACTCTCTGCCAGGCACTTTATTGTGAGTAGCAGAGTAATCACGTAGATGTAGACGTAGAAATACAACTCGTTTGTATTATTGACGAAAAAGGCAAATGATGGTAAAACTACTCTAATTTTTTCTGAAATGAAATCGTTACATAATCTTCTGGTTACACAAATAGACTTTGTTAAAGTGAAAAAAAATTATTAATATGGCTATACCGGGTGACTGTTCACCGGATAATACAGAAATTACGAACGGGAATAATCAACTAAAAGGTCTTGCAACATTTCAGAAAATCTGTCATAATTTTATATTTCACTAGTGGAAAGATAGATACTGCATACAGGAAAATTAAAGAGACTTTTGCGGAAAAGAGAACCAGCTGTTTAAATATCAAGAGCTCAGATGGAAAACCAGTCCTAACCAAAGAATGGAAAGCTGAAAGATGGAAGGAGTATATAGAGGGTCTATACAAGGGAGATGAACTTAAAGGCAATATTATAGAAAGAGAAGTGGACGTAGATGAAGGGGCGATGGGAGATACGATACTGCGAGAAGAATCTGACAGAGCTATGAAGGATCTAAGTCGGAACAAGGCCCCGCGGATAGACAATATTCAGTCAGAACTACTGATAGCCGTGGGAAAGTCAGCCATGACAAAACTCTTCCATCTGATGTGCAAGATGTATGAGACAGGTGAAATAACCTCAGATTTCAAGAGGAATGTAGTATTTTCTATTCCAAAGAAAGCAGTTGGTGACGAGTGTGAAAACTACCGAACTATCATTTTAATAAGTTAAGGTTTCAAAATACTAACACAAATTCTTTACAGAGGAATGGAAAAACTGATGGAAGCCGACCTCGGGGAAGATCAGTTTGGATTCTGGAGAAATGTAGGAACACGCGAGGCAATACTGACCCTACGACTTATCTCAAAAAATAGGGCAAAGAAAGACAAACGTACGTTTGTAGTAGTTGTAGACTTAGAGAAAGCTTTTGACAATGTTGACTGGAATACTCTCTTTGAAATTCTGAAGGTAGCAGGGATTAAATACAAGGAGCGAAAAGCTATTTACAACTTGTTCAAAAACCACACGGCAGTTATAAGAGTCGACAGATACGAAAGGGAAGCAGTGACTGAGTAGGGAGTGAGATAGGGTTGCAGCCTACCCCTGATATTATTCAATCTGTAGATTGAACAACCAGTAAAGGAAACGAAAGAAAAACTTAGAGTAGGGTATTTAAGTTCAGGAAGAAGAAATAAAAACTTTAAGGTTTGCCGAAGACATTGTAATTCTGTCAGGGACAGCAAAGTACTTGGAAGAGCAGTTGAACGGAATGGAGAGTGTCTTGAAAGGAAGATATAAGATGACCGTCAACAAAAGCTAAAGAGGGATAATGGAATGTAGTCGAATTAAATCAGGTGATGCCAAGGGAATTAGATTTGGAAAGGAGACACTTAAAGTAGTAGATGAATTTTGTTATTTGGGCAGTAAAGTAACTGATGACGGCTGCGGTAGAGGGGATGTAAAACTTAGACTGGGAATGGCAAGAAAAGCACTTGTGAGGAAGAGAAATTTGTTAACATCGAAATAAATAAATCAAATTTAAGTGTTGGCAAGTCTTTTCTGAAGGTATTTGTCTCGAGTGTTGTATGGAAGTGAAACGTGGACGATAAGCAGCTCAGAAAGTGAATAGAAGCTTTCGAAATGTGATGTTACAGAATAATATTGAGGATTAAACGGGTCTTGACTAATGAGGAGGTACTGAATCAAATTTTGGAGACAAGAAATTAGTGGCACAACTTGTCCAAAAGAAGAGATCGGTTGATAGGACACCAATTTAGTATTGGAGGGGGTAAAAATCGTAGAGGGGGATGATAAGTATCCTTCGAAAAATTAGCACAATATTTGGATAACGGAGTTACTGCGTGGTTCTATCCAATAGTCCTCCCATCCTGCTACGTGAAATAAATTGTTTCAAAAGCTTATACGATGCACACGGACGTCTTTCCGGAGAAAAAAAACTGATAAGACGTCTATTGATGATGGGTGGCTTCTTTTGAAGTATGAATTAAGTATTATGTGATTATTAAGAGAGTTAAGTGATACTGTTCTGTCCGGAAATGATTACATTTGAAGAAACAAGATTACATTTGGATAAACAACGCATTGCAGTAACATTTATCAACAATTCTTGAGAAACTCGTAGATAGCGAAGGCACTTCACAGCTGTTTTCCTTCTGCAGTATCTTGATGAATAATTAATAACACGATAAAGGTTGCTTCGCTACTCCTGAACTAAACCGTTCACGTTGGTTTAAATTTTATGTAGCAAAAGCGGGTCTCCTCGATGACTTCAACACTGGATGACTACGTGAACTCGAGGTGGACTGCTACCACGGGAAATCTGCGCGCTATGGACGAAGTATCTGTCTTTTTCATCATTTTACGTAATCGGAAAACTTGTTATTAAATTATTTTTATCACTGCAGTCGCTAAGCACTTATACTATGACGCCTCCAAGCTTTGATACAGCTAGCTAATCAGGTTACTTAATTTCAATTTTTTAAAAGTGTTGTACAGTGTGATCGTAATGGAAGTTAGAAACGAAACGGCAGTTTGCAGAAGACCGCTGTTTTCCGTCTCGAAGTGTTGCTCACGGAGCGCAACGCGTGCGATTGTGCTACGTGCGTAATTAGTCCAGAGCAAATAAGGAAATAGCTTTTGTGGTTGACAACACTTCTCTGCTTAGCGCTGCCTTTTAGTAAAATTTCTCATTACTATCATTTTCGCTGTAATGTCTTGAGCAACTTTTGCTGACATAACGAGAAGTCGTCTGAAGTTCATTGCACATTGTGATGCCATTTACACCATAAGCAGGAAAGTACTTGGTATCCACATGATCACCTGGTATCATAGAGGACCTGATGACGATGTAATGTAGCACCGTAATACATTGCGCAACAAAATTAAAGGATCACTTTTTCGAAACCCTGTAATTGTTTCCCATTACAACGTATAAATTTGAATTTTGGCTCAAAGGCGCCTAAAATCTTCCTCTGTCATGATGCAAAAGGATGACAACCTACGTCACCCTCGAGCACGGTGACGTTTCAGATAGGAAGAGGTCGAAACATGCGAAAAAAAGGGCACACCTCAAAAGTTCATGTTAGCTGTAAGGTGGGTTAATGGTATTACACTCGCACCAAATTTCACCACAGTTCTGTGCAACGCCACACCCTCTCTTGCCCACATTTCACTCCTTTCATCGACGCTTTTGCGATGGAGGTCAGAACTGCGACACCCAGTCTTGAAATCAGACTATGTTTGTACGGGTGGTCGGGGAAAACATTTCACACACATCGCCGCTCAGAATCGACTGGAAAAGGCCTCAGGTGGTGTCATAGAGAGCGTCAATGAAATTATCCCGTCTCTTGGCGCGTTGAATCCCACAAATTTCGCGGTCGAAAACGACAGTTCGCAATGCGATAAGCAAAAGGACGATTTTCTGACAAATTTTGCCACTGCTCCACCCCTCTGAGCGTTTTAGCCCTACTTTAAAGGATCCGCGGTGCTCCAACCCCACAGAAGGCGGTGTCACTCCTTTGGAGTGTGGGATGACAGCAGTTTTTGCTGTGCTGTACAGTTTTTGTCGTGCCATACGGGATGGTACGGCTACTAGCGACCGTTCAAAACCATTCGATGAAATCTGAACGTGATCCGAAGCAGTAACGTATTTTTACGCTTTTTCATCCATCCTTTTTCGCTCCCTCCTGTGACGTAATCATGGGAGGGTTCGACATTGACACACGTGAAAATAAAATGACAATCCTCTAAGATCATACAGACCGACAACACCTTCTGTGCCACCCAGGCACCTTTGTTGAGCACGTTAAAAATGTACCTGTCAGAAACTTCGACACCAATTCAACCGCGACGTTTCTCTAGCGCCTGAAAGATGCCTAACTCCTTCAACACACTTAGGTGGAGTTCGTCTATCTTCAGGTGCTAGAGTAGCTGCAAGGCAGTATTGGTGCTGAAGTTTCCGACAGGTTCATTTCTAACGTGCTCTACAAAAGTGTATGGGTGGTACCGAGGGTGTTGCGTAACTGGATTGTCTTAGAGGGACACTTTGCCGTTTTACTCACGCATGTATCAGGGTCGAACCGTCCCGTGATAAAGGGGGGACGTTGATGAAATTGACCAAAAATGTCAATTTTCTATTTATTTTTAATTTGTTAGTACAACTCATGGACAATAAGTTCCCAAAGTTTCAATCTTGAAACCGCATCAGAAGTGCCTGAAAATTAATTAAAAGTGTGACGCAGCCTCTCTGCCACACCCACGTTTTGAAGCAGCATTTCAAGGTCAGAGGGATAACAACCCCTACATTCACAAGGAGAGGCTGCCAAATTGTATCCTGGATCTTGTCAAGCCCACTTACAGGTTTCTGGCCGATCCTGCACTTCTTAAAAAGTGTGTTCATGGCAAACCCCAAAATCCAAATGAGTCTCTAAATTCACTCATGTGGGAACGATGCCCTAAAAACACATTTGGATCTGCTACAGTTGGCAGAATTGCAACTTATGACGCAGTTATTGTATTTAATGATGGAAACGTCGGGAGGATGAAGGTATTAGAAAGAATACGCTTCAAGATAGGAAATTTTATTCGAGACATCCTGAGAAAAATAGATTTACAGCGCGTCTCTGCAGCTGAAAAGTCAGTTGAAGATCTGGTAAAGGAAATAACACAGACAACAAGAAACTAGAAGAGAAGTCTTGCGGGGAAAGACGACCCAGAGTACAAATGTGGTGCCTTCTGAAGAAGGGACACAAGGAAAAAAGTAAGGTTGAACTTTAAATTGCGTTAGGCTTATCCATTACGGATATTTTAGAACCGTGACTGTATATTGAATGTAAATAAGTTATACACAATTGCAACCAGTCACTTTTTTGAATAATAATGCTTTATTCCATAAACCGGTTTTCAAACCTTTTCAGTTTCATCTTCAGATGGTTTCGGGAGGATCCGGGAAGTTACATCATTACTGGTAGTAGCATAATGCTGGGTGCTGGCTCTATGGCAGAAAGATGGGTCATACTTTAATGTATCGCCATGACTATAGCTTATCTGTCGATATGGATGTAAATTTAGTTTTTACTTACTGTGACAGTATAGGCGGCTTTTTTCGGATATGTCTGCGTCCATTTTGATGTCCAGAACACTTTCACACGAACTATATTAGTTTACACTTTACTAGCATCCAGCATGCGCTTTACAACTGTTGCTTGTAACAAAGATCTTGACAGAAAGATATGACATAACCTACTTTGTACAGAGATGTAATTTGTTGTTCTTTACATGTGTTAAAGTCGATATAAGGGCAAGCATTTTAATGGCGATAACATGAGAGCACGAGATAAAATAAATAGATTACTACAAGAACAAATTTCAGGTGATCTGATATCTTATTTATACTTCTATATTACAGGCAGTTTTTTTTAAGTACCAGTTATCATGTTTGGCATTAACATGAATACCAAGGAATCAATAATACAGGGTTATTGTATCTGCAGTGAGATGCAGCTGTCTGTATGACTAGGGCCTGTGTATTTAAATTAATAATAAATCTTCAGATGAACTGTTGCCTTATTTCTGTTGTTACGTTAACATGATCTGGGGTATTATCAAGAGCAGATTCAGTTTATTTTAGCTAAAGGTACTTGTATAAGAGTTATAGTGATTGTAATGGACTTTAGCTGTTTGTATGGCTGTACATTTAATATTTAAAAAATCATGAACAAAAATTCTTTAACTGTTGACTTATTTTTATTCTAACATTAGAGTGAAGCAAAGCTGGAGTTGTTCAGGTTGTTGAGACGAAGTGCATCAATGTGTTCTTTAAATCTTGTTGTGAAGCTTCTACCAGTTTGTCCAATGTAGAAGCTTGGACATGAGTTGCAAGTGAGCTTGTACACACCTGACTTTTGACACTGTTGTATAGTGGTTTTGGTGCTGTGTATGATTTTATTTTGTATTTTGTTGTTGGTGAAGAAACTTATTTTAATGTTGTATGTCTTGAAGAGGTTGGCAATTTGGTGAGAAATCCTCCCTAGGAAAGGCGGGCTAACAAATGTGGTTTTCTTGTTTGTGGGTGGTTGTTCAGCAGTTGGTTGATTTAGTTTTGCTGTATGGATTAGTTTATCTATTATTGCAGGGTTGTACCCATTGGTGGAGGCAATTGATTTAATAATTTCTGTTTCTTTTTGTCTTTCACTTGTGTCCATTGGGATCTTGAGTATGTGATTAACCATTGTTCTGAATAATGCTTTTTTATTTTGGTCTGGATGGCAAGAGGATTTGTGTATGGTAATATTGGTGGTTGTTGGATTCCTGAAAATTTGAAATTTATGCTTCTGATTTTTATTTGAGATTGTTAGATCAAGATAGTTAATGTCTTCTGGTGTTTCATGTTCTACTGTTCTACTTTGCTTCACATCTTGCTCAACACCATCATTCTGCAAACAACATAGCACAGAATCTCTGAATACTACATTTTGCCAACAAAGGCACAATACTTGACCTTCTTGAAGAAATTGAAATATTTGTCTACACAAATACAGCACCTGACTACCTACTCAATGTTCAAACTGAACTGAGAAACAAATTTTTCGTTCAGAACTTTGAAGATCTACTAGTTCAAAACAAGTAACCACCCAACGAACCCTACACTGGCTCCCCAACCCCCCCTCACCCAATGACCCACCCCCTCCCTCTCCTTACATCCTAACCACACTGGTGTCAATGTAATATACTACCACAAAATAAGACCTGTACCATATCTCTAAATGTTAAAAGCTCTCCATTGCTAACATAAATCAGTACTTTATACATATTAATTCTAGCTGGAACAAACAGAAGCTGCCTCTACCAATATCCCAGGTCACTCTAATGTTAGAATAAAAATAAGTCAACAGTTAAAGAATTTTTGTTCGTGATTTTTTAAATATTAAATGTACAGCCATACAAACAGCTAAAGTCCATTACAATCACTATAAATCTTATACATGTACCTTTATCTAAAATAAACAGAATCTGCTCTTGATAATACCCCAGATCATGTTAACGTAACAACAGAAATAAGCCAACAGTTCATCTGAGGATTTATTATTAATTTAAATACACAGGCCCTAGTCATACAGACAGCTGCATCTCACTGCAGATACAATAACCCTGTATTATTGATTCCTTGGGATTCGTGTTAATGCCAAACATGATAACTGGTACTTAAAAAAAACTGCCTGTAATATAGAAGTATAAATAAGATATCAGATCACCTGAAATTTGTTCTTGTAGTAATCTATTTATTTTATCTCGTGCTTTCATGTTATCGCCATTAAAATACTTGCCCTTATATCGACTTTAACACATGTAAAGAACAACAAATTACATCTCTGTACAAAGTAGGTTATGTCATATCTTTCTGTCAAGATCTTTGTTACAAGCAACAGTTGTAAAGCGCATGCTGGATGCTGGTAAAGTTTAAACTAATATAGTTCGTGTGAAAGTGTTCTGGACATCAAAATGGACGCAGACATATCCGAAAAAAGCCGCCTATACTGTCACAGTAAGTAAAAACTAAATTTACATCCATATCGACAGATAAGCTATAGTCATGGCGATACATTAAAGTATGACCCATCTTTCTGCCATAGAACCAGCACCCAGCATTATGCTACTACCAGTAATGATGTAACTTCCCGGATCCTTCCGAAACCATCTGAAGATGAACCTGAAAAGGTTTGAAAACCGGTTTATGGAATAAAGCGTTATTATTCAAAAAAGTGACTGGTTGCAGTTGTGTATAACTTATTTACATTAAATTGCGTTTCCTGAAAAGTTTATTTTTTTAAAGTTTATATACCTTTTCATCAGACTCTATGAATGCTAGAATTATGAAATTTTTTACACATATTTCTGTAAACCTAATAAACGTTGTCTCAAGAGCAAATTTTGAAATTCTGATTGCAAGCTGGGATATGGGGCAAAGTGCTTGGAATTTTGCTTGAATTTAAAATTGTACTTGTGGAATTATAATTAAAAAATTATGAAAAGTCTCCTATTTGACCTATTCCAAAAACCTCATTAGAGAAGCTTACAACATTTAAAAAGATGAAACAGAGAAAGTTTTGTAGAAATCTCTTTAATACTTCCTGAGAAAAAGGAACATACATTATTTTTTTGAAAATAAAAGTTAAAATTTCATTCAAAAAAAGATGAATACATATAATCAAAGGGTTTTATAAGTAAATGTGTTACTTTCATGTAAAGCGTGGTACAAAATGTCATTGCCATATCTCCAAAACTGTGGATTTGGTGCAGTTTTGAAACAGTGTTGTTTTTCATCAACGTCCTCCCTTAAGCCACAGGAGGGCACGAAAAAGGGGGGATGGACAAGCGTAAAAACGCGTTACTGCTTCGGATCACGTTGGAATTTCATCGAATGGTTTTGAATGGTCCTAGTGGTTCCACACTATATGGCACAAAAAAAAACCTGCTGTCACGTTGCATTCCAAAGCTCATGTTGAGTGAGATTGTAGTTCAAAATGGTTCAAATGGCTCTGAGCACTATGGGACTTAACATCATAGGTCATCTGTCCCCTAGAACTTAGAACTACTTAAACCTAACTAACCTAAGGACAACACACATCCATAACCGTGGCAGGATTCGAACCTGCGACCGTAGCAGTCGCGTGGATCCGGACTGTAGCCCTAGAACCGCTCGGTCGCCGCGGACGGCCCGAGATTGTAGTCCCGCCATGTCCTTAGAATAGGGCTGAAATGCCCAGTGGGTGTCAGCAGTGGCCAAATTTATGAATAATGTCGTCCTGATGCTCGTCGCACTGTGAACTGCCCTTTTCGACCGCGAAACGTGTGGGAATGAACGCGCCAAGGAAAGGGATGATGTCATTGACGCACTGTATGCCCAGCATCTGAGCTCTTTTCGTGTCGGTTCTGAGCTGTGGTGTATCTGAAAAGTTTTCCTCGACCACCCATAAGAAAACGGCATGATTACAAAGCTGGGTGTCGCAGTTGTGACCTCCATCACAAAGGTATCAGTAAAAGGGGTGAAATGTGGGTAAGAGGGGGTGTGACGACCTTACCATCGTGTGACATGTCCACTGTGGCGTTGGACGAAAGTGTGGTGAAATTTGGTGGCAATGTGACATCATTAACTCGCTTTATAGCTTCTGAGCTCCTCCCTTTTTTTCGCATGTGTCGTCACCTTGCACTTTGAAGTGTCACCAAGCCGGAAGATGAAGTCGCAGAACTCCTCGCTTTTGTATGATTACTGAGGAAGGTTCTAGGCACCTATGAGGTGCGACAATAAAGTAACGAGACTGATTTTCTTTGCAAGATGGGGCAACTCTGCAGGCTTGCTTTGACTTTGGTTTATAAGCTGCTTCTAGTCCAAGCGGTACATCGATGCAACTGCTCAGTCGTGAGTTGTGCTGTAATAAGTTAACACGTGTTTATGTCACTCATCACGGAAATGGAATCGCATAGTATTGCGCAACGGTATGCCATTTCTTTTTGCGTTAAATTGGGTGAAAACGCGGCGACAACTTACGGTAAGCTTCGTGAGGTTATTGGAGAGGCAGTTATGTCATGAGCTCAAGTTTTTCGTTGGCATAAAATGTTTAGTGAAGGCAGAACGAATGTTGAAGATGAAGACCGCAGTGGACGACCATCAACCTCATGAACGGATGTCAACTTGGCCAGGGTGGGTGAACTCGTACGATCTGATCGAAGATTATCCGTGAAAATGATTGCAGAAGAACTGAACATCAATCGAGAAACGGTTCGTCTAATAATAACTGAAGATCTTGGTATGAGAAAGATTTGTGCAAAAATGGTCCCCAAAAATCTCACACCACAACAGCGAGAAACACGGAAAAATGTGGTAGCCGATCTGTTAGAGCAAACGGAAATCAATCCAGAATTGTTGAGCCGTGTTATCAATGGTGATGAATGTTGGTTTTTTTCAGTACGATCCAGAGACAAAACGCCAAAGTTCGCAATGGTGCTCAAAGGGATCACCCAGATGAAAAAAAGCTTGCATGTCAAAGTCAAAAATGAAATGCATGCTTGTGTGCTTCTTTGATTCAAGGAAATTGTTCATAAAGAGTGGGTGCCTCCTGGACAAACAGTTAACCAATATTACTACAGTGAAATTTTAGAAAGACTTCGGAAAAGAGTTATTCGTGTCCATGCCAACATTGCTGATAATTGGATTCTGCATCACGATAATGCGCCATCCCATACTGCTCTGTCAGTACAGCAATTTTTAACCTCAAAACAAATTTCAGTACTACAACAGCCACCTTATTCACCAGATATCGCTCCGTGCGACTTTTCTCTATTTCCAAGAGTCAAAACGGCGGTCAAGGGACACGATTTTCAAACAGCACAAGATGTCCAAAAAGCTGTGACGAGGGTCTTGGAGGATATTACAGAAGATGAGTTCCAGAAATGTTACCATCAATGGCAGAAGCACTGGAAAAAGTGTGTGCAATCAGAAGGGAACTACTTTGAAGGAGACAACACTAAACTTGGCTAAAACGATAAGCAACTTTTTTTTTCACATCAGTCTCATTAATTTATTGTCGCACCTCGTATGAGCCGAATTTCAAACGTATGCGTTACAATCGGGGACGATTACAGAGTTTCAAAAAAGTGATCCTTTCATTTTGTTGCGCAGTGTAAATTGCAAATAAAATAACAGCTATAAACACCGCTGATAGTGTCATCCCTAGTACAGAAAGATATAGTAACAGCATTCGTCCGATCATGTATCGAAATAATTTCGTGATTATGCATACCATACTAGAGAACGACTCCAGCACCATAAACGCTACACCGGTTTTGTCTGTATGTAGAGTGGAAACCAGTTTCATAATGAATCTCTCGTTACTCGTTGCTCAGAACAGATAGTTCGTACATCTGCGTGAGATACTTCGTAAAAGCAGGAACCTAACCACAGCTTGAGCAGGTCGTGTGACTGTAGGCGAATTATCCGGACGAGCGCCAAGCTTAAAACCTAGGAAAGCCGGCAGTATATCACTGTGGCTTCCATACAGGTGTCAGAGGAGACCATCGATAAAGCAAGATTGTAAATTAAATAAGAAAGGCAGTAGAAGATTACTGATAGTGATCTGTGTATTGACAAAGATACGACCTTCTCAAAGAGACACAGTCTAGCAATCTATTCACACTGTAAAACGTTAGCAGTCTCTGAGTTGCATTTCAACAAAATTAAGTAAATGTCATCCTTAGCAGACAACAAAACAAGAGGGACTTGAAATTTTTTTCTGAACGCGGCGTAAACATGACCATATTACCTGAACGTCGAGCGGTATCAAAATGGTTCAAATGGCTCTGAGCACTATGCGACTTCTGAGGTCACCAGTCGCCTAGAACTTAGAACTAATTAAAGCTAACTAACCTAAGGACATCACACACATCCATGCCCGAGGCACGATTCGAACCTGCGACCGTAGCGGTCGCTCGGTTCCAGACAGAAGCGCCTAGAACCGCACGGCCACTCCGGCCGGCCGAGCGGTATCGAAGATAACTTGATGCAGCTGTTTATCGGTATAATGGTGAAGCCAATGTTGCTGAATAGTGAATGTTATTTAAGACGACAGCAGCGATATTCTGCGCTATTGTCGTTCATTAACGCGTCGAAGAAAGTGAGACCCCACAAAGCTAGGCAAAGTATTATGTTTTCGCTCCTGTTACAAGAAAGACAAAGATGGGGCGTATTTTTTTTATTTAGCACAATGTAAGCTTTCACGAGCGTAAAGATTGCTTACTGCCAACAACATAGACGGGAATGTTGCCTGGCAACGTTGCTGCCTACTTGCTGCAATACGTACGGCAACGTTGCCAACCACTGTTGCCGGGCAGTGTTTGCGGTACTACATTTCCCAGCCAGAAGTGTTTGCAAGGGCCACACCATGGCCACGAAATCGACGAATGCGAGCAGGTGGAAGTGAGGGCGGCTCCCCAGCATTTGCATTCCACAGGGAAAATAATTAGCATTAAAGAATGCTGACTCGGTCAAAAATATTGTTAAAATCAATTTTTCCGAGAATATGAAAGAAGGTATACCAGTTGAACCAGAATGGCAATCACCATTCGGTTTTGGTCACTGTACATTAATCTATAGTAGAAGTTTGACGTACCTCTTTAGTAGGCCTAATTTATCATCGATATATTTCTAGGTATCAGACGCTTGCAACGATTTAGGGGAAGGACTCGGAATTCATTGAAGCTGTTTGAAGTAACAGCCAGATATTTATGTTAATACCAGGTGGTTACAATTAAAGTGCTGTTACTCACAGAGATCCAGTGTTGACTGCAATTATCCTAGATATGCTAATGCATTAATGCGGAACAGATTTAAGCTGGAAAATTTTTTTTTCCTGTTTTGGTCACCTAGTGCAGTCTGGAGCTGTGAATACAAGAAAGACGAATAGAAATGTTTCCATACGTAATGGATTAGGAACGGGACATGGGCAGAAAAGCTCTGAGAAAGACGTAATGTTACTTTATTGTTCATCGCCGCTTACGCGGTTTGTTCAATATGAGCACAAGAGACGTAGGAGAGATGCTGCATCAGTAAAACGACTTGATTAACAGTTGCTCGCACGAGTTCCGGTGGAATCCGAGCAACGTTTTCCTGTTTACTGGCCTTCAGATCAGGTAGGGACCGGACGTGTCCCTGGTAAAGGCATACTTTTAGATATCCCCAGAGCCAAAAGTCGCATGAATCCAGATCAGGTGATCTTGCAGGGCATGCATCTGTAAAACCTCTGCAGCTAACGCGTTCGTGGAAGGCTGCATTAATCAGATGTTTCACTGGGCGAGCGACCTGAGTCATTGTCCCATCTTGCATGCAAACACTTGTTTACACACAGTTTCGCTCTTCCAAAGCAGGAATCTCACGTCGTACAAGGAGGTCCAGGTAACGTGTAGACATCACAGAACACCCGACTGGCCCTCTGGGTATTTCTCTTCAAAGAAGAACGGACCGAGAATAAAGGTGCGCTTCTGAATCCACACCACATAGTCACACACGGCGTGTGCAGTGGACCTTCATGCACAAGACATGGTTTAACAATACTACACATTCGGCAGTTTTGTGTATTCACTGCACTCTGTGTTGTAAAATGTGCCTCGTCACTCCATAGAATATAGTGCGGCCACATGTCATCAACTTCGACCCGTGCCAGCAACCGAAGAGCAAATACAGAATCCTATTGCAGATCATGAGGATTCAGTTGCTGCAACGTCTGGATCTTGTACGATTACCAGTGTACGAGTACCACTGTAAAACAGACCTCAAAACTTCACGTACCGTTGACCATGGGTTGGACAATTCTCGTGACACTGCATGAGCACTAGTACTACCTGCGGTAGGTGCTGTATAATCAGTTACAGCAACAGAAAACCTCGTCAACAACCTCCACCGGGATACGACGCCAACCTCATCCAAATGCCGCATCAAGCTCACATGTGTTTTCGAATTTCATTTTCATCTTCTTTAAACCATTCAATGACATTGGGCTTCTCCTCAGGCCTTTCCGTCGGTGATACTGTCAATGCAGCACCGTAATTGCTACCGTTCACATAAAACAGTTTCACTAACAGCGCATGGCCTCTTCCAGTAGCCGTACTGTTCACTGATGTTATGGCTTGTCAGAAAGCGTACAGCGCCAGAATTGTACCTGGTGTCTGAAACAGGAACTAATTTTTTCCATATTAAATCGGTTCCGCATTAATGCATTAGTTTGTCTACTAGTTTGCTGCCATACCATAATTATAGCCCACACTGGACTTCAGTGAGTAGCTGCACTTTAATTATAATCACCCAGTATTTTATTGTGGTTCACCAGTACAGTAATAGAACTATGGATTTCATAAATGCGTTAAGTGTGCAACCAGAGGTATGGGACTTGAAAAGTAATGTATACAATATGTAGTAATAACAAAGAAAGAAGAAAGACAGTTGGCAAGTTGCTGTCAATGAATATGCAAACACACGTCATGAAGCTTCAAAAAAGTTTACCAGTCTTAAAAATCTTATTCTTCCCTCGTGTCTTTGTCCCGCATCAGCGCTGAGTCGACATGGTTACTAACTGATTTGGCAGGTTAATTTAAGGGATGGCTCTCCTGTCGTCACCTTGTTACCTCCTTCCCCTCTCTCCCTCCACCCCCCCCACCCCCCTCCCACCCATCACCCTTCCTCCGCGCCAGGACAGAATCTGTGTACCCCAAATATCTGCGTGTAATGTTACACATTGGCGGTACTTGGGTACCAGGCCAATATCCACCTAGTGCTATGCGGGGAACCGCCTGAAACCATAGCCACGCTGGCCGACACACCGTCCCGGAAGCGGCGCTTTAATAATATTGCAGACCTACTAAAGCGGTTGCAGAGAGACTGAAGTGTTTTAGATTTAGATCTTTGGATATACTGTCCACTCACATTAATGTGACCTCCTGTCAAAAGCCTGAAAATCGCCCCCAAGGATAGACGTTTATTTGCGTTATCCGTGTGTCTCCTAGGAAGAAGATATCACCAAGGGAATGCCACGAAAACTTCTCAGATTATAACCCCCCCTCCTGCAGCAGGGACCGTTCGACGATTGCTGCAGGGTCTTTGGCTCCTGACATTTCGCGCCGTACACACCAACGGCCATTTGTCCGACGGGCATAAAACGTGATTCATCTGAAAAGGCTGCCTATCGCCACTCAGTAAATGTCCAGTTGCGATATTTGCACGCAGATTCCAGCCTTTGTTCCAATGGTTCAAATGGCTCTAAGCACTATGGGACTTAACATCTGAGGTCATCAGTCCCCTAGAACTTAGAACTACTTATACCTAACTAACCTAAGGACATCACACACATCCATGCCCGAGGCAGGATTCGAGCCTGCGACCGCAGCGCAGCCTTTGTTGCCCATGAACAGCAGTCAGCACAGTTGCATGAACCATGCGTCTGCTACGGACACATACGCAGCAACGTTCGCTGAACGATCATTGAAGAGACTTTGTTGGTAACCCGGTGGTTCATCAGGGCGGCAGCTGCCCAACAGTTGCATGTCTGTTCGCCAGTACACATCTCCGTTACTGTCGTTCGTCCCTCTCAGCTACGACTCGTGGTGCACCACTGTTGCCTCGACGCCGGTTTTAGATAACGCCAGTTTATCATGCACGGTATACTTTAACCACGGCAGCACAAGAACAGTTTAGAAAATTACGCAATTCGGAAATGCTTCCGCCCTTGTCCCGAAAGCTCATAAATCAAACCCTGTTGGACGTCAGATAAATCGCCCCGTTTCCACATTAAGGCAACGACTGCTCTATTTTCCGCATCCTCTCGGCACACTTTATATACTCTCCACTGCTAGTGGTGCCATCTGGCATCTGTGAGTGCATACTGCACGTTGACTTCGAACACAGGCGGTGGTCACATTGTTGTGACTTAAAACTAAACTACACTCCGTCCAAACAGGTCACAAAGGCCCAACGGTATCGACTGGCCGCCGTGTCATCCTCAACCAACAGGCATCACTGGACGCAGATATGAAGGGGCATGTGGTCAGCACACCGCTCTCCCGGCAGTATGTCAGTTTTTGAGACCGGAGCCGCTACTTTTGAAGCAAGTAGCTCCTCAGTTTGCCTCACAAGGGCTGAGTGAACCTCGCGTACCAACAGCGCTTCGCAGAACGGATGGTCACCCATCCAAGTGCTAGCCCAGCCCGACAGAGCTTAACTTCGCTGAGCTGGCGGGAACCGGTGTTACCACTGCGGCAACAACTGCGGCAAGGCCATTGGCCATTATTGTGACTTGACCGGTATTAATTTCTGTGTTCCCTAGCTTTGGTCGTAGATTTATGGAATTCGTGGCTGTCTCGTTAGCCCACTTCTCCATTTTTTCAACAAAAAATAAACAATGTCTTAACGTACGCCAACTTTCGAACTAATAATAATAATAATAATAATAATAATAATAATGTTTTAGTTCTCGACTGCACACTGCAGCACCGTCAGATTGAGAAAGACATGGGAACGGCCGGCCGCGGTGGACGAGCGCTTCTAGGCGCTTTAGTCCGGAACCGCGCGACTGCTACGGTAGCAGATTCGAATCCTGCCTCGGGCATGGATGTGTGTGATATCCTTAGGTTAGTTAGGTTTAAGTAGTTGTAAGTTCTAGGGGACTGATGACCTCAGATGTTAACTCCCATAGTGCTCAGAGCCATTTGAACCATTTGAACAAAGGAAGGTTAATTGTGAGAGGGAAGCATTTGCGTACAAAGAAAAACGTACATATTGCTCTGAAACACAGAAATAATTCTAACATCACAGGCTTTGGAAAAAAAAGTAGAGGCATGACCCAGTGTTCACTACAAAAATTCAGTCACTTCCAAATTAGAAGCCATGCGTCTGTATCTTCGTGTCTGTACATGATCATATCTGGCGGGATTAACTCGTTTCAGTTTTTCGTAACAAGAACAAAGCGTTTTGAGATAAGAGAGGATTCCTTTTTATTTTCCCGTACTGCGTAGTCTTGTAACGTCGAGCCTCTAGAAGTGCACGTGCTCTTGTTATGTCATTTATGATCTGTGTGTGTCATAGTCGAGCGAGGGGCCCTTGATGCTTGTGTAAGTGCTTTTATAATTATAAGGCAGGTCAGGAGGCGGAACCACAAGAAACGCTGAAGGACAAAAAATAGGAATTACAGTTTCACACTGAATAATGGTGGCAACACTTAAGACAGAAAAGAATCACTGCTCGCCAAATAGTTTCCCCGACAGACCAGTATCAGACTTTATAGAGGGTGAGACGTTACAAGAAAAAGAAGACATGTCGCGGCAGAGACTTTGTTAGCTGCACAACGATCTTCCTCCGCTTTCCCATGGAATACAGAAACTTAGGCCACTCCAGGAACACGAACAAAGATGATTTGTCTTGCTATCCCTCCATTTCCCCATCCCCCTCACAACGAGTGCATTAGAGACAGAGGAAATGTCGGAATTTACCTCAAGCGATTTAGGGAAACCACGGAAAACAAAAATGTGGTTGACTGTACGGGGATTTGAACCTTGGTCGTTCATAATACGACGGTCTTTACCATCCAGTTACCACACTTAGTAGTATACTTCAGCAACAGTTAATCGACGTAAATATATCGAAAATTTCCAGTGTGATCCTGCATTGAAAGTAATAGTTCTCAAGGTCATGATAAAACACACAATTCGTGGTAATAAATCGTCATAAAGAGCTGACTAAATACTGTCGAAACCGTTTAAACATGTACCAATGAGGTTTGGAGTAGTATACAGCAGCGGTCGTCAAACTCTTTTGCTCAAGAGCCAAATGTGGGGCGGTATATGGGGCCGAATATGTACCGATCTTATTATTAATTGGTAACATACACAAATAAGTATGTCGTGAGCCTTCAATGGACTAGCTGGTCGTTAAAAGGCGGCACCATTCGGAACACTTCGTGTCTATCGTCCTTTGTTTCAGCTTTCAGAAATCCTCAGCGACCCCAAACTAATTATCCGGCGAAGTGTTGTTATCTGTGTGAGTGAATGATTCATTAATTAATAACGGTAATTATATCCATATTTGAATGCCTTATTCAATATGAGACATGTTCACAAATGTTTACTAAATGTTTTGAATGTCATTTTTTTCTTCTCTTTGCGTCCCCTTAATTTATTTCGTGTTCCTTGCTACAAATAAGTGTTGTATTTGAAGATGGCCGTCTCTGAACTTGTCTTTATACCATAGTAGCCCATCGGTGTGAGTCGCGCGCTCATGAGTTGTCAGTACTGGAAGACAAACAATAAAACATTCCCCCTCTCACATCCTGTAACGTCACAATGGCCAAGCTACTTACCCCTCCACCAATGAGGTAAGAGGCCAACTTTATTTAGCTAGCGGCTGAATTCACCAGTGTCAGTTATAATTACATACATCTTAACCTTTGAATATTAAAGCGGGAAAATGTTATATTGTTACTAAACCATCGCAAATTTTACTACTCCCTATTTTATTAAAGCTGAACAGAATGGACAGTGTCTTGAAAGGAGGATATAAGATGAGCATCAACAAAAGGAAAACGAGGATAATGGAATGTAGTCGAATTGAAGAAGGTGATGCTGAGGGAATTAGATTAGGAAATGAGACACTTAAAGTACTAAATGAGTTTTGCTATTTGGGAAGTAAAATAAATGATGATTGTCGAAGCAGGAAGGACATAAAATGTAGACTGGCTATGGCAAGGAATGCATTTCTGAAGAAGAGACATTTTTTAACATCGAGTACAGATTTAAGCGTCAGTAAGTCTTTTCTGAAAGTATTTGTATGGAGTGTAGCCAGGCATGGAAGTGAAAAATGGACGATAACTAGTTTAATCAAATAGAGAATAGAACCTTTCGAAATACGGTGCTACAGAAGAATGCTGAAGATTAGATGGGTGGATCACGTAACGAATGAGGGGCAACTGAATGGAATTGGGGAGAAGAAGAATTTAAGACACAACTTGACTAGAAGAAGGGATCAGTTGGTGGGATACGTTCTGAGGCATCAGGGGGATATCTCACTTTAGTGTTAGAAAAAAGCGTGGAGGGTAAAAATCGTAGAGGAAGACCAACAGATGAATACTCTAGGCAGATTCAGAAGGATGTAGGTTGCAGTGGTTATTCGGAGATGAAGAGGCTTGCACATGATATAGTAGCATGGAGATCTGCATCAAACCAGTTTCTGAACTCTAGACCCCAACAACACTTTAATTGAAACGAAGTCATAATTTAAAGTTTATATGCTGGTTAATTACAAGATCTCCAATGATATACCACATACAAAAAAGTAAAAAATGCCCTATTTTACACGTTACACTGAAAATGCTAGATTACCTGGAACCGCGAATTGGTACCAACTGCAATCGTAAATTTACAAGGGTTTAGTAACCTAGTGTTAAAATATTACTGTCTCTGTAAGTATTTTTATTTGTTACTGTGTAGGAAAACAACAGTCTTAAGAAGCTCTTAACTTTGTTTGGTTTAAGCTGTTAGTTTCCAGATGCTTACTATTGTAAAATACAGCTAAGAACCGTGGGCCACACAGTTCGACAACTACTGGTACACAGGGTGTTTCAAAGTCCTTGCATCAAACTTCTGGGAGTGATATATCACGTTACGTGGAGCAACTTCTGTTAGGGATAAAATGTTCGCTGATGCTTCGGGTTGCCGCTAGGCGTCATTTATAATTGGTGATGCCCCTGATAAGTAGCAGAATGTAGGCAGATAGGGGCGTTCGTATGCAGTGAGTGTTGCATTTAAACCAGTCATCTGCATCGCATGAAGGGGGCAGGATGAACTTCTAAAATATCTTATTCTGACAGTAACTATCTGAGGTGTACACTGGAGGCAGTAGAATCGGGATATTTCCGAAACACTTGCTTTCATGTCTTATTTTAATTCTGGTAGGGATGTTAGACAATGAAGGAGCGGTTGGAAATGGTTGGAATAAGCGTTCTGCACGGCGTCACCTTTATAGGTGCACCACGATTTCCCAGAATTCTTCCAGTAAACAGAAGTCGACCGTACGTTTTCTCTACAACCGTCGTTGCGTTATCGTTATAGTCTTGTCGAGATCTGTGGATGCGTAGCTAGTGTGGTAGCATCTTGTACCTAAGTTGAAGAATTGAAACCTAATTAAGGAAGTTACGTGTACTTTTTTTTCCTAGACTCAAATGTTCACCGGGTAGCACGCCGTGTACAGTTTCTGGATGGATCTTGGAGTCGCTGAGGATTCTCCAGGTAAATTTTAATTCTCAGAGCAAGTATTTATTGCCTTCTCAGAAATCTAATTCTTTTTAATTGCTTTTGTTCTGCTGTTCCTCACGTTTATAATTATATTCGACAAGCTGTTACTAATCGAACTTCTCACGCATCACTATCATGAACCGTATAACATTCATGCTGGATGTAAGCCTGCTCGAGACATTTCTGAACGTTACGACATCCAGCAATAAGCATCCACGTTGCTTCGAGTTATGACAGTTGTGCAGAGTGGCACTTGAGCGTAGGTGAAATGTGTTGACGTTTCTGAGGGGCTCAAGACCCTTCAGGTATTTTTTCGCTTCCACGTTGTAACATTATGTGATTGCCTTATCATTTCAAATCATTCACTAATCGAGCAGTCGCTCGGCAACAGCTACAGTTAGCAAATAATGTTGCGAGAATGAAAAAGGTGAACGACCTGTGACGTAACTTGTTTATTGTCGAAGCGCCGTCAGAGATGCTGTGAGTTATTGACTTTGAAAACCGCGGCGCAAAAAACGGACAGAAGAAGAACACTTTTTTACACATTTTTTTTTTTTTTGATGTACGAGATATTCTCGATGAACAGCGACTCATTCTTCTCTTGTCTCCTGTAACTTGTGTCGGACGCGCATGTCTTGCCGCCGTATTATTATTGTTAAAAATAATATTGTTCTAGTGTAAAGTAAATGTGTAATACTAATAGTGCCTAGCAGTAGATTTATTGTGCGACGTGTATGTGAAAACGTCAAAGGAATTGTTTTCATTACGAGAAGTGCCAGTCAAAACGGCATCCATGTTAAATCCTTCATTGCAGTGTAAGTTCGTCTATTAATTGCCATAAATTCAGATTTAAATGGAACTGGTGTATGGACTATTTATTTAATATAGAATCTATGTCTCACTCCTTCATGAAGTTATTTAATTTTCTTTACGTTTCTGCCAAATAGAGAGTTCACAGACACGAATTCTTTCGTCGAAATCGGACGGAAGTTGTATGCGGCGAAATATTTTCTCCGCGCCATATTCTATTGGTAAATGCATGATAAACTACGGTCCCTTAGGAAATTCATGTTGAGCTATCCAAAAATAATTATATTTTGAATAGGCATTTACTCTCTTCCGCAATGCAACTTCCGACTGATCAGACGATCCAACAAGAAACAGCCGCACACGGTCGGCGTTCGCAAATATGTTTCCACCGCTGATTATAGCTATATGTTACAGCACAAAAGTAAACATATTGTTATAATTAGCGGCTACGAACGGGGACATTTATAACTGTATGTTTATGTATACACATTACGTAAACATATCGTTATAATTGGCGCCCGAACAGGGACCCGAATTAAAAAAAAACTTAAAGGAATAAAAATTTATGTAAGATAGGCATTGTGGAAATATTCACAAATAATTGTAGCTAATCTTGTGCTTTTTATTTGTTACATGACATCAAACGCCATCCAATAAAATTTCCACTGAGCGAAAGAAACGAGATATTCAGAGAAAATTACGGTAGACAGATTTTTTTTTTTGGAACAGAATTTGTGCGAAAATCTAGTTGCAACGCCCAAGGCAGTCATCAACAACGTAAGTTAAAATTTCGTTAGCCATAGCCAAGCTTCCTTAATTTCATCCGACATTAATCAATTTGTGACGATCTTTAGTAGTTGCAGTAAAATTTTGCTTTGAATTCAGTAGATTGCATTTAGTAGAGTAGAAATTTCTTCAAGTATTGTTTAAATTACATTGTTGTGTATTGCATATCAATTGTTTTTAAATGTCCGCTGCCTGTTCACGGAGCTGACCAGCCTTAGTTTTCATTTATTTTGACCAGTGTGCAGCCATACTTTCTTTACGGTCCAGAATAGTCTCTTGTTCTCGTGACTTGCAACTCCCGACATTCCGAACTTGGACGTAGCAGAGACAACCGACTCGCAACCGATAAATTACATCTCTGTCGACAGCTGACGGCCGTAGCTCAAACGAACTTCATTGACTTACTGTTTATAAATAAGTGAGCTATGGCAGACGATAAAATGTCATCACTAGATTCAAATGAACAGATTGGAATGAGTGAAGTGTCGCGTCGCTTACGGTCCCGCACAATAATTAGTAGGGCTGAGACACCAATCGAAACAATTGTAGAAAGTGAAGTGGGAAATCTTACGGTCTTTGATGCCTCACACCATAATGTTACTGGTACTGAACTAGACAATGCCAGCATAGTTTCTGCCACTAGTAGTCGTAGCCATATACCGGTTACAAGGGAGGCAGGTGAAAGCAATTCAGGGGTAGTGACAGATGATGTATTCAAACAGCTACTGAGTCAAATAAGTCAAATGATGCAGGACGGAAATCGCCAAATGTTAGCCTCGCTTGAAGATAAACTGTCTACAGTAAGCGAAGAAATAAAAACTGTTAGAGAAAACGTAGCCAAAGAAGTAGCAAAGCAAGTTAAGGATGCTGTTTCTCAAATGCGCAGTGGAATAATTATCGAACTGAATGACACTTTAGCTACCATGCAAAGCGAGACAGCTGACATCCGAAACGCAACCAAGAATCTTGATTCCACCGTAACCACGGTTAATCACAGATTAGACAGAGTAACTACGCAGGTAGAAAAATTAACCGAGGGAATGTCAAACTTGACTCTGGAAACGGAAACGAAAGTAAAGGAGAGGCTAGATAGTCATGAGAGAGAATTTAGAGAAAAGTATGAGAACTGGATTGCTGGAAAGGACAAATTTGTCGAAGATAAAATTAACAAAGACCTAGTAGAGACTGTGAAAGCAACCACTCTTGGTATCTTGTCAGCTCCTGGAAGCTCCGGAGATACCGTAATGTCTGAACTCGGTAGCATTAGGCGTACCCTTCAGCAAGAATTACCAAATTGGAAGCAAGAGGTAACGGAACAGCTAAATAACCTGAAGGCACAAGTGAGTAGTAGTTCCCGAATACAGAGACCGAATTTTCCTAACTCTTTAGCCTCAGACGAAGAAGATGAATTATTTCGTCAATTCCGAATACCTGTTGTATCTAATGAACACACTTCACCACCACATATTCCAGTTAGTCACCGAAACCAAGAATCTGACTCAGTACTAAAAATGATGAAGGAAGAAAGCATGATAAAGCATCGACTTTTTCAAACCTTTAACCCGGAAAAACGAAATATCCACCCAATTGTTTTTCTTCGTGGATTCTCCGGCATTTTTCCAAATTCGTGGACTGATAGACAGCGTATCCAATTTGTTACCGGATATATAGGTGGCGAATCGGCAATATGGGGAACAGAAATGGTTGATAAGTGTCGAACATATGAGGAGTTTGAGCACTGTTTCCTCAGCAAATTTTGGAGCGAAGGTGTTCAGAAGCGCCTTCGTAAAGAAGTCTATAATGCAGAACAATTTGACCCCAGGAATAGTAGCCTGAGAAAGTACTTCGAAAAATATCTTGGCAAAATTAGGTATTGGGATAACCCTATCAATAGTAAAGATGTAATTATGATTCTCAAGTCTAAATTACCCATTTCGATTCGTGAAAAGCTGATAGCCATACCAGATGATGATCCAGATACCTTTCTGTCGATATTAGATTCCCTAGACCTGATCTATGAGGACATGAGAGCTAACAAACCGCGGAATACTCCGCACAATTCTTGGCCACAACATTACGACAGTAACGGCTGTGAAAAGCCAGGGAACGATTCAAAAAATAGTAACGATTGGCAAAACGGAAATAAAGGCAGTGGGTATCCGCACAAAAGGAATAGACATAATCAACACAACCGATTCAATCCCGTGTATAACACGACTGGTAACCAGTACGGCAATCAATCGTACAAGCAGAAGTTTGGAAACGGTTTCAGTCAAAAAGGTTGGCAACAGCAGAGCGGATCGCAATGGAATGCACCGTACTCGCGCAGCCAACACTCAGATTACGGGCAGCAACAAACAGCTGATAACGCCCACTCATACCAATACAACTCCGCGCCTAGTAAAAATCAAGCGCAGGGAATGTACAGAAACACACAGTTTAACGGCAAACCACAGTGTGAAGCTGGATTTCACAGTAACAATTCCGGAAATCATAATAGTAATAAAAATCATCAGACCCCGCGAAGGCATTACAATCCCCTGTATTTTTCGCAAACGCGGAAGACAGTAACACGTATTGGACACCAGAACAAACGCAGCAACATTTTGACACGAGGTTTGTGCATAACAGTAATTTTGTTCCTCAGTGTTCTCACAATGTCAGATTGGTCGAACTTTCTAATGATGAAGGCCAATCAAAACCACACAAGCAGGAAAACTAAGTTCAGCATCTGAAAGCTCCCTAAGTGATGCTGTGAGACAGAATGGGGGCTACCACTTCGACGGAGAGACTAACCATGACGTACTTGTACTGAGATACAATGACGGGATTGACATGAGACAAGAATTATTACAAGAGAAAGAGACGACTGACGGCGATGAACCGATAGATGACCAAGTGCAAGCTATGACAAAACTTCCTATAGCCGGAATTTTGACGACTGTAATCCTAGATACAGGTGCAAATATTATTGCTATGTCCTGATGTTTCTATAAGCAAAGTAGTACATTAATTAAAATTCCAACATTACCCGTCCAAGGATGTTCAATAACAGGAGCCATCGGCTCCCAGACACAAAAGGTCAGTATACAAGCTTGGGTACCACTGGAGATTCAATCAATACCCATAAAATGTATTTTCCTCGTTGTCAAGAATTTGGCAGTGCCATGTCTCTTGGGAATGGATTTTCTACGACGATATAGAGCACGAATAGATCTTTATATAGGCATTTGCACACTGTTAGTACAGCAAACAGAAGTTGCACTGGAGTTAGTGAAAGAAAGAGTAAAATACTTTGGCACTTGTAATAGCATTAGATTACAAAGGATAGGCAGAAAACCTCCTTGTCGTAATCATTTCAATTTGTTTTATGGTAACTGTGATACATTTAATGATATAATAACAGTCAGTGACTTACCCTCGCAGCAGGAAATAACCAATAAGACTACAGAATCAACAGAGTTATCCGAACCTCAGCGACAGGAATTATTCAATTTCTTATCACACTATATCAACGTGTTTTCAAAACGACCCGGTATTATAAAAGACTATGAATATACTATGGAAGTGGTGCCGCACCAGACTTTCTGTCGCACGACATATCCCATACCGTATGCAAGAAGGGAAGCAGTTCGTAATGAAATTAAGAAAATGTTGAACTGGAAAGTCATAGAGTATTCTAATTCACCATATAGTAGCCCGTTGTTGACGATTTTGAAACAGGATAACACCGTACGACTCGTACTTGACGCACGAAACATAAATAAAATTGTTGTGCCAGTACGAACGAGACCTGAAGCGATTGAAGAACACCTCCAGAGATTTTATGGAATTAAATATTTGAGTAGCATAGATTTGAAAATGTCATTTTGGCAAGTGAGACTAAATCCTAACTCACGAAAATATACGGCATTTATCTTCGCCGGCAGATCCTATCAATTTCAGGTCATGCCTTTTGGATTGAATGTTAGTTCTGGAGTATTCATCTCTGCCTTAGATCATGTTCTTGGTCCAAATCTTATTGATGAAGTCACTCTCTACGTTGATGATCTTTTAATTGCCACTAAAACCTGGGAAGGCCACGTTGAACTAATACAGAAAGTGTTTCAGCGATTCCTGGAATACGGAGTCACTGCCAACTTGCAAAAGTCACACTTTGGCCGAGCCGAAATCAAATTCTTAGGACACGTCATTTCATCTGACGGAATCCGTCCTGATCCGACTAAGCTAAGTGCAATTAAAAATTTTCCTATCCCATCTTCAAAATGACAACTTAAAGGTTATCTTGGACTCGCTTCATTCTTCAGAAGATTTTTACCAAAGTAAGTAATGAACAACCCTGATTTATTGAAATTGTTAAAGAACAATACTCAGTGGAATTGGACTGACGACTGTCAAAAGGCATTCCTCGATATCAAAGAAGCTTTGTTAAATAGCAACATTCTTTATCATCCAGATATGGATAAGGAATTTTGTGTGTCATCTGACACAAGTTTTCAGGGATTAGGCGCATGTCTCTTCCAGATCCATGAAACCAATGGAAAACCAGACATCAGAGTAATTAGTTTTGCTAGTAGGGTTCTTACAGAAACTGAACGATCCTATTCTGTTACTGAGTTGGAAGCTCTTGCAGTAGTTTGGGCCTTCAAGAGATTCAACTACTACATCAATGGCAAGAAAATCAAAGTCTATTCTGATCATCAGGCTCTTAGTTTTCTTCTGACGTGTAAACTCCTACATCCTCGCTTAACGAGGTGGTGTCTTTTCTTACAGGAATATGACTTCGAAATAATCTACATAAAAGGCAAAGATAACATTATTGCGGATGCTCTATCTCGCATGCCTGAAGGGTCTTCGGACAGTACTGCACTTTTGGAACAAATGTCAAATTACAGAATTCTATTGATGAAGGATCCAATACATCGGAAATATTTTCTTGATCTTTGTGACCAGATTGTCCAATTGCAGGAAACTGATCCAAAATGGAGAGGTGTGAAACAGATCCTCGAAACTAATCCTACCCATCGCATGTGCAAATATTACAAATTGCATAATCAAGTTCTTTTCCATCGAACATCACTGTCATCAGAAAATTGGCTAGTAAGCATTCCGCAGGAATATGTAGAACACTTACTCTGGTATACACATATTTCGTGGGGACACTTTGGTCCAGAAAAGTGTAAGCGTAAAATAGCAAAGTACTGCTACATCCCTAACCTTCTTGAAACACTGTATCATTTGTCAAAAGGCAAAACCTTTTAATCTTTCGAATATACTGCCTTTGAATCCTATTATCACAGAGAAACCTAGACAAACCCTAGGCATAGATTTGGCAGGACCCCTCCCACGAGGTCGTGGAGGACTAAGGTACCTTGTAGCTGTCATTGATCTATTTACCAAACATTTGAGATTGTACGATATGAGATCTGCAAATACTCAACTAATCATCAATCGTTTAGAACGTGACTACTTTCCTAGATTCGGAAAACCTGAATCAATTCTCTCAGACAATGGGTCTAACTTTGTCTGCAAAAGATGGAGACTTTTCCTTGCTAGTCATCAAATTAGGCAAATCCTTATCTCCAAGTTTAGACCGCAGTCGAACCCGACTGAGCGGGTGTTCAAGGAGTTTAATCGTTTTATTCGTACTTATATACCAAATCAGCAGACTCGCTGGGTTGACTTTGTGTCACCTTTCGAGGAAATTGTGAATAATCTACCACACCTGTCTACTGGTTTCACTCCGAGTGAGTTGATGTCTTCTGACCAAGAGAAAAATGAATGGGTCAATTCAATTCCTAAGTGTAACAACACAAGTGCTAGTTTAGACGCCAGAATAAGACAAGCTCTAACAACGTTGACCACCCAAGCCAATTTACGCAAGAAAGCGTATGACAAACATATTAATAAGGTGTTAACTTATAAAGTAGGCGAAAAGGTCTTGCTAAAAACACACTTTAAACCATCGTTGCTCTTACACAAAAATCGAAAATGGCAAAGTCTTTTTGAGGGACCTTACGAGATCCTTCGTATACCGCATACAGGTTGTTATCTGATTTCTGATCCCGCAAATGGAAAAATAAGAGGGTTATACCATCACTCTGATCTTAAAAAAATATCATGCTACAGAATAAGTCAAAAGGAAAGCTTTATAATGACAAGAGAAGGTTAGCCGCTAGTGACTAAGTGATAACTGATTTAACTTCGTTAAAAAAAATGCTTAGAATATATTACACGACAGTGAGTCTATCTTGCTATACAGCAGACAATTTAAAATATGTTATCTTGAGCCATAATTTAAGTACAGACAAGCTGATAAATAAATAAAAAATTCTTGTTTAACAAAGAAAGTGATCAACTCCAAGAACTCTAGTTTTAAGATTTAGTTTTAAGGAGATAATATTTAAGAGAGAAAAATGAAATATAAAGCGAAGGATGTGCCTAACAAGCCGGCTTCTGCGATATGAAATGCTAAAGAAGTGAAAATAAAACATAGTATGTAAGAATTTTTTTTTTAAGTTCAAGGAGCAATGATCCAGAAACGAAATTTATTTTCGTCAAGGACAAGGGTCGCTTGACAATTATTGGTTCCTGATCCCACTAAAAAGGAAAACAAGTAACTAGTTTCTAAGTCAGCTATGTCTAGATTAAGTTCCAATGTACATAGAAATCTGGAACAGGTTCATCTCAGCATTAAAATAACGTAATGTTTACGAATCATGTGAGTTACTTGTAAGTACCAACATGACCACGAAAGCGCTATCCTTCAGCTAGATAAACAAAATAGCATTAATTGTAATTGCAATACGCAGGACAGATACATTCAAAGCCATAAGTGAAATAAATACCAAGTATAAGAGCGTAAGTTGCAAGGACAAAGCAATGATGACTTAAGGTAATATATAGAGGTCAATGCAGTGTAGCGCAAGCAGGCGTCAAGGCGAGAATAAAATGACAATGAAACAGCCGGCAGAACAACGCAACTAGTTCTTAATTGGAGCGCGTACGCAGACGTACGGCGCAAAGGGAAATTAATTTCTAAGTCATAAGGTACAAGGAGTTGTTTGCTAGATTTCTTCTTCTATGTATTATTATACCTATGTCTTTCTTCTGAATTTGTTTAAATACCCTAACCCGCCTAAACCCATCCCGTAGACTTGACGTCACAGATTGAGAAATGCGGTTGACGTGGAAGGCTGGTTTGGCATACGATTTTCAAAAGGAAACGCGTGAAATCGGGAAAAGCTAGTTTTGAAATGTCTTTATTTTTCCTTTTAAAGTCAATCCGAGACGGAAACCGAGATCGCGATAAGGAATTTGAATATTTTCTTGAATGGTGTTCTGTTCTCATGTGAGAGGGCGATCAAATGTGGCTGATTGATCCTCACATCTAGTAAAAAGAGAATTTTTGTTGAAATGACAGTGATAACTTTAATGAATCTAATAAATAGAAAGAACGGTTGAAATGAATTAAAATAATAATAATTGCTAACAGATCGGAGAAACTAATGTATTGTGACTGTGAACTAAAAGCATAATTAGTCTTAGAGAAAGATGATGAACAATGTAAGGCGAAATGTTAAAGATAATGACCAACAAAGTAACAGAAATTGAAATGGACATGATAATCGAAGCTCTCAATTAGAAAGCTTCAAAGTGAGACAAACGATTTGATTATAAACTGTAAAAAAAATTGTGTACACAGTAGTGTATAAGTGAAGGCTTAAAATGGTGTGAAGTCTGCCACAGACACGATGAAGATAAAAAGTGTTAAACGTGCAGATAGGCCGACGGACAATGATAGTCGGGTTGTGTAACCGAAGGCGGTGATGTGATTACGTGCAGTGCATCGGAAACCAAGTGTGTTAGCTGCTTTGCAAAGTGCGAGCGCTAGCCTACCTCAAAATCTTCAAAATCGGCTGGAAAATGTGGAGACAGGGATGGTTTCAATGGAGTCTCTGTCCCTGGTAATCCTCGTCCCTCCGCACCAGCTCAGCAAACCACAACACCATCGACGCAACGTGTTCACTGAACCGTGCGCGGAAAAGCTGAAGTACCGCGTGGAGGCTGGTGAGCGCCTCGATTCAGCTCTAACAATCAGCCTGTGTCAACGTCCATCGACGCAACAAACGCGTTAAATTTAAAGTGATGTACTTGCACAGCACTGCCGCTGCAGTTCGACGAAACGGACTTTCCATGAAAGCCGCTCCCAAAGTAAAAGACTCTTATATGAGTTCACAACATATCACATACTATGCTAATGTTATATCCCGTGGATGAAATGCGAACAGCCAAACCACACGCGAATAGTGACAAAGTCAAATTCCTATGAATCCCAAGTCCTAAAATTAGATTTAAGCTTAGTTTCTTAGACTAATGGGTATTTATATTTTTTGTTACATGTAACGTGTGTACGTAACGTGCGAGTGAGACTCGCCCGCCAGAGCTGATGAAAAGTTTTCTACTCGGAGACCGCAAAGTAGCGATCCAACTTCTCAAGGCATAAGCTTCACCTGGAGAAGAATCAAATTTTAACTTTCCTGTCAATACACAAACAATAAAAGCGTAAAAATTATAACAACTAGTGAGCAATGGAAAATGGACACGTGTGAGAAATTCCATGTGTGAGAAGTATATGTGTATAAAAATGAACACGTGTGAGAAATTCCATGTGTGAGAATTGTGTGAGAATTATGTGTGTATAAAAAGATGAATCCTATGTGTTTTCTTTCAGGAGCAAAGAGCCTATGAGCTCTGGACAATAACTTGAGGCCACAAAGATGGTCGGTATGAACTCTGTAAAAAAAGGACTGTAATGAGTATAATGTATAATGTCCATTGTAAACTTCGTAGATTTACTGTCTTAGTTTTTAAATTTTTTACCTTAAGAACTGACTTTGTCTATGAATGAGAGATCACCATATTTGTGTAATCCTAATAATCAAATGACAGGAATACTGTGTTTGATCAAAGTAAATCTGTAAAGTACTCAATCCCATAATGTTAACGGCGACATGTGAATCTTGTTAATCTCCTTGATTTCCAAGATTCCCATGGAAGGCAAAAAAACATTATGTGATTGCCTTATCATTTTAAATCATTCACTAATCGAGCAGTCGCTCGGCAACAGCTACAGTTAGCAAATAATGTTGCGAGAATGTAAAAGGTGAGCGACCTGTGACGTAACTTGTTTATTGTCGAAGCGCCGTCAGAGATGCTGTGAGTTATTGACTTTGAAAACCGCGGCGCGAAAAACGGACAGAAGAAGAACACTTTTTCACACTTTTTTTTATGTACGAGATATTCTCGATGAACAGCTACTCATTCTTCTCTTGTCTCCTGTAACGTGTGTCGGACGCGCATGTCTTGCCGCCGTATTATTATTGTTAAAAATAATATTGTTCTAGTGTAAAGTAAATGTGTAATACTAAAAGTGCCTAGCAGTAGATTTATTGTGCGACGTGTATGTGAAAACGTCAAAGGAATTGTTTTCATTACGAGAAGTGCCAGTCAAAACGGCATCCATTTTAAATCCTTCATTGCAGTGTAAGTTCGTCTATTAATTGCCATAAATTCAGATTTAAATGGAACTGGTGCATGGACTATTTATTTAATATAGAATCTATGTCTCACTCCTTCATGAAGTTATTTAATATTCTTTATGTTTCTGCCAAATAGAGAGTTCACAGACACGAATTCTTTCGTCGAAATCGGACGGAAGTTGTATGCGGCGAAATATTTTCTCCGCGCCATATTCTGTTGGTAAATGCATGATAAACTACGGTCCCTTAGGAAATTCATGTTGAGCAATCCAAAAATAATTATATTTTGAATAGGCATTTACTCTCTTCCGCAATGCAACTTCCGACTGATCAGACGATCCAACAAGAAACAGCCGCACACGGTCGGCGTTCGCAAATATGTTTCCACCGCTGATTATAGCTATATGTTACAGCACAAAAGTAAACATATTGTTATAATTAGCGGCTACGAACGGGGACATTTATAACTGTATGTTTATGTATACACATTACGTAAACATATCGTTATAACGTTCGTTGCCTTCACCAACTGATAAACAAACTGTCATATTATTACCTAACCTAGACCTTGGCTAAGCTACAGATCAGTCTGTCACCACAACCAGCGTTTTTGCTTTTACATTCGTTGGCTTCGTCAACTCACAAATAGATTATCTTCGAAAAGGCGTTTATCCCATCAGGTTGCGCAGTACTATCTCTCTGCTGAAGTGTCACTTTGTACAAGGGTTCCAGTCTCTGTCGCTTCTACGTGTTTTACGAGGGTCGTCCACAAAATAAGTTCCGTTTCTGTTTCTACCCGCGGCAGCGCTATGATCGCAGTTCCGAGCATGCGCGGCAGTTACTCTGACTCAAGGAGAAGACATGTACTCCATTTTCAGATCGCTGCTGCCGACGTGTGCTTTGTAGTGCTTCTTTATAACGTCAGCCGTAATTGAAAATGCCGCCGCGTGTGAAATCAGATCTGTGATTCGTTTTCTAAATGCAAAGAAAGTTAAACCAAAGGAAATTCATCGGAAAATCTGCGAGGATTACGGACAAAATGCTATGAGTGATTCAATGGTGAGAAGATGGGCCAGACTGTTCAATGAAGGACGTGTGATCAAGTGCACGATGAAGAACGAAGTGGACGCCCGTCTATGGTTACTGATGAACTGCTTCGCACAATTGAATAGAAGATGAAGCACAAACATAAGTTTACACTTAGTGCCCTTGCTATGGATGTTCCGCAAATCTCACGATCACTAATTCATGAAATTGTTGCTGTCAAAAGGTTTTGTTTTCTTTCCACGATAACGCCCGACCTCACACAGCGAATGTGACCAAACAACTCTTACGGGAATTTCACTAGGATGGTTTCGGATCATCCTCCGTACAATCTGGACCTCGCTCCTAGCGACTTTCATCTCTTCTTACACCTAAAATCTGTCCTCGTTGGTCAACACTTCAACGATGATGACGACCTGAAGAAATTGTTACCACATAGTTGAATACACAGGCGGCAACCTTCTATGAAGAAGGCATACAAAAACTTGTGCCACGATATGATAAGTGCCTACAAAATTTCGGAAGCTTTGTAGAAAGGTAGTTTAACAGTTGTATATTTTTGTACAATAAATATTTTTTCTGTATCTATACACGTTTGTTTTATATAACCAAACGGCACTTACTTTGTGGACATACGTCATATAATGACATTTAGTTCAAATGGCTCTGAGCACTATGGGACTTAACATATGAGGTCATCAGTCGCCTAGAACTTAGAACTACTTAAAGCTAACTAATCTAAGGACATCACACACATCCATGCCCGAGGCAGGATTCGAACCTGCGACCGCAGCGGTCTCGCGGTTCCAGACTGAAGCGCCTAGAACCGCTTGGCCACTCCGGCCGGCTGGCATTTGATCATCTTCCACTAGATCGACGTCTCGTTATTTCCTTACCTTTTGGAAACCAGCAAGGCATTTCCTTGGTTCATGACGCATCTAACCACATGGCTGTTTGTCCTGAATATTTTCATTTCATTTTCACTACAGTCGTAATAACACCCTGGACTCAAAATTGTTCCTCGAACCACTTATTTATTACCCTGTCTCTATATATCTTCTAGCTCAATAATCAGGCTTAGTTTTTGAATAATCTTCATTTTAAAAGTTAGTACCTTACTACCGTAAGTCAAAGCTGATAAAACACACTGACTGTAAACTTTCCTTTTCAGATAAAACGGAATTTTCGTTTTGAAAACTCAGTCTGGTTTACCTGAAACATTCCATTTTTACTCCTTTGTTTATTTCTTTTCCTGTGCATCCAGTCATTGTCCCAACGCAATTAAATACAAAAATGCATAAAAACTCAGTCTGTATCATTTTCTTTTCGATGTGTTGGTTATTTTTTCATATTGTAATTGATGTTTGGGCCTACTTTCAAACTTGCTCTATTAAGTTATTTTTTTTTCCTTCATTACCTGATGATGATATGTTCCGCCACAGTTTTCTGGTGACGTATCGTGTCATCCATCCAACTTATGTAGTAATTACATACAATTGTTTGGTGGGAGAAGGAAAAAGCGAGCTACAGGCGAGATGAGTGGAGTCGGATCTGAATGGACAAAGCAATTTTATTGTTTTTCGCTTATTACCAGTGTGGTGAGCTAATGGTATCCCATCAGACATCTCAGATCAATCCAGAAAATTTCGGCAAGTTCTTGACAGTGAGCAAGGAAAGTCGTTCCTGGTTCTTGGTGAGCACTGATGGCTGGGGATGTGGTGCATCAAAAGAGTGGCCACATCCGTCCGATGACTCCAAAGCCGTGGAATGAAACAACTGCTGGTGGCAGCCCTGTGTCACCCAAGGACAGTAGCGGTACTGAGCATATAATGCAAATTCCCAAAGTAACCCACAGGCGCCGTATGACGGGCAATGAACCAGCTGGTGTTGTGCGCAGCAAAGGCCTTGGAGGCTGCCAGCAAGCTGTGCCAGCCAAAACAAGCAAGCCACGGCGATCCTGTGTGTCCCTGCCTGTGAAAAGCGCCTGTAAGAAGGTTGCTTTCCATTTTCTCTCATTAAATGGAACTGTATGTGAAGCTGTAGAACGAAAACAATTTCAAATGTCGCATTATGTAAACAGGTAGTGAACTTTGATTGGTCTGTAGTATGTAAACTATATTCCCTGTGAAATTAAAAGAAATCTATTTCTACTTAAAATTCTCACGGTCTGAATCCCCAATGTACAATGAGTATAAAAGAAGCTCAAACACTCTAAATATGACAGTATTCCTTACTCGAAAATATAGATATTACAAAAACGGAAACTGTATTTGACACAATTTATTGTCAATTCCCAAAATGAAATAATAAAATAAATGGGACACTTGTTGCATCGAGAGAAAGTATAATAATATGCAGTAGTCCAGTTCTGTTATGCAAAAAGTAATAGGATCCCGGTCTTTATTCTTTTTTTTTCGTTTTACTTGTCTGGCGAAACAAAAATTTTGGGTTATCTTCAGAATTTTTTTTCGCAGTTCCTCAGATTCTACTGCCCAAAAACAGTTCTTCGTCGAGAGCCTTGCTCGAACGACCCTTTTGAAAAGTTAACAACCCATAGCGATTGAAACTTGTTGCGAAACTTTTTTCTGTACATTCATTCGACTTTATGGACCCTACACATTGCTGCACAGTACATTAAATGCGTATCAGAAAGATCCTTTAACGAGTAATGCTTCATCTTCGACAGTTAATTATGAACTGAAAACAATGATAGGGTGAACCATGGACACATCACAGGTGACTAGTTCTTTTTAAGGAAACACAACCAACGTCTATTCGGCAGACAGTTGTCTGTTGTGAAACGTAATACGTTTACAAACAAGCGAATCACATGCGTTGCTCCTTCAAGAGTCGTAGCGCCTGAAATATTCACTTCTGACCACGTGCTTTTCTGATCTCAAAATACTCATTTAAGATGTTCTAGAGTGTTCATAATTATGATCTCTAAGACTGAGTTACATCCCATATATAGTTTATTTCCTACATTAAGAAAACAAAAACAAATACACAAATAAAAATAAATAAAACATGACACTTGGTGTGCATTACGTCATACAAAATGAAGTTATAAGCAGCTGTTAAGTTGCAATGCACGACAGCCATTTCAACAAAGCAGAAATCCGTCGAAGAGTTAGTAAACAAAACGACGAGAACTGTGGGATACTTCCATTGCCCACATTTTGAGTGCACGACGCGCAAACTTGACGTAAATAATAAACTGTCCAAGGCCGTCTTTAGAAAATATAGTACTTTCTGTAAATTACAGAATATTTTTACTTTTCGGATAAGTGGTCCGTCTATGCAACTAAATAAAAGCCTGTTATTTTTTATACCGTACGCGTTTTGCTTCATTTGATTTGTAGAACATTCTCAGTGGTCTGTAATACATGTTTGTTGTACGAATATAATAAATGTTTCCAGAAGTTTTACTTACCACAGATGTTTTTGTTATTCTATTTTCGTTACGTAGAAACTAATTACTGACATTGCCATTAAAACATGCGATTCCTTCTATTCATTTTCCTCCCTTTTCCTAGAGCATCCCGGACCATAGACAGTAACACAGTCACCATCATAAAACAAACGGGTGTAATATGCATACAGAAGGCACCACACGAATAAAATACGATGTTAAAGCACACATTAACAGTAGGCAACATTATGAACGGTAAACTCACACAACCAGTACACATTTTACACACTGTGAAAGTGAAATATGCCAGTGAAAAGGAGCTCGCAATCGCCAAAGATCGGACTCCTACTCGCTAAAACCAGGTAAAATAAATGTAGAATCAAACAGCTCCAAAAAAGCTGTTTCTTACCCAACAATGAGAGAAAAATAAAAAAAATGCAATATAGCAAATTAACTAGAAACACGCTTATTATACACGTTCATCAAACATGTATTATAGGTCACTGAGGATTCTTCGCAAATAAAAAGGAACGACATGTGTACGGCATAAACAAATAGACTTTTATTTAGTCGCGTAGACGAACTACATCTCCAAGAACATAATAATAATAACAATAATAAAAATGAGGAGCACAATACACAAGAACAACAATCTGACCTTCAAGTTGATAAATATCAAAGTGATTTTGGAAGAAGTAGATTGTGATTCAGAACAAATTTTCAGCTTAAAGTCTATGATAATGTATCTGAAAAATGTCTAAAATTTGCGTAATCACTTTTGTTGACTTCAGAAAATCAACGAACTGGACTTAATGAGACCACAGCTTTAATTAAGTGAATACTTACAAACAGTCATTTCAAATTGAAATTCAGATGTGCAATTTCTGACGAGCCAGACAGGAAGAGACGATCTCTCCCCATTGCTCTTTAACTGTGTTGTAGAAATAATCATAGGAGAATGGAGAATTTCACGAGGAGAAAGCAAAATCAATGACGGAGTTAGATTAGGTTGCGAAAGGGACGATCTACAAATTATCTAGCACAAAATTGTTAAGGCTTTCGTGGCCACTTTTGAACATATTGCCAATTGGCTTCTGTCTCCGGTTCTTCAGCCGACGTTCCTACGATCATTTTCCTGATGTTTCACCACACGAGTGGCTGGTATTGCCAAAGCTTCACACTCCATCGTTGATGGCGGACAGTCTAGGAGATGGAGAAAGAAAAGTTACGAATTGATTTTCCGTGTAAGACTGCGTGCACAAGTATATGTGCATACACTGGTTGTCCCGAAATGTTTGACAGGAGTTTTTACGAACGATAGAGTATTCTAAACTGGGTATATTGAGGTAAGTAATCTACGTTTTAGAGAGAAAATTTCAGACGATACAAGGGCCTGAGTGAGCGTTAAGTACAGGTTGTAAGGCAGGTGTTTGAAAAGCGCCTACCTGTGTAGGTCTTTTTATCTGTGTGAATCGACGTTGGTGGCGTTACATTGAAGAACAATGCAAAACTGATAGTGACGTATCCGCAGTTTTTTCAAAATGGTTCAAATGGCTCTGAGCACTATGGGACTTAACATCTGTGGTCATCAGTCCCCTAGAACTTAGAACTACTTAAACCTAACTAACCTAAGGACATCACACACACCCATGCCCGAGGCAGGATTCGAACCTGCGACCGTAGCGGTCTCGCGGTTCCAGACTGAAGCGCCTAGAACCGCTTGGCCACTCCGGCCGGCGCAGTGTTTTCCTGTGGGTTCCCACGAAATTCCTTTTCTGCACATAACTCAGTAGATACTGAGGACGAACTGGTTGGAGGAGTCTTAACTGACTGTCATAATGCACAACAGCAAACAGAGTTGTTGAACAGGGTTTCGCAAAACAGTTTACGTGCCATTGTAATGCATGTGGTACGAGTGACGGTATCACTTTGAAGAGTCGCTAAGAGCCTAAGGTGTTACTACAAGACGTAAGTTCTTCACGTCAACTTTAGAAAATATAGATTTCCATTTCTGACCACCAGTTCCTTATTTCGGTCTAGGATTGTCTACTGCACAAATTTGGCCCTAAAGTTTTGGGCCACCCTGTACACATCACAAGCATCTGTGCAGTACACAGCCTGACGTATTTATTACCTGTAATAGCCCCCCCCCCCCCCCCACTCTAGCCTATTCGATTTGCATATGCTGCGGTGATGAAATGACTGCCTGTTCGCGTCGCACGTGTCTTTTCATCACGATTCTCATACGTGACGTACGAGATACACAGTAGAAGTCTGGCATAGTCTACCTCTTAAGTTATTCGCTAGTTTCACGGGAGAGAAATCGCATATCTTCCTGCAAATATTGTTTAAGTTTCTTGAAGATTTCTGTTACAAATGGTTCAAATGGCTCTGAGCACTATGGGACTCAACTGCTGAGGTCATTAGTCCCCTAGAACTTAGAACTAGTTAAACCTAACTAACCTAAGGACATCACAAACATCCATGCCCGAGGCAGGATTCGAACCTGCGACCGTAGCGGTCTTGCGGTTCCAGACTGCAGCGCCTTTAACCGCACGGCCACTTCGGTCGGCTTTCTGTTACACTTTCGTACGAGTTGTGACGACCTTTTACTACCCCAACAGCGCTCCTCTGCATTTCTTGGATGCCTTCTGCCTAGTGTACTTGACAAGGACGTGAAACTCTAGCCTGCCTCCACTCACCTCCCTGTTCAAGGATAAACAGTTTTTCATCCGATTTCCTTACAGCTGATTTCACGTGTTCACTTTCATAGAGTTTCGTAGTATAATCTGATACAAGTAAATCACATGTCGATTTCCAGAATTTTAAGATTATTGCATTGATGCCAAATTCATTGCTATCCAATTGAAGCTCCGTCTCTCCTTCAATAATGCTAAAACTTCATATTGCTTCCACCATCATTATGTATTCAAGAAAGTGTCTTCCATGGCTTCCACACCATAAAAACTTCGTAGCCTAGAGGAATTTATAACATCTTCGCAGTAGCTAACATGACTAAATCAAACATGGCTCCTGTTGTAGAGTACAGGTCTCAATATTTGTGACCTCGGAATGAGCTACGCAAAATTTATAAATATAGCTTTATCCGTAAGTGCTTGAACAGCAGCTTCGAAAATTACACCGTGTACTTTTGTGTTTCATTCTGACACGAGGAAGCATAAATTGCTACCAGATAGAGTCGTCCTACAAACGGCTTAGCAGGGAAAGCACGGAATAAACTTCTGGCAATCACAACATTGTTCCGAACCGGGACTCGAACCTGCAACCTCAAACTTGGAATGCGATGTTCTTACCGACTGAACTGAGAGTTTCTTGACCGTTGGTTGGAAACAGCGTTACATCCGGAAAACAATGTTCCGGAAACGAGTCCCCGTCTAGCAGACGATAGTAATCTCTAAGGAAGTGTCAAAACAGCACACACACACACCGCTACAGAATGAAATATTCATCGCGAATTACAGGGAAAAGCTTACACCTGCAAGTCCATCGACGTTAGTAAAAAGCGAGAAAGGGACACACACGAGTGAAAGGTGTGACAGAACGTAAACGAGAGATAAAGATAGACAGAGAGAGAGAGAGAGAGAGAGAGGGAGAGAGAGGGGGAGGGAGGGAGACATATCCCCACCCGCCCCCTTTCCCCTCTCTCCCTCTCCTTCTCTCTCTTACACACACACACACAGACACACAAAAGTGCGTGCACAGAGGAGAGGTACTTGTGCATGCACAGCACGCTGCTAGCTTTGAAATGGCTTTGGCTGGCTGAGTTGATCTGCTTACCTCACAGAGCTGTTGCAGTAACCGCCGACGACGACGTCACTTCAGGCATTTCTGCTTTCACACACATATATCGCCTTTCTATGACCACACATATGCTCAGACACTCCACACGTCATTTTTAACACTGCTAGTGACACATTAACTGTCTGAACTGGATGGAAATTTGTGTGCTGCCTATATTTCATTGGATAATGATGACGGTACAAAGATGAGTTAGACTTTGGGACATTTCCGACTCTTTCGCTGGATCAACTTTCTGATGTCTCTCTTCTCCTATACTCGCATCCAAAAGATGAAAATTTACTAATGAGCAGGAAGAATATGTTCAAGTTAGTTTCCTCTGTCTTCACATACCATAAGATAAGAAATAATTCTTTTCAAAATTCGTAAGAAACACTAAAGTGTTATATTAGAAAGATACACTCAATAAATTCACTTGTTGTCTAGTCCGTACTCAACGAGTATAACTTGTGGAAATGCCTGCAGTATGTAAATCTCCGAGGCATTTGATACACGCATGAAGATGTCTGCTGAAGTGATCAGGCTCAGCTAAAGTCTCTGTCACATTACATCCATTCTGCTCTGTGAACGCCGCATACTATTCGCCATATCATCAACCCGTCCTCAACGTATGGGCTGCAGATGAAATAACTTTCAGTGAATTTTCAGAGCTTTCAAAAAGAGGCCAACTTTTCTATGTCTCATCAGGAAGCCAAACAAGGATTGTAGCATTACACCACTCAATCGCTCGGACACCTTACTCAGCCATATAATATCCCCATATTTGATTAACTGCGGCGATACTGACACTGATTCACATACACCATTTTACTCTCTTCATTTCATTTTTTATATATTTCATCCTTGAGTTTGTCTTTAGGCTGATCACAACTTATTAAGGTTGAATTTAATGTCCTGTGTTGTGAATGAACCTCTGAATACGAGTCTTGGCACGAAACAGCTCGTGGCTTATTGAAAATGAAGTACATAGTATGTAAAGGCTCAAGTGAAGAGGCTGATATCACCATATTCTTTTCCTCCCAAGAGATCTCGATGTACACGCAACATACAACAACCTCCGTTCCGTCTTTTAAATCATACAGGCTTTGTCTCTTACTAAATTTGGCACAGTTTCACTGCCATTGTGATAATGCACAGTAGATTGACTCCGATACTGGAAATTCAGAAATTTCAGGTACTGCGACATCACTCTCTTGAATCCTCAAGTTGAGAATTTCAGAATCACACGTCTGAATCATCGTGGAAATTCTGCGGAACTTGATTCATAGAATATTGGGAAAGTTCTCATTCATAAAATATAACCATGTACCAGTCGCCACCTATTCAACTGAGTGATTGTGAAAAAACGACGAGGTGTTTCATTCTGGCATAGCACAGATTCTGGCAACTATAGATGAGGCACTAAGGAATTCCACTTGCTTTCACTGTAGGAGAAGTCAGATATCGACCCCATTTGCCGTTGGGGTAAACATCGAGACAATCTGTCTGCGCAATCTGCAGTCGCCATTTCACAACATTTATCCAAAATACACGTTTCCTCTTATCCGCGAATCGATGACCATATTTGCGACACTCACACGCATAGAGAGACAATGATAACTCCGGGATATCGGAATTTCTGCGAGGACGGCACATCTCGCCTTCGTGCTTTGTTAGCGAACTCGCGAATACTGGCGGCTCGCAGACCGCACTGCCAACCTGGTTCGTGCGGGAAGGAACCGGTGAATGTCGGCGTTTACCGGACTGGGGTGGTCAGCCTCTTAACTCTCTCTCCTTGCGGCCTATTAAGATCGCCAGACCGCCGCTGCCCCTCGAGTCGATGGCTGCAGAGGCCGACGGCTGCAGACGCAGTGCTCTGCGCACTCGCTCCAGCCAGCTAACCGGACAAACTCGGAGCACTGGAGACAAGTCTGGAGTTAATTCTTGCAGTGAGAATTCCGATTCATTTTGTTCACGTACATTTAGCGTGAAGACTAGCTTCGACCTTTAATGGTCATCATCAGGTCTCGTCGATGGTGGTAACTATAAAAAGTCCGAAAGGGGTCGTAGTTTACAGTTAAATACGAAGTTACATTCATGGATCTAGGACAAAAGCAAAATACATTTTAAATCTTTTTCGTGCTCATCACATTCTCCTTGCACACTTTCACAAGTCACCCAATGAGGCTAATGATTTTCATCTCCATCGGCGAAGTGTGTTTTGTCATACTCCGTAATGGAAAATTTCATCTCACCTAACCTAATCTTGAAAGCAGGAAATATGAAAACTTCAGCTGTGGCTGAAACCGGAGAATATAGTGGATGAGAACAAATTCAAATAACTGACGTACTTTCGTCGTTGTGTTAGATGTCGTGTTGGCTGGAATGTCGTTTCAATGAAGGAACTCCTTCATTTCTACCCGTCGTGATCGTTTCACAACCGATTCCCTTTTCAGACGATTTAGCATTTGATAATTCATGACTCTTCCTTTTTCTAACATAATTTGGTAAAATGTTATTCTAAAATGTTATTTGTGTCAGACGTCAACTACCGGGAAGTCCATTTAATGCAAGGCTCTCTTTCGTGGAGAATGTAGTGTAACCGTGCTCTTGATATGCCTGTATGTATGTTATTCTCATTTATTTCACAATTTGGTATCAGCGAACTTTTCAGTATTTCCTCTTTGGTTACTTCGGCTGCTGGGCCGGCGTACGATTCAAGTTCTGTCCTTCTGCAGGCACGATTTAATAGTCTTCAACGCTAACTTGTTTTTCTTAATCTTATAGACCATACATTACACTAGCCGTTTGATACGTTCAACTACCAACTGCACGTTGTACCTATTAGAAATATTCATCAAAAGAATTAAAAAAAGAAAACCATTGTCAATAGGACAAAAGTTAACATTCCTTTACATAGAAATTTATGAGACCTCAATTTACATTCCTATCATATCTGTTCGGGTTCAAAAATTTTTACGAGAGTTATATTGCAGAAATTACAGGAGAGAAAATGATGGCGGATCGCATAAACCAGTCAAAAGACTGATAATCTTTAAAAAAAGGAACACCGACAAAAACCTGAGGTAAGAGTCTTTGTTTGTATTCGGACGTACTTCTGTTGCGTTCTAGAGTTCAGGCATCGAGAGATGAATGACTCCTCAAATGGTTCAAATGGCTCTAAGCACTATGGGACTTAACATCTGAGGTCATCAGTCCCCTAGTCTTAGAACTACTTAAACCTAACCAGCCTAAGGACGTCACACACATCCATGCCCGAGGCAGGATTCGAACCTGCGACCGTAGCAGCTGCGCGGTTCCGGACTGAAGCGTCTAGAACCGCTCGGTCACAGCGCCCGGCTAATGACGCCTCTCACAGATTCCTACAATGGAATAAAAACGAGTGGTGATGGCAGAAAACGACATGACAAACAACTGACGAGAACTTGTTTGTGAAAGTGAGTTGTTACGAATAAACTCTCCATAACTGCCAAATATTGCTCGATTTGACGTCCTTTGCCCTGTTCTGATCTTAATAGCAAGTTTTCTTCTCTAAACTGTACATAACCGTTCACCTCTGATCTTCAGTTGACATAAAACACCTCATAACTTGAAAAGGACTACATGTAAATAAAAAGTCATTATAAAGTTACGCCGCAAATCTCGCTCGTAGCACACTGGAACATACCTCAACAAGGAAGGACACGAATCGCTGCGATATTCTGTGGTCGCATCCACCGCAAATTCACTTACAAAGCTTTGAAATAATGCTCTAATTTTCTACATTCTACAGAATCTTTCGACGTCAATACTTCCCTTTCGTTTAAGAAGCTGAACAACTCATCAGTCGACCTACTTAAGACGTTTGCCTCTCCTGGTGATCACACACTTGCACGCCATTCGGCGGTCATTTTGAACGACTGGGAGCAATCACAAAACCCGGCGGGCGGTGACTATTTTCTGTATGTTGTGCAAGGTATTGAAAATCTTTTCTACAATCGCTTTGAATGTGATATGCCGGTCTTAGAGCACTAAGGCCTACATTTTTCTTGCGATTCCCAATTCTCCGCAGAGAGATGGTCATACTTCTTTAATCACACTGGAACCGTCTTCAATGTGTCAAACGACGGTGCATTGCTGCCGTGCGCTAACATCCAACTCAGCATATATTGGTGCAGGGTTGCTCCCCTTCAAGCGCAGAAGAAGAAATATAGCACGATACTTCACTTTAGCAAGAGGCACCACCATTTTGTTTCGGCTACTGTAGTTGCATGCTGCGGTACTGAGGCGCAGCGAATACAGTATGTACCAGGACTGCAGATGCGAAGACTCGGTGGGGAAGTGAGCTATTGTACGCGACGTGACAGAAGTCATGGGATAGCGATATGCACATGTACAAACGACGGTAGTATCACGTACACAAGGTATAAAAAGGCAGTGTATTGGTGGAGCTGCCATTTGTACTCGTATGATTCGTGTGAAACGGTTTCCGACGTGGCTATGGTCGCACTAGGGGAATTAACAGACCTCGAACGCGGAATGGTAGTTGGAGCTAGACGCATGGGACCGATATCGTTAGAGAATTCAGTATTCAGAGTTCCACTGTGTCAAGAGTATTCTGAGAATATAAAATGTCAGGAATTACCTCTTACCACGGACAATGCAGTGGCCGACGGTCTTGACTTAACGACCGAGAGCAGCGGCGTTTGCGTAGAGTTGTCGGTGCTAATAGACAAGCAACACTGCGTGAAATAACCGCAGAAATCAATGTGGGACGTATGAAGAACGTATCCGTTAGGATGGTGGGGCGAAATTTGGCGTTGATACGCTACGGCTGCAGTAGTTCGACGCGGGTAACTTTGCTAACAGCACCACATCGCCTGCAGCGCTGTCCTCGACTCGTGACTATGTCGGTTGGATCCTAGACGACTGGAAAACCGTGGACTGTCAGATGAGTCCCGATCAGTTGGTAAAGCTGATGGCAGGGTTCGAGTGTGGCACGGACCCCACATAGCCAGTGATCCACGTTGTCAACAAGGTACTGAGCATGCTGTTGGTAGCTCCATAATGGTGTGTTCTGTGGTTACTTGGAACAGGTTGGGTTTTCTAGTCCAACTGGAGCGATAATTTATTGGAAATGGTAACCATTCATGGACGTCATGTTCCGAAACGTGTCACCAGGCCACAATTGTTGGCCGTTGGTTTGAAGGACATTCAGAACAGTTCGAGGTCCAGATCGCCCGACATGAATGTCATCAAACATTTATGGGACGTAATCTAGACGTCAGTTCGTGCACGAAATACTGCACCGGCAACACTTTCGCAATTATGGACAGCTACAGAGGCAGCATGGCTTAATATTTCTGCAGGGGACTTCCAACGACTTGTGGAGTCGATGCCCTGTCGAGTTGCTACACTACGCAGGACAAAAGTGGGTCCGACACGATATTGGGATATACTCATGACTTTTGTCCAATTAGTGAGTAGTAAGTGAAGTAATTTATTCTTATTATTTCAAAATTGCTCTGTAATCAGAGGCAGAGCACCTCTATTTCAAAATTCAATTTTTCGTAGTGGCGAGTTCGGCAGGATGTGTGCACGTAAACAGTGGTAAGTACCACAAACATGGCTGCCTGTAGGCGTAACGTGTGCTGTAGTCGTGCCAAGAAAATGCTTTCCAGGAACGAGCTGTAAAAGTTAGGGGATGATGTGGATACATATGACTCCGATGGAGATCCTGCATACCATATCTTCCTGAACGGAAATGCTCGTCAAAAGGTTGTACTAATCGGGTAAACGTGCATAATTTTTTAAGCAAGTAAACGACGTTAAGTTGCGTCGCTTTCCATAGTTTACGTGCAATTACGTGATAGTGGATGGGAGGCCTGTTAAACGCTATTCTTAACATTGTTGACGTGCTGTAGAAAGCTGCTTGCATTGGTTTCTTATAAGGCATTAGTTACTGCTGTATCCATATCTCGAGAACCTTGCGAACAAGTCAGTTACGTATTTGCCTGTTTACGCACATGATTATTTCATCTGCATATTCCCTAAGGTCTGCGTTGTGTGTATATGTATATTTGGTGTATGTTTGAGGGTGTGATCGAGTACATACTGCAAACTATCGATGGGTGTGTCTTACGCCTGTGCTTAAATTATTCTGAGATGTATGGAAAATTTTTAGCTTATATCTCTGAATTTTTATAGACTGAGAGAACATCACAGAAATTTATCCTTCCGAAGATGCACCATCTCCCGACATTCTGCAAGCAAATACAGATGATGCAAATGATCAGGGGAGCCCACTGAGAGATCGGAAGAGGGTAGAAGATGGAGGTATCCAGGAACAAGTGATGAAAGGGAGAAATGAAGGAGTGGAACGTGAATTCTCTAAAAATGTTTCTAGAGTGTAAGTGAAGAAGAGAAGCAAAGCATATTCAGAAATTTCTGGCAGCTGAACTGCTATGATACGCGAAATGCTTACCTGCAAGGTTGTTTACGTTCGAAAAGCGTCATTCGTTAAAGGACCTGTTAAATTTGTGTTTTGGAGAGGTTTCGCAGTAATATTTCGTTAACTCGCTTAGCGTGTAAACAGTGGTAACTCAATGGTAACCAAAGCCACAATGTACGTACATGCAATTACGCGGATTTATTGAAGCTTTACTGTTTGATTTCTCGAAACAACCAAAATTTCGCTTACCACTGTTTACAGCCGAGGTCTTCATACGTACCTACGAACAAAGCAAACATCGATTACGTAACTTTATTTTTCAGAGACGATAATTAAGTTATGGCTACTAGTCGTTGATCCGACGCTTCAGGAATTTCAGTGAAGTACTTGCCAAATAATCAGTGCAATCTGTTAAAGCAATGTACAGGTATATAGTATTGTTGCAGAGTGGGGCAACGCTTTTGAGGACTCGAAGCATTTTACTGTAGTCGTGTTTTCTCACTACAGGCAATTGCCCGCGGCACTTTAAACACTTTACGGACGCGTTGAGGCCACCAGACCAGCTAATATAGCAATGTTGCTTCAGGGAAGGGTGGACCATAGCCCATAATGCTGTTGCCAAGATCATAACTAAGTTTCGTAAGAATTGGGAGTGTGATTCAGCGACGTCGAATGAGTCCTCTTAAGTGCACCAATGAAACAGACATTGATAGCAGCATCGGCCGTGCTCGAGATGAGACCAGATGAAACCAGTTAACCAAAGACAGGTACACACACACACACACACACACACACACACACACACACACACACACACACTTAAACGACACAATAAAAAGCCCTATTCACTAAATTGTAACAAGAAATGATGATTATCCAACCAGAACAAAGCTTAACTACTGTGCAAAGGGGAGTTTGATACGCAATTGTGTTAATGCCTCCTATTTAAAAAAAATCATTTTACGAGGAAATTAAATGCCAAATATGTGTGACAAGAGCTGCAACATTCAAGACTAATTTGTCAATTTTCAATACAATCACCACCTTTGACTCCGGTTCTTTTCCAAGTTACTTGTTGGTTCCCGGCGACCGTCACGGCTGATTTGGTCGACTAGATGTGTAAAGTCACTGTAGTCGCTGCCCGCTCCACGCTGCATCAGCCAATTGTGTTTGCCCTTGATCATCTCCACAGTCATCGTTTAACGGTACTGACATCCACCTCTTTCAGCCTCTCATGAATACGATTGGGCATTTCGCCTTCTGCAGTGAGGAATTTAATCACAGAACGCCGTCTTACACATACGTTAATGTTGAGCATTTTCAAAATTTTTACAGTGCTGCCATGTGTTGATGTAGAACGCAGTTACTGCAGGCTATAGAAGGTTGCAGAAGTGCACCAAATCCTTGAATATTACAATACCAGTTTAAGGAAGGCCTTCGTAGAATAAAGATAGATTCGCTTCCAACAATGTGTGCAAAAGTAGACTGGCGCAGGCGATAAATAGCTATTTCAATAAAAGCGCTGTACTGATTTAGATATTAATGTCGAAGTGAAGAATAAATTCCTGAAACTGTATGTGTGGAGCACGTCAGTATATGAAACTGAAACGAGGTCCATCGGAAATCTGGATAATGAGAAAGCGGAACACATATGAAATGTGCTGATGAAGAATGTGAAAAATTAAGTGGACAGATGAAGTACGAAATGATGTAGCAAAAATAAGAAGCGAGGGTAGAAGTCCATGGAACACACCAGATGAAGGGACATCAGCTGCACCATCGAGGAATAGTCAGTCTGGTGCTGTAATAAGTAGTAGATGAAAAAAAATAGTAGAGGTGGACTAAGTCTAGAATATTCAAAAGAAATTTTAAAGAAACTGAGGTGTAATAAGTCCACATGATAGGTAGACCGCACGAGACCAGTCAAGAAACTGATGACCTTGAAAAAAGTGTTGGCTGAAGAGATACTCCATAATTTTACACAACATTGTTGGAGAACAGCGATCTTTATTGTCATAAAATTATTTAACAACAGTCTTGAGCGCAGCCCATGTTAACTTCTGACCGGTTTCGGCGTTTTAGTAACAGGCCATCATCAGACTTTGCGCTCTCATAACAGAAGTGCTGTATTCACGGAGAAGCCAATGATGTAAAAGTATTCTCTAAAACGATGCATCATTACGCATATGGACGACGGCGGTGGCGCCTGATCCGCTGTGGAGGTCTCAGTCACTGTAACTGATGCTCATGGCTAAGCAGCCAAGAATTATACAGGGTGAAAGAGGGCGCTCCAGAGCCTAAGACATCGCCGTCAGCCAATGCGGAACGGCTTGTATTCTTTTATGGTCCATAATCTATCCACACAATTCCGAAGACAGCAAGAGCTGACAAGTGCGAGAATCATCGCACAATCAGCTTAACAGCTCATGCACCGAAGCTGCTTACAAGAATAATATACAGAAGAATGGAAAAGAAAATTGAGAATGCGCTAGGTGACGATCAGTTTGGCTTTAGGAAAAGTAAAGGGACGAGAGAGGCAATTCTGACGTTACGGCTAATAATGGAAGCAAGGCTAAAGAAAAATCAAGACACTTTCATAGGATTTGTCGACCTGGAAAAAGCGTTCGACAATACAAAATGGTGCAAGCTGTTCGAGATTCTGAAAAAAGTAGGGGTAAGCTATAGGGAGAGGCGGGTCATATACAATATGTACAACAATCAAGAGGAAATAATAAGAGTGGACGATCAAGAACGAAGTGCTCGTATTAAGAAGGGTGTAAGACAAGGCTGTAGCCTTTCGCCCCTACTCTTCAATCTGTACATCGAGGAAGCAATGATGGAAATAAACGAAAGGTTCAGGAGTGGAATTAAAATACAAGGTGAAAGGATATCAATGATACGATTCGCTGATGACATAGCTATCCTGAGTGAAAGTGAAGAAGAATTAAATGATCTGCTGAACGGAATGAACAGTCTAATGAGTACACAGTATGGTTTGAGAGTAAATCGGAGAAAGACGAAGGTAATGAGAAGTAGTAGAAATGAGAACAGCGAGAAACTTAACATCAGGATTGATGGTCACGAAGTCAATGAAGTTAAGGAATTCTGCTACCTAGGCAGTAAAATAACCAATGACGGACGGAGCAAGGAGGTCATCAAAAGTAGACTCGCTATGGCAAAAAAGGCATTTCTGGCCAAGAGAAGTCTACTAATATCAAATACCGGCCTTAATTTGAGGAAGAAATTTCTGAGGATGTACGTCTGGAGTACAGCATTGTATGGTAGTGAAACATTGACTGTGGGAAAACCGGAACAGAAGAGAATCGAAGCATTTGAGATGTGGTGCTATAGACGAATGTTGAAAATTAGGTGGACTGATAAGGTAAGGAATGAGGAGGTTCTACGCAGAATCGGAGAGGAAAGGAATATGTGGAAAACACTGATAAGGAGAAGGGACAGGATGATAGGACATCTGCTAAGACATGAGGGAATGACTTCCATGGTACTATAGGGAGCTGTAGAGGGCAAAAACTGTAGAGGAAGACAGAGATTGGAATACGTCAAGCAAATAATTGAGGACGTAGGTTGCAAGTGTTACTCTGAGATGAAGAGGTTAGCACAGGAAAGGAATTCGTGGCGGGCCGCATCAAACCAGTCAGTAGACTGATGACAAAAAAAAAAAAAAAAAATCTATGTTACAGCCAGCCTCATAAAATGCATTAAAATTTAGGGTAATTCGTTAAGTGAGGTCCTGAGCGTCGTGAGGAGGAAATAATTAGCACCATAAGATCGCTAATTCTGTAGGTACCGCTACTTATTCATAATAAAACCACATGTAAGGCGTATTAATAAGAAACTTATACATATTGACTTATTTGTATTAGAAGTCAGTGACTTAAAGTCTTAAAAACACTAGAAAAAAACTAAATCCATCGTTGTATATGTGTACCATCTCCTGATGCCTGTAATAAAGTATTATGACGCCGTTTCCATGGAGACATCCTGGTTGCTATGTCTGTCAGTTGTCAAAGATGTACTTGACGCTTGTGTAGCACTGGAGGTAGATATCACTCACCAAAAGTAAAAGGGTATTATTCACAAAAGTGGCGTCACTTTAGCCACATTATGTTATAATGGATAACCTGCAATACATTACTGTTCACGAGAGGAAACGATTTGTTACAAATAATTTAGAAACAATTGGAGCTTAGAATAAAAATGTATCTTAAGAAGAGTAATAAAAATTATGTTAAAATCGTATACATGTCATTTGTAGTTTTTGACGTTACTGGTATTATAAATTAATATTTCTGCAACTGTTCCACGTTTTATACCAGGAGAGACTCACAACTACTAAAATAATGAGGTACATTTATAGGATTTGTTGCCTACTTGATGCTAAAAATTGTAATACGTTCGTTATTACAGGCATCATGACATGGAACACATAAACAACGATGCATTTAGTTTTTCTAGTATTTTTAAGACTTTAAATAACTGACTACTAATATAAATAAGTCAATATGTACAATTTTCGTATTACTACGTCATGCATTTGGTTTTATTACGAATAAATAGCAGTAGCTACAGAATTAGCGATCTTACGGTGCTAATTGTTTCCTCCTCACGACGCTCTGGCCGTCAGTTAACGAATTACCCTAAATTTTAATGCATTTTATGAGGCTGGCTGTAGCACAGATTATGGACCATAAAAGAATGCAAGCCGTTCCCCATTGGCTGACGGCGATTTCTTAGGCTCTGGAGCGCCCTCTTTCACCCTGTATAATTCATGGCTACTTAGCCATTAGCACCACTTACAGTGACTGAGACCACCACAGCGGATCAGGCGCCACCGCCGTCGTCCATATGGGTAATGATGCATCTTTTTAGAGTATACTTTCACATCACTGGCATCTCCATGTAATACAGCACTTTTGTTATGAGAGTGCAAACTCTGATGATGGCCCATAATTAAAAGGCCGAAACCGGCGAGAAGCTACATCGGCTGCGATCAAGACTGTTGTCAAATATGAAGAGATGCTGATTTACAGAAATGGCCACCTTCTTCCAGTATAAGATGGATGGCTGGATGACATCATTGTGCATGCAAAGTTGACCACAGATAACACCTTTCCTATGTTCAGCATGTGGAATTCCCCCCCTCCCCCCTCACACACACATTTCCCATTTCCTCTTGTTCCTTACATTATTATTTAATTTATTAAGCACTGGACGACATGGGCATGTGGGCATACTGAGTAATATGAGGAATTTACGCCCCCTAAAGCTGAATCTTTCAGGTCTGCGTTATGCAAATACGATGTTCAGTCCGTGTTCCCTCTAGGCAGCGCAAGGGGTAATACTAGCTGTAATGTTCAGTATGTATTACGCACGAGGAGGAAAGAACTAGCTTGATCATACAACGTAGGCTTTCACAGGCGGTATTTATATCCAAAGCAGAAACGAGGCGTGATTACGACTTTGGTGGACCGAACTAACTGAATCTGCCCACTGCAATACTTAGAGGAAGAGCTGAATCGTGTAAGAATTGCTTTTAGAACAAGTAGCTACGCTGAAAAAGACACAATTAGTGCACAACATTCTAAAATAATTTGAGTTTTAGATTTCCTCCCGTTCGTAAAAAGAACCACAGAACGAATCTGCAGAGTGCTAAGGGGACACGCCATTGACACAGTGTTTAAAGCGATAAGAAAGGTGCATGAATATTTGGACACTTCAAAGGAACTGCATCCACTGCTTGCCACGGCAGGAGTAGCATAAACAAAACCTTAGCTCATGCTGAACGTCCCCTTTTTTAAGAATTATACAAGACTGTGCTTTAACTGACACACAATATTTTTTAGCGCAACGCAATCTGACTTTCAATAATCCCTACAAAAGAATGGCCCTGTCTAATATTAACCTATACGTTTCACAAATCACTTACCTCACAAAAATCTTCGTTACTCGAACTACTGCAATACAGCGAGCGCCACTACTGCCAGCTAAATAAAAGATTCAAACTAAGGAAGGCACTAACTACTGATAGGCATAGTTAGCAAATGAAAGATTTTAATAGAGAACAAACACTGTATTTACCTTAATAGTCATATTATATATAGCAGTTCATGACAGTCTTACAAATTTCAAAACTCCGCCATCTCTCTCCCCACATCCATCACTGCCGGCGGCTCACCTCCAACTGCGCAACGCTACGCGCTGTTCACATCCAGCTGCCGCTGCCCAACACTACAATGGCAGACAACAATGCAAACTACCCACAGACTGCACACAGGACAGCCAGTGATTTTTCATATAGAGCGCTACGTGGCGTTACCAATAAGAAAACATAAACAGCCTACTTACAATGCGATCAATTGCGCACAAGAACTTTTAAAGAAGAAGCAACACCCGTCAACACTGCTTAATCAATCAGCAGTAGCAGACCATGCATTGGGAATAGCACTCCATCTTCAGACCACAAGTGGCCCATCGGGACCATCAGACTGCCGTGTCATCCTCAGCTGAGGATGCGGATAGGAGGGGCGTGTAATCAGCACACCGTTCTCCATGTCGTTACGATGGTTCAGTCGAGTAGCTCCTCAATTGGCATCACGAGGCTGAGTGTACCCCGAAAAATGGCAACAGCGCATGGAGGCCCGGATGGTCACCCATCCAAGTGCTGGCCACGCCCGACAGCGCTTAACTACAGGTGATCTGAGGGGAACCGGTGTATCCACTGCGGCAAGGCCCTTGCCCCGTTGGGACTAGGGAACCCTCAAATTCGATTTTCCTATTCTAACGACTGGAATCAGAAACATTGAGAGCCTTAGTGCTAAATAAAGCAAAGAACGCTAACATTCCGCTGTACAAGCTCCACTGGCGCGACTCAGCCGTATTTGGTGTCTGTTGGATGACGTTACAACTCAACCGTTCCTTTTGCTGTTACCAGAAAACAGTTTGTTAGTTCCGGTTAGCCAAGCAAGTTTGTGTTAGAAAATTAACTGTATCTTTCAGATTCTGAGGTTGTCTTCTCTGCCAGCGAGAGAGAAAACATTAGGCATCGAACCACATCTTAGACCACCGTCTAATGCCCACAAACCCAATATTACTAAGGATATAAGTCTAATATGTTTTTATATTGTTGGACGCCACTTTGAATGCATTTCGTACATCTGAAAAGTAAAATGAGATATACCATACATCACATATTTTGCTAGTTCACTTGGCATGTTATGGTTGGGAGCATTTATACTCAAGCATAGCGACTCGCTCTCTGTTTTATAAATTTATTTTTATCAAAGTCAGTTGGCTGCACAAAAGTTGGCTGCTCGAACTATACGCAGAACAGTAGGCGATAGTGACGTGTATTCTTTTGTTCGTCCTGGGGTACTGCCATTGCGAAGACACAGCTCGTCCGACGTGTCACAGCGCGGCGAACTTTCCTCTCCAGACGCGGTACTCTCTCAGCGTGCGACCATTATTTCTAAACTTAGCTTTCGTTTTGCGAGCCGCCAATCACGGCCTGAATGGTAAGTTGACGTGACTGTCAGTCTAGAATAAATGCAAAGGAGCGTGAAAGCTTATGGAGGAGATCGAAGTCCAGTCATAAGGGACCTTCCAATTTGCACAAAAGTGCCAATCACTTTTCTGTAGGAATTACACTAATGTGGCGAAAGTCATGGGATAACGATCTGATCGTGTACAGATGGCAGTAGTATCAAGCACAAAGGTGTAACGGGGCAATGCATTGGCGGAGCTTTCATTTTACTCGGGTGATACATGTGAAAATGTTTCCGACGTGATTACTGCCGCATGACGGGAATCAACAGACTATGAACACGGAATGATAACTAGAGCTGGAAAGGGGACGTTCCATCTCGAAAATCGTTATGCAATTCTATACTTAGAGGCGCACAGAGTCAAGAGTGTGCCAAGAACGACGCAGTGACCGATGGCCTTCACTTAACGACAGAGTGTAGCGGCGTTTGCGCAGAGTTGTCAATACTAACAGACAAGCAACATAGCGTGAAATAACAGAAATCAATGTGGGGCGTACTCGAGTGCCTTTGCTAACAGAGCGAAAAGGCCTGCAGCGCCTCTCCTAGGCTCTTGACTGCATCGGTTGGACCCTAGTCGACTGGAAAACCATGGAATGGTCGGATGAGTCCCGATTTCAGTTGGTAAGAAGTGATAGTGGTGTGACGCAGACCCCAAGAAGCCATGGACCCATGTAGTCAACAAGACATTGCGCAAGCTGGTGCTGACTCCATGATGGTGTGGTCCGTGTTTACATGGATGGACCTCTTTCCCTGGTCCAACTGAACACATCATTGACTAGAAATGGTTACGTTCGGTTACTTGGAGTCCAGTTGTAACCATTCATGGACTTAAGGTTCCCAAACGACAATGTGATATCACGGGGACACAGTTGTTCGCGATTGGTTTGAAGAACATTCTGGACAATTCGAGCGAGTGACTTGGCCAAGCCAATCGTCCTGCATGAATTCTGTCGGAGATTTACGGGACATAATGGAGATGTCAGTTCGTGCACAAAATCCTGCGCCAACACTTTTACAGTCATGGTCGGCTAAGGCAGCATGGCTCAATATTTCTGCAGGAGACCTCCAACGAGTCCGTTTCTAGCTGTTGCACTACGCCGGACAAAAGGAAATCCGACAGGATTTTAGCAGGTATTCCATGAGTTGTCACCTCAGTGTATGTGGCAATATTCTTTTTCTCTTTGAAAAGCTATTTCTTTTAACCCCCTCAATATTGACTATTCCTGCTTATTACTGGAATTCATTCCGTATAGTACAGTAACTGCTTTGCCACATAATGCACATTCACCTGAACAATTTGTAATTCTGTTAAGTCGTTTTGATTTGTGTTTTCATGCATCAAGCATGCAGACGGCCAGTACTCTACTTCATTTACATCTCCATTATTCAGTGTGTACATTCGATGTACCCTTTCACGCAGCAGCGTAACAACATTAACACGATTAATTGACTTCCGTCTATTCTTGACTGCTGGTAGAGCGTGCACTTCACTTCCAGACACTGTGTGTACAGCCACAACACCAGGAATGTTCAAAGAGTAAAGGGAATTTTTATTTTTTGGAAACAGTTTTATTTGTTCATCTACAACAATGCTATCCCCTACTGATAAGTCCTGATTAGATATTACACACTTACGTTGGCGCTTTTTTCAATCCCCCAAACACTTCTGAAATTTACTGCAGAAGGAACATCCAACTTCTCGTAGCCCTATTACATGATCTCCTTCAAACACAGTGCGGTGTTGACAACAGTGTCTTTGCTCCCTTAAAGGCGTGACGTCTTTGCCTCCTTAAAGGCGTTCGTGACTAACATCAGCTCACCACATTCAGTCTCAAAGATAACTAAAGCTCACCACCGTTACGGCAGCGTATGTTTAAAGCAAACCTGATTTGCGCCCTCATAGTGGCGTTACTAGGTGCATTCCTATGCGACTGGAGTGTAATTGAATAGACATCATCTTTCACATGTAGAAAAACGCCGACCAACGTTCGTTAGATCGTACAACTCCTTCTTGGTGTTGCGATTTTTTTTTCAATCAGTGTACACCCCGTGGGAAAAGAGCAAGAAATGGAATGAAACAGCAATGATGAAGGTGTTTCGTGCAGCCAGAGATAAAACTATCGCGCCACTTTCGTCAAGATCCTTTGTCTTCTCCGGATACTCATATGCCGTGAAACACCTGATGTGTCAGCCCTTTTAATTCATTACCCTAAGCCAAACAGGTCTACATCATCGGCTTTTAGTCCTTACGACGTTGTTCCTGTTCTTAGTGCAAACAAAGCCAAAAGCAGCAAAGGACGAAAAATCGTAGCAGCTGCGCTGATAACTGATACTCCTTACAAAACAACGTTATCGAAGAAAAAGTCTATGGGCTCTTCCAAACGAAACGCTGAGAAAAATCAACTGAAGTTTAAAGAGAGTTTGAAACGTCATACAATGAAGTGAAGCCTGAAGGACATAAAAGAAAAAATACAAACGGAAAAGGCAGAAAAAAGCAAGAAGATAGTTCAGATGAGTCACAGATGGATGAATTGGCCACGCCACTCGTTAATGGCGAATTGAGTGATTTAGAACTCCCTGATGGGAAAAAAAACAAGCCAGCCACAGATGACGCAGAACTCATTCTTCGCGAAGGGAACTTTCCTGAAGACGTGGAAGAAGAGATGAGTGTTATATGCATCACGTATAACGTATGGTCGCACAATGGATGTGCAGTGGGTGACAGAAATATTTAGACGTGTTACTTTGTCAAGAGAATAGAACGTTTTACATTATGTGAGCATATTTTTTTTTGATAAAACACAGTGACTAAAAAATATAAATACGTCGTATATTGTTTTCAACTACTTTATAAAATGTTTCTAATTTTGTTTAGTGTAAAAATTATTTTTCCTTCATTTTTGCTGAGTTGTTTCAAAATCTATTTTCAATCGAGCGAGAGCTGTGTTTTAAAAAGTAAATTGAAACCCAAATTTGTACAAGTCCCTCTAATCATGTGACTTCGATTATTTATATCATGTCAGCACTCAACGTCGGCAACCTGTCATACATGACAAAACAAACATCAACATTTGCGCGAAAGGTAATAGTGTGAGTCGACAATTTGAAATATGGCTGTGAGACAGCAACTGTACGAAAATATGATAGGTATAAAACAGCCAACTGCTTGGCTGTTTTACACCTGTCATATAATGTGAGCTGATTTTGTTGCAGACAGTGTCCTTGTAATATTGTTCATAAATAATGGTGGACATCAAAGTCAGCCACGCGAGTCAATATCACAGACATTAGCGAGGCTCGCTGCAATCCGCAATGACGAATGGGGGGGGGGGGGGGGGGGAGAGGGGAGGGTTGCTCCTGAAGATTACACCTCCCCTCTCAGATCAGGAGCGCCCTCATACCAGATGTCAACATAATGTTGGCCATATAAGAGACCAAACCAGTTCGAGAGCACAGCTGCAGATGTCAACATCATCGTCTAGTATCGACAAGTAGTCAAAGTACTGTTGTTAATGTTGAACATTGTACCTCAAGAGAGCAGTTTCTCAATTGGTGTATCAAGACGTGGTTTGCTAGTCAATGGCAGTCGTAAATATTCTACACTCTCCTGCAGCAAAGATCAGTCTCAGGTTAAGTAAATCTTTTTATTCATTCATGTAATAAAGTGAAATAATATATCATCTGTTGCAGTTAAAAATGAACCCTCTTCTAGAGCGCTCAAAGAACTCACAGTTGTGGCCGGAAAATTCTGGTTCAATCTGGTCACAATAATCCTAATTTACGTTTCTACGAAAAACTTCATCTACTAAGTCTCCAATATAACCTCTTGAAGACTGTAAGAGCATTAGAGAAACAGCCTGCGTTGTAGTTCGAATCAGATGGTCTGATCAGCGCTGTCCTGCTGGGATCGAGCCAGTTGGCAGGGTATCATTCAGAGAATGGTTGCTATGCAAACTGTAGCTGTGTCTGGCAACAGACACGATTTGAGTAATATATTTAACAGCTTATTTTAGAATTACTGCAGAAAAAGAAGATGTCAACAGCGAATAGGTCCGAATCTCCATTCTCCTAGACCTAAATAAGACCTGGCTGTTCGAACAAAAAAGAAAAATGCAATATTGACTCGAATTTTTCGTATTCTGAATTTCTTTCTACAGCATCGGGTGACTTCAAAACGGGTTTATTTCTGCTGATAACTCCTGAAATTGTGTGGTGCATCGAGAATCTGAGGGACTACCTGGATAGCACTGTTCGTGCCGTAGATCCCCAGCCATGAAGCCTAGAGCAATTGACCACGACACTTCAATTGGCATGGCTCCACATACCTTCCAGAGCCTCGCTGACTGTCTTCCTGCACGTCTGTGCTGCAAAATGTGCTTATTCAGGCTTTTGACAGTTGGTGATATTAATATGACTGATGTGTATAACCTGGTATATCACCAAGTTGTAATCTGCTGTGACGGTTTTGTCCCTGCGTACAATGGCCAGATTAGACGGTAGGGCGCTGATGTATCACAATTGTTTCTCCAACAGCCGTGTAACTATCGTTTCACAAGTGCTTCATTCGAAGACCTGGTAACAACTGCTACCAAGTCTTCGAATAATGCAATTGTGAAACAATAGGTTTGAATTCACGAAATCCAGGGATATGACGTTATCGTTTATTTTGAGAGATGCATATCGAGTCTGCAGTTGGCATAGTGGAATGCTGACCTGGTTACCGTCAAAATAAAATGACATCTTAGTTACACGGCTGTTGGAGCATTTACTGATACTGATAATTACTTAAACAGCTGATGTCCCCTGTCCATGATGGATCAAAAGAGATTGTGAAACACGTATGTAACGCAGCAGCGATGGCGAGGCATTGTAGCATCTGTGACCAGAGAGTATGCGCTTGACCGCGCGAGTGTTGCGAGCGGTTCTCAGTTAGTAGTTGTCTTTGCGAGTTAGTTGTCGCTATGCAGAGTAGCAGTCAGTCAGTCGTTGCGAGTCTGTAGCTCTGTCTAGTTGAGAGCAGTACTCAGTCTGTAGTCGTCATGCAGAGCGGTCGGTCAGTAGTAGCAGCCCAGTGCGGTTGTGTGATGTAGGCGGTCGGCAACAATGGTCAAGATGAGGAATAAGGTATACTGTTAATTAATATAATCATTAGATAATGAAAAATTTTATTTATTGTAATTATTCTCCAACAAGTCTCCCAATAATAATTTTTTATTTCAAAAGCATTTTCTCAAAAGTTTAATTTTTTTTGAACTAAAGATCTCGTTGCACTTCCCATTTCATTCCACTTCTTTTTGAAGAAAAATTTCACTAGAATTACAAAAAAAAGGAGAATATTATTATTTGCAATGTAGTTCGTCCAAGTGGTGCGCAACAACAAGAGCAGATATGTGACATCCATTTATTCTGAGGTAAGACTTTAATTCTGATTGTTTTTACACAGGGCCAAAGACCGATATTTCGGTTTAATTGAATTTTCTTGTCACTGAATGGACTTTAATTTTTTGAAGGATTTATAATTGAGTCAGATTGCGAATTTCACATTTATTGCCATTGTCAGTACATTTGATTGTGGGCAGGTTACGCATAGAGCCATGTCCATCAGCATTTCTAATTAGTATCGTTATTTTTCTTTTAAAATTTTGTGGGGAGGTTACACTTGGCTCCACATTTCTATTAAGTATTGCTATATTTATTTTCTTTAAAAATTGCGGTGGGGAGGTTACACTTGGCGACACCCAGTCCAGGATCGTATTTCGTTGAGAGTCTTTTGAGCGACAGTCAGATATCTGCTCTTATTTGCTTAGATAATTAGGATTTGGCGCAACGCTTTTAATAATATTGTAACTTTCTTTCTACAGGTCAACGGCAATTTGCTGCTTTGTTGTATTTGTGTGTTGCTTTTGCATTGTGCTTATTTGTTTTGTGAATAATTGTAACTATTGCAAAAATGCCGCGAAAGACTGTGAATAGTGTATCGCGAAGTATTGTGAATGAAATTACCGACTTAAACAACGTGACCGATAGTAATTGTGATACGCAACGTAATGGTGAGAATCCTGCGTTCACTAACAATCAGTGCATTCCAACCACTAATGATGACTTTTGTCTTAATGATGAACAAACGAACTCAATTGTCTCGTCTGTTAATTTGACGACAATTGATGACGCGGGACGCTCTATAGTAATGAGCGCTGCCGAGCTTAACACACCCGATTTAGAAAATCCAAGTAATGTACAGACAAATTTGTCTAATGAAAATGAACAGGATACTGAAAGTACGACGGATTTATCTAATTCCGAAATAATGTCTGACAGTGTACATCCGACTGCTCAGAATAACCAAATGGTTACAGTAAGCGTGAAAGTTCCAGATCCACCACTAAACAGCACCGAGAGTATAAACGCTAACTTTGGCTTTGAACAAATCATGGTAAGATTGCTACAACAACAGAGTGAAGATATCAAACAACAATTTAGTGAACAGGTCAAACAACTTAGGGAAGATAACAAACACTTAAATGAAAAACTTGACAATAATGACGAAAATTTCAAACAACTTAGTGAACAAATTACAGCCGTTGCCGCGCAGTGCCATGACACTAAGGAACAGTTGCGCGTGGAAATTGAGGCTTGTTCACAAAAAAATAGCGAAGAAATAAAGTCTGTTGCGCAAGAATTAAGGGAAACGCAAACAGCCGCGACAAATACACTCAGAGACGAAATTAGCGGAGTCGCCAAACAGTGCTCTGAAAAAGCTACACAATTACGGGACGAGTTTAGAGCAATGACGGTAGAACTTTCGCGCACTATGGACGCAAAGATAGACACGAAATTCGAACAGCAGAACACTCAGATTAACGAGCGCTTTAATCAGCACATACAGAACAGTGATACGCGTTTCCGCAGATTTATTCAGGATCAAAACAAAGTAAAACGACAAGTCATGGAAACAATTACTGCACAAAGACAAGAGGACAAACGTAAAATATTCGCGAAAGCGAAGACGTATGTAGACAATAATATTACTACAGTGTCCGACAAAATTAATACCATAGAACAATTGAACGCGGAATTACGGGATGAAATTTCTGACCTTAAATCAAAAACAGATACACACACAGTAAATATTCAAACAGTGACAGATAGATTCGAACAGCTAGATCTAACACAGGATTGTGATGTTATCAAAGCTGATGTTAAAAAACTGAGCGAAACTACGCGCAAGTTGCAAAAACAGATTAATGCGTCTGATTCTAAAACCGATGATCAGGTTAAAATACTGACTGAAAAATGTGATGAATTGGCCAGTCGTATTGATGTTATCGAAAATACTAATGACAATAAATCAGACGATACTGCACCGGTTTCTTTTATCCAAACACCTGAATTTCAAAATTTACAGCTGACAATTAATGAAATCGATTCATCTAACAACACGTTACGTCGGAAGTTATCAAATTTACAACAAGAAGTAACAGAGATGAAAAACATTTCAGTTAATAACATACCACAACAGACGCCACTTTATGAACATTTGTCAGACTCACGCAGCGTGTATAATGTGAGCAATTTACAGCAACTACGCGACTTAAAATCCGAAAAGCCACGCGAATTAAAATCTGAAAAGCTACGCAACTTGAAAACCGAAATGACAGAGACGAACAGATTCACACACAAACCCGAACGTGTTCTCAAATTCAGTGACGAGAACGTTGATAATAAGCAGTTTGCATTTGTAAGAAAATGTAAGGAATTTAATAATGGCAGAACACAGATACACGATTTGCACTGTATACGACAATTTATTTTTGTACTTTCACCGCTATTATCTGTAATGGAGAAACTAGCTTTGAACCTGAAGCGACAAATTGCTATTGTATTTTCATCAGCATTGCCTGTAATGAGGAAACTAGAATTAACATGGATACAACTATTTGCTTTTGAATTTTTACCGCTATTGCGTGCAACGCAAAAGCTAAAATTTATTTGCAGTGCGTAATGACCTCAGGGGATTCATTACGCTTTAATGAATATGTGCCGTAGCGAGCATAGGGCCCCGAGCTGTAGTAGTGCTGTTTCATCTTTAGTTTTCTGCACTGCTGCCTTTTCTTCTACTATCCTTTATATCTATCCAAACTGCTCTTTAACTATTGCTCTACCTAGTATTAAGAAATTAGTAATGAATATCCGATGTGACAAACTTTTACCGAATGTGACAATTTTCAGTAGGCACTCCCGTAATGACAACTACCGCCGTAATTTTAATTACAGATAAAATCGTAATCATCAGTATGTATAAAATTTTGAGCAGTCGGAACCATATTTTTGTAACAATAGACGTTTTCCACCACAATAGCATGAAAGTCAGCCGCTTAGCATACGTAACCAACAATGCAGTCTACAAGGTCAACCAGGCTTTAATGTTTCGCCGCGTGCACGTATAGTCCCAGATCCAACAAATAGTAACGCATGGCAGCAAAGAAATAACTACGTACAGACAACACACTATTTCAACTCGCATAGCAATACGCCGTATAGAAATTACTATCATGACAGACGTAAAAATGATGAGCACAATTTTCAGCGTACATTTAATAACAGTCGATCTTATGAGCAGCAACAACATCAGCAACAACAAATAATCATGAATGGAACAGACAATAGGTGTCATCCATAGCGTAACACGTCAGTAAGAAATAACAGAACAGTTCATACAGTGGATATGCCACAACATTCTCCCGTAAATAATAACACGAACGATAGAATTTAACCAGATACAGCACAGATTGCATACTACAGTAACGCAAACATTACTTTTGACACGCAGAATTTTGTTCACGAGAATGTTATTTGAAACATGCTTTATTGAATGCTCTACTTTTATCGCACCCAGATCTCACCAGAAATTTTTCCATTGCCACTGACAGCTCTAACACCGCTTTAGGTGTACATATTTTTCAGGAAATTGAAGAAGATGGTTCTACAGTAATTAAAAACATCGCATTTGCAAGTCGCATTTTGTCACCTGCTGAACGAAATTATTCCGTCACAGAACTTGAAACATTATGTGTTGTATGGGCTTTCACGAGATTTAGGCACTTTCTTTACGGCAGACATACCACCGTCTACACAGACCATAGAGCGATACAATTTTTGCTTTCAGCTAAATTCACTCACGATAGATTAAGTAGATGGAAGCTGTATTTACAGGAATTTAATTTTACGATTGTTCACATTCCCGGCACACAAAATGTTATAGCAGACGCACTATCGCGTTCTCTCAGCAACAATCAGCAAGACGTAGCAACCCACTTCTGCAAAGCAAATTTCAGTGTCATGTACATTCAGCAAGTTGCATTTGAAAATTTTATTTCATCGTCATTACAGGACATAGCACAAGAACAAAATAAGGACAATGTGTGGAAAGAAATTAAACACCTTTGGCAAGATAGGAAAAATGTTACGATTAGGAACCACTACACTGTACGCAATGACATTCTGTTTCGCCGCTCTCATCCTGACAGCAACATTTGGTTATTATGCATTCCTGACGAACTGGTTAACAAACTAATTTGGTACACTCATTTAAGTTACGCACATTACGGAGCACGAAAATGTTTTCTTATACTGAGACAGAACTGTTATTTTACCAACATGGAAAAACGTATACGACGAGTTTTAGCGTCTTGTAAAATTTGCCAGAAAGCTAAATCAGACACCACTTCACATATTCCTCCTTTATATCCCATTATACCTGTGAAATTAAGACACATGGCCGCAGTAGATATTTTTGGTCCGATTCCGAGAACTAACAGAGGTTTTTGCTACATTTTTGTCGCTGTTGAGCTCACTTCAAAATTTGTTACTTTCACTCCGTTACGCAAAGCTACTGCTAAAACTGTTTCGAAAGCATTTGTAAAACATTTTCTATTTCATGTAGGGCATGTAATGAAAGTAATTTCTGATAATGGATCACAATTTCGTAGTAGTATATGGACACGCATGTTACGAGCTAGAAACATTTCTCCGATCTATATATCCAAGTACCACGCTTCTTCGAACCCTTGTGAAAGATTAATGAAGGAAATTGGTAAGCTGTGCAGAATATACTGCCACAAAAGACATATTGATTGGGATACACACATACTCTCATTCCAAGATGTAATTAATTCCATTCCAAATGAATCCACTATGCTATCTCCGACTGTTATACTGAAAAACGTTGAACCACCGAACAAAATTAAAGAATTAATAGAATTCCCCAAAAATCGTCGCCTACGACACCACGAAACAATTGACATTGCGCTGAACAACATCAAACGTGCCGCAGAGCGCCGGAGAAGACAGCAAAAACAGGTTTGTACACGCCGCGACTTTCACGTTGGACAGAAGATATTAGTACGTACACACTATTTATCCAGCAAATTAAAAGGTAAGTGCAGTAAATTTGAACTTCTATACGCAGGTCCGTATCGGATTCGCAGTATCCCTCACCCCAATGTTGTACACGTCGAAACTTTGAGAACCAGAAAATCGAAAGGCAATCACCATATCTCAAACATTAAACCGTTTATTGAGTGAAACCACTGTATGATTCAACACACTATGATGCCATTTACTAATGCAATTAATTCACCTGACTAATTATTGATGATTATCGTATTTTTTTCTTGGCAAGTGCCCGGCAAGGTAAGGTTAGCAGGTCGCTCTTCTTGTCGTTACACATCAGACCGTGCATATTTTTCCAGATGAATTTACACATTTACGACTATTTCTGCAATTATATTTATGTGACTACTTATTGATGATTATCGTGTTTTTTCTTGGCAAGTGCCCGGCAAGGTAAGGTTAGCAGGTCGCTTTTCTTGTCGTTACACATCAGACCGTGCACATTTTCTATTTTTTGTGTATATGACTGTACTCCAGTTTTGTTTGTATGCACTATGAAATAGTTAAGATATAACACACACCAGTCGACTTTGACATTTTTTTTTTTGCCTTATGACATCTCAACATCGTGACTGTTTCACATTTTTTTTGCTACTGCATTGTATTATTCTGTGTACATTTTTTCGCATCCGAACACTGTCAATGTCTTGGACATATTACGTTTTCTGTCATGTTATGCTGTATGGTTAATTGTGTCACCATAAACCAGTCATTATTTAGTGGGTATAGGATTTAAATGCAAGACATTAATCTTTGTTCATCAATTTCAGAAAGGAATGATGATTCTAAGAAATAAATTTAACATAAATGGGAATTTCACCTACGGAATAAACGAAAGGAGATGCAATAACTTTATGAGGAAGAGTAAAGGGATCAGGATTAACAAGCATTAACAAGACTATACTATACTCATCACAGAATAGCAGTCTTAACTAATTTTTTCTTTCAGAATACAAGGTGATTGATGCAGGCTGTCAGAGAGAACTACACATCTTAGTTTTAGTGATGAAATATGCTAGTGATAAGGAATAGTTGTGTAATGAGTAATGAAGTGATTTTTTGCAGATGATAATGAATACTGATGAATAATGATGAAGGATATGATGTTATGTATAATGAAGTTTTTCTTTACAGGTGATGATAATGGTGAAGTTATGATGATATGGATAATGAAGTTTTTCTTTACAGATGAGGATAATGTTGAAGTTATGTATTGATGCTATGTAGTTATTTAAGTATTTGTTGCGGTTTGCTTTGACAGCAGGTGTTACATTGCATAGTAGGATGACGGAAAGTTTTGGAAAGGACAGCTATGGAACACATTTTATACACATTTCACTACTTGTTAATTCGAAGTTCACTACTTTTCAGCATAGTGTGCGTTTCTTCTTTCAGGTCAATAATCCGTTTTTGTATTTTTTCCAGGAGAAGTTTTTCATGACACTTACTAAACCTGTTACTTATTATACCTGTTCTAGTACTTGCATTTTTATATTTTTTACCCATTTGTGTTTATCATTTATAAATGTGATCACATGTACTGCCTTGTTACATAATCTTGCTACAGCTGACTCATGACGAATGACGTTACCTATCCTCATTTGCAGCAATAGGTCAAAAGCAAAAAGTATTATGCCTCAGCAATTAATTATCGATCCCAACGCAATGCATTGCTACCAAAAAAATGTATTACCAGTCCCACATAATGTCACTAGTTTATGATAATTCTGAATAATACTGATCAACTCTGAATAGCATGTCACTCGAGTAATGACCTCTTAATGAGACTATATTCAAAATAATGCTTTGTCACTAGCTAATAACTGCCACTGTTTATTGTAATGCCTGTGATTACTAATGATTTGACTGTAATTAACTGATTTTTAATAATGACTTTGTAATGATCTGAATAATACTGAATGATGAACTATGTTTTATTCTATTCAATACTTGATGGCCACTGAGTGCCAATAATTAATGTCACTCCACGAATTGTTATTAATTATGCCATTGATTAGCTCTTGTTTCCAATGTTGATACTTTGTTGTTGGAAATGAATGTGACTGTTTCATAATGCTTTGTAATTAGGAAAAGACTAATGATTCTTAATAGATTGGAATGACACATAATTAATTAACTATGGTACTGTTTAATAATGCTTTGTAATTAATTAAGGCTAATAATTCTTAGTATATTGAAATGACAAATGATTAATTAATTAACTGTAATTAGACAAATGATTAATTAAAGACAAATGATTAATTAACTGTAATTATACAAATGATTAATTAACTGTAATTAGACAAACGATTAATTAAAGACAAATGATTAATTAACTGTAATTAGGAGAAGGTTAATGATTCTTGATTATACTCTGTAACTGAAAAGAATGCGATTATTTCATAATATTTTGTAACCAGGAAAAGAAGGCTACTGATTCTATGTAAAACAATTAATGAACATTTTTCTGTAATACTACATACTTGGTACAGAAATGTTCAATAACTGGGCTATGAATGCCACGAACTATCAATGAAGACTGTAATTGTCAATATTATGTGACTTGATGTCCTTCACCTCATAAGCTGACTACCCTGAATTACTGCAATGTCCATTTGTCCTGTTTATCCCAGTGATCATGGAGCACTATATTTGGTTTTGCACTAATTCTACGTTGGTGTGCCTTGTAAGAGTGTGGTGTTGACACGACATGCTGTCCACCACCATGAGCGATGAAGACATTATTATGGTCCCACTGTTTGGTGTACCTAATGTACTGCCAAAATGAAAGCATGGAACATTACTACGACAGTTCAGTGTCTTGGCTACACTGATAAATTCTGATGGGAAAAGAACTTCAAGTTGTGTCACTTGGTGTTGTACTACTGTGGAAAGATATGGACTTTCAGAGCAGCTGTGTGCAATCTAAAGTGCTACAACCATGATGCAATCCTTCCCTTTCCTATCCTGATTCTTGTCACATAAAGAAAAAATTTTTTTTTGGTAACATCATTTATGTTCATAGGTTATACATTTTTCGATTCGCTAAACTCCAGTGTGAGTACACTTATGTCACTGGTCGACATGATGTTTGCCATTATGTTTATTTGTTGTGAAAATACTAAAGACATTTTTCAGTGCATGTGCACTTTGGACATGAATTTTTTTTTGCCATTATGTTTATTTGTTGTGAAAATACTAAAGACATTTTTCAGTGCATGTGCACTTTGGACATGAATTTTTTTTGCCATTATGTTTATTTGTTGTGAAAATGCTAAAGACATTTTTCAGTGCATGTACACTTGTCAACATAATATTTTTTGCCAGTCTGTTTATTTGTTCTGAATATGCTAAAGAATTTTTTCAGTGCCTGTGCACTTTGTTATCTGTCAAATAATTTGTATATACTTTTCTGATTTGCTACTATGTTTTGTACTCACATTTTGTCTTTGTCTGATATATTTTGTACTTAGTGCGTGTGCACAACATTTACTTTATGTACTACATCTAATTATTCTTGCCAGTCTGTTTATTTGTTCTGCATATGCTAAAGAATTTTTTCAGTGCCTGTGCACTTTATCTGTCAAAAAGTTTGTATATACTTTTCTGATTTGCTACTATGTTTTGTACTCACATTTTGTCTTTGTCTGATATATTTTGTACTTAGTGCGTGTGCACAACATTTACTTTATGTACTACATCTAATTATTCTTGCCAGTCTGTTTATTTGTTCTGCATATGCTAAAGAATTTTTTCAGTGCCTGTGCACTTTATCTGTCAAAAAGTTTGTATATACTTTTTTCTGATTTGCTACTATGTTTAGTATTCACATTTTGTCCTTGTCTGATATATTTTGTACTTAGTGCGTGTGCACATCATTTAAATATTCTGTAAGTTGTAGGATTTTGTTAATTGAAGAAAAATTTTGCCGCGCTTGGCAAGTCCAAATGACTCACCATCGCTGCCAAATTTTTGCCCCCCGAGTGGAGGGTTATGAAACACGTATGTAACGCAGCAGCGATGGCGAGGCATTGTAGCATCTGTGACCAGAGAGTATGCGCTTGACCGCGCGAGTGTTGCGAGCGGTTCTCAGTTAGTAGTTGTCTTTGCGAGTTAGTTGTCGCTATGCAGAGTAGCAGTCAGTCAGTCGTTGCGAGTCTGTAGCTCTGTCTAGTTGAGAGCAGTACTCAGTCTGTAGTCGTCATGCAGAGCGGTCGGTCAGTAGTAGCAGCCCAGTGCGGTTGTGTGATGTAGGCGGTCGGCAACAATGGTCAAGATGAGGAATAAGGTATACTGTTAATTAATATAATCATTAGATAATGAAAAATTTTATTTATTGTAATTATTCTCCAACAAGTCTCCCAATAATAATTTTTTATTTCAAAAGCATTTTCTCAAAAGTTTAATTTTTTTTGAACTAAAGATCTCGTTGCACTTCCCATTTCATTCCACTTCTTTTTGAAGAAAAATTTCACTAGAATTACAAAAAAAAGGAGAATATTATTATTTGCAATGTAGTTCGTCCAAGTGGTGCGCAACAACAAGAGCAGATATGTGACATCCATTTATTCTGAGGTAAGACTTTAATTCTGATTGTTTTTACACAGGGCCAAAGACCGATATTTCGGTTTAATTGAATTTTCTTGTCACTGAATGGACTTTAATTTTTTGAAGGATTTATAATTGAGTCAGATTGCGAATTTCACATTTATTGCCATTGTCAGTACATTTGATTGTGGGCAGGTTACGCATAGAGCCATGTCCATCAGCATTTCTAATTAGTATCGTTATTTTTCTTTTAAAATTTTGTGGGGAGGTTACACTTGGCTCCACATTTCTATTAAGTATTGCTATATTTATTTTCTTTAAAAATTGCGGTGGGGAGGTTACAATTGATGTTTCACATTCCTCAACAGCAAGCAGACTGAGCCCACGCCTCACACGTAATTAAAGATGAGTCCTCATGGCACTGAATAAACGCCGTATTGCGTTATTTCTTTGACTGGACTAATACCGACAAAGTTCGCCGAAAATCGTTATCGTGAGTAGCACTCCATTTGTGAATCTTGCCGATAACTCTGTATGCCAACTAGTTTGTGATAACAGATCTGCAGATGCGTCACAAGGTTGTTTTTGCAGCCGTTTGTTTACCACTTATCGCCCGGGAAGGGCAGATAATGCGCATCTCAGCAACTCAGCGGTTAGCCTTCCCATTTTAGAATTAGAACTAGTTATGCCATAAAACATTGAATTTGATGTGCCTCTTTGCAGTAGTACATTTTCAAAGCCACACGTAAACAAGTTGGTGTAAGTGCCATGAGCATGTACTTCTGCAACAGGAACCATTCGGTCATGAAGTTCCTCTAGTAGCGCGACGCGATGTAAATACATCAGCGTTTGGCCTCTATTACAGGTAACCTTCATTATACGGGGTATCTGAAGGTAATAACGCCTTGCTTTCCGTCAATTATCTCTGCCCTACTTTAGTATTTTTAAGAATAAATTTTGTCTAGGGAAGCGAAAACTAGCGTTTGTAAGGAATACTGAACATGTAAGTTGGCTATAATTTCGCCCCTTACAAGAACTCATCCACATACTTTGCCGTGATCTACAAACACAAATAGGTATCATGTGATAGATTGTACATCGTATTATGAATTTATAAATGATACTGACATTGTCACGTACGTCTTGTCAGTAATTGTTAACGGTTATTGCATGAAAGGTGATGGGGTGTCTTTATTATAAAAACGGCATAATGAATGATTGCCTATACTAGTACAGGCTGGAACGCCAGTGGAGATGAAACGGCAGGCAGAATTCAAGCTCTGGGTGGAAGGCCTACATAGGTGTTGGTCCTGCTTAAACACAAGAAGTATCTAGACAGATGTCGTGGCACCTGAGCTTTGGAGCACAATAGGAGACGGCCGGCGGCTATTGTATAGGGGCCGGAAGGATAACCGAATAATACTTCCGAATGCTGAAAATCTTGGACGCAGGTGAGAGGAACGAAGAAGTGGCACCTCGGAAACCACGCAGGCTGGGTTATTTCCAAGGGTTTTTTACTCGGAAGCGTACCATTGTACTGGACGACAAAAGACTAAAATATGGTTGGTCGGCGTTCGGAAGAATCTGTAGAGAGAATATTCCGTGGTTTCGTGAATATGATCCGTTTTCGGAATTACGATGGTGGGGAGCCAAGCTTTGCTGGGAAGCCAGCGCTGGAGAGACGAGGTCTTCCATTGTGAGCGCGCGTGTGTGACGGTCGCTCGATATCAGCTTTTGTTGGTCCAGACGGACTTGCTGTCTTTGCCCTCAGGAGAGTTTATAGTTAGAACACTTAGGCACTGTACCGTTGCGAACCTAGACAATTCTGGGCTTCACCTCCGGGTTGGAAGTCGTCGTTGAGTACGCAGCGTCCAGTAATTGAGAGCACTTCCTTTGCCTATACTTAACGTTGAGACGTTATCTGAACTCCGTCTTTGTGGCTGGGAGTTCACGTTTCTCGTCTGTAGAACACAGAGAGGAGAAGACAGTATTAGAGCATATTAGTCAGAGGACCGCCTTTTGCCGTTCTAGTGTTTGAAAGAGTTTATTTGTGGCTGGAGTTTTTCCATCGTCCCAGACGAATACGAGAACCATCACTTCGACGCACCGGACGCAGTACATACGGTGATATCGCAAATTGCTTCTGCTTATTAGGGCTATAAAAGCTAAACAGCTGTGATCACGTTAGTTTATTTGCACTGAGGTTCCACACCAACGTAGATCATCTTTGAAAGTAGTGTCGTCTAGTGTTTGGTGCGTAGATGATGTCAGTCATTTCGCGTTATTGATATTAGACCGCGCTGTCATAATAAGGGGTAGAGTTGGAAATGTAAACTTTGTAATATGAAGTTTTTTTAATCTACAATAAATATATAAGCAGGAACAACGTTTATCATTTAGTAGGATTAGTTGCCTTCATCATCCATTTATGCTTAAATTGTAATTTATAGAATTAAGAGATCCTAAGATCTGCTTCAGGGGGTAGTCAGAAAGGGCCAAATCTTCATTTTAGCGTTTATTATTCTCCGCTGCGCTCATTCATTTTACACCCGCCAGGAGTAGCATCTTGGAAGCGTAATAACGCAACCTTGAAATTCTCTCAGATTCATGACACCCAACCCACCATACATTAGTCAAAAATGAAAAAAATGTATAATTTTAATCAATAATGGAAGTGATACATCCAACATTTATGGCAACAATACAAAATTAAAGCATACAATGGACTTCTAGTTCAGTCACTCTCAATGTCAGCACAGTCACCGCAGCACAGATCCTTATTACAGTTCTTGGAGCGTGCCTTGACAGAGGTTTTCCTGCCGGCAATTGCAAAACCCGATGTTGATGCTGCTGATGAATCAGTATCAAACAACCCTCTGTTGAGAACTGTTGCTTTGGCTTTGAGTTTCCTTCAATTGATAGCTTTCCTTTCTCTCCTGCCGTTAGTTGCTGAACTGCAGATTTCTCAGTAGTCTTCTCCCTTTGAGCTGGCAAATTGACTTCTGCAATCGATCTCTAGGACACCAAACTCGGTGCAAATAACGGTTCTGAGAAAGCATTTGCGTTGTATGGAAGAATTCTAGTTGTCCTAAACCCAGAAGTAGCAGTAGCAGGAGTTGCAACTCGGTACCATGGTTCAGAAAATAGTTTTGGAAATTGTAGCTTTCCAGGTGATCGTTCTGGATTCTGACGACGGAAACTGTCAACAGCCTCAATCCAGTGGACTTTGAGAGATTTGAAAAAACTCTTGTCCAGGGACTGGAGCTCATGTGTGCAATGGGCATGAAGGCAGAGTACCTTGATAACTAGCTCTTCTACTGCATCCAGTACATTGAGATCCATGTGACTTCTGTTGCCGTCCGACTTCAGTAAGCAGTTTCCAGAAGACCAGTACTCGTCGAAATGTCCCAGAAATGAGCAGAAAACCTACGTTGTGAAGTAGCCCTTTGGTGTCGTAGCAAATATACTGCCACTCATCACTGAATACCTTTTTTGCATAGACGTCTTTGTAAAGGACAATGGGCGAAATCCACTTACCAGCAGCATAACAACATGCAATAACTGTAATTTGTTTCTCCTGTTTCTCCACAAGTTGCAAAATGCACACTTTTCTGCCCTTTCGAGCGGACCAGCCATGTATGGAAGTGAAACATGGACGATAAATAGTTTGGACAAGAAGAGAATAGAAGCTTTCGAAATGTGGTGCTACAGAAGAATGCTGAAGTTTAGATGGGTAGATCACATAACTAATGAGGAGGTATTGAATAGAATTGGGGAGAAGAGGAGTTTGTGGCACAACTTAACAAGAAGAAGGGATTTGTTGGTAGGACATGTTCTGAGGCATCAAGGGATTACCAATTTAGTATTGGAGGGCAGCGTGGAGGGTAAAAATCGTAGAGAGAGACCAAGAGATGAATACACTAAACAGATTCAGAAAGATGTAGGTTGCAATAGGTACTGGGAGATGAAGAAGCTTGCGCAAGATAGAGTAGCATAGAGAGCAGCATCAAACCAGTCTCAGGACTGAAGACCACAACAACAACATAATTTTGCTGTGGCAACAGCTCAGTTTGGTCATATACCGAGGCTAACAGATAAAAAAGTGGTTTACTGTGTGCGTACTGAATTGAATAAGCCTGGCAAAACCTAAATTTTCACTCTTTTTAAGAACAATATCTGGATTGCACGTTAGAAATCCTTTAAACCAATATCTTCCTGAGTAAGGCGTTCTTATGCTCAAGACTGTGCTGATTTCAGCTGCCTTCTTGCATAGAAGTTTTTTGGTGACACTAAAATCCACTTGCTGCAGCCTAGCAACTCTTTCTTTAAGTTCTTTTTCAATTTTGGGATTCAATACAGGATTATGGCCAAGTTTCCTTGTTGGCGTCTTCCCAAAGGGTTCTTCGTGAAATGTTAAATGTCCGAAACAGTAACTCCAGATTTAACTGATTCAGTGGCCTCCCGCAGATCCTCAGTAGCCCACTTTGTACGAAGATTGTGTGACACGGCATACCCATATCGTCACCTGGATGAGAAAAATACAGGATGGCGTTATTACCTATAGGTTTCTTAGTGAAGTTTTTGTCGAATACACTGAAAAATGTTTAAATGTATTAAAATCTACTTATATGCTTGTATACATGAAATAATGTATTTTAATCACATAATAATCGCAATATTAAATGAGAATGATGTTAAAAATTTATACGTACGTCCTTTATCACGCGGAAAACTTTCAGCGCCAATAGAAAGCAAACTTTTAGCGCACAACCTTACTCTGATGGCAGTCCATTTCATATCTTCAGGGCGCTACAAGTATGAAGCGGAAACTTCCCTCTTTGTTCTTCCTTACTTACACAGTGCTGCCAACATCGAAATATTTCCAAATGAACTTCACATGGCTTTAAAACTTGCACGGCATTCTTACCTCCAGTTACCCTCGAGTTCATGACAACTTTCACGCAGGTGAGTTGCAAACAAAGATTTCTTTCTAAGCGTTAATGATATATTTACCACACTGTATGCATATTATGGAAGCAGTTTAAATCTCGAAACATCACAGACATTTGCATAACTATATTCTCAACAAAAAATTGGAAACAAACAAAATATAACGTGCTTCGCCAAGAACTGACTTTTTCCTAAACACGCTGTGAATTCATCTTACAAGCCGAACAGCTCTAAAAGAAATATTGTTTTGTATGCGGTTGGGATCCTTGCTGTTCACGGTGTATACTAAGGACCCGGGAGACAATAGCAACGGCAGACTTTTTGCTGACGATACAGTTATGTATAATGAAGTATTGTCTTAAAAAGCTGCAGCAATATTGTCCTATCTTAATAGAATTCCAGTGAAGTGCAAAAGGCTAGCAGCTTCATTCAGGTGCTCAGAAAAACAAAATTGTGTGATTCACAAGAAGCGGAAATGACACACACAAATGAATCGTGAGAGAGCGTTACTAAAGCGCTGAAAGAACTGATCCGTTAAACACTTGAAGACGGTCGCAGACTACTCCCCGAAAGTCCACTTAGTTAGTTTCAAGAATCAAGCTTAAGTGATGAATCTAGGAATATACTACAGTTGCCTAGTATAGCAGTTGTAGGGACTGCGAGGACAACTTTAGACTAATTACCGCGTGCACAGAGGCGTTAAAGCAATCAGTCCATGCATGAATGGAAAGGGCAGAAGTCGTAATAACTGGTAAAATTGAAAGTACCCTCTGCCATGCACTTTATAGTAATTTGTAGAGTATAGATGTAGTTGTATACAGGGTGTTACAAAAAGGTACGGCCAAACTTTCAGGAAACATTCCTCACACACAAAGAAAGAAAATATGTTATGTGGACATGTGTCCGGAAACGCTTACTTTCCATGTTAGAGCTCATTTTATTACTTCTCTTCAAATCACATTAATCATGGAATGGAAACACACAGCAACAGAACGTACCAGCGTGACTTCAAACACTTTGTTACAGGAAATGTTCAAAATGTCCTCCGTTAGCGAGGATACATGCACCCACCCTCCGTCGCATGGAATCCCTGATGCGCTGATGCAGCCCTGGAGAATGGCGTATTGTATCACAGCCGTCCACAATACGAGCACGAAGAGTCTCTACATTTGGTACCGGGGTTGCGTAGACAAGAGCTTTCAAATGCCCCCATAAATGAAAGTCAAGAGGGTTGAGGTCAGGAGAGCGTGGAGGCCATGGAATTGGTCCGCCTCTACCAATCCATCGGTCACCGAATCTGTTGTTGAGAAGCGTACGAACACTTCAACTGAAATGTGCAGGAGCTCCATCGTGCATGAACCACATGTTGTGTCGTACTTGTAAAGGCACATGTTCTAGCAGCGCAGGTAGAGTATCCCGTATGAAATCATGATAAGGTGCTCCATTGAGCGCAGGTGGAAGAACATACTGACGAAACTAAAATGAGCTCTAACATGGAAATTAAGCGTTTCCGGACGCATGTCCACATAACATCTTTTCTTTATTTGTGTGTGAGGAATGTTTCCTGAAAGTTTGGCCGTACCTTTTTGTAACACCCTATATGTATTGAACTAATACTGTATCTGTAAAACTGCCTAGTGTGTGGAATCGATACAAGGCAGAAAGTTCCGACTGCGCTACACGACATGGCATACAAAGAGCTGACACACGCACAGAGAACGCCGAGACCTTTCTCTTTTAAGAGTGTGTCGACCAGTAGGAACAGAGCTGCACGTCATTCTTCAGCGAACGTTCCCCGCACACACCACGCCGCCGTGAGTCTTCCCGAACAGCTGCGGGCTCTTAATCTCTGACTCTATTGTTCCTCTGGCCGTAACACTGAAATATTGACACTGTCAGACACATCACAAATGTCACTTACTTCACTGTAGTTAAAGACGCTTTTATCTACGTCACGATGTAGAGAATTTGACATGTGCTTTATCCTGAAAACCTCTGCTAGTGATCGCATAAACATTATATGTTGCAAATCATGCATGGCACTGTCGAAAGTAATGAAGAGCGACTAACGACACTAGTATTTACCCGCAACGTGCTTCCTGTTATTAGTGATATGATGTCTTTCCGAATTGGAACATCACGGTAATTCTGTGGCATTATTGACGGAGGCATGGGTTTTTGCTATGTGGAATCCAGACGTTCCTTTCTCGGAAAACACTGAAATGGTGTGTGGGGGTTTCGATCAGATATGGTGGGGTTCTTCAGAGTGTAACGAATACAGACGCGTGGACCAACAAGGCGACACGAGGTCGTCAGACAGATTCCCTCGGTCTCTTAGCTGGATCCCATTTCCTCTTTCATTTACTTAGAGACAGGTCCCTTCTGTATCGTTGATGTGAGATCAATTCGACAATTCACTAACTGACATACGATTAGTAATTTAGAAGAAAGTGCAGTGCTTAGTTCTCAGGGTTACTCAGTTTTGAGCGCCAAACTTATGTCTTATCTTTATCTAAAAAGTATTTTGCTCCAGATAAGGAAGAAACGGAATGTCTCACCGTCGTACCCCTCGTTGTTTGGTTGCTGTAACGACGAGCGGTTTTCTCTTCTGTTCCAAACCTTCAGAACATAAATTACGAGGTTTGCCCAGCAAGTAATGCACCTCATTTTTTTCCTCAGCCGAGAACAATTTTACGAATGCGAAACGTTACGTGTGTATTATTGGAAGTCTCCTGAGAGAGCGCACCAAGTTTCCGTCACTTCCGACAGATAGCGTAGCTGCAGGACAATTTTAAAATGGCGTCTGTACGCGATGTAGGTTACAAGCAACGTGCCGTCAATGAATTTCTCACTGCAGAGAATGAAACTGTGGAGAATATTCACAACCGCTTGTTCAAAGTCTATGGGGGATCTGCTGTCCACAGAAGTACAGTTGGTCGCTGGGCACGGAGGGTGAGGTCATCAGAAGGCAGTTCGGCGTAGATCCACGATTTTGCAGCGGTCGGGGAGACTATCCACGGCTGTCTCACCTGACATGTTGCAGCGAGCTGATGTAATCATTCGCGAGGACAGACGCATTGCGACTCGGCAGTTGGCGGTGCATATGTCAACCAGCTAAGGAAGTGTGGATGCAATTATCCGCACTCTTGGATATTTAAAAGTATATGCAAGATGGGTCCCGTGCTCCGCCAGCAGAACAAGGATTGGTACCGACAGGGCATACACCCCCCTGTTTCGCGCTGGAGGAATGCCATTGAACGGTATGGAGATTACGTGGAAAAATTGGGTGTGTAGATAAAACACATTTCTTTCGTGTGTGCAATTCTCATCGTGTTGAATAAAGAATTGTTGAAGAAAAAAAATGCGGTGCATTACTTTCTGGGCAGTCCCCGTATATATAAGGGGTGAACTAGACCGACTACCGTGAAGTAAGAGACCATCTGTCGGAACCAAATATTTCGTATCATACGAGGTCTTGAATGAGTAACAACTGAGAGGAAAGTGTTTCCAAACTGTTTATGTTGCAATATTTTCTCCTTTCATCAATTGAATTTAATATTTCTTCTGTTACTCAAGGATTTCTACTAGCCCTCGTCTTTTTACCTACTGGATCCTCTGCTGCCTTTACCTTTTCATCCCTTAAAGCTACCCATTTCTCTTCTACTGTATTTCTTTCCCCCATTCCTGTCAATCATTCCCTTATGCTCTCCCTGAAACTCTCTACAACCTCTGGTTTAGTCAGTTTACCCAGGTCCCATCTCTTTAAATTCCCACCTTTTTGCACATTCTTCAGCTTTATTTCCAGTTTATAACCAATAGATTGTGGTCAGAGTCCACATCTGCCACTGGAAATGGGTATTATGAATTAATTACATTCTTCAGCTTAAAGCTGGATTACTAAACCATCATAAAATTTATATTGCCGTTCGTATCTCTTCATAGTTATCGTCAGGGAAGACACATTAGCGACACGTGCACTTGAATACTTTCATGGATATCATATTTGTTAGTTATTTATTGCCGGATTTCAGCCTTTTGCTAGCACTGGTAATTGTGCGCCTATTTTCTAATAGTCGGCATATTGGTTTTGTCACTTAGAATTTATCTCTGTGTGGCATTTTAGGCAAAACATTAGCAGTCACAGAAGAGTGTTATCTTATATCACATTGACCCTCTTCAGTGTTAATTTCGTATTTTGCTACTGAAATTAGCATATTATGGGTGGTGCTGTGTTTGATTTTGACGCTATCATATCGGGTGATTTGCTTCAAGAAGCTGACAAAGACGCAGATGGAGAAGATAGTGTTGTGTATACAGCTGACAGTGATGTACACCCGACTTTGAAGCAGAATAAGAGGAAAACAAGAAACAGGAAGAAAAATCCCTCTGCGACTGTGGAAGAAAGCAGAAGACGCTCTACTCATTTTGTGTGTAAAGTACTCTTGGAATCATAATAATTATAACAATTTATAACTAGTGCATGAGATAAATCATGACATTTTCTCATAACATTTTGAGCAGCAAAATTGTCATTGTAGGGTACAAAACAGGACATTTTTACTTATTTTGTATACCACTGGAGATATAATAACTTTTATTAACTAGTGCATAACCAATAAATTACAGGGTGACAATTATTGAACTATATGAAAAAATCGGAAATTAGTTACAAAGTACGGCGTCCACACACTTTATTCAACATGGAAATTTCACTACAGATATTCAGATTTAGGTTATGACATGTTCGATGTGCCGGCCGACATTGACCATGATATGGTGCAAACAAGTAGGGAAATTCTGGATAACCTGCTGATGTGTCGGAATGGCTGTTTTCAGCTCATCAGTGGTTTTGGGGTTATTGCTGTACGCCTTGTCTTTAATATAGCATCGCAAAAAGGAGTCGCATGTGTTCAGGCCAGGAGAATATGGTGGCCAATCGATGCCCATACCAGTGGTCTCTGGGTATCCAAGAGCCAGAATGCGGTCCCCAAAGTGCTCCTCCAGGACATCAAACACTCTCCTGCTTCGATGAGATCGAGTTACATCTCGCAAAAACCACATCTTGTCGAAATCAGGGTCGCTTTGGGTAATGCGGATGAAATCATGTTCCAAAACATTCAGTTATCGTTCGGTAGTCACTGTGCCATCAAGGAATATCGCACCGAATATTTCGTGACGAGACACTGAAGACCACACTGTCACCCTTAGAGTGTGAAGAGACTTATCGATCGCGAAATGCGGATTCTCAGTTCCCTAAATGCACCAGCTTTGCTTATTGACAAACACATCCAGATGAAAGTGGGCTTCGTCGCTAAACCAAACCATGCTAATTCCCATCATGCTCAGCGGCCAACCATGCAGTTTGGACGTCCTAATGCAAACCGTTCAGGTTATGACGATTTTATTTCAAATAGTTCAATAATTATCACACTGCGTAACTTCCTTTGAATAAAGCCAAGATAGACACGAAGCCTACACCCACCACAGTAGTACAAGTTTATATGCCAACTAGTTCGGCAGATGAGGAAGAGATTGAAGAAATGTGTGATGAGATAAAAGAAATTATTCACATAGTTAAGGGAGACGAAAATTTAATAGTCATGGGGGACTGGAATTCGATAGTAGGAAAAGGAAGAGAAGGAAAAGTAGTAGGTAAATGTGGACTGGGGAGAAGGAACGACAGAGGAAGCCGCCTAGTAGAATTTAGCACAGAGCTTAATTTAATCATCGCTAGCACTTGGTTTAAGAATCATGAAAGAAGGTTGTATACGTGGAAGAGACCTGAAGACAAAGGAATGTTTCAAATTAGTTATTTGATGGTAAAACAGAGATTTCGGAACCAAGTTTTAAATTGTAAGACATTTCCATTGGCGGACGTGGACTCTAATCACAATTTATTGGTTATGAACTGTAGAGTAAGACTGAAGAAACTAAAAAAAAGTACGAATTTAAGGAGATGTGACCTGGATAAATTGAAAAAACCATAAGTTGTAGAGTGTTTCATATGGGAGCATTACAGAACGATTGACAAGAACAAGAGAAAGGAATACAGTAGAAGGAGAATGGGTAGCTTTGAGAGATGAAATAGTGAAGGAAACAGAGAATCATGCAGGTAAAAAGACGAGGGCTAATAGAAGTCTTTGGGTAGCACAGGAGATATTGAATGTAACTGACGAAAGGAGAAAATATAAAAATGCAGTAAATGAAGCAGGTGAAAGGGAATACAAAAGTCTAAATAATGAGATAGACAGGAATTGCAAAATGGCTATGTAGAAATGGCTAAAGGACAAATGTAAGGCTGTAGAAGCATAAATAACTAGGGGTAAGATTGCTGATGCCTACAGGAAAATTAAAGAGACTTTTGGAGAAAAGAGAACCACCTGTATGAATATCAAGATCTGAGACGGGAAACTAGTCCTGAGCAAAGAGATGAGAGGAGAATGGTGGAAGGAGTATACAGGGTGTTACAAAAAGGTACGGCCAAACTTTCAGGAAACATTCCTGACACACGAAGAAAGAAAATATGTTATGTGGACATGTGTCTGGAAACGCTTACTTTCCATGTTAGAGCTCATTTTATTACTTCAAATCACATTAATCATGGAATGGAAACACACAGCAACAGAACGTACCAGCGTGACATCAAACACTTTGTTACAGGAAATGTTCAAAATGTCCTGCGTTAGCGAGGATACATGCATCCACCCTCCGTCGCATGGAATCCCTGATGCGCTGATGCAGCCCTGGAGAATGGCGTATTGTATCACAGCCGTCCACAATACGAGAACGAAGAGTCTCTACATTTGGTACCGGGGTTGCGTAGACGAGAGCTTTCAAATGCCCCCATAAATGAAAGTCAAGAGGGTTGAGGTCAGGAGAGCGTGGAGGCCATGGAATTGGTCCGCCTCTACCAATCCATTGGTCACCGAATCTGTTGTTGAGAAGCGTACGAACACTTCGACTGAAATGTGCAGGAGCTCCACCGTGCATGAACCACATGTTGTGTCGTACTTGTAAAGGCACATGTTCTAGCAGCACAGGTAGAGTATCCCGTATGAAATCATGGCGAGGAAGTACAGTACACACTGACGAAACCAAAATGAGCTCTAACATGGAATTTAAGCGTTTCCGGACACATGTCCACATAACATTTTTTCTTTATTTGTGTGTGAGGAATGTTTCCTGAAAGTTTGGCTCTGAGCACTATGGGACTCAACTGCTGAGGTCATTAGTCCCCTAGAACTTAGAACTAGTTAAACCTAACTAACCTAAGGACATCACAAACATCCATGCCCGAGGCAGGATTCGAACCTGCGACCGTAGCGGTCTCGCGGTTCCAGACTGCAGCGCCTTTAACCGCACGGCCACACCGGCCGGCCTGAAAGTTTGGCCGTACCTTTTTGTAACACCCTGTATAGATGGACTCTACACAGGAGATGTACTTGAGAGCAATATTATGGAAATGGAAGAGGACGTAGATGAAGATGAGATGGAGATACGATACTGCGTGAAGAATTTGACAAAGCACTAGAAGACCTAAGTCGAAATAAGGCCCCGGGAGTAGACAACATTCACTTAGAACAACTGATAGCCTTGGGAGAGTCAGCCATGGCAAAACTCTTCCACCTGGCGAGCAAGATGTTTAAGTCAGGCGAAATACGCTTAGGTTTAAAGAAGAATATAATAATTCCAATTCCCGACTTCTCATAGAAGACGTTTATAGTGTTTGCAAACTTAGAGAAAGCTTTTGAAAATGTTGAATGAAATACTCTTTTTCAAATTCTGAAGGCAGCAGGGATAAAATATATTGAGCGAAAGGCTATTTACAACTTGTACGGAAACCAGGCGGCAGCTATAAGAGTCGAAGGGCTCGAACGGAAGCAGTGGTTGAGAAGGGAGTGAGACTCTGTATATCGAGCAAGCAGTAAAGGAAACAAAAGAAAAATTTGGAGTAGATTTAAAGTCCAGGGAGAAGAAATAAAAACTTTGAGGTTTGCAGATGACATTAAAATTCTGTCAGAGACAGCAAAGGACTTGGCAGAGCAATTGAACGGAATGGACATTGTCTTGAAAGGAGAATATAGGATGAACATCAACAAAAGCAAGACGAGGATAATGGAATGTAGCAGAATTAAACCAGGTGATGCTGAGGGAAATGATACATTTAAAGTAGTAGATGAGTTTTGCTATCTGGGAAACAAAATAATCGATGATCGTCGAAATAGGGAAGATATAAAATGCAGACTGGCAATGGCAAGAAAAGTGTTTCTGAAGAAGAGAAATTTACTAACATCGAGTGTAGATTTAAGTGTCAGGAAGTCTTTTATCAAAGTATTTGTATGGAGTGTGGCCATGTATGGAAGTGAAACATGGACAGACAATAACAGAATAGAAACTTTTGAAATGTGGTGCTGCTGAAGAATGCTGAAGATTGGATGGGTAGATCACGTAACTAATGAGGAGGTACTGTATAGAATTGGGGAGAAGAGAAATTTGTGGCACAACATGAATAGAACAAGGCTTCGGTTGGTAGGATACATTCTGAGGTACCAGGGCATCACAAATTTTGTTTTGGAGGGAATGTTGGGGCCTAAAATCGTAGAGGGATACCAACAGAAAAATATAGTAGGCAGATTCAGAAGGATGTAGGCTGCAGTCATTACTCGGAGATGAAGGGGCTTGCGCAGAATAGAATAGCACGGAGAGCTGCATCAAACTAGTCTTTGGACTGTAGACCGCAACAACAACAACAACAACAACAACAACAACGAATAAAATTTGGCTAGCCCACGAATAGCTTCTTTCCTACCCTCCCACTTCCGTCTTGGCCAGCTTGTTGTATTCTGGGGCCAATGAAGTTAAAAAAATGAAGAATTGTTTGCAAGCGTCTGCAATAAACAAAGCCACCTTTCCTCCATCAAAACCAGTCTTATCCTGAGGAAGGTCGTTGTAATACGATAGAAACGTTGGTTTTAAGTTTTTAATGGAACTATTTTACACACTGACGCTGTACAACACAAAGAAGAATTTTCATCATAAACATAAAAATTAACAATGTTTTAATAATAATGTAACACGTTTCCGCCTTTAGTGTTCTAGGATTAGCTACGTTCGGCGTACGTCGTCAAGGTGAAACTGTTGTATTTGGGGACGTAAGGACTTCACACACACACACACACACACACACACACACACAGACACACACACACACAAACACATGGACACACACAGCACGAAAGACGGCTGAGGACGTAGTAGCTGCAGTCTTCCTTCGCATCACTCAGGACGATCTTCTTCAATGGGGCAAGGAAAATCATGCAGTGATAATACGCTGTGATCGTATTCACGAAGTCGATCTTATTCACGAAGCTGCGGTTCGAATCCCTGTTCAGTTCTCCGAATTTAGGTTTTTCATGATTTCCCTAAATCGTTTATGAGAAATTCCGGGATAGTTCCTCTGAAAGGGCATCGCCAGTTTTCTTCCCTGTCCTTCCCCAAACCGAACTTGTATTTCGTCTCTAATAACCTCTTCATCTACGTGGTGTTATCCCCAATCTTCCATTCCTTTCTTTCATCTTTGGTGGTTGAACGGATTGTGCGTTATGTGTCTCTGGCTGATCTGTTGATATTATTATTATTTTATTTTGACTACGGTGTTCTACGCAACACTATAGTGTTGGGAGATCAGCACTGCCACAAGACGATTCTGTTACCTTATACTTTTTGTAACTATGGATTTGGCAAAATTTAAACTGTTTTGTTGATAACAAATCTTTCCTCAAAAATACTAATCAAGACTGCTCGGGCATATTTTTCAACTATAGGCGGCAACGCGCCTCTGCCTCCGAACTGAAACTGAGATTTGTGAGTGTAACGCAGGACTTGGCAACGGAGTTCATGTTTATCCGCCGTGCAGCTTATTACCGACGAACCTCGTCTGTGTTGTCTCTGGTCAGTGACCTTAAGGAAGCCATTGAAAGAACGAAGGCGACTGATCCAATAAGCAAGAAGGCCCAATTCCGCCGGTGAATTGAGTGTAATACCTTATTTACCTGGTCCCGTAGAGAAGAACACAAGCACGTGGGTACGTTCGCCTCATTACGGTAGACAGGTGGAGTGGGAATGATAGGGGAAGGGAGGGGAAAGTAGAACGCCGAGACAAGGAGAGGGTGAGGGGAGAGATGCCGAGTCGAAAGGAGAGAAAAGAAGAGGAAGGTGAAACAGAGAAGGAATTAGAAACATTAACTGTATAAGATGGACATAATTTTTGTTTCCTTTCTAATTACACTGTCTGCCAAACAAAATGTAGCACACGGAAGGCATGGTCGGATCTCAATGTAAATTTGTATATGTACACACCGCCGACAGATATGGAAATCATTAAAGTTGCAAGTCGCTGTAACAGGTAGAGGGTCCAATCAGAGTGAATTAATGTAGTACATGTTTGGTGTTATTAGCAGGCCTGGTATGGTATATAACGTTCGTAAACGGCGTCAGGCGTTGAGGGTCACGGTGAAAGACGAAGACACTGTGTACTTGTGCGAGACTGCGTTATCAGCACTTGACGAAGATTGAAAGGGGCATCCTTGCAGGTCAAGATTTGGGTGCTTGGTCGAATCATGTGTGGGGCATTCGGATGGGACACTGGCCCGATGTTGGTCTGCATGGCAAGGTGAGGGCAGGCGTGTTCGTCGTCAAGATGCCAGTCAACCACAACTGACCACCACAAGCGTGGATCGCCGTCCTCCACATTTGTGGCAGTCAGAAGACTGCCACAAATGTGGAGGACGGCGATCCACGCTTGTGGTGGTCAGTTGTGGTTGACTGGCATCTTGACGACGAACACGCCTGCCCTCACCTTGCCATGCAGACCAACATCGGGCCAGTGTCCCATCCGAATGCCCCACACATGATTCGACCAAGCACCCAAATCTTGACCTGCAAGGATGCCCCTTTCAATCTTCGTCAAGTGCTGATAACGCAGTCTCGCACAAGTACACAGTGTCTTCGTCTTTCACCGTGACCCTCAACGCCTGACGCCGTTTACGAACGTACGAAGGCTTCCTCCAACATTCTGTGACATCTCGCACCATTGCTCGAAGACTAGCAACAGACGAACTAGGGAATTACCATCCCATGCGTAAGCGGCCATTGACATCACAACACAAATGGCTGTATCTGCATTGTTGTTATTGCCCGGAAGCACGGACTGCTCATGAACGGCGACGCAATGTGTTCATCGATGTATCACTGTCCTGCTCTACCCTGGATGACCACCGTCGGCGACTGTGGTAGTGACGTGGGAAGAGATCTCTTTCTCCCAGCGTTTTGGACAGGTACAGTGATTTTACTCATGACGTCGTGGTGTGGGGAGCCATCGGATTTGACTTCAGGTCACGTCTGGTCGTAACTAAGGAAACTTTGACAGCACAGCGGTATGTCACGGACATCGTGCGTGCTCATGTGTTAGCTCTCATGTTGTAGTCTCGTAGTGCAATTTTCAACAGGACAAGGCATTCACACACATGACACTTGTCTCTAGGAATTGTTTGCTTCATATTGGCCAGCAAGATCTCCAGGTCTGTTCCCAAGATGTCATGTATGGGCCTAGCTTCGATGTCAGCTCCGATCCTATGCCAGTATCGAGGTTACTATAACCTGTTAAAACAATTACGGGACAGCTTGCTCAGGAATGGATAGAACGGTTTTGTGACGCTATTCCAAACTGAATCAGCATATGCATCCAAGCCAGGAGAGAGGAAGGGGCGGAGTCAACGTCGTAATGATAAGTGGGTTTACACTGTGAAGTTCTTCGCAAAAATGTCTCAGTTTTGTAATCACTGAAATAAAATTACACTACTGGCCATTAAATTGCTACACCAAGAAGAAATGCAGATGATAAACGGGTATTCATTGGACAAATGTATTATACTAGAACTGACATGAGATTACATTTTCACGCAATGTGGGTGCATAGATTCTGAGAACTCGGTACCCAGAACAACCGCCTCTGGACGTAATAACGGCCTTGATACGCCTTGGCATTGAGTCGAACAGAGCTTGGATGGCGTGTGCAGCTACAACACGATACCACAGTTCATCAAGAGTAGTGACTGGCGTATTGTGGCGAGCCAGTTGTTCGGCCACCATTGACCAGACGTTTTCAATTGGTGAGAGATCTGGTGAATGTGCTGTCCAGGGCAGCAGTCGAACATTTTCTGTATCCAGAAAGGCCCGTACAGGACGTGCAACATGCGGTCGTGCATTATCCTGCTGAAATGTAGGGTTTCGCAGGGATCGAATGAAGGGTAGAGCCACGGGTCGTATCACATGTGAAATGTAACGTTCACTGTTCAAAGTGCCGTCAATGCGAATAAGAGGTGACCGAGACGTGTAACCAATGGCATCCCATACCATCACGCCGGGTGATACACCAGTATGGCGCTGACGAATACACGCTCCCAATGTGCGGTCACCGCGATGTCGCCAAACACGGTTGCATCCATCATGATGCTGTAAACTAAACCTGGATTCATCCGAAAAAATGACGTTTTCCAATTAGTGCACCCAGGTTCGTCGTTGAGTACACCATCGCAGGCGCTCCTGTCTGTGATGCAGCGTCAATGGTAACCGCAGCCATGGCCTCCGAGCTTATAGTCCATGCTGCTGCAAACGTCGTCGAACTGTTCGTGCAGATGGTCGTTGTCTTGCAAACGTCCCCATCTGTTGACTCAGGGGTCGAGACGTGGCTGCACGATCCGTTACAGCCATGAGGATAAGATGCCTGTCATCTCGACTGCTAGTGATACAAGGCCGTTGGGATCCAGCAAGGCGTTCCGTATTACCCTCCTGAACCCACCGATTCCGTGTTCTACTAACAGTCGTTGGATCTCGACCAACGCGAGCAGCAATGTCGCGATACGATAAATCGTAATCACGATAGGCTACAATCCGACCTATATCAAAGTCAGAAACGTGATGGTACGCATTTCTCCTCCTTACTCGAGGCATCACAACAACGTTTCACCAGGCAACGCCGGTCAACTGCTGTTTGTGTATGAGAAATCGGTTGGAAACTTTCCTCATATCAGCACGTTGCAGGTGCCACCATCGGCGCCAACCTTGTGTGAATGCTGTGAAAAGCTAATCATTTGCATATCACAGCCTCTTCTTCCTGTCGGTTAAATTTCGCGTCTGTAGCGCGTCGTCTTCGTGGTGTAGCAATTTTAATGGCCAGTAGTGTATATACCGTCTTAAACCGCAGAGTTTCATTTCGTTTCTGGCTGTCCTTCTGGGTGCTTCACTCTTTTCTGAGGCAGTGTACTTGTGGTGGAAATACCGATGCTGGGGTAATACACCGAACTAGGTGTCGGAGTACGAATACACTAGTTGAGCCGTTGTACTGCATATGAGTGATTGGAAATAGACGGTTTCGAAACCTAATCAGCTGTCTTTCTCTAGTTTTTCCGTGGTTTCAGTATGTCAGTTCAGATGATCGCCAGGACGGCCCTTTGAACAAATAAGTCGGGTTCGATTTCTTTTCATCCTTTATTTCAACTTTGCTGCGCACTATTCGTTTGCTACGAGTGGAATCTTAAGGAAATGTAACTCATCCACGAAGGAAATGGCATATAATGCGCATGTTCGACCGGTTCTTGAATATTGTTCATCTATCTGGGTTCCGGAATAGGACTCGTGGTCTAGGGTTAGCGTCTTTGATTAGTAATCAAAACGTGCTCGGTTCCGCGTTGGAAACCTGCCACCGCATAAATTTTGATTAATAATCAGCATTAGTGGTTGATGACTTCCGGCATAAGGAGTCACTCTTATTCTGCCAACGGCCTTGACAAAGAGGGCGGAGGAATAGATAGAGGCACTCTCTTGTCCTGGAGGTGGGAAACTGCCCATAAGCCGGAAAAATCAGCAATGATCAACGGCGTAAGGATGCAGAAAGCAATGGAAACCACTGCATTAAAGACACACAACGTGTATCCACAGAACACATGTTCTGAAACTGAAAAGTGTCATGATGAGCTCTTCATTGACAGAAAATTCCGGAATAGTCTCCCATTCGGATGTCCGGGAGGGGACTGCCGAAGGGGTGGTGCCCATAAGAAAAAGATTGAATGACCAACGAAAGGATAACGTTCTACGAGTCGGGGCGTGGAATGTCAGAAGCCTGAACGTAGTAGGGAAGCTAGAAAATCTAAAAAGGGAAATGAAAATCCTCAATCTAGATATAATAGGGGTCAGTAAAGTGCAATGGAAAGAAGACAATGGTTTCTGGACAGATGAATATAGAGTAATATCAACAGTAGCAAAAAATGGTATAACAGGAGTAGGATTCATTATGAATAGTAAGGTAGTTCTAAGTGCGTATTACTGTGAACAGTTCAGTGATAGCGTTGTTGTTATCACAATCTACAAAAAACGAATACCCACAATGATAGTTCAGGTATACATACCGACGTCACAAGCTGAAGATGAAGAGATAGAGACAGTATATGAGGACACTGAACGGGTAATACAGTACGTAAAAAGAGATGAAAATCTAATAGTCATGTGGGACTGGAATGCGGGTACGGGAGAGTATGGACTTGGTACTAGGAATGAGTCAGGAGAAAGACTAATTGAATTCTGTAATAAGTTTCAGCTAGTAACAGCGGAAACTCTGTTCAAGAATCACAAAAGGACGAAGTTTACTTGGAAAACGCCGGGTGATACGGGAAAATTCCATTTAGATTACATCATGCTCAGACAGAAACTTCGAAATCATATGCTGGATTGTAAGGCATACCCAGGAGCAGGTATAGACTCAGATCACAATGCAGTAATGATGAACGGTAGGTAGAAGTTCAAGAGATTAGTCAGGAGCAATCAATACGCAAAGAAATGGGATGCGGAAGTACTAAGGAATGACAAGAGACGTTTGAGGATCTCTAACGCTACAGACACAGCAATAAGGAATAGCTCAGTAGGCAGTACAGTTAAAGACGAAGGGATGTCTCTAAAAAGGGCAGTCATAGAAGGTGGAAAGAAAAACGTAAGTAAAAATAAGGTAACTGCGAAGAAACCATGAGTAACAGAAGAAATACTTCAGTTGATCGATGAGAGAAGGAAGTACAAAAATGTTCAGAGAAATTCAGGGATGCAAAAATGCAAGTCGCTGAGGATTGAAATAAATAGTAGGCTAAGACGAAATGAAAAAATGTGAAGGAATCGAAAAAGAAATGATTGTCGGAAGGACTGACTCAGCATATAGGAAAGGCAAATCTACTTCCGGTAAAATTAAAAGCAAGGGGTGGTGACATAAAGAGTGCAACCTGAATTCCATTGTTAAATGCAGAGGAGAGAGCGGATAGGTGGAAAGAGTACATTGAAGGCCTCTATGAGGGGGAAGATTTGTCTGATGCGATAGGAGAAGAAACAGGAGTCGATTTAGAAGCGATAGGGGATCCAGTATTAGAATTAGAATTTAAAAGTGCTTTGGTGGACTAAAGATCAAATAAGGCAGGACGGATAGATAACATTCCATCAGAATTTTTTATGCCATCGTGGGAACTGGCAACAAAACGACTACTCACGTTGGTGTGTAGAATGTATGAGTCTGGCGACATAGCACCTGACTTCCGGGAATATATCACGCAAACCATTCCGAAGACTGTAAGAGCTGAACAGCTTAACAGCTCATGCATCCAAGTAACTGACAACAATAATACACAGAGGAATGGAAAAGAAAATTGAAGATGTGGTAGATGACGATCAGTTTGGTTCTTAGGATTTGTCGACCTGGAAAAAGCGTTCGATAACGTAAAATGGTGCAAGATGTTTGAAATTCTAAGGGAAAGTGGGTAAACTATGTGGAGAGAGGGTATTATGCAACATGTACAAGAGCCAAGAGGGAATAATAAGAGTGGACGACCAAGAACGAAGCGCTCGGATTAAAAAAGGTGTAAGACAAGGGATGTAGTCTTTGGCTCTTACTATTCAATCTCTTCATTGAAGAAGCAATGCTGGAAATAACAGAGAGGTTCAGGAGTGGAATTAAAATTCAAGATGATTCGCTGAGGACATTGTTATCCTGAGTGAAAGTGAAGAAGAATTACATGATCTCCTGAATGGATAGAACAGTCTGCTGAGTGCAGAATATGGATTGAGAATAAATCGAAGAAAGGCAAAGGCTTTGAGACGTAGAAGAAATGAGAAGAGCGACAAACTTAACATCAGGATTGATGGTCACGAAGTAGATGAAGTTAAGTGATTCTACCACCTACGCAGCAAAATAACAAATGACGAACGGAGCAAGAACGATCAAAAGCGGACTAGTACTGGCCCAAAGGGCGTTCCTGGCCAAGAGAAGTCATTAGTGTGAAACATAGGCCTCAATTTGAGGAAGAAATTTCTGAGAATGTACGTTTGGAGTACAGCACTGTATTGTAGTTGAACATGAAAAACCGGGACAGAAGAGAATCGAAGCATTTGAGATGTGGTGCTACATATGAACGTTGAAAATTAGGTGGCTTTATCAGGTAAGGGCTGACGAGGTTCTGGTCTGAATCGGAGAGGAAAGGAATATGTCGAAAACGCTGACAAGGAGAAAGGACAGGATTATAGAATTTCTGCTAAGACATCAGGGAATGACTTCCATGGTACTAGAGGGAACTGTAGAGAGCAAAAACTGTAGAGGACGTAAGTTGCAAGTGCTACTCTGAGATGAAAACTTTGCACAGGAGAGGAATTCGTGTGGGGCGCATCCAACCAGTCAGAAGACCTTTGAGTCAGAAAAAAAGAAAGAAAGAAAGGTTCTGGGACCCTACTAGGTAGGTCTGATAGAAGAGAGAGAGAAATTCCATCGAAGAGCGGCACTTTTCTTCACGGAATCGTTTTGCCAGCGCGGGTCCGTTACGTATATGCTCCACAAACTATGTTGGCAGATGGCGTTGTGCGTCACGGAGGGATTTACTATTGAAATTTGGAGAGAGCATTTTCCGGGAAGAGTCTGACAACATATTAATCGCTCCCCCCCCCCCCCCCCCCCTCTGTCCCCGTCCCTGCCCCACATGCGTCTTGCGTTATGACCACGCGGAGAAAATTCGAGAAATTACAGCCAATACAATGGCTTCTTGACAGTCATTCTTCCTACGTGCTATTCTCGAATTGAACAAAAAACGGCTCTGACATCTATGGGACTTAACATCTGAGGTCATCAGTCCCCTAGAACTTAGAACTACTTAAACCTATCTAACCTAAGGACATCACACACATCCATGCCCGAGGCAAGATTCGAACCTGCGACCGTAGCAGTCCCGCGTTCCGGACTGAGCGCCTAGACGAATTGAACACGATTGATGGCCTCAGTTAGTGCTACAAAGTACCCTCCGCTACACATTATTAGTTGACTGTCTTGCCTCTCTGTCCCTCTAACTGAGATCTCTTGCCGAAAATAAATCCAAACCTAATTTTATTGTGTTTTTACGGAAACTTATTTCTCATTAGTCTTTTGACTGCACGTAATAGCAGCGTCCCCACACACAGTTAGCCGCTGCATACCGCCAACTGTGTGATGGAGCTAAATTTAAAACACGAATTCTCAGTGTAGTTCAGTAGGGTGCGGTGTGCCTCGAATCATGAGAGGAACATTACGGCCAGTGTACGCTGCTCAGCCTGTCAACATATCATTGAGAGATAAGACCGTGCGCCAACTGTTACTTTACAACAGAAGGGTTGGGAGCACAGTAAGTTTCCCGCCGAATTGGTATACGCCTTAGCGACGTCATTCGAACTGTATTTGATCCTTGTCTCAATTCTTTTTTTTTTTTTTTTTTTCAGTGATCATTATAATCTTGATGCTGTGGGTCTGGTAGGCCTTGCAGATAACCAAGTCAAAAATAAGCAGATATCAACACTCTACATTCAATCACATTCTGCCGCAACGATTAAGCTTGAAACATTTTGTGTGTGTGTGTGTGTGTGTGTGTGTGTGTGTGTGTGGGCGCGGGTGTGGAATCCTATGGGACTTAACTGCTAAGGTCATCAGTCCCTAAGCTTACACACTACTTAACCTAAATTATCCTAAGGACAAACACACACACCCATGCCCGAGGGAGGACTCGAACCTCCGCCAGGACCAGCCGCACAGTCCATGACTGCAGCGCCTTAGACCGTTCGGCAAAACATTTTTTAGTACTGTGTTTAAGCTGGGAATAAAAGTCACCTCTTCGGAGAAAATGTATACGGTTCCAGTACAATTTTCTCGATATTGGTGTGTTTAGCTTCTGTATTAATCCACATAGGTGGCGATAGTGTCATCCTTACATGTTCCCTGGATTGCAAACGAACAGGATCACAGAAGAGTTAGTAAGAACCTGATTTCTGGTATTTCGGTGTCAGTTCTTGTACTTCACACGTAACGTGGGAATTAATTGTCGACGGACACATATACACGCCGAAGCACTAGTCTGATAATTACCAAATTTTGTGGAAATGTTTCTCACGTCAATTGTGTTAAATGATTTATCTCTCATTGCGCTCGAAACTGATGTCCATCAACAATATTAAATGTTAATGTGACCTGTACAGGGACGAATATGCTCTTGTATTCGTTCTGGTATGGAGGCAAACAGCCTCTGAAAGTCATCTTCAGGAATTTCTTGCCTTATTTTTCGAAAATATTTTGGGAAAACAGCGATCGACTCCACAATTGTACTTAGAAAAATAGTCTAATCAGTTGACAGCATCTGTAGAGTTATTCAGCTTCTGCTCCGTGGATCTGTCTCGACACATCAAATTTGGAGTACGGTCTGAAGGTGGTTAACCGTTGGACTGAAACTGGTCACCAGTAACTGTGATTTGTGCTATCTATACTGTTTTTCCTAAGTGCTTCTTGCCTTGGCTGACAAAACAGGCTGCATCAGTTCACGAAGATTGTCGGCTGGTGTCTGGTATGGAAGTATACGTCCTCCCATGGCAGCCCAGTCCTCCTCTGTGGTCGGTAACCTCCACCTCCACGTCCTCTAGACATACTGTGTTGCGATTTCCACTTGAAACGTTCCGATAACGTTTGGCAGCCCCACAATAGCGATCATATAACAACAACATTACTCATCTACTGGAATGGCTCTGCACTTTGTACTGAAAAAAAGTTCGTATAGGACGACATTTCAATCAACAAACGTCACCGACACGGAAATAATGCAGTTTCAGTTTCATAGTGTTTGATCAAGGTATTCATGGTGTAACAATGTCCAGTCCCTTGAGTGTATTTTCAACTGCAGTCGAGCGTTGTGGCTACGCGCGGTAAGGGGATAGGATGCATGTCTACGGCGATAATTTCTTTCACTTTCCGATAAAGCCATGATTACAAAAGGTTATGGGATAACTCCTGATATCGTGTCGCACCTTCTGTTGCCGGGCGTAATGCAGCTACTTGACGTGACATGGACTCAACAGATGGTTCAAATGGCTCAGAGCACTGTGGGACTTAACTTCTGAGGTCACCAGTCCCCTAGAACGTAGAATTACTTAAACGTAACTAACCTAAGGACATCACACGCATCCATGCCCGAGGCAGGATTCGAACCTGCGACCGTAGCGGTCGCGCCATGGAGTCAACAAGTCGTTGAAAGTCCCCTGCAGAAATACTCAGCCAAGCTGCATCTTTAGTTGTCCATAACTCCGAAAGTGTGGCCGGTGCAGGATTTTGTGCTTGAACTGACCTCTCGATTATGTCTCATGAATGTTCGATAGGATTCACGTAGGGAGACTGGGATGACCAAAACATTCGATCGAATTGTCTAGAATGTTCTTCAAACCAGTCGCAGACAACTGTGGTCCCTTAATATCACATCGTCATTTGGGAACATGAAGTCCACGAATGACTACAAATGGGCCCGAAGTACCCGAACGTAACCATTTCTAATCAGTGCTCGGTTCAGTTTGACGAGAGGACCCAGTGTATTCCACGGAAATACAGCCCACATCATTATGGAGCCAGCACCAGATTGAACAGTGCTTCGTTGACAACTTGGGTTCATGGCTTGATGGGGTCTGCGCCACACTCAAACCCTACCATCAGATCTTACCACGTGAAATTGGGACATCTGACTGACCCACCGTTTTCCAGCCATCGTGGGTCCAACCAATAAGGTCAGAAAGCAGGAGAGGCGCTGCAGGCGATGTTGTGCTATTAGCAAAGGCATTCGCGTCGGCCGTCTGCTGCCAGGGCTCATTAACACCAAATTTCGCCGCACTTTCCTAACAGATACATTCGTCGTACGTCCCACATTAATTTCTGCGATTATTTCACGCAGTGTTGCTTGTCTCTTAGCACTGACAACTGTACGCGAACTCCCCTGTTCTCGGTCGTTAAGTGAATGCTGTTGGGCACTGCGTCTTCCGGATGAGAGGTAATGCTCGAAATTTCTAAGTGTTGGCACTGCCTTGAGACTGTAGACCTCGAAATATTGACTTTCCCGAACGATGTCCGAAATGGAATGTTCCATGCGTCTAGTTACAACTACCATCCCGCGTTCAAAGTCTATTAATTCCCGTCGTGCGGCTGTTATCACGTCGGAAACTTTTTCACATGAATCACCGGAGTACAAATGATAGCTCCGCCGATGTACTGCCTTTTTATATTTTGTGAATGTGGTACTACAGCCGTCCGTAAATCTGCGTATCGCTATCCCATGACTTTTGTCATTTCAGTGTATAGTTGCTACAGCCATTTTGACTAATTTGGTAAACATACTAACGACGATTATTGAGAGATTCATCGTAATTGCGAGTTCTCGTACTCTCTGGATAGAAAAGAAAGCTGCCGTACGTCTTTCAAGCCATGCTGTCACTTTGGTGTGCAGCTTTTGTATTGAGGCGAGACCATATGTCAACGTTATTCTGCTGCAAGACAATGTCCGACCACATGCTGCTAGATCAAGAACTCCCACTCAATAATTGAAGTAGGAAGTGATGGAGCAGTTTAACTAAAGTCCGAATACTTATTTCTCATCTTTCCGGAGCTGAAGAAATGTCTAGGCGGATGTCGTTTCATCTCGAATAACAAACTGAAAGTCACTGTTACATGGCAAAGGATATAGGGCAGCTAGCACACACGAACTAACTTCCAGCATGCTGGAACAGCTGTGGGTCAGCGATTTCTGTTAATCAGTACAACGAAAAATCACCTTAAGGTGCAAATTTAAAAAATAGTTCAAATGGCTCTGAGCACTATGGGACTCAACTGCTATGGTCATAAGTCCCCTAGAACTTAGAACTACTTAAACCTAACTAACCTAAGGACATCACATACATCCATGCCCGAGGCAGGATTCGAACCTGCGACCGTAGTGGTCGTGCGGTTCCAGACTGTAGCGCCTTTAACCGCTCGGCCACTCCGGCCGGCTGCAAATTTCACTTTTTTTATTCACTCTATGACTAGTTTCGGGTCGGGCCGCATTTTCAAATCATCGTAATACAGTCAAAAATGGTATTTCCGAAAATACAAAAACAATGTCCAATATGTGCAGACGAACAGTGACAGGGCAGAGTTATCTATATGCGCTGTTACTGAAAGTCAGCACATTTTTGAGATGGTTTTTGTGTTTAAGGACATACCATTTTTGACGATATTACAATGATTTGAAAATGGGTCCCGGCCCGAAACTAGTCATAGACTGAATAAAAAAAGTGAAATTTGCAATTTTGTCTGGTTTTTCGTTGTAGTGAAGCTAGTACACAGTTGCGACGACTCTACGGCATCAGTCATTTAAATAGAAAATAATCAAATCATGTCTGCACACTCTGCACATTATCTTTACTCACACTGACACTTCTAGTAGTTTCTCGCAGACGAAAACACAAAATAAGCAATATCTGTACCACGTTTGAGCCGAATGAAAAGTCGTGTAATCGGAAACGGATAACATTGCCTCTTTCTCAATGTTGTTGTTGTTGTGGTCTTCAGTCCTGAGACTGGTTTGATGCAGCTCTCCATGCTACTCTATCCTGTGCAAGCTTTTTCATCTCCCAGTACCTACTGCAACCTACATCCTTCTGAATCTGCTTAGTGTATTCATCTCTTGGTCTCCCTCTACGATTTTTACCCTCCACGCTGCCCTCCAATGCTAAATTGGTGATCCCTTGATGCCTCAGAACATGTCCCACCAACCGATCCCTTCTTCTAGTCAAGTTGTGCCACAAACTTCTCTTCTCCCCAATCCTATTCAATACTTCATCATTAGTTATGTGATCTACCCATCTAATCTTCAGCATTCTTCTGTAGCACCACATTTCGAAAGCTTCTATTCTCTTCTTGTCCAAACTATTTATCGTCCATGTTTCACTTCCATACATGGCTACACTCCATACGAATACTTTCAGAAATGACTTCCTGACACTTAAATCAATACTGGATGTTAACAAATTTCTCTTCTTCAGAAACGCTTTCCTTGCCATAGCCAGCCTACATTTTATATCCTCTCTACTTCGACCATCATCAGTTATTTTGCTCCCCAAATAGCAAAACTCCTTTACTACTTTAAGTGTCTCACTTCCTAATCTAATTCCCTCAGCATCAACCGACTTAATTAGACTACATTCCATTATCCTCGTTTTGCTTTTGTTGATGTTCATCTTATATCCTCTTTTCAAGACACTGTCCATTCCATTCAACTGCTCTTCCAAGTCCTTTGCTGTCTCTGACAGAATTACAATGTCATCGGCGAACCTCAAAGTTTTTATTTCTTCTCCATGGATTTTAATACCTACTCCTAATTTTTCTTTTGTTTCCTTTACTGCTTGCTCAATATACAGATTGAACAACATCGGGGAGAGGCTACAACCCTGTCTTACTCCCTTCCCAACCACTGCTTCCCTTTCATGTCCCTCGACTCTTATAACTGCCATCTGGTTTCTGTACAAATTGTAAATAGCCTTTCGCTCCCTGTATTTTACCCCTACCACCTTTAGAATTTGAAAGAGAGTATTCCAGTCAACATTGTCAAAAGCTTTCTCTAAGTCTACAAATGCTAGAAAGGTAGGTTTGCCTTTCCTTAATCTTTCTTCTAAGATAAGTCGTAAGGTCAGTATTGCCTCACGTGTTCCAGTGTTTCTACGGAATCCAAACTGATCTTCCCCGAGGTTGGCTTCTACTAGTTTTTCCATTCGTCTGTAAAGAATTCGTGTTAGTATTTTGCAGCTGTGACTTATTAAGCTGATAGTTCGGTAATCTTCACATCTGTCAACACCTGCTTTCTTTGGGATTGGAATTATTATATTCTTCTTGAAGTCTGAGGGTATTTCGCCTGTTTCATACATCTTGCTCACCAGATGGTAGAGTTTTGTCAGGACTGGCTCTCCCACGGCCGTCAGTAGTTCCAATGGAATATTGTCTACTCCGGGGGCCTTGTTTCGACTCAGGTCTTCCAGTGCTCTGTCAAAATCTTCACGCAGTATCATATCTCCCATTTCATCTTCATCTACATCCTCTTCCATTTTCATAATATTGTCCTCAAGTACATCGCCCTTGTATAGACCCTCTATATATTCCTTCCATCTTTCTGCTTTCCCTTCTTTGCTTAGAACTGGGTTTCCATCTGAGCTCTTGACATTCATGCAAGTCGTTCTCTTATCTCCAAAGGTCTCTTTAATTTTCCTGTAGGCGGTATCTATCTTACCCCTAGTGAGATAGGCCTCTACATCCTTACATTTGTCCTCTAGCCATCCCTGCTTAGCCATTTTGCACTTCCTGTCGATCTCATTTTTGAGACGTTTGTATTCCTTTTTGCCTGTTTCACTTACTGCATTTTTATATTTTCTCCTTTCATCAATTAAATTCGGTATTTCTTCTGTTACCCAAGGATTTCTACTAGTCCTCGTCTTTTTACCTACTTGATCCTCTGCTGCCTTCACTACTTCATCCCTCAAAGCTACCCATTCTTCTTCTACTGTATTTATATCCCCCATTCCTGTCAATTGCTCCCTTATGCTCTCCCTGAATCTCTGTACAACCTCTGGTTCTTTTAGTTTATCCAGGTCCCATCTCCTTAAATTCCCACCTTTTTGCAGTTTCTTCAGTTTTAATCTACAGGTCATAACCAATAGATTGTGGTCAGAGTCCACATCTGCCCCTGGAAATGTCTTACAATTTAAAACCTGGTTCCTAAATCTCTGTCTTACCATTATATAATCTATCTGATACCTTTTAGTATCTCCAGGGTTCTTCCATGTATACAACCTTCTTTCATGATTCTTAAACCAAGTGTTAGTTATGATTATGTTGTGCTCTGTGCAAAATTCTACAAGGCGGCTTCCTCTTTCATTTCTGTCCCCCAATCCATATTCACCTACTATGTTTCCTTCTCTCCCTTTTCCTACACTCGAATTCCAGTCACCCATGACTATTAAATTTTCGTCTCCCTTCACAATCTGAATAATTTCTTTTATTTCATCATATATTTCTTCAATTTCTTCGTCATCTGCAGAGCTAGTTGGCATATAAACTTGTACTACTGTAGTAGGTGTGGGCTTCGTATCTATCTTGGCCACAATAATGCGTTCACTATGCTGTTTGTAGTAGCTTACCCGCATTCCTATTTTCCTATTCATTATTAAACCTACTCCTGCATTACCCCTATTTGATTTTGTGTTTATAACCCTGTAGTCACCTGACCAGAAGTCTTGTTCCTCCTGCCACCGAACTTCACTAATTCCCACCATATCTAACTTCAACCTATCCATTTCCCTTTTTAAATTTTCTAACCTACCTGCCCGATTAAGGGATCTGACATTCCACGCTCCGATCCGTAGAACGCCAGTTTTCTTTCTCCTGATAACGACATCCTCTTGAGTAGTCCCCGCCCGGAGATCCGAATGGGGGACTATTTTACCTCCGGAATATTTTACCCAAGAGGACGTCATCATCATTTAATCATACAGTAAAGCTGCATGCCCTCGGGAAAAATTACGGCTGTAGTTTCCCCTTGCTTTCAGCCGTTCGCAGTACCAGCACAGCAAGGCCGTTTTGGTTATTGTTACAAGGCCAGATCAGTCAATCATCCAGACTTTCTCAACAGAATCTCAAAATTCAGTTTTTAGTGATCCTTTCTTAGTTTCAGCTTGCACTCCCCAGCGTTCTAAAATGCGTCCTCTTCGTATGGTGACAAATATCTCTCTTATGTTGTACCGCGGTCTGGCTGCTACTGCAGTTCGAGTCAAACCTCTTGTTTCTGGTGAAACATGTGGCGTTGCTTGAGAGAATCGATAAGAAGCTTGTCTAGCGACGATTCCGCGTCAGCCGCTGGTGGCATTTCAGTAGATTCCTGGAATCGGCAGAGCGCGCTTACGTAAGCAACGCGGCTTCAACAGTCCAGTGTTCCAGGAATAAGCTCCGCTCATTTGTCGGCTCTATTACGCGACCTTCTCATCGGGTGCACAGTCGTCTTCCGTTTCAGTCACTAGGCAGACAAGAGGGTGGGGAGCGGTCGCACCGCTCTTTTAAGGTACTTATTCATTCACAGTCGCTCGAGCCACTGTCAGTGAAACGCTCGCTCGTGATATGAATGGTAATGATTTTCCTAGTATTCCGAAGGTACCCAACCACAATATTATCTGCATGCACACTGTCGGGTGCTCTTGACACAACACTGTGTATATGTTGGAGTAATTTGCTTCTTAAACACTCAATTTAATCAGGGCAGGAAAGGAATTAACATATTGTTATATTATTTCGTAACTAGTGCAACAAGCCTCATATCCTCTCCATGTAACCATAAATGTATCCATAGGTTCTATAAATTTTCAGTGATGTCACCCTGTAATATCTTCGCCGTGTAAATAGGCGGAAAGAAGAGATGTTGGTAGAATACAGCATCAACAGTCACCCACTTAGCGAACGATCGTCAAGTACCCGGGGATATCTGTCTGGAACAATTCTAACTTTTCATATCAGTCTAGTTGTAGAGAAGGCAGACATCAAATTGACATGTACAGACTGAATCCGAAGAATTGACAAATAGCCAACACGTATTCAGAAAATATCGTTCTTGCGAAACATGACTAGCTCTTTATTCTCACCAAGTAGTAAGCGCTATCGACATAGGACGTCAAATTGATTCCATATATTTACATTTGCAGAAGGCATTTAACACTGTTTCTCTCAAGAGACTTCTAATCAAATTGCGTGCGTGTGGAGTATCGTCTCAGATGTACTACAGGATTTGTGATTTCTGTCAGAAAGGTCACAGTTCGTAATAACTGACGGAAAGTCATCGAGTAAAACAGAAGTAATATCTGGCATTCCCAAAGGAAGTGTTATATGCTCTCTGCTGTTCTTAAGCTATATAAACTATTTAGGGAGCAATGCATTCTTAGATTCTTTGCAGATTATGCTGTCATTTACCGTCATTTAAAGTCAACAGACGACCAAAACAAATCGCAGAATGATTTACACAAGTTATCTGTATGGTGCAGAAACTGGCAGCCGACTCTGTATTATGAAAAGTATGAAGATATCCACATGAACACTAAAAAGAATCTGCTAAATTTGTTACACGATAAATCGCACATATCTAAATGCTGTAAACGCAACTAAACAATCAAATACCTATAGATTACAATTACGAATAACTTAAACTGGAACGATCACATAGATAGCGTTGTGAGGAAAGCAAACGGAAGACTGCGATTTATTGGCAGAACGCTTAGAAAATGTACTTACGCTAATCTTGTCCGCCCTCTTCTGGAGTACTGCTGTGGGATCCAGATCAGATAGGATCGACGGAGGACATCGAAATAGTTCAAAAAAGGGCAGCTCGTTTTGTATTACCACGAAATAAGGGAGACAGTGCCACGAATAAAGTACTTGAATTGCGATGGCAGTCATTAAAACAAAGGTGTTTTTCGCTGTGGCAAGATCTTCTCATGAAATTTCAATCACAAACTTTCTCCTCAGAGTATGAAAATATTTTGTTGGCGCCCACCTGCGTAGATAGAAATTATCACAGTAGTAAAATAAAAGAAATAAGGGCTCGTACGAAAAAAATTAAGTATTCGTTTTTAGCGCGCTGTTGAAGATTAAAACGATAGAGAAGCAGCTTAAAGGTGATTCGACGAGCCCTCTGCCAGGCGCTTAATTGTGAACTGCAGAACAGTCATGTAGATGGAGATGTACATGAAGTGTAATACATGTAGAAAGATGGCCCTCTGAACAATTTCCTTTCAGAACAATTCTTGACTATTACGAGGTGCATTCAAGTTCTAAGGCCTCCGATTTTTTTCCTCCGGACTGGAAAGAGATAGAAACATGCGCATTGTTTTAAAATGAGGCCGCGTTCATTGTCAATACATCCCAGAGATGGCAGCACTTTACGGCAGATGGAATTTTACCACCAGCGGCGAGAATGAGAACTGTTTTAAATACTTAAAATGGCGACGTTTTCCTTACTTGAACAGCGTGCAATCATTCGTTTTCTGAATTTGCGTGGTGTGAAACCAATTGAAATTCATCGACAGTTGAAGGAGACATGTGGTGATGGAGTTATGGATGTGTCGAAAGTGCGTTCGTGGGTGCGACAGTTTAATGAAGGCAGAACATCGTGTGACAACAAACCGAAACAACCTCGGGCTCGCACAGGCCGGTCTGACGACATGATCGAGAAAGTGAAGAGAATTGTTTTGGGGGATCGCCGAATGACTGTTGAACAGATCGCCTCCAGAGTTGGCATTTCTGTGGGTTTTGTGCACACAATCCTGCATGACGACCTGAAAATGCGAAAAGTGTCATCCAGGTGGGTGCCACGAATGCTGACGGACGACCACACGGCTGCCCGTGTGGCATGTTGCCAAGCAATGTTGACGCGCAGCGACAGCATGAATGGGACTTTCTTTTCGTCGGTTGTGACAATGGATGAGACGTGGATGCCATTTTTCAATCCAGAAACAAAGCGCCAGTCAGCTCAGTGGAAGCACACAGATTCACCGCCACCAAAAAAATTTCGGGTAACCGCCAGTGCTGAAAAAATGATGGTGTCCATGGTCTGGGACAGCGAGGGCGTAATCGTTACCCATTGCGTTCCAAAGGGCACTACGGTAACAGGTGCATCCTACTAAAATGTTTTGAAGAACAAATTCCTTCCTGCACTGCTGTAAAAACGTCCGGGCAGGGCTGCGTGTGTGCTGTTTCACCAAGACAACGCACCCGCACATCGAGCTAACGTTACGCAACAGTTTCTTCGTGATAACAACTTTGAAGTGATTCCTCATGCTCCCTACTCACCTGACCTGGCTCCTAGTGACTTTTGGCTTTTTCCAACAATGAAAGACACTCTCCGTGGCCGCACATTCACCAGCCGTGCTGCTATTGCCTCAGCGATTTTCCAGTGGTCAAAACAGAGTGCTAAAGAAGCCTTCGCCGCTGCCATGGAATCAGCGTTGTGAAAAATGTGTACGTCTGCAGGGCGATTACGTCGAGAAGTAACGCCAGTTTCATCGATTTCGGGTGAGTAGTTAATTAGAAAAAAAATCGGAGGCCTTAGAACTTGAATGCACCTCGTACATTTTCAATTATATTTGCCCTTAATACCTCTGTGTAGCACCTTTTGCAAGATAACAGGTAATTGCTTACGAGAGTCTACCGGACATCCTTAAGATACTTTTCGTCTCGCATTTCATCACGTTGTGTGTCTGAAAGTATCTTGGAGGGTAATGCTAATGCCTCGTTTGTCTGTGTGTATGATTCAGCGTCAGGCTTATCTATGGTTGAGGTGTTTACACGCCTTAAGCGTTACAGTTCTCATTACGTATTATGTGTAACTAACCACGTGGATCTTCGTCATGAGGAAAGGGTGTTTGTTCTTTGCGCTCAGGACTGTTCACTACCATGTTGTTGCATTTACCATCAATATTTCATTGTTGTCAGATAATTAGCTTGTCAACCTAAAAGCAGATAAACAGAAAAATTAATATTCCATTTTTATATTTTCTGTTAAGTACTTGAATCTTTACGACCAATTTAAACTGTTAGTCGGTCTGGTACTTATAATATGTAGCACTGAACATGGTCGTAAGGTGTAGTCGAACTACTCATTTAGTACAATGCTCCGCCTGAGGCGAATTAGAAACTACCAGTAAATCCTCACCCGCGATGCTTTAAAGAATCGAACTCTCATGTATAAAACGACGAATGTCCCGAGCATACAATGAAATAAATTTGCAAGTACATTTAGTGGTATATGTGGATATTGTGTGTAAAATGGGTTGCGAGTAGAGTTAGTACTAAAGATGTAATACATTAAAACAACAAACCCTGATTCTGCAGTTTTACTGTACGAGCGGCGGAAATATAAGAAGTGATAAACTTTTTTTCCTTCCATCAAATGGTTCAAATGGCTCTGAGCACTATGGGACTTAACATCTGAGGTCATCAGTCCCCTAGAACTTAGAACTACTCAAACCTAACTAACCTAAGGACACCACACACATCCAGGCCCGAGGCAGGATTCGAACCTGCGACCGTAGGAGTCGCGCGGTTCCGGACTACAGCGCCTAGAACCGCATGGCCAACCACGGCCGGCTTTCCTTTCATAATTTTGTGGGGGATGTCAACGAGAAAAATGTTTCGCAAAGATTTTAAATTATGTCTAAAGTTTGTTGGAAGTCACTAAGTGCTCTCATTCTCAAATACTGGGTGAATATAGTCTGTGTAATTTGCAAGCCGTGATCATGCTGCCTCAAGATATACACACAGTTTCTATCTGTAGTACTTGATTTATAGTGTATAGCTCCTAATGAGCAGATTATGACAGCATTTGAAATTTTTAAATTCGGTCAGGAACTATATGAAACTTTTTTTTTTGTGCCCCTGGAAGCCGTTAGACAGACAAATGGGATCGTGGTCCGGGACAGCCGTTTGGTTGTATAGAGTCTGGTAAAACTGGCATCCGACCTTCGAGAATTTTTAATTATTTTTAATTAATTAATTAATTTATTTATTTTTGAGCTAAAGTCGCAGAAGAGCTGTGATGACAATTCTGGTCACAGTTCATGTCACAGTTGTGGATAGCATCCCGAACGTAACGTAATTTTTTATAAAGATAGTTGTTCATGAGCTAATTGCAATAATGTGGGACCCACTCCACTAACGTACAGCCCTTCGATAGGAAGTTTGTAACGCTACGGGCAGCAGGCTTGACCGCCGCAGGACAGTTTAAAAGGAACAGCACGGCTGCAGGCGAACGTAAAAGTTTGTTGGAGCAGTCAGTTATCCACTGGACTGCAGGAAGCAGAATTGAGATGTAAGTGGGCTGTTTAGGTTTTTATGTTGGTAACGCCACGTAGCGCTCTGTATGAAAATCACTGACTGTGCTGTGTGCAGTCTGTGGCTGGTTGGCATTGTTGGAATATTCGCTATTGTAGTGTTAGGCAGTTGGATGCGAACAGTGCGGAGGTGAGCCGCCAGCAGTGGTGGATGTGGGGAGAGAGATGCAAGAGTTTTGAGCGGACGATCTGGACCTGTGTCCGTCAGAAAAGAAGTTTGTTTAATTGTATGTCACAAAATTATATATATATATATAATGACTTTTGAGCGCTATTAAGGTAAATACATTGCTTGTTCTCTATCAAAATCTTTCATTTGCTAGCTATGCCTATCAGTAGTTAATGCCTTCAGTAGTTAGAATCTTTTTTTTAGCTGGCAGTACTGACGCTCGCTGTATTGCAGTAGTTCGAGTAACGAAGATTTTTGGCCGGCCGCGGTGGTCTCGCGGTTCTAGGCGCGCAGTCCGGAACCGTGCGACTGCTACGGTCGCAGGTTCGAATCCTGCCTCGGGCATGGATGTGTGTGATGTCCTTAGGTTAGTTAGGTTTAAGTAGTTCTAAGTTCTAGGGGACTGATGACCACAGCAGTTGAGTCCCATAGTGCTCAGAGCCATTTGAACCATTTTTGAAGATTTTTGTGAGGTAAGTGATTCATGAAAGGTTATTGTTAGTCAAGGCCATTCTTTTGCAGGCATTATTGAAAGTCAGACTGCGTTGCGCTAAAAAATATTGTGTGTCAGTTTAGTAATGATCAGAATAAGTAAAGAGAGAACTGAGTACGTTCAGTTCTACTCAGTTGTCTTTGTATCAAATAACGTAGAAGTTTACTAGCACAGTCATTAATAATTTTCCTAAGGGGACGTTTCAGAGATGGTCGGAGCGCTGAGTGCAGGCTCGTATAGCGGTGGCCAGCAAGCTAAAAAAAGCGGCGGTCGTCGGGATTTTTCTGAGGTAGAAAGAAGTTTACGTGAGTACCGACGGCATGGTCGCGGAATGAGCTTAGGTGGAGGGGCCTGTGACTTGTTATATCGTCACTAATATAATTTCAATGAAAATACATAAACTTCCTTACAAGTATTCTAAAAAAGCGACAGGTGTGGAACCGCGGCAGCGAGACGAAATCACTGAACACAGATCCAAGTTTGAAGCCTTAACAGCTGAAAAGAGAATAAATAACATTTCCAAAATGAAAGCTGCTCCTATCATAGCACAGAAATGGCGAATATGTACTGGGCAGTGTTAGGGATGTGCAAGAAGGGAATTAGCTTTTCGTCTTATGTGGCAGCTTCAAAGACATTTAAATCGAAACATATTGACATATATGCGTTCTTTTACTTGTTAGGATTAGTAAACATATTATGTAGCGTAATGTGTCGTGTCAAGTAAAATAACATGATACCTGATGTCATGTCACGTAACATGACACATGCCATTGTGTCATCCAGCACGGCATTTGGAATGCTGTGCAGTATGACACACCGTATCATTAAAGCTTAGGTTGCCTGCATCCCAACTCTGGGATACTCTCTATTACAGATGCTCTTCACCTCGGATACTTCCTATTGTAGAAACACGCCACTCTCTTAAAGCACGTAAATTTGTGTGCACTTGCGTCTTCTAATCCTCACCATACATGTAACAGTGGGTGGATTTGGGGAGAAATGGTCCCCTCGCAGCAAAAAAAAATCAACCCCCTCCCCTCACGCAGAAATGAAAAAAAGTGTGTTTTAGCGTGCTCCCAGGAACATATCCTGCCCAGGAATTTTATCCCCCCCAGAAAAACTTCCATAGGTCACTTGTATGCTCTGCAGCCATATGATATTGTACAGGGAGATTCTAAAAGAAGGAACAGATTTCATTGGTTTATTAGAGGCAATCTATGAAAGACGGAAACACATTCTGAATGTCCGTTCGCATAGGCACTATACGAAGCACTAACATGAACATCATGCGTTCTTCGAGAAACATCGAAGAGGCAGTTCATTTCATTCCACACACGCATCAACAGCTCACTGTTTATTGAAACGACGGCTTCAAAAATTCAATTTTTCCGCTGTTGAAGAGTCCCTTAGGTGGGACAATGACTTTGACTTTTACGTACACCCACAGGGAAAAAATTGCAAGGTGTGAGGTCTAGTCACCTGGGAGGCCAAAAACAATTAACAATATATTGGACACATTTTTCAATTCAACATTGTCGGATGGTGTTGTTAAGAAAACGCTGCTCTTCAAAGTGGAAGTGAGACTGAACGCCGTCATGCATAAAATTGAAAACATTGGAATCTTGGTAAAGTTGAGGAAACAACCAATTTTGCAGCATCTCCATGTATGATACTGCTGTCACAGTTTTCTGCGCAAAAAAGAAAGGTCCATAAACTCTGTGAACGGAAACGACGCGAAACACAATCAGTTTCGGTGGATCTCTTTCATGTTCGACGACGACGTCAGGTTTTTGTGACCCCCAAAACCTTACATTAAGACGGTTGACTTTACCCGACAGATGAAACGCCGATTCGTCCGAAAAGATGAGTCATTCGCAAAAAGTATATTCTGCCATATCCCGAAGAACTGAAATGGAAAATTCGTATCTTCTTTTATGATCGCTGAGAAGCAACTCCTGCAGTAACTGCAACTTGTAAGGCTTCATATGCAGGCGTCTTTTTAGCATACGTCACAGCATCGTTTGAGGAAGTTGATGTTCGCGTCTTGCGTACTTCTGGGGGCTACCTCCCGTGTGGTATAGTGCGAGGCTCTCGATGCTACGCCAGAATTGGCAACGCGAATCGATGCTGTAGACGTTAGAAGGGCTCGCTGCAATCCGCAACGACGTATGGGAGGCGCTCTTGGAGACGACGCCTAGCAGCGCCCTCACGCTGAGGTCAACATAGTGTAGAGCTGGTAAGAGCTCTGTCCAGTTCGGGACGTCAGCTACAGCAGTCAACATACACTACTCGCCATTAAAATTGCTACATCACAAAGATGACGTGCTACAGACGCGAAATTTAACCGACAGGAAGAAGATGCTGTGATATGCAAATGATTAGCTTTTCAGAGCATTCACACAAGGTTGGCGCCGGTGGCGACACCTCAACGTGCTGACATGAGGAAAGTTTCCAGTCGATTTCTCATACACAAACAGCAGTTGACCGGCGTTGCCTGGTGAATCGTTGTGATCCATCGTGTAAGGAGGAGAAATGCGTACCATCACGTTTCGACTTTGATAAAGGTCGGATTGTAGCCAATCGCGATTGCGGTTTATCGTATCGCGACACTGGTGCTCGCGTTGGTCGAGATCCAATGACTGTTAGCAGAATATGGAATCGGTGGGTTCAGGAGGGTAATACGGAACGCCGTGCTGCATCCCAACGGCCTCGCATCTCTAGCAGTCGAGATGACAGGCATCTTATCCGCATGGCTGTAACGGATCGTGCAGCCACGTCTCGATCCCTGAGTCAACAGATGGGGACGTTTGCCAGACAACAACCATCTGCACGAACAATTCGACCACGTTTGCAGCAGCATGGACTATCAGCTCGGAGACCATGGCTGCGGTTACCCTTGACGCTGCATCACAGACAGGAGCGCCTGCGATGGTGTACTTTAACGACGAACCTGGGTGTACGAATGGCACAACGTCATTTTTTCGGATGAATACGGGTTCTGTTTACAGCATCATGATGGGCGCATCCGTGTTTGGTGACATCGCGGTGAACGCACATTGGAAGCGTGTATTCGTCATCGCCATACTGGCGTATCACCCGGCGTGATGGTATGGGGTGCCATTGGTTACACGTCTCGGTCACCTCTTGTTCGCACTGACGGCACTTTGAACAGTGGACGTTACATTTCAGATGTGTTACGACCCGTGGCTCTATCCTTCATTCGATCCCTGCGAAACCCTACATTTTAACAGGATAATGCACGACCTCATGTTGCAGGTCCTGTACAGGCCTTTCTGGATACAGAAAATGTTCGACTGCTGCCCTGGCCAGCACATTCACCAGATCTCTCTCCAATTGAAAACGTCTTGTCAATGGTGGCCGAGCAACTGGCTCGTAACAATACGCCAGTCACTACTCTTGATGAACTGTGGTATCGTGTTGAAGCTGTATGGGCAGCTGTACCTGTACACGCCATCCAAGCTCTGTTTGACTCAATGCCCAGGCGTATCAAGGCCGTTATTACGGCCAGAGGTGGTTGTTGTGGGTACTGATTTCTCAGGATCTATGCACCCAAATTGCATGAAAATGTAATCACATGTCAGTTCTAGTATAATATATTTGTCCAATGAATACCCGTTTATCATCTGCATTTCTTCTTGGTGTAGCAATTTAATGGCCAGTAGTGTAATAGTCATAATATAGGACCAACGTGACAGTTAAAATTTTCTGATGGAATGTAATTCACTAATAATGAACATTGCACATCAAGAGAGCAGCTTGTTAATTATTGCATCAAGCGATATTTTGCTAGACCATGAGAGTTATAAATTGTGCAGCACTCTTGCAGCAAAGAAGTGTGTGTTTTATGCATTATGTAATCAAGTTAATTAATATTGCATGTGTTCCAATCTATGAGCCTTCTCCAGAGCAGTCAAAGAACCCACAGTTGTGACCGAACAAAAGGAGTTTCGCCTGGTCACAACATCTCGAACATTCTCGACATTTTCGTCAGACGTGTGTGGCCAACCAGTACTCTTCCCTTTGCATATGCAACCAGCTTCCCAGAATTTTGTACGTCATTTATAAATCTGCTTGTGAAGAAGCGGCTTCTTGCTGAGTCGACGGCGGAATGCGCATTGCACTTGAACAATGGCTTTACTTTGCGCAGATTCCAACACACACAAAGTTATTTCTCTTGAGGTGTAGTCACCACGTTACAGCAAACAACAGCGCAAATGTGTCAAATCTTTGAACGTTCATCTATCCAGTGACATGCGCAATGTGTTTCTATCTTTTGTAGTTTGTCTGTAATAAAAAACTGAAATTTGTCCTTTCTTTTTGAATCATCTGTTATATTGTTCACAATTGCTGGAAAATCGTCTGGATTTTAGGCACAGGATCAGGAACTTTAGCTTATAAATTTCAAGATGCAGGTGTGCTAACACCTTGCAGCTAAGAGAGTTCACTGCGCTGGAGAAGTAGAGTTAATTCATATAACAGCTCGAATACATCAAGATGTTTTGATTTAAATGTCCTTGAAGCATCCAGAAAATTCGAAAAGCTCGTCCCCTTCTTTTACATCCCTAATCTGTCCAGGTCATATTAACATTTTTTGTGCTATGATGAAAACATTTTTGATTATGGTTCCCAACTTTTACCCTACCATGATTTTTTACATTAGACCGCCATAGCTTAGCAACCGACTTGTGTTTTTGTTGTCTAGGGTGATGATTGAACCAGTACAGGTTTTTCTACTGTCTTTCGAACCATGTTGCTTGAGTTGGGCATCGCTAGTCTGGCTCTCTTAGGTTCAACGTGTCTAGTAGTGTAACCTAGTGTCCTCCTATTACACAAGCCACACCACCACATCAAAGTGTCACGCCTGGGAAGTTTTTGTTTTATTGTTTATCTTTTAGTTTTTTTATATTTTTATTAGTTTGTTATTTTGTTTTGTATTTTTTAAATTTTGTTATCTTATTTTTTTAATTTTTTGTTTATAGTTGCACATATTTTACTCATATAACCATGTGACTGTGTACGTAAATTATGAAAAACAAACAGAAATACTTAACACAGGGCACAAAATAACAGGAAAAGTAAACAAAATACCGAACATTATATTAAATAAAAATGAAAAGATCAAGTCCAATCGACAAAGCTGACTAGAACATCTACAAAGAATGTCAGATTCAAGACCACCAACACAAACCTTAAATTTCAGACCTAAAGGTACAAGATTCGTAGGAAGACCAAGAAAAAGAGTCTGGATATTTAGAACACGTAACAGATGGATAGCCTAGACCATGATGAAAGAAATAGAACCATTAGTTTAAACAGGAAAAAAAGTTTTCCTTTGTATATTAAATTAATCGTAACATATGTTACTGTGATAGTAACATTATGTGATTCAACTGTTCTTTACACAACATCTTCTGCCATTTTAGAAGAATAAAGTAAATGTAATTTTTACGAAATTTAAAACGACTGTGAAATGATGTGTACAATGTCTCATCTTAAAGAAATTTTTGTGATGATTCTGAAACTGGTCATAGCTTTTGTGATTCTGTAATATTTCCGAAGTTACGAAGAATGTAATATCGTGATTAATATTTTAAGAGTAAGTGGTACAAATAAGGAATACCATTTTGTTTTTCGTTCACAAATTTAAGAGTTTTTCACACTGAGAAAACAAAATATCTGTAGCAGAAACTTTGGGATATATTTTAATGTTTTCTATATTTTCGAATTCTGCAAAGTTTTATGTTTTTGGTGCTTCACATTATGGGGTACAATTATGGAACATTCCATTTGTTTCTAGTTTGTTAAAGTTAAAACAAATAATAGAAAATCCAATAATTCATGAACAAAGAAAAATTTATAAAACGTAATAACGCAGAGCAAAAACACGAAATGTACTATTTTCAGTTATTAAATTCCTTACTCTAAGCAAACTCACTTGCAGAAGTCACACACATATCGTCCTTTACCGTAACGTGCACATTCAGTGTGGCCCCACATTTCGCAAATTAGACACATTGCCCATTCTTCCCCCGCCTCGTCCCGCGAAAATTTACCTGAGCAAAAGAGACACTTGCCATCTTCGTTAGCGGTGCACTGTTGTCCAGAACGATACTGAGTGTAGATGAACCATCTCTCACTCGAAAAGCATCGTCCTCAGAATCAGATGATTCTTGGTTCCTAGGCTGTCGTGGTCTCTGCTTGTTTGTCTCCGGTTTCTTTGTTGCTGTTGTCGATACTTCAAGAGATCTCTTGTATGGAGACAACGATAGGACTGCTGAAGGCCCTGCTTTTCTTCCCTTTATGCCTAGCCTCTTCTTTATTTATACAACATGTTCGTCACTCAATTACAACATCAGCCTTCCCACTTTTAGAAGCCACAACTCCTGCAGGATGGTTCGTTGAGTGGATCATTGGGTAAATCCGTAATTATACCTTCATTTCAGCAATGAAATCTGCATCAATGAAAATATGAGGGTTTAATGGGTATACTCTTGTCACCCTAAATCCATTGACTGCTATCTCCCATCTGGCGATTGAGACGGACTTTCCCACTCAGTTCGGCGATGTCCATGTTTATTACTGGACGTGCATTTTCCCTCATCCTTATGCGTACCTGCTCAGAGTAATAGATATTTAAAGGCCTCGTGAGAGCTCTATCCAGTCGTTGCATCTTGTGAGACGCGTGAGTAGGCTGATGTTGACATAGTCTCGTGTGCGAGATTTGTAACATATAGATCCTGGAGTGACCCTTTCTCTTTTCTCTAACATTTTTACCTGCTGTTTGCTTAGCAGACTCATTCCATTATTTTCGAGCTCATGAAATCATTTCTGAAGCAATTTCTATAAGTAAAACAGGCTGCGAAAGTGCGGTACAAATATAGAACACCGGGGTACACACATGAAACACTAGTTTTCCGTATTAGCGGCACAGCCATCTTGAAATTCAGAAACGTAAATAAAATCGAAAATTAAATTGAAGTAGGCAACAAACATGCCATTTTACTGCTTAATATGTTAGCTAAACGTCTCTTTAAAAATATATTAATAACTTATTTATTATGACAGGAATGAAACTGAAAACCATAAACCTGCAATAATTATTACTCTTAGTGAATTCGTTAAAACAGCTTCACTCACTCGCAGCGGCTGACATCTGTAATATGAATGCACCCAAAGTAATCTACAGTTTCTGAACGTAGTTTTCAAGCAGCTAACCAAAGTACAGCACACACAAGGAGAGAAATCATAGTATTCCATATTACTGCCCCTATTCCATATTTGTACGTCTTCCCCTGTTATTTCATATGATGAATCTGGGCTACGGTTGAAGGAGTAAAACAAGGTATTTTGTTCTCTACAGTCAGTTGAATGAATATTATTTTTTAAAACAGTCTGTGAACTGAATTTTAGTATTGTAACATAATTTATTTCGTTAATACGTGGCACAATTATGGAATTAGCCAAAAGAGTAGGTCCTCTATGAAACCTATTATCTAATAATGATTTAGTTGTTACAGATGCTCAGTTCATGGCAGCAAAACAAGGGGTGATGAATTTAACTGATTTCAACATTAGAAATACGTATTTCTTACATGAATCCTAAAATACAGTTGTAGAATATCTGTATAGTATCTATGGAATCAGCGAGCAATGAGCAGTGTTTTTCTGTTTTAAACGTGTGATATGTGTAAAAAATTGTATATACGTGATATCTGTTTAGCTTACGGTCAGAGAGTCTGTTGCTAGGTGACCCTATCGATTTGGCTACAGTAATAGATAATCAATTATGAAATTAACAATAGTTCCGTACTTAAACCTGAGGGTCCAGAGGAGGGCATAATTAGTGTAGGAAAAGCGAAATTGGGAGACTCCTCAAAGCTACGACACGTTTCGATCTCCTGTTTTCATACACAGGGAGCGCTAGTGTCGCTAGCATACACGAGTATGAGGACTCTCGACAATGGCTGTGCGCCGGCTTGAAGAGAATCGAGCGAGTAGCGTGACGGCTGTGTGCTGAGGTGCGGTGGGATAGTGGAGGGGAGGCCCCTCCCAGTTATACGCTGCCAGCTTTATTGCCGCTATCGACCGTAAAGGCAGCTCGTTTCGCAGCGGGGAACGTCTGAGGGTCACGTTCGCTTAAAGAGCATTGAGTACGGCGTAGTTCAGTTGGAGGTAACGCAGCATCTCGTCGCAGACATGGGTCTGGCGTCAGGTGGCAGAACCTGCTCCGTTGGTTTCCATAAAGCTGGGAAAAATTACAAAAATGACGGTAACTCAAGAAGGCATGTGAGAAGAAATGCAGAGCCAAATCTTTACACTCGCAGTTATGACGTCGAGTCGACGACGATATCATTAGAGATGCAACGTGAACTCAAACTGAAGCCCCTCCACTATCCCACCGCACCTCAGCACACAGTTGTCACGCTACTCGCTCGATTCTCTTCAAGCGGACGCACAGCCATTGTCGAGAGTTCAAATGGCTCTGAGCACTATGGGACTCTACTTCTGAGGTCATTAGTCCCCTAGAACTAGTTAAAGCTACCTAACCTAAGGACATCACACACATTCATGCCCGAGGCAGGATTCGAACCTGCGACCGTAGCGGTCTCGCGGTTCCAGACTGCAGCGCCTAGAACCGCACGGACACTTCGGCCGGCTTGTCGAGAGTCCTCATACTCGTGTATGCTAGCGACACTAGCGCTCCCTGTGTATGAAAACAGGAGATCGAAACGTGTCGTAGCTTTGAGGAGTCTCCCAATTTCGCTTTTCCTACACTAATTATGCCCTCCTCTGGACCCTCAGGTTTAAATACGGAACTATTGTTAATTTCATAATTGATTATCTATTACTGTAGCCAAATCGATAGGGTCACCTAGCAACAGACTCTCTGACCGTAAGCTAAACAGATATTACGTACATACAATTTTTTACACATATCACACGTTTAAAACAGAAAAACACTGCTCATTGCTCGCTGATTCCGTAGATACTATACAGATATTCTACAACTGTATTTTAGGATTCATGTAAGAAATACATATTTCTAATGTTGAAATCAGTTAAATTCATCACCCCTTGTTTTGCTGCCATGAACTGAGCATCTGTAACAACTAAATCATTATTAGATAATAGGTTTCATAGAGAACCTACTCTTTTGGCTAATTCCATAATTGTACCACGTATTAACGAAAGAAATTATGTTACAATACTAAAATTCAGTTCACAGACTGGGTTTAGATCCGAGGAGTTAGGTAGCCAGAGGAGTACGGTATGCTCAGCGTTGTGTTTTTTCGAACCATCGAACCACACACGTTTAATGCGAGCTGTGTGACACGTTGCGTTGTCTTGCTGGTAGATGCTATCGCGCCGAGGCAAAAACGAACTGTATGTAGGGGTGGACATGATTTCCAAGGATAGATGCATAATACATAGCGCTTTTCAGAACGACGATATCACCCAGGGAATGCCACGAAAATGTTCCCTAGACCATAACGCTCCCTCTTCCGACCTGGACCCTTCGAGCAGTTCTCGGAGCGTGTTAGTTTTCCGACGTTTCACGCCGATGGAGCATAAAACGTGATTAATCTGAAAAGGCCACCTGTCGTCATCCTGTAGACCCAGTTGCGGTACTGGGTGTAAATTCAAGCCTTCGTCGCCGGTGAACAGCAGTGAGCATCGATACATGAGCCAGGTGGCTACTGCAGAGGCCTATACGACGCAGCGTTTGCTGAACGGTCGTTGAGGGGACACTGTTTGCTGGCTCTTGGTTCATCTGGACGGTCAGTCGCTGAACGGTTGTTGCGCTTATATTCGCCCGTATATACACTACTGGCCATTAAAATTGCTACACCACGAAGATGACGTGCTGCAGTCGCGAAATTTAACCGACAGGAAGAAGATGCTGTGATATCTAAATGATTAGCCTTTCAGAGCATTTACACAACGTTGGCTCCGGTGGCGACACTTACAACTTGCTGACATGAGCAAAGTTTCCAACCGATTTCTCTTGCACAAACAGCAGTTGACCGGCGTTGCCTGGTGAAACGTTATTGTGATGCCTCGTGTAAGGAGGAGAAACGCGTACCATCACGTTTCCGACTTTGATAAAGGTCGGATTGTAGCCTATCCCGAATGCGGTTTATCGTATCACGGCATTGCTGCTCGATTTGGTCGAGATCCAATGACTTCTAGCAGTATATGGAATCGGTGGGTTCAGGAGGGTAATACGGAACGCCGTGCTGCATCCCAACGGCCTCGTATCACTAGCAGTCGAGATGACAGGCATCTTATCCGCATGGCTGTAAAGGTTCGTGCAGCCACGTCTCGATCCCCGAGTCAACAGATGGGGACGTTTGCAAGACAACAACCATCTGCACGAACAGTTCGACGACGTTTGCAGCAGCATGGACTATCAGCTCGGAGACCATGGCTGCGGTTACCCTTGACGCTGCATCACAGACGGGAGCGCCTGCGATGGTGTACTCAACGCCGAACCTGGGTGCACGAATGGCAAAACGTCATTTTTCGGATGAATCCGGGTTCTGTTTACAGCATCATGATGGTCGCATCCGTGTTTGGTGACATCGCGGTGAAAGCGCATTGGAAGCGTGTATTCGTCATCGCCATACTGGCGTATCACCCGGCGTGATGGTATGGGGTGCCATTGGTTACACGTCTCGGTCACCTCTTGTTCGCATTGACGGCCATTTGAACAGTGGACGTTATATTCCAGATGTGTTACGACCCATGGCTCTACCCTTCATTCGATCCCTGCGAAACCCTACATTTCAGCAGGATAATGCACGACCGCATGTTGCAGGTCCTGTACGGGCCTTTCTGGATACAGAAAATGTTCCACTGCTGCCCTGGCCAGCACATTCTCCAGATCTCTCACCAATTGAAAACGTCTGGTCAATGGTGGACGAGCAACAGGCTCGTCACAATACGCCAGTCACTACTCTTGATGAACTGTGGTATCGTGTTGTAGCTGCGTGGGCAGTTGTACCTGTACACGCCATCCAAGCTCTGTTTGACTCATTGCCCAGGCGTATCAAGGCCGTTATTATGGCTAGAGGTGGTTGTTCTGAGTACTGATTTCTCAGGACCTATGCACCCAAAATGCGTGAAAATGTAATCACATGTCAGTTCTTGCATAATATATTCGTCCAATGAATATCCATTTATCATCTGCATTTCTTCTTGGTGTAGCAATTTTAATGGCCAGTAGTGTATTTCCGCAGCCGTCGTTCACCCCTGTTATCTGTGGCGCGTGGTGCACCACAGATACCTTGGCGCCGGTTTTGGATAGCGCCATTTTGCCATGCACGCTATACTTTAACCAAGGCGGCATGCGAACAGTTTTCAAACTTAGCCATTTCGTATATGCTTCCACTTTCGGCCTGAAAGCTAATGATCTTTCTCTTTTGGACGTCAAATAATTCGCTCCGTTTCCTCTTTACTACAGCACGGTTTTCTGCCTCCACTCGACATGTTTCCTATACCCTTCAGTGCTTGTGCTCCCACTTGCCTTCTGTGAGTTGTTGCTGCACACTGACGTCGAACACAGGCTGTGATCACCTTAATGTGACTCGATCGTGTAATTCTGGAAGCCTGGACGAAAAGTCAGTCCACACTTCTTCCGTTTCCTGTCTCACTCAGACGAATTAAAAACGTTTTACAAAACGTGAATGCACCATTTTGGTATGGAAGATGTAATGTCAATGTCAAGTGCATTTTCAGTCAGTAGCAGTACATATAACAGTATGTGGTACAGCGTATTGGCATCAACGAAAGTGATTAGCTTTCTTCTTGAAAATTTGATATCTAGCTTTAGGAGGGAAGGACAAAGGGGGCGGAAGGGTGGGAAGTGTTTGGTATTGGCAGGAAGGGGACATTCAGCGGATAGATCCGTGCACATTTCGCAATAACTTGTTTGCTGTAGAAGATTTAGGTTGAGCCAAGAGGAACGGTACTCGTTTTCACGTGTGACTGTACTAGTGATTCTGAACAAAAATCTTCAGGTGGACATATGCCATATTCCGAATGGTCTCCGAGATAGAACACTTTAAATATCACATATACACGTTTTTACTGAATAACTCGGAAACCGTACCCTCCAGCGGAAATGTTTCGTAGTACAAAATTAATCTTGTAAATTATAGATTGCAGCGATCAGTCGTCCTTGCTAAATTTCATAGTGCAGATCTAGACTTTGCAAAAAAATTGTAAAACTTTTACCCACCTGACGTAATTAAATGTTTTAATAATAATAACGGAATCACAAGGAGTGACCATGGAAAAAATTTATTTCTTGCTGGCATTATGAAATATGTCGGACGACAATGTAAGAATTTTACTTATGTTTCATTTTATTTAATACTGATGCAAATCTGAAGTGGTTTACTTCCCTTGAAGTTATGTACGTAGTTCACGTAGATGGCGCCATGTAACCAACCGATGTGTTCTCCATACAGCCTGCTTTCCGCAAACAGTAGTATTCAATGAAATGTGGATGAAGCCTGACCCACAGGGAATTGCATGCATTGAGCGAAAATTATAGTGGTATTTAATATACAAACCATATAAGTTAAGCCATTACTTGTAACTTTTTATGACAGCATCTAACTATGTACTTCTTGTAATCTTAACATTGAGAATGGCTAGCTTCTAGTCGAAATCTAGATCTGCACAATAAAATTTAAAAAGGACGACTGATCGCTGCAATCTATAGTTTACAAGTCAATATAACAGTCGCTGAGTGTAACAGCTTTCTGAATGGAAGGTAAACTGACAACATTAATCTACATTAAATTTTCCATAGAAAAGGGACTAATAATTTTTTCTCTAGGACAAAGTTTGTGTGAATTGAGCTCAAGAACACTGAAAACTCGCACGATGCGCATGCCCTGTAGCTTGGCTAATTTCCCGACTTCCTAGACTGTAAGTGTCCTGTCTCAACCTCATCTACGTTACTATGGTACATTGTAAACAGTGATAATGTTTGGATAATACTGAATATAAATAACAATGGCCATTAATAATGTTCTACCTCGGGAACCATTCGAAATAGGGCAAATGTCGATATGAAGTTTCTAGTTCGGAACCGCTAATAATGTCAGCCCTGAAAGCTCGTACCTTTCCTGCTTACTCAGCCCGTATTTAACCACGATCAAAGAACTCTCAGGTGAAGGACTGAGAGTCTTTTACGATAAAATCATCACTTATCGGACCGGCATAAGGACACCTGTAAGCGCCGATTACGTCACCTCTATTTAACGGCACAGCCGCATTTCTATGTGAAAGACAAGCAGATCAGTGCCCACATGTTAAGATATGAGTATGTCACCCTGCACAGTGATTCAGCCTCGTGCGAAAACACTGTTTCACTGATATACAATAACTGTTACCGTATCCTTGCCAGATCAAGCGACTTCCCCTGTCTACTTGTCAAACCTGTTACCGTATCCCTGCCAGATCACACCACCTCTGCTGTCTACTAGCAAGCTAAAACTGGGTTCATTTACGGACAGGTTTACCCTTCACTGATATTTAGGCCAGCGCCCAGTTTCGGATGTTGAGTGTAGAAGCTCACCTACGGTGAACTGCTTGGAGAGTACAGCCGTTAAATCTCAACATGTCAGGCATCAGGTTTTCGTGTTATAGATGACATCAAGAGAATAATGCTTCAAATCGTCATCAGGCAAAATTTCAGTCCCGTTTAACCATTGCACTGAAACTTTAACTAAATTTATAATTTTCCGCGAGTGTGTAACTCCGATGAGAGTGTATTGACATGTCACAGCACCTTACGATGCAACGTAGCTCAACGCATTTTTCCAGACGCGTGTGTAACTGCCTCCTCATGCAATTGCGGTTTCGCTTGTAGGGGAAGTCCGATGTGGCACTAGTCAGCGAAGACAGTAATGTATTCTACCGCCAAGGACTCGATCCACGCAGCACGTTAACAATTTCTCCATAACTGGTGGAAAGAAGAAAAGAAGAGAACCAGAGTTTAACGTCTCGTCGATGTCGGTGTCATTGCAAATGGAGAACTTAACTTAGCTGGGAAACGATGGGAGACGTAAATGGCAGCGGCCTGTATAAGAAACTACTCATAAATTTTGTGTTCTTGCTGTAAGCGCGTCTAAACTTCCTTAGTCCAAAAAGTTTTGAGACATGAGTAATAAAAAATAGAGAAAAATTAAAATGGCGGTTTTAATGCTTCAGATGTTCCTCGTTGTCACGGCAGGTATAGTGGCTCTGGAATAGGCATCTGCCACGTTGTGGTGGCTTCAAAAACAGGACAGTGTAATGCAAATTTTTTCTGTAATAAAATAGTTGTCCTAATTTTACTTTTAATTCACAGTGGTGGAGTTAACCACACTGACTACACGGGAAGAGTAGACCCAGTGGACAACTCTCTCAATGAGGAATATTCGCGCTTTCACTGTTACACAACACTCTTAGGTTCCTATGGCTCCGTAACCAGAAGTAAGTTGCTTCTTACATTATTTTCCTTGCTCTCGAGCGAGATGCAATGGTAAGAGACTTACAGTGTTAAGAGGAAAAATAAGAACATGTTTTTCTAGTACATCTTGCTCAAGAACAAGAAAACTAATCTAGTAGAAAATTGCACCTGGTGCAACACGATTGCTCTGTTCGTCTACGAAATCCAGAAGGCAGTAAATACCAGTGCCTAGGCCGATACTGTGTCCCTAGACTTTCGGAAGGCTTCTGTTAGTTCCACACTCGTGCCTAATGAACAAAACACGAGCGTGCGAAATATCAGATCAGTTTTCTGACTGAATTGAAGGGATTCTGGCAAAAAAACACAACGCGTTGTTATTAACGGTAGAGAAATCTTCAGTCGCAAAAGCAACTACCGAGGACTGTTGTATTTCACAATACACATAAATGACCTAGGGGATAAGCTTCATGAGAATGTTCACGGATAATGCTGTTATGTACGGAGACATCGAAAGGCCAGAAAATTGTAGCAAAATGCTACTTGCAGAGGATCGACACTTGGTGCAGGGATTAGTAACTGACTCTCAGCATAAACAGATGTAACGTAAATGGACGGAAAGAAGTGCTACTGTGTGATTACACTATTGCCAAACAGGCACTGGATGCAGACACTCTCTTTAAATGTCTAGAAGCATGCGTACGTAGCGATTTAAAACGGAACGACCACATAAATCTAATCGCTCTAAAGGCAGATCCCAGAAAGGCGTTCAGTGGTACACTACTGGCCATTAAAATTGCTACACCACGAAGATGACGTGCCACAGACGTGAAATTTAACCGACAGGAAGAAGATGCTGTGATATGCAAATGATTATCTTTTCAGAGTATTCACACAAGGTTGGCGCCGGTGGCGACACCTACAACGTGCTGACATGGGGAAAGTTTCCAACCGATTTCTCATACACAAACAGCAGTTGACCGGCGTTGCCTAGTGAAACGTTGTTGTGATGCCTCGCGTAAGGAGGAGAAATGCGTACCATCACGCTTCCGACTTCGATAAAGGTTGGATTGTAGCCTATCGCGATTGCGGTTTATCGTATCGCGATATTGCTGCTCGCGTTGGTCGAGAGCCAATGACTGTTAGCAGAATATGGAATCGGTGGGTTCAGGAGGGTAATAAAGACGCCGTGCTGGATACCAACGGCCTTGTGTCACTAGCAGTCGAGATGACAGGCATCTTATCCGCATGGCTGTAACGGATCGTGTAGCCACGTCTCGATCCCTGGGTCAACAGATGGGGACATTTGCAAGACAACAACCATCTGCACGAATAGTTCGACGACGTTTGCAGCAGCATGGACTATCAGCTTGGAGACCATGGCTATGGTTACCTTTGACGCTGCGTCACAGACAATAGCGCCTGCGATGGTGTACTCAACGACAAATCTGGGTGCACGAATGACAAAACGTCATTTCTTCGGATGAATCCAGGTTCTGTTTCAAGCATCATGATGGTCGCATCCGTGTTTGGCGACATTGCGGTGAACGCACATTGGAAGCGTGTATTCGTCATCGCCATACTGGCGTATCACCCGGCGTGATGGTATGGGGTGCCATTGGTTACACGTCTCGGTCACCTCTTGGACGGCCATTTGAACAGTGGACGTTACATTTCAGATGTGTTACGACCCGTGGCTCTACCCTTCATTCGATCCCTGCGAAATCCTACATTTCAACGGGATACTTCACGACCACATGTTGCAGATCCTGTACCGGCCTTTCTGGATACAGAAAATGTTCGACTGCTGCCCCGGCCAGCACATTCTCCAGATCTCTTACCAATTGAAAACGTCTAGTCAATGGTGGCCGAGGAACTGGCTCGTCACAATACGCCAGTCACTACTCTTGATGAACTGTGGTATCGTGTTGAAGCTGCATGGGCAGCTGTACCTGTACACGCCATCCAAACTCTGTTTGACTCAATGCCCAGGCGTATCAAGGCCGTTATTACGGCCAGAGGTGGTTTTTATGGGTACTGATTTCTCAGGATCTATGCACCCAAATTGCGTGAAAATGTAATCACATGTCAGTCTAGTATAACATATTTGTCCAATGAATACCCGTTTATCATCTGCATTTCTTCTTGGTGTAGCAATTTTAATGGCCAGTAGTGTATAACCCTCAAGTAGCTTACGAAAGCCTGGTTCAACCGATCCTCGTCAGTCTGCGGTCCGTACCAGAATGCATTGATAAGGGAAATACAGGAAAATCCAATGAAGAATAGCGAATTTCGCCACAGGTTTGTTTAGCAAACTTGAAAACTTCACCGAGATTCTCATCCATCCCCAGTGACAGACGTTACAGGCGAGGCATCTGCATTACGGTGTGTGTTACTGTGAAAATTTCGTCTGTGTACTTTACTAGAAGAGTCCGCCAATATTTTGCTTCATCCTACGTTTGTCTTTCGGGCAGCCCGTGTAGGTAAAACTGGAGACATTCAAGTTCACAAGGATTCATAGCAACAATCGTTCTTTCCGTGAACAGTTCGCTACTGGAAGAGGAAACGGTGGGAAGTGGTGGTGGTAGGTAGAAAAACGTCCGCCGCACACGGTAAGGTACCTATCGGAGTAATAGACATAGAAATAGATGCGTCGTGTAATAGAACACGAAGATTTGTGACTGAAGATGCTGGCGATTATACTTTCTACGTGAAGAAATTTGCAGTTAACGGCAAAAGTTGCAAGTCATCTTTATAAAAAATTATACAAAGGACTTGTACGTCGCTCACAAATCAGCACAGGTTTACGAAGCAACAGTCGTGTGAAACTCAGCTTACCCTTTTCTCTCACGATATCCTGCCAGCCAAGGATGAAGGGCAACAGTGAGATTGCATATTCCTAGACTTCCGGAAAGCGTTTCACGCAGTGCAGACAGTTAACGATGGCCGAGCAGACGGAACAGGTTGCAAAACACGTGAGTGGCTCAAAGACTTCTTGAGTAATACAACCCAGTACGTTGCCCTGGCCGGCGAGAGCTCATCAGAGACAAGGGCATCGTCAGGAGTGCCGCAGGGAAGTGTGACTGGATCACTGTTGTTCTCAATATTCACAAACGATCTGACTGACAGGGTGAGGGTCACCTAGAATTTCTATTTACTGTCATGAATGGCAGCTTACTCCAAATGTAGAAAAATGTAAGCCAGTGCAGATGAGCGGTAAAAACAATCCCGTAATATACGAATACGATGTTGTTAGAGTGCTGCTTGACACATCAAGTGTCATTTCATCAGACCTAGGGATAGGGCTGTCGGTTTTAGCGTCAGTGTCAGTCGCTTGACACAGTCACTGCGATTAAATATCTAGCCGTTACGTTGCAACGCGATATGAAATGGAATGAACACGTCTAACATTCTGCGTGGTGTCTGTTTGTTCTAAATCGTGTCTCCCTACCACTTTCGCGCAACGACGCTCTGAGAGTGTTTTTTAGGGAATTGACTAGTTTGAACCTGGGACCTGATGCTGGTAAGGAGACGCCAGACCACACATGACATGTAGAGTTCAGAAGAGTTCAGTGAGACTAGCGATGATATAATCAAATACTTAATGATTACAGCGTCAGCTCCACTGCACTCCCTGTAAAAGAATCTTAATACTAAGTAAATTTAGTGGACAGGGTTCAAGGCTTTCCTATTTTTAGTTAGCTGGTAAAATAACGTCGAAAAAGCAGTTAAGTTTACCATTGGAGATTTTATTCTACTCACAAAACATTGTTTATAAATTGCACTATTGCTAAAAGGAAATATTTTAATACAGGATGATAAAAACCAACTGCGTCCAACAAAAATGTGAACGAATATTCCCTGAGTGGGTTTCCAAGTTCTACAATGGATCGAAGGATGACCTATGCCGTATCACATATATAATCTAGGTTTAAATTAAGTTTCACAAAATGGTCTATAGTGACCCTCAATTATCTTTAATTACTTATCTAACTTGTCGTAAATTACAGTGGCTGATGTGGCTTCTCAACAATTATATAACAGAAAAATCATCGCGTTTCAGATTTTAACTTACGTAGCAAATGTGAATACCATGAACTTTAATTGACGATCGACACTAGTATCACGCAAAACGGGGATGTAACAGATGAGACTTCAGCAGTTCTGAGTGAAGCTGTTATGCGGCATCGCGTGCGTTCGTTACCTAGTTGGTTAGGCAGCGTCAGGGGGGGCAGCGGGCGGCGCAGCTCCATACAGCTCGCCATCTCGGAAGCAACTCTCTCCTAACTTCTCCTTACTACAATTTACCGAAGTTGGTTTAAAAAAAAAACTATCTGGCTGTGTTTTCATCTGACCAATCAGGGTCTCAATGTTAACACTAAGCTCCGCCTACAAAAATTCTGTGTATCCAATGAGAAACATTATACTTTTCATGGTGGGGCAATGTTTTTAACGTTTGCAACGTAACAGAGACGCGAGAAAGTCTCACGCTAAAACTTGCAGCTGGTGTGGCCCCTTTAGTGTTATCGTAAGATCTATACTGTTCTTATGGAGGGCTCTATGCTTTAACATGGGCTGGGAGGTGGTCCTGGTGGTTGGCTGGCGACGTGGGTGTCCGTCCCTTATCGTAGGGCCTTCTAGCTTAACACGGTTCTGCTCTCGGCTTCTGTTCTCGTTTCTTCCCTCGGAACTGCGTCTGTTTCACGGTGGGAAGGTATGACATGCATTTAGGCGTTCTTGTGTTGGTCTGTGGTATTCCATTTGCTCACTCATTGATCGTACTACTTTGGTTAATTTAATGTCAGGATTTATTCGGAGCTATTTGAAATACTGCCGGATTTGCTTATCATGCCAGGGTTTTCATGGAAGGTGTTCGATTTGCCTGACACCTTACACACGTAAGGTCGTTTGGAGGGAAGGGTAGGCTTCGGTTTATTGGGAGAATTTTCAGAAAATATGTTTTCATCTAAAAAGTATACAGCGTATAGAACTGTAGTGTGACCCATTCCGAAGTAATACTCAAGTGTGTGGGACACCCACCAGGTCGTATTAAAGGAAGACACTTGAGCAATTCAGAGGCGAGCTGTTACATTTATTAGCGGCGGATTCCGTCAGCACGCGAGTATTGCGGAGATGCTTTGTGTACTCAAATGGGAATCTGTGGAGGGAACACGACATTCTTTTTGCGAAACACTGTTGAGAAAATTTAGAGAACCAGAATTTGTGGCTGACTGTAGGACGATTCTGCTGCAACCAACATACATTTCGCGTAAGGGCAGCGAAGACAAGAGAAATGGGCTCGTTCCCTCGCTCCAATTGCAAGTGGAATAGGGAGGGGAATGACAAGTAGTGGTGCAAGGTATCCTCCGCCTTTCACCGTATCGTGGTTTGCGGCATATGTATGCAGATATAAATCTACTGAATATGACGCACTTAACCAAAACTCCGTGCGTGAGATATGCGCTGCGATATTGGCCGCTGAGCAAGTAAAACGTCAGCGACTACACGCTGCATCAGCACACGTGATGCAGCACCACATTCAGCACATTGTATTTCTAGATGATGCTGTTCATATCGTTGCGATTTGGTGTTATGATCGTAAACCACGACTTCAGAGCGTTGAGTCGAAGCGACCGTGCGGTTAAAGGCGCTGCAGTCTGGAGCCGCAAGACCGCTACGGTCGCAGGTTCGAATCCTGCCTCGGGCATGGATGTTTGTGATGTCCTTAGTTTAGTTAGGTTTAACTAGTTCTAAGTTCTAGGGGACTAATGACCTCAGCAGTTGAGTCCCATAGTGCTCAGAGCCATTTTTTTCGAAGCGAGCAGGGACAATATTTACATAAGACCATCTTTTACATTAGACGTTACTTACTCTTTTATAATTATTTACCGGGTTTCATGGGATTATTCAAGCCAAAGCTATGGAAGTAATCACCACAGAGCTTACTGAATGCTGATTAGAAATATGATAAAAGAGTTTGAGAAATAATCAAACACAAAAAGTATGTGGAGGATATACAAATAAGTAACAAACAGAGAAATTTTTCATCTACTGCGGAGAACTCTTGCGCAGAATTGGACTAGTATGCCACAAAGAAACTGTATCATAAGTAATCGATACTGCCAGAACCGGCGCCTCGAAGATACCTGAGGAAGAACCTCCAGGTCGCCGACCAATAAAGACCACCACGATCGTGTTACAAGCGGCGGCTACGTGGGCACCAGTTAGTCGAAGAGAAAATCCCTATCTCCAATTCCAAATCCTGTTCCCTCCCCCCCCCCTCCCCCTAAAATCAATCACATCACCAATCTCAGGCAAGTACCAGACGCACACAGAACATTAATGACGTTACACAGACATCCAAAAATCATAGAAAAAAATCACACACACAAGCAAACAAGTGGAGTAAAAGCCAAAAGGTTACAATGTCCTCAAGCATCAGATGAGAGTCAGAGAGGGCAGCAGTATTCTGCTTCTACTTGTACTTCCGTGCTTCTCGTGAGAGTTCCGTGTTGCTAGGTGGTGCCCGCATGTTGCTCCAAGTTGTTGATACTTATCTCTACCGGCAAAAATTTAGTGTATATAGGTGATTGCCTGTATCAGGCCTCTGATTATTGCTAGCCATGGCTGTAACAAGTTGTCAACAGAATAAGATGAGTACAATATGTTTATTCAAGCTGCATTTTTGTCAACCAATCTTTTGCTTGTCTGTCCAGATTCCAACGGCAACAGATCCTTTGGCCACACTCCGCCCATTGGTAATTATAACAAGGGCATAAACGGTAGCCGACACGCAACACAATTTAGATGAGATTGGGATTTGTCACTGTTTTTTTTCATTTCTGCTGGAATCCTATTGAAAATGAAACCTGCTGAATAATACCCATTTTTCTGAACAATGCTTGAAGAAATATCATCAAAAATAAGTTCGTTTTTCTTTCTAGTACTCAATACATAAATGTTGCCGTTTCTTCTGGCAAATCGCGTAACAGTGTGATCTGTACAGGGATTGTGTAGTTAGAATTCTGGGGCAGCCTTTAGTATTAGCAGGGCGCTGCTAATACTCAACGTAAACGCTGGCCTCGCAATCGGATTGCGCCATGCAGACTGCCCTGCAGGGAGTTGCGCATGTTACCCGTGATAGGTCCGGTGCTATTTTTCTTGTGACGTCTAGTCGGGTTCCCCACATGCTATCTGCGCCGACCAACCAGGAGTCCCGTTTGGCGACGTCACAGCCTACAGGGAGGGAACTCTGAGACAACGCCATCAGCCCACGAGACGTAACAGAACGTCATGGGTCCGCCAGCCGACCTGGGATATTTCTCAAACGATTCTAAAGAAAGTAACCCGTAAAAAAAATTTATTCTCGCATATCTTATAGCTTCATTCGTCAGCTTCATGAGGAACTGCCTATCATTACGTTAATGGTTATATTTACTGTGATATTTTAGGATTAAGTATATTACTGCAAGAATTTCGGAAAGTTGCAGTGAAAAATAGAGGTTGATATGAATTTGTTTTTGGTGCGCGTTATGTCCTATGCTTCTGCGTATGAAGTGTAGCTAACATACTGAATTTTTCTTTAAAATTTGATGTATGTTCCTATCTATTACCAGTCTCGAGAAAATGGTTCGTATATAAAGCGCTTCGTCGCGAGCTCGCTCGCCAGCAGAAAAGCCAGAATGAAATGTTTACAAAATTCCTTGTATCTCGTGAACGGTTTCAGATATCGAAACAAGATTTTGGCAAATGACATTATGTAAAGAGGAGAGTATTTCGCCATCCGATTAATATTCGAAACTTCCGTATCTATCGTGACTTCCGTATCTATCGTGATATTCAAGCGACTTCAAACTTTTTCAATGAAATGATTAATATTTAAGCACCATCGATAGCTGGTGAAAAGAGAATTACTGGGTATTATATAAATATGTGAAGAAATGAAAATTTATTTTTATACCAAGAACGGGCAGTTCATAGACTACGCGGACCGGAGTGGCCGAGCGGTTCTAGGCGCTACACTCTGGAACCGCGCAACCGCTACGGTCGCAGGTTCGAATCCTGCCTCGGGCATGGATGTGTGTGATGTCCTTAGGTTAGTTAGGTTTAAGTAGTTCTAAGTTCTAGGGGACTGATGACCTCAGATGTTAAGTCCCATAGTGCTCAGAGCCATTCATAGACTACTGACATGTCTTTACATTAGTTGTTCTTGTATGATTCTGTCTCAATTTCAACTGCATCATAATGTTAGTGAGATGAATGTTTATAAATGCAGCTGTATTTTGGCGAAAGAGACCGATTAAGATGGCAACAAGGAGTCTTCTGTATTTCTCAAAACTCATCACTGATAACGTTTCTCTGAAGAAAAATGAAGGTGATAATAAGTCTGGGGAAAATAAATCGCTATTTCTTTTGAAATTTCGGCGAAACTCTATACTTGAGTGTATTTTTAATAACTAATGATATGGACTGGAACTGGGCAACATATTTTTTTCTATGCCTCAATAATCTAAGAAATGTGGAAACAGTTAATAGCACATAGCATGCTATCTTTTCTGTCCTAACCGCATACATAATGAGGAATTGTACTTTTTCTCGGATCACTGAGATGCAGAAATGTGATTCTGTGCCAGTGTCAATCCACATCACTCTTTATTAAACACGTATGTACTGGGGTGTAGGATTCCTTTAAAATTTCAACAGAAATATCAATTTCTTTTCGCCAGACTTATTATCCCTTTAATTTTGTTCAGACAGACATTATCAGTGTCGAGTTTTGAGTAATACACTGATTTTCCTTGTTGACACATTCGAAACTGCTTCAGCAGAGCTTGTAAATATTCATATCGGTAACGTTCTAACGCAGTTGGAATTGCGACAGAATCATGAAATATCAACTGATGTGAAGACAAGTCAGTGGTTTATGAAAATGCCCATTCTCGGTACAAAAAAGAAAGTGAAACTTCCCCAGATATGTTGTTCCAAACCCACCAGCTATCGATGGTGCTTAATGTTAGATCACTTCACTGAAAAAAATCTGTAGTCGCTTGAATATAGATACGGAAGTTTCGAATATTAATCATATGGAGAGATACTCTCCTCTTTGCGTACTATCTTTTGCCAAAATCTTGTTTAGATATCTGAAACCGTTTACAAGATTATAGGAATTTTGTGAATATTTCATTCTGATGCGTGTGCTCGCGACTAAGCGGTTTATATACGATCCATTTTCTCGAGATTGGTAAAAGACATCAATGCCCTTCAAAGTTTAAAGAAAAATTGAATATGTTAGCTAATTTCTTACGCAGAAACATGACGTAATATGCACCAAACACAAATTCATAGCAATCTCTATTTTTCACTGTAAACTTTCCGGAAGTCTCACAGTAGTTTACTCAATCCCAAAATATCACAATAAATACGACCATTAACGAAATGGACCTGACAAATGAAGCTACAAGATGTAAGGGAATAAATTGCTTTTTGCGGAACAGTTCGTCCAGCTCGCGGAGTCAACTCAACCAGCTAACTTTTGCGCCGAGTCATATACCGCATGAGAGGTTCAGCATGCAAAGTGGCCGTCACCTCCACCTGTTAGCCGGCAGACATGCGCGCCATCTAGCAAACTTGCGGAGAACCTTACTCCGTGTGAGACGGGCTTAACGGAGAACCAGCAAGCGAAGTGAATAGGATAGTAGTGGATGCTACAGGTCTCATACGGCATGCAACGATTAGATTCATATAAAAAATGCCGAATATAGTGACCCTTGTCTCGGACAGGCAGCGTCGCTAGTGCAGCCACTTATGTGCTTACCTGCAGCACGGAAATCAGCCCTAGATCGATGTAGCTCGCAGAGGTTATCTACGTCGATTGCCCGAAAATATACCATGCGAGATAACTGAAAGTGCTACTGACATTTTGGTTTGGTCTGCAGTTTGAAGTCATCATCCATTTTCAGTTCATTAACGTAGCACTGTAATATGTATCTTTTAAATGTTGATACAATGCGATTAGGTTTACAAGTTGCAGTATCTACGGAAAACATTTATTGCATTGCATGTTTAGACTCCATACGGCGACTGTGTTCATGAGAACTTCAGTCGGCTAGCCTACCACTACAGCAATATGGTCTCTGAAACTGCTGAAAGATCGTCATTTGTCTTTAGATGCGGATATACAGGAGGCTGTTTAAGGCACTCTTGTCCAGCTAGTAAAATGATTTTAGAATGACTCTATTCTTAGCAGTGAACAAGTATATCGTTTTGAGAACAAGCTGATAAACTGCTTTGCGAGCTCGAACTGTTCCGATTTTCCCGCTATCGTATTTCTGTAAGACGCATGTGGGAGGAATTGCCCAATCTTGAAATTCATAACGAATCCTACTGTCGTTGTACGATTTCCTGCTCCTTGTTTTTTTTTTTTTTTTTTTTTTTTTCGAGACGTCTTCTGAATGGTTTGATACAGCGCGCCACTCACCACACGCCACTCTCCAGCCGCCACAAATTCCACTCGTGTGCCATCCCCATCGTCTAGGAGTAGCACTTGCAACCTGCGTCCTCAGTTATCTGGTGGGGGTACTTATTTATTTATTTACACGTCAAGTTCCATAGCAACCAAATTGAGGAGCAAATCTCCAAGGTCATGGAACGTGTCAGTACATGAAATTACGACATAAAAGTAACAACAGATAAAAAGAAATGTTCATGAACCTGAAAAAAGTCAGTCCATAAGTTTAAGTAAACGCTATCAGCAATACAATAAGAATCAGCTTAATTTTTCAAGGTACTCCTCGAAAGAATAGAAGCAGTGACCCATGAGGAATCTCTTCAGTTTCGATTTGAAAGCGCGTGGATTACTGCTAAGATTTTTGAATTCGAGTGGCAGCTTATTGAAAATGGATGCAGCAGTATACTGCACACCTTTTTGCACAAGAGTTAAGGAAGTCTGATCCAAATGCAGGTTTGATTTCTGCCGAGTATTAACCGAGTGAAAGCTGCTTATTCTTGGGAATAAACTAATATTGGTAACAAGAAACGACAATAAGGAATATATATAGTGAGAGGCCAATGTCAAAATACCCAGACTCGTGAATAGAGGTCGACAAGAGGTTCGTGAACTCGCACCACTTATTGCCCGAACTGCCCGTTTCTGAGCCAAAAATATCCTTGTAGACTGGGAAGAGTTACCTCAAAATGTAATACCGTACGACATTAGCGAATGAAAACACGTAAAGTAGACTAATTTTCGTGTCGAAGTATCACTCACTTTTGAAATCATTCGAATAGTAAAAACGACAGCATTAAGTCTTGCACCGTTCGCATTTTGTGCGCAAGCAGCTTTCATCCGTATTATCTGTCACTTCACAACCAACGATTGTGCCTAAGTAAGATGGAATTGTCACACGCGACATCATGACAATAAGTTCTTTCTGCAAAGAAGCTCTTTACCGACGAAGCTACCTTCACAAAGCATGGAAAGCTGAATGTAGGAAATATGGGCCGCTGAGAATCCGCATCATACCACAGACAGTGGAATGTGAACGTTTGATGCGAGATTATTGGGGATTACGTGGCAGACCCATACTTCACTGAAGAAACCTTAATGGGTAAAAGATACGAACAACTTCTTGTCGTCGTGATATCGGCACTCTTAAAGGAAGTACCACTTTGAAATACATAGATGTATGTGGTAGCAGCACGATGGGTGTCTGTCCCGCTACATTCCTGTGCTTAGGAAAACACTCACACCGTTCTTTTCTGACCGCTGGATAGTGGTGAAGGCGTTGTCTGTACATTCGTCTGATTTGACACCATTGCCTTTTTTCTCTCGCATAATCTCATAAATAAAGTCTATGCACAAGTCCTGAGTACCCAAGAGGATTTAAAACAGTGCATTGTACAACTGCAATTTTATCGAAAGAAGCTCTTCAGCCTGTCCTGAAATACTTGCACCACCGATCGCAAACTTGTATTACAGTAGGGGGTGGGCATTTCGAACACCTGGTGACATAAATTTAATTCTAGGGAAGTGACCATATTCTTTTGTGGTTTCCTTTCTGTTGCTTTTTGCTGATGTAGTTTTGCAATGTAAGTACAATCTTTACACCTCAATCCCTTGTTTCACAAATTCATTGAGTTTGGTGTGAACATTTCTTTGAAATCTCTGGCCGAAACGAAAATAGAGCTGTTTACATAGATGGTGGATCATCCTTAGATGCCACGCTCTTTGCCTTCCGGCTGATGTGTCGGTCCAACCACATGTAGCCAACTGTCATTAGTATCAAGACACTAAGGAATTCAAGACATTGGCTGTCAATGGGCATTGATTTAAATCAATGGGGAAAGCTGAAAATTTGTGGTGGACCCAGCCTGCCGCTGTGGCCGAGCGGTTCTAGGCGCTTCAGTCCGGAACCGCGCGACTGCTACGGTCGCAGGTTCGAATCCTGCCTCGGGCATGGATGTGTGTGATGTCCTTAGGTTAGTTAGGTTTAAGTAGTTCCCAAGTTCTAGGGGACTGATGACCTCAGATGTTAAGTCCCATAGTGCTCAGAGCCATTTGAACCATTTTCTGGTGGATCGGGATTCGAACCCGGGTCTCCAGCCTACTAGGCAGATGCAGTCACCACTACGCCATCCTGACACAGTGATGATCGCAACTGCACGGACTACCCTATCACGCCTCCCATCGGACCCAAATTCTCAGTTATCCAAACACTGATGTGGTGCCCCTTGCACATTATCCTCATTGCTCGCGGCATTTCGCCGATTCCCTTAAGTGTTCGAGGTTTGTGTGCATCCTTGTTCTCGCCTTGATTATACAGTATATCGCGTCCATTCTTTCGGAAATGTCTTTCAGCCTGGAATCATATTGACTGGAGTAGATTTATCTTCAGTGATGAGTCCAGCTTCGAACTGAGCCCCGGTTACTAGCGAAGACGTGTCTGGAGACGCCCTGGACGGCGGTGAGATTCCAGTCTGACGTCACCCTTCATAGGGCCCAACAACCGGAAGTGATGTTCTGCGGTGCTATTTCGTTTCAAAGCAGGATACCTGTGACAGTTATCAGCAGTACCCTTACAGCACAGCGGTACGTCGACGATATCCTACGCTTCTTTTTTCTTTTCATGGCAAGCCATCCTGGGCTTGCATTTCAGCAACATAATGCCCGTCCGCACAGGGCGAGGATTTCTACTGCTTGTTTTCGTGTTTGCCTCACTATACTGCCGCGTTAAGGGAAGCCCCAACAATGATCGCTGCGCTGACAGCCTGTGGTGGTCCAAACGTCGCCGCACTGCCAATTTGGAGACTTGCCTTGCTGCAAACTTGTCCATTTCCCTATTCAAGGGGCCGGCCGCTGGTGGCCGAGTGGTTCTAGGCGCTTCAGTGCGGAACTGCGCGACTGCTATGGCCGCAGGGTCGAATCCTGCCTCGGGCATGGATGTGTGTGATGTGCTTAGGTTAGTTAGGTTTAAGCAGTTCTAAGTTCTAGGGGACTGATGACCTCAGATGTTAAGTCCCATAGTGCTCAGAGCCATTTGAGCCTATTCTAGGTATGTGTCGTGGGTGTACGATTCTACTCGGCATAGTGAACAATGTCTGTCCACCTGGGCGCCAGTTACTTAGCGCCTCTGAGACGTTGCATGTCGTCGAGTATGGCCTTTCGAATCCACTGATTCAGCGGCCCCTGCCGATCCGTTTTATGCAATCCGCACTAAGTCTCTATCTGGAGCGCTATTCACACAGGCGATAGCCACGTAATCAGTATAAGTTCCCTCTCAGAGCTTTGGGTGACTGTTAAGTAACAGGCTTACTCTATAAAAGAAACAAGTGATGACTGGTCGTGAGCTACAAAATACTTTTGACCCAGATATACCTCAATTCTGCCACATCCAAGTGCCTCAATTTTTTCTTTGTGTAGTTAATGGTGAAGTCATACAGGTTTTGATGTCACTGTAAGTTTATTCCATTTATAGTACTTAATCTACCATAAATGGTTTAGAAATGTTGCCTTGTAAAGTGTTTTTTCTCCATTGGAGCCGGCCGGAGTGGCCGAGCGGTTCTAGGCGCTTCAGTCTGGAACCACGCGACCGCTACGGTCGCAGTTTCGAATCCTGCCTCGGGCATGGATGTGTGCGATGTCCTTAGATTAGTTAGGTTTAAGCAGTTCTAAGCTCTAGGGGACTGATGACCTCAGAAGTTAAGTCCCATAGTGCTCAGAGCCATTTGAACCATTTTTTTTCACCATTGGAAACAACGAAATAAACAGGAGATATCAAAATGGGAAATATAGAAGTAATAACTTTCACGTATATAAGCCAATGAAAACATTGTATATGACTCGCCACAATCTTTCTTTGTGTAGTTAGTTGCGAAGTCATACAGGCTTTGTGTAGTTAGTTGCGAAGTCATACAGGTTTTGATGTCACTTAAGTTTATTCCTTTTATAGTACTTAATCTACCATAAATGGCTGAGAAACTTTGCTTTGTAAAGTGTGTTTCACGATTGGAAAGAACGAAATTAACAGGAGATATCAAAATGAGAAATATGGAAGTAATAACTTTCCCGTATATAACCCAATGAAAAGGTTAATATACGACTCGTCACAAAGCCAGAGCGAACTGATCAACAACATTGCTCTGTCATGTGGGTTTGCATAAAACGACGTTGGCATGGGCAACTGAGTCATCTCGTATATTTATCTCTTTATTGGGTTATATACCGCACAGTTATTACTTCCACGCTTCCCATTTTGATATCTGTCTTAATTTCGTTGTTTCTAATGGTGAAACACGTTTTATAAGGCAACGTTTATGTACCATTGACAAAAGATTAAGTGCTGTAAACGGAACAAACTTACATCCAAAACCTGTATGGCTACACTGGTAATTACACAGAGAACGATTGGAGGTGCTTGGATAAGTGCGGCAGAAGTGAGGTATATCTAGGTTCAGCCCTCACTTACATTTTTCACAGTACGATTGCGTTTGTTAACTGTCGCCCAAAGCTCTGAGAGGGAACTTATACCGATTACGTATTCGTCGCCCGTTTGGATACGGTTCCTGATACGTCCGTAGTGCAGGTTGCATAAAACGTCTCTGGGGGGAAGCTTAATGACCCTGTATAAACATGAGACTCGTAAGATCTCGACCAAGAACGATGAACTGCTTTCTCGATAGGTCGTTGTTGAGTTCCAACACGTGCTTGTGGGAGTGTCTCCTTCTTGCATGAGGTAAAACATGATCTTCTCGTGATGAATTCTTCTCGGGTTATCAGCCGAGTGGTGGCGTCGTCTTGTCGCAACGTTTCGATGAGTTTCTTCGCCAGAAGATGATGGGTACGAAACTCATCGAAACGACGCGACAAGAAGACGCCACCACTCGGCTGGTAAGCCGAGAGGAATTCATCATTGGAATACGCCGAGAAAGACTGAATTCGCATATGAGCTTCTCATTAATTTATAAGCAATTTCGAAAAGGAAACCAGCTACATTATCTTTCCTTATGTACAGAATCTACACTCCTGGAAATTGAAATAAGAACACCGTGAATTCATTGTTCCAGCAAGGAGAAACTTTATTGACACATTCCTGGGGTCAGATACATCACATGATCACACTAACAGAACCACAGGCACATAGACACAGGCAACAGAGCATGCACAATGTCGGCACTAGTACAGTGTATATCCACCTTTCGCAGCAATGCAGGCTGCAATTCTCCCATGGAGACGATCGTAGAGATGCTGGATGTAGTCCTGTGGAACGGCTTGCCATGCCATTTCCACCTGGCGCCTCAGTTGGACCAGCGTTCGTGCTGGACGTGCAGACCGCGTGAGACGACGCTTCATCCAGTCCCAAACATGCTCAATGGGGGACAGGTCCGGAGATCTTGCTGGCCAGGGTAGTTGACTTACACCTTCTAGAGCACGTTGGGTGGCACGGGATACATGCGGACGTGCATTGTCCTGTTGGAACAGCAAGTTCCCCTGCCGGTCTAGGAATTGTAGAACGATGGGTTCGATGACGGTTTGGATGTACCGTGCACTATTCAGTGTCCCCTCGACGATCACCAGTGGTGTACGGCCAGTGTAGGAGATCGCTCCCCACACCATGATGCCGGGTGTTGGCCCTGTGTGCCTCGGTCGCATGCAGTCCTGATTGTGGCGCTCACCTGAACGGCGCCAAACACGCATACGACCATCATTGGCACCAAGGCAGAAGCGACTCTCATCGCTGAAGACGACACGTCTCCATTCGTCCCTCCATTCACGCCTGTCGCGACACCACTGGAGGCGGGCTGCACGATGTTGGGGCGTGAGCGGAAGACGGCCTAACGGTGTGCGGGACCGTAGCCCAGCTTCATGGAGACGGTTGCGAATGGTCCTCGCCGATACCCCAGGAGCAACAGTGTCCCTAATTTGCTGGGAAGTGGCGGTGCGGTCCCCTACGGCACTGCGTAGGATCCTACGGTCTTGGCGTGCATCCGTGCGTCGCTGCGGTCCGGTCCCAGGTCGACGGGCACGTGCACCTTCCGCCGACCACTGGCGACAACATCGATGTACCGTGGAGACCTCACGCCCCACGTGTTGAGCAATTCGGCGGTACGTCCACCCGGCCTCCCGCATGCCCACTATACGCCCTCGCTCAAAGTCCGTCAACTGCACATACGGTTCACGTCCACGCTGTCGCGGCATGCTACCAGTGTTAAAGACTGCGATGGAGCTCCGTATGCCACGGCAAACTGGCTGACACTGACGGCGGCGGTGCACAAATGCTGCGCAGCTAGCGCCATTCGACGGCCAACACCGCGGTTCCTGGTGTGTCCGCTGTGCCGTGCGTGTGATCATTGCTTGTACAGCCCTCTCGCAGTGTCCGGAGCAAGTATGGTGGGTCTGACACACCGGTGTCAATGTGTTCTTTTTTCCATTTCCAGGAGTGTATATGGACGTGACTCCTATCCACTTCGTGTGGTTGCGCTGAAGTGATAATCCTGTGCATATACAACGGTCAGCCAGAACATTATGACCACCTACAGAATAGCCGGTATGTCCACCTTTGGCACGGATAACAGCGGCGACACACCGTGGCATGGAAGCAATGAGGCCTTGGTCGATCGCTAGAGGGAGCTGGCACCATATCTGCACACGCAAGTCACCTAACTCCCGGGGGGCGACGAGCTCTGACACTATGTTCAGTCACCTCCCAGTGGTTTCAGATCGGCCGAGTTGGGGGCCCACCACATCAATTGGAATTCTCCACTGTCATCCTCAAACCACTCCTCATCCTTTTGGCGCATTGTTGACAAGTGCCACTGCCCTCGGGAAACATGATAGTCATGAAGCGGTGTACGTATCGGCAACTAGTGTACGATACTCCTTGGCCATCAGGGTGTCTTGCACGTAAATGTTCCCCAGAGCATAATGGAGCTGGAACCAGCAGTATAAGTGTCAGGAGGCTGTTCCCATCGGCATGATGGAAAAGGTATCGGGATTCACCAGACCATGCAACGCTCTGCTATTGCACCGACGCCCAGTGCCTATGGTCACGTGGCCATTTCAGTCGTAGTTGCCGATGCCGTGGTGTTGATATTGGCAAATGCACGTGTCGTCGGCCGCGGATACCCATCTTAGGAATGTTCAGTGCACTGTGTGTTCTGGCACAGTTGTACACTAGCCGGCCCGGGTGGCCAGCGGTTCTAGGCGCTACAGTCTGGAACCTGCGACCGCTACGGTCGCAGGTTCGAATCCTGCCTCGGGCATGGATGTATGTGATGTCCTTCGGTTAGCTAGGTTTAAGTAGTTCTAAGTTCTAGAGGACTGATGACCTTAGAAGTTAAGTCCCATAGTGATCAGAGCCACACTTGTGCTCTGCCCAGCATTAAAGTGTGATGTTAGTTACGCCACAGTTCGCAGCCTGTCCTGTTTTACCAATCTACCCAGCCAACGACGTCGAACATATGTAATGAGGGGTGGCGCCAAACCCTACGATGTACTGATGGTTTCCCATTGGTTTCACCATGTGCTGAAGACACTCGCCACAAAATCCGAAAAGTCGTGCAGTTACCGAAATTCTCAAGCCTCTGGGCCATCAGAATCTGCCCTCGGTGAAAGATAAATCATGCGCCTTCCGCATTCTACACACGGACAGCCAGCACGCTCACTGCTACTACATGCATCGTGCGTGTGTGCGCGCCGTCTAATTCCTCATCAGGCGACGTTGCTAGCGCCTAGACGGTTTTATATCGATGGTAGATCCATGGTCATAATGTTCTGGCTGATCAGTGTAGAAGCATGTAGCAGACTTTGTAGCAATTCGTTCGTCGCATGCCGCCTTCTTGGTGCTGCAGTTTCAGCGGATACGGGAGCCTGCACCTGTCTCGGATTTCGATACCACGGGCTAACGATACGGAAACATTTCGTGATGAACACGCCACAGAATCGATCACAGCGCCTTGCAAGTTCACGCAGGGCTGGCAAGGCGTTTGCAACAGTTAATTAATTACACATTCTGGCTACTTCTCTACGTAGTCGTCAGTCCCACTGAGACAATGCCTTTGTCATAGATGGCAGGTGCCTTTGCTTCCTACCAATTCTATACATTGATCTGCAGCTTGTTGTCTGTGCCAGAATGTTTTCATAGGCAGCAGTACATGTGGGTAGAGACAAAAATCAGAGCGAGTCAGTTCTGGGCTGTAGGGTGGGTGATCAGACATTTCCCATCGAAAATGGTACAGGAGTGCTTTCACTGCCCGTGCTGTGTGCGGCCAAGAATGGCCATGAAAGAGGAAATGCTGGACAGGTACGTTATGTGCAGGTGCATTAAATCAGGCGAAACCTCGCAGCGGGCACCCATATTGGCGGGAGACACTAAGTGGTTCAAATGGCTCTGAGCACTATGGGACTCCACTTCTGAGGTCATTAGTCCCCTAGAACTTAGAACCAGTTAAACCTAACTAACCTAAGGACATCCCACACATCCATGCCCGAGGCAGGATTCGAACCTGCGACCGTAGCGGTCTCGCGGTTCCAGACTGCAGCGCCTAGAACCGCACGGCCACTTCTGCCGGCGGGAGACACTACTTTCTAAGCATCTGTACTCGCTCTTTGTGCGCTCAGAATGAAAGAGCGACGTGACGCGATCGACGGGCTACCTACAAACAACGATGAATACGTCTATGCAAAGTTTCATCGGATTTTCATTGTGGTAGCCATTTCACGATCGATCTGACCTTATGTGCGTAGACTTGACCGTTGAAAACCATTTTCCGTTAAATGAGGCTCTTCAAGGAGAAAGCAAAGTTACAGTAAAAAAAATTATAATATCGCATTTTGGCCGGAATGTCCCAGTCGGGTTCGGCCGCCAAATGCAAGTCTTATTTCAGTCGGCGCCACATTGGGTGACTTGCGGCCGATGATGAAATGATGATGAGGACAACACCCAGTCCCCGAGCGGAGAAAAACCCCATCCCGGCCGGGAATCGAACCCGGGTCCACAGCATGGGAGGGAAGCACGTTACCACCCAGCTAAGCACGCGGACAACAAATTTAGAACCTCGGTTCTTGGAGTGATTCAGGAAAGATAACACACACACAAACACACACACACACACACACACACGCACACACACACACACACACACACACACACACTGAACACTAATGCCACCAAAGATGACCAAAGTCAGAGGTATCGATAGTGAAAGACTACAAACTAGCAGATGAGGTAACACTGACTCTGTCCCTCTGTTTTTTGACAAGAGAGAGAGAGCGGGATTCCAAGCAGAGTTTAAACAAAAACCTCTATCCCTGTTTACAAGGTTGCTCGCTAATTTAATCTCAACAGATTCCTTAACAACACTGTCCCAGTAGCTGGACGTGCATGCCAATATCTCAGTACTGTTATATAACACAGGGTGACAGGTATCCAAACAATACAAAATTGTTGAGGCTCGCAGGTAGCAAGAGGAGAACCGCACCGGAAATGACCGCGGAAAAGCCCTCGGACGTTGGCGCTCCAGGTACATATAGTCTGCGCCCGCGAGCTCGGCTCCAGTTCACCACCGGCAATGGAGGGTGAAGCTTTGACAATGCCAGCCACTCGTGCTGGCGAAACGTCAGAAAAATCATTAGATGAACGTCGGCCGAAGAACCCGAGACAGAAGCCAGTAGGCAGTTTGTTATCCAAACAATGTTCGGCAATAGCAGATCCACTTGCCTGCTGTAATCACGTGTGCCGTTTATGCTCAGTAAATCGATCCTCCACGGTCCTGAAAGTCTGACCAATGTACGCCATGCCACAGCTACAAGGAATGCGATATTCACCCACCTTACGCAAACCAATATCATCCTTAACAGAACCCAAAAGCACTCTAATTTTAAATACATTTAACATCGTATTTCCGTAAAATACAACCGATCTTGTTGGAAGTGCTTCCTGCGCCAGGCAAAAAGACAGTAGACCTAGGTATCGATTCAGTGTTATCATTAGTCACCCGATGCACAGTTGGTCGATAGCGCAACGCACGTTCAATCTGTCTTTTGCTAAAACCAATCTGACGAAATGTAACTTTAAGATGGGCCACCTCAGCTGGCAAAGTCTCAGTGTCGCAAATGAAATGTGCCCTGTGTACCAAGATACGAAGTACTCCTTCACACTGATCCGGATGGTGACAAGTATCACCCTGTAAATACAAGTCAGTGCGAGTATGTTTCCTGTGAACAGCATGTCCCAATGATCCATCAACCTTCCTCCTAACCAAAACGTCAAGAAATGGAAGGCAACCATCCTCTTCCACCTCCATCGTAAAACCAATGTTGGGGAGGATCGAAAAAAAATGGTTCAAATGGCTCTGAGCACTATGGGACTTAACATCTTAGGTCATCAGTCCCCTAGAACTTAGAACTACTTAAACCTAACTAACCGAAGGACATCACACACATCCATGCCCGAGGCAGGATTCGAACCTGCGACCGTAGCAGTCCCGCGGTTCCGGACTGCAGCGCCTAGAACCGCACGACCACCGCGGCGGGCCGGGAGGATCGAGGTCAGATATTCTAAAATGGCATTCAAATTTTCCTTACCATGAGGCCAAACAGCAAAAGTGTCGTCAACATATCTGAAGAAACAGGCGGGTTTCAAAGGCGCCGACTCCAATGTACGTTCCTCGATGTCTTCTATAGAAAAATTTGCAATCACAGGAGACAACGGGGTACCCATCGCAAATCCATCTGTGTGCTCGTAATACTGGTCACTGAATAAAAAGTAAGTGGATGCCACACATGTCGAAAGAGATTAGTTAATTCAACATCAAACCTAACCTCAGTTAACCGCAACGAATCAGACAGAGGAACACGAGTGAAGAGAGAGACCACGTCAAAACCTACTAAAATATCGGAGTCATTCAACCGCATTCCCTCCAAACGACGTGAGAAATCAGCTGAGTTCCTGATATGATGTTCACACCGACCAACTTGTGGGCTTAACAGAGAAGCAAGATGCTTGGCTACACGATATGTCGGAGCGCCGATATTGCTCACTACAGGGTGGAAAAGAACCCCTTCTTGAGTACCTTCGGAAGGCCATATAACCTAGTGGGAACATTACTATAGGTGTTAAGACTCTTGATAGTGTCCTGCGACAAACAACTTTTCTTCAGGAGGCTGTTGGTCTTTCTCTCAACATATTTTGTGGGGTCAGCATCGGTCCTGCGATACGCTGAGTCAGATAATAAACATTGCATCTTTTGTACATAAACCTGTTTGTGTAAAACATCGGTGGCATTGCCCTTGTCCGCAGGTAAAATAACAAGGATGATCTTGGTTTGCGTAAAGCGGTTGTATATCGCATTCCTTGTAACTGTGGCATGGCATACATTGGTCAGACTATCAGGACCGTGGTAGATCGATGTACTGAACATAAACGGCACAGGTGATTACAGCAGCCTAGTAGATCTTTTATTGCCGAACATGTTTGCATACTGGTCACGTTATGTTATATAACAATACTGAGATATTGTCATGCACGTCCAGATATTGGCCAGTGTTATTAAGGAAGCTGTTGAGATTAAATTAGCGAGAAACCTCGGAAACAGGGATGGAGGTTATTGTTTAAACTCTGCTAGGAATCCTGCTCTCTCCGTTGTCAAAAAGCAAAGGGACAGAGTCAATGTCACCTCACCTGGTAGTTCGCAGTCTTTCACTATCGATACCTTTGACTTTGGTCATCTTTGGTGGCACTAGTGTTCAGTGTGTGTGTGTGTGTGTGTGTGTGTGTGTGTGTGTGTTATTGTTCCTGAATTACTCCAAGAACCGAGGTTTTAAATTTGCTTGTACATCGCCTGTCCGTTGTAGTTTGTGCCTTGAAAATGGCGGGGTGTACTCCCGCCGAAATATCGGCAGTCGCTGTAAATATTACCTGGCTGAATTCCGGAACGTTGTTTGAAAATTGTATACGCCAGGAGAAACTCAGGTCTCATAGTGATCTTTACACAGGCAGCATCAGCTCAACTGGAGAAGGATGTCTCAAGAACACATCCGTCGCCAGTTGAAAAATCATCTTGGCATTATTTTCAGCCATAATGGCTATGTTTATGCACCGTGACTGTGTGGGATAATTATTTATTTCAAGTTTCTGCTACCAGTCTGAAGATGAACAGAACATGTTCGAAACGCGTTGCATTGTGTTAGATTAAGCATAAAATAAAAAGTGACTGGTAGCAGAAACTTGAAATAAATAATCATCTTGGCATTGCCTAGGTGAAACTTACATCCACACCTGCACCCACACTGCAAGTGTATGGCAGAGGGTTCGTTCCATTGTAGCAGTAGTAAGAGCTTTTTACCGTTCTATCCACGTATGGAGTGCGAGAAGAATGACTGTTTACATGCCTGTGTGTGTACTGTAATTAATGTAATCTTGCTCTCACGATGTCTATGGGGCGATATGTACGGTATGTAATATATTCCTAGTGTAATCATTTAAAAGCGGTACCTGAAACTTTGTAAGTAGGCTATCACTAGATAGCTTACGTCTCTCTTCAAGAGTCTGCTAGTTCATTTCTTTCAAATCAGCTTTGTAATAGTCTCCCATGGATCAAACAAATCTGTGACTATTTCTGTTGCCCTTCTCCCTCTTTCTCTCTCTCATTTTTTATTTTTATTTTATTTTATTTTTTGTTTGAGCCATGAGCCGTCGGACTGTTTGATGCAGCCCGCCACAATTTCCTCTTCTCCTCTGCTATCCCTACGTCCTCAGTTATTTGCTGGATGTATTCCAATCTGTCTTCCTGTACAGATTTTCCTCTTTACAGCTCCTCCTAATTTATTTCCGTAGCATCGCATCTCAAATGATTCGATTATCTACACTACCGGTTTTCCTACAGTTCACGAATCATTCACTACTGTACTGTGCTGTGCTCCAAACGTACATTCCCGTAAATTTATTGCTTAGATTAAGGCTTGTGTTTGATAATTCTTCTGGCCAGGAATGCCCTCTTTGCCTGTGCTAATCTGCTTTTTATGTCCACCTTGCTTCGTCTGTCGTCTGTTATTTTGCCTCCAAGGTAAAGTAGCAGAATTACTTAACTTCTTCCACGTTGTGATCATCAGTTTTGATGTTAAGTTACTCCCTAGTCTCAATTCTGCTACTCCATATTACTTTTGTCTATTTTCAGCACACTCTCAATCCTTATTCTGAACTGATTAGACTGTTCATTCCATTCAACAGACCTTGTAATTTTTCTTCACCTTCAATGAGGATAGCGAAGTCATAAGAGTATCTTATCATTGATATCGTTTCACCCTGAATTTTAATCCCATTGTTACACCTTTCTTTTGTTGCCGACATTGCTACCTCAACGTACAGATAGAACAGTAGGGATGAAAGGCTTAAGCCCTTTTAACTCCGAACTTTCCGTTCTTGGTCTTCCAGTCGTATTGTTTCTTGTTAGTTCTTGAATGTACAAACAACTGGTAAGACGAAAGAAATATATTACAGTGGATTCGCACAGGACGCTGTTTAGATGATGTAGCGTGTTGTGGCATGGCGTATGGGGCCGATAGAACGGATATCGGGCAAAATCCTGGGCTAGAACATCAACGGAAATTTATCATGATGCTCCTCAAACCAATGTTGTTAGATTCTGAAATTGTGATATTGAGTATTTTCCAGCTGCGACTGGTATCGTTTGGTATGGAAAATATCAAAACGGTGAAGCGAAAGTGATCTGAAACAATTAGCGCAGTAAACAGCTTCCATGGTTTAAAAAATTCAGGTACCCCACGTTATAATGCTGCCATCACTGCTCTGTCGACGTAACTCGGTCCATACAGCGAGTAGGGATCGTTCTGTAAGACGGCGCATCATGGCTATACCACTGATTCGGTTTAAGACGAAAGCTTTTTTTATCTATGGAAGCTACTCGTTCCCATTATTCCAAGATCCAGTCGTAATCCAGTCTGCTTGTCAGCTATCGCAATCAGATTTGACGATGATGGTAGTTCAAATGGCTCTGAGCACTATGGGACTCAACTGGTGTGGTCATAAGTCCCCTAGAACTTAGAACTACTTAAACCTAACTAACCTAAGGACAGCACACAACACCCAGCCATCACGAGGCAGAGAAAATCTCTGACCCCGCCGGGAATCGAACCCGGGAACCCGGGCGTGGGAAGCGAGAACGCTACCGCACGACCACGAGATGCGGGCGATGATGGTAGTTCAAAAACCGTGTACCACGGGCACCACTACCACAGAAGGTCTTCGCCCTTACCTAGCATTTTACTGAGGTGTCAGTTGTACCACAGATTTCCATATTTTTTCTCATAGATTACACCAACATCCGACATAAAACTGGAGGGTGAGGCAAAGATTTGCAGGCTTCGTCTTATACATCATTCGCCTTATTTTGAGAGACGGTGATGACGGCAGTATTGGAGCATCCAACAAGTCTTCACCTTTTCTTTAAAATTCATCATAGCTTCATAGCTGTCAGGTTTCAGAATTCGCTCTAGGTGAAATTCACTGAAATCAGAAGCTTTTTCCCAATTATCTGCGTACCTGATGGCTTGTATTTTGCATTCATTGACTGTTCCGTCGGTTCTAGGTATAATATTTTATACATTACGAATGAAAACACCCACGACACTGGTATAACACAATCAAACAAGTAGCATCAAGAAATGGCTGCCACTCTGCCGTGGTGATCCCCATAATACAGTGACACAGAAAAACTACAGCTCTCTCCTTTTTCCTATGCTCGACTCGACCACACGAAGACCTTAATAAAAGCTGCACCGTTCCATATTTACGAAAAGTCTCACTGAATGTAGGCAGAAATATTAAATGCAGGAACCTTAAAACATCATTTCACGTGCACAACACTATTGGACAATTTTTGCCCATGGTAAGGAAAGTAGCTTTGAGAAAGAGGGGAATATACAAAATCGCTTGTAATTGTGGCAACTTCTATATAGACTGTTCTGGCAGCGCAATATCCGCTCGATTGTAAGAACACCACAGAAATAGGTGACTTAGAAATGGAGACTCTACTTTAGCAGAGAACCTTTTTAAAGGAGGCCACAGTTATAAGAGGCAACATGAAGTCTTAGACAACGTCCACAAAGGAAGGATGATGAACTACCCTGAAATAATGTAAATTAGTAAAAGTATGTCCACTAGCCCAACATTAGTACTTAATGGCGAGGCACGGTTCCCTTACTCGCCTTTTCTAACTGAAAGTAATGGAAAATAATCACACCCAGACGTTTTGTAAATTACTCTTCCTACTCACAGGGCTCATTTTTCCCTTTATTTCAGTTTCTGTATTTTCACTTGCTCTGTTAAAATTTTATTTTGTATGATTATAGTTGTTTCATTTACATAATTAGTTTCATTGTACCTGTTTGAAATATTGGATCTTTTAAGGACAAGATTATCTTGTTCAGTCACCCCTTGGAACATGTTACCAAAATCTACTATACATTGTTCATCTTATTTTTCCTCTCAGAACAATTGTAATCTCTCATTTAGTTCAATATTTTATCCAACCCAAATATTTTTACATAACATTGTTACTGAAATAATCCCTTTCATTTTAGTCCTAAATCAAACATCTACGATAACTGTCATCTGTGGAAATCTACTGAGGTCCTCTGTAGCTGCACTATTTTATAGTCCTTGATCCCACAAGAATTTCACAGCCACACGTATTTGTCTTTGTACTTGACGATGTCGTAACAGCCGAAAACCGTTTTGTAAAATAGTAAATATTCAGAAATACTACACCAGCGTTGTTTGTTTATTCATTCATAATATCTTTGTGTTTTGTCTCCTGTTGTGCACTTTTTGTATTATATCACCTGTTTGTTCCCATAGCAGAGGCGTGGGCGTTATGTTCTGGCTTGACGGCGTGTCCACCAGGCGTGACTGGTCGGATCCGCAGGAAGGAAAGTTGTTTCCGCGACGAAAGCCGTGCACGATCAGCCAGTTTAGTTTCAACGAGCCTTTCACTGCGACGCGGAACAGAGGCCAGTGAAAGTCGATGTTTTGTTTATGTTACTTGTACCTTACCCACCAACTTTCGGGGATCCACAAAACGCCAGGAGAACGTCCTAACTAAAAGTGCTACAAGTTCTTTGTGGATTCTCCTATGAACAACCCTAAAGTTCAAGATTTGGCGTGTTATGATGCTGAATATACTACTCTGGATCGATCTCTTGGTGCTATATGCAAAATAAAACACAGTTTGTAATCTGTGTTATGGTTTCCATTCACTTACGTTCACATCCAGGCTCTTCTTCAGTGCGCTCTGGTTGTGTTGATGTGGGTTTGGAGATAACGATTGCTATCACTGTGTTTGTCAGTGCAACTTATTAGTTTTATAAAGCCTACACGATTATCTAAATGGGACTTACATTTCACAGCGAAACACATGTACTGGAAATTTTCATGGAGGCTTGCTCGAGGTTATTAGATGCGTCCATTAAATTGTTTCCTAGTTCAGGACTTTCAGCATTCCACGTACACTCTACCGCCGGCCTGTTTGTGGCTAGTACTCTTAGCATACGCCACACAAGTGTTCCATACGCAACCTGTTTCGTAGACAAAATGTTGTGTCCCAGTAGTCAGTGAAGTAATCGAAGCCTACCATTTGCCTTACCTACACTTGAGACAATGTCTCCCTTTGTATTATCACTCATCTTCTTTTTCTTTCCTTTTTTTTTAAAAAAAAAAGTCTACTACATTTGTGTAACTTCAAGATACAGATTGCGATAGGAAAAGAATTACGTGGAAGGGAGTGTCCACAATTTTTGCATCATTTTTCCTTTACATAATCACATTTATTTACAGTGCAAAACATGGCACCAAATATCTCTGAATATAAGAGGCTGTTAAATGAAAATGAGCCTTTTTAAATTTTAACTACAGATTGACATGACTAAACTTTCAGTTCTTGCTACCCCAAGGAATCAGTGCCAGTAACAAATAAAAAAGAAATTATAATAAAACTTCTCTTAAACAATAAGTAAGTAAAAGATAACTCTTGCACAACCTTCTTAAACTGTCACAGGTATTAAGATAAGTGTGGTGTCACCGCCAGACACCACACTTGCTAGGTGGTAGCCTTTAAATCGGCCGCGGTTCGTTAGTGTACGTCGGACCCGCGTGTCGCCACTATCAGTGATTGCAGACCGAGCGCCGCCACACGGCAGGTCTAGAGAGACTTCCTAGCACTCGCCCCAGTTGTACAGCCGACTTTGCTAGCGATGGTTCACTGACAAATTACGCTGTCATTTGCCGAGACGATAGTTAGCATAGCCTTCAGCTACGTCATTTGCTACGACCTAGCAAGGCGCCATTATCATTTGCTATTTATCTTGTGATGCATGTACCGTCAGACCGATGTTCACCAATTAAGAATTAAAGTTAAGTATTCCAGTAGTTACTTACGTTCTTTGCTACTATAAATTCCCTTACCTGTTCCAGACCTCACGCCAGCCTGCGTGAGCTTAAACGCGTGCCTTTCGGCTACCCGTCACTGTAGATTGGCTGTCTTGCCAGTCCACAACAATAAGAACCGGTAATTTAGAATGAACATCCAAGCATGGCAGACCTGACAGATTTTATTACATCCTTAGAGCGGATACAATGATAAATTAAGCTCAAGCAAAGAACAGAGAGTTATAATTAAAAATAGAAACCGAAGGAGATGGCAGTCATAACGGAAATTACGTTAAAACTTTCCTCAGCACACTAAGTATATACGAAAAAGTTTCAACAGGCAAAGGAACTACCTCAAAAATTAGTTACAACGTCGCTCACATGTTGGAAGATAAAACAAGTCTATCAGAGCCTTAAGAAGGGCAGGGCGAACCTAAAGTTAAACAAGGCAAGCCTCCAAGGCGAACGGTAGCACTATAGCAGTAGCGGACACGCCTCAAACACAGCAGGAAGCCATGTGCGTGGGCACAACAGCAGCAGATCCTCGTGACCGGTAGCAGACGAAACTTCGGGCTCGCGCTTCATAAGGCAAAAGGCGCTGCTTACAAACACCACATAGGTGGGATATAGGCTGCCAAAATACAAACTGCATGAACAACAATCGCCATCTTCTTAGGAGATCACGGCTATAAGTCCAAAAAGTTCATCATAACACAATACTAAAAAAAAAAAAAAAAGTCTAAAGGACATATATCTTAAATCACTGATCACTGGTAATGGAGTATGAAAATATAATAATATCTCCCCAAACAATTTAGGTAAACTTTGCAGCAAAATTACACCACCAGGTGCCTACTTGAAGCACAGATAGAACAAATAAATTATAATAATGAAAATAAGGTGCACCTCCAAGGGAATACTTAGTGACTAGGCATTACAAACAGTGTTTTCTTGAATCAGACATCAGGCTTGACAACCATCTAGAATCTAGTTTCAAAACTTACCTTAAAATAATCAAAAGGTAAAATTACGAAGCTTACAAAACGTAAAAAAATCTGAAACTCAGTGAACATGAATTATGTCACACGGCCCATGATCAAGTTAATAAAACTGAGTAAGGAACTTCATTAAACACTACAGCTGAAACAGCGAACTGCCGTACACACGAGGTGAAATTTAAGTTTCACTAGTAAACCACTAAATTTGAAAGTGCTGCACGGATTAAGCCCTCGGTAACTCACAGCAAGTAAAGGTCTCAATGTTGAACTTTATGGCCAACGCTGGGACAGTCAGTAATTGACACCCAAGATCTCCACCAATGAAATAAACGGAAAGGTACATCATGGTTGGGGCCAAGATTAATCACAACAAATTAAAATTTTCCGGTGACCCATTATGCACCAGCAGCAGAGGCACAGATATCAGAGCGCGAGCAATAATGAGCTCAAAAATTTTCCAGTAATGGTCCTTGCATACGCAGATACGATGAGGTCAAAACTGCACAGTATGGATTAACAGCGAATGCAAACCCACTGAAGGCCGTAGGAGGCAATGTGATTTCCACTACCCAAAGGAGTGACAAGTCGGTCTCGGCACAAACAGAACTTAAGGCCGCGTGCTACCCTTGTGCTGCGCCCCTCCGGCCCGTTCTCATCTCGCAACCCTCTGCCGGCCTATTTCAAACTCTCTGAACCAGCGATCATCTACGAAAACTGCGAATTACATTCGCGCAGCCTATCGGGGCGTCAGTGAAACAAGGCACCGGGAATACAGAGATAAAATGAACTGGAGGCACCATGGTTCAATTAGTAATTGACAGTTGACGTCAGTCATTTCTGCACTATCAATATTTGTTTAGGCTGTACAAGTGACTGTATATTAAACTGTTACAGCAACGATAACATCCCGTAGCGACTCGCTATAAGTTACGTATGTTATTGTCATGAAACCTTTCAGAGACTTAACTCCATCATTAGATGACGACCTTGGTCGATTAGATATGGTAAGAAGATTGTAATGACCAATTGTACTGAGTAACATAAAATTTTGTAACTGAAAAGACTACCTCCGAAGACATACGATGAAGATACCTAGAGGTTTCTTCTGCGTTAAATATGCGTTACGGTGACCAGCGCTGAATACGACCTTTAAATCCAAAAATAAATTTTCACTCTGCTGCAGCGTGTGCGCTGATATGAAACTTCGTGGCAGATTAAAACTGTAGGCCGTTCAAGACTCGAACTCGGGACCTTTGTCCTTCGCTGGTAAGTGTTCACCGACACGCCATAGGCCTTCACAGCTTCACTTCCGCCGGTATGTTTTCTCCCACCTTCCGAACTCCACAGAAAATTTCCTGTGTACCATGCGAGACTAACAATCCTGGAAGAAAGGATAACGGGGATAAATGGCCTAGCCGCAGCCTTGGGGATTGTCTCCAGAACGAGCTCTTGCTCGCGAAAGGCAAATGTCCCTATTCGATTCCCGATCCGATACACAGGTTTAATTTGCCCGGAGGTTCTATATGAACTCCAACTCCGTCGCGGAGTTAAAATTCATTCTGAAAACAATATTAAAGGTAGCGGCAAATCTTTTCTTTCAGGGAGAAGTTCTGTGGAGTTGGTAGGTAGGAGGAGAGTTACTGGCGGAAGTAAAGCTATGAAGGCGGGTCGTGAGTCGTGCTTCGATAACTCAGTCTGTAGATCACTTGCTCGCGACAGACAAAGGCCACATCTTTGAGACACGGTCTGGCGCGCCGTTTTAATCTGTTCTACACAAGTATCCAAGCTGCTTTCAACTTTCCAATATTACAACAGTTGCAATACAAAGAAGTGAGAACCAACTGTCTTATCAAACCAGTATCTATCACATATGAATACCTTCCATTAAGGAAATTGTGGAGGTCGAACGAATCTGCAGTTCAGATTGCCTAACATCAAAATCTTTCAGTCTCCCTTGTAATCGCCCTTGTAATTCAATCTCGGTAAGATTCTAGTCCAAAAACAGTACTGTACCAATCAGAAGTTTTATGTGCTACTTCATTTTGCAAATAAACTACGTTTCAACGAATCCTCCCACTGAATCAGTCATTTGCCGTTTCTGTACTTCCTTATCCGTAGTTGCTGTTGTTTTCTTTGCATTATATTCTTTTCAAAGAAAGTTGCAAGAGGCTAGTCCCGGCGGAGTTTCGAGTCCTCCCTCGGGCGTGGGTGTGTGTGTTTGTCCTTAGGGTAATTTAGGTTAAGTAGTGTGTAAGCTTAGGGACTGATGACCTTAGCAGTTAAGTCCCATAAGATTTCACACACATTTGAACAAAACTGCAAGATATGTGACTCGGTTTCTTCCAGGTGAGTACGGGAAGGTTTTGATAGCCTCGCTAACAGATCAACAGCCCCGCGCTCTCGGCCGGTCACGGGTTTTGTACCGGCTGTCTCGGCTCGGCAGTCCAGAGGAAAGTTACCGGCCGGCGGCCACCGCTGCTCAGTGGGTCACACGAGGCCGGCTGGAGCGGCAGGCGCCAGTGTGACGTAGCCAGCGGCACCGCACTTCACTCTGTTCTCACCAGGCCCACGAGAAATACGGGCCCCACAACGAAGTCGCGCACAGAAAATCAGTATGTCAGTGAAAAGGTACCCACTAAACGACCTCCCGTGCGCCGGCCGGAGAGGCCGAGCTGTTCTAGGCTCTACAGTCTGGAACCGCGCGACCGCTACGGTCACAGGTTCGAATCCTGCCTCGGGCATGGATGTGTGTGATGTCCTTAGGTTAGTTAGGTTTAAGTAGTTCTAAGTTCTAGGGGTACTGATGACCTCAGAGCCATTTGAACCATTTTTGTATCGTGTGCCATCGAGATTCGTTTGAAATAGTTACTCGCTCCTCACTGGAGATGGCTGCTGGCACTCATAAGACCTGCGCTGTCACGTGTTGTGATAAACGCGCTACAGCCTGACTTTCTCATTGACCTCGGCTCTCACTCTTCACCTACATCACTGCATCTGTAATCTGCAATCCACCTTACGGTGTGTGGCGGACGGTATTTTTCGTACTACTACATTTTTCCACCTTTCCCTGTTTATTCAAGAATGATCCGTGGGAAGAACGATTGTCTATAAAACCAACCTATGACTTCTAATTTATTTGGTTTTCTCGTCACGGTCACTTCACGAGACGTGTGTGGCGAAGTAATATGTTGCCCAACCCATCTTGGAACGTCCACTCTCGGAATCTGAAACGTAAACATCTATGTGATACACAATAACTTTCTTGCAGCATATGCCACTGAAGTTTGTCGGGTATCTCTGTAAGAGTCTCGTGCTTACTACATGACCCGTGACGAAATGCGCCACCCTTCATTGGATCTCATCTGTCTTTTCTTTTAATCCAACTTGTTAAGGACCCCTGACTCATGATCCATACACAAGAATCGATCAAACAAGTGTTTTGTATGCTATATTGCAGCCTTCCTTTGGACAACAGCTTCGTCGCGAATAGTCTCAGAGCCTCCCACATTATCTGCTAGACAATTAATTTAAAGAGTAAACCGTACAACACTCCCTTGTGGAACTCCAGAAACTATTTTTACATCTGTTGATTGGGTTTTTTTAATAACGACGTGTCGAGTTCTGTCTGCAAGGAGGTTTTGAATTCAATGACTGAGCTGGTGTGATACTTGGTAAGATATTTTGTTGGTCAAACCTGAACTATATGGAATGCCTTGTGGGAGCCGGTACTTTCGGCTTTCTGAACTTGACGGACGAAAAGAGCTGAGTTTCACAAGAACAGCGGAATCCAATTTGATTTTTGTAGAGAGGATCTTCGTTGTCCAAAGACAACGTGCGTCTGTCCAGCGAACCTTTATGAAGACGGGAATGACCCGCGATTTTTTCAACCATCTAGAATCTAGTTTCAAAACTTACCTTAAAATAATTAAAAGGTAAAATTACGACGCTTACAAAACGTAAAAAAATCTGAAACTCAGTGAACATGAATTATGTCACACGGCTCATGATCAAGTTAATAAAACTGCGTAAGGAACTTCATTAAACACTACAGCTGAAACAGCGAACTGCCGTACACACGAGGTGAAATTTAAGTTTCACTAGTAAACCACTGAATTTGAAAGTGCTGCACGGATTAAGCCCTCGGTAACTTACAGCAAGTAAAGGTCTCAATGTTAAACTTTATCGCCAACGCTGGGACAGTCAGTAATTGACACCCAAGATCTCCACCAATGAAATAAACGGAAAGGTACAACATGGTTGGGGCCTAATCGAGCCACTGTCACGAATGATAATGATGATGATGATGATGATGAAAAACAATGTACAATGGAATGAATGAGAAGGTAGGTTAGGAAGAAGGGGTTTACCGACCGTTCAGCAACATTACACGTAAAGCCCAAACTCGGATAATGAAAGGACGGGGTAGGGAATTGTTCTTTTCCCTTATGAAAGGAATCATTCTCGCATTCTTTTTAAGCGATTTAGAGAAACTGCGGAAAAAAAGTAATGGCCAGAGGGTGATTTGAATTCTGTTCACTTTGAATGCAAAGACCCTTACGTTAACCACAGCATCACTTGCTGGATGCTGTAAAAGGAATGGCTTGGACATGTGATCTTTTTTTATGCCCATCTCCGTCTTTTCTCTCTTGTGCTAATACATGCTATTCCAAAGATCATTTACAATCCGCTTTAGATCTTCTGAGCGGCTTAATATACAATTAATAACTTGAGACGAAACTGAGACATTTAGTGGCGGTTTGCTCCCACAAGTACAGTAACTCAAAATGTTTTCCACGTTTCGTTGCGGAAATTGATAACGCGTGCGCATGCACGTAACTACTTTGTTCACATAATAGCGTGTCAGTGGCCATTTGGGCTCCACACCAGAAGGTGTTCTGTGTGCTTTCTCTCGCGCAGCTAAAGTCTATTCTACTAGTACAATGTCATTAACGGCGTGAGTGTCGACTGCGACCAAGTGACAATGTTCCCATTTGTGTAACAGTCAAGAAATGAGACAAGCGGCTTCAGGAAACTGTGAGTTTGCTTTCGATATCGTACCAGCGCGTCAAGCACGCACTTGCAGAGCCTGCTGTTGAATTAATCCGTACGTTCTTCCAGCAGAGCCCTCATAAGTCAGTTACCTAGTTCGGCGTTACACGATATCGTCCGTAAAATGGTGCTCATACGGGTGTACAAACAGCACCTTCGCTACAAAATCAAGTCTGAGGACAGGCCGTGACGGAAGGAATTCGTGGAGACAATTCTGACAAAAATGGAGGAAAACGTGGCATTCCTCGAATTCGTGTTTCTCGGACGAAGCTACATCCTGCACTTTCGGCACGGTAAACACCCACAATGGCTGCACGTGGGGAACTGTGGGGAACTAGACCTTCCCTTCTCTCCTCCACAGGTAGTGACAGAGTGCGAACGTCACTCTCCGAAAGTGAATGTGTGGCGTGGACTGTTAAAAGAGAGTGTTACAGGCCCATGTTTATTCGCGAGATTGCAGGCCTTATGATTCGTCCACGAGACGTGAAAAAGCCTTAAAGGCCGATCCATCTTCCATATTTATCGGTAATCGAGTCTGTTTTCATATCGAGCTTAGATTTGTATAACACGATCGGGACAGTCTGATAGGGTAATACCAGTGAACGGAGGCTCCGAATTTGCATGTGAGGACTCTATATGTGAATGAGTAGAAAATCCATCTCTTGTTGACAAAAATATTTGTCGTGACTCTGCTGCAAAACAGGAGAGAAGAGACAGGTGGACTCAGAGCAGGTAACAGCGGGCCGCATTCCGAACGTGCAGCCGCCCTCCGGCCGGACAATGCACACCGGAACCTGTGTCGGCCTTGCGGCGAGGGGACTGTGAACTCACCCACCCACCAGCGGTTTATTTTGAAGGCTCCGACGTGCGCTATCCTGGCACCTCTCACAATATCTTTCCATTCACACAGCAGACGCTGCGAAACTAAGGCTAGTGTTAAATAAATGGGACAGGGAACGATGCTTGCGTCGGCGAGGTACAGCGATACGAGTTCTAGGAAGTCGCTCCCATGCCCGCCAAGCTGGCGCCTTTAGTCGCGCCACGACATCGCACAGAACCTCCAGAAAAGCGGCCCTCGCCCGCTTCTGGCTCAGCTCGTGACTGGCCCTTTTGGCATACACTTCAGCACTAGAATCGAGTAGCTGGCGCGAAAGGCGGGAAGAATTTCGATTAGTAGATCAAAGATTGCGTCCTCTCTTGAAAAAAAGAGGGAAGTTGCTCGTTGCGCTGAGGAGAGAGGTTAATGAGAGATCTATTGTGGTCGTCGCAGGAGACGGTCGTTTTCTGTACTTGAAACCTGGTGGTAGTCAAGGGAAGGCAGGATTCGGTTACGATTGCGGACTGGGCCGTAATCAGTTACTATTGGTTGCCTTTTTCAATTACACACAATTTATTTTAAACCAATAATTCCAGACTCAACAATAAATAAAAAATACCGCACGTTATTAATGAAGGAATAAACACCAGTGTAAATAATAGTGTTTTCAGTGAGTTACAATTTAGCAAATCACCATTAAATACAGATACAACAGATAATGCTTTAAAAGCAAGCCACTGTGATCCGGGCAGAAGGTCCTACACGCCAGGAATGGCAATAAATTAAGAATTGTTTAAGAACTCACTGCAATTTATAAGTTACAGGTATTTAAATATTAAGATAAGTCGCCAGAAACACAGCAGAAGGCATCAGACGCCAGGAATGGCAGCAAATAAGGTTTTAAGGCTTGCTCTTAAACTACAAACACCAAATTAGAATTTTAAGGCAAATTACCACAATCACGGCTGAAGGCCTTACACACCAGGAACGGCAATAATATAGAAAAGTTTTCAAACCTGCTATAAATCAGCAAATGCAATAGCAAAAGTTAATTAAAAAAAACAAGCCACTGATCCAGACGGTGCTCCAGGAATCGACCTCTGAGAAGGTCAGGCAACAAACACTTTCGCGAGCGATGAGATAGGCAGCCAAGAGCTGCATTCACTTCACAAGAAACTCAGACTAGTGGCAGTCTAACGAATGACTAATGATAATTTTGCTGAAGCTACCTGACGTCCGATAGATCAAATGCAACGATGGAACAATATGCCAAAGCCGGAACTGGCGGTCTACACTACGTCCAGAATACTGTATTTAGAGCCCTCAGAACGGGAAAGGAATCATTATCACCAGAGTAGAGGAATAACCAGCCGGCCTGCAATCAAGAGAGCTGTCAAAACCACACTAGAGATGGGTAGTTCGAAACGAACGGGTGCAAAGGAACGGTTCACCAAGATGAACGAAAGGACCGAGGAACGAATTCCAAGGAACGATCGGTTCATAGTTCACTTCGGTCGCGGCGGTCTACTTATAGTTCCCGGGAACGAGGAACGATCGGTTCATAGTTCACTTCGGTCGCGCGCCGGTCGGAGTGGCCGAGCGGTTAAAGGCGCTACAGTCTGGAACCGCACGACCGCTACGGTCGCAGGTTCGAATCCTGCCTCGGGCATGGATGTGTGTTCAAAAAATGGCGCTGAGCACTATGGGACTCAAGTGCTGAGGTCATTAGTCCCCTAGAACTTAGAACTAGTTAAACCTAACTAACCTAAGGACATCACAAACATCCATGCCCGAGGCAGGATTCGAACCTACGACCGTAGCGGTCTTGCGGTTCCAGGCTGCAGCGCCTTTAACCGCACGGCCACTTCGGCCGGCATGGATGTGTGTGATGTTCTTAGGTTAGTTAGGTTTAAGTAGTTCTAAGTTCTAGGGGACTTATGACCACAGCAGTTGAGTCCCATAGTGCTCAGAGCCATTTGAACCATTTGAACTTCGGTCGCGGCGGTCACTTCGGCAGTTCTCGTTCCAGTCTCGGTCGCGTGCTCGTCTCAGTCTCGGTCTCCCTCGGCCGCACTCGTCGTTCTTCGCATGACCACCTGTCTCAGCTCCACTACCGACTCCACCTAGGTAGTTCAGTATCCAGTTGTTCGTTTCGTTCGCAGCGCTCGCCCATTTTACATGTGTTCCAAACTGTTCTTGCACTTGGTTCTGGCTACTCAGCGTCCACGACCGGTAATCAAAAAGTATTTTATAGTTACGTAAATTATATAATAATTACGTTGTATCTAATAGGTACGTCTTTTCAGGTAACAAAAGGGCATATCAGCTCACTTCATTATATCGATGAACAGCAGAAGACATACTTATAACAAGACAAGTTTTTTTTTTTTTTGTTATTCATATATTTTTTGGTTTCGTCGACTCGATTTAGCAACTATCTTTCAATAATTTGCTTAATTTTTAGTGTAAGAAAATTCATATTAAATGATTTTCGTGTATCTTTCATATACATTACATTTAGGAAGGCTCTAATTATTTTTAAGTTTGGTTGTTTCCAATTTGCATTACCTGCTAGTTTGGTTTCTTTCCACAAAAAAAAAAAAAAAAGAGGTGGGTTGCGGGTCATTTTGGCTCAGTAGGAAAAGCGGTGCCTCTCCATTTGAAAAGACATAGATTGCCATAAAATCCTATTTACTTTTTATCTCAGAAACATTTGTTCAAAAGGAGCTTTCAAACAAAATATTTATTACTGTGAACTTTATTATTATTGTTATTGGTGCATTAACTTTAATAATGCAACATAAAAACCTATTTTTTTCTAAGCGTGTGACGCAAGTATGATGAGAAAACCACATTTTATTTTATGCTTCCATAAAGTCTCTACATCGCCTACGAACTCAGAGACAACGTGAAGTATATATAGGGTGTACACGATTATTGATTACAACGTAGCATAGCTATGTAGTGGAAGTCGAAACGAAGAATTTTATACAAGGGACTTGTGGTCTAGTACGCTGGGAAAGAGACACAAACAGGTTTACAAAACTACATGAGCTATAGCCCATGCGCGTCGCGTGAGATTTTCATGTTCTCTTCTCTAGCTCTCTACACATCGCCATCGATCGTTTCGCAATTGTTGCTTGCATTAGCTTGTTATTTCTTCACTGCCTAATTATTACATGTCTGTCTGTTTGTTGTATCTGCTCGTAACGGGCAACACATCGTCCGTAATTGGCGAGCAGTCTGTACTCGGGACCGGTTTTCCGTGCGCCACCCTATATTATTTCCCTGCGATCAGCCACACAACGCTACAGTTGGCTAAACGAGAGGTTCTGCAGAATCACAGAAATTACTTTTAAAAGTGTGTAAGAATTCTGTAATGAATAAAAACTCCATACTCAAGGCGGAAGGCAAGTGCCCTCTCTTGATGCCCTCCATCCTTCAGTCACCTACACTACTAGTTTTCAGTTTTTCATAAGAACCATATACCAAGCACAAATGAACGGTGAACGAGAAAAAATGAACGGTTCCCAGAAAAGAACGATCAGCAGTGAACTAGTTCCCAAGGATGAACGAGTTTGCCCATCTCTAATTACCACACGCCTTACCGGACAGCAGCAGCAAGGCGAAAAAACGTACACTGCCATTACATACACTAACCCCCAGGGCAGGTAACTGGGGCATTAGCGACCACCAGGCAAGAAAAATTACCGCTGGTTGAACTTAACAAATTATAACAAGTTGAACGCAGTAAACAATAATAAGAAGTTGTGGAAAGCTAATCAGATCTGCCTTCTCCAAGCACTCCACTCACTGCTCTTCGCCTCAGCGACACTACGAGCAGCAACACGAACCCAAGTCACTGGAGAATCATGGGATATCACAATGATGGTTTCCCTACATGGATTGAAATGCACTCATCTTAAAGCCTGCTGGATCCGGTTTCCGACGAAGTCGTGCACCCTCGTGTAAACAGGCATTCCATCCAGCAGCCCATGCATGCCGCCAGCGGTCCTGTCGTTTTCTCACACTGCAAGGACCTGGCTTCTCCCCAGTCCCCAACCGAATTCGCCACTCACACGACCCAGCAAAACAACGACGTCGCCTCAAAGATAGGGCAACAGCTACTATATATCGATAACCGCCGCTGCTGCCATTAGCGGACAGGCAACGCTTGCGAAACGGAGTGGCGCCAGTCAACATGAGAAGAGGACAAACAACCGCAACTATGCCAACTAAAGGATACCGTCCGGTCTCCAACAGCGGGCGGAAACCCGAACAACACCAACACGAGCCGCAACACTGCTCAGTACTCTTGTCCACTTTGCGAGAGAGTTTGCGTTCTCAGTTTTGTTTGTCCGAATCTGCGGAGAATGGTAAAGTCGGGATCGCGAATCGGCAGACGACATCTACGGAAGCGGCAGCAAAAGCAATCCATGTCGCCAGCCACACCGCAGGAGGCAGCTCCGTCTGGAAACGGTAGCATAGGCTGCACCGGCTTTTAGGCATTTTGATCACTTCTCGAACCCGCCGTCGTGTAGCTCACGCAAAGCAGCAGACCTCCACGGCAGCATCTCGTAGTGAGAAAGAAACGTAGAGGAGCGCTCGATCATCGCACTATCGAAGTCAGTTGCTAGCAGTCCATTCAGATCGATAGTATAGGTGTGATAGCGCCACAGCGAGCAGTCGCAGTCTTCATAGCCACCCAACTAGGAGTATTGCCAGTATATTTGATGTCTCAAGGTGTCACTGAATAAATTGTCTTTGTAGGAAATATTCGAATCATAACCAACTTTATGTACAGTTCATGAGAAAGTGTCATTTAGACAGTAAATCATTATTTATTAAGGAGTTATAACAGTTCTCCAATCTATATACGCTGTTCCCTGACACATTCCACCTGCCACCTCCTTTTTGTAGGGGAGAATCAATTACATAAGTAGGCAGTAAGTAAATGAAATTAATTATACTTGTTGTGTTAAATTAGCCAGCTCACCGAGAACTTTACTGGCGGTTAGTTGATAGTCAAATTGTTCAAATGGCTCTGAGCACTATGGGACTTAACAGCTGAGGCCATCAGTCCCTAGAACTTAGAACTATTTAAACCTAACTAACCTAAGGACATCACACACATCCATGCCCGAGGCAGGATTCGAACCTGCGACCGTAGCAGTCGCGCGGTTCCGGACTGAAGCGCCTAGAACCACACGGCCACCACGGCCGGCACGCGCATAGCAGAATCGCACGCGTTGCGCTCCACGAGGAACACTTCGAGACGGTAAATAGCGTTCTTCTGCAAACTGCCGTTTCGTTTATTATTTCCATTATGATCACACTGTATAACACTTTTAAAAAACTAAAATTAAGTTACCTTATTAGCTCGGCGTATCAGAGCTTCGAGGCGTCATAGAATAAGTGCTTAGCGACAGCAGTAATAAAAATGATTTAATAACAAGTTTTTCGATTACGGAAAATGATAAAAAACCAGATACTTCGTTCATAGCGCGCAGATCTCCCGTGGTAGCAGGCCACCGCGAGTTCACGTAGTCAGAAAGCAAACTACATCCAGTGTTGAAGTCATCGAGGAGACCCGTTTTGCTACATAAAATTCAAACCATCGTGAACGGCTTAGTTCAGGAGTAGCGAAGCAACCTTTATCGTGTTATTAATTATTCATCAAGAAACTGCAGAAGGGTCAAATGGCTCTGAGCACTATGGGACTCAACATCTGAGGTCATTAGTCCCCTAGAACTTAGAACTACTTAAACCTAACTAACCTAAGGACATCACACACATCCAAGCCCGAGGCAGGATTCGAACCTGCGACCGTAGCATACTGCAGAAGGAAAACAGCTTTGAAGTGCCTTCGCTATCTACGAGTTTCTCAAGAATTGTTGATAAATGTTACTGCAATACGTTGTTTATCCAAATGTAATCTTGTTTCTTCAGATGTAATCATTTCCGGACAGAACAGTATCACTTAGCGCCTAGAACCGCTCGGCCACCGCGGCCGGCGCAGTTGATAGTCCTGGTCACCTTTCGCAAGAGAGATGCACTCTAAGTGAGTCTGGAAGATGGTCCCCCAATAAAAAAAATGGTTCAAATGGCTCTGAGCACTATGGGACTTGGTCCCCCAATAATTAGCTTACATAGCCAAGTGGCGCCAGACCCCGGCCATAGGCTAACTTACACTGACGACCCTGCCCAAGCGTATGTGTCCCGTGGAATTTTCTAAACAGGAATACAGAATTGCCGTTTTAAAATTTTTGAGAAGTTTCAGTAATTATAATATTTTTTTCCTTTCATAGTTGCATTTTTTATATCATTGTTAGTTTCGCGTTAGATCGTAAGTGCTAGCGGGAGTTTTTTTCCTGTATAGAGAATTATCTTTCATCATAATTCAGTGGTTTTGTAGGTTCCATCCCAGATTCAGAGCTTTTGTAGGTTACATCCCAGATTTGTTGACGATATTCTGCGTTGACAACAGTGTTGACGGTCTGTTTTCATTCTGTGTTACTGGTGAATTAACATTCCACAGTTAATATTCTTTTTGAGGGAAGAATAGTTTTCTTGCCTTATGTTCCATTAGCAAGATATAAAACGATCACATGTTAGCGCATCTATTGCGTTAGAGATTCATCAAACAGGACATTACTTTTTAGTTTTATGTATTACTGCAGACGCGCAGTAAGGCACGATCACTACGAATGGCAGATCACGGTGAATCGCATTATGAAATGGGAGACATAGACTGAGGAGACGAAGGCATAGCGTGGGATGAATTAACTTACGCTACCGCGGAGCAGAAACAGACACAAATTGATGATTACCATCCTTTGGAGGTATAAAACAGGAGGGAAGCAAAGACACTTGGTGATTCTTAAAATTTAGACGAATTACGTGACGATAATCAGATAGTAGACAGATCAATAAGCCGTTGCCATGTCAGCAGTGCACCGCAGTTACGAATAACATCAGCAGCCATGAATAAGACTGACGAATTACCGGACTCTTCCGCCCTGACCGTACTTCTGGAGACAAGGCAGGACCTTCGAGAAGTAAAGGAAAAGAGAGAAGAGGCAGAAAAAGACATTAAAGACGCAGCAGAACAGAAAAAACTGGATTCGAAAGAGCTCCCGGAGAATCTTACCCGCCAGATAAACGATTCAGGAGGAAGAACGACAGAAGTATCGCGAACAGCTGCGGAAGGGCAACAATGCGCACTCGTCGCAAAAATAGACGCGCGACTTGACGGAGTGGCGGTAGCGGGGACAAGGAAATTAGCTTTTGCCGCAATTAGAAGAGCAAGATCCAACGTGAGCGAAACAGCCGAGGTGTTGACATCACGGGTGAGAGACGGACGACAAGTCGTAGAGGCTATTTCCAGTAAAGTGAAGAAGCTGGATGAAGTGATTCCAACGGAGGATAAACAGGAAATGTCGAAGAGTGTCGTAAATTGATGACAGGCTTGAGCAGGAAATGTCGAACAGTGCCGAAAATTGATGACAGGCTTGAGCAGGTTGAACAGGCGTTTAGGGTAGGAGAAACACGTGTGAACCTTCTGGTAGGGACAATACCGTCGGGATCGGACCTGAGCGGTGACTCACGTAACACATGCAGAGTTACGACCTGCTTAAATGAGCGACCTTGCAGGGAGAGAACTCCCGACGCATGCAGCGATGTTTCTCGTCGTTGCGACAGCAACAGGTCACATGAAGTATCACGAAACATCTGGAACCCACCCACGTCGATGTCAGTGACTTGCTCGGGAGCGAGAGTCGAACCCACGTTCGACGACAAGCATTACCTCTCCCTGATGAAGTTTCAAACTTTTAAGGACTCAAGAACTGGGTTGCACCCTAAGATTTAGATCCAAAAATTCGAAAACACCCGCCCAAATTCGTGGCCACTCATGGCAAAACTCGAATTTACATGCAGGCATATGGGGCGCAATCGGCCGACAGAATGCGCCACATCGCGAACAGTGTCCAGTCGTTTGAAGAGTTCAAGGAAGCATTTCTTACCACTTACTGGTCGCGGGAAATGCAATATAGGATTAGACATGATAGTTTCATGGCCGGACTTCAAAGAGTCGGGCTACAGAAGCCCTGCAAAGAGGTTTGAGGCCCTGCTACAAAAGAATGAGAACGCCCACACAGCGCAACCGACGCCGTATGGCTCTGCTATTCCAAATTACCGACGGAGTACCAAGTAGCATTAATAGGCAGATGTGGTGAGGACACAGAAGCATTTAAAACCCTGCTGTGCCAAGTGGAAGCAGCTCACGAGAAAGGGCGGGCAAGGGACAAGACGAGAGCAAACGACGAGAATAATCACCAGACGAAAAAGTGTGACGATAAACGAAATGATAAAAACAGACCCGACAACCGGGGCAAACGGATCAGAACAGTTACGGGAATAAAGGATTGTATCAGGATATGACCCGCCAAATAGATCGGAATTGGCGAGAGCAGGGATCGAACCAGCACGAGGGAAACGGCAGGCGCGGATTCTACATCAGTCAGCTGAACGGTGAAAGAGTTGAGATTAGGAGTCCGAACCCGTCGCAAACTCTGCGTAATCCAACCGGCAATTGACGCCAGAGGCGGGCGGAAAAGGGCCAAAAGCGTTCCGCCCACAACTTCGGAACGGGCCGAATACACATGATCGGATTCGAAGGTATTCGCGAAACTCTGATCGAGAGCGGCATCGTCGATAGTAGCAGACATATTACGGCCGTCTCAGAGCGGGCATTTCGACATTGCTGCGAATATAGGAGATGGCCTATCTTTAAGATGAGAAAGACAAGAATAAGAGGTCCAATTGCGTGAAAAAAGTACAGATGTTAACCAGCAGATTAGGTTAGAATTTTCTTGCCAAAGGAACGACCTAAAGACGAATTTTCCTCTGATCGAAATGGCGATCGGCATTAATTTTCTGCGGGAATACCAGGCAATACTCGACCTCGGTATGGGGGGGGGGGGTTACCTAAATAAGGGGACCAAAATAGAGATTAAATTCGAGGAACAAGCCATACAGGCAGAACTTACTGCAGACAGCCGGCAACTGTCCTACACAGACGAGGAGGAGAACAGCGATAAACGATCGGCTGATACACTCGACAAAGAGAGTGAATAGACAGAGGACGAAATTAAGGAAAAAATCGCGGAAGTAATAAAAGAGAAGATAGGCTCCGTAGAAAACACTGTGTGAGAAGAGCAAGAAGAACTGACAAATAATTTACTGCGAACAAGGAAGTTTTCATGCACAAATTTGGCACGATCAATAACTTTGTTTACGAGTTCAGAGTCGGGCTACACACAAAGTTTTTCGTCGCGCCATACACACTGCCTCACATATACCTTGAAAAAGTAGCAGCCGAGATGACAAAAATGTTAGCTGATTGTGTGATCGAACGTGCTAGATCTGCTTACAACAGCCCGATCAAAGTCATGGAGATAAAGGACAGGTCAATACAGCTAGTACTTGACTTTCATCAGATAGCTGAGTGCTCGCCGACACGGTAGCTCAGCGTGTTCGGTCAGACGGTTAGCTGCCCTCTGTAATAAACAACTGAGTTCACCGATCAACAACGAAGGAAAAAAAAACGGATGTCTTACGGCGACCGCCCCGAGCAAATGCAACGAACGAAATCGAACAAAATGAGATTAAAAAAAAAAAAAAAAAAAAAAAAAAAAATGGTCAGCGTGACGGATTGCTGTACTACGGGCCAGGGTTCGATTCCCGGCTGGGTCGAGGATTTTCTCCGCGCAGGGACTGGGTGTTGTGTTGTTCTAATCATCATCATTTCATCCCCATCCGCTAATTGTTGAGAAGACGCGATAGGATCACAACCAAGTACTACGACAACTGTTGGCCACGTCCAGACAACACGGCGTCATAGTAAACAGAAAAATCTTCTTTTGGATGCAAGTCCGCAGAGATTCTAGGACATATAATTACTGGAGATGGCATAAAACCAAATCCACAGAAAATTCAGGCGGAGATTCCGAGACAGGCAACCAAGAGACAGTTGCGTGGGTTCCTTGGAATAACTAACTTCTATCAACGATTCATGCAGTCAGAGACGCTGAGTTGTCCACGCCTCACTGAGCTCACAGTGAAAAACCAGCCTCAGGCTTGGGACGAAGTGGCAGAACGTCAATTTCAGGCGCTCAAAACAGCTCTACTACAAATATCTGTATTGTCACATCCAAATCTAGCAGAGGACTTATGTGTGATTACGGACAGTGCACTCCCGGGCTTAGGTGTTATGATTTTCCAGAAGTACAAGGAAGGAAGAAATACGGTATGGATGGAAGACCTTCGCGTTTCGGAGCCGGCTACTGGGCAAAAGTAAAAAGGGCTACTCGGTAACCTAATTAGAGGCGCTCGCCGTGATGTGGGGATTCCAGAAGTTTAGATACTTCCTATACGTAAGAAAGACACGTGTGTACACGGACCCCAAAGCTCTGGAATTTCTGCTCACAGGCGGCTTGCCAGCTGGGTACCCTTGCTTCATCAGTTCAACTTCGAAATCATACACGTAAAAGGGAGCGACAACAATATTACCGACGCTCTGTCTCGCTCGCCTATTGGCTTTGTAGAGAGTACTGAAGAGGAACTAGAAGGCGACCAAACCAGTCTCTGTTACACGCGCAACGTCGCGTTTGAAGAGAACGTAACCACAACGCTAAAAGACGTTAAGTGTGAACAGAACAAAGACATTGGGCTCCTGAGACTGAAATCAAAATGGAAGGACAGATGGGAGGCCGCTGTGAGATAGTATTACCCGCTACGAAAGGACATTCTGTTTCCCAGAGGGAGCCTTGAAGGGTCGCTGAGGTGGGTGTGTAATCCGGAACATTTGATAGAAAATGTGATCTGGCATACTCACCACAGATACGGCCATTATGGGGCGAGGAAGTTTTACCTGAAAGTAAGGACTTTCGGCTAGTTTAACGATAGAGAACGAAAAATCAGAAGAATCTTGTCTGCTGCAAGTCCTGCCAGAAGGCGAAACACAACTATGTCTATGCAGGCGCCCGTATAGCTCACTATACCAAATAAGTTAACGAACAAAAAAGGGGGTTCGGTTTCATACTTGCGTTTATCGAGCTAGCCTCAAAGTTTGTAACACTCACGCACCTGAAAAGCGCCACAGCTTTGATTGTGCCTCGGGCATTCAAAAATGATTTCCTTCCACAAGTCGGTCATGTTGAGAAAATGATTTCGAGCAACGGGCCACAATCCCGATGGGAGTTTTGGAAGGAATGATGAAACGACATAAAACTGCCCCAGTTTTCATTTCGTTCCATCGCACAAGTTTGCATCCCGTGGAACGCGTGATCAAAGAACTTGGGAGCTTATGCAAGATATACCGCAGCAAGCAACACACGACTTGGGATATATTTATAAAAGACTTTCTAGACGTGACGAACGGAGCTCCACATGGAGCGACGCAAATGGCGCCAGTAACGCTGCTCAGGAACAGGCAACCGGATGACTTAGTACGGAAGATTGTGGAATTACCGCTGGACCATTAGAAAATCGTGGAACTTGCACTAAAGAGAATTCAGGCGGTGGCTCGTAGTAGGAAGACGAGAGCTGACGGGAAATCACTGGCACGATACTTCAAGGTCGGTGACAAATTGCTAGTCAAATCCTTCCGACTTGTGAATTAGGGGAAATGGAAGTGCCACAAATTCCTTTCGGTCTACAACAGGCCGTTCCAGGTGCGAAGGATTGCTCACGCAAATGCAGTGGAGTTAGAGTCCCTGAAGACAAAAAAGTCAGTAGCGCTCCACCACGTCTGTTATGTAAAGCATTTCGTGGAATACGCATCCCATGTGGAACCTCACTTCTTTGAAATAGGTCCTCCCCCTTTTTAGGTTAATTGTTGTACTGTAAGATGGCAAGAACTATGCCACTTACATGAAGTCATTCAAGATCACTGAACTCACATTGAGCGAACAGTAGGACTGAACAAAAATGATTGGCAAGGCACAATGCATCTTGTAGAAGGTATAGTATGGACGTATTGGAATAATTAATGTTGGGCGACGGTTTTAAAGTAATTCACGCGATATGAAAACTTTTTGGAAATGCGTCGATTTACTGGAGGCTAGTTTATCCCAGGGAAGTATTCAGAGTTGACAGTGGCCGGGTGGCAGTGCACGGCTGGGGAGTGGCGAAGGGAAGTGACAATAGGCAGCTTAGGGCAGCTCAAACTCTGAGAAAGCGGTAACGGGGTGCGTCCTCCAGCTGCCTTAAGATGACTGACAGTGAGGGGCTGGTTGACCCCATGCTGGTGTATCGGGAAGCAGACGGAGAACTTGTACGCCTGTTGATAAATGTCCGTTGTCCCGTATTCAGTGAAACATGCGAGAAAGCCGCGCAAAGCTATGGTGGAGCGGTCAACAGAGGCCGAAATATGCATGTTCGTGACTATAGCAACTTCACGCTGAATTCATGGTCCTCAGAGTCAGAAGTAAATCAGGTGAAGAGCGACAGAATGAAATACGCCGGCCTCCAATGGGAACGTAGAACCAAGGAATCTGAAGTACTCTCCTGGGAGTCAGAATCTCGGAAAAATTGGTGTTTTATGCAGATGCTAATCTTGATGGGTGGCCTGGGAGGAGCTAAATACCAGAAGTTGAGAGGAAGGAAAATTTTGTGGGAATTTGTTCACTTCCCAGAGCAGGCATTGGTCGGCGCTGGGAAGCGACGCATAATTAACGCGACTTGCGCTGCAATTGGCGTAAGCGATTTTGCTGGAGGGGAAATCGAGGCGAAGAGCGGACTGGCAGAAGTCTCCATAGAGGTCTTCCATTCCCAGCTTGCCTAGAGTGCGGACGTGGCGTTCTTTACTCAGCTTGCCTGAGAGAGAGTGAGCATCTCTGCAGTTTAGGACTTAAGAAACGGAACGAGATACAAAGTTTTCGTTCAGCTATGCACTGAGCAAGATAGCTAGGAGTGAATAGACGAGCGCAGCCTTGCAGCACCACGAGACCGGCCGATGTCCGCACAACGACGACGCCCCGCCACACTGAATTCGGTGATATTGCGCCCGCTCTGGCTTGAGTTAGGCCACTGATTAATTTGTTGGATCATGTCGGCAAAGTTTCCACGAGGGTCTCATGTGCCGTGTATTGTAGAATTCTTCTCACACTTCACATTATGCCTGGGTCAGCCGATAGGAATTAATTTGGATTTATCGCACTTTACTCCACGTAAACACAATTTATTCCCACTGCCTGTTAGGAGAGTCATGTAATGTGATGATTGAAGTTCGTGAGTTAAACTAAATTTGTGATAATCGACTGCATCTGTTTTCAATCAAGTAGTTGAGATCCCAAGTCACTTTCTTAATTAATTTTATGTTCAACATTTGCATCTGGTGTTCAATAGCTGAATATAACAACAATGTGCACCCCTTTTTAATTAAAAGTGATCAATTCTGAATCAGTTAATGTCAACACTGCCACCGCAGTTCAATCAGGAGTCACAGGCCCTTATTACTTTCTTTGCATTATCCGATATTGCGGTAGTTTTGCACTCTCTGTTGATCTGTTAGTCAATTAGCTGGGGTGAGCACACACCAAAACCACATAAGTGACGGGTGGGGTGTTACCATACATACCAAATTTGTCTGCTATACTGTAGTTTAGGATTACGGTTTGTGTAAGTCAGGATATGGGTCGTACTTTCCTTTGTTCAAGCGTATGCAGATGGAGAAATTGTCAATGTTGTATCAGTAGAGGTCCTCGGCAGCTACTGAAATTCCGGTTTTATCAATCAGGTCTTTTTAAATTGTCGCTACGAGTGCGTACTAGACGGCATGTGCATTTACATATATAAGGTGTTTCTGTAAGAGCGCGCAAAAATTTAATAGGACGCACAGGATGTTCCACTGAACAATTTGAGGTAGGGAAATTGGAGTCGGAGAAGCCAGCTTAAGGAGATAACAGAAATAAAATCACATTACTGTGTACTGTTTTATTTACTTTAGTTAATTGCAAATGCCATCATTGACACAATGAATGTACCATTTGTAATGTATTTAACGAAATGTGCTGAAACTGACGGCCATCAAACACAATGCAATCATGACATTGGCGAACAAGATTTTGACGCACCCTGACAAATATCCTTGGTATGTTTCGAATCACATCACAGACTGCTACGATTCTGGCGATTCTGCGCATCCACTGGGGTCTCATACACAAGTGACTTTAGATATCCAGATAGGAAATAGTAAGGAGGATTCAGGTCAGGTGACCTCGCAAGTCATGGAATAGGACCTCCCGTTAAAATCCAGCGGGCAGGAAATACTGCACCGGTCCTGCTCCACCGTTTTGTACTGTACGTCTCTGAATAGCACTGAGTGATGAATGGGTCGGTCGTTGATTCATAGCACGTTCTTTCCTAGGACAATGTAAATGCGACACAACGGAGCCACCTTACGGACAAGTAAAGTAAACAAAACCTGGACCATGACTTCCTGGTAATCAGGCTCGCCGGCTGGAGTGGCCGAGCGGTTCTAGGCGCTACAGTCTGGAACCGATCGACCGTACGGCCGCAGGTTCGAATCCTGCCTCGGGCTTGGATGTGTGTGATGTCCTTGGGTTAGTTAGGTTTAATTAGTTCTAAGTTCTAGGGGACTGATGACCTCAGAAGTTAAGTCCCATAGTGCTCAGAGCCATTTGAACCATTTAATCAGGCTCGTCCTGCTTGTTTCCTTGCAGGAAGTAAAGAATGTACATGTAAATACAAAGCACACTACGTGCAAACTTGTACGCATATTAGTTGTAAATACACTGGAAAACAGTAATGCTTGACAAACAAGCTTACTTCCACATTTCCTTAAGCTGGCTTCTCCGACCTCAGGTCCCCTATCTCAAATTGTTCAGTGGAGCATACTCTGCGTCCTGTTACATTTTTGAATGGTCTTACGGAAACACTTCGTCTAAAGACTAGATGTTATTCGGAAGCAAGGAGGAGTTACGGGGAGGGTAGCACAGCGAATGACAGGGACATACTATGCTACACGAGCGGGAAGCACGGCGCCGATCGCACGCCGGGTAACATTGCGCACGGACGCGCCCTAGATGTGCGACGGCGTTTTCTGTTGTGCACATAGATAACGCGAAGCTAATGTGGCCATCAGGTACGCCCTCGCCGCTCCTACGCAGGGCCTCACATGAAGCTTTTATCTACTCCCGGGCGAAAGGCAACGCCAATATTTTTGGGTGTGCCGGCAGAGATTTGTGTGAGGCGCTAAGCGGCCTTCGAGCCCGCCGTCGCCAGTCTATGTGTCGCCGGCAGTTATTGTTTTGTGTCACGTGTCAGCAACGCAGAGACTCGTCAGTGCGAGGCATAGTGACATCTGGAAGTACGGAAGAAGAGGAGTGCACCCCATGACGAAATCCCAACTCTCGAGGACACGCTGCAGAGTACAATTCTGCACTACTGGCCATTAAAATTGCTACACCACGAAGATGACGTGCTACAGACGCGAAATTTAACCGACAGGACGAAGATGCTGTGATATGCAAATGATTAGTTTTTCAGAGCATTCACACAGGGTTAGCGCCGGTGGCGACACCTACAACGTGCTGACATGAGCAAAGTTTCCAACCGATTTCTCATACACAAACAGCAGTTGACCGGCGTTGCCTGGTGAAACGTTGTTGTGATGCCTCGTGTAAAGAGGAGAAATGCACACCATCACTTTTCCGACTTTGATAAAGGTCGAATTGTAGCCTATCGCGATTGCGGTTTATCGCATCGCGACGTTGCTGTTCGCGCTGGTAGAGATCCAATGACTGTTAGCAGAATATGGAATCAGTGGGTTCAGGAGGGTAATACTGAACGCCATGCTGGATCCCAACGGCCTCGTATCACTAGCAGTCGAGATGACAGGCATCTTATCCGCATGGCTGTAACGGATCCTGCAGCCACGACTCGATCCCTGAGTCAACAGAGGGGACGTTTGCAAGACAACCATCTGCTCGAACAGTTCGACGACGTTTGAAGCCGCATGGACTATCAGCTCGGAGACCATGGCTGCGGTTGCCCTTGACGCTGTATCACAGACAGGAGCGCCTACGATGGTGTACTCAACGACGAACCTGGGTGCACGAATGGCCAAACGTCATTTTTTTGGATGAATCCAGGTTCTGTTTACAGCATCATGATGGTCGCATCCGTGTTTGGCGACATCGCGGTTTGACTCAATGCCTAGGCGTATCAAGGCCGTTATTACGGCCAGAGGTGGTTGTTCTGGGTTCTGATTTCTCAGGATCTATGCACCCAAATTGCGTGAAAAGGTAATCACATGTCAGTTCTAGTATAATATGTATGTCCAATGAATACCCGTTCATCATCTGCGTTTCTTCTTGGTGTAGCAATTTTAATGGCCAGTAGTGTAGATATACAGTTGCACTGGCACTGCGGGACAACCAATCAGGCGCGAACTAGCGAGTGCGTCTAAGTTTCAGACAACGACCCTCTATCTGTAAAAGAACCTGACAAACAGGCGCTCAACCTGACGTTTCCGTCGTTTCCGTCGGCGCCAAGGTGTCTACAGGATCCAACGCCTCGCCATGACGTCTGCTGCCACGTCGCAGCACAAGAGGAGTCTGAGATGTCGTTGCTTGGGCTCTCCGTAAATTATAAGAACTCATTGCCGAATTTGTTTGCAACAAGTATTAACGTACTTGTGTTGTTTCAGGTGCTGAATCCGTGACGACAACGGGAAGGGAGATTAGAAATTGGAAAGGGTTACATGCAAGACACACAAACACACACACACAAATCTATCGTAGTTAAGCCTGTTAGGTTTAAGAGGGTAACATTTTTTTGCATGTTAGGATTAAATGAGAAAACTTCGGATATTAGGTTGAGTCATTATTTAAGCATGTTAGGCTAACATTCGAATATTAAGCTCTTAATAGTGGAGGGTACAAGTAAGTTGCTTTAGTAATGGGTATTAGCGCTCATAGAGAGCATAGGGGGGACCCCAATACAAATATTTTAGTTTGCAACCGGACGTTTTGCTATAATTTCAATTATAAGACGTCTGTGTACTTTTTCTCTCATTACATGTACTACAAGCTGTTCTTTTCTTTTCTTTTTTTAAATTGCGAATAGGCCATCTTCTAAGGACCACACTCCAATTTCAATTCTTCGTTCTTTGGTCTTCCCTTCTCTTCCAGTATGCCTTTAGCCGTTCACTATGTTTCTTCTTTCCTTCTTCAGGCCATTTGAACCAATCGATTTAGCTACCCTGCCTTGGAATCCTTCAATTTTTAATACTTTTTTCCGAAAGGCTTCTCTTTTGTTTATATCTTCTACTTTTATATTGTTACTTTATGAGTCCTTTTTTTCGTTGACCAAGCTTGCTGCAGTCTTCTTACGCCACAATTGTTTAAAAATCTTACTAGTTAATCTACTGTCTTGAATTCGAAATAGGTGTCCATAAAACATGAGTCTTCTTTTTCTCATTAAGTCTGAAAAATGGGCTCTGGGTACTATGGGACTTAACTTCTGAGGTCATCAGTCCCCTAGAACTTAGAACTACTTAAACCTAACTAACCTAAGGACATCACACACATCCATGCCCGAGGCAGGATTCGAACCTGCGACCGTAGCGGTCGCGCGGTTCCAAACTGAAGCGCCTAGAACCGCTCGGCCACAACGGCCGGCCATTAAGTTTGAAATATTTTCTATATGTTGATATATTTTAGCGGTACTTCGTAATTTCCAGCCTTCTACTGTGTTTTGTGGTCCTAATATTTTCCTTACAATTCACCTTTCTAGTGCTTCTAATTTATCTAAATTATAGTTTAATGGCAGGTATTCGCTTTCAGATAGGCATTCTGGCTTCACTACTGTGTTGTAAGGCCTTATTTTTGCATTTTAGGATAGGCAATTTTTAATAGAGGTCTTTGATGATACAGTATGCTCTCCCCATTTTATGCAACTTTTCCTCTGTTGCAGATTTTTCCAAAGCATTTTCTTGGATTATCTCCCCGAGGTATTTGTATTTTATTACTCTCTCTATTGGCTGTGAGCACTATGGGACTTAACATCTGAGGTCGTCGGTCCCCTAGAACTTAGAACTACTTAAACCTAACTAACCTAAGGACATCACACACATCCATGCCCGAGGCAGGATTCGAACCTGCGATCGCAGGGGTCCGCTCTCTATTTGGCCGATATATGTTTCAGAAGTTTTGGAGCATCCTTACCATTGGTTACAAATTTTGTTTTTTTCTGCAGACATTCTTAAGCCAGTTCTGATGGCTGTTTCTTCCAGGAGATTTATTTTTGTTTTCGAAAAGCGTAGCCAAATCATCTGTAAATGCAAGACAGTTGATTTGGATCTTTTTGCTTCTTCTTCCTAACGTTGTCGGTGAGATGTTGAGTTAAATAAGTTTTTCGTTCCAAATTCTTACTATTTTCTGTAACACACGGTTAAAAATAAATTGGGGTTAGGCCGTCACTTTGTCGTATGCCTGTTTTTTTTTTACTTTTTTAAAAAAAGCCTCTACTGTCTGTTCTGTTTTACAGTCTGTTAAATTTTTTACGAGTATCGACAGTATTTTTTTACTAAATGAACAACTTTCTGTTTATATTTTGTCATATGAGACACAATTGGTTGATTGTCTTCATTAAATTTATTAGAATATAAAAATGTACTTTGTATAGTAGCTGTAATAATGTAAGTGACAGGCAGACATTCACTTTTGTAAGATTCTTGACAGGTGCACTAGTTAAACAGAAAAGAATAACGTGCAGGACGCAACCGATGCGGAGAGACAGTGTCGGAGGCAACCGAGAGGGTCTGCGCCAGTCGACGGGGTGCCGAGCGGATTTGGGGGGGGGGGGGGGGGGCGTCTGATGTCTGGCAGGCAGCTGGGCCCAGCGAAAGCGTGGGCGCCTACACATAGGCGGGCGACCTGGGCTGCGTCAAGGCCGCCGGGAACCACAAAGCGGGTCAGCCAGCTGGGGCGGTCGGTCCCTACTCTCGCCACCACAGCGCGGGGTTGGCGCGTCCTTCAGCGGTGAGCAGCCCCTGAGCCACAGGCGGGGTAGCAGACAACGCGGCGCTGCGACGGGTCCCGCAGTCAGCCAGGCGTCCGCGGACGGAATGGCCAGGAGGGGGGGGGGGGGGGGGGGGAGGGGGGGGGGGAACCTTGCGGCCAAGTCACATCCACAGGGCATCAGGCGGTCTCGGTGTCCAAGTGTGAGGAAGGTCCATGAGACGGGCCACTTGCTTCACCGCTTCCGAGGATGCTAAGTTCACTGGACTTGGATACTATGTGACGTCATTATGACGTATACACGCTACATCGAAAACGATAGAAACCGTATATCGACTATTCGACTTTTGTGAACTTTCGAGAGGTAGTGACAGGGTAGCGCTGTGCTCTGCGCCACTCGTTTAAATGTGTTTTGCGTTCCTTGCGTTTAAATCGTGTATTGTACTGTGTTTGTGTCCTGTGCGTTGTTTTTCGTTTGCTCGTCTCTAATTATGTGTTCAGCATTCGAGAGACTAAGAGAGAAAATCTGAAAGAGTTCAGCATCGATGACGACGGGCAATTGCGTGGTTATTGTGAATCTCAAGCAGAAATTGATGTACTTCTGACCTAACTGAAGTGCGTCGGTTATTCGTACTCGGTGAGAAGAAGCACTCAGCAGCCAAAATCTTTAGATGCGTCAAGACACTAACCGTTGGTTAAGATTACGTTGAGAAATCTACTTCCCCTCATATTTCATCTCCGGTCGACGATTTTTCTTCAACAGTGCCTCATATTTTTCTTTTTAAGTTCGAAATTCAATCATTCTACACACCAGTCATTACTGGACACTAAGGTACCTGTTTCTGCGGTCCGAGTGTAAAATTACTTGGAATTATGGTTGATAAAAGAGTATCTTGAGATGGACATATAAATTACTTAGCTAAGAAACTTGCACAAGTTCTCTTTCAGCTATATAAATTAAGAAAAAAAAGTCAGCAAGAGTATGCTGCTGCAATGTAATATGTACTGACAAGACCAATTGTATGAAACCATACTAAAATATTGATAATAAATAAATATTATTTTCGGCGTAAGCGTTCAACACAACAATCACACAATCAAATCTGGTCGGGACATAAGAAGACTTCACTTTTTTACGAAACATATTGTCTGTGGTGTTTTCAAGGCCACGGTCAGGAATATTTCTATTAATATCCAGCTCTTTTATTTTGGCGAAATACATATACGCTGCCACACTGAGCTGTTATCAGAATCGCACGTGTCAAAACAAACCACTAGCTGACGACAGTTTAGAATCTCGAACGTTCGTAAAAGTCGATAGGTGTGTTAATCGACTAAAGCGTATATACGTCATAATGACGTCACATCATATCCAGGTTGGGTGAACTTAGCTTCCTCCCACCGCTTCACGCTCCGCCAGCCCTGCGCCATGCCCAGCGGCCGCCGTCGCCACCGACAAAGGAGTCTCTGTGTATGAGGAAAGCGCACTGTGGTTTAAGTACCCGTGTAAAATCCTGTAGAATCAAACTAGGAGAGAACAAAATATAATGATATTTTTGTTTTTTTTTGCTTTCACCAATCAACTCATTTTTAACGAAAAAAATTTCTTGTCTAAAACACGTTTTGGTATAGATCAGTACTAATTCATTTTTTTTTTGTCATTTAGTCAAATGGAGGTGACACAACAATTTATTACGTTTATTGTGTTGTACGTTGCTTGACTCATTACTTTTCCTCTATTCTCAGTCTTACGCTTCTTTTGTATTTACATGTGTGCTTGAGGTATGGATGTCGCAAACTTGCCGAGCAATGAAAAATGTCTGTAGACATGTAAACATCTATTAAGTTCATTGCCCTACACAACAACGATCTGTGTCGCAAAAAGTATGGATGAAATGTCTGGAGCTGGACTGTCACATCACCAAAGTATCAATCTTTCCATCCAAGTTTTCTAAATAGCCACATGCTAGTGACCTTGAGCCTGGTGCCAGTCACCGAGCAAATCAGTGAGTGAATGCGAGGAAGCATGCCATGTTCCGGCTTACAGACAAGCGCCGACACGAAGAGGAAGAACACAAGAGCAGAGAAGGCTGTGAGATGACGTCAGCCAATAGCCCGCTGACTGGGACCGCGCCAAGACAGGAGCGACCTCTAGTCTAGCAGAATACAAGCGCCGCTCCTGCAGCCTCGGCTACGCAGTACTAGACCGGCACTACGGGGGCACTACGATAGCAGTTATTAGTGATCCATATCCATTGCTTGTATGGACACAGTATACAGAGAAAGACACTGACTGTTCGCCTGTCGCCCATCGCTTGCGACACGTTCTTGTAATACAAAGTATTGAAACCTGGTAATCAAGGAAAGCAGGATTCGGTTAAGATTGTGGGCGGGACCGTAATCAGTTATTGTTGGCTCCCTTTTGCAGTTACATTTATTATTGTAAACGATAATTCCAGACTCAGCAATAAATAAAGCTATCACACGTTATTAATGAAGGAATAAACAACAGTGTAATTAATGGTGCTATCAGTACGTTACAATTTACCAAATGAGCATAAAATACAGACACAGCAAATAATGTTTTAAAAACAGGCCAATGTGATCCCAGTTAGAATTTTAAGGCAAGTAACCAGTCACCGCTGAAGGCCTTTAACCCCAAGAACGGCAATTATAAAAAAATTTAACAAACATACTGTAAAACAGCAATGCATTAGCAAGGTTAATTTAAAAAGACAGGCAACTGATCACGAAGTGGGTGAGACAAAATGATGGTAAACTTGGTAACAGAATCATTTAAAGCTGCTGTAATGCCAAGAATGGCAATTATATAAAAAATTTAGAAACATACACTAAAACAGCAAATACAATAATAAAACACAAGGGCCAGTCACAGAAAGTGCACCAGGAATCGACCTCTGAGTAGGTCGGAAAAAAAAACACTTTCGCTAGCAATGAGGTAGGCAGCTAAGAGTTGCATTCACTTCACAAGATGGTAATTCAGAGAAGTGGCAGTGTAACGAATGACTAATGATAATCTTGCTGAAGCTACCTGACGTCCAATAAACCAAATGGAAAGATGTAAAAATACGCCAAAGCCGGAACTGGCGGTCTGGACTCCGCCCGCAGAATACTGTGCTTAGAGCGCCCGGAACGAGAAAGGAATCACTACCACCAGAGTAGAAGAATTGCCAACCAACTTACAATCATGGAAGCTGTCAAAACTACACGCCTCACCGGACAGCAGCGGCCAGGCGAGGAAACGTACAGTGCGGTTACATACATTAACCCCCAGGGCAGGTAACGGGCTTTAGCGGCCACGAGGCAGGAAAAATACCGCCGGTTGAACTTAACAGATAATAACTAACTGAATGCAATAAATAGTAATTAGAAGTCCAGGAAAGCTAATCAGATCCGCCTTCCCCAAGCGCTCCACCCGCTGCTCTTCGCCTAGGCAACACTACGAGCAGCAACACGAACCCAAGTCACTGGAATATCACAAGATCTCACAATGGAGGAGATTTCTCTACTTGAATCCAAATGCACTCAACTTAGAGCTTGCAGGGTCCGGTTTATGACGAGGTCGTGCACCCTCGTGACTACAGGCCTTCGATCCGGCAGTCCATGCGTACAGCCAGCGGTCCCAGCGTGTTCTCTAACTGTGGGAACCTGGCTCCTCCTGAGTCCCCGTTCCGAACTGCACACTGACACGACCCGGAAGAGCAATAACGTCGCCTCAAAGATAGAGCAACGGTTATTACATATCGATAACCGCTGCTGCTGCCACTAGCAGACAGGCAACACTTGAGAAACCAAGTGGCGCCAGTCAACACGAGAAGAAGACGAACAACAGCAACCATGTCAACTAAACGATACGGTACGGCCTCCAACAGAGGACGGAAACCTACAAACAGCACCAACGCGAGCCGCAGCACGGCTCAAGTATTGTCTATCTTCTTTATTGTAATAAAAACTATTTATGTGATTTGCTTGAATTGTTGTATAGCATTCCGAGAACGCAACAGACCTTAGGCACCCTATTCGAGACGAGAAGGCAGGACACCACATGCGACCTATGAGTGAATGACTGTTGAGAGGAGTTATGTGTTTAAGGTGTACACTGTTTTATAAGCCGTTTTCCTGGTATTGTGCTACACCACCTTAACTTATTGTGCAACACACACCGAACAAAATGTCTGATATAAGTAGGGCGGTTATGAAAGATGGCAGGTTTTCTGGCTCCTCCAGAAGATGTAGAAAAGCCGTACAGACCGATCCATCTTCCATATTTATCGGTAGTCGAATCTCTTTGCATATCGAACTTTGATTTGCATAACGGCAATCGGATCAGTCTGATAGGGTAATAGTCGTGAACGGAAGCCCCGAATTTGCATGTGAGTGATCTATATGTGCATGAGCAGGAAAATCCATCTCTTGTTCACAAGTCACCGCCACACTGCAGGACACAGCTCAGTCTGACAACGGCTTGTAACTATTCCCATCACGATTCAAACCCGACGTCGTGTAGCTCACGCAAAGGAGTAGACCTCCACAGTAGCACCTTGTAGCGAGAACAAACCGTCGAGGAGCGTTCGATCACTGCACTATCGACGGCAGTTGCTAATTGTTGGTTCAGATCGATAGCATAGGTGTGATAGCACCATACGGAGCACTGGTAATCTTCAAACTCGCCCAACTAGGAGTATTGCCAGTACATCAGATGTCTCAAGGTGTCATTGCATAAACTGTCTTTCTATTCGAATCAAAACAACTTACGTTTATGAGAAAGTGTTATTTAGACAGTAAATCTTTGTTTATATTGAATTATAGCAATTCTCGAATCTGACACTTCCCACCTGCCACCTTTGTGGAGGGGGAATCAATTAGATATGTAGATAGTACTTAAGTTAGCCAGCTCATCCAGAGCTGTACTGGTGGTCAGTTGACAGTCCAGATCACCATGTGCAAGGTGTCATTGCATAAGCTGTCTTTCTATTCGAATCATAACCAACTTACGTTTATGAGAAAGTGTTATTTAGACAGTAAATCTTTATTTATATTGAATTATAGCAATTCTCGAATCTGACACTTCCCACCTGCCACCTTCGTGGAGGGGGAATCAATTAGATATGTAGATAGTACTTGTGTTAAGTTAGCCAGCTCATCCAGAGCTGTACTGGTGGTCAGTTGACAGTCCAGATCACCATTTGCAAGGTGTCATTGCATAAGCTTGCTATTCGAATCTTAACCAACTTACGTTTATGAGAAAGTGTTATTAGACAGTAAATCTTTGTTTATATTGAATTATAGCAATTCTCGAATCTGACACTTCCCACCTGCCACCTTTGTGGAGGGGGAATCAATTAGATATGTAGATAGTACTTGTGTTAAGTTAGCCAGCTCATCCAGAGCTGTACTGGTGGTCAGTTGACAGTCCAGATCACCATGTGCAAGGTGTCATTGCATAAGCTGTCTTTCTATTCGAATCATAACCAACTTACGTTTATGAGAAAGTGTTATTTAGACAGTAAATCTTTGTTTATATTGAATTATAGCAATTCTCGAATCTGACACTTCCCACCTGCCACCTTTGTGGAGGGGGAATCAATTAGATATGTACGAGTAGACAGTACTTGTGTTAAGTTAGCCAGCTCATCCAGAGCTGTACTGGTGGTTAGTTGACAGTCCAGATCGCCATGTGCAAGAGAGGTGCACTATGGGTGAGTGTGGAAGGTGGCCCGCAATAATTAACTTACATAGGCAAGTGGCGCCAGACCGCCAACATAGCTTACAGTTAATGGAAGCATACAGTTAATGGAACAACGTACATAGAAATGTTGGAGCTGTATGCTATGCCGCAACTTCCTCGTGATGTGATCTTTCAACAAGATGGCGCGCCACACCATTGTGAGGGATTTCTTGGGTCACGACTTCCCAGATCGCTGGACTGGAACAGGTAGTCCATCGACTGCTTGGTCCCCTAGAAGTCCATACATTAAGCCACTCGATTTTTTTCTGTGTTTTTTTTTATCAAGAATGAAGTGCTCCAGACACCAGTTCGACAAGCGGCTCGTAGTGAAATTGCTGCTTCTGGAATATCTTCTCAGTTACGTGACTGGATTTGTGATTTCCTGTCAGAGGTCACAGTTCGTAGTTAACAGACGGAAAGCCATCGAGTAAAACAGAATTGATTTCTGGCGTTCCCCAAGGTAGTGTTATAGGCCCTCTGCTGCTCCTTATCTATATAAACGATTTGGGAGAGAATCTGAGCAGCCGTCTTCGGTTGTTGCAGATGACGCTGTCGTTTATCGACTAATAAAGTGATCAGAAGATCAAAACAAATTGCAAAATAATTTAAGAAAGATATCTGAATGGTCCGAAAAGTGGCAGTTGACCCTAAATAACGAAAAGTGTGAGGTTATCCACACGAGTACTAAAAGGAACTCCTTAAACTTCGGTTACACGATAAATCAGTCTAATCTAAAAGCCGCAAATTCAACTAAATACCTAGCTATTACAATTACGAACAATTTAAATTGGAAGGTTCAAATGGCTCTGAGCACTATGGGACTCAACTGCTGTGGTCATAAGTCCCCTAGAACTTAGAACTACTTAAACCTAACTAACCTAAGGACATCACACACATCCATGCCCGAGGCCGTATTCGAACCTGCGACCGTAGCGGTCGTGCGGTTGCAGACTGTAGCGCCTTTAACCGCTCGGCCACTCCCGCCGGCTAAATTGGAAGGAACACACAGAAAATGTTGTGGGGAAGGCTAACCAAATACTGCGTTTTATTGGCAGGACACTTAGAAAATGTAACAGATCTGATAAGGAGACTGCCTGCACTACGCTTGTCTGTTCTCTTTTAGAATACTGCTGCGTGGTAAGGGATCCTTACCGTATAGGACTGACGGAGTACATCGAAAAAGTTCAAAGAAGGGTAGCTCGTTTTGTATTATCGCGAAATATGGGGGAGAGTGTCACAGAAATGATACAGGATTTAGGCTGGAAATCATTAAAAGAAAGGCGTTTTGCGTTGCGACGGAATCTTCTCACGAAATTCCAGTCACCAACTTTCTCCTCCGAATGCGAAAATATTTTGTTGACATCGACCTACATAGGGAGGAACGATCACCACGATAAAATAAGGGAAATCAGAGTTCGTACGGAAAGATATAGGCGTTCATCCTTTCCGCGAGCTATACGAGATTGGAATAATAGAGAATTGTGAAGGTGGTTCGATGAACCCTCTGCCAGGCACTTACATGTGATTTGCAAAGTATCCATATAGATGCAGATGTAGATGTAGATGTAGACACTGAGGTTAGTGCACAACGTTCAGTCGGTCAATGTGCCTTGAAGGGAATTTTGGAGCTCTGAGCGTGCTCGCATTAACTGCCCGTATAGCGTAAAAAGCGACGGGGCTAGCTTGGAAACAGGGGAGTGTACCAGTCCTGGGTCGAGTCCATGAGGCGCGTTAACTACCGCGCGCTGCGGCACCATTCAACCTGAGTGTGGTTTTTACAGGTTTAAGCCACAGCTGGAGTGCTCCTCAAATTCGCGTCATAAGCCAATTGTGTTAATACGAAAAGAGCTTGGGTGTTCCCCAAATTCCACCTCAGGAAATACAATAAACCAATAGACGTAATACGAAAACACAATGAAAAAAAAAGAAAAAAGAATCACAGATGGCGCATATGATTTCCCACCCTCAGATTACCTCGGTGACTGTTGCGTCAGGAAGGGTATCCGGTCATAACGTCAACCTTAAATAAACTTTTGCAAAACTAAAGAAAAATCAAGACGCATTCGTAGGATTTGTCGATCTGGTAAAAGCGTCTGACAATGTAAAATGGAGAAAGATCTTCAAAATTATGAGGAAAATAGGGGTAAGCTACAGCGAGAGACACGGGTAATGTACATATGCACAAGAACCAAGAGGGAATAATAAGAGTGTACGACCAAGAACGAAGCGCTCGGATAAAAAAGGGTGTAAGACAGGGATGTAGTCTTTCGCCCCTACTGTTCAATCTGTACATTGAAGAAGCAATGATTGAAATAAAAGAAAGGTTCATGAGTGGAATTAAAAATGAAGGTGAAAGAGTATAAATGATACGATTCGGTGATTAATTTCTATCCTGAGTGAAAGTGAAGAAGAATTACATGATCTACTGAATAGAATGAACAGTCTGCGGTGTACAGAATAGGGATTAAGAGTAAACCATAGAAAGGCGAAAGAAATGAGAAGTGGCAGAAATGAGAACAGAAAGAAACTTAAGATCAGAATTGACGGTCACGAAGTAGATGAAGTTAAACAATTCAGCTACGTAGGCAGCAAAATAACCCATGACAGACGGAGCAAGGAGGACATCGAAAGCAGAATAGAACTGGCAAAAAAGGGCATTCCTAGTCAAGAGAAGTCTACTAGTATCAAACATATGGCTTAATTTGAGGAAGAAATTTCTGAGAATGTACGTCTGGAGCACACCATTGTATGGTAGTGAAACGTAAACTGTGGGAAAACCGGAACAGAAGAGATTCGAAGCATTTGAGATATGATGCTACAGACGAATGTTGAAAATTAAGTGGACTGACAGGATAAGGAATGAGGAGGTTCTGAGCAGAATCGGAAAGAAAAAGAATATGTGGAAAACACTGACAAAGAGAAGGGACAGGATGATAGGACATCAAATAATTGAGGACGTAATTTCGTAGGCTTTCCGGGCCTAATAAGTCTTGAAAGTCCCTTGGGGTTGGTTACCGGATCCTAAAATCAACTAGATTCAGTATTACGGCAGCTAACCCGAAGAGACTTTCAAGAATTGAGGACGTAGGCTGCAAGTGTTACTCTGAGATGAAGAGGTTGGTACAGGAGAAGAATTCGCGGCGGACCGCATCAAACCAGTCAGAAGACTGTTGAAAAAAAAATAATAATAATTGCCAACTCCTGAAAAAAAGCGGATCCCGTACTAGATGGAGTAAACGATAGTGAAAAGAAGAAGACCGTAAGGAAATTGTCATTTTACCGTGAGAAGAGGTGTCAGCACGGTAAGTTGGTCGCTGAACCGGTGCGGCGTATACCACAGCGGCGTCGTTAAAATATTCAACCGCTACTGCGAGATAACATTGAAGATCTGTCTCGTACAGGTCGCCTGCGGTCAGCAACACCAGCTGATGACAGCTACATGCAAATTATGGCAGGCAAGCACCTCGGAATAGAAGAGAATCACCGCGTTTCGGATGGAGTGCTATAGAGGTACGTTGTAAGTTAAGCGGAGTGGTAAGAAATAATCGCGTTCGCCACGGAATCGACGAGGTTAAATAATATGTAGAAAACAGAATAGACGAGGGGACAGGACGATAGCACACGTGTTAAGGCATCAGGTATATCTTCCCTGACACTAGAGGGAGCCTTAGAGGCCAGAATTGTAAGCGAAGATAGTGACTGGAGTGTATCCAACAAATAATTGAGATTTGGTGTCAGTGTTGGTCTGAGATGAAGGGACTGGCACGGGAGTAGAAGTCGCGGCCGGTTGCATCATACCAGTCAGAAGATCGAAGACAACGAAAAGAATACCCTGCACTCGATGCAGAAGACAACAGAATTGCGCTGCCATTTTGAAGGAAAATGGGAGGACTGTGTCTATCCGGAAAGTGCGAAACTACCTCCACATGCTCAGTCTGACCTCTAGACGCCCATCCTGAAGAAAATACAAGCTCCTGAACACTGTGTAGCGCAAAGATTTTTCACTGACGAATGTCGGTTTCGTCTGACGACTGATGATCGTCATAGAAGAATGTCGATGCGGTTTGGTATCTCTAGTAGCTGCATCACGCATATGTTGACACGTAGTATGCCTTGACGCAGCCATGCATCAGGGTAACCCCAAACCATCTCCAACTATTAAACAATAGTTAATAGTTATATCTTTAGCACTACGAATAAATTCATCTTTGAGAACACCATGTACAAAATCATCTGTGAAGTATTTATAAACATGTGTGTGTGAATGTACATCTTGAATGAAGTGACATGTACTAAAAAGACGGGGAAAAGAATGTTTTCCGGTACTAAAAAGTTAAAAATGCTTTCCTTGGATGATGTGGTAAGTTGACAGCGTTCATTTTCCACTATTTTGCACATATTTTCCGCTTTCGACTCACGAAATTCATAACGTAACATTAAACATTTTCGTGACAGGGATATGCATTTCATCTCATTCAGGAGAAGAAATAAAAGTATTAAGACAAATTACACCTGACGATGGACCCACAGGGTCCGAAATGCATCGTGTAGTTAAAAAAACACGAAAAAGTTGTGACTGAAGGCGTTGCTTAATTCATACCTCCAATGTTTTGAATACAGTCATGTTTTAAGCTGCAAGATATGGATAAAATGAAAAAAAGTTCGTTTGTGTATTGACTGAAATTGCTCTTGGTATCACCTACGATATTCATACACTAAGTATTTACAGTTTGTGAATTACAGAAGACAAAGTTTGTTTCTTACGTTGTCCTGAACTTTTAAAACATTGGGACATCCTATACTTAGTGAGGGCAGAAAGCCTACTGTCTCGATGAAATAGCAATAAATGTCATATAAAGACTTGCCCTAAAAATCTAGAAGTTATCATGACTACATTGGTGCTATATATCAAAGTAAACGAAAAAACTAATAGCACCATCCCTGATTTATTTAATCATAACTAGAGTGATTCGAAGAGTGGAAACGCAGGTTTGTTCCACACATTCCGCTCTACCGTTCACCATGGCAAACGCCGAAACAGACGAGAAGACGCAACTGGTTCAATAAAATACACGGACCAGCAATGATGTGTAGTGTTGAGGGAATAAATTTCATTTTGCGCATGTGAGCATGCCGTAAGTAGCAGCTGAACAGTTTTAAGAATAGGGAAGGAAGATAAACCAGTGACATGAGTGGCTTATAGTTAAGGCGACAACGAGAGGAAAGCCTTATATTACTGACATCGACCGTTGATAAAGCTTAAATGTTAGTAGGCACACAAAGTTGTGGGGAAATGTGGTTGTGAACGAAAATAAATATAGTTACTACAGATAAATTGCTCGAGCCTTCTAAAGTGCTGCTCCAGGCCTACGAAGAACTGAAAAAGAGACATCTACAGAGTTTTGTAAAGCACATTTGGAGATCTTCTGTATGGTATTAGCGCGTATGTCCTTGGATTGCATTGTGGATGGCTCTATGACTGAAGACAGTCACTATCTGTTCAATCTGCAGACTTAAATTCTACTGATAATTTATGTGAGTAGGGAGGAGTTGAGTTTCACCTGCAAAGAAACTAGCGTGGACACTGACGGAAAAATAACTAGGTATTTGATGCCACAACATCACAAAATATACGAGGCAGATCTAGGAGCGCTTAGAAGGACTATCTTGTTACTTCCATAGAGCTGCGATAATTGTTCCCTCAGTTGTAAAATATTTTAGTATGGAGAATAAGGTATATTTCCTGTTTATTTTGTCTCCAGTCAGCTATGTTTATTGCTTTTTGTGTCTACTTGCTATCGATTTTGAAACCTTAAGGCTTCATCTGCTGTTAGTTGCATGTCAATAGTCGGCATGCAGGTGCCTTAAAATTAAGTGTTAGAGCCTCGAATCGACAGCAAATGGACCCAATGGACACAAAATTTAAAAAAGGAGAAAAATGCTATGTAACAAATACTTAGAAGAAGGAAAGGACGAAAAATCAGATAATAAGATGCACTTTTAAACTGGGGGTGACAGAAGTCATGTGATACCTCCTAATATCGTATTGCACCTCCTTTGCCTTCCGTAGTAGCCGGCCATGTGGCCGAGCGGTTCTAGCCCCTTCAGTCTGGAACCGCGCGACCGCTACGGTCGCAGGTTCGACTCCTGCCTCGGGAATGGCTGTGTGTGATGTTCTTAGGTTAGTTAGGTTTAAGTAGTTCTAAGTTCTAGGGGACTGATGACCTCAGATGTTAAGACCCATAGTGCTCAGAGCCATTTGAACCATTTCTTCCGTAGCGCAACAGCTCGACGTGGCATAGACTCAACAAATCGTTCCCCTGCAGAAATATTGAGCAATGACGCCTCTATAGCCGTCCACAGATGCGAAAGTGTTGCCAGAGGGATTTTGTGCAAGAACTGACCTCTCAATTATGTAGCATAAATGTTTTGATGGGATTCATGTTGGGCGGTCTGGGTGGACAAATCATTTGCTCGAACCGTCCAGAAAGTTCTTCAAACCATTCACCAACAAGTGTGGCCCGGTGACATGGCGCATTGTCATCCATAAAAAAATCCATCGTTGTTTGGGAAAAGGAAGCCCATGAATGGCTGCAAATGATCTACAAGTCAATGACCGGTTCCATTCCACGCAAACACAGCCCACACCATTATGGAGCCACCGCTAGCTTGCACAGTGCCCTGTTAACAACTTGGGTCCATGGCTTCGTGTGGTCTGCGCCCCCCCCCTACCATCAGATCTTTCGAAGTGTAGTCGAGACTTTTTTGACCAGGCCAAGCGAAATGGCCACGAGCCCAGTGGAGGCTCTGCAGGTGATGTCGTGCTGTTAAGAAAGGCACCATTAACGCCAGCTTTCACCGCACTGTCCTAACGGGGAGAGGTAGGGGTGTAAATGTGGAAGCGTGTGGGTAATGTGGAAACGTCTAGTATCTGGCCTGCAGAGTGCTGCACTGTAGTGGGGCAGCAGTAGTTCCTATTTGTCACGATAGAGGGTTAGAAGTCAGTTGAGCAACAGACGCCGTGGCAGTGATGCGATTTACGTTCGCTCATTTTCTAAGCCTTTTTTGAGGTAAGTTGTGCTATTATATTTATCTATATACTTTTTAGTTATCTTTCTTTACGTCTGATAGCTTATAAAGGGAGGTGCATAGAATGTTGTAGCAGTCCTTGGTCAACCTTAAATGCATAGTTGCTTAATGTAATCTACCGAAATTTAAAATTGCCATTGTGTAGGTAATGTGGAAGCATACATACAATGGCATTGTGGAAACGTTTCCACAATACCAACATGAAATACATTACTTCTAATACGTTTTGCGTCTGTTTCTAGATGCCACGAAAGCTAACTGATCGGAAACCAAGAGCTATTGTGAAGAAATGGGACGCTGGAACATGATTAAGGCTATAATAGCCTCAAGGGAAAGCAGGTGGGGTTAAGTAGAGCAGTAAAAGCTTTCAGTGTACCTCAGACGACACTTCAAAGGTTTGTGCATAGTGATATGTCACCTGAAGAATGTGTTTCTTTGAGACTTGGACGTAAGGTTGTACTACCTGATGCTATTGAGAAACAGTTGGTACAGTATCTCACTGAAATGGATAAAATAGAAGGTCAACATCGTTGTCAAATACCTCATCAAATTCGTGTGTGTCTCCACAAGATATCATACCAGTCCCTCCTCCAAAGAGGACGGTTTCCAACACAGGTAGTAAGCCAGGTTCATCAGCTGTTTTGACATCTTCGTCTTATAAAACACGCCTTGAAGACACCTTACTGAAGGGTAAACAGAAGCTTCCTAAGGCACCTGCCAAAAGCAAGAAAAAACCTGAAGCTCCTCCTAGAAAACCATGCAAAAAACGGCTTAAGTTATCTGAGGATTCAGATGAAGAGCCCAATGCACCAACTGTCTCTTCAGGCGAGTCACATTTGGATCCCGCAGTTGGAGAAGAAAAACCTACTGAAGAAGATGCAATTTTTATTTTTTGTGAAGGTGTATTTCCAAAGACATTCGGGGAGAATTGTGGGATTAAGTGTGTAGTGTGTGAGGAGTTGAGTCACTCTTTGTGTGCCGGAAATGAAGGATATATTTACATATGCGATTTTTGCAAGTGAACTTCGCTTATGAAGCATTTTTCTAATAGAGTTGCGTTTAAAATATTTTTGTGCAATTTAAATTTAATATGAAATAAAATTGTTTCTAACATTTTCAATAGTTTTCGTTTGAAGTAGTCAGTTTCCCACAATTTTAAGGCGTTTCCACATTATCCGCACTTCTTGAAAAATTAGTGAGTTGTTGTGCAAGCAGAAAATGTTTTTTAATTTTTAACATATTTAGTTTTTGTGTTTCATAATATTACATTCATTGCTAAAACATTATGAATTAGCTTTGGCTAATTTTTGAAGCCGAAAGAGAAGTAAACATTTATTTTGTACAGCAAAAACAAACTGGGTTTCCACATTTACACCCCTACCTCTACGTTCGTCGTACGTTCCACATTGATTTCTGCGGTTATTTCACGCATTGCTGCTTGTCTGTTAGCACTGACAACTCTACGCACAAAGTCGCTGCTCTCGGTCGCTAAGTAGAAGCCGTCGGTCACTGCGTTGTTCATGAAGAGGTAATGCCTGAAATTTGGTGTTCTCGACACACTCTTGACAACGAGGGTTTCGGGTTACTGAGTTCCCTGTTCCCTAACGATTTGGGAAATGGAATGTCCCATGCGTTTAGCTCACTATTTCGCGTTCAAAGTCTGTTAATTTTCCGTTGCGTGATCATAATCACTTCGAAAACATTTTCACGTGAATCACTTGAGTACAAATGACAGCTCCGCCAATGCACTGCCCTTTTATACCTTGTGTATAGGTGCGAATCGCTATCCCTTGACTTTCGTCACCTCAGTGAATTGCTCTAAGGTGGCCCTTTTTATTCGTAGGAAGTTGGTCGAATATTAAAGTGTGACGGATTACAGTTTTCTCTTATATCCCACCTATGTTTTTGCCGATTTCTACATTTTGCAAAAGTATTTGATTGGTGAGAAAGAAATGTAAAAGTATCGCGTCAGATTGTTTTGTTTTATCGAGCGATATGACAGAAATATTGTAGAAGCATCTGCGTCACACGGATGGCAAATACTAAAGGAAATCCCTGAGCTTGAATGCTCTGCTGCGAGGAGCTATATTTCTGCTACAGGCTGCGTTTTATGTCACACTGCACACATTATCTGACCTGCTTCAGTGATTGGCGGTGGCGCAAGTACATGTAAGCTCACGATTAGCGGGATCAGTTATTGACGAGCTACTGTCTTTCTGACACCAGGGCTATTTTGTTCTACTTGTGCGTGTTTCACATGGTATAGTCAATGCAAATATGCGTCGGTACCCTTCGTACTCAGCTCGTGAATATTTCGCAGCCTACCGCGAATGGGACGTAACAACATCCACCTTACCGTCTTATGAGGAGCTAACGAACTCATCATGAACTGAGCTCTCCTGTTATGCAGCTACGTCAGTACGCTTGGTACAAGGACACCCCTTTAGCACTGTGGTGTTGGAAAAGCTTAAATGTCTGACAAAAAAAAAACAAAAAAACAAAAAAAAAACAAAAAACAAAAAAAACACGTAACAGACATTTCTAATTTGGCGCGTAATTCAAAACAGTATTATTATTTTCAATTGTATTTTTGTAAAATCTGGTCCTATCTAGTGGTTTTGATTTCTTTTGGTGGCTTATTTAGTCGAAGAGATACTGTCTCAGAGTTTAATCGTACAATTGGTAATGTCAGTTTAAGAATTTCACAGCGAATTTGTCATTGTTTGTGACTGACCTGTAAAAGATTGTTGAATTAATACAACTAATTTCACAACTACGCTAATATTAGAAAGTCTCGTTTTTAATATACTCATTTTCTATTAAAACTATGACTCTAGCTATAGATGCACTTCATGAAAAACAATAAACCATCAAAAATTCTTTTCATTTTTTGAAATTTTCACAATACACCACTGGAACGTGAGCAGCAGACGATAAAAAACACAGACATGATAGTACAAAAATCTTCCTAAGACTGAGACAAACCTTGTTGTCATTGATTTCTAAAACATGGATTTATCGACTAAGGAAAAGGAAAATGCGGTGGTTCATCCACATTTCTCAAACTATGTGCCTATGAAGAAATCTAAAAATAAATTCCCTTCATCTTCTATCCACAAAGAATACTTCTCCAAGGAAAAATTAGTGGCTAAGTTTCTTTGCCCTTTCACTTTTTCACTTCTTCACATTCTGTAACAATGCCAAACCATTTACTGACAAAAATCAACTTCGAAAATTTTCCATCGGCCAACTATTCTCGGGTCGTATAGTTCCGTATTTTACCCATTGCTATTGGAGAACAATACACGATACAGCTTGTTCCTATAAATGTACCATGTCATGACAGACTTGATGCATACTAAAGAGAAGAATTCTAAAATACATCTCATAAATAATCCTCATTGTAACAAAGTCAAGAGATTGCCTCGACGCTCTCTTTTAGCGTCTAGAGAACAACTACAAATCTGGAAATCGACGAAGAAAAAGTTTGCGCTCACAATTGATAAACTACTGCTACAAGATTGAGAAATTTTTGCCATGACTAGGAATGAAACCTGCGTGTGGTTAATCGGGTATTTTGTATCGTTATCATCATCATCTTCTTCTATTCTTGCACCTTTTTCTCGCATCGACCCAGGGTTGGCATGATTATGGACGGGTTTGGCACTGTTAATTGAAGGGGTGGCCGGCTGCTCTTCCTGTCGCCACCCCATAGCCCTCAGGGCGGAATATGTGTACTCCAACTGTCTGAGTGTAGTGTCATTCGTGTGAAAGTGAGCGATGGTTTTCGAAATGTTTGCGAATCGTGTAGCTGAGGCGGGACGTGAAATCCAGCCCAGGATTCATCTAGTGGTATGTGGGAAACCGCCTAAAAAGCACATCCAGGCTGGCCAGCTCAGGCAGCCGGTGTGGCCGAGAGGTTCTAGGCGCTTCGATCTGGAACCGTACGACCGCTACGGTCTCAGGTTCGAATCCTGCCTCGGGCATGGATGTGTGATGTCCTTAGGTTAGTTAGGTGTAAGCAGTTCTAAGTTCTAGGGGACTGATGACCTCAGATGTTAAGTGCCATAGTGCTCAGAGCCATTTGAACCATTTTTGGCCAGCTCACCAACCCCTTTCCTTAATCCGGTGGACGAATTCGACCCTGGACAGCGCACCTCCTCGTCCTGGAAGCGGCGCTTTAACACGTACGGCTATCCGAGCGGATTAACCGGGCGTTTGATATTATACACAACATAATATTACTACATAGACACCAACAGTATGGGATGGAGGATACAATATTAAAGATGTACTATGGACTAATTCATCCAATTTACCGCACTGTAGAGTAAATTGACATACAAGCAAACTGCTGAAACTTAGAAAAAAATGAGATATATTGGAAGGCTATTACCAAGAGAATCGTGCAAAGCAAAATTCAGTGAATTTTGGTATTACACTCTATGTATGTATGTGAAACAGTCATGTATTTCATAGTAAATTGTGAGCCAACGCTAAACAGAGAAGTGCACAATTACTGCACACGAGTCAAAGATGATTATCACATCAATAGCACGCGACTAAAACTGGCTGATAAGGATCCTGCTAACTCTGGATCAACATTAAAGTATTTCAGCAGAAAGAGAAACTGAGGGCCTATCTCCAGTAAATTAAATTACGTAAAATGTTTTGTTTGCCTATATTTCATTTATTATACGTACATATCCTTATGCATATGTGTGTATACTGTGAAATATTATTTGTGCTTTAACTGTAATTTACCACATAGGTGAAAAACTAACCGACATAGGGAATATCGCTATAAACCGTAATGAGAGGAAGATGAATGTATAAATACATAAACTAAGGAATTAAGAAAGGTTGGCAACCCATAAATCACAAACATAAAATTAAAAATATTCACTACATAAAAGTGAAATGCGAGGGAAAGCCTTCCCAAAGTGACAACTAATTCTTCTTTCTAGAATACTATCCCTTAACAAACGGTACTCAGGACATCGTGCTTGTCAGCTGTGAGAACAACTTCGACGGTAACCTTTGACGGATATTGTTCGCGGTATACAGTATTACTCAAAAGCAATAGCAGCACAGATATCTACTAAGTGTTTCACAATAATGACAACACGTCTTAGCATCGACTCCACAAAAGATAGGACCATTCCTCTGGCGCCTTCAGGTAACAGGTACTGGTCCTAAATGGCGAGCACGTCGAAAGTGTCCCAGATGTGCTCAACAGGATCACAATCTGGTGATATGAGAGTACGAGCAAACATCCCAATGCTCGCCGAGTGTTCTCCAAACGAGCCTGCCATAATTTCTGTATGACTTAGACATTCATTGTATGCCCACCCGGTTAGCCGAGCGGTCTAACGTACGGCTTTCCGCACTGGGAAGGAGCGCCTGGTCCCCGGCACGAATCCGCCCGGCGGACTTGTGCCGAGGTCCGGTGAGCCGGCCAGTCTGTGGATGGTTTTTAGGTGGTTTTCCATTTGCCTCGACGAATGCGGGCTGGTTCCGCCTCAGCTACACTATGTCGGCGATTGCTGCGCAAACAAGTTCTCCACGTACGCGTACACCACCATTACTCTACCAAGCAAACTTAAGGGTTATATTCGTCTGGTGTTAGACGTTCCCTGAGGGAATCCACCGGGAGCCGAACCGCACAATAACCCTGAAAGAGTGGTACGGTGTGGGGTGGCGGAGGGGTGGAAGTGGACTGCGGTAGTCGTGGGGTTGTTGGACCACTGCGGCTGCGGCGGGGACGGAGCCTCTCCGTCGTTTCTAGGCCCCCGGTTAACATACAATACAATACAATAGATGTGCATTGTCTTGTCAAAGGTAGAAGCCGCTCCAGTGGAGAACAAACGGATACACACGACTGAACAGTAGGCTCCACCTAGGACAAGATAAGTGCTCTACACAATCCTGGTGCGTACTAGGTGGACTGCGAGCTTGGAGAACTAAAATTGGCGAAAACAGCAGATCAGTAGCAACACGCGTCAGGGGGTATCTGCTATTTTTGCCTTGCACAGCACAACAAAGGAGCCAAACACCAAAAAGACTGCTGCAATAAAACGAAATGCGGAGAGACTTCCGTTTTTGTCAGGCAGCCAGGGATCACTATGCGGAAGTTCTAGGAATCCATAGAAATAAAACACCCAGACACCATGAACATAGAGGACAGCTATGGACCCGCTCCAAACCTTTGCCAACCATTAGAGCCAAGGAGGTCGCACGAAGAACTATATCGGTAACAGAAACGGACAATGTGGATCGGACGTCGCGCGGGAGGAAACCTCATTTCCCGTTGAGTATCAAAGCTCATAGTGAATGGGGAACAGACAACAGCATTTCTCCACCGCATAAAGCAAATTGAAGTCTCCCACTCCTTCCACTACAGCAAACTAACGATATCAGCAGTTTTTTAAATTGTGATATAATTCCATGCGCAAGAAAGGGGCCATGACGAATTGGACCCTCAACAACGAAGGAAGGTCACTGCAACAGTGGCCGAAATGTGTTATTCAGTGACACGTATTTTATAATATGACGTGGCACCACATCCACTCAACTTCTATGACAATAGGTTCACATATGGGGCGCCGAGCACCATAACGGCCCAAACCCAAAGTTTCGATAAAAATAGATGTCTGTGAACATCCAGTCTGTAGGCAAACCACGTGTTCATAGGTCTGACTTGTTTTATAACCATGTCTTAACACTCAGTATTTCTGACAAAAGAATAGTGTATCCACTTTATGTTATGATATTTTAATTAATATTTAGGTACTGAGTAGCAGATTGGAAGAAGATCACAACATATGAGATTGCAGTCTTTCTCGGCGTATTCCACTGTTGAATTCTTCTCGGGTTATCAGCCGAGTGGTGGCGTCGTTTTGTCGCAACGTTTCAATGAGTTTCGTACCCATCATCTTCTGGCCAGAAGATGATGAGTACGAAACTCATTGAAACGTTGCGACAAAACGACGCCATCACTCGGCTGATAACCTGAGAAGAATTCATCACGATCATCACAGTCATTACACCTTCTCCAAATGGTTTACGCTATCTGATCAAAATCGTCTGGGCAGGTATTAGTGGACATTAATATGGCGAGTGTTCACCCTTTGCCTTTATAGTGGCTTGAACTCTGCTGGGTACACTTTCAGTGATGTGTCTGGATTTTTTGACTATTTCTCGGGTATTCAGTCGGGTGGTGCCATCCAGAAGGCGTGATATTTCGGTTAGCAGACTTCTTGTCATCTTCAGGCATACCTGATGACTGTGTTCCGCTGTGTGTCGCCTTTGTATCCCCTCACTCCACGGGCAGCGTATAGCAGCTGGGCGGGGGGGTGGGGGTGGGGGGCATCCGGTGTCCTCAGTTGCGAGGCAGGCGGATGAGACAGATCCGTGTCGAATCCACCCTTGCCGTAGAGGGTGTCCATAATTAGAGCTCCAGTTTCAAAACGCTGTAGGAAAAGTACTACTACTGATAATTTGAACAGCATATTACTAAAGTAGAGATAAACGTCATGCAAAAAAAAAAAAAAGAAAAAAATAATGAAAATTTGACCAATAGATGGCGCTGTAGTAAGGGTCAGGATTTGCATGCCAACAGACGCGCGGCGCACGGCTGGTCCTCTGCGTCCGAGACGCCGTGCTGATAAAATTATTTTACAAGAACGGTGACTGTGCGCCAGTGGCCCTTTTGAAGTTCCGGACCCTCAAGGGTATGATAAAAGACATTGGCCAGATGTCTGCTATGGGCCTAGAGTACAGACAGGTTCTTTTGAAGTGTGGTGTGGTAGAGGGAGGAAGGAAGTTGAAACATCCCCGTCATATCCTTTACTGGGTTTTGTGTGGTTTACCGAAGCCGTCAAACAGTTAATTATTATGAATATATGAGCATGTGCTTAATGGATGAAAGGCCATCGGTTTTTCTGCTGTGGTTTCGGGGAAATTTCAACAGAGTGCGGCTGTTGTGAGACGGAATAGTTAATGATTGAAAGTTTTTCTATTATTAAAGACCACAAAGTTTGCGATATACAAACTGGTATGTATTTTCTATTAACATAGAAATTCTGAGGCAGTTGCTACCTTCGCCTTACACGTTTAATTACGGTTATATCTCTTACAGGACGGTTATATCTCTTACTGGTTGCTGATTTTAAGTACTTCGTCACATGCAATGATGATGGTTAACATTCACAACAATCCTCGCTGCAATCCATGGTTGTTGCTGGCCGACGCGGTTGACGCGAAACACGTAATTCAACACTTGTCACTTTTGGTGTTATATCACTCGCGAATCGGTATTGATGAGGGTCAACCCCGCGACGATAAGGGGACGCGCTCATTTGTCACACTCCGGTGAATTTACAATTTACTCCTCACTCGGCACATTTTTTTTGCCAGTCTTTCCAGTACTGCTTTCACTCGACACTCATCTCACTGCCTCCTGCAGTGCTCGATAATCGACTCCTGTCTGCTATCGACATGGGTGGCGGATACTAATCCCTTACAGAGTTAATCCGACGTTTGTCGACAATGTGGCCACAGTTTTGCAGGAGGGGTCGAGAGTGGTATGGACACTTGCAGTGGACAGGGAACTGTCCGAACGCTAGATATGCCTGTGAGCATGGCGCATAAAATCCTATGAAACATCCTGCATTCCTGCCCATACGAAATCACTCATATTCAGGAGTTAATTCCTGCTGACCCGCCAGCAACAAAAGTTCGCTCTCGAAATTCTCGCTCGCATGGAAGTGGACAAGAAATGAATATGGAACATTCCGCCGACAGCCAAAGGCCATTTCCATCTCCAAAGACATGTCAATATACAGAACTGCAGAATAATGACAAGGGCAAATCCTCACGCACATCAAGCGGTACGACTCCATTCTGCAAAGAAGACTGAGTGCTTCGGATTGACGGCATCATTTATTGATGGGCCGTTTCTTTTTTTTTTCGAGGAGGTGAGTCCTGAGCGTGTTGTTACCTGTGCCGCCACCGGTGTGATTCTTTTGCGCATCAGCGTCATTCCAAACCTTCAACACCGTGGATGTGTGGGTAAAATCAGTTTTATCAAGATGGCGCTCCTCCACACTTCCCACAGCCAGCGAAGCGGCTCCTGCAGAGGTATTTCGGAAATGCTAGAACTATCAGCCATCATTTCCTTGTCCGTCGAGATCACCTGATCTTAATCAGTGTGACCTCTGGCTGTGCGGTTATCTGAAAGATGTTGTGTTCAGTCTTCCAATTACGAACATATCTGAACTGAAGGCGCGCATTGCGCAACGCATTCTGAACGTGACCCCCGAGACACTCCGATCTGTTATGGGACGTGCTGTCTCTCGATTTCAACTTGTAGCAGAAAACGGTGGACAGCATATTGAAAATGTCTTGCGTCTGTCTCATGACGATCAGAAACCGATGTCATTTCGCATTTTATGCGGTTCTTGGCCGCAGGACAATTAAAAACCATTTTTCCCATCCCATCTTGCCGTGGTTACCTAACTAACAGTTCCACGACTGAGATTTTCACTCTGCAGCGGAGTGTGCGCTGATATGAAACTTCCTGGCAGATTAAAACTGTGTGCCCGACCGACACTCGAACTCGGGACCTTTGCCTTTCGCGGGAAAGTGCTCTACCAACTGGAGCACTTGCCCGCGAAAGGCGAAGGTCCCGAGTGCTCTACCAACTGGAGCACTTGCCCGCGAAAGGCAAAGGCCCCGATTTCGAGTCTCAGTCGGGCACACAGTTTTAATCTGCCAGGAAGTTTCATATCAGCGCACACTCCGCTGCCGAGTGAAAATCTCATTCTGTGGCTAAGCCATGTCTCCGCAGTATCCTTTCTTTCAGGAGTGCTAGTTCTGCAAGGTTCGCAGGAGAGCTTCCGTAAACTTTGGAAGGTAGGAGACGAGATACTGGCAGAAGTAAAGCTGTGAGGACCGGGCGTGAGTCGTGCTTCGGTAGCTCAGTTGGTAGAGCACTTGCCCGCGAAAGGCAAAGGTCCCGAGTTCGAGTCAGGAAGTGTCAGTTCCACGACTGTTGAACGTGGAAATTGCGTGGTCATCCACATATAACACTACTCGTAGTGTTATGTGCAACTAAAACCATAGCCGTCGTATTGCAATTCATTTTTAATTTGTAGCCGACCCCAAGACGCTTACAGGATCTATTGGTAAAACTTCTGTAAAAAAAATTTTCGTTCCATGACGTTTACCACTGCGTCAGTAGTATACTGTTCAAATTTGACGTCGCTCTGAGCAATGGCCTCTTTCTACAGCGGTTTGAAAGTGGAACTTTCATTACGGACACCTTACACTTTGGCGAGCCTGACTCGTGGGAACAGATGCGGACCAAACGTACAAGTCACGAGACACACTCGTGGGAAGCCAAACATCTATTGTACATATCGGATACGACTCTATCTCAGATGTACCCTATCAAAAAAACAATACATGGTCAGAGAAAAGAAACGTATGTTGATTACCGGATAAATATAGGACAGGTAATGTTAAAAAATGTTCAACTGCCGGATTACGAAAAGGCTCGACAACCATCACTAGGTGAAACACCTCTTCAATTTCAAGAGCAATACTGGGCTCGTTCCCCTAAACACATCTACCCGATGCCTAAAAAAGCAACAAGGATGTGCAAAGTTTGCACGACACACGAAATACGAAGCGCAACGACACTGGAACTCACTGAGTGTAAAGTGCCTTTACATCTGCCACAATGATTTCTAAACTTCCACGCCAGACAGGATACTAATTTGTAGAGTTGTCAGTATTTTCCTATTGCAAATTCGTTCGAGGGGAGTGTTTCTTCTTGTAATTAATTTTTTGTCCGCAGTACCTACGTTCATCTTTTGAATAAGTCATACCGAAGATTCGAATTTGTATTAATGTATTGCTTACGTGTAAAATTTATATTTATATTTTGAAGTATTTGAAACCTGGTAGTCAAGGTAAGGCAGGATTCGGTTACGATTGTGGACGGAGCCATAATCAGTTACTATTGGTTGCCTTTTACAGTTACACACACTTATTTTTAAAACAGTAATTCCAGTCTCAACAATAAATAAAAAAATCACGTTATTAATGAAGGAATAAAAAACTGTGTAAATAATAGTGTTTTCAGTGCATTACAATTTAGCAAATCACCATAAAATACAGATACAGATAATGTTAAAAAAAACAAGCCACTGTGATCACGGCTGAAGGCCTTACACGCCAAGAATGGCAACAAATTAAGAATGTTTAAGAACTCGCTGCAATTACAACTTACAGGTATTGAAATATTAAAAACTAAGTGGCCAGGAATGGCACAAAATAAGGTTTTAAGGCTTACTGCTAAAATATAAATATCGAATTATTTTTTCAAACCAAATAATCACAATCACGGCTGAAGGCCTTACACGCCAGGAACGGCAGTTATATAAAAATTTTAGAAACCTGCTGTAAAACAGCAAATACAATCAAAGGTTAATTACAAGAAACAAGCAACTGACCACCAAACGGGTGAAATAAGATGATGGTAACCTTGTAACACAACCCTTACACTGCTTGATTTATTCCAGAAGGCGACCGGAACTATTAACTAGACATATATAACCTTTAATGTAGGCATTACAAGGTATGGTAAGAAATAATACAATAATAAAACACAAGGACCAGTCACAGACGGTGCTCCAGGAATCGACCTCTGAGAAGATCCGGCAACAAACACTTTCGCGGGCGATGAGATAGGTAGCCAAGAGCTGCATTCACTTCAGGAGATGGCAACTCAGACTAGTGGCAGTCTAACTAATGACTAATGGTAATCATGCTGAAGCTACATGACGTCCAATAAACCAAATGCAACGATGGAACAATACGCCAAAGCCGGAACCGGCGGTCTGCACTACGTCCCCAGAATACTGTGTTTAGAGCGCCCGGAACGAGAAAGGAACCACTACCAGATTTCCGTCCGATTCCACAAACCCGAAAATCTGAACAAACAAGTCACAGTACAGAACACCAGACAAACTAACAGTAACTAAACTCCACTCGATTTGCGTGCGAGGCAACACCGAAATGTAACCAACCAGAATAAGCAACCACACGTAATTGCGGAAACTATCGCAAAGCGAGCGAAAAGCAAGTACCAAATGAGTGAAATCAGATTCATTAGGCAAACAAACGCACACTGAACTCAGTGTGACAATTCTGACGACGGCTGGCAGAATGAAACAAATCTCTTCACTGCTTTGTTAATTCACAGTTGAGTAACCATACCGTCTAATCACTGAGCCAAGTGTCTTTAACACAGTAGGGTATTCAAGTACTAAGCGGTACGCAGATCCACCAAACTACTCATGACGGCGCGATGATAATCTGTCACATCATCACATACGTACTACGTGACCCACACGGGTGACTGACTCCTCTCATCTTAAAGCTTACTGGATCCGGCTTACGACGAGGTCGTGCACCCTCGTGACCACAGTTCTTCCATCCGGCAGTCCATGCTCGCCACCAGCGACCACGGCGTGTTCCCGCACTTCGCGGACCTGGCTCTTCCTGAGTCCCCAACCGAACTGCCACAGTCACACAACACGGAAAAAAGAACGACGTCGCCCCAAACAAAGGGCAACAGTTACTAGATATCGACAACCACCGCTGCTGCCACTAGCGGGCAGGCAACGCTTGCGAAACGAGTGGCGCCAGTCAAGACGAGAAAAAGACAAACAACCGCAACCGTGCCAACTAAAGAATACGGTCAGGCCTCCAACAGAAGGCGGAAACCTACAAGCAGCACCAACGCGAGCCGCAGCATGGCTCAGTATTGTTTGAAATATTGTATTAACTATATACAACAATCAAACCAGTTACAATTTTCATATGCGGCTTTGGGTTAACGTAGTGAAACACGTCTCCCCAAAAAATTCACAGCTGTTCCGCTAGCAACCAAGGTGAAGTTCACCGCCTTTTCCGTCCGCCCCAGTAGCTGAGTGGTCAGCGTGACGGATTGCCGTCCTCTGGGCCCGGGTTCGATTCCCGGCTGGGTCGGAGATTTTCTCCGCTCAGGGACTGGGTGTTGTGTTGTGTTCATCATCATTTCATCCCCATCCGGCGTGCAGGTCGCCCAATGTGGCGCCGAATGTAATAAGACCTGCGATATGGCGGCCGGACCTGCCCCGCGAGGGGCCTCCCGGCCAATGACGCCAAACGCTCATTTCCATTTCCACCGCCTTTTCCGACGTCCGAGGCCCGATGTTCATCGACTTCATCGAGCACGGAACAACCATTAACAGTGGCGTGTACTGTGAGACTCTCCGTAGCCGAAGTCTGTCAAGAGCGAAGGCCAGGGCTGCGTACGTTGAGGGTGATTCTGCTCCACAATAACGCGCGCCCCAGCTCTCCAAGTTCACACGAAGTCTTATGAACAAATTAAGGTGAGAGCACCTTGAATACCTGCACTACAGTGCAGACATGTCACCCTGCGACTTTCATGTGTTGGTCCGCAAAAAAAAAACAAACACAAAAAAACAAAAAAAAATATCTCAAAGTTAAGCGTTTGTACACGGACGACTAGTTGAAGGACACAGTGGAAGATTGGTTCCTCTCACAGCCACAGAAATTCTGGAAACAGGGAATCCTTCGCCTCGTGAAACAGTGGGTTAGTTGTGCTCCTCTAGTCACTACTTTTGAATAAAGACTTCAGTTACACCAACAGTGCTGTTTCGTACCTTTCCTTATGAACACCCTCGTATTAAATTAGTGTTAATGTGCATAAGAAATAAATAAACGTGCAGCTGCATAACAGGTATCCAGATGTCGGCTTAATTTGAGATTGTCTTGCGCAAAATGCCGGCCCGTTTCGCAAGCGTCCTCTCCAATTGATTGGGCACGGCTTACGTCGAACTAAATAAAGTGGCAAGTGTTTAAGGGGGGTAGGACGTCAAACAGGGCGACTTGGAGCAGGAGAGTCACCACAGGAAATTTTAATTTCTACTATCCATACTTTTACAAATAAATTCATAAAACTTTGTCACCATGACCAGGAAGGATTGAGGACTCACACTCATCGCAGTGGAAGTTCACAAACGTAGCAAAACACATTTTTTTTACATGTGAAATTTCATCATTTTTTTCGCTTACTGCTGACTGCATTTGTTGCTATAGGTACATTTTTCTTCCTAAGTAAGAGAGATTCTTCGATGACTTTTGCACAGCATACAAACTATAGTTACAGGTGTATGAAACTCCAGAAGTTATTTAATTTATGAAGAAATGAATGAACTGTTACATTTTAAACTTCATGTTTAGAAAAAAACTCAAGTTTTATAGTTAATTATCTCAATTTTTCCCCAGTTTTTTAATAGATTTGGAAAATTCTAGAGTTTCATACACTGTAACTACTGTTTGTATGCTATGAAAAATTCATTGAAGAATCTCTCTTACTTAGGAAGAAAAGAGTACCTATAGAAACAAATGCAGCCAGTAGTAAGTGAAAAAATGATGAAATTTCACATGTAAAAAACGTGTGTTTTGTTACGTTTTTGAGCTTCGACTGCTATGAGTATGAATCCTGAGTCCTTCCTGGTCATGCTGTTGAAGTTTTATGAATTTATGTGTAAAAGTATAGACAGTGGAAATTAAAATGTCCTGTGGTGCCTCTCCTGCTCCAAGTCTGCCCGTTTGGCGTCCTACCCCCCTTAACGACCGTTGGTCTGGAAGACCGGGCTGCCTGAGTGGTGGTTTTCAGGTGGTTTCCCGCGATCGTTTTGGCAAATGCTGCTCTAGGCCACAATCAACTCATCATAAAATGGGATAAACAAACAGAGGAAATACAATAACAAAGGGAACAAAGCTTGCACGATCCACAGACAGATGGTGCGAATGACATGCTGTCTTAGGAAAACTGAAGACCGTGCCGGCGTAAAAGGCAGCAGGTCACAGAGTTAATTAAAAGATAAACTTGACATATCATGAAAAAAGCGGATGACATGCGACGGGATAAATGCTAAGAAAGACGGAGCTCGATTCATTGCAGAAACCATATCTAAATGGACTTTCCACGTCCAGAAGCGCCAAGCGCCACGTTACTGTGGAGTATGTCGATGTTGCCGTCGTAGGCACTACGCTCTAGGATGCTGAGAAGGCAGAGAGCCACGCGGCTTCCAACAGGAAACCGACCACCGCGTGAGGCACGTGCCGGGCATCACATGAGGTGGCAGCCCCGTAAGCAACCGAGTCGCCTCGGTATTGTTCAACCGTGCGACCTTGCACCGTTACGTAAAGTTGCGGTCGACACATTCACAGCAGCCGGCCAGGCTGCAGGAAGAGCCGCAGCTGTTAGGCAACCAGACCGTCGCCTCGCTTGTGTACTGTCCATTGACGAGCATCACAGCTCCTTTAAATACTGCACTTTCCATATGGGATTGTGCTTTAGTTGGAGATTAGATTCTCGGTCAAGCCATAGTACGAAGCGTAGCGGACGGTGTATAGTACGCCAAGAGCAATCCTTTCTCCAACTTTCGTACTCTGTTCATAGTTGGTAAGCGAGAAGACAGAATATTGACATGCTGCTGTGTAATAAAATCGCAAGGGTTTATTGACTGTTGGTCTGGAACACGGGGCGGCCGGAGTGTGGTTTTCTGGTAGTTTCCCGCTATCGTTTTGGCAAACGCTCGGCTAGGCCACAATCACCTCTTCTTACAATGGGATACACAGAGGATAATTAGGCGTGATGTATGCCATAGACGGGAGGATGTTTATTACAATTTTTTTAGCCTATAGTAGAACATGGACTATCGAAGTTCTGAGACAAACGCTCTATCTACGATACAATTCCTGTGTGTTACATCTCGCTACGGCATCATTCTTAATGAAGTCGATATATTTTCTAAAGAAGCCACGAAGCCCAGAATTTTAATCGATCTCAAACACTCGACGTCTAGCCACACAGTAGGGAAATAAATATAAATGAGTGTGTAAAAAGGGAAATGGGAACCGGCGACTTCTCTTTTTTTGTCGTTTTACACATAATTAGAACCGCACCTCATTCAATGTTAGTCCATTGTGTATTTTATATCCTCACAGAACATAAATTTATTTAATCAGTAATAAAATTTAGTTGGTCGCGCAAGTTCTACACTTTTACGTAACCAAAGCTATTACTTTTGATGCACGTACAGTTTACATGCTTTTGGTGCAGGTACAGTTTACATGCACAAACATAAAAACATGTTTATAATTATTGTTGTTATTTTGTCTCAATAGAACATTAGTCACTATTATCAAAGCCAAGAGATTCGTGTAGTTATTGAACAATGCGGAAATTGTTTATGGACAACAGAAATATGTTTTATATAAGTTTGACGAAGTATCGAAGCCTTGTTACATATATTTTTTTGTTTTGCATGCTTTTTTAATTTTTTTGTTGAGGAATTGCCTTTCCTAGCGCTGTATGATAAATCTGTGTTGCTTTCTTTGTTTTTGCTACAAACTCCCTCTGTTTTACGGTAAATCAAAAATTTCCGATAAAAACTTGAATTAATCATAGAAAATTTCTGTTCTGCTATAAAATCTGTTTATTCTTAAGTAACAGACAGGAGGGCTGACTATGCAGACCAAATATGTTCCATAGATTACCCGGCCCTTTACATATCGTCACTCAGCCTCTAGACGGTGCAGCGCTTCAGAGTTTTAGGGGACTCTAGCAAGACAATGATCGCACATGTAAAGAAAGCAATCGTTAAGAGATAATGCTAATCATTATGCAAGACACCCATCATAAAGATAAAACAGTCACGACCTTAACTGACCAAAGCTACTAAGAAAACTTTCGTAGTCTACGCTTACTTATGTAGCCTACGGTAGTTTTACATTTCTACTTTTAACAACTCCAAGAGTACAGCAAAATATTCCAGTTACCCAACGGAAGATCTTACGGCTATCTTCAGCCTGTTATTCGACCTAGAGCATCGTTCCACGCTGTTTGGTTACCCAGAAATCTGCCTTATCAGATTCAACCACGGCAATTTTCCGATGCACTTTCACTGCGCTGGAATTATTCCAGCTCCACTGTGCGATTGCACTAACACTACCGATGGTGACTTCAGTCATATCCTCTTTGCATGTGAAAAAAGCGAGGATAAAAGATAATCGTTCCTGCAACAACTCAACTGCACAGTCTGAAAGTAGTTTCCAGGGAGAGCCGCCATTCTGCGTTCTCGAGTAAGATAAAGAGCTTTTCCATGTATTACAAGCTGCCAAGATATATTTTCAGGAATAATTCTCTTTAAGCAATCATTCTCTGCCATGCACTTGACAGTAGTTTGCAGAGTATAAAAGTAGATGTAGAATAACGCAGCTTATTGAGAGCTGTCTCGATACTCGTTTCATGTTTATGTGTGTGTGTGTGTGTGTGTGTGTGTGTGTGTGTATGAATTCCTAAGGGGCCAAACTGCTGATGTCATCGGGCCCTAGACTTACACACTATTTAAACTAACTAAAACTAACCAATGCTAAGAATAACACACCCACCCATGCCCGAGGGAGGTCTCTAACCTCCAGTGGAGGGCCCGCGCAATCCTTGACATGGCGCCTCAAACCGCGCGGCCACTCCGCGCGGCGTTAATATGTATTTTATATGTACTGTTATTTCAACCTTAGCGTCGAGCATTCATATTGCTATTGTTCCTACACCTTTTCGATCCTTTTCTTGAATTCGTTGTGTCAGGACAAGCATCTTTCTCAAATTACCCTGTAACGTCAACACCGCATTTCAAATCCCTTTGTTAAGCGAGTATTTGTATATTTTTACACACATCAAAAAAAGGTTTGTTCCGAGACTTCCGGAACCTGTACAGAAAACTGGAATAGACATAAACATAAACCTCATTTCCACCCTTTTTATTGCTCATGAAAACCAAACATTGCATGTTGTACCACCATACAGCGAGACCTTCAGAGGTGGTGGTCCAGATTATTGTACACACCAGTACCTCTGATACACAGTAGCACGTCCGCTTGCATTGATATATACCTGTATTCGTTGTGGCGTACTATCCACAAGTACATCAAGGCACTGTTGGTCGAGATTGTCCAACTTCTCAATGGCGATACAGCGTAGATCCCTCAGAATGGTTGGTGGGTCACGTCGTCCATAAACAGCCCTTCTCAATCCATCCCAGGCATGTTCAACAGGATTCATGTCTGGAGAACATGCTGGCCACTCTAGTCGAGCGATTTCGTTATCCTGAAAGAAGTCATTCACAAGATGTGCACGATGAGGGCGCGAATTGTTGTCCATGAAAATGCCTCGCCAGTTTGCTGCCGATATGTTTACACTATCGGCCGGAGGGTGGCATTCACGTATCGTACAGCCGTTACGGCTCCTCCCATGACCACCAGCGGAGTACGTCGGCCACACATAATGCCACCCCAAAACAGCAGGAAACCTCCACCTTGCTGCACTCGCTGGACAGTGTGTCTAAGGAGTTCAAGCTGACCAGGTTGCCTTCAAACACGTCTCCGACGATTGTCTGGTTTAAGGCATATGTGACATTCATCGGTGAAGAAAACGTGATGCCAGTCCGGAGCCGTCCATTCGGCATGTTGCTGAGCCAAACTGTACCGCGCTGTATGGTGTCGTGGTTGCAAAGATGAACCCCGGTATGGACGTTGGGAGTGAAGTTGCGCATCATGCAGCCTGTTGCACACAATTTGATTCGTAGCACGACGTCCTGTGGCTGCACGAAAAGCATTATTCAATATGGTGGCGTTGCTGTCAGAGTTCCTGCGAGCCATAATCCGTAGGTAGCGGCCATCCACTGCAGTAGTAGCCCTTGGGCGGCCTGAGCGAAGCATGTCATCGATAGTTCCTGTCTCTCTGTATCTCCTCCACGTCCGAGAAAACATCGCTTTGGATCACTCCGAGACGCCTGGACAATTCCATTGTTGAGAGCCCCTCCTGGCACAAAGTAACAATACGGACGCGATCGAACCGCGGTATTGACCGTCTAGGCATGGCTGAACTACAGACAATACGAGCCCTGTACCTCCTTCCTGGTGGAATGACTGGAACTGATCGGCTGTCGGACCCCCTCCATCTAATGGGCACTGCTCATGCATGGTTGTTTACATCATTGGCCGGGTTTAATGACATCTCTGAATAGTCAAAGGGACTGTGTCTGTGATAAAGTAACCACAGTCAATGTCTATCTTCAGGAGTTCTGGAAACCGGGGTGATGCGAAACTCAGGTTGTCGGCTTTTTGTTCCTGATTTCGGTAAGCTCCAGTTGGAGTCCTGCAATGATGAAGATTCTGGGCGGTATCCTTACAGCTACTTGCCGTAGCGACTAATAGGCGATGTGTAGAGTATTTCAGTAGTGTGTTTTATCTATTCGTACAGTTATTTTTCAATATTTCACGTACAGAACTTCTAGTGAAATATGAAGTGAACTGGTATCGTTGCGAGAGGCGACATAAGGCTCACAGATATTCACTTCGCGTAAAATGGGAGCCGATTTATAAGATAGAGTAATATCTTTTCAACCCGTTGTACTGTAGATTGAAACTTATCATCCTCTCCTTCACTACAAATAGTATTATTGTCTTGCTCGATGACACGTAATTTCGTGGATTTTCTAGATTTTAACTTCATTTAACATGACTGAAAACATACGTGAGCTTTGCGATTTGTCTGAACTGTTTTGAGTACAATATATGTTATTTCTAATATTTCTCTGAATTATTTCTCTCCACCTAAGGCATTCGTTTATTATCATACTTAAAAAAATGTGTGTGAAATCTAATGCTAAGGTCATCAGTCCCTAAGCTTACACACTACTTAACCTAAATTATCCTAAGGACAAACACACACACCCATGCCCGAGGGAGGACTCGAACCTCCGCCGGGATCAGCCGCACAGTCCATGACTGCAGCGCCTTAGATCGCTCGGCTAATCCCGCGCGGCTATCATACTTAAAATAGTTCCATGTTTCTTGCCAACACTTGTTGCTGTAGGGTCGCCATACAGATCACTCATGTCACGAACACTTAAACTGATTCAGTCGTAGGCTATTTTTGCACTTCATTGATAATAAACATGCAATTTTTTTGTATGAATAAAATTACAGGTGCAGAAAGGCAGGCCAGTGGACGCTGTTCTGCAATTATGACAACTTTGGAAGATTATGCAATGTGTGTGTGTTTTTTTATAATAATGATGTGTTTCGTGGACCACATGATACAGGGGGACTCCCTATAGTCAACAGATTGAGGAGATTTTGTTCTTAATTACGTTATTTTCTTAGTGGTAAAAAATGCTCTTAACTAATTATTCTCTTTAAATCTAAATTCAGTAATTACAGATACGAGAGAACAATCTCAATCCACAGCATTTGGCTATAAGCTAAAAGTATACACATTATACACTCAAGGAAGAAAAAAAAAACAAAGAAAACGACGCACCACGGGGGAATCATCCGATTAGGACGGAAGGTGGCAGATGTGATGTACACGTGCAGACAAACAAATGAAAAAATTTCGGAAAAATTGAATGATTCATAGAAGAGAGAGAATACCTCAAATTGAGGAAGTCAGTAACGTGTTGGTCCACCTTTGGCCCTTCGCAAGCTGTTATTCGGCTTGGCATTGAATGATAGAGTTGTTGGATGTCCTCCTGAGGGATATCGCGCCACATTCTGCCCAACTGGCGCTTTAGATCTTCAAAATCGTGAGATGGTTGGAGGGCCCTGACCATAATGTTCCCAACATCCTCAGTTGGGTAGAGATCCGGCGACTTTGCTGGCCAACGCAAGGTTTGTTAAGGACGAAGACAAGCAGTAGAAGCTCTCGCCGTGCGCGGGCGGACATTATCTTGAAGGAATGTAAGCGGAAGAGTCCTGCTAAGAAAAGGAAAGGCATCCCAGACCTCGATTCCTAGTTGTCGGGCCATCTGGCGGGCGACAGTCAAGTTAATATCCCACCGTTGTCCGTGGCATCGCCGGACCCGTCTTTGGTGGTCATCGGGGCTCAGTTCGAAGAGGGACTCATCACTGAAGACAACTCTACCACAGATAATTCAACGCCGCAGTGTCTTGAGACGCTGCGGAGAGCGGTGGGATACGAACCTCACTGTCGCTCACTATAGGACCCGACAACCTGGAGTGACGGTCCGGGGAGAAATCTCTTTTCACAGCAGGACCCCTTTTGTTACCAACCACGGCACAAAGCACAGCGGTACATCCATGATATTGTAGGCCCTGTTTTGTTGCTCCTCGTGGCAAGTCACCATGGCACAACATAATTACCGCCCACACACGGCGAGAGTTTCTACTGCTTGTCCTCGTGGTTGCCAAAACCTACCTTGGCCAGCAAGGTCGCTGGCTGTTTTCCAAATTGAGTACGTGTGGAGCATTTTGGGCAGGGCCCTCGAACCAGCTCGGTATTTTGACGATCTAACGCGCCAGTTGGTCAGAATTTAGCAACATTCCCCTCAGGAGTCAGGAGGACATCCAACAACTCTGTCACTCAATGCCGTGGCGAATAACTGCTTACATAAGGGCCAGAGGTGGACTTACTCAGTTTGTGTAGCTCTTTCTCTTGAATAAATTGTCAAATTATCCTGAAATTATAATGATTTAATTTAATTGTCTGTACGTGTACGTCACCTTTGCCGATTTCCGTCGCATTCTCATAATTACTTCGTGGTGCGTTGGTATTATTTTTTGTCTTAAATTGTATAACTTTTGAACAAGTGCGTCTGTTCTCTGACTACTTCATTGATCATTTGTGGTCCGATCGCATTTTCAATCGCATTTTTTTCTCACTCTTCTGACTGGTTTCATGCTCTCCGCCTCGAAATCCTATCCTGCGGTAACCCCTTCATCTCAGAGTAGCTGCTATATCCTACGTCCTCAATTATTTGTTGGATGCATTCAAATATGTCTTCCCCTCCGGTTTTTACCCTCTTCAGCTCCCTCTTGTGCCACGCAAGTCACTCCCCGATGTCGTAACACACTTCCTGTTATCCTATCCCTTCTTCTTGTCATTGTTTACCATATATTACCTTCTTCACCGATTCTACAGAGAACCTCATTCTTTATTTTATCGGTGCACCTAATTCTCTAAATTCTTCTGTAGCACCACATCTCAAACCCTTCGCTTCTCTTCTGTTTCGTTCTTCCCACAGTCCATAACTAACTATCATACAATGCTTTGCTCCAAATATACAGGGTGTCCCAAAAAGAATGACCCGATTTTAACTCGTAATAATATTGAGATAAATGTCACTAGGTAACTGAAAGGGCGCTAGATGTAGTCAGTATGGTCCAGAGTTTCAGAAAAAATCCGCTAGATGTCGCTACGAGTGCTGTTTCCTCAGTGCCAACGTGGCTCAAACTTGGATAGGGCGTACTGGACCGCGAGACCAGTCTTCGCCTCCTAGGTCCCCTGACTTATCACTATGTCATTTCTTCCTGTGGGGATATGTTAAACAATGTGTTTACGCTCCTCCCTTACCTCGTGACATCGATGAACTAAAAACCAGAATATCAGCTGCTGTAGCTTCAGTGACAGAAGACACCTTACGCTCAGTCTGGGATGAATTCGGCTATCGGCTAGATGTCGTCCGTGCAGCCAATGTAGGACATATTGACCATTTATGATGGATTTTTATAAACGTATGCCTTTTATGAGTAATTTAGCATGCAATTTGTTGAAGCCCTTTTTCCTATAAATAATTCTATTTGAAATCGGGCCATTCTTTTTGTGACACCCGGTATATTCCCAGAAATTCCCTCTTCAAGTTAAGGTCTTTGTCTGATACCAGCAAACTTCTCTTCACCAGCAACACCCTCGTTGCCTGTGCTTGCCTGCTTTTTATGCCCTTCTTGCTTCGTCTATTATGGTTAAGTTTGCTTCCCAGATAGCAGAACTCCTAAACTTCGCCTACTTCGTGACTCACCTATTTTGATGTTAAATTTCTCGTTATTCTCATTTATGCTATATCCCGTTACCTTTGTATTTTTCCGGCTTACTCTCAGTTCATATTCTGTACTCATTAGACTATTCATTCGATTCAACAGATCCTGTAATTCTTCTTCATTTTCACTGAGGAATAGCAATGTCATCAGTGAATCTTATCATTGATATCCTTTCACCCTGAATATTAATCCCACCCTTGAAGTTCTTTTATATCGATCATTGCTTCTTCGATGCGTAAGTTGAACACTAGGGCCGAAAGACTACATCGTTGCGTTACACCCTTTTTAATCCGAGCACTTCGGTCTTGGTCTTTGTAACATTATGTGATTGCCTTATCATTTTAAATCATTCACTAATCGAGCAGTCGCTCGGCAACAGCTACAGTTAGCAAATAATGTTGCGAGAATGTAAAAGGTGAACGACCTGTGACGTAATTTGTTTATTGTCGAAGCGCCGTCAGAGATGCTGTGAGTTATTGACTTTGAAAACCGCGGCGCGAAAAACGGACAGAAGAAGAACACTTTTACACATTTTTTTTTTTTTTTTTTTTTTTTTTTTTTTTTTTTTTTTTTTTTTTGATGTACGAGATATTCTCGATGAACAGCTACTCATTCTTCTCTTGTCTCCTGTAACGTGTGTCGGACGCGCATGTCTTGCCGCCGTATTATTATTGTTAAAAATAATATTGTTCTAGTGTAAAGTAAATGTGTAATACTAAAAGTGCCTAGCAGTAGATTTATAGTGCGACGTGTATGTGAAAACGTGAAAGGAATTGTTTTCATTACGAGAAGTGCCAGTCAAAACGGCATCCATGTTAAATCGTTCGTTGCAGTGTAAGTTCGTCTATTAATTGCCATAAATTCAGATTTAAATGGAACTGGTGTATGGACTATTTATTTAATATAGAATCTATGTCTCACTCCTTCATGAAGTTATTTAATTTTCTTTATGTTTCTGCCAAATAGAGAGTTCACAGTCACGAATTCTTTCGTCGAAATCGGACGGAAGTTGTATGCGGCGAAATATTTTCTCCGCGCCATGTTCTATTGGTAAATGCATGATAAACTACGGTCCCTTAGGAAATTCATGTTGAGCTATCCAAAAATAATTATATTTTGAATAGGCATTTACTCTCTTCCGCAATGCAACTTCCGACTGATCAGACGATCCAACAAGAAACAGCCGCACACGGTCGGCGTTCGCAAATATGTTTCCACCGCTGATTATAGCTATATGTTACAGCACAAAAGTAAACATATTGTTATAATTAGCGGCTACGAACGGGGACATTTATAACTGTATGTTTATGTATACACATTACGTAAACATATCGTTATATCTTCCACCCTTATTGTTCCCTCTTAGCTCTTGTATATATTGTATATTATCCGCCTTTCCCTATAGCTTCCTCCTCTTTTGCTCAGAATTTCGAAAGTAGATGAATCCTATGAGCGTCTCTCGAACTTTTTTTCAGCCTTGCTTCCATTATGAAGGGCAGCGTCAGAATCGCCTCCCTTGCGCTTTTACTTTTCCTTAAGCCAAACTGATAATTGATTAACAGAACGTCAATTTTCTTTTCCATTAGTTTGTATACAATTTTTTCCAGCAGCTCGGACGAATGAGCCGTTAATCTGATTGTGCGGTAATTCTCGCACATGTCAGCCGTTGCAGTCTTCGGAATTGGGTGGATGCTATTTTTATGAAAGTCAGACAGTATGTTTCTAGACCTCTTCTAAATCGACTCCTGTTTCTTCTTCTATCACATTAGACCAAACTTCCCCCTTCTAGAGGGCTTCAATATACTCTTTCCACCTATCCACTCTCTGCTCTGCATTTAACAGCGGGATTCCTGTTGCACTCTTAACGTTACCATGCTTCCTTTTACTTTCACCGGTGGTTATTTAGATTTTTCTGTATGCTGAGTCAGTCTTCCCGGCGATCATTTCTTTTTCGATTTCTTAAAATCTTTCCTGCAGCCATTTCGCCTTTTCTGTCTTGCACTTCGTATTTATTTCATTTATAAATGACTTATATTGCTGTATTCCTTTCTTTGAACATTTTTTTACTTCCTTCTTTCATCGATCTACTGAAGTATTTTATCTGTTACGCAAGGTTTCTTCGCTGTTACCTTCCTTGTACCAACGTTTGTCTCTACAACGTCTGTAACATCTCTTATTAGAGATGACCACTACCATCAAGTGAAACACCTACTCTGGCATTCGTTATCGCAGTTACCGACTCCTTAGCAAACTTCAAACACCTCTCGTTATTCCTCAGTACTTCATTATCCACCTTCCTTCCACATTGATTCTTTCAGGCGATTCTCTTAACTCCAATCTACTCTTCGTTATTTCTGAGTTTTATATGGGGGCGTAAACATCCATATAATACAACAAACGTTTTAGATCAGGACTTTATCTAACAACTCATGATAATACCTCATTCTTATAACACAACACACAGCACCTGTACTTTCGAAAGTTTACTTTACAAAGCAAGGTTTTAGAAAGCAAATTATTTTATGGTATATTTGTAACTTTGTTAGCTATTGAGGTAAACGACGCAAATACGGTTCTTTTGAATGGAATCGTGTTTAAAAAATCATGATTTGTCACAAGAGAAGTAAGCCACTTCTTTATAAAAACTCTACGGCCTTGGGGTCAAACAACGGACCATCAGATGGCATGAAACATAACCTGTTGTATCGAAATCACCGTTATCAAGTTCTGTAAAGGTCAGGTTGGCCTCGTGTTTCGCGCTGACAACGCACTGTGTCTCTTGTAGCCCTGTGGCTTACCATTTACAGTTTTGATACTTCTTGGACACTTGACCTGTACTTAATGTCCTTATTAATAAATTTTCACTGAGCGAGGTGGCGAAGTGGTTAGCATACTGGACCCGCTTTCGGGAAGACGACGGTTCAAACTCCCGGCCGGACATCCTGACTTAGGTTTGCCGTGATTTCCCTAAATCGCTTCAGGCAAATGCCGGGATGGTTCCTTTGAAAGGGCACTGCCAACTTCCCTCTTGCGTAGGTCTGTGGTTAAACCGGCTAGGTCGCATAAAAAGTCATACAGCAGATGAAGAATGACTTTATTGATTACAAAGTATGCATTACGCATTTCGAAATTATTTCAATTTCAGAAATCCAAGTGCAGAGGTAGTACAAGGGCAAGAGCATTACCAGTTGTGTACGTACATGAGATGGCGGACATTATTAATAGCTGAAGATGGACTTTTGTTTGACCGAAGCAGGAAGTGTATTCAATAAAGAAGTGACATGCAGATGCTGCACCAAACCAGGATTTTTAAAAATGTTTGAAAGCAGCAAATCAACATCCCCTAAAAATGATGTATTTTGATTTTAATCCACGTAGTAAGTACCGGGGAAGTGGAATATATTGCCACGACATCGTTATGGTTTACTGTGAAAGATTTTCCTCACGAGGTGGCGCATATGCTAAATTTGAAGGGTGAAACTGCCGACACATTAACTTCTTTACAGTGTGAATTCGAGTATCCATTTACTTTTTAAAAAATTGAATGATTCTATTCAAAACCTCATATCTGTGTCAAAATCCCTGAAAAGAAAATCACCTGCATTATCTGTGGAAACCGATTCGGACGTGGAATCTGTGTAGACATCCCAGCTGCGGATGACGTTGCAGCAACGTTCACATCTGCGGCAGCGCCATCGGCTTCTGTGCATCGCGCGTGGCCCTGTGCCCTTAAAAGGAGTTTTACATTAACGATTTTCTGGTCAAAATCGACTAACCATGGCAAATGTGTGTCTCGTACCTGTGTGTAAATCAGTAGCCAACCGCATACGAACGGGTCAGTTAACGCCAATAACACCTGATTGTGCTAAGTGTGGAGTTCTAAAAACCTGCGTATGCTTAACAATGCGCATGCGCAGAAACGGAACCCAATGGCGTCGTCTGCTATCTTGGAAGTTAAACAGTTCTCTCTGCGTTTACTCATGCTACAGTAATGGATTTTCTGTCTTCTTAATCTTTATTTTATTGTTTACTTTGTTTTCGTGACACATTGAGAAGTTTGACGATACGTTTGAAGGTTGCATGTGGATTACATGTTTTCCCTACGAGAGTTTTCCCACAAGAGGAGACAAAATATAAAAAATTACTTAGGTTTTGCAAATAACTGAACAAAGAAAAATCCAACACAGCGTAGATAAGAATATATGTATTTGAGTCATCAATCTTCTTACTAGTTCGATGCGACAGCCCACAACTTTCTCTCCCGTGCCAACATCTTCATTCCAACTTGTACTCGAAGTCAACAATTAGTTGTTGGATATATTCTAATTGTGTCTCCCCGCCGGCCGGTGTGGTCGAGCGGTTCTAGGCACTACAGTCTCGAACCGCGCGACCGCTACGGTCTCAGGTTCGAATCCTGCCTCGGGCGTGGATGTGTGTGATGTCCTTAGGTTCGTTAGGTTTAAGTAGTTCTAAGTTCTAGGGGACTGATGACCTCAGCAGTTATGTCCCATAGTGCTCAGAGCCATTTGAATCTGTCTCCCACTACAGTATTTGTAATTCATCTTATACTGAGTAAACGCGCATGCGTCAGAGATACCTTGTTGGTACCTAGAGCGTCAGTCACAGAAGAATTTTTTAGCGTCTGAGAGGAAAACAAAGCAAGCTCAGAATCAGCGAATTTACCATCCTTACGAAGTATGTATTTGATTACTATGGATGGCGTATGTTGGGATGTTATATAGACATGAAATGGGAAGTTTCCACGATATGTCGAGCTGAAAACCTTCGTCTGCCAATTGTACTGCCACAGTTTCCTTTGCCACTGAATCCTAGTAGCATGAGGTTGTGGCCAGTATCTTAACTTTCCCGTAACACATGGAATGGCCAATGGAAATACAGTGTTCAGCGGCTGCACTTTTTTTTTTTTTTTGAGTCATCAGTCTTCTGACTGGCTTGCTGCAGCCTGCCACGGATTCCTCTCCTCTCCCAACCCCTTCATCTCAGAGTAGCACTAACAATTTACATCCTCAATTATTTGCTGGATGTATTCCAATCTCTGTCTTCCTCTACAGTTTTTGCCCTCTACAGCTCTCTCTAATACCATTGAAGTCATTCCCTGATGTCTTAACAGATCTCCTACCATCCTGTCCCTTCTTCTTGTTATTGTTTTCCACGTATTCCTTTCCTCTCCTCATTTCTTACCTCATCAGTCCATCTAATTTTCCACATTCTTCTGTAGCACCGCATCTCAAATGCTTCGATTGTCATCCGTTCTGGTTTTCCCACAATCCATGTTTCACTACTGTACAAACGTACATTCTCAGAAATCTCTTCCTCAAATTAGGGGCTCAGTTTGACACCAGTGTACTTCTCATGGCTGGGAATGCCCTTTTTGCCAGTGATAGTCTGCTTATGATGTAATCCTTGCTCCGTCCGTCATAGGTTATTTTGCTGCTTAGGTAATGGAACTCCTTAACTTCATCTACTTCGTGAACATCGACCCTGATGTCAAGATTTTCGCTGTTCTCATTTCTGCTACTTCTCATTACTTTCGTCTGTTTACTCTCAATCCAGATTCTGTACTCATTCCATTCCGTCTCGTGATTCTTCTTCACTTTCACTCAGGATAGCAATGTCATCAACGAATTGTATCACTGATGTCCTTTCACCTTGAATCTTAATTCCATTCCCGAACCTTTCTCTTATTTCCATCCTTGCTTCTTCGATGTACACCTTGAACAGTAGGGGTGAAAGACTACATCCCTGTCTTACACTCTTTTTAATCCGAGAACTTCGTTCTTGGTCGTCCACACTTGTTACTTCCTCTTGACTCTTGTACATACTGTATATTACCCCTGTTTTTCTTAGAATTTCGAACATCTTGCACTATTTTACATTGTCGAACGCTTTTTCCAGGTCGACAAATCCTTTGAACTTGTGTTGATTTTTCTTCAGTTTTGCTTCCATTATCAACCGCAACGTCAGAATAGCCTCTCTGGAACCTTTACCTTACCCAAAGCCAAATTGATTGTCATCTAACACTCCCTCAATTTTCTTTTCCATTCTTATGTATATTATTGTTGTAAGTAACTTTGATGCACGAGCTGTTAAGCTGGTTGTGCGATGATTCTCGCACTTGTCAGCTCTTGCAGTCTTCGGAATTGTGTGGATGATATGGGCTATAAAAAACGGGTGTATTACTGCTGTTTAATGCAACCTACTTGTTCAGTGCATATTGCTTGTCCTATGTACCTTTTATCACACTCATAAGGAATGTCATATATCGAGTGTCTCTCTTATGGGTGTGACGTATAATTTTATATATATAAATTTTCGGTGCCTACAGTGTCACGTCTTTCAGTGTCACACAAATTTTGATTTTTAAAGTAGATCACTTAAGACTATTTCCATGGGTTCACCCCTCAAATTTCTCCCTCATATCACAAAGTTGTCGTCTGATGTAGTACAAACTGAAAAAATAAATTCCTTTTAAAGCACAGTTTCGTATATAATTTATATTCAAAACCTTACACCTGTGTCACAGAACAAATCCTACATCGAGAATACTTTACACAAGTTTAAGGGAAGAAATGCTTCCGATAATTATTACAGTATTTAAAGAACATCAAAATATGAACAGGCTGAAATGAACAAACAGTACATGAGACCATGTTAATCAATTCAACTGTAAAAAGCTAAGGAACATATTATTAGCAAAATGAGAAATATGCAAAAGTGAAATGCCAAAATGAGCACTTCTCAATTGGGAGTAAATCAAAACAATCAGAATGGCTGAAAGAGAGCACAATAACATGAGCCATAAACGAATAAGAGCTAAGCCACTAAGCAAATAAGAGAATAGGCGAAAATGATGTGCCAACAAAAATTGAGAGCTGGCCGAACTCCGTCGGTACTTATATACGGTTGCGCTTGTGGCGGCACCTCGCGGCCCGTACGCAATACGCGCGCCTGCCATCGCAATGCACTCTTAGCGCTCGCGGCGGCGTCTAGCGGCCCGTACGCAAGTTGTGTGATTGCTGTCGCAGGTCGACCCTTAATCTACACTCCTGGAAATGGAAAAAAGAACACATTGACACCGGTGTGTCAGACCCACCATACTTGCTCCGGACACTGCGAGAGGGCTGTACAAGCAATGATCACACGCACGGCACAGCGGACACACCACGAACCGCGGTGTTGGCCGTCGAATGGCGCTAGCTGCGCAGCATTTGTGCACCGCCGCCGTCAGTGTCAGCCAGTTTGCCGTGGCATACGGAGCTCCATCGCAGTCTTTAACACTGGTAGCATGCCGCGACAGCGTGGACGTGAACCGTATGTGCAGTTGACGGACTTTGAGCGAGAGCGTATAGTGGGCACGCGGGAGGCCGGGTGGACGTACCGCCGAATTGCTCAACACGTGGGGCGTGAGGTCTCCACAGTACATCGATGTTGTCGCCAGTGGTCGGCGGAAGGTGCACGTGCCCGTCGACCTGGGACCGGACCGCAGCGACGGACGGATGCACGCCAAGACCGTAAGATCCTACGCAGTGCCGTAGGGGACCGCACCGCCACTTCCCAGCAAATTAGGGACACTGTTGCTCCTGGGGTATCGGCGAGGACCATTCGCAACCGTCTCCATGAAGCTGGGCTACGGTCCCGCACACCGTTAGGCCGTCTTCCGCTCACGCCCCAACATCGTGCAGCCCGCCTCCAGTGGTGTCGCGACAGGCGTGAATGGAGGGACGAATGGAGACGTGTCGTCTTCAGCGATGAGAGTCGCTTCTGCCTTGGTGCCAATGATGGTCGTATGCGTGTTTGGTGCCGTGCAGGTGAGCGCCACAATCGGGACTGCATACGACCGAGGCACACAGGGCCAACACCCGGCATCATGGTGTGGGGAGCGATCTTCTACACTGGCCGTACACCACTGGTGATCGTCGAGGGGACACTGAATAGTGCACGGTACATCCAAACCGTCATCGAACCCATCGTTCTACCATTCCTAGACCGGCAAGGGAACTTGCTGTTCCAACAGGACAATGCACGTCCGCATGTATCCCGTGCCACCCAACGTGCTCTAGAAGATGTAAGTCAACTACCCTGGCCAGCAAGATCTCCGGATCTGTCCCCCATTGAGCATGTTTGGGACTGGATGAAGCGTCGTCTCACGCGGTCTGCACGTCCAGCACGAACGCTGGTCCAACTGAGGCGCCAGGGGAAATGGCATGGCAAGCCGTTCCACAGGACTACATCCAGCATCTCTACGATCGTCTCCATGGGAGAATAGCAGCCTGCATTGCTGCGAAAGGTGGATATACACTGTACTAGTGCCGACATTGTGCATGCTCTGTTGCCTGTGTCTATGTGCCTGTGGTTCTGTCAGTGTGATCATGTGATGTATCTGACCCCAGGAATGTGTCAATAAAGTTTCCCCTTCCTGGGGCAATGAATTCACGGTGTTCTTATTTCAATTTCCAGGAGTGTATGATGTTACATGGGTCACCAGGCACATTTTCTAGTGTGTTTCGGCAGGTATATGCAGTTTAGTTCTTCCAAAGCGTAACTGGAGCCAGGCCAAACAAATTCCGGTTATAACGTACATACGACGCCCAGCGTTAACAGAAGGTGTCGATTTGTTTCCCCTTGCAAAGAAAATTATTTTTAAAGCGCAACTTTACGTGCCCATTCGACAGAGTGGTCCCAGATTAGTCTAGGGCGTTATTCGTTTTATCGACACGTGTTAACAGGGACAGTAAAACACGAAGAACAATCAGTACTCTAGCAGCCACTGAGCAGCGCTTCTGCTTGGCGGTAGCAGTCAACGCCGGCCAGGGCAGAGCTGTGGCTGCTGCAGTACTGGTTATTCCACATGTTTTACTGTTCGTATTCACACATCGATAAAACGAATATCGTTCTAGACTAATTTGGGGCCGTTCTGTCGAATGGACGCCTAAAATTTAATTTTAAAAATCATTTCGTTTGTAAGGAGAAATAAACTGGCGCTTTCCACGTACACTGGTCGTCGCTTAAAGAAGTGATGAGCAGAATTAGTTTGGGCTGATTCCAGCTGCACGTTGCAAAAACGAAGTGGAAAATACCTGCCGAAAAGCCAAAGAAAATGAGCCTGACGATTCTCAGGAGAAACATCCTGACCACCCGCCTTCCGGAAAAGCGGATCATTCTTACTTTCTTTTACTCTTAGACATATGAACTTTTGTGTGACCGACGCTCTAGTTTTCAACAATCTGTGATGTATGCGCGTTTACTCTACCGTGTTAAGTGATTTAAAAATCTTGCAAGTAATTAATCTTAGTAATGGCTGAAAGGTTGTCAGCTGAAATATCGGAATAAGAATTAAGAATATCCCTGAAGCACGTCTGAAAAGTGATGGAATAAGACAGGCAGTCTTTACCTCTTTAAATAGTCGCCGGAAACCAGAGACAATCTTTTCCGGTTCAGAGCGACACACATCATTATTATCGACATGAACCACCTGCAGTTGGCTGCACTCTGTGCTGTTCGTAACATCCGGAACCATCCGTTCCGCATCTGGGATGACTCTCCACTGGTGTGTACACAGAGAACACGCTGGGCTTCTTTCCCTCTCTGGCGGCCATATTCTTAATGGGTCCATTATGCACCTAACATTGGAGCTCCCAACTACCAGCAAATACCCTCTCCCCACCCCCCCCCCCCCCCACCCCCCTCTCTCTCTCTCTCTCTGACTCTATGAATCCCCGGATCTTGCGGCCGAGAGGCTTCCTTTAAAACAGGACAAGCAACTGCATCTGACTCAGGAGCTTTTTCAACCTCAGACAGTGCCCCAAACCAGTTTCCCAGCCGAAGCGCAGAGGCCTTACGGTCGGCTCTCCAGAAAGTCTCTTACTGCCTGGCACACCTAGAAACAAACTACTCGACCGTGGGTGATTGATCAACCTCAGTGTGGACAGTAAGCAGGTTGTCCACAGTAGTGGACCCATGAGGGGGACTCGTGGGACATGCTGCACATCCCTAGGATCCTCTCCCCCCCCTCCCCCACCTACCTAAATTGAGTGGTGCCCACTAGCAACAGCCTAAAGCTGCATGACCCCAGGCCAGCACCGCGTGGAACTGTGGCTGGAGGTTCACCAATTCAGCTCACATCCGAACACAGAGGTCACAGTCCCTATCAAAACTAAAGACGGCGGAAATTAAGATTGATAAGTAAGTTCGCAGTAGTTTTGTTTTGCATGTTGGTATTCTGTTTGCTATGGGTTTCTTTTTCGATTGGCATTTTTCATTTGTAATTCACTGTTGCTATTTATGTTTATATATTACCTTTCTGTCATTTTTAGATGGTGACATGTAGACACTAGAGAATGGAGTGTCAAGTGGAAAAATCTGAACATTTCCGACACATTCTTCTGGTTGAACTCAGTAGAAGGGTGACAGCAGTAGAGGCAGCCAGAAACATTTGCACCGTGTCTGAGGATAATGCCACTGGGCAGAGAACGGCAAGAAAATGGTTTTCTAGATTTAAGGAGGATCGTTTTTACGCTAGTGATTCTATACCCTCAGGTTCGGGATTTGATGAACATCGTTTAAACACAATAATACGCAATGATCCACATCATTGTACTTGGGAACTTCCAAATGTGATGAACTGTGATCATTCGCCCGTTGTGCGACATTTGCATGCAATAGGGAAGGTTCAAAAACTGGGGGTATGTATACAGTATGCTCTAAGCCAAAATCACAAAAATCAGCAGGTGACCTTACAGAAATCTCTGCCTGCTTGTCATAAATTAGTTCGTGAACAACACCGACCATTCGTATCTCGTATCGTTACAGGTGACGAGAAATGGTGTCTTTATGCTAATACAAGGAAAAGAAAGGAATGGTTGAACCCAGACAAAGCAACAACTCCCTGTACACCGACCCGCACGCTAGCTGAAAAGATAATGTTATACGTCTGGTGGATCAGCGACGGTGTGGTGTACTACGTATTGCTTCCCCAATCTGTAACCATGACTGCTGACATTTATTGTCAACAACTGAGACGTCTTGCAGGCGCAGTTTAAGAAGAACAACCAGGAAGAGTGCATCAAATCATGCTACTCCACGATAACTCCCGTCCGCGTTCCGCTAGACTCACAAAAAACACTATACTATATTTCAAAAAACTAATAGTAAAAAAAAAGAAATGTAATAATATGCTACTGTGTTTGTGTATCCATGCTATTTTCTGCATGTTTTAGAGTTAAAAAAAAACACTGATGATGGTGATATTTGTCGCCGAAACTAGTTCGGGAGAATAAAGGAATAAACAAATAACAAAGTGTTTTGCGTCAAGGCGGACTCATTTTCTGATATTACTGTACACTATACAGGCGTTGGGTTGGGAAGTCATTTCGCACCCACCTCATTCACCTGATCTTGCCCTCTCTGCTTTTCATCTTTTCCATTCTCTGTCGAACAACCTTCAAGGAATTTCCTTTCCTGATGAGAATGCGCTCCGAACCAGGCTCGACGAGTTCTTTGCCTCAAAACCACGTGATTTCTACAGACGTGGAACCGAAAACTTACGTGCACAGCCCAGTGTGAATGTCCAGATTATTACTGCCGCGCCCTGCAGTGTAACCGGGCTATATTTAGGCGTCATGTTTTATGACGTTGTTTCATGAACCTCATCGGCGTTATCTTCTTCCTCATGCCCATGCATGCTCCGCCAGTTTGCGCTGAAGCGCGATGCGGCGAGCTGACTCACTGCTATTTTCGCTGCACTCGGCGACGCTGCACCGGGACTTTATAGGCTGCTGTCAGGCCACTGTGAAACATCAAACACAGCGTTCACAGCGCGTAAATAGACCAGTGCAAAACAGAATTGAGGCCAGACTTTAATGACCTGTCAACATCAAGTTCACTAAAGGCGTTGCACTGGCTGGGTATGAGACGGTTGGTTCACAGATTTGACTGTATCCATGTTAAGGCACTCAGTTTCCAGTCAAAGAGGTAGGCGAAGAAAATATCTGCACAACAAATCTCCCAGGAAGGAGTGGTTCATTGATTAGTTGGTTCACACTACCAATCCACAGAGAGAAGGATAGGAAAATAACGATTGTAGTTCTTGTTGTAGAGGATGTGACACAAAAATTAGACGGAAAATGCCAGTATTGAAGAATTGGGATGTTGCACCTTGGAAGCCGGTGAAAGAGGGTCTTTGGATCATGAGTGAAACAACGGATTACCGTATGTGCAATTCCTCTTCCAGTGGGATAAAATGCCAAAGCTTGCATTAAACGTGAAGTTCTGCCGTACGTACCGTACATTGCAGAGTGGAAGTAACATTCCTGAGGAATGATATCTCTTTCTCCACTATATTTTTATTAGGTCCTATCCTCGTAACTGGTCTGAGTAGATCTCTGTAGTCGTCAATCGATATGCACCCATTTAATTAGCCTTTTTATCTGTAACTAACTGATGAACTCCGCATTGCGAGGGTATTCATTTTGCCACATTTCTGTTAGAAACGAAAAATGATAACGAATTGTGTTTGTAGTGTAATATCCTGGCCAGTTTCTGTCAGGTGGGCGCGGCTGCGTCGTGTGTCTACAACATGATCTTGTAAACGGCTCTATGGCAACGCCTTTTCATTGCTCTATAGACGGCGATTGTTTCCGCCTACAGCCGTTTGACAGTTGAAATCTGTTAAAAGCCATGCCAAGTATCAGTGATTTCCTTAAGGTGTCTCGACTGTAGGAGTGTCTTAGTAGTAAAGAATAACAGTATCAAAACTTCATGCATGATGCGGAATTTTTTCGTGCACCACTTTATTTATGAAGTCATATTGTGGTGTCACCGTCAGACACCACACTTGCTAGGTGGTAGCCTTTAAATCGGCCGCGGTCCGGTAGTATACATCGGACCCGCGTGTCGCCACTGTCAGTAATTGCAGACCGAGCGCCACCACACGGCAGGTCTAGAGAGACGTACTGGCACTCGCCCCAGTTGTATAGCCGACGTTCATAGCAATGGTTCACTGACAACTACGCTCTCATTTGCCGAGACGATAGTTAGCATAGCCTTCAGCTACAATTGCTACGACCTAGCAAGGCGCCATAATCCTTTGCTATATATATTGTGGTTATAACATGTATCATCAAGAGCGATGTTCTACAAATGTGGATTAAAGTTAAGTATTCCAGAAGCTACGTACTTTTCTTTATAGCATTCATTACGTATCCTGTTTCAGACCTCACGCCAGCCTGCGTGAGTTTAAGCGCGTGCCTTTCGGCTTCCTCTCATTGTGTCTAGGCTGTCTTGTCTAGACACAACACATATCTCTTCAACTATGTGTCGACAATGATATAATTTTGTAAATATTTCAGCGGAGTTTGTAGATACTGCCTACGAAATGTGTTTCAAGGAATTACTAAATTTAAACGTCATGAACAATGCGGCGATTTTTCACGCAGCGCAGTGTGTATGCTGTCGTATGTCCTAAACTATGTGAGATACCATGATATATTTTTGTAGGTGCATTTAGCGGCATACTGTCTGCAAAATTTACTGCGATTTGAGTTAGCAGCATAGAATAAATACAGTTAAACGTCAAGCAAGTTGCGGCAGTTTTTCGCGCATCTCATTATCACATCTCCTGGACTATATGTATAGGTGGTTCTTACACCACAGTGATTGTTGCTTGACTGTAAGCGATGTGTCTACCAAGGTTGATTGAAATCGGTCCAGTGGTTTAGGGGGGCGGGGGATGTGGAACATGCACACATACACACACGCACACACACACACACACACACACATACACACACACACACATACACACTGAAGAGCGAAAGAAACTGGTACACCTGCCTAATGTCGCATAGGGCCCCATGATCACGCAGAAGGTCCGCAACACGACGTGGCATGCACTCGACTCGACTAATATCTGAAGTAGTGCTGGAGGGAACTGGCACCGTGAACACTGTAGGACTGTCCATAAATCCGTAAGAGTACGACGGGGTGGAGATCTTTTCTGAACAGCACGTTACAAGGCATCTCAGATATGCTCAATAATCCCATATCACTCTAACTGCACACGCCCCACACCATTGCATAGCCTCCACCAGCTTGAACAATCCGCTGCTGACATAGAGGGTCCATGGATTCGTGATGTTGTCTCCATACCTCGATAAAATTTGAAACGAGACTCGTCCGACAAGTCAACATGTTTCCAGTCATCAACAGTCCAATGTCAGTTGTTCAAAAGGCTCTAAGCACTATGGGACTTTATATCTGAGGTCAGCAGTCCCCTAGACTCAGAACTACTTAAACCTAACTAACCTAAGGACATCACACACATCCATGCCCGAGGCAGGATTCGAACCTGCGACCATAGCAGCAGCGCGGTTCCGGACTGAAGCGCCTAGAACCGCTCGGCCACAGCGGCCGGCAATGTCGGTGTTGACAGGCCCAGGCGAAGCATAAAGCTTTGTGTCATGCAGTCATCAAGGGTGCACGAGTGGGCCTTCATCTCCGGAAGCTCATATCGATGAGATTTCGTTGAATGGTTCGCACGCTGACGCTTGTTGATGACTCAGCATTGAAATCAGCAGCAATTTGCGGAAGGGTTGCACTTGTGTCACGTTGAACGATTCTCTTCGGTCGTCGTTGGTCCGGTTCTTGCAGGGTCCTTTTCCGGCCGCAGCGGTGTCGGAGATTTGATATTTTACCGGATTTCAGATACTCACGGTACAGTGGTGAAATGGTGGTACGGGAAAATCTCCACTTCATCGCTACCTCGGAGATGCTGTGTCCCATCGCTCGTGCGTCGACTATAACGCCACTTTCAAACTCACTTAAACTTGATAACCTGCCATTGTAGCTACAGCAACCGATCTGACAACTGCTCCCGACACTTTTTGTCTTATATAGCCGTTGCCGACCGCAGCGACGTATTCTGCGTATTTACATACCTCTGTATTTGGATACGCATTCCTATGCCAGTTTCATTGGGCTTCAGTGTACATTTTGATAATATGTATGGAAGGCCTACATTTTGTTTTACTTTTAACAAGTTAAGATGTATGTCGCTCGTGCTAGTAAATATAAAAACCGTAAATATTTCACAAATAAATTATTTATTATTTTATCTACAACTACCTCTCCGCAAGCTACGAACGGCACATGACGGGGGTACCGTGTACCACTATTACTCTCTCCCTTTCCTATTCCATTAGTAAATGGAGCGAGGGAGAAACGACCGTCCATATGCCTCTGTATGAACGCTAGATTCCCTTACCTTGTCTCCGAGGTCTTAGGCGAACTATACGTTGACAGCAGTAGAATCTTTCTGCAGCAGCAGCAAATGCTGTTTCTCTGAATAGTCTCTACAGTATTTCGATGAAAGAACATCGTCTTTCCTCCAGGAATTCCCATTTGAGTTCACGGTGTATTTCCGTAACACTCGCGTGCTGACATAAACCTACCGCTAACAAATCTAGCAGTACATCTCTGAATTTTTTCTATGTCCTGGTAGGGTTGCCTAACACTCGGGCATACTTAAGCATGAGTCACACTACTGTTCTGTACACTGTCTCCTTTGTGGATGAGCTACACTTTCCTAGAATTCTCCCAATAGACAGAAGTCGACCATGCGCCGTCCCTACTATCGTCCTTACGTACTCGTTACATTTCATGCCGCTTTGCGACGTTACGTCTAGATATTTACCCGGTGTGACTGTGTCAAGCTTCACGCCTCTAATACTGTATTCGAACATTAGAGGGTTAGTTTTCCTACTCGTAGGCGTTAACTTGCATTTTTATAGCGAGCTGCCATTCATTACACCAAATAGAAATTCTGGCTAAGTCATCTTGTATCCTCCTATAGTCACTCAACGATGACACTTTCCCGTACGATATAGCGTCATCTGCAAACAGTTGACTGTTCCTGCTCACTCTATACGTCCGGTCGTTCAAGTATAATAAAACACGAGAGGTTCTACTACACTTCCATGGGGCGCTCCTGAAGATAGCATATTCTTGTGATTCCAGTTGCACTGTACTAGCAAATTTCATTCTATTTTAGTTCACAAACATGCCAGTAGAATCATACTACGTAGGCTTTCACGGCCGGTGTTGTCTTCAGTTGAAACTTCCGGGCTGAGAGGCCGTGGTCGATGTATAAAATTTCCACCTAACGTTTCGTCTCCATCTGCGGGAGACATCTTCTGAGTTCGTCTGGCTACTGCCACTGAGGCTCCAGGTACTCTCGCATTTATAGAGCGCATAGAGGGCACCACCATTCGTCACGTGATGCCGACGGTATGCTTATCTTTGGAAGGTCATCATTCTCTATTAAGAGTAATCGATTGTCATTCTGCTGGCGCAACGTCAACATCCATACTTTGTCCAACTTTAAAACTTCCTCTTTTCTATTAAAATTATTATGGTGTTTGTGAATCTCTATTGCTTCTCTATACGTGCGCGCATGATAACGGGATGTTCATGCTAAAACGCTTGTCTCATTAAATTTAATTTCGTGGCTCCCATCTCGAAAAACATGCTCAGCTACGGCCGATTTTTCGATGTGTCCTAAGCGACAGTTTCTTTTATGTTCGGCTAAGCGGGTGTTGAAACTGAAGATGCCAGTAGAAGTTCAGTTCGTTTCCAATCGTTATTATTTATGCTGGAAAAGTGAAATAAGACTTTTGCAATACTTTTCTTTATCTTGTGTGATATAATTAATGAAAAAATGGACTTTATTTTAGTTTAGGCACCGCAGGTGTTCACCAAATGCGTGTCTCCTTCACCCTACGTATGACCATGGAGCTGTAATTTGCAGACTGAATCTCTGGCAAAATCACTTGTGAAGCTGATTATGACTTCTTGACAGGAATTTATTGTATTCCAGCTGACAATCATATTTATCTTTATACTAGATAGGCAAATAAATCGAACAGACTATGGCTAAAGAAAGAGCTGTTGTTTTGCAGCAAAAATCAGCAACAAGTCAGTTATTGGAAATCGCGAACGGAGAACACGAAAATGGCATACAGCAAGCAAACATCAAATACAAATAACTCATATTGCATCAGCTATTGTTTCTGTTGCATATAAATCAGATACCAAATTATAATCACAAATTTTAAATAATCTTCTTTGCTACTGATCAAAGCAAGTTACGGTAGCTCACCACAGATGCACCTACGGAAGGAAAACAGACTTAAATTTCTTTGAAACTGATGACTGGTTTTCTATAAATGGACTACTGCTTAACCTTCTGTTATTATATGCAGGGTGTAACTTCACATACAAACGAAAGAAGATAGAACGTAAGTGTCCGGCATCATTACAGCTCGACTGAGAGGGACCACAATCTTAGGCGGAAAACTATGTGAAAGGAATCGACTGTCACGTAGTAAAAGAGAGCCTTTCGGCGTTCACTTTAACTAATTTTTGGAAACCTCGGAATATCCAAAGGAAGGTGGCTGCATGGAAATTTGATTCAAACTCCTCCAGAATAACACTGGAAGACCACAGAGAAAAGGTAGCATTATAAACACTATGTTTAAAGTAGACCATTACGCGAGTCGCAGAGAATTTTAAAAGAAAACTGTTATTCCAGATCTTCCTACATCCTTGAATTTGACCTGCATGTAAATCCTAGTTTCGATGTTGCAGTACTGTAATCTACTCTTGTATTCCGTATCACATAATCACTTGTTTCGGTCACATAAGGGCGATTACGGCTGCTCCTATCCACGTAAAACTGAAGCTGTTAAAACACTAATAATTCAGATGTTGAAAGACTGTTATAAAAACTATAACAGCGTAATTACAAACAAAAGAACACCTCTTTTATTGAGCTTATGATGAAATTATCACAAAACAGGATCGACTGACGGGTCCGTCCTTTCAGTAGCGATATTCGCGTCCCCTTTTCCATAGCAGCTGAATGCGATGTCGCAGCAAAGATGTAAGTTTCTTGCTGATCCAGCTCAAAATAAAATACAAATAATCTAAAGCGGACACCTGAATGGAAAGATCTTTGACGTAGGAGGTAGAAGTGAGCGGATATCTAGTTAGTTCACTCATGCCTTACTCTTTAACGTCACGGAACTAATATTTTATACGTAGAAATGATGTCAACCATTTTCAGTCTTTAGAATGTTCCCCGTTTCGGAAGAAGTGTCAATATTTAGATTTTCTCGCTCCTTTTTGTACTAGTAATGAATTTCCCTTTCAGTTGCATTATAATTTCAGACTTCACGTTTGTTTCATCATGGTATTTTGTCGCACACTGTGTACATATTTGCTTTGAAATACCTCCGGCACCTTCTCGAATTCTTTGTGCGCGTATATTTTTTTCTCGGTCTCTTCTTTCTCATGGAGGACTCATCAAGAGAAACCAGATTGTTATTGCAATGCAACTAAAGCAGTATTTGGCGCTACAGATATATCTGAATCGTCTGAGAAGTTACGCACATTTGTGATACCTTGTTGTTTCATTGTAGTTAGTTCAGCCGCAGGCCCTTGTTTCTTAGCTTTTCCTCCCTCTATCTCATATTCTGCGGCATTTCGTTAAGCGACTGATGATGTCAACCATCCACATTTTCACTTTATGTAGACTTTGTTGTGTTTGTCTTACCTTAAGGGATTATAGCAATACATGATGCTATCGAACTCCTTCTTCGTGTACTTCTGCTACAGCTTCCTCTGCACATGAAGCATCTACACTACCATCTAAGCTTTGGTAGCCATCACTTCACACACGAGATTTCCTATCTTGTCAGTTATTGTCAGGTAACAGAACTTAATAACATTTGCGCGGCTGCATCACGTTCCTGGTGTGCATAAGAATGCTTGCTTGCTATTGACCTGTTCACACTGAACGTTTAACTATGATCGTTAAGAATAAGAATACTTGCTATTAGCATCTTCAGATTGTCAGCTTACTTGTGACTGTTCAAAATAAAAATACTTGCTTTTGGCCTGTTCATATTGCTACCTTTCTTTGCACTGCTATCACACCACCGTTTACCAGTTAATATCTTTTCAGTACTTTGTCATTTTGTTGCTGTCTGCATACAATTTGTATAGCTTTATTGCATCACATAGCTGTATATATTAATTTATATCTCTTAGTCCAGATGCTCCAAATTGATTCTTAGTGCATTGTATAGTTTAACATGAAAAAGCAAATAAATTTCTTTCATCAATATTGAAGGTGGCATGTTTTCAGGTATTAGATTTCTAAGGTCACAGTCACTGACCATAATTGGTGCATATTTAGAATGTACCATGCTGGATATAATTTGAAAGCTTGTTTCTAGATATTTCCAAAATTGGCTGTTCCACAGTTGTGTCTCTATTAGGACAGAAATTGGAGTCGTTGTTGTCTGCACTATTTGTGTATTTTCCACCCATTTTCAGAATTTCGGGCGGCCGTTACTTTTGCTGTTCTTGTGCTTTAGTTCTGTAATTTGATATTTTTCATTCTTTTATCACGTGCAATTAACATAGCAAATCTGACGAATGTTGGAGGTGGTCGTGTTGGGTATTGCAGCTTTCTGTGTTGATTTCACTGGGAACGACTCTAGCGTATTTTGTCTCTGATATGCACTGATCAGTTCTACTGTGAGATTCTTTGCGTATTCCATTCTACAGAATACCACGCTCTGCTTCCACATAATCTGTGAATATGATGAACCTACCCAGCTGCCGCTAAACAAGCACAGACGCGAGAAACAGCAAATAGACTGCTACAATAGATTCTTACAGTGGCTTTTATTTTATAGTATGTAAATGTGTTTTTGCCAGATTTAAGAGGTCAGCAGATGAGGGACAGAAGTCAGGAACATGTAGTTGTATATCGATATAAGCAATAACACATTTGATTTAATAATTTTATGTGACTTAGACGTCAAACTTACATACAAAACACGCATGAGCAAAAAAAAAAAAAAAAAAAAATGGCCAGGTGTGAGTTGGACTCCCGCACTCAAGGTTCCTTACAGAGTTAATTATATGAAATACACGAGTTAATTATGTACGTAGACAGTTCATCTATTCCGTGGATCGAGGATCTCGACGATTTTTGCCTGTTATCTACACCGATACACTCAAGACATTAGTCTCAGGTATTCCAAGACTTTCGAGAATGTTTTAATTTCAAGTTTGAAATCAGATAACAAATGACAAAAGATGTATTTTTTCGTGTGATTTGATTACAAATTAACAATTTCGGATTATTTTATTTTAATTGTGCAATGAAACTTTGCCTCTTGCCAAATTTCACGATTGTAGACCAACGGGAAGTATCGTATAGGTTTTGATGAGTGAGTTCCTGAGTATCAAAATATGTGACAAAAATGGCCTCATCTCTTGGTTGCGTTGTCTCAGGAGTTTTGAATTTTTGCACCGCCAAGGGGCAATAGACCTTACCAAGTGACATAAATTTTAACTCCATACGTCAAACTACTCCTGAGGGAAAGGGGTTTTAACAGTGAGACAGACAGATGGGCAAACAGACGGACAACAAAGTGTTCATATAATGGTTCCGACGGAAATTCCAGTTGCTTTTGAAATCAGCTCAGAAATCAGGTGAATCTGCAAGTGACGAAAAATAATGAGTGACGAAAGTGTTTAACACTGAGGCTGGCTTGGCTACAGAAAAATGAAATTTACAGTTGATAGCCCGGCCTTTACAGATGACCTCGCAATTTTCCTGGCTGGATAGGCACAGCTGCAGGACAAATGCACGAACTGAGGACGCAACTAACAAACGCGGCACTCCTTATCTTTTCCGAGAAGACGGAATTCATTACAATACCAATTCACCACCCAGAGTATTAGAGGTAGAAAGGAAATCAAGCAGACGGATATGTTTAAATACGTGCGATGATGGACAGAGTCAAACTCATATGACAAAGAAGCCTTAAAACCACGGATCAGGAAAATTAAGCAGTATATCGGCTAACCAGAAGTGTCTACATGGAGAAATCAGTATCATTCAATGCCTGTATATGAATTCACCTATAAGGACACTGAATCCACAGCCTTCAGTGCGGATCCACATTTCCGTTCGATCTCCAGCAGAAATCTTTTCCAACACTTAAATTTATGGTAGATGTTAACAACTTCCTTTTTTCGGAAATGCTTTTCGTACTACAGCCAGTCACCAGTTTATTTCCACTCCACCTCAGTCATCATCGGCTAGTTTGCTCCCTAACCTAATTCCCACCGCATTAGCTGATTTAATTCGGCTGCATTCCATTAACATTGTTTTGCATTGGCGACATTCAATTTATATCTCCCGTTCAACTGCTCCAGTCTCTGACAGAATTACATTGTCTTCAGTTTTTATTTCTTCTCCCTGACCTTTAATACCTATTCCAAATTCTTATTTGGTTTCCTTTACTGCTTGCTCAATCTACAGACAGAATAACCTCGGAGTAGGCTACAACCCTATCTCACTCCCTTCTCGACCACTTCCTCCCCTTTATGTCCGTCGACTCTTACAACTATAGTCAGTTTTCTGTATAAGTTGTAAATAACCTTTCGCTTCCTGTATTCCATATCTGCTACTCTCAGACTTTCAAAGAGTTTATTCCTGTCTACACTCTTAAAAGCTTTCTCTAAATCTGCTTCTACTATACACGTATGTCTGCCTATCCGAAACCTATCTTCTAAGGTAAGTCGTAGGGTCAGTGCTGCCTTTAGGGTTTCTACTTTCCTCCGGAAGACAAACTGATCTTCCCCGAAGTGATTCTACGAGTTTTTTCATTCTTCCATAAATAATTCATCTCAGTGTTTTGGCAGAGTGGCTTTTCAAGCTGATAGGTGGACTATGTAGAAAAGATTACAGACATCATTCGTAAGAGGGAGGTTGTTTTCTATGGTCGCACTACTAGTGTGGGTCCTAAAAGGTTAAGAAATCAGTTATTAACCTAATCTCTCGCACAAAAGAAGAAGGATAGAAAGAGACATGAAGACTTGCCAGAAGTGGGGATTGCGGATTGCACAGCAGGATGTCCATATATCCATAAACGCTTTCCGGTCTAGAAGAAACATCAAGAGTACCCAGGTATCCAAAAAATGACAAAACTAAAAACTGACGAAACGTGGACTGAAGAGAACTAGAAACAAAGAGGGAATACTGGGCTGGAGTTGAACCCCAGGTGCAAGGAAAATGACAGGTAAAATTGAAACGGAGTGGTCCATAGATGGCAAATACGATAAGAAGGGGAAGAGGGCATTATGTGACTATTTGCAGCCACGAAAATATAGCTACCATTGGATTCATACCAACAACTGGAGAAAATATATTGATAAATAGCGATGATGACTAACATGCTACTTCTGCAGACCAAATAAAATCAACAATCATTGGATACATGCCGCCATCAATTACACTACCACTATGAAGTATCAAGGGAGATTTGTGACTGGATCGAGGATCTCTTCGTAACCACGACGCAGCATGTCATCTTGGATGGAGAGTCGTCAGAAAATACACTCCTGGAAATGGAAAAAAGAACACATTGACACCGGTGTGTCAATTCCACCATACTTGCTCCGGACACTGCGAGAGGGCTGTACAAGCAATGATCACACGCACGGCACAGCGGACACACCAGGAACCGCGGTGTTGGCCGTCGAATGGCGCTAGCTGCGCAGCATTTGTGCACCGCCGCTGTCAGTGTCAGCCAGTTTGCCGTGGCATACGGAGCTCCATCGCAGTCTTTAACACTGGTAGCATGCCGTGACAGCGTGGACGTGAACCGTATGTGCAGTTGACGGACTTTGAGCGAGGACGTATTGTGGGCATGCGGGAGGCCGGGTGGACGTACCGCCGAATTGCTCAACACGTGGGGCGTGAGGTCTCCACAGTACATCGATGTTGTCGCCAGTGGTCGGCGGAAGGTGCACGTGCCCGTCGACCTGGGACCGGACCGCAGCGACGCACAGATGCACGCCAAGACCGTAGGAACCTACGCAGTGCCGTAGGGGACCGCACCGCCACTTCCCAGCAAATTAGGGACACTGTTGCTCCTGGGGTATCGGCGAGGACCATTCGCAACCGTCTCCATGAAGCTGGGCTACGGTCCCGCACACCGTTAGGCCGTCTTCCGCTCACGCCCCAACATCGTGCAGCCCGCCTCTAGTGGTATCGCGACAGGCGTGAATGGAGGGGCGAATGGAGACGTGTCGTCTTCAGCGATGAGAGTCGCTTCTGCCTTGGTGCCAATGATGGTCGTATGCGTGTTTGGCGCCATGCAGGTGAGCGCCACAATCAGGACTGCATACGACCGAGGCACACAGGGCCAACACCCGGCATCATGGTGTGGGGAGCGATCTTCTACACTGGCCGTACACCACTGGTGATCGTCGAGGGGACACTGAATAGTGCACGGTACATCCAAACCGTCATCGAACCCATCGTTCTACCATTCCTAGACCGGCAAGGGAACTTGCTGTTCCAACAGGACAATGCACGTCCGCATGTATCCCGTGCCACCCAACGTGCTCTAGAAGGTGTAAGTCAACTACCCTGGCCAGCAAGATCTCCGGATCTGTCCCCCATTGAGCATGTTTGGGACTGGATGAAGTGGCGTCTCACGCGGTCTGCACGTCCAGCACGAACGCTGGTCCAACTGAGGCGCCAGGTGGAAATGGCATGGCAAGCCGTTCCACAGGACTACATCCAGCATCTCTACGATCGTCTCCATGGGAGAATAGCAGCCTGCATTGCTGCGAAAGGTGGATATACACTGTACTAGTGCCGACATTGTGCATGCTCTGTTGCCTGTGTCTATGTGCCTGTGGTTCTGTCAGTGTGATCATGTGATGTATCTGACCCCAGGAATGTGTCAATAAAGTTTCCCCTTCCTGGGACAATGAATTCACGGTGTTCTTATTTCAATTTCCAGGAGTGTATTAATAGTATCCTCAGGCCTCTCGCAGATGATTGTGTAATGAGGCACTGTCTGAAGAAATCTGGACTACCATTCAGTCTGATCCTGATAATATTTCAAAGTGGTGCAAAGAATGGCACCTTGTTTTAAATGTTAAGAAATATAAAACAGTTCACTTCACAAACGATAAAACGCAGTATCCAATAACTTCAATATCAACGAGTCACAGCTGGAACCGGTCAGCTCACATAAACACGATGGTGTACCAATTTGTAGGGCTATAAAATGGAACGATCACATAGGCTCAGTCTTAGGCAAAGCACTTGGCAGATTTCGGTTCATTGGTAGAATACTAAGTAGATGCTATCAGTCTACAAAAGAGACTGCTTACAAAATACTCGTATGATCCATCCTCTAATATCGCTCAAATGCGTGGGCCCTGTACCATACAGGGCTAGCAGGGAGGTTTGTACATATACATGGAAGGGCGGCACGAATGGTAACATGACTGTTCGAATCATGGGAGAGTGCCACGAAGATGATGAAGGAACTGACCTGGCAGACACTTAAAGATAGACGCAAGCCATTCCGAGAAAACCTGTTTACAATGGTTCTAGAACAAGGTTTACATGATGAATTTAGGAATATACTGCAACCCCCTATATTTCGCTCTATCAGGTGACATGAGGACCAGGTCAAATACACGATGACTGAACTGCCCCTACCTATGTCGTTTTATGCAACCCGTACGAGATTTTCTTATTCTCTCGCTCCCTATGCGCAAACTATCAGCCCTACGGAAAAATGGACAGGATATTTAATGCAGTTAAATTTTGTACTGACACGTTTTTGCTAGAGGACTATAGGACTAATAGTTTGCGCCTAACGAGCGAAAGAATATAAAAGTCTTGTGCACGGTTTGTGTAGAACAGACGAACATTGCGAGATCGGTAGGGGCAGCTAACCCTGTATATATAGCCCACAGAGAGGCATATAAACATTCACTCTTCCTGTGCTGCATACACGAATGGAACGGGAAGAAACGCTAATAACTTGTACAGTGCAACGTACCCTCTGCCGTGCACTTCATTGGCTTGCAGAGTATGGACGCAGTTGCTGTGTAGAGCTTGGCATCACCGACTCTGTCGTGACGAGGTTGGCTTGTCACGCGCACGTTCCTTTAGCAGTCGATTTTTACAAGGAATCTGTATTCGAACATTATGACGTACTTCGAAGAAAACGATTTATTGACACATAGTCAGCACGGATTCAGAAAATATCGTTCTTGCGAAACACAACTAGCTCTTTATACTCATGAAGTAATGAGTGCTATCGACAGAGGTGTCAAATTGATTCCATATTTTTACTCGTAGATTTCCAGAAGGCTTTCGACACCGTTGCACACAAGGCCTCTTCTAATCAAACTGCGTGCCTATGGAATATCGCGTCAGTTGTGCGACTGGATTCGTGATTTCCTAGTCACAGTTCGTAGTAATAGAGGGAAAGTCATCGAGTAAAACAGAAATAATATCCGGCGTTCCCCAAGGAAGTGTTATAGGCCCTGACCTATATTAACTACATAGACAATCTCAGTAGCCGTCTTAGATTGTTTGCAGATGATGCTGTCATTTACTGTCTTGCAAAATCATCAGATGACCAAAACGGATTGCAAAAGATTTAGATAAGATATCTGTATGGTGCGAAAAGTGACAATTGACCCTGAATAAAGAAAAGTGTGAAGTTATTCACATCAATACTAAAAGAAATTCACTAAATTTCGATTACTCGATAAGTCGCATGAATCTTAAGGCTGTAAATTCAACTAAATACTTAGGGATTACAATTACAAATAACCTAAATTGGAACGATCACAGAGATAATATTGTGGGTAGAGCGAACCAAAGACTGAGATTCATTAGCAGAAGGTGCAACATGTCTACTAAAGAGACTGCTTACACCACGCTTGTCCGCCCTGGTCTGGAGTACTGCTGCGCGGTGTGGGATCCGCATCAGGTGGGACTGACGGAAGACATCGAAAAAGTACAAAGAAGGGCAGCTCGTTTTTTATTATCGCGAAATAGAGGAGATAGTGTCACATACATGGTACGTGAATTGGAGCTGCAATCATTAGAACCAAGGCGTTCTTCTTTGCGACGGGATCTTCTCATGAAATTTCGATCACCAGTTTTCTCCTCCGATTGCAAAAACATTCTGTTGGCACCCACCTACATAGGGAGAAATGATGTTCACGATAAAATAAGAGAACTCAGGGCTCGCACAGAAAAATTTAAGTGCTTCTTTTTCCCGAGCGCAGTTCGGGAGTGGAACGGTGGACAGACAGCTTGAAGGTGGTTCATTGAACTTTATTGTGAATAGCAGGGTAATCACGTAGATGTAGATGTATGGTTCAAATGCTCTGAGCACTATGGGACTTAACATCTGTGGTCATCAGTCCCCTAGAACTTAGAACTACTTAAACCTAACTAACCAAAGGACATCACACACATCCATGCCCGAGGCAGGATTCGAACCTGCTACCGTAGCAGTCGCGCGGTTCCGGACTGAGCGCCTAGAACCGCTAGACCACCGCGGCCGGCAGATGTAGATGAACCTTTACTGCAGGAGTTTTTGTATGTGGAGAGGAGCGGGAGGACATCGACCTCACTTCCTGTCCGTGACCTCGAAATCACCTGCGTTTGTCTCGAGACCGGAGACGAGTTTCCGACGGCGCACGGGCAAACCGGCAACGGTACAGACTGTAAGACAAAAGCCCCACACAAACGCAACCGGCATCACAACATGTGCGCCTACGGCCTGGATATTGGACGTTTGAACTATACTACAATAAAGGAATGACATCGTAACTTAATACTCAGCCCAGAACCGAGTTACGCGGAGCGTCTAACCACTTCACTATAGACTACTTACCGACCTCCCTGGGCGATGAGACGGGATCAGTTAGTGTGTTTACAGTAGCCCTGTTTCGCTGTCTAGTAGAGGCAATTGAGGAGTCAACAGCGTTTCCCAGCGGCGCTGTTAATTTGTGTACAGTATACGAGCTGCCGAGTTAAAATTTCAGGGTCCTCGGAGGTTAATCGACATGTTTGTTTCTTAGCTCAGTCTTCCGTAGCGGGAAGAAGCTTAAAAGTTATTGGAGCTTCATCTTCTCCTGAAATATAACTCTGGTCTTTCATAAAAAAAAACTGGTCAGTGCAAACATGAGTCGCGCACTGAGGGTTCCGCAGAAATAAATAGGTTTCTGCAAATACATGTAGTTCATCCATCCTGAGAATCGAGAATCTCAACTATCTTTGCCTGTTATCGATATCGATACCGGCAAGATACTGGTCTTGGGAATCCCAGGAGCAGTATTTCTAAAAATTTCTACTGTAAAATTTCTACTGTAGTGCCCGGAATACAAAAAGATCCGAGTAGGGGACCTCAGTTTATATACGTAGAGATAGAATATTTAATAAAACATTTCTTTTATTTACTTACTAAAACATGACTACCACTTACATTTTATGTTTGCATGCAGTAATATTCGTCTTTTATCATTTGATGGATGGTGAATGCAATGTATATGCAAATGGCAGAAGGTATTTTTATGTGATATAATTACAGTTTAATAAGTTGCAGATTTTTTACATCACTGGTAGTGTGAAACCTTGATTCTTGCCAAATTTCATGATTCTGTCTCAACGGGAAGCACTCTATAGCTTTTGATGAGAGAGTTTACGAGTATCAAAATATGTGACATAAATGACCACATCTTTTGTTTGCACTAACTTAGAAACTTACAATTCTAACTCCGCAAAGGGACCATAGACCTGAGTATGCGACATAAATTTGAAGCCGGCCGTGGTGGCCGTGCGGTTCTAGGCGCTACAGTCTGGAACCGAGCGACCGCTACGGTCGCAGGTTCGAATCCTGCCTCGGGCATGGACGTGTGTGATGTCCTTAGGTTAGTTAGGTTTAATTAGTTCTAAGTTCTAGGCGACTGATGACCTCAGAAGTTAAGTTGCATAGTGCTCAGAGCGATTTGAACCATTTGATAAATTTGAACGTGATACGCCGAAAGGTTCCACAGGAAGAGGGTTTTAACAGACAGACAAACAAACAGACGTATAAAAAATCACAAAAAAATATTTCTTCGTGTTTTATAATTACAAGTTTTCGGATTTTTTTCTTTACTTTTACTGTGAAGCCTTGCTTATTGCCAAATTTTATGATTCTACATCTACAGGAAGCACCCTATAGGTTTTGATGAGTGAGTTTTCGAGTATCAAATGTGACATAAATGGCCGTATCTTTTGACTGAAGTGACGTAGAAGCTTGAAATTTTTACACCTCCAAGGGCCATAGTCCTTAATGTGTGACATAGATTTGAACTTGATACGTATACCCGTTGCTGAGAAAAGGTTTGTTAACAGTGGGACAGACAGACAGACAACAAAGCAATCTTATAATGGTATCCTTTTTACAGATTGAGGCACTGGAGCCTAAAAAGAGACACATGTACAGAAGTACCCATCGCTTCACTTTAGATAAAAACCTTACATATGTGTCATCCTCTTCTCTTTCATTTAACGAGCAGATTAAACAAATTGTTTCTTAGTCTTCCCTTTTCTCTTACCTTTTAGAAAATGATATTTTAGTCGATCTGGAGGCTACAGTGATTGTTTTGGAAATAATTTATTGTCCGACAGGATCATACTAATTTCAAACTAAATTATCGGGTTCAGCCGGATTTGGTTATCCCTAGATCATAAAATATATGCTATGCTTGAATCCCATACTGACGGTAATGTTAATGATTACTAAAATAACCTCAGCTGTATTATTACACATTTCTCGTGTTACCACTTGTTTCGTTCGTTGAATATCTTCAGGAGTGGAAGTCATTACATAAATGATCTGGCTGTCGCAATTAATTTTAAAGACGAAATTCAAAAACACTGATTATAAACCTTCTGCCGGCCGTCTCGAGGAAGAATGACACTTAGACAAGGCATGCCACGTGAAAAGTATTATTATGTGTATTTCATACAGTTAATAGACGGACATATTCGAGTAACATTTCAGAGCGAATGAAGGAAGAAGTAATTGTGTTACATTATACACAGTTACTAAATTGCCACACTGGGAAGAGTAACATAAAATTATTGTCTTTATTATTATTGTTATTATTACTAGTATTAAGTTTTGGTATGACTGTACTTGATGTGCAGGTTGTGCAAATAATTTATGAAAATTTCTTAGAAACATGTATCCGAATTTGACGCAAGAGGTTAACAGGGAACTTCTTATCCAAGGACTTCGTCGTGAAAGACTCCATAGCCAGACCGAAAAAATTGACGAACCATATGTCTTTTGCAGTGGAGCAGGTGAATGAAGATGTGTAGTAACGTAGCTGCGACTAAATGAAGTGCTGTCCATACAGTGTGATTCGGCTGCACCTACGATGCCGTTTTATGCAAACTCACAACTTGCAACTTGTAACTTGCAACCATGCGCGAGATTTTCATATTCTCTCGCTCGTGCGCACAGGTTGCCCGAACTCTTACGGGAATCGTCACCTTAATGTGCGCGAGTAATGAGCGGATGGGCAAACATTTATTAGGTACATTATGTACGTAGATTGTGAACAGTTAGGAATGTAGGTCCCACGGGCAGCGTGCAAGGGATAAGGCCCTGCAGTCGCGCTATTCACCGGTGTCCTCGATGGCTCAGATGGATAGAGCGTCTGCCATGAAAGCAGGAGATACCGGCTTCCCCATCGAGGTATATCAACAACACCTATCGGCAGCTGAGGGTTTCAATTAATTATCATTTATTCTAGAGAAGCTGCACTGTCATCAATGGTATCTGTTTTTTCGAGAACAGTTACTATCTTCATATGGATGTCCATGTACCTTTGATCACATAGTGTACAAGCCACAGAGATGAGTTTTCTCAGAGCAGTCAAGAGATGCAGATTTCGAAATTCAGAAATAAGGGAAGAAATTGAGTATATTTAACATATTTCTTGGTACACAATAGATTATTGGATTCCACTGAGGATTTTTCATCCAATTGCTCAAGAATGGCATTGTTAACAATTAAGGTGGAAAACAAAAGATACACACTGATAAATATTCATGCTCCTACTAATGTCAACAATAGAACTGACAAGGATGGAGCGGAAAAATTCTGGGATGAACTTGATCAACTACACTCCTGGAAATTGAAATAAGAACACCGTGAATTCATTGTCCCAGGAAGGGGAAACTTTATTGACACATTCCTGGGGTCAGATACATCACATGATCACAATGACAGAACCACAGGCACATAGACACGGGCAACAGAGCATGCACAATGTCGGCACTAGTACAGTGTATATCCACCTTTCGCAGCAATGCAGGCTGCTATTCTCCCATGGAGACGATCGTAGAGATGCTGGATGTAGTCCTGTGGAACGGCTTGCCATGCCATTTCCACCTGGCGCCTCAGTTGGACCAGCGTTCGTGCTGGATGTGCAGACCGCGTGAGACGACGCTTCATCCAGTCCCAAACATGCTCAATGGGGGACAGATCCAGAGATCTTGCTGGCCAGGGTAGTTGACTTACACCTTCTAGAGCACGTTGGGTGGCACGGGATACATGCGGACGTGCATTGTCCTGTTGGAACAGCAAGTTCCCTTGCCGGTCTAGGAATGGTAGAACGATGGGTTCGATGACGGTTTGGATGTACCGTGCACTATTCAGTGTCCCCTCGACGATCACCAGTGGTGTACGGCCAGTGTAGGAGATCGCTCCCCACACCATGATGCCGGGTGTTGGCCCTGTGTGCCTCGGTCGTATGCAGTCCTGATTGTGGCGCTCACCTGCACGGCGCCAAACACGCATACGACCATCATTGGCACCAAGGCAGAAGCGACTCTCATCGCTGAAGACGACACGTCTCCATTCGTCCCTCCATTCACGCCTGTCGCGACACCACTGGAGGCGGGCTGCACGATGTTGGGGCGTGAGCGGAAGACGGCCTAACGGTGTGCGGGACCGTAGCCCAGCTTCATGGAGACGGTTGCGAATGGTCCTCGCCGATACCCCAGGAGCAACAGTGTCCCTAATTTGCTGGGAAGTGGCGGTGCGGTCCCCTACGGCACTGCGTAGGATCCTACGGTCTTGGCGTGCATCCGTGCGTCGCTGCGGTCCGGTCCCAGGTCGACGGGCACGTGCACCTTCCGCCGACCACTGGCGACAACATCGATGTACTGTGGAGACCTCACGCCCCACGTGTTGAGCAATTCGGCGGTACGTCCACCCGGCCTCCCGCATGCCCACTATACGCCCTCGCTCAAAGTCCGTCAACTGCACATACGGTTCACGTCCACGCTGTCGCGGCATGCTACCAGTGTTAAAGACTGCGATGGAGCTCCGTATGCCACCGCAAACTGGCTGACACTGACGGCGGCGGTGCACAAATGCTGCGCAGCTAGCGCCATTCGACGGCCAACACCGCGGTTCCTGGTGTGTCCGCTGTGCCGTGCGTGTGATCATTGCTTGTACAGCCCTCTCGCAGTGTCCGGAGCAAGTATGGTGGGTCTGACACACCGGTGTCAATGTGTTCTTTTTTCCATTTCCAGGAGTGTAGTAAGGACCATACCGGAAACTAACATTAAAATTCTGCTTGGAGACTGTAATGCGAAGATAGGACGAGACAAGAAATTTCGAGGTGTGGTGGGGTGATGGCCAGCGCATAAACTTACAAACAAGAACGGGGAACGGTTAATTGAATTTTGTACTATAAATGGATTGGTTTTGAAGACAAAAAGGTTTAAGAGAAGACCACATAAGTGAATGACATGGAAATGTCCTAACGCCAAGCTAGGAGAGTTCCAGATAGATAATGTGGCCATGGATCAGAAATTCCATAAAGTAGTCTATAATGTTAAGGTGCTGCGTGGCGTCGATATTGATTTAAACCACTACATTTCAAAGATTAAAATCAAACGAACACCTAAAAGAAAAAGCAAACCTCAAAACTTAGATACAGAGAGAACATATGACCCTAATTATATTATTAATAATCAGATATATAACGAGAGATCAAGAATACCTTTAAGTGACAATCTAGAAGCCACTGTCAGTCGATTAAAAGCCTTTGCTGAAGAAGTAGCTCCTGTACGGAAACGCAAGAAACGTGCTTGGTGGAATGACGAATGCGATGTAGCGATTCAACGTACACATAAGGCCTGGTTAAATGACCAAAAAAAGAACTGAAAGCTCCATGGAGGATTTAATAAATGCTAGATGATCAACCGCCAAAGAAATTAGAAGGGTCAAAAGGCAATTTCACAAGGACTCTCTAAAATCTATCGAGGATCTTTCAATCGCCACAAGACAAGAGATTACTATCAGACATTCAAACAGTACCCGTCGAAATACACTCCACCTACTCTTATGATGAAGAATACAAATCTAAAGGTGGCACATAACAATGATAATTCAATGACATTGGCTAAATATTTCAAACGGTTACTAAACAGCCTGGAACCTGATCATCATTTGGAATTTGACCCCTATCCAAGAAACAAAACACATTTAGAAAGAGTTATACCACCACATCCAGAGGAAGTACAAGCAGTGATTAACTCACTTCGGAATTATAAAGCAGCAGGCGAGAACCAACTAGTGGCAGAACTTTGGAAATATGCAAATGTACAAATTATTCTGAACTTACGCAAACATCTTACTGACATTTGGAATACTGAGAAGCTACCAGAGGAATGGAATGTTGCAATAATCCATCCACTACACAAAAAAGGAGATAGATCGTATCCAGATAATTATAGGGGTATATCCCTGCTGGATAGTACTTATAAAATTTTTTCCAAGGTTCTGTATTTCAGAATTCATGAACAACTTGATGGTGAACTAGGCGAATATCAAGGAGGCTTTCGTCCAGCATGAAGCTGTCCTGATCAAATTATTAGTCTCAAATGGATAATGAAACATCAAAGGGTCAGGGACAAGAAACTAGTGATCACGTTTGTCGATTTTAAAAAAGCATACGATAGTATCCACCGTGAATCTCTGCTGTCAATTCTTAAAGAATTTGGTTTACATCAGAAACTTGTCAACCTCGTTGCAGTCACCCTTCGAAATACTAAAGCTAGAGTAAGGTTCAGAAACGAATTCTCTGAAACTTTTGAGATCCATACTGACCTTCGACAAGGTGACGGATTGTCTCCATTATTGTACAGTTGTGTGCTGGAGAAAATCAAGCGTAAATGGAACAAGATATGCCCACCATCTCACCATCTATTAAGATTGGAAGAAAGATTTGACTTAACTGCCTTGCTTGTGCAGATGATTTGGAGCTGTTAGCAAACAATATCGATGAAGCAAAGGTTCAGATAGAAAAACTATAACGATTAGCGGCAAAGGTCGGATAGCAAATTTCATTTGAGAAAAACAGAAATGATATCCAGTTTCCCAGTTGACTTATCCCGTATCATACTCCATAATGATCAAAAAATTAAAGTAGTAAGAAAGTTTAAATATCATGGTGAGATTATTACCTGGAATGTTAATGAAAGGGCATCAATAGATAGTAGAACATTAAAACTTCAGCGAGCGCAGAGAACCACATGGCCAACCTACAAAAAACAATCTCTCTCAATAAATGCTAAATTTCTACAGTACTCCTCCGTCGTTAAACCGGAAGCAACATATACAAGTGAAACACTATTCAGACTAAATACTCAAGCAACAACTGACAAATTGCAGAAAGTTGATAGAAGAATACTCCGAACAATTATCAGTAAGAAACTTCAAATTAATGGACAGTGAAGATTTTTGCCCAATTCAGTAGTGTATAAAGAAAGTGAATCCATTATTGATAAAATGCAGAAAAGAAGGATTGCATTTTTCGGCCACATATCTCGCCTACCAAATACTAGAATCCTGAAGCAACTTTTTGACTACTTCTGGAACAGTAAAACCAAACATCTGGTTTAAAGAAGTACAAAGTGATCTGGATGAACTGAACATCACCACACACCAAATTCAACACAGAGGAGAGAAATTGCTTCTGAAGAACAAATACACACGGCTGACATTCAAACCATCAGAACAGAAGAAGTATGTCATATCTGCAGAAGAACGAACAGCCAGATCACAGACAATGAAGATGTTTTGGGAAACGAAAAAATTGCTGACTGCTAAGACCTAAGACTCTGTTATGTTATCTTTGATTTTAGTGCTCCAATGTGGGTGTAAACTATGTAAATAAAAAATTTAATAAATTTAACATACAAGAGAACAGGAGAAGCAGGAACGAACATCTCTAAAGAATGATGGGAGAAGGTTACCTCTCCAGATAAGAATATTTTAGCCGGTTGGGATAAAAGTCAAGGAAGTGAGAACAAGCGATGGGTACCGTAACAAATGGAGCAAATGGCTCTGAGCACTATGGGACTTAACATCTGAGGTCATCAGTCCCCTAGAACTTAGAACTACTTAAACCTAACTAACCTAACGACATCACACACATCCAGCCCGAGGCAGAATTCGAACCTTCAACTGTAGCGGTCACGCGGTTCCAGGCTGAAGCGCCTAGAACCGCTCGGCCACACCGGCCGGCGGCACCGTAACAGGCAAAAAAAAAAAAAGCCTGATGATTCAGTGACGATGACGATGTTACGTAACGTGTTTATTTTCTAAGTTATGGAGTCGCAGAAGAAAAAGATTTTCTGACGATGTCATGACCCAGTCATCTTCGCAGACGAAGTCACGATCCAGCCATATCCAGTAGACAGACATTTTCCTCAGTTTGAAGTGGATCAGCCTTATGTTAAAAAATATTTCTTTACCACCCCTCTCCCTAAACGTATTTCGCCTATGTTATAGCATCCTCAGTATTTTCAAAGGAGTTTTGAAACATCCTTGGATGAAAAGAAACGGAATTATCTTGTTTCTTAAATGCAATCGTAAGCTTCGGAAGTATGATCAGTACTATATGAAGTTTATAAAAAGAGTAATATACTTCATAACCTTGTAGCCAAACAATCTGCTGGATAATTTGTTAAGCCTGGAAGTGCAAACAGATGATAGTAGACTGCATTAAGTACAATATGGTGGTGTAGCGGTTCTCGTTTATCGATGGTGCAGGAAGTATGAATCAGTTATATTTATCTCTAGAACGACATTACCAGCACCCGCCTGCTTAGCGACGGCCTCTATCACTCGCTTGAAACATGTTTATACACAGTCTAGTCACATTAATGTATCCACCTCCTGTGTTCAGTGTCAACGTGCAATAACACACTCACAGTAGGTAAGTGGCCTCACTAGGGATAGATGTGTTATGTGAGGAATCATATCCGAAACGGTTAACTTTCTAAACTGTTCGCGTGCCGCCGTAATTTTATACACTTCAAGTGTATAAACTTAGGACTGATATTTAACTAAAAACAGCTAATAACTTGCCTAATGAATAAACTCACTTAAACGGTTCATTTTGTAGCAGCTGTACAGTTACTGTTAGGAACTAATAGAAACTACCAACTGAAAATTTTGTATCTATAATCTCCACAGTGACAGAAAATATTTACAGCACTTTTTTATACATCTTTTATTTGCTTCCTGTGAGTGTCAGTGGAAAAGTGAGAAAAATGTGTGTGTGTGTATGTGTGTGTGTGTGTGTGTGTGTGTGTTTGTGTTAGTTTGGGTGAAGTGTGAGTAATGCAGTCCGAATGTATTCACAGTAAATGTATGACAGCTGTAAGTTTAAATAACTTCCGTTACAGGCAAGCAGGGGCCAATATTCTATACTGAGTGTCTCAAACGTTTTGGGTCGAATTGAAACAGGTGATAGCGGATCTACAGCCGATTATATTTAGATAGGGAATCAGTATTCGGAAGTGCACATACATTGTTATATCGACTTACAGAGGGTACATCGCATAACAGCAACGTAGCTGATAGTAACTGTTCCAGATGAGCACCGAAAGTCACAATGCTTGCATGGCGACAACGTACACCCCTTACCACCAAACAGACATACTGCACACAACTTAGCTCATAGCATGTGTCTGATGTGACGACCACATGCATCGCATTGGCGCATTAACCTGTGTTGCACTCATACCACTGTTCCTGGTGCTAGTTGTCCATTGTGTCCGACAGCTTGTGGCAAGCTTCATGCACCATTGTCATGTGTGCATTAAGAATGGCAGTTGTCACTTTGAAGAATTATTATGACCCACGTTGTTTTTAAACCGTGTTCTCTGTGTATGTCCATAACACGATAAATGTGCATTTCGGACCATTGGTTCCCTATCTCAATATAATCGGCCATGTAGCCACTAATTCCTGACTCAATTTGTCCCAAAATGTTTGAGACATCTTGTACACGAGTTCGCTGTGAGTGGAAATATTGCTAGAAGATCACTCCACAGGGTTCCAAGTGCAATATGCATGACTGAAAAAAAAAGCGTTTAGAGATTGAAAGAGGCTTTTACTCAATATCGACTACTCAGTTTGATACAGCTGAAACCACTTCCACCATCGATAATTAAATGTATCTATAACTAGCTAGATTTGCATAAACATAATCGCCACTGCGAACATCCATGACATTTTCTGTAATCCAACATACAGGGTGTCCCAAAAAGAATGATCCAATTTTAAATAGAATTATTTATTAGGAAGATGGGTTTAACACCAACAAATTGCTTACTAAATTACTCAGAAAAGACAAATGTCAAATGTGTGTGAAATCTTATGGGACTTAACTGCTAAGGTCATGAGCCCCTAAGCTTACACACTACTTAACCTAAATTATCCTAAGGACAAACAAACACCCACGACCGAGGGAGGACTCGAACCTCCGCTGGGACCACCCGCACAGTTCATGACTGCAGCGCCCTAGACTCCTCGGCTAATCCTGCGCGGCCAGAAAAGACAGATGTTTATAAAAATCTATCATAAATGTCTCAATATGTCCTCCATTGGCTGCACGGACGACATCTAGCCAATATCCGAATTCATCCCAAACGGAATGTAAGGTGTCTTCCGTCACTGAAGCTACAGCAGCTGATATTCTGGTTTTTAGTTCATTAATGTCATGAGGTAAGAGAGGAACGTAAACACATTGTTTAACATATCCCCACAGAAAGAAATTACGTGGTGTTAAGTCACGGGACCTAGGAGGCCGAGAGTGTAAAGCCTGGTCTCGCAGTCCTGTACTCCCTATCCAAAGTTGAGGCACATTGGCATTGAGGAAACTGCGCATGCTGTTGTGCCATCGCGGTGGTGCTCCATATTGCTGATAGATGATATTGTCAGAGTCAAATTGTGGGAATAACCAGTTCCGTAGCATTGCAAAATATGATTGTCCCGTTACGGTTTCTTCCTCAAAAAAGTAGGGTCCATAAGCCTTGCTTTGCGAAACAGTACAAAAAAATTCACTTTTGGTGAATCACATTCGTGTTCAATTGTTTCATAGGGATTTTCGAGTCCCCATATATGCACATTATGATGGAACCTTACCGCTAATATGGAAAGTTGCTTCATCGCTGAATACCAACCGTGACATAAAAGTGTCATCTTCCATGTCCTCTAGAATAGCATTGCTTAAGTCCACCCACTTCACTTTGTCAGTATCTTGAAGAGCTTGAACCAGTTGTAATCGATATGGTTTGAGGGCTAAACGACGCCACACTGTCATTCGCGGTAACGCAAGTTGCCTACTAGCACGACGCGTAGACTTCTCGCGTAGACTTGCGGTGGCTCCACTCAAATGCTCGTCGGATTTATTTCACTGTTTGTTCAGGAACGCGTGGCCGGCCAAGACTTTTGCCTTTACAGAGACATTATGTTTCTTCAAACTGTTTATGGTTCAAATGGCTCTGAGCACTATGGGACTCAACATCTTAGGTCATAAGTCCCCTAGAACTTAGAACTACTTAAACCTAACTAACCTAAGGACATCACACACACCCATGCCCGAGGCAGGGTTCGAACCTGCGACCGTAGCAGCCCCGCTCAAACCGTTTATACCACTGTCAAATGTTCTTTGGTGATGGTGGTTTAGCACGAAATCGAATATGAAACGCCCGCTGAACTGCGATCACTGATTGAGTACGACTAAATTCAATAACACAATACGCCTTCTGTTGTGCGGACGCCATATTGCGCGATCTGGCTGCACGCTCCAGGTCATCTAGCAGATTTTTCTGAAACTGTAGACCATGCCGGTTACATCTAGCGCTGTTGCAGTTACCTAGTGACATTTGTCTCAATATTATTACAAGTTAAAATCGGGGTCATTCTTTTTGGGACACACAGTATATACTATTATTAGTAATGATGTGCTTTTGCGTGTTCAGCAAAGTTATTCATCACGTTTATGTGTATGATATTTCGACGACGATCAAAGCGTTTCCCTCATGTGCTGAGGAAGCGAAGGCCGTTGCACTTTCGGTTCAAAAGAGAACACGCAAATGACGACAGGCAAAAGTTAGTAGAGATTCGTGCATCTGTGAAAAGATCCATGGGCGAAGCATACTATACCAACAACAATCATAGCAAAATAACTGGCCGAAAACTCGAGAAAATTCTGGTCCTAAGTAAAATCGCTAAGTGGGTCTAGGGCATCCATCTACAATACTGGCCATTAAAATTGCTACACCACGAAGAAGACGTGCTACAGCCGCGAAATGTAACCTACAGTGAAACGCGTACGTATTCATTACCAGCGATGGCGAGGCATGACAGAATCTCTGACCAGAGAGTTATTTATCGTTGCTAGTCTGCGCTTGACCGCGCGAGTGTTCAGTTGCGAGTAGTCAGTTGCGAGTTGCACTGTCTGCAGTAGTAGTCAGTTGCGAGTGGGACTCAGTCGGCAGTAGTTGTAGCGAGTGGACGGTTGTACTGAGCGGCCGTCGGCATGCGTCGGCGGCGTGCTCTCCTTCCATCTCTGGTCACGATTCAGGACGAGGTATATTGTTTTAGAAGGTAATGAAGCAGCATTGCGCTCAGCTAATGACATATGTTAATTGTAATTAATTTGTTCAAGAATTGCCCCAATAATAATTTTCTTATAAAGTAACTGTTTTAAACAAAAAGATTCATTTCAAGTCAAGTAATACTTCCTATGCATTCCCTCCAAGAATTAACATTAAACATGGGCCAGCATTGCACGGAGCTGTGCCGAAAAATAAGAGCAGATATTGATGGAGTTTACTGCTGTAAGAATTTTGGTTTTTGTGTTCAGGTTTAATTATTGCACAGGGCCGAAGGTCAGCGCCGCTGCCCTTATAAAATTTGTCAGGTTTAATTATTTGTGTTCAGATGTTACGCATAGTTTATGCTTCATTATTTAATTAACTTTATTGTGGGTTTAATGAGCAATCTTCATTAGTTAATGTTCGTGGGGAGTTTACATTTGGGCCATTATTATTCTTAATTTTGCAAGCAGGTTCCGCTTGGTTCACTTTTATTATGCAGTTTTGTGGGAATATAACATTTCACTTAACATTGACTTTTATATTCTTGCTGGGAGGTTACAATTACACATTTATTGACTTTTAAGATTTTTTGTGTGGAGAGGTTACAACAGGAAGAAGATGCTGTGATATGCAAATGATTAGCTTTTCAGAGCATTTACACAAGGTTGGCGCCGGTGGCGACACCTACAACGTGCTGACATGAGGAAAGTTTCCAACCGATTTCTCATACACAAACAGCAGTTGACCGGCGTTGCCTGGTGAAACGTTGTCGTGATGCCTCGTGTAAGGAGGAGAAATTCTTACCATCACGTTTCCGACTTTGATAAAGGTCGGATTGAAGCCTATCGCGATTGCGGTTTATCGTATCGCGACAATACTGCTCGCATTGGTCGAGATCCAATGACTGTTAGCAGAATATGGAATCGGTGGGTTCTGGAGCGTAATACGGAACCCCGTGATGGATCCCAACGGCCTCTTATCACTAGCAGTCTAGATGACAGTCATCTTATCCGCATGACTGTAACGGATCGTGCAGCCACGTCTCGATCCCTGAGTCAACAGATGGGGACGTCTGCAAGACAACGACCATCTGCACGAACAGTTCGACGACGTTTGCAGCAGCATGGAGTATCAGCTCGGAGATCATGGTTGCGGTTACCCTTGACGCTGCATCACAGACAGGAGCGCCTGCGATGGTGTACTCAATGACGAACCTGGCTGCATGAATGGCAAAATGTCACTTGTTCGGATGAATCCAGGTTCTGTTTACAGCATCATGATGGTCGCATCACCGTTTGGTGACATCGCGGTGAACGAACATTGGCAGCGTGTATTCCTCATCGCTATACTGGCGTATCACCCGGCGTAATGGTATGGGGTGCCATTAGTTACACGTCTCGGTCACCTCTTGTTCGCATTGACGGCACTTTGAACAGTGGACGTTACATTTCAGATGTGTTACGACCCGTGGCTGTGCCATTAATTCGATCCCTGCGAAACCCTAAATTTCAGCAGGATAATACACGACCGCAACTTGCAGGTCCTTTACGGGCCTTTCTGCATACAGAAAATGTTCGACTGCTGCCCTGGCCAGTACATTCTCCAGATCTATCCCCAATTGAAAACGTCTGGTGAATGGTGACCTAGCAACTGGCTCGTCACAATACGCCAGTCACTACTCTTGATGAACTGTGGTATCGTGTTGAAGCTGCATGGGCAGCTGTACCTGTGCACGCCATCCAATCTCTGTCTGACTCAGTGCCCAGGTGTATCAAGGCCGTTATTACGGCCAGTGGTGGTTGTTCTGGGTACTGATTGCGTGAAAATGTAATCACATAGCCGGCCGGAGTGGCCGAGCGGTTCTAGGCGCTACAGTCTGGAACCGCGCGACCGCTACAGTCGCAGATTCGAATCCTGCCTCGGGCATGGATGTGTGTGATGTCCTTAGGTTATATAGGTTTAAGTAGTTCTATGTTCTAGGGGACTGATGACCTTAGATGTTAAGTCCCATAGTGCTCAGAGCCATTTGAACCATTTGTAGTCACATGTCAGTTCTATTATAACATATTTGTCCAATGAATACCCGTTTGTCATCTGCATTTCTTCTTGGTGTAGCAATTTTAATGGCCAGGAGTGTAGTCACTCGTTGACCAGTCTGGTGTGGCAGATGAAGGTAGCAAAAACAAATCCAAAGTTTTGAAGTCCGCATTTAAGTAATCGTTCACGCAGGAGACTCGTACAAACATACCGTCGTTTGACGATCGCACAGACTTCCGTAGGGACAACACAATAATAAGCATCGCTGGTGTAGTGAAACAACTGGAAGAGTTGAAAATAAATAAATCACCAGGTCCGGATGGAATCCCAGTTCGGTTTTACAAAGAGCACTCCACGGCATTGAGCCCTTACTTAGCTTCTATTTATCGCGAATCTCTCGCCCAGCGCACAGCTCCAAGCTACTCAAAGACAGCGCAGTTGTCTCCTGTATATAAGAAAGGTTAAAGAAGAGACCCGAAAAATTACAGACCAATACCCTTAACTTTGGTTTTATGTAGAATTATGAAGCATATTCTCAGTTCGAATATAATAAACTTCTTAGAGACCAAAAAGCTGATATACACGAAGCAGTACGATGTTTAGAAAGCATCGCTCGTGCGAGACTCAGCTTGCCCTGTTCTCAGATGATCTGTTGCGAACTACGGATGAAGGGCAACAGGCAGATTCCATGTTTCTAGATTTCCGAAAAGCATTTGGTACGGTACCCCACTGCAGACAGTTAACGAAGGTACGAACATACCGGATAGGTTCCCAATTATGTGAGTGGCTCGAAGACTTCTTAAGAAATAGAACCCAGTATGTTGTCCAGGATGGCGAGTGTTCATCAGGACAAGGGTATCGCCAGGAATGCCCCAGGGAAGCATGATAGGACCGTCATTATTTTTATACACGTAAATGATCTGGCGGACGTAGTGGGCAGCAATCTGCGGATGTTCGCTGATGATGCTGTGCTTGCGGGCAGGCGTCTAAATTGAGTAACTGTTGGAGGAAACAAGATGACCTAGACAAAGTTGCTGTGATGAATGACAGCTATCTCTTCGCATGCACCATTAGTTGAGTCCCTTTTGACGCAGTTACGTCATTTAAATATTTGAGCGTAACACTGCAAAGCGACATGAAATGGAACGTGCATGTGAGCACGGTGGTAGGGAAGGCGATTGGTCAACTTCGGTTTATCGGGAGAATTTTAGGAAACTGTGGTTCATCCGTAAACGAGAGCGCATATAGGATACTGGTGCGGCCTTTTCTCGAGTACTGCTCGAGTGTTTTGGATCCGAACCAGGCCGGCTTGAAGGAAGAAAATGGTTCAAATAGCTCTGAGCACTATGGGACTTAACTTCTGAGGTCATCAGTCCCCTAGAGCTTAGAACTACTGAAACCTAACTAACCTAAGGACATCACACACATCCATGCCCGAGGCAGGATTCGAACCTGCGACCGTAGCGGTCGCGCGGTTCCACACTGAAGCGCTTAGAACCGCTCGGCCACTCCGGCCGGCGCTTGAAGGAAGACATCGAAGCAGCTCTGAGGCGGGCTGTTAGATTTATTACCGGCAAGTTCGACCAACACGAAGTGTTACGGAGACGCTTCGGGAATTCAAATGAGACTCACTGGAGGGAAGGCGACCATCTTTTCGAGAAATACTTTTGAGAGAATTTAGAGGACCGACATTTGAATCTGACAGCAGAACAATCCTGCAGACGCCAACACAAATTTCACGTGAGGACTACGAAGGTAAGATACGAGTAATCAGGGCTCATGTCGAGGCGTAAGGACAGGGGTTTTTCCCTCGCTGTATCTCCGAGTGGTAGAGTAAAGAGACTACAAATTGCAGTTGTTTCAAATAAAATGCCTTTTTCGCATGCTGCACATCGAAATTTTTATTTTTATTTATGCACCCAGGCGCTTTTCGCCATTTTTGCAGAGCATCTTCAGTGGGTGTCCTGAAATATTACATGATTTGTCCATTTTTATACATAGGTTATCGTTTCACATCTAGGTTATAGATTTAAAAACATTTCCTTAACTTTTTTTATGAAATGGAAAGGCACTTACAGGTAACTTCTAACTCATTGCATCCAAGCAAATTGCTTTTTCTCATCTGGCAACCAGGTGGATATCTGCCAGTTCACTTTCAGTTCACTGTTTACGTTACACATCACTGTAACTGCCATCTTTTTAATACAGAGTTTCATCTGTTTTTCTAAGTGTTCCCAACATTCTCAGTTTTCTGCATTCAACTGTTTTGTGAATGTGTGTGTGTGTGTGTGTGTGTGAGAGAGAGAGAGAGAGAGAGAGAGAGAGAGAGAGAGAGAGAGAGGGAGAGAGATTTTTTTAATAAAATAAAAATTGTTTATTTTATTTTTATTACTATTTTTATTCATTTATTTATTCTTAAAAATAATAATAATTATTATTATTGTTATATTTTCCAGTATAAATTTATGAGAGGAATCAGATGTGTAATCATTTGTTGGGATTTCTGTCTATTATATGATCAATCAATGTAAACAGTGAGTTGTTAGTCATATTTACTTGGTCATTAAGTAATTCTTTGTTTACAGCCTTTGTTTTGTATATATGATAATTTTCCTGTAGTGTTAGGAGATGTCTTTCATTATTTATTTTAATTTTTTCATATCATTTTCTCTTGTAGTAGGTTTGTTGTTGTTGTTTTCTGTCAAATGTTCTGCAAAAGTTGAGTGACTCGTTCCATATTGCCATGCTTTGATATGTTCTTTGTACCGGCTGTCAAATGCTCTGCTGCTTTGTCCTATATACCTTCCATCACATGTGTTGCACTGATCTTGGTATATTACTGCTTTTTGGTATATTTCTGTGTTTTTGTTATTGTGCCTTTGGATTGAATTGTCTGTTTTGAATGCTGTGTTTATCCCTTGTCTTTTGAAAATGATTGTTATTTTATGTGTGAGTTTGTGCTTGTATGTCATTGTGTGTCATCTTGAATCTTCTTTCTTGTTTTCCTGTATTCTTTGTGTCGATATTGTTCTGTCACTGTTTGTGCCCGTTTTTGTAGTGTTGTTTTTGGGTGTTTATGTACTTTGTTCACTGACTGTATTTGTTTTCTAATTTTTCTGTTCAATTTGGTGACTACATAATAATCATTATTATTTTCAAGAATAAATAACGTAATAAAAATAAAATAAATAATTTTTATTTTATTAAAAAAATCTCTCTCTCTCTCTCTCTCTCTCTCTCTCTCTCACACACACACACACACACACACACACACACACACACACAAAACAGTTGAATGCAGAAAACTGGAAAGCTGGCAACACTTAGAAAAACAGATGAAACTCGGTATTAAAAAGATGGCAGTTACAGTGATGTGTAACTTAAACAGTGAACTGAAAGTGAACTGTAAGATATCCACCTGGTTGCCAGATGAGAAAAAGCAGTTTGCTCAGATGCAGTGAATTAGAAGTTACCTGTAAGTACCTTTCCATTTCATAAAAAAAGTTAAGGAAATGTTTTTAAATCTATAACCTAGATGTGAAACGATAACCTATATATAAAAATGGACAAATCATGTAATATTTCATGACACCCACTGAAGATGCCGTGCAAAAAAGGGCGAAACGCGTCTGGGTGCATAAATAAAAATAAACATTTCGATCTGCAGCATGAAAAAAAAGGCTTTTTCTTTGAAACAACTGCAATTTATATACAGCTGCTGCGAAAATGCCACTACAAGAAACGTGGAAATAGACTAGTAATGATACAGGGTACCCTCCATCACGCACCATGGCTTGCAGAATATGTCTGCAGATGTAGACGTAGATGAGCAAGTAATTCGAAGTTATTTTATAGCTGTATATCCATAGAAACGGTGGAACGTTTTATCAGTATGGGAAATAGTTATATTGAGACGATATTCTACAAGAAACCTTTTTTGACTTTCGCAAAACACAGTTGTCAACGCTGCAGGCAAGATAAAGTCTTAACATCACGCGGGACTTGTTGGTATTGCGATAAGTGGCAGACACAGAGGAATAAAATGACTAGAGGGCAGCGAACCACTAGCTTATGCAATAACTGAAAGCCAAATCCAAGGACATTACTCATAATCTCTCGTTAACATTCACCCTGAAACAATGGCCACTAGATGCTAAGATGCTTCATTGTGTGTGCACTGTTCGTTTCACTTGACGAGCAGTGTAGTGCACCTTGGTAAATGCAGCTCAAGGACATGAGCAGGCGGCGCGAACCGTGCAAACAGAATCTGCTACTTGACCTTGAATGTCTGTTACGTCAAAAAACACTAGTGTGTTCCCAAAAATAAGTCGATGTAAGGAAATTGCATGTTACCTAGTAACCGCTCTGCTTGGGCGTTTTATGAGATGCCTGTGTGTGACCTTTCTACTGCGAGCAGTCAGACATCGTGGTTACTTCAAGGAGTCACGTTATTGGATGAGTAACGCAGAGCGCGTGCAATGGAACAACTCCGTGTTAGCAAAATTTATTGTTCTGCTGTACTTTGCTGCACACGAACGGCTCATTCCGTGAGCATTTCCAGTTTTTTAAAATATTTTTGTGCATTAGAAACGCTCACTGGTAGTTGCCTTTGATGTATGAACTTTTTGTGAAGAGCTGTCTCATTGATGACTTAAATTATTCGGTATCAGACAGTTCGTATGTGTTATGACGATAGTTCCAGGAAATTCCCATTTCCGAACTCGTCCGTACTTTAAATACAAACGCGAATAAATAACTATTGCTTGTTTGACTCTTGAAAGCTGGATATGATGGAGATGCGGTATTCTCACAAGATTTAAAGGCTACCAGCTGCCAGCTGTCGGCCCCGGTAGCTGCGCGAGCAGCGCCTTAGATTGCTAGCCGAAGGAGCCTGGGTTCGATTCTCGTCCGGGTCGGAGATTTTCTTCGCTCGGGGAACTGTCCTTCAGTTCGTATCGTCAGAAATGACATTCCACTGTATAGCCATGTCCTGAAAGCCAATAAACCGAATTAAAAAGCCGGCCGCGGTGGCCATGCGGTTCTAGGCGCTGCAGTCCGGAACCGCGGGACTACTACGGTCGCAGGTTCGACTCCTGCCTCGGGCATGGATGTGTGTGATGTCCTTAGGTTAGTTAGGTTTAAGTAGTTCTAAGTTCTAGGGGACTGATGACCTAAGATTTGAAGTCCCATAGTGCTCAGAGCCGAATTAAAAAGAAAAAAAAGAAAAAAAGCTACTGGGACGTTGACACAGAGTAGAGGGCAAAGTATTTACCAAAGGCAGAAGTTCTAAACATTAATTAAAGCAACTATTTGCGGTAGAGGCTGTGCTGTGCTTGTTGGACGATTTGTCTGCAATACAAGGGCGCTACGATGATTGTGGTGTGGTTCCAATATTAGCAATATCAGTTGTATATTAAAACTTGCAGAAATGTAAGTTTGACATTGGCTACAATTATAATTTCAGCTAATTTAAATTTGATTTCTTTTGATTTTAGAGAGACGCCGTAATAAAAGTCTACAAATGGTATATACTTGAAGTAAGAAATTTTTTGCTACAGGCCTTAAATTACAGTGGTGAATGATGAAGTCTCATACTCTTTGACAGAGCGTAGGGGATCGATGCGGGAGACCCGCACCGCCTTACGAGACAAGGTCCTAGTGGAGGTGATTTGCCATTGTCTTCCTCCGACCGCAATGGGGATGAATGATGATGATGAAGACGACACAAAACTACCCAGTCATCTCGAGGCAGGGAAAATCCTTGACCCCGCGGGGAATCGAACCCGGGACCGCGTGCTCGGGAAGCGAGAACGCCACCGCGAGACCAAAAGCAGCGTACTATAAATTATTAGGAGACAAGTAATTCTTGTTACAGTTCTGAGATAGTGCAGTGTTATGATTAGCATATATTTGTTACTGGAGCGCCCACGTGAATGAAGTCACAGTATACATGCACTCTAAGAACAGCGCTGCAGTGGGTGGAATTACAGCACGTTTGTCTTGTTCCTAAAGGTCTTAAATTTGCGATAAACCTGCAGTGCAGTTTCCTGCTAAGAGAAAACATGTCTAAAAATTTCTATTTTTAGGTGTGACCTTTTTTCGTGCATTTTTACCTTCACATGAGGGAGCTGGCACGTCACTAATCAGTACTCGGAAACATCCACTCCGATACACAGTAGTCCTTTTAATGTTTTCCGTGTTTTGTCTAACTGATGGCTGCAACAAGTTTTTGACGAGTCTCTTTCACCATTCATGTCACGTGCGATCCTTTCCTCGAACTTCTATAATCTCGATGGCTGATATTAGAACACGAAAAAATATGTACCTGTTCAACATAGCAAAATCATGTTTGTGAAAACAGATGAACAACAATGAAGCCATCTCAAAAGCATGGTCACTAGTAAGACTAATGAACGCTGAATGTTTCAAATCAGCGTTGCTTCATTATCGGAAAAATCAATTGATAGATGTGTTCACTACATGACGATCAGTTGTTATCTGCTGTTTTAACGGGTTATGCTCGTGTTGTAATGGATTATATCCTTTTCTATGTTAAAGCACTTACTGCCGTTCTGATGCGCGTAACTATGAAGACTTTTACATGTCCTATTTGGTTTGCAATTTCAGAAATAATAATGGCAAGTGAATAATTTTTTTTCAGAGAAGAAAAATTATTTTACACCTTTACTACAAAGTGAAATAAGGTAGATCACACGTGATGAGTTGGATTCGCTGGGTGTGTTGCTGGGATAATACACAGATGTCTCTGTACCGAGGGAGATTTATAACTCAAGAGAGAGACGAATCTCGCCAGGCTAGGATAGCAAGGGCGCCGTTAAAGCCCCGTTGTATCCAATGAGAGAATTGTACAGTTGACATCACTGGTGGAAACAGGAAATAGCTTACCACAAACGTCCGGGCTAGAAGCCTGGGCTGGAAACTTTATTACTCCAGATCTTGCATCGAAGTGTATTGATCTTCGGAAAAAATTTCGGTGAAAACTGTTTTCTGCTGTAAGGTACATTTTGAAGTAATATTTCACAAACAAATGTGGAGTGGAAAGGGGGACTGTCCATAACGTGATGGCTATTGTCAATATATACTTCTGTTGGTCGAGCTGAAAACACATCCAGGCCAAGCGAATGTAAGTAGCGTCGTGCGAAAGCTACGAGAATAGACAGGGAGGCACCTAATCTTCCTGTTGAAGACTGCTGCCTAGACCTCCCTGTTACACTTGTGCTGGATGACTTTTGCTTGCGACTTGGCTCAAGACTCTGTTCGTGAGTGCTGATGAGTCGGGTCGACGACACAGTGATTACCGCGCTGGATTCGAATTCCGGAAGACACCTTTCAGATCCTCTTCCAGGCATCCAGATTCTGGTTTCTCATGATTTCCCTCAATCACTTAAGGCAAGTACCGAAATGTTTCCTTAGAAAACGACGTGGTCATCTTCCCTTCTCGTCCTTCCTTCAATCAAAACTTTTGCTCTGTCTATAATCACCTTGTTGTCGATGACAGATTCAAACTCAGTCCTCCTCCTCTTCCTCCTAGAGAGCTTTTAGCCAGATATAGTTGGCAGACGGCCCTCGTCTTTTTCGAAGTCATGCATAAAACTCTCTCAGAAATCTAGCTACGTAGTGTCTAATTTAAGACTCGAACTTTTGAAAGATATTCACCATCTTCTTCATGAGCTTATGAGAAAGAAGGTGGTAAATATCGCCGAAAGTCGAGTTTTAACTCAGATATGACGTTGCTAGACCACCGATGATATTTCGTACATAGCTGGTACATGAACGAGTTGTCATCAGTTCCAACTTAAGCTTTCTGGGATGACACAAACAGGCTGCTGATTGAGCTAAAAATGTTATCTTTGCAGAAGCCGCGTATCCCATGGCGCCGCCGTCGTTGACTTTCCCGATAATGCAATGAACTGGCACACGCAACGAGATAGTGCCTTCAAATAGTGCTTCCAAATTTTCTGAGTTTGTCTCAAGGTTACAAAAACTTAAAACCATGATAAAGTGGACCCGAGCTCATCAACAGAATGGACAACAATTTTAGTAAGTATTGATTCACTAACTATTAAATTGTTATTGTTGTTGTCGTCTTCGGCCCGAAAACCGGTTTTCTAGCTTTCACCACGACAGTATATCCTGTGCAACTCTCTTAATCTCTACTGACTGCCGTCAATCCTTAGTCTTGCTCTATACTTGTCATCCTTTACAAATGACTCAAATGGCTCTGAGCACTATGGGACTTAACATCTGAGGTCATCAGTCCCCTAGAAATTAGAACTACTTAAACCTAACTAACCTAAAGACATCACACACATCCATGCCCGAGGCAGGATTCGAACCTGCGACCGTAGCGCTCGCGCGGTTCCAGACTGAAGCGTCTACAACCACTCGGCCACATCGGCCGGCCTCATCCTTTACACCTCCCTCTGTTACCGGATTGGCGATTTCTTGTTATCTTAGGATATTTCCTATTAACCGATCCCTTCTTTTAGTCAAATTGGGCCATAAATTTATTTTCTTTCGGCGATTGGATTCAGTACATCTTCGCCAGCGATGCATCTTCAGTACATTTCACTAGCGATACCCAAAAATATTGAAAGTGTTGTCTGTTCATTATTGTGGTGCTTTGAGGTGAGTAACCATGACAAAATTCGGTCTTGGTCTAAAATTGGTGATTCGTGGAAAATAAAACCAGTTACAATGTATCTGTACTCTACTGTTGCAGCTGGCGTCTAAACATATAATTCCAAATCTCACACAAATGTGCATGTATTTAATTAAATACGCTACTGGCCATAAAATTTGCTACACCAAGAAGAAATTCAGATGATAAACGGGAATTCATTATACTGGAACTGACATGTGATTACATTTTCACCCAATTCGGGTGCACAGATCCTGTGAAATCAGTACTCAGAACAACCACCTCTGGCCGTAATAACGGCCTTGATACGCCTGGGCATTGAGTCAAACAGAGCTTGAATGGCGTGTACAGGTACAGCTGCCCATGCAGCTTCAAAACGATGCCACAGTTCATAAAGAGTAGTGACTGGCCTATTGTGACGAGCCAGTTGCTCGGCCACCATTGACCAGACGTTTCCAATTGGTGAGAGATCTGGGAATGTGCTGGCCAGGGCAGCAGACGAATATTTTCTGTATCCAGAAAGGCCCGTACAGAACCTGCAACATACGGTCGTGCATTATCCTGCTGAAATGTAGGGTTTCGCAGGGATCGAATGAAGGGTAGAGTCAGGGTCATAACACATCTGAAATGAAATGTCCAGTGTTCAAAGTGCCGTCAATACGAACAAGAGGTGACCGAGACGTGTAACCAATGGCACCCCATACCATCACGCCGGATGGTACGCCAGTATGGCGATGACGAACACACGCTTCCAATGTGCGTTCATCGCGATGTCACCAAACACGGATGCGACCATCATGATGCTGTAAAGAGAACCTGGATTCATCCAGAAAAATGACGTTTTGCCATTCGTGCACCCAGGTTCGTCGTTGAGTATACCACCGCAGGCGCTCCTGTCTGTGATGCAGCGTCAAGGGTAACCGCAGCCATGGTCTCCGAGCTGATAGTCCATGCCGCTGCAAACGTCGTCGAACTGTTCGTGCAGATGGTTGTTGTCTTGCAAACGTTACCATCTGTTGACTCAGGGATCGAGACGTGGCTGCTCGATCCGTTACAGCCATGCGGATAAGATGCCTGTCATCTCGTCTGATAGTGATACGAGGCCGTTGGTGTCCAGCATGGCGTTCCGTTTTACCCTCCTGAACCCACCGATTCCATATTCGGCTAACAGTCATTGGATCTCGACCAACGGGAGCAGCAATGTCGCGATACGATAAACCGTAATCGCGATAGGCTACAATCCGACCTTTATCAAAGTCGGAAACGTGATGGTAGGCATTTCTCCTCCTTACACGAGGCATCACAACAACGTTTCACCAGGCATCGCCAGTCAACTGCTGTTTGTGTATGAGAAATCGGTTGGAAACTTTCCTCATGTCAGCACGTTGTAGGTGTCGCCACTGGCGCCAACCTTGTGTGAATGCTCTGAAAAGCTAATCATTTGCATATCACAGTATCTTCTTCCTGTCGGTTAAATTTCGCGTCTGTAGCATGTCATCTTCGTGGTGTAGCAATTTTAATGGCTAGTAGTGTATTAATTAAGATACGAATTTAATACACTGAGGAACATCAAAAAATAAATAATATAGAGTATTGAAATTTCAGGAATACATTTGTCTACGTAACATATTTAAGTGATTAGTAGTGCAAGATCACACGTTAATGTAAGCGCGAGAGGTGAAATGCAAAGGTGAAATGCTGGTACATTAATAACCGGTGTAACCGCCACAGTGTTGAATACAAGCATGCAAATGTGCATGCATTGTATTGTACAGGTGCCGGAGATCGGTTTGTGGGATGGAGTTCTGTACCTGTCGCACTTGGTCTGTCGATACAGGGAGGGTCAATGCTGGCTAGAGCATGCTGGGATACAACAGCAGTATATGCGTGAACGTTATCATATTGGAAAACACCCCCTGGAATTCTGTTCATGAAGGGCAACAGAACAGATCGAATCACCAGATCGACGCACAAATTTGCAGTCGTGGTGCGTGGGGTAATCACAAGAGTACTCCCGCTGTCATACGAAATCGCACCCCAGACGATAATGCCAGGTGTAGCTCCAGCGTGTTAGCACCTAGGTAAGTTGTTTGCATGCTGTCAGCTGGCCTCATTCTAACCAACAGTCGGCCGACTCCGAAGCGGAACCAACTATCATCAGAAAACACAACAGACCTCCAGCCTGTTCTCTAATGTCTGTCACTTGACACCATTGAAGTCACAGAAGGTGATGGTTTGGGGTCGATGGAATGCATGCTACAGGGCGTCTGTCTCGGAGCTGTCCTTGAAGTAACTGATCTGGAACAGTGTGTTATGAACTTTGGTGCCAACTGCTGATCACGTTGCTGCTGCAGATGCACTACGATGCGCCAGAGCCATACGCCGAACACTATGGTCTTCCCTCTCGGTTGTGCCAAGTGGCAGTCTGGAGCCCGGTCTTCTCGCGACCGTACATTCTGGTGAACAACGCTGCCGGCAGTCCTGTATGTGGTGTCACCGCCAGACACCACACTTGCTAGGTGGTAGCCTTTAAATCGGCCGCGGTCCGTTAGTATACGTCGGACCCGCGTGTCGCCACTGTCAGTGATCGCAGACCGAGCACCGCCACACGGCAGGTCTAGAGAGACGTCGTAGCACTCGCCCCAGTTGTACAGCCGACTTTGCTAGTGATAGTTCACTGACAAATTACGCTCTCATTTGCCGAGACGATAGTTAGCATAGCCTTCAGCTACGTCATTTGCTACGACCTAGCAAGGCGCCATTATCATTTGCTATTTATCTTGTGATGCATGTACCGTCAGACCGATGTTCACCAATTATGGATTAAAGTTAAGTATTTCAGAAGCTACGTACCTTCTTTTGCTAGTATAATTACTTTAACTGTTCCAGACCTCACGCCAGCCTGCGTGAGCTTAAACGCGTGCCTTTCCGCTACCCGTCACAGTGGATTGGCTGTCTTGCCAGTCCACAACACTGTACAGTGGCTAGTATTTCTGCAGTAACTCAAAAGCAAAGTCCAGCTTATTGTAGACCTGTTACACGCCGCCTTCAAACTCATTGGGATGTTAATAAGAGCGCCTTTGTCTCCTTAAAGGTATTCTTACTAACATCAGTTCAGGACGTCAAAGATAACTAACACTCACGATCGTTACAGAGCGTATTAAAAGCAAACCTGGTTATCGTCCTCAGAGAGACTCTACTAGCACCAATCTTAAGCGACTAGCGTGAAATCTGAGTAGACTTCATCTTTCAGGTAGTGAAACACATATACTAACTTTCATTTCTGTAGCACTTTAATTCTCGGTGTTATGATTTTTTTCCGTCGGTGTATACTATTTTCACTCAATAAGTTCTATGGCGCCGTACTGTCTAAAACATTGAACTAAAGAGGGTATAGAATACTTTGCCACTGGTACGTATGTCACTAAAATTAATTGCTAGAGGACTTCTTACGGCGGCCAAAAGTTCCGGCGTAAGAAGTCACCCTCATTCACCCAACAGCCATGCCAAAGAGAACGGTGGAGCGGACAGAGGTACAGGGCACTCTGTTGTTCTTGGGCTGGGAAACTGCACCTAAAGACGGAAGAATCAGCAATGATCAACAGCATGAGGATGCAAAAGGGAATGGAAACCACTGCACTAAAGACACTTAGAGTGTATCCACAGGACACATGGTTTTTATCTGAAAAAGTATATGATGATCTCTCCATTGGCAAAAGATTCCGGAATAGTCTCCCTCTCGAATCTCCGGGAGGGGCTGCCAAGGGGGAGGTGACCATGAGAAAAAGACTGAATAAGCAACGAAAGGATAACGTTCTTCGAGTCGGAGAGGTTAATGTCAGAAGTTTTAATGTGGTAGGGAGCTAAAAAATCTAGATATAGTGGGGCCAACGGAGTGAAATGGAGAGAAAACAAGTATTTCTGACCGGAGGAGTATAGAGTAATATCAACAGCAACAAAAACTGGTATGACGGGAGTAGGAGTCGTTATGAATAGGAATGTAGGACAGAGAGTGAGTTACTGTGAACAGTCCAGTGATAGGATTGTTCGCACCAGAATCGACATCAAACCAACACCGACAACGATATCAGTACGTAACGAGAGATGAAAATTTAATTGTCACGGGGGCTTGAACGCGATTGTAGGGAAAGAGTGGAAGAAAGTGTTACCAGGAATGACAGAAGAGAAAGAGTAATCCAGTTCTACAATGAACTTCAGCTAGTAGTAACGAATAATCTGTCCAAGAATCACAAGAGGAGGAATTGTGTTTGGGAAAAGCCGAGAGACACGGGAAGATTTCAGTTAGATTACATCATGGTCAGGCAGGGAGTCTGAAGTCAGATATTGGATTGTAAGGCGTATCCAGGAGCAGATAATCAGTCAGATCACCATTTAGTAGTGATCACGAGTAGGCTGAAGTTTAAGAGACTAGTCAGAAAAAAACAGTGCCCAAAGAAGTGGGATACAGGAGTGCTAATAAATGAGTAGATGCGCTTCATGATCTCTAAGACTATAGACACTGCGATAGGTAGTAACTCAGTAGGCAGTTCTGTTGAAGACGAATACATACCTATAAAAAGGGTAATCACAGAAGTTGGAAAGAAAAACATAGGTGCAAAGAAGGTACCTGCAAAGAAATTATGGGTAACAAGAAATACTCCAACTGACTGATGAAAGAAGGAAGTACAAAAACGTTCAGGGAAATTCAGGAATGTAGATATACAAGTCACTTAGAAATGAAATAAATAGGAAGAGCAGGGAAGTTAAGGTGAAATGGCTGCAGGAAAAGTGTGAAGAAATCGATAAAGGAATGGTTGTCGGAAGGACTGACTCAGCATGTAGGAAAGACAAAACAACATTCGGTGAAATTAAAAGCAAGGATGGTAACATTAAGAGTGCACTGGAATTCCACTGTTAAATGCAGAGGCGAGAGCAGATAGGTGGAAAGAGTACCCTGAAAGCCTCTATGAGCGGGTAGACTTGTCTGAAGACGTGACAGGAGAAGAAAAAGGAGTCGCTACAGAAGAGGCAATTCATCCAGGGTTAGAATAAGAACTTAAAAGAGCTTTGGAAGATTTAAGATTGAATAACGCGAATGATACAAATAACATTCCACCAACATTTCTAAAATCATTGGGGAAAGTGGCAAGCACACATTAGTGTGTAGAATGTATGAGTGTAGTGATATACTACCTGACTTTCTGAAAAACATCATCCACACAATACCGAAGGTTGCAAGAGCTGACATGTGCTAGAATTATCACACAATCAGCTTAACATCACGTGCATCTAAGTTACTGACATGAATAATATATAAAAGAATGAAAAAGAAAATTGAAGATCTATTGGCTTTAGGAAAGCTAAAGGCACCAGATAGACAATTCCGACGTTGCGATTGATAATGGAAGCACGAGTGAAGAAAAATCAAGAAACTTTCATAGGATTTACCGAACTGGAAAAAGCGTTCGACAATGTAAAATAGTACAAGATATTCGAAATTCTCAGAAAAATATGTGTAAGCTATAGGGAAGGGCGGGAAATATACAATATGTACAAGAACCAAGTGGGGACAATAAGAGTGGGACACGAAGAAGGAAGTGCTCGGATTAAGAAGGGTTTGGAGAGAGATGTAGTCCTTAGGCCCTACTATTCAGTCCGTGAAGAAGAATTAAATGATCTGCTGAACGGAATGAACAGTCAAATGAGCACACAGTATGGTTTTAGAGTAAATCGGAGAAAGACGAAGGTAATGAGAGGTAGTAGAAATGAGAACAGCGAGAAACTTAACATCAGGATTGATGGTCACGAAGTCAATGAAGTTAAGGAATTCTGCTACCTAGGCAGTAAAATAACCAATGACGGACGGAGCAAGGACATCAAAAACAGACTCGCTATGGCAAAAAAGGCATTTCTGGCCAAGAGAAGTCTACTAATATCAAATACCGGCCTTAATTTGAGGAAGAAATTTCTGAGGATGTACGTCTGGAGTACAGCATTGTATGGTAGTGAAACATGGACTGTGAGAAAACCGGAACAGAAGAGACTCGAAGCATTTGAGATGTGGTGCTATAGACGAATGTTGAAAATTAGGTGGACTGATAAGGTAAGGAATGAGGAGGTTCTACGCAGAATCGGAGAGGAAAGGAATATGTGGAAAACACTGATAAGGAAAAGGGACAGGATGATAGGACATCTGCTAAGACATGAGGGAATGACTTCCATGGTACTAGAGGGAGCTTTAGATGGCAAAAACTGTAGAGGAAGATAGAGATTGGAATACGTCAAGCAAATAATTGAGGACGTAGGTTGCAAGTGCTACTCTGAGATGAAGAGGTTAGCACAGGAAAGGAATTCGTGGCGGGCCGCATCAAACCAGTCAGTAGACTGATGACAAAAAAAAAAAAAAAAAAAAATTCAGTCCGTACAGGAAGAAGCAATGACGGAAATAAAAGAAAGGTTCAAGAATGAAATTAAAATTCAAAGTGAAAGGATATCAATGATAAGATTGGCTGATGACATTGCTGTCCTCAGTGATAGTGAAGAAGAATTACACGATCTGTTGAATGGAAAGAACAGTCTAATGAGTACAGCATGTGGACTGAGAGTAAATCGAAGAAAGACGAACAGCTAGAAACTAATCGTCAAGAGTGGTAATCATGAAGTAGATGAAGTTAAGGAATTCTGCTAGCTAGACAGCAAATTAACCTACCCAGGCAGCAAAACAGCCCATGACGATGGAGCAAGGACATAAAAAGCAGACAGCACTGGCAAAAAAGGCTTTCCTGGCGAAGATAAGTCTATTAGTGTCAAACATAGGCTTTAATTTGAGGAGGTATTTTTAAAAAAAATTCGTTTGAGTATAGCATTATATGACAGTGAAATATTGAACGTGGGAAGACGTAAAAGAAGAGAGTCGAAGCATTTGAGATGTGATGTTACAGGAGAATGTTTAAAATTTGGTGCACTGATAAGTTAAGGAAGTGGGAAGTTTTCCGGAGAATCAGCGAGGAAAGTGATATCTGGAACACACTGACAAAAGAGACAGAGTGGTAGTACTTCTGTTGAGACAACACTGAATAACGTCCATGGTACTAGAGGGAGCTGTAGAGGGTAAAACTGTAGATGAAGGCAGAGATTGGCATACATCCAGCAAACAATTGAGGACGTCGGTTGAAAGTGCTAGTCTGAGATGAAGTAGTTGACACAAGAGAGGAATTCTTGGCAGGAAACATTAGACCCTGCAGAATACTGTTTACTAAAAATAAAAATAAAATAAAAAAATAAAAAACTTGTTGAGCTGACGAGGCTTATGGTGGTTTGGCAGGCCAATTACAAAGCAGCAGCTGCTTCTTTGTGATAGTCTCTAATGATGTTGTGTTGATGAAATATCGCGAATAACTTGCAAGAGGTATAGTTTAGATCTGTACAGCCTGAATTATCGGGTACTTGACTATTAACCCAGAATCTTCCTTCTTCCAACATTGGAAATATGAAGTCCATCATCTACATCTACATCTACGTGATTACTCTGCTATTCACAAGAAAGTGCCTGGCAGAGGGTTCGATGAACCACCTTCAAGCTGTCTCTCTACCGTTCCACTCTCGAACGGCACGCGGGAAAAACGAGCACTTAAATTTTTCTGTGCGAGCCCTGATTTCTCTTATTTTATCGTGATGATCATTTCTCCCTATGTAGGTGGGTGCCAACAGAATGTTTTCGCAATCGGAGGAGAAAACTGATGACTGAAATTTCATGAGAAGATCCCGTCGCAACGAAAAACGCTTTTGTTTTAATGTTTGCCACACAGTTCACGTATTATGTCTTTGACACTATCTCCCCTGCTTCGCGATAATACAAAACGAGCTGCCCTTCTTTGTACTTTTTCGATGTCATCCGTCAGTCCCACCTGATGTGAATCCCACACCGCACAGCAATACTCCAGAATAGGGCGGACAAGCGTGATGTAAGCAGTCTCTTTAGTAGACCTCTTGCACCTTCTAAGTGTTCTGCCAACGAATCGCAGTCTTTGGTTTGCTCTACCCATAATATTATCTATGTGATCGTTCCAATTTAGGTTATTTGTAATTGTAAACCCTAAGTATTTAGTTGAATTTACAGCCTTCAGATTTGTGTGACTTATAGCGTAATAGAAATTTAGCTGATTTCTTTTAGTACTCATGTGTATAACTTCACACTTTTCTTTATTCAGGGTCGATTGCCACTTTTCGCACCATACAGCTATCTTATCTAAACCACTTTGCAAGTCGTTTTGGTCATCTGATGATTTTCCAAGACGGTAAAAGACGGCATCATCTGCAAACAATCTAAGACGGCTACTCAGATCGTCTCCTATTTCGTCAATACAGATCAGGAACAGTAGAGGTCCTATATACATATATCTAAAAATATGGAATCAATCTGACATCCCCTGTCGATAGCACTTATTACTTCGTACATCATGTTGTTGTTGTGGTCTTCAGTCCTGAGACTGGTTTGATGCAGTTCTCCATGCTACTCTATCCTGTGCAAGCTTTTTCATCTCCCAGTACCTACTGCAACCTACATCCTTCTGAATCTGCTTAGTGTATTCATCTCTTGGTCTCCCTCTACGATTTTTACCCTCCACGCTGCCCTCCAATACTAAATTGGTGATCCCTTGATGCCTCAGAACATGTCCTACCAACCGATCCCTTCTTCTGGTCAAGTTGTGCCACAAACTTCTCTTCTCCCTAATCCTATTCAATACTTCCTCATTAGTTATATGATCTACCCATCTAATCTTCAGCATTCTTCTGTAGCACCACATTTCGAAAGCTTCCATTCTCTTCTTGTCCAAACTATTTATCGTCCATGTTTCACTTCCATACATGGCTACACTCCATACGAATACTTTCAGAAATGACTTCCTGACACTTAAATCTATACTCGATGTTAACAAATTTCTCTTCTTCAGAAACGCTTTCCTTGCCATTGCCAGCCTACATTTTATATCCTCTCTACTTCGACCATCATCAGTTATTTTGCTCCCCAAATAGCAAAACTCCTTTACTACTTTAAGTGCCTCATTTCCTAATCTAATTCCCTCAGCATCACCCGACTTAATTAGACTACATTCCATTATCCTTGTTTTGCTTTTGTTGATGTTCATCTTATATCCTCTTTTCAAGACACTGTCCATTCCATTCAACTGCTCTTCCAAGTCCTTTGCTGTCTCTGACAGAATTACAATGTCATCGGCAAACCTCAAAGTTTTTATTTCTTCTCCCTGAATTTTAATACCTACTCCGAATTTTTCTTTTGTTTCCTTTACTGCTTGCTCAATATACAGATTGAACAACATCGGGGAGAGGCTACAACCCTGTCTTACTCCCTTCCCAACCACTGCTTCCCTTTCATGTCCCTCGACTCTTATAACTGCCATCTGGTTTCTGTACAAATTGTAAATAGCCTTTCGCTCCCTGTATTTTACCCCTGCCACCTTTAGAATTTGAAAGAGAGTATTCCAGTCAACATTGTCAAAAGCTTTCTCTAAGTCTACAAATGCTAGAAACGTAGGTTTGCCTTTCCTTAATCTTTCTTCTAAGATAAGTCGTAAGGTCAGTATTGCCTCACGTGTTCCAGTGTTTCTACATCATAATACACTTTAATTTGTTCCCTGTAAACAATACTGCCGGAGTCGTCAGTGGTGCTACATCAAGGGACTTATTCTGTCTCTGAAAGCAGTTTTCGAACGAAGAAGACGCAAGCGTATACGACAACCAGAGTGATACCTGCAAGAGCGCTTCAGCGCTGTCTAAAGTCTCGGAATGGAGCTGAAAACGCTCCTCACTGCCACTCTTACATTACTCGTATGCTATTTATCCAGTGAAGTCATCACGTTTCGTTTTGCATTGCCGCCGCGCGGGGTTAGCCGAGCAGTCAGGGCGCTGCAGTCATGGACAGTGCGGCTGGTCCCGGCGGAGGTTCGAGTCCTCCCTCGGGCATGGGTGTGTGTGTTTGTCCTTAGTGTAGTTTAGGTTAAGTTGTGTGTAAGTTTAGGGACTGATGACCTTAGTAGTTAAGTCCCATAAGATTTCACACACATTTGAACATTTTTTTTCCACTGCCCGCCCTCTAGCCCCCCCCCCCTCCCCTAGCGCAAAACAGGGATACCACAGCATGAGCCCCCACGGCATTTATGGATGAATCTGGGACACATAAACCAGTGTGCAGTGCACTTCATTAGCGGCTTATCATTGCACTACGCTACTAGGTGTGCGTTCCATTCAGCGGAACAGTTGGTATAAATACCTCGATTTTCATGTGTTTGCAGGTTACCAAAATTTCAACTACTGACTTGGTCGCCTTTCCACGCCCTGCGACATTTGGTGTTATGTCCGCTCTCTGCCAGAGTTGCAACTGTTTTCTTACCAGTCAACTCATACCTATGGTGGTAGAGTCGGCCTTTGTAGAATTTTTGGCTTTCCAGCCAAAACAAAACACAGGGAGCTGGGAGTGTGGCAAGAGGTTCCCTGGTAGGGAAAAGATTAAAGATAACTAGTTTCTTTGTTTAGTAGCCAAGGGAAACCGCCCCCCCCCTCCCCACTCCCCCATTGTTGAACTCTTCGATCGCAGCCAAGGCACTGAAACTAGTTCTAATTTATGTAAGTCTGCAGGCTTTCGTAGTCGGATGTCACTGAAGTTAAAGTAAGAACACTCTAGCAGTAGTGGACACCAGAAGATCCTGAGGAAGATCCCAACAGAGGGGTCGAAACGTCGATCATTTTAGAACAAACATGACGCGGCCTAATAACCCAGAAGATTTTAACTTTAGTTCTAATTTATTTCGGGGACAAATTAAATACGTAGAACGTGTGTGTGTGTGTGTGTGTGTGTGTGTGTGTGTGTGTGTGTGTGTGTTTGTGTGTGTATGTGTGTGCGAGTGAGTACCCGCGCATTTGCAAGCGTGTGAGGTATTGTTGATACTGCAGTACTCTTTATCGCAAAGTTCGTTCCTCGGCTCCCGCTTTGTCCTCAGATACCGTTAAGCCGTGAAATGCACATTCTTTCAGTTATTTTGGACCCTGGTAGATGAGATGAGTGCCGAAATCTAAATAGACTGACTGCCGGCTTCTAAGCCTTTGTTGAAATTGAAAACTGACGGAAAAAAACCAAGCCGCCTCCAGTCACAAATAGTGATTTTATTTCAATGCACGATGCATTTCGAGCACTGGGGGCTCATCTTCAGGTCTTTGATCAGTCTAAATCATTTTTCAAATTTAGGTTACTATTCGTTCTGTTACGATTACATAGATGTAATGACAATATGGCACATTGTGAACACATGTTTTTATAAAGCTAAGACAACGTCGAAAAATGACTTACTGTTTCCAGTAGTGGTTACATGGTTTTGACATACAAAGTGAGTAGTCATATTTATGTACAAATGCACGCCTTTCGTCTTACAGCACACTTGTAAATACAATTCAAAACAAGTAAATGAATATCAACGTATAAAAATGCTAACTTTCTATATATACACAGGTATTGTTGTTTAAAAGAAGATACAAAAATGTTACATTATAAATTATATATAGAGCAGTTATCTATATAAATATCAGATGTGACTATAGGTTATGGAACGGTTGGGCTGTTAAATATTTGTTTCTTGAGGAAAGAAATAACTTTTGAGCTCTCTGAAAAAACTTCGGCTGTTTAACCCTATACATGTTTTCAGAAGATTTCTCTTTGTATAACATTATTTCTAATTTGTCTGGTACATCAAGTTTTCTACCATTACTTTCCGTGTGGAATAAAGTTAGACTGATGTGGATGTCACTTAGTCTGTATCTATTATGGTACATGTGGTTAGCTGTTGTGGGTTTGTCAAAGTATTGTGTGTCCTTTGTAGTGTGTATGGAACGTTCTTCCTGTTTTCACTATGTAATTCTGAAAGGCAACTGTTGGACTATAATTTATATATTCCACTATGTTCTGTTTTGGAGTTGTTTTTGCTTACTGTGTGGGGCAAGTGATGTCTAAGTTTGTTGTTTATGGAGAAATATATTTTTATATTGGTATTTCTGAAAAAGTTAGCATTTTTTGTGACGCTGTGCCTAAATAGGGAATGCTTGTGATAATTTGCATTGTTTTACCTGTAGTGTTCTTATAACTGATGTCGGCCTGTATTTCGTTGGATAGTTTGTCAGTTGATTTTTATGAATACCCATTGTTTATTGCAGTTGCTTTGGTGACGGCCGGTGTGGTAGAGCGGTTCTAGGCACTTCAGTCTGGAACCGCGTGACCGCTACGGTCGCAGGTTCGAATCCTGCCTCGGGCATGGATGTGTGTGATGTCCTTAGGTTAGTTAGGTTTAAGTAGTTCTAAGTTCTGGAGGACTGATGACCTCAGATGTTAAGTTCCATAGTGCTCAGAGCCATTTGAACCATTTAGTTGCTTTGGTGTGTCTATTTCTTGCTTTAGTGCTTCGAATTTTAAAGGTAATTTTTGTGCTCTGTCCAACATGGATGTAAATGCAGCATACTTGTGTGTGTTTGGATGGTGTGATGAGTCATGTGGTGTGATATCAGTGTAGGTTGGTTTCCGGTAAATGTAAGAATATGTTCTCGCTGTTCATTAACAACTGTGAGGTTCAAGAAATTTATGGACCGTTGTTGTTTTTTATTTTACGAAAGTATTACAGTCAGGGAAGCAACACTTGACAGCAACGGATAAAACTAAGAAAACTGCCAGAAAGGACACAGTCCAGGTCACTGTGTACAGTGATTTAGATCGAATGTGACAATCCAGAAGTAAACGTGTTTCATGCAATTGTTGGAATAGCACGTAGTTTTCTCTGCGAAGAGAAATGGGTGAAACATACGACTGGACATGTGTACCTGGACACGTTCGGGACTATTACTTAATATCAAAGACAACTCGCATTAGAGGTGGGAAAATTGCTCAGTCTCCAACGTTTCAAAATACGTAGGGCCACTGATAACCTAATAAACCCTTGTAAGATTGAAGAATAGCGCTAATATCGGCACCAGATAATCTTTTCAACAGTTGACCACCCCACTCGCCGGGTATCTCTGTTCACGATTTCTTCCTATGGGGATTTCTCAATGACAGTGGTCACATTTCTTCACTTCCAAACATGACGTTCGTATGATTGAGAATGTATAGTATCACAGCCATCGAGTAACATCACAGCAGACATACTTGAGAGGGATTGAAGAAAACGACACTAACATTTCTACGTGTGTCGTGTTACACACGGGGATCACACTGAATGCATCAAAGTGCTATGTGGTAACTTAGAATTTCCATCGTTTAGCCGGTGGTAATATTAGGTATTCTTGTTGAATGTCTTTGAAACTATAGTTTCGGAAACATTGCAATAATTCGTGCCCTAGGTCAGGAGAATTCTGTAAACCTCCAGGATTCGTACTGAAGAAATAAGCGAACCTCGAATACCCGTATGACTTCCTGATGCAGATTTTCCGTGGTTTCCCTCAGTCTCTGCAACGAAGCTGAAATGAATTCCTAAAAACACTATGACCAACTATCTTTCCCATTCTTCACAAGTTCCAGGTCGTACCCTGTCTAATGATTTAGACGTTGGAAAATACTCGAAAGATCTATGGGGCCCATGGTTTCCATTCACTATGTGTCTCTAAACGTTTCTATTGGTTTGTGTTTGGAGATTGTTTCACGGTGAACGAACTTTCATAAAACTGCTGAATCTGCAATTGACTGTAATAGTTGTAGATAATGAACCTACGTAGAGTACAATGTAAGATTCGATCCTGTCCTAAGCTACGTTACCTGCAGTAACTTCAGGCCAGCAGAAATTTACGCTCTGGAGCGTAGAACGTGGCGGCGATTACATCACAAGAGGCGCGACCTCGGCCATGAGTTCGTAGTAAGCCGCTCAGCAGCAAGATAACGCTGACCCCACGACCCATGCGAAGTCTCCTCGACCTAAAGAACAACGAGAATAAGAGACCACACTTGATGGAGGGTTTTAACTTTTATCATTACATTGCCTAAACAACAAACCTGCATAAAAACTGTTCACATGAACCGACGCACAACAAAAAATCACAGACTCTTCATGTATCTGGAGCAGTCTTCAACGAAACGAAAATAAATTTTAAGTTCACCCAGATAAATATTTATTCAAACTACACGAGAAAAGTCAAGGTTTTGCAAGATGCGTCCAAATGTCCAGTGTTTGTAACGATAGTTAAATGGCAACGTTGTTAAAGAAGTGTGCGACTGAATGGACACATACAGCGTAAAGAGTCGCGTAGCGTCAAAAACACTAACAAGGGGAGGCCACGACGTTTGGAACGCGGATGTACTTGTACTGTAAACTTCGAACACTCGTAGTACTCCATGAGGACAACAAAGTGTGTAAGCATTAGCACGTACTTCTCAAGCGTTATTGAGAAAATCATAATATAATTAAGGTCGTCCAATATAAATCTATGCGTGGCCATTTTTACCATGAAGCAGCAGCAGCCGAGTGGTTAGCGTTCAAGCCCCGTAATTTTATTTTCAAGACAGTCATTTTCTTTACTATTTATATTACAATTGATATAATGGGAAAAATACGTGTGATCGGGTGAACTTTTATTAAATTTACTATGTTATTTGTCTACAAATTTTTACTATAACAAATAATATAATATTCATAACTATCGACTAGTAAACGACCAAATGCATCAAGTGATACTGAAAATGTATGCTTGTCTGTGTCTTCAAAATTTTTCGTACTTAATCGAAAGAGAACGAGAAATTGCTTCTCTTGAAGACGCTATTAAAATACAGTCGATACTGCAACACCAATTATCATCGCCGATATTTAGGGAAATGCTTCGTTATGCATGGATTGCTTCCAAATCATCGTCTGAAAGAGAGGTTTTTGAATATGGTAACGAGATTTGTTTTTCCATGGAAAACCTCAAAAGACCTTGCGTATCCGGAAACGTAGCATTTATTCAATGCAGCTGGTGACGCTTAACTTCATGTTTTCCATGTTTTTACGAAAAATACCATCTTGCAACTTGTACTTGTAATGTCGAAAGCGATGATTAATTGCACATCTTTCGAAAGCCGTCTGTGCCGCTCAAAACTTGGAGGTATCACGTCGTTTCGGGCTCGTTCCAGGTATAAGGGATTTCTCAAATCACAGACAAGCATACATTTTCAGTATCCTTTATGCATTTTAAGCACATTGTAAATTTAGTAAAAGTTCATCCGATTACACGAACTTTTCCCATTATATCAATTGTTATATAAATAGTAAAGAAATTGACTGTGTTAGAAATAAAAAACGGAACTCGATCCAGCGATTACAGGGCTTGAACGCTAACCTCTCGGCTGCGCAGCTTCTTGATAAGAATGGCCGCGCACAGGAATATATTTGACTACCGAAATTATCTTGCGATTTTCTCAATAACGCTTGAGATGTACGCGCTACTGCTTACACATTTTGTTGTCCTTACGGATTACTACGAGTGTACGAAGTTTACAGTAAATCCGCGTTCCAAACGTCGTGGCCTCCCCTTGTAAGCTGAAAATTTGCTACAGGCATTCAAGCGCAAGGGCGCGAGGCCCCGTGCATTAGTGTAATGGCGCAACGCATAAACATCATATTTTGTTATAAAAGGCGCAATAACAGTGACAGAGACGCAAGCACTATTGAAGCAAGTGAACAGAACTAGTGCCGTGTGCGGAAAATAACTAGCTCAAGAGCCTTCAGGACTGAGAGGAAAGGAAAATGTCGGTTTGACCATTAACAAGTATAATCCCAGTGCTTAAGATGTTGGTACAGGCTCTCAGACTAATATAGGAGAAATTTCTGATTAGCGTGTAGGGTATTAGCAGCAAATACTTAGGTAAGAAGATTATCTGGTTACAGAATGCAGATCTTCACGGTCGGAAATGTTGCTATTATGAAAATTTCCAGGGCTGTTTTGCTGCGGTCGAAAGATTTCGTAATGAACTCAGTGCTTCGTTCCTTTTTGGGCAGCACATCTTAAAAAGGATTTCGATTCATAATCCGCAGTACATCTGGAGCGCTGCTTGCTAAAATTTATTTCGTTGCGGGGTGCGTTATGATAATATTTGTTTCCTATTTGCACTAGACAGATTGGACTGGTGTACACAAAGCAAAAAGGATGTAAACTATTGAAAATTTCATTGTTAATTATGACCGAGCTCCATCTTTATCCTGTACCATCATCAGAGTGGCTGAGTGTTTATACCACCAATAGGAAAGGTAACGTCGATTGTCGTTGCTACAATTTATCGTGGAAAATGAAGACGAATAAGTTTTATTCGTGTTTTCTGATATTATTCTCCGAAAATTGTAGGTGCTTGGTAATATATTTTGTGTATAACAATTTCCTCGACTGCGCAGACCTGACTTTATTTATTTTTCACTGCCATCTTCTCAACGTAGAAGCTTCTGCAGGAAAGGTGAATATTTGATATACAGTCTGCTCCACTAGAAAGTGTACGACATAATGTTAAAGGTAACGTCGGCACCGACATCTGTGGTAGTGGTCTCGAATCTGCACGCAATGCGCTTTTGAACAGTGTGTAGATAAACAGTGTGAGGGTTGAATGTTTTTTTTTTGCCGGTTGCAGTTTTGGCTATTTGCACTTATTAACAGCCAATTTAAACGCTAAAAATGTGAAATGTTTATCTAAAATGCCGTCTGAGGTCCATTAAGAAGCTGTGTGGTTCGAACGAGGCAAACCGTGTGCTTCAGGAGCAGCCGTCTCTGTACAGTGTGTAAACAAGACAATGGGGTGTCTACGATTGATTGGTCTGCAAAGTCTCCGGATGCAAATCCGATCGCAAATGTTTGGTCGTATATTAAGATGAAGCATAAAGAAAAGCCAATATATACTTTGAAGCAGCTGTCATTAAAATCAGCATTATATGGAGATCATTACCGAGAGAATTTGCAGAAAATCTCGTGGAAAGCATGCCAAAAAGATGCCAAGCTATAATCGATAATGATTGCAATTGGGTTAGGTAATAGTGCAAATAGAAACAACATATAATTTCATATAATCATATGTTTATAATAGTGTCTTTTATTTCATACAGATAACGGCGAAAACTTTCTGGTGGAACTGACTGTACGAGCAGTGATCTATGCACATTACAGAAAATCTTTAGAATTTGTTCAGTTTTCATCGGACAGGACCACATAGCCGTCTGGATTCTTCAACTGGATGTGCGCAATGGAGGAGGAGGAGATTAGTGTTTAACGTCCCGTCGACAACGAGGTCATTAGAGACGGAGCGCAAGCTCGGGTGAGGGAAGGATGGGGAAGGAAATCGGCCGTGCCCATTCAAAGGAACCATCCCGGCATTTGCCTGAAGCGATTTAGGGAAATCACGGAAAACCTAAATCAGGATGGCCGGAGACGGGACTGAACCGTCGTCCTCCCGAATGCGAGTCCAGTGTGCTAACCACTGCGCCACCTCGCTCGGTGTGCGCAATGGCCCGATAATAATCTACGTAAACATTTCAGGCAGATTTAGAAAATAGGTTTTCTCTACATGTTCTGAGGGATGTGATTAATAATAACTTAACTAAATCAATCTCAGTAATATCTTGTACGTAGTCTGCTTGTATATTGAGTTTCCAATATCTGTATCTACGTATGTACATATTCAGTTATGCAGAACACAGTGCACGGTGAATGGTACTTCGCACCAACACTGTCTTGTCCTAAATGCAGTGCCTTATCACGTACGGTATCGGACGTGGGAAAAGTTACGCCTCCGTGTGCACCCCAATGCTCTTATTGCATTCTGATGTTCTCTGTGTAAGACATATTTCTCAGGTAGCAAAATTCTCACACAGTCTACTTAGAAAACAGTTTCTCTAAATTTACCCGACGTACATCTTTTATACTTTGAGCTGTGCTAGTTTCGTTTGAGTCATCTGTTTTCTGACTGGTTTGATGCGGCCCGCCACAAATTCCTCTCCTGTGCCAACCTCTTCATCTCAGCGTAGCACTTGCACACAACGTTGTCAGTTATCTGCTGGATGTATTCCAGTCTGTGTCTTCCCCTACAACCTTTACTCTCTTCAGCTCCCTCTAGTTCCAGGAGGGTATTCCCTGACGACTTAACACATTTTTTATCATCCTGTCCATTTATCTCGTCAGTGTTTTCTATATGTTCCTTTCTTCGCTGATTCTGCTGAAAACCTCCTCATTCTTTATCACTCCACCTAATTTTCAACATCCTTGCATAGCACCACATCTTCAGCGCTTCGACGTTCTTCTTCAGTTTTCTCGTAGTTTATGAGTCATTATCACCCTATGTGCAGACACGCCGTGGCACTAAACGTGTGTGGGCAGATTCTACGTAAATCTCTGCACACCGTTCTACACTGCTAGTGGGAAAAATTGATTCTTAGTCTTCCTTTATGACAGTTGTAGCGTTTTTCTTGGAAAGGCGACTTCTCATATCACGAGTGCTGCTCGATTTTCAGTTTAAACAAACTATACCTCTGCAGAATTTTCTGTCCCGCTTCCTTACGTGAGTAGGCAAAATAACTTCAAGGAGATCGTGTCTATATAGTGGAGTTATTTTCAGTTTGTTAAGCGAGTACTTATATGCAGTTACTGAGATTTTATGTAAAATTCGTTCGTGTAGAGAATGATGTTGTCAATGACCTACGTAGCGTTGATGGAAAAGGAATTGGCACCCTCCTGGTGGCTATCATTGACAGTGTATTGTAAAGCCGTGTAACCAGTTAGTAGTCACCTGGTGAATTACTGTGTGAGCTGGAAGTTACTGCGATTCTTTCACCACTAACAGTGTTACTGGTAGACTGCACAAATCTCTTCCGTTCGGCACTTGTAGGGTTGGCTGCACTGAGTGGAGCCACCCACCATACATCCACAGTATATCTTGGAAATTTGGTGTCAATATATATGATGGAATGTTACTGATCATATTCAAGTGTAGAACAGTAATCTGATGTAATGCATTTCTTTACGTATGTTGTAATATCTGTGAAGTTCCATAAAACTTGGCGACCTGCTTCTGCTGCAGAGGGTTCCAGTTTAATTCTCTGGGTCGCTTCAGATGTTGGGAGAGCTAATGCTAGGATTATACGTTTTATACCCCTCACGCTGTGAAGCGTATTCCAGTCATTGGTGGTGGAGACAATTTAATCGACATTGTCGAAAACATATTGACAGCATGCTGCTGGGGGAGGATCTTTCGTGCAACTGCAAATAAGTAACAACTTATCTCAGTGAAGTTATTTTTGTCTACGCAAATAAAAAAACTGGAGAAGTAAATTCTGCCCACATACGTTTCTTACGTTAGTATTATTTATAACTTATATCTGTATTCCATGTAGTATTAAAGCACTTTGTGGAAAGTAAACACCCTGGTACGTCTGTGTACTGCGTCGCCAGTTATTCATAAGGCGCGCTGCAAAATTTTCAGATAACTTCGTGAAACACCCAGAAATTGCTTCTTGTGACGTAGTGGGTTATATAGGGTGGCGCCTGCTCGGTCTTCAATTTGCAGTACTATGAAAGACGAAAGTGCATGGCTTCAATTCAGCGACTTACTTACCTCACGTTTTACACCCCCCCCCCCCCCCCCTCCTCCCGCACCCTGCTCTACACCCAAAACATAAATTACTCCTCAGTGCAGCCCTACTGCACTAACGCGTGATACGAACATTTAATATTTGTTCTTAACCCACTTCATTCCACAATAAACATTAATTTTATACCATTCAAAAAGTTTTTAATAAACTGCAATTATCCCGCCCCTGCGACGTGGAAACTATTTGTCCTAGAGGAAAAAAGGAATAGCACTTTTTTGTAGGAAATTTGATGCAGTTTAATTTTGCACCGGAAAACATTTTTGATAAAAGCCCGAGATTCAAGTTATTAAAGAAAAACGAAAAATGGTGACCTTCATACTAGCCGCCCCCCTCTCCCCTCTACCTTCATATTCTACCTGTGAGGATTTTTAGTTTGTTGTTCATGGCACTCCTAACTACAACTATAAAAAATTTGCGACTCTTCGAAGCTTTTCCCCAATTTTCCTTCGTTGACACTTGGCCGATGTGGACGGATACCCGCAGCCCGCGGGCTGCCTTCCGCGGGAGCTGGACTGGACCACAGGGCATACAAGCAAACAGAGTAACCTTTAAGGGGAAGAGGGGTCGGGTAAGGTGTGTCAAACTTCCCCAACCCTCTGGGTACCCACAACCATAGAGATTCTGGTCGCTCCGTGCAGATCGTATAGCACGACACACGGGGAGAGAAATTTCAAGTCACCCCATTTGCCTTAAATTTTTTTTATGTAGATAAAGCTGCATCCGACTCTGTAGTTAGTTTCTCAGCAAACCTTTTCGTGTAAAAAAATAAAAAGAACATTGTTTCGTTGTCAGCGCGTGTTTTGCACTATGCAGTCTTTCTCATTCGATTTTGAGGAAACTATTCGCTGTAGCCACACATTGTAGATTGATAATGAAGTTGTTTTCATTATGGCCCATAATTATTGTGGTACTTCAAAGTAACGTACAACACCACTCATACGCTGGAGGGAGAAGTAGATTCTAGAGAAAATACGTTAGGCATATTGAAGTTTTTCCGCGACGACCTTGGCACCTACGCGCCACACCCACTGCTATTGCTGTCTGCTATGCGGAATGCGGAGCAGCCTCGTGTTGTACTTTTTCGTTTGCTGCCGATACAAACCGAAGCTGGTAATGAAAGAAAAACTTAATGAAATGAAAAGACACCGGGAGTCGCTCACTGTATGTTTTTACGCTCTATGCTGCGTGGTTTCAGGAATCCATGTTGTCGACATACACTACTGGCCGTTAAAATTGCTACACCACGAAGATGACGTGCTACAGACGCGAAATTTAACCGACAGGAAGAAGATGCTGTGATATGCAATTGATTAGCTTTGCAGAGCATTCACATAAGGTTGGCGCCGGTGGCGACATCTTCAACCCGCTGACATGAGGAATGTTTCCAACCGATTTCTCATACACAAACAGCAGTTGACCGGCGTTGCCTGGTGAAACGTTGTTGTGCTGCCTCGTGCAAGGAGGAGAAATGCGTACCATCACGTTTCCGACTTTGATAAAGGTCGGATTGTAGCCTATCGCGATTGCGGTTTATTGTATCGCGACATTACTGCTCACGTTGATGGAGATCCAATCACTGTTAGCCGAATATGGAATCGGTAGGTTCAGGAAGGTAATACGGAACGCCGTGCTGGATTCCAACGGGCTCGTATCAGTCGAGATGACAGGCATTTTATCCGCATGGCTGTAACGGATCGTGCAGCCACGTCTCGATCCCTGAGTCAACAGATGGGGACGTTTGCAAGACAACAACCATCTGCACGCACAGTTCGACGACGTTTGCAGCGGCATGGACTATCAGCTCGGAGACCATGGCTGCGGTTACCCTTGACGCTGCAACACAGACGGGAGCGCCTGCGATGGTGTACTCAACGACGAACCTGGGTGCACGAATGGCAAAACGAGATTTTTTCGGATGAATCCAGGTTCTGTTTACAGCATCATGATGGTTGCATCCGTGTTTGGCGACATCGCGGTGAACGCACATTGGAAGCATGTATTCGTCATCGCCATACTGGCGTATCACCGGGCGTGATGGTATGGGGTGCATTGGTTACACGTCTCGGTCACCTCTTGTTCGAATTGACTGCACTTTGAACAGTGGACGTTACATTTCAGATGTGTTACGACCCGTGGCTCTACCCTTTATTCGATCCCTGCGAAACCCTACATTTCAGCAGGATAATGCACGACCACATGTTGCAGGTCCTGTAGGGGCCTTTCTGGATACAGAAAATGTTCGACTGCTGCCCTGGCCAGCACATTCTCCAGATCTCTCACCAACTGAAAACGTCTGGTCAATGGTGGCCGAGCAACTGCCTCTACTCTTAATGAACTGTGGTATCGTGTTGAAGCTGCATGGGCAGCTGTACTTGTACACGCCATCCAAGCTCTGTTTAACTCAATGCCCAGGCGTATCAAGGCCGTTATTACGGCCAGAGCTGGTTGTTCTGGGTCCTGATTTCTCAGGATCTAGGCACCCAAATTGCGTGAAAATGTAATCACGTGTCAGTTCTAGTATAATACACTCCTGGAAATTGAAATAAGAACACCGTGAATTCATTGTCCCAGTAAGGGGAAACTTTATTGACACATTCCTGGGGTCAGATACATCACATGATCACACTGACAGAACCACAGGCACATAGACACAGGCAACAGAGCATGCACAATGTCGGCACTAGTACAGTGTATATCCACCTTTCGCAGCAATGCAGGCTGCTATTCTCCCATGGAGACGATCGTAGAGATGCTGGATGTAGTCCTGTGGAACGACTTGCCATGCCATTTCCACCTGGCGCCTCAGTTGGACCAGCGTTCGTGCTGGACGTGCAGACCGCGTGAGACGACGCTTCATCCAGTCACAAACATGCTCAATGGGGGACAGATCCGGAGATCTTGCTGGCCAGGGTAGTTGACTTACACCTTCTAGAGCACGTTGGGTGGCACGGGATACATGCGGACGTGCATTGTCCTGTTGGAACAGCAAGTTCCCTTGCCGGTCTAGGAATGGTAGAACGATGGGTTCGATGACGGTTTGGACGTACCGTGCACTATTCAGTGTCCCCTCGACCATCACCAGTGGTGTACGGCCAGTGTAGGAGATCGCTCCCCACACCATGATGCCGGGTGTTGGCCCTGTGTGCCTCGGTCGTATGCAGTCCTGATTGTGGCGCTCACCTGCACGGCGCCAAACACGCATACGACCATCATTGGCACCAAGGCAGAAGCGACTCTCATCGCTGAAGACGACACGTCTCCATTCGTCCCTCCATTCACGCCTGTCGCGACACCACTGGAGGCGGGATGCACGATGTTGGGGCGTGAGCGGAAGACGGCCTAACGGTGTGCGGGACCGTAGCCCAGCTTCATGGAGACGGTTGCGAATGGTCCTCGCCGATACCCCAGGAGCAACAGTGTCCCTAATTTGCTGGGAAGTGGCGGTGCGGTCCCCTACGGCACTGCGTAGGATCCTACGGTCTTAGCGTGCATCCGTGCGTCGCTGCGGTCCGGTCCCAGGTCGACAGGCACGTGCACCTTCCGCCGACCACTGGCGACAACATCGATGTACTGTGGAGACCTCACGCCCCACGTGTTGAGCAATTCGGCGGTACGTCCACCCGGCCTCCCGCATGCCCACTATACGCCCTCGCTCAAAGTCCGTCAACTGCACATACGGTTCACGTCCACGCTGTCGCGGCATGCTACCAGTGTTAAAGACTGCGATGGAGCTCCGTATGCCACCGCAAACTGGCTGACACTGACGGCGGCGGTGCACAAATGCTGCGCAGCTAGCGCCATTCGACGGCCAACACCGCGGTTCCTGGTGTGTCCGGTGTGCCGTGCGTGTGATCATTGCTTGTACAGCCCTCTCGCAGTGTCCGGAGCAAGTATGGTGGGTCTGACACACCAGTGTCAATGTGTTCTTTTTTCCATTTCCAGGAGTGTATATTTGTCCAATGACCGGCCAGTAGCGTATATTATTTTGTTCACAACGTGATTCATGTTATTGAAATTATTCGGGCATTTATTTACACCTATTTATTTTACAACTACCATTTAGCTGAACAAGCAACGAGTGCTGACTTGTTCCGCTATTGATAGTTTCATTCAATTGTTTCGAATGACGCCCGAGCGATATAACTGTGCTCCATCAAAATGGAACGCGGTTCCTGAATTGTGCTTCATATACATGCGGCAGGTAAAACAAACATACATTATGTTAACACATTCCTCTACAGAAAACAATTGAAATGAACAATAGGAAAATAAAACTTCCCTTACTCTCGAACGGTGCAGCTGTGTTTGTAAGAAACAAGAGTAATTTTCGCTTTTGATCTCTTATTCTTGTGCAGGAAAGCACAGAAAATGGAAAAAAAAAGCTGTTGTGTTACTATTAATAACTGAAGCGAATGTGTAATATATTGGCTATGAATACATTTTTCTACAGAGAAGTGAACGAGTCATACGTGGTAGCAGCGTGGTCTCGGGCGCCTTGCCACGGTTCGTGCGGCTGCCCCCGTCGGAGGTTCGAGTCCTCTCTCGGGCATGGGTGTGCATGTTGACCTTAGCGTAACTTACTTTAAGTTAGATTACGTAGTGTCTAAGCCCAGGGACCAATGACGTCAGAAGTTTGATCCCATAGACACTTACCACACACTGAAGTGCATGAAATTAAAGTAAAACTTGCTTTACGATCTAATAACTGGAGTCAGTGTTTAGGTTACTGTTTAGAATTCTTCTCTCCTTTCTCGTTATCTGTCATTGTTCTAGGAATGTGTGCACGCCATGTTACAATGTCCTCCCTCTCAGCTTGGAATATTTTTATATTTTTTAAAACGAAGCAAAACTTTCCGTTTTTCTTATCGATAAAACTGAACTGCCTTACTTATCAACACTTTTCCATCTCAGGTTACTCTTCGATACGTATATTTGCTCGATGACTGTCCACTGTGACAGACGCCAAGAATACTCAGAAGCGGTAACGCGCTATGGCTATAACCTTACTGCCGGGCCACGTGCGTCAATCGTGTACTGTGGAATATTGTGGTCCGGTCTGTACGTAAACAAAGTCGAGTCTCGCGTGCTGCCATCAGTAGTTATATTAAACTGAAGAGGTTATAATTTACTTAAAAACTAACAAACCTAAAAGAAACCCGTTAGAAAGGCGTGATGAGGTAGTAAGTAAGACAAGTAAACACAGGGAAAACAGCAGAGAGACTGGTGGTGCTGCGCCAGGCGTGGTGTGGGGTGAGGGGGAGGGGAGGGGGGGGGGGGAAGCGCTCTCTAGTCCTGCGCCACAGGAAATGCCTCCTCTGCTTCCTTCTATGCCTTGTGGAACGGATAGCAACCAGCAGGCCGGCTTGTGACATCAGGTGCGGAGCGAGGAGGCGCTGTCTAGACACTGCGGACTTCGTGTCACCGATGGGGCCATATTGTTGTTGGATTCTTCGTAAGGCAGGTGATAGTATTTCGGGTCATTTCTCAAAATGAAGAAAACCACAAAAATTGCGGTAGCGTTTCTTCGTTTTGTGAAAATGGAGATGTACAACTGAGGTTGCCCTGCGAAGAGAACACTTTGTATTTCTGGTCGGTTGTTGTTCGACGTAAGCCTATTCATTAAGTCATTTCCATTGTGTCACCTCAGTCACCATTTACTGTGCTGGTGCTAGTGATTCCTTACTTCAGTATTTTTCGGAGGTGACAATGACTGGACACTGAAAAACAGACCAGTGAAGAAGTTGTAGGGATACTGCAATGGAACCTAGCAATAAACAGAAACCGAAGGAAGTTCTCATCAAAACACGTGACTGGCCTGTCCTCAGACCTAATAGCGGCCATCAGTTGAGAGTAGATAGGGAAGAGGTTCTATGTCAGTCCCTTTCATCGTGGACAGATCGCTAGACATCTGTTGCAGGTCGAGCAGGAACTGGGGTTTTCACTTGCTACTAAGTCAAGTGTGTGCAGTGAGGACGTAGATTTGGAGAAAGTAACACCACTGTAGTCAACCGCTGTGTCACAAGTTGTTGGTGATAGAGGGTGCCGCTGACTACCACGGATTCTAAAGGGGTTAGACAGATCACAGTGCAGTCAACTACTCACCAGTGCTAGACGAATAAAAGTCAGTGTGCAGCCGTTTTCACCAGAGCATCAGATACACGTGTACTCCTGAGGGCACAGTACGTCACGCCGCGTAGAGAATACGAGTCGCGTGTGCTCAGGAATGCTGACCACGCGCCTACTGAGCACATAGCAGACGTCAGAGAGAAGGATGTGTGTGCCTAGCGTCCGGCCTTACCCAGGCTGTATGAGTTGTGGGGACGTGGCTCAGAGATCAGAACGGTGTCTCAGAAAATCGTTCCCAGAAAGCTTAGCCTCCCACGAATAGCTTCTTCTTCTTCGTCTTTTTCTTTAACCTATCCATTAATGGATTTTGGCGACCACACAGAGCATCTTTATTTCATGAAACGCAGTATGTAGCAGCTGATACACACTTGGCAGTTCTTCCCACTGCTTTATGTTCTCTGACCAAAATATTCTTCTTTGCTCTTTCCTTCGTTTACCCTCGACCGTCCCTTATATTATCAATTCCAATATATACCTAGAAATATATACCTAGAAAATCACGAAGCAGGCTGCTTAATTCCTTTATACAACAGACATATTGCCATAATCAGTATTTCGTAATCTTAGTCAAGATCACGTAGGTGCTTCGGTTTTGTAACGAAGGTCTATGGTACTAATTTTTATCCACCTGCAGTTTTTCCTACTTTGCAGTTCGAAATTGGAGACTTCCGCGAACCATCACTTTTTTGTCTTGTCAAATTGCCATCGTGGTTCATCGAATCTTGATAATACAGTATGGAGTAGGACACAAAATCTTATGGATATGATTCGCTCTTTCACCTGACATATCTTACGTGGAGGCTTAATTGCGATAAATTTAAAGTGTGACCCTGAAGTGGAGGTGAATTAAAGATGCCGCCATTATTGAGCGTATTTGCAACACCAAGAGGCATATACATTGCCGATATATTTATATCACATGACTACACAGAAATGAATAAGTAATCCCTAACATGGTTGTTCTTCTTATTACAAATGTTTATTCGCCCAGATCGCACAAAAACATACAGTGATTACTAGTTTCAGCGAAATTAAATAGCTATCTTCAGGTCATTCGTATAGAAAAAAATACAGGACCAATCCGTGTTGTAGACTGTTCACATTAATTTGACAAGATTGTAATGTATATAAATGTACAATTACGTAAAATTCTAACGTCAAACTAACATAAAATGGATAAAAATTCAGAGTAAACATACCTTATAGAGACAACATTCCATAGCACCTTCCCTCATCGTACAACTGTCAAAAATAAAATACATAAGACGTATATAAAATGTTTTCATATTGTGTCATTGTTCATAACTGTGAGTAAACTTACGAGGCAATCAAAGGAATACATCGTGTTTTGACACACCACCAGACGACAGCAGTCTTTTACATCACAACATTACGTCTTCGAAATATAATGTAAAGAATTTTATATTTTTCATTTTTTATATTTTTATGTATGTAAAAATCCATAAAATTAAAAGAATTATATACCTGGTTTTCTAAGTACATACGTCAAAAATTATTACAAAAATATTATTATTGTATCTTATATCAGTGTTATTGTTGTCATCTACATAAAGTGGTAAGCTATTAACACCCCAATAATAAATTCTTGGTCCATAGAGATTCAGAATATGAAACTTTACTACGTGCGAGTGTAGAGTCTTGTATAATAACGTATCTTCAGTGACCAGCTGATGTGTGTTGAGTAGCTCGGGGTCTCGGTTATGGGTAACGTCTTTTATCTGAGTGATGGCCTAGGTTACGATAAGGTTACATACTGACTTATTATACAAAATTTTCGTAGTAATTTCCATCTGTAAAATTAAAAAGAGAGAGAAGGGCTGTAAGATGGAACTATAAAAACACAAGAGGTGGCCCGTCATTATCTATGAAACACACTGGTGAACTCTGTTTTAATCTATTGCAGCATCTTGCAGCGTAATATCACTATATCATGGAACAGATAAAATATACAATAAGACTACCAATTCAGTACATAAAAAAGCGCTACAAAGCTTAAATACTAGATTTCAGACCGCATTAATATCGATAAAAGTAGCAACTTCGTAGAATATGCCGAGTAATAAAAGATACAAGTGGTGTTACCGTTTCACAAAGTGTACTATCTTTACCTCGTTTGACGTGGTGACAATAAAGCAGGCTACTGAATACAGCGTAGCTCGAGGTCTAGATTTAACATGACTATGGAATGTCGTCTCTACAAGGTATGTATAATTTGAATTTCTATGCATTTTATGTTGGTTTGACGTTAGAGTTTTCCACAATTGTACGTTTATATACATTACAGTTGTGTACAATTAATGTAAACAGTCGATGAAATGAAATGGTCCCGAAAAGTAATCAATACAAATTATCTGAAGGTTGCGATTTTATTTCACTGAAACTAGTAATCACTGTGTTTTTTTGAGCGATCTGGGCGAATAAGCGTCTGTAATAAGAAGAGAAACCATAATGAGATTTTCACTCTGCAGCGGAGTGTGCGCTGATATGAAACTTCCTGGCAGATTAAAACTGTGTGCCCGACCGAGACTCGAACTCGAGACCTTTGGCTTTCGCCGGAAAGTGCTCTCCCATCTGAGCTACCGAAGCACGACTCACGCCCGGTACTCACAGCTTTACTTCTGCCAGTATCTCGCCTCCTACCTTCCAAACTTTACAGAAGCTCTCCTGCGCAGGAGAGCTTCTGTAAAGTTTGGAAGGTAGGAGACGAGATACTGGCAGAAGTAAAATAATCGGTGCGAAATTTCTTGATGGCACTGTGACTACTGAATGGTACGTGAAGGCTTTGGGAGGTGATTTTATCTCCATTATCCAAAGTGACCCTGATTTCGACAAGAGGTGGTCATGCAAGACGGAACTCGACCCCATCGAAGCAGGAGAGTGATGTCCTGGAGGAGCACTTTGAGGACCGCATTCCGTCTCTGGGGTACCCAGAAGCCACTGACATGGGTCTCGATTGGCCGCATTATTATCCTTTTTGTGGGACTATATTAAAGACTAGGTGTACAGCAATAACCCCAGAACGATTGCTGAACCGGAAACAGCTATTCAGGGGGTCATCGACAACGTGTATGTTCCGACAACTGAACGGGACATGCAGAATTTCGCCATTTGTCTCCGCCACATCATCGCCATTGGTTCAAGCATATCGAACATGTCATAACCTTCGTTCGAATATCTGTAGTGACGTTTACATATTGAATAAAGTGTGCACACGCCGTAGTTTGTAACTGATTTACGTTTTTTCAATTCAGTACAATAATTGTCACCCTGTACGTATCGTGCAGAACGGGCTTTACACAGAGTATGCAAATTGTAGAACATCCAACATAGAAGATTTTTGCTAATATCTTTGAGTTGTATCACTTGCCGAATGCCACGAACTGAATCTGGAATCTTTTGTGAAATATTACATTGCACGCGTTACGTGCTGCACGTATCTGTTACGTCGTTGGTACGGGGAAGTCCGATATCCACATGCCTTCGTCACGGGGGCCGTTGGACGGACATTGGCAAGCCGGCCACGTTCCTGCGAGTCCTCCGCCTCATTCGGCCAGCGAGACAACGGCCAGCGTCGTAACGCTATGGAGGTCAATGTCAGCGGGCTGCTATAAGTACAGCGGTGTCGCCCAGTGCGGCATCAGTCACCGTACCAGCTCATCCCCCTGACAGCAATATGTACCTCCTCGTAGCGTCTGCTCTCTTGCTGCTCGCAGGGTGCGCCTCTGCGCGGCCAGAAGCGCCTGCGCAGCAGTACGGCGCGCCAGACGCGGCTCCGTACCCTCCCTCAGGCTGGCGTCCGGAAGGTCGCCAATTCTTCCTGCCTTCCAGGAGCTCCGGCCTGTACGCGCCGCCGCCACAGCAGTACGGCCCTCCGCCCCCGCCCGCCCCCACGACCACAGAGGCTGCCGAGACCACCACCACCGAGCTGCCCACCACGACGGCTCCCTCAGAAGCGGCTGCCGACGGCTCCCGCGCCCTGGAGTCCGGCGTGTACTACCTGCTGCAGCCGGACGGCCGCCTCCAGCGCATCACCTACGCCCACGGGCCCGCCGCCCCCGCCTCGGCCTCCGCCCCCGCCGCCTCCCCGCTGCTGCCGGAGCGGCTGTCGCTGCCCGCAGACCCGGGCTACCTGGCTCGCTTCCACTACCAGGACCTGCTGCCTCAGGGCGCACCCGTCTTCGCCTACCGGCAGGCCGGCCTCATGCGCATCTTCTGAAAATTGCACCGATTCCCACTGAAATGACTTCATATTTCAGACGCTGCAGCTACCACCACTGTATAGCACTAGACAGCCATTTGTTGGATTTCGCGACAGTAAACGGCTCCATAAACTTGGACAGACTTTTTTATTATCTACAACCTTTTCCCATCAGCCGGCCGGAGTGGTCGAGCGGTTCTAGGAGCTACAGTCTGGAACCGTGCGACCACTACGGTCGCAGGTTCGAATCCTGCCTCGGGCATGGATGTGTGTGATGTCCTTAGTTAGGTTTAAGTACTTCTAAGTTCTAGGGGACTGATGACCTCAGAAGTTAAGTCCCATAGTGCTCAGATCCATTTTTTTTCCCTATCAGTGACTACCATTTTCGAGCGAAGGTGGTTTGGATTACATCGGCGTAACATACACGCGTGCCTCATGGTCATGTACAGTCTGTTAAGTACGATCGTAGACGGGTTAAACAAGTGGAAATTTCACAACAAACTAAAACATATACATACACCATATATGAACAAAAGAAGAATGCAATTACAACTGATAATACGTCGCCGGCCGGTGTGGCCAAGTGGTTCTAGGCGCTTCATCCTGGAACCGCGCGACCGCTACGGTCGCAGGTTCGAATCCTGATTCGGACATAGATGTGTGTGATATCCTTAGGTTAGTTAGGTTTAAGTAGTTCTAAGTTCTAGGGGACTGATGACCTCAGATTTTAAGTCCCATAGTGCTCAGAGCCATTTGAGCCATTTGATAATACATCCAGTCATCCACTGTGTCGATAACTGCTTGGTGTCCGCGAGGCATGCTTGAAACTAAGTTTTCCAGGTATTCGCATGCAAGAGACCTCCAAATGCGTCGAATTTGCGTTGACAGCTGTTTCAAAGTGAATTTTGCTTGCGCAGTGTTAAGAACGGGTTCACAGAAATAAGACTCATAATAATTGTTTCCAGTTTTGGAGACACTTTACCGACTGAGCCACGTTCTTCAAAGTCATACACGTTTTTACATACTTTATAACGTGTTACCCACTTTTGTACAAATGACTTTGATTTCCTCTTATGTTTAGACGCCGACAGAGAAACAGCCTCGCAACGTGATGCGTAAGCTGCACTCATGCCTCTTCTTGTGTATCTCAGTCAAGAATTCAAAGTAAGCTAATGCTTTATGGACATAATGCGAAGAACAAAGGTTCTTTCTAATGGGCTCTGAAAGAACTAATGAGATATCTTTTACCACCTGTGTGTAATGCTGATCAGGCTCTTACTTAACACTGCAGCGACGGAGATGGACAAAATGACCCCTTCCATAATGTTTTCCTTCATTGTCATATCTAGTTTATTTACTTCGTTAATGAAATAATATGAGTTTTCCTATATTTTTCTCCTCTCTAGGATGATGTATTAGCATTTACAAAATATTTATATTTTGTCTGTCATTTCATTCGATATACCTAGACTGATGGAAGTGGTCAATTTGACCACACACAAATCTCTCTTCTGAATATTTGCAAATTATCTGACACTGAACCGGCAACAGACACAGTCATACAGAACAGTTGCTGCCTGTTGTTGCAACTTGACAAGTGCAAATTCTAATCTACCGCAGTTTATATTGTGTAATTCAGGCAACACGCTGAAGTATCAAAGAAACTGGTATGGGCATGCGTATTCAAATACAGCTATATATAAACAAGCAGCATACGGCGCTGCAGTCGGCAGTGCCTATGTAAGACATCAAGTATCTGGCGCAGTTGTTAGATCGGTTACTGCCGCTACAATGGCAGGTTTTCAAGATTTAAGTGAGTTCGAACGTGGTGTTATAGTCGACGCATGAGCGATGGGGCACATCATCTCAGATGTAGCGATGAAGTGGGGACATCCCCATACGACCGTTTCACGAGTGCACCGTGAATATCAGGAATCCGGTAAAACATTAGGCCTCCGACTACGCTGCACCCGGGAAAAGATCCTGCAAGAACGGGACCAACGACGACTGAAGATGATCGTTCAACGTGACAGAAGTGCAACCCTTCCGCAAATTGCTATAGATTTCAATGCTGGGCCATCAACAAATGTCAGCGTGCGAACCATTCTACGATACATCATCGACACGGGCTTTCCGAGCCGAAGGCCCACTAGTGTACTATTGATGACTGCATGACACAAAGCTTTACGCCTCGCCTGGGCCCATCAACACCGACATTGGACGATTGATGACTGGAAACACGTTGCCTGGTCGGACGAATCTCGTTTCAAATTGTATCGAGTGGATGGACGTGTACGGGTATGGAGACAACTTCATGAATCCATGGACGCTGCATGTCAGCAGGAGGCTCTGTAATGGTGTGGGGTGCGTGCAGTTCGAGTGATATGGGACCCCTGATGCGACTCTAACAGGTGACACGTATGTGAGCATCCTGTCTGATCACGTGCATCCATTCATGTCCACTGTCCATTCCGAAGGACTTGGCCAATTCCAGCAGGACAATTCGACACTCGACACGTCTAGAATTGCTACAGAGTGGGTCCACGAACATTTTTCTGAGTTTAAACACTTCCGCTGGCCGCCAAACTCCCCAGACATGAACAACGTGCTGTTCAGAAGAGATCTCCATCCCATCGTACTCTTACGGATTTATGGACAGCCCTGCAGGATTCATGATGTCAGTTTCCTCCAGCACTACTTCAGACATTAGTCGAGTCCATGCCACGTCGTGTTGCTGCACTTCTGCGTGCTCGCGGGGGGCCCTGCATGATATTAGGCAGGTGTACCAGTTTCTTTAGCTCTTCAGTGTAGTATTTGTACACGAAACACGTTTCCGAACATGTATCGTCAGCGTGGACTTTCATGAAGTGTTACCTCTCAGAGAATTTCAAAGTTGAATCGGAAATTCACTTCACTGATGACGATTATGAACCTGAGACAAGCGAAGATAAAGACACCGCGAACGAGGAGCGATCACTGGAAGAGGTTCAAATGGCTCTGAGCACTATGGGACTCAACTGCTGTGGTCATCAGTCCCCTAGAACTTAGAACTACTTAAACCTAACTAACCTAAGGACAACACACACATCCATGCCCGAGGTAGGATTCGAACCTGCGACCGTACCAGTCGCACGTTTCCTGACTGCGCGCCTAGAACCGCGAGACCACCGCGGCCGGCACTGGAAAAGGATTCAGATGGTCAGCTACATCAATCATTACCTCTTTCATCACAGCAGACACACTTGGTAGCCTCTGCGAACATGGCAAAGCATAGCACGGCCTAGCAGAGAGTGCTACAAGAACAACTAGTTGTGATTCTTACTAGTTGCTTGTTTGGACTTTGTCTATAGCGACCAACATAACTGTTTGATGTCGCCCATCGTTTGCGACTACTACTTGTAAATCTCCAAGTACTGTCAATCTGCTTTATAGAAATAAAACTACAAATATTGAGAAGATTCACACGAATAATCAGCATTGAAAGTAGGATTAGTAAATATGTAATACAACAAGACAAATTTGTTTTAAGGCATGGTAAAAAGGATACATTGTTCTGAAGCAGTAAAGAAACGATTTAGGGGACAAATACCACTTCTAAGTCTAGCGAACATTGCACTGTTTACGAAGAACGGAAGGACGTATGAAACAGTTTGACAGATTGGACAGCCTTCATGTGAGAGAAGAAAAAAATGACATGAAGAGTGACGTAAAGGACAATAGTTGCTTGGCAACAGACAAATTTGCAGAAGACGTGGCAAAAATGTGTCAGAATTCAACTAACTATGAAGCAACATATCGTGGTATGGTCGAAGCAAATGAGGCATCATAGGTAGTCTGGAAAGCCAAGAAAGCTTTCTTCAGAAAAGGAGCTCGATTTGTTGTTCCAGACATCCCCAGTCTTCGGCTACTGCCAGAGTGGAGTTATGGGCATCTTCTGAAAGGCAGTTTGTGCTGGAATAGAGTCTTTCCTCCAGTGGTATGCTTGGGTGCGTGCGTGCATGTGCTTACATATGTGTGTGTGTGTGTGTGTGGTGTATTTCTCTCTCTCTCTCTCTCTCTCTCACACACACACACACACACACACACACACACACACGCATCCACCCACCCACCCACCCACCCACCCACCCACCCACACACACACACACACACGCACACACGCACACACACACACACACACACACATAGACGGACACCCTACACCTTTACTACCAAATTCTGCCATTGTTTCATCGGTTTCATTTGACAGATCACGATTCACTCCAAGTATCTGTTCAATGGTTTACCTCCATATAAAGCTACAGATTATACGAAAATTACAGATAAAATAATTTCCTGTGGAAAGGACATAGTGGGGAAGCACATTTAGATTTTTCCTAAATAAAACTACTGATGCACCTTTCGTCTATACTCTGAAATAAACGTGGTTACAGACATAGAGTTTCGAAATTTTTAGCAGATCTGTATATATTTTAATTTTGATACTTTAATGTTTATTGCGGTGTAAATCGAGCCAGATAATGAGTCAGGCGCTTGTTTTTGGCACGACTATCTTGTAGACGTTGAATAACGAGATATTTTTGCGCATGCTCTACGTCGATTACGTATACAGAGCGTAGGCGTTCCTAGACTGCAGTTTGTAAAAGGAAGAGACCAGGAGGGCACTAGGCGCGGTAACTTTTGACTAGAATGCGGTAAAATTGACCGTAATGTCGGTAGTCGAGGAGTTACTACAGTAGACCTGTTTGCTGCAAGTGTGAGATGAACTGACCTTACACTTCTGTTTTGATTGTCCAGTCAAGCGAGCGTTTGCATCGATCTGGGATACAGTTTTGAGCTAGGCTTATCGAGGTCTACGCGGTTCTGCAGTTGGAGTAATTCACCCTGGAGACACACATTGATTGAAGTCAAGCCGTTGTAAATGCTGCTTGACCTCTTCCTATGAAGCGGGGCACCACCGTCACCACACAGAATGCATGCGGAGTTTTTTACTGCAGAAGGCAGGAACTGGCAGATGCAAACTTTGAACAGGCCGTCTCAGATAGCTCAGCTGACACAGTCCACCTCTGAAAATGCGAATGTAATTGTCGTAGATAAGAAAAAAAGGCTCTAAGCACTATAGGACTTAACATCTGAAGTCATCAGTCCCCTAGACTTAGAACTACTTAAACCTAACTAACGTAAGGACACAACACACACATCCATGCCCGAGGCAGGATTCGAACCTGCGACCGTAGCAGCAGCGCGGTTCCAGACTGAAGCACCTAGAACCGCTCGGCCACAGTGGCCGGCAAGGTAAGAATCATGGCGAAAGAGCGGTGCGGGTTGCGATGCTTTCAAATGAGAAACTGTGGTTTACGTATAGAAAGATACGTAATTTTATGTAAATAGACAGTTACTAGTTTTAAACTATAACTTCAGATTGTAAAGGGAGCCCTTTGGATGCAAAGTAAGAAGTAGAAACAAACTTGGTATCATTTTGTAAGTGAATAGTCGTTTTGACAAATCTGGTACGTTATAGTGAATAGGGGATAAACTGACACAGGAGAAGTGCCTTAACTCCACAAACTTAACGATCAGCCAACAGTTTCGTTTCGTATTCGACTGGCCGGGTGGTCCACGTCGTATTATTCCTGATATGTGATTCAGAGTTTCCATATTTGACTCACTTAACATAAATGTATTTCAAATTCAAATACAAATCCAGCCACGTGCTGCGTATGTGATGTCCCTTCTGTACCGAGATGTCCCCAGCGATATATCACTGTCCTCGGTCACTCGCTTGTGCGATCTCACGCACCTCTGCCTGAGTTGGGACTAGGGGTGGTGAGCCTCCATTATTCTCTCGCCTTCTCTCATTATGCGCCGCTTGCACGCAATCCACGTGGCGTCCGTGATCCGGCGCTTCGATGCTGCCTTTCTCAGCCTGGTGTGTACCACGGTGTCTATCCAGCTCTCACCTAGTCCCTTCTTCTCTCCTTCGTCCGTTATTGTGCGGATTCTGCCTGTCACTGCGCTGCGCAAACTCTTGTGGCGCACTATTTTCTGTCTTCGTTGCTTTTGCGTGTGCCGTCCTGCCCTTCGGTATCGTTCAAGGACCTTAAAAGATCGAGGCACTGTTCCATCTACAGTGCCTTGACGAGTGCATGCTGTACATGAGCAGGAAAATGTAAGCGCCTCGTGCTGCACCATTTCGCCTCTATCATTTTGTCGTCCAAGTATTTCGGCAGAACGAAAATTTGAGCGTCTTATGTTGAGAAGGATTGGCACGGCTGTGCTACAGACTGTCACCGATACAGCCGGCCGCGGTGGTCTCGCGGTTCTAGGCGCTCAGTCCGGAGCCGCGCGACTGCTGCGGTCGCAGGTTCAATCCTGCCTCGGGCATGGATGTGTGTGATGTCCTTAGGTTAGTTAGGTTTAAGTAGTTCTAAGTTCTAGGGGACTGATGACCACAGATGTTAAGTCCCATAGTGCTCAGAGCCATTTTGTCACCGATACACGCTCATATTCACAACTGATTGTGTGGCCAGGTTCCAGTACGTTGTCAGAAACTTGGTGCAGAAATCATTGTAACCACTGTTTCGTCAAATCATGCAGCCTCATCCTGATCGAGCGTCTGCCATGCAACAAGTGACAGAATGAATTTACGGAAGAAGAATCAGGCTGCTTAAAGAAAGTCTGCTAGGCGGTAAGACGATTGCTTACGAACCTCGAACGCAAGCAGATGTTTTGACGAAGCGCAAACTTAAGTCTGCCCAGAGAGAGCCGTTAAAAGGATCTGTTGTGTGGTTGCCGTCACAGAAGCTAAAGAAAGCGTAAAAACCTCTGGATAATGCGCTGGACTGATTGCGACCAACACTGGGAATGGCCTTCACGGTGAATTCGTGAGAAAAACACCAGTCCTCGAGTCACACCTCAGCCCATAGAAGATAGAAAATTTCCACCCTGCACTGGGAGTGGCGTTGCAAATTTAGTCCGCAAATGACGACAAATTTAGTCCGCCAATGACCACAAAAGGAGACAGGAGAAAAAGTTCAAGTAGTCTGTGAGCTAAGGAGTGTGATGAAAAGTGAAGACGCTAGATGAGACAGCACAAAAGCAAGAAGATATGCAGGCACTTCCACCCATCGTCTCCTTAGTCCGGTGACTTCGATATTGATCCTTAGTCCCATCCAAATGTCCATCGTCACTGTGTGACTTATTCTTTTCATGTTCCCTGACAAACGGACGGATCTTTATGTCCCAGCGCTCGACTTGCCTAACATTCGGTCATGCTGCTTTGGATAGGCAACCCACGGCGAACAGTTAGCGCGGTGACCATGCGACAAACGATTACAAAGAATGATGAGACGATTTATTCCCCCGTCTTACCCCTTAATAATTGAGTTGTGCCAACGCCCTGTCAAGTCGGCCCTGAGGTTTTGTAATTTATATAAAAGGCACCGTAATAAAAGCAAACATTTAATGGTGTAATCCTCCAATTAATCTGTTACATTCACATATCAATCCTTTACTCTCATATCCTTTCACTGTTTGATTTTACTGTATGAATGCAGCAATTACTTCATTATTGGCTCCAAGTGGGGAGGAAGCGTCGATCTCCTTAGTTATCCGCATGTCACGTCATGCCAGAGGTGAGCCCTTTGAGATCACTACAGCACAATTTATATAAAAGTAAACTGCTTCTTTTGGAATTTTTCTGCGTTGGATATATCTTATGTACACTGAGAAGACAAAAGTCATGGGATACCTCCTAAGATCGTGCAGGATTTTCTTTTTTTCGGCATAGTGCAGCAACTCGATGTAGCATGGACTCAACAAATCGTTGGAAGTCCCTTGCAGAAATACTGACCCATGCTGCCTGTATAGCCGTTCATAACTGCGAAAGTGTTGCCTATGCAAGATTTTGTGCACAAACTGACTTCTCGATTATGTCCCATAAATGTTCGACGGGATTCATGTCGGGCGATCTGGGTGGCCAAATCATTCATTCGAAGTGTCCAGAATGTTCTTCAAATCAATTGCAAACAATAGTGGCCCGGTGACATGGCGCATTGTCAGCCATAAAAATTCCATTGTTATTTGGGAACGTGAAATCCACGAATGTCTGCTAATAGTCTCCAAGCAGCCGAACGTAACCAGGATCCCATGTAAACAAAGTCCACGCCACTACAGAGCTACCACCAGCTTGCACAGTGCCTTGTTGACAACTTCGGTCCATGGTTTCGTGGGTTCTGCGCCACACTCGAAACCTCCCACCAGCTCTTACCAACTGAAATTGGGGCTGATCCGACCAGACTACGATTTTTGAGTCGTCTACGACCCAACTGATATGGTCACAAGCGCAGGAGAGGCGCTGCAGGCGGTGTCGCACTATAGTCTGTCGGTAAACTGAAGAGTGAGTGAGCGAGTCCCCACTCTGCCTACCCTGCTACGTCACAGGGCGCTTCTACAGGCTGTTTCACAACATAGTACCGGCCCTGCCGCGGCGCGCGCTTCAAATCTGTGGCGGCATCGTGTACAGATACGTCTCGGCTGCGTTTATTTTTAGACAAATGCCGTAAGAGTATAAGGAAAACAAAAGACGATAGCTTCTTCGAGACAAAACATTGTAGAGTAAATAATATTAACGTAAGAATGGAAGTCAGGATTCTACTACAAACATAGAACCGAGTACCTATTCATGTGAATTTATGTTCCTCTATTCGTATACATAGTGCAATCAATCTGTAGAATTTAAGGCTTGTTCTTATTTTGTGTTTCTACCAAAAGGTAGAAGTTTTCTTTGAGGGCTGCATTGAAACTTAACAATTCTTGCAACATGAAGAGTGTTTAAAAAGTAACCAGAAATTTATAATTTCATGTGTTGTATTAGTTCGATTCGCACTGATTTTTTTGTCACTGTCTTCATAAACACGTCTGAAAAGTATCTGTGCAATGTTTTGCATATTGGGTATTTACCCTGTTGTCATCTGTCAAAAACGTTATCTGTGTTTTGGTAGCATGAACTATTTTTTATTTTGTATAAAAATAGATTAGAGAATCTGTACTAAATTTTCTTATAAGAATGGAATGAAGTGTATCAAATTTTTAGGAATGTTAAATATTGCTTTTGGTGAGTCTCTTATGAGTAAACCAAGAGCATACAAGTGGGATTTTATGAAACTGTCTATAACGATGGGTTTCCTCCATAAATTATTAGTTGTCCTTCGTGGCAATTCCAGTAAACCATGCGGCTTGTTTTCGCGTTCCTTCCTATGCGTCCTATTGTGGCAAGGATGACATCTGCATAAACTGCAGCCCTTTGATTGGGACTGGTAATATTAGCCAACAGTTCTTTTTGTGTCGCCTCCTTAACACATGCTGTAATAACGTTAGAGACGATCGAACGCTTGTTACTCTGCAAATACCTCCTCTTCTTCGTATTCTGCACATTTTCTTGCAAATGCAGGGCGATTATCCATCACTTCCGGATACTGACGTATATCAGTGAGTACACAAAGTCAACTGACTGACACTGGCAACTAAGAGCCTACAAACAGAAACGAGGCATATCACTGCACGCCGATCTACACCGCTAGACAGGTAACGGGCAACTGATTTTGGGTGGCCCTGTAGACCAGTGGCAAGGTCCTTCTGGGAAAGGCCACTTCCCCCACCATAAGCGCTGCTCCCTCTTGAGTTAGACTATATCAACAAAGGCACTCATGTCGGTCGTCTGGTGCTATAGCCCATTAACGCCAGATTTCACCGCACTGTCCTGATGGGTACGTTCCTCGTAAGTCCCAACTGATTTCTGGTTTTATGTCATGGAGTGGTGCTTGCCTGTTAGCACTGACAGCTCCACCCAAACCCCCGTGCTCTCGGTCGTTAAGTGAAGGCCATCGGTTACGGAGATGTCTGAGGTGGGACGTAATGTGTGAAATTCGGTATTCTTGGCACACTCTTGACATTGTGGATCTCGCAATACTGAATTTCCTAACTATTTCCGAAATGGACCTGTGCGTCTATCTCCAACTGCCATTCCGCGTTTGAGTCTGTTAATTCCCGTCGAATACCTTTTCACCTGAATCACCAGAGTAGAAATGACAGGTCCACCGATGCGCTACTCTTTTATACCTCGTGTACGTGATCATACCGCAATCTGCATAGGTGCACATCACTGTCCCACGACTTTTGTGTCCTCATTGCTATGTGAAAGGATACATTAAGCCACATGAAGACCAATCCAAAATTAAATTTTCCAGATCGCTTCTTCTCGCTGTGAATGTCACACAACCGATTGTTTGGGACTACAGTATTTATATCTATACATAACAGTCACTGTTGAAAGTGCTCTTTCGTTGTAATTCGGGGTAATTCATTTCTGCTTGAAACTGATGAATATTAACGTTTAGATGTTATTTTGTAGTTACTTGACACATTATCTGCCACTGTCTTAAACCTCACCAGTTTGTCTATGCGAAATAAAACATGACAGAGAGTTGTTCAGTTTGTCTGACTGTCATTGCGGTATCCCCCTCTGGGGTAATCTATTTCTTTGGTGTGTGTGCATGTGTGCAGCCGCTTATTTACTGCCAAGCCGTTTACAGTGGCAGTAAGATCTCGGATTAGACAAGACTGGGCAGGACGGTATGCATTGCCTTTTCGAATAAACTATAGTGGCATTCGCCTCAAGGAAAACCACGGAAATGCAAAGCCAAATTTTGTTATGATTATAAACACTGCAATTTTCGTAAAAATATCTTTATTTTTTGCCACATTGAGCTCGATTTAGTAATGTACTACTGATTGTAAACTTCATAGTAAATATGGGAGAGATTAAGATACTATTCCATTTTGGAGACCACGAAAGCAATTCTTCAATGGAAATCTTTAGTTAGATACTTAAATTGCAGCAGCTTTGAGTATAATCCGTTGCATGTTAGACTGAGTCTTTATAAATCACTGAAACAATTAAGAGGGTCATTCAATAATTAAGGAAACAAATTGGTCTGGGGAAAAACTCTTAGTAGGGGAAGTTTGGTACTTCTATGGCTTTAAGTTGGCACCACTGGGATGCGCCCTGATCAGCTGATGTATCAACATTGTTTTTTTTATAACCTCAAAAATACATTTCAAGATGGCAAGTCCGCTTGAAACATTCACATTAGTTGAGCAATGTTCTGTTATTCGTTTTTTACTTGCTGCAAGTGAGAAGTGGATACATACCTTAAAATGTCTTACGTTTATGGTGAAGGTTGTATGAATCGTGATAATTTTTACATGTGGACAGAGCAGTTGAAAAATGGTCGCCACTCAGTGACTGACGAACACCGATCTGGCCAACCAATCGCAGTTTCAACTCCCTCACTTTAAAGTCGAATTAATGACATTATTCGTGCAGAGCGCCGTGTGACTGTGAAAATGATAGTTGATAAGGTTCAAGTTAGTACTGGTACAGTTCATATCATTATCTGTAGCAAGCTGAAGTACCGCAAAACATGTGCGAAATGGGTCCCAAAGGAGTTAACGCGGCTACACAAGGAAACAAGGTTGAGAGTGTCCACAGAGATAAAGGAACGTTATGAAAGATAAGGTGGGCACTTACTCAATAAAATTTTAACTTGTGATGAAATTTGGGTTCACTATTATGAGCCAGAATCAAAAAGAGAAAGCATGGAGTGGAAGCACACCAACTCATCTGTCAAGAAAAAATTCAGAACCCAAGCAACAGCCGGAAAAGCCATGTTGACGGTGTTTTGGGATGCTGAAGGTCCAGCTTTTTGTGATTATTTCGAAGGACAGCCAATACTACTCAGATTTGATTTTAAACAAGGTGAAACGAACCATGAGAGAGAGATGTCGTGAATCTCAGAGGAGAGGTGTGGTTCTTCAGCAAGACAACGCACGTCCTCATATTGCTCAACTAACCCGTGAAACCATCGACGAAATGGGCTGGAAAGTACTGCCTCATCCCCCTTACAGTCCTGATTTAGCACCTAGTGATTTCCATTTGTTTGGTGCTCTGAAGGAGGCATTGCGTGGGAAGATCTTCCAGGACAACGAGGACGTGAAAAAGTTTGTGAGAAATTGGTTCAAACATCAAGGTAAAGAGTTCTTTGCTGCCGGAATAAAAAAGCTTGTAGGCTGTTGGAACAAGTGCATGAATATTCAAGCGGATTATGTTGAAAAGTAGAAAAAGTATTGTTTTGTAAAATTTGTCTCTTTAATTACTGAATGACCCTCGTACAAAATCGACCGACTTTGCAGCGATGGTCTACAGAACGTCTGTACCAAAGAGACGACTGCAAAGGCTGCCGAAACATTGCCTTTATAGTTGGTTAATATTTTATGAAGATGTGGCCTAGGGATTTTACTCAAATTGACACTGGTCGTGGAGGTCTATGTACCAAGAGGGGTTGAACAAAAATATGGATACACCAAATACAGAATGCATTACAGCGCCTAATAAAGAATAGAAAACCTGCTGGCATTCAAAACAGCTTTCATTCGTCTCGGTATGGATAAATACTGGCACTGTATGGTTTTCAAGGGACTCTTACACCACCCTTACACCATCGTAGCTGCAACATAGTGCCAACTTCACGTAAAGATGATGAAGATGGATAGCGATCACGCTCCATTCTTTCCAAAGTAGACCACAGAGGCCCAATAAAATTGAGATCTGGTGACTGTGATGGCCAGTGGAGATGCGAGAATTCGTCCTCGTGCTCACAAAACCAATTGTGGACGATGCGAAATGAGTGAACAGGGGCCCTGTATCGTCTTGGAACAAAGCACTACCTTTGAGGATGAAATATTGTACATTAAATGGAACTGATCAACCCTGCAGAGTAAGCATGGGGATCACAATATGGCTGCCCAAACCATCACCAAAACCCCGCCATATTTCACTCGTCGAACGTAAACTCGGCCGGAACAGGGTGAAACAGGACTCTTCGGACCAAATGATTTTCTTCCATTGCTCCATAGTTCTCCAGTTGCAGACATTTGCCTCACTGATTAGAGATTTTGGAATTCCAGCTCACCCTACAATTTCCTGTTTATGGAGCTCCCTTCATGAAACTTCCTGGCAGATTAAAACTGTGTGCCGGACCGAGACTCGAACTCGGGACCTTTGCCTTTCGCGGGCAAGTGCTCTACCAACTGAGCTACCCAAGCATGACTCACGCTCGGTCCTCACAGCTTTACTTCTGCCAGTACCTCGTCTCATACCTTCCAAACTTTACCGAAGCTCTCCTGCGAACCTTGCAGAACTAGCACTCCTGAAAGAAAGGATATTGCGGAGACATGGCTTAGCCACAGCCTGGGGGATGTTTCTAGAATGAAATTTTCACTCTACAGCGGAGTGTGCGCTGATATGAAACTTCCTGGCAGATTATAACCTTTCTTTCAGGAGTGCTAGTTCTGCAAGGTTGGCAGGAGAGCTTCTGTAAAGTTTGGAAGGTAGGAGACGAGGTACTGGTAGAAGTAAAGCCGTGAGGACGGGCCGTGAGTCATGCTTGGGTAGCTCAGTTGGTAGAGCACTTGCCCGCAAAAGGCAAAGGTCCCGAGTTCGAGTCGCGGCCCGGCACACAGTTTTAATCTGTAAGGAAGTTTCATATCAGCGCACACTCCGCTGTAGAGTGAAAATTTCATTCTGGAGCTCCCTTCATGTTGTTTTGGTGCTCAGAGTCTTCGAGAGAGTGACATTCAGTTCTGCAGCGAGTTTTTCAGCTGTTATCCTCTAATTTTTTGTCACATTCCTCTTCAATAACCGTCTGTCACGATCACTCAACACACACTTTTGACCGCATAGTGACTTAGCAGATGAAGTTTTTCCGCTTTCCCTATATGCGGTGTATATTTTCGATACAGTGCCTCATGAAACACCGAACACTTGGGCTACCGTGGTTATGAAAGCACCGACCACACGGGCATCCTCAGTTTGCCCACGTTCGAATCCACTTAGTTCCGACATACTGGGAGGTGACAATGGTCACGGGATACCTGTTAATGTAGTTTAGAAGCTCCTTCTGTCCGGTGTATTGCAGTTACTCGACGTGGCACGGACTCAACAAATCGTTGGAAGGCAACTGGCAGACATATTCAGCCATGCAGCCTCTACAGCCGCACATAACTGCGAAAATGTTGCTAGCGGAGGAGTTTGTGCACGAACTGACCTCTCGATTATGTTCCACATATGTTCGATGGGATTCACATGGATTCTGGGTGGACAGGTCATTCGCTCGAGAGAAATTGTCCAGAGTGTTCTTCAAACCAACAGCGAACAGTTGTGGGCCAGTACAATGTCAGCCACAAGGAATCCGTCGTTGTTTTGGAACATGAAGTAAGTGAATGGCTGAAAATGGTCTCCAAGTTGGACCAGAACACCCATTTACGTTCCATGTAAACATCAGCTTGCACAGCCCCTTGTTTGCAGCTTGGCCACCATGACATTGTGTAGTCTGCGCCACACTCGAAACCCACCATCAGCTCTTACCAACTGAAATCGGGACTCTTGTGACCAGAATATGGTTTTCTAATAGACTATGGTCCAACCGATATTGTCATGTCCAGGAGAGGCGCTGCAGGAGATGTCGTGCTGTTAAGTGTAGTATTACTTGTCTGTTAGCACTGACAACTCTATTCAAACGCCACTGCGGTCGGTACTTAAGCGAAGGCCGTCTGCCACTGCGTTGTCTGTGCTGAGAAGCAACGTCTGGAATTTGGTAGTCTCGGCACACCCCTGACACTGTGGATCTCAGATTACTGTATTCCCTAACGATTTCCGAAACGGAAGGTCCCATGGGTCTAGCTCCAACTACCAATACGCTTTCGACGTCTGTTAATTCCTGTCGTGGGGCAAAAACGGAAGGTCCCATGGGTCTAGCTCCAACTACCAATACGCTTTCGACGTCTGTTAATTCCTGTCGTGGGGCAAAAACGGAAGGTCCCATGGGTCTAGCTCCAACTACCAATACGCTTTCGACGTCTGTTAATTCCTGTCGTGGGGCAATAAGCACGTCGGAATCCCGTAACACGAATCACCTGAGTACAAACGACAGCTCCGCCAATGCACTGCCTTTTCAAACCAAGTGTACGTGGTACTACCACCATCTGTACATGTGCACATTGCTATCCCACGACTTTTGTCAACTCAGTGTATACCTCGCTATCTAGAACTACACTGTACCAAGAAACGGCTCAGTATTATTGCAGATGTTGTTGTCTATATTTGGTTCAAAAATGGTTCAAAAATGGTTCAAATGGCTCTGAGCACTATGGGACTTAACATTTGAGGTCATCAGTCCCCTAGAACTTAGAACTACTTAAACCTAACTAACCTAAGGACATCACACACATCCATGCCCGAGGCAGGATTCGAACATGCAACCGTAGCGGTCGTGCGGTTCCAGACTGAAGTGCCTAGAACCGCTCGGCCACACCGGCCGGCCTATATCTGGTGCTAATTTAATGTATAAAGGCGAAATAGCTTACACTTAAATGCAGTTGGACATATCTGGAGCGATTCTTCATAGGGGAAGGAAGAAAACATTACTTCCGCAACGTGTTACAGCGACCAAGGATTAATTCGTTGAAGTTCGTTCTGTTCTGGGTAGTCTTCCTTGTAGACCAATTGCTCAAGGGTTACGTAACTGGAAGTGTAAGCAGCTAATTCGTGGTAGTATCCGATAAAGCGAACCCTATACTAACTTGGCCAAGTGATTAGGTGCAGCAACGTTCCAGTTCAAAGTAGAGGCGTTCTTACCTCGCAGTGCAAACACAGGAAGTGATTGCACGCGAGTGTGACGGCTGTCTTTCAACTGTACGATACTGCGGCGACTTGGTGTACCTAACCTACCACAACAATCTAGCTGGGGAAAGGGGAACTACTGTTTAACGTGGAATCCGAATCACGTGTTGTTCCTGACGAACACTCACATTGTTGAGGGGTGAAGACTAGGTTAAAGGCAGACTACATAAATACTTGTCCAACTGGAATTATTCCGGGAGCTTTCGGTTTCCTGGCACAGGTTTTTCTGGTAGACTACGGGCCGACGATGGCTACAGTTTGTAATTAAGTTTATTGTTGATGAAGAGGAGAAAGCAGTGACAGTGCTGATGGAAAAAAGGCAAAATATTTAAGTTGAGTAAATCGATGGTGTACTAACTACAACAGGAGGGATAGGAAACCGAGCGCACTGGGATTAAGGTGTACAACCCAAAGAAGAAGAGAAAGAAGAATAAGCAAAGTGCATACAAATAATATCCTGTCGACAATGATGATAAATGTGTTATTAGGAAGCACTTTCCGCGATATTATGAAATGGCAACTTAACAAAATTTTCTTAGCTTATACCTCACAAAACTTCAAGGCTACCAAAGAAACTCTCAAGAAAATTATTCTGACTTTGGGATTTGATTTAAAAACGTGCCACACTAAACTAACCGTACGTGAACGAACTAAATAGCTTCAAAAAAGCATACTGTGTTAGAGTGTTGCGAAAAAATTGAAGCATCGGAATTAAAGAGGCCAATAGCCTTTTTTTCCAGAAAACACATCGGTTCATACACTGTTAGATAAAAGTGCCAGTCAGCATTTAATTGCTGCGCTATGCAGGGTATTAATGTTCAGATGAGCATCGCGTGAACTCCCCACTTGTAAGAATACTGGAGCGTGCACTGTTACTACCTCCTCTCCCTTTTCCTTGGGTGCAAACACAATGGCGGCACACTGGAAAGGTGTTCAGTTCACGTTAACGAATGTTAACAAGGGAATACCACAGGAATTAACAGTCAAGCATAACGACACTAGGAAATACTCAATTAGTTGGTCGGAGAATTAGTTCCCAGAAACCTGTACAAGTATTTTGTTTTTACTTCTAAGTAGAGAAATACTATTACCACTTACGTTTGTTGGCGAAACCGTATTACGAGTGCCCTTTGCGTACGAGAAAGCACTGCATTAAACTGGCACTGAGCACCAAACTGCAACGCCTAGGCGTGTAACATGGCTGAAATCACTATACGATTTCCGAAAAACAGTTGACTCAGTGCCACACTTACCCTTAAAATGTTTGAAAGTACGATCGTTTTTTTTTTTGTTTTTTTTTTTTTTTTCAGAGCCTTGTGACTGGTTTGATGCAGCGCGCCACGAATTTCTCTCCTGTGCCAAACTTTTCATCTCCGAGTAGCGCTTGCAGCCCACGCTCTCAATTATTTGCTGCATGTATTCTAATCTCTGTCTACTTCTAGTACAACGGAAGTTATTCCGTGATGCCTTAACACATGTCGTCCCATCTTGTCCCTTCTTTTTGTCAGTGTTTTTCATGCATTCCTTTCCTCGCCGATTCTGTGGAGAACGTCACGGTTCTTCACCTTACCAGTCCACCTAATTTTCTACATTCATTGTAGCACCACATCTTTAATGCTTCGATTTTCTTCTGTTCCAGTTTTCCCCCAGTCCATATTTCACTACCATACAAAGCTACAAAGCTGTGTTCCAAACGTACATTCTCAGAAATTTTTTTCTCACATTGACGCCTGTGTTTGATACTAGTAGACTTCTCTTGGCCAGGAATGCCCTTTCTCCAAGTGCTAGTCTGTTTTTATGTCGTCCTTGCCCTGTCCATCGTGGGTTATAGCGCTGACTGGGTAACAGAATTACTTAACTTCATCTGCCACCTGATCACCAATCCTGATGTTAAATTTCTCGCTGTGCTCATTTCTGCTACTTCTCATTTTCGTCTTTCTCTCATTGACTCTCAATCCACATTCCGTACTCATTACACCATACATCCCGTTCAGCATATCACATTCTCCTTCACTCAGGATAGCAATGTCATCAGCGAATCGTATCACTGATATCATTTCACCTTGAATATTATTTCTATTATTTCCATCATTGCTACTTCGATGTGTGTGTTGACCACTAGGGGCGAAAGGCCGAATCCCTGTCTTACACCCTTTTTAATCCCGGGCTTCGTTCTTGGTCTTCCACTCTTATTGTTCCCTCTTAGCTCTTGTACATATAGCGTATTACCCGTCTTTCCGTATAGCTTACCCCTATTTTTCTCAGAATTTCGAATATCTAGCACTATTTGACATTGTCGAACGCTTTTTCCAGGTCGACGAATCCTAGGAACGCGACTTGATTTTTCATTAATCTTGCTTCCATTATCAACTGCAACGTCAGAGTTGCCTCTCTGGAGCCTTAACCTTTTCTAAAGCCAAACTGATGAACCTCTATTTTGTTTTCCGTTCTTCTGTGCATTACTATTATGTACGGAATTTGTGGCTGGATTGACACGATCCTAGGCAGCTGATGTCGATGTCATAAAGTGGTCTATTTGCGACAGTACGGTGGTCCAGCGCTGTGTCACAGTGATCAACGGACGGCACTGCCCGCCTGCCAGTCACTGCCCAGGAGATCCTTCGGCGCGCGGCGTACGTGAGTTTAGCAGCTGCAACACTATAACAGACTTGCTCTCGTGCACATAAACACGGGCCCTTCAATAAGGCTGGTCACTGATTAAATTGGTGAGTCATCAGGCTCATCAACTGTCATTGTGTCGGCCTCCGCTGTGTGGTGTCCACCATTCAGCCGTCATGGTGACAGAACCGCCTTCGAAGGGGATCCAGCCACCAACGGATGGGCTGAAAGTCGAACTGAGCCGTTCCCAGCTACTGAGCCATTGGGAATCGACCAACACCAGCCACCGACGACCAGCATGGCCTGTACTCGGCCACTCCGCTAGCAATGCAACAACACCAATCGGCCGCATCGTCATATGAAATAACCCCTCTGGGGAATGTTTACTACGCAAGGTCGCTTCTTGTTAAGGCTGCGATGAGTGTACAGGCACCTGCTGCAGTATTTACAACAACACTTTCCCACTGAGGGCCGCGAGGTCGACGCCTCACCCATGCCGCAGTCAACGGATGTCTTGAACCAAAGCCAGGCTGCACCAATGAAAAGGGGCGCACATTTGCAGGTGGTCCAGGCTTGTTGAAACAATGACGTATTTACATGCACGCCTATCTTGCTGCAGCCATCCTACTCCTCCGACGAACTCCCGTAGACCATGCCAAACCGCCAAAGTCATAGTGGCCAGGTGTGAGAGCCGAACCTCATACTGACAAGTAGAAGAACCCATTCGTAGTGGTCATGGCACTCTATAGCGTTACACTTGGTAGGGGGAACACACCATACTATATTGGATGGAGAGTCATCAGCAGCCGGCCGCTGTGGCCCAGCAGTTCTAGGCGCTTCAGTCCGGAACCACGCAGCTGCTATGGTCGCAGGTTCGAATCCTGCCTGGGACATGGGTGTGTGTGATGTCCTAAGGTTAGTTAGGGTTAGGTAGTTCTAAGTCTAGGGTCAGCAGATGTAGAATTAACCTCGGGAGTGCCTTAAGGAAGTATGTTGGGACCTTTGCTGTTCATGCTGTATATTAATGACCTTGTACACAATGTTAATAGTAATCTCAGACTTTTCACAGATGATGCATTTATCCATAATGAAGTACACGCTGAAAAAGTTGCAAATATATTCAGTCGGATCTGGTTAAGATATCAAAGTGGTGCAAATATCGGAACTTGCTTTAAATGTTCAAAAATGTAAAACGGCACGTTTCCCAAAAGGCAGAAACGGTGTATCCTATGACTACACTATCAACGAGCGAATTCATATAAATAGCTGGATGCAACAGTTTGCAGGGATATGAAATGTAATGATCACATAGATTAGTTGTAAGTAAAGTAGGAGACACATTTCGGTTCATTGTTGGATTACTAGGGAAATAAAACCAGTCTACAAGGAATACGCTTAGAAAACAATCGTGCCTTGGGATATTCAGAGTGTACAGACAAAGACGTATTAATACTCACAGATGTGTTTTGCCCATGGGAGAGTGCCACGAAGATGGTAAAGAAATTGAACTGGCAGAAACTTGAAAATACGCAAACCATACTGGGGAAAGTGTTTAGTAAGTTTGAAGAAGCGGCTTTAAATGCTGACTCTAGGAATATACTGCAACCCACTAAGTATCGCTCATATACGGATCTCGAGGCCAAGATAAATTACAGCGTACACAGAGGCATTTAAACAGTCATCCTTTCCCCACTCTGTACAGGGTGTTCCGAAACTATTTGTTCAAATTAATACAGGAGGTAGAGATCATCACAACAAATACATTTCGATGAGGAACGTCTGGTCTCTGAATTCAATTTGTAATGTTAAGGAGCATTTTGTTAGTGGTGCTGATGTAAGCTGTTTTGTCGGTGTCGCTGAGTGGGAATGTGCACTGACATTCAGAACTGCTCTCCGCCCAGGTCGATGGTTCTGTGGTCTGCTTGGAAACACACTGATTCATTCGCAAGCACCGTCACCTTGTGACAAAAACGGTAATAGGTTGATTGGACCATACATTCTTTTATTCAGCCTCAACGAACGGAGATATCGCATCTTCGTGGAATTGGGTTGCCAAAACTGTTGGAGAAACTGCCTCGAATATTAGACGAAGAATGTACTTCCAGCACGATGGCGCGCCAGCCCATTTCAGCATTGCTGTGAGGAATCATCTGAAAGCTACCTTGGGGAATCGATGGAGAGGCTGGGGTGGCCCTGTGACCTGCCCACCTAAGTCACCTGACCTCACAAGTCTTTATTTGTTCGTTCGAGGACTTGTGAAACAGCTAGTGTATGAAATCGTTGTGGAAACAGAAGAGGACCTCGTCGCTAGAATTGTCGCTGCTGATACCACTGCAGACAAGCCAGGAATCTTCGAACGGACACGACAACCAATTGTCTGACGATATACTGCGTGCATAAAGGCTAACGGTCGAGCAGGTTCCGTGAACGCCACTGCTGTAATTAGGATGCTAGAGTACCTTATGGCCGGCCGGTGTGGCCGAGCGGTTCAAGGTACTTCAGTCTGGAACCACGTGACCGCTACGGTCGCAGGTTCGAATCCTGTCTCGGGCATAGCTGTGTGTGATGTCCTTAGGTTTGTTAGGTTTAAGTAGTTCTAAGTTCTAGGGGACTGATGACCTCAGAAGGCAAGTTCCATAATGCTCAGAGCTATTTGAATCAAGTACCTTATGCGTAAATCGTTCCTTTCGTCAGAAATTGCCTTCAGTGACCATATGTACCATAACTAAATATATTTTGTTTTGAAGTTCTCTACCTCCTACATTAACTTGAAAGAACAGTTTCGGAACACCGTGTATGTGAATGGAACAGGAAAATGCTCTAGTAATTGGTACAATTGGATGAATCCACTGCCATGCACTTCACAGTGGTTTGATGTATGGATGTAGATTTAGATCTTAACCCATTGCCTAGATAAAAAACGTAAAGTACCCTGAATTTATCATGTCAGGAGATTCGTTGCAACACATATTGTGTGCAACAGAAATTGCAAATTTGCATGGATAGGATCAATTTATAAAGTATACTGCTAAATACTTAAAGATCACAAAAAAATCTGTCTTGGCGTCAAGGATTCTCTTTCCTTTGTATTAATGACAGCAAGTTTAGTTCACACAGTTTCTGTTTTCATTTTACCTTATGTACAATACAACAAGGATGAGAATCTAGGCCAGTGAAGAAACATTGTTAGAAGAAAACACTACAATTGCTTCCTACAACATGGTGACGAATTAAGTCAATAGTGTAAATGTCATTTCCAGCAGCAAAAGCATGTGTAATTCTTTTATATAAGAGACGACTCAAAAAGTAATCTATTGCTAATGCACGTGAAGGAAATCTCTGTTTCTTAGATGGTAAATAGGCCAAAAAACTCGTTTAACACATTTTATTAATATACCAAACTGTTCCGTGAAATTAAATCGCAGAAACTGCTTATATTAGTGTGTCTGCAATGATCAGCTCAGCGCTTCATGACAGTATACATACTGTAAAACCCACGTGTGTGAAAAGACCAATTTGACATACTGTACGTAATCGCTCCTTCTGCAACAACGAATTAATAGGTCTGCAAAAATGGATAACCTAACTGTACTTCAGTTACTAAAAAGGAAAAGTGAACACCATGGCTGATGACGTGGCGCTTATTTGCTGTATAAATTAGGACTCCTAACAACAACCCACGTAGTCGATCAACAAAAATTCATCAGTTCCCGAAAACCATCAATAAATACAATTAAAAAAATGCAAAGTGTTCACGGGGAAAAAAGAATTGCTATTAATGGCTTGCATACACCCAGGAACATGATTATTATATGAAATCATTTTCAAACTCCTTCAGAACTGAGATGTGCCACTTAGAAATCCGGTTGGGAAACTGTACATAGTGATGTAAATGAGCTAGAGGGAGAGAAAGTTGGCGAGAGGGAGAAAGAGAGAGAGGTACACATGCAGACAGACAAATCGTAGAAACTCACTGAAATTTTTTAATAATCCTGGCATGTATCAATCGACAAAAAATTGGTGGAACACTGAAATAACAACTGAATCACTACAATAGGGAGAGAGAAAGCTACGAAAATTTTAAAAATATCCACCTACGTCATAGAATCACCCCAACTGGATCAACAGCAAAGCTTCTTACCTTTAAAAAAAATTTAAAAAAACGAGAAATACCTGTCCTTAACTTACGAAAATACTTTCTGCTTCGTATCTCTAAGACCAGTTATATGGAAAGACAGAAGAAACAGAATTATTCTGATAACATTCAAGGGACCTGAGTCTCTAAGGGTTTTCTCATTCTCCTGTGATCTGAATGTATTTAATAAGTATTTGAGATGCAAATCGCCTACTAAATCTTTATAATGGACTCTACAAGTCGTTAGAAGTACATATGATATTCTGGAACATCGAAAAATTTGACGTTAGTGAGAGTACAGTACATCTGATAGATAATTGATCCAAAGCTAAAGGAAAGGTTTAGAGAAAATAAAAACTGCTTCCGAACCTGAAGAAAATTTCGGTCTTTCCAGCAAGTAACACCAACAGAGGATGAGGTTACTGTATCAAAAGTTGTGGCCGCTATAAAAGAACAAAACAATGATTTTTTGGTCAATACATCAAGCACTGTTTTTCCAGTCAGAAAATATTAATCCAGAAATGAGATAATTAAAAGTATGTGACTGGAAAAATTCCTACATAATTGTAAGATTTCTCGTCTCCCATGCATTTTATGTGTATAGTCGGTTCACATTTGAAAAAGTGGCAAACATCTCAGAGTTTTGGAGACAGTAGCTGAAATACTAGTCACTAGTGTTCCCTGCAGGAAATTTTATGTCCCCAATTCATGGTACTACAAGGAGTTGGAGAATCATGCTGGATAAGTAGAAAAATGCTAAGAAGCTGCAGGCACACAGATATAAAAAAGTAGTGTTTGATCCGTGTATTAAGAAAAAGCGCCACACACACTTTTTCCTATGGGACAATGAAAAACACTATCCCTGAAATGAATTGAAATTGTTCCAATCATCTGGTCCTGACCTAGATTTCCCTGGGATTTTGCGTTTATTGTATGATAATGTTGGAACTGGTAATCCCCTTCCAATTACTTTCTGTTGGGAATTCCTCTGCCATTTCGTATAGTTATTGGTTAAAAAGAACTGCCACCCTAATTATGCAGCCAAACAGCGGTTGCTTCCGTGCACATAAAATAATGTGACATAGCAGAGCACTGAAATCATGACGAATTAAGGAATTGTTGGAAGTCTTCCATGAGAGGTTGAAGGACCTAGCGCTCAGCATTGAGAAGTGCGTCACGTCCCTGCAGCTCCCCCGCCTCGATCGGCTGTGAGACAATGGCCAGTGGTGTAACGCTATGGAGGCCAATGTCAGCGGGCTGCTATAAGTACAGCGGTGGCGCCCAGTGCGGCATCAGTCAGTGTATCGGCTCTTCCCCTGACAGCGACATGCAGCTCCTGGTGGCGTCTGCTCTCTTGCTGCTCGCAGGGCGCGCCTCTGCGCGGCCAGAAGCGCCTGCGCAGCAGTACGGCGCGCCAGACGCGGCTCCGTACCCTCCCTCAGGCTGGCGTCCGGAAGGTCGGCAGTTCTTCCTGCCTTCCAGGAGCTCCGGCCTGTACGCGCCGCCGCCAAAGCAGTACGGCCCTCCGCCCCCGCCCGCCCCCACGACCACAGAAGCCGCCGAGACCACCACCACCGAGCTGCCCACCACGACGGCTCCCTCAGACGCGGCTGCCGGCGGCTCCCGCGCCCTGGAGTCCGGCGTGTACTACCTGCTGCAGCCGGACGGCCGCCTCCAGCGCATCACCTACGCCCACGGGCCCGCCGCCCCCGCCTCGGCCTCCACCCCCGCCGCCTCGCCGCTGCTGCCGGAGCGGCTGTCGCTGCCTGCAGACCCCGGCTACCTGGCGCGCTTCCACTACCAGGACCTGCTGCCTCAGGGCGCACCCGTCTTCGCATTCCGGCAGGCCGGCCTGATGCGCATCTTCTGAAAAACGATCTCTTTGTGCGGAGGACAATTGAAACTAAACCAAAATGCACGCATCTCTTCAGAAGTTGACACACGCGTCGTCACGTAGCTGCAATTGCCACTATGTGGCATTACAACATCCGTATTTAAACGTAATTGTTTTTGCTTCTTTCATATGTGATACTAAGACGACTCCTAAGCTCCCAAATTTTTTGTTGGTAAAATACCAGCACTCATTGTTAAATTGGATTTAATGTTGGTGCTATCGACTGGTTTCAAGTTAATATTACATGGCTGTGATATACATATGCGACTATTACACATTACTTTTCTCACTACTTGTCAATTTAATACATAGAGGCAAAATCTAGGATGATTTTTCTTCCGAAATCAGTCGTCAGTCATAAATAACTGCATAAAGAAACCTTGCCGGCCGGAGTAGCCGTGCGGTTCTAGGCGCTGCAATCTGGAGCCGAGCGACCGCTACAGTCGCAGGTTCGAATCCTACCTCGGGCATGGGTGTGTGTGATGTCCTTAGGTTAGTTAGGTTTAATTAGTTCTAAGTTGTAGGCGACTGATGACCTCAGAAGTTAAGTCGCATAGGGCTCAGAGCTATTCGACCCATTTTTTTTAAACCTTCATTGTGTCTGTTTGTGCATTTCCTGTCTGTCTAATAAAAAAATATGTTGACATATTCGCATATCCTTGTTTTTATGTCTTATTCTTTCACCCTTATCTTCAGTAGAAGGAAAAGAACTGTAATCGAAAATCATATTATTTTCTGATGATAGTGCCTTGCACAGCGTGGCCGTATGGACTGGAATGAAAATTATGGGACTGGAGAAATCTCCGCTGTAAAAGTGTCGAACTTACAAATTTAATACAAATTTAATACAAATTGACGAGACACACTTTTAAATTGCAAACAACAATAATTTACAGAAGAATGTAGAGTAATATGGTGATGTGATTAGTGAAGATCAGTTTGGCTTCAGAAGAAGTAAACGTACATCCAAAGAATTTATGGGGTGACGTTTAACTATTTGTGAATGAAAAAAAGGATGTTTGTTATAAGCGTTCAACAATGTGGGATGGAGTAAGGTCTACAAAGTCTTGAGAAAAAAGAGCGTAAAACACAGAACGAGATCAGTGACAAAAATAATACGGAAACAAAAACTATTGCATCTATATGTATTTCAACCACTAGGAAATATAGGCTCTAGATCGCTAGGTCAATATTATATTGCTCTGTTCCAATGGACACGTATAGTCACATTTCTTGGGTATTTCTATCGTTCCTTTTGGTACACTACGATTCACGCCATCAATCATGTCTATGTTTGTTCTCTGCACACTGCGCTAGATCATAAAAGTAATTGTATGTAAAGTAAATACAGACTGAACTAAGAAAGGTATAATAGAGAAGTATATTACAGTTTACTTCTGAATAAGGCTAGTCATGCACCTGTTCCAAATAAAATTTTGGGAGAAACTGCGTAACAAAACAGCAGTCTGTGCCAATCTACTCTTATGAGATATGGGCACATCGTCATTTTCTCTTAGGAGGCCTTGTCTTGGTTAAATGCTGAGCTGAGAGCTACAGTCTCCATTCAAAACTAATTTGTTTAATTTCTTCTCGTCAGTAGCCACACATTGAAAAACATATTGCGTGGCAGATTGCTTAATACACTCCTGGAAATGGAAAAAAGAACACATTGACACCGGTGTGTCAGCCCCACCATACTTGCTCCGGACACTGCGAGAGGGCTGTACCACCAATGATCACACGCACGGCACAGCGGACACACCAGGAACCGCGGTGTTGGCCGTCGAATGGCGCTAGCTGCGCAGCATTTGTGCACCGCTGCCGTCAGTGTCAGCCAGTTTGCCGTGGCATACGGAGCTCCATCGCAGTCTTTAACACTGGTAGCATGCCGCGACAGCGTGGACGTGAACCGTATGTGCAGTTGACGGACTTTGAGCGAGGGCGTATAGTGGGCATGCGGGAGGCCGGGTGGACGTACCGCCGAATTGCTCAACACGTGGGGCGTGAGGTCTCCACAGTACATCGATGTTGTCGCCAGTGGTCGGCGGAAGGTGCACGTGCCCGTCGACCTGGGACCGGACCGCAGCGACGCACGGATGCACGCCAAGACCGTAGGATCCTACGCAGTGCCGTAGGGGACCGCACCGCCACTTCCCAGCAAATTAGGGACACTCTTGCTCCTGGGGTATCGGCGAGGACCATTCGCAACCGTCTCCATGAAGCTGGGCTACGGTCCCGCACACCGTTACGCCGTCTTCCGCTCACGCCCCAACATCGTGCAGCCCGCCTCCAGTGGTGTCGCGACAGGCGTGAATGGAGGGACGAATGGAGACGTGTCGTCTTCAGCGATGAGAGTCGCTTCTGCCTTGGTGCCAATGATGGTCGTATGCGTGTTTGGCGCCGTGCAGGTGAGCGCCACAATCAGGACTGCATACGACCGAGGCACACAGGGCCAACACCCGGCATCATGGTGTGGGGAGCGATCTCCCACACTGGCCGTACACCACTGGTGATCGTCGAGGGGACACTGAATAGTGCACGGTAAATCCCAACCGTCATCGAACCCATCGTTCTACCATTCCTAGACCGGCAAGGGAACTTGCTGTTCCAACAGGACAATGCACGTCCGCATGTATCCCGTGCCACCCAACGTGCTCTAGAAGGTGTAAGTCAACTACCCTGGCCAGCAAGATCTCCGGATCTGTCCCCCATTGAGCATGTTTGGGACTGGATGAAGCGTCGTCTCACGCGGTCTGCACGTCCAGCGCGAACGCTGGTCCAACTGAGGAGCCAGGTGGAAATGGCATGGCAAGCCGTTCCACAGGACTACATCCAGCATCTCTACGATCGTCTCCATGGGAGAATAGCAGCCTGCATTGCTGCGAAAGGTGGATATACACTGTACTAGTGCCGACATTGTGCATGCTCTGTTGCCTGTGTCTATGTGCCTGTGGTTCTGTCAGTGTGATCATGTGATGTATCTGACCCCAGGAATGTGTCAATAAAGTTTCCCCTTCCTGGGACAATGAATTCACGGTGTTCTTATTTCAATTTCCAGGAGTGTAGCACAGAGCGTCCTTGGCTATCCTCACCCTCTCTAAATTCTGATACATCGATAAATCCAGCTACCGTCTGAGTTTACCAGATGAAAATTATATGAAATTGGTGGTGTAGTCCCTATCATGCAATAACATTTGGAATATCCCTGAAGTGTCTGCATATAAGATCTATTATATTTGTTGGCTCTCTCTAATGAGGTGGGCAGAAAAGAAAGGGCGTACAAACGGTTTTCACCAGTTTCTAAGGTTTGTATTGATAGCAGTAAGTTTACTGTAGACAGAGGACAAAAATATACAAACATCAAAAACAGAACACAGTGGCGTGCATAATAGGGTGTAGGAAAACCGTTGTCATTTAAAACAGCTTCCAGTCGTCTCGAAGTGGATAAGTATAGACTCTGCATGGTTTTACAGTGAGTCTAATACCACTCTTCCTGCAAAATACTAGCAAGTTCAGGTAACGATGATGGCGGTGGATAGTGATCACGAACCCTTCTCTCCAAAGAAGACTCCGAACGCTCTAAAATATTGAGATTTGGTGACTGTGGTGGGCAGGAAAGATGCGAAAACTCATCCCCGCCCCACAAAAGCAGTCCTTGACGATGAGAGCAGCGTTAACAAGGGCCCTCTCGTCGTGGAACAAAGGATGACCATTGGGAAACAAATATGCTACCATGGTTACATCTCACACAATAGCCATAGGGTCCATGAAACACCACGAAACGCCTGTCAAAATCATCAGCGAACCTCCACCGTGTTTCATTTGCAGCAAGCAGTCAGCATCGTAAGCTGGGACGACGAAAGCCAGACGGAGATTTGGCCAGAAGTTGGAATCAGTGCCAAACACGATTCATTCGATCAGATGACTTCCATCCATTGATCCATGATCCACGTCTTATGGTTTCGGCGCGGCATTTACATCGCTGAGGAGTTCTGGAATTTCATCTCGTCCGACAAGTTCCAGTTTATCAGCTTATGGAGCTCCCTTAATGTTGTTTCGGTGCTGTCAGTGTTCGCGAGTGCGACATTCAGTGCTGTAAATTTTACAGTTGTCATCCTCTTATTTTTCGTCATAATCCTCAATGACTATCTGTCACGATCACTTGACACACATTTTCATCCGTCTTTTGACTTAGCAGATGATGTTGCTTTCCCAGTATGCAATATAAATCTTCGATATCGTGCCTCTTCGAATAGGTAACACTTTGGCTACGTCGGTTATGGAAGCACCCACCATATGAGCACCAGCAGCTTGGGCACGTTCGAATACACTTAGCTCGTGTGTAATTCACTCACAACTACACGGAACACTGCTCTGACACGAATAACACTTGCAACGTATTGAGAACATGGCTCAGCTGCCGTTCGAGAACAAATACAACAACATCCGCCTTTATGTTCAAGTATGCATTTCTCGCGGTTTTTCCCGTATTTTTGTCCCAGTCTTGTTTTTTTAAATTTATTTTGTGAAGAGGACCTTTGGTTAGGAGTAAAAGGAATCTTTCTTGGGACAGCAAAATAGTAATCCGCCGAAATATTGCCTTTATATGCAGCTTTATGGGGACATTATTTCTTATAGTATACTTATTGAACCTGAACGATCTGAAAACATTAATCTAAAGCGAACTTTATAGGAATTTTCGGCGATTTTCTAGACACATCAGAGGTACAATTACACTTACACTTACGCACGGAAATTTTTCCTTGAACAATGCTAATATGACATTGTCGCAACCTTTCGTATACACTGCATGTAGCAATCGATTTACAGATCCTGCATTACGCTGAGATCCTCCCAGTCTCCTTCCTTCATTTTGCAAGATATAGAAAAATTCTTCGGGCGACAGTGTCATTAATTATTGCATGACAGAAGATGGGGAGGAAAGGAGAACACAACTGATGTGAAACGTGGTTGTTGCAGCACTGGTGCTATGACAGTCATCTACTCAACCATATATACCTTACATTACCAGAATGAATGATTCGTTAATCACCATAAAAGGACCATATGACGTTTGTAAACTGTTTTCCATTTCATTCATTACTTGAAAACTGTAGCTGCACAAATCGCAGTCCTGTCTTCGTAAAAGATCCCGTTCGCTCGTTCTGTTCCTCACTCAATTTGAATAATACAGACGCAACTGACTCAGGAACTGCGTGCTGGTCCGGGGAACTTATTGTTGGTATAGAGTAGCTGACTTTCCATATTTTTATTGGGCTTTCATTATCCGTATTGGGAGCGATTGGGGCAGGAAACTGCGTGCCATTTAGCCATACAAACATATTTAAAACAAGATATTGAAAAGGAACAACAAAAGACCAACAAAAACTCAAATTGTGTAAAGAGTTATGTCGGCGTTGGCTTGAATGAGTGTTATTGTATGCCGAAACGAGGCGGCCTTCTAAGGATCAATGACTAACTCGAGATTAGGAGGTCGAAATGGGATGCAGATTGACAGCTTGCTTCTTTTTTGAGTCATCAGTCTTCTGACTGGTTTGATGTGCCACGCCACGAATTCCTCTCCTGTGCCAACCTCTCCATCTCAGAGTAGCGCTTGCAGGCTACATCCTCAATTATTAGCTGCCTTCCTCTACAGTTTTTGCCCTCTAGAGCTCCCTCTATTTCTCTGGAGAAACTCCTCATTCCCTATCTTATCATTCGACCTAATGTTCAACATTCGTCTGTAGCACCACATCTCAAATGCTTCGATTATTTTCTGTTTCGGTTTCCCCACAGTTTACGTTTCACTCTCACACAATGCTGTGCTCAAAACGTACATTCTCAGAAATTTCTTCCTGAAATTAAGGCCTGTGTTTGATACGAGTACACTTCTCTTGGCCTGGAATGCCCTGTTTCAGAGGGCTAGTCTACTTTTGATGTCCTCCTTGCTCCGTCTGCCCTGGATTACTTTGCTAAGGCAGAAGAATTCATTAGCTTCCTCTACTACGTAATTATCAAACCTGGCATTAAGTTTCGCGCTGTTCTCATTACTGCTACTTTTCATTGCTTTCGCCTTTCTTTGTTTCATTCTCAATCCATTCTCTACATGTATTAAACTCTTCATTCCATTCAGGAGATCCTGTAATTACTCTTCACCTTCTCTCAGGATAGCAGTGTCATCAGCGAATTGTATCATTGACATCCTTTCACCTTGAATCTTAATTCCACTCTCGAACCTTTCTTTTATTTCCATCATTGGTTCTTCGATGTACAAACTTAACGGTAGGGTCGGGAAACTACATCCCTGTGTTACACCCTTTTTAATCCGAACACTTGCTTCTTGGTTGTCCACTTTTATTATTCCCTCTTGGCTGTTGTACGTATTGTGTCTTACCCGTCTCTCCCTATTGCTTACCCTACTTTTCTCAGAATTTCGAACATCTTGCATCACTTTACAATGTCGAAGGCTTTTTCCAGGCCGACAAATCCTATGAACGTGTCTTGATTTTTCTTCAGTCTTGCTTCCATTATCAACAGCAACGTCAGCACTGCCTCTCTGTTACCTTTACCTTTCCTAAGGCCAAAATGATCGTCATCTAACAGATCCTCTATTTTCTTTCCCCTTCTTCTGTATATTATTATTATGTTATCGTTTGCGTTATCAAACAGAATTTATGGCTGGATTGAGGATATCGTGTCTACAGACATGAGCCTCGACAGCTGATGTCGATGTCATAAAGTGGTCTACTTGCCACAGTACGGTGGTCCACAGCTGTGTCACGGTGCTCACCGAACGGCACTGTCTGCCTGCCAGTCCCTGCCCAGGAGGCCATTCGGCGCGTGGCGTACGTGAGTTTAGCAGCTGCAACATCACAACAGAGTTGCTCTCGTGCATATAAATACTGGCCCTTCAACAAGGCTGGTCATTGATGGAATTGGTGAGTCATCAGATCGTCAATTTTCATTGTGTCGGCTTCCACTCTGTAGGCTCCACTATTCTGCCATTATCGTGACATGACCGCCTTTGAAGGGAATCCAGCCACCAACGGATGGGCCTAGAGTCGAAGTGAGCAGCTAATAATGACTGGCCACCGACCAACACCAGCCACCGACGGCCAGCATGACCTGTTGCTGGCCGAGCAGTTCTAGGCGCTTCAGACACGGAACCGCACTGCTGCTAAGGTCGCAGGTTCGAGTCCTGCCTCGGACATGGATGTGTGTGATTTCCTTAGGTTAGTTAGGTTTAAGTAACTCTAAGTCTAGGGGGACTGATGACCTCAGATATTAAGTCCCATTGTGCTTAAAGCCATTTGAACAATTTTGAACCACGAGCTGTTCTTGGCCACCACACTAACAATGTAACATCAATCGGCCGCATCAGCATATGAAATAACCATTCTGGGTATTGTTTACTATGCGAGGTCGTTCCACATTCTGGCTGCGATGAGCGTACAGGCAGCTGCCGGCAGGGCCGCGAGATCGACGCCTTCCCCATGGCGCCAGTCACGGACGCCAGGCTGCACCAATGAACGAGGGTGCACATTTGTAGCTGCCCTAGGCTTGTTGGAACAATCACGTGTTTACATGCATGCCTTCTATCTTACTACAGCCGTCTTACTCCTCCGATGAACTCCCGTAGACCTTGCCAAACCGCCAAACTCACAATGCCAAGTTGTGAGAGCCGAACCTCATACTGACAAGTAGAAGAACCCATTCGTAGTGGTCGTGTCACGCCACAGCGCTGCACTTGGTAGGGAGAACGCTCCATGCTACATTGGATGGCGAGTCGTCAACAGATGTAGGATTAACTTCAGACGTGCCTCAGGGAAATGTGTTGGGTCGCCTTGCTGTTCATACTGTATATTAATGACCTTGCAGACAAAGTTAACAGTAATCTCAGACTTTTCACAGATGATGCCGCCATCCATAATGAGGTATGGGCTGAAAAAAGCTGCAGAAATATTTGGCCGGATGTGGATAAGATTTCAATGTGGTGCAAATATCGGAAACTTGCTTTAAATATTAAAAAATGTAAAACTGTGCATTATCCAAAAGACAGAAACGGTGTATCGTTTGACTACGATATAAACGAACAACAGTTAGGGTCCAGAACGAGATTTTCACTCTGCAGCGGAGTGTGCGCTGATATGAAACTTCCTGGCAGATTAAAACTGTGTGCCCGACCGAGACACGAACTCGGGACCTTTGCCTTTCGCGGGCAAGTGCTCTACCAACTGAGCTACCGAAGCACGACTCACGCCCGGTACTCACAGCTTTACTTCTGCCAGTATCTCGTCTCCTACCTTCCAAACTTTGCAGAAGCTCTCCTGCGAACCTTGCAGAACTAGCACTCCTGAAAGAAAGGATATTGCGGAGACATGGCTTAGCCACAGCCTGGGGGATGTTTCCAGTGTTTAACAGTTAGGGTCGGTCAACTCATATAAAAAGCTGGAAGCAACAATTTCCGGGGATATGAAATGCAATGATCACGTAGATTAGTTATAAGTAAAGCAGGACACAGATTACTAGGGAAATGAATCCAGTCTAAAAGAATACTTACAAAATACTCGTAACTTGCGCTTACAGGGGATATTGAATGTGTACAGACAAGGGTGCATTAATACTCACAGATGTCTTTCACCCATGGGAGAGTGCCACGAAGATGTTAAAAAAATCGTACTCGCTGAAACTTGAAAATAAACACAAACTATACTGAGGAAAGTGTACTTAGTAACCAGAATGAGATTTTCACTCTGCAGCGGAGTGTGCGCTGATATGAAACTTCCTGGCAGATTAAAACTGTGTGCCCGACCGAGACTCGAACTCGGGACCTTTGCCTTTCGCGGGCAAGTGCTCTGCCACTTGCACTTGCCCGCGAAAGGCAAAGGTCCCGAGTTCGAGTCTCGGTCGGGTACACAGTTTTTGCACTTAGTAAGTTTGAAAAAGCAGCTGTAAGCGATGAATCTAGGAATATGTTGCAACACCCGATGTATCGCTCACATACGGATCTCTGTGCAAAGAACAGATTAATTGCAGTGTGCATAGACGCATTTAAACAGTCATCCTTTCCCCGCTCTGTACAGGTTGTTCCGAAACTGTTTGTTCAAATTAATACAGGAGGTGGAGGTCATCACAACAAATACATTTCGATGAGGAACATCTGGTCTCTGAAATCAGCTTGTAATGTTAAGGAGCATTTTGTTAGTGGTGATGATGTAAGCTGTTTCGTCGGTGTCGCTGACTGGACATGTGCACTGACATTTAGAACTGCTCTACACGCGGGTCGATGGCTCTGACGTCTGCTTGGAAAAACACCGACGCATTTGCAAGCATCGTCACCTTGTCACAAAAACGGTAATAGGTTGATTGGACCATACGTTCTTACCAGGTGTAGAAGTAAGAAACCAGAAGTTCATGTGTGTTGTTTGAAAGTGATAAACAATATTTTATTCATAACAATTTCCACTGCTGTTTATACATTTCTCCCATCTCTCCGGCAGGCTATGAATGGAACTCCAGTTCTTCTTTTGAAGTGAACCAGTCATTTTTGTACATTTTTATACGAATTGAGGCGTTGTTCAGCAACAGCGTGTCTCAATGATTCAAATACATGATAATCGGACGGAGCCAAGTCTGGAGAATAAGCCTCACGCCATATATTTCCTAACTGAAAACCTCGATCTCCTTGTGTTTGATGGGGCGTTATCTTGGAGCAATATGACTTTGTGTTGCCTTGTTACATATTCCGGTCGGTTTTCACGTAATGCTCGATTTAAATCGATCATTTGCTGTTGGTAACGATCAGTGTTGACAGTTCACCAGGTTTTAGCAGCTCATAATACACTCCTGGAAATTGAAATAAGAACACCGTGAATTCATTGTCCCAGGAAGGGGAAACTTTATTGACACATTCCTGGGGTCAGATACATCACATGATCACACTGACAGAACCACAGGCACACAGACACAGGCAACAGAGCATGCACAATGTCGGCACTAGTACAGTGTATATCCACCTTTCGCAGAAATGCAGGCTGCTATTCTCCCATGGAGACGATCGTAGAGATGCTGGATGTAGTCCTTTGGAACGGCTTGCCATGCCATTTCCACCTGGCGCCTCAGTTGGACCAGCGTTCGTGCTGGACGTGCAGACCGCGTGAGACGACGCTTCATCCAGTCCCAAACATGCTCAATGGGGGACAGATCCGGAGATCTTGCTGGCCAGGGTAGTTGACTTACACCTTCTAGAGCACGTTGGGTGGCACGGGATACATGCGGACGTGCATTGTCTTGTTGGAACAGCAAGTTCCCTTGCCGGTCTAGGAATGGTAGAACGATGGGTTCGATGACGGTTTGGATGTACCGTGCACTATTCAGTGTCCCCTCGACGATCACCAGTGGTGTACGGCCAGTGTAGGAGATCGCTCCCCACACCATGATGCCGGGTGTTGGCCCTGTGTGCCTCGGTCGTATGCAGTCCTGATTGTGGCGCTCACCTGCACGGCGCCAAACACGCATACGACCATCATTGGCACCAAGGCAGAAGCGACTCTCATCGCTGAAGACGACACGTCTCCATTCGTCCCTCCATTCACGCCTGTCGCGACACCACTGGAGGCGGGCTGCACGATGTTGGGGCGTGAGCGGAAGACGGCCTAACGGTGTGCGGGACCGTAGCCCAGCTTCATGGAGACGGTTGCGAATGGTCCTCGCCGATACCCCAGGAGCAAGAGTGTCCCTAATTTGCTGGGAAGTGGCGGTGCGGTCCCCTACGGCACTGCGTAGGATCCTACGGTCTTGGCGTGCATCCGTGCGTCGCTGCGGTCCGGTCCCAGGTCGACGGGCACGTGCACCTTCCGCCGACCACTGGCGACAACATCGATGTACTGTGGAGACCTCACGCCCCACGTGTTGAGCAATTCGGCGGTACGTCCACACGGCCTCCCGCATGCCCACTATACGCCCTCGCTCAAAGTCCGTCAACTGCACATACGGTTCACGTCCACGCTGTCGCGGCATGCTACCAGTGTTAAAGACTGCGATGGAGCTCCGTATGCCACGGCAAACTGGCTGACACTGACGGCGGCGGTGCACAAATGCTGCGCAGCTAGCGCCATTCGACGGCCAACACCGCGGTTCCTGGTGTGTCCGCTGTGCCGTGCGTGTGATCATTGCTTGTACAGCCCTCTCGCAGTGTCCGGAGCAAGTATGGTGGGTCTGACACACCGGTGTCAATGTGTTCTTTTTTCCATTTCCAGGAGTGTAGATGACACCCTTCTGATCCCACCAAACTCAGCGTATTGTCTTCTTTCGAAAGCGATTGGGTCTTGCAGTGGATATCGATTATTTGCTTGGATTCACCAATGATTTACAACGCTTAGGTTTCTCAAAAATATCCATTTTTCATCACCTGTCACTATTCGATGGAGAAACGACTTTCTTTTGCATTTGCGATCAGCATTTCACAGTGGTCTTTCGATTTGCTTGTTGTGTTTCATTCAGTTCATGCGGAACCCATTTCCCCGCTTTCTGCGCCTTTCCCATAGCTTTCAACCGAAGAGGTTCGGCTTTCTGCGTCACATTCAATTGTTCCGCGGCTTCCTGTTGAGTTTGAAAATTGTTCAAATGGCTCTGAGCACTATGGGACTTAACATCTGTGGTCATCAGTCCCCTAGAACTTAGAACTACTTAAACCTAACTAACCTAAGGACATCACACACATCCATGCCCGAGGCAGGATTCGAACCTGCGGCCGTATCGGTCGCGCGGTTCCAGAGTGAAGCGCCTAGAACCGCTCAGCCACACTGGCCGGCATGGAACTTGGATTACTGTGTGTTAACATTTGTCGTCAGCCGTTACAAGAAACAGACGGCGCTGCAGATGCGATGTTATGGGCTCTACTCTGACGGATAGCATCATCAAAAGGGAAATTCTAGTTTCATACTTCTACAACTAGTATACTCAGCCTCAGCGAACGGAGATACCGCATCCTCGTGGAATATGGGTTGCCAGAACTGCTGGAGGATCTGCCTCAGAATGTTAGACGAACAATGTACTTCCAGCGCGATGGGGCGCCAGCCCATTTCAGCACTGCTATGAGGAATCATCTGAGAGCGCCTTCAGGAATCGGTGGATTGACTGGAGTGGTCCTGTGGACTGCCCACTCGGGTTACCTCACTTCACCTGTCTGGATTTTTCCGTCTGGGGACATATGAAACGGCTAGTGTGTGTAATCGTTGTGGAAACAGAAGAGGACCTCGTCGCTAGAGTTGTCGCTACTGATACCATTGTCGACATGCCAAGAATCTTCGAACGTACATGACAGCCAATTGTCTGATGATGTACTATGTGCGTAAAGGCTAACGGTCTCACATTCGAGCACCTCCTGTGAACGCCACTGTTGTAATGAGCACGCTAGACCACTTTATGTGTAAATCGTCAGGAACCACATGTACCATAACCAAATATATTTGTTCTGACGTTCTCTACCCCATTATTAACTTGAGCGAATAGTTTCGGAACACCCTGTATATGAATGGAAAAGAAAAATGCCCTAATAATTGGTACGATGGCATGAACCCTCTGCCATGCACTTCCCAGTGGTTTGAGGAGTATGGAAGTAGATTTAGATCTTTACCCATTGCCTACATAAAAAAGCGTAAAGTACGCTGAATGGAGAAGTTTATTATGATGTTAGGGTATTCGTTACATCACACATTGCATGCAACATAAATTGCAAATTTGCAAGGATAGGATCCATACCGCTAAATAATTAAAGATCAGAGAAAAATCCGTCTTGGCGTCAAGGATGCGCTTTTCTTTATATTACTGACAGTACGTCTAGTTCACACAAATTCTGTTTTCATTTTATCTTATGCACAATACAACAAGGAGGAGAATTGAGGACTATGAAGTGTTGGAAGATAAGTCGAACAATAAAAATGTATCAATGCCTATAAACTTACAATAAATACAATTTGATAAAATGCAAAGTGTTCACGGGGAAAAGGAATTGCTATTAACGGCTTGAATACACCCAGGAACATGATTAATATGTGAAATAATTTTCAAACTTCTTCAGAACTGAGATGTGTCATTTAGAACCCCGGTTGATAACCTGCACTTAGTGATCTAAATGAGCTAGTGAGAGAGAGAGAGAGAGAGAGGATTGGGGGGGGGGGGGTGAGAGGGAGAAAGAGAAAGAGGTACACATGTAGACGGACAACTCACTCAAATTTTTAACAATCCTGCCATGTATCAGTAGACAAAAAATTGCTGGAACACAGAAATCACAACTGAATCACTACAATAGGGAGACAAAAAGCAATGAAAATTTTTAAAAAAATCCACCTATTTCATATAATCATCCCAACTGGATCAAAATCAAATCTTTTTACCTTCAAAAAAACAACCGAGAAATACCTGTTCTTAACTTACGAAAATACTTTCAGTTCCATATCTCTAAAACCAATTACATGGAAAGAAAGAAGAACCACAGAATTTTTCTGAGTTCATGTAACCTGAGAGTCTAAGAGTTTTCTCATTTTCTTATGAAAGCTCTTTAGAATAGACTCTACAAGTCGTTAGAGGTATATAAGACATTCTGTAACATCGAAAATTTCGACGACAGTCATAGTAAAGTACTTCTGATTCATAATTGATCCAAAGCGAAAGGAAAGGTTTTGAGGAAAAATAAACCATTTCCAAACCTGAAGAAAATTTCGGTTTTTCCAGCAGGGAACACTAACAGAGGATAAGGTTACTGTATCAAAAGTTGTGGCGGACATAGAAGAACAAAATAATGAGTGTTTGGTCTAGGGAGACATCAAGCACTATTTTTCCAGTCAGTAAAGATTAATCCAGAAATGAATTAATTAAAATTATGTGATTGAAAAAATTCGTACATAATTGTTAGATTTCTCGTCTCCCATGAAGAATCTGCAATGTCATTTTATGTATATAGTCGGCCCACATCTGAAAAAAAGTGGCAAACCTGTCACAGTTTTGGAGACAGTAGCCGAAATACCAGTCATTGGTGTTCCCTGCAGGAAATTTTATGTTCCCAATTCATGGTACTAAAAGGAGTTGGAGAATCAAGATGAATAAGAGGAAACGTGCTACGAAGCTGCAGGCATATAGATGTAAAAGAACAGTGTTTAATCTGTGTATTAAGAAAAAGCTCCACCCACACTTTTTACTATGGGACAATGAACAATACTGTCCCAGAAATAAATTGAAATTGTTCCAATCATCTGGTCCTGACCTACATTTTTTGGGGACTCCGCGTTTATTGTATGGTAATCCCCTTTCATTCACTTTCTGTTGAGAATTCCTCTGCCATTTCGTTTGGTTGAAAAGAACTGTCACCCTAAAAATATCTACATATTCAGTGAAAGTATGCAGCCAAACGGTGCTTGCTTCCTTGCCCATGAATTTATGTGACAAAGCAGAGCACTGAAATCATGCGGAATGAAGGAATTGGGCGCGCGGGATTAGCCGAGCGGTCTTAGGCGTTGCAGTCATGGACTGTGCGGCTGGTCTCGGCGGAGGTTCGAGTCCTCCCTCGGGCATGGGCGCGTGTGTTTGTCCTTAGGATAATTTAGGTTAAGTAGTGTGTAAGCTTAGGGACTGACGACTGTACTACACACATTTGAACATTTTTTTAAGGTATTGTTGGAAGTCTTCCATGAGAGGTTGAAGGACCTAGCGTTCAGCATTGAGAAGTGCGTCACGTCCCTGCAGCTCCCCCGCCTCGGTCGGCTGTGAGACAATGGCCAGTGGTGTAACGCTATGGAGGCCAATGTCAGCTGGCGCCTTTAAGTATGCCGGTGGCGCCCAGAGCGGCATCAGTCAGTGCACCGGCTCTTCCCCCTGACAGCGACATGCAGCTCCTGGTGGCGTCTGCTCTCTTGCTGCTCGCAGGGTGCGCCTCTGCGCGGCCAGAAGCGCCTGCGCAGCAGTACGGCGCGCCAGACGCGGCTCCGTACCCTCCCTCAGGCTGGCGTCCGGAAGGTCGGCAGTTCTTCCTGCCTTCCAGGAGCTCCGGCCTGTACGCGCCGCCGCCACAGCAGTACGGCCCTCCGCCCCCGCCCGCCCCCACGACCACAGAGGCTGCCGAGACCACCACCACCGAGCTGCCCACCACGACGGCTCCTTCAGACGCGGCTTCCGACGGCTCTCGCGCCCTGGAGTCCGGCGTGTACTACCTGCTGCAGCCGGACGGCCGCCTCCAGCGCATCACCTACGCCCACGGGCCCGCCGCCCCCGCCTCGGCCTCCGCCCCCGCCGCCTCGCCTCTGCTGCCGGAGCGGCTGTCGCTGCCTGCAGACCCCGGGTACCTGGCGCGCTTCCACTACCAGGACCTGCTGCCGCAGGGCGCACCCGTCTTCGCATTCCGGCAGGCCGGGCTGATGCGCATCTTCTGAAAAACGATATCTTCGTGCGGCGGACTATCAAGACTATAGCAAAATGCACGTGTGACTTCAGAACTTACGACTGCCACTATGTGGCATGAAAGGATCGATGTTTAAACGTAACTGTTTTCCCTTCGTTAGAATGTGATACTGAGACACCTCTTAAGCTCCCAAATTTTGTGTTGGTAAAATAACAGCACCGATTGCGAAACTGGATTTAATGTTGTCGCTATCGACTGGTTTTAAGTCAATACTATATGGCTGTGATACACATACGCTACTACTACACATTACTTTTCTCACTACGTGTCTATTTTATACATAGACGCAAAATGTAGTAAGATTTTTCTTTCGAAATCAGTCGTCAGTCGTAAATAACCAAATAAAGAAACCTTAATTGTGTCAGTTTGTGCATTTCCTGTCTGTATAATTAAAGATATGTAGACATATTCGCCTATCCTTGTTTTTATGTCTTATTCTTTTATTATCTTTCACCCTTATGATCAGAAGAAGGAAAAGAACTGTAATTTCAAAATCATATTATTTTGTGACGATAGTGTCTTACAGGGCGAAGCCGTACGAACTGGAATGAAAATTATGGGACTGGAGAAATCTCTGCTGAGAAAGTGTGGAACTTACAAATTTAGTGCAAATTTAAGATCGGACTGACTACTCACATTTTTAAATTGCAAACAACAATAATTTGGAGAAGAATATAATGTAATATGATGATGTGATTAGTGAAGATAAGTTTGGTTTTAGAAGAAGTAAACATACATTTGAGGAATTTATGGTCTGACGTTTAACTATGGATAAATGACAAAATAGAAATTTGTTATAAGCCTTCAACACTGTGAAATAGAGTAAAGTCTACAAAATCTTGAGAAAAACGAGCATAAAACACAGAATGAGATCAGGGACAAAAATAACACTGAAACAAAAACCATTGCATCTATGTGTAGTTCATCCACTTGGAAATATAGGCACTGGATTGTTAGATCAATGTTAAAGTATATTGTTCTGCTCCAACAGACACACATAGATTAAAAATAATGTATGTAAAATAAACAGTGATTCAACTAGGAAAGGTATAATAGAGAAGTATATTATGGTTTATTTCTGAATAAAGTTAGTCATATACCTGTTCCAAATAGAGTTTTTGGAGAAACACAAACTACATTACAAAACAGCAGTCCATGGCAATATACTCCTATGAGGTATGGACACACTGTCATTTTCTCTTAGGAGGTTTTGCTTTAGTAAAATGCGACCTGCTGAAAGGCAGATCTCAGCTGAGCGCTATAGTCTCCAATCAAAATTAATTTGTTTAATTTGTTCTCGATAGTGGCTCCACTTTGAAAAACAAAGAAATAATTTGTGTGGCTGATTGCGTCCCCCGCTCGTTATCCCCCCTCCCCCCCCCCCCCCCCCCGTCATCCCCCTCCCTCGTCATCCCCCCCCCCCCCAGTCTCCTCCAAAATAAATCTGATATATGCATAAATCCAGCTAACTATGAGTTTGCCAGATGAAGAAATGTATGATATATCATGGCGTAACCCCCATAATGTAACTACATTTGAAATACTCCTGAAGTGTTGTCATATAAGATCAGATATATCTGTTGGCTCTTTCTAACAAGGTGAACAGAAAATAAAGGACGTATAGACGGTTGTCACCAATTTCGAAGATTGTATCGATAGCACTGACTTTACCACAGACACTGAACAAAATTATGCAAACACCAAAAACATAACACAGTGCGTACGATGCAGAATATGGTGTAGGGAAACTGTTGTCATTCAAAATAGTTTTCAGTCGTCTGAGAGTCGATAAATACAAACCCTGTATGGTTTTACAAGGGATCTGAAACCATTCTTCCTGTTCAGGAAATGATGATGGAGATGAATAGCTATCACGAACCCTTCTCCCCAATGTAAACTACAAAGGCTCAATAATATTGTGATCTAGTGACTGTGGTGACCACGAGGGGTGCAAAAAATCATCGCCGCGCGTCATTAGCCGAGTGGTCTGAGGCGCTGCAGTCATGGACTCTGCGGCTGATCCTGGCGGAGGTTCGAGTCCTCCCTCGGGCATGGGTGTGTGTGTTTGTCCTTAGGATAATTTAGGTTAAGTAGTGTGTAAGCTTAGGGACTGATGACCTTAGCAGTTAAGTCCCATAATATTTCACACACATCTGAACTTTTTTTTTTTTTAATCATCCTCGTGCGACAAAACTGGGACTGGACGAAGGAAGCAGCGTTAACGGGGGCTCTGTCGCCGTGGAACATTGGCGAACAAATATTCTACTGTGGTCACATCCCACAGAGCAAACATCGGGTCCTTGAAATACCACGAAACGCCTGTCAAAATAATCAGCGAACCTCTACCGTGTTTCATGAGTAGCAAGCAGTCTGCATCGTAAGGTGGGACGGAAAAAGCCAGACGCAAACTCGGCCAGAAGTTGAAAACAGTGTGAAACACGGTTCATTCAATCAAATGAGTTTCATCTATTGATCAATAATCCAGGTTTTATAGTTTCGGCACCGCATTTTCCTGTTACAGGAATTTACATCGTTGATATGTTGTTCTGGAATTTCATCTCACCCTGCAATTTCCACTTTATCAGCTTATGGAGCTCCTTTCCTGTTCTTTTGGTGCTGTCAGTGTTCACGAGTGCGACATTCAGTTCTGCAGCTTTTGCAGTTGTCGTCCTCTTATTTTTCGTCGTAAACCTCAATGACTACATGCCACGATCACTCAAAACACATTTTCGTCCGTATTGCGACTTGGCACACTTGGCAGATGATATTGCTTTCCCAGTATGCAATATAAATCTTCGATATCGTGCCTACTGAAATAGCAAACACTTTGGCTACGTAGGTTATGGAAGCACCTACTATATGAGCACCAGCAACTTGGGCACGTTCGAATTCACTTAGCTAGTGAATAATTCACTCACAACTACGCGGAGCACTGCTCTGACATGAATGACGCTTGCAACGTATTGAGAACATGGCGCAGTTGCCGTTCGTGAACAAATACAACAACATCGGCATTTATGTTCAAGTATGCATTTCTCGTGGTTTTTTCCCGTGTTTTTGTCCCAATTTTTTTTTTTTTTTAATTTGTGAAGAGGACCTTTGGTTAGGAGTAAAAGGAGTCAGGAGTCGTTCTTGGGACAGCAAGAGTAATCCGCCGAAATATTGCCTTTATGTGCAGCTTTATGGAGACATTATTTCTTATAGTATAGTTATTGAACCTGAACAATCTGAAAGTAAATCTTAAGCGAACTTTATACGATTTTTCGGCTTTTTTCTGGACACATCAGAAGAACAATTACGCTTACACCTAGGCACGGAAATTTTTCCTTGAACAATGCTAATATGATACTGCCGCAACCTTTCGTATACACTGCACGTAGCAATCGATTTACAGATCTTGCATTACGCTGAGATCCTCCCTGTCTCCTTACTTCATTTTGCAAAACACACAAAAATTATTGGGCGACGGTGTAATGAATTATTGCATGATAGAAAGTGGGGAGGAAAGGAGAACACAACTGATGTGAAACGGGGGTGTTGCAACACTGGTGCTATGACAGTCATCTACACATCCACACAAACCAAATTTTACCAAAATGAATGATCCTTTAATCACAATAAAAAGACCATATTACGTTTGTAAACTGTTTTCCATTTCATTCGTTACTTGAAAACTGCGCACTCCTGTCTTCCTAAAAGATCTCGTTTGCTCGTTCTGTTCTTCACTCAGTTTGAATAACACAGAGTCAACTGACTCAGGAACTGCGTGAAACTTATAGTTGGTATAGAGTAGCTGACTTTCCATTTTTTTCATAATCCCTACTGGGAGCGATTGGGAGCAGGAAACTGAGTGCCATTTAGCTATAAAAGCATATTTAAAACAAGATATTAAAAAGGAACAACAAAAGATCAACAAAAACTCAAATTGCTCGCTGAACGATGCTACAAGTTTTCATATAAGTCACGTGCTACACATATTTACAAATGATGCATACGTCTTGCATTTACTACACACAACAAAGCTGCTGAGATGTGTGGGGATATTGCTCCATCGGTAAGGTAATTCAAACGGAAACACAGTTTTGCAAAAAATGGTTCAAATGGCTCTGAGCACTATGGGTCTTAACATCTATGGTCATCAGTCCCCTAGAACTTAGAACTACTTAAACCTAACTAACCTAAGGACATCACACAACACCCAGCCATCACGAGGCAGAGAAAATCCCTGACCCCGCCGGGAATCGAACCCGGGAACCCGGGCGTGGGAAGCGAGAACGCTACCGCACGACCACGAGCTGCGGGCACACAGTTTTGCATACCCAGGAGATTTAGAGCTGTCTCGCCACCTGATGCCATCCATATGTGTGATTTGAGAAGTGTATATAATTTTCACAAATACATAAAATGCTCATTCTGCCATTATTATCTCGCACTTTTTTTTAAAAAAAATACATGTTTTACAAAGAATAAATTAGCTACTCAATACGCTTGTTGTAGTTTATTAAGTCATGATTGCGAAATACTGACACAAATTATTTACAGGGGAACGGAGACCTGGTAGAACCCGATCTCAGATAAGAAAAGTTTGCGTTACGGAGAAATGTAGGAATATGCAAGGGAATACTGACGTGTCACTTATGTTAGAGAATAAGTTAAAGAGACGCTAACCTATAGTTACTGCATGTGTAGATTTAAAAAAATTTTTGACACTGTTGACGGGAATACACTTTTCGAAATTTTTAAGGTGGCAGGGATAAAATACAATTAACGGAAGATCGTCTGTATCTTCTACAGAAACCAGACTGCATTTATAAGAGCCGACGGGCATAAAAGGGAGCAGTGGGTGACGAGGTTGTGAGTTAGGACACTAGCCTATCCTCAATGTTATTCAACCCGTACACTGAGTAAGAAGCAAAAGCAATCCGAGGAGAAATTTGGAAAGCAGAATTAATAAAAAATTCGAGGTTGTCCAGTGACATTGTAACACTGTCAGAGACAGCAAAGGTAGAGCAGCATAAAAAAGAGGATATCAGAAGAATATCAACAAAAGTAAAACAAGGATAAAAAATGTAGTCGAATTAAATTAAATCAGGTATTGCGGAGAGAATTAGATTAGGTAATGAGGTAAAGGAGGTAGTACATGTGTTTTGCTACTTGAACAGCAAAATAACTAATGATGCCTGAAGTATGGAGGATATAAAATGTTGATTGCCTATATCGAAAAAATATTGATAAAAAACTTCTGTCAGTTTTTATCAAATTTTGGTGCTAGGAAGTCTTTGCTAAAGGTATTTGTGTGGAATGTACACTTGTATGTAAATGAAACGTGCGTGATAAAGAGTTCAGAGAAGATGAGAATTTTTTTTGAAATGCAATACTACAGAAGTGTTGTTGTTGTGGTCTTCAGTCCTGAGACTGGTTTGATGCAGCTCTCCATGCTACTCTATCCTGTGCAAGCCTCTTCATCTCCCAGTACAAACTGCAACCTACATCCTTCTGAATCTGCTTAGTGTATTCATCTCTTGGTCTCCCTCTACGATTTTTACTCTCCACGCTGCCCTCCAATACTAAATTGGTGATCCCTTGATGCCTCAGAACATGTCCTACCAACCGATCCCTTCTTCTGGTCAAGTTGTGCCACAAACTTCTCTTCTCCCCAATCCTATTCAATACTTCCTCATTAGTTATGTGATCTACCCATCTAATCTTCAGCATTCTTCTGTAGCACCACATTTCGAAAGCTTCTATTCTCTTCTTGTCCAAACTATTTATCGTCCATGTTTCACTTCCATACATGGCTACACTCCATACAAATACTTTCAGAAATGACTTCCTCACACTTAAATCTATACTCGATGTTAAAAAAATTTCTCTTCTTCAGAAACTCTTTCCTTGCCATTGCCAGTCTACATTTTATATCCTCTCTACTTCGACCATCATCACCATCATCAGTTATTTTGCTCCCCAAATAGCAAAACTCCTTTACTACTTTAAGTGTCTCATTTCCTAATCTAATTCCCTCAGCATCACCCGACTTAATTCGACTACATTCCATTATCCTCGTTTTGCTTTTGTTGATGTTCATCTTATATCCTCCTTTCAAGACACTGTCCATTCCATTCAACTGCTCTTCCAAGTCCTTTGCTGTCTCTGACAGAATTACAATGTCATCGGCGAACCTCAAAGTTTTTATTTCTTCTCCATGGATTTTAATACCTACTCCGAATTTTTCTTTTGTTTCCTTTACTGCTTGCTGAATATACAGATTGAATAACATCGGGGAGAGGCTACAACCCTGTCTTACTCCCTTCCCAACCACTGCTTCCCTTTCATGTCCCTCCACTCTTATAACTGCCATCTGGTTTGTGTACAAATTGTAAATAGCCTTTCGCTCCCTGTATTTTACCCCAGCCACCTTTAGAATTTGAAAGAGAGTATTCCAGTCAACATTGTCAAAAGCTTTCTCTACGTCTACAAATGCTAGAAACGTAGGTTTGCCTTTCGTTAATCTTTCTTCTAAGATAAGTCGTAAGGTCAGTATTGCCTCACGTGTTCCAGTGTTTCTACGGAATCCAAACTGATCTTCCCCGAGGTCGGCTTCTACTAGTTTTTCCATTCGTCTGTAAAGAATTCGTGTTAGTATTTTGCAGCTGTGGCTTATTAAACTGATTGTTCGGTAATTTTCACGTGTCAACACCTGCTTTCTTTGGGATTGGAATTATTATATTCTTCTTGAAGTCTGAGGGTATTTCGCCTGTTTCATACATCTTGCTCAACAGATGGTAGAGTTTTGTCAGGTCTGGCTCTCCCAAGGCCGTCAGTAGTTCCAATGGAATGCTGTCTACTCCCGGGGCCTTGTTTCGACTCATGTCTTTCAGACCTCTGTCAAACTCTTCACGCAGTATCGTATCTCCCATTTCATCTTCGTCTACATCCTCTTCCATTTCCATAATATTGTCCTCAAGTACATCGCCCTTGTATAGACCCTCTATATACTCCTTCCACCTTTCTGCTTTCCCTTCTTTGCTTAGAACTGGATTTCCATCTGAGCTCTTGATATTCATACAAGTCGTTCTCTTATCTCCTAAGGTCTCTTTGATTTTCCTGTAGGCAGTATCTATCTTACCCCTAGTGAGATAAGCCTCTACATCCTTACATTTGTCCTCTAGCCATCCCTGCTTAGCCATTTTGCACTTCCAAGAATGTACTTGCACTACAGAAGAATGCTGAAAATTAGATAGGTTCATCGAGCAATTGTTGAGGAGGAAGTCAATAAAAGTCAGGACTGAAGGAGTTTATGAGACAACGTGACTAAAGGAAGGGATCGATTGGAAGGATATATCCTGAATCATCAAGTGATTGTAGGTTTTAAAAAAATGGACGAGTGTGTGTGTGTACGGGAGGGGGTGGGGAGGGGGAAGGAGGGAGGAAATTCGTAGAGGGGATGAATGTAAGTAAGTTCAAAGGGCTGTACGTTGCATTAGTTATTCGAAGATGAAGAGGCTTGTACAGGACAGACTAGCCTAGAAAGCTGCGTTAACCGAGTCCTCAGACTGGTCACAACAACAGTACAGTCACAAATTTAGGCCTGAAAATGCTTCAGAGGTTTCGTAGTGTTACAGTACTTAGTGTACTATTCTTTAAAACACTCATTCTATACTACTGAATCGAGCAACGAATCGACAGCTCAAAGAAATAGAGCTCTCTTTTCAAGTAATGAAATTATAGAAGTAAAACTGAACTCTGTCGAAACAGGTGTGTGAACGCTCAACGGTACTGACCGACTGCCGTGTAATCCACAGCCGACATGGGTCGCTGGATGTGGACATGGAGGCACACGTAATCAGCACACCGCTCTATCGGCCGCTGTCAGCTTTCGTGACCGGAGCCCATACTTCTCAATGAAGTAGCTTCTCAAATGGCCTCACAAGGGAAGAGTGCACCCTGGCCGACAGCTCTCCGCAGACCCGAACGTCACGGATACAAGTGCTAGCCAAGCCCGACAATGCTTAACTTCCGTGATCTCACGGTAACTGGTGTGAGCACTGCGGCAAGGTCGGTGGGACACCTATAGAGATACGTAACTAATTTTGATGTTTCGACATAGATTTCGCTTGCCCAGACCTAGAAGATTCTTACAAACTCCAAGTTCCATTAAAGCGTGCTGGGAAATAGGAGTTGGGAACCAACTTGCATACATCGGCTCATACTTCAGTTATTTAGCATCAGGAGTCAAACGAATGGAGGAAAGAGGATTTCCTTTGGCGGCTCCACTGGAAAAATACGGATACTTTACCAAGGAGTATCGATGTGGTAATGTTAAAGACTCAGTTGCTGTTCGAATAAATACGGTAGAGGAAAGTAATGTTGAGTTGTGGGTTATTCGCGGTGTGTGCTAGGTGCCAATGGGGAAATTGGGGAAAAATTGGAAGGAAAATTCTTCGAGTGGCACTGCTGCCTTTCAGTTCCGCTCTATAAATGAAAAGAACGGGGTGCGTCACATCAAACCTCTTCACAAACAAGAGAAAGTCCTTTATTTCATGTGTTGGTGCAGATTCGACTAATGGTCGTGGGTGAGATGAAATTATCACTATCGGTGTTAGAAACTGACAACAAATTCAGATTCTAAGGAGTTTAGTTTCTAGTATGTACTCTTTCGTTCCTTTTGAGTGGGTGGTTTATGTATTAGTAGTCCGTATTTCAGAAATTTTAGTGCATACTTCTGGAATTTTAGCTTATAAATACGTGGCATTTTTAAGTGCATATTTATCCGCGCCCTAGTCATCACATAACTTACACCCACACTCACTAGGGACTAGACTGTTCAAAGTATGCCTGCTTATCATCGTTCACTCACTAGATGTCTACACCAAGCGTCAAAAAGGGCACGAACGACAGCAATACCTTCCTCTTGCACTGTAATTGACATTTTTTACATCTTTTGAAAGTTTTCACACCTTGTAAATACTGCAGAAATTTTTCGTACCCCCTTTCAAGTTCTCAGTGCAGATCAGAATCTTCAATCAGGCGTTTTACCTGTTCTGTGTTGGTTTTGCAGGTAATACTCCTGAAAATACAAGATCATGAGAAGACATTCTGCAAGTCTGATAACACATCACAACCAAACCCTACTACAATTGCGTGTCTATTGAGGAGTGAGAGACTGTTCGCGAGACATTCAGCTAGCTACTTCACATTTGTCGGTAGACGCTATAGCATTACGCCGGATCTACGAACAAGGTTCTTGTATTCCAGTCATGCGCTTTCTCGCGCAGTGCCCTCACGTCCTCTACCACAATGCAGCCTTGGCACTCCCACACACTGGAGTCACGAACACCGTTGCGCTAACATAATCGCGCGTGTCGTCCCGTCTCTGCAAGACAGTCGAGGCAAAAAACATCTGACGACAGAGCGTGTTGCTGGTGCAGGCAAGAGTGTTTCGGAGCACCCCTAGTCATCGCGTATTGTCGAACATGGGACTCCGTAGCAGACGGCCCGTACGCTTTCTCATGTTGACCCAATTACGTGAACATTTACGATTGTAGTGGACACATGATCATAGAAAATGGACGGTGGATCATAGGAAACGTGTCTTCTAGTAGGGTGAAACACGTTTCTTCTTACAGCAGGTCGAGGGTCGTGTCCGGGTACACCGTCATCCAAGAGAATGGCTGTTCCAAACATGCTCTGCACCACGGACGCAGGCCTATGGGGGCAGTATTATGCTATGGGGGTGGTTCTCGTGGGTCCTATGGGACTTGTGACAGTAATAAAAGCCACTAAGACAGCTGTGGACTACGTTAACATTACTGCGGACCATCTGCATCCTTTCATGTTTGATGTCTTCTCTCATCGGGATAACTGTTCGTTTCATAAGGACAGAAACGTGGTAGAGTAGTTGGAAGAATATGATAGAGAAATCACGTTGGTGTCCAGACCACCAAGTTCGCCTGATCTCAACAAACATCTGGAAACCTGGGAAGGACTTGTCAGATCCATGCCACCAAAAATCACTGCTGTCACGCGCTTCACCGGCGGGCAAACACGCTGTCAAGCAGGCGGTCATGACGATTTGGCTCATGAGTGTACAATCCAGACTGAAATCCATCCTTCAGATCAGCCAAGAATTCATCTTGATCAGAATAGGAGTAGTTTTGCCTATCAGGGCCCAACGGTAGCGTTTAGCGCTCTTACTGCTATTTCGTTACGTATAAGGCTAGAAAAGTGTCTGATGTTTATCGATGACGTATTCCTTGACAGAGGATAAAGTTTGTTATAGTTTGTTACTATTAACATTATTATTGTTATTATTATTAGTAGTGATCGCTCTGCTATTATTAATTCTTATCCAATATAGGTGTTTTAAACAGCCTTGTGTGCAGATCATCCTCCCTCTACTATTATTTTACATCAAAATCATTACAATTATTACCATTATTTAATTAGACTGTGATGCAAACAGATCTGTATGTGTGGCAAGTTATTCCGATATAACAGGGCGTCTAAAGAATAGGCTACATAAGTAATTACGTTAAATAAGTAAATAACTTTAGAAGGATGTAGGTTGCAGTAAGTACTGGGAGATGAAGAAGCTTGCACAGGATAGAGTAGCATGGAGAGCTGCATCAAACCAGTCTCAGGACTGAAGATCACAACAACAACAACAAGTAAATAACTATATTACTGTTAGTCCTCTTTTATTATTCTCTTGAGACGGAATTTTGGGGGCCAAAGAGTTTGCCACGATGTTGTTTATTCAACTGTGTACATTTTCTCTCTATTGTATTTAGTCGTGTTCTAACAGGAAGTGTATTTTACATCTGTGCCAAGGTACTTCATCGAGGACACCGACACTCTGAACATATCTGATTGATTTCTACCATTTTTCGGGCAGCATACGAATCGCGCGGCGGAAGAACTGGGCGTCTTTTGAGGATATCGTTGAATCGTTCCAATTTTTCAAATTTTCAAATGTGTGTGAAATCTTATGGGACTTAACTGCTAAGGTCAACAGTCCCTAAGCTTACACACTGCTTAACCTAAATTGTCCTAAGGACAAACACAAACACCCACGCCCGAGGGAGAACTCGAACCTCCGCCGGGATCAGCCGCTCAGTCCATGACTGCAGCGCCTTAGACCGCTCGGCTAATCCCACGCGGCTCCAATTTTTCTCCTCTTCGTATGACCGCAAGTGCTGATCAGTCAGGCCGTGTGCCATTGACTGAAAAAGGTGGTAGTCAGAGGTATCAGTGACTGGAGATAAGGCGGGTGGTGGCAGGGCTTCCCATTTCAACGTTTCGGAGTATGTTTTGACGCGTTTTGCGACAAGGGCCCAGCACTGATTTGTTGCAAAATCATCTTTTCATGTCTATCACTGTATTGCAGCCGTTTGTCTTTCAATACTCGGCTCAAACGCATCAATTGCTTTCCGTAACGACCTTCTGTGGATGTTCCCGTCGGTTTCAGTAGCTTCGAAAACCTTCTCTCTTCCACTGCTATGCCGGCCTTCGACGTTAAAACCACCGTCCTTGAAGTGTTGTAACCATTCTCTGCACCATTCTGCCGCCATAAGTCCTACCCAGCGTTTTATGAGTTCAGCTGCAGATTTTTTCCTGATAAAGCAGAAAATTAATGCTTCCTGAAATGACGAAAACAGGGCTCGTAAGTTGCAATATTCAACTAATATAACTTTATGATGCAATCACAAATCGACTAATATTTTGATCGCATTATGTTTACAACTGTCTGTACTTATTATATGACATTTACGGCCCACTATCTTCACCACCACTTGCCGCTACTGCCATCTATTGTAAAACGGCGGAAGCAAAGTTGTAGGCCTAGTATTAAACTTCTATTACAGACCTGGCTGGCTGGAAACTTAAGTTTAAAAAGTGTTCCAAACTACAACACTCTCCACTAAATGAGAAAAACCAATTTATATCATAAGAAATAAAAGTAATATGCTGTGAAAAACTTTTATTTCATTTTACCCCGGGTAAAAGTTTATACCCAAAACTTCTGCGGTCGCCTAGACGACACAATCTTCCACATTTTTAACCTGATTTTTTCCAGCGAATTACAGGTTTCTTCTCGTAGTTACACAGGGTGAATCACAGAATGGATTGGTAATCAAGGGCTCATACTGTTGGCCAGTCAACAGATAGCAGTAATACTTACAAAATATGTTTTTAAATGGAATAGTGCATATTTACATTAACAAACTGACAGTTGGATAAAGCATAATGTCAGTGGTGTTTGTTGCAGGATGCTAGTGCGAGTCGTTTACGAGATATCATATTTTGGAAAGTTCCCACAGCGACACTTGTACAATATGTGTGGTAGCAGACATTAAGGACAACGTAATGCACACACCAGTTATGCGGCTTCTGACCAGTAAGAAGACAGTTGACCATGACAGGTTGTGTTCAGAATGGCCTCTGACAGTGCCAATATACGCTTACAGACTGGTATGGAACGACTGGTTTAAGTGCTAGTACTTCAGCGGAGACGTCCGAACTGGTTGCAGTAATACGCCGTTGCATATCATCGGATGTAGTTGGTACGTCCTTTCAGTTTTCCTCACAGAAAAAAGTGTACAGATGTCACCTTCAGGCAACGGGCCGGGCAAGGTACAGGTCTCTGCCCCCAATCCAACGATTTGGAAACAATTCGTGAAGACATGGTGGAGTACTTCATATTCTATGGGGTGCGCAGCAATCATTTTGGTACCACAGGTTCCTCTTAGTCTGCTGCGGAACGTCTTCTACCGTACGTTGAAGATGGTCACTTAGGAGGCTGCCATATGTGCGCGCGTCCAGTGTTCTGTGAGACACGGGCCCATGAGCTGATGGTTCGCTATCGCACACCACACGTTTATGCTCCATGGACGCAGACGTTTCTCCTGAAAAAGGCAACGGGGATTCTCAACAGACCAATAGTGCATGTTTCGGCAGTTTGCATGACCATGATTGGTAAATGTAGCTTCATCAATAAAAAATGTGCATGATACATCTGGAGTATCCCGTCTTAATGCCCATGTACAGAAGTTAACACAATTCTCGTATCGTTTCCATGCACTTCTTGATACAGAGAGATGTGATATGAATGGAACCTATGTTGATGGAGAATGCGTAGGACACTTGCCAGAATCATACCTCTTCCCCGTGTAATTGTGCGTGAGCTAACATGCGGGTCAACTGCAACAACAAGAAGAACATTAATTTCTCCCTCTTCTGTGGTCATTTGTTTCCTTACGTTACGACTACCGCTTCCACGTAACTTTTTGAAGAGGTAGATAAATAATTGCCGAGATAGTTGACGTCTATTCAGGTATCTTGCCACATACACGACACAAGAACGAACTGCATTCTTCCTACACTTCCTGTACTCCATTCGCATTTCGGATATTTCTGCTTTAGTAAACCCCTTCGTCCGCTCACAACTTACTGCTTGGGATGTCACACTCTGACTAGCAAGCTGCAATACACTCAAGGAACAGAAAAGCACACTGTAAGCAAACATTACAACATATAGTGCGTTTAAAGTAAGTTGCGACTTTTGACAAGCGCGGAGCGAGTGGGGGGAAGCGTAGTTGTCACCGTGTGTAGCGCAGGTCAGCAGATGACCACAGCCACAGTATAATGCCAGTCCTATTCGCGCGGAACGTGGCGGGGTCGCTTGTCTGCGTGAACAGCAAGCTGACCGATCTGCGATCTTTCTTAAATGTTTTTAAAGAAACTATTCGGTAATAAACTCTCGTTCTCTCGCATCCTATAGTTTACGTAGTCAGCTTCATGACGAATCACCTATCATTTCATTAGTGGTCATAGTTATTGTGATATTTCAGTTGTAGGTCAATTACTGCAAGAAATTCTTAGTTTTCAGTGAAAATAGGTGTCGCTATGAATTTGTGTTTGATGCGTGTTAGGTTACATGTTTCTGTGTATTAAATGTAGATAATATATTGAACTACTCTTTAAACTTGCCAGGATATTGCTGTGTGGTTCTAATCAGTGGCGGTGGCAAGGGGGCGGCTATGGGGGCTACCCCCTCCCCCCCCGCCCCACCCGCAAATGGAGTCTCCTAAATATCATTTAACTTAAAATGCATGTATATTAATGTACGAGTACCACTTACAATATGCAGGAAAGCTAAACATGCCAGGTATGCCTACCAACTTTTAAATTGCTGGCCCCAGACAAAATCTTCGAAATCGCCGGACATCTGGGTCAAATCGTATTATTTTCCCGGGCACACACATTCTGTAGATACGTTTCTACCCTGAACTCCAAAACAGTTACCAAAAACTATTTTAAGCAACACCAAAATTTACCAATTTGTTGGCGGAGGACCCCAACTCTCCTTTTGTTATGCGATTTTCCATTCCCCCAACCGCTCCCCCCCCCCCCCCCTCCCCGCCACCACTGCCCTTAAACACCCCGCCCCCCTTGACCGACTTCTAGGATCGCCCCTGTTTCCAATCTTGAGAAACTGGAATGTACATAAAGTGCTGCTGTAAGAAGTCGTGTGTCAGTGAAAAAACTATAATGAAATTTCGTAAATTCCCCGTACCTCATAAATACTTTCAGATATCGAAACAAGATTTTGGCAAATGACAACGATTACAAGACTATTTTACAATGTGATTAATATGCGGAATTTCCATATCTACAGCGATATTCAAGGGACTACAGATTTTTTTCAAAGAAGTAATGTAATTATTGAGGGCCATGGTGAAACTAGTGCTGCTGTGGGCTTTGTAACAATATACTGAAGAAGTTACATTTTTACTTTTATCCTGAGAATTTACTGTTTCATAAACTATTGGCCTGACTTGCACTCAGTTGTTGGTTTAATAGTACTGTATTTCAGGACTCTGTCGAAATTTCAACTGCATTACAATGTTAGTGAGATGAACATTTCTAAATTCTGCTGCATTTTAACGAGAGAAGCAGATTTTAACGTGTCAGCAAGACAAGTTAGAGATACCTCAAAACTCGAAAACTCGTCACAGTCATTCATGAATCAATGTCTCCTCAAGCCACCTTCTTGGTATTATGGCTGACAAGACCAGCCCTGTCGTGTAACATTTGCAGTAGCTTCTTTTATCAGCATTTCAATCTCATTGAGCGTAAATTTCTTGCTGTTTGTTGCCACAGCACTTTTCACCTAGGCCCATATTCTCTGTCGAATTTAAATGAGCGTGAATCAGTTAAAGACTGATTAAACTATGTCGTTTACGGTTTGCAGTTCGCGTGAAGCTTTGGCTTGTACAACACTATCATTTCCATTAGTTTCCTCCTGTACATGATAGGTTAAACTTTATCTCATGGAACATTTCTTTGCACCCGGAGCAAAATATCCGCTTTCGGCCACTGCATTGTTGGAGTTTTATGCATCACAACAGAGTGATATGGCGTTCTGTCCATTACTATTGCCTAATTCCGAGGAATGTTTCGCAGCAGAACGTTATGTTCCCAGCCGGTGAACGTGTTCTTGGACGAAACTTTTATTGCAAATCTCGTATTCAGATGTACTGCACTGTTGTCATTAGTGTAACACCAACACAAAACGTTTGTACACAATACCTGACGACTACATGTAAGTAGGCCGTTTAGGTTTTTATGTTGGTAACGCCAGGTAGCGCTCTGTATCAAAATCACTGGCTGTGCTGTGTGCAGTCTGTGGCTGGTTGGCATTGTTGGAATATTCGCTATTGTAGTGTTGGGCAGATGGATGTGAACAGCACATAGCGTTGCGCAGTTGGAGGTGAGCAGCCAGCAGTGGTGGATGTGGGGAGAGAGATGCCAGTTGTGAGAGCTCACTATGAGCGGACGACCTGGACGTATGTCCGCCAGAAAAAGGAAATTTGTAAAGATGGATATCATGAGTTGATAGATATGTATATGATGACTTTTGACCACTATTAAGGTAAATACTTTGTTTGTTCTCTATCAAAATCTTTCATTTGCTAACTATGCCTATCAGTAGTTAGTGCCTTCAGTAGTTAGAATCTTTTATTTAGCTGGCAGTATTGGCGCTCGCTGTCTTGCAGTAGTTCGAGTAACGAAGATTTTTATGAGGTAAATTATTGGCTCAAAATGGTTGAAATGGCTCTGAGCACTATGGGACTTAATATCCGAGGTCATCCGTCCCCTAGAACTTAGAACTACCTAAACCTAACTAACCTGAGGACATCACACACACCCATGCCCAAAGCAGGATTCGAACCTGCGACCGTAGCGGTCACGCGGTTCCAGACTGTAGCGCCTAGAGCCGCTCGGCCACAACCGCCGGCTGTACGTGATTCATGAAAGGTATAGGTTATTGTTAGTCAGGGCCATTCTTTCGTGGGGATTATTGAAGTTCAGACTGCGTTGCGCTAAAAAATATTGTGTGTCAGTTTAGTGATGATCAGAATAAGTAAAGAGAGAACTGTCTGAGTATGTTCAGTTTTACTCAGCTGTCTTTGTATCAAATAACGTAGAAGTTTATTAGGACAGTCATTTTTAAATTTTTCTAGGGGGAGGTTTCATACAGAAAGCCAGAAGAAACGACTTTACTATGAGAGCTGACAAACGTTGATGCATCTACAGCGTGACACCAGATGGTACTGTTTGCTCGTGGTTTGGCGACAGGGGCGCTTTACCAGCCGAAACGCTGGCGGCATGGTAGGGAAAGCCGGCTCGCTATTGGTGTTACCTGGGCAACGGCGTCATGTCCCCCTCCGACCAGCCAAACGTCAAAACTCGCAACTAATTTTAAGCGCATTACAATACCTAGCAATTACGCAGGTTGAATGGCATGGTAGAAAAAAGTGGCGTTGTGGGAACTTTTCAATAATACGATTTATCATAAACGACTCGCACTTGACTCTTGCTTCACCACTCAAAATCTAATTTACCCTGCTTTTAGTCTGTAAATGCCAATAGGCATTGTTAAATTTAAAAAAGTGCGTCACTCCAAAAGAAATGCACACTACTTTTTTTAAATCCATCTTTTATTCTACATGTTTGAAAGTTTTACAGTATGTAGATACATCCTTTAGAAACATATTTTCATTTCTCCACATAATTTCCATCCCTCTCAACTGCCTAACACCATCTTGGAACCAGCGCCTTTATACCCGCACGGTAAAATTATGGACCAACCTGTTGCCGCCACTGTTTGGCAACGTGTGCAAGGGAGTCATCATATTCAAACCTTGTTTCACGAAGAGAGTCTTTCAGTTTCCCAAAGAGGTGATAGTCATATAGTGCCAGGTCAGGACTGTAAGGCGGGTGTTTCAGTGTTGTCCATCCAAGTTTTGTGATCGCATCCATGGTTTTTTGACTGACATGTGGCCGTGTATTGTCGTGCAACAGCAAAACATCCTGCTTTTGCCGATGTGGTCGAACACGACTCAGTCGAACTTGAAGTTTCTTCAGTGTCGTCACATATGCATCAGAATTTATGGTGGTTCCACTTGGAATGATGTCCACAAGCAAGAGTCCTTCGGAATCGAAAAACACCGTAGCCATAACTTTTCCAGCAGAAGGTGTGGTTTTGAATTTTTTTTTTCCTTGGGTGAATTTGCATGATGCCACTCCATTGATTGCCTCTTCGTCTCAGGTGAAAAATGATGGAGCCATATTTCATCACCTGTCAAAATTCTCCCAAGAAATTCATCACCACCATTCGCGTACTGTTCCAAAAGTTCGCTGCATACCGTTTTTCTCGTTTCTTTGTGAGCCACTGTCAACATCCTGGGAACCCACCTGGCACAAACCTTTATTAACGCCAACACTTTCAGTATTCTGCAAACACTTCCTTCCCGTATGCTAGCAAAGCGTGACAATTAGTTCACTGTGATGCGTCTGTCAGCAGTCACCAATTCGTTAACTCTGTGCACATTGTCTGGAGTGTGTGCAGTACGAGGCCTGCTGCTACGAGGGCAATCCTCAATATTGCCGTGCCTGCTTTCATCACGTAACCTGCTTGCCCACCGACTAACTGTACTGCGATCGACAGCAGCATCTCCATACACCATTTTCAACCTCTTGTGGATGTCTTGTGGATGTCTCGTTTTCAAAGTACAGGAATTCTATGACAGCACGTTGCTTCTGACGAACGTCAAGTGTAGCAGCCATCTTGAAGACATGCTGTGACGACGCCACTCACGGTAACAGGTTGAACTAAGTTCGAAAACAAGCGGGAAGGGTGTATGTACACAGTGTAAAACTTTCACACATGCAGAATGAAAACAGTATTTTTTCAAAAATAGATTCTTTTGGAGTGACCCTCGTATTATTACAATCTGTGTATTGGCTAACAATACGAGCCCCTGACAACCATTCCATTCGGTGAAATCCACATATCAATAGCACTTCCTATTTCCGCACCATCTGACGTGCACGTTTTATATGATTCACCTCATGTAAGGCAAACGACAGGGAAACGGGTAGGCCTCTGTGCATTCAGTATCGAGCAGTGCGTGACGTTCGCCGCCTCATTCGGCCAGCAGGACAATGGCCAGCGTCGTAAGGCTATGGAGGTCAATGACAGCGGGCTGCTATAAGTACGGCGGTGCCCCACAGAGCGGCATCAGTCAGTGCACCGGCTCTTCCCCTGACAGCGACATGCAGCTCCTTGTGGCGTCTGCTCTCTTGCTGCTCGCAGGGTGCGCCTCTGCGCGGCCAGAAGCGCCTGCGCAGCAGTACGGCGCGCCAGACGCGGCTCCGTACCCTCCCTCAGGCTGGCGTCCGGAAGGTCGGCAGTTCTTCCTGCCTTCCAGGACCTCCGGCCTGTACGCGCCGCCGCCACAGCAGTACGGCCCTCCGCCCCCGCCCGCCCCCACGACCACAGAGGCTGCCGAGACCACCACCACCGAGCTGCCCACCACGACGGCTCCTTCAGACGCGGCTTCCGACGGCTCCCGCGCCCTGGAGTCCGGTGTGTACTACCTGCTGCAGCCGGACGGCCGCCTCCAGCGCATCACCTACGCCCACGGGCCCGCCGCCCCCGCCTCGGCCTCCACCCCCGCCGCCTCGCCTCTGCTGCCGGAGCGGCTGTCGCTGCCTGCAGACCCCGGCTACCTGGCGCGCTTCCACTACCAGGACCTGCTGCCGCAGGGTGCACCCGTCTTCGCATTCCGACAGGCCGGGTTGATGCGCATCTTCTGAAAAACTGCGTCTTTGTGCAGAGGACTCTGCCGTGACTACAGTGAAATGTACATGTCACTTCAAAAGTTGACCAATGCGTCGTCACTGTAAAGTTTGTTGCCACTGTGTGGCGTTTCTGTATTGTGCTAAACACGTTCTCGTGACACGGTTCATTTTCTCTGTTTCTTGAAATCACTATTGTCTTGCAATTTTTTCTTATGTGTCATGTTACTGTGCTTTTCTCAGTATATTTATGCACAAAATAGATGAAACAATAAATAAACTTCTAGCTCGTCCAGAATGCCTTTTGTTACCATCAATAGAACTACCCCTTGCCTTAGATCTAGGCCGGCCGAAGTGGCCGTGCGGTTAAAGGCGCTGCAGTCTGGAACCGCAAGGCCGCTACGGTCGCAGGTTCGAATCCTGCCTCGGGCATGGATGTTTGTGATGTCCTTAGGTTAGTTAGGTTTAACTAGTTCTAAGTTCTAGGGGACTAATGACCTCAGCAGTTGAGTCCCATAGTCCTCAGAGCCATTTGAACCTTAGATGTAGTAAACAGTTAAATATTTCAGAGAGAGATTTCACGACCTCGGTGAATCAGAAGATCATATAACTCATTTCACTATACCCAGTCTTGCTTGCATTTAAGTTTCCTTTTAGATGGCTTGTTTCGATCTTGTGAAAGATTGTCTTCAGATCTTGCATTCCTTGATGACTGTAGGAACCGTCGGCGTGGGGCAGCACCATCTTCATAGACGTTTGGTTAAGTTAAAATATTTATAACGAGCTGTTTTTCCTGGAACAATGTTCCAAACATTTAAAAAGTCCGATAATCGACTGAGCACAATAAGAGGAACATTATAACACAGTGAGAAAACATGTAGTTTACTCTGACTAACAATTAATAAAATCATTTAACATACATTAAAAATAACCATACCACATGTATTAATATTTAACGGATATTTGCCCTACAATTATGCGTTATCGTGCAACTTCAGTCTTTCAGCTATCGATAGACCCTGGTGATACCATCAAAAAGTCACTCATCATCATCACAGCTGTGTCAGCTTCTTACCCTCTAAGTCATCACAGCTACATTTCATCAAACACGAAGTATCTAGTTAATTACTGTAATGAGTTTCCTGTTCATTGAATGGAGCCAGTGACTGACGATTTTATAAAATACAAATATTTTTTAAAGTTATCTTACGTAAATACCGAAAGAAATATTATTAAATAAATTACAGTTCCATTTAATCCAGAGATAGTTTTCGGTGATCAGATAATCGAGGTGATATTGTACTAAATATTCCTCTAAACTAGGTGCTGTAAAATTAAAACTGAAAATGTAGTCTAGTTTAAATGTAATAAAGAAATAATGCAAGAAAATGTAGTATAAACAGCAATAATAGAGAAGGGAATTAGTAGAATCTGAAGTGTTTATTATTAAACTAGAAAGATATACGAATAGCAATGTATCACTAGCACTATAAAGCTAAGGCACTATATTACAGTGATAAGTATACAATATTTATATAAATGGGAACGCCTCACCATCTACATATGTAAAGAATTGTCCATTTATATGTTTGTAATTTATACAAATCTATAGTTTTATTTCGATCTTGATGAAATCTTGCACACTTTACTTTCAAGACAAGAGGAAGATCACTGTCTACGTAAGATTTTGTAATCCAACTTGGAACATATATGTATGTAATATATATAAAGGGGAAAGGTTGTTACCAAAAGTTTCTTAAAGTTTTTGGTCGATATGTTCCACATTTCTACGCGCTCCCTTAATGAATTTTGGACGGACGTAGGCGGTATATATATTTTTAATATACACAATCTATAAACGTATATGTATATGAAATAAAAAAAGCAGAAACTTTATTACCAAACATTACGTATTCATACGTCGCATTCCGATGACACCCAGTAGTTCAAATGTGGCCTTCGACTTTACGCTGTTTCTTTGTTTTTTTTTTTTTTTTTTTTGTTGCTTCCATTGACGTAGAGCCACAACGACATTATGGTCGGTAATACCTTGTTCTAGATTAACTTCCTCAAACAGATCAGGTCTGTTTGTCGCCAAGATATCCAATATGTTTCCATCTCGAGTTGGTTTTCTAACCAATTACTCAAGGTTGTATGTTGAGGGCGCTCCTAGACTAACTTCACACGAATCTTTGCTTCTGCTCCCTTCGATAAACGTGTGACTTTCCCAGTCAATGGATGCCAGATGAAAGCACACCGAGTGAACATTGGACTTCTTCCCCGCCCTAGCCACTATGTTCCTGAGGAGTTCCATGACCCACCTAACATTGGAGCTCCCAATAACTAACAAACCCTTACCCCCACTAGCCCGTCCGGACCTTGCTGATAGAGCGGTCACTGTTGTTGTTGTTGTGGTCTTCAGTCCTGAGACTGGTTTGATGCAGCTCTCCATGCTACTCTACCCTGTGCAAGCTTCTTCATCTCCCAGTACCTACTGCAACCTACATCCTTCTGAATGTGCTTGATGTATTCATCTCTTGGTCTCCCTCTACGATTTTTACCCTCCATGCTGCACTCCAATACTAAATTGGTGATCCCTTGATGCCTCAGAACATGTCCTACCAACCGATTCTTCTATTTAAGTTGTGCCACAAACTTCTCTTCTCCCCAATCCTATTCAATACTTCCTCATTAGTTATGTGATCTACCCATCTAATCTTCAGCATTCTTCTGTAGCACCACATTTCGAAAGCTTCTATTCTCTTCTTGTCTAAACTATTTATCGTCCATGTTTCATTTCCATACATTGCTACACTCCATACAAATACTTTCAGAAAAGACTTCCTGACACTTAAATCATTACTCGATGTTAACAAATTTCTCTTCTTCAGAAACGCTTTCCTTCCCATTGCCAGTCTACATTTTATATCCTCTCTACTTCGACCATCATCAGTTATTTTGCTCCCCAAATAGCAAAACTCCTTCACTACTTCAAGTGTCTCATTTCCTAATCTAATACCCTCAACATCACCCGACTTAATTCGACTACATTCCATTATCCTCGTTTTGCTTTTGTTGAGATTCATCTTATATCCTACCTTCAAGACACCATCCATTCCGTTCAACTAGTCTTCCAAGTCCTTTGCTGTCTCTGACAGAATCGCAATGTCATCGGCGAACCTCAAAGGTTTTATTTCTTCTCCATGGATTTTAATACCTACTCCGAATTTTCCTTTTGTTTCCTTCACTGCTTGCTCAATATACAAATTGAATAACATTGGGGAGAGACTACAACCCTGTCTCACTCCCTTCCCAACCACTGCTTCCTTTTCATGCCCCTCTACTCTTATAACTGCCATTTGGTTTCTATACAAATCGTGAATAACCTTTCGCTCCCTATATTTTACCCCTACCACATTCAGAATTTGAAAGAGAGTATTCCAGTCAACATTGTCAAAAGCTTTCTCTGAGTCTACAAATGCTAGAAACGTAGGTTTGCCTTTCCTTAATCTAGCTTCTAAGATAAGCCGTAGGGTCAGTATTGCCTCACGTGTTCCAATATTTCTGCGGAATCCAAACTGATCTTCCCCAAGGTCGGGTTCTACTAGTTTTTCCATTCGACTGTAAAGAATTCGCGTTAGTATTTTGCAGCCGTGACTTATTAAATTGATAGTTCGGTAATTTTCACATCTGTCAACACCTGCTTTCTTTGGGATTGGAATTATTATATTCCTCTTGAAGTCTGTGGGTATTTCGCCTGTCTCATACATCTTGCTCACCAGATGGTAGAGTTTTGTCATGACTGGCTCTCCCGAGGCCATCAGTAGTTCTAGTGGAATGTTGTCTACTCCCGGGGCCTTGTTTCGACTCAGGTCTTTCAGTGCTCTGTCGAACTCTTCACGCAGTATCATATCTCCCATTTCATCTTGATCTGCATCCTCTTCCATTTCCATAATATTGTCCTCAAGTACATCGCCCTTGTATAGACCCTCTATATACTCCTTCCACCTTTCTGCTTTCCCTTCTTTGCTTAGAATTGGGTTTCCATCTGAGCTCTTGATATTCATGCAAGTGGTTCTCTTTTCTCCAAAGGTCTCTTTAATTTTCCTGTAGGCAGTATCTATCTTACCCCTAGTGAGATAAGCCTCTACATCCTTACATTTATCCTCTAGCCATCCCTGCTTAGATATTTTGCACTTCCTGTCGATCTCGTTTTTGAGACGTTTGTATTCCTTTTTGCCTGCTTCATTTACTGCATTTTTGTATTATCTCCTTTCATCAATTAAATTCAATATTTCTTCTGTTACCCAAGGATTTCTACTAGCCCTCGTCTTTTTACCTACTTGATCCTCTGCTGCCTTTACTACTTCATCCCTCAAAGCTATCCATTCTTCTTCTACTGTATTTCTTTCCCCCATTCCTGCCACTTGTTCCCTTACGCTATCCCTGAAACTCTGTACAACCTCTGGTTTAGTCAGTTTATCCAGGTCCCATCTCCTTAAATTCCCACCTTTTTGCAGTTTCTTCAGTTTTAATCTACAGTTCATAACCAATAGATTGTGGTCAGAGTTCACATCTGCCCCTGGAAATGTCTTACAATTTAAAACCTGGTTCCTAAATCTCTGTCTTACCATTATATAATCTATCTGATACCTTTTAGTATCTCCAGGGTTCTTCCATGTATACAACCTTCTTTCATGATTCTCGAACCAAGTGTTAGCTATGATTAAGTTATGCTCTGCACAAAATTCTACCAGGCGGCTTCCTCTTTCATTTCTTACCCCCAATCCATATTCACCTACTACGTTTTCTTCTCTCCCTTTTCCTACTACCGAATTCCAGTCACCCATGATTATTAAATTTTCGTCTCCCTTCACTATCTGAATAATTTCTTTTATTTCATCATACATTTCTTCAATTTCTTCGTCATCTGCAGAGCTAGTTGGCATATAAACTTGTACTACTGTAGTAGGCGTGGGCTTTGTGTCTATCTTGGCCACAATAATGCGTTCACTATGCTGTTTGTAGTAGCTTACCCGCATTCCTATTTTTTTATTCATTATTAAACCTACTCCTGCATTACCCCTATATGACTTTGTATTTGTAATCCTGTATTCGCCTGACCAAAAGTCTTGTTCCTCTTGCCACCGAACGTCACTAATTCTCACTATATCTAACTTTAACCTATCCCTTTCCTTTTTTAAATTTTCTAACCTACCTGCCCGATTAAGGGATCTGACATTCCACGCTCCGATCCATAGAACGCCAGTTTTCTTTCTCCTGATAACGACATCCTCTTGAGTAGTCCACGCCCGGAGATCCGAATGGGGGACTATTTTACCTCCGGAATATTTTACCCAAGAGGACACCATCATCATTAACCATACAGTAAAGCTGCATACAGTAAAGCTGCATACAGTAAAGCTGCATGCCCTCGGGAAAAATTACGGCTGTAGTTTCCCCTTGCTTTCAACCGTTCGCAGTGCCAGCACAGCAAGGATGTTTTGGTTAGTGTTACAAGGACAGATCAGTCAATCATCCAGACTGTTGCCCCTGCAACTACTGAAAAGGCTGCTGCCCCTCTTCAGGAACCACATGTTTGTCTGGCCTCTCAACAGATACCCCTCCGTTGTGGTTGTACCTACGGTACGGCTATCTGTATCGTTGAGGCACGCAAGCCTCCCCACCAACGGCAAGGTCCATGGTTCATGGGGGGAAGGAGCGGTCACTATCCTGGCAGAAGGTGCTTTCTGATCCGGCTAGCCTCTCCCCCAGCATCAGATAGCACGCTGAATCTATTGGCAAAATTTAGGTTTGTTCAGAGAGCACGTCAGAGATTTTTTAGAAGGGGCGAAAAAACAAATGTGTCTGAAAGCAGACCGCTTGGAAGAACTAATTACGGCTATAAACAAAAGGAAATGGAAGTAGGCCTATTACATAGTCAAGAAAATGGAGCAGATGCACCGAGGAAGTTCTTTGGATTTTATGAAATAAGAAAAGACTGAGACAACAATTTAATGGAAGATGGGTAGATGGAGGTGGAAAACATGCAGGAGTCACATCGACAGCCGAAGACCGTTACACCTGGGTAAGTTGAGAGAAAGCCTTTGTCTAAGAGTAGCACAGTATACTTAATGGCGGCAATTGATGTTGCTGCTGCTGCTACTGATGATTTATAGTATTTGTACATTGCCAGAGTGTCAGCATGATAAAATACATCGCTGAACGTTAGTTTATAATTTAAGATACGATGTGTGACGTTGCTGGTTAACATAACATTCAGTTAACTTAAGATAAAACCTTATAAAAACAGTTTCTAGGAAGTCGTTAATTCTGCCGGACAATAAGAACATGTAACTAATTAAAATCATAAGCTTGACAGATAACTAAAGCTGTAAAGTTAAATGACTGCTGAAGAACGAAATGTTGCAAAATGAAATAATATTTAAGATATCTTTAAAAGTTTAGTGGGTACAGATAACAATGCTGACTTTCGCAAACCACATACGTCACTACGTCTAAGGTCTTCCGCACTTCTTGAATGGAAAGGGTCGCCTTCTTATCGCAGAATAAAGGATGAATACAACTTAAACAAATAATTTCCTGGAAATAAACATCTGAATGCAGTAGCGGGAGTGAAATGTGGACTGTTAAATAATCTAAAAGCAGAGCATACTGTACCGGTTTTATATGTGATACTATAGACAGATTTTAAACACGATGCTGACATATAAACTATGCAATGGAGAATTACTAGAAACGTAAGGCGAGGGAAGAGTGTTATGGAAAATCCATAGAGAATAAGACACCTGTTGGTTGAGTATTTACTGACATGTCTAGGAACAGATTACTTGGCAATGATAAGATCAGCAGATCGGAAAAAAATGGAGAGACTGATCATATTAGTCCATGTAAAAGAGGTCGTTAGGGGTTCTTGGAGCAATAAGTACAGATGAAAAATTTAGCACAAGGTAGGAAGCGATGTAAAAGATGCAACACTGACCATTTAAAGACACAAATGGAAAAATTAAGGACTGAAATGTGCTTGCTTCACTTCCTCACTGGTCGATCTCCTTTCATGACTTACATATAAATTTTGATAGGGCTGATTTCTCTCTCTCTGAGCTGCAGTGGGATATTTCATTATCGATTATGATTTCGCTAAAATCTTGCAGCCATATGTTAGTGAGTAAATCTTTGGCGAGGAAAGCGCAGACACATGTCCGATAAATCATTTGTTATATCGCCAGCGTTATCGCGTGCGATCAGTCGCTCACTTCGACGCCGCCGCACTCGAGCGAATTACCAGTTTCAACCAAGACATCGAACGCTAATTTGTTGTGAAATTCTACTGTGGAAGAAGAACTGCAGCATTGGCAGTCTATGTCCGTATGTCGACTGTATTTGTGCCAGTCTTCAGTCCATGGTCTGGTTTGATGCAGCTCTCACGCTACTCTATTTTGTGCAACCAGTTATGCCTTAAATTTCCTTCCTCTCCAATTCCGTTCAGTATCTTCTCATTAGTTACTTTGTCTACCCAGATAATCTTCAGCATTCTTCTCTAGCAGCACATTTCAAAAGCTTCTGTTCTTACCTGAAGTACCCGTCGTCCATGTATTACTTCCGTACATGGCTACGCTCCATACGAACGTATTCAGAAAAATCTTCCCAACACTTAAATTTATATTCGCCGTTAATAAATTTCTCTTTCTCAGAAACATTTCTCTTGCATTGTCGTTCTATATTTTCTATCCTCTCTACTTCGCCCATCGTAAGTTATTTGACTGCCTAAGTAGCAAAGCTCATCGACTACTTTTAGTGTTTCATTTCCTAATCTAACTCTCTCAGCATCTTCTAATTTAATTCGACTATATTCCATTATCGTTGTTTTGCTTTTATTAATGATAACTTGTGTCTTTTCAAGACACTGTCCATTCCATCCAATTGAACTTCCAAATCCTTGGCGTCTCCGACAGAATTACGATGTCATCGGTGAACCTCAAAGTTTCTTTTTATTTCCCTTTCTAAATTTCCCCTTTCATTTCTTCACAGCTTACTCACTGTAAAGCAGTAATAACACAGGGGATAGGCTACAACACTAATTCCCTTTTCAACGGCTACTTCCCTTACGTGCTCTTCGAGACTTATAACTACCGTCTGATTTCTGTACAAGTTCTAAATAACCTTTTGCCCTCTATATTTTACACCTCCAACCTTCAGAAATTTAAAGAGTGCATTCCAGCCAACACTGTCGAAAACGTTCTCCAAATATACAAATACCATATACGTAGATTTTCCTTGCCTTAACCTGTCTTCTAAGATATGTCGTTGGGTCAAAATCGTTTCGTATGTTCTAACATTTCTTCGGCATTCAAACTGAGCTTGTTATCGGCTTCTACAAATTTTTTCCATTCTTCCGTGAATAATTCGTGTCAGAACTGACCTGTCAAACTGATCGTTCGGTAATATTCACACCTCTCAGAACTCACCCTCTTTGGAATTAGAATTATTACATTCTGCTTGAAGTGTGAAGATATTTCCTCTGTATCATATACCTAGCACACTAAGTGGAATAGTTCAGGCATGGCTGGTCTCCCAGTAATATCAGCAGCTCTGAAGGAATGTTGACGAATACTTACAAAAAATAAATAAAAATACCGCCAGAATTTCGACGTGAATCTATGTGAAATTTAGGCATTTTGTTCACAAGAATAGTACTGTGCCACGTACCTCAAATTTGGAGTACGTTTCTATTTGCCACACCTTTTCAGTCACACACGGGGATGCACCTGATAACCTTACCGCACCAGAACCGTGTCTGCAGGAAGATCGGAAAGTTTACCCTCATCTGACAACGCAACGTTGCGCAATGGTCCTAGTGTGGGACGACATGCGTAACTTGCTTCCTGAAGTCCCTAGAATCATCTACATGTCCATGCATAAGCAAACTCCATGCCAGTTTGAGTTCGTTGCCTGTCCTCTCCATGGTGATGCAGTTTTAATGGCTACTATTGTAACTCGCGAGCAAGACTACTACGACCACAGTATTACTGTACCTGAGAGTGAATGCGCTTCGGTCGGCTTATCGTTAGTCAGCGCGTAATTGGGATTAACAGTATGTGCAGAACCTGCGTAAATGCATTAGCAGTGAGCGTTTTCCTTATTCACCACTGTATATGTTTACTGTAACGTCATCGAGTGTTCCCGACAATGGCCAAGTCCAGCGATATCGTGGCTGACTAATACCGCTGAGTGACGTTTAGGGACAAACGAAGTTAACATTGTGGTAGTTCCAAGATTAACCTATCACAACGAGGACGCTACCAACCTTGCACTAGTACCTGAACCAGATGATCACAAGAAGACTGATACTGCAGAATTCACAAGGTCACCAGGCTGCGCTCACGGTTACGCATAAAATCGGCCGTACCGCTCGTTTGCAGCCACATAAACACGCGCGTCTTAATGTACTACTCAGCCATGATTATTAATGCACTTGGCCTCCTGTGGCCATTATGAGAAACATGCGTTGGCGTTGCAGTAAACAGGTACAGTGGTGAATAAAGAAAACGCATCACACTGTTAATGCTCTAAGGTCAGTTGGACATATGCTATGAAGTAGTTCGCCGTGTCCTAGTGAAGTACTGTCAGTAGTGCAATGCAGTATTATAATGATGTATACGCTTGAGAGTAGAAAACAGAGAAAGAAGTTGTGAAAGTGGACGCACTCAGGTGAAAACGAACTTACATTCAAAAGTTGTACAATTTTTGCAGTAAGAAAAAAAAAAGCAGAATCACTATGGAAAGCAATCTCATGGGTGTCAGAAATTCTAGGGAAATCAGAGCGAACAGTAAAATACAGTTTGAAAGAGTTTAAGAATGTGGAAGAAATCGTGGAAAAATGTTAAAGTTACTAGAAAACAAAGCCGTTCTAGAGAAGTAATTTCTCTTGACGACTTCGATAAAGAATTTATTCGAAGAAAATTTTTGGAGTATTATGAGTAGAAGATGGAAACTCCTACGTTGAGAAAGCTGCTTATATTTTCAAAAACTGAGATAAATTTCCAGGGGTAAGTGATGCAATTCGGAACATTTTGAAAGAGATGGAGTTTTGTTTCAAAAACTATAAAAATAAGAGAAGTAGCCTAACAGTAACTTCCGACATTGTCGAAAACGTGCGGTATACTTGAAAGCAATCACATAAAATGAAAAGGGCTAAATAAACCAGGGGTATTCTGGGATGAAAAGTGGATGCCTACGCGTCATATCATAAAAAAGTGCTGCAGCACGAAGATGCTCCAGATGTAGTGACCAACAAGAGTGCAGAGTTGTCAACACTGGAGGAGCAATGATTTTCACAGAAGGAGCCGAGTTAATTTATAATTCGAAATATGAATTTCAAGATCATCGCTGTGGTATGTACGGGGATAATTTTCGCATATGGTTAGGAGAGAAACTGATCCTAACATTCCAGTTAGTAGTCTTGTAGTCTTGTTAAGAAAAATGAAGTTCCTATACTGCAACTCGCAAACAGGACGTAACTGAGTGGCTCATTTACATTCAAGTCAGCCGAACTTAATAAGAAATGAGGTTTTACAAATTGTGCGCTATAATAACGCAAAGCGTTTTTAAAAGCAGATGCCGTTTTCAAGCGTAACCGGTATACTGTTCTGAGGCTGTGATTTGAGCCTTATAGAGCTAACCTGCAATACAATGATACAAAAAAACCGTAGAAAAATTTCTTACATTAATTTAATTGCCCTAAATTCAGAACTATAGTGTTCTTCCTTCCCTCTGAACCCCGCTTACGTGCTGATTCACAATAAGCCGACCGAAGCGCCCTGACGCCCACGTGCAATAATACTGTCAACAACTAACATATACGGTGACTCTGCCGTTGACGTTACTCAGACGGACTCTACTGTACTACTGATTTTCGAGGATGCCTCTCGTCCGACTCTTTACTTACACTAGCAAAGATTATGGCTGAGCTTATGTTTGCACTTGATCACCACCTCCAATAATTACATAGAAACTAATAAAGGAAAATTAAAAAGTTTGCGACTTCTGATTACCCGATTGTAGGGTAAAGTTAAGATGGGTCATTACGGTAATGGTGTCACAAAGCATAGAATGATCACTTGTGGTAATATGAAAGTGTGTGCCAGAGGGGACTCAAACCCAAGGCTGGTTTATTGGAACTGAACCACTCTGTGTCTCCGTATCCAGCTACGTAAACCAGCTTCGGTGTTCGGCAGTGTATAATTGCGGTACCACTATATTTTTCTCCTTTACCTGTTCGATTTACGAATGATGCATGAGAAGGTTGATTGACAATAATCCATTTTCTTTTAGCCATCAGTCTCCGATTGGTTTGACGCGGCCGACCAAGAATTCCTCTCCTGTGCCAACCTTTTCATCTCAGAGTTCCAATTGCAAACTAAGTCGTCAGTTATTTGCTAGATTTATCCCAGTCTCTGTCCTCCTCTACAGTTTTTACCCTCTGGAGCTCCCTCTAGTACCACGAAAGTTATTTCCTAATCTCTCAGTAGATGTCATACCATTCTGTCCCTCCTGCTTGTTAGTGTTTTCCATATGTACCTTCCCTCGCCGATACTGTGGAGAACTTCCTAGTTCTTTACCTAATCAGTCCATCTAGGTTTCAACATGCATCTGTAGCACCACATCTCAAAGGCTTCGATTCTCTTCTGACCCGGTTTTCCCCACAGTCGATATTTCACCACCATGCATTGCTGTGCTCCAAACATACATTCTCAAAAATTTCTTCCTCAAATTAAGACCAATGTTTGCTACTACTAGACTTCTCTTGGTCAGGAATGCCCTTTTTGCCAGTGCTAGTGTGTTTTTTATGTCCACCTTGTTCCGTCCGTCATTGGTTATTTTGCTGCCTGGGTAGGAGAATTCCTCAACTTCGTCTGCTTCGTGATCCCCTATTCTGATGTTAAGTTTCTCGCTGTTCTCATTTCTGCTACTTCTCATTACTTTCGTCGTTCTTCGATTCACACTCAGACCATATTCTGTACTCAGCAGACTGGTTATTCCATGCAACACGTCCTGTACTGTTTTTTTATTTCACTGAGGATAGCCGCGCGGGGTAGCCATGCGGTCTACCGCGTCTTGTCACGGTTCGCGTGGCTCCCCCCCGTCATAGGTCCGAGTCCTCCCTTGGGCATGAGTGTGTGTGTGTGTGTGTGTGTATGTGTGTGTGTATGTGCGCGCGCGCGTTGTCCTTAGCGTAAGTTAGTTTAAGTTAGATTAAGTAGTGCGTAAACCTAGGGACCGATGACCTCAGCAGTTTGGTCCCATAGTCACTACCACAAATTTCCAATTTTCCACTGAGGATAGCAATGTCATCAGCGAATTACATCATAGATATCCTTCCACTTGAATTTTAATCTCCCTCTTGGAAACTTCTTTTATTTCGTCACTGGTTCTTCGATGTACAGATTGAACAGTAGGGGCGAAAGGATACATCCCTGTCTTAGACCCATTTTAATCCGGGTACTTCGTTCTTGGTCTCCCAGTCTAATTTTTCTTATTTGGTTCTCGTACATAAACTACATTATCCGTCATTCCCTAAAGCTTACACCCAATTTATCTCAGAATTTCGGGTCATCTTGCGCCATTTTACACTGTCGAAAGCTTTTCCCAGGTCGACAAATCCAATGAACGTATCTCGATTTTTCTTCAGTCTTGCTTTCATTATCAACCGCAACGTCGAAACTGCTTTCTGATGCCTTTACCTTTCCTAAAGCCTAATGCCTAACAGATCCTCAATTTTCTTTTCCATTTTTCCGTATATTATTCTTCTCAGCAACTTGGATGCTTGAGCTGTTAAGTTGATTGTGCGACAATTCTCGCACTTGTCGCCTCTTGCTGATTTCAGAGTTGTCTAGATGATGTTTTTACGAAGGTCTGATGGTATACCGCCATTCTCATACGTTCTACACATCATTCCCTATGATCCCATGTTTCTGACGCTGTGATCATTTTTCGTGATGTTCATAGGAGGAAGAAACAAGTTGCTCCGCTCTTCTTCTAACATCCTCACTCAGAACTAGAATAGTATGCCTCTTCTCCATCATACAAAACGCCTCTCTTGTAGCGTGTAGCATTCAAATTTGTTGTGAGTTTCCGTAACGCTCTTGCGCCGACAAAACGGTCCGTCCCACTTTTCATTTGGTCTTCTGTATTTATCAGTCCAAACTGATAAGAGTCCAGGACCGATGAGCAATAAACAAGAACGAAAAAAAAAATGGCTCTGAGCACTATGGGACTCAACTGCTGTGGTCATAAGTCCCCTAGAACTTAGAACTACTTAAACCTAACTAACCTAAAGACATCACACACATCCATGCCCGAGGCAGGATTCGAACCTGCGACCGTCGCGGTCGTGCGGTTCCAGACTGTAGCGCCTTTAACCGCTCGGCCACTTCGGCCGGCTAAACAAGAACGGTTAAAAAAGTATTTATTAAGCCGCTATTTTCTTGGGTAAGTTACATTTCCCTAAGATTCTTCCAGTGAATTTCAGCTTTCCATCTGTTCTTTCTATAATTTATTTTATTTGGTCATTTCTCGTTAGATGGTTCTAGATAACTGCCCCAGAATTTTTATGGTACTTGCTTTATCGAGTAATTTGCTGGCAATAGTGTAATAGAAAAGTAATTTATTTTTTCCCTTGTTTATGCGCAACAGGTTACATTTTATTTATGTTGAGAGACAACGACCTTCCCTGCCCCAATCATCAATCCTCCTCAGGTTTTCCTGCAATTCACTACCGAATTCTGGTGTTGCTCTTTTCCTACGGAAACTCTATCTTCTGCAAAGAGCCTCATGCAGTTTTCTATGTTACCCAACAGATAATGCGCCAAAGGGTCCCTATAAGGTATCCCCCTCCCCCCTCTCCATTTCGACAACAACCTTAGTGGCACCCACGCCCCTTTGTTGAGCACGTCAGAAATACACCTTCAGAAATATCGACACCAAATCAGTCTGGCATGCCCTACAAAAATAAAACAGCAGAAATAAAGGATCATTTTGTCGAAACCCCGTAATTTTCTCCCATTACAAACCCCACCGAACGGATGTCGTCGGCGTTGCCTAAGCCACAGCTGTTAGGGCAGCCGATATTTCTGAAGGTGTATTTCTGACGTGCTCAACAAAGGGGCGTGGGGGGGGGGGGGGGTGGGGATATCTTATAGGGGCCCTTTGGCATTTTATTGACTTACATGTTAATGTTGCATCCCTCGTGACAAAGCCACAGGAGGTCTGAAGAAGCTTAAGTGCTCATTGCTGCTTCAGATCGGACACAAACTTCGTCGAATGGTTCTGAACAGTCCCTAGTGGTTGCAGCCTGTACCCGAGAACTCCAGAGTGCTGCGATCACGTTCAGTTGGGATTCAGCCACACAGAGTCCTTAGATAAGGGTTGAAACGCCCGAGGGTATCAGCAGTGTCAAAAGTTTATGAGGACATATTTCTGTTGCTCATCGCACTGCGAATTGTAGTTTCAGACTGCGGAATGTGTGGAAATCAACGTCCCAGGGAAAGGGGTGGTTTCATTGACGCCCTTTCTGCGATCCTCTGAGCCCTCTTCGTGTCTGTTCTGAGCGGTGGCGTGTCTGAAATGTTTCCTCGGCCACCATTAGAAAACGTGTGATTGCAACCCTGGGTGTCACGGTTCTGACCTCCTTCGCAGAGACGCCAAAAGAAAGGGTGAAATGTGGGTAAGAGGAACTATGATTACCTTCTCGTCGTGTGGCACATCCACGGTGACGTTGGGCAGAACTGTGGTGAATTTTGGTGCCAATGTGAGATCATTAGCGTACCTTGTAGTTCACATGAACGTCTCAGCTGTGGCCTTTTTTACGCATGGGTCGACTCCTTGCAGTTTGAAGCATCACAGATCTCCACTACAGAGGAACGTTGTAGGCACCTTTGAGTTTAATTTCGAACTTATATGCGTCATAATGAGCAGAAATTAGGGTGCTTCGAAAAAAATGATCCTTTAATTTTGTTGCGCAGTGTACATTGTAAACAGTAATGACCCTATCACTCTCCCTTGGGGAATTTCTGAAATTATCTTATGTTTGTTAGTTTTGTTCCGTTAAGACCAATGCGTTGAGTTCTGTCTGCAAGAAATTCCAGAGAGCAATAAAAAATTTTATTTGATGCACGGTAAGCTAGTATTTTCTTCACTGGGGAACTACACTGACACGCCAATGAAACTGGCACAGGCATGCGTATTCAAATACAGAGATATGTAAACAGGCAGAATATGGCACTGCGGTCGCCAAAGCCTGTATAAGACAAGTGTCTGCCGCAGTTGGTAGAGCCGTTACTGCTGCTACAATCGGAGGTTATCAAGATTCAAGTGAGTTTCAACGTTGTGTTATAGTCGGCGAAGGTGCGACAGGACACAGCATCTCCGAGGTAGCGACGAAGTGGCGATTTTCCCGTACGACCATTTCACGAGTCTACCGTGAACCCGGTAAAACATCAAATCTCCGACATCGCTGCGGCAGGAAGAAGATCCTGCAAGAACGGGACCAACGATGACTGAAGAGAATCGTTCAACGTGACAGAAGTCCAACCCCTTCGTAAATTGCTGCAGATTGCAATATTGGACCACCAGCAAGTGTCAGCGTGCGAACCATTCTACGAAACATCGTCGATATGGGCTTTCGGAGCCGAAGTCCTACTCGTGTACCCTTGATGTCTGCATGACACGAAGCTTTACCCCTCGCCTGGGCTCGTCAACCCCTACATTGGACTGTGGATGGCTGGAAACATGTTGCCTGGTCGAACGAGTGTCGTTTCAAATTATATCGAGCAGATGGACGTGTACGTGTATGGAGGCAACGTCATGAATCCATGAACCCTGCATGTCAGCGGGGGACTGTTCAAGCTGGCGGAGGCTCTGTAATGATGTGGGGTGTTTGCAGTGATATAGGACCCCTGAAACATCTAGATACGGCTCTGACACGTACATAAGCATCCTGTCTGATCACCTGCATCCATTCAAGTCCATTGTGCATTCCGACGGACTTGTGAAATTCCGACAGGACAATTCGACACCCAACTCGTCCATAATTGCTACAGAGGGGCTTCAGGAACATTATTCCGAGTTTAAACACTTCCTCTGCCCACCAAAGTTGCCAGAAACGAACATTATTGAACATATCTGGAATGCCCTGCAACGTGCTGTTCAAAAGAGATCTCCACCCCTTCGCACTCTTACGGATTTATGGACAGCCCTGCAGAATTCATAGTGTCAGTTCCCTCCAGCACAGCTTCAGACATTGTCGAGACCATGCCACATCGTGTTGCGGCACTTCTGCGTGCTCACGGGGGTCCTACACGATATCAGGCAGTTGTCCCGGTTTCTTTGGCTCTTCACTATATTACGAATGCCTTCCTGAATGTTGAGGCCTGAGTATGCTGTTGTTTCGAATTCATTTCTTCCACGATATATGGAACATATAATGACTTGCATAAAGCAATGATGGGAATTTTGATTTTTAGAATTGAAGCGGAATTATCAGTACAGGGTGTTTATAAATGAATATCGGGGTTTTAACGCTTTATAATATTTATTACATTAAACTTACAGTTACAAAGGATATGCCAAATGAAATAGCAACTCGAACAGTTTTACCAAGAACCTTATAAATGTTCAATGTGAGCACCATTTGTCACTCGTCACACATTTAGTCTGTAGCCGAGTTCTTCCCAAACGTTGATAAGTGTGTCTTCAGTGATTGTAGCAACAGCTGCTCCAATCTGATTTGTTAATTCAGGGAGGTCTGCTGGTACCGGAGGCACGCACACACGATCCTTGATGAAGCCCCAAAGGAAAAAATCGCACGGCGTTATGTCGAGTGAACGTGGAGGCCATGCAAAGCAAGCCCTGTCATTGGGCCCTTGCGGCCTATCCAGCGCTTGGGTACAGTGACGTTTAACCAATCGCGTACTTCGCTATGCCACACTGAACATTTATAAGGTTCTTGGTAAAACTTTTTGAGTTGCTCTCTCATTTGACATATCATTTATAACTGTAAGTTTGATGTAATAAATATTAAAAAGCGTTAAAACCCCGATATTCATTTATAAACATCCTGTATTATTACCACAGTGAAGATTTTCATTATCTGATCAAATGTATTCGGACATCCCAATGCAATGTGGAATTGACCGCTAGATGTCACTAAAGGTGGACCTACCAGTATAATAGAAGACGGAGAGTACTGTGTTTTCAGAAGAGAAGCAGTAAGAGCAGTATCGGTAGGTCAGAAGGTGTGCCAGCCGCGGTGGCCGAGCGGTTCTAGGCGCTTCAGTCCGCAACCGCGCGACTGCTACGGTCGCAGGTTCGAATCCTGCCTCGGGCATGGATGTGTGTGATGTCCTTAGGTTAGTTAGGTTTAAGTAGATCTAATTTCCAGGGGACTGATGACCTCAGATGTTAAGTCCCATAGTGCTCAGAGCCTTTTGAACCATTTCAGAAGGTGTCTTCGAACGGGAAGTAGAAATTAGCTGCAAGCTGAGTATGAAATTCATCCATTTTAAACTTTCTTAAGTTTCCGGACTTTCAGTGAAGTGGAAATGTGACGAAACAACCATAGCTAAACCAAGGCCAGACAGATCTCATGTACTGACGGACAGTGACCATCGAGACTACGGAGGGTGGCTGTACAGAGTCGCATTGAATCGAAGGAATCACTTGACAGTTTCGAAGTTCTACCAGCAGTCTAACTAGCTCAATGACTATGCCTAGGGCTTTTCGAAGAATGAGGTATAATGGTTTGAGGAAATCCTCAGAAGACACACAATTCTGAAGTGAATGTTAAGAGACGCTTGAGGTGGGGTAAAGAGCGACGGCATTGGATGGTTGGAAACGAGTGATTTTGAGTGATGAATCGCGCTTTACCTTGTGGCAATTCGCTAGAAGGCTTTGGGTTTCACAAATGCCTGGAGAAAGTTATCTCCTAACAGGGAAGTACGGAGGAGGTGGTGTTACTACATGGGGGTGTTTTTCGTGGTTAGAGTGTGGTACCCTTGTTGCGCTTAAGAAAACACTAAATGTGGAATGATATGAGCCTATTTTACAGCATATTGCGTAGGGTGTACTGTACTGCCTACGTAGAGGGACAATTCACAGGCGATGATTTTTTTTTATCAGCACTGCAATACTTCCTCTCATGAGGCAGCATCTTTTTTAGGACATTGTTCGTGCGTGGATAATAACATTTCACAAAAAGGCTAGCCTTCCAGGACACCCACCTCAACCCAATTGAACAGCTCTGGGATGAGTCAGAACGTCCTTCGCTCCAGCGTCCAACATCACTACCTTTCGGCTCTTGAGTAAGAATGGGCTATCATTCCACCACAGATATTCAGACACTTCATTGAAAATATGCTCAGCAGAGTTCAAGACGCCATAAAGGTGTAGAGTGGACAAGCCCCACATTAATGTCCACTAATAGTTGTCCGAGTACTTTTGATCAGATAAGGTGTGTTAACTGACTTATAATGACAGAGAAGTGAAAACATTAGTGGAAATTTGTAAAACAGCCTATGCGAAGGCGTATAAGAATCTAATAGTAATTGAAGAACTTGATCCAAGAGTAAATGAGGGGAAATCAATCAGAATTTTCTGGGATATGGACAAGAGAGTAGGAATGTCTACGAAAAGAATTTCCGGAGACCAACAATAGTTGCCACGTACTTACAGCAAGTGCAGCGTATTTTCGCAGTGGGCTGTTAATTTCCGCAAATCCTTATCTACTGTTGCCGTTTTTAGTTGATACGGAAAATAAATTGAACTTAAATAACTATGACTGAGTCTCATGAAAAAGTTCTTGGCATGTGGTTTCACTTATTTCGAAAGAGTCAATAACGCTAAAACGCTAACTGACTCACGTGATTGAGGGTAGATTGAACTAAGGTACCCGCGACAAATGAAAATATATAATAATGATTGTATAATTGATCAGGTACCGTAGCTTAGAGATTCTTTAGAAATGAATAAACTTTCTGTTTGGCCACAGAAAAACGCTTCACAATGGTATTATAGCTAAGTGAAAACCATTGGTATCCAAGCAGAGGGCTGTGGACTTGAGATCGAAGGTGAATTGGAGAAATTACATGATGGCATCATCAGATACAGCACATTCTGACACTTTATGGAGATAAATTATCCACACCAGAGTTTGCGTGGCTATTAACACTGCGAACATGAAGAAAACGCCTGGTGCTAACCGCACAAGCAATTTATGATACATGTGTACTGTCGGAGGTTGTTAGAAATTGCATAAAAGTACCCTTACCAGAAATAAGAAGGCCCGGGAGTGTCACTATTGAATTATATGCCCTGCTTACTTTAAAGACACACTTGAACGTCCAATGGAAGGTACACAATATGAAGATCGAATTTTCTTCAGAAAAGAGGAATGCACATACAATGCAATAATGGTTCTCAAATTAATCACAAAAAAGGACTATGTGATGTGAAAAATTGCAGGACTTACAGTATAAACACTGTACTGCTATTGTAGTAAAGATAAAGGCGAGTGATGTTTTATTGTAGTGGCAAATATGTCATCATTCGTAGTAAATGAGAAAGAAGTAATGCAAATTTACTAACACGCCACGAGCATATTCATCCAAAGAGTGCACGAACAGTAGACCACTCGAACAGTATAGGAATGTGTGAAATAAGATGACGTCGAATTTGGCGTTTTTATAGATATTACGTATGAATCAGCAGATATATCCGTTGTGAATACGTTGAATGTAAGAAGGGCGATGAATAAATAGTGCAATACATTTTTTTCTGAATGGTTTTATTGAAAGTTACAATACACCACATTATTCCCCATTCTTTTGGCTACAAAATGCGATTCCTCAACACAGTCTCCATTCAATGCGAAGGCCTTACGCCACCTTACTCTGAGGACCTATATGCCGGCATGGTTCACTCTACTGGTCGACGTCGGACCCAACTTCTTACTGAATCATCCACGTACTACTTCCCGCGAAGCAATTCTGCACAGATGATTCCTCGTTGCTCTATATGATCATCTGTTCGGCGACGAGGAACCGGCAAGCACGTACCTTTGAGCACCCCTCCCCCAGAGGCGGGAGATTGCTGCGTTGCCAGTTGTACGCGCCAAGAGAAGCAGCGTCATAGCATAGTTCGCAAACTTACGTTTAGGGGGGAGCGCACAGTTTATGAAGTAAAGCCACCATGGCCGCATTAACCGTTTCGCTGCTACAGAGACGTGCTCCCCTCATTCCGCGCTGTGCGCGATTTTGTCATCACTGCTCTGCTCGTCTGTGCAGACAAATGGTGTTTCGACTGCTTTGACACACTTTATCATTCGATTTCACAAAAACTATTTGGCCCAAAAATTTGATTTTTACACATCTTCTTGACTGATACCTCCCCCCCCCCCCCCCATAAATGACTTAATTTTGTTTCGATGTTCAATGCAGTTATTGTGCAGCATTAGATGTAGTAAACCATTGCACGAAATTTTGAAGAGTTTGCAGAGGTAAAAGTCCATAGCGTATACTTTCATTATGGTGGAGTTTAGTTGCCACTACAAATTTCAAAAAATTACATTCAAACGAATAAAATTCATAAAGTAAGACACTTCGATATTGTTTTTAAATAAAGAAAGTATAAAGCACCAAACAAGGTTTGAACTCAGAACCTTTCACTTAGCAGCCATACGCTTTAACCATTGCGCTAACACAATTCATAATTCGATAGTTCTCCCGGCAGAGGACTTTAAAGCATCACGCAAAATGTCGACAAACACTGTTGGTATGACTATGAATTACTCACGTTTCGTTGAAGTACAATAGGAAATAATCAATTACCGCTGTTCTTTATTGCGAAGAAGTGGTTAGTGAGAATGATACAGACACCTTTCCTTGCTATCGCCTGAATTAGAAGGCTTATTGCTTGTTTGGTTTAATTAATTAATAGAATATGAAGTGATTGGTATAAAGAATGCTTTTTCCAAACTTTCTATAAAAGAAAGTCTGCTATCAATTCATTGCTTTTGTTCAATTACTTTATTTATGACTGAACGTTTCTAAAACTGAAGACACTCGTCTGTTCTCTGCACTGCAGTCGAGCTCTGGCAACGTCGTTCTCTGTTCATTGGCTGACTGTGTTTTGTGACGTCATATGCGCAGAACGAACCCAAACTCGGCCGTCGTCGTAAATGACGCGCACTTTAACAACAGAGTCGTACAGTTGAACAGCGAGATGTTTTTAACTTTTTATACCTGGGATTCACACTCATCTAGAACTTTATAAAAGACATCACATTTACGAGGGTGACTATAACACTTTCTTTATTTCACGATTGCAATTTCGGCCTTAGGCCATTATCAAGTGCAGAATTACAGTAACCGGCGTAAATATGATGTCTTTTATAAAGCGAGTTGTTTGATTGTGATCCGCCGAACGAGAGTGTTTGCACGTTCCATTATTGCACGAGTCACAGTTATGTGCGGCCGGACGGCACGCGGGAGATCGTACTGGTTTGCGCTACCTCACCGTGTTTTCGTTCGCCGTCAGGTCTCCGTAGACATTCTGCAAGCGAGTATTAATGTCTGCGATGCTCTGGTTTGCCGCCAAAAGAAACTCAGTGATAGCTCTCTTCTTGGAACGCACCTCCGTTACAGAGGTCACTTTGAAGATTACGTATGGCTCCGCTACCTGCCGGAACTGCATGAAATTATAGGGGCTGAAGCAGGAGTATTCCACGATGTCCCACAACAAATTTAACTTTTTCCAATCGAAACTGGCCAAGGATAAAAGGGGCGTTACTTCATCAGGTTACCCTTCATTCATAGGCTGTTGCACGTAGCGACCGTTGTATTGACTTGGACGTTTCAAATACTCAATGAACTATGGATGAAGCCCGACCAACAGGTATTACATGCATTGATCAAAAAATGATAGTGCATTGAGAATGGCTAGTTTCTAGCTGAAATCTAGATCTGCCAATAAAAATTCCAAAGGACGACTGATAGCTGAAATCTATTATTTACAAGGGGCGTTAGTTGTTGAACTCCCAACGTATTTACTGTTAACTCTCGCATTAGCCGGCCGAAGTGGCCGTGCGGTCAAAGGCGCTGCAGTCTGGAACCGCAAGACCGCTACGGTCGCAGGTTTGAATCCTGCCTCGGGCATGGATGTTTGTGATGTCCTGAGGTTAGTTAGGTTTAACTAGTTCTAAGTTCTAGGGGACTAATGACCTCAGCAGTTGAGCCCCATAGTGCTCAGAGCCATTTGAACCATTTGAACTCTCGCATTATCTTCATCTCGCTTCCACAGGATTCCATCTTTCGCGGTTTGTTACGCAATTTCCATGCAACAATCACAATCTTGAGTGAAGCCTAGAATGGCTCCAAAGTGTATTTTACATAACAAAATGCAGCATTGTGCTAAGAGAAGTTCTGCTAATGCTTTCTTCGGACAGAGACATATTAGAAGTACTTGCTTGTGGCGAGTGACAAAAAGAGTGGCTACAGAGTACAGGAGTCAGGAAAATGTCGATAATACGCCAACGGACGGAAATTGCGAAGTTTTCGGCGCTGGTATTCTCACACTGTTTGCCGCGAGTCGTTCGCTTCATTCGGTCAGCTGTGTCAAAGGTCACTGGCGTATCGCTCCGGAGGTCAGCGCCAGCGGCCGGCTGCAAGTACAGCAGAGACGGACAGTGCGGCACCAGCCTCCGCAGCGGCGACATGCAGCTCCTGGTTGCGTCGGCTCTCTTGCTGCTGGCAGGCCACGCACCTGTCCTGTCAGAAGCTCCTACACGACAGTACGACGCGGCACCGCTACCCCTGCTGACGCCTCCCGCGCCCTGGACTCCGGTGTGCGTCACGAGCTTCTGCTGCAGCCGGACGGCGCCCTGCACGTACGCGATGCCGCCTCCGCCGCCTCCGCCGCCTCCGCCGCTGGGCTGGTACGCATCTTCTGAGCCATTGAGTCGTCATGTTCCTTCAGAATCTGCTAACATTGCCGAAACTCCACAAGCTATCCTCACTACTTAGGCACTTCTGAATTTGTTTCAGACTGCTTGTTTGTTCTTTCTTACTAGTAACCATTGACTATTGCTGCTCCCTGTTCATCATTTGTTTCACTTTATGTGTCTGGGTTTCTTTGTCATGTAACTGTGTACAAAAGGTGTGGCAAAAATAAAAAGCGTTACTAGTAATCAGTGCTTAATTTCTGAAATTTCAATGATACAACCACCGCCACCCATTCCCCCCTCCTCCCCACCCCCCGCCCCAGCCATAAATCTATATGGTTGCAGAGACCTTCCAGAATCTAGGTAAAATTTTTCATTCGTCGCTTCAGTCTGTCTATACCGGTTGTCTCTCCTAAGAGTAGTCAGGCGCATTTTCTCTGGTGTTTCGGCAGATATTTGCAGTTTTGTTTTCACAGCGTGTATCTTGTGAAAGCCCAATTAAATATTGCTCACCAAATGTTTCATGCGACATGCAGCGTCGATGGAATGCGTTGGTTTGTTTTCCGTTTCAAACAAAATGATTTTTACTGATGATTTTCACGGGTTTGCAGCCGGGTTCCATCGTCCTGACGACAACACGACATTTCGGCGGACCATCTGGCCGCCATCTTCAGGTGAGATTGAGTGCACAATCACGCCGGAACTGAAGAGACCTCAGATTCGGCGGCTCCTTTATACCGCGGGTACTGGCCGTTGTGCGTGCGCGAGCAACGGAAGAGCTGCCCTCTGTGAGGCGAAGAATTGCAGCAGCGCCAGCGGTGAAAACTGTCAAAAGCGAGGAATCGCAAAATTAAAATGCAGCCGGTTGGAAACCAGACCTTTGTTGTTTTATCTGTGATAAAATAGGATTCCACGCCTTACTTAAAGGAAAATCTTTATCTCTATTAATAATATCATCAGACAGACGTATTTCAATCGATTATTTCAGAACACAATCCCAGTAACGGGAAGCCGAGGCAATAATTTGCGTCTCATTATACGACATATTGTGGCCTTCATTAAGAGTGTGTTCAGCAACGGCTGATTTTTCCGGCTGGAGCAGACGTGTATGCCGTTGATGTTCCACACAACGATCTTGAACTGTACGAATAGTCTGTCCAATGCAGGCCTTTCCGCAGTGACAGGGAATCTTGTATACCTCAGGCTTCCTCAGTCCCAAATCATCTTTAACTGATCCAAGAAGGGATCTAGTTTTGGCCAAAGGCATAAGGACGCTTTTAATATCATATTTCCTGAGGATTCTTGAAAATTTCGTAGAAATACTTCCCACGAAGGGTAAAAAAGCAACTGATTTGGATGTGTCCACCGCTGGTTCTCGAGGGGGTCCAAATTGAAAGCCGGCCGAAGTGGCTATGCGCTTCTAGGCGCTGCAGCCTGGAACCGCGAAACCGCTACAGTCGCAGGTTCGAATCCTGCCTCGGGCATGGATGTGTGTGATGTCCTTAGGTTAGTTAGGTTTAACTAGTTCTAAGTTCTAGGGGACTAATGACCTCAGAAGTTGAGTCCCATAGTGCTCAGAGCCATTTGAACCAACCAAATTGAAAAGCACGAATAATTTGGTGATCAGATATTATTAATAGAGATAAAGGTTTTCCTTTAAGTAAGACGTGGAATCCTATTTTATCACACATAAAACAACAACGGTCTGGTTTCCGACCGGCTACATTTTAATTTTGCGATTCCTCGCTTTTGACAGTTCTCACCGCTGGCGCTGCTGCAATTCTTCGCCTCACAGAGGGCAGTTCTTCCATTGCTCGCGCACGCGCAACGGCCGGTACCCGCGGTATAAAGGAGCCGCCGAATCTGAGGTCTCTTTCACCCCCACCCTCACCTACCTTGGCCTCATCATTGACCGTCACCTCACCTGGATCCCTCATCTCCACTCCATCCAATCCAAAGCCCACAACTCCTCTCTCCAGACATGGGGGTTGCACCCCTCTACCATCCTCCACACCTACAAATCCTTAATCCATCCCATCCTCTGTTATGCCAGTCCTGCCTAGATATCTGCCCCCCCCCCCAAATTCTATACGTCCCTCCAGATCCTTGAGCGTCATGCACTCCGCCTCGCCTTCCATATATGCCTCCCGTCCCCCACGCGGATCCTCTATGATCTCGTTCCTTTCGCCAGTCTGCTCCTATTCCTCGAAAATATCCGCATCCTCTACACCTCCCGCCGCCTTGATCCCCCTCACCCCCTGGTTGCTCCTCTCCTCTCCCATCCCTGCCCCCTGCCATGTCTTCACTGTTGTGTCCCCCCTACCCTTCACCTCTACACCCTTCATCTACTTTCCCAAGGTGGCTTCCATCAACTCCCCCTCCCGGACGATGCCCTCTCTCCCTCCATTTATCCCTCCTATCAACTCTGATCCTCACTCCCCCTCCTTTCCTCTGTCCTTTTCCCGGGCTCCCTCTCCCCCCCTTCCATCCTCTTTTTTCCCCACCTCCCCTCTCTCTGCCCCCTTCTCTCTCCCGAGTCCTTTTGCATTTCCCTCCTCTGCCTCTTCTCATTCCCTCTCGCGTCTGCTCTGCTCCTCTCCCCATTTATGAGTCCTCTCCCTTCTTGGTCCCCCTCCCCTTTTCGTTTTTTCTTTCCTCCCTCCTTGTTCTTCCCCCTCCTCCAGGTTCCCCCCCCCCCCATCTGCCTTTGGCTCGGGAGTGTCATCTTTGTGCCGCCACTTTCGTGCAGTGTTTTACAGTGAGTGTTCTGTGTTGTGTTTTTTGGGAAGTATTGCAAACGGCCATCACACTGTCGCTGGGTGTGCTTTTCATCTCTTGCGAACGGAAACCAGACTGTCACCATGTTTTTTAATTGTGTGTGTACTATGTTACTTGTCTGATTCCTGTGTCTTTTATTAACATTGCCAACCCCTTTTGCTTTCTGTTTTAACTTTCCGCATTTTTCCACCATTTTACACTTTAAGTCACAGTTTTATCGCCTGTTTTTCTTGTTTCTTTTCTTCTTCCGTTTAAAAAAAAAAGTCTGTAGGCTGTAGAGCAGCGTACTAAGCTGCTGCCAGCCCGTCCCCTTCGGGGGGAATTGAAAATCAATAAAGAAAAAAAAATGAGGTCTCTTCAGTTCCGGCGTGATTGTGTACTCAATCACACTTGAAGATGGTGGTCAGATGGTCCGCCGAAATATCGTGTTGTCGTCAGGACGATGGAACCCGGCTGCAAACCCGTGAAAATCATTAGTATTTGATACGGTGGGAAAATCTACGTTATCACAAAATGATTTTTAAATTGGAATATCAGGTGCCCATTCGATAGGTCGCTACCAGGTTAGTCTAGCGCGATATTATTTTTACCGTATGCACTCACAAGGACAGTAAAACACGAGGAATAACCGATACTCCATAAGCGACTGAGGTGCACAACTTCTCCATGGCGGTAGCAGTCAGCGCGGGCCAGGGCGCTGCCGCCACTGCTGGAGTACTCGTTATTCCTCTTGTTTTACTGTCCCTGTCAATAGATATCGGTAAAATAAATGTGGCACTAGGCTAATTTGGGACTGCGCTGTCGAATGGGCACGCAAAATTCCACTTTAAAAATAGTTGTGTGCAACGGGAAACAATCGGATTCTTTCCACTGACTGTGAGCCTCGCAGGAAAGACGTGATGAACAGTATTTGTTTCGGATGACTCCAGCTACACATTACAAAAGCAAAATGGGAAATATCTGCCGAAACACCACAGAAAATGCGCCTAACGGCTCTTAGATCAAGTTCACTGTATACATCATAAAAATCACAAGTTTCGAATTTTGGAAACTTGTTCAAATGTTCAAATGGCTCTGAGCACTATGGGACTGAACATCTGAGGTCATCAGTCCCCTAGAACTTAGAACTACTTAAACCTAACTAACCTAAGGACATCACACACATCCATGACCGAGGCAGGATTCGAACCTGCGACCGTAGCGGGTTGGAATTAACAATAACTGTTTTAACAGAGCTCAGTGATACATACTTAATAGGGCATGTACGAGGGCGAAAGCAAAGACATGCTTGACGATTGTAGAGAGGCGGCCAGGGCAGTTTCAAACGCACCGCCGTCCCCTCGCACCAACTGAAGTCAACTGTCCTTCGGCGGACTGGAGCATCTGCCAACAGCGCAACTCGCCTTCCATGCACGCATTACGTCTACCATCTTTGGTTTGTTCCACACGCTGAAATCGTGCCCATACAAGACTCATGACGAAATTCGTAGAGATAGCTGTCGAAAGCCCAAGTTTTTTATTCGAAATGACACGACTTGTAAACCGAAAAGACTTCTCTCATGATCGATAAGAGAAATACTGTATGCTCAGTTCAACGTCTCAGGTAGAATTACGTACCTCAGAAGAGAAAAAAATCATTACTGGTATATCTCTCTAAAGGGGTGTGGACAGAGATGATTACAGATACTCACAGACGTGAGCCAACAACACACTGAGTGCCAACTTCAAAAAGATTCGTATGACTCTAAAATGTAGAGCGATCAAGGATCTCTGAGGAGTGGGGAAATATATAAATATATATACATAATCTCGCTGGCGATTTGTGAATACACACACACACACACACACACACACACACACTGGTGCAGCCATGAGCATTCAAATACAGAGATATGTAAACAGGCAGAATACTGCGCTGCGGTCGGCAACGCCTATATAAGACAACAAGTGTCTGGCGCAGTTGTTAGCTCGCTTACTGCTGCTACAATGGCAGGTTACCAAGATTTAGTGTTATAGTCGGCGCACAAGCGATGGGACACAGCATCTCCGAGATAGCGATGAAATGGGGATTTTCCCGTACTACCATTTCACGAGTGTGTCGTGAGTATTAGGACCCATGACACGTCTAGATATGACTCTGACAGGTGACACGTACGTAAGTATCCTGTCTGCTCACCTGCATCCATTCATGTCCATTGTGCATTCCGAAAGACTTGGGTAATTCCTGCAGACAATGCGACATCCCAAACGTTCAGAATACATGCAGAGTGGCTCCAGCAACACACTTCTGAATTTAAACACTTTCGCTTGCCACCAAAGTCTCCAGGTATGAACATTACTGAGCATATCCGGGATGCTTTGCAACGTGCTGTTCAGAAGAAATCTGCACCCCCTCGTACTCTTACGGATTTATGGACAGCCCTCTTACGGATTTATGGACAGCCCTGCAAGATTCACGGTGTCAGTTCCCTCCAGCACTACTTCAGACATTAGCCGAGACCATGCCACGTCGTGTTGTGGCCCTTCAGGGTGCTCGCGTAGGCCCTACACCATATTAGGCTGTTGTACCAGTTTCTTTGGCTCTTCAGTGTATAATCAGCTGTCCGTACCTACGGGTTTTATGGAATCCATAACACCTTCACAAGCCATGTGCGAAATTTGATATCACGCAAACAATTACTCCCAGAGAAAAAATGAATGGGACCTTTTCGTAAGTTAATGTTGTTAAATTTTTTACTTGGATACGTTTTCGCTGAAAGCAACGGCTTTCGAGTTGCTCAAGAAAACTGCGTTGGAAGGTCACTTTTGTATGTTTTTCTCGAATAATTCGAAAACAGCGTTTAGCGAAAACGTATTCCACTATGGAAATTAACGACATTAGGTTTGTTACAAAGAGGTCCTGTTCATTTTTCTGTAGGATTAAAGTTTGAGGTTATGTGTATATTGTGGGCAGGAAAAAGAAGTCGATGACACAAAGCACAACATGGAACTGAAATTGAGAAGAACGGCTTTCGAGTTGCTCAAGAAAACTGCGTTGGAAGGTCACTTTTGTATGTTTTTCTCGAATAATTCGCTAAACAGCGTTTAGCGAAAACGTATTCCACTATGGAAATTAACGACATTAGGTTTGTTACAAAGAGGTCCTGTTCATTTTTCTGTAGGATTAAAGTTTGAGGTTATGTGTATATTGTGGGCAGGAAAAAGAAGTCGATGACACAAAGCACAACATGGAATTGAAATTGAGAAGAAAATAAAAGTGAAGTTCAGATACTATAGTTATAATTAGTACTAGCAAAAATCAATTTGGAATCATGAAAGTAAGAAACCAAGAATAGCAATCTCATATTAAGAAGACTGTGAGATAGTGTTGTACAGCACTGTTATTTAGTTCTTTGTCGAGTAGCGATGGCACTACAGAAAAATTTATCCCCAAAGTGAGTGGGGAATACATTTCTATACCTTTTCCATGGATGATACAGCCTTCTCGCTGAAAACAAGAAAGGAAGGTGGAATAAATGTTGATGAGGCGATGAGGTGGACAAGTTGTCCCATCCAGTATTTGAGTTATCCAGAATCTAAAAGAAAGGAAGGAAAGCAGAACAGAAACCACAAGGAGAATGAAAATGGCAATTTATCATAAAGCTACATGAGAAGAGATGAACAAATGTCTTATGACTGAAATTAGATTATTCTATATGAGCAAGCAGAGAACATGTACATGGCGATACATGTGTTCTTCAGGTGACAAAACATTAGCTTATAGTTCAGAAAGTGACTTTTGAATAGATTATTGCATGCAAGTGAAACATCAACAGAGAGGCAAGTAGACAAGAAAATCCTGAACACCTTTGCAACTAGCTGTTATAGTAAATAACGGTGGATAGGCATTAAATGAACAGGTTTAAATTTTTTTCCTTTATTGTAAATCTCTTTGATACAAAGGGGGGCCGGCAGCGGCTTACAGACGCCGCTCTTAGGCCTATAGAATAACAGAAATCGTACAGGAAGACATAAAAACAGATAGACATGAGTGTTTGGTATACAAAAGAATGTGATGGAGGCGTTTGGTGGACGGCACATGACACATAAGCAAGGTCAACAGAGCTCACAGACGAAGGCAGTCAGTTGTCCACCGAACGAAGGAGCACACCGAAGTGAACGCTGACGCAAAGTAACGACGAAAAACACTGTTTCACAAAACACTGGCGACGATCTTCAGCGCTGACAACACTGAACACAGGGGGGGGGGCTGCCACCAGGGGGGGGGGGGAGGACAGGTAGGGGGGGAAGGAGGGTGCAGGGAAGAAGCCAATGGGAGAAAGGGAGGGTGAGGGGAGGGGAGGGGAGAGGGTAGGGTTGGGTGTCGAAGCCTGGGGAGGGAGGAGGGGGAGGGAGTGGGATACTGGGACAGAGGAGGAGAGAGGGAGAAAGGAAGGTGAAGGAGAGAGGGAGCTCTGGAGGAAATGGGGGGAGGAAGAGAAGGGGAGGATTAGATCAGATAGGAGGGGTATATGGAGCGAACGAGGAAGGTCTTTTTTTCCTTCCTTTATTGTTATTTTGACAACTTACGCAAAGGTACGCCCGCAGCGGCAATATTACGCTGCTTTTCGACCACAGATAATACATTTATTACAAGTTGAGACATCGAAAAACGAAACAGCCCGGTGGCTAGACAAGAGTAGACACACAAACTTAAAATACATGAAGTCGTTCACAGGTGCAGCATCTAAAGAAATACGTGCAGCACTCGTACACTAATAGAGACAACAGAAACGGCACACGTGAACGAAGGAGTACAAATGACGAAACACGGAATCACTAACACGATGGCACACACAAAACACTGGCGACGACCTCCGGCGCACGAATGTTCACGTTACATGTACGAGTCTGGGGACCTGCCAAAAGGTGAAAGGTGGGGGAGGAGGGAGAGGGGAGGATGTAGATGCCAGTGGCAGAGGAGATGGGGGGAAAGAAGGTAGGGGGTTGGGGAAGCCCAGGGGAGAGGAGGGAACGAGGAAGGGAGGAGGGAGAGAAGGGAGAGAGAGGAGAGAGGGTGCCCTTGGGGAAAAAAACATAAAAGGTGGATGGGGAGGATCAAAGTTGGTAGGAGGGGTAGATGGAGGGGAGGAGGGCATCATCAGGGAGGGGGAGTTGGTGGAAGTCACCTTGGGCGAGGGTATGGAGAGTGGAGAGATGGAGAGCAGGTGGGATGTGGGAATGCAGGCACGGCAGTGGACAGGGGTGGGAGAGGATGGGAGAGACAAGCGAGTGAGGGGGATCAAGTTTGCGAGAGGTGTAGAGGATCCGTATCTGTTCAAGGAAAAGGAGGAGGTGCGGGAACGGGATGAGCTCATATAGGATCCGCGTGGGGGTTGGGAGGCAGATGTGATAGGCGAGGCGGAGCGCATGGCGTTCTAGGATTTGAAGGGATTTGTAAAAGGTAGGAGGGGCGGAGATCCAAGCGGTATGAGCGTAGCAGAGCATAGGGTGGATGAGGGATTTATAGGTGTGGAGGATGGTGGAGGAGTCCAGACACTACGTGCGGCCAGAAAGGAGCTTGAAGAGACGGAGTCGGGACCGTGCTTGGACAGTCCAGAGACTGGGGGTCCAGGAGAGGCGACGGTCAAGGGTGACGCCAAGATACTTGAGGGTGGGAGTGAGAGTGATAGGACGGCCATAAATGGTGATATAGAAGTCGATGGAAGGTCTTAAATAGATGAATTAAAGTCTATACTTAACTCTTACAAGGAGTGAGAAGCTGGTGGGACATTTGCTATAAATCTAAAAGCGTCTATGAATAAATGAACAAACAGAAATGAAATCAATCTGTGGTATCACGTACCGATACTACCCTGCTGGCGTCTCAAAGGTGGCGACGGAATCACAAGTTTCCATCAGATGCTGATGGCAAAAATGCTGAATCCGACAGAACCAGTGGAGCACGCCTGTTGAGCCAAGCCTCCAGCGGCCCTGGACTACGAGCGGCCTCTGTCGCTGCGACATAGGATGACCGGCGGCAGCCACACAGTCCACTCGGACTTGGAGCCTCTTCGCTGCTTGATGCTACTCAGACGCCGCCTAGTCGCTCTCCGACGCCATCTTTCGTGCTTTAGTTCAGAGAGTCTCATCCTTGTTTACAATGAGAGCTGGACTCTGCTCCTTACTGCACTGTTTGTAATGAGCCTTCGTAGCCGGCCAGAGTGGCCGAGCGGTTCTAGGCGCTACAGTCTGGAACCGCCCCTGCCGCTACGGACGCAGGTTCGAATTCTGCCTCGGGCATGGATGTGTGTGATGTCCTTAGGTTAGTGAGGTTTAAGTAGTTCTAAGTTCTAGGGAACTGATGACCTCAGAAGTTAAATCCCATGGGGCTAAGAGCCATTTGAACCATTTTTTTGAGCCTTCGTACACTTGGAGAAATACATATGAATGTTCTGTTTACTGTGTTAACTTCTTCGCTAATTGTTTCTGCTTCTGTCCAGTTTTGCTTCGGTGACAGCTGTAACACCGCTCTGTAGCCCACCTCTCCTTACTACTGAGTACGAAGTTGCACACGACGTGACAGATAAGAAAAATTGCTGAAAATTGAAATATGTGGGACTGATTTTGCTGTAGCATTTAGTGAGTTCGCTGAAAGGAAGGGTAAGAGGGAAATGAACAGCAGGAGGTCGGTTGCAGACACAGGACCTCAAATGTGAAAAATTAACTCCGATATGTACTCCGATATATGGGTCTGAGTGGGCACGACGGGTTGCTGACGCAAGTACTCAGATCTGAAGATTATCCAGAGTGATCGAATCATGTAATCTAATTAAAAAGGTACAGCTGGAATGGAACAATAAATGAGACTTATTTTAATTATTAAAATTTTGTTTATGTGGGGGTCTATAGCTTCTACGTGTTTTGAGAATGAAATTAGCGCTTCCGCGAGATTTTCCAGTTGTGTAAAGAGCTGCCTACAAGACGACTGCAAATGAGCACCGCACATTATCCCTGTCACACTTTTTTGACAATGAGCACTTCTTACTTTAACGAAGTCGCCCTATAATATTACACCGCAAGATACTAATAAGTATAAATTAAATTAATCGGTTTTTCGACATTTCCATCCCCAAAGTTTGTTTCTACTCGCATAGCAGAAGTCACTGGTTCAAATGGCTCTGAGCACTATGGGACTTAACATCTGTGGTCATCAGTCCCCTAGAACTTAGAACTACTTAAACCTGAGTAACCTAAGGACAACACACACATCCATGCCCGAGGCAGGATTCGAACCTGCGACCGTAGCAGTCGCGCGGTTCCGGATTGAGCGCCTAGAAAAGCTCGGTCACCACGGCCGGCACGGAAGTCACTGACCTAGATGTGTTTTCCATTTTACGTTCTTATTAGGATGCGTATTGTAAATTTTAGTAAACTCCATGTTATTTATGAACTTCCCTGTTTCATTTGTGAGGAGGAGGGTGGGTGATGTACCGCATCGTGTACTGTCCTTTGTCTAGATTTAGTAACAGTCTATTTGCGGAGATCCTGAATAACATTTCCTTTCTGCAGCGGAGTGTGTGCTGATATGAAAATTCCTGCCAGATTAAAACTGTGTGCAGGACCGAGACGTGAACTCGGGACCTTTGCCGTTCGCGGGCAAGTGCTCTACCAACTGAGCTATCCAAGCACGAGTCAAGGCGCCTCCCCAGGTTTTAATTCTGCCGGTATCTCGTCTCCCACCTTCCAGACTTCACAGACACTCTCCTGCAGACCAGTTAGATTCCTGGGTTTCGGCCTTTGCGCTCGCCCCTGTCTGCTGAACACCGCCCACGTGCGACTGCGCTCAGCGGTCTCGGCTGCAGCCACGAATACCTCTTCGCCCTTCAGTTGTCGTGGTCTGCATATGAATAGCTGCGGCTCTGTTTGTTTATTCGAGCTGCTTCCCAGCTGACCTCACGATGCTGAGTCACCTCGCTTTAAGCCTTCATGGAGGCTATAAACGTATTGTGGTACCCCAATAGAAAGCAGGTCCTCTCCGCAGTAATCCCTAAATTTTTTGACTATTGTTACTTTTTACATCAAAATACTTTCTTTCTGTCTATTAAGTTGGTACGTTAAATTCATAGCGTTTCTTCACAAGTTTAATAAACACAAAGATAAATAGACTTTAGTCATCAACAAATAGTCTCCTTCACTGTTTATAACAGTCTGCCAAGGCTGGGGTAACTTTTAGATTCCGCGGCTGTAGAAATCACATGGTTTTGAGGTTAAGAACTCATAGAGCTAACTACATCTACATGGATACTCTGCAAATCACATTTAAGTGCCTGGCAGAAGGTTCATCGAACCACCTTCACAATTTTCTGTTATTCCAATGTCGTACAGCGCGCGGAAAGAATGAACACCTATATCTTTCCGTACGAGCTCTGATTTCCCTTATTTTATCTTGGTGATCGTCCCTCCCTATGTAGGTCGGTGTCAACAAAATATTTTCGCATTCGGAGGAGAAAGTTGGTGATTGGAATTCCGTGAGAAGATTCCGTCGCAACGAAAAACGCCTTTTTTTTTTAATGATGTCCACCCCAAATCCTGTATCATTTCTGTGACACACTCTCCCATATTTCGCGATAATACAAAACGTGCTGCCTCTCTTTGAACTTTTTCAATGTACTCCGTCAGTCCTATCTGCTAAGGATCCCACACCGCGCAGCAGTATTCTAAAAGAGGGCGGACAGGCGTAGTGTAGGCAGTCTCCTTAGTAGATCTGTTACATTTTCTATGTGTCCTGCCAATAAAACGCAGTCTTTGGTTAGTCTTCCCCACAACATTTTCTATGTGTTCCTTCCAAATTGAAGCTGTTCGTAATTGTAATATCTAGGTATTTAGTTGAATTTACGGCTTTTGGATTAGACTGATTTATCGTGTAACTGAAGTTTAACGAGTTTCTTTTAGCACTGATGTGGGTGACCTCACACTTTTCGTTATTTAGCGTCAACTGCCACTTTTCGCACCATTCAGATATCTTTTCTAATTCGGTTTGCAGTTTGTTTTGGTCTTCTGATGATCTTGTTAGTCGATAAACGACAGCGTCATCTGCAGACGGCTGCTCAGATTGTCTTCGCTCAGTCTTCCTGGTCGTTGTTCCTGGACTGGTTTTCAAGATGTCTCAATTGTTGACGGTAAGTGTCAGCAGTGATGGTTACACCTCAGGGAAGCAATTCGTTGTATGCCACACCGTCGCTGTTCCACCAAACGCATAACATTTTCTTTCGTCGATGCGCGCGGGTCTTTGTACGAGGTGTTGCTGCCTTGTTTGGGCTCAACCATTCCTTTCTTTTCCCTCTATTAGCATATAAAAATAACATTTCTCATGACGTTACAGGATAGAAATGGTCGGTATTGTTCACGAGCCAACTGATGACGAGCAAGCACAGATGCACGTATAGCCACCAGCTGATTTTTGTGATTTTGGCTTAGAGCACGCGGTACCCATACACTCGTTTTTGAAACTTCCACATTGTATAAAAATGTCACACGATCATGGAGTGACCACAATTCATCACATCAGCCAGTTCTCGAGAACAATGACGGGGATCATTGAGGATTAATAAGTTTAAACGATCTTCATCAAACCACGAATGTCTTCCTGAACGTGGAGAGTCACTAATGTCAAAACGATCCTCCTCAAAACGAGAAAAGCCGCGCGGGGTAGCCGCGCCGTCTTAGGCGCCTTGCCACGGTTCGCGCGGCTCCCCCTGTGGGAGGTTCGAGTCCTCCCTCGGGCATGGGTGTGTGTTTGTCGTCCTTAGCGTAAGTTAGTTTAAGTTAGATTAAAATAGTGTGTAAGCTTAGTAACCGTAAGCTTAGGGACAGAAGTTTGGTGCCATGAGACCTTACCAGAGATTTCCAAATTTCAAAACGAGAAAACCATTTTCTTGCAGTTCTCTGTCCAATGGCATTTTCCCCATACACGCAAATGTTTCTGGTTGCCTCCGTTCTACATCTACATTTATACTCCGCAAGCCACCCAACGGTGTGTAGCGGAGGGCACTTTACGTGCCACTGTCATTACCTCCCTTTCCTGTTCCAGTCGCGTATGGTTCGCGGGAAGAACGACTGCCGGAAAGCCTCCGTGCGCGCTCGAATCTGTCTAATTTTACATTCGTGATCTCCTTGGGAGGTATAAGTAGGGGGAAGCAATATATTCGATACCTCATCCAGAAACGCACCCTCTCGAAACCTGGACAGCAAGCTACACCGCGATGCAGAGCGCCTCTCTTGCAGAGTCTGTCACTTGAGTTTGCTAAACATCTCCGTAACGCTATCACGCTTACCGAATAAGCCTGTGACGAAACGGACGAAACGCGCCGCTCTTCTTTGGATCTTCTCTATCTCCTCTGTCAACCCGATCTGGTACGGATCCCACCCTGATGAGCAATACTCAAGTACAGGTCGAACGAGTGTTTTGTAAGCCACCTCCTTTGTTGATGGACCACTTTTTCTAAGGACTCTCCCAATGAATCTCAACCTGGCACACGCCTTACCAACAATTAATTTTATATGATCATTCCACTTCAAATCGTTCCGTACGCATTCTCCCAGATATTTTGCAGAAGTAACTGCTACCACTGTTTGTTCCGCTATCATATAATCATGCAATAAAGGATCCTTCTTTCTATGTATTCGCAATACATTACATTTGCCTATGTTAAGGGTCAGTTGCCACTCCCTGCACCAAGTGCCTATCCACTGCAGATCTTCCTGCATTTCGCTGCAATTTTCTAATGCTGCAACTTCTCTGTATACTACAGCATCATCCGCGGAAAGCCGCATGGAACTTCCGACACTATCTGCCCCGACAGCCCTCTACTGAACTCAAACATAAGCGTAATTATGCCGGAAACGTTCCAATTTCTCTACTTGGTACTCTGTTGTCTAGCATTCAGAGCTCCACTTACTATCTCCAAATGATGAAATGACAATACGCTAACTCGAATAACAACAGTGAACTACACATAAAAAATTACAATCGATAAATAAATGGTTCAAATGGCTCTGAGCACTATGGGACCTAACATCTGAGGTCGTCAGTCCCCTAGAACTTAGAACTACATAAACCTAACTAACCTAAGGACATCACACACAACCATGCCCGAGACAGGATTCGAACCTGCGACCTTAGCAGTAGCTCGGTTCCGGACTGAAGCGCCTAGAACCGCTCGACCACCACGACCGGCAAAATCGATAAATAAGTCCACAGCAACCGGAATACCAAGATGAAAAACAAAAACGCTACGAACTTATGCAGCAACCCAATACAAACTCAGGAATAAAAAATGCTAACTGAAACTTGTTTCTGTAACTTAGACACACAGACACGTCGTTCATTGAAATATGTTTGCATCTAATATCAGCTAGTTGTCAGCATTTGTTGAAGCAGGACTTTTTTATTCTTGGTTGGTAACGATTTGCTAAAAAAATTTATATCACCGAACAAATATTAATCAGTCTCTCAACTGCAGAGCAATGCCTTTCCTGTGTTTCTGTAAGAATATAATAGCGTATTACTACAAAATTAAAAGTGACGTTAATGACATTCTTTGAAACTATAACGAAACCGTGAATGACGTGTCAGCTGTAAAACGATTCAAAATCTATAATTGTACATGTCGGCAAGATTTTCGATGGAACAACACACCACATTGTTAAGGGCTAACGTAAATGAATGATGAATGACAGAAGCTAAATATACGAGAAGATGAAAGTTAATATTATCAAAGAGGTTTAATATTCTCGGGAATGAGGAACTGTAGAAACAAAGTGAATGTGAAATCTTCTGGGTTGTCAGGCCGATTCATATTTCTTCTATACGATCGCACTTATGCTGGAGAAGAATTATTGGTTAAAAATCTTCCCCCTACTATCGGTGGGCAACCGTCTTTGGATAAAAACGAGACGGGCAGAGTAAGAGGGAGGGGGGGGGGGGGGGAATGTTTAACAATACTATCATTGTTCCCAGAGGTGGTTTCCTAGGCGTTATTTGGATTGTTCGCACACACCGCGGCCGCGTATTCACTTCCTTGATGACAGGCAGCTACGAAGCCGAAAGCCTATAGCCGTCCTTTCTATTGAAGTTAAATTCGTTCTATGAAATTTCACTTGCTTCTCGGAATTTTCTTCTATATGTTGGTTTCCGTAGCCAGTGCACATACGTTCTTGAAATCAGTGTCAAGGCCACTGTTCTCGCTATGTTCCCTTACCGCAGATTAGACTTCGTTTTAGCTGCGTGTGGTGTTCGTGTTCCTTAATAGGTTCTTTAGAACTTGATAGATAAACTCGGCAACTAGCAGCAGAACTACCATTCTATTGGATATCACCGGAGACTTTCCAAGTATTATAGCGACAGATCTAGCGACAGATCTACCATAGTTCCAGAGAGAACACGAGAATTGATGCAGACAACAACAGCATATTATGCCAAGAATGACACGGAATTCACTCAATGAAATAGTACTACTTACAGAAGTTATAAAAAGGTCTAATGGTATAATTCGAGAAGTCTAAGGGGGAGAAATTCGAAAGTAATCGAAGCGTGAATGATGTGGACAGACACATTGTCTGTGATCACATCACCTCACAACATTAAGGTAAATTAAAGGAAATTTATGCTCTTTCGTCTACATTGACAATTTCCATCGTGAATTGTGAGGTTGTGTCTACATATATTTGTTTGATGAAGATAATTTATGAGGGAAGACGAAATCAATTTATCTTCCATCAGGAAAGTGGAATGTGTTCCACGACTGTGACATAGTTTTCAAAACGGAAAAGAGCAGCAGTAAGTCGTCGTTTCCGTTCTAGCTTTACTATAGCAGATCCAGACTTCGGCTGGTAACTAGGCATACCAATGCAGTATTTTGGAGTTGTTGTACATGCTCTAGTAGTTCTACACGTGTTGTTCAGGCTCATTAAAGACTACTCATTAAAGACTACTCAGTATTCTACTGACTTGCAAGCCAAACCTTGACATCCAATTACACGTTATCAGAAATTTCTTCTACCACGAGAATTCGAACTGGCAACCTTTAGAACAGTCGCACTGTCTAGGGTTGGTAACTGCGGCTGCGGAGGCTGCTGCGGATGTTACATGGCAATGTTTCCCACAAAGAGGAAGACATAATGTAAGTTATTACAACAGAGCGTATATGTGAAACTTCTATTTCCACAGCTAATAAAACGACTTGATAATATTGTGCCCACATATCCAGAATAGAACTGCCGGTATTACTGTGTAACTTTAGTTCTTTACAGTGCGGTCAGAAAGTCGTGAAAACGAAAATCAATATGTCTGTTAATAGCAGTTACACTGCATTCATTCGATCAGACAGCGCAGACTAGCACCACAGGTTATTGCCGATAAAAAACAAAGATGCCGATGTAACGAGTACAAGTCACATGACGTATGCAGTATTGTGCAGTTCAGTTCTTGGTAAATACGTCGTTTGCCCAAGAACAACGAGTTTTCTATGTAAAACAGGTCTTTGTCAGTTGTTTGTACGCGTATGTTGTAAAAGAATTTCATGGGATATGTCCAGATGCCGCAGTTCAGATCAATTTAACAATAACGACGATAACCTCCCGTTTCAGGGAATGCGGATCTGTTGCAGAGAAAGACTCTGGAGATCGGCCATTTTTATGGTCGTTAAACTGGCTGAGGTGAGAGATGTGACGCTGTGTTCGTCTTCAAAATCTTTGAGGAATCTGTGGGTCAAATCTCGAATCTCATTCGATAGCTCTCAGGAAGCGATGCGGAAGTTAAGATTTCATGCATATCATGTTCGTAGATGCCAGGAATTGAAGGCGCCGGGGCAAGACAAATGTCTAGCGTATGGTTTGGTGGGTCGGCTGATTTGAGGGAGGGGACCAAACAGAACCAAACAGCGAGGTCATCGTCCCATCTGATTAAGGAAGGGAAGGAAGTCGGCCGTGCCCTTTCAAAGGAACCATCCCGGCATTTGCCTGAAGCGATTTAGGGAAATCACGGAAAACCTAAATCAGGATGGCCGGACGCGGGTTTGAACCGTTGTCCTCCCGAATGCGGGTCCAGTATGTTAACCACTGCGCCACCTCGCTCTGTCGTGTGGTTTCGCTCATTTATTGACATCTGTGGAACAGCAGAACTGGACTGTTTTCTTCATTGATGCAGCGTTATCACACGATAATTGATAAGTGAGGAGTCAGAACACAAGAATTTGGGCAACCGAAAATCCACAAGCTTTTTAATAAAACGCCTTGCACTATTAGAAAATTGGTGTGTGGTGTGCCGTATAGCGTATCCGTGCAGCGAGCACCATTTTGTTTTATATTACAGCGAACAGTGTTGAGTCCAAGACGTCATTCCACAGTTTATTTCGCTTCTTAAGGCATATAAACTTTATTGCTGGTTGAAGCAGGGCAATGCCAAATGTCACACATCTAATGAAACAATACATTTCTTAAACTAATTTTTTGGTGATCGAATCATATCCAAAGGATTATGGCCCGCGCGTAGTACCGATACTCCTACAGGCTTTTTCTTGTGGGTCTGCTTTACAAAAAGGGTGCATGGAAACAGACCGCGCACACTAGTGGAACTAAAGTATAACATAACAAAGGAGATGAGCATCAGTACCAATGCGTTTCGCAAAGTGGCCTGAAACATGGAGAAAGCTTAAAACACGCAATAAAGGCAAGGCCTCCGACCCCGGCTGTATATAAGTTCCTCTCATAGTATGCTGACACAATAATTACATACTTAGTAATCATACACAACAGCTCGCTCGTCGAAAGATCTAAGGACTTGAAAGTTGCTCAAGTCATACCAGTACCGAAAAAAGGAAATGTGAGTAATCCGCTGAATTACAGACCCGTGTCACTAACGTCGATTTGCGGTAGGATTCTGGAACACATACTGTGTTCAGACATTATGAACTACCCCGAAGAAAACGATTTATTGACAAACTGTCAACACAAATTCAGAAAATATCGTTCCATGGAAACAGAACTAGCTCTTTACTCTCGCGAAATAATGTCTGCTTTCGACAGAGGATGGCTCTGAGCACTGGGACTTAACATCTATGGTCATCAGTCCCCTAGAACTTAGAACTACAGGGCTATTACAAATGATTGAAGCGATTTCATAAATTCACTGTAGTTCCATTCATTGACATATTGTCACGACACACCACAGATACGTAGAAAAACTCAAAGTTTTGTTCGGCTGAAGCCGCACTTCAGGTTTCTGCCGCCGGAGCGATCGAGAGCGCAGTGAGACAAAATGGCGACAGGAGCCGAGAAAGCGTATGTCGTGCTTGAAATCCACTCACATCAGTCAGTCATAACAGTGCAACGACACTTGAGGTCGAAGTTCAACGAAGATCCACCAACTGCTAACTCCATTCGGCGATGGTATGCGCAGTTTAAAGCTTCTAGATGCCTCTGTAAGGGGAAATCAACGGGTCGGCCTGCAGTGAGCGAAGAACGGTTGAACGCGTGCGGGCAAGTTTGACGCGTAGCCCGCGGAAGTCGACGAATAAAGCAAGCAGGGAGGTAAACGTACCACAGCCGACGGTCTGGAAAATCTTACGGAAAAGGCTAAAGCAGAAGCCTTACCGTTTACAATTGCTACAAGCCCTGACACCGGATGACAAACGCTTTGAATTTTCGGCGCGGTTGCAACAGCTCATGGAAGAGGATGCGTTCAGTGCGAAATTTGTTTTCAGTGATGAAGCAACATATTTTCTTAATGGTGAAGTGAACAGACACAGTGTGCGAATCTGAGCGGTAGAGAATCCTCACGCATTCGTGCAGCAAATTCGCAATTCACCAAAAGTTAATGTGTTTTGTGCAATCTCACGGTTTAAAGTTTACGGCCCCTTTTTCTTGTGCGAAAAAAACGTTACAGGACACGTGTATCTGGACATGCTGGAAAATTGGCTCATGCCACAACTGGAGACCGACAGCGCCGACTTCATCTTTCAACAGGATGGTGCTCCACCGCACTTCCATCATGATGTTCGGCATTTCTTAAACAGGAGATTGGAAAACCGATGGATCGGTCGTGGTGGAGATCATGATCAGCAATTCATGTCATGGCCTCCTCGCTCTCCCGACTTAGCCCCATGCGATTTCTTTCTGTGGGGTTATGTGAAAGATTCAGTGTTTAAACCTCCTCTACCAAGAAACGTGCCAGAACTGCGAGCTCGCATCAACGATGCTTTCGAACTCATTGATGGGGATATGCTGCGCCGAGTGTGGGAGGAACTTGATTATCGGCTTGATGTCTGCCGAATCACTAAAGGGGCATATATCGAACATTTGTGAATGCCTAAAATAACTTTTTGAGTTTTTGTATGTGTGTGCAAAGCATTGTGAAAATATCTCAAATAATAAAGTTATTGTAGAGCTGTGAAATCGCTTCAATCATTTGTAATAGCCCTGTACTTAAACCTAACTAACCTAAGGGCATCACACAACACCCAGTCATCACGAGGCAGAGAAAATCCCTGACCCCGCCGGGAATCGAACACAGGAACCCGGGTGCGGGAAGCGAGAACGCTACCACACGACCACGAGCTGCGGACTTTCGACAGAGGAAGTTGATTCCACACTTTTAGATTTGCAGAACGCTTTGGATACTGTTCCTCACAAGCAACATCTAACCAAATTGTCTAGGTATGGACTACTCAGCTGCGCGACTACATTCGTGATTCTCTCTCAGAAAGGCCACAGTTCGTAGTAACTGAGGGAAAGTCATCGAGTAAAGCAGAAGTAACATCTGAGGTTCCATAAGAAACTGTTACAGGCCCTCTGCCCTTCCTGCTATACATAAACAATTTAGGTGACAGTAAGAGCAGTTCTCTTAGATTGTTTGCAGACGATGCTATCACCTACCGTCTTGAAAAGTTATCACATGATCAAAACCATTGCAGAATGATTTAAACAAGACATCTGTATGGTGCGAAACGGGATGATGAAAGAAATCCGTTAAATTTCGGTTGCACGGTAAACCACACAAATTTAAAGGTCGTAAATTCAACTAAATACTTAGGGATAACAATTACGAATAACTTAAATTGGAACAATCACATAGATAACGTCGTGGGGAAAGCAAGCCCAAGACTGCGAGTTACTGGACTGATGGACGACATCGAAAAAGTTCAACGAACGGTAACTCGTTTCGTATTATCGCGAAATAGGGGAGAGAGTTCAGGAATATGCTAAGTCGAACTGGGGTGGCAAACATTAATCAAAGGCGTTTATCGTTGCGGTAGAATCTTCTCATGAAATTTCATTCATCAACTCCCTCCTCCGAGTGCAAAAATATTTTTTTGGCACTCACCTACATACGGAGAAATGATCATCATACTAACATAAGAGAAGTCAGAGCTCGTACTCAAAGATTTAAGTGTTCGTTGTTCCCGTGCGCCGTTAGAGAGTGGAACAGTAGAGAAATAGCTTGAAGGTGGTTCGACAAAACCTCTGCCAGGCACTTAACTGTAAATTGCAGAGTTATGATGAAAACGAACTCATGCATGAGCTACTGAATGGAACAAATATTTTGAGCATATGTTGTAAATAATGTGTAAGAGATTATGAAATAAATTGCACATTATGAACACACACACACACGCACACACACACCCACACACACACAAGCATGCACAAGCCGCAGCGCGCGTGCGCGCACGTCCTTTACACACTACTGGCCATTAAAATTGCTACACCACGAAGATGACGTGATACAGAGGCGAAATTTAACCGACAGGAAGAAGATGCTGCGATATGTAAATGATTAGCTTTTCAGAGCATTCACACAAGGTTGGCGCCGGTGGCGACACATACAACGTGCTGACACGAGGAAAGTTTCCAACCGATTTCTCATACACAAACAGCAGTTGACCGGCGTTGCCTGGTGAAACGTTGTTGTGATGCCTCGTGTAAGGAGGTGAAATGCGTACCATCGCATTTCCGACTTTGATAAAGGTCGGATTGTAGCCTATCGCGATTGCGGTCTATCGTATCGCGACATTGCTACTCACGTTGGTCGAGATCCGATTACTGTTAGCAGAATATGGAATCGGTGGGTTCAGGGGGGTAATACGGAACGCCGTGCTGGATCCCAACGGCCTCGTACCACTAGCAGTCGAGATGACAGGCATCTTATCCGCATGGCTGTAACGGATCGTGCAGCCACGTCCCGATCCCTGAGTAAACAGATGGGGACGTTTGCAAGACAACAACCATCTGCACTAACAGTTCGACGACGTTTGCAGCAGCATGGAGTATCAGCTCGGAGACCATGACTGCGGTTGCCCTTGACGCTGCATCACAGACAGGGGCGCCTGCGATAGTGTACTCAACGACGAACCTGGGTGCAAGAATGGCAAAACGTCATTTTTTCGGATGAATCCAGGTTCTGTTTACAGCATCATGATAGTCGCATCCGTGTTTGGCGACATCGCGGTGAACGCACATTGGAAGCGTGTATTCGTCATCGCCATACTGGCGTATCACCAGGCGTGATGGTATGGGGTGCCATTGGTTACACGTCTCGGTCACCTCTTGTTCGAATTGACGGCACTTTGAACAGTGGACGTTACATTTCAGATGTGTTATGACCCGTGAATCTACCCTTCATTCGATCCCTGCGAAACGCTACCTTTCAGCAGGATAATGCACGACCGCATGTTGTAGGTCCTGTACGGGCCTTTCTGGATACAGAAAATGTTCAACTGATGCTCTGGCCAGCACATTCTCCAGGTCTCTCACCAATTGAAAACGTCTGGTCAATGGTGGCCGAGCAACTGGCTCGTCGCAATACGCCAGTCACTACTCTTGATGAACTGTGGTATCGTGTTGAAGCTGCATGGGCAGCTGTACCTGTACATGCCATCCAAGCTCTGTTTGACTCAGTGCCCAGGCGCATCAAAGCCGTTATTACGGCCGGAGGTGATTGTTCTGGGTACTGATTTCTCAGGATCTATGCACCCAAATTGCGTGAAAATGCAATCACATGTCAGTTCTAGTATAATTGTCCAATGAATACCCGTTTATCGTCTGCATTTCTTATTGGTGTAGCAATTTAAATGGCCGGGAGTGTATATACAGGGTGAAGCGAAATTTGTGCACTCGGGCTTCGCAGCACGATTCCTCACATGCCAGCGATAAAAAAAAAGGTCTCTCACTAAATTTCGTACGGTGAGTGCATCCAGCAGAAAAGGAGTTTCAAGAGTGACAATCTGACAACACTGTTACCACATGTGTGGTAACTATCTCAGTCAGCATTATGCGAGTCGTGCTGTACACTTGGTGCTGTGGATAGAGTTTACGATTAGCAGGCAGGAGGTCGATGATTCGAACCTGGCTTGAGGCATATGTTTTTTATTTGATATATATAGTCCAGGTGGTACGGTATGTGGCATCTTAATCATCAACAGCGATTGCAGCGCGTCCTCTAGGAAACATTTGCACTTGCATAATACAATCGTAGAAATGCAGATTGGTCAGCTTTGAAAGAAGCCCTTTCCACGTCATGGGCGTGAATTTATTCGCACCACTTCATCTGCTAGACGCGAAACCTGTTTCCGTTGTACCCTCCTCCAATGGTCCCACAGATTAGTACCAACTATCATTTTTGCCTCATTCAGGTCCATTACATTTCGTTAGGGCCTTACGTTACCAGTAGGACTAGCAACATGATTTGCGAATAATGTCCTAACTCTGTTACTAGTTGTATGTGTTATCACCACTAATTATGCCTTTCAACATTGAGTCTGGTATCTGCATGCTGTTTAGTACGTATCTCAATGCATTATTGTTATTATTATTAGTCCATCGATGGGATTGTGGGAGCTTCACGTCTGTTACTGTCAGGGAAACAGAGTAATTCGAAACCGAACGTTTCACTGTTAGCGGTGTTGGTATGAATCATGCAGAACAATATCTGTCAGAGGGGTAACAGGTGGAACAGTGTGCAGGACTGACGGCGTGTTTATACTGCATGTGCTGTCCACCAGACAGGGACTAGTTGCGATTGGAGTAATGCGCCCATGACAGGCTCCAATGTACATGCGTACATTCATCGAGTTTCTCATTGTAAACCTCTAAACCAATGCGGGAGACGTATGGTATACACAAACGATGAATATGTGCATATCCTTCTGGTCCTTGGTGCATCTGATAACCGGGCTGGTGTTGCCGCTTGTGAATATGCTACTAGATATCCTCGTCGATGCCATCCAGATAAAAATGTATTTCGTCATCTGGAGCTGCGCCTTTGGGAGTCAGGTTCTCTCCTTCCACCATCGCGTGACAGAGGTCGTCCACGGACTCGCCGTACTCCAGCTACTGAGGAAGCTTTTCTGGAGGCCATACACAAAGAACCTCAGCGAAGTACACATAGCGTAGCAAGGCAGCTGCGTGTCTCGCAAAGCACGGTCGTTAACGTGCTGCACGAGCATGGGCTGCATCCCTATCATTATGCTTTCACGAAACACCTGCATCCTTCAGATCGCCATCAGCGGACGCAATTCTGTGAATGGTTCCAACAACAACAGGAATCCAACGCTGACTTCCTGAACACCGTAATATGATCAGATGGAGCAGCATTCACTCTTCAATATGCACAATGAGCACCGTTGGTGTGAGGTTAACCTGCACGTTGCCCGCGACCATGGATATCAAGTTTACTTTGATTACAATGTCTGGGCCGCAATACTGGGCGACAGGTGTTTGGGCCCCTACATGTTGCCTGACCGACTGACTGTACGAAGGTATGCATTCTTCTCCAACTACATGCCTGATGCGCTGGAAGATTTTCCACTACATGTTCAGCAGACGATATGGTTCCACCATGATGGTGTACCTCCACACTCTGGAATTAATGTGCGACAGTATTTGGACAGAACATTTCCAGGGAAATGGCTCGGTTGTGGAGGACCAGTTGCATGGCCAACGCGTTCACCTGAACTAAATCCCCTGGGTTTCTTCCTGTGGGGACACGTGAAGGAGCAAATCCCCTGGATTTCTTCCTTTGGGGACACCTGAAGGAGCACGTATACTCTACTGCGCCGACGCATATGGAGCAATTGGTAGCGCTTGTTCTTGCTGCTCTTGTTACTGTGGACGCAGCTTTGCTGCGAAGGGCCCAGAGCCATATGATCCGGCGCGTTGTGCAATGTTTACACGTGCAGACAGGTCGCTTTGAGCATCTGCTGTTCTGAGGACAACCATTCTGTTGTGAAGGTCATTCGGCCATTAATACGGACATTATTATGGTCACTGGTTGCTAATGTGCGATATTAGAGCGATCATATTAATGTAGTATAAATGACAGGTAGATGTTGTGTTATTGTACTGTGCTATTATCTTTTGCATCTCGAAATTCATATTTTTTTTTTTTTTTTGGAGTTATTCTGTCCTATGACAGGTCATTTGTTTCAACTGTCTATTTCTTATTTGTCTAACCACGTATTTGTTATATTCAGAGATACAAAATGTTGTAAATTTAGGATACATGTGACCTAAGAAACGGTGTATATTACATTATGAAATGTCAGACCGAAATTAGTAAATAACAAAAATGCGTCCCACCCCAGGATTGAACCCTCGACCTCCTGCATTCTGACCCAAAACTCTATCCAATCCACAGCACGACTTATGTGTGCTGACAGAGGTAGTTAGCATACATATGATTTCCGCTCTTTTATGTCCTTTTTCTGCCAGATGTACTCGCGGACGAAATTTCATGGCAGACATTTTTTTATCGCTGACATGTGAGGAGTCGCGCTGCGAAGCCCGAGTGCGCGAATTTCGCTTCACCCTGTATACTGGGTGTCTCTTCTAAGAGTGTCAGGCGTATTCCCGCTGGGTTTCTGGGCAGATATTTGCAATTTCGTTCTTCCAGTGTATAGCTGGAGCTAGCCCAAGCAAACAGTACTCATCTCGACTCTCATTTTACGTCCGGTGTCAACGGAAAACAACGGTTTGTTTCCATTTACAAATGGTTCAAATGGCTCTGAGCACTATGGGACTTAACATCTTAGGTCATCAGTCCCCTAGAACTTAGAACTACTTAAACCTAACTAACCTAAGAACATCACACACATCCATGCCCGAGGCAGGATTCGAACCTGCGACCGTAGCAGTCCCGCAGTTCCGGACTGCAGCGCCTAGAACCGCACGGCCACCGCGGCCGGCTTCCATTTACAAACAAAGCTATTTTAAAAATGGAATTTACGTGTCCATTCAGTAGAGCGGGCCAAAATTAGTGTAGTTCGAGTTTCGATTTAGAGATTTATATTACCAGTAACAGTAAAACACAGTAAAATCTTTGTTCGCCATTGTTCGCTGCCCGACTTAAACCCTCTTGTGAGTGGCCTTGGTCTGCGCTGTCTGCTACAGCCATGCATCTGCGCTAATCAAGTCGCTACTGGAGTAGTGGTCATTCTCCGTCGTTTGCAGTCCCTGATAATAAATTTTGCTATACCAGATATCACTCTAGACTAATTTAGAGTCTCTCTATCGAATGGGGACATAAAAGTCCGCTGTAAAAATCATTTTTCGTTTATAGCTGGGAATGCTTTGCGTAGACAAGGCTGCATATCAAGGCTGCATTTAGACAACTATGGCCCTCAATCTGATAAATTTTGAGCGGGTAGTAGTGCTCCACTCAGTCCATTTAGCTGGTACCCACGTCGCCCACTGCGCAACGAAATTTGAACGTGCAGCTGAGGCCGCGGGAACCGTTGCCCATGCAGCAGGTGGGGCTGCATGCAGGTCTTTTGTGCTTTTTTTGTTTAAGATACAGCCGTGATCACTTTTTGAAGTTATAACGCATGAAATAAAAGGACATGGATGTGTGTGATGTCCTTAGGTTAGTTAGGTTTAAGTAGTTCTAAGTCCTAGGGGACTGATGACCTCAGAAGTTAAGTCTCATAGTGCTCAGAGCCATTTGAACAATTTTTTTAAATAAAAAAATGAGACATTAATTTTTAAGAAGAATAAAGGGAGATAGGAAAGATTAGTGCTGGAGATAGTTGTCTGAGACGACGTTGCTCAATTTCTCTCAGATTCTCGAACATCAAATCTCGTTCTCTAAGAACTCAGTTGTTCCCTACTAAGGGTCAAATAAGAATGCTCCAGTGCTGCAAAACTGAATGCCAAACAATCGCACCACAGATTATCTTAAACACAGAGTCAAGGATCCTATTCACTACTCGTGCAGCCCGCTCATGCGTTTTTGTCCCAGTACATACGGAAACCTTACAAGAGGCTTAACGTGGCACCTTGTACAATAACCGGCAGCGATCTATCCTACTTAATCTATAGACAGGTTTCTGTTCTCCTTTATCTATGTGTTACTATTTCTGCATTTAGTGTCGTTCGTTGTATGCGATATTATTTTTGTCTCGTCATTATCAAAAAATGGCTCTGAGCACTATGGGACTTAACATCTATGGTCATCAGTCCCCTAGAACTTAGAACTACTTAATCCTAACTAACCTAAGGACAGCACACAACACCCAGTCGAGGCAGAGAAATTCCCTGACCCCGCCGGGAATCGAACCCGGGAACCCGGGCGCGGGAAGCGAGAACGCTACCGCACGACCTCGTCATTATCCACTGAATAGTCAGAGGAACTGGTACACCTGCCTAATATCGTGTAGGGCTCCCGCGAGCACGCAGAAGTGCCACAAAACGACGTGACATGGACTAATGTCTGAAGTAGTGTTGGAGGAAATTCACACCATGAATCCTGCAGGGTTGTTCATAAATCCCTAAGAGTACGAGAAGGTGCAGATCTCTTCTGAACAGCACGTTGCAAGGCAACCCAAGGTATGTTCAATAATATTGATGTCTGGGGAGTTTGATCACCAGCAGAAGTGTTTAAACTCATAACAGTATTCTTGGAGCAACTCTGTAGCAATTATGGACGTGTGTGGTGTCGCATTGTCCTGCTGGAATTGCCCAAGTCCGTCGGAATGCGCAATGGACATGAATGAATGCAGGTGATCAGACAGGATGCTTACGTACGTGTCACCTGTCAGAGTCGTATCTAGACATATCAGGGGTCCCATATAACACCAGCTGCACATGCCCCACACCAATACAGAGTCTCCACCAACTTAAACAGTCCACTGCTGACATGCAGGGTGCATGGATTCGTGAGGTTGTCTCCATATCCCTACACGTCCATCCTCTCGATACAATTTGAAACGAGACTCTTGCGACTAGGCAACATATTTGCAGTCATCAACTACATTTGTCTGTGTTGACGGACGCAGGCCAGGCGTACAGTTTTGTGTCGTCCAGTCATCAAGGTTATACGAATGGGCCTTTGGTTCCAAAAGCCCACATCAATGATGTTTCGCTGAATGGTTTACAAGCTGACAGTTGTTGATGGCCCAGCACTGAAATATGCTGCAGTTTACGGAAGGGTTGCACTTCTGTCACGTGGAACGATTCTCTTCAGTCGTCCTTGGTCCCGTTCTTGCAGGATCTTTTTCCGGCTGCAGCGATGTTGGATCCCTGATATTCACGGCACATACGTGAAGTGGCCGTACGGGAAAAACCCCACTTCATCGCTACCTCGGAGATACTGTGTCAGCGGTCTAGGACGCTGCAGTCATGGACTGTGCGGCTGGTCATTGTCATTCTCCTTGTAATTCCTGTTCTGCTTCTTTTCCTTTCTTTTAGATTTTGGATAACTCAAATACTGGATAGGACAACTTGTCCACCTCATCAACATTTATTCCACCTTCCTTTCTTGTTTTCAGCGAGAAAAGGTATAGAAATGTATTGGCTTTGAGCACTATGGGACTTAACTTCTGAGGTCGTAAGTCCCCTAGAACTTAGAACTACGTAAATCTAACTAACCTAAGAACATCACACACATCCATGCCCGAGGCAGGATTAAAATCTGCGACCGTAGCGGTCGCGCGGTTCCAGACTGTAGCGCGTAGAACCGCTCGGCCACCCCGGCCGACTAGAAATGTATTCCCCACACACTTTTACTCTGGGGTTAAATTTTTCTGTAGCGCCATTACTACTCGATATGAGAGCTAAATAATAGTGCTATACAACACGTCTCAAAGTCTTCTTAATATGTGATTGCCACCGGCCGGAGTGGACGAGCGGTTCTAGGCGCTTCAGTCTGGAACCGCGCGACCGCTACTGTCGCAGGTTCGAATCCTGCCTCAGGCATGGATGTGTGTGATGTCCTTAAGTTAGTTAGGTTTAAGTAGTTCTAAGTTCTAGAGGACCGATGACCTCAGATGCTGAGTCCCATAGTGCTCAGGGCCATTTGAACCATCTTGAAACTCACTTAAATCTTGATAACCTGTAGCAGCAATAGCAGATCTAACAATTGGCGAGACACTTGTTGTCTCATGCAGCCGTTGCCGACCGCAGCGCCGTATTCTACCTGTTTACATATATCTGTATTTGAATACCAGTTTCTTTGGCGCTGCAGCGTATTTGTGCTAATTAGCTAGATTACTTGTGTTGCGTTTTTTCTGTGTAAATGTTTTACGTGGTGCAATAATCGCCCACGACCTATCATACTCAATAGATTAACAGAGACTGGGCATCGCATGAAACATGAGATCAGCAGTACTTGCTTGGACCGATTCCATCTACACATTACAAATACGAAATTGAAAATATCTGGCATTACACCAGAGAAAAGACACCTGACAACTCGCGGGAGAGACACTGTGTGTAAAATTTTCAATAGAGAATTAAAATGTACAAGAAGCGTTTCATACGACCGTGGCGGGCGTTTGATATGGCCACGCATCGGACTTTGGGAGGCGCATCACGTCTGTCCTTCCAAGTACGCCGCCTCATTCGGCCAGCGCGACAACGGTCCTGCGCGCATCGCTACGGGGTCAATGCTAGCCGCCGGCTATAAAACCGCCCGCGGTGTCCGGAGCTGTTATCAGTCGCCAGCCGAACCCCCTCTGACAGCGACATGCAGCATCTCTTGGTGGTGACGGCTCTCGCCCTGCTGGCAGGTGGCGCTTCCGCTCGGCCAGAGCCGGAAGCCCCCTACCCGGCTTCCGGCTGGCGTCCCGAGGGCCGGCAGTTCTTCCTGCCCGCGTCGTCGCGGTCCGCCGGGCTGTACGCGCCGCCCCCGCAGTACGGCCCGCCGGCCACGACCACCGAGGCCGCCGAGACGACGACCACGGAGGCGGCCACGACCACGGAGGCGGCCGACGCGGACTCGGGCGCGGCCGGCGCGCGGTCGCAGGCGCAGCGCGAGCCGCTGGAGGACTCGGAGGCGGGCGTCTACTTCGTGCTGCTGCCCGACGGCCGGCTGCAGCGCATCGCCTACGCGCACGGCCCCGCGCCCGCCTCCTTCTCGCTGCTGCCCGAGCGCCTCACGCTGCCCGGCGCCGCCCCCGTGCCAGTCGACCCGGGCTACCTGGCCCGCTTCCACTACCAGGACCTGCTGCCCCAGGGGGCGCCCGTCTTCGCCTACCAGCAGGCCGGGCTCACGCGCATCGCCTGAAGCGCTCCGCGAAACAGCGTGGCACATCCATCTAAGGCTGTGAATCAATTCTTAGGTCTCCAGGTTCACCTTCGATTCACCAAAGAAACAAGTGCTGCTCTCTTAGATGATAAGAATATCACGATCATGCTCATTTACGATATGTATTCGCAATAAATATTACTTTAGAGCTATTCTTTGTACACAATTTCTTCTTTGCCAACGTTTTAAATAAATCTGTACATTCTTGATCACCAAAAGTAATATTTCTTTCATTTACGTAGCTACATTAGTCCTCTCCTCCTCTATAGCCGGCCGGGGTGGCCAAGCGGTTAAAGGCGCTGCAGCCTGGAATCGCGCGACCGCTACGGTCGCAGGTTCGAATCCTGCCTCTGGCATGGATGTGTGTCATGTCCTTAGGTTATTAGGTTTACGTAGTTCTAAGTCTAAGGGACTGATGACCTCAGAAGTTAAGTCCCATAGAGCTCAGAGCCATTTGAACCATTTTTTCCTCTATCCATGGAAGCAATCATGCAACGGGTCACCGACATTGCTCATCTTTTACGTGGTTTGCAAGTTGCCTGTCGCAATCACAACTTTCAGCAATATTCATGCAAAACACGTGAATTATGTGTGAAATCAGATTGTGTAAAAGTGCCAGTGGTGACCCATCTTTTCCTTTGTGTTTTTACGATTGTGTCTATAGCCCTAGGATACGTTTACGATGGGATTACTGTGTGGAACAGGAAAAATAACAGAAACTCAAGCCTTTAAAGCTATCAAAACGCGCTCACTGGCACCATGGCAAGAAAAAAAAACGGTTCAAAGGGCTCTAAGCACTATGGGACTTCTGAGGTCATCAGTCCCCTAGAACTTAGAACTTCCTAAACCTAACTAACCTAAGGACATCACACACATTCATGCCCGAGGCAGGATTCGAACCTGCCACCCTAGCGGTCTCGTGGTTCCAGACTGTAGTGCCTAGAACCGCTGGGTCATACCGGCCGGCGGCAAGCAAAAGAACCAATCAGCAGTTCATCCTTATACACAGGCATCTCACGATGAACAAAAGTTCGATACTGGTAATGTTATGGAACAAAATTGTCTTAGCAAAATGTCTTTACATTAGTGGCCAGTAGCTCTATTTGTATCATATATTTTTTCTTCCGCGTAATCTAAATCGCAAGCATACTGCAACGATATTACTGTACGAAGCAATCAATTACTGAAGGTTATTCACATCAAGCAACACGCAACAAATATCCTTGTTATTCTGCACATTCAAAAGTTTCACACTTTTTCTTGCGTTTATAGCGTGACGGCCGCGGTGGCCGATTGGTTATAGGCGCTTCAGTCCGGAACCGCGTGACTGCTACGGTCGCATGTTCCAATCCTGCCTAGGGCATGGGTGTGTGTGATGTCCTTAGGTTCGTTAGGTTTAAGTAGTTCTAAGTTCTAGGGGACTGATGACCTCAGATGTTAAGTCCCATAGTGCTCAGAGCCATTTGAACCATTTTGTTTATAGCGTGCTCATTATTTTTAACTTGTTGTCGAAGCTTTCGATATATATGGCATAATTCTGGATTTTCGAGTGCTCAGTATACATAAACAGTCGTAGTGCGCTGCTGTTCAATGATGCCTTATATATGTTGCAATATGTGCAAGCATACAATTTGCAGTGCAGTTTATTTTAGAATTCCGCACCTCAGTCGATAAAAGTGGAATACTTATAAGATCACTTTGTTCTTCGTCTCTCATTCTGTCCGTCTGTTAACACCATTTTATCTCAAGAACGGGTAGCTGAAATTAATATCAAATACTAAGGTGCACTTGTGCCAAAGTGCAGTACGATTAAAATGCATAAATGTTCCGGTAGACAAACGATAGTTTACCAGTATTGCTTATTATTATACGCTGAGGTCGCAGAAGTCACGGGATATCTCCTAATATCTTCTCGGACCTTCTTCATCCCTTGGTAGTGTAGCAACTCGACGTGGGGCGCACTCAACAAGTCGTTGGAAGGCCCCTACAGAAATTTTGAGCCATATTTCCTCTACAGCGAACCATAATTGCGGAAGTGCCGTTGGTGCACGATTTTGTCCACGAACTGACCTCTCGATTATGTCCCATAAATGTTCGATGAGATTCATGTCACGTGATCTGGTTGGTCAAACTATTCGCCCGAATTCCTCAGAATGTTATTCAAACTTGGTTCCAAATGTTCTTCAAACCAATTGCAAACAAATATGGCCCGGTGACGCGGCGAATTGTCATCCACAAAAATTCCATCGTTGTTTGGGAACATGAAGTCCACGAATGGCTGCAACTGATCTCCACGAAGGCGAACATACCGACTTCCAGTCAATGATCGGTTCACTTGGACCAGAGGACCCAGTCCATTCCTTGTAAACACAGCTGACACTATTATGGAGCCATCACGAGCTTGCACAGTGCCTTATTGACAACCTGGGTTCGTGGGGTCTGCACCACACTCGAATCCTACCATCAACTCTTACCACCTGAAATCGGGGCTCATCTGACTGGGCCACGGTTTTACAGTCGTCTAGGGCCCAACCTACAGGTCGCGAGACCAGGAGAGGCGCTGCAAGCGATGTCGTGCTATTAGTAAAGGCACTCGCGTCGGTCGTCTGCGGCCATAGTCCATTAACGCCAAATTTCGTTGCGCTGTTCTAACGAATACGTTCGTCGTACGCCCCACACTGATTTCTGCGGATATTTCATGGAGTGTTGCTCGAGTGTTAGCTCTGATATCTCTATGTAAACGCCGCTGCTCTCGGTCGGTAAGTGAAGGCCATCGGCCACTGCGTTGTCCGTGGTGAGAGGTAATGCCTGAAATGTGGCATTCTCGGCACACTCTAGACACTGTGGATTTCGTAATATTGAATTCCCTAAGGATATCCGAAATGGAATGTCCCTTGCGTTTAGCTCCAACTACCATTCCGTATTCAAGTTTATTAATTCCTGTTGTGCTTTGGCAAAGATCACATGATTGTCCTGAGTACAAATGACAGCTCCTCCAATGTACTGCCTTTTTGTACCTTGCGTACACGGTGTTACCGCCAGCTGTTTATGTGCATATCGCTATCCCATTACTTTTATCACCTCAGTGTAATATATATTGTATAAACGCTTATCGCAGTGATGTCGTACTGCACTATATAGACTGCTAATAACGTACGCTGTATTTGCTTCGGTCTCGAAAGTGGCACATTCTTGTGTATTTTTGCTTGCTGATTTCAAAAATCGCTATAAAAGTGACCAGTTAGCTCTTGCTTTGGAGACACAATTAAATGACTTTTTTCCTGATCTACGTTTTCAGTCTGAGAGCTCTATTGTTTTTGGAATTGTCACACTTGTTAAAAAAGAAAAAGAAAAAAAGAATCCATCCTACCTGTTTGTACGTTACAAACATTATTACTGTTCGTTGGTGAATAAAGCAGCCAGTCAATACTTTCAGAAATCTTTATTTCAGTACCATAACCAGTTTCTGGCTACCATACCCATCTTCAGGTGTTTTAGTTAACATCATGTCGTCTGATCCTGCACTGCACAAGAATATTTGAATATTTACTGCACTTTATATGTTGTTTCTTTAATAAAAATATGTTAATGTTGTTGTATTTATTTAGATATAAGATGAAACAACTGAATACACTTACATGTGTCCCAGGGATGACGGTTTGTTTTGTTGTGGTTCTTATGGTTATCCAGGGCTATGTAAACGTTGTTGTACAACGAACGCCACACATCACTGTGGCACACTTCATAATATTCTTATTATCAGTTAGTACGTCACACATGTTTTTACGCTTGATGATTTTGTTTTCAATGCATAGAGTATCCATTACGCAAAGACATAAAGAAATCATTCGCTTCCTATTGAGCAAAGATTCTAACTAAGCAAAGAAGACGTGTGTGAAGTGCAATATGCAACATAATAATATCTTGAATAATAAATAATTATTCTATATGTAATTTCCTCAAAGGCATGTTGTCTTCTACGTGTAAACGCTACACAATCTGGCAAACTAAACATTTAGAATTGATCGTATTTTGAATATTTTAGTGTTAGGCTAGTGCATATGCTCGTAATGTCCTTTTTTACATGTTGGTATTCCGGCTGCTATTTGTGTATTCATCGATTGTCATTTTTCATTTGTAGTTCACTGTTGCTATTTCAGTTAACATATTGCCATTTTGTCATTTGGAGATTGTGTGCGGTGCTGTAGATGCTAGAAAATGGAGTGCCAAGTGGAGAAATCGAAACATTTCGAACAATTTTTCCCATTTGTGTTCGATTGAGGAGTGGCAGCAGCGGAGGTATCCAGAAACATTTGCTCCCTGAATAGGGATAACGTCATTGGACAGAATACGGCAAGAACATGGTTTTCTCTTTTTAAGGGGGGTCGTTTTGAAATTATTGACTCGGTTTCTGATAAAAATAGTTTAAACGCATTAATCCACAATGATATACGTCAGTTTACTCGAGAACTGGTAGATGCGACGAACTGTGTTTATTCCATCAGGTAAAATTTGGATGTATTGGAGATGATTGAAAAATCGAATGTATGAGTACCACATCCTCTAAGCAAAAGTCACAAAAATCAGTGGGTGGTGACATGTGCATCTGTGCTTGCTCGTCATCTGTTGGTTCGTGAACAACACTGACCATTGCTATGTTGTATCGTTACTGGTGATGAGAAATGGTGTCTGCGTGCCAACATAAGGAAAAAAAAGTAACTGTTGAGGCCAAACAAAGCAGAAACTTCCCGTATCAGACATGCCTGCATCAACAAGAGATAATGTTCTGCATCTGGTGGAACAGCGACAATGCGGTGTACTACGGACTGCTTCCCCGAGGTGCAACCAACGCTGTTGACATTTATTGTCAACAAGTGAGACGTCTTGCAGACGCAGTCTAAGAACAACGACCAGGAAGACTGCGGGAAGTGATGCTACTCCACAATAACGCGTGCCGCTTTCTGCTAGACGCAAGAAACACAACAGAGGGTTTGTTTGGGTTTGGAAGTCATTCGGTACACACCTTATTCACCTGGTGTTTCACTCCCAGAATTTCACATTTTCCGCTTCCTATCGAACAACCTGCACTGGAGTTCCATTCCAGATGAAAGTGCGCTCCGACCACGGCTCGACGAGTTCTCCTCAAAACCACGTGTTTTCTACAATCGCGTGATCGTAAAGTTATCCCAGCGTTGGTGGACTGGTGTAAATTGTGAAGAAGAGTATAATATTGTTATGTACGAGGGTTGGAACTTTAATAGTGGCAACTATTTATTTACAGCTTGCACAAAATAGATGCGTGTTTCAAAGTTTTACTGACCTTAAGTAGTCACCAGCATTGTGTATAACCCGTTGCCAGCGATGTGGAAATCGTAGGATAGCAGTGCCAGTTGTGTTGGCAGTTCGAGTGGCGCGGTCTATTCCCCGACGAATTTGTAGCAGTTCTGAAGCGAATGCCGTGAAGTGTTTCCTTTAGTTTAGAAAACGAGTTGAACTTATGAGAGGAGTGCAGTAGGTGGTATAGCACTTAGCAGCCCCGTCAGGGAAACAAATCAGTAACAGCTTGCACTGTACATGCTTGGGCATTTCTCCAGAATGAGATTTTCACTCTGCAGCGGAGTGTGCGCTGATATGAAACTTCCTGGCAGATTAAAACTGTGTGCCCGACCGAGACTCGAACTCGGGACCTTTGCCTTTCGCGGGCAAGTGCTCTACCATCTTTTTTTTTTTTTTTTTTTTTTTTTTTTTTTTTTTTTTTTTTTTTTGTTTTTTTTTTTGGTGGGACTCGAACCCACAATCCCCGGTTTAGGAGACCGATGCCTTATCCATTTTTTTTTTTTTTTTTTTTTTTTTTTTTTTTTTTTTTCTTTTTTTTTCTTTTTTTTTTTTTTTTTTTTTTTTTCTTTTGAAAACATAAGAGTTTGTCACATAAACTGAAAATAAAAAATTAAATTTTTCACTTTTTTCCTGGACCTCTTCCACTTCAGGCGTTGGCCCCTATCATCCATATCACCCCCAAAATCCTATCTAACCTAAAAAAAAAAAAAAAAAAAAAAAAAAAAAAAAAAAAAAAATCTGTTGCCACCGCCACTTTCACCCTAACTTAACCTACTTTTTTATTTATTTTTTTCATTATTTTTTTTTTAAATATATAAAGGAACTGAATAATTCTTCTTGCCGTGACAATCTGTCCAATACCCGTGAAACAGAAGAACACGAAATCAATCAAGCACTTCTGATTTGTTTTATGTTACGGCTTCTGGCAAAATTAGTTTTCCTGAGGCACTTTCACTTGCTGTACTATAAAAATAAGTAAATAAATAAATGCCAACTTAATTATAATGAAGCACAATTAGTATCGACTCGCTGTAGTGTTGTGCACCAACCAAAATAAAATAAAATAAAATAAAATTTACCGCTTCATTATGGCAAAGTGTGAAGTAAGAAATTTTGAAACAAAGCTTTGTATTTCCGACTCGTTTTAAGGTTGTAGTGTTCTTCCATTATATACTGTATATACTCGTCTATACTCGCATGTGTATTCGTAACTGCAAAATATGCAAACTGACCGATAATCCAAGCATAGCTATTGTGCTTTGTTGCAGGAAAGAAATGCCAGTCTGGTTGAAGTACATCTTTAAGTGTTATAGCAGAGTCTGTGGTTCTAGTAATTATTGCGAGTTTTTTTCTAGTCCAGTTCCATATGTAGTATTGGTCGCGGCAGATGAGAATGTGTGCCAAGGTATCTACAGTATGGCAATGACCGCAGTACGGACTCTGCTTCATTTTGATATTGTGCAACTTTTCACCTGTGGGGACCTTCTCGTTCACAATGTCATACCACGTGGACACTACTTTGGAGTGGAGGATGGGATTGTTAATGTTTTTCCAGACGTTACTCCAGTTGACCGCTGGATATTTCGCTTCAATTGGGTTTTGCCTATGGTGTCTCGTGAGGTGGTAATAGGTCCTTCTGGTGTTAAGCAGCTGTGAAGTATCTTGAATATAGCTCATTTCCAGGTAATAAGTCCGGACGTGATCGAGTTGAGCGCTGATGCGACCAACATCGACTGGGGCCTTTTTGCTCGTTGGGGCTAACCTGTTGAATAAAGTTTTCGTAATTGTCGGATGGGGTGACTGCAGTATTTTGCGGATTCGGTCCATATATAGGGCAGTGCATTGGTTCTTGATGTCTTTGACGCCCAACCCACCAGCGGCGCGGGTTAACACTATGGTTGGCATGGCGACTTTAAAGATGTTTCCGCTCCATATGAACCAATACGCTGCAGCTAAAAGCTTTTGCGCTGTATCCTTGGGTACTGGTAACACTGCTGCGATGTGGTATATTTTGCTTAGCGCATAGCTGTTAATCAATAGAGCTCTCTGTATCCGATTGAGCGTTCTAGTTTTGTGTTCACGGAGAGTAGCCCTGAATATATGTAGTTTATGGTCCCAGTTGGCTACTGTCATCTCTCTGGGGTTGGCCATTAGAATCATACCTAAGTGGTTCGTCTTCTCTGTTCTTTGTAGCCATGTCCTTTGAATGGTCTCCGTATGGGGTCCGACAGGTAAAATTTTAGATTTTTGTTCATTGAGTTTGGCTCCGGAAGAAGTGGCGTAAGCGTGGATTATTTGTTGAACGACTTCCATTTCTGAGTGCGTGTTAACTACTACACTGACGTCATCAGCATAAGCGTGACACACGGTTTTTGTACCCAACACCTGTAGACCTTGTAACCTGTGATGCAGGTTTAACAGTAACGGTTCTACGGCGATTGCGTATAGTGCCATAGAAAGGGGGCATCCTTGTCTCACTGATTGCTTGATCGGGACTGGTGAACTTAGCTGACCGTTAATTTTGATTCGAGAGGAAGTGCCGACTATACATTTGCGTATGATCTGAATAAAATGAGCACTGAATCCCATCCGTTGCATTACAGTTAGTAGAAAGTGGTGGTTGATGCGGTCAAAAGCCTTATCGAAGTCTAAAAACATGAGACCAACATTGCATTTGCATAGCCACGACAAATATATTATGTCTCTATATTCACATAATGCATTCGACATTGATCTCCCTGGGACAGCACTCATTTGATAAGGGCCAAGTACTTTCGGCAGTACCATCTTCAGTCTACAGTTTATGAGTCGGGTGAAGATTTTATAGTCGGAATTGAGGAGTGTTAGTGGTCGAAAATCCTTCAGCGTAGCGCTACGTGGTTTTTTGGGGATCAGTACAATCATTCCTTCGGTAAACTGAGATGGCATCTGCACGTCTCCCAATAATTCATTGCATATTTTGGTGAATTCCGGTCCTATGATGTGCCAAAAACAAGCATAAAATTCTATGGGTAGGCCATCTAAACCAGCAGATTTCTTTGTAGGCGAGTCTTTGATTATGGCACATACTTCTTCCTCAGTTATGTGGGCTACAAGGTCGGCGTTGTCAGTTGGATGGACCGTGGATTGAATGTTGGATAAAAGCGGCTCACTTGCCGTCGCGTCAGTCGCCGATGCGGAGTAAAAATCTGTATAATGTTGCACCACGTAGTTTTTTACTGTGACCTGTTGATCGTATTCGTTCCCCTGTTCATCACTGAGAGTGTGGATTAACTTTTGTTTACCTCTCTTGGCTTCCCGTATCACGTGATATACGGACGTATTCTCCTGCGTCAGTTCAATCGGAGGACGCGATCGAACTTTTTTCCCCTCTAGTGATTGTCGTACCAACGCCGTTATTCTTGCTTTAGTGCGTTTTATTCTAGAGCTGTTTGCTACTAATCCCATGGGGTCATCATATAGTTCGCGGAGGCAAAGAAAGTGATACTCCAAGGTGCGTTTTCGCCAGTACGCTTTCATGCGACCATATCGTGCGATGCATTTTTTTATCTGCGGTTTCGCAGACTGTAGCCACCACATGATGCGTGTTGGATATCTGGATTGCATCCGAAGACAACGCTGCCATGTAGCATGAACCTCCTGTTTCAGTACTGCGTCCTCCAAAAGTGACACGTTTAGCTGCCATACGCCCCTTCCCAGGAATGTTTTTTGTTTAGTATGCTTCGCGGTTATATGAAATGCGCAGTGATCCGAGAAGTTAAGAGGCCAAATTTCACAGTCAGTTATATTATGGATAAAACCTTTCGTTACATACAGCCTGTCTAGTCTGCTTGCCGAAGTACTGGATACGTACGTGTATCCTCGGGTGTGCGGGCGAAGGTGGCACCAAGCATCTATCATATCTAGCCCGTTAATTAACAGCAACAGCTCCTCACAAAAGTTGAAGTTCGGGATTTGATCTTCTGGACGCAATACGCAGTTAAAATCTCCACCCAAAATTATGTGCAGTCGAGGATCCGTTATTAATGGGACAATTTCGTCCCGGAACAGGTTGCCCCTTGCTCGTTTTCCGCTGGATCCAGAGGGAGCATATATATTAACAAGAAGCAGATCATATATTTGTGCAGTTATGCCTCGTCCAGATTCAAGTAATGCTTTTGCTGTACATGGTATGCCGTGTTTGAACAGTATTCCTGTTCCACATTCATTGCCTATGTTTAAGATCGCCTCATATCCATACACATCCGCTATTTTGGTCGTAACTACCTCTTGTAACATCGCTATGTCAATGTCGGCGGCATATAAGTAGTCCTTCACAGATTGTAACTTTACGTCCGAAACTATTCGGTTTACATTGAGAGTGGCGATTTTATACGCCTGCGTCATTCGCTAGTCCAACTAAGCGCATTCAGTGTCGTCAGACCATGCTGTCCCCGTATCAGTTCCGCAGCGGTCAACAGTGTCCATTGGTTCTTCAATTGGAGGGGCGAGGTTCATCTGTACGTCCTCATTCGGGTTGGGGATGTCTGGTTTTCCGATGTCTACCACGCCTTGCTTTCCGCTTCGATCTGTTTTAAGAATTTTTTTGGTACGGGAGAGTTTTTTCTCCAGTTCTTGGATCTCTTCAGGGCTCTGTTTTCGTGTTTGCCGTTTAGGTTTCACCGGCTGCTGTCTGATGTTGTCTTCCTCAGCATTCTTCAAATCTTCTAAGCGGGTGGTGTTTCGAGCTAAATTGTCGACCGTGCTCTTGGTGGATGATGGGGTCAATAGAGAAATCGGTTCACTATGAGGTTGCTCATTCCGGGATGGTTCTTGCATGTCATTCTCAACAGCGGAGGAATCGGGTAATTTGCTGTGGCTCCCAATATCTTTCGGTGTCTGTTGTGTTGAAACCGTTACAGCTGTCACGATTTCCTTAGGTTCGGGTGGTCTAGCTTCTGTCGTGTCAGTGGTGGCAATCTGGGCTTCTTCTCGGGTTGGATGGTTCTCCGTGTTCGCATCAGGGCTTGGGGTCAGGACTTGGCCGCGGGCTGCCGTAGCGTAAGTCGCTGGCAGCGCAGTCATAGCCGGCGGTCGCGGCGCCTCGCCAGCCGGCAGCTGCGCCACTCGCCGCTGTAAACACTCCGCGCGGACGTGGCCGGGAGAGTTGCACGCCGCGCACGTCCTCGGCTGGCCGTCGTATATGACGATACCTCGGTATCCACAGACGCTGATGTATGACGGTACATGTTTGTGCAAATCGACCTTTAATTGCCTCACTCCGTTGAGAACTTGGAATTTGCGCGCGTTGGACCACCGTTCGGCAACATTGCTGAGAACTTTACCGTACGGCGCTATCACTGCGTTTATTTGTTCCGCCGGTACTTCGAATGGTAGTTCGAATATCCTGATAGTTCGTATTCCAAACCCTGCATGCGTTACGGTGACTTCGCCTACGTTTCCATCACAATGTTTAAATTTCATAATTCCTCCGCAAGACTCAACTATTTTGTCACATAAGTTAGCATTCCTCAATTTCACAAATACAATGCTGCTCACTATCGAAAGATGCATTCCAATGACATCCTCTGAATCAACTTTCACTTCGTATTCCAGCCAATCTTCGATTTCGTGTAGTTTAGGTCGGGCGTAATTACGATCAAACGAGAATTTCAAAGTATCTTGTCTGTTCAAGTGGGCCATCACGGATTCATATTTCAAATTTCAATATGCGTAGAAGTTCTGCAACGATGCAAGAAGCACTGCGACTTACCACGCCGAAGCACAGCAGACCGCGGCGCACGAAACTCAGCACACGTCCGCACAGCACGGCTGACGCGGCGAGACTGCCATCTGAGCTACCGAAGCACGACTCACGCCCGGTACTCACAGCTTTACTTCTGCCAGTATCTCGTCTCCTACCTTCCAAACTTTACAGAAGCTCTCCTGCGAACCTTGCAGAACTAGCACTCCTGAAAGAAAGGATATAGCGGAGACATGGCTTAGCCACAGCCTGGGGGATGTTTCCAGAATGAGATTTTCACTCTGCAGCGGAGTGTGCGCTGATATGAAACTTCCTGGCAGATTAAAACTGTGTGCCCGACCGAGACTCGAACTCGGGACCTTTGCCTTTCGCGGGCAAGTGCTCTACCATCTGAGCTACCGAAGCACGACTCACGCCCGGTACTCACAGCTTTACTTCTGCCAGTATCTCGTCTCCTACCTTCCAAACTTTACAGAAGCTCTCCTGCGAACCTTGCAGAACTAGCACTCCTGAAAGAAAGGATATAGCGGAGACATGGCTTAGCCACAGCCTGGGGGATGTTTCCAGAATGAGATTTTCACTCTGCAGCGGAGTGTGCGCTGATATGAAACTTCCTGGCAGATTAAAACTGTGTGCCCGACCGAGACTCGAACTCGGGACCTTTGCCTTTCGCGGGCAAGTGCTCTACCATCTGAGCTACCGAAGCACGACTCACGCCCGGTACTCACAGCTTTACTTCTGCCAGTATCTCGTCTCCTACCTTCCAAACTTTACAGAAGCTCTCCTGCGAACCTTGCAGAACTAGCACTCCTGAAAGAAAGGATATAGCGGAGACATGGCTTAGCCACAGCCTGGGGGATGTTTCCAGAATGAGATTTTCACTCTGCAGCGGAGTGTGCGCTGATATGAAACTTCCTGGCAGATTAAAACTGTGTGCCCGACCGAGACTCGAACTCGGGACCTTTGCCTTTCGCGGGCAAGTGCTCTACCATCTGAGCTACCGAAGCACGACTCACGCCCGGTACTCACAGCTTTACTTCTGCCAGTATCTCGTCTCCTACCTTCCAAACTTTACAGAAGCTCTCCTGCGAACCTTGCAGAACTAGCACTCCTGAAAGAAAGGATATAGCGGAGACATGGCTTAGCCACAGCCTGGGGGATGTTTCCAGAATGAGATTTTCACTCTGCAGCGGAGTGTGCGCTGATATGAAACTTCCTGGCAGATTAAAACTGTGTGCCCGACCGAGACTCGAACTCGGGACCTTTGCCTTTCGCGGGCAAGTGCTCTACCATCTGAGCTACCGAAGCACGACTCACGCCCGGTACTCACAGCTTTACTTCTGCCAGTATCTCGTCTCCTACCTTCCAAACTTTACAGAAGCTCTCCTGCGAACCTTGCAGAACTAGCACTCCTGAAAGAAAGGATATAGCGGAGACATGGCTTAGCCACAGCCTGGGGGATGTTTCCAGAATGAGATTTTCACTCTGCAGCGGAGTGTGCGCTGATATGAAACTTCCTGGCAGATTAAAACTGTGTGCCCGACCGAGACTCGAACTCGGGACCTTTGCCTTTCGCGGGCAAGTGCTCTACCATCTGAGCTACCGAAGCACGACTCACGCCCGGTACTCACAGCTTTACTTCTGCCAGTATCTCGTCTCCTACCTTCCAAACTTTACAGAAGCTCTCCTGCGAACCTTGCAGAACTAGCACTCCTGAAAGAAAGGATATAGCGGAGACATGGCTTAGCCACAGCCTGGGGGATGTTTCCAGAATGAGATTTTCACTCTGCAGCGGAGTGTGCGCTGATATGAAACTTCCTGGCAGATTAAAACTGTGTGCCCGACCGAGACTCGAACTCGGGACCTTTGCCTTTCGCGGGCAAGTGCTCTACCATCTGAGCTACCGAAGCACGACTCACGCCCGGTACTCACAGCTTTACTTCTGCCAGTATCTCGTCTCCTACCTTCCAAACTTTACAGAAGCTCTCCTGCGAACCTTGCAGAACTAGCACTCCTGAAAGAAAGGATATAGCGGAGACATGGCTTAGCCACAGCCTGGGGGATGTTTCCAGAATGAGATTTTCACTCTGCAGCGGAGTGTGCGCTGATATGAAACTTCCTGGCAGATTAAAACTGTGTGCCCGACCGAGACTCGAACTCGGGACCTTTGCCTTTCGCGGGCAAGTGCTCTACCATCTGAGCTACCGAAGCACGACTCACGCCCGGTACTCACAGCTTTACTTCTGCCAGTATCTCGTCTCCTACCTTCCAAACTTTACAGAAGCTCTCCTGCGAACCTTGCAGAACTAGCACTCCTGAAAGAAAGGATATAGCGGAGACATGGCTTAGCCACAGCCTGGGGGATGTTTCCAGAATGAGATTTTCACTCTGCAGCGGAGTGTGCGCTGATATGAAACTTCCTGGCAGATTAAAACTGTGTGCCCGACCGAGACTCGAACTCGGGACCTTTGCCTTTCGCGGGCAAGTGCTCTACCATCTGAGCTACCGAAGCACGACTCACGCCCGGTACTCACAGCTTTACTTCTGCCAGTATCTCGTCTCCTACCTTCCAAACTTTACAGAAGCTCTCCTGCGAACCTTGCAGAACTAGCACTCCTGAAAGAAAGGATATAGCGGAGACATGGCTTAGCCACAGCCTGGGGGATGTTTCCAGAATGAGATTTTCACTCTGCAGCGGAGTGTGCGCTGATATGAAACTTCCTGGCAGATTAAAACTGTGTGCCCGACCGAGACTCGAACTCGGGACCTTTGCCTTTCGCGGGCAAGTGCTCTACCATCTGAGCTACCGAAGCACGACTCACGCCCGGTACTCACAGCTTTACTTCTGCCAGTATCTCGTCTCCTACCTTCCAAACTTTACAGAAGCTCTCCTGCGAACCTTGCAGAACTAGCACTCCTGAAAGAAAGGATATAGCGGAGACATGGCTTAGCCACAGCCTGGGGGATGTTTCCAGAATGAGATTTTCACTCTGCAGCGGAGTGTGCGCTGATATGAAACTTCCTGGCAGATTAAAACTGTGTGCCCGACCGAGACTCGAACTCGGGACCTTTGCCTTTCGCGGGCAAGTGCTCTACCATCTGAGCTACCGAAGCACGACTCACGCCCGGTACTCACAGCTTTACTTCTGCCAGTATCTCGTCTCCTACCTTCCAAACTTTACAGAAGCTCTCCTGCGAACCTTGCAGAACTAGCACTCCTGAAAGAAAGGATATAGCGGAGACATGGCTTAGCCACAGCCTGGGGGATGTTTCCAGAATGAGATTTTCACTCTGCAGCGGAGTGTGCGCTGATATGAAACTTCCTGGCAGATTAAAACTGTGTGCCCGACCGAGACTCGAACTCGGGACCTTTGCCTTTCGCGGGCAAGTGCTCTACCATCTGAGCTACCGAAGCACGACTCACGCCCGGTACTCACAGCTTTACTTCTGCCAGTATCTCGTCTCCTACCTTCCAAACTTTACAGAAGCTCTCCTGCGAACCTTGCAGAACTAGCACTCCTGAAAGAAAGGATATAGCGGAGACATGGCTTAGCCACAGCCTGGGGGATGTTTCCAGAATGAGATTTTCACTCTGCAGCGGAGTGTGCGCTGATATGAAACTTCCTGGCAGATTAAAACTGTGTGCCCGACCGAGACTCGAACTCGGGACCTTTGCCTTTCGCGGGCAAGTGCTCTACCATCTGAGCTACCGAAGCACGACTCACGCCCGGTACTCACAGCTTTACTTCTGCCAGTATCTCGTCTCCTACCTTCCAAACTTTACAGAAGCTCTCCTGCGAACCTTGCAGAACTAGCACTCCTGAAAGAAAGGATATAGCGGAGACATGGCTTAGCCACAGCCTGGGGGATGTTTCCAGAATGAGATTTTCACTCTGCAGCGGAGTGTGCGCTGATATGAAACTTCCTGGCAGATTAAAACTGTGTGCCCGACCGAGACTCGAACTCGGGACCTTTGCCTTTCGCGGGCAAGTGCTCTACCATCTGAGCTACCGAAGCACGACTCACGCCCGGTACTCACAGCTTTACTTCTGCCAGTATCTCGTCTCCTACCTTCCAAACTTTACAGAAGCTCTCCTGCGAACCTTGCAGAACTAGCACTCCTGAAAGAAAGGATATAGCGGAGACATGGCTTAGCCACAGCCTGGGGGATGTTTCCAGAATGAGATTTTCACTCTGCAGCGGAGTGTGCGCTGATATGAAACTTCCTGGCAGATTAAAACTGTGTGCCCGACCGAGACTCGAACTCGGGACCTTTGCCTTTCGCGGGCAAGTGCTCTACCATCTGAGCTACCGAAGCACGACTCACGCCCGGTACTCACAGCTTTACTTCTGCCAGTATCTCGTCTCCTACCTTCCAAACTTTACAGAAGCTCTCCTGCGAACCTTGCAGAACTAGCACTCCTGAAAGAAAGGATATAGCGGAGACATGGCTTAGCCACAGCCTGGGGGATGTTTCCAGAATGAGATTTTCACTCTGCAGCGGAGTGTGCGCTGATATGAAACTTCCTGGCAGATTAAAACTGTGTGCCCGACCGAGACTCGAACTCGGGACCTTTGCCTTTCGCGGGCAAGTGCTCTACCATCTGAGCTACCGAAGCACGACTCACGCCCGGTACTCACAGCTTTACTTCTGCCAGTATCTCGTCTCCTACCTTCCAAACTTTACAGAAGCTCTCCTGCGAACCTTGCAGAACTAGCACTCCTGAAAGAAAGGATATAGCGGAGACATGGCTTAGCCACAGCCTGGGGGATGTTTCCAGAATGAGATTTTCACTCTGCAGCGGAGTGTGCGCTGATATGAAACTTCCTGGCAGATTAAAACTGTGTGCCCGACCGAGACTCGAACTCGGGACCTTTGCCTTTCGCGGGCAAGTGCTCTACCATCTGAGCTACCGAAGCACGACTCACGCCCGGTACTCACAGCTTTACTTCTGCCAGTATCTCGTCTCCTACCTTCCAAACTTTACAGAAGCTCTCCTGCGAACCTTGCAGAACTAGCACTCCTGAAAGAAAGGATATAGCGGAGACATGGCTTAGCCACAGCCTGGGGGATGTTTCCAGAATGAGATTTTCACTCTGCAGCGGAGTGTGCGCTGATATGAAACTTCCTGGCAGATTAAAACTGTGTGCCCGACCGAGACTCGAACTCGGGACCTTTGCCTTTCGCGGGCAAGTGCTCTACCATCTGAGCTACCGAAGCACGACTCACGCCCGGTACTCACAGCTTTACTTCTGCCAGTATCTCGTCTCCTACCTTCCAAACTTTACAGAAGCTCTCCTGCGAACCTTGCAGAACTAGCACTCCTGAAAGAAAGGATATAGCGGAGACATGGCTTAGCCACAGCCTGGGGGATGTTTCCAGAATGAGATTTTCACTCTGCAGCGGAGTGTGCGCTGATATGAAACTTCCTGGCAGATTAAAACTGTGTGCCCGACCGAGACTCGAACTCGGGACCTTTGCCTTTCGCGGGCAAGTGCTCTACCATCTGAGCTACCGAAGCACGACTCACGCCCGGTACTCACAGCTTTACTTCTGCCAGTATCTCGTCTCCTACCTTCCAAACTTTACAGAAGCTCTCCTGCGAACCTTGCAGAACTAGCACTCCTGAAAGAAAGGATATAGCGGAGACATGGCTTAGCCACAGCCTGGGGGGATACTGGCAGAAGTAAAGCTGTGAGTACCGGGCGTGAGTCGTGCTTCGGTAGCTCAGATGGTAGAGCACTTGCCCGCGAAAGGCAAAGGTCCCGAGTTCGAGTCTCGGTCGGGCACACAGTTTTAATCTGCCAGGAAGTTTCATATCAGCGCACACTCCGCTGCAGAGTGAAAATCTCATTCTGGAAACATCCCCCAGGCTGTGGCTAAGCCATGTCTCCGCTATATCCTTTCTTTCAGGAGTGCTAGTTCTGCAAGGTTCGCAGGAGAGCTTCTGTAAAGTTTGGAAGGTAGGAGACGAGATACTGGCAGAAGTAAAGCTGTGAGTACCGGGCGTGAGTCGTGCTTCGGTAGCTCAGATGGTAGAGCACTTGCCCGCGAAAGGCAAAGGTCCCGAGTTCGAGTCTCGGTCGGGCACACAGTTTTAATCTGCCAGGAAGTTTCATATCAGCGCACACTCCGCTGCAGAGTGAAAATCTCATTCTGGAAACATCCCCCAGGCTGTGGCTAAGCCATGTCTCCGCTATATCCTTTCTTTCAGGAGTGCTAGTTCTGCAAGGTTCGCAGGAGAGCTTCTGTAAAGTTTGGAAGGTAGGAGACGAGATACTGGCAGAAGTAAAGCTGTGAGTACCGGGCGTGAGTCGTGCTTCGGTAGCTCAGATGGTAGAGCACTTGCCCGCGAAAGGCAAAGGTCCCGAGTTCGAGTCTCGGTCGGGCACACAGTTTTAATCTGCCAGGAAGTTTCATATCAGCGCACACTCCGCTGCAGAGTGAAAATCTCATTCTGGAAACATCCCCCAGGCTGTGGCTAAGCCATGTCTCCGCTATATCCTTTCTTTCAGGAGTGCTAGTTCTGCAAGGTTCGCAGGAGAGCTTCTGTAAAGTTTGGAAGGTAGGAGACGAGATACTGGCAGAAGTAAAGCTGTGAGTACCGGGCGTGAGTCGTGCTTCGGTAGCTCAGATGGTAGAGCACTTGCCCGCGAAAGGCAAAGGTCCCGAGTTCGAGTCTCGGTCGGGCACACAGTTTTAATCTGCCAGGAAGTTTCATATCAGCGCACACTCCGCTGCAGAGTGAAAATCTCATTCTGGAAACATCCCCCAGGCTGTGGCTAAGCCATGTCTCCGCTATATCCTTTCTTTCAGGAGTGCTAGTTCTGCAAGGTTCGCAGGAGAGCTTCTGTAAAGTTTGGAAGGTAGGAGACGAGATACTGGCAGAAGTAAAGCTGTGAGTACCGGGCGTGAGTCGTGCTTCGGTAGCTCAGATGGTAGAGCACTTGCCCGCGAAAGGCAAAGGTCCCGAGTTCGAGTCTCGGTCGGGCACACAGTTTTAATCTGCCAGGAAGTTTCATATCAGCGCACACTCCGCTGCAGAGTGAAAATCTCATTCTGGAAACATCCCCCAGGCTGTGGCTAAGCCATGTCTCCGCTATATCCTTTCTTTCAGGAGTGCTAGTTCTGCAAGGTTCGCAGGAGAGCTTCTGTAAAGTTTGGAAGGTAGGAGACGAGATACTGGCAGAAGTAAAGCTGTGAGTACCGGGCGTGAGTCGTGCTTCGGTAGCTCAGATGGTAGAGCACTTGCCCGCGAAAGGCAAAGGTCCCGAGTTCGAGTCTCGGTCGGGCACACAGTTTTAATCTGCCAGGAAGTTTCATATCAGCGCACACTCCGCTGCAGAGTGAAAATCTCATTCTGGAAACATCCCCCAGGCTGTGGCTAAGCCATGTCTCCGCTATATCCTTTCTTTCAGGAGTGCTAGTTCTGCAAGGTTCGCAGGAGAGCTTCTGTAAAGTTTGGAAGGTAGGAGACGAGATACTGGCAGAAGTAAAGCTGTGAGTACCGGGCGTGAGTCGTGCTTCGGTAGCTCAGATGGTAGAGCACTTGCCCGCGAAAGGCAAAGGTCCCGAGTTCGAGTCTCGGTCGGGCACACAGTTTTAATCTGCCAGGAAGTTTCATATCAGCGCACACTCCGCTGCAGAGTGAAAATCTCATTCTGGAAACATCCCCCAGGCTGTGGCTAAGCCATGTCTCCGCTATATCCTTTCTTTCAGGAGTGCTAGTTCTGCAAGGTTCGCAGGAGAGCTTCTGTAAAGTTTGGAAGGTAGGAGACGAGATACTGGCAGAAGTAAAGCTGTGAGTACCGGGCGTGAGTCGTGCTTCGGTAGCTCAGATGGTAGAGCACTTGCCCGCGAAAGGCAAAGGTCCCGAGTTCGAGTCTCGGTCGGGCACACAGTTTTAATCTGCCAGGAAGTTTCATATCAGCGCACACTCCGCTGCAGAGTGAAAATCTCATTCTGGAAACATCCCCCAGGCTGTGGCTAAGCCATGTCTCCGCTATATCCTTTCTTTCAGGAGTGCTAGTTCTGCAAGGTTCGCAGGAGAGCTTCTGTAAAGTTTGGAAGGTAGGAGACGAGATACTGGCAGAAGTAAAGCTGTGAGTACCGGGCGTGAGTCGTGCTTCGGTAGCTCAGATGGTAGAGCACTTGCCCGCGAAAGGCAAAGGTCCCGAGTTCGAGTCTCGGTCGGGCACACAGTTTTAATCTGCCAGGAAGTTTCATGCTTGGGCATTGTCCTGCAAAATGATGGACAGGTCCTGCAGAAAGTGTCGTCACTTCTGTCTCTATGTTGTTCATTCCTGGAACACAACTTACGAAAAAAAAAACCGGTACAAACGTATGTATCAGCCCAGTATTTTAAAATGAATTTGCGTTCTCATAGACTTAATATATTCCCCAGTCGTGTGGACAAAGCAAGATTGGTATAGCAGAGCTATAAGTCCTAAAGTGTTGAAAATGTGCTTCAGTAGTTTTTTTATTTACATCCTTGAAAAACTTTTTTTTTCACATGGCGCGGTCTCTGAAATTGCTTTACTGTAACATCGTAATCGTCAGTATGGATACTTGTGTGACGGATACAGTGGAGAATGAAGTGCATGTGTAGTACAACTTAACGGCATTTTACGTCAACCGGCTGAACAAATCACAAAAATCTGACGGCAGCACCGTTTGCCATGTGAATGGTAAGGAGTATAGCAGTGTTTTCTTAGAAATCAAACTGTGATGGCGAACGAAACTAGGATTCATTCATTTTGTTTTGTAGGGCGGGCAACCACAGCCAAACTTCGACATTTTTACAAAGAAAATTCCACACTGGCTGTATCAATGATTTTTATGAAGTCTGCGACCGGTTTCGCACCACTTATCGGTGCAACCTCGAGCAATGCTATTTATAACATGGTAACGTTGAACATCGCCCTGTTGCCACTCCCCATCATTCACGTCCAATATATCGTCATCTGGTGAAAGCGATAGTTAAATTTTAAAACTATTTTTTAAAAAAAATTTTAATGATGGGAGCGGCAATGACCGTGCAAGCTAAGAGGAGCAGCGCGGAAGCGGACACGGCCTGATGAGTCAGGGGTGGGCACTTCCAGAACGTCCGTTTCACTGAATTCTTTTCGAAAAACTCACTCCCGAGTAATCTCAAGGAGTCCATTAACACTTTCACAGTGGTTAACGCAACACTGTCCATCATCGCACGCATGTACTAGCCTGAAACTTAAAACAGCGTCTAAGTACATCGGCAATGACTAGTAAATCACATATTTATGAAATCTTACAGCTAGTTACAAAATCATATTTACATTCCTTAATCTACTGTGACTCAGCTGAAAAATTAAACTAGCAGCTTGGATTTTTCAATTGATTAATAATCAGTTTCTCTTAAATCATTTAGTCAAAATTAATTACTTATTAATTACAACTTCTTTAATGTCCTCTTGGGCAGGCAAAAGCATGGCAATCTAGCAAATCGTTAAATCTTACACCCTATATTTACATATTGTACAAATTATCCATTCTGTGGTATTAATCAATCCTTGGTTGGTACAATTTCAAGTCTACAATGTTCCGTATACCTAATAGTTTTCCAGAACTTGGATACTCTAAGCAATAAGCATTTGTGTGAGGTATACCAATGACTTTATATGGTCCATTATAAACAAACTTAAATTTACAGATTTCATTGTCTATCTCGCTCGATTTCTCACGAGCTTTTACAAGTACTAAGTCTCCGATTGCAAACTTAGCAAAACGCGCTTTAGCGTCATGACGACGTATGCGAGCATCGGCTCTTAGCTTCATTATTTCTCGCAAACGATCTTTTTTCACACCAATACTAATGACAATGCGTTGAGGGAATTTGATATCTCTTCCACTAAAATTTTACTTCTGTCATCTAACAGGATTTCCTCGCGTTACAGTAGTTCAAATTCACACCTACGTCAATGGCATCCGGCCAGTTAACAATGTGTATAGGCTGGTATTGCCTATGCACACCATCTCCTGCCTCTTCAAAACTAACTACTATTGTTTGATCTTGTGGCGTACATGTCAAAGTTTTGCTTTCGAAATTAATCACTGCACGGTACTTTAATAGCCAGTCCAAGCTGATAATGAATTCCGTAGTTAAGTCTGGTACGACGACAAACTCTTGTTCAAATCGTGCCCCACATATCTCGAAGTCGACAAAAATCTGTTTTGTGACCGGTTTACTGGCCTTCCCAGTAGCACCGATAATTTTCACTCCTGTTACTGGAATAACTACTATACCAGGTCTGTCTTTCAGTAACTGAAATATTTTCCCAGATACAGCACTCAATTCCACACCGGTGTCAATCAACACCTTTAGCTGTAGGTCGTGCATATTAAGAGACACTACTATCTGTCTACACTTGTCCTCGACTGTTTCTTTATTTTCCCACAATAAATCCTCGTCTATATCCAGGTCATTCCAGAAAAAACCATCCGGCTTTGATCCTAAATCTGGCTTATCTAGCGGCTTTTTCAGCCTCTGTTCACATACAGTTTTAATTTCAACACGTTTGTCCTGAGGCTCAGTCTGTAGCTTCGCCTCCAATACCGAAACCTTTTCCTGTAACTCGTCAACTAGTGAGTGTTGCTTTGCTATCAGTTCACTAATTGTCACCTTCGTTGATTCCTCTTTGGTCAGATTGATCTCATCTGCCAATCTACCTGCAGGAATGTGACCAGCAGTATCTGCAATTACTTCCTCTGCATCTGCGCAACCCACACTGCTGCCGTCCGACCGTATAACGTCAGCTCTAACCTCATACACGCTGTAATCTACGTGCTTTTCTGCCAATCGTGTCCGGCTATCACTAAAATTTTCGTAATCTTTCTCCTTAATACTCTCGCAATGTTTAAACTGGAGTTTTGCGCCGGATGGGTCGGCTACTTCTGCCACTATAACTTTCGGTAAGGTCTGCCGGTCAGGGCCAGAACTTTCCGTTACTACTTCAACATCCAACTCCTGCGGGACGAAACACGACGAATCTTGCTCGTGCTCCCCTTTAACATCATCTATTTCTGCTAAAGTCTGCCGGTTGGGGCCAGAACTTTCTATCACTTCACAAACACTATCTTCCTGCGGGTCGAGACGCGGCAAATCCTGCCCGCGCTCCCCATAAACACTTTTCCCGTACAGGCCCCTATAATCTCTTAGTTCGTCGTATAAGCGACCGAACTACCTTAACCAGACCTCATCCCTCTCTGCATCCCCTCGCTCGATGACAGACGTGTTATCCGACATCTGATCTTCTCTCAACACTTGCGAATCATTCTTAAACTCAATCTCCAGTTCCGCTGTGGGTGTTACAGCTGCCACTTTATAATCGATTTCCGGAACACTACTTAAATTGTTCTCACTGACAGTGAATGTATTTTCTACTGCCGTGTCTACAGCTGATCTACTACCTGTGGGCGCACTCCTTTCTCCGAACACTGGCACACTCTCCCGCCGTTGATTATTCCATACGGAATTTCATAACGACGACACCTGGGTTTTCTCCTGTTATTGGGCCGCCAAAATTTCTCCACGCTCGGTCGGCTCTCACCGGCGCGGCTAATGGTTTCCCTGTCTCGACCCAGCAGATCTGCTCCCCGGATGCTGCTGAGGCGGCTTATCACACCCTCTGGCGTTATTACTTTTCTGTGAAGCCTGTATCACGTTAGTATGATACTGGTTTCCGCCATTCCTGTTATTATTTGCATTGTACCGATTGTCATTACGGTCCGAACCATTATTATTATTGCTGCCATGGTTGCAGAATGCATTAATCCCATGGTTATCGCTGTTGTTGTTGTGGTGGTACCCGTTGTTGTTACCACGGCCTCTACCACTGTCGCGATTATTGCGCCAATTGTCCTCGTCCTCAACTCTTTCCAGGAAATCATTGATTGTCCTGTAATTACTTCCTACGTAGCGTTTTGTATCATCTGGAAGCTTCCTGTAGAGTTCCCAGACTATTTCGGATTCCGTGCGGCGATCACGCAAATATTCCAACTTGCGGATCCAGCCCTCACAAAACTCCTTCATCGAGCCACCCGAATTCGCATCGAAAGGCCTCGATGCGACAAATTCGCGCCAGACACTTTGTTGTTTTTGCTCTGACCAATATTCAGCCAAAAACAAATTCTTAAACTCGTCAAAAGTCAGGTTCGTAATGTTGAGGTTTAAGCCCCAACGCTTCGCATCACCAGCCAACACGTCAATAACCGCATTAATTTTTCTCTCATTAGTCCATGATCTGGGTAAAACTCTTTCACAATTTTTAATGAAATCCGTCGCGTGTATACCGCCTTTTTTCAAGGGGTCGAACCACTCCTCTTTCGTCAACAATTCCGAACGATGTGCACAGATTGGCACATAGCTCTGCTTTTCGTCAAGTTTCTTTTCTAATTCCGACACTCTCGTAATTACTTGGCAAGTGGTTGTCGCAAGCGTTTCCACTTCCCCCTTTTTCTCTTCGCGGGTATTAGCCTACTTCCTCACTTTAGTATCTACTTCGGACACTAAAGCCTTTAAAGTTTCCACCTTCAGTTGATCCTCTTTTTTCACTAATTGAATTTGTTCCGTCACCTTATTCTCGATGATCGGAGCAACTGCTTCTCCTACACTTTTCCCGATTCTGCTAATTTCGGAATCAAAACGAGTATTTATGCTCGCAATTTCCGCCTGAACGCCTATCATTTCCTGTTCAAGATTACCGATTTCGGTATTAATTACAACAATATCTTCTTTGATTTTATCAACTTTTGTGTTAACAACTCCAACATTGTTGTTAACAACATTAATAGCTTTGTTCTGATTATCTAGCTTCCTGTCAATTTTTTCAGACTGAGCTTCTTGCTTGGCAGACTGAGCTTCTTGCTTGGCAGCCTGAGCTTTAATTTCTGCCGATTGAGTTTCTATCTTGCTAGACTGAGCCTTGATTTCGTTAATCAAAACATTCAATAAATCAGTTAAATTCCCCGAAACCAGCGGTATTACTTCCGTAGCGGGTGCCTCTTTAATTGTTCCCCCGTATTCGTCATCAAGGGGTTCAGATTTGGTTTTTACTTCCGATTCCGAAACATTCTCTAAAGTTTGGAATTCCATTTCTGCTCTTTGTTGCGTTTCGGCGGTCGCGTCTTTCATGCTAGCCACCTGCCCCTGAACAACGGGTTCCGCAGTGCGCGTTTCCCACTGTTCGACCAATTGATCCGTATCCAAGTCTACCAAATTTTGGTAATTGTTGCCTTCACTCATTTTAATAATTTTCAATATAAATGCCAAACATCAAATATAATTAGGAATTCCCCCACTACTTATTCTCGCTGACGTAACTACCTGTTCGTAACCAGTACTTTGTTACGAGATTTGCACAATCCGAAATTCGTGTCCAGAACAGCCTCAAATCCGAAGATTGCCCTGTTACCAGGTCGCCACGTGTAACGTCCCCCTCACTTATCGACCTTAATGACAGTGAAAAATTAAACCATGTGCACCTAATGGAAATTTGGGAAAAGCAAACGTCACCGAAGTTAATTTGTCAGTAAAGAGGGAGGAAAGGGTTACATCTAAATGAAAGGAAAAATGCAAATGAAATTGGTGAAAATTAATTTTGAGAAAAGGGTAAAATTAATAAAGAAAGTAAATGTGCGGTCGTTACGTTAACAATTAATTGGCGTTAATTAGATATTTGATATTAGATATTGGGGAAAATTACGGTCGCCAGTCCTATGGACAACTACTATAATAACTGAAAATGAAAGATTAATGCACATATAATTAGCACTAAAAACGTGGCAACTGAAGGTTGACACGTGCTGTGTTTCTCAGAAGTAATAAATTTCGCTACACTCTGACTTAATTTAGCAAGAGAATTAATATAACTGGAAAATTGAAAGTTAATTTAGTGACTGAAATTAATAGTGAACTTTGTTTCTGAAGTACTACGAAATTCAATAAAATAAAGTTAGTCTTGGGCTACCTCAACTATAATTTCAAAAGCTGCTTGAATCTACGCAATTTAGAAATAAGAGATTTAACTTTGAACTTGAATTAAATGAATCTGAACAATTAACAATAGTAAAATTTAGTACGTACCAAGCTGAGCTGCAGTCACAGGTAAGCTAAAGTATGGAAACAAAACCAGCACTCTTAATTTCTGCTTGTGTAGTCTAAATATTGTAGCCAGCTATGAATACTTTAACTGAACTTTCAAATTAATGCAGTGAAATGGAATGATATTACTTTAATGCTGGCATATGAATTTCAACGACACTTCCAGAAAAGGAAGGGACCCTGCTTGGTAATGCAATTGGGACAATAAGCAACAAAGGTTCATGCTAAGTTACTGTATTTTTGTGACGCAACAGTTTCAAAAGCTGAGATCTGCCATACAGTTCTAAAACTTTACGTGGTTTTAGTCTTCCTTGTTGGTTGATTGAAGGTTTGCAGTCGTCGATCGGGGTTGTGGCGACAGTCACTCATTGTCGGCCGTCGCTGTTGCAGAAGCTGGATGTTGGCGCGCCTTCTTCTCGACGCGGTCACCAGGCGAAACGGGCTCTTGATGTGCGCCGGCTAATGCTTCCCGTCCGCGACACCGTCTCAGAAACTATCGCAGCAAGTCGAGCGCAATTACATGCTGCCATACCCCGAAAGCGCGGCAACTCGCGGGAGCGTCACACAACACACCTGCTCCCCCGCCCTACTCCAGCCAGACTCCGCTCTGCCCGCGCTCCACGCGGCTGAGTCAACACTACCAAAGATCCTAAACACTTTGGTTCTCCACACGACCTATCGATGTAATCGTTCGATAGCATAGTTTTCCCTAGGCAAGACCCAGCGTAAAAATACAAATAGTATTTACAAAACAAACCAATTATACATCGACATATATACAGACACAGAAATGCCATATCTTCAGGTAACAAAATAAGGAAAAAATTTACAGTGCAGTAGATGGAAATAGGAGGACATGCATTTCCGGCGTTACAACCTTTTCTTTTTAAATAATTTTTGTCCAAGAAATGTTGAAAGTAGTGTTACACAGCTGCTATGCATGCATAACATCGTCGCACGAAGTTCTCTCGTTCTCATATAAATAAACCTGGTGTTATTCAGACGTGTCGTATGCAGCGAAAACTGTTGGCAATAACTGATCTTTAAGCGTCACGTACGGAAGATTTTTCACATGCATGACACCACAAGAAGAAATCAAGTAGACTTAGATCTAATGGACGTGCCGGTCACTGCAGAGGGCATCCTCCTTATAATATCTTTCAAGGGAACGTTTGACTTAGACGTTCACTAGCAAGACGTACAAAGAGAGCTGGTGCTCCATTGTCTTTGAACCCCATATGTGCTTGAAGGTCAAGCGGAATATCTTCGGAGAATGTTTGAAGTATGTCTCTTATAAACATGGTATACAGTGATCCAGTAATGTGTGGAGGAAATAGATATGAAGCCTTAAAGCAATCATTGACTTCTTAACTGTTCTCGACCGCAGGTCCACTTTATAACTCTGTTGACGACTTTCCTCAGCTGTAGCGTGGAGAGTCTCAGAGGTCGTACACATGATTACCGTTACTGTTGAGCGTTCTGCCTCTTGAAACTTCAGTTGCCTCATCTACATTTTTCTTTTGGATGAAAATTGCCTTACGCGTTTCGATATTACATCATTTGCGCAGGCTATATGTCCAAGATATCGTAAATAGGTAATATTTACATAAATATTACAACGACTCTGCAGAAGTTAAGGAGAAATCTTACCAAATTTTAAAAATATAAACAATCTTCAAGCTAAAGTATTATTCACAATACTGCATCAATTTCTGCAAAATGGAAGTTGGTTTTCACAGTGAGTCTTGATTTACGGTGGGAATAGAAAGTTAAGGGACTATACTCGTAGCTGATGGGAAGTAATACTTTCAGGATGGATTTCTGGATCAGCTGTTGAAATTAATTGTCACAGTGTGAGTAAATGAAGACATCGGTTCAGATTCAGTGTAGAACGAAGTCACAATGTAATTACCCAGTGAAGAATGTCTGATGTACAATATTTCCACTGTTGCTCTAGTACTACGAGGCAATCTGAAAATTTAATTATGGTGAGAGATTCATATCATAAGTGGCAGATTTATCCAGATGGTGTGTGGGAGAGCAAGTGTACAACTTTTAGGGAGCTTGGGAGAAGCGGAAATCAAAGAAACATTGGCAAAGGTAATTATAGTTGGATAAATTTTTTGTACACTTTAATGGTGGTGGAAGTATGTGACTTTCAGCTCGCCCGGTTGGCCGTGCAGTCTAACGCACGGCTTTCCGGGCGGGTAGGAGCGCCTGGTCCCTGGCAAGAATCCGCCCGGCGGATTTGTGTCGAGGTCCGGTGAACTGGCCAGTCTGTGGATGGTTTTCAGGCTGTCTTGCATCTGCCTCGGCGAATGCGGGCTAGTTCCCCTTAATCCGCCTCAGTTACACTATGTCGGCGATTGCTGCGCAAACCAGTTCTCCAGGTACGCGTACACCACCATAACTCTACCACGCAAACATAGGGGTTACACTCGTCTGGTGTGAGACGTTCCTTGGGGGGTCCACCGGGGGCCGAGCCGCACAGTACCCCTGGGTTCGATGTGGGGCGGCGGAGGGGTGAAGTGGACTGCGGTAGTCGTCGTGGGGTTGCGGACCACTGCGGCTGCGGCGGGGACGGAGCCTCTCCGACATTTCTAGGTCCCCGGTTAACATACAATACAATACATTGTGACCTTCATGTTCATCCTGTTATTTTTGTTGATAGTGAACTTGCTTTCTAAGTTGTTTTGCAGTCGAAAGCTAATCTCAGACAATTTAGCGTACAAATGATTCGAATGAGATGGTTGTATTTGATGAGGTGGAAGTCGTAAGACTGGAATCACCATGTGGGTCGTAGTATAGACAACATATCAGTTCCATTACGTATTTAATTCACTGGTACATATCAAGTGATTTACGTCTTGGACAGTATGTTGTACATATAACGTATAGAATATCTTAATATTGTTTCTTAAGTACTCATAGGCAGTTTCACACCTCCCGAGATGATATTCGATGATACTATAAAAGTAACTGATACATATCACAGACAGGATTTGCCCTATAGTCTCAGCAAAAATCCACAGTGATTCAGGAAGATATTTACACACTGTCCAGTCGCATTTATGTAACCACCTCTCAAAAGCCTTAATAATCACCTTTTGCTGCTTGATATGCAGGTAGAGAGTCACTAAGGCTCTGGGAGGTAGCAAAAGGGATGTGGAGCCATGACGACTCCAGTATCGTGGCCAGACGCGCCAGGTTCCTCAGTTGTGGATGCATGGCGCGAAAAGCCCGATCGAGCTGGCCCCATAGAGTCCCGATTGGGTTTAAATCCAAAGAGTTTGGGGGACAGGAGAGTACGGTACACTCACCCAGGTGCTCTTCGAACCTCGCACGTACACATCGATCTGTGTGACACGTTGCGTTGTCCTGCTGGTAGATGCCATCGTGCCGAGGAAAAACTAACTGCATGCACGGGTGGACATGGTCCCCAAGGATAGATGCATACTTGTGTTGATCCACTGTGCCTACCACAATGAAAAGATCACCCAGGGATTGCAAAGAAAACGTTTCCCAGAGCATAACGCTCCCTTCTCCGGCCTGAACTTCCCTACGCTCGTTGCAGGGTGTTCCGATGAAGCATAAAATGTGATTCATCTGAAAACGCAACCTGTCGCCGTATGTGTAAACGGTACATTCAAAGTAAAAAACCAAACAAGCTTCGTCGTATTTATATAAAATGTGACTACTGTGGTGTGCATACTGTAAGACCTTCGGTACACACACCATCAGATTATTTGACTTGTCGCTCTAACGAAGGAGGCGAGTGTCAGCAATATGTCTCGTGGTCTTATCGTGGCGTGTTTATCTTCTGCCGTTAGGTCAGACGATAGAAATGCCACTTGCACGCTTAGAGTAGCAGATTGACGGTGACCAACTTTAAACAGAACTTGATTAATTTTCACACACATTTTTTTAAAATAATAATAATCATAAACCTTACTTAACTTGATTCTGGAGGCTATTTACAATTGACAATCTGAAGTTCCTTTGGTCTTGGTACGTTAATCTTATTCTCACATATCTCTGATACTTGACAAAGTGTCTATACATTTATCTTCATGGCTATGTACAGGAATATGATAATCTTATTAGGCGCAGACTGAAACTTGACTATAGACCGGTACAGACAAATGCAGACTAATGCAGACTAATGCAGACTGACTAATTGGAGATCTATACACTCGTTATAATACCTCGAGCGTTCAGGTGTCACTGCGCGAGTGTGATCCGCGAGGAGAAAAGGTTCTACGTTAGTAGCAATCTCTTTGGCTGCGAGACATATTAATACGCGGATCGGCGGAAGCAGAATTTGGTCCGTCTCTAAGACAAGGCCATCTCGTAGAGCGGAGACGGACGAGCGCTGCGCCTGCGCTGTTGTGCTTAGCGGGGCGCGCTCTAGTGGGAAAGTTGTGTACGCGCTGACTACGCGGAAGTATGTACACAACAAGTACCAAATACACAGTTCAAGCAGACTTGTTGACTTTATGGAGCATATTACCAGACTAGCAATTTGTGATTTGGGGAATTGTGTGTATTTAGGACTGGAGATGGTCTTTACTGTCCGAAATTAAGAACGTGGTATAAAAAATTGTGATTCGTAACTGAAGGCAATGGCAAACCAACTCCACTAGGACCTTTCCTAGTACAGCGGTTCGGGTCTCTCGCATCGTCCCCTTCGCTCCCCTGAGTATGGGACCTCATCATCATCAACTGGAATAAATACAAGGCGAGTCAAAAGTCCTTGGACACCTTCATAAGTTGGGAAGATTGAAGGGAAAATTGAAATGTGGCGATGGCAATACAGGTTTGACGTGGAGCCGCAACTTTTGGAGTGAATGTCATTCATGGCCACCATCTTGAAATCCGCCATTTTGGATCCAAGTCATTTTTTTAAAAGCGAAGCGGGGGTGTATGACACATCATATAAGACTCGCTTGAGCTCTGGAATTGAGTGGTGTAATTTGTTTTTGTCTGTCTTGTACAGTTTAGAAGTTAATAATGTTCAAAGTTACCTTGATACCGTGCCTCTCTTTGTTCCAGGTGATCTAAAATGGGTCTGACACGTGAACAGAAGATCGAAATTATCCTTATATCAGGGGGACGCAGCTACCGAACAATAGCAGCTGACTACAACAGACGGCACGCAGGCGGAGAACCGGTATCGCACAGCACGGTGGCTCACGTGATGAAATTCCGGGAGATGGGCTCTGTTCACGATAGGGCAAGTAGTGTGCGACCAAGGACTGCCACCAATGAGGAAACTGCAACTGCGGTTGTTGCGTCGTTTGTGAAAAGTCCTAAGCGAAGTACTCGTCGTGTGGGCCTAGCATGTGGAATAAGCCGAACCTCCGTTGTCCGGATATTGCATACCAATAAGTGGCATCCTTTACAAGCTGTAGATGCAACATCTACTTAACGACCGAGGGAGGTGGCGCAGTGGTTAGCACACTGGACTCGCATTCGGGAGGACGACGGTTCAATCCCGTCTCCAGCCATCCTGATTTAGGTTTTCCGTGATTTCCCTAAATCGTTCCAGGCAAATGCCGGGATGGTTCCTTTGAAAGGGCACGGCCGATTTCCTTCCCAATCCTCCCCTAACCCGAGCTTGCGCTCCGTCTCTAATGACCTCGTTGTCGACGGGACGTTAAACACTAACCACCACCACCACATCTACTTAACGAGGTTGACCCTGATCGCCGGTTGGAGTTCTGCCTGTGGGCTACTGAACAACACGAACTAGATCCTTCGTTTGCCAAGGGCATACTGTTCAGCGACGAGGCATATTTCACTTTGAACGGGGAGATTAATCGACATAATTGTCGATGCTGGCGTGACGCAAATCCGAACTGGGTTGCACCGATTCGAGAACATAGTCCAGCGAAGGTGATGGTGTGGTGTGGCATATGGGACACCCGCATCATTGGACCATTTTTCATTTACAACACCTTAACTGCACCAAAGCATCTGATGCTGCTGCAGGACCTTGTGTTCTCTTCCACACTGAACGCTGACGGCATTTTCCCATCTTATTTTCAGCACGATGGAGGCCTTCCACACTGCGGCATTGGTGTCCGTGAATGGTTGGAGGAACAACTGCCAGGGAAGTGGATTGGTCGCCGTGGTCCCGTGGAGTGGCCGCCCAGATCCACTGACTTAACGCCCCTTGATTTTTATCTGTGGGGACATCTTAAGCAGATAGTGTATGCTGAGGGCATCCGTGATATGAGACACCTGGAGGAACGCACACAACACGCCTGTGACCAAATTGCAGGAGACACTCTCCTCCGTGTGCAGTCAGAGTGGTTGCGACGACTACAGGTGTGCATTGCACGGGATGTAAAACACGTAGAACATGTGTTGTAGCAGTCGGTATGAAGGTAATTTCCCAACTTTCAACATTAATAACCTCTACACTGTACCAGATAGACAAAAACAAATTACACTACTAAATTCCAGACCTCAAGCTAGTGTTATCTGATGTGTCATACACCCAGTTTCCATTTTAAAAAAATGACTTGAATCCAAATTGGCGGATTTCATGGTGGCGGCCATTCACTCCAAAAGTTGCGGTCCCACATCAAACCTATGTTCCTATCATCACATTTCAATTTTCCCTTTAATCTTCCTACTTATTAAGGTATCCAAGGACTTTTGACTCGCCCTGTATATGTTGTAGTTGTTGTGGTCTTCAGTCCTGAGACTGGTTTGATGCAGCTCTCCATGCTACCCTATACTGCTATACTGTGCAAGCTTCTTCATCTCCCAGTACTTACGCAACCTACATCCTTCTGAATCTGCGTAGTGTATTCATCTCTTGGTCTCCCTCTACGATTTTTGCCCTCCACGCTGCCCTACAATGCTAAATTTGTGGTCCCTTGATGCCTCACAACATGTCCTACTAACCGGTCCCTTCTTCTTGTCAAGTTGTGCCACAAACTCCTCTTCTGCCCATTTCAATACTTCATCATTAGTTATGTGATCTACCCATCTATTTCTTCAGCATTATTCTGTAGCACCACATTTCGAAATCTTCTATTCTCTTCTTGTCCAAACAGTTTATCGTCCATGTTTCACTTCCATACATGGCAACACTCCATACAAATACTTTCAGAAACGACTTCCTGACACTTAAATCAATACTCGATGTTAACAAATTTCTCTTCTTCAGAAACGCTTTTCTTGCCATTGCCAGTCTACATTTTATATCCTCTCTACTTCGACCATCATCAGTTATTTTGCTCCCCAAATAGCAAAACTCCTTTACTACCTAAAGTGTCTCATTTTCTAATCTAATTCCCTCAGCATCACCCGTCTTAATTCGATTACATTCCATTATCCTCGTTTTGCTTTTGTTGATGTTCATCTTATATCCTCCTTTCAAGACACTGTCCATTCCGTTCAACTGTCCTTCCAAGTCCTTTGCTGTCTCTGCCAGAATTACAATGTCATCGGCGAACCTCAAAGTTTTTATTTCTTCTCCATGCATTTTAATACCTACTCCAAATTTTTCTTTTGTTTCCTTTACTGCCCTGTATATAAACATCACGTAAACGCTGTACAAATGATGTGTGAGATCATTAATACAAACTTAGCATGGGGTAGAAAGGTGACGTGTCGCTAAGTAAGTACAAGATCCGGAAACTTGATTTGTGGTATACACGCTGTTGCCAAGACATCGTTGAGAACCCGCATCGCACGCCAGGTTTGATTCACGGCCGTAGCTGAGTGAGGGCGCCAGGCGGCCGGCGCTCCGCAAAACAGAATACTTGGCAAAGGCGCAAGCGCCGTGCCAGACCGCTTTGCGTAACACCTGACCGGCAGAGGCAGCTAGCTGGCGTTATATCGGTCTTGCAGGTTCGTGACCAGGCGTTGTTGAGCAAAGTCCTCGGTTGTTGATTCTGTTCAAAGATAACTGATGTGCTGGAGGTGCAGCATGCATTAATTAATTGCGCCGTCCCTTAATTAGGAGCGGAAGTTAGGCAGCACTCGGTAGTTGCATATTGAAAATAAAGTGCCATAACAGAAACTGTGCCGCGCAGGCTAGCCGTGCAGTTTAAAGCACCTTGCCACGGTTCGGGCGGCTCCCCCCATCGGAGGTTCGAGTCCTCCCTTGGGCATGGGTGTGTGTGTGTGTGTGTGTGTGTGTTGTCCTTAGTGTACGTTAGTTTAAGTTAGATTAAGTGGTGTGTAAGCCTAGGGACCTATGACCTCAGCAGTTTGGTCCCACAGAACGTACCACAAATTTCCAAAATTTCCAGAAACTGTGATTTTATCTTCAACCGATTTTCCAGAGTTTGACATTTAGAGCGAATTTATACACTGCTGGATTGTTCCTTTTTCATCCTTACTAGAAGTAACATTCAAATAGAATATTAAATTTTAAAAAAATTGGGAAACATCATAAAGCCAATTCACAGAATATTTTCACGGTGAATATTGGTGTTTGTTACATCTGGAACATCATCTACATTATCATGTCAGTTCCTCATACGGACATTTAGGACAAACAAGTTATGCGCATCGGCGTATGCCACCCAGCATCTCCCTTGTGAGATCAAGTACTGACATATCGTCACAAACACAACACAGTTTCTCAAATACAAGGGTTGTCCAGGAAGTAAGTTCCGATCGGTCGCGAAATGGAAACCACTGGGAAAATCCGATAAAGCTTTGCACAGATGTGTTGGGCAGTGTCTATAGTATGCCCGTCGATCGGTTCGCGTCGCTGTTTTCAGTTTTGAGTGAACAGTGAGCACGTAAAGATGCGTAGGGAATAGGGTCTCCCGCCAAGTATGAGGGCCTGGTTAGAGATTTCACCTGTGTCATACAGCCCACTGTCGAGCAGTTCCTTCTTCATGCCAATTCTCGGCCGCACACTGCAGGAGCAATGAAGACGCTCCTGCAGTGTTTCCGATGGGAAGTGTCTGATCCTCCACAATACAGTCCGTAATTGGCTCCCCCTGAGTCTCATCTCTGCTCACAAGAACTGCTGGCTGTGAAGACAAAATTTTTCCACAGACAAGGAGCTGAAGACCAGTGCAGATAACTGACCGAGGGGACAGGCGGCTGCTTTCCATGATGAGGATATTGGAAAGTTGATATAACACTACGGCAAAACTCGATTTTGGAGCGGCGACTATGTAGAGAAGTAGGTGGAAGGTGGACCTAACTGTTTCAAATAAAGCGTTTCTGGTTTCCACTGTGGTTTTCATTTCGCGACCGATCGGAACTTACTTTCTGGACAAGCTTCGTACATAGTTCCCTCGCTGTGCCTATCCATTTAAAAAATCGCCAGTCAGGGTGTATACGTGGACAAGGAAAAAAAATTCCCGGATTTCTCCCGGATTTCCCGGTTAAAAATACACTTTCTCCCGGATGAAAATACATTTTTTCCGTGTTAAGTGACAGTATACTTTCCCTCGGAACTGTAAAACTTATCGATTTATAGAGATTGCAACGCGCTTTTGTAGCCAGTCGTAGTTCAAGTCACGTGATCTCGCCAGCCGATACAGCGGATATTCAAAGCAAAGGACACGTCATGTCGTTAGCCAATAGCATTATCACTGTTAAGTAGCGCGTACACGCAAATAGGAAAAGTTGATGGTTTAAATTAATGTACATAGTGCTGCTACAAGAAAAGCAAAGCTTTCACATGCAATATTGGTATGAACGATTAATAAGCTGCAAGAGAAGCTTAACTTTCACGTATAACGTTGATCTTCTTTGCGCGTGTTACACTTTAAGATGCATCACACAAATGTGCCAGTAAAATTTTTAATAAAGACATAAATGTATGATCTTACGGGCTCGAAATTTTTCTAAATGGTCATTCTCAAAAAGTTGATTTTTAAATGAGAGTCAAACGCTCTGTGATTAAAGAAATTCATCGCACATAGTTCATATTGGGTAAAAGGAAATTTACTTTCAAAGTAACGCTTTTCTCAATCATTCGCAATATTTTCCTGCGACCTGTTAGAAAGAGGTTCGTTTCAGCAGTTGCCAGAGAGCGCCAATTACAAGCGTCACACCGCTTGCGCAGCTACGATGACGCAAGAAGCCCGTATGCTCGTACGTGTAAAACATTAAAAGATCTTACGTTACGTCATACAAAAAACAACACATCAGAGAATAGTCCGCAGCTCGTGGTCGTGCGGTAGCGTTCTCCCTTCCCGCGCCCGGGTTCCCGGGTTCGATTCCCGGCGGGGTCAGAGATTTTCTCTGCCTCGTGATGACTGGGTGTTGTGTGATGTCCTTAGGTTAGTTAGGTTTAAGTAGTTCTAAGTTCTGGGGGACTGATGACCATAGCTGTTAAGTCCCATAGTGCTCAGAGCCATTTTGAACATCAGAGAATATTCCAAGAGCATCGGAATTTTGTGAACTATAATAACGTGCATAATTCGATTTAAAGTACACATTCGTATGTCCAGATTCGGTTGTAAATTTTCTTGGCATACCAGTACTGTAGTACTTCATTTTTGGTTCTTTGTTGTTGTTGTTGTGGTCTTCAGTCCTGAGACTGGTTTGATGCAGCTCTCCATGCTACTCTATCCTGTGCAAGCTTTTTCATCTCCCAGTACCTACTGCAACCTACATCCTTCTGAATCTGCTTAGTGTATTCATCTCTTGGTCTCCCTCTACGATTTTTACCCTCCACGCTGCACTCCAATACTAAATTGGTGATCCCTTGGTGCCTCAGAACATGTCCTACCAACCGATCCCTTCTTCTGGTCAAATTGTGCCACAAACTTCTCTTCTCCCCAATCCTATTCAATACTTCCTCATTAGTTATGTGATCTACCCACCTTATCTTCAGCATTCTTCTGTAGCACCACATTTCGAAAGCTTCTATTCTCTTCTTGTCCAAACTATTTATCGTCCATGTTTCACTTCCATACATGGCTACACTCCATACAAATACTTTCAGAAACGACTTCCTGACACTTAAATCAATACTGGATGTTAACAAATTTCTCTTCTTCAGAAACGCTTTCTTTGCCATTGCCAGCCTACATTTTATATCCTCTCTACTTCGACCATCATCAGTTATTTTGCTCCCCAAATAGCAAAACTCCTTTACTACTTTAAGTGCCTCATTTCCTAATCTAATTCCCTCAGCATCACCCGACTTAATTAGACTACATTCCATTATCCTTGTTTTGCTTTTGTTGATGTTCATCTTATATCCTCCTTTCAAGACACTGTCCATTCCATTCAACTGCTCTTCCAAGTCCTTTGCTGTCTCTGACAGAATTACAATGTCATCGGCGAACCTCAAAGTTTTTATTTCTTCTCCATGAATTTTAATACCTACTCCGAATTTTTCTTTTGTTTCCTTTACTGCTTGCTCAATATACAGATTGAACAACATCGGGGATAGGCTACAACCCTGTCTTACTCCCTTCCCAACCACTGCTTCCCTTTCATGTCCTTCGACTCTTATAACTGCCATCTGGTTTCTGTACAAATTGTAAATAGCCTTTCGCTCCCTGTATTTTACCCCTGCCACCTTTAGAATTTGAAAGAGAGTATTCCAGTCAACATTGTCAAAAGCTTTCTCTAAGTCTACAAATGCTAGAAACGTAGGTTTGCCTTTCCTTAATCTTTCTTCTAAGATAAGTCGTAAGGTCAGTATTGCCTCACGTGTTCCAGTGTTTCTACGGAATCCAAACTGATCTTCCCCGAGGTTGGCTTCTACTAGTTTTTCCATTCGTCTGTAAAGAATTCGTGTTAGTATTTTGCAGCTGTGACTTATTAAACTGATAGTTCGATAATTTTCACATCTGTCAACACCTGCTTTCTTTGGGATTGGAATTATTATATTCTTCTTGAAGTCTGAGGGTATTTCGCCTGTTTCATACATCTTGCTCACCAGATGGTAGAGTTTTGTCAGGACTGGCTCTCCCACGGCCGTCAGTAGTTCCAATGGAATATTGTTTCGACTCAGGTCTTTCAGTGCTCTGTCAAACTCTTCACGCAGTATCATATCTCCCATTTCATCTTCATCTACATCCTCTTCCATTTCCATAATATTGTCCTCAAGTACATCGCCCTTGTATAGACCCTCTATATACTCCTTCCACCTTTCTGCTTTCCCTTCTTTGCTTAGAACTGGGTTTCCATCTGAGCTCTTGATATTCATACAAGTCGTTCTCTTATCTCCAAAGGTCTCTTTAATTTTCCTGTAGGCGGTATCTATCTTACCTCTAGTGAGATAGGCCTCTACATCCTTACATTTGTCCTCTAGCCATCCCTGCTTAGCCATTTTGCACTTCCTGTCGATCTCATTTTTGAGACGTTTGTATTCCTTTTTGCCTGTTTCACTTACTGCATTTTTATATTTTCTCCTTTCGTCAATTAAATTCAATATTTCTTCTGTTACCCAAGGATTTCTACTAGCCCTCGTCTTTTTACCTACTTGATCCTCTGCTGCTTTCACTACTTAATCCCTCAAAGCTACCCATTCTTCTTCTACTGTATTTCTTTCCCCCATTCCTGTCAATTGTTCCCTTATGCTCTCCCTGAATCTCTGTACAACCTCTGGTTCTTTTAGTTTATCCAGATCCCATCTCCTTAAATTCCCACCTTTTTGCAGTTTCTTCAGTTTTAATCTACAGGTCATAACCAATAGATTGTGGTCAGAGTCCATATCTGCCCCTGGAAATGTCTTACAATTTAAAACCTGGTTCCTAAATCTCTGTCTTACCATTATATAATCTATCTGATACCTTTTAGTATCTCCAGGGTTCTTCCATGTATACAACCTTCTTTCATGATTCTTAAACCAAGTGTTAGTTATGATTATGTTGTGCTCTGTGCAAAATTCTACCAGGCGGCTTCCTCTTTCATTTCTGTCCCCCAATCCATATTCACCTACTATGTTTCCTTCTCTCCCTTTTCCTACACTCGAATTCCAGTCACCCATGACTATTAAATTTTCGTCTCCCTTCACAATCTGAATAATTTCTTTTATTTCATCATACATTTCTTCAATTTCTTCGTCATCTGCAGAGCTAGTTGGCATATAAACTTGTACTACTGTAGTAGGTGTGGGCTTCGTATCTATCTTGGCCACAATAATGCGTTCACTATGCTGTTTGTAGTAGCTTACTCGCATTCCTATTTTCCTATTCATTATTAAACCTACTCCTGCATTACCCCTATTTGATTTTGTGTTTATAACCCTGTAGTCACCTGACCAGAAGTCTTGTTCCTCCTGCCACCGAACTTCACTAATTCCCACTATATCTAACTTCAACCTACCCATTTCCCTTTTTAAATTTTCTAACCTACCTGCCCGATTAAGGGATCTGACATTCCACGCTCCGATCCGTAGAACGCCAGTTTTCTTTCTCCTGATAACGACATCCTCTTGAGTAGTCCCCGCCCGGAGATCCGAATGGGGGACTATTTTACCTCCGGAATATTTTACCCAAGAGGACGCCATCATCATGTAATCATACAGTAAAGCTGCATGCCCTCGGGAAAAATTACGGCTGTAGTTTCCCCTTGCTTTCAGCCGTTCGCAGTACCAGCACAGCAAGGCCGTTTTGGTTATTGTTACAAGGCCAGATCAGTCAATCATCCAGACTGTTGCCCTTGCAACTACTGAAAAGGCTGCTGCCCCTCTTCAGGAACCACACGTTTGTCTGGCCTCTCAACAGATACCCCTCCGTTGTGGTTGCACCTACGGTACGGCTATCTGTATCGCTGAGGCACGCAAGCCTCCCCACCAACGGCAAGGTCCATGGTTCATGGGGGGGTTTGGTTCTTTATTATGGCATAATCCCATACTTGCAAGAAGACGTAAACACGCTCTTTTGAAATGCAGAGAACAGTTGAAACTAGCCAATAGTGTGGAATTAAGCATTTCGTTACAAATAAATTGACTGCCTCAGCGGAAAAGGTTAATAAAAACCACTTTTCTTTAGCAAACAGGCAAAAATAACTTCATTGTTCTGCAAGGCGATTAATGCTTGACTGAAATTGCCGCCCGGGGCAGATACCCCGGTTCGCTCCTAGTGAGTATGGCAGTTTGCGCGCAACAGTAAAATTTTTCCGAATAGCATCTTGCTGCTATTCATATATAGTTAACAGACACACTTTAGTAGCCAGAAGCGGGAGAAGGTACTACACACACGCGACGCTACTGTGCACGCGCATGGGCCCGCACGCAACTGCCCACACGAATCTAATGTAAACAGTTGCGACGTCACGCTCATCGGGGGCAATTTGTTGTTATGAAGCATTGCACAGTCTTCCTAAAGCCTCTGACACATTTTGCTGCTGGCAGCTGCTTGTATGAGCACTGTGTTTTGTTGTTGAATATGGCGCATTTCCTTTGCGACTTAAGTTTTATTTCAGTTTTTTTTCTCTCGTTCACAGTTTATTGCTGCTTGATTATTCTGCAGTAGCGGGATACAGTAATATCCTTTGTTTGAATATTATTTCTTACCAGTCAAAATGACAAAAATTTAACTGAAAACTAAAACAAAAAAATCCCGGAATTCTAAAAAAATCCCGGTTATTTTCCGGTTTTCTCCCGGATGAAAAAATTCCCGGGTTTTTCCCGGATCTCCCGGTTGTCCTGGGTTGTATACACCCTGCCAGTACATTCTCCGTTGTTCGCCTCTGGAGCAAGCAACTCAGCCCTTCGTGCACTGTTTAATGACCTGTTGCACTTAACAAAAAGCTGAAGCCCTTTATTTTGTCAACGCACTAACTTTTACCTAAAAAATCAATATGTATGACCAGTCATTCTGTCAAAGAGTAAATTAAATGTTCCCATGTTTTCCTGTTATTTTTTTTTCTATATTTTTGCTCAGTTAGTCACGTCCCTCCTCCTTGCACCTCTATTCTCACGTCCTCTGGGGTCAGTACCCTTTTTTTCTTTTTATCTTTTTCTAATCAATTTTTTTGAAGATGGCCGCCACCGCTTCCCCTCATGCGGCAAGCGCTTCATCTCAGAGTACCAATCACACCCGACGTACTCAGCTATTTGTCAGATATATTCTAATCCAGTCACAACGGTATATACTCTCTACGACTCTCCGTGTACCTTCTTCTCCTCAGTTTATCCCACGTAGACCTACTCATTTCCTCGCTTATTCTGTGGAGAACCTCCTAATTTCTTATTTGTCCACTAAATATTCAAAATCCTTCAGTAACATCACATCTCAAACTCTTCGATGCATCTAAATCTACATCACTAATCTGCGTTTGACATCTAAGTGCTTGGCATTCACAGAACCATTTTCAGGCTATTTCTGAACCGTGCCACTCTCGAACAGCACGTGGGAAAACCGACAACTTAAATGCTTTGCATGCAAACTCTGATTTCTCTTATTTTGTTATGATGGTCGTTTCTCTCTACGTAGGTGGGCGTCAACAAAATATTTTCTCATTTATAAGAGTAAGACTTAAATTTTGTGAAAAGAATTCGGCCCAACAGTAAACGCCTTTGTTTTAATGACTGCTACTGCAGCTGGCGTATGATATCCACGATACTATCTCCGTATTTCGCGATAATACAAAACGAGCTGCCGTTCTTTGAACTTTTTCTATCCTCCCTCAATCTTCTATGGTAAAGATTCCATACCGCACAGCAAAGCCAAAGTAGTGAACGGCCAAGCATAGTGTAGATTACACTATTACGCCCTACACGTTGGTGTCTGTTTTTTCGAAAATGTGCGAAAGAACAGACACCACACATATAATAGTAATATATATTGCCTTGAGGGCATTTCATGGTATCTTCAGTGTGGATGCACCCTAGGTCCGACCTCTTGCAGGAATCATGCTAAACGCTGCCAGCAGCGAGGATAGTGGACAATGGGACGCTGCGGAAGTAATCTGCAGCAAGATGGGAATTTGGGTTGGACGAGAAAGATGCTCGGATAACCTAAGCAGCTCAGGCAACCTCTCGCGTAAAGCGAGAAATCCCGGTTCGATTGCCGGTTCGGCACGAATTTTCATTTGACACCATCGAATTATTTTAGTGCCCTCATGCGGCTGATGTTGGTATTTCTGTTCCTCCGTTAGTGTGGGTAGTCTCTTCCACGTTTTCTGCCAATAAAACGCAGTCTTTGATTCAACTTCCCCACAACATTTTCTATATGATGTTTCAAATTGAAGATGTTCGAAATTGTAACTGTAGGTGTTTAGCTGAATCGACAACTTTAAAATTCTAATTATTTATCGTGCAACTGAAATTTAACAAATTCTTTTTAGTACTGACGTACTTTCTTTTTTTTTCAGAGAGAAATGTCATGTGTCTGTGCATCTGATTCTTATATCCTCTTTGATTCGTCCGTCATGCGAATTTTTTCTTCCTAGATAGGAGAATTTCTTCGTCTTGTCTAATACGTGGATTCCAGTTTTAATGTTTATCGTTAATCTTATTGCTGCCACTAGTCATTAAATTCAGCAATTAATTTAACGCCCTATAATCTCTCTTTCTTTGTTCTACTGTTCAAGGACAAATGTAAGCTGTGCTTTATTTTCCCATTATAAGTCTCGTGCCGGCCGCGGTGGTCTAGCGGTTCTAGGCGCTCAGTCCGGAACCGCGCGACTGCTACGGTCGCAGGTTCGAATCCTGCCTCGGGCATGGATGTGTGTGATGTCCTTAGGTTAGTTAAGTTTAAGTAGTTCTAAGTTCTAGGGGACTGATGACCACAGATGTTAAGTCCCATAGTGCTCAGAGCCATTTGAACCATTTGAGCCATAAGTCTTGTTGTTACCACTACGGTTAATAGTTATTTCTAAGTGTTGTATCCCACGTTCGACATAGTGCTTTTTGTTGTCACGGTGGTTCATCGACAGATTGTCTTTGGATCCGTAGTCAGTTCTGTGTTTTTTTACCCGACTTTTAGTCTGAAAGTTTCTTGACTGACAATCATACGTATGTTGTCAGTCCGTAAGCACGATGTTACGTTGCTCCTAGTAAGTCAAAGCCTGGGCATGCCATACGACAAACTAATAGATAGTCTGAAAGTGGTTCGATGAGTCCTCTGCGAAGCACTTACGTGTGAATTGCAGAGTAGTCATGCACATGTAGACGTATCAGATCTTACACCTCCAGCAATGTTTGTTGTTGTGAAAGTGCCGATTTGCACTTGGCTTCGGAGTCCACGTTAAATTGCTGATCCCCATTGTAACTGGCATGTAAATCGGGTGGTCGGAGGAAGGCAACAGGATTTCACCTCCAAAATGAACAAGCCTAGTAAAGCAGTGTGTTGTTCAAAGCCAACTTCGATGTTGATGAAAATTTTACTGATAACGTTAATATAAAGTAAAATATGCCAAAAGCCTGGTCAAACGTAAGAGAGAACCTGATGGCCCTAATCTTACCAGATAAAAAAGTATAACGGTTTGTGAAATGATTTGTCTAGAAGTAAGATACAAAACAGATCAGAGAAACATTTCACAAGCCTTTGAAAGATGCTCGAAATCATGCCCATTAGCTGAGATGCTCATACCTTAATGACGTAAGGGGGCCTCTGAGTGAAATTACACCAGCCAGATATCCTCCAGTACTCCTTCAAATTGGAATATTTCAAGTCAAACATTGAAATTTAAATTCTCATTGAGCATCTGATTTTTTGAATGTGATTTCGAGCATCATTCAAATGTATGTCAAAAGTTTCTGTAATCGATTTTGTTTCATACTTTCAGACAGAACATTTCACACGAAAAGTTACACCCTTTTTTTAAAATTGTTTTTATTTTCAAGTCTGGTTCAGAAGGCATGAAGTCGTTATAGCGTTTAAGGGCCATAACAAAAATGTATGAAAAGGCCACGTTCAGAATCGCTGTTTAGAGGGAGGAAGCTTGGTATTGGGTTCCTATTTGGGCTAGGAATAAGAGGTAAAAGCTTTTTGTTTAACCAGGACTAGTGGTTATTTGTATATCTATTCGAGCATTTGTCTTACTGTAGCTATGTCGCAGTTTGTGAAGCATGGTTTGAACGAATACTCAGCTAATGGCACCATTTGCATGTGTACCGTTCGGATTTTACGTGCGTTTCTTGTGATTTCTTTTTTACGTACGCCACTTCTGTGTTTCAAACTTGTGATAATCGGGTCACATTTTATAATAAGATATACTAATACAAGTAGTGAAGACGGGTCGTGAGTCGTGCTTGGGTAGCTCAGATGGTAGAGCACTTGCCCGCGAAAGGCAAAGGTCTCGGTCCGGCACACAGTTTTAATCTGCCAGGAAGTCACAATAGTTAATGCTTGTCCTGTTGTCTTGTGAAAGTTTTATCCGTTGCCACGATATAGGGGTCTAAGGTTGCACATGAAATGCACGTAAAATCCGGTTTTACGCGAATCACACGTGCTGAGGCGGTTTACAGTGATACAGGTGCTAACAAAATATATTTTCTTACGGTATTTAAAAGAAGCGTTTGCAAAAATCTTTCATCATACGTATTTTACTGACGAAAAATCATGAATTTACACATGAAACTGAGTTTCGTATAAATACATTGCGTTTTAAGCGCTGCAATTCGATATAATTTAAAAATCTGGTTGTTACAGTTTATTACCGTTTCGTTGTTCGTATGTTAAATATTTTATTCACCTGTGCCATAAAATCATCGAAAAATCTTTGGACGTGCAAAATAATGCCCGTATGAAATCAGAACTATGTCCAGCACTGTACAAAATGATAAACAGTTTGACCGAGCATTTAAAGTTTTATTGATGACCACGCATATAATTAAACTACGTAACTCGAAAATTGCTATAAAAATAATTGTCAGAAAAGACTACCTTATTTCTAAGGAATAGAAAATGGTTTACTGTATTTTCTTAAAAAACTACTGTGCTATCTTGTACTAAATTTATTTTCGGACAAAACGAGCGTAAATTTCTCAATTTTCCTACAGGATTGAAAGTTAATAGTATTTTGTCATGCATGCATTGTTTCGCAGTTCTTCTGATTATTTCAGCCAATCATATCCGTACTTAATTCGGAGTGGTTGTTTCAATATTTCGCTCCAAAATTATTCATGTGAGTTTTTCTAGCGGTGATTTCTTAATTTTCAATTTTTGATATTGCAAACTTCAAGTAAAGAATGACAAGAATTTTCTGGTAAGAGATAATAACAAGATATATACTTTTCAATATTTTATTATTTGTTATGGGAATCGTACAGCTTGCGATATAAAATCTTTCATGTAAGTTTATTTATGTAATATGGTCGTATCGTAATTTTATCGACGAAATTTATTTACATAAATTATTGTCATAGACTTCGAACAGTATTTGTGTTTGCTGTTATTTTGTGCGTTGTATTCCGTATTTATGGTTATTTTTCTTGTGTTTGCATACAGTCTCATGTGTATGCGAATATGTGTGTAACTTAAAAGCAAAAAATTAAAAAAACAATAAAAAGTTAAAGAAAATTTTTGAAAATAAAGATATAAAACAAAACATGAAAATAATAAAAAAATAAAAAATGTTAGAAATAAAAGAAAAGACCTCCCGTGGCATGTGACCTTGACGTGGTTGGAAGGCTCCTGTGCTATGATATGGGGACATAGCAGTCTATTCTGGACAGGTTCAGCCATACCAGGCAGGTAACTGTAGATGAACCAGACTAACGATAACCAACTCAAGCAACAGGTTAGAAAGAAGATAAAAAAAACCTATTCCTGATCACTCGTCGCCAGAGGTAACAAACATTTACATTGATTGCCAAGCTATGGCGGACTAATGTCAAAATTACTATAGACTAACAGTTTGGAACCAGAACGAAAAGTGCTCCTACCATAGCACAAAAGAGGCGAATATGTTCTAACTGATTTGAAGAAATTTAAATTAAAACCTTGAATATTCGCGCTTTTTATGAGTTAGCCCAACTACCCCAGCACCGTGAACTCTCTTAGCTGCAAGGTGTTAGCACACCTGCATCTTGCAATTTATAGGCGAAAGTCGATGATCCTGTGCCAAAATCCGTAAGATTCGCCAGCCATACGAAATAATACACTCCTGGAAATGGAAAAAAGAACACATTGACACCGGTGTGTCAGACCCACCATACTTGCTCCGGACACTGCGAGAGGGCTGTACAAGCAATGATCACACGCACGGCACAGCGGACACACCAGGAACCGCGGTGTTGGCCGTCGAATGGCGCTAGCTGCGCAGCATTTGTGCACCGCCGCCGTCAGTGTCAGCCAGTTTGCCGTGGCATACGGAGCTCCATCGCAGTCTTTAACACTGGTAGCATGCCGCGACAGCGTGGACGTGAACCGTATGTGCAGTTGACGGACTTTGAGCGAGGGCGTATAGTGGGCATGCGGGAGGCCGGGTGGACGTACCGCTGAATTGCTCAACACGTGGGGCGTGAGGTCTCCACAGTACATCGATGTTGTCGCCAGTGGTCGGCGGAAGGTGCACGTGCCCGTCGACCTGGGACCGGACCGCAGCGACGCACGGATGCACGCCAAGACCGTAGGATCCTACGCAGTGCCGTAGGGGACCGCACCGCCACTTCCCAGCAAATTAGGGACACTGTTGCTCCTGGGGTATCGGCGAGGACCATTCGCAACCGTCTCCATGAAGCTGGGCTACGGTCCCGCACACCGTTAGGCCGTCTTCCGCTCACGCCCCAACATCGTGCAGCCCGCCTCCAGTGGTGTCGCGATAGGCGTGAATGGAGGGACGAATGGAGACGTGTCGTCTTCAGCGATGAGAGTCGCTTCTGCCTTGGTGCCAATGATGGTCGTATGCGTGTTTGGCGCCGTGCAGGTGAGCGCCACAATCAGGACTGCATACGACCGAGGCACACAGGGCCAACACCCGGCATCATGGTGTGGGGAGCGATCACCTACACTGGCCGTACACCACTGGTGATCGTCGAGGGGACACTGAATAGTGCACGGTACATCCAAACCGTCATCGAACCCATCGTTCTACCATTCCTAGACCGGCAAGGGAACTTGCTGTTCCAACAGGACAATGCACGTCCGCGTGTATCCCGTGCCACCCAACGTGCTCTAGAAGGTGTAAGTCAACTACCCTGGCCAGCAAGATCTCCGGATCTGTCCCCCATTGAGCATGTTTGGGACTGGATGAAGCGTCGTCTCACGCGGTCTGCACGTCCAGCACGAACGCTGGTCCAACTGAGGCGCCAGGTGGAAATGGCATGGCAAGCCGTTCCACAGGACTACATCCAGCATCTCTACGATCGTCTCCATGGGAGAATAGCAGCCTGCATTGCTGCGAAAGGTGGATATGCACTGTACTAGTGCCGACATTGTGCATGCTCTGTTGCCTGTGTCTATGTGCCTGTGGTTCTGTCAGTGTGATCATGTGATGTATCTGACCCCAGGAATGTGTCAATAAAGTTTCCCCTTCCTGGGACAATGAATTCACGGTGTTCTTATTTCAATTTCCAGGAGTGTATATAATATCATATGGTTGAAGAACATACATGTAACAGCTAATAAATTTTTTTTTTTTTTGGGAAATTAAAATTCGTTGAGGTGGATTTGTTCCTGGGTGGTGGGGGGGGGGGGGGGGGACGGTAAAACGATCTTCTCATTCCCGGATGGGGGTGGGTTAATTTTTTTCCCCGAGGGGACTATTTCTCCCCCAAAACCACCTCCTGTCACACGTGTTGTGAGGGGTGGCATGCATCTACAATAGGAAGTATCCGAGAATAGGGATACATCTACAATAGGAAGTATCGCAGAGTGGGGATGCAAGCATCACAAATTTTAATGACACGTTGAGCGATATTGCGCATGAAAAATGCAATGTTGGCTGACTTGCTGGCATATGTCATGTTATACGACATGGCATCATTGAGCTGTGCACGGCTCCCGTTTATTCCATTTACTGTTTGTTATCTTCTATTACGGTACTGCCGCCTTGTTTTCTTATTCCATTTACTGGCGTCACTAACTTCCTGCCTTACTTGACCGTGAGCGGCAGCAGAAGCGCGTATCGACAAGTGTACTGTCGTATCATCTCTGGAGAGACCGATAGTATGTCCTTGTCGTCGTGTGTCTGGCAGTCAGTCAGAGATGGACCAGCAATGCAGTCAGGACGCAGCAGCAGTGAAGTCGGGGACGGAGTGCCGGTGAGGCGCCGACAGCCAGTGCTCGTCGACCGCTGGCGACACATATGAACTGTCCGACGGAGGGAGATTGGAGCGGAAAGACCGTTGGTTGGTCGTTCGTTTGGTCGTCTCATCGGCCGACGTATATTTGGTCCTTTCACCGTTTCCAGGACGCGCGGTCAGAGAGTGTGGTGCTGTTCCCACTGCTACGAGGTCCGTGGCTCACTGATCCTGGACACGAAAGTTGAGTTTTGACTTAATCTACCAGCAAGTCACGACTGTTCATCTTGTGTCGCTTGGATTTCGTTGTCGGCTGTTGGAACATTCCCGCGAGCAACAACGTGTGTTTTCAAGTTGGCAAATTTTAGCCACCCTCCGGTGGAGTTTAACTGTACTTCGTTATTTTCAGTTGAAATGCACCAGCGGAATCTTCTGCCTTGTGGCCGTTAACGTTCGGGTTACCTGCCCTGGCCGTTGACGTAAATTCAGGCAGTGTATTTTCCTTATCGTGTTGTAGCTGTCCAGCACGGAGTTTGACAGCTCAATGTATAATTGGTTGTGGGCGCCAATACTTTCTACGTTGTTCCATTGAACTCCCTGTTGTGTGCTGGTCGGGTGGAGCGGAAGTTATCTTGTCGGTGGCTCCGTTGACTGTCTGTCGGTTGGACTGTCGTCGGATCGAGAATGGTTGGGCCGACTGCCTGTCTCACCTAAGCGTTAGTGTTTGAATTCCAGGCTGACCCTCGGAAACATCTGAGCGCCGTTGGATGTACTGCCTTTTCTTATTTGTTCTTGTTGTTTGTATTTGTATGGCTTCTAGCGGATTTTTAAATTAAGGTTGTTTTGCCCTTAAGGCGTAAGATTGTTTGGGCCTTCAGCCTAATTTAAAGAACTGATTTAAGATAAGGCCTTCTGACTTTTAATTTTCTGATTTTGGTTTGAGTTTTAAGTTATTGGCTTTCAGCCGATTTTAAATTAAGGTGGTCTTGCCTTAAGGCATGAGATTCTATGGCGTATTCAGCCGGTTATTAAGTTCCAAAAATTAATGCTGTGGTTGTTTTTAATTTTCTTGGCTCTTGTTTAGTTAAATAAATAAAGTTGTATGTTCGAGTGTAACTGACAGTCACTTATTTTGGCCCCTTTCCACAATTTAAACTACCTGTCCTGTCCTGCGGGTTTAGCAGGGCCTCGCAATCATGTATCATGTTATTTTACTTCAAACTGCGCATTGTATGACATGGACACTAATACTAATAAGTAAAAAAAGCGCTAGCATGTCAAGATGTTTTGATTTAAATGTTTTTGAAGTTGCCAGATAGGCCGAAAAGCTATTTCCCTTCTTTTACATCCCTACCTCGCCCAGGATATATTCGCCTTTTATGTGCATTGATAGGACCGTTTTTCATTCTGGTATAATACACGGTGTCTCAAATCTATTTCGTTACGGATATACACAGCGTACACTGCATAACAACAACGTAGCTCACAGTAATTGTTCACAGTGGCGACCACCAGTCTCAATGCATACGAGGCAAAGGCGGATGAAGTCCTATCGCACTTTCTCGAAGATCAGTGTCTGTCGTACCAGGAAACAGGCAGCTCGGACCCTAGCAAGCAGATTTTCATCCGTTTCTACGGTGGTTTCATGACATAACCTCAGAGTAAAGAGTCTAGAGATGCGAGATTCGGCGATCGTGCTGGCCATGAGACAGGTCATCCCTTTCCAATCCAACAATGAGGGTATGTGTTGCTCATGTGGTCGCGTTCGTGAAGAAGTCACATACTCTCGCGGACAACAAGGGGTACAGTCTCTAAGAACTGTGAAAGCACCTCTCGCAGAAACACAAGGTAAAGTGGACGAGTCAAACAGGAAGGCAGCAAATAAGGTCCTCTTAAGTGATGTTGGACAATGCCCGCCAGTACGTTAACAGAGAATCGTTGCTCGTGGCCACTGATGCGGGTGGCGTGGGGAGTGTCCTCACTCCAAATATGGCTGCTGCGGCTGTTGAAAACAGCATGAAGGGTGAATGAGGCCAATACAAATTGTACGAAGTTCGGCACTACAGCTCTGCGGAGGAAAATCTATTGGCAGAAGTAAACCGGGTCTCAAAATCCGTTGGACCCGTTGCTTGCATATGTTCTTTAGGGATGGGGTATAATACCTGTTCCACCAGAACTCTCCACACTGCATCTTTCGAAGGGTGCGTTTTAGGGGCAAGTTGACGGGTGCTTATTTCTGGGTGGTCGGCCAGGCGCAACACCATCTCAAAGTGTGATGTTCGGACATGTCTTCGGTGGGAACCTTGGCCAGCTCTCTTGTTAAGCTGATATCCATGGAGGTAAACTTCATCCAATTAGGATGACGCCCGTTGGGAAAGCTTTTTATATACATTCGTGCTGCTTTACGGGCACTATATCCTGCCGCACCGTACATTAAAGGCATAACTGCCCACTCTCGTGACGAGCACTGAGAGGGGTGGGCAGTGGTTTGCACACTGGACTCGCATTCGGGAGGACGACGGTTCAAACCGTGTCCGGCCATCCTGATTAAGGTTTTCCGTGATTTCCATAAATCGTTTGTGGCAAATGCCAGGATGTTTCCTTTGAAAGGGCACGGCCGATTTCCTTCCCAATCCTTCCCTAATCCGAGCTTGTGCTCCGTCACTAATGACCTCGTTGTCGACGGGACGTTAAACACTGATCTCCTCCTCATCGTGACGAGTAACGTTCCATCTTTGACTGCATGTCATGCACTGTAGACAGTATAACACCTCACCATGGACACATCACAAGTGGTCTGATGGAATGGAAGACTGACATCAGGGATAGGGGAGTGCGCGTGGCAAAGGTTAACTCGCCGGTGCGATACACGCGGGCATCACATGACATACGTGCTATGAGCTAAGTTGTGGTTAGGGATGTACGCTGTTTATCAACCGCTACCTGCTCCAGCCTACAACAGACACCCGGGGGTCTTTACGAGAGGGCTGCAGAACTTCATGCGCCGTTGCTGTATATGAACTGAGACTGGTGGTCGTCGCTTTTAACAATTACTATGAGCTACGTTGTTGTTACGCGGTGTACGCTATGATGTCCATGACACATTAAATATGCATTTCCGGCCATTGTTTCCCTATCTCATTACAATCGATTGTGGATTCACTATCACATGTTTCAATTTGATCGAAAAGGTTTGAGACACCCTGTATCTCTAAATATCGATCGATATTCTGTTATTATTAAGAATACATAGACCAACAGAAAGCAGAGAAGTTACAATTTATATTGTGGTTTGATATTTCATTTACATATCTAGCAGAATGTTCTCTCAAATCAGTAATTACGGCTTGCTTAATCATTCTGGTTACTTCCAAGCAGTTAAATCTTGTTATGCAAAAGTAGACCTTACGCACGTCAATTTGATACTCCATTTCTCCCCATCCCAGTCTTCGTTTCGATACGAAAATTCGGTCAAAGATATGTTGTGTGATCTCTAGGGAATCTTGTTTCTGCTCCGCTCATTGAACCAAAAATATAAAATACATAAAATAAAACGAGCAATTAAATTAGAAATTAAATTAGACACACGCAAGGACATAGTGGGGTGTGGAAACTCCTCCATCCCCCCGCCACTCTCTCTCTTCCGACCTGATGCCCGCAGCGACGCGTCGTGGAATGTGCAACAGGAGCAGCGAACGCGATGGGGGCTCACCCTGAACTGTGTAGCCTCTGTCTCCGCCCATAAATCATGAAGACAGCTCGGAGCTGAGATAGAGACGCACACATTTCGCACCACTGGCGTGTAAGATGCTCGATACGACTGGTGCCAGGTATAGTGGCGGTTACTTTCATCTTCATGAAGTATTGCTCAACGCATCCATGAAGAGAAATTTTGAAATCTTTAATACCAAAGCTGCTATTTATTTATTCGCTACTAGTTTCGGACTTTGGCCATTTTCACAAGCCATTTATTATAGAGAACAAAATTTTTTATGAGTGGATATATCGAACATGGATAATAAAGGTATTAGTAATAATGTGGCCCAGATTGTGACTACTTGTGTATTTTGTGTATGGGATGCATTTCGTGTGGACAGTTTCATCTTACGTCACCATTCTTTAGATGCAGCTGAGACCTACGTTAAAACATACTAAAATTGTAGTTAAAGCCTACGGTAGTAAGTGTGTGAGCAAAACACATATTGCGTTAATAAGTTATTGCTCGTTTTATCACAACAATACAGCTAATATTTTTTACGTAGTAGTACTGGATCTACATTCGACAACGTCTGATACTTTTACATTGCAAGCATGTGGTTTTCATAATTTTTAGGTGTATAATATTGAGTTTTCTGAGTATTGCACAAATTTCATTCATTATCTGATGTAAGTAGTATTTAGTTTGTACAGGTCTCAAACTTTTGCTACATCACACCAATGTTTAAAATGCAGTATTTTTATCCCTTATTTTGTCCCAGAACAACGCAGTGATCACCAATATAAACTTTCTAGTAATAAAATATAAGCCCGGGAATGTGGAAGACAGTGTTCGAAACGTATCGTGTTATATGTCAGAAAGTATAGAACTGAAAACTACTCGTTGAATACCAAAATACGTCACTTGACAATGAATCTTTTCAAAATTGCGTGTCGAATTGCGCTTTCATGCACAAACTTTGGAAAATTGTACTTCTTCCTTTTTTCTTTGTTGAGGTTTCTTTCTTTGTTTTTTTTTTGATAATATTTGAATTGTATCAAGTCTGAAGCTTAAAGTATCGGCCTCCATCAGAGTTCCAGTAGTAATTCTGAAATTCACTTATGGTATAGATCTCTATAGAATCTCCCCTAGGCTCCTCTTTCGACTGCTTTCAGCACATATTTAAGCAACATGATTCTGAAGGTTATACCAATCTCCTACTGCCAAGGTTCACACGAGGTCTGACAGGCACAATGCTTTGCGTAGCGGAAGTTGCGACATAGGAGTTTGCGAAGGACCATTCAGACTAAGAAGTGTGCAATGTTCAGTGCAGAGGTTATTCGCTGATGTCTTAACAGATATCCTATCCTTCTTCTTGGTAGTGTTTTCCATTTATCCTCTAATCGGTAATTCTGCGGAGAACCTCCTCATTCCTTATCTTAACAGTCAACTAAAATTTCAACATTCTTCGTAGCATCATGTCTCATCTGCTTCAATTCTCTTCTTTTTCCGGTTTTCCCTTAATCTATGTTTCACAATTACATAATTCTGTGTTCCTAACATACATTTCTTTCTCAAATTAAGGCCTATGTTTGATACTAGTAGACATATCTTGGCCAGGAATGCCCTTTTTTCAAGTGCTAGTCTTTTTTTATTGTCCTTACTCCGTTTATCATGGGTTATTTAGCTTTTTATGAAGCAGACTTCCTTTATTTCATCTACCTCATGCTCAACAGTTCTGATGTTAAATATCTCTCCGTTCTCATTTCTGCTACTGCTCATTGTTTTCGTCTTTCTTCGATTTACGTTCAATCCATATTCAGTACTCATTAGACTGTTAATTCCATTCAACACATCCTGTAATTCTCCTTCAGTTTCGCTGAGGATAACAACGTCATGCTGAATTTTAAGTCTTGAACCTTCTTTTTATTTCCGTCATTGCTTCACCGATGTATAGATTCAGCAGTATGGGCGAAATACTATATTCCTGTCTTACACCCTTTTTAATCCGAGCTTATTGTTCCGTCTTGTTTCTTGCACATGTTGTATATTACCCATCTTTTCCTATAGCTTACTCCTATTTCTCTCAGAATTTCTAACATTTTGCATCATTTGACATTGTCGAATACTTTTTCCAGGTCGGCAAATCCTATGAAGGTGCCTTGATTTTTCTTCAGTCTTCCTTCCGTTATGAACTGCAATGTCAGAACTGCCTCTCTGGTGCCTTTACCTTTCCTAAAGCCAAACTGATAGTCATCCAAAAGACCTTCAATTTTCTTTTCAATTCTTCTGTATATTATTTTTCTCGAAAACTTGGATGCATGAGCTGTTAAGCTGATTGTGCGACAATTCTCGCATTTGTTGGCTCTTGCAATCTTGGGAATGATGGTATATCGCCAGTCTCATATATTCCACACATCAGCGTGAATAGTCGTTTTGTTGCCACTTCCCGCAATGATTTTAGAAATTCCGATGAAATGTTTTCTACGCTCTCTCTCTTACTTGATCTTAAGTCTTCCAACGTTCTTTTAAATTCTTATTCTAATACTTGATCCCCTGTCTCTTCTCTATCGACTCCTGTTTCTTCTCTTGTCACGTCATCAGACAAGTTCTCCCCATTATAGAGGCCAATGTACTCTTTCCAATTATCTGCTCTCTCCTTTGCATTTGATAGTGGATTTCCCGTTTCACTCTTAATCTTACGGCCATTGCTTTTAATTTCCTGAAGGTTGTTGTGACTTTTCCATATGCTGGATCAATCCTTCCAACAATCACCTCTTTTTCAATTTCTTCACATTTTTAATGCAACAATATTTCGCCTTAGCTTCCGTCATTTACTATTTATTTCATTCGTATGTGACTTGTAATTCTTCATTCCTGAATTTTCCGGAACATTTTCGTGCTTTCTTCTTTCGTATATCAACTGAAGAATGTCTTCTGTTACCTACGGTTTCTTCACAGTTATCTTCCTTGTACATGTTTTTGTTTTCTGTATTCTGTCATTCTCTTTTTTAGAGTTGTCCATTTTTCTTCAACTGAACTGCCTAATGAGCTATTCGTTACCAGAGTATCTATGGCCCCAGTGAATTTCAAGCTTATCTCTTCATTCCTTAGTACTTCCATATATCACTTTTTTGCGCATTGGTTCTTCCTGACTAATCTCTACTCTTCATTATTAATACATTGTGATCCGAGTCTATATCTGCTGTTGTATACACCTCACAATCCAGTATCTAATTACGGAATCTCTGCCTGAACATGATACAATGTAACTTGAAATTTTCCCATATCTCCCGGTCTTTTCCAAGTATACCTCCTTCTCTTGTGAATCTTGAACAGAGAATTCGATATTACTAGCTGAAATTTATTGCAGAACTCAATTAGTTTTTCTTCTTTCTCATTCCTACCAAATAGGACATATTCTGCCGTAACTCTTTAATCTGCTCCTTCCTCTACAAATGCATTCCTGTCCACCATGACTATCAGATCGTTATCGCCCTTTACATACCGAATTACTTGTTCAGTATCCTCATATACCTTCACTCTCCGTACATGTTTTGTTTGTGACATCGAGATATATATCTGAAACATTGTTGTCGATTCCGATGAGAACAAACCCATCACTGAACTGTTCACATTAAGTCACTGTCTTGCCTATCGTCGTATTCATAAACAATCCTAATCCCCTTATACCATATTCTGCTGTAGTTAATACTACCCCATATTCATCTGACCAGAAAGCCTCAGCCGGCCGTTGTGGCCGAGCTGTTCTAGGCGCTTCAGTCCGGAACTGCGCTGTTGCTACGGTCGCAGGTTCGAATCCTGCCTCGGGCATGGATGTGTGTGATGTCCTTAGGTTAGTTAGGTTTAAATAGTTCTACGTTCTTGAGGACTGATGACCTCAGATGTTAAATCCCGTAGTGCTCAGAGCCATTTGAGCCGGAAATCCTCGTTCTCTTTCCATTTCACTTCACCGACGCCCTCTATAAATTGAATCTTAAAACCTTCCATTTCAAGTTTTCGAGCTTTCTTGCAACGTTCAAACTTCTGACGTTCCATGTGCCGAATGGTAGAACTTACCGTTTCGCTGGTTATTCAGTCGCCTCCTCTTAACAGTCCCAGAGATCCGAATGGGGAATTAGTTCGGAATCATTAGTCAATGGAGAGATCATCATTAATTTTTTTCAGATACAGGCCACTTGTCCTGTGGATACTCATTCTGTGTCCTTAACGCAGTGGTTTCCATTGCCTTCTGCACCCTCATGCCGTTCATCATTGCTGATTCATTCTACTTTTATTGGCCGTTTCCCACCACAAGGACAAGACAGTGTCCTAACCTCTGTCCGCTCTTCCGCCCTCTTTGGCAAAGCCGTTGGCCGATCAAAGGTGACTTCTTATGGCGGCAGTCTTGAAATGTTACCTCTTCTTGATTTTCCTTTCTTCATTGCTTTTGTTTTGCTATGAGACGTTCTGAGTTTCGGCAGCAGGCATAAAATCTGTCTGCTCCGTCACGAACTGCGCAAAAAAAGGAGAACTCTCCCACCGACTTCACGCCTAAGAAATTATTCATTCATTCAGAATATAAAAATTAAGTTTTTTTACTGGAAAGTCCTCAAACTGGTCTCAATGGAGGCACCTGTATTGCAAAGGACTACCGGCACAGTGAAAACACAGATTAAAACATGCCAATGTAACTGAAGACATGTATAAGTTTTTCACTAATGAGGGATCACATGTTCAGAGTCATGAAATTGAACAAAATACGTTGAACTGATCGTTTTTAAGTAATCAATTTTATTCTGTTGATGTAGCGTATGCAATATAAGCCAAGGTCAATGATGCGAAAAACAGAATGTGTTGTAATAATGGTATAATAAGAACAATGCCATGTGGCTAGGGCCTCCCGTCGGGTAGACCGTTCGCCTGGTGCAAGTCTTTCGAGTTGACGTCACTTCGGCGACTTGCGTGTCGATGGGGATGAAATGATGATGAAAGACACACAACACCCAATCATCACGAGGCATAGCAAATCCCTGGCCCCGCCGGGAATCGAACCCGGGACCCCGTGCGCGGGAAGCGAGAACGCTACCGCAAGACCACGAGCTGCGGACGGTGTAATAAGAAAAAGCGGATAGGTGGAAAGAGTACATTAAAGGAATTTATGAGGGGGAAGAGTTGTCTGGTGCGACAGAAGAAGAAATAGCAGTCGGTAGGAAAGAGAAGAATTTAAGAGAGGTTTGGAGGATTTCAGATCAAATAAGGCAGGAGGCATAGATAACATTCCATCAGAATTCCTAAAATCTTTGGGGGGAGTGGCAACAAAAAGACTTGGTGTATAGAATGTATGGGCCTTGCGACATACCATCCGACATTCGGAAAATTATCATCCACACAATTCCGAAGACTGTAAGAGCTGACAAGTGCGAGAATTGTCGCATAATCAGCTTAACAGCTAATGCATCCAAGTTGCTGACAAGAATAATGTACAGAAGAATGGAAGAGAAAATTGAGTATGTGTTAGATGAGGACCAGTTTGGCTTTAGAAAATATAAAGGCACCAGAGAGGCAATTCTGACGTTGCTGTTGATAATGGAAACAACACAAAAAAAAAAAATCAAGACACATTCATAGGATTTTTCGACCTGTAAAACGCGTTCGACAATGTAAAATAGTGCAAGATGTTCGAAATTCTGAGAAAAATAGGAGTAAGCTGTAGGGAGAGACGGGTAATATACAATATGTACAAGAGCTAAGAGGGAATAATAAGAGTGGACGACCAAGAACGAAGTACTCGGATTAAAAAGGGTGTAAGACAGGGATTTAGTCTTTCGCCCCCACTGTTCAATCTGTACATCGAAGAAGCAGTGAAGAAAATAAAAGAAAGATGAGGAGTAGAATTAAAATTCAGGGTGAAAGGATATCAATGATGCGCTTCACTGATGATATTGCTATCGTGAGTGGGAGATGAATTACATGATCTCCTGAATGGAATTGACAGTCTAGTGAGTACAGAATATGGACTGAGGGTAAAACGAAGAAAGACAAAAGTAATGAGAAGCAGCAGAAATGAGAACAGCGAAAAACTTAACATCAGGATTGAAGTTCACGAAGTAGGTGAAGCCAAGGAATTCTGCTACCTAGGCAGCAAAAAACCAATATCGGACGGAGCAAGGTGGACATAAAAAGCAGACTAGCACAGGCAAAAAGGGCATTCCTGGCCAAGAGAAGTCTATTAGTATCTAACGTAGGCCTTAATTTGAGGAATAAATTTCTGAGATTGTACGTTTGCAGCATAGCATGGCCTGTGGGAAAACTAGAACAGAAGAGAATCGAAGCATTTGGAAAGTGATGCTACAGACGAATGTTGAAAATCAGGTGCAATGATAAAAGTAAGGAATGAGGAGGTTCTGCACCAAATCTGAGAGGAAAGGAAGACGTGGAAAACACTGATAAGGAAAAGGAACAGGATGAGAGGACGTCTGTTAAGACATCAGGAAATAATTTCCATGGAACTAGAGGGTGCTGTAGAGAGCAAAAACAATGTATAGGACCTAGATTGCACGCTATTCTGAGATGAAAAGATTGGCACAGGAGAGGAATTCGTGGCGGGCCGCATGAAACCAGTGAGGGGACTGACGAATCAAAAAAAAAAAAAAAAAAAAAAATGCTTAAACTAAATATCGTGGAATGTTAACTATCCACAAAATCCTAAAAGAGGGTTAAAGTTAAGTGCGCAACACCGTTAAACTGATTTTTTTTAAAAAAAACCTCTTCATAAAGAAGATCTGTTCGTCAAACCATATAATACCCCAATTATTTATGAGCAACTGAAATTAGTAACAAGGAAGACTGTCAGCGGACCTATAAGTGGTGTTCCAATAGGTCTTAGCAGCTCACAAGCGCAATTAAAGGGAGCTGTTCAATACCAAACCCCAACTCTTAATCAAATAATTAAATGCAACACAAGCTGCAACTGAAAAGTCACACAAGCTACAAGTTGCAGGTTGTTCAGAGGGAAAAGGATTGCGCTGCTGCGAAATTGCGACACTTACTCAACAAGTAGACCCCTCCACGGCTGCCGCTCTTTGCGTGAAGAAAAAATGTGGGGGAGAGCTGCTGGATCACCAGAATACGAAAAGTTCTGACACTGTGGAAGCATAAAATGGCAGAGTCGCATACTTCAGTGTCTGCAGGGGAAGCAGTTTCTTCACGCTTGCGAACGCTTCCGGGACTCAACGGAACTTCGTGACTTCAAAGGACGCGCAGTGCCCCGCCGACAAACAAGAGCGGTCACAGGAATCCCTTGCGTTCTTAGAATTTCACGGCTCTTGAGAAGCTTAGGGACAGAGCCCTTTGTTCCGAAGCGACCAGCCTCCCAGATACGATACCGACTCGCCTGTGCTGTTTCACACAAGAGAAAATTGTAACTTGCTTCCCACAGTCACTACACATGTCCGCTCTCCCAGCACAGTTAAGGAAACACAAATATTTTCATATAGTATAAAAATCACTTAGCGACATCTAACAGACCATTTATGTTACAGTCTTCGGTCGGAATTGCTGATGATGTTTGTTTAAAATTTAAACAGTGGCGAGTTACGAGTCAAAGACGCTATCCCTAGACCACACGTAACCTGATCTACTCCCAGTGATTTTTATCTTTACTTGTATCTCATTGAATTCTTGTCCTCCGGGCGGCATTTTCGCAGTCGACAAGAGCTGAAGACAACTGTCAGAAGGTGTTTCCATTCCCAGGCGGCCGACTACTACGACACAGGAATACCGAGGTAAATCACACTACATGACGTCTCAATTCTGGTTTCGAGAAATAGCTCAAACATTGCTGTATCTGTTGCTAAAAAAGTTTTTCAAGTAACTAGGTTTTTCTTTGTTTGAAAAACAAGGAAACTTGATTCCTGAATGACTCTAATCATTCAACAGTCATATCGTGAAGCGATCATGGAAGCAAGACATCAGGTTCGCCTTAGCATAAATGTAACGAATGCGATTGGGTGGCAGACTCATAAGGTGATACGCATTACTGAACAAATTAATTGGCCCTGTTTATTAACGATTTCTGCGTGACGAAGTACCCCCGCGATTAGAGAATGTTACCCTTTCAGAAAGACAGTGGATGTGGTTTATGGACAAAGTGGCACGGCCACATCTTTCTTTTTTTTCGCACCTTTCTTAACGCTAACGTTTGTTGAGGGACGGATTGGTCGACGAGGTCTATATACGGCGCAAATATTTGCAGACCCATTTCATAAGCAAAAACAAGTAAAAATTATTTCTTCATTGTTCATTAGTAGTGATCATTAGTCTATTATGACATGTTATCCAAGCTTTTGACATTTCCCCTTGATGGACACAACAGACTTTGTCCTTTCAGCACTTACGAATGTACATCACTGTGATTCAATGTCCACTGATAGCTGAGTGGTGGCCGCACGGTAGCTCAGCGTATTCGACCAGAGGGTTAGCTGCCCTCTGTAATAAAAGACTGAGTCAACGGCTCAACACTGAATTTGAACAGGTGTCAGGGGATATCCGCACCACCGAACAAAAAAAAAAAAAAAAAAAAAGGGGGGGGGCCGGGCTGGGTCGGGGATTTTCTCCGCTCGGGGACTGGGTGTTGTGTTGTCTTCATCATCATTTCATTCCCATCCGTCGCGCAGGTCGCCCAATGTCGCGTCGAATGTAATAAGACCTGCACCAAGGCGGCCGTCCAATGACGCCAAACGCTCATTTCCATTTTTCACTGTGATCCAATCTAGCTAAATTATTCATCGTTTCATTCTATGGTCTTGTACGCTGCTTCGTACTTTGCATTTAAAATATAGCTCTCATTTCGACATTATTTCTTTTTTCCCTTTTGTCTAAACTGTTAATCTTCTTAGTAATTTTATTCTGATGTATGTAATGTCCTATCTTCATTTTTCCTTAGAACCATTATTTCACTTACACGTGTCAGAGTAGGAATAGCGGTGGTTCCGTAAAAATGTCCATCGTCGCCTCTCTTATTACATCAGTTTATTTGAGGTTTCTGTTAACTCTACCATTAATTTAATTTAATGTTTCTATTTTACTTCCAGCATTTGTTTCTTCTTGGACTGATAAAATGCATCCTGGATTGCTATTTTACACGGAACAGGTTCTCGTCCTGGTGCCATACTGTTAGGTATGTCAGCCAAAATATTAACACTGTGCTCCCTGGCTATCAAGTGATGTTTGGGGGGGTAGCTTCCCATACGGTTTCCTCCAGGTCAGTAACCATTACTTGCTCATTAGCAAACAAACATTTGATATGTATTTAATATAAGTAAGTTGTTTTGCCTAGTTCTTAATCGTTTGCAGCCATTACTGGACCATGCTCACTAAAAAAAATTGATGACATGCTGCACCATTGTTATACACTAGATCCGAAATAAAAATTATGGTAATAAAACAAAAAATGAAATATCTAATTTCATAAGTATAAATTAAAGGTAAGGTACTCGGGTGAATGATGAAACTAACATAATTGCATGGTACAAACTCTTATTTATTGGAGTATATCTTACGATTTATGTACAATATGTACAAGAGCGACATGGAAAGAAGTGCAAATATTTTGTACAGGTCACTGAATTATAACAGATCTTTTTCGCAGCGGCTGGTATTCGAAACATGTGCCTTTGCTCGAAGCAAAGACAAAGTTAACAGGAAGAACGTGCCGAGGATGGCATACAGATGATGTCACTCTGTCACTGAAGCGGTGTTTGTAAATTTAGAAATCGGTACAGAGGAAAGAGCCTCTGAAGGACAGACGACAGCGGTTGTCACATGCTTAGGACAGGCGAACGAGCTTAGGGGCGCTGTAGGCGTAGATGGGGGCGCCTGGAGGTGGCAGGTCCTGGTAGTGGAAGCGGGCCAGGTAGCCGGCGTCCACCGGCGCCGCCCCCTGGGACTGCGTGTAGGCGGCGGGGGCGGGGGCGGGCCCGTGCGCGTAGGCGACGCGCTGCAGGCGGCCGTCGGGCTGCAGCAGGTAGTAGACGCCGTTCTGGGAGCCGCTGCCGAACGCCTCGCTCTGCGCGAAGGCGCGCGCGCCGTCCACGCCGATGTCGGACGCCGCCGTGGTCGTGGGCAGCTCCGTCGTGGTCGTCTCGGCCGCCTCCGTGGTCGTGGGGGCTGCCGGGGGCGGTGGGCCGTACTGCTGCGGGGGCGGCGCGTACAGCCCAGAGTTCCTCGACGGCAGGAAGAACTGGCGGCCCTCTGGACGCCAGCCCGATGCCGGGTAGGGCGCCGCGTCGGGAGCGCCGTATTGTTGCGTGGGAGCTTCGGGCCGCGCAGAGGCGCAGGCCAGCAACGCGAGAACGGAGACCACGAGGAGCTGCATGTCGCTGTGCTGGAGGGAGGTCGGCGGCGACTGATGCCTTCCGATCGATAGCGCTCCCCTTATATACCGTCCAGGCACAGGCGCGTTTCATCAGAGACCATTGTCCCCGTGGCCGAAAGAGCCACCGCCACCGCCGCTGCTGGCTCGCAGAGGAGGCGCCTCCGTGCCGCGATTACCAAGCGCCCCTCACAAGGCCGCGTCAACCACTAGCGCCAGCGTCGCCTACTTCTGATACTTTGGATACTAACAGACTCAAGATTCTATACGTCTATCTTTTCAGAGATGGTTGAGGGACTCGGCTGTACACTGCAGAATGTCAAACACCTTTCAGCTATCTAATTTCCAAACTGTTATTTTATTGGGCCAGTTTCAGCGATCTATTACGGCATCTTCAGGCCTCCTGACCGACGTGTAGGAAGACTCCAACCTCGGTTACATTCAAAATAAAGGCCAGCATTCAAAAACTGGTATCTGTAGATTTCTGCTAGATATAGCGAGCCCTTCAAACATCATCTGTCGGCAGAAGTCTTCGAATGATGGCCCCTATTTTGACCGGAACAGAGGTTGGAATCTTCCTACGCGTCGGTTAGGTGACCTGAAGAAGGTGTAATATATCGCCGAAACTGGTAGCCCAATAAAGTAATAGTTTGAAAACTAGACGGCTGAAAGATGTTTGAGTTGACATTCTAAACTAAAGATTGTTTCTTTGAACTTTAGAAATTGCACCTTAACCATCAGCGTTATTTTTCTTTTTTTTTTTTTATCCCATGTATCACTACCTGTTTAGGTCATAGACCATTATTACCGATGTCTGTCAACATAGAATTTGAAGAAAACAAAACACTGTGCACGAAAATGACATTACTCACAAAAATATGGGTACGAAATAACATATGAAAGGTGTTTCATTTGACATTCTGTACTGAACAACCAGGCCCTGCAACCATCTCTGAAAAGATGGACTACAGAGTTTGTTAGTATCCATAGTATCAGAAGTAGGCAACGCTGGCGCTAGTGGTTGACACGGCCTTGGGAGGTCGCTTGGTAAAAGGTGAAACACATCAGTTGAAGACGTATCCAATATTCCTTTTAAGTCGATGCCACGTCAAGGTTGTCACAGTGAAACCATCCAAACAACTGTCGCACCCCCTTCCTTAAAATACTAACGAACCTATCTCACACAGCTTCAGGTCAAATAGACAATGTTCCATAGAAGAAAGAAACGAACATACCGTTGACAAAGTTCCACATTTGCAGAGTAACATCAAAGAGAGTACGTTTGTGGCACATAGTTAACATAACAAGGAACTTTAACATCATTAGCAATGCAGGCTTCGTAACGTCTTTAGTAAACGTCTTTGATAGACGGAAAACACGGATAACAGTGACAATGAAAGTTACAGTGTACAAAATAATAAAATAAAAGTGAAATCCACATAACAGTGAAACCAGAAACGGTAAAAACGAAAAATACGTAAACTATACTCAAGGTACAAGCATACTTAAGAAGTAAAAACAATAATCCCATGTTAAAGAGAAAGTCGTATATCAGGAGGTATCTACCATACATATGATATATATAGGTTACATAAAACAGCTGATTGTTAAAATGCATTTTCTTTAGAGATTTCGATCCCTTTTTCGGTTGGCACCGCTGCGTGCCGTGGACGTGATACAAAAATTGTCGTTACTGACTCAACAGCCGTCATCCTCATCACACGTCCATAATCTTTTCAGCTGATTGTGTTTAACGTCGCCTGAATTAAGGAAAGCACTAGTTTCCTCGAGAAAAAAAAATTCTCATGGAATGAATACACAGCACTTCAAATAAGCCTCATACGAATTTAAAGAGGCCTTCCAGTATTATAAATATGTGCAGACAGCCACGTTATGCATCTCAGAAGTGGTTAATTTTTGAAGCAATCTTCATTTTTAAAATGATCGTACCAGATGTGGTGACTATAGCGGAACAAGCATGGAAAAATCCTGCATTTAGAACGTAACCGGTCAAATTAACAACAGCCATAAGCCAATAACTGAAGTTACTGTGACATACGAGTAAATGGGTTTTGGAAAAGGTCCCTTACACAGTAATAATGTTTCTACTGCTCAACAGGCACCACGAATTAAATAAACGAATGTACTTGGTATTTCCGAAATAAAATGATTTTTTCAGTGGCTATAATAAATAGCAGTGTCCTGAGGATGAAAACGCATGAAAATGGAATACTACGTCATCTCTATCCTAACGGTTAATTCTTTTGCAATGAACAACATAACACTGTAGCTACACGAAAAAAGGGTTCATCAAGAGCGTACTGCCCAACAGAGACTTACGAAGTGTTGAAGCTCTAGATTCACCACCTAATATGTCCTTTGAAATTAAAATGACATAAATCAGAAAGGAAAACAATTTCGGACAACACCCGTCACTTCTATTTATTAATTAACCAAACCGTAATACTAAAGACAGAAAATAATCTTTAATCAGCAGTCAATCCAATACGCCTCAGAGTGTATACAAAATCTAACGGTTGGATAAAAAAAGGAATATAACATCTGATAGAAAAAGGAGTGAGAACGTATGTATTCACCGTGTGCCGCTACCGCTCAGGTCCGTACACGGTCTTAAGTATACTTGCGGTGTACTCAACGAATGTGACGAAAAGAGTGTAAGATTTTACCACTTTAATGATATTTACGCCCGGCAAGAGCGTGAAAAGAGCACTTATTTGGCGGAGCGGACATAAGAAAAAATCATGATGATATGTGGGACCTAAATCTATACTTTCGCAAAATAATTCTCTGAACTCTGCTCAACAGCGCGCGACTCGCCGCCTTGTTAATACAGGACTGCTTGAAGCGCTTTTAGCATTTGTTAAAACTGAGGTTTATGTGGAGCGTTCATACCGACAAAAGAATAAAAAAAACATAATCTCAGGGATTGTAAGTCGTGTTATCACGTTAAAATATTGCTGCAGGATATCTTTACTGTAGTGAAATTTAATTAAAAGAAACCTTGTACTGAAAGAAAGTATTCCCCTTCTTCTTAACATAATAATCATCGTCTTGCCGAGAAGCGGCCAATATCTGAACTTAATGGAATGTTCTTAGTTTCTACTTTCATACAACATGAAATAGTATATTCACTTTTTTTTCCTTAATAATTATGGTGCAAGTCTTTTGAAGAGTCCGTTGATGACGTAACGCAATGAAATTTATAACGAAGTTTTTCTTACGCAAGATGTCTGCCAAGAATGGGCGATTGTTCGACCGTTCTTGTCGTTTATGCAGCGTACTGAAAACCTAACAAATAATATTTTTATTTCTGCATGAAGTTCACTCGGCATACCAAGGAAAAAATACACAATCAACATAATTTATCATATATTGTTTAAAATTTACAACTTACAATGCGTGATGGCCGCCGTAGCGTGTGTTGGCTTCAAGACTAGAACAAAGAGTGATTAACAACGCTGGTCTTTTTAGTTTCTTACGTCAGCGATTAAAAGAATAATCTTTTAACATAGAGATACTGTTTGTACCGTTATTACTTATAAATTACCGTTATGAGAGCTCATTGCACGAGCATTTCAGAGTTTTTTACTATTTTCATTTTACTTTGGTTTGTGTCTGATTTTTCATAGCACGTTTTAATATTTTGTACAGTATGTCAGTACAACCGACAAATGTGTGCTTACGTAAATATGACATTATTTTAATTTTTTGGGCTGTGATGTTAGATGTAATCAACTACATTTGATAACTTCTTATCTATAAGCAGTGAGTAGACCTTGAACAAAAAGGTGAAGAGAAACTCGGTTAAAACCGTATTAAACGTGTGCTATCTCAATCAAGCCACAGTGGCCTGAAGTGTATCTGACAACAGCAAACTGAAGCAAAATTAAAAGCTGAATTGCAGTTCTTCAGATACATTAAAGACTACACACGGAAGGCAAGATCACGCTGCGAACGAGGATTTCTCAAACGAGTTACAGATACACCCATTATTTGATACTCTGAGTTGATACAGTTCATTATCTTCAAGCGAGTGACAGCTCAGGTTTATAGGCATTTTCATGGGGCTTCATGTGAGTCCAGGAAAACTGTTGACTGATTGTGTTTCCCTTCTTTGTGCACGTTCAATAATCCCTCACTAGTCCTGTTGATTATGGATCACATACACTCCAGCAGTATTGCAGGATGAGTTGCACGAGTGTCTTGCACGCAATCTCTTTTGTAGACTGACTGCATTTTCGCAGTTTCCTACAAATGGACCGAATTCTGCCACCAGCTTCACCTAAAGCTGAGCCTACGTGATCGTTATATTTCATTTCCTTGCAGATATATTTGCGTGTTGACCGACTCAGATTGTCACTCATTGAAATGGTAGTCATAGGACACTACGTTTCTGCTTTTAGTGTATTTTATATTTCTGAACATTTACAGTAAGTTGACAGTCTTTGCACCTCTTTTAAATCCTAATTAGTTATAACTTGATATGTCAACAGCTTTTTATTAATAATATTTCGTTGTAGATAACTGCATCGTCAGCAAAATGTCTGATTTTACGTTACTATTAGTATTGTCAAGTCATTAACATACAGTATGGAGAACAAGGGTCCCTGTGCAGTGCACTTCACTGGGCTATGCCAGAAGTTATTTGTACACTTGTCTATACCTTTTTGTTCAAGACAGCATGTGGTGTTCTCCCTTCTCAATCCACTCACAGATTTCGTTCGATACCACTGTTTGGTAATACTCCCTTTAATGTGTGTTGTTGTGGTTCTGTGTCAACCGATTTTCGGAACTGAAGAAATACTGCGTCCACCCGACTGTCATGTTCCTTGGCTTCCAGGATGCACGGTTGAAAAGCATGCCCAATATTTTAGGATTACATTCTCGTTGGCTTGAAAGAGGTCATACTGTTTGAGATACCTCATTGCGTTTGAGCTTAAATATGTTCTAAAATTCTGCTTCAGATGGACGATATTTTTGTGGATCACTTCCGCTACCCTCTCCTGTAGACTGATGTGACCAGTGCATCATTTGAACCATTGTATACAGTTCTTTCTTTCGGGGGCTCTACGGTAAATCATTATTAAGAGAGAGAATAACTCACCAGCAAATTATGCATTCATTCTGACACGGATTTCATCGGTCTCTGAGGCATATGTTTCTCAACGCTTATATCTACTGTATCATCGACACAATTAAATTGGGGTAGTAGTTAAGGCTCTTCCTTTGCAAAGAAACATTTGAAAACGGAGAACGAAAATGAAACTGAGGCCGCTGGAATGTTTAACTTGACGAATGAAAGGTAGACACCAAGTTCTTTGCTGGGATCTAAGAAATAAAAACAAAATGATCACTTGATGGATGACGAACAAGTATTAGAAAAAACTGAGTAACAACATGGATGGGTATAACGGAAGACCGTAGTGAGTGGAGAAGGGTAGACGAGACATTTATCCAGCAGTGGATATCAGATGATCAATGATTGTATGTGATGAACTCTCACCTATTTTTCATAAGGATATGCCACTATGTCAGTTTATTGAACAAAAGACGACAAATATGTCAAAAATTTATTTTCTGTGTCCATTTGTAAGTAGGCTGTTTAGGCTTTTATGATGGTAACGCCACGTAGCGCTCTTATGTAAGTAGGCTGTTTAGGTTTTTATATTGGTAACGCCACGTAGCGCTCTGTATGAAAATCACTGACTGTGCTGTGTGCAGTCTGTGGCTGGTTTGCATTGTTGGGTAGTTGGATGTGAACAGCGCGTAGCGTTGCGCGGTTGGAGGTGAGCCGCCAGCAGTGGTGGATGTGGGGAGAGAGATGGCAGAATTTTGAGAGCGGACGATCTGGACGTGCGACCGTCAGAAAAAGGAAATTTGTAAGACTGGATGTCATGAACTGATATATATATATATATATATATATATATATATATATATATATATATATATATATATATATAATGCCTTTAGTACATATTAAGGTAAATACATTGTTCTCTATCAAAATCTTTCATTTGCTAACTATGCCTATCATAAGTTAGTGCCTTGAGTAATTAGATCTTTTATTTAGCTGCCAGTATTGGCGCTCGCTGTATTGCAGTAGTTCGAGTAACGAAGATTTTTGTGAGGTAAGTGATTCATGAAAGGTATAGGTTATTGTTAGTCACAGCCATTCTCTTTTAGGGATTATTAAAAGTCAGATTGCGTTGCGCTAAAAATATTGCCTGTCAGTTTAGTGATGATCAGAATAAGTAAAGAGAGAAATGTATGAGTACGTTCAGTTTTGCTCAGCTGTTTGAAAATCAAATAACGTAAGAGGTTTACCAGCACAGTAATTCATAAATTTTTCTAAGGGGATGTTTCACATTCGGCGGTTAGTGACGAAGTTTTCCCTCTAATTCCAACTAGACGAGGTTTTCAAGTTGTAACAAAACTCATTATTATGCTACGCCTTTCGGAACGCTTTATGAGTAGTTTCTCTTAATGTCTGCAGATAGCGCAAAACCTTGACAAACAGACATCGTTAGACTATTTTAGTGTGTATGACGGATGATTTCCTCTTGTTTGCCGGGTACATTTTTTGGGCCTACACCATGCTCTTGTAAGATGCTGCCGATGGCTGTAAATTTCAGTTTTCCTTTATTGTCTTTGAAACAAGTACTGTTCTGTAATAGCAAATCAGAATTCCATTTGCCGTCTGACGATAGATTTAAATGGTAAAGTTCAAGCAGTGATCTGTACAGTTTCCCGCGCTGATGCGAATGTGCAAGATGGCGCAGTGTTCAAAAAATTGAACTCCTGTTCTGGCAGAGTGATGTTGAAATCAACGTCTGGTCATTCAGATTTAGATTCACGCGATTTTCCTAAATCATGTCATGTGCACGTCGAAACTGTTCACTCAAATAGGCGACAGTTCATTTCCTTCCTCTCATCTATTTACTCAGTTTGTACCCTGCATAGCCGCGCAGTGGAGACGACGATAATCAATTTTCCATCTTCTTTTTTCCGAAGAGGCAACCCTTACTGTAATAACCTAAGCGGATAGAAACCGGAAACTTGAGCAGGCAGTGAAAATCAGAACTACTTCTGAACTACTTGTTCACACGTTATTGCTGGCGTATACATAAATTGAAACTTCAATGTTACTCAATTTTGGATACCTCCTCCAGCTATTAATATTTTTGCCATCTGTTAACTTGACAGTGCCGGGAAGTCACCCACCAGTGCTCCGAATGTCAGGAAGTTGTATACAACGCGCCAAGATGACGCGAATTGGTTCGGTGGTTGTGCCGATTCTTCCACTTTTAGAACTGGGGTCATCTTCTACCCCCCCCCCCCCCCCCGGCTCCGCCCCAATCCAATAACCACACTTAACAACTATGGTGGTGGAATTAGAAGGAACGGAGGAAGTCATTCTTCCACGTGAACCACGCAAAAAGTGAAAAGTTGAGGAGGAGTAGTAAGAAATGACAATGGTCAGATTACACTTTATAGGCTCCTCCACAAGCCTTGTATGAAGAGCAATAGAAGATAAAAATTACGTCATTGAATCTTTCACGTAACTTAGCGGCACACAAAGCTTGGACAGTGAAAAATGCGGAATCATGGCAAGTAGCAAATAAATATTGTAAAAGGTAGCCCATACTATTTACGTTGATTGTACGTCATATTGAGACATGAAGCTGCTATGTTAACTATTTTGTTTCCGACCAATTACGATCGTATAAGATCATCATAAGACCCACTGATTTCAACTTCGCAGCAGTTTTACAAAGCTTAATAGTTTGCAAGATGATGTTTAATCTCGTCAGCAAACATCAATGTGTCAAATATCACGTATCAGATTTTGACACTGACATATATATGACAGGCAGTATTCTAAAATAGTGATGGTATCTTCTTGTTCTTGTTCTTCTTCCTCTTTGTTATGCCCTCTATAGGACTACAGGCGGCCCCTTCATGGATTACATTTCCATCTTCTCCTCCCATATCCTCTTTATCCTTTCTTTTCTGTCCTTCCGCTGTTTTTCCGAGATCTTTAGTAACCTATTGTCTGTAAATTATAGATTGCAGCAATTAGTCGCCCTATTTTAAATTTTATTGTGCAGATGTAGATTTCGGCTAGAAGCTAACCATTCTCAATTCACTAATATTTTCGCTCAATGTATGTACGTCCCTGTTGATCGGAATTCACCCACAGTTCATGAAACCTAGATTTAGCCGAAATCTAGATCTGCACAATAAAATTTAAAATAGGACGACTGATTGCTGCAATCTATAATTTAAAAGTCAATATAACAGTTGCTGAGTGCAACAGCTTTCTGAATGGAACGTAACCTGAACCTCTTGTCTGCTCCAGTCGTGATTTTCTATTCTTTTCCAGTATTTTCTCTATCTTTGATCTCTAGCATAATGGTCGATATCAACTTGTTTTTCAAATTTTTTTTCCCTTCCACCTTGATCCCCAATCCAGAACAATCCATCACGAATTCAACAACCCATTTCGTTCCTGTCTTCCTTCTTGTCCTCTCCGTTGTTTCTCGCACTCTTTGCGTCAGTCTCTCTTTATTCATCCTGATTACATGCTCCGCACATCTTAACCCCTTCAGTCTGTGTTCTCCTGATATTGTCCTCATGCTCCATTACAATTCTTCCTTAGGTTTTCATATCCATCGTTGACCACCTCTTTTGGGGTCTGGTATTTTCCTCTGCATTTTTCTCTCTTCTTTAACTATTTATTTTGCACCATGTCTTCCTGGTGCTATCGTGTCAGCCGCACACGTTACAATATTCCTCATCGTTGTCTTGTAGCGGCCGGTCTTCTGGTGGCTACCCTCATAAACTTCATTCTCTCTATTATTCCCTCATTGCTCCTGTTCCTTGCTGTTATATATTCTCACAGGTACTTCAATTTGCACAGTGCCTTCTGGTGTATTCAAATCCGTAGTACTGTCCATTACATTATAGGCGATCCTCAGTCCTACCCTTTTGCAGTCTTGCTTGGATTGTAGAGTTGCTTCTTTGCGTGTTCTTCTGTCTCACTTACTATCGCTATGTCATCCACAGTGGTTAGAGAGTCCTGTTGGAACCTATTATCGTTCTTGTACCCTGTGTGTGCGTGTTTTTCGTATTCCCATTTTCTCGTTAGTTGCAATACTCTGATCTTTTCGTCAAACGCTATGTTAAGCAAAACTGTTGACAATCCAATGCGCAACACATGTTACACAGTACACGGGTACATCTTTTTTACTTCAGCACAAAGTTCGTTACCTGACAGCAGAACAGAAACTACACTCCCGGAAATTGAAATAAGAACACCTTGAATTCATTGTCCCAGGAAGGGGAAACTTTATTGACACATTCCTGGGGTCAGATACATCACATGATCACACTGACAGAACCACAGGCACATAGACACAGGCAACAGAGCATGCACAATGTCGGCACTAGTACAGTGTATATCCACCATTCGCAGCAATGCAGGCTGCTATTCTCCCATGGAGACGATCGTAGAGATGCTAGATGTAGTCCTGTGGAACGGCTTGCCATGCCATTTCCACCTGGCGCCTCAGTTGGACCAGCGTTCGTGCTGGACGTGCAGACCGCGTGAGACGACGCTTCATCCAGTCCCAAACATGCTCAATGGGGGACAGATCCGGAGATCTTGCTGGCCAGGGTAGTTGACTTACACCTTCTAGAGCACGTTGGGTGGCACGGGATACATGCGGACGTGCATTGTCCTGTTGGAACAGCAAGTTCCCTTGCCGGTCTAGGAATGGTAGAACGATGGGTTCGATGACGGTTTGGATGTACCGTGCACTATTCAGTGTCCCCTCGACGATCACCAGTGGTGTACGGCCAGTGTAGGCGATCGCTCCCCACACCATGATGCCGGGTGTTGGCCCTGTGTGCCTCGGTCGTATGCAGTCCTGATTGTGGCGCTCACCTGCACGGCGCCAAACACGCATACGACCATCATTGGCACCAAGGCAGAAGCGACTCTCATCGCTGAAGACGACACGTCTCCATTCGTCCCTCCATTCACGCCTGTCGCGACACCACTGGAGGCGGGCTGCACGATGTTTGGGCGTGAGCGGAAGACGGCCTAACGGTGTGCGGGACCGTAGCCCAGCTTCATGGAGACGGTTGCGAATGGTCCTCGCCGATACCCCAGGAGCAACAGTGTCCCTAATTTGCTGGGAAGTGGCGGTGCGGTCCCTACGGCACTGCGTAGGATCCTACGGTCTTGGCGTGCATCCGTGCGTCGCTGCGGTCCGGTCCCAGGTCGACGGTCACGTGCACCTTCCGCCGACCACTGGCGACAACATCGATGTACTGTGGAGACCTCACGCCCCACGTGTTGAGCAATTCGGCGGTACGTCCACCCGGCCTCCCGCATGCCCACTATACGCCCTCGCTCAAAGTCCGTCAACTGCACATACGGTTCACGTCCACGCTGTCGCGGCACGCTACCAGTGTTAAAGACTGCGATGGAGCTCCGTATGCCACGGCAAACTGGCTGACACTGACGGCGGCGGTGCACAAATGCTGCGCAGCTAGCGCCATTCGACGGCCAACACCGCGGGTCCTGGTGTGACCGCTGTGCCGTGCGTGTGATCATTGCTTGTACAGCCCTCTCGCAGTGTCCGGAGCAAGTATGGTGGGTCTGACACACCGGTGTCAATGTGTTCTTTTTTCCATTTCCAGGAGTGTATATGTCTTGTTAAACTGATAGTCATAACAGCGGCAGAATGAATGAGAAGCTGCGTATACGCTACAAAAGAATGTTAGGTGTTACAGAGGAATGAAGAAGTCTGTAAAAAGAAATGGAAAGGTGTCAAAGGCACATGAGAGACTGGTAAATGTAAAGAAACTAATCGTGCGTCCCTGGGAATCGCTACAGCTGCGTCGAAGCAGAGGGGCCTCGTCGGACGGCGTTGTGGATGCGCCGCGGCGCCGGCCGTAATGGCACTCGCCGCCGGAGAGGCGAGTTGTGTAAGCGAGAAGCCTGCCAGCTGCTCAGCGTCGCCACACGGTCAGCTGACAGCCGCCGTCCCCGTTCATGCAGGCGGACACACTTCGGACTCAGCTGCTCGCCGTCTAGGTTGCTCTTTTATCTCTTCGCGGCTGGCATTCAGACCGAAATAAGGCACACACACACACACACAAAGTGTACCAAATTTAACACGTAAGTCATTTATCATTAAGGAAGCTTTGTTGCTGTGATAGTTAGTAGGAAGTCCGGTGGAAGGAAATGCAAGCTGTTTAGTGGAAGTAAGAATATGTATGGGTAAAAGAGCACTTGGAAAGGTGAATGGGTTGTTGATAGAAAAAGAATTCGGATAGAATTAAAAAAATAGCTCAAATCCAAACGTTTTAGCAGCATTGTAGTTGTGTTGGGCAGTGAATTATAGACAGTCAAAAAGGACAAGATTGAAAAACAGTTTGGTAGTTTTAAAATTTGTTTGCGAAGAAAAATATTTAAAATGAAGTGGAGAGACAGAGTGACGTATGTTGAAACAGCCAGAAAGGGAGGAGGAAACGAAATGAGACTTCACAGGCTGCTTGGGTATGTGATGTTATTTCGGTGATTACAAAATCGAATCTAATTTACAAATGACTTGACCCTCTGAGCCCGCTTACCAATATTACGCTGTGCCCCTTCTGGCCTGGATGCATACACTGATTCCGTTGAGAAAGGTGTCATAAAGCCATCATTAGGCACGCTGGCCCACAACTGTTATAACTGGTTCCTGATATCCCGAATGCTGTCGCTGGGACGGAGACGACGTCCGAACTGATCACACACAGGCTCTGCCGGGGACAGATCGGGGGATCCTGTTTATACACACACTCTCCGTACGTGTATGAGCATTGTCCTGTTTAAAAAATGGTACCATGATAATGTTACATGAGAAATAACACACGAGATCGTAGTACGTCCGTGACGTGCTATTGTTCACTCAACCACTACCAGCCTTGACCTGATGTCATGTCAGATCGCTCCCCATACTTTTATGCCAGCAGTGAACTGAGATTCCCAGTTGATATACGATGAATTTCTGGTTAGCGACGGGTGACCAACAGCACAGAAGTACCGGGAAACCCGATAAGGACTGAACTCGTCCTCGCCAATTCCACCAATTTGAAGTTAATTTGGAAATTTGTGGTAAGTTCCTATGGGACCAATCTGCAGAGGTCATCGGTCTCTAAGCTTACGCACTACTTAATCTAACTTAAACTAACTTACGCTAAGGACAACACACACACCCATTCCCGAGGGAGGACTCGAACCTCCGGCGGGGGGAGCCCCGTGAACCGTGACAAGTCACCCTCGAAACGCGGCTGCACCACGCGGCGAAAGTTAATGTAACACGCCCTATAGCCGAATGCGAAACAAAGATGAATGTTCACGCATATATTACAAGCTTTCAGTGACATGTTGTGGGGCTATCACGGACGATCCTGTTGAACATGTCCATATATCTCATTTATTTCACCCCCTCATCCTTTTGCGGCTTATTTATGTGGTTCTCCTTAGGTATTTCTGCGTTTTTAAGCATCTAAACTCAATTGTTTGGTCCTCATAAAATTGCGGAGGCAACGTCAACATAATGCACGAAACGTTTCCCGTATCTCTGCGTACACAGTACATTGATGTCCAAAATTTAAGCATGGAAGTAAGTTTCGCATGATGAGTCACTGTCAATTGACGTAGCTCGATGAAACTTGGATGATACATAGAAAGAACTGCTACACTCTAATAAGGAAGGTAACTGCAAGAAATACGCAGTGACATGAACAGAAATGACACTTTGATTCAAAGGCAATAGTTACAGAAAAGTCTCCTGGATTCATGATAGTCACTTGGACATCACAAAAGATGGGACATGGTTCTCAATATGGTGTGTGATCACTGCGGAGGGCAATCATCGAGCATGTATGGAGCACTTTGGAGAGACGTATTGCAGGACATCCACATCCACCAACGGCCACCCAACAGTTGTCAAGAGCGCTGGTGGAGGAATGGAGCGTCCTACCGTAAGAACTTCTTACCAATCGTGTGACCAACATGGAAGCATGTTGCAGAGCAAGTACTGCCCTCCGCGGTGATCACATTCCATATTAAGAACCATGTCCCGCCTTTTGTCATGTGCAGGGGCCATCGTGAATCGTGATGACTTTAGCATAATTGTTGTCTTTGAATAAAAGTGTCACTTCGTTCAGTGACCTTCCGTTCTTCAGTTCTTTCCGAGTATGGTCCAAGTTTCGTAGTGCTGTGAAGCTTGGCAGTATCGCAAAATGCGGAAGTCGCTTCCGTATTCAGTTTTGCACACCATTGTAGATGGAAGTACTTACTAGTATCGTGTAAATTTACTTTTCCTACCTTCATAAAGTAACAAAAACCTGGTAAGTTTGTTACTGACCTGCCTTTGGGGGAAGAGTGTTTTTAATTACTTTGCATGTTTCGATACTACAACTATTTCTACGGTGAGACTGATTTGCTGGCAGTCCCAAATAAATACTTCATTAAACAGTGCTGTTGAATATCTGGCTGATCAAGAAATTAAAGGCAGGTCAGTAACAAACTTACCAGGTTTTCCGGAAACAATTAGCACTTTACGAAACTTACTTTTTTTATCCAACGTAGTTTTTTCGTGTACCTGATCATCCTTGGAACTTTCCAAATGACGCTTCAGCTGTCCGTCTATATTCCTTAGTCGATTTCTCGCACCGATTAGCGGGCTGATGACTGACAATGACCACTCTATAGCCAAAGTAATTTTACAGTTGTACAATGGTTTTAACATGTAAGCCGGCCGGGGTGGCCGAGCGGTTCTAGGCGCTACAGTCTGGAACCGCGCGACCGCTACGGTCGTAGGTTCGATTCCTGCCTCGGGCATGGATGTGTGTGGTGTCTTTAGGTTAGTTAGGTTTAAGTACTTCTAAGTTCTAGGGGACTGATGACCTCAGAAGTTAAGTCTCATAGTGCTCGGCGCCATTTGAGCCATTTTAACATGTAAGAATCAATACGCGTTTAAAACTGTTAATGGGGTACATGTTTGTGATTTAAAATACAACAATTTGATGGATTTGAAAAGATTAGCAAATAAATTATTTGTATAATAACTAAAAACGAGTTGATGATTCAGATGATGCTATGGTATGGTGGCTATGACTGGTTGTGGAAACAATCATGTTTATGACGGAAGTGAAAAGATATTTGCGGAAATGGGTCCCTGAAGACACATGGTGATTTTTTTTTTGGTTGGGAGGAGGAGTGGGAAATGACCGAAATGAGAGAATATTCTGGGAAAGTGTTAAGAAGCTGCATTGTTATCTATGGTTTGAAACAAGGGAGGCAGCAGAAGTCTCGAGCCAGATTATTTATTTTCTTTCTAGTAATTACGTTTGCCTTAAGGGTGGTTGGTCATCGGCTGCTGCCACTCATTAGCCAAACCTTCACAATTCGTTTAGGAGACGTTACAGTATTACTGAAGTAAACAAAATATTGTTGTTTATTGAAAGTCGATGTTTCTATGACGTGAAGGTGCTGATAGTGAGGTTCTGTACTGTTTTGGAGGTAAAGGCACTGCTACTGTTGCTGGTGGAAATGGTGAGGTTATGGCTGATGCTTCGTTCCTGTGACTGCTTCTGTTTTTAGTCGACTGATACGCGTACAATTTAGAGACGGTTGAACAGCAGCAGCCGCACTAACATCTCCAAACGGAGAGATAATACAGGGAAAATAAATGGCTGGAAATTAAATTGTGCTAACGGCAGATAGAGTAGGAAGGTAGGACGTCAGAGAAAACATGGGTTTGATGCTAAATGAGGCTAAGGATATAGACAGAGTAGTGAATACAGGGATGACAAAAGTAATAAAGACTTACTGCTTGTATTCTGCCACATAATTAACTATAGCTCCAAAAGAAGGTGTAGTCAAATGAAAATGAGACAGATGGGAACAGAGTAAATAAACTTTTTGTTATTTCGAAAGTATTAATACATTTATGCCACTGTGGGACAAGACGGTGAGTGCCTTCATGGAAAAAAGTTTGCGGCTGCCTATGAAACAATGTTTGTATTCAGCAGTGCAGCTCTTCGCCGAAGTAAATCGACGGCCACAGAGCTCTCTCTTAAGGCCTCCAAAAATACGGAAATTGCTTGGGAAGAGATCGGGACTGTGTGGAGGATGTATAAGGGCTTCCCAGCGATACTTCTACAGCGTAGTCGGAACAACCTAAGCAACATGTGGGCGGACATAATCTCCCAACAGAATGATGCCGCCCGTCAACGTTTCTGGGCATTTGGATTTTATAGGGCATTTTAATTTTTCAAAGTGTCTACATACTGCTGCGCGTCAGTTGTGGTGCAGTGTTCGAGAAGTCAATGAACAGCGGACGCTTGCTATCAAATAAAAAAGTCATCATTACTTTTCCGGAGCGGGCGTGCTCCTTTGTTTCGACTGAGCTGCAGAACTTTTGCTGGCAAACCCTTACGCGTCGTCCATACAGACACGATCTCTCCCATGTGATTTCCATTTCGTTGGTATTCTGGCCGTCGATTTGCTTAGGACGAATAGCAACCTTGCTACAATCATAGTTCCTAAGGCAACCTCAAATATTTTTCCACGAAGGCACAGACCTTCCTGTCTCACAGTGGGATAAAAAATATTACCTGTTGTGGCTATTACTTCTGAAACAATAAACGGTTTGGTTACGTTTTATCCGTCTGTCTCGTTTGCATTTGCCTGGCATTTACAGTTCATTTCACGTTATTACAGACGGACCACAAGCTCAGACTGGGAAAGGAAATATCATCTGGGCCTTTCCGGAATCTGTATTAAGTGATTTTTGTAAACCAAAGATAATGTACATGGCCGGACGGGGTACAGACATACCACCCGAATAAGTGTTCCATGTATTACCACTGTGCTATTCGATCGGTGTTATGATGGAAGGGAGAACCTCTTCTTCCCTTGCTGGCCAAACACTGATGGTTCAAATTTCTTCCACCACCAGGTATCGAACCGTTTTCGTGAGTCGAGTGGCGCCCTATGGAGGCGGGTGTTATACCCATCTTACGTGACACTGAACTGCTTGCGAGTTATAGAATAAAATAGAAATTTTAAGGAAAGCAGTTGTGATAAGTTAGTATGCTGTGTGAAGAGTATGTATAACGACGACAGACATCAGAGATTAAGACGCTTATGTGCTAGTTGTGTAAGAAAGAAATAGGCAGAGACACCATACACCATGTGATGACTAGGTATCAATGTAAGAATATCTTGCTGTGAGCTATTTTTAACCACACGCCAATACTTACAGAGACAGTAATATTTTAGATATGTTTAATGCTACAGTATAAAGCTTAACACGGAAATAACATGAATTCCTGAATGTGTATTATAGAAACGTTCATCATCAAGTGCGGTACGTACACTGAGGGGAAAATATCGCAACACCAAACAATAATTAATGTAGAGTAATGAAATTCCGGGAATACGTTTGCTTAGGTAACATATTTGAGTAATTAACACTGCAAGATCACAGCTTAAAGTAATCTAGAGATAAGCAACTCAAAATGTGAAATCTGGTACATTAATAACCGGTGTAGCCGCCCGAATGTCGAATGCAAGCCGATTGTCATTTTGCGGGATGGCGTTAGATGCCTGTTGCACTCGGTCGGTCAATACATGGACTATTAATGCTGGTTGTGGATCAAGCTGGAGTTGTCGTCCGATGATGTTCCATGTTGTTGTTGTCGTGGTCTTCAGTGCTGAGACTGGTTTGATGCAGCTCTCCATGCTACTCTATCCTGTGCAAGCTTCTTCATCTCCCAGTACCTACTGCAACCTACATTCTTCTGAATCTGTTTAGTGTATTCGCCTCTTGGTATCCCTCTACGATTGTTACCCTCCACGCTGCCCTCCAATACTAAATTGGTGATCCCTTGATGCCTCAGAACATGTCCTACCAACCGATCCCTTCTTCTAGTCAAGTTTTGCTACAAACTCCTCTTTTCCCCAATTCTGTTCAATACCTCCTCATTAGTTATGTGATCTACCCATCTAATCTTCAGCATTCTTCTGTAGCACCACATTTCGAAAGCTTCTATTCTCTTCTTGTCCAAACTATTTATCGTCCATGTTTCACTTCCATACATGGCTACACTCCATACAAATACTTTCAGAAACGACTTCCTGACACTTGAATCTATACTCGATGTTAACAAATTTCTTTTCTTCAGAAACGCTTTCCTTGCCATTGCCAGTCTACATTTTATATCCTCTCTACGTCGACCATCATCAGTTATTCTGCTCCCCAAATAGCAAAACTGCTTTACTACTTTAAGTGTCTCATTTCCTAATCTAATTCCCTCAGCATCACCCGACTTAATGTTCCATACGTGTTCGTTTATAGACAGATGTGGTGATTGAGCAGGCGAAGGCAACCCTGTAGAGGTGTGGTTCCCCACCTTTCCGAGACCATAATTATCGGTTCTCGATATATAGGAAAAGGCCATCGATATCTTGATATATCTACGGAAAAGGATCGGTGTACCGCAAAAAAAAAAAAAAAAAAAAAAAAAAAAAAAAAAAAAAAAAAAAAAAAAAACCGACTGCACATTGTAAATATACTGCCATTTTTAGAGGTGCCTATTTAAGGATTGATTCATTATTAGATATTATTTAAATTACCAAGCCAGCGGCCTGCTTATCCCCCTCAGAGCAAGAACTGAAAGGAAATAGATGCACGTTCACGCTTGGCGATAACCACTTTGCTATCAATAATAATTGCAGGTAAGTGGCACAGTAAAAGGTATCCGATGAGTCCACCGTTCGGTTTCGTCACAATCGGGTTTGTCTGGAACATTCCATGTCGACTTCCCTCTTTTTCTCATTTCTGCAAACGCGACCGACCTGCAGTCGTAGTGTCAAAATTGCGTGGTGAAGTTAAACGTTGCAGTTTCTGTTGGCAGCGTTGTGCGCCGATTACGTCAGCATTTCCTCTCACATGCCTCTCCTCACCGGAAGGACCAGTCTTGTCATTTAGATTTTGGTTCAACATTTTCAGCAACTATTTTTCAAGAATGCAATGTGAAGAAATAGCATAGAAGTTGCATTAAAAATTATTTTGTAACGCAACTGGTATGCTCTTTCTTCACCTCGGATATCTTGTTATTCCATTCACACCCCACCCCCAGTGCGATCAGACTTCTTCTTTGTAGCACCTGTACTTGCTTCACATAGTCATAAAGAGACTGGACGTGAAGAAAGCTCAGAAAGTAGTAAGACTTATGTTCTACTACAATTTCAAAATAACGACTTATAATATTTATCGAGAATTGCGAAAAAAATAAAATAAAAATAAAAATATCGGCACTCAATACTCCTATTCCGATATCGATACAACGATATACTGGTGAAAAAAAATAGCGCCGATATACATCGATGTCTTTTGGAAAAATATCGGTGTATCAATACATCACTATTTTATCAACAGTCCTAATTCAGCAGCTGCGGCGTGAATCCTTTTCACCAAAATAAAAACCAATCACCAGCTGCACAAAAATTTTAAGCTCACTTAACCAGTTTCAACAGATAATCTGTCATCTTCAGAAGTTTGATGCAGGCTTAAAGCATAGGTACACCAAAGTCAAACAGGGATCGAACAATACGGATGTCCTACAGTGAATATGTAAAAAATATCAAAAGTGCCTTAAAAAGATGTATCCAATAGCTGAACATCAGAAATTATTTAAAAAATTATTAGCAGCTAATACACAGTAGTTGAGTGACCGAAGAATCATATAGCTTCGTTAAAGTACAATAAACTGTGACACATCGCAGAAAGTACGTATTTTGTTATTAATTCTTTGTAGGACGCCTTTATCGTTCAAATGGTTCAAATGGCTCTGAGCACTATGGGACTTAACTGCTGAGGTCATCAGTCTCCTAGAACTTAGAACTACTTAAACCTAACTATCCTAAGGACGTCACACACATCCATGCCTGAGGCAGGATTCGAACCTGCGACCGTAGCGGCTGCGCGGTTCCAGACTGTAGCGCCTAGAACCGCTCGGCCACGCCGGCCGGCGCCTTTATCGTCCAATCCGTATTTGATGTCTGCTTACCTATGGCCTTAACCTGCATAAAATTTCTGAAGATAATAGATTAACATGTTGAACATGGTAAAGTGAAATTAAAATTTTGTGCAGCTGCCCGTTGATGTTTATTTTGCTAACAAAAAGTGATAATAATGTGTAGGCCCTACAGTAGTATTGAAGACACTCCATAGTTCCTTTTGTGTGGTGCTGTCAGTTAGTTCATCTGTCTGTTACGAAGCGAATGAGGAAGCAGTTTCTCGTCCATTGCTACCTACAGGTCAGAAAAACAGTTTCCTGATATACGAGGGGAGGAACTTTAATAGTGACAACTATTTATTTACAGCTCTTACAAAATAGATGCGTGTTTCAAACTTTTACTGACCTTCTAAGTCGTCACCAGCACTGTGTATAACCCGTTGCCAGCGATGTCGGAGTCGTAGGATACTCTTAGCAGTGCCAGTTGTGTTGACAGTTCGAGCGGCGCCGTCAATTGCCCGACGAACTTGTACCAGTTCTGAAGCGAATGCCGTGAAATGTTTCCTTCAGTTTAGAAATCGAGCTGAACTCACGAGGGCTTAAGTCAGGGGAGTGCAGTAGGTGGTATAGCACTTAGCAGCCCCTTCAGTCACACAAATCGGTAACAGCTTGCACTGTACGTTCTTGAGGATTGTCCTGCAAAATGATGGTCAGGTCCTGCACAAAGTGTCATCAAATGAACAGCATAGAGACAGAAGTGATGACACTTTCTGCAGGACCTGACCATCATTCTGCAGGACAATGCTCAAGCACGTACAGTGCAAGCTGTTACTGTCAACGCAACTGGCACTGCTAAGAGTATCCTACGACTTCTGCATCACTGGCAACGGGTTATACACAATGCTGGCGACTACACTGAAGGTCAGTAAAACTCAAACACGTATCTATTTTGTACGAGCTGTGAATAAATAGTTGCCACTATGAAAGTTCCAACCTCGTACTTGAGCATGCACTGAGGTGGCAAAAGTCGTGGGATAGGGATATCACATATAGGCAGATGGCAGTAGTATCGCAACACAAGAGATAAAAGGGCAGTTCATAGACCCAGTTGTCACACGTCGTCAGGTGATTCATCTGGAAAGGTTTCCGGCGTGATTATGGTCTCACGATCGGCATTAACAGGCTTCAAACGCAGAATGGTAGCTGGACTAGACACATGGGCCATTCCACTTCAGAAACCGTTAACGAATTCAATATTCTGAGATCCACAGAGTCCAGAGTGTGCTGAGAATACCAAATTTCAGGCAGTGCCTCTCACCACTGACAACGCAGTGGCTTGACGACCTTCACTTAACGAGCAACAGCAACGACATTTGCGTAGAGTTGCAAAAAATGCTAACAGACAAGCAACACTGCGTGAAATAACCACAGAAATTAATGTGGGATGGACGACAAACGTATCCGTTAGGAGAGTGCAGCGAAATTTGGTGTTAGTGGGCTATGGCAGCAGACGACCGACGCGAGTGCCTTTGCTAACAAATGGCTCTGAGCACAATGGGACTTAACTTCTGAGGTCATCAGTCCCCTAGAACTTAGAACTACTTAAACCTAACTAACCTAAGGACATCACACACACCCATGCCCGAGGCAGGATTCGAACCTGCGACCGTAGCGGTCGCGCGGTTCCAGACTGTAGAGCCTAGAACCGCTTGGCCACACCGGCCGGCCCTTTGCTAACAGCACGACATCGCCCGCAGCGCCTGTCCTGGGCTCGTGGCCATATCGGTTGGACGCTAGACGATTGGAAAACCGTCGTTTGGTCAGATGAGTCCCGATTTCAATTGGTAAGAGCTGACTGTAAGGTTCGAGGGCTGCTCAGACCCCATAAATTCATGGACCCAAGTAGTCAACAAGGCACTGTGCAAGCTGGCCGTGTGTGAGCTGTGCTTACACGGAACAGACTGGGTCCTCTGGTCCAACTGAACTGACCATTGACTGGAAATGGTTATATTCGGTTACTTGGAGACCATGTATGGACTTCATGTTCCCAAACAACTACGGAATTCTTATGGATGACAATGCGCCTTTTTACCAGGCCACAGTTACTTGCGATTTGTTCGAATAACATTCTGGATAAGCCGAGAAAGTGCTTTGGCAAGGCAGATCGGCCAATATGAATCCCATTGAACATTTATGGGACACAACTGAGAGCTCATTTCTTTCGCAATCATGGGCGGCTGTAGAGGGAGCATGACTGAATATTTCTGCAGGGGACGTCCAACAACTTACTGAATCCACACCACATCGAGTTGCTACACTACGCAGGGCAAAACGAGGTCCGACACGATATAAGGACGTACCCCACGATTTTTGCCAACTCAGTGTATGTGACGTATGTGTCTCAATGTTACCGTCGTATATACATTGTACAATGTATAAAGTATTTGTGTATTGGATGTAATAGATAAGGTAGACATTGTTTATATATTCGCTTTGCAAACTGTCAGTTCTACCGCATTGCCAGGCCTTTATGTTAGTATTTAAAAAGAATGTACAAGTAATTATTGGTAACTTATGTAATCAGTATTACAGTCTTATGAAATATTGATAATAGTAATGATCTTCTTAATAATAATTTAGTGTCGTGACGGAAACAAAGTCGAATACTTTCGTTTTTAACCCATCAGAAAATTGCATTTCAGCCCTCAGGGGGCAATTACCCGCCGGTTGGAAACCACTGCTGTAGAGCATGTTGTGTTAAAACAGCGGAATATGGGCGAACGTTGTCCTGTTGGAAAACACGTCCCGGAATGGTGTTCATGAATGGCAGTACAACAGTTCAGCAATCAGGGAGCGTGGGATAACCACGAAAGTGCTGCTGCTATCATACGAAATCGCACCGCAGGCGTTGGCTTGAGGTTAGTGGAGTGCACGCAACAGGGCTTGAAGTAACCGGGTTGTAACAGTTTTTTGTGTCACTGTGGTGTCAACTAGTACTGAAATTGCTGCTGCAGATGCAGTACGATGCGCCAGAGCCATACGCCGATCGCGATAGCCTTCCCTATTGGAAGAGCCACGTAATTGTCCAGAGCCCGCTCATCTTGCGACCGTACATTCTCGTGACCACCTCTGCCAGCAGTCATATACAGTGGCTACATTGCTGAGAGATTGCAGAAAGAACGTTCAGCTTCTCGTAGCCGTAGTTGATAAACGGCGTCTTTCTCGTCTTAAAAGCTTTCTTGACTAACATCAACTCACCATGTCCAGTCAGAAAGCTAAGTAACGCTCACGACCGTCACCGTGTTGAGCCACGTGCGGCTCGCGCTCTTGCAGTTTGTTCTTTGCATTTTGTCACATCGAGTGGTGTCTTGTTTCTTCCTTACTTACTGGCGTAACGAAGCTGCTGGCTTGCCTCCTTGAGTGGCAGCAGCAGCGCTTATCAATACTAGTACTGTCGTACCATCTTTGGTGTGACCGCTAGTATTTCCAGGTGGTGGTGGTGGGTGTGTGGTGGTCGCTCGGTTGGGACGGAGCAGCGAGGATGTCTCTGTGGTGTGAGGTGATGCCGGGACTGCTGCCGGCGTGCACGCGCTGTCGGATCGTGAGGCTCTAGCTGCGTGAGAAAGTTCGTTGCCCACCGAACCTGGACGCTGAATTTGAGTGATCAGTTAACCTGTTATGAAACCCTAACTATTGTGACATTTCTTCGTTCATTTGCGGTTTGTTGCTCCCTGGGCCATTCGGGCTAGCAGCAACGTATGATGTGTTGGAGTCGGCGAAATCTTTCAGCCGTCTTCCTATATCGTGATTAATTATAAAATTGACTGTTATTTGCCAGTGAAGTGCACCAGTGGTATTTTCTGCCCTGTGGCCGTTAACGCCCCAGTAACCTGCCCTGGTCGTTAGTGTGGTTTCCGGCAGTGTGCCTTTCGGGATGCTGTCCTGCACGGCGTGTGGTTCGACAGCCTTTAAGTTGTTTGGTTTATATTTTTTTTGGATTGGTTATTGCTCCATTGGCTGTTTTTAGACGCCAATTTCTGAAGACGTAGTGCTGTTCGTATCCTCGTCCTCGGCCGATGTTTTCCATCGTTGTGCCGTCGGTCGGACGGAAGGGAATTGGTTAAGTTGTTGGTCGGTCCTTGGACCATCCCTAGTTTGGGTTGCCATCCAATTATTTAACTTCAACTCTTGGCCGCCTGTCTCACCTCACCTTACGTTTGAGCTACCTTCTCAGGCCAACCCTTGGAACATTTCTGAGCTCCACTTGTTCTGTTTGTTTTAGCTTGTGACTTTCATTTTAGTTTGAAGTATTGCGAGGCCTTCGGCCGTGTATTAATTCAGTTCTTTTTAATTTTACGTAAAAGCCTTCAGCTGTGTGAAATTAAAATTTTGAAGATTGATTTTATTAAAAAATATTTTTTCCTTAAAATTTATTCTATCTGAAATTGTTTGTAATCCAGGCCGTAAACCGTTAGTTGTTCGATATGTTATGTGTGGCCTTCAGCAGAGGATTTACGTGAACCCCTTTTAATAAGGCCTTCAGCTGTGTGTATTCATTAAAGGAAAAATTTTTGTAAGAAGGAAGGGGTTTATTTTAAATCGTTTGTCTGACTTGTTGTTCATGCCTTCAGCTGTTGTTTCAAATTTGTTTGTGGCCTTCAGCCGTGCAGTAAGTCAATATTTCTTTAATTAGGCTTTCGGCTGTACGTTTAAAAAGAAATGACGTGTAGTGTAGGCCTTCAGCCGCTAATTGTTTTCAATTGCATTTTATTTTAAATTTTTACCTTCTATTTTGAATTGTTTTGATTTCTAAGCCAGGCCTTCAGCAGTTCTTGTTTTGGTGGTTTTGGGGCTTCAGTCCTGAAAGAATCTCAAGTTTCTTTAATTAGGCCTTCAGCCGTATTGTCTAATTGTGATCTTTTAAGGCAATGTGTAAATAAGTCGTTCTAATAAAAATAAAGTTTTGTGTTTGATTGTGCAACTCACAGTAACTGTTTATGGTCCCATCCATAATCGTAACCTTATCCTGTGCGATCTCTGAGTACCTACCAACCAGGTTTCAAGCGAGTATTTAAAGCAAACCTGATTTACATCCTCATAGTGGGGCTACTGGTGCCACTCGTATGTGACTGGTGCGAAAGTTGAATAGACATCATCTTTCAGATGCAGAAAGTTGCATACCAACTTTCGTTTATGTCACACAGCTCTTTCTTGGTGATGCATGCAAGTGTAAGTATTGTTACACTTATTAATGAGTTAATTATCTGCTCACACAAACAACATAGCACCACTTCAAGCAATTACAGTGTCACAAAACTGGGGACGCCGACGGTGGCAGAAATCTCAAACAGAGAAAATTTGACACTTAAGTATTCTGTATGGTGCCGACTTTTAACGATCAGTACTTGGGGACTGGTGGCCAACTTACCGTGCCCTTACTATAGCCAGTGTATTGGGAGCTCGTACGTTACCAATTAATTTAAGATCGGTACGTATGTGGCTCAAGATTCCGTACTGGGTCTTCAGCAAAAACGTTTGACTAACTACTGAGCTAGTGGATGATATCGGAAGTTCCATGAGGCGTTTCACGGATGATGTTTTTTTATCCACAGAATTCGCAACGCTAGAAGACTGAAGCGAATCGCAAGGAGACCAGCAGAAGATTGATGGCTGATGCAGGGCCCGGCAATTGACCCTCAGCAGAAACAAATGTAACGTATATCGCATTCTATTCTATCGCTTGAGTCTTGTCCCGCAGTTACGCAGGGTCAGCCATCGTTAATCGGATTTGGCATGTTAATGTTTAAGGGGTGGCCGAATGCCCTTCCTGCTGCCACCCCATACCCCCCAGGACGGAATTAGTGTACCCCAACTGTCTGCGTCGAGTGTAATCCATGGAATAGTGCGAAAGTGTTCAGATGTCTGCGAGCCGTGTAACTGAGGCGGAACATGGGGACCAGCTCGGTATTCACCTAGCAGGATGTGGAAAACCGCCTAAAAACCACATCCAGGCTGGCCGGCACATCGGCCCTCGTCGTTAATCCGCCGGGCGGCTTCGATCCGGGGCCGGCGCGTCTACCCGAGTCCAGGAAGCAGCGCGTTAGCGCTCTCGGCTACCCTAGCGGGTATGTAACGTATATCGTATAAGTAAGCAGAAAGATTATTGTATAATTTCAGGATTGCAGAACAATCACTGGACGCATTCACATCAACAAAATGTTAGTGAGTTTACATACAGAGCGACTTAAGCTGTAACGATCACATAAAACTAATCACAAGCAAGACGAATTCAGACAGATTCATTGGAAGAATCCTCAAGAAGTGTAGACAACCCACACACGAGGTAACTTACAAAATCTTCGTTTGACCAATACACGAATGATGTTCGCCAATCCCGAATCCGTACCACATAAAAGTGATAGAGGAAATAGAGAAGTAATTTTTGAAAACGGAGAACAGCGGTTCTTTTACTACTTTAAAATGAAGATAAACAGCCTTTTTATAAGGTTTCTGGTTTCGGTCTGTTTTAGACCATCTTCAGACGCCACACCATAAACGTAAAATCAGATGTATTCAGGCTCACGCGGAGGCTCACCAACAATCGTTCTTCCTGCGAACCATTAGTGGCTGGAACGGAAGAGTGGGGAGGCTGGCCTTTGTGGCCGAGCGGTTCTAGGCGCTTCGGTCAGGAGCCTTGCGCCTGCTACGGTCGCAGGTTCGAATCCTGCCTCGGGCATGGATGTGTGTGATGTCCTTAGGTTAGTTAGGTTTAAGTAGTTCTAAATTCTAGGCGACTGATGACCTCAGATGTTAGGTCCCATAGTGCTTAGAGCCATTTCAACCATTTTGAAGAGTGGGGAAGTGACACTGGCACTCAAAGGTCCTTGCGTCACACACCGTAAGGTAGCTTGGGATGTATAGACATAGACGTAGATGTAAAAAGCCGCCTAAAAAGTGGAAGTTCCATAGAAAAGCAGGAAACATGAATCGGGTAAAAATAAGCTGGAGTTATCATAGATCGATATCACCCCACTGGCGTCCCACAGTTGGTTATGTGCAACGCAAGTTTCCGTCAGACGTCGATAGCGGGTGTGCAAAATCTGGCAGACCCAATGGAGCCACGTCTCCAGCAGCTCCGTACCACGACTGCCCTCTGCCGCCGCGATATGAGACGGTCGGCGTCAGCCACCGGCCCATTCACGACGAGGGGAGGTCCAGTCGCAATAGTCACAGCCCAGTCGTGGCCCTACCTACAATTCTGTGGTTTGGAGACACTACGTAAATGACGTAGTAAACGGGGATTAGGGGTAGTATTTGTAGCATTGGCAGGAAAAGAAACAAATGAATGTGTGAGAGAATCTGAGAGCCTATGGCTTGTATTTGGTTTTTGTTTGTTTGTTAGTTTGTGTTGCACATCTTTAGAGCCACACATCGTTCAGTGTCAGTCCAGTGTGTATTTTATATCACTAGAAAATATAAATTGCATTTTAGAAGTAACAAAAATTAGCTGATCACCTAACCTCCACGCTTTTATGTAACCAAAATAGCTGCTTTTGATGCAACTACAGTTTACACGCAAAAACATAAAAAATCTATATTATTATTGTTGTTGTTATTTTTTACTCAATAGAACGTTCTTCATCATGATCGAAGGCAAGTGTTTCCTGTTATTACTGATAATTGCGGAAGTTGTTTATAAATGACACAGATATGTTTTATATAAGCTCTATAAAGTATTGAAGCGATGGTTCATATTTATTTATTTCGTAGTGTTGTTTTTTCAGAAATCTCGTTTTCCAGAGCTATGTGATAAATTTTTCACAACATCCCACTGTTTCACGTAACAGATCTACAAGTTTCGAATAAACCTGAATTAAACACTGACAATTTTGAGTTCGCTGTAATTACTGTTTATTTTTAAGTAACAACAGAAGGATAACTTCGTAGAACAAAAATGTTCTATCGTTTACGCAGCGTTTTGTATATCGTCCCTCAGTTTCTAGACGGTTCACCAGTTCTGGTTTCTGGGGAAACCTAGCAAGATACTGACTTCACATACAAACAGATTGAAATGAGGTAAAACCCGATAGGTATGCAACACGCCTAACGAACAGGTAATGCAGTTTCGATCTTAACTGACCGATTCTTCTAGGAAAACTACCGTCGTCTAGGATTTCTTATGACAGTCTAACGTGGCCTAAGGACGTTTTACAATTCTAGTCTTGACTACATATAGCAGTCTGTTCCAAATCAAGATGCAACACCTGGTAATAGTATATCAGTGCTTAATGTTGGGGAATCTGTTATCATGGACCTAACAAGAACAAGTTTTACTGAGTTAATGTAGACCGGACTTTATTGCTGAAAGTTCATTTGTAAAGAGTCTTCGCACGATAGGAGAAAGCTACCAGTTAAGTACAGCTTTTGCTTACTGTATTTGCTTGTTCGCTAATCATTTCTGCCCCTATCCGGCTTTCCTAGGACGACAGCGCCTACATCATTCTGCATGCCATCTCTCATTGCCGTTGGGTACGAAGTAGTACACAACAAAAAAACAGCCAGTAATAATCCACGAGGAAGAAACAAAAGTCGCATTCGACTAGATGAAAGATACACAGAATATCCGTGCGCCGTTGCACGTACAGCAGCTCTCCCTTCCGGACCAGGAGTCACTTTAAAGAAGCACCAGTGGATCAGCTATTATTGATGCTGTCCGCATAGCAGCAACGTCTCTGCACCTTGGCCGCACCAGCCGCAGACCACGCGACTCCTGTTTGGACCAGATGGGCAGCCACGGCTGCTTACAGCGCCGCTTTATTCTCGTACGCTGCGGATTATGCGAGTTGGCCGCGGCAGGAGAGATACGGGCCGCCTATTCATAGGACAGCGGCTGACACTGGGAGGTGGGCCAAAGACACACCTAGAGCGGCCGAGGGACACGCGGGCTGCAGAGGTCGCACCACAGCTAACAGCTGCTCTCTTTCCCCCAGCGACGGCGTCGGTCGAACTCAGTAGCACATGGAAAGCTGTCGGGTTTCCGGATGATGAGTGATGACGAGTGTGAAACTGTCGAAATATTGCGGTACCTTATCGTTGCCAAGCTCTGGGAAACGCGAGAGATTTTCATCAGTAGTACACCCTCGGAAAGTCTACATTACCTCAGTAATACTTGTCCTTGTTAAATGCATGATAACAGATCCCCCAACATTAAGCATTGCATATTGTTGCCAGCTGTTGCACCTCGATTTGGAACAGACTGCTTTAAATAGAGATGTAAAACCACCTTAGGCCACGTTAGACCGTCATAAGAAATCGTAGTCGATGGCAGTTTTCCTAGTAGAATTGGTCGATTAAGATTGTAACTGCGCTACCTGCACATTGGGCGTGTTGCATACCTATCGGGCGTTACCTCATTTCAATCTGTTTGTATGTGCGATCAGTATCTCCCTAGATTCCCCTCGAAACCAAAACTGGTGAGCCGTCTGGAAATTGAGTGACGATACATAAAGCGCTGCGCAAACGATGGAAAATTTTTGTTCTACGAAGTTATGCTCCTGTTATTACATAAAAATTAACAGTACTTACGGCGAAATCAAAATTGTCAGTGATTAATTCAGGTTTATTCGAAACTTGTAGATCTTTTATTTGAAACAGTGGGATGTTGTGAAAAATTTATCACATAGCGCTGGAAAACTAGATTTCCAGAAAAATGTGGGTGAAGTTAAAAAAACACCACGAAAAAAATAAGTATCAACCATCGCTTCAGTACTTCATAGAGCTTATACAGGGCGTTACAAAAAGGTACGGCCAAACTTTCAGGAAACATTCCTCACACACAATTAAAGAAAAGATGTTATGTGGACATGTGTCCGGAAACGCTTAATTTCCATGTTAGAGCTTGTTTTAGTTTCGTCAGTATGTACTGTACTTCCTCGATTCACTGCCAGTTGGCCCAATTGAAGGAAGGTAATGTTGACTTCGGTGCTTGTGTTGACATGCGACTCATTGCTCTACAAGCACTTCAGTACGTAGCAGCAACAGGTTAGTGATCATCACGAACGTGGTTTTGCAGTCAGTGCAGTGTTTACAAATGCGGAGTTGGCAGATGCCCATTTGATGTATGGATTAGAACGGGGCAATAGCCGTGGCGCGGTACGTTTATATCGAGACAGATTTCCAGAACGAAGGTGTCCCGACAGGAAGACGGTCGATGTAATTGATCGGCGTCTTAGGGAGCACGGAACATTCCAGCCTATGACTCGCGATTGGGGAAGACCTAGATCGACGAGGACACCTGCAATGGACGAGGCAATTCTTCGTACAGTTGACGATAACCCTAATGTCAGCGTCAGAGAAGTTGCTGATGTACAAGGTAACGTTGACCACGTCACTGTATGGACAGTGCTACGGGAGAACCAGTTGTTTCCGTACCATGTACAGCTTCATTTCAACGTGATCAAATTGTAAATTTTTACAATCAACATGTGTGGGCTGACGAGAATCCGCACGCAATTGTGCAAGCACGTCATCAACACAGATTTTCTGTGAACGTTTGGGCAGGCATTGTTGGTGATGTCTTGGTTGGGCCCCATGTTTTTCCACCTACGCTCAATGGAGCACGTTATCATGATTTCATACGGGATACTCTACCTGTGCTGCTAGAACATGTGCCTTTACAAGTACGACACAGCATGTGGTTCATGCACGATGGAGTTCCTGCACATTTCAGTCGAAGTGTTCGTACACTTCTCAACAACAGATTCGGTGACCGATGGATTGGTAGAGGCGGACCAATTCCATGGCCTCCACGCTCTCCTGACCTCACCCCTCTTGACTTTCATTTATGGGGGCATTTGAAAGCTCTTGTCTACGCAACCCCGGTACCAAATGTAGAGACTCTTCGTGCTCGTATTGTGGACGGCTGTGATACAATACACCATTCTCCAGGGCTGTACGCCATTCTCCAGGGCTGCATCAGCGCATCAGGGATTCCATGCGACGGAGGGTGGATGCATGTATCCTCGCTAACGGAGGACATTTTGAAAATTTCCTCTAACAAAGTGTTTGAAGTCACGCTGGTTCGTTCTGTTGCTGTGTGTTTCCATTCCATGATTAATGTGATTTGAAGAGAAGTAATAAAATGAGCTCTAACATGGAAAGTAAGCGTTTTCGGGCACATGTCCACATAACATATTTTCTTTCTTTGTGTGTGAGGAATGTTTCCTGAAAGTTTGGCCGTACCTTTTTGTAACACCCTGTATAAAACACATCTCTGTCAACTTTCGCATTTATCAGTAAATGTCCACATAACATATTTTCTTTCTTTGTGTGTGAGGAATGTTTCCTGAAAGTTTGGACGTACCTTTTTGTAACACCCTGTATAAAACATATCTCTGTCAACTTTCGCATTTATCAGTAATACCAGAAAACATTTGCCTTCGATCATAATGAAGAACGTGTTCTATTGAGTAAAATATAACAACAGTAATAATATAGATTTTTTTATGTTTTTGCATGTAAACTGTGCTTGCATCAAAAGCAACTATTTTGGTTACATAAAAGCGTAGAGGTTACGTGATCAGCTAATTTTTGTTACTTATAAAATGCAATTTATATTTTCTAGGGATATAAAATACACAGTGGACTAACACTGAACGATGTGCGGCTCTAACCATGTGCAACACTGACAAACAAACAAACAAAAACCAAATAGAAGCCTTCGGCTCTCAGTTTCTCTCACACATTCATTTGTTTCTTTTCCCGCCAATGCTACCAATACCACCCGTTATCCCCGTTTTCTACGTCATTTATTTAGTGTCTCCAAATTATAGAATTGTAGTTTTGATGGAGCGCAGCTCTAGTCAAGGCAAAAACAAAGGGATCATTCTTTACAAAGAATTGTAATTGGTCTACCATACATATACTCTTTTGTTCCATGTTTTCCACTATATGGTATAATTGCATCTCCCAGTAACAAATTTACGTCCCCACACTAAAACTTCCTCCATTTCTCATCCAGTGACTGTCACAAAGAAAAAATTTTAGTAGTTAACTCCACGTTGTCGTGTCCTGAACCGTGAATGTTTCTCATAATTTCTATAAATGTATTCCGAGCTGTCCGTATTAGTAAGACTGTCACCAATCCTTCTTGCAGCTTGTCTACCTAACGGTTTCCGAGGGCAACAAAACTTCTATTTTCAGTATTTCGTACAATTATTGACTAAACTAAAAAAATCAAAATGCTGTCATGATCTACCCTTTAAGATTTATAATCTTACGTTGAGGGTTTAATATCGTAAGACAAGTATTATGGTTAGAAACTCTGTATATGCTTTGAGGCAGCATAAGGCACGGCGCGCTAGCTACACCGACTATATTCATCTTGTAATTCAGAATGATAGCGCTTAACAACTTCCAACAAACTTTACACATAGTTACATACCGTTTAGAAATTTCTTCTGCTGACACTCCCCATAAAATAATGAAAGGAAAGAAGTTTATCACTTACTACGATTTCACTGTCAATGCAGTAAAATATCTGCATAGGCTTGACATACTAATTTATTGCTTCTTTACTGCTAGCTCTATCCGCAACATACACTACTGGCCATTAAAATTGCTACACCACGAAAATGACGTGCTACAGACGCGAAATTTAACCGACAGGAAGAAGATGCTGTGATATACAGATGATTAGCTTTTCAGAGCATTCACACAAGGTTGGCGCCGGTGGCGACACCTACAACGTGCTGACATGAGGAAAGTTTCCAACCGATATCTCATACACACACTGCAGTTGACCGGCGTTGCCTGGTGAAACGTTGTTGCGATGCCTCGTGTAAGGAGGAGAAATGCGAACCATCGTGTTTCCGACTTTGATAAAGGTCGGATTGTAGCACATCGCGATTGCGGTTTATCATATCGTGACATTGCTGCGCGCGTTGGTCGACCTCCGATGACTGTTAGAAGAATATGGAATCGGTGGGTTCAGGAAGGTAATACGGAACGCCGTACTGTATCCCAACGGCCTCCTATCACTAGCAGTCGAGATGACAGGCATCTTATCCACATGGCTGTAACGGATCGTGCAGCCACATCTCGATCCCTGAGTCGGCAGATGGGGACGTTTGCAAGATCAGTTCTACGACGTTTGCAGCAGCATGGACTATCAGCTCGGAAACCATGGGTGCGGTTACCCTTGACGCTGCATCACAGACAGGAGCGCCTGCGATGGTGTATTCAACGACGAACCTGGGTGGACGGATGCCAAAACGTCATTTTTTCGGATGAATCCAGGTTCTGTTTACAGCATCATGATGGTCGCATCCGTGTTTGGCGACATCGCGGTGAACGCACATTGGAAGCGTGTATTCGTCATCGCCATACTGGCGTATCACCCGGCGTGATGGTATGGGTTGCCATTGGTTACACGTCTCGGTCACCTCTTGTTCGCACTGACGGCACTTTGAACAGTGGACGTTACATTTCAGATGTTTTACGATCCGTGGCTGTACCCTTCATTCATTCCCTGCGAAACCCTTCCTTTCAGCACGATAATGCACGGCCGCATGTTGTAGGTCCTTTCTGGATACAGAAAATGTTCGACTGCTGCCCTGGCCAGCACATTCTCCAGATCTCTCACCAATTGAAAACGTCTCGTCAATGGTGGCCGAGCAACTGGCTCGTCACAATACGCCAGTCCCTACTCTTGATGAACTGTGGCATCGTGATGAAGCTGCATGGGCAGCTGTAACTGTACACGCATTCCAAGCTCTGTTTGACTCAATGCTCAGGCGTATCTAGGCCGTTATTAGGGCCAGAGGTGGTTGTTCTGGGTACTGATTTATCAGGATCTATGCACCCAAATTGCGTGAAAATGTAATCACATGTCAGTTTTAGTATAATATATTTGTCCAATGAGTACCCGTTTATCTTCTGCATTTCTTCTTGGTGTAGCGATTTTAATTGCCAGTAGTGTATATTTCGTGTTACTGGCTGGGAAAATCATCTTAACCGTCAGTCAGTATCGCGTACCGGTGGGTTGAATACTACTTAGAAATTTGGTGAGGATGCGATGGACCCATGAATAATGGTCTCAGAACACGATGAGGCAATCTCCAGAGCCATCAGATGTTTTTTGAAGAAAGAAACTTCAGGCTGTGAGGTCATTACTTTGTATTAGAACTAGATTGTAGAATTTTGATCGAGGTTGGCTAGAAGTATTGATTTTACTGATTTTTATTCATAAGGTTAGAGAGAAAAGAACTTGACGCAATGTTTGTATAATAATAAAAATAAAAATAAGAAAAAGAAAGAACAGTTTTGGTCATCGGAGCCTGAAATATCACTGACTGGAGTAGAATTGTCTTTAGTGACGAGTTACGCTTCTAACTAAGCCCCGATGACCCGGGCAGAGGTAGGATATCAACCTGATAGTCGTCCGCCATAATGCCCGACCACCAGAGGTGATGGTCTATGATGCCATTTCATTTCATAATAGGACTTTAGCTGGCATCTGTGGCACCCTTACAGCATAGCGGTACGTCGACGATATTGTACGTCCTATTTTGTTGCCCTTCACGGTAATCCATCGTGACCTTACAGCCGGCCGGTGTGGCCGTGCGGTTAAAGGCGCTTCAGTCTGGAACCGCGCGACCGCTACGGTCGCAGGTTCGAATCCTGCCTCGGGCATGGATGTGTGTGATGTCCTTAGGTTAGTTAGGTTTAAGTAGTTCTAAGTTCTAGGGGACTGATGACCACAGCAGTTAAGTCCCATAGTGCTCAGAGCCATTTGAACCGTGACCTTACATTTCAGCAAGATAATGCCCGCCTGGACATGGCGAAAGTTTGGCTCAAATGGCTCTGAGCACTATGGGACTTAACATCTGTGGTCATCAGTCCCCTAGAACTTAGAACTACTTAAACCTAACTAACCTAAGGACATCACACACATCCATGCCCGAGGCAGGATTCGAACCTGCGACCGTAGCAGTCACGCGGTTCCGGACTGAGCGCCTAGAACCGCATGGCCGCCACGGCAGACGGCGAAAGTTTCTACTATTTGTCTTTGTTTTTGATGTTTCTGAGCAACAGTTATACAATAGTTGTTAAATAAAAATACCACCATTTGACTGTTTTATTGTTTATTTAATTCCGACCCAGGTTTCGGCCTTTTATGCCACTTTCCAGTGATTGAGTTTATGTCATTACATATATTGCATGACATGAAGCTCAAAATTAGCCAGAAATTATAAAAATATTCGCTCCCTACGAAATGTCAGACGTATCAACATCATCTTGCAAAAAGTTCCGTGAATAATTTATGGCCAATTTTGAGCCTGATATCACGAAGTATATGTTAATGACATAAACTCAATCACTAGAAACTGGCATAAAATGCCGAAATTTGGGCTGTAATTAAATAAACAACAATGCAGTCAAATGGCAGTGTGTTCATTTAAAAACTTGTCTTTGTGCTTGCCAAGCCCTACCTTGGCCAGCTAGGTGCCGGATCTCTCTTTAACCGAGAATGTTTGGAGCATTATGGGCAGCACCTTCCATCCAGCTTGGGATTTTGATGATCTAGGAGCTCATGGAAGAACTCTGTTAATCAATGCCAAGCATAAGGGCCAGAGGCAGACCAACGCGTTATTACCTGTTCAGTTTGTGAAGTTCTTTCTTTTGAATAAACTATCCAAGTTTTCTGAAACTGTAATCTTTTTTTTCCCCCTGTACAAGTACGCAACTTCTACCGATTTCTTTCCCATTATGATAATTCCTTAGAGTGTATATTTTATGGATAACATAGCATGTGCAAGCCTTCCTACTGTGTTCCTTTTCTTGCGACATATTGGTCATCAGATGAGAAAAGTGTGCGTGTGACACATTTCACTTAAAGTGATAAAAAATTTGAAGTCAAAATTGTAATCGACGGAATTTCAACTTTTAATATAGTGTTCGGAGGAGAGACCCCGCGCGGCGCTGGAATATTATCACCCAGGCAGAGGCTTATTTAGGATCTCAGTGACGTACTTTGCGTTAGTAAAAATTATTTTTTCTGTTATATATTCTTTTTTTAAATTTAAGTCAGGTTCCTTAGAAGTGGTGGTTCAGACAAGAATAATTATCTACACGGATGTAATATACTTTAGTCCGAACATCAGCGCCTGGGATCAAGGTTTTTATTCCATTGAGATTGACACGTTCCTTGCGTTCGTACCTCGTAACTTCCGTGGCGTCGTTCGAAGGTAGACTCACGACCATACATGCGCGGCGCCCGAAATAAATTACTCGGCATACTGCTTCGTGGATTTGATCGTAAACGTTTGTTGGTTGACCCGGACTACGTTCCTGCTCAGCGACCATATCACGTCAGTCTAAATAAGGTTCGCCATCCTTGTTTTGTCCCGCGGAGTTGTGTTTTTACTACTCCCAAGTCAACAATCGAAAGCCTTGTAGCTAATAGTTCAATGCGCCTCCATCTGGTTACTTAAACTCTCGCCTGTAATCTCCACAACGACAAAACAGGAATACAGTTCAAAGTCTATAGGGAAAGGATCACACAAAATATTCACTCTCAAATGTTCACGGAAACAAAATGATATTTACTGCCTTAATCGTAGCCAAGTCCATCACTTTTATGTAACACCACCTCCAGCTAGCTGATGGTTCCACTCTCTGCTCTGAGGTCTCTCTCTTTACCGAACAAGTCCACGCTCACTAATGCGGAACACTCGCCGGGAATACAATGAGAATGCCTAACTAGAATTCGATGACTGCGAATGGGAAGGGACTACCAAACGCTCTATAAGCTTTCCGTGCAATCACAAACGCCAGACTTCCGAAATGATAACCACATTTTTATTTGTTTATTTATTTTGAGTCACTAGTCTCCTGAATGGATTGATGCGGCCCACCACGAACTTCTCTCCTGAGCCAACCTCCTCATCTCAGAGTAACACTTGCAACCTATTATTGCTGCATGTATTCCAGTATCTGTCTTCCTATAGAGTTTTTACCCTCTACAGCTCCCTCTAGTACCATGGAAGTTATTCCCTGATGTCTTGACAAATGTCCTATCATCCTGCCCCTTTTTCTTGTCATTTTTTCCATATATTCCCTTCCTTGCCGATTCTACAGTGAACCTCTTCATTACTTAAATTATCAGTCCACCTAATTTTCAACATTCTTCTGTAGCACCACGCCTCACATGCTTCCATTTTCTCCTTTTCCGGTTTCCCCACAGTTTATGATTCACTACCGTACAACGCTGTGCTCCAAGCGTACATTCTCAGAGATATCTTCCTCAAATGAAGAGCTATGTCGGATTCTAGGAGATTTCACTTGGCCAGGAATGCCCCTTTGGCCAATGTCAGTCTGCTTTTTATGTCCTCCTTGCTCCGGCCGTCATGAGTTATTTTGCAACATCAGTAACTGAATCCCTTAACTTCATCACTTCGTGATCACCAATTATGATGTCGAGTATCTCGCTGTTCTCATTTCTGCTACTTCTCATCACCTTCGTCTTTCTCCGATTTACTCTCAATCCATATTCTGTACTCACTGGACTGTTCATTCCATCCAACAGATCCTGTAATTCTTTTTCACTTTAACTGAGGATAACCATTGTCATAATGTCATCATCTAATCTTAACATTGACATACTTCACACTGAATTTTAATACCAGTCTTTAACCTTTCTTTTATTTTCGTCATTCGTTCTTCTAATTATACATTTAACACCATTTTTCGTCCATGTACTTCGATCTTCTTCTTCCAGTCTTATTTTCTTCCTGTTTTTTCTTGATGAACCTTATATTACCCGTCTTTCCGTGAAGTTTACCCCTATTTTTCGAACGATTTCGAACATCTTGCACCATTTGAGATTGTAGAACGCTTTCTCCAGACCGTCAAATCCTATGAAAGTCTCTAAAGAACACAAAGTCCGTCCCAAAGAGTGCACGACTTGCTGCCTTATCCCTCGAAACCCTGCAGGCCGACACACTGATTTCGCGAGCTCCGGACCGCTCCACGAAATTATGTAACGTTCAGGCCATCCAGTCAATCCCAAACAGGAGGAGAAATGTAGGATTTGAATTGGTCACTTCCTGCTTCCGCTAGCAAAGCTTCTGCAAGGTTCTGCGACTTGGGAGGACTTTAGATCTTTTTCTGCAACAGCCGTCGTGGGAGATGGCAAACCCATAAGCCAGCCTTGTGGGCTGCGAGGATTAGGGTAAGACGAGCCCATCAGCTCCAGGTTCAAGAAAGCCTCCTTCACCCCAGAACTAGACACTGTCGTAGAATTTAAGCACAGGCACGGCCAGGAAATGACATAGCGTACGTCCACAAGCAACAAGAAAAAGGAGCCTGATAGGTTTTCGACATTTGTAAAAGATGAGGCTGGCGTAACAGTTCATGGCGTATCTGTGGGAAAATAAGCGAACAACAAGCTGAATCTGAGAAAATGATTTAGAAATGTACAGCTTGAAAGCAGAAGAATCAGCACGAGGAGCGTTCAATAAGTAACGCAACATTCTTTTTTTGTCGGCCACTTTCGGTTGAAAAAGGGCTTCAGCACCTTTAGTTTCACGAAGTTCCGATAGTTGGCGCGTTATGCGTAGCCTTCGAAATGGCATCTGTAACAGAAGTGCGTTCCAAGCAGTGAGCTGTCATCGAGTCTGTTTTGGCGAAAAACCAGAGCATCACAGATATTCATAGGTAGTTGCAGAATATCTACGGAAACCGGGCGGTGAACAAAAGAACGGTGAGTCGTCGGATGAAGCGATCAGCCCTTTCATTCAGCGCGCGCGTGCGCGCTCGTGTGTGTGTGTGTGTGTGGTTTTGGGATCTTATGGGCGCCCAACGGCGATGTTATCAGAGCCTTAACAATGATTAAAATAAACGAATGTGGATAAGAACGAAAACTGTCGTACACGCATGCACACGAAATTACCACACAATTACTCTATCACACAGGCACTCTCACATGCACTAAAACCAATGAGGAAGCAAGATAGCTAATCAAGAAATTAAAACAGAGGAAAAACAAAACACAGCAGAGCTAAAAGAACAGCACAGGGAAATGTGACCGGCTGACCACCTACAAAAAACTTGGGTGAGCCAGCCACCCTGTTGACACATGAAAATCGTCTCCCCAAAATCTTGTTAAAAACATGGGACAATTGACAAAACTTTAAAACGCGAACCACATTCGTTTGACCAATGGATAAAATAGACTGCAGATCCGCCGGCAAATCCCCTGCAGTCCTCTGGTCAGCAAATAGAATGCAGTCCAATAAAATGTGGCGTATCGTGATCTGCACGCCACAAGCACCACACATCGGAGGGTCCTCTCGCCGGAGTAAAAATCCCTGCGTCATAGGGCTGTGGCCGATGCGAAGACGAGTAAGGATGACCTCGTCCCGTCGACGTGGCTGGAAGGAAATACGCCACGGCCGAGTTGTAGGCTTGACGACACGGTCAGTTTAGCCACTCACGTTCCCAGCGACACAGCACTTTATACCGCAACAGCGAGGTGAGGGCATGCAGCGGGCACACTGAAAGACCTGACGGTCACGACACACCTCCTTGGTTGCTCGATCAGCCCTTTCATTCCCCAGAATTCCCGCGTGCCCTGGTACCCAGCAGAAAGACACCTCCTTCCCCAGTCGCTGTAGTTGGAGGAGGGCGTCCTAGATAGTCTGCGTTACTTTATCTGCTGGGTACAAACGCTTGAGGGTGTTCAAAGAATCTGAACAGACGAGAAGTCTACCACTGGCAGAATGTCTCATCTGCTCCAGTGCCCGCAAGACTGCATATAATTCTGCGTCAAAGATAGTAAATTCGGGAGGCAGTCTGACCTTGAGGACACGATCCGGGAAGACGACAGAGCGACCAACGGAGTCATCTTGCTTAGACCCGTCCGTAAAAACAACTACATGGTAGTGGTGCTCAGATAAAACGGCAGAAAAGACGGCATTAAAAACGGAAGCAGGAGTGCTATCTCTCCTGTACCGCACCAAATCTAAAATCTCTCTGGGCCGCTTCATTAACCAGGGTGGCAAACGGTTAAAACCCTTGACTTGGGGTCGCACTGGCGCCACACCGAGTGACTCCAGCACATGCTGCATACGGATCCCAAATGGCATCGTGGCGTGTGGACGGTTGGAAAAGAGACGCTCCAGATGTGGACGAACAACAGCATGGCGTGCGGGTGAAGTTAGAGGTGCGAGGAACTTACATGCTTGGCTCACCATGAGCAGCTGGCGCCGGATGGTAAGTGGCGGTTCATCGCAACAACGTCGCACAAACCATTCCGATCTCCCGCGTGCCAGCCGGACGCACATAGCTTTGATTCCTGCAGTGTTGGACCGTACGGACACTCTCATACGAGGTGATCGACGGATCAGAATCAAACTCCTCGTCGCCTAACAGAACGATAAGGACCTTCCAGCTGTTCGGACCACTGAAGGACGCACTCCGCCAGAAGCATTTCGTGTATGATGGAGAGGTTATCGATGCAACAAGAAGTTGGCTCTGACGTCGACCTGTAGAGCGCTAGCGTGTGGGCATACAGCTGCTCCCTGAAAGGTAGTGTAAGGCGGCGCTACTGAACGGAAATTAAGTCGACATAAGGGTTTTGTAGCCAGAAGAATGGGGAACAATATGGTGTATTGGATTCCTGAATAAAAGCAACTTTCTTTCAGAAAAAAAATATGTTGCATTACTCATTGAAGGCCCCTATAGATATTTTCAGAAAGTAAGTGTTAAATATTGAAGGATTCCAAAGCAGAGTCTCTAACAAAACAGGTCAGAATGTGGCTAAGAAAGGAAAACAAAGAGATTGAGAAAGTATGAAATAGTACTAGAGGAAAGGAGAAAAGAAAAAAAAATGGTTCACATGGCTCTGAGCACTATGGGACTTTAACATCTGAGGTCATCAGTCCCCTAGACTTAGAACTACTTGAACCTAACTAACCCAAGGACATCACACACATCCATGATCGAGGCAGGATTCGAACCTGCGACCGTAACAGAAGCGCTGTTCCAGACTGAAGCGCCTAGAACCGCTCGGCCACAACGGCTGGCGGGGAAATGAAAATGAAAAAGAATTAAAATTGAAGGGGATAACTCACATTTTACATATCTCACGTCGAACTTAGACGGCTGGCGGGGATTGGCCGAGCGGCTCTAGGCGCTACAGTCTGGAACTGCGTGACCGCTACGGTCGGAGGTTCGAATCCTGCCTCGGGCATGGATGTGTGTGATGTCCTTAGGGTAGTTAGGTTTAAGTAGTTCTAAGTTCTAGGAGACTGATGACCTCAGCAGTTAAGCCCCATAGTGCTCAGAGCCATTTTTTTGAACTTAGACGTCACTGGACTTTGAACGTTCAGTGCAAAATAGAGATGTCTCCAGTATTTATCACTTTCTTATACCGAAGTGATGGAAGAGGTAAGATTTTAAAGCTTATAGGGATTGGTATACGTTACGGGAAAAAGTGGAGTTATCCCCTTCTTCCACAGAGGTATTCAATTGTTCAAAAATGTTCAAATGTGTGTGAAATCTTATGGGGTTTAACTGCTAAGGTCATCAGTCCCTAAGCTTATGTACTACTTAACCTAAATTGTGCTAAGGACAAACACACACACCCATGCCCGAGGGAGGACTCGAACCTCCGCCGGAACCAGCCTCACAGTCCATGACTGCAGCGCCTTAGACCGCTTATTCAATTGTCATGTGCCACTAGTTGTCCAGAATTGTAAAGAAAGAAAGCTGTGCGACACACTCATTAATACAATAGGCAAAGTTAAGAGGCATTCATCCGGGTGCTGAGGCGCGTTACGCAAGTTTACGGCTTCTTCCGGTGCGTCACGCATCGGTGTCCGCGTGCGGTCTGTGGAGGCCCCGTGACGGCAGAGCGCGTGCGGCCGAATAGCCCGCCGAGGCGCGGTGTGCCAACTCCGGCCGCGCCGAGAATTTTTATCGTCCCTCGGTGTCAAGGGCACCGCTTGTGGGAGCCGCCGACCCACATCTGCGGCAGTTCACGCGAAGGGACCCAAAGCCACTCACTTTGTTGCCACTCCCCACTGGCTTCACGAGAGCGAACTCGTTCGCACTACAACCTCCGACAGGTGAGAAGATTTTCACAGTCTACTGGCGACGAAGACGGCATCATTTCTATCTAATCGTCCTTCCTTTGTCACTATTAACAATCACCAGTCCCCACTGCTGCAGTGCACCTAGACACAGTTCTCTGTCCTCTCCTTCACCTCCTCTACACTGACGATGTGCCCAAACCACACCCACTTGCCTACCTCCTGCAGTACTCTGATAACACCGCTATCCTCGCCCTCGACGCTGCACTCCAGAAATATCAACGATCGCTCCTAATCCACCTCATTTTACTTCGTGGCGCAACCAGTGGCTCCTAAAGATCAGCCTTTCCCAAATCCACGCAATAATTTTAGGACAAACCACCAGTAGCCTCTATCTCCATGACTTCTATGTCACCAATCAAAGCCATCCGGATCAGCTAACGGATACATTAAAGTATCTCGGATTAACCGCGACTGACAACTAACAATCCAACAGAGAGCCCACAATAGACCACGACTGCTAAAACCACCAAATGGCCGAACTTCTGGATTATACCGCCACCTACCCCCATTTTCATCCTTGGGAACAAAACCTTGGTGCAACCCTTCCTCTACTAAGCAAATATTGCATGGATATCCGGTCCATCTAAGTTCCGTCTGTGTTATCGTCCAGAGATCAGGTGCCACACCAAAGCTGGCAACGTGAATAGATACCACAGATATTGGTGACGGCTGGCTGCAACCTGCAACAGCCAGTGGGAGACAACGCCTCCCTCTCAGCACAGCAGTGTCATCTAGCTGAGGTCAGTGTCGAGCATGCCGCCCAGTTCGTGACCTCATCTGAAGAAGTCGACCTCATAGTGTCGTGTGTTAAAGTCTCTGATGAACTTGCGCTTTAGTTGTTGTTGTTGTTGTTGTGGTCTTTAGTCCTGAGACTGGATTGATGCAGCTCTCTATGCTACTCTATCCTGAGCAAGCTTCTTCATCTCCCAGTACCTACTGAAACCTACATCCTTCTGAATCTGCTTACTGTATTCATCTCTTGGTCTCCCTCTACGATTTCTACCCTCCACGCTGCCCTCCAATACTAAATTGGTGATCCCTTGATGCCTCAACGTCCGCATCCCGTGGTCGTGCGGTAGCGTTCTCGCTTCCCACGCCCGGGTTCCCGGGTTCGATTCCCGGCGGGGTCAGGGATTTTCTCTGCCTCATGATGACTGGGTGTTGTGTGCTGTAATTAGGTTAGTTAGGTTTAAGTAGTTCTACGTTCTAGGGGACTGATGACCATAGATGTTAAGTCCCATAGTGCTCAGAGCCATTTGAACCATTTTTTGATGCCTCAACACATGTCCTACCAACCGATCCCTTCTTATAGTCAAGTTGTGCCACAAACTTCTCTTCTCCCCAATCCTATTCAATACTTCCTCATTAGTTATGTGATCTACCCATCTAATCTTCAGCATTCTTCTGTAGCACCACATTTCGAAGGCTTCTATTCTCTTCTTGTCCAAACTATTTATCGTCCATGTTTCACTTCCATACATGGCTACACTCCATACAAATACTTTCAGAAATGACTTCCTGACACTTAAATCTATACTCGATGTTAACAAATTTCTCTTCTTCAGAAACGCTTTCCTTGCCATTACCAGTCTACATTTTAATCCTCTCTACTTCGACCATCATCAGTTATTGTGCTCCCCAAATAGCAAAACTCTTTTACCACTTTAAGTGTCTCATTTCCTAATCTAATTCCCTCAGCATCACTCGACTTAATTCGACTACATTCCATTATACTCGTTTTGCTTTTGTTGATGTTCATCTTATATCCTCCTTTCAAGACACTGCCCTTTCCGTTCAACTGCTCTTCCAAGTCCTTTGCTGTCTCTGACAGAATTACAATGTCATCGGCGAACCTCAAAGTTTTTATTTCTTTTACATGGATTTTAACACCTACTCCGAATTTTTCTTTTGTTTCCTTCACCGCTTGCTCAATATACAAATTGAATAACACCGGCAAGAGACTACAACCCTGTCTCACTCCCTTCCCAACCACTGCTTACCTTCCATTCCCTCGACTCTTATAACTGCCATCTGGTTTGTGTACAAATTGTAAAGAGCCTTTCGCTCCCTGTTTTTTACCCCTGCCACCTTCAGAATTTGAAAGAGAGTATTGTCAACATTGTCAAAAGCTTTCTCTAAGTCTACAAATGCTAGAAACGTAGGTTTGCCTTTCCTTAATCTAGCTTCTAAGATAAGTCGTAGGGTCAGTATTGCCTCACGTGTCCTAACATTTCTACGGAATCCAAACTGATCTTCCCCGAGGTCGGCTTCTAGTAGCCTTTCCATTCGTCTGTAAAGAATTCGCATTAGTATTTTGCAGCTGTGACTTATTAAACTGATAGTTCAGTAATTTTCACATCTGTCAACACCTGCTTTCTTTGGGATTGGAATTATTATATTCTTCTTGAAGTCTGAGGGTATTTCGCCTGCCTCATACATCTTGCTCACCAGATGGTAGAGTTTCGTCATGACTGGCTCTCCCAAGGCTGTCAGTAGTTGTACTGTAATGTTGTCTACTCCCGGGGCCTTGTTTCGACTCAGGTCTTTCAGCGCTCTGTCAAACTATTCACGCAGTATTATATCTCCCATTTCATCTTCATCTACATCCTCTTGCATTTCCATAATATTGTCCTCAAGTACATCGCCCTTGTATAGACCCTCTATATACTCCTTCCATCTTTCTGCTTTCCCTTCTTTGCTTAGATCTGGGTTTCCATCTGAGCTTTTGATATTCATACAAGTGGTTCTCTTTTCTCTGAAGGTCTCTTTAATTTTCCTGTAGGCTGTATCTATTTTACCCCTAGTGAGATAAGCCTCTACATCCTTACATTTGTCCTGTAACCATGCCTGCTTAGATATTTTGCACTTCCTGTCGATCTCATTTTTGAGACGTTTGTATTCCTTTTTGCCTGCTTCATTTACTGCATTTTTATATTTTCTCGTTTCATCAATTACATTCAGTATTTCTTCTGTCACCCAAGGATTTCTACTAGCCCTCGTCTTCTTACCTACTTGATCCTCTGCTGCCTTCACTACTTCATCCCTCAAAGCTACCCATTCTTCTGCTACTGTATTTCTTTCCCCCATTCCTGACAATTGTTCCCTTATGCTCTCCCCGAAACTCTGTACAATCTCTGGTTTAGTCAATTTATCCAGGTCCCATCTCCCTAAATTCCCACCTTTTTGCAGTTTCTTCAGTTTTAATCTACTACGCTTTAGTAAAGGCTGAATATTATACCTCAGGAGGACTGTTCGTTAATTAGTGCATCAACCAGTGCTTTACTAGGCAATGACAGTTGTTAATTTTTCAGTACCACTGTGGCAAAGAAGTGTATAAAAGCTAAATAAATCTTTTGTTCTAGGCGCTACATTCTGGAACCGCGCGACCGCTACGGTCGCAGGTTCGAATCCTGCCTCCGGCATGGATGTGTGCGATGTCCTTAGGTTAGTTAGGTTTAAGTAGTTCTAAGTTCTAGGGGACTGATGACCTTAGAAGTTAAGTCCCATAGTGCTCAGAGCCATTTGAACCAAATCCTTTGTTCTTTAATGTAATAAAGTGAACTAATATTACGTGAGCTATAGTTGCTATGTGTCCCCTCACTGAGCAGTCCAAGTACCGACGGTTATGGCTGGACGAAAGCAGTCTCGTCTGGTCGTAACACACGCCATGCTCCTTCAGTAAGGAACCTAAACATTCGGTACAAAAAAATGCACACTCTGCCTCCCACTTGGGAGTGATTCGCAGAGGATAGGTGAAATGTCAGATCGATATTAGAAGACAGGCTACAGTTATAAACACTTCGAAAAGTTACAGTCAAAAACATCAATTAGTACTGATCAGTAATGAGACAAGTATTTGATTGCAGAGAGATGCTTCATCAGTACGCTATAAAATGATCAGGTAGGAGTATAATTCGAGACCTTCTCTCGTAACGCTTGATAAAGGCTCGAGTAGAGGCGACCGCACGTTTCGCTAGAGCAGAGAGAGCCGTCAGCGAAACATTCTACTATCGTAGTTTGATGTGGCGTCTCTCACAACACTTTCTCGTTCGGAGAATGGGAAGATAAGATGACGTGTCTGTACTCTGAGTAATAGGGAAGGCGTTATCATTGCCAGTGCCAGCAATTCGTTAAGTCTTGAAACCACCCGATCTGTTCTGGGTGGAGCACTGTAGTTGTAAAAAACGAACATACCTTTTTTTCCTTACCAGATATGATACGGAAGCTTATATGATAAGTGTACCGTTGCCTCGAATTAGTTCTGATCGGTTGTCTTATGCGCTACGACATATTATCCATGTCTGAATTCATGGTGTGTACTAAAGAACGTAGGTAATAGATAACGTAAGCTAGTTTCAGCTGCTTATTTTAAATAAGTTACTGTGAAAGATGAAATGTCTTTTTATTTGAAAAGTGTTGTTACAGCGAATTGTCAGGTCTGCGAAGATCGTTTTGAAAAGCATTGTTGGTACAACTTTACTGTCTTTGTCTTTTTTTTTACCACTTTCGTTGTTATTTTGTGCTAGTTTGTATTATCTTCTGATGACTTATTTTCCAAGTATATTATTTATTTTTGTCGTATTTCATTGTATTACAGTGAAATATGTCCAGACAATCTGTGACCAAAATGGTACTGAAACAGAGGATGACAGACTAAAGGCCGGTGTGGCCGAACGGTTCTAGGCGCTTCAGTCTCGAACCGCGCGACGCTACGGTCGCAGTTTCGAATCCTGCTTCGGGCATGGATGTGTGTGATGTCCTTAGGTTAGTTAGGTTTAAGTAGTTCTAAGTTCTAGGGGCTGATGAGCTCAGATGTTAAGTTCCATAGTGCTCAGAGACATTTGAACCATTTTTTGAACTAAATGTCTTTTTCCAAAGCTGTTTCACAGAGGAAGATTGCACTGTAGTTCCTTCTCTATATTGTCGCGCAGATGACAAAATGGTAGCTATCGAAATAGATGAGAGAGGGATAGAAAAACAATTAAAATCTCTCAAAAGAGGAAAGGCCGCTGGACCTGATGGGATACCAGTTCGATTATACACAGAGCACGCGAAGGAACTTGCCCCCCTTCTTGCAGCGGTGTACTGTAGGTCTCTAGAAGAGCGTAGCGTTCCAAAGGATTGGAAAAGGCCACAGGTCATCCCCGTTTTCAAGAAGGAACGTCGAACAGATGTGCAGAACTATAGACCTATATCTCTAACGTCGATCAGTTGTAGAATTTTGGAACACGTATTATGTTCGATTCTAATGCCTTTTCTGGAGACTAGAAATCTACTCTGTAGGAATCACCATGGGTTTTGAAAAAGACGGTCGTGTGAAACCCAGCTCGCGCTTTTCGTCCACGAGACTCAGAGGGCCATAGACACGGGTTCACAGGTAGATGCCGTGTTTCTTGACTTCCGCAAGGCGTTCGATACAGTTCCCCACAGTCGTTTAATGAACAAAGTAAGAGCATATGGACTATCAGACCAATTGTGTGATTGGATTGAAGAGTTCCTAGATAACAGAACGCAGCATGTCATTCTCTACTTCGACCATCATCAGTTATTTTGCTTCCCAAATAACAAAACTCCTTTACTTCTTTAAGCGTCTCATTTCCTAATCTAATTCCCTCAGCATCTCCCGACTTAATTTAACTACATTCCATTATCCTCGTTTTGCTTTTGTTGATGTTCATCTTATATCCTCCTTTCAAGACACTGTCCATTCCGTTCAACTGCTCTTCCGAGTCCTTTGCTGTCTCTGACAGAATTACAATGTCATCGGCGAACCTCAAAGTTTTTATTTCTTCTCCTTGGATGTTAACACCTACCCCGAATTTTTCTTTTGTTTCCTTCACTGCTTGCTCAATATACAGATTGAATAACATCGGGGAGAGACTACAACCCTGTCTCACTCCCTTCCCAACCCCTCGACTTTAAAAGTATTAAATCGAATCAATTACAGAATAAACAACTCTACAACCAAACAATGTTGAAAGTTTTTCATAAGAAAGCATTGCCTTAACTTCGAAATTCTTTTCCAACACGTTACGCTTCTGAATGGCCAACACTTTCTTACTATAACTTGAAACTGCAGTTTGGAGTCTATATTTGACCATAAAAGCAAAACTACCTTCATCGCACCACCACACTTCTGACAAACTCGGTATTTTTTGCTGGCATGGAAAGTTGCTTTTTCACTGAATACTGAAGAGATTTGAATCTCATCAGGTTACGTACACTGCAGAAACCACTCATTCTGGGTATACAACAACAACAACAACAACAACAACAACCCAACAGGCCTTGAAGTCCCAACGGCACCGATCGGCCGCCGTTTCATCCTCAGCCTGAGGCGTCACTGGAGGCGGCAACACATCGCTCTCCCGGTCGTTGTCAGTTTTCGTGATCGGTGTTGCTACTTCTCAGTCAAGTAACTCCTGAATTGGCCTCACCAGGACTGAGTGCACTACTCTCGCAGACAGCACTCGGCAGACATGGACGGTGACCCATCCAAGCGCTTAACTTCAGTGATCTGACGGGAATCTGTGTTACTACGGCGGCAAGGTCGTTGGCATTTTAGGTATACAGGGTGGTTATAATTAAGCATTCGTTATTTGAGAGGACCCCCCATTAAAAACCAGTGATAGTAGTACAACAACACTTTGTGGAAACATTTGTAAGAACGTGGGGGAGAGAAATAACGAATAAACCATCGAAAGAAACACATTTTAATTTCCACATGAGAGGACAATGTTTATTAATTGCCTACCATGTTGGATTGGACCATTTCCTTGTTAGTATTCAGGCCGAAGTTCTTTATTTCAGTTGCATTTTCTGTCAGATGATAGACCAACAGTTGCATGGACTGAGCCACGGAGTAGGTTAATGAAGTAGCCAAGAGCAATAGTATTAAAAAATGAGATTCATAATATGCTGTCTTATGTTCGATCTCAGTTAGACATTTCCAGCTTGACATACAACCAACTCTCTCGTATTTTCTCATGCCCCCAGGAAGACTCATCTCTAGTACGTCCTGTTCTACACCGCAGCAGCTAAACTCTTTCATATATGCCGGTACAGTTTCAAACGAGGCAGACATAACAGTATGTTTCCTTCACATCCAAGTAACAGTGCACTAGGATTCATCACTGCCATAGTGTACCTGTCCAACGAATGTAACGGGGAATCAGGTAACAGCTCAGCATTCGGTATTTGATGCTTGTCACAAACTAGACGACTTAAGACTATTGCTGCCCCTTTCTGATTTCTGTGAGTAAAAAACAGAAACAAGAAGGCAAGTGCCATTCGAGCTGCGGAATTCGCAAGCGTGAGGCATATAAAACAGGAGAGTTCCTTGTTAAGAAACCAATAAAGTAAGCTTACAGCTCAGTGATTTACTTTTATCTAAATTCATTGTATTATTGCATGAATTTACTTTCTAAATGTAAAAGTTAAACATAGAGATTCTGATCGCGTTAGTTTCTGAGATGCTCCGATAGAGAAGAAGTGCCTGCTCCCCTGAAAAAGAAGCTGGAAGAAGATGTAATGAAGAAAAAAGCAAGAATTGAAAAGAAACTGGGTTGAAAAACGAGAATGGGAAAGCTGTTCGTGGAGGGCCTTACTGAGCAACCAGAGAGAAAAAAAAGTAAAGAGGAAACATTAGAGTTATGGGAGGTATCGGATGTTTCCGGCATTTGCGATGATGATAATGATGATGTGGTAGCTTTTTTTTTTCACTCATGAATATTTGACATAAGCTCCCTTTCTCTAGCACACAATCCCCCAACCGCTGCTGATAGTTACCCCGTGGACCAGTTGTATTTCATTGTACTGTTTTTTCTTTTTTTTACATTTGAAGTAATTTATGATAGAAAAAGTAAAGAAAGTCCAGTAATCTTCCGCACAGATGATCTTAGGTTACTTATTATGATCTGTCAAAATAACAATTACTGTTTCAGTGTGCGCTATTCCTCCAAATTCCCTCACATGAAGTTTTCGAATGCTGAAGCTTTTCCTAGTATCACCGTATGTTTCGTCTTCCATGCGGTTAATATACTGCCAAATGCGATACCCGTGTGCTCAACTCAGCCCACATTACATAAGAAATACCACACTATAACACACTGAGCTGAGATATAATGATCCAGGCTTGTGAAGTCCTAGAGGCAATTTTATCGTTTAGTCCTCGCCACCCGTGATGAGGTTAATTAATTGAAAAGTAGGTTGTGATCGGTCACAACCGTAGATACAACTCTCTCACTCCTTCCTGCTACTTTACGTCTTCTTGGCCGTTCAGCATCGGGGCTCGCAACCTACGGCTCATGTTTCAATTGTGGACTGTTTTAATTATTTAGTGTCAGGGGGAATGGCTACAGACGAGTAACACAGATGCTGCAGTTGAATTAAAATCAGTATATTGTTCGTAAGGAACATGGAAAGGGGGGGGGGGGGGGCGGGAGCGAGGCAGCCTGAATATTATTGGCAAAGCAGGCTACCCACGGAAAAGAATACACAAATTACACGAGTAAATAACGGTGAGATTTCGTCCCAGCATTTAGGGAAAATTATCCGATGTATTGAGAAAGTACCAATCAGAAGGAAATAAATAAGCGGTTAGTGAGCCATGAGAATAACAGAGACAAGGAACGAGGGCGCGAGGGTTTAAGCATGTTGCTTACCACAGATGCATCGGCGTGCAGTTGGTGGACTGCTTGCACAACCGGATGTAAGCGCGTGTCGTTATCACGATCGTGATTATAGCTTGCATTTCCTTTACATGCGACCGAACTCCTATCCAGAATTTACTGTTCACATCTGACTACAAATAATGATGTCCAGAGCCTACTGAGTTGGACGCCAGTCTTTCCGATGTACAGAAACCTACTAATCGCGACTAAATACAGCTTCACACTGGTACTCAGAGTGGACTCCGGAGCACGTGTCTCTCGACTTTATTGCCTCAGTGGTAACACTGTATGGTGGAAACTCCGGAAAAAATAGTGTCATACTGTCAACTTGACCAGGAGGCAGCACTAAACTCTCCTCAGGCGGAAAGCTGGGATGAGACCCCTGGCGCTTAGTCTGGACAGTCTCCAGTGATTCTTGCCGGCCGCTGTGACCGAGCGGTTCTAAGCGCTTCAGTCCGGAACCGCGCTGCTGCAACGGTCGCAGGTTCGAATCCGGCCTCGGGCATGGATGTGTGTGATGTGCTTAGGTTAGTTAGGTTTAGGTAGTTCTAAGTCTACGGTGCTGATGACTTCAGATGTTTTAAGTCCCATAGTGCTTAGTGCCATTTGAACCATTTGAATATTATGACAAATTTAACTTCACAAAGCATACCACATTTTTCCATTCATAAATTTCTCTTTAAACCGACTTTTTTCTTGCATTCAGACTTCATATACTGACATTTACATGTGCACAATTAATAATTCATGGTGACAAGGTCAGGTCGGAGTTTTCTGCGACGTAACAGGCCATTACTTGAACACAAAAGTAAAGAGATTGATGACATTACTAGTGAACTATCCGTCGTCACGTATTAGTAAGACCTCTTTTAGACCGTTAACTGTAGCCTCACATAATGACCATTTTCAACAAGATCGATCAACCCAATGGGCAGTGGATGAGCTGCGCTGGAAGATGATTACGAGGTCAGACACACAAGGAGAGAGATTGATATTACAAATTTGTGTACTTAGAAAATATGTTCACTTTGTGGTGGTCGCCTTTATGGCAGGATCCATTTTGTTTCCTGCCACTGTCAAAAAATTTTGCTGTTCCTTATCGTAAGGTATCTACAGTGGCTATTCTTGCGAAAAACGAGAAAGCGAAATGACTGTAAACCTTTACTTTTAAAACATCGAATCTAAACATCTTCAGCCGTATAAATTCCCAGTTATTTCATTTAAATAACCAGTTTCAGTGCTACGTTAGGCCATCTCCAGGCCCCTCGCCGACGTGTGAGAAGATACCCACCTCTGGACCAGTAAAAAAAAGGGGCCAGAATTCAGTAACTGTTATCTGTAGATTTCTCCTTAACACAGCGATCGCTTCGATCATCACTTGCCGACACATCGCTTTAGTCCGCAACTGATGATCGAAGGGTTCGCTGTGGAGAAATCTTTATACAGGTGGTTACGGGACCTCGCCTATTGGATATAAAATGTCGAATAAAAAGGCCTTCAGTCGCCTAAATTATAAATTGTTATTTTATTTGAGCAACCAGTTTCAGCACTACAGCCTTTAATGTTGTCTTCAGCCTTTTTAATGGCGTTTGAACTTAGCCAATGTACATTATACAACACAGTTTTACGAACAGGACTTCAGTTGTTATCAAAGAACCTTCATGCCCTGTTGACGAAACGGTACCGTAAAATGTACACTGGCGAGGTAAGAACGCTACTGAAAAGGCAGCAGACGGTCTCAATAACAAGGTTTTCCACGTGCTGTTTTTTTATTTTTTTACGAACGCAAGAACATCGCCACACAATCTATTGAGGTTGGTGGAACTTGTCACAATGTAAAGGCGCATATTAAGATCGAAAACAGTTCAGCACTGACACGCCACGACAAACGTCATTATAATACGTTGAAGGGCCAAAGATATTGGCACACCTGCCCAATATCGTGTAGGGCCCCCGCCAGCACGCAGAAATACAGCAACACGACGTGACATGGACTCGACTAGTGTCTGAAGTTGTGCTGAAGGGAACTGACACCATGAATCCTACAGGGCTATTCATAAATCGGAAGAGTACGAGTGGGTGAAGATCTCTTCTGAACAGCACGTTACAAGGCATCCCACATGCTCATATCTGTCGAGTTTGGTGCCAGCGGAAGTGTTCAGACTCAGCAGAATGTTCCTCTAGCCACTCTGTAGCAACTCTGCACGTGTGGGGTGTCGCATTACCCTGCTAGAATTGCCAAAGTCTGTCGGAATGCACAATGGACATGGATGGATGCAGGTGATCAGACAGGGCTCTTACGTACGTGCCACCTATCAGAGTTATATCTAGACGTATCAGGGGTCCCATGTCACTCCAATTTCACGAGCCCCACACTATTACAGAGCCTCCAGCAGTTGAACAGTCCCCTGCTGATATGCAGGGACCATGGATTCATGAGGTTGTCTCCATACCCGTACATGTCCATCCACTCGATACAATTTGAAACGACTCGTGCGACCAGGCAACAGTCCAATGTTGGTATTGACGGGCCCAAAAGAGGCGTAAAGCTTTGTGTCTTGCAGTCATCAAGGGTACACGAGTGGGCCTTTGGCTCCGAAAGCCCATATCGATGATGTTTCGTTGAGTAGTTGTTGATGGCCGAGCATTGAAATCTACAGCAATTTGCGGAAGGGTTACATTTCTGTCACGTTGAACGATTCTCTTCAGTCGTCGTGGGTTCCGTTCTTGCAGGATATTTCTCCGGCAGCAGCGATGTCGGAGATTTGATGGTTTACCGGATTCCTGATATTCAAGAGATGGTCGTACGAGAAAATCCCCACTTCATCGTTACCTAGGAGACGCTGTGTCCCATCGGTCGTGCGCCATCTGTAACACCACGTTCAAATTCACTTAAGTCTTGAAGACCTGCCATTGTAGAAACAGTAAGCGATCTAACAACTGCACCAGGCACTTTTTGTCTTATATAGGCGTTGCTGACCGCAGCGCCGTATTCTGCCTGTTTGTACATACCTCTGTACCTGAGTACGCATGCCTGTACCAGTTTCTTTTGCGCTTAAGTGTACAACCTTGGCAAGTTAGCTTAGGAAATTATCCTAATGTCATACAGAAAACAACGGCGCATTTCAGCAATGCGTGTGTGTGTGTGTGTGTGTGTGTGTGTGTGTGTGTGTGTGTGTGTGTGTGTGTATGTGTGCAAGCATATATATTTCACGATAAGAGGAATCTTCACAATAAGGACGTTCTGTGCGGTTGACACCCGCACTCCCGTGACGACTTGTAGAGCGTGTGTTACAAGTGCAAATCAAAGCTGCAAATAAAGAACACTGCTCAAACAGCTGAGACAAGCGGCCTTTTTTAGCACTTTACGTTAGGCAACAATCACTGCTCGGATCCAGAGAGGGCCGGTAATTTCCAACCAGAGCCGACTGGCATATCTTTTTGTGCAGAGACGATGAACTGGACTTGATACGTCTGTTTCGCAAAAAAAGGGTGCTGACGTTCTCAGTCTATATGATTACAAGGCGCGGTAATAGAAGCGAGTATCAGATACGTACACCCATAAGATAAACAGAGCTATTCGTCTTCCTCCGCGATTGTATTCCACCTTCCACTGTTTTCATTTGCTCTGCTACAGTAGAAGGGTTATTTTTCAGGATGACGTTTTACAACTGCCCCAGTTTTGTGAGTCGGAGGATAATATGGATCTTATTGCTTCCATGTTTTTGAGGTGCTGTTTGTAGAGGACAATGAAACAACAAATAATCCTAATAAACATAGGTCTGAAAACCATTAGTTTCCCCAGTGAGATCTATGCACGAGTGCAGTCATGCCAGTGTTACAACATCCAAGGCAACGTTTATTTCGAAACACCCGAAGTGAGGCGTAAAGTACAAACTGGCAAGTACCATCACTTGATTTTACCTCCAGTACCATAGCCTTCCAGATCGCCCGACTTGAACACGTTGTTTTTTTTTTGGGGGGGGGGGGGGGGCGGCGGGGGTATTTACGTTGTTGTGTATTCCCGACCTGTTGATAGTGTCGATAAACTCCGACAACCCGTCGTGTGTGGTTATCGATGCATTCGGAACAGACCTGGGATTTTTGAATGTGTACAGGCGTCGATGCAGGGAATTTGCTGAATACTGCCTTCAGTTGAACGTGGCCATGTGCAACACTTGTAATGTGTTTTTTTTCTGAAGTGTATTTCTTCAGTGTGGATACTATTTCTTGTACTCAGTCGTGATACTTCCATTGGTTTACGAAGCTATGTTTGTTAGGATTATTTGCTCGTTTCATTGACCTCTACTAGTCCCTTTCGTTTGTAACTGTAATAATCAAACACCATATAATCACCGGACTCTCCATTAGATAACTTACTGATAATACAGCATTCAAGTCGTGTATATCAGCTATTATATTAGTGGAAATTGAAAACAACGCATTTTGAAGAAATTAACTTGTAAAATGGGTCCATAGTCTTCATGAATCGTAGATAGGACTCCATATTCCGTTTACGGCTGCTAAGAGTTTTATTTTTCATACTGAAGTATCGGTGTTCATTTTATTTTATTTGTTTATTTAATTTACCCTGTTAAGAGCGTAGCAATCAGACCCTCTCCTACATCTAACATATTTTATAACATTTTCACTTAACCACACAGATGTTACAAAAAGAATTACTTTTAATATGGTATACAACACTTAGAAGAAATTACAACATTAGTTATAGTTATAATTGTAGTTACTTAAAAGTTGTAGCTACAGTAGAAAGAAAAAATGGTTCAAATGGCTCTGAGCACTATGGGACTTAACATCTACGGTCATCAGTCCCCTAGAACTTAGAACTACTTAAACCTAACTAACCTAAGGACATCACACAACACCCAGTCATCACGAGGCAGAGAAAATCCCTGACCCCGCCGGGAATCGAACCCGGGCGCGGGAAGCGAGAACGCTACCGCACGACCACGAGCTGCAGACACAGTAGAAAGAGATAGAGTTTGTATTAGTTCATGAAAAGTGGGACAACAAGGATACAGTGAGGTAAATTTAAACACAGGGCACTGGCAGTAATAGACATGAAAAGAGGGGTGAGTGGCAAAAAGAGAGAAGAACGTGGCAGAAACACAAGTAATGAAGAGATAGGCAAACGAGATTAGCAAGAAGTATCACTGGGAGAAAACGAAGGGTATTCGCTTTACTAAATGACGGAGATAAAACTGGCCACAAGTACACTCCTGGAAATGGAAAAAAGAACACATTGACACCGGTGTGTCAGACCCACCATACTTGCTCCGGACACTGCGAGAGGGCTGTACAGCAATGATCACACGCACGGCACAGCGGACACACCAGGAACCGCGGTGTTGGCCGTCGAATGGCGCTAGCTGCGCAGCATTTGTGCATCGCCGCCGTCAGTGTCAGACAGTTTGCCGTGGCATACGGAGCTCCATCGCAGTCTTTAACACTGGTAGCATGCCGCGACAGCGTGGACGTGAACCGTGTGTGCAGTTGACGGACTTTGAGCGAGGGCGTATAGTGGGCATGCGGGAGGCCGGGTGGACGTACCGCCGAATTGCTCAACACGTGGGGCGTGAGGTCTCCACAGTACATCGATGTTGTCGCCAGTGGTCGGCGGAAGGTGCACGTGCCCGTCGACCTGGGACCGGACCGCAGCGACGCACGGATGCACGCCAAGACCGTAGGATCCTACGCAGTGCCGTAGGGGACCGCACCGCCACTTCCCAGCAAATTAGGGACACTGTTGCTCCTGGGGTATCGGCGAGGACCATTCGCAACCGTCTCCATGAAGCTGGGCTACGGTCCCGCACACCGTTAGGCCGTCTTCCGCTCACGCCCCAACATCGCGCAGCCCACCTCCAGTGGTGTCGCGACAGGCGTGAATGGAGGGACGGATGGAGACATGTCGTCTTCAGCGATGAGAGTCGCTTCTGCCTTGGTGCCAATGATGGTCGTATGCGTGTTTGGCGCCGTGCAGGTGAGCGCCACAATCAGGACTGCATACGACTGAGGCACACAGGGCCAACACCCGGCATCATGGTGTGGGGAGCGATCTCCTACACTGGCCGTACACCACTGGTGATCGTCGATGGTACACTGAATAGTGCACGGTACATCCAAACCGTCATCGAACCCATCGTTCTACCATTCCTAGACCGGCAAGGGAACTTGCTGTTCCAACAGGACAATGCACGTCCGCATGTATCCCGTGCCACCCAACGTGCTCTAGAAGGTGTAAGTCAACTACCCTGGGCAGCAAGATCTCCGGATCTGTCCCCCATTGAGCATGTTTGGGACTGGATGAAGCGTCGTCTCACGCGGTCTGCACGTCCAGCACGAACGCTGGTCCAACTGAGGCGCCAGGTGGAAATGGCGTGGCAAGCCGTTCCACAGGACTACATCCAGCATCTCTACGATCGTCTCCATGGGAGAATAGCAGCCTGCATTGCTGCGAAAGGTGGATATACACTGTACTAGTGCCGACATTGTGCGTGCTCTGTTGCCTGTGTCTCTGTGCCTGTGGTTCTGTCAGTGTGATCATGTGATGTATCTGACCCCAGGAATGTGTCAATAAAGTTTCCCCTTCCTGGGACAATGAATTCACGGTGTTCTTATTTCAATTTCCAGGAGTGAATTAATTTGTAGAGGAAAGTTATGATTTTGGCAGTACAAAGTGCTCCAGCTTTTCCTTAAATAGTATTGTCAATCATCCTTCCATTTTGCAACCAGTTACAGAATACGCTGTCCATCTAGGCAATTGATCTATTACTATTAACACAGAACCAATACACCAATGTATTCGGCTAAAGACGGTGGAACTCGTGAATAGAAAAATAAAATCTTCGACATCTGTAAGCGGAATATGGTGAATTTTCTACCGTGAAGAAATATCCTACATTAATGTAAATTTATTTACATATTAAACAGGCTGGGTATTGCATATGCTCTTAAATACTGAGTAACTCAACTATGGGTATATTGCTTCATGTAGCCTTTCCTGTATACAATCCGGTCTTGCAAATGTGCGCAACGACGATCGTAGAGATGCCGATGGGTGAAAATGTTACATGCTGATACTGCCAGTTGCAGTTTGTTGCTAACAGAGAAAGAATTATGCGTTGCTCCATCACGTCGCACACTCACTCGAGAGGAGACAGTTCTGATGAAAATGTTGGTGAGTAAATCGTTTAACCAATGATGTGTGCATGACGTCTTTGTGTTGCTGGAACAGCAACAGAACACGACGGCCAGTGTTCTGATGTCTTGGGCAGAGTGTAGTTTTCCTCAAGCCAAAAATGTACCTTAGTCATAAGAAGGCAAGATTCCCTATACTACAACTGGAATCACTCAATTGCTGGAGAGCTGTACCATGTTGATGTCTGAGTGAGTGGCACGCTTTATAGTAGCCTGAAATCCAGAAAGCACCTCTACAAGGTGATTTTTTCCACCGTGTACAAGCTCTAGGGATTGATTGATGAGAGGTTACGGAACAAAAAAGATCTAATGAACTTATGTCCGGAAATACATGATTTCCATGCTAGACACCAATTATTTAATCATAATGTGTTACAGAAACTGAGGTCTAATATGCTCTGTACCATGCAACTAAAGTTACAGTATATATTGAAAATGGTTTCCATGTGCCTGAACGCATGCATGTATGCGACCAAGCATGTTCTGTCTCACACGTTCATATCAGCCAGACAGCATCCGGACAGTGTCAAAGGCATATTCCTATGATGCTCCATTGTCTCCACACCCGGAATGGGCTCTGCACACACAGTACTTTTGAGATGACGCCGTAACAAGAAATAGCACAGGTTGAGATCCAGTAAACGAGCAGGTCAAGCAGCTGGACCCTCTTGTCCAGTCCATCGACCAGGGAAGACCCGATTGAGATGCAACCGATCGTTAACGGCGAACTGAACTGGAGCACCATCATGCAGCAGCACATAGTACTCCGAATCATCAATAGTATTTCTTCCAGCAAGGGAGGCAAAGTCACCGGCAAGAAACGCTGATAGTTGCTGCCTGTTAGGTGACGTGGAAGGAAGACTAGTCGCAAAAGACGGTCGCCAACTATCCCGGCCCACACATCCCGGCTCCAACGATGCTGATGATTCGCTTTCATCATACCATGGGAGTTTTGCATACTATCCCACAGATGACTCTTATGAAAGTTGAATATACCACTCCGCGTTAAGGTGGCGTCATCTCTGAACAGGATGGATGACACAAGTCCCGGAATCGTTGTTCCCTGCTGAAGAAACCAATGACAAAACTGCTCCCGATGTGGAAAGTCTGTCTCTAGGAAGCCCTGCACACGCTGTAACTGATAAGGGTAGTAACAGTTGTGATGGGGAATGTTCCACACGGTCGTCTAGCTTACCCTGTACTGGTGGCCCAACTGCCTGTTGCAGACACGGCGGTCGCCTTCCACAGTTTTAATCACATTTTCCTCCAAGTCTGCTGTCCTTCGTGATTTTCTGCTCCCTGAAACGACCCTGTCTCAGACAAAAGGCGAAATACTGTTCCAAACATTGAATGCTGCGGTTGTAGTCGGCGGGGATAGGTCACCTGATACAACCTTGCTGTCCGCCACCCGTTGTTATTTGCAGTTCCGCAAGTAAACACCATGTCAGCAAGCTCTCGAACCATTGTGTACAAGGCTGTATCACATCCGCTAATAGGTGAGTCAGCAAGAGAGGTGAATCGGACACAACATCACCAATTAGTATGGCTGGAGAGGGCGGTAGGGCCTGATGAATGATGAACAATACCGCCCTCTAGGAGGAAACCGTACGTACTGTCACTGTGGCTGCATAGTACAGCACGTATTAGACCGCAGTCTCTGTAACAAAGTATGACTGAATAAACGGTCTCTAGCAAGGAAACCATGTATTGCCGGACATAAGTTCGTTAGACCTTTTTTGTTTCGTATCCTCTCATCGATCAATCCACGAAGTTTGTACACGCTGGAAAAAATCACCCTGTAGAGCCGAGATGGCATAAGAAACTTGTTGACTTTTGGCAGCGCTGTTGCTGGCTTTCAACTGCGAACTGCATACGGTTGCAGACGAGATAGGAGCCTGCTACAGAACTACGACGACACTTTGTGAGGCATTGCCATAGAGAGTTCACGAAATCGATGTGACTGGTTGAGGTAAGCGCTCAAAGCTGCCGTGTCCAGCCCACTGCAACTGTCAGCGATCTTCTTATGCTGTCTCGACTGTAGGTCCATCATTACAATTTCTACTGCGGTTACTGTGTGATTAAAACGTGGCTGATCATTGGACTTCAGTAGATGCTTTCTGACATATTGATTCTTACTTGCTTTTCGCTGCATTATTAAAGACATATAGAATTGACGTCTTACGTCCAAAGAGTTGGGCAGTACTTCGGAAGATCAAGAAGCTTTCCTTCATCCATACAGTACGACCTCACTGAAATCCAGTTATTTATACACAATGAATTGGCTTGCCTGTAATGTTAATAATCCGGAATGAATAGATAAATGCTTGACGGATGTTTCGCCGCGTCCTTCCTCTGTCGTCGTCGTCGTCGTAAGGAGATGTATGTAGGCCCTGTAGTACTCTACGTAGTTGGACGAACTACGTCATTGAGGTGTCACGAAGCCACGGAACTTCCATAGGCTACCAGAGATTATAACGATGCCTACGAGGGAAGAACATTGGTAGTGATGTTGAATTCTTTGAATAGTGGATGAGTCAGTTTATTTCTCGACTGTATCAAGCATCTTTTTCCAGGCACCAGTAAGGAAATAGTCACTGTCCCGGTTAAAATCTTTGTCGCTCATTCTGATATCAAAGACTTCTTTGAAAACAGAATCCTATTGTGTACATGCATGGAATAAGATTTGCGTTCCATCAAACATTACCCTTTGTTTGTTCAAGAAGAAGCTTCCGGCAACAGCAGAGTTATCGAATTCGCGATATTTGTTGTGGCGTTGATGCTCTATGGAGCGTTCTGAAATCGTTGGCATTGACTACCACATTCATAAGAAATTTTATAACGCCCGGGAATAATGAGACCAAGACTGTCTTTTTCTGGGAGCAGCATGTCTTCAATTCTCTTGGATGGTCGGAAAATGAATTGAATACTCTGCCCATTTTATTTATTGTAGTGTCGAAGAATGGGAATAGTGCTTTAGGCTGAGCGTTTTCTGATGGTTATGTCTGTGTTTTCGTTTCTTAGAGAAGGCTAACTCGATATCTCGTTCACTATAGCACTTCTTCCGGAATACTTTTTTTTTAATATCTGATAATGGAATCCTTGTAAGAAACAGATTTAGTTCTATCCATCAAAGTGTTTAAACCTGCTTTCTTTTGGGCTGGATGACGAACTCTTAGCGGACTGAAGTATAGGCCAGTATCTGTTGGTTTCCACTAAACAGAGTGGCTTAGACGCTGATATGATTATTGTTCATGAAAAACATCGAAAAATGGCATTTTCCTTCTGACTCCACCTCACTGGCAAAAAAGCATTTATCCAAGAATGTCGTCGAGGGAAACTACGTCCTCAAATTCAGAACGATGGTCGAAAATCCTTACCGTTTCACAACAGTGAAACGTTTATGAGACTCTTTCCTGTTGACCGTAGCTTCTTTCACGACTTAAACAATACTGGATGTTGGGTCTTGCCCACTCATCTCGTATAGGGTGCCTAAGGGATGCTGCGTTCTTGGAATGCTATACAACAATTCAAGCAAATAACCTTAGTAGTTCTATTTCTACGAAGCAGATTGACAATACTTAACTTTAATGTACAAAGGTGTCGCAAACAATGGACGACAGGCAGTATAAATTCGAGTCGTTGTTATACACAATATTACTGCAAGTTGACACACGTCACTGACAATTGTTCTCGTAACACTCTCTGCTAGGCCGTGCTAATACTCTGCGAATCCTGTCCACTAATGTCCGTACACTGAGTCGATCTGAGCTGTCGAGCCTGGCAGGAGCAGCGCTTATATCCACTTCGGCTTGAGGGCGCTCCTGTCGTGGTGTGGTCCTATTCCGCGCACCGTTGGCCGCCGTCGTTTCACCGTCTCCTCTGGTCTTGCGTTCTTCGTCTTCGTTCCGGTGCTTGTGGTTACGCCAGAACACTAGAAGTAACAATGAGACTCAGAAACTATACTTTGTATTTATCCCACTTTTACACGAAATACGAATACTTCTGTGTACATTAATCTCCGTTGCTCGCAGGAAATAAATCGTCACCATCACTGTGAATGGTTTTACTCATTTTTACAGATTTATGAGCCGTTGTCAAAGCTATCAGTGATCAACAGCATGAGGATGCAGAAGATAATTGAAACCTCTGCAATAAAGACACAGAATGTGTATCCACTGGGCACGTGCCCTAAAACTGAAATGCGTCATGATGATCTCTCCGTTGTCAAAAGATTCTGGAATAGTGCCTCACTCGGATCTCCGAGGGCGGACTTCCAAGCGGGAGGTGACCATGAGAAAAAGATAACCAACGAAAAGATAACATTCTACGAGTCGGGAAGTGGAATGTCACCAGTTTGAACGTGGTAGGTACGCTAGAAAATCTGAAAAGGGAGGTGCTAAGGCTGAATATAGATATAACAGGGGTCAGTGAAGTGAAATGGAAAGAAGGCAAGAGTTTCTGGTCAGATGAGTATAGATTAATATCAACAACAGCAGAAAATTATATAACTGGAGTAGCTTTCGTTGTAAATAGGAAGGTAGGGCAGAGACTGAGTTACTATTAATAGTTCAGTAGTAGGGCTGTCTTCATCAGAATCAACAGGAAACCAACACCGACAACGATAGTTCAGGTATACATGCCGACGTCGCAAGCCGAACATGAAGAGATAGAGATAGTGTATCAGGATATTGAACATGTAATTCAATACGTCAAGGGAGATGAAAATCTAATAGTCATGGGCGATTGGAATGCGGTTCTAGAGGAGGGCGTAGAACAAAGCGGTACGGGAGAATATGGGCTTGGTACTAGGAGTGAGAGAGGAGAAAGATTAACTGCATTCTGCAATAAATTTCAGCTAGTAATAACGAATATTCTGTTAAAGAATCACAAGAGAGATATGAGAAGATTTCAGTTAAATTACATCATGGTCAGTTGGAGATCCCGAAATCAGATACTGGATTGTAAGGCGTGTCCACTAGCAGATGTAGACTCAGATCACAATTTATAGTGATGAAGAGTAGGCTGAATTTAAAAGACTAGTCATGAAAGATCAATGTGCAAAGAAGTTGGTTGGTTGGTTGGTTTGGGGAAGAAGACCAGACAGCGTGGTCATCGGTCTCATCGGATTAGGGAAGGATGGGGAAGGAAGTCGGCCGTGCCCTTTCAGAGGAACCATCCCGGCATTTGCCTGGAGCGATTTAGGGAAATCACGGAAAACCTAAATCAGGATGGCCGGACGCGGGATTGAACCGTCGTCCTCCCGAATGCGAGTCCAGTGTCTAACCACTGCGCCACCCCGCTCGGTGAAAAGAAGTGGGATACGTAAATACTAAAGAATGAGGCTATAGACACTGCGGTAAGGAATAGCTCAGTAGGCAATTCAGTTCAAGGGGAATGGGCATCTATAAAAAGAAGAATCACAGAAGTTAGAAACCATGCGTAACAGAAGAAATACTTCAGCTGAAATTAGGAAGTATAAAACGTTCACTGAAATTCAGGAATACACAAATACAAGTCACTTAGGAATGAAACAAATATGTGTGCAGCGAAACTAAGGAGAAATGCTGTATGAAAATTGTGAAAAAATCGAAAAAGAAGTGATTGTCGAAACAAAGGGTGGTAACATTAAGAGTGCAACGGGAATTCCACTGTTAAATGCAGAGGAGAGAGCGGATAGGTGGAAAGCGTATATTGAAGGCCTCTATGAGGGGCAAGATTTGTGTGACGTTTTGTAAGAAGAAACAGAAGTCGATTTACAAAAGATGGGGGATCCAGTATTACAATCAGAATTTAAAAGAACTTTAGAGGACCTGAGATCAAATAAGGCAGAAGGTGTGGCTAACATTCCATCAGAATTTCCAAAACCATTGGGAGTTAATCATTGGGGACAGTGGTAACAAAACGACTATTCACGTTGGTATGTAGAATGTGTGAATCTGCGTTGTGTCGTCTGACTTTCGAGAAACATCATCCAAATGGTCCGAAGATTACAAGAGCCGCAAGTGCGAGAATTATCGCACAGTCAACTTAAAAGCTCATGCATCAAAGTTACTGACAAGAACAGTACGCAGAAGAATGGAAAAGAAAAGTGAGGACATGTTAGATGACGATCAAACTGGCTTTAGGAAAGGTAAAGGCACTAGAGAAGCAAATATGATGCTGCAGTTCATAACGGAACAGAGACTAAAGCAAAATCAGGACACGTCCATAGAATTCGACCTGGAAAAAGCTTTCGACGATGTAAAATGGTGCGAGATGTCCGAAATACTGAGAAAAATATGAGTGAGCTATAGAGAAAGACGGGTAATATACCATATGTACAAGATCCAAGAGGGAAAAATAAGAATGGAAGACCAAGAACGAAGTGCTCGGATTCAAAAGGCTGTAAAACAAGGATGTAGTCTTTCTCCCGTACTCTTCAATCTGTACATCGAAGAAGCAATGATGAAAATAAAAGAAAGGTTGAAGAGCGGAATTAAAATTCGAAGTGAAAGGACATTAGTGATATGATTCGATGATGACATTGCTGTCTACAGTGAAAGTGAGAAGAATTGCAAGATCTGCTGAATAGAGTTAAAAGGGCAATGAGTACGTAATATGGACTGAGAATAAATCGTGGAAAGATGAAAGTATTGTGAAGCAGCAGTAATGAGAATACGCAGAAATTTAACATCAGGAATGGTGATCATGACGTCGATGAAGTTAAGGTTTTCTGCTGGCTGGGTAGCAAAATAACACATGACGGACGGATCAAGGATGACTTAAAAAGGAGACTCTTGCAAAAAGAGCATTCCTGGCGAAGAAAAGTTTGCTAATATCAAACAAAGGCCTTAAATTGAGGAATAAATTTCTGAGAATGTACGTTTGACACTCAGTACTGTACGGCAGTGAGACACGGGCTGTGGGAAAACTGGAATAGAAGAGAATCGAATCATTTGAGATGTTGTGGTGCAGAAGATTATTGAAAATTAGGTGAACTGGTAAGGTACATAATGAGGACGTTCTCCGGCGAATAGCAGTGAAAGGAACATATAAGACATCAGGGAATAACTTCCATGTTACTAGAGGGAGCTGTAGAGGATAGAAACTGTCCAGGATGACAGAGATAATGGCGACTCCAGTCTGCCACATTTCTTCGTATAGATCACTGTTGCGTCAAAGATCAATCTACCAGTGACCATGAAGTGCCTACTAAGACAACAGACATTATACAATATCCCTTTTGAGACGAGTGAAACTTAAAATTTTGTGTCGCCTGCCTGAAATGTATACGTACGTTTTCACTCCGAAAACACCGGTTGGTGAATGACGGGGGAAGAGGTGTGGGTACGTAGTTTAGCAGTATCATTTTCCGTCTGCAGATACCCGCCAGGTTCGCCGCCAGCGCTGATGCGCTGCTTCTTGGATTCGGGTAGGAGCGCCGACCCCGGATCGAATCTGCCAGGCCGATTAACGATGAGGGCCGGTGTGCCGGGCAGCCTGGTGTGGTTTTTATGTGGTTTTCCACTTCGCCCTAGGTGAATACAGGGGTGGTCCCCACGTCCCGCCTCAGTTATACGACTCCCAGACAACTGTACTCGTTCGCACTGTTCCATGGATTACGCTAGACGCAAACAGCTGGGGTACACTCATTCTGTCCCGAGGGGTATGGGGTGGCAGCAGGAAGGTCATACGGCCACCCATTAACATTAACCTTGCCAAATCCGTACATAACAATGCCGATCCTGCGACAGCGGGATTAAGGCACAAGTAGAAGAAGAAGAGTATTTCCCATCTGCAGATATGCTATGCGAAACATAGTGAAATGTGTGGCACAGGACACTCATTTGTACCATTTATTCTTATTTCTTCCCTTTCATTTATTAAATCTACGAAGATTGCTCGTACGAGTCTATGTGGCCCGATATTTGCCTAATTTTATCTGTACCGTTTCTAAACCACATATATTTAGGAGTTGAATAATATTAGTAGTCTCTGGCCAAAAAGTTCTTGAAGTTTTCTAAGCATATTCTCCCGAGATGTACGACCGTTCCTCTCACACATTCTCGCTGTTCAAACATTCCACTTGCTCTTATTTTGGATACGATCCATGTCTTTCGAAATTATTATGCAAGATCCATAGACTTGAGCAGTATTGAAGAATGAGCTGCAAAAGTGTTGGAGACAAACTTCAGCCTCTCAGTACTGCTCAAATGAATAGCTACCTCCCATTTGTTTTAATTACAAATAAACGTGTACGGTCTTTCCACTTTACGTTTCTAATGTTGTTACTATTAAATATCTGAATGGCCAAACTGATAACGATTCGTTAATTTTACAGTCTAAGAAAACCACACTTTGAAGTTAAATGAAGTACAGAACATTTTAATTTCGCTATATGAAGAGCTTCTGTTACTTAAGAGGTCCTCAAGCCACTCACATATCTGGGAACCTTTTCCGTAAGCTAATACCTTTGTCAACATCGCGGCACCCAGTTAAACGCTTTTTGGAAATCTAGGAAAATGGAAGCTGACTGTTGCCCTTCATTCATGATTCGCAGTAAGTTACGTGAGAAAAAGGCAAGACGAGATTTTTTGTCTTGATACGCCTCCGTATTTTTATAATTTTAATGTTTTGCTCATTAAGATAGATGTACGCTTGAAGAGGAAATATTTCTGCATTTTTTTTAGGGCATCTGCTCTGAGAATCTTTAAATATTGCACTGAAGTACGAAGTCTGACACGTAGTTTTTCCCAGGGTGTGTGCTTACCATTTCTGTGACGGAGTTGAACAATCAAACATTTGAAGAATTTCGCAACAGTTGTAGGAAATATGTATGTCTCCCAGCAATTAATCTTGCGGAGAGCTAAAAAGTATTCAAGAATTTTAATTGCGTCTTCCTTATGATTTTTCCAGGGAAGGTCAGACAGTCAAGTCTCTCCTCAACTAGATTTATACGGTCGTTCCACCTTACATCACATTAGACGTATAATGCTGCATGTTCGACAGTTGTTACTGTTCCCAGAGACTGCTAGACTGGTTTAATAACATTTAGTATTGTTGCTACTATCAGCATTTATAATATTGCTTGGGCTGAACTTCAGTTACTGTGCTAATTGTAATTTTATTTGTAAATAGAACTTCAGGAAGAATATAAGGAAGGTACTGAACCCCATAATCATATCAGGTATAATAATGAAGTAAATAAAGAGAAATAAGATAAGGGAAGATGTCATAGTCGATAGGAAAAGTGCTTCTAATATTGTAAGGTGGCCATGTCATTTTGATTTTTGTATGTTATCGATGTGCACGTCAGAGAGAGAGAGCAAGTTACGTTACTGTTAAATAATCTTTGGTCTTTTCGTGGCACAGTCTTTGCCTCTACGCAGCCTGATATATTCTTAGTTGAAGTGTGCTAGGCGATGGACGTATATAGTAGTGCTGTGTAGACTTCTGATGGAATCTGTTGGATGAAGAAAGATTTATCCTAAAGGACAGCAAGGATGAATATTATGTATATATCGAGAAGCGAAAGGAATATAGCTTTTGAATAACGTTATTTGTTTGAAGAAAACAAGTTTGAGGTAAGACCGCAGCACAGGGAATCTAATTTGTAGAAGCGATTATTGGCAACTAGTTAGTTCATTTGCTCAGAGCCGAGAGAAAGCCCACCCCACTTCCCTGACTTATTAACTGCTTAAACTGTCTGGTTTTTATAGAAATTCTCTGTTAACATTGTACCCTTTTAAATCATTGTTCACTTTGTTAAGCATAGTACTGTTCAGACCATTGTTATATGTGAAGATCAAGCGAAGTTTTACACTGTCTTTTTGAATACATACTTTATTCGAAAATCGTTGTCTTGGAATATCTTTTCGTAGGAATAGTTACTCTCCCCATCCCACTGTTTAAAAGTTTATTATTATGCATTACCACATTGCACCATGTGGTATGCAACAGTTTGAATATCGTTTGGAAATTTTATTTAAAAATAGAATCCAACTTAGTCGTTGTCTGCTTGCTGTTTGCTTTTGTGCTTTATAGAAATCTGCAACAGTGTTGTGAAGGCGTGAGGTAGTTGGAAATTTTGATTGGGGCCAGATAGTTTTACTTTAGTTGCGCGTTTAATAAAGGTTAAGTTGTATTCAGATCAGTTACAGTCCGATTCAAATTATGTTCTGTTCAGTCAAAAGTTAGCATTCGAATTTAAGTTGGATAACAGTTTGTGGGTACATAGTTTTGGTATAACGCAGACTTTTATGGAGTGGGAGGTAAATTTGGGCTAAATTCCATACAGATACAAATATTGGGGGGATGTTACAATATTCCTAACTTTGTAAATCATCAACCTACATCCCTTTTAGTCAAATGCTTCAGTGGAACGAAAACAAGAACCCTTAGAATTTACACAATGTATTTTTGTCCGAATTTTCATACCCAAATGAAGAGCGGGGAATGGACAAATTGGATATCAAATTGGCCAGCATGAGTTCTAGTTTTGCAAAAAAAAGGTTTAATTATTTGAAACTAATTAGTCATTAGTTAAAACTTGACACACATATTTCCCAAACAGTTGCTGCTAACAATTCAACTAAAGAGTTAAAAAATATCAAATCACGACATAAATTGAAACTGCTGTTTTGTCTTGATCCGCGCTATTCTGCTCTTAATAATAACGTAATTCCAAAAAATGGTTCAAATGGCTCTGAGCACTATGGGACTTAACTTCTAAGGTCATCAGTCCCCTAGAACTCAGAACTACTTAAACCTAACTAACCTAAGGACATCACACACATCCATGCCCGAGGCAGGATTCGAACCTGCGACCGTAGCGGTCGCGCGGTTCCAGACTGTAGCGCCTTTAACCGCTTGGCCACCCCGGCCGGCTAACATAATTCCGATTGATATTTTAATATGTTACATTTCATGCTTTCTGAACAAAACTCGAAAAAAAGAATGAAAAGAAAAACGCTCAAACGTTTTGTGAAGTCATTTGTCTAAAAGTAAGAAATAAAGTAATTGGAGAAACATTTGATGTGCCTTTGAACGATGCTCTAAATCGTGTACAGCAGAAGAGGTGTTGACTGAGAATTTAAAGTTGAATGTTTAATTTGAAAACTTAGAATTTAAAGACTTTTTGAGTGTACTCGTGTTGGAATTTTACTCGGTGGTCTTGCACCACTGACGTATGTACAACTCAGCTGCTGTACCTAATTTCGAACGTGGAATACATGTGTCAAATGATTCTCTAATCTATTTTATTTCTTTATTTTAAACAAATCTTTTCACAAAACATTTTACCATGTTTCTTTTCCTCAAAAAACTGTTTTTCATATGCTTCGACGTTTGTATTTTTAATATCTTAACGCTGTGCTTTGAAATATAAATTCACTTGTTTCTAAAGTTTTTATACGGACTGTGAATTCACCCGTTGGTGTTAACATAGTGGAGTGATTCTTATCAGAAAGTATTCGATGCCCTGGAACGTTACTCCCAACTTCTTTTTTGTATATTACTAGTACGAACTTTATTTTTGGTATGATATTTTCTGAATAGATACTCTTGCCAGGAGTCTCCGCAGTAAACGTGCACTGATCCTCCTGTCTATACTCTTTAGGCGCCGGTGGGAAGGCATCAGTGAAATAACGAGCGACGTGACCGCTGCCGTGTTCGTCAGTAAATAAGGAGACCGCATATTTATCTCAGCTCTCTCGCTCACAGGCTGTCTTGATTTATGGCCGACTTCCTACACGAGCTATATCTGGCGTCCCCTCGCTTCGTATTCACGTCTACCTGCAGGAAGCAGACAAGGGCAAAAAATATTCTCGGTATTGTTAAAATACGCTCTAAGATTATCGAAGCGTTAACAATACAGTGGATACATTGGATAAATCGCAATGTTTTCCCAATAAGGTTTCATTTAAATTACAATTAACTAATTAGACAACCGAAGACTAATCACATCGTGCACCAACGTGTTTTCAAATTCAAAGAAAATGTTTGGTTTTAGATCACCTTTTTGTAAAAATTGTTCACTTCTGCCACTGAACAGTCAGCGTGCTCAGATTACCTCATGGAGAACCCATTTTCAGTCCCTCACAACTGAAGCGACGTTACTTTCGTGGGAAGACCCTGTTCCATGAGGGTTTCTTGAGCAAGAAAACCCACATTAACAGCTGGGAGAGGGACGTGCTGACAAAACGCCGTCTTTCGAACGCCTTAGAAGAGTGTGAAGCACCGACCGGTCAGTAGAGAAGAGTTGTAGGACAATGGTGTCGCAGAGTTTAGTTTCCTCGCTTATACAACTATAGTTACATTAACCTGTCTTTGCCTATCAACCTTCAGTATTTTTCTTACGGGTTGCGGCACATTCGCAATGACGTTTCGCAGTGATCCAGGAAATACACATCACAGAAGTTTATTAACCAGGTAATTAATTTCAGTCAACGATGACCATCTTCAGACCTGAGTAAATTCAGTATACTGCATAATTTGAGTTATTGCGTATGTAGATGTTACAGGCACATTACTCAGCAGTACATGCTACCATCTACAAGGTGTCTCAAACCTTTTGGATGAAACTTAAACAGACGATAGCAGGTCTACAACCAAGAATATGGAGATAGTGAGCCAACGGACGGAAATGTATATTTATTGTGTTATGGGCATTCACACCGTACACCACATAACAGTCCGCCCCCGGTAGCTGACTGCTCGCCGGCACGGTAACTCAGCGTGTTCGGTAAGAGGGTTAGCTGCCCTCTGTAATAAAAAAACTGAATATACGGATCAACGACGAACTGAAACTGGTGTCTTGCGACGTCCGCCACGAGCAGATGCAACGAACAAAAACGAACTAAGTGAGATTTAAAAAGAAAGTGGTCAGCGCAACAGAATGTCAATCCTAAAGGCCCGGGTTCGATTCCCGGTTGGGTTGGAGATTTTCTCCGCTCAGGGACTGGGTGTTGTCCTAATCATCGTCATTTCATCCCCATCGACGCGCAAGTCGCCGAAGTAGCGTCAAATCGAAAGACTTGCACCCGGCGAAAGGTCCACCCGACGGGAGGCCCTAGTCACACGTTTACATTTATTTACCACATAACAATAACGTAGATCATAGTAACTGTTCAAAGTGATGACCACCAGTCTCAATGCATGAATAACGGCACATGCAGTCCTGCCATACTCTCTCAAAAATAGCTGGTTACTGATGTACCAGAAGATGGGCAGCTTGGACCCTAGCAAGCAGGTCTTCATCCGTTTCTATGGAGGTTTCACATATCAACGTCTTCACGTAACTCCAGAGAAAAAAGTGCAGAGGTGTGAGATCCGGCGATCGCGCTGGTCATGGGACAGGATCTGCCCTTCCAATACAGCGATGAGGGAAGGTGTTGTTCAGATGTTGGTGTTGGGGCATCGTCGTGCTGAACCACATCCTTTCGTGGACAATATTGGGTACAGTCCTCAAAACCTATGGCACCATATCTCGCAGGAACACCAGATGGACCAGTCTAACGGCGAACCAGCAAGTAACGTCCTGTTGGTAGTCTTAGATAATAGCCGCCGGTAAGTTGACAAATAATCGTTACTGGTGGCCACCAACATGGGGGACATGAGGATTGTCCTCACTCCAGGTATGGCTGTTGCGGCTGTTGAAAATACCATCACCGGCGAATGAGACCTCCCTCATCCATGAACAACACAAACAGTACGAAGGTCGAACTACAGGACGGTTGATAAGTCATTGAAAGAAGTGAACGTGGGGTTCAGAATCCGTTGGTCCCAGTACTTGCAGCCGCGCGGGATAGCCGCGCGGTCTTGGGCGTCCTGTGACTGCTCGCGCGGCTCTCCACATCGGAGGTTCGAGTCCTCCCTCGAGCATGGGTGTGTGTGGTCCTTAGCGTAAGTTAGTTTAAGTTAGATTAAGTAGCGCGTAAGCTTAGGGACCAATGACCTCCGCAGTTTGGTCCCATAAGACCTTACCACAAATTTCCAAAATTTTCCAGTGCTTGCACATGTCCTTCACGATATTGGTGTAACACTAGTTCCACCAGTATTCTCCATATTGTATACTTCGAAGTGTGCGTTTCACGGGCAAATTAACGGGGGCTTATTGCTGGTTGATCGGCCACACGATGCGACACCATCTTCTCAGAGTCTTTGGTGGGAACCTTCTCAAGCTCTTTGGCATGAACAACCCTGTCTCTCGTAAGCTGGTAACAACAGAGATATACTTCTTCCAATTGGGATGACATCTGTTGGGAAATCGCTCACTAATAAGTGCTGCTTACAGGCACTACATCCTGCCGGACCATACATTAAACTCATATCTTCCAATTCTCGTGACAAGCAACGTTCTATCTTTCACTAAGCGTCATGCACTGTGCCCAGTAACACGCCTCACCATGGACACATCACAAGCTGTCTGATGCAATAGATAGCTGACACCAGGGACGTGTGCGTGCGGCACAGGTTAATGCGCCGGTGCGATGCATGAGGTCGTCACTTGACACAACTGCTCTGAGCCAAGTTGTGTGCAGTGTTTCTCTTTGGCGATCAGGGGTGTATGCTGTTGATCACCAGCTGCCTGTTCCAGTGTACAACAAACAACCGTGATTTTCGCAAGAGTACGCTTATCATGACAAAGACACTCGCTCGCGACACACACACACACACACACACACACACACACACACACACACACACACACACACGTACATTTACAGCTGCGCCTTCGCAACAGGTGAATTTAATGTTTACAGTATCTGTAATCATTACTCTGCTGTAGTAATACAGGCAATAATGTTTCTTTCTAGCATACCGTTTGCGTATTCAGGCCAAATTATAATTAGCGTGTCCGAAAATTTATTTCACCTAGTTTATACATGCGTAAGTCTTATTTTAAATCGTCTTTCACATGCAACAAGTTATGTGGAATTCATTAATTAACTAGACCAGGTAAAGTTTTGGTAATTGTACGCATGTTCCGTGTACTTTTGCCAACGCACCAACGAAATTGCTTACCGATGGCGTGTGTCAAGTATGTTGCCGCATCACGAAAAAAACTGTAAGGTTCCCAGATATATTGCAGAGCGTGTGCAGTATCTGAGTGAGTTAATAGTAGGATTTTGTAAGAGGTCAATGAATAAGGAATTTATTGCTAGCGTACTCGAGCAGATGTAACTTCGATGGATTGCTCACGCGCTGCCTGCGACATGTAAGTTACAATAGAATCGCAGACCAGAGAGCAGTGTCGGCAGCAGTAGGGGTTGTAGCTCGGAGTCGGGTGGTTGGGCCGGTCGTGGAGAGCGATGGCGGTGCCTGAGCGATGTAGTATAAGGTAAAAGCAGCCGCGCGCATATGTAATTTGTAACAACTGATTTTGTACTATTCTTATATCAAGTCCCATGTAAATGTTTTTAAAGATCCTTTAATGATAAACTTTCTTGTAAAGATAACTTTCGACAATCATTCATCTGAAATGAAATATTTTGCTAATTTCTGCTTTCCATGGTCATCCCTATTATCGTAAAGAAAAATCAGTTGTTTCTTTTTATACATGACAAATCTAGTGGTCAGCATTGCACTGGGCTGTACCAGAAAAATTTCTTATAGGAGCAGATATATACGCGTTATCCGGTGACTTCATTGAGGTAAGATTTTACAATTAATTCAGAATGACTTTTCAGGGCCATGGCGTAGCATTGCTGCGTCCAGATTTACCAGTTTAGGTTCACAGTGACTTAATTATTGAAAGGTTATATATGAGCCACAATTTTATTGAGCGATTAGTCACATTTTATTATTGCGAGGCTACGCAAATAAACTGTTGGGAGGTTACACTAAATGTGAATGATATATTGAATTTATCTGTTGGGAGGTTACAATTTGAGTCACGTAGTATGGCGTCACTATTACACCTGCACGAAATACGTATGCGCGAATTAAATTAAGGAAGGACTGCCATTTGCAATTATGCCCTCGTGGAGTTCAGAGCATCGAGATTTCGCCGTCGAGGGATATTTAAAAAATAACGAGTCTCTCATCACAGTTCAGCGACTCTTTTGTCAGCATTTCGAGTTGAAACGACATGACGAAATCCTGTATCATTGGATGATGGTACGGGCAGATGCAACAATTCAGGACAACTGCATCTTGCGCAAAGAAGGGAAGTCCAGGGCGAAGAAGGACACAGCGGACCGCGGGGCGAATGCAGCGGCCCGTCAAGCACTCATCCGAAGTCCTCAGCAAATGCTGCTGCCTCCAGACATGCCTTGGGGCTAACAGTGACATATCTTTCCCTGCGGCGCATCATCTTTGTGTAAAGATATTTATTTAGCATTTAACAGCTTCAAATAACATCATCACATAACAGAAAACAAGCTCATTATCTAAATAATTATATACTCTACGGCACATCCCCATTTCAGTCCTTAGCGCGGAAATCTGTAAGAAATTGACCATTGAGTTATTTCTAAGATGACCGTCTTGTAGAGTTCACATCACTTTTTTTTTAAACGTAAATTTGTATATCGAAATATTGCATTAGGTTTGAGATATTGGAATCTTGAGAAAATTCGCGTACGTATTCCTGTATTTGGGACGACGAGTTACTATCTCGGGCTCATCCATACAAAATGTAGGTCGCACAAAAACTATACGAACAAGAAAAATTTGCTCGACGAACCTTCAGTTTACACATCTGTACTTATTCCCGGTTTCTTCTCAGGCGAGTTCTTGAAGAGTCGTGTGTACACCAACACCTCCTGATACCCTGGTTCAGCTTAAGGAAAGGATACGTACAGCAGTGTAGGAGATCTCACTGAACATGCTGAATCAAAAGATGGAAGCTTTCGTTCGCCGCCTAGAGGAACGCAGTTTCAATAAATTTGTCAGGTTGTTTTCAAGTACTGTACTTTTTATATCCTACCACTCATTCTGCCGGATCCTGTGTTTCCGTACAAGCGCACACTATTTCCAGAAGTATCTGCAGATGATACAGCTCCTCAGATTCTCGTTCACTACAACCGACGTACAGAGTTATGAAAAACTTATGTTTATCATTTTAGCTTCTAACCATTTTTAGGTTTTTAGTTTACGAAACAAACAGATAGCATGTGGATAGCTGCGTCATAACCGTACAAGGAATACACAAGCGAATATGATTCCACGAAACGAACGAAACGATCCTCCATACTGAACGGTTACCTTCCCCATTGTTATCTTTTTTCTCTCTCTCAGTCTATGTTAGAGCGTGCCAGTTGCGTGTCTGCCAAGGCATCTCATATACACGCTGCTTACCCGCTTGCTTCAATGCTCGGAAGGATTCATTGAAAGGGGACCGGCCGGAAGTTAGTATTTGATTTATTAGGTGATTATCATATTAAGATTTCGCAACGGATAATGAGGGGGGGGGGAGGGGGGAGAGCTCAAGCAACCAAGTGAGCAAGCAACTAATTACCATGCTTTAACATGATCTATATTCTCCGTTCTTGTTAATTTTCATTCCCGCCAGATTATCATGACTTCAATTTAGTATTAACGTTGTTCACTACAAAGGATGGGGGTGTTATGATCAGCCCCTGAATCCATGAAATTAAATTCATATGACATTTTCATTATTTACTCAGAAACTTTAGAAATGTTATAACCATTGTTTTACTCGCTACTTAAGCTGTCTCATAACTGCAGTTAACAAAGCAAAGACGAATAAATTCTATCTTATCTAGCGCATAAGGTGCCCATATTATCAGAAATCTATTCAAGACTCTCTCACAATGAAAGTGTTTATACTATCAGAAATCTTGTCTCTTTTATAATACTGTCCACTGCGAAAGGGGAGGGATCAACGTTGCTGCGTCTGAAGTCAGTCTGCTTGGACAGTGATTGACATTTGCCCCTCCCCCTCCCTTGTTGTCACTTGGACCGAATCGTTATGAATTAAGGAACCGCGCATCGGGTCCTCAATGGCTGCTCTCTTCATTACTTCTCAGCACCGTTCCCTTACACAAAATTATAGCAAAGATTCTTGGCGATAAAATGGGGGGAACAAAGCAGACACAAGCACTCTCGTATACACTAAAAACAATTTCTTTAAAATTTAAACATCCTATAAGATATGACACACGCAAATTAACAATTTACGCCACACACAAGCATCCTCATCTTAATTATTTTCAAGAACGAACTGGTAGTTCGCTGGCGGTACAGTTCGACACCACGTGGGTGACCGACACCAACGGCTACTTTTTTTTTTCTTTTTTTTTGTGCTCACCCAACTGTTCATTCTTGTTTTCAATCTATACACTTATTCACACGCACAACCTATTATTTTACAATTAGTTGGGACGTGCAGCCTCGCCTAGGTTGCTGCTTGCAAATACGGGTAATCATGAATCAAAAGATCCATGCCCAAAATTTATGAATTTGCCAAAAAATTTCGTCTCACGCTTAGAGCCTTAAGCAATTCACACAAAACACACGCATATCCTAGCAGATTTCACACGGAATCATCATCTAAATTTCTCATCAACAGTTACGACCACGTGTTAAGCTAACTAGGTCGGGTGAGGCCCCATGTTACTTTAGCAACACCAGTAAGAAATTTGAAATTGCAAAACGCTACTGCTAAAAGCGGAAATATATGATTTTTGATACTTTTGCTGCTCTCGTGTGCTGAAGGCACTAACTGATTGCATTACTACAAATGGATTACATGAGCCCCCATGCTCACCTCTGGAAAGAAACCCTAACTGAAAATTTAAATTTTACAGGCAAAATTTCTCAAAGGCTAACTGCTTCCACCCTGAAAAAGAGCGGATTAATAATTATATAATGAATTATACCTCACCCCACAAAGAATGTGGCGGCAAAGACTGAGATCGTCCTTGATTCCGTCCGCCCACTTCAACAGCTTCCCCCAGAATGTTCCTGTCAAGGCGACCCTCACCGGTAGTTCTCCTCCGCCCTGGAGGGGAGGGGAACCTGTTGCCAACCCCGAACAACCCCTGGCAAACAGATGCATTATCGCTGCCTCTACCCCAAATTTATGTTGGTTACCCCAGAGAGACCACATCTCTGCCTTGCGACTACCAGCTGACGAACTCTTAATACAAACTAAAAGTTAATTAACCCAAGGCAACGTAGAGGGAGTAAGGAAAGGAAGGGCATTTATGCAATTATGAATTAAATAAACAGGTTGGCCATTCCTTCACCTGAGTTATAACGTATCTCAAACATCTATAGGATTCAATAAGCTGTCAGCATTCTCAAAAATAATAGAAGCAATTATGAAAGACAGATTAATGAATTACCTGAATAAATACAATCTTTTAAGCGAATCACAGTTTGGTTTCCGAAGTGACAAAAATACGGAGTCAGTCATAGTAGAATTCACAAAAATTGTACTTGATGCTCTTGATAAAGATGAGTGTGTCACAGGCATATTTTTGGATCTTTCTAAGGCGTTTGATACAGTTGACCACACGATTCTATTAAATAAATTAGAGGCATTAGGAATAAGAGGGGTAGCTAATGACTGGTTTCGATCATACCTAACAGATAGGGTACAAAGAGTAGAATTAACACATACTTCAAATAGATGTAAACATTTAGTAAAACATTTATCAGAATCAAAATACATTAATATGGGGGTTCCACAAGGTAGCATACTAAGACCAATGCTGTTCCTGATATATATCAATGACTTTTCCAGTAGTGTTACTCATGGTAAAAAAATTCTCTTCGCTGATGACAGCAATATTATAGTCACTGAGAAAACAAGAGAACTCCTTGCCGAGAAAGCAAATGAAACTCTCAAGGAAGTTAAGCAATAAAGTGACACTGAACATAAAGAAAACTAATGCCACGAATTTCAGTTTGAAGAGGAAAAATGACCATGTTAAATTAAATGTAGATGCACCTCTACAGACTGTGAAACAGATGCAAAATGTCTAGGAATGAATATTGATTCTCAGTTGAAGTGGTGTCAACACACAAAGGTACTTGCAAACACAATGTCATCAGCATGTTATGCCCTTAGAATCCTATCATCAGTGTGTAACATGCAGTGTCTTTTACTTACATATTATTCATATGTACACTCAGTTCTTAGCTATGGCATTCTTTTTGGGGGAACAAACGCACAAAATATGAACACAGTTTTCAAACTCCAGAAAAGAGCCATAAGGATAATAACCAAAATTACTAGTCGAGCATATTGTTAAGATCTTTTCAAAACACTAGAGATTTTAACTGCTCCATGTGAATACATTTACCAGTCAATTGTACACATCAAAAATAACATCGGTAATTCTTGCACAAACAGCTCTGTCCATGACCATGCAACAAGAGATAGACTCAACTTACATTTACCAAGAAAAAAATAAACAAAAAACTCAAAACAGCCTTTTCTACCAAGAAATAAAACTGTACAATAAATTACCAAAAGAGATTAAAGAAGTTTCAGAAATACACTTATTTAAAAAAGCAGCTAAAAAAATGGTTCAAATGGCTCTGAGCACTATGGGACTTAACATCTATGGTCATCAGTCCCCTAGAACTTAGAACTACTTAAACCTAACTAACCTAAGGACATCACACAACACCCAGTCATCACGAGGCAGAGAAAATCCCTGACCCCGCCGGGAATCGAACCCCGGAACCCGGGCGCGGGAAGCGAGAACTCTACCGCACGACCACGAGCTGCGGACGGCAGCTAAAAAGTACCTGTTATGCAATATATTTTATACACTGAAGGATTACCTAGGTAAAACAGAGTAGGGGTTTGATAAAAAAATGTTACACAAATAAATAATAATAATGATTATAAAACATCCAACATTCCACATAACACCTTCAATTTATGTTTTTTTCCTTCTTCTTTCCTTTCTAGAAATACTTACCGCCAAGCTATGCATAGCACAATACTAAGACCTCTTCCTCTTTCTGAGCTCAACATCTCACTCATTATGGAGGGATGCTGACTCAGTTTTTCAGGATAGAAAATGGGAAGTTGCGGTACAGAAAATGGCCCAGAGATCACCAGTGTGTGTGTGTGTGTGTGTGTGTGTGAGTGTGGTAAGTATAGTGTTATGAAACAATGTGTGTATAGTGTGTGCAGTGACTGATAGTGAGATATGAGTGAACAGTGTGGCATTACATTATTTAGTAAGTTATTTGTGAGAAAAGTATTTATACCAGGAGTAAATCTAATGATGGTCTCTAACTAGAATTCTGTAAATATGTGTGTATACGAATTAGCTTATTTTAAGTTGATCTAAACTTGTAAATACTTTGACATGTCCTATATTCCTTGTAAAAAGAGATCTACGGATGAATAAAGCTACTACTACTACTACTACTATAATGCAACGGAACAAGGTCATTATAATAAGATGGAACAAGCTGTTCCCTCTCAATTCTTCAATTCGTGACATTCTGCACTGACAATAGCACTAGCAGTCCAAGCGTCTCAGGCACCAGGGTAATTTTATAGAAGTCACTGTGTTCTGTGCATATGTCCAGACGTTGTGTTACTTACCCGTCGGGACATCGTCCTCCTGCTGCTGGTACGCATGGAATGTATGAATTTCAAGAAATTAATAAGCCAGCATGTTGCTCACAGTGAAACACCCCCCCCCCCCCCCCCCTCCGCGCACCCAGTGAAGTCGCCCGTGAAACAAAGTTCAGTGTGACACAAGAGTCTACCGGGTTCGGGTTCGCTGCGTGCAAAGATAAGTAAAACACATACTGAAAAAATGCATCCAGTCTTCTTAGAGCTCGCTGACCTCTCTTCCCGCCTCCTACTGAAAGCGTTGGCAAATCGTGGTGCTAACTTCCACGAGACGAGCAACCCAAATTTTCATATCTTTCACTTTTTCAAATGTTTCAAAAGGGTTTGGATACCTTTATGTGCACTTATTATTTTCTAAATATTTTGTTATTGTATAATTACTGTGATGTTTTATTCCTTTACTTTACTATGTAATTTACTGTTGTGGAACTGCTGTTGTGAGACCTTAGATCAAATAACAATGAAAACAGCGCCTTGAGAAAAGTTGTACATCGAGAGGCTAAGAAGATACAAGACGCATCGCGTTACCTGATTGCGCTTAGTAGCCATTGGATAGCAGTCAGTCGCAGGACTGCGTGACCTAGTGCAAACATTAGAAGGTATATAATAGATGACAAGAGTCACTCCCCCACCCCGTTCCTCCCAGAACACAGTACGAGCTCGCATGCATGTCAGTGTGTGTTGATGTTGAAAAGACGTTAGAGAAATGCATTTCCTTTGTAGGGATATGGTGTTGTGTATCAGTTTTTGCTAAGATAATTAAATTGATGGAATAAATTGATGGAACTATAAACAAAAGCTGACCAGACGAAAGCAAGTTTGCTCAAGTTACAACAGGCGACGGTTTATCTTCTGGTTAGACTTTATGTTGAAGATTTCTTCGTTAATCGTAAGACTATGAATCCTATCGTTGGTGAAACAGTCGTTAGATACTGCTAGTCCGAGACCCCTCTGGGTCCCGAGAGGAACTCTCGTGTATACCTTGACATTACACTTATTTTAATATTGAGTCGAGATATAAATTAAAATTAAAAGAAAAACGCTGACTCCAGATCTCCTGTAGGCGACTGGGCGAAATTGAGATGGAAATTAGTTAGCATTATTCCCTGCGTACAGGAGTAACTTTGGATCACGCTAATTTTAAGCAACACCTTGCAAACTGGTAATTATTGGTGGGCATCAAGATGGCGGTTACCGTTGGAGAAGCTCCTAGGTTTGAAGAAGGATATCAGGAGCGCAGGGTTATATTCCTGGGAGGTAGTATCATTAGGAGCAGCTAGGTAATGACAAGTCTTGAGAGTCCTCTCAATACTTGCTAGTAAGACAGACATAGCGTTTTGTAGGAGCGGCCGTTTTGGGTTGGCAATTGCCTATCCTAGCAGTCTGCTCTTTTGTTAAATGGGACCCAACATGGTCACTCGGCCTCACTTTTGTCGGTGTTCTGAAGCAGCCAACATGTGACGTATGTGTCCCTTACTGAGGACCTCATGGACAATCGCCAACCACTGTCGGCACAACAAGAGGCGAGATGTTACGTCCCACAGTCTACATAACGCGCCTCCTGCTTTGCTGTTACTGCTCGTTGTTAGCACTTCTGTTTGTAGTTCGTGTCAACCTTATACAGCCTTCACTGATTACATTTTTGTAACTTTTGTTTTAATTTGTGCTTGATAACATGTGGACTTGATGCTGAATCCTCCCGATTTCAGTGCTTAATATCCATTTTCTGTTGCCTTGCATCTCTCGAATTCAGAATATATCTTCATTTAGGAGAATTTTGCCTCTTCGCAATGTCATGATTGTGGCAATGCGCTTCCTGTTCACCTACATCCCCAAGATTAACTTCGATTAGTCAGTGTTCAAAGTGACTGCTTGATTCACACCTTCAAGTAGGATCGAGTTACATGCTTCCAGAACCATATGGTATCGTAACGCCTTAAGTGAGCGCCATTTGTTAACGGAAGCGGTGGGTAGACGAGGTGTAACGCTACAACACGCTCCAGCAACCTGTTGATGCACACTCATGAGCGGTTGTTTCTTGGAAAATGGACGACTACTACGCTGTCATAGTCGCCATCATTCCGTAACAATATAATGCATTCTCGACATCCATGTTCGTGTAATTAAGTGACACAATCTAAATCTACTTCTACATCTACAATCTACATGACTACTCTGCAATTCACACTGAAGTGCCTGGACGAGGGTTCTTCGAACCACCTTCAAACCATTTCCCTACCGCTTCACACTTTGACAGCGCGTGGGAAAAATGAACACTTAAATCTTTCTGTATGATCTCTGATTTCTCTTATTTTATTATGATGATCATTTCCCCATATGTAGTTTGGCAAAAATAAAAATTTTCACATTCAGAGGAGAGATTTAGTGACGGAAATTTCGTTAAAAGATGTCACCGCAAATCAAAAAGCCTTTGTTTTAATGATAGCCATCCCAACTCCCTTTTCATATCCGTGACAATGTCTCCTCTATGTCACAAACCGAGCTGCCCTTCTTTGACCTTTTCGGTGTTGTCCGTCAATCCTATCTGGTAAGGATCCCATAACAACACAGGAATACTCTAGCAGAGGTCGAACAAGCTTGGTGTAGGCCCTCTCTTTAGATCTGTTGCATCTTCTAAATGTTCTGCCAATAAAACGTAGTCTTTGATTTGCCTTCCTCACAACACTATCTATGTGATCGTCCCAACTTAAGCTGTTCGTAACTGTAATTCCCAGGTATTTAGTCGAATTGATGGCCTTTAAGCTTGTGTGATTTATCGTGTAATCGAAATTTAACGGATTTCTTTTTGTACTATTTTTGTTCTCATGTGCGTGACCTTACACTTCTCCTTACTGAGATACAGATGACACTTCTCCCACCATTCAGATCTCGTGTCTAAGTCATTTTGCAATTGCTTTTTATTTTCTGATGACTTTACTAGACGGTAAATAGTAGCATCATCTGCAACACTTTAAGAGGGATGTTCAGATTATCTCCAAAATCGTTTATGTGGCTTAGGACCAGCAGAGAGCCAATAACACTTCCTTGAGGAGCGCTAGATATCAATTCTATTTTACTCCATGATTTTCCGCCGTTTACTATTTACTGTGGCCTTCCTGTGAGGAAATCACTGATCGAGCCGCAGAATTGAGAAGACACTCCATATGCACGCAATTTGATTATAAGTCTCTTGTGAACAGCGGTGTCAAAAGCCTTCCGGAAATCTAGAAATATGAAATAAGTTTGAGATTCCATGTCGACAGCACTCATTACTTCGTGATAAGTTGAGTTTCACAAGAGCGGTATTTTATGAATTTGTGCTGACTGTGTGTCAATAGATCGTTACCTTCGAGATAATTCACAATGTTCGAACACAGCATACGTTACAAAATCCTGCTGCAAACCGACGTTGGTGTTTGTAATTCAGAGAGTTACTCCTATTTCCTTTGTTGAGAACTGGTGTGACCTGTGCAACTTTTCAGTCTTCTGGTTTGGATCTTTTGGTATGCTATCTGGACCGGAAGACTTGCCTTTATGAAGTGCCTGAAGCTGCTTCGCTACACCGAGGATACCTATTTCTAAGTTAGTCACGTTGGCAGTTGCTCTCTATTCTATATATTAAGATATTTATATTATGATCTGATGAAGGACTACTACCTAAACGCGTCAGAAAAGCGTTGATGTAAGACTTGTTCAAAATTTATCACAATCCATCTGCATTCCATTTCTGCACCTGGTGCAATTTCTGACAAAACACAGAACCTGGTCTTTGTCCAATAATCTTCTTATGGATTATACTACTTATGGATGACTTAAATCTGCCGTCAAAATCTTAAATCTGCCAGTACCGTTCTCCTACGTTCCAAAGTCGGCAGGCGTTCTCCGGTGTACCTGAAGTTTTGAAATTTGGAGAGAGTTACAGCGAGCTGCAACTGCGAAACGAGACGTGAATCCTACCTCGGTAGCTCAGTCAGTACGAACAATGTCTGAAAAAAAAAACAAGCTTTCAGGTTCGAGAGCTTATGTGGCACAAACTATCAGGATAAGAAACGAAATACAAACGTATGCTCTACGATTAATGTGTTTTGAACTTTACTGTATCTTATTTATATATGTGCTTATATGATTTCTCAAGTCAGCTTACTCAGAGATGACTTTAATGGTTCAAACAAATTCTCAGCCTTTAACGCATTCACTTCAGATCATTATTCTTCCAACGTATCTATGTTTGTCCTTAGCTCCTACTTGATTCTTTAAATATTCATTTCAGTACCAATGAATATCGTATTGCCAAATTTTTGGCCCCACACTGGTCGTCATTTTTCCTCATGAATTATCATCATACGCTGGGAAGCTAACATATGTGGCGACATATTTCTCATATGCTATCCTTCTTGAGAAATTCCTCTGCATTATATAAATTAGTTAGCTTTTATCCGTCCCATGCAGTGAGACATTTACAACTGATAACAAATAAAAGGATTATGTGCAACAGCTGTGGGAATAAAGTACATTAAATTGCATAAAAATGATGTAGTTTGGACAACGATTAAACTGATTATAACAGTCCTTATAAACTTATTTGATAACCTATTCTGAAAAAAATTGACATTTTTCCATCACAAACTAAGACTGAAATGAAAACGGTAAAACGCCCATTTTATCAGTGAAAATCTCTTGGTCGCTTTCTTGAGTGCTCGTTATTACTTTGATGGAACACAGAACATGGGTAGATGAAATTTTAGTGAAATGCATTACAGCATATCATTAGCAGGCGGCGTTGAGATTTTTGGCGGTGTCAGCAGTTGCATGGCATCCTTCCCGTACTCCAGAGAAAACCAAGATATGTGATCGGTAAACCGAGCGAGGCGGCGAAGTGGTTAGCACACTGGACTCGCATTCTGGAGGACGACGGTTTAATCCTGCGTCCGGCCACCCTGATTTAGGTTTTCCGTGGTTTTCCTAAATCGCTTCAGGCAAATGCCGGGATGGTTCCTTTGACAGGGCGCGGCCGACTTCCTTCCCCATCGTTCCCTAATGCTATGAGACCGATGACCTTACTGTTTGGTCACTTCCGCCAAATCAACCCAACTCTGTGATGGGCAGACATATGCCTGGCAGCATCCGAGTCAAGCCATGCCAGTAATTACTACTCGACAGTCACTCGCTTTGCTCAGTTATTCATGAGCAACCTACCTGCAGAAATTGAAACCGCTCGCATCAGACACTGCAACAAAAGTGTCACACAAAAGGAGTACACTCCCGTCTCTTTTCGCCACCGCACGTCCGCAAAATTGGATATGGTTGTGTCATGCTTGACTGGCCAATTTGGAAACATTGCTATGTCCACTGGATTATTTATTTGCTACACACTCTCAGCCAATTGCTTTAAGCACTTTATGGAATTGGCCATTGAAGCCGGCCCCAGTGGTCTAGCGGTTCTAGGCGCTCAGTCCGGAACCGCGCGACTGCTACGGTCGCAGGTTCGAATCCTGCCTCGGGCATGGATGTGTGTGATGTCCTTAGGTTAGTTAGGTTTAAGTAGTTCTAAGTTCTAGGGGACTGATGAGCATAGATGTTAAGTCCCATAGTGCTCAGAGCCATTTGAAGCATTTGATTTGGCCATTGAAGTGGCTATGCTAAACCAAAAGTGAAATTTCTTTGTGGGTGAATGTCGCGTAGTTGATAATGTACACGCACTGAGAAACCGTAGCGAACTGTTAAGAAATTTGTGCTACTGCTCTCGTTGACAATCCGCGATTTGTCTACATAGCGCCAGAAACAAACACTCCACTAACATTTACAGATATTGCAAACTGTTTTGCACGCCTTTACTTTAGCACGGTCTCAACTGCCGAAATAACTTCAAAAGAACAAGTAAGCACCTTACACTGACGTTTAATACTAAACGAAACTTTTAACTGCTAAATGGCTTTGAGAAGATAATGAAACTTTATTTTAGCGATACTTGACATGCAGTTGTGCGTAGAAGAAAAAAGGACATAAACTGCAATTCCATTAAAGAAAAAAAAAAGCTATTTCAAAACGCGTGTTGCATTGCTTCGCCAATGACAAGTTGAGTTTCCACTTCAGTGTTACAGTACCTTCTCGCCACGGCACGAAGTCCCCGAAACGGAGAGCAGCCGCACAGCCACTCCCCATTACGAAATGGTAGAGATCCCAACGTACCTAAAAGACAGAACAGAGGCATTATATTTCACTTAATTTGCCTTTTTGGAAAGTCTCAAAATTTGGATGCGATTCAGAAAGATACTAAAAAATAAATATATATTTCCTACGTTACAGAGTAAAAGTCGGAGAATTTCAGCTTAGAGAAGATAGTATTTGTTAGTGTACAACTGCTGGAATTTCTAGATGGCAGTCTTGATCCAGAGAGGTCATGTATTGTGTTGTGGTCTTCAGTCCGAAGACTGATTTGGTGCAGCTCTCCATGCTACTCTATCCTGTGCAAGCTTCTTCATCGCCGAATAACTCCTGCTGCCTACATCCTTCTGAATCTGCTCACTGTATTCATTTCTTGGTCTCCCTCTACGATTTTTACCCTCCCCCCTCCACATTTTCCTCAAGTACTAAATTGGTGATCTCTTGATGTCTCACAATGTGACCCATCAATCAATCCCTTCTTCTAGTCAGGTTGTGCCACAACATTCCTTTCTCCCCAATTGTATTGAGTAACTTCTCATCGGTTACGTGATCTACCCATCTAATCTTCAGTATTCTTCTGCAGCACCACATTCTAAAACCTTCTATTACCTTCTTGTCTAAACTGTTTATCGTTCTTGTTCCATACATGGCTACACTCCATACGAATACTTTCAAAAAAAGACTTCCTAACACTTAAATCTATATTCGATGTTAACAAATTTCTCTTCTTCACAAACGCTTTTCTTGCCATTGCCAGTCTACATTTTATATCCTCTCTACTTCGGCAATCATCAGTTATTTTGCTGCTCAAATAACGAAACTCATCCATTACAGCGTCTCGTTTCCTAATCTAATTCCCTCAGCACCTGATTCAATTCGACTATTTTCCATTACCCTTATTTTGCTTTTGGTGATGTTCATCTTATATCCTCCTTTCAAGATTCTGTTCATTCCCGTTCAACTGCTCTTCCAAGTCTCTTGCTGCCTCCGACAGAATTACAATGTCATCCGCAAACCTCAAAAAATTTATTTCTTCTCTCTGACTTTAATTCCTACCCCAAACATTTCTATAGTTTGTTTTATTGCTAGTTCAGTGTTCAGATCGAATAACATCGGCGATAGGCTACTACCCTGTCTCACTCTCTTCTCTACCACTGCCTCCCTTTCATGTTCACCGACTCTTATCACTGCCGTTTGGTTTCCGTACAAGCTGTAAATAGCCTTCGCTCCCCATATTTTACCCCTGCTACCTTCAGAATTTGAAAGAGAGTATTCGAGTCAACATCGTCAAAAATCTTATCTACATCTATAACGCTATAAACGTAGGCTGTCTTTCCTTAACCTATCTGCTAAAAGTTGTAGGGTCAGTATTTCCTCGTGTGCTCTTACATTTCTCCAGAATCCAAACTGATCTTCCCCGAAGTCGACTTTTACCAGTTTTACAATTCTTCTGTAAAGAATTTGTGATAGTATTTCGCAAACAAGACTTATTAAGCTGATAGTTCGGTTAATTTTCACACCTGTCAGCACCTCCTTTCTTTGGAGTTGGAATTATTGCATTATTCTTGAGGTCTGAGGGTATTTCACCTGTCTCACACATCTCTCACATCAGACACAAGAGTTCTGTCATGACTGGCTCTTCCAAAGCTATCAGTAATTCTGACAGAATGTCGTCTGCTCCTGGGGGTTTGTTTCGACGTGGGTCTTTCAGTGCTCTGTCAAATTCTTCTCGCAATATCACACCTCCCATCTCACCTTCACCTATGTCATCTTCTGTTTCTGTAATATCGCGTTCAGGTTCTTCCCTCTTCCATAGATCCTCTACACACTCCTTCCACCTTTCAGCTTTCCATTCTTTGCTTAGGACTGGTTTTGCCTCTGAGCTCTTGATATTCATACAGCTGCTACTCTTTTTTGCAAATGCCTCTTTAATTTTCCTGGTGGTGGTACGTATCTTTCCCCTAATGAAATAAGCTTATAAATCCTTACATTTGTCCTCTAGAGGCCATAGCAGCCCACAATCCATAAAGATTGCTCTTAGCACAGCCAAACTCTCCTACACTCGTCCCAACACGTCAGGGGATCAGATAAGTACTCCTTTATCCTCTGTGTCTCATGAAACCACTGATACAATTAGTGCATTATGAGGAAATACAGTGTCTTACTCTATCTATAAGGCTCTAACAGTGCACTGTAGATGAAGTGGAAGAGAGTACCTACTCCAGTGAGCAGGCACTAGGCAGCCCCGTACATCGATAATATCGCTGCTGACTTGAAACGCACCATACTATTCAATTGGCGAGTAATTACTCTAGGCTACATTTCTCCATCTTTGAAGCTTACATTAGCAGGACACTGAGATCCAGCTGATATCTGTAGACTGTGATGCGTGGTTAGCATGGACCGTCTCTTTTGCGTCCAATGGGAAAGGACAGCTGCGTAGGATAAGAGTGCTCACGTTTTGTTGCTGTTCATCAACGATGTAGAGAAAGATCTGCCGCATTGTATCTATTTTACTTCCAGGTACAGTTTTTGCTAAGCAGCAGTGACAACTGTGATGCACGAATTGTTGAACATGGTAGTTCTGAAATCTGTGGTTTTACTTGTACCTCAGTCAGTGTACTCATAGCAGTTCTTTGACAGAATGCCTACAACTTTGAAGATAGAGCATCAAGTGAATGTGATCTTGGAGATCTAGCCGCAGTTACATACGTTGATGTCTCAATTCTGTGTTCGCAATTATGACTTATATTACGAGTAAAATATCTGACATTGTCATTTGTACTGATGAGTAACTTAACCATTTCCGCGCCTGTGGCGACAAGTTTTTTAAGGATTGATTATCCGATCTGAACCATGGGGATAACATCTTGACTTACGTGGTGTTTCAGCGAGTTTCATGGGCTACTAGTGTACGTTTCGAAACCAGGACCTCATGAGGTTGTTTTCCCAATAACCCAAATGTGAGCTGTGTCAGAGAGTGACAATGGTTGCTGAATGTTGGGTTCCGAGGTTCCTAGGAAGACTAGTTACACTTTTTGATGGCGTCACTTATACTCACAGTGTCATTAAACTGGAAGTCGACCAACAGGCATCATATCTGTAAGAGAAGAGTTGTTGGCCGTAAGGTAGGATATGTTTCAGATTTCTGTAGTCGGGACTTAGTGATCTGCAGCGACTGATAAATCTGTTCTGCCGGTAGGGGATTATTATAAGAATTTGGGAGTGCGTTTCCGTGCGCGGGCGTGGAGTTCTGATCAGTCGCTTAGCTTCTTTCTGTTTTTTTTTTTCTTTTTACAGTCGAGCGTTAAAGCTTAGTGAGTGCACAGGTGCTGGGTATTAGATCGTGGAGCTGTTAACCAGCTGGAGAAGGTGTTTGTTGGAAGAAATGGACTTGATGGGAGGTATTTGAAGTTTTACCTCAGGGAGTCACACCTAGTGATACGTGGCTGGCGACCACGGGGCACCGAGCTGAGTCCTGACATTGCTTCCACTTACTTATGCCAGGCTCCTCACTTCTGTCTTTCCTATCTGGCCACCCTCGGCCAGCTCTTGTTCTTTTCCGAACCTGACGCTATTAGGTTTCGAGGGCTAGGGGTCTTTCATTTTCCAACCTATACTTCTCATGCAGCGTCTGACCCGGAGCGGGCGGCTGCAAAAGGCGTCTGTATCCCATGTTAGGGGCGGCCTCCAGAACTGCGGAAGGCAACGGAATACCACCGCAGATTATCTTCCCTGCATAATGCAGTCTCCATTTTATGCACAAAAAATGGCTTCCTCTCATGTTAAATCAGTGTCCGGAGGTAAAATAGTCCCCCATTCGGATCTCCGGGGGGGACAACTTGAAAGGAGGCAAAAAATCAAAACGAGAATTGGTACCTGGAATGTCAGAACTCTGCTACAAGCAGGAAAACTAGAAAACCTTAAAAGAGAGATGGAAAAGAATCATATGGACCTCGTAGGAGTTGCTGAGGTAAGATGGAATGGACATGGAGAGTTGCAGTCAGATGAATATGTATTCTACTACTCAGGAGGAGAAGTAAAAGGAATTAATGGAGTAGGAATGATTATGGCAAAGGAATTGGCTAAATGTGCGGAATATGTAGACTATGCAAATGACCGGGTTATTGGTGTAAGGCTGAAAGGAGCACAAAAAGATTTACTGATTGTCCAGGTGTATATGCCAACTTCAGAACATGATGACCAAATTGAAGAGGAAACGTACAATGTAACAGAGAGAATAATGGACGAAAATAAAAAATGCTGCAAAATAGTGATGGGAGACTGGAACGCCATTGTGGGAGAAGGGAAAGAGGGAAACATAGTAGGCAGTCATGGTCTTGGAAAGAGAAATGACAGAGGTGAATGGTTAATTACTTCTGCAGGGAAAGGCAGCTGATAGTGGCAAACACATGGTTCAAGAACCATAAGAGGAGGCTCTACACTTGGAAATCACCAGGGGATAAATATAGAAACCAAATCGATTTTATACTGGTAGAAGAAAGATACAGGAATGGAATCAAGAAGGTGCACACATTACCAGGTGCAGATATTAATAGTGACCACAACTTACTTATGGCAGAAATAGAAATAAGAATGAAAAAACTGAAAAAGGCGACAATGGTGAAGAAATGGGATCTAGAGAAGATAAGGTCCAACAAAGAACAAATTACAGAAATGCTGTCTCGGGACTTTCTAAACACATTACGAGACAAAGAAGCACCTGATAATGCCAACGAGTACTGGAATATGCTGAAAGAAGGAATCATTAAAGCAGGACAGCAAAATATAGGATATGTAAAAGGGAAAAGGTCAAAAAAACCATGGGTCACACAAGAAATGATTTCCAAGATGGAGGAGAGAAGAAAATTGAAAAACAAGAGCACTGAAGATGCAAGAAAGATATACCGAAGGTTAAATAACGAACTGCGAAGAGAAACAGAGCAGGCTAGGAAAAAATGGCTAAAAGAGGAATGTGATGAAATTGAAGAACTGGACAGGAAAGGAAGATACGACTTACTATACAACAGAGTAAAGACTATGACATGGGAACAAAACAGAGCAGGAAGTGCTACTATGGAAATTTTGAGTAAAGACGAAGAGGTAGTGTACAAAGATCGTGACGATGTCCTCCAGAGATGGGAAGAATGTATAAAAGAGCTATATGACACAAATAGCAAACCAGAAACTCTGGAACTTGAATCACACAACAGTGTAAGTGATGAAGAGAAAGGACCGACCATCATAATGGAAGAAGTAAAGTCTGCCATTGCTGCAATGAAAAATGGCAAAGCAATAGGTACAGATACAATACCGGGAGAAATACTAAAATGCTTGAACCACAATGGAATAAGAGAAATATTGAGGTTATGTAATAAAATATATGACAGTGGTAAATGGCCTGAGGACTTTTTGACAACAGTAATGATTCCATTACCGAAAAAACAAGGAACCAAGAAATGCAGCGAGCACAGGACAATCAGCCTCATTTCACATGCAGCCAAAGTGATGTTAAGAATAATTAATAAAAGACTTGAAAAAGTAATAGAGGAGAATCTCGGCGAGGAGCAGTTTGGCTTTAGACGGAATACGGGCACCAGAGATGCAATAGGGCTCCTACGAATCTTGGGAGAAAGGTTTATTGAAAAAGGCATTTGACAATGTGGTTTGGGACAAGCTGGCGACTATTATGAGGGAAAAGAGAGTGGACTGGAAAACCAGAAGACTTATAAACTCATTGTACCTTAATCAAAAAGTTTCAGTTAAAGTGAGAGGAGAAAGTACAAACTGGATCAGACTAGGGAAAGGAGTAAGACAAGGATGCTGTTTATCACCTACTCTTTTCAACCTGTACTTGGAAAATATGATTGACCAATGCTCATTAGATGACAAAGGAGTAGAAATTGGAGGAAGAAGAGTAGGGTGCTTGAGATTTGCTGATGACATGGTCCTTCTAGCCACAGGGGAAAAAGAATTACAGGATTTGGTGGACACCATTGCAACTAACGGAAAAAAAATATGGAATGAAAATTAACACAAATAAAACAAAAGTATTGGCAATAGGAGGAAATAAGGAAATAAAAATTGTGCTGAATGGAGAAACACTAGAACAGGTGCAAAATTTTAAGTATCTTGGAAGCAGGATAGACACCGACTGGAAGTGCACCACAGAAATTAAAACAAGGATAGCAATGGCAAAAGAGGCGTTTTATAAGAAAAGGAGAATCTTCTGCAGCGGTATGGACAGAGAACTCAGAAAGAGACTCATAAAATGTCTTGTATGGAGTGTTCTTCTATATGGCGCTGAAACATGGACTATGAGGAAAAAAGACAGAGAAAGGCTGGAGGCTTTTGAGATCTGGACATGGCGGAAGATGGAAAGAATAAGTTGGATGGACAGAGTAAAAAATGAAGAGGTACAGAGAAGAGTGGGAGAGAAAAGGCAGTTATTAGATTTAATAAAGAGAAGAAAAAGAAATTGGATTGGGCATATATTAAGAAAGAATGACGGACTGATAAAAACAGTTTTAGAAGGTTATGTAGAAGGGAAAAGGAAGCGAGGAAGGAAGAGATTCCAGATACTGGATGACATGATGGACGGTACAACATACAGCAGCCTTAAGAAGGAAGCAATGGATCGCAGAAAATGGAGAGGCAAAGGACCTGCTAATATAGCAGATAACTGATGATGATGATTTGAAGTTTATAAACTCCATCTCATGTGTTTTGCTTTTGATATGACTCTCGACCAAATACGCTTTGATTCGTTATGCTATTTTATTTTTATTAGCATTTTTTTTATTGGTATTGTGCCATCGCCATACAGCCATCCATCATATTTACATAGTACCATTCTTAACAGTTATTCTAATATGCACTTCGCTAGTACCTATTTTCAAAAGAGTTAGGATGCGAATAAATGATTGAAACACGACACCACTAGAAACTACTTTTACTATCATAAAAAACACCTAACATCGTACAAAATATGCATACATCGTGTGCATAGTATATCTAGATTTAACAGATCACACATATTTATATAGTTGAAAAGAGGAACCTTCCAATGCTCGTGTATCTGGTACACGAAAATACTGTATGACTTACGTCTCCTTCTTCATTGTATAAACCGCCTAATGAAGGTTATTTCAATCGTGTTCGGAACAGCTGGTTTGGAAATAAGCCACGGTGTGACCACATGCGCGTATCCATTGGTTTGAATTGTCTGCTTGTGCTCCAATCAGTAAATCGAGGATATAATGCTATTCTGAGTCGGAGCTGGCGCCGATACCCTCCTTTCCCATTGCGTCTGCCAGTCGTTTCTTACTTTTTAATTGATTAAGCTCGCATTTCTGGGTAATAAGGTCTATCACCTAGGATTTCGCCCAAGTTCATTGCTCGCTTCGTTGTCTTCTGTTTCATTATGAAATATGGCACCATGCGCTGGAATCCACAAAACATTTATTACCGATCCTGCTTGGTTATCTGTGATGACGTTTACTAATAATGTCTTTAGTTGCAAGCGACACAATTTTGTTCCATTTTGGTTTTTAGAGGCTCTTCAGTACACTTAGGGAATCGTTTAGTATGTCCATACTGCTTCGTGTGCAAGAGTTGCCGTATTTTTTTTTTTAATTGTGATGTTTTCCACATAGTAGATTGTTGTCTTGTTTGGTAGGAAAAGTAGCACTTCATAATTTTCTGCGCATCCTTCTTGTTCAAATGTTCAAATGTGTGTGAAATCTTATGGGACTTAACTGCTAAGGTCATCAGTCCCAAAGCTTACACACTACTTAACCTAAATTATCCTAAGGATAAACACACACACCCATGCCCGAGGGAGGACTCGAACCTCTGCCGGGACCAGCCGCACAGCATCCTTCTTCCTCGCCGTCGAAAGTCTTCCTTATAAATTTTAGGCGAATGCATGAAGATGATACTGAGCAAAACGTTGATTTCAGCCTTGAGGTATGGAAAATCTGTGTGTTGTACACTGAAGATCCATAGAAACTTGTATAGGCATGTATATTCAAATACAGAGATATGTAAGCAGGCAGAATACGGCGCTGTGGTCGGCAACGCCTATATAAGACAATTGTCTGACGCAGTTGTTAGATCGGTTACTACTGCTACAATGGCAAGTTATCAAGATTTAAATGAGTTTGAACGTGATGTCGTAGCCAAGGCATGAGCAATGGGACATAGCATCTCCGAGGTAGCAATGAAATGGGGATTTTCCCGTACCACCATTTCACGACTGTAACGTGACTATCAGGAATCCGGTAAAACATTAAATCTCCGACATCGCTGCGACCTGAAAAAGATCCTGCAAGGACGGGACCAACGACAACTGAAGAGAGCCGTTCAACGTGACACAAGTACAACCCTTCCGCAAATTGCTGCAGGTGTCAATGCTGGGACATCAACAAGTGCCTGCGTGCGAACCATTCAACGAAACATAATCGATATAGGCTTTCAGAGCCGAAGGCCCACTCGTCTACCCTTGATGACTGCACGACACAAAGCTTTACGCCTCGCCTGGGCCCGTCAGCACCGACATTGGACTGTTGTTGACTGGAAACATACTGCTTGGTCGGACGAGTCTCGTTTCAAATTGTATCGAGGGGATGGATATGTAAGGGTATGGAGAGAACCTCACGAATCCATGGACCCCGCATGTCAGTAGGGGACAGTTCAAGGTGATGGAGTCTCTGTAACGGTGTGGGGCGTGCGCAGTTGGAGTGATAAGGGAACCCCTGATAAGTCTAGATACGACTCTGACGGGTGACACGTACGTAAGCATCCTGTCTGATCACCTGCATCCATTCATGTCCATTGTGCATTCCGACGGACATGGGCAATTCCAGTAGGACAATGCGACACCCACATGTCCAGAACTGCTACTGAGTCGCTTGAGGAACATTGTTCTGAGTTTAAACACTTCCGCTGGCAATCGAACTCCCAAACCATGAACATTGATGAGCATATCTGGGATCCCTTGCAACGTGCTGTTCAGAAGGGATCTCTCCACCCTCTTGCACCCTTACGGATTTATGGACAGCTCTGCAGGATTCACAGTATCAATTCCCTCCAGCACTGCTTCAGACATTAGACGAGTCCATGCCACGTCGTGTTGTGGTACTTCTAGTTGCTGGGGGGTCCTACACGATATTAGGCAGGTGTACCAGTTTCTTTGGCTCTTCAATGTATAAGGGGCGATCAAAAGGTTTCCGTTTAAGGACGTTGCTGCAGTTTGTATGAAACGTAGCGTGACTCCGAAGTGGGTATATAAACACTCACTTATAGGCAGGAGATTAGCGTGGCATTTGTGTCTTTCGGACGTTTGTGTGGTACATTCAGAAACGTGAACTACGGTGACGTTATTACCAAATGAGTCCAAACGGGTTCAACGTGCTGCTTTTCTTTTCTTGGCTGCTTTAGGACAAGCACCGGTAGACACCTATCGGAGAATGAAGAACGTTTGTGGGACAAAAAATGTTCTGATGTGTGTGGGACCAAACTGTTGAGGTCATCGGTCCCTAGACTTACACACTACTTAAACTAACTTATGTTAAGAACAACACACACACCCATGCCCAAGGGACGACTCGAACCTCCGGTGAGAGGGGCCGCGCAATCCGTAAAATGGTGTCTCTAACCGAGCGGCCACTCCACGTGGCTTGTGGGGCAACATGTTCGTCGAAAACCACCATTATGAAATGGTGCACTAAGTACCGTGCTGGTCGCGATTCGACGCAAGATGTCCCCATATCGCAAATGTTGTAACGCAGAAGTTACGATAACTCAAATGGGAGCCACTCGAGCACCCGCCCTGTAGTCGACCTCTTCAAGCAATAGGACACGGTGTTTTATCAAACAGCTATCTTCAACCTGACGCTTCGGCAGGGTCATTGCCTCAATGCCCACGGCGATTTTGCTTGACTCTCATACCGATTCTGGACTGCGCGGCCTTCGAACGGAAACATTTTGATCCCACTTTATGCTCTATTACCGAATACGTTTTCATCTTTGTAGCTGAATGGGGGGCTTGGACTGCCTTCAGAGTTTTGTATTTTTGTATTTTATTTTCTTGAAATATACACCAATATCTTGTTTTGTGTTTCCGAAGATTCCTGCGAAAGTTATAGAAAGCCAGTTGGAGATGCCGTATTGACTGTTCACGTACTACATTTTCCAGTCAAGTGGACGATTCTAGAATCTTTCTTGAGTTTAAATCGCTTAAAGGCATTTATTATTGGTACTGGAGTAGTGACTATTTTGACATTGTCTGGCGGATCGATGTGTCTGTCGACGTTTATGAGACGGGCGCTATACTAGGACGTAGCGCAGTGGAGTTCCACGCCTCCTGCGTAACACAGCGGTTTCTGTCTACCGCTAATTGGTATGAAAACACAATGACTGAGAGAACTAGTGTGTAAAGAACCTCTGCTACACGACACAAATCTTCCTGAATAGTGAAGAAAACACTGGTAGACTCAACACGGAAATGTAGAATCAAAGAACTAAAATATTTGAAAGGAAAACAAACTTAATTTATTCCCTTATAGCAACTGCTTTTCTTTCGAACGTAATACTGATCAGATATAAAGCTGGCTTACTACCGGAAACAGAAAATTACGCTGGCCGCAATAAATTAAATACTGGCGTTTCCTGGTACTTGCAGCCTGTCACGAAAAGAATCCAACGTGACTCTTAAAAATTAATTTTTTAAGCTGTTACTCAAGTCGAATGTGTATATGATAGATCTAGCTCGTATGTTCTGCAAAGGACAAAGTTTTTAGCTATTTACTGAAGTTTTTTAGTGTCATATTCATCCTAAGGAATACGCGAATTTACTGGCAAATAATCGTGGAGTGTACGTGTGTCATTTACCAGAATGTGTACAATCTCAATTTCACTTTCTTAAGTTTACCGGAATACTTGAAAGCAATTTTACAAATTAAAAGCACATTCAACGGTTCGTTGTGCTCGTGACAATCAATAAATGAATACTTTTTTACCTTACTCGTCAGAAACAGGCTGTTGCTGGAAATGGCGCATTAAATTTTCCACCAATATAAGCGTATTATGCTCCAATGTAACGTATGATATTACTTCCTATCGATTTTATATAGGCATTTAAATTGCTCCATTCGTAATTTTAACAATCAACTTAGGTATACATTTCACTCAATCGATCTATTGATCCTACCTCAAATGTAATTAACGCATAGCTTACATCAGCTTTCGCCGTAAATATAATTTAAAACTGATTTTTGTAGTTGTAAGACGAAGAGCCGGACCTAGGAACCTTGATTACGGTCGCATCTTTGCCATCTAGCGCACTAACTATGAAACAGCGCCTCCACTGCCAACAAGGTCCGATTTCCATTCGGGGATGATGTTGTTGTTGTGGTCTTCAGTCCTGAGACAGGTTTGATGCAGCTCTCCATGCTATTCTATCCTGTGCAAGCTTCTTCATCTCCCAGTACCTACTGCACCTATATCCTTCTGAATCTGCTTAGTGTATTCACAGTCCGACCCAGTACCGATCTCAACTGCGTTTAAACAGCTTTTAACTGCAATGAACACACCACCTCCCATAGCATCTCATATCCTTCCAAAACATTATCCGATCCGAGTTCAAAATTTCACTGCTTTGATGTCTGATTTCAACCAGCTTTCGGTACCTAATACAATATTGGCATTGCTACTGTTTATTTCGGAGAGTAACTCGGGGATCTTGCTACAGACTCTTCGACAATTTACTAACATGACATTAAGCATATTTAAATCCTTTGGAATGAACTGTTTAAGCGAACTAACAATTTTTACAGTTGGCACACCCACATCAGTGACATGAACTGGTAATTTTTCAGGCCAACGGTTTGTTTCCCGTCGGGAGGAACCTAATTTAAAACACCACCATGTGCTCACCACCCCTGATCTATCGAGGGGCGTCCTACAACCTTCCACCCCATAGCGTAGGTCGAGGAATCTACAACCATTTTCGTCACAGAGTCGACGTAGCCTCTGGTTTAGATTCTCCACTCGACTCCAAACTAGAGGAACCCGGTCCACCCTGGGTAAGATACTGCAGATCATCAGCTTGGCTTCCACTCCTTGAGAGATGGAGGCCGCCTTCTCCAATTTAGCCAACCGTCGATAGGACCCAAGGATTTCCTCGGATCACCGACGACAGGCATCGTTGGTGCCGACATGTGCAACAATCTGCAGCTGGATGCACCCCGCAAGCTCGACAGCCGCCGGAAGAGCCTCTTCCACATCCAGGACAAGGCCCCCCGGCAAGCACACCGAGTGAACGTTGGACTTCTTCCCCGCCCTAGCCACTATGTTTCTGAGGGGCTCCATGACCCACCTACTATTGGAGCTCCCAATAACTAACAAACCCTTACCCTCACTAGCCTGTCCGGACCTTGCTGACAGAGCGGTCACTGTTGTTGTTGTTGTGGTCTTCAGTCCTGAGACTGGTTTGATGCAGCTCTCCATGCTACTCTATCCTGTGCAAGCTTCTCATCTCCTAGTACCTACTGCAACCTACATTCTTCTGAATCTGCTTGTGGATTCATCTCTTGGTCTCCCTCTACGATTTTTACCCTCCACGCTGCCTTCCAATAGTAAATTGGTGATCCCTTGATGCCTCAGAACATGTCCTACCAACCAATCCCTTCTTCTGGTCAAGTTGTGCAACAAACTTCTCTTCTCCCCAGTCCTATTCAATACTTCCTCATTAGTTATGTGATCTACCCATCTAATCTTCGGCATTCTTCTGTAGCACCACATTTCGAAAGCTTCTATTCTCTTCTTGTCCAAACTATTTATCGTCCATGTTTCACTTCCATACATGGCTACACTCCATACAAATACTTTCAGACACTTAAATCTATACTCGATGTTAACAAATTTCTCTTCTTCAGAAACGCTATCCTTGCCATTGCCAGTCTACATTTTATATCCTCTCTACTTCGACCATCATCAGTTATTTTGCTCCCCAAATAGTAAATCTCCTTTACTACTGTAAGTGTCTCATTTCCTAATCTAATTCCCTCAGCGTCACTCGACTTAATTCGACTACATTCCATTATCCTCGTTTTGCTTTTATTGATGTTCATCTTATACCCTCCTTTCGAGACACTATCCATTCCGTTCAACTGCTCTTCCAAGTCCTTTGCTGTCTCTGACAGAATTACAATGTCATCGGCGAACCTCCAAGTGTTTATTTCTTCTCCATGGATTTTAATACCTACTCCGAATTTTTCTTTTGCTTCCTTCACTGCTTGCTCAATATACAGATTGAACAACATCGGGGAGAGGCTACAACCCTGCCTCACTCCCTTCCCAACAACTGCTTCCCTTTGATGTCCCTCGACTCTTATAACTGCCATCTGGTTTCTGTACAAATTGTAAATAGCTTTTCGCTCCCTGTATTTTACCCCTGCCACGTTCGGAATTTGAAAGAGAGTATTCCAATCAACATTGTCAAAAGCTTTCTCTAAATCTACAAATGCTAGAAACGTAGGTTTGCCTTTCCTTAATCTTTCTTCTAAGATAAGTCGTAGGGTCAGTATTGCCTCACGTGTTCTAACATTTCGCGTTAGTATTTTGCAGCTGTGACTTATTAAACTGATAGTTCGGTAATTTTCACATCTGTCAACACCTTCTTTGGGATTGGAATTATTATATTCTTCTTGAAGCCTGAGGGTATTTCACCTGTTTCATACATCTTGCTCACCAGATGGTAGAGTTTTGTCAGGACTGGCTCTCCCAAGGCCGTCAATAGTTCCAATGGAATGTTGTTTACTTCGGGGGCCTTATTTCGACCCAGGTCTTTCAGTGCTAGGTCAAACTCTTCACGCAGTATCGTTTCTCCCATTTCATCTTCATCTACATCCTCTTCCATTTCCATAATATTGTCCTCAAGTACATCGCCCTTGTATAGATCCTCTATATACTCCTTCCACCTTTCTGCTTTCACTTCTTTGCTTAGAACTGGGTTTCCATCTGAGCTCTTGATGTTCATACAAGTGGTTCTCTTATCTCCAAAGGTCTCTTTAATTTTCCTGTACGCAGTATCTATCTTACCCCTAGTGAGATAAGCCTCTACATCCTTACATTTGTCCCCTAGCCATCCCTGCTTAGCCATTTTGCACTTCCTGTCGATCTCATTGTTGAAACGTTTATATTCCTTTTTGCCTGCTTCATTTACTGCATTTTTATATTTCCTCCTTTCATCAATTAAATTCAGTATTTCCTCTGTTACCCAAGCATTTCTACTAGCCCTCGTCTTTTTACTTACTTGATCCTCTGCTGCCTTCACTACTTCATCCCTCAAAGCTACCCATTCTTCTTCTACTGTATTTCTTTCCCCCATTCCTGTCAATTGTTCCCTTACGCTCTCCCTGAAGCTCTGTACAACCTCTGGTTCTTTCAGTTTCTCCAGGTCCCATCTCCTTAAATTCCCACCTTTTTGCAGTTTCTTCAGTTTTAATCTACAGGTCATAACCAACAGATTGTGGTCAGAGTCCACATCTGCCCCTGGAAATGTCTTACAATTTAAATCCTGGTTCCTAAATCTCTGTCTTATCATTATATGATCTATCTGAAACCTGTCAGTATCTCCAGGCTTCTTCCATGCATACAGCCTTCTTTTATGATTCTTGAGCCAAGTGTTCGCTATGATTAAGTTACGCTCTGTGCAAAATTCTACCAGGCGGCTTCCTCTTTATTTCTTAGCCCCAATCCATATTCAACTACTACGTTTCCTTCTCTCCCTTTTCCTACTGACGAATTCCAGTCACCCATGACTATTAAATTTTCGTCACCCTTCACTATCTGAATAATTTCTTTTATTTCATCATACATTTCTTCAATTTTTTCGTCATCTGCAGAGCTAGTTGGCATATAAACTTGTACTACTGTGGTAGGTGTGGGCTTCGTATCTATCTTGGCCAAAATAATGCGTTCACTATGCTGTTTGTAGTAGCTTACCTGCATTCCTATTTTCCTATTCATTATTAAACCAACTCCTGCATTACCCCTATTTGATTTTGTGTTTATAACCTTGTAGTCACCTGACCAGAAGTCTTGTTACTCCTGCCACCGAACTTCACTAATTCCCACTATATCTAACTTTAACCTATCCATTTCCCTTTTTAAATTTTCTAACCTACCTGCCCAATTAAGGGATCTGACATTCCACGCTCCGATCCGTAGAACGCCAGTTTTCTTTCTCCTGATAGCGACATCCTCTTGAGTAGTCCCCGCCCGGAGATCCGAATGGGGGACTATTTTACCTCCGGAATATTTTACCCAAGAGGACGCCATCATCATTTAATCATACAGTAAAGCTGCATGCCCTCGGGAAAAATTACGGCTGTAGTTTCCCCTTGCTTTCAGCCGTTCGCAGTACCAGCACAGCAAGGCCGTTTTGGTTATTGTTACAAGGCCAGATCAGTCAATCATCCAGACTGTTGCCCTTGCAACTACTGAAAAGGCTGCTGCCCCTCTTCAGGAACCACATGTTTGTCTGGCCTCTCAACAGATACCCCTCCGTTGTGGTTGCACCTACGGTACGACTATCTGTATCGCTGAGGCACGCAAGTCTCCCCACCAACGGCAAGGTCCATGGTTCAGGAGGGGAGGTCGGGGATGATAGTTACTGGGAATTGCGCCTCAGAGTTACAAGACCAGTCTGGAATTAGGGAGTGGTGGTTTAAAAAATAGGTAGGACAAAGTCCTGTTCTGAAATTCTGTAGATAAATGAAACGTTATCAAGAGCATATTTGACACTAATGTAATTTAGGAGCTTGGCATCCAACAGAAACAATAATTTGGTTCTTGTTGCTAAGCAATCAAAATACTCAATTTCTTTGTCTGCAGAAAAACTAGTTAAATATTTTACATCAATATATTGTTCGTTAAATCTAGAAATTACGTTTTTTAATTGCCAGTAGTTGTCTTATCCAAATCCACGTAAAAATTCAGTATACACGTTTTTAAATTAGTCTACATTTTGCAACCAATTGAAACAGTTTTAATCCATCTCCTCCGTCCTGGCTGCACGCAAAGGTTCGGTTATGAAGGATCTCATAAAGCTCTTGTACTATATGTGCAAATTAAGTTAACACTCGACTCGATGGTTGGCGAAGCAACCTTAAAAGTATTTCCCATTCACAGTCATTCCCATCAACCACCATACCGCGCGTCAACTGAGTTTGCACATATAATATCTTTCTGAATCAAATTCGCCCCCAACTGTGGTACGTGTTCATTGAAATGCTGGATATTGACACTGAGATGCAGTGGAAGTCCGAGCTGCTCTCAGACAAGTTCTATCAGGGACAGATCTGCGGAACCACAATGAGGTCCCTTTCAAACTCTGTCAGGTACTGATAACACTGTGTCACACGAGTACGCGACATCTCCCTGTCATACCCAGTATTTCAACAACTGACACAGTTCACGCCCCTTACATAGGTATACTACCAAGCCTATAACAACACTAAACACAAAAAACACTATTACGCTCTGGTGGCCGTTTATCTGTCGCAGAGCATTCCAGCTCCAATCATTTACATATTTGCCGATGAAGTGGTCACGTGATTTGAGGTACCTGTTGAAATGCTACGAAATGTACCATTTTGAAGACATTCAAGCGAATATTGAACAAAAGCTGGTTACCGTCATCGACACGTTCAGAAGCTCATTTCGGGACATTCATGTACTCGACCATGTTTTTGAAATGGATATCAATTCATCATCATCATCATCATCTCCTTCTCCTTCCAGGGACTAGGCGGTATAGTCACATGTTCCTTTCTTTGTAATCCCTCCACCGCTTAGAAGGTCTACCTACTTCCTTCTTCCCAGTCGGCCAATAATACATTATTTTTTGGCACTCTATTTTCTATCATTCTATCAATATTATCCATTTAAGTCTAGTCTCTCATATCTTGTCATTAATTCAAAAGACTTTTAAACTAATCCAGTTTAAATGCGAACATTTTTAGGTTAGGCTTTACCGTGACTGTTACTGACATTAAATGAAACAACAAGTTTACTGTTACCAGTCACCGTTTTATTTTTTCCACGACGCGTTTCGAAGGTTTAAACCTCCATCATCGGGTGGATTTACATTAGTTAGTGTTACATATGTGTGTATGTTGTGTTACGACATTTGGAGGAACTTGTGGCACTGCCTAGTAGAGAAACAAGACACTATTTCAGAATATGGTTTTGGATAACTTTTGATAAAAAATTAAACTGATATTTAATGGTAAACTTTAATAAGTAAACTAGAGTACCTCCAGTGGTCACAGGTTCCTTTTTCTGTCGTAACACTTCACATGTATACTGCCACATTAGTAAACAAATATGGCGTCTGGAATCAGCTGGGTGCAAGGTATTGGGTAAACGGGTATTGGCTACTGCTGTAGCCAATATGACCATTGTAATTCAAGCCTGTAACATTTTACCTAATTGTTATTAGCAAGTATGAAGTTTAAGCCATTTTAACATTTCACCTGATTGCATAAACGAGTACGAATGTTTAGCTGTTTTAACCTTTCAAAATTGGATTTATATACCATTTGAAGTACACACACATATATATTTGATACCTCAAAACAAACACCTCCAAATGGTTTAAACGATTATTCTGTAATAATGTTGTTACAATGTATATTCTTTGCACTTTGCGATTATGTCTTCTCTTCTGCTGTACGAACCTTGCACCCAGCTGATTCCAGGCGCCATATTTGTTTACTAATGTGGCAGTATACATGTGAAGTGTTACGACAGAAAAAGGAACCTGTGACCACTGGAGGTACTCTAGTTTACTTATTAAAGTTTACCATTAAACATCAGTTTAATTTTTTGTCAAAAGTTTTCCAAAACCATATTCTGAAATAGTGTCTTGTTTCTCCACTAGGCAGTGCCACACGTTCCTCCAAATGTCGTAACACAACATACACACATATGTAACACTAACTAATGTAAATCCACCCGATGATGGAGGTTTAAACCTTCGAAACGCGTCGTGGAAAAAATAAAACGGTGACTGGTAACAGTAAACTTGTTGTTTCATTTAATCCAGTTTATTACAGGCCGTTACAAATTTCACGAACTTCATTTCTACATTCTGTATACGTGATTTTTCTTCTTTTTTTGTTATTGTCCATGATTCGTAACCACAGCCTCCACTCTTCGAGCCATTGTAGACAGCGCTTGGTCCCATGGTACCTCGTAGGTGGTTTCATTCTTCACCGTAACACTAATAAGGGAACCTCACAAGGCACTGTCACCTGTGCCAGAGGAACCACGCTTTCGTAAAGAGGTGTTACTCCTTCCCCTCCTCCTTTCTCAGCCGGGCTTGAGACCGGCTATGCCGTTGGCAGTCTCCAAAAGTCGGGCAATTTGGCAACCCTCCTAAGGTTTATGCGGGAAGAGTCACAATACACCTAAAAATCGGGGCATCTCGCGAAATTTGGAACATGTGTGAACACTAATGGCAGCATAAGCTCGAGATCTGTGCTACGCTGACTTGCCTCTCCTACGCTCCTATGCCCTGTGCCCTGGTATACGCCCTGTCTTAAGAGTTTTTTTACAAGTGCATCAGTGCTGAGAATAGACAATGGTCCGCTAGGAGCGTGTGGACTGAGACCGTGGACGCGAATCATACTTCTCGTGACAACATGGCAGCACGGTAGGCGACATCCGTTTCTTCTGACTGCACGCTTTCGGACATGGACTGCTCCCTTGCATATGTTCTTCATTATAGGGCAGCACTGAAATGTGTTGGGATATTGCTTCCAACCACCGCGTGCGTAATTATCAGTTAAGCGACGAGCACTAAGACAGACACTTAAGACGTTATTTTTTTATAGTATAGACGACATAAAAGTTTTCTGAGTATTGTAACGCGTCATAAAGTTAAAAAAGTATACTGGAGACAACAAAGTTTCGGCCAAGGTTACAGTGGCCTTCTTGTGAGTCTACGAAGCAATTACGCAGGGTGACAACGAACTATATGAAATAAAATCGTCATAGCTTCTGAACGGTTTGCCTTATGACTTTTATAATGCACGGCTGACTGCGGGGCATGATGGGAATTAGTATGCGCATGCGCACGCGAAGCCCACTTTCATTTGGATGTGTTCGTCAATAAGCAAAATTGGCGTATTTGGAGAATGAGAATCCGCATTTCGCGATCGAGAAGTCTCTTCACCCTAAACATGAGACTGTATGGTGTGCAGTGTCCAGCCACGGAATAAACGGTGCTGGCACGGTGACTACTGAACGGTACGTCAAGGTTTTGGAAGATGATTTCATCCCTATTATCCAAAGTGATCCTGATTACGACAAGATGTGGTTCATGCAAGACGGAACTCGACCCGTCGAATCTGGAGAGTGTTTCACGTTCTGGAGGAGCGCTTTGGGGACCTCATTCTGGCTCGGGAGTCCCCGAGTCCACTGGCTACCATATTCTCCGGGTCTGAACACATGCGACTCCTTTTTCTGGGACTGTATTAAAGACAAGGTGTAGAGCAGTAACTCCAAAACCACTGCTGAGCTGAAAATTAAAGACAAGATGTAGAGCAGTAACTGCAAAACCACTGCTGAGCTGAAAACAGCCATTGAGGACGTCAGCGACAGCATCGATGTTCCGACACTTCGCCCAGTCATGCCTAATTTCGTTATTCGTTTGCGCCACAGCATCGCCTATGAGGGCAGGCATATCGAACATGTCACACCCTAAATTTGAATGTCTGTAGTGACGCTTCCACGTTGAATAAAGTGCGTGCACGCCGTAGTTTGTTAACTAATTTACTTTTTCTCATATATACACATCAAAAAAAGTTTTGCATCACCTCGGTTCCGAGAGTTCCACAACCTATACAGAAAATCGCAATAGAGATCAACATAAACACTATTTCTGCCATCCTTATTGCTCATGAAAACCACACATTGCATGTTGTACGACCATGCAGCGAGACCTTAAGAGATGGGGTCCAGACTGCTGTATACACCGGTACCTCTGATACCCAGTAGCACGTCCTCTTGCAGTGAAGCATGCCTGTATTCGTCGTGGCATATTATCCACAAGTTCATCAAGACACTGTTGGTCCAGATTGTCCCACTCCTCAACGGCGATTCGGCGTAAATCCCTCAGAATGGTTGACCGAGCGAGGTGGCGCAGTGGTTAGCACACTGGACTCGCATTCGGGAGGACGACGGTTCAATCCCGTCTCCAGCCATCCTGATTTAGGTTTTCCGTGATTTCCCTAAATCGTTTCAGGCAAATGCCGGGATGGTTCCTTTGAAAGGGCACGGCCGATTTCCTTCCCCATTCTTCCCTAACCCGAGCTTGCTCTCCGTCTCTAATGACCTCGTTGTCGACGGGACGTTAAACAACACTAACCTAACCCCTAACCTCAGAGTGGTTGGTGGGTCACATCATCCGTAAACAGCCATTTTCTATCAATCCCAGGCATGTTCGATAGGGTTCATGCCTGGAGAACATGCTGGCCACTCTAGTCGAGCGATGTCGTTATTCTGGAGGAAGTCATTCACAAGATGTGCACGATAGGGGCGCGAATTGTCGTCCATGAAGACGAATGCCTCGCCAATATGTTGCCCATATGGTTGCACTATCGCTCGGAGGATGGCATTCACATATCGGACGGCCGTTGCAGCACCTTCCATGACGACCAGCGGCGTACGTCAGCCCCGCATAATGACACCCCAAAACAGCAGGAAACCTCCGCCTTGCTGCACTCGCTAGACAGTGTGTCTAAGGCGTTCAGCCTGACCGGATTGCCTCCAAACTCATCTCCGAAGCCGGCCGGGGTGGCCTAGCGGTTCTAGGCGCTACAGTCTGGAACCGTACGACCGCTACGATCGCAGGTTGGAATCCTGTCTCGGGCATGGATGTGTCTGATGTCCTTAGGTTAGTTAGGTTTAAGCAGTTCTCAGTTCTAGGGGACTGATGGCCTCAGAAGTTAAGTCTCATAGTGCTCAGAGCCATTTGAACAATTTTTTTTCATCTCTGACGATTGTCTGGATTAAGGCTTTTGCGACACTCATCGATGAAGAAAACGTGATGCAAATTCTGAGCGGTCCATTCGCCATGTTGTTGGGCCCATCTGTACCGCGCTGCATGGCGTCGCGGTTGCAAAGATGGACCTCGCCATGGACGTCGGGAGCGAAGTTGCGCATCATGCAGCTTATCTGCGCATAGATTGAGTCGTAACACGACGTCCTGTGGCTGCACGAAAAGCATTATTCAACATGGTGCCGTTGTTGTGAGGGTTCCTCCGAGCCATAATCCATAGGTAGCGGCCATCCACTGCAGTAGTAGTCCTTGGGCGGCCTGAGCGAGGCATGTCATCAACAGTTCCTCTCTCTCTATATCTCCTCCATGTCCGAACAACATCGCTTTGGTTCTCTCCGAGGCGTCTGGACAATTCCCTTATTGAGAGCCTTTGCTGGCACAAAGTAACAATGCGGACGCGATCGAACCGCGGTATTGACCGTCTAGGTGTGGCTGACCTACAGACAACACAGGCCGTGTACCTCCTTCCTGGTGGAATGACTGGAACTGATCCGCTGTCAGACCTCCTCCGTCTAATAGGCGCTGCTCATGCATCATTGTTTACATCTTTGGGTGGATTTAGTGACATCTCTCAACAGTCAAATGGACTGTGTCTGTGATCCAATGTCCACAGTCCACGCCTATCTTCGGGAGGTCTGGGAACCGGGTTGATGCAAAACATTTTTGATGTGTGTAGTTCAGTAATTGTCACCCTGTATTTTCTACTACAGTTTCTTGATAATGCACTATCTGATCAAAAGTATCAGTACCTAACATGGAGGTTGTACATCTTTCGCCTTTATGACGACTTGGCCTCTGCTGACGGCACTTTCAACGAGGTGTTTGAATATCTGTGGGGGACTCTGGCGCTCCTCAAGAGCCGCTACTGATGTTGGACGCCGGGGCTGAGGCGTAGTCGATGTTCTAACTCACCCCAAAGGTTTTACATACGAGTCAGGACTGTGGGCTATCCAGCGCATTTTAAGAATTTTATTGCCCTGAAAGTATTGCCTCACGGATGCTGCTTTATCACAGGGTGCACTGTACGTAGTACAAAAGGTTGTAAATTGTGTTCAGATCATTCCACATTAAGCATTTTTAAGCGTATTAATGGGATCACAGCCTAACCACGAAAATCAGTCCCATACTGCAACACCACCTCCACCATAACTCACTGTTGGCACAACACATGATGCCACGTAACGTTCTGCAGGTATTCACCAAAATCACAGCCTTCCGTTTGATTGCCAAGGCCTATAGCATGATTCCTCACTCAAAATCACTCTTTGCCTAACATCCACTGTCGCCCTTGACACCATCTTAACCGTCGCTTAGCATCGACTACAAAAGTTTGTAGCTTATAAGGAGCTGCTCGACTATTGTACCCGTTATTTTTAACTCTCTTCGCTGATTCAACGCGATTTTTTTCAGTCATCGTCCGCGATGCATACTGTCTCTGTCCTCCGTACTTGACGTCTGCCTGGTCTTCGTTTTCTGCGGTCGTTCCTCCGCGTTTGCAGTTCACGATCACGTTACCAACAGTCGAGTTGGGCACCTTCAATAGGGTTGAAATGTTACTCAGGTGAAGTATCTGAACACCTGAACCCTTTCTGTTGTTACTTCTTCTCTACTTCATTCTGGCGGGTCGTGTCTCGTTACATCTAGTGATCATTTCAATATATCCATTATGGATGACATATGGTGGTCAGTTCGTCATTACATACGGTTGTCTGGGTACTTTTGGTCAGATAGTGTATATTTGGACGATGGCAAGTAGTGATTTGCCAGTTCATCCCTTCAGCAACGACTAGTATTACCAGGTGTGATGAGTAAAACGGCGTGGGACCAGGTTCCCAGCAGTTCTGACCGCACCGTTCGGCTGCGATGGGCAGCTTCATTCCGGGAGCGTATCTGTGCCAGGGTTCGGTTTGCGCCACAGCGGACAATGGCCGGACGACGTCACCGGCTCAGTGTGTCACCGCGGAGCAGCTGCCTGTACGGCTCCGTAACGGGAGTCGAGAGGTGCATGGCTCTGCTGATACGTCGAACGCACAAAACAACCTGGCGATTCTATTCGTAGCAGCCTTGGGACTGATCCATTGTTTCTGCACTACTTCTCTCTGTCCCTTCAGCTTTAATTAAGCCTTGAAAATTAATTCTGCGGGAAAATGTGGTCTCCCTTTTTATCCTTCTCAACAAAGAGTAGGAATACAGGGCCCACAGGCGCCGACACAATGCTTTCGTCTATAGTCAATATTCATGGATGACGAATACACAAATTGTGTTTTCTTCCTTTACTATCTGTTCATTACCAACCTGTCTTCGGTTTATTAGGCCATCGTCAGATGATAACTTGTATGGGTTCACTGAATGCGGCAGAAGAGTGGCACAGTCGTATTATATTGAATTGTTCCCACGGAGACATCTGGACATAAGGGCCTATGAGGAACCGTGAGTTTTGTAATGTACCGGGTGATCAAAAAGTCAGTATAAATTTGAAAACTTAATAAACCACGGAATAATGTAGATAGAGAGGTAAAAATTGACACACGTGCTTGGAATGACAAGGGGTTTTATTAGAACCAGGCGCTCCGCCCCATATTGCTATACACGTGTAAGATCTCTTGCGCGCGTCGTTTGGTGATGATCGTGTGCTCAGCCGCCACTTTCGTCATGCTGGGCCTCCCAGGTCCCCAGACCTCAGTCCGTGCAATTATTGGCTTTGGGATTACCTGAAGTCGCAAGTGTATCGTGATCGACCGACATCTCTAGGGATGCTGAAAGACAACATCCGACGCCAATGCCTCACCATAACTCCGGACATGCTTTACAGTGCTGTTCACAACATTATTCCTCGACTACAGCTATTGTTGAGGAATGATGGTGGACATATTGAGCATTTCCTGTAATGAAAATCATCTTTGCTTTGTCTTACTTTGTTATGCAAATTATTGCTATTCTGATCAGATAAAGCGCCATCTGTCGGACATTTTTTGAACTTTTGTATTTTTTTGGTTCTAATAAAATCCCACGTCATTCCAAGCATGTGTGTCAATTTGTACCTCTCTATCTATATTATTCCGTGATTTATTCACCTTTCAAATTTATACTGACTTTTTGATCACCTGGTACATTTTGTACTGTTTACTCGTATTACATGCTTTTTCGCTGTTATTCATAAAAGCAAAGGTAACTGAGGTAGTAAAACAAATAAATCACAGTTACAATCATTATTTTGTAGTGAGCCACTAGATACCACTAGGCCCAAATACCAAAATACTCAACAAATATCCCTGGACAATCTCCAACATTTTTTCGATGGAGATATTACCTCCATCTTTCAGCCTTCCCTCCCTTACTTAGTACTGGTTTGCCACCTGAGACCTCAATGATCATTGAAAGGTGGCTACACTGAGCCACAGCGCCAGAGATTGCGCCAAAGAGTTTTATTCCGCCGCCTCCACTGGCAGTGCTTGTTGAGAACTCGTAGTAGTGACTGCTTGCTGAGATGTCGTGGTGAAGAGTTGTCGTCGAGAACTCGTAGTAGTCAGTGCTTGTTGAGATGTGCTAGTGAAAAGTTCTTGTCGAGAGGTGGTAGTAGCGAGTCGGTGTGAAGATGTTGTAGTAGTGTGTGCTTGTTCCACGTTTTATGCAGTTGTTTGATGGGCTAGACAGCAGATGTTGTTCTAATGGAGATATTGTAATGATCAGAGTGCTTTTCGTCATTATATGTGAAGGTAAAATATTCCCTGTTTTTTTTAAATTATTTCAGTGTCTTAAATAATGCATCATTACAGGTTCAGTCAACAAAGCATCTGGCTCGTGTTCTTGTATTAGAGTGTAATTCTGGTTTCCTTACGCAATTATAGTATTTCTATTTTTTTTAATTACTTCAGTATAAATGATATTTAAAATTTCTTGTCTTATTGAAGAAGAACCGTGCCAGATGTGTACGTTGAATCACACTTCCACACACAGAACAGTTACACTTGTGCTTTGTTGTTGCGTTGGTTTTATAGCTGCTGGGGACTTAATTAATTAATTGTGTTAACAGAAAATTTCATTCCATTCTTTGTTGTTATTCTATGCAGTCAGATTGCGTACTAAAACTAGTCAGGGCCAACCGTTTACGAGACTTCGTAATCGGACATACAGTGACTAAAAATAAAAATTGTTTTCAAAGATAATAATTAAGCCCCCATGCACGTGGCGACCCTGCCAGGATCGTCCCTTGGAATACTTCTGATTATAAAAATAGTAGACAGTAGTATTGTTGTAGTAATTTGTAGTTTAGTAATTGTAGTCTATTTTGCATGTGTAGATTTGGTAATTGTCATTCTTCTAATGGTATTTCAGAATTTAATTTTGTTGTCTTGTATACGCGTTTGACAATTTAGTGCAATTATTCCAATTGTTCGTTAATCGTGTTTGAAGGAAACATTTCATGTGAATGGTATTGTTGGAGATAAAGAGTCATTGTGTGTAATTTTCGTACAGTGACGAGTTTTGTATGTTTTGTAAATGATTACACGATCGATGAAAAAGGCAAAAATGATGGATAGTAAGGATGACGAAATTGTTGACATGGCGAACTCGCCAACACAGGAGAACAGTATGATGAATAATGAAGTGGAAAACAATTTAATAAGTCGGGAAAATAGTCCGGAACCATTTCAAAATTTTTCTCAATCAGAAAATTCACAGAATACGAGATTAACGATAGAAGATTCGGAAATAGTATCGAACACAGATAGCTTTATGGCTATGCAGAAGGAAGTTAGTTTTGCAGGAAATGTTAGGGACGAAAAGAATTTCGAACCGGCTAATATGGAGCAGTTGATGAGTGCTATATTAAATTTGGGAGCACGAATGGAAACACAGTTTAGATCGGAATTAAAAACACAGATGGGAACAATTAAAACTGAGATGGGAACAATGGAAACACGGTTAGACTCACGAATAGGGACATGTTTCAAAAACATGAAAGATGAATTAAAGAAAGAAATTCGAGAAGAAGTACAACCGATTTTGAATTCTCACAATAATAGATTATTTGCAGTAGAGATTAGACAAAAGGAACAGGATAGAGAACAGGAAGAAAGAGATCGCGTGATAGTACAAAAATTTTCAGAGTTAAATTTGCAACGTGCACACGATAAGGAGGAAATATTTGAGAGAATCGAGGAATCCATACCAAATGACAGAATAAATAATCTAACACAACAATATGAACAGTTAACTACTAAATGTGTAAACACTGAAACCCGAGTCGCGACACTTACAGAAGACGTAAATAAACAGAAAGAACAAATAGGTGATTTATCGGAAAGAGTTGAGGAGATTTCAGATAAGTTGACAAGTCTTAGTTTAAATGGGGACAGAGATTCGGATGATACAGCTCCATTACCATTTGCAGAAACTGAAGAGTACCAGAACATAAATAAACATGTTGAAAATCAGGGAAAATTTAATGAACGCGTTAAAAGGGAAGTTGAGGCATTACGAAAGCAAGTCAAACAAATTGAAGGCGAAATCGTAGGAAAAGACAGCAAAAGAAATTTAGAATCACAGATACCAGAGGGGTTTGAAGAAAATAATTTGTTTCATTTACGGGATGCAACAAGAGAGCGCCAGGCGCGCGAACTTGACAATAATCAACATTGGGACTGGGACAGACGCGGTAGGTCTTTGTCGCCACGAGGCGAAAACTTTGACTATAAACACTTTTTGACTGTTCGGAAATTTAAGATCTTCCGCAATTCTAAGAATGACATACATCCATGTTCATGGTTAGATCAATTTACGTACGCACTTCCGCCAGATTTGCCACAAAGTCACAAACTGGAAATTATGTGCGGCTATTAATGTCCTCACGGGATTCACTACACTAAGTGAATATGTGCCGTAGCGTGCATAGGGCCCCGAGCTGTAGTGGTGCTATTTCCCTTTTAGTTTTCTGGACCGCTGCCTACTCTTTTACTATTCTTTGCATCTGTCAAAACAACTCTTCGACTATCAATCTATCTAGAGAATCGTAAAGAATAACCGGATATGACTATTTTACCTAAAAGTGATTTCGGAAATTACCATTTGGACTTAGTGTACCTTCAGCTGCATTTATTCGTAGTTTAAACGAAATTTTACCTATTTATCTTCATGACAATATTACTTCATATGTTGACGATATTCTTATTGCTAAACATTCTTGGAGTGAACACAACAAAATTTTGGATTCATTATTACGTATTTTTGCAAGAGTTGGCATTACAGTGAACTTACAAAAATCTGAATTTGGTCGTTCTCAGGTGAAATTTCTTGGTCTTATTATTTCTACAGAAGGTATTCTTCCTGATCCAGGGAAACTGGACGCTGTTCGTAGTTGTGGTGTTCCTACTACAAAACGTGATGTTCGTAGTTTCCTCGGTGTCTGTAATTTTCTTAGACGCTTTGTTAGATTGGACGATTTGGCCACACCTCGTTTATGTGAACTATCTGGAAGGAGTTCTGATTGGTGTTGGGATGAGGACGCTCAGTCAGAGTTTGAACGGCTTCGTGATGCTTTGGTTGCTGCTCCACTTCTTTCACATCCGGATTTGTCTAAAGATTTTTGTTTGGCGACGGACTCATCATACAAAGGTTTGGGTGCACACTTATTTCAAGAGATAGAAGAAGGCGGCGTTGTGGTACGGAAAACTATTGCATTTGGAAGTCGTGTTCTCTCTAAATCAGAGACGAGTTGTTCGATTGCGGAACTTGAGGCTTTGGCTGTTGTTTGGGCCTTCACAAGATTTCGCATATTTTTGTATGGCAGACATACTAAGGTTTACACCGATCATCGAGCTCTGGAATTTCTTATGTCAACAAAATTAACACATGGAAGATTGTCACGATGGGCGTTGTATCTACAGGAATTTAACTTTAGTATTGTTTACATACAGGGTTCTTCAAATATTGTTGCTGATGCTTTATCACGTGCACCTATGGGTTTGAAACAAAGTGCTGAGGAGGACTGCAAAGAAAACAATTATTGTTTGATGTACATTCAAGGTGTTGCGTTTGAGAATTTTATTTCGTCTTCGCTCCAGGACAACGCTAAGGAGCAAAATAAGGATCCAATCTGGAAGGACATTAAGGAGAAGTGGAGGAGAAAGGAAAGCGTAGCGATTAGATAGTATTATTTAGTTCGCAATGATATTCTTTTTATACGAAAATCGGTCGACAACACTGTTTGGTTAGTTTGTATTCCTGATGAGTGGGTCAATAAATTGATTTGGTATACACATATCAGTTATGCACACTTTGGTCCCAGAAAATGCTTTCATAAATTACGAGAAAATTGCTACTTCAGTAATATGGAAAAACGTATTCGATCTGTTCTTGCCAAATCCAAATTATGTCAAAAGGCTAAGCCGCCAACTATTTCTCACAGATCACCGTTGTTTCCTATCATTCCAGCGAAATTAAAGGACATGGCTGCAGTCGATTTGTTCGGTCCAGTGGTTCGTTCTACTAATGGTTTTGCATACATTTTGGTAACAGTGGAATTGACATCAAAATATGTGTGTTTTACGCCTTTACGCAAAGCAACAGCTCGTTCAGTGTCAATGCTTTCATCAAACATTTTCTTAAAGAAGTGGGTCATGTTGATAAGGTTATATCAGATAATGGATCACAGTTTCGTTCTAAAGTTTGGCTTCGTACTCTACAGCGTCGTAAGATTAAACCAATTTTCATTTCACTTTTTCACCCTCAGTCTAACGCTTCAGAGAGATAGATGAAGGAAATCAATAAATTGTGTCGTCTTTACTGTCATCAGAATCACAGAACGTGGGATCAGTATCTTCATATTTTTCAAAACATTCTGAATGAACTCCCTAATGATTCAACTTCTTTACCGCCTATATTGATATTAAAAAATAAAGCACCGACATATCGCATTTCTGAAATCGTTCCTTTTCCGCCTTCACGGAAACTGCGGCATTCTGAAGTTGTCAACCTGGCTCTGCAAAATATTGTATCTGCAGCTGCTAGAAGAGAGAAATCAGATAAGCGTCCTGGTCGTTTAAAAACTTTTTCAGTTGGCCAGAAGGTATTAATTAAGTCTCATCGTTTGTCTCACAAAGGAAAAGGCTTGTGTCGCAAATTTTTTCTGCTTTATAACGGTCCATATAGAATTCGCAAAATTATTCATGATAACACTGTCGAAGTAGAAACTCTTAAATCTCGACGCTCTAAGGGAATACATCATATATCAAACGTTAAAATTTTTGTGGAATGACATACTTTAGAGAAACTAACAGCTACATGTAAACATGCGGAGAGTACAAGGATACCGCGCTGTGTTTGGCGGCGGCACATACTCAAAGCAACAGTCAAGTCTGCGCGCCGCACAAGGCAGTCGTTGACCGCAAACAATTACTTCCCACGTCACGCGCCTACAGCTGATCGAGCGCTCAGTGCGAATGCACTGACAGCCGTAAACAAATACACAGTCTAACTTCTCCGATTAAATTCAGTATAAAGCTATAGTGACTTGGTAAATTATGTTATTAACGTTCAGTATTTTTCAGGATACGTTTGTATAAAATATTTAAGAACTTCAGGTAAATTCTGTGCGTGTCCGACGTTAAGACGACTTGCTATCGAGAAAATTTCAGGAAGAATGTAAATTCGAAGAAGAAACTAATATACTAAAAAGGTAACTATTAATTGAGTTCATTTTTCAGGTAACATATTTCCACTTAGGTACGTACTTTAGACGTAATTTGCTGCTCGCGATTACGTGATTCAGACTTTGTGCTAATTTTATGTTCTATGAATTTACTTGTGAAGCGACGTGCTTGCGTACGTTAACTGATTTTGACAATGATTGATTAATGAACAGGGTTGTTATTTGTATATATTATGCATTGCTTGGCTTCACTGTTTTTTCACTGATGATGTCATATTTTTTTTATTATGTGCCTGCTGTGCTTATTTATTTAAATTATAATTGTCACCTGATTAATTGTGCTGACTATGGTTATGTATGTAAGTCACACTTTGTGATTTATCTGCTTGCGCCTTCATGTTTACTTATTAAGATTACATATGAACATTTATTTGCTTATGCTGATATGATGCTAATGACCTGTTTATTACGTAAGATATATGTTTGCTGCTGTGCGTATGGATTGCACATTTACACATTCTGTTTTGTTGTCATAACTACTCTTCAGTTTAGAATATAGAAATGCTGGTATACTGTGTACGAACATAGAGTTTAGGTCACACTATGGTATTAATTATAGATTGTTCGCTTGACAGAGCCTCGTTGTAGGAATTGTGCTGCATCCACTTGTTGACACTCTGTTCTCTACTGGTATATTTAGTCGCTATTGCATGTTTTGCTTACGCTCAGTGCCTTATATTTTTAAGATAAGAAAATGAACTGCTATAATTCGACGAACGACATTAGTACAAGAAACTTCATAGAAGTCACATGAGCTGGAGGTTTTATGGAAGCTGTATAAATTTATGCTAATAGGAATGAAGCTAACGACATGACATACCAACACTAGGGTTAGACCATTGACAGTTATTACACTGCATTCTTCGTGAGCAATTGAAATAGCAAGTGACACTTGACACAAAAATACTCCACATGTTTGCTTTTGCCATGATTCTTGAAGTGGTGTACACACTGTGAAATATTATGATCGTTCACACTCCGTAATCGTACTTAATTACTGAGAGTTATTCGAACTGAAGTCTGTTAGAGGTCATGTATGCATTTCTTTTATTTAATGATGGACAAGGTAACCAAAATGTATTTTATGATTCATAATGAGTAGAAGATATGGGTCAGATGGATTACACAGAGGTTGTGTGTGGACATTGTATCTACGGATTGTATGGGATGATGAATTGAAGTTTGCACTAGGATTTTGTCTGTACTTGTTCGAGGAGACTGACTAGAGGAAAGAGTTGTTATGGAAGTGAAATGATATTGGTAATAGGGTTTATATGTATCGACGTATTGAAGAGGTATTATTGAGGTATTGAGATTGTGTGAAGTTGATGATTATTGGAGTTTTGGTGGACAAGAGGTAAGGTAAATGATATTGATGATAAGATTTATATGTATCGACGTAAGAGGTATTATTGAAGTATTGAGATTATGTGATGCTGATGATTATTGAAGTTTTGGTGGATAAGAGGTAAAGTAAGTGAGGAGCATATTTTTTTTGTTTGTTGGTTTATATGGAACAAGGAGGATGAAGATGGCAGACTAGAACACTAAAGTGGAAGGAAGATTGTCTACACACACACTTTGTTAAATCACTAAGCAGTATATACTTTTTTTTTTTTTTTTTTGGAGAGAGGACGTATTTGCATACCTTGGCACACTGACAGTTGTTCAGCAACTGTACATTTTGATCTGGCTTGGCAGACATTGGTCTTGACATGATGACTATGACGTTGACTATCTATTATTGACTGTTATACATTGCTGCCACTACTACTTGATACACATGTCGAACATCAAACCTTTGACAGAATTGCATTTACACAGTTAACACTATTCAATTACACAGTAGTACTTAATGTGGATGAAAGATGAGTGAGTGTGTTTTGTGTGTTTTCCCTTCCTAATCCCAGAAAAGTGGTACCGACTTACCTCCTAAATATTATTTTACTTGTTTGTTGTGGCTTGCACTGACACCCATAAATATTATAGGTTTACTGATATTTGTGTATTTGTAATAGTTAATATGACAATTATCTGATATGATTTGTGTGTTTGTTATAAATTGTATGTTTAGTGTAAGAGCATTGATAATAATTTTGTAAAAGCAATTGTGTGTGCATTCAAACTGTTGTTCTTACCTGCACTTGTTCAACATAATGGGTGCCACTTAGAAACGTTTAATTTCTGCTGATGAACTGTCTGATTAGTGATGGTGAATATTATGGACTGTTACCTGCACTTGTTCAACATAATGTGTGCCACTTAGAAATGTTTAATTTCTGCTGATGAATTGTGTGATTAGTGATAGTGAATATTATGGACTGTTACTTGCACTTTTTCTACATGATTGGTGCCACTGGGACATGTTTAATTTCTGCTGATAAGCTCTGATAAACAGTGTGATTAGTGATAGTGAATATTATGGACTGCTGTCTGCACCTGTTCAACATTACTAGGTGCCACAGATGGAACTGCTTCTACTGAAATGAAGTCGCTTGTTGGTGTCTGCACCTATTCAACATTACTGGGTGCCACTGATGGACTGCTTCTATTGAAATAATGTCACTTGTTGGTGTCTGCACCTGCTCAACAATGCTGGGTGCCACTAGTGGAACTGCTTATACTGAAATGATGTCACTTGTTGCTGTCTGCACCTGCTCAACATTGCTGGGTGCCACTGATGGACTGCTTCTACTGAGATAATGTCACTTGTTGGTGTCTACACCTGTTCAACAATGCTGGGTGCCACTGGTGGAACTGCTTATACTGAAATGAAGTCACTTATTGGTGTCTGCACCTACTTAACATTACTGGGTGCCACTGATGGACTGATTCTACTGAAAAGATGTCACTTGTTGGTGTCTGCGCCTGTTCAACATTGCTGGGTGCAACTGATGGAATTATCAACTACTTGTTTTTTTTTTTTTTTTTTGAATAATTAAAAGCATTTTATGTGAACATTTGTAGAAACTGATTTTTTTGTGTGGGTAAACTACTATGTAAAGTCATATGTATGAAAGAATTTGTATTGCTTACTGTATTTCATATATTAGGTTATTGAAAGGTCAGTGCAAAGCCGAAATTTTATCTAACTATGTGATATTTACGTATTAATATTATCTTTTATTTTTGTCTGTATTTTTGTGGACGAATTTGGTGGTATTTTCACCACCAATGCTGGCAAAAATACCATCAAATTCTGGCCCGTGGAGGAAGGGCATATGAAAGGTGGCTACACTGAGCCACAGCGCCAGAGATTGCACCAAAGAGTTTTATTCCGCCGCCTCCACTGGCAGTGCTTGTTGAGAACTCGTAGTAGTGACTGCTTGCTGAGATGTCGTGGTGAAGAGTTGTCGTCGAGAACTCGTAGTAGTCAGTGCTTGTTGAGATGTGCTAGTGAAAAGTTCTTGTCGAGAGGTGGTAGTAGCGAGTCGGTGTGGAGATGTTGTAGTAGTGTGTGCTTGTTCCATGTTTTATGCAGTTGTTTGATGGGCTAGACAGCAGATGTTGTTCTAATGGAGATATTGTAATGATCAGAGTGCTTTTCGTCAATATATGTGAAGGTAAAATATGTTGTTGTTGTTGTTGTTGTTGTGGTCTTCAGTCCTGAGACTGGTTTGATGCAGCTCTCCATGCTACTCTATCCTGTGCAAGCTTTTTCATCTCCCAGTACCTACTGCAACCTACATCCTTCTGAATCTGCTTAGTGTATTCATCTCTTGGTCTCCCCCTACGATTTTTACCCTCCACGCTGCCCTCCAATACTAAATTGGTGATCCCTTGATGCCTCAGAACATGTCCTACCAACCGATCCCTTCTTCTGGTCAAGTTGTGCCACAAACTTCTCTTCTCCCCAATCCTATTCAATACTTCCTCATTAGTTATGTGATCTACCCATCTAATCTTCAGCATTCTTCTGTAGCACCACATTTCGAAAGCTTCTATTCTCTTCTTGTACAAACTATTTATCGTCCATGTTTCACTTCCATACATGGCTACACTCCATACGAATACTTTCAGAAATGACTTCCTGACACTTAAATCAATACTGGATGTTAACAAATTTCTCTTCTTCTGAAACGCTTTCCTTGCCATTGCCAGTCTACATTTTATATCCTCTCTACTTCGACCATCATCAGTTATTTTGCTCCCCAAATAGCAAAACTCCTTTACTACTTTAAGTGCCTCATTTTCCTAATCTAATTCCCTCAGCATCACCCGACTTAATTAGACTACATTCCATTATCCTTGTTTTGCTTTTGTTGATGTTCATCTTATATCCTCCTTTCAAGACACTGTCCATTCCATTCAACTGTTCTTCCAAGTCCTTTGCTGTCTCTGACAGAATTACAATGTCATCGGCGAACCTCAAAGTTTTTATTTCTTCTCCATGAATTTTAATACCTACTCCGAATTTTTCTTTTGTTTCCTTTATTGCTTGCTCAATATACAGATTGAACAACATCGGGGACAGGCTACAACCCTGTCTTACTCCCTTCCCAACCACTGCTTTCCTTTCATGTCCCTCGACTCTTATAACTGCCATCTGGTTTCTGTACAAATTGTAAATAGCCTTTCGCTCCCTGTATTTTACCCCTGCCACCTTCAGAATTTGAAAGAGAGTATTCCACTCAACATTGTCAAAAGCTTTCTCTAAGTCTACAAATGCTAGGAACGTAGGTTTGCCTTTCCTTAATCTTTCTTCTAAGATAAGTCGTAAGGTCAGTATTGCCTCACGTGTTCCAGTGTTTCTACGGAATCCAAACTGATCTTCCCCGAGGTTGGCTTCTACTAGTTTTTCCATTCGTCTCTAAAGAATTCGTGTTAGTATTTTGCAGCTGTGACTTATTAAGCTGATAGTTCGGTAATTTTCACATCTGTCAACACCTGCTTTCTTTGGGATTGGAATTATTATATTCTTCTTGAAGTCTGAGGGTATTTCGCCTGTTTCATACATCTTGCTCACCAGATGGTAGAGTTTTGTCAGGACTGGCTCTCCCACGGCCGTCAGTAGTTCCAATGGAATATTGTCTACTCCGGGGGCCTTGTTTCGACTCAGGTCTTTCAGTGCTCTGTCAAACTCTTCACGCAGTATCGTATCTCCCATTTCATCTTCATCTACATCCTCTTCCATTTCCATTATATTGTCCTCAAGTACATCGCCCTTGTATAGACCCTCTATATACTCCTTCCACCTTTCTGCTTTCCCTTCTTTGCTTAGAACTGGGTTTCCATCTGAGCTCTTGATATTCATACAAGTCGTTCTCTTATCTCCAAAGGTCTCTTTAATTTTCCTGTAGGCGGTATCTATCTTACCCCTAGTGAGATAGGCCTCTACATCCTTACATTTGTCCTCTAGCCATCCCTGCTTAGTCATTTTGCACTTCCTGTCGATCTCATTTTTGAGACGTTTGTATTCCTTTTTGCCTGTTTCACTTACTGCATTTTTATATTTTCTCCTTTCATCAATTAAATTCAATATTTCTTCTGTTACCCAAGGATTTCTACTAGCCCTCGTCGTTTTACCTACTTGATCCTCTGCTGCCTTCTATACTTCATCCCTCAAAGCTACCCATTCTTCTTCTACTGTATTTATTTCCCCCATTCCTGTCAATTGCTCCCTTATGCTCTCCCTGAATCTCTGTACAACCTCTGGTTCTTTTAGTTTATCCAGGTCCCATCTCCTTAAATTCCCACCTTTTTGCAGTTTCTTCAGTTTTAATCTACAGGTCATAACCAATAGATTGTGGTCAGAGTTCACATCTGCATCTGGAAATGTCTTACAATTTAAAACCAGGTTCCTAAATCTCTGTCTTACCATTATATAATCTATCTGATACCTTTTAGTATCTCCAGGGTTCTTCCATGTATACAACCTTCTTTCATGATTCTTAAACCAAGTGTTAGTTATGATTATGTTGTGCTCTGTGCAAAATTCTACCAGGCGGCTTCCTCTTTCATTTCTGTCCCCCAATCCATATTCACCAACTATGTTTCCTTCTCTCCCTTTTCCTACACTCGAATTCCAGTCACCCATGACTATTAAATTTTCGTCTCCATTCACAATCTGAATAGTTTCTTTTATTTCATCATACATTTCTTCAATTTCTTCGTCATCTGCAGAGCTAGTTGGCATATAAACTTGTACTACTGTAGTAGGTGTGGGCTTCGTATCTATCTTGGCCACAATAATGCGTTCACTATGCTGTTTGTAGTAGCTTACCCGCATTCCTATTTTCCTATTCATTATTAAACCTACTCCTGCATTACCCCTATTTGATTTTGTGTTTATAACCCTGTAGTCACCTGACCAGAAGTCTTGTTCCTCCTGCCACCGAACTTCACTAATTCCCGCTATATCTAACTTCAACCTATCCATTTCCCTTTTTAAATTTTCTAACCTACCTGCCCGATTAAGGGATCTGACATTCCACGCTCCGATCCGTAGAATGCCAGTTTTCTTTCTCCTGATAACGACATCCTCTTGAGTAGTCCCCGCCCGGAGATCCGAATGGGGGACTATTTTACCTCCGGAATATTTTACCCAAGAGGACGCCATCATCATGTAATCATACAGTAAAGCTGCATGCCCTCGGGAAAAATTACGGCTGTAGTTTCCCCTTGCTTTCAGCCGTTCGCAGTACCAGCACAGCAAGGCCGTTTTGGTTATTGTTACAAGGCCAGATCAGTCAGTCATCCAGACTGTTGCCCTTGCAACTACTGAAAAGGCTGCTGACCCTCTTCAGGAACCACACGTTTGTCTGGCCTCTCAATAGATACCCCTCCGTTGTGGTTGCACCTACGGTACGGCTATCTGTATCGCTGAAGCACGCAAGCCTCCCCACCAACGGCAAGGTCCATGGTTCATGGGGGGGGAGGTAAAATATTCCCTGTTTTTTTTTTCATTATTTCAGTATCTTAAATAATGCGTCATTACAGGTTCAGTCAACAAAGCATCTGGCTCGTGTTCTTGTATTAGAGTGTAATTCTGGTTTCCTTACGCAATTATAGTATTTATATTTTTTTTAATTACTTCAGTATAAATGATATTTAAAATTTCTTGTCTTATTGAAGAAGAACCGTGCCAGATGTGTACGTTGAATCACACTTCCACACACAGATCAGTTACACTTGTGCTTTGTTGTTGCGTTGGTTTTATAGCTGCCGGGGACTTAATTAATTAATTGTGTTAACAGAAAATTCCATTCCATTCTTTGTTGTTATTCTATGCAGTCAGATTGCGTACTAAAACTAGTCAGGGCCAACCGTTTACGAGACTTCGTAATCGGACATTTCGCGACTAAAAATAAAAATTGTTTTCAAAGATAATAATTAAGCCCCCATGCATCATATATCTGGTTTTCTTTTCTCCAAAGGTTTTTCTCATTTTCCTATAATCACCATCCATCGGTCCTACAGTTACGCAGGCCTTACAACTTTGCGTTTCTCCTCCAGCCATTGCTACTTTGCAATTTTTACATTTTTGTCAGTTTCTGCTTTTAGCCATCTGACACCGCTTCTGGTTGCTTCTTATGTTCTGTCCAGATATTTTCTCCATCATGTGAATTTAATATCTCATACTTTATCCAAGGATTCCAACTGGACCTTGCCTTTTTGAGTAGTTGTTCCTCTGTTTCCTTCAGTATTTCACCTCTCAAAGATTTCCATTTATCTTCCACTGTATAGACCTTGTCGTATACCCGCGTTCTGCAGCTACAAATTGTATACAATGCACCGTAATGACATTCCACCAGACCTGCTTTTTTATATATCTTTATTTGTTGCCACCGGTTTCGAGCGTGACTCATTTTCGAGCGATAAGATCATCGATGCTATTTTTAAAATAAGGTGCACTACAGTATCTCTGATGGAAGCTCATTACAATGCATCTTCCATTGTGCTCGTTTCGCCTATTTTAGTCGGTCGTTGCGTAATGCTCCCATTGAATCTCTACCCCGCGAATCAAGGACCTTGCCGTTCAGGGTGTCTTGTGTGCCCCAACGCTGCAGATAATGGTATCAAATGCGCGAATACATCGGAAACCCGTCTCTTTGTTCAGACTAACATCTGACTCGTGAAGAGGGGCACCAAGCTCTCCAGACCTTAAAGGGGCGGCTGGTTGACCGATTAATCTGTCCTTTCCCATTTGTCAACATGGCTTTGCTGTGTTGGTGCTGCGGCACGGCTGATAGGAACGGTGAACTATAATCATTTTTCTCGAGGACATGCAGCTCTGCTCTATGGTTCAATGATTCTCCTGGCTAAATGGTTCAAATGGCTCTGAGCACTTTGCGACTTAACTTCTGAGGTCATCAGTCGCGTAGAACTTAGAACTAATTAAATCTAACCAACCTAAGGACATCACACACATCAATGCTCGAGGCAGGATTCGAACCTGCGACCGTAGCGATCGCTCGGCTCCAGACTGTAGCGCCTAGAACCGCACGGCCACTCCGGCCGACCCTCCTGGCTAAAATGTTACTTAAGTAGATTAGTCTTCCATTCGGATTTCCGTCCACGGACTACTCAGAACGCACCCTGGAATTTTAGAACCCTTAACTGGGTATGTTAAAGAACTTGGAAACATTACTACATAGGGTGATGTTAGGTGCAGTGGGAATTAGTGAAGTATGGTGGCAGGAAGAATGGGTTTTCCCGCTGAGGTAAGTACGGGCTTATCAGCATAAAATCAGTTCTACATCTACGTGATTACTCTGCTATTCACAATAAAGTGTCTGGCCGAGGGTTCAATGAACCACCTTCAAGCTGTCTCTCTACCGTTCCACTCTCGAACGGCGCTCGGGAAAAACGAGCACTTAAATTTTTATGTACGAGCCCTGATTTCTCTTATTTTATCGTCATGTTCATTTCTCCCTATGTAGGTGGGTGCCAACAGAATGTATTCGCAATCGGAGGAGAAAACTGGTGATTGAAATTTCATAAGAAGATTCCGCCGCAATGAAAAATGCCTTTGTTTTAATGATTGCCGCTCCAATTCACGTACCACGTCATCATGTCTGTGGCACTACCTCCCCTATTTCGCGATAGTACAAAACGAGCTGCCCTTCTTTGTACTTTTTCGAAGTCATCCGTCAATCCCACCTGATGCGGATACCGGACCGCACAGCAGTACTCCAGAATAGGGCGGACAAGCGTAGTGTAAGCAGTCTCTTTAGTAGACCTGTTGCACCTTCTAAGTGAATCGCAGTCTTTGGTTTGCTCTATCCACAATATTATCTATGTGATCGTTCCAATTTAGGTTATCTGTAATTGTAATCCCTAAGTATTTAGTTGAATTTACAGCCTTAAGATTCGTGTGACTTTTCACGTAATCGAAATTTAGCGGATTTCTTTAAGTCCTCATGTGAATAACTTCACACTTTTCTTTATTCAGAGTCAATTACCACTTTCCGTACCATACAGATATCTTATTTAAATCATTTTTCAATTCGTTTTGGTCATTTGATGACTTTACAAGACGGTAAATGACAGCATCATCTGCAAACAATCTAAGACGGCAACTCAGATTGTCTCCTATGTCGTTAACATAGATCAGGAACAGTTGAGGGCCTATAACACTTCCTTGGGGAATGCCGGGTATTTCTTCTGTTTTACTCGATGACTTTCCGTCTATTACTACGAACTGTGACCTTTCTGACAGGCAATCACGAATCCAGTCGCACAACTTATGCGATATTCCATAGGCCCGCAGTTTGGTTGGAAGACGCTTGTGAGCAACGGTGTCGAAAGCCTTCTGGAAATCTAAAAATGTGGAATCAACTTGACATCCTCTGTAGGTGGCTCTCATTACTTCATGAATATAAAGAGCTAGTTGTGTTTCACAAGAAGGATGTTTTCTGAATGCATGCTATATGTCAATAAATCGTATCCTTCGAGGTAATTCATAATGTTAGAACACAGTGTATGTTTCAAAGCCCTACTGCAAATCAACGTTAGTGACATGGGCCCTTAATTCAGCCGATTACTCCTATTTCTCTTTTTAAGTATTGCTGTGACTTGAGCAATTTTCCAATCTTTAGGTACGGAACTTTCTGTGATCGAGCTATTGTATACAATTGATAAATATGGAGCTATTGTATCAGCATACTCTGAAAGGAAACTGACTGGTATACAATCTGGACTGGAAGCGTTGCCTTAAATGATTTAAGCTGCTTTGCTACACCGATGATATCAACTTTTTTGTTTCTCATCTTTGCAGTTGTTCTTGATTGGAATTCAGGAATATTTACTTCGTCTTCTTTGGTGAAGGAGTTTCGGAAAACCGTGTTTAATAACTCTGCTTTAGTGGCGCTGTCATCAGTGACTTCACCGTTGTTGTAGAGGTGCTGTAGGAGTAAATGTAACACTGAACAAGAAAGTAGAAACTTGCTTAATCTAATAGGAAAGTACAGGGAACTATTCACCATAGCCAAGATACACACAAAGCTACGACCCACCTCAGTCTACTAACTCCCCACATGGTGAAGACTAGAAAAATAAGAATTGAAGTAAAAGAAACTATTCAGTATTAGAGGGAGAAAAAAAATTATTTGGGATGGGGACATGAATTATACACACAAAAAGTACAAGAAGGAAAAATGGTGAAACAACTAGGGCTGGGGATTGGACCGGAACAGGAAGCCACTTAGAAGCACTATGGACAGATCACAATTTAATAATTTCTAATACTTGTTCTAAGAATCATGAAATAAGGTAGTATATGTTGAAGAGACCTGGAAACAACGAAAGTTGTCAGATAAATTATATAATAAATAACATAGAGATTTAGAAACCATATTTTAAACTTCAAATAATTTGTTACGAAAAGATTGAAATTGAGGGAACTGGAGAAAGGCGTGAAACTGAATTGACCAAGCAGTAACGGAAGTCAGGGAAACATTTGGAGAAGAAATTGAAGTTCTGGGAGAAGGAATAAAGACTTTGAGGTTTTCCAATGATATTGTATTTATCTCAGAGACAGGAAAGGACTTGGAAGAGCAGATGAACGGAATCAATAGTATCTTAAAAGGAGGATATAAGATAAACATCAACAAGGTGGAGTGTCGTCGTACTAAATTAGGTATGTGATGCTGAGGGTAGCAGATTAAGAAATAAGACACTGAAATTAACAGATGAGTTTTGCTATTTGAGCAATAAAACAACTGATGATGGGCGAAACAGAGAGGAAATAAAATATAATGGCAAGATAAGCTTCTCTGAAGAGAAGAAATTTGTTAACATCGAATATAAGGTTAAGTGCACAGATTGTCTGTTGCGTCGGTTCTTGGCAGAATATTTTATTCCTTATGAATGAAAACACACAACACTGGTGTAAGATTCTACAATATTGTAAAATGTTACACCAATGTTGTGTGTGTATTCATTCACGACAAATTTAAGTGTTAGGAAAATATCCAGGCATTTGCTTGGAGTGTAGCCTTCTACGAAGTGAAACCTAGACGATAAGCATTTCAGCAAAGGAGAAAACAGAAGCTTTTGAAATGTCGTGCTAAAGAAGAATGCTGAAGATTAAATGGGCAGAGCGCGTAATTAATGAGGAGGTACTGGATGGAATTAGGGAGAACAGAAGTTCGTTGCGTAATTTGACTAGAAGAAAGTATCGGTTGCTGGAGCACATTCTGAGATTTCAAGGAACTGCCAGTTTAGTACTGGACGGAACTGTGGAAGCTAAAAACTGCAGAGGAAGACCAAGAGTTCAGTTAGCAGGTTCAAATTGATGTGGGTTGCAACAGTTATTCGGAGACGAAAAGGCTTCCATAGGGTAGAGTAGCGTGAAGGGCTGCGTCAGACCGGTCGTCGGACTGAAGAACGAAACAAGAACATGAAATTAAAGAAAAGCAGCTTGGATAAGTGGAAACAACCAGAAGCTACCGTCAGCTTAAAAGGGAGCCTTAGGAAACGGCTGACTGAAATAGGCGAAAGAAACATACGGAATATATTAAGTCTGTTGTTATTGTTGTGTTCTTCAAGCCGAAAACCCGTTTGACGCAGCTCCCCATGCTCCTGTATCCTGGGTAGGCCTCTTCATCTCCAAATAACTACTGCAACGTACGTCCTTCTGAATCTGCTTACTGTAATCATCTCTTGGTCTCCCTCTACAATTTTTGGCCCCCACACTTCCTCCAATGCTAAACTGGTCTTGATGTCTCAGAATGTGTCCTATCAACGGATCCCTTCCTCTAGTCAGGTTGTGGCACAAATTTCTTTTCTCCCCAATTCTATTCAGTACCTCCTCATTAGTTACGTAATCTACCCACCTAATCTTCAGCGTTCTTCTGCAGCACCACATTTCTATACCTTGTATTCTGTTTCACTTCCATACATGGCTGTACTCCACACAAATAGTTTCAGAAAAGACTTCCTAACACGTGAATTTATATTCGATGTCAACCAATTTCTCTTCTTCAGAAACGCTTTTCTTGCCATTGCCAGTCTACAATTTATATCTTTACTTCACCCATCATTAGTTACTTTGCTGCCCAAATAACAAAACTCATCTTCTGCTTTAGGTGTCTCATTTCCTAATCTAACCCCTCAGTATCACCTTGTTTAATTAGACTACATTACATTATTGCTTTTGTTGATGTTCATCTTATCTGCTCCTGTCAAGACCCTGTCCATTCCGTTCAACTGCTCTTCCAAGTCCTTTGTTGCCTCTGACAGAATTACAGTGTCATCGGTAAACCTCCAAGATTTTATTTCTTCTCCCTGAACTTTAATTCCTATTCTAAATTTTTGTTTGGGTTCCTTTACTGCTTGCTCAGTGCATAGATCGAATAACATCGGCGATACGCTAAAATCCTGTCTCGCTCCCTTGTCAACTAATGCTTCCCTTTCATGCTCTTAGACTCTCATAGCTGCCGTCTGGTTTCTGTACAAGTTGTAAATAGATTTTTGCTCCCTGTATTTTATCCTTGCTACCTTCAGAATTTCAAATAGAGTATTCCAGTCAACATTTTCAAAAGCTTTATCTAAGTCTACAAATGCTATACACGTAGGTTTGTTTTTCCTTAATCTATCTTCTAAGAGAAGTCTTAGGGTCAGTATTGCTTCGTGTGATCCTTCATTTCTCCGGAATCCAAACTGGTGTTCCCCGAGGTCGGCTTCTACCAGTTTTTCTATTCCTCTATAACGAATTCGGGTTAGTATTATGCAATAATGACTTGTTAAACTGATAGTTTCGTAATATTCACTCTTGTCAGCTCCTGTTTTCTTTGGAATTGGAATTATTGCATTCTTCTTGAAGTCCGAGGGTATTTCGCTTGTCTCAAATATCTTGCACACCAGATGGAAGAGTTTTGTCATGACTGACTCTCCTGAGTTTATCAGTATTTCTAATGGAATGTCGTTTACTGTCGGAGCCTTGTTTCGACTAAAGTCTTTCAGTGCTCTATCAAATTTTTCTCGCGCCATCATATTTTCCATCTCATCTTCATCCAGGTCCTCTTCCATTTATATTATATTGCATTTATGCTCATCTCCCTTGTATAGACCCTCTATACGCTCCTTATACCTTTCAGCTTTCCCTTGTTTGCTTAAAACTGGTTTTCCATCTAGGCTCTTGATATTAATACAGCAGTTTCTCTTTTCTCCAGGCCTCTTCAATTTTGCTTTGGACGGTATCTATCTTTCCCCTAGTGAAATAAGCTTCTAAATCCTTACATTTGTCCTCTAGCTATTTATGCTTAGCCTTTTTGCACTTCCTGCCAATCTCATTTTAGTCGTTTTTATTCCCTTTCACCTGCTTCATTTGCTTCATGTTTGTATTTTCTCCTTTCATCAATTAAATTCAATATCTCCTGTGTTATCTAAGGAGTTCTGTTAGGCATTGTCTTTTTACCTATTTAATCATCTGTTGTTTCACTATTTCATCTTTCAAAGCTACCGATTCGTTTTCTCCGTATTCGTTTCTTCTGTTCTAGTCATTCGTTGCCCAATGCGTTCCTCTGAAATTCTCCACAAAATCTGATTCTTTCCAGATCCCATTTCCTTAATGTCATACCTTTTTCAGTTTCTTTAGTTTTGATCTACATTTCTTAATCAATAAATTGTGGTCACAGTCCACATCTGCCCCTGGACATCACTTACAATTTAAAACTGGTTCCGAAATCTCTGTCTTACCATTATATAATCAATCTGAAACCTTCCGCCGTCTCCAAAAATTCAAAAAAATGTTCAAATGGATGTGAAGTCTTATGGGACTTAACTGCTAAGGCCATCAGTCCCTAAGCTTACACACTACTTAACCTAAATTATCCTAAGCACAAACACACACACTCATGTCCGAGGGAGGACTCGAACCTCCACCGGGACCAGCCACACAGTCCATGACTGCAGCGCCTGAGACCGCTCGGCTAATCCCGCGCGGCCGCCGTCTCAAGATCTCTTCTACGTATACAACCTTCCTTCATGATTCTTAAACCATTTGTCAGCGATGATTAAACTATGCTCTGTGGAAAATTGTACCAGGCGGCTTCCTCTTTCATTCCTTTCCCCCAGTCCATATTCAACTACAATTTTTTCTTCTCTTCCTTTCCCTACTGTCCAATTACAGTCCCCCATCACGATTAAATTTTTGTCTGCCTTAACTATCAGAATACCTTCTTTTATCTCATCGTACATTTCCTTTATCTCTTCATCATCTTCGGAGATGGCTGTCATAAAGGTTGTATTACTGTGCTGCGTGGTGGCTTTGTGTTTATCTTGTCTACAGCGATACTTTCACTATACTGTTCGTAGTAGCTTTCCCGCATTCCTATTTTCTTATTTTGTGTTAAACCTACTCCTGCATTACCCCTATTTGATTTTGTATTTATAACCCTATATTCACCTGACCAGAAGTCCTGTTCCTCCTGCCGCCAAACTTTTGTAATTCTCACTATATCTAACTTCACTTATCCACTTCCCTTTTTAAGTTTTCTGTCCTACCTGCACGATGAACATTCACGCTCCGATCTGTAGAAGGCCTGCTTTTTTCTCGTGTATTATAATAATGACATTCCGGACATTTCAATAAAGGGACACAGAATTGTATGAAAAAAGGCTCTATGAACGACAAAGCAGAATGTAAATGGCCACTAAGTTGCAGTACTGTTTTGTGATATGTGGAGATGAATGTGTACAATGGGGGTTGATATCTCAGGTTGTGTGGTTGGTTAATTAGGTCAGGTGAAGCTCATGACTAGGGATGTGCTCAACTATATACGACTATTAGGACCAGGTGAGATTTTTGTGCGCAAGCTCTCTGGCTTCAAACGCTTCCAATAGACTAAGTTCTTTATTCCCTTTGTTTTCCACGCGTAAAACATCTGACTTTACTTGATATCTGTGACTTTAACATCTATTGGATGCTCCAAGTAACTTGGATGCTTCGTATATTTTGTAAACTGTACTAGGCACATAAACAGAGATTCCGTTAAATCGTATTGTGCAAAATACTGGAGAATTCACTGTTTTGAAAACAGTTTTTATGTGTCGATAAATTGACGGAGATACGTTTTTTAAAGGAACGATCGAAAAAAGAAGATTCGAAAAATAACGTTTGTTAAGATTTGTAGTGAAATTTCGCTCAAATATGTATGTAAGACAGGCGGTAAGACGCTTTTCTATCATCTGTAAATACCGCTGTAGACAAGAAGCAAAATGCTCTGTCTGTGCTGTTGCTGGGTTTATTTACCTCCCAATCTGCATGTGTGCCATTTTCGACAACTCGACATGGGGGTACGTCAGCTCATATTGTTCATCACTTGAAAGAATGGACTTTCTCAGGCTGACGCTGATCAGTCATACATGGGTTATTTAGAAATACACATTCGCCAGAGGTATCCGGAAATCAGTCACAGAAACATCGATTCAATGATATACTGTCGTATTACTTTACCAATGAGATAAAAATCACATAAACACAGTTTCCAGGGTCAATTTGGGTTTGTATGTATTTTACAACAGAAATACTGTTCCCATAACTGTGCATCATTTTACCCACGTGGTGCTGGAACACACTGCCGAATAACTGGCACCACGCAGGGAAGCCGTGCCGTGCACTGCATGCAGACAAGCTCCACACATCCCCCACACAGTGAGATGATCTATGGCCGATCTCCCACTACTGTATAACGATCTTGATTGTTCCAGGAATCTAGCGGCTGCAGCAACTGGGATACATCGCCATCGCTTGCCACGGTAATGATGCATGATACCCATACTAACAAATCCAACCTTGCATGAACTATCGCAGCTAGTAATCCACTACTGCTCGTACTACCCATCCCACTGTCGCAGAGGTTTTTTTTTTTTTTCCACGGCACGAGCCTTGGCACTTTTTTCCCTCTGCTCTTCAAATTGCTACCCTCACTCGCGTTTCGTCCACTATCACAGGGCCGGCCAGAAATTGTGCACGCGTGCGATATTCCTGCACATGTGTAACTTCCGGGTCACAGCGTGCACGCCGCAGCCGTCAGCATTCAGAGAGCACTTAGCGACTTCCAACGAACCTTATTCATGATTTCAAATAACATTAAACTAATGCAAGGTTTCCTATAACTAATTCTCGGTGCCCTCAGTTACACCCACATAATTTCTGTCTCACTGACCTCTGAACACAATGATAACCGCAGACCTCTCGATGATCACCTGTTATTTCAATACCATTATTGCTATATCTTTCATCAGTTACGTCTGAAATCTACATAATAACCGACAATTAGATGAATGTCATGCTTTATCGACTTCAGCTGAGCGTATCCCTTCACACATTTAAAAAAAAAAACCCTAAATGTAAGTATACATTGGAACAATCGGTTTAATGACCAACTTTCCTGATAATAATGTAACATGGAGCAGAATGAGGCAATAATGCACAGTTAGTAAACAATAATTTTTAATTATGAAAGGAATAAGTCCAAACACGTTTATCACTGGTCATGAGAAATGATAATCGAGTTGATGTGTCTATTCCATTTTCTTAAAGACATTTAATTTTGCTTGCCGTTCTTCACTGTTGAGTACACTACACTGGTCTTTGTGATATATATTGTAGTTTCTTTCAATTGAAACTTACGCTGGCCGCCTATTATTCGGCGGCACAGCAAACATTGTGAGTTTTCACCGACGGCTACAAAAAAGAATTGCAGTTCCCAGTCATTTTTAAACGACTGAGAACATAGATCTCCCGTCCTCTGCTTTTTCACAGTACCTGCCATTTCTCAGTACTTCTCTGTTAAGGTTACGGTTACCAGGGATAAACGAGACTGGGTATGTTGCGCTCTTGCTTGTACCACATAAACAGGGAAGTGGAGCCGACGCCGTTCATTTAGGGCACTTGTCTAATAACAGATGTCGCTGTCGCTCGCTGTCGCACACGTGCGAACATGTGCAGCACTTCCGCACGTCTGCACCTCTGCACACTGTGCAGGGTTTGGCCGGCCCTGATCTATCACCTGATGGACCGTGTTAATGCGTAGTCTTACCCAGACGCACGGATAACATCACAGCCCAGCATCCTGTGATCCATTTACTAGATAACCAACATGTTGACGGAGGTGACAGTAGAACTTTTGGTCTGGTCACCACGTTGGTGCGGGCGTGGATGGGCCCCATCTCTTTAACCCACGTGGTGAAGTGGTACTTCGGAATACCGGTGGTTATCGTCTATCCGTGAGTGAAGTGCCTCACTGAATCGATATTGATGTGATTGCTTTCACAGATACACATGACAATGGAATGCGTGTGTCTAAACCGATCATGTATGTTGTACGAACAATCAGTATCAAAATTGCAGCCTGGGTAAGTCTGTAATCTTTCGCATAGTAAAATGCATTCCGGCTGCGTGCCTCTGAGATGTCATCGTCAACAACGATGGAAAGATTAAAAACAAGTTTTTTATCATTAATATGACATCATGCTAGTGTTCAACCACATTCTCGTGATTAACTTCACCTTTATAAAAATATCTTCGGTTCTAGGTGCATTTCATCTTTTCACTTCCCTCTGCCACTGTCAACAACAACACAAACGTGACTGTACTCTACTTGTTTGTACTCGTCACAGTTTCCTACACAACCCAACGCTCACAGGATATAAAACAAAGGAACTCAGTCATTAGCGAATGAAGAACGTCATTGAAATTTAGAGTGCTGAATAGTAAGGGGATTCTCAGGGAATAACGCAGAATATGGCTGTACTACGACTGCAATTACAGTAACAACTACACAACAACTACTAATACTATTACTGATGCTTCTGCTGCTTGGGCGCAGCTTAATCATATTTCACAACTGACTTATCGTTATTTTTATCATTTTGCAACGGCAGATAGTGCACATCTTCCCAATTTGTTCTTTTCGTTTGCAATGGACGCTGTTTCGAAATCCGAATGGCATTCTGTTAGCAAAAAGGTGAATGGCCTTTCAGATCATGATGCACAAATTTTAAGTCTAAAAGATTTTTGTGCTGCAACACATGTTAAATACAGTTACCAACTTTTTAGGAAAGCTGATCCAGTTGCTGTACAGACTTTTGTAAACCTTATCAAGGAACAAGAGTGGCAAGATGTTTATAGTGCTGATACAGTAGACGATAAATATATTGCTTTCCTCAAGACTTTTCTCGTGCTCTTTGAAAGTTGCTTTCCGTTAGAACGTTCAAAACAGGGTACTAGCACAAACAGGCAGCCTGGGTGGCTGACTAAAGGGATAAGAATATCTTGTAGAACAAAGTGGCAATTATATCAAAACGTTAGAAACAGTCAAAATCTAAATGCAGCAGCCCATTACAAACAGTATGGTAAGGTGCTTAAAAAAGTTATTAGGAAGGCAAAAAGTATGTGGTATGCAGATAGAATAGCTAAGTCTCAGGATAAAATTAAAACCATATGGTCAGTCGTAAAGGAAGTGGCTGGTCTGCAGAGACAGGTCGAGAATATAGAATCAGTGCGTAGTGGGGATGTCCGTGTTACTGATAAGTCGCATATATGTACAGTACTTAATAATCACTTTCTGAATATAGCAGGTGAACTAAATAGAAACCTAGTCCCAACAGGGAATCATATAGAGCTAGTAGAAAAAAGTGTTCCGAGACTGTTACCTGAATTGCTCCTCCATGATACTGACAAGAGGGAGATTGAGTTAATAATTCAATCACTAAAGACCAAGAACTCTCATGGATATGACGGGGTATCTAGCAGAATACTGAAGTATTGTTCCACGTATGTTAGCTCAGTACTTAGCCATATCTGTAACTTTTCCTTTAGGAGTGGTCGGTTTCCTGACCGATTAAAGTACTCTGTAGTGAAGCCACTTTATAAAAAGGGAGACAGGGATAATGTTGACAATTATAGACCTATTTCTATGCTATCGGTTTTTGCTAAAGTTATCGAGAGGGTTGTATATACAAGGTTACTGCAGCATTTAAATTCACATAATTTGCTGTCAAATGTACAGTTTGGTTTTAGAAATGGCCTAACAACTGAAAATGCTATAGTCTCTTTCTCTGTGAGGTTTTGGACGGATTAAATAAAAGGTTGCGAACGTTAGGTGTTTTCTTTGATTTAACGAAGGCTTTTGACTGTGTTGACCACAAAATATTACTGCAGAAGTTGGAACATTATGGAATAAGGGGAGTAGCTTACAATTGGTTCGCCTCCTACTTTAAGAACAGAAAGCAGAAGGTAATCCTCCGCAATATTGAGAGTGGTAATGATGTTCAGTCCCAATGGGGCACTGTTAAATGGGGCGTTCCCCAAGGGTCGGTGCTGGGGCCACTGCTGTTTCTTATTTATGTAAATGATATGCCTTCTAGTGTTACAGGTGATTCAAAAATATTTCTGTTTGCTGATGACACCACCTTGGTAGTGAAGGATCTTGTGTGTAATATTGAAACATTATCAAATAATGTAGTTCATGATATAAGTTCGTGGCTTGTGGAAAATAATTTGATGCTAAATCACAGTAAGACTCAGTTTTTACAGTTTCTAACCCACAATTCAACAAGAACTGACATTTTAATCAGACAGAATGGGCATGTTATAAGCGAGACGGAACAGTTCAAGTTCCTAGGCGCACGGATAGATAGTAAGCTGTTGTGGAAAGCCCATGTTCAGGATCTTGTTCAGAAACTAAATGCCGCGTTATTTACCATTAGAACAGTATCTGAAATAAGTGACATTTCAACACGAAAAGTAGTATACTTCGCATATTTTCATACGCTTATGTCATATGGTATTATTTTTTGGGGTAATTCTTCTGATTCAAAAAGGGTATTTTTGGCTCAAAAACGGGCTGTTCGAGCTATATATGGGGTAAGTTCGAAAACCTCTTGTCGACCCCTGTTCAATAGTCTGGGAATTTTGACATTGCCCTCACAGTATGTATTTTCTTTAATGTCGTTTGTTGTTAGCAATATTAGCTTATTCCCAAGAGTTAGCAGCTTTCACTCAGTTAATACTAGGCAGAAATCAAATCTGCATGTGGAATGCACTTCCTTGACTCTTGTGCAGAAAGGAGTGCAGTATTCTGCTGTATCCATTTTCAATAAGCTACCACAAGAACTCAAAAATCTTAGCAGTAGCCCAAACACTTTTAAGTCTAAACTGAAGAGTTTCCTCATGGCTCACTCCTTCCATTCTGTCGAGGAGCTCCTGGAAGAGCTAAAAAATTAAGCAAATTCCAGTGTTACATTCTTGATTTTCTTTATTTAAACCAACGACTTGTCGCCTGAATATGTTTCTTATTTTTCATTTTATCTGTTTCTACAATCGTGTTATAATTTCATGTATTGACTCGTTCCATGACCATGGAGACTTCTCCTAAATGTGGTCCCACGGAACAATAAATAAATAAATAAACTAATAGATGTAGATCGACTACGTGTAACAATTATGATTTTTTTCGAGGCGACTATTTTAGCGGAAATCGGATGACCAAACGCCCAATGAGACCGTATTTGATTTTCCCCTCCCACTTCCTGCCGCCACTACCACCGCCCATACTACTGTTAGAGACTCACTTACGCCAAGTGCAAGACTGGTTGCTTGACGCCTGGCGCTTTCACAACAGCGGTGGGGAGCAGCCCAGGACCTATAAAAGACGGCCACATACACGATCTCAGCAGTTAGTGTGAGGATCACGAGTAGTAAACAAGACGAATTACTGCACCAGGATGACGCTGTTACTCGGACGATAGCCCGATCAGATATAATTTGAAAGATATTTGACTCTATGCATGTAACTATGCATTAGAAACGGCATCATTCATTACGAATACGTTCGCATTCTCTGCACTGACAGCTTCCAACAGACTCTTTGTCGCTGGACGTTTTAAAATTCCTTTCTGGAAGGAAAGAAGGAAGATTAGTTTTAAATGTCCCGACGACGAAAAGTTCATTAGAGACAGGGCATATGCAAGGAAGTGAACAACGATAGGATAGAGATTCGACCGTGTGCTTTTCAAATTAACGATTGTGGCATTCACCTTCTGCGAGTTATCGAGCACACATCTATGATCCGATGCTCTAGTCTTTCTTTCTCTCAATCAATCAGGAAATAACTTCAGAATATGATCAATTGTCACTTTGTCTGTATGTGATTTTGTTCGCATCTTTGTGGGTAAATACAATGGCGGAAAATAAAATCGCAACACCAAGGCAAAGTTGTGCGACATCAACGAAAGTTGGTAGTCGCGTTTCTGCATCTGGAAAATTATGTCTATTCAAATTTCTGCATCTACATCTACATATATAATCCGCAATCCACCATACGGTGCGTGGCGGAGGGTACTTCGTACCACAACTAGTATCTTCTCTCCCTGTTCCACTCCCAAACACTCCCATATTGATTTTATGCCAGTGGAGCAGCAATAATTCATAATGTGTTTTTTTGTTTTACAAGAGACACCCATAACATTTCTAAGAATGCACAGAGTCTATTCAACCCACAAGATGGTACAAAGTCGTAATTAAAAATTTAGTGTTTACTTCAAGCTGATCGGGCACGAGCACCTAACAACAGTAGGTCATTACTAGTGAACATAGGAACGTGCTCCTACAGCGCAATGCACTAGCCTGCGAGCTATGGAGGTGAGTCAGATCCGGATGGAGTCCGAGAGGTAGATTAACGACCACGAGCTATCACATCGGCCATCCTGAGTGTGTTTTAGCCCACCAGCGTATTATTTCCTTCCAAGCATCTGCCGCGAATGACCAAAGCGAGAAAATGAGACAGACCAGGGTTCATAGGGTTCTTCCGACAGTCGCTCTTCGGATGCAATATTCCTGACCCTACCGGCAGAGGGGAGGGGGGAATTATGAAACCATAGTGGCAATAGACACCTCAGGGTGGCTTGCTGATTACCCAGGGTGCTTCAGAGACTTGGCATCAAACGTCTAGGAGTGAAAGTTCATGCCATGAGGCACAACGTTTGCTAGAGACAAAACGTTTGTTGACGCTCTCTGGCAACGCTAGGCATCGTTATGTTATTAATTGTGCCCTGAGAGGTAGCAGGGCGTAGGCACACTGCGGCACGGGTATGCAAAGTGTGTTTCCTATAATTTAGTCATTTGCTCCGCGTGAAAGAGGGTAACTTTTGAAATATCTGTCTCTGGTTAGAGACACTCACTCTTAAGGCTTCCTTGCTGAAAATCACTATCAATTTACTAGGGTAGGGAGTACGCAGATGCAGTACGCCTGGTTAGTAAATTCTTGTGGAACCTCGTCGTTTCAGAGCCGTCGAATACAATACAAAGACGCGTAGCGCGTCGCCGGGAACTGTCGGTGTACAACTGTCTACAACAACGTTTTGTGTACAACAGAAGTTGTTCCTCATGATGTTTTCTGCTACCCTTAGACGTCTGATGCAAAGACTGAAGTCTCTATGTGAAACTCTTCGTGAGATTTTATTTAAAGTAACCTTACCACAACATCTCTGACACCTCAACTTACGGTGCAGTTAATAAATTTACTCCGGTGTAAAAAGGGTGAGCAACTGAACACGTTCATAGCAGCTACAGTTTACATATCTTTCATAGCTTATACTAAACAAGTCCACTAAATGTCTAATTCAGACGCAGATGTGCCAAGTCAATTGAATTTTGCTGCTTCACAGAGTCCCACACTCATGTTTACTATGTGTAAGTGCCATATTACTCTATAGCTGTCCTTTCGTTTCCCTCAAGGAATAATAAAATGGCTCTAACACTACGGGACTTAACATCCGACGTCATCAGTCCCCTAGACTTAGAACTACTTAAACCTAACTAACCTAAGGACATCACACACATCCATGCCCGAGGCAGGATTCGAACCTGCGACCGTAGCAGCAGCGCGGTTCTGGACTGAAGCGCCTAGAACCGCTCGGCCACAAGGACTAATAAAACGAATGAATATATGTGTGCAGTTACGAATTGAGTGTGTATAACCGTGGGAATTAGAGTAGTCTGCTACTACCTGCTACTATGACAGTAAGACCTCCTTTAGTAGATGCTTGGAGGCTAGCAAAAAGGGTTCTGTTATCCTTTGTCGAAAGTTTTCTGTAGTGTGGCAGAATACAGTAGGCCTGCTCTCTGTCGCTTCCGTTGGAAGGAAAAACCCCGGATTCGTGAGTGGAGCTCATCTTTGTTAGCTGGGAGTTCGGTTAGACCGATTTCTCATAAGTGCTGGGTAGTTTAGTTGTAAGTAGGCTGTTTATGTTTTCTCTATGTAAGTAGGCTGTTTAGGATTTTTTATTGGTAACGCCACCTCTGTATGAAAATCACTGGCTGTGCTGTGTGCAGTCTGTGGCTGCTTTGCATTGTTGTAATACTCGCCATTGTAGTGTTAGGCAGCTGGCTGTGAACAGCGCGTAGCGTTGCGCAGTTGGAGGTGAGCCGCCAGCAGTGGTGGATGTGGGGAGAGAGATGGCGGAGGTTTGCAATTTGTCATGAACTGATATATATATTATGACTTGTGATGATATTAAGGTAAATACATTGATTGTTCTCTATTAATATCTTTCATTTGCTAACTATCCCTATCAGTAGTTAGTGCCTTTAGTAGTTTGAATCTTTTATTTAGCTAGCAGTAGTGGAGCTTGCTGTATTGCAGTAGCTTGAGCAGCGAAGATTTTTGTGAGGTAAGTGATTTGTGAAAGGTATAGTTTAATGTTAGTCAGGGCCATTCTTTTGTAGAGAATTCTGAAAGTCAGATTGCGTTGCGCTAAAAATATTGTATGTCAGTTTAAGGACAGTCTTGTATAAATTGTTCAAAGGGACGTTTCATATGTCGACCCTTAGCCTAGGATACCTCACTGGAATCTTCTGATTTTTCTTGTAGTTTGTGTATTTAGTGTAGCTTTTGTTTATTGCTAGTGCGTAATTGTAGAGAGAATTTCCTTTGTAGTTGTAGTTTTTCATTGTTGTACAGTAAAACAGTTGTGGCATGCATGTAGATTTGCACCAAGTATTTCGCAGCTGCAATTAACTAGATATTATTTTCAGTGCTATGTTAATGTGTTCTCTTATTTTTGATCTTCAAATTGTGCTTTTCTGCGTTGTCGTGTGAAATATTGTGACAATTATGGCGTGTGAAAAACGTAATACTAGGCTCCAAAGTAAACTGAGAAATGACAGTGAAAATGAAAGCAGTGTGTTAGCGCCACCGAGTAATGAATTAACTGATGTTCAAAGTAGTAATTTGGTAATTGTGAATAGGGAAATGGAGCGGGCTGCAAACAATGGCGTGGACAGTGAAACAATTAGTGAAGAGGGACGCATTATCGATCGATCGGTCGGCAACAGCTCGCCTCAGGAATCCGAAATGACAGGACACAATTTCGCAAATACTGTAGATTCAGGTTTTGGGTCATCACCGTTTTCTCAAATAAGTCAAGACACATTTTCTGCTTGTCAAAATGTGAATGTTGTCGGTGCAAATGCACTGCCGAAAAGCGTAGAGAAACAGATTCCAGACACTAATACATTATTGTTGCAATTAATGCAACAAATGGAACAAAATCAGAGACAAACACAGCAAAAGCTTGAAAAGTTAGACACAATGGAACAACACCAGAGACAAACACAGCAACAGTTAGACACAGTGGAACAAAATCTCAAAAAGTTAGACACAGTGGAACAAAATCTCAAAAAGTTAGACACAGTGGAACAAAATCTTAAAAAGTTAGACTCATTGGAACAAACACTTGAACAAACACGTGAAGATTTAACTACTGAGTTACATAAAATCGAATCGAAATGTCAAAAAGTCTGTAACGACGTAAAAACACAAATTTGTGAGCATTTCCAACCTATTTTTTCGCGTCATGAAAATGTATTACAGAAGCACGAAGCAGCCATAAAAGAACTGCAAACTATTGTTCATGAAAATCATGAGACCTTGCAAGCTAAATTTGACTCAGTTGCATCTACCGATTCGGTTACGCAACTTGCAAAAACTCAGGAAAACTTTAAGGACACAGTAGATACTCTGAAACTTGGTTCAGAAAAACACACTGAAGAAATAAGTACACTATCGGAGAAAGTAGCCGAACTTTCGGATCAGGTCACTAACTTATCTACAAAGGTAGATGATGATCTGAATGACACAAGACCCGTAGCCTTCACTGACACAGAAGAGTATGAACAAATAAGAAAATTCAAACAAAATCAGAACCAAATTAATACACAACACCAAAGAGAAATCCGGGAAGTACAAGATCAGCTGACACAGGTAATACAAGAATTACGTATTTCAGAGGACACTCGCGCTCCAACACGGGAAGAGGGACTTAGAAATACGGAACAGACACAAAATAACAACACAGGGCACTTCGGAAATTGTGAAAGAAGTTGGCAAGGTACGCCGAATTTTGAGATGGAACCGCCGAAACGACGTAACTATGACCGAGATGCTACTCGCCGACACGATGATTTTGACTATAAGCTGTTCATTACTACACGTAAATTCAAAACGTTTAAGAATTCTGCCAACGACATTCATCCACAAGCATGGCTCCATCAATTCTCTCATTGTTTTCCTCCCAACTGGTCGTTGGAACACAGATTAGAATTTATGTGTGGCTACTTGGAGAATGAACCAGCTGTAAGAATGCGATCGGTAATTCACGATTGCCACAGTGAGGGAGAGTTTTACCATGCCTTCCTCTCAGCATATTGGTCTCAACCCACACAAGACCGAGTAAAACATAGCATCATAATGATGAGACATTTCGAACAATCAGAATTCTCCAGTCTTGTGAAATATTTTGAAGACATGTTGCACAAGAATCAGTACCTGTCAAACCCATACAGCCCCTCAGAACTCATCCGCATTTGCTTAATCAAATTACCTGAACATTTACGACATATTATTTTGGCAGGACGTTGCAAAGACGACATTGAAGCTTTTCAGGGACTGTTACAAGAACTGGAAAGTGACACTGACAATCGCGGAACGCGAAAACAAGGACACAACAATTACAGATCACATCCGTCACAATTCCGTGACGACAGAAACAATAACCGGACACGACTGGTCTATTCTTACAACGCAAATCGTGACCAAAATAGACACCACCCGTACGACAACCGTTGGCAGGGTAATAATAGTTACAGAGAAAGATCACCTCTCCGTAGTAATGACTATCACAGAGATAATAAGAGAAACAGACAATATGGGAACCAAAATAAATACTATCAAGGGAGACAGAATAACTTTAGACGCAACGGACCAGCGCGCAGTTACGATTCAGGGAGAAATTCTCCACCATGTGACCGACAAGAAAGAAACTATGGAATCTACCGACATGACGACAGACGATATGATCGTAACGACAGACCTGAATTGCATCAGAACTGGCGGGATTCAAACAGAGCAGGGCCCTCTCGTCACGGTGAATTTGTAGAAGTTAGGTCTCCAAACCCCAATAACGACGCGCGCCAACAAAGAGACAATAGGCAATGACTCACACCGCTGGCAGCCACAAAACGTTCTTATGACACTAACGACGCAGCTGCCGTAGCTAGTAATTACGTAAAAATGGAAGATATTAGGGACATCTTACTCCAAGAACACAACGTAAAACATAACAACGTTGCATATCCTGTGATTTGCATTACAGTAAATGACGTAAAATTTACGGCAGTACTTGACTCTGGCAGTCCAATTTCAGTAATCAGTGAAACAGCCTTTAGCAAATGCAACAAATCGAACGATTGCCCCACACTTCCGTTACGTAAGATTAAATTACAGGGTGCAATCTTTGGAAAAAGTGTAGATGTACGCCAACAAACCAACCTAGAATTCTTTTGTCAAAGCCACAGCTTCTCTACGAACTTCCTTATTGTTCCATTATTGTCGACGGAAATTATACTGGGAGTAGACTTTTTGAATGAATACAAAGCAATCTTAAACTTTCACGATGCTGAAATAACTTTAGAAAAAGAAGGTAAGTCAATAGCTTTGAAATTTGAAGATTGGCTCTCAAACCATGATGAGGAAATTAATCGGCTTTACGTTCTGTTAGACAACAGTTCGGAATTTTCTACGGAACTAGACACTAACAATCACTCTGCAAGTACTGACAGGGATGATATCGACGGCGCATTTGACACTAATAAGTTAATTCAGAATAAAATTCAAACAATTGAGAATTGTAATGACACTGATAGGCAGGACCTTTTTGAGATTTTACAAGCACATTCCACAGTTTTTACTCATAAAACAGGAACAATCAAGGGATTTCAATACCAATTTCGTGTTCGTGAGCATACTAAATTTTGTGTTAGACCATATGTAATTCCAGCACATTATAGGGACCGTGTTAGAACAGAAATACAATCTATGCTCGATGAGGGCATTATTGAGCCTGCAGTAAGCTCATACAACAATCCATTACATGTTGTTGAGAAGAAAAATGGATCGATCAGGCTTGTCTTAGATTCGAGACAAATCAATACGATCATTATTCCTGAAACAGACAGGCCGCAAACGTTAGAAGAACTTCTTCAAAATTTTAATGGTGTAAAAGTGTTGTCTTCCATTGATCTCAGATCCAGCTTTTATCAGATCGAACTTCATCCAGAATGTAGAAAATACACAGCTTTCCTTTGTTTCGGCGTTTGTTATCAGTTTCGGAAACTTCCTTTTGGTTTGAACATTTCTTCGGCAGCATTCATTCGTGGGTTAAATTCCATATTACCTGAGTTCTTAAAACGTCACATCACCTTGTATGTGGACGATATTCTGATAGCAGAAGCTTCATGGGAACAACATAATCGCATCCTCAACAGTTTGTTACGTATTTTTGCAGAATCTGGAATTACAGTTAACTTGGAAAAGTCTGAATTCGGTAGGACAAAGGTGAAGTTTTTGGGACATATTATTTCTTCTGAAGGGATTCAGCCGGATCCTGAAAAGTTAGAAGCAATCAGAGCCATTCCAGTTCCATCCACAAAAAGACAAGTCCGCAGTTTTCTAGGTCTCGTAAATTTTTACCGTCGTTTTCTGAATATGCAAATTCTTGTTACACCAAAACTTTGTTCTCTCACTGGAAAAAATACTATTTGGAACTGGGACGAACAAGCACAATTGGAATTCAATTCTTTGAAAGAAGCGTTACTTCACGCGCCAATCTTAGCTCATCCAGATCTGTCACAAGATTTCTGCCTTAGCACGGATTCTTCTAAAGTCGGTCTTGGTGCCCATTTATTTCAAGAAGCCATAGAAAATGACACTACCATTCAGAAAACCATTGCTTTTGCAAGCCGAGTGCTAACCAAATCTGAAAAAAATTATTCCGTTACTGAATTAGAAGCTTTAGCTATCGTTTGGGCATTTAACAAATTCCGTTTCTTTCTTTCTGGTAAGCACGTAAAAGTATACAGTGATCATCGTGCATTACAATTTCTTATGTCTTCAAAATTAAATCATGACAGGTTAAAACGTTGGGCATTGTTTCTGCAAGAATTCCGCTTCACAATAGTCTACATTCCCGGCAAGGAGAACATTGTTGCGGACGCACTGTCACGCGCACCGGCTGGGCTTGAGAAAAGTACCACAGAAGGCAACCTCGAGAAAAATTTCAGTATTCTTTACATTCAGAAAGTCGCCTTTGAAAACTTCATCACCACATCTTTAAAGGACATTGCTCATGAACAAGATAAAGATCCGATTTGGAAAGACATCAAGAGCAAATGGCATGAAAGGACACACACACAGATTCGGCATTATTATCTGGTTAGAAACAACATACTGTTCAAACGCTGCACTGTTGATGACAAGCTATGGGTACTTTGCATTCCTGACGATTTTGTTAATAAGCTCATTTGGTACATTCATTTCAGCTACGCACATTTTGGTCCACGAAAATGTTATCATATTCTTCGAACGACTTGTTATTTTAACAATATGCAAAAGCGAATTCGAAGAGTCTTGTCTATTTGTAAACTTTGTCAAAAGGCGAAACCATCTACTGTCTCACATCGTGCTCCGTTGTTTCCTATCATTCCTTCTAAATTAAAAGAATTTGCTGCTGTTGATCTCTTGGGACCGCTTGTCAGAACATCTAATGGATTTTCGTACGTTCTAGTCGCTGTTGAACTTACTTCAAAATTTGTTTCTTTCACACCGTTACGTAAAGCCACTGGACGGTCTGTATCCAACGCCTTTGTTAAAAATTTCTTACGTGAAGTTGGACACGTTAGTAAAGTCATTTCAGATAACGGACCGCAATTCAGATCTGCTGTTTGGTCACGCATGCTTCGCAACCATAAAATCAAACCTGTTTTTATTTCATTGTACTCACCACATTGTAACCCGTCTGAACGGATTATGAAAGAAATCAATAAGCTTTGCAGACTTTATTGTCACAGAAAGCATCAGCATTGGGACAGATATTTACACTTATTTCAAAATGTGCTGAATGAAATGCCTCATGATTCCACTGCTTTACCACCTACTCTTGTACTAAAGAATGAAGAACCACCGAACAGAATCAGAGAGCTTGTACCTTTCCCAAATACACGTAAACTTCGACACAAAGACATAATTGATTTGGCTCTTAAAAATATAAAATCTACAGCAGACAAAAGGAGAAAACTACACGGTAAAGCAAATACAAAGAAATTATATATTGGTCAGAAAGTTCTCATTAAAGCTCATTCATTGTCACATAAGAAGAAACACTTGAGTCACAAATTCTTTCTAGTTTACAATGGACCTTACAGAATCCGACGTATACCACATGATAATTGCGTTGAAGTTGAAACTCTGCGTACTAGGAAGAGTAAAGGTTTACACCACATTTCACATGTAAAACCGTTTATTGAAAGATAATCTGCTTTTTAACTTTGTCTTTGCCATAAAACTTTTCACTTCACATTACTAGTATGCTTTGTCAGACTTAAGAAACTGTTAACATGCAACAATGTTTGAAGTTAAATATCCAGTCTAGAACCTAGGGAACATTTTTAAACAGGGATTACGATTGCATTGTTATAGTAAACAGACGTCACAGTGTTATTGTGTGTGTACATTCTTGCTTGTTTGTTGCACGATTACGTAACGACTATAAGGCTCACATACTTAGAACATTTACCAGTACTGCTAAGGAGATTTTAATGCAACATTTTGGTTTATTTGAAAATACATTCTGAATTTAAAGTACTTTCTGTGAGATACCAGACGGCACAGTGGTTAGTTTATGTGACAGCTACACGATTTTTATCACGACGCTACTAATGAGTGACAATTTACAATGTTGATTTTGCGGTGTATCTGTTTTATATCTGCACAGTTTTTCTGTATTATTCTGGAAAGTAAAACATGTTTTAGTAGTAACTTTTGTGGTATAGCTACAAGGAGACAGCCTTTTCCATAGCACAACAATACGTTACAGCACAGTACTTTCATCATCACAACAATAAGCGTAATAACTAAGATATCTCTACGCAAAGCATTTCACTTTTGTTTATCATGAGGTAAGTACATTGGCTTCTGCAGAACTTAGCTTTTGGAGGAAAATAACTACGACACTTTCACAGAGATTATCTTACAACAATATGCACATTTAGCGCTACAGGACACGCATTTCAGTGATCAATTTTATACTTAAAACATTTATTTTTAAAGATTTTTGAATTACAAAGAAAGTTTTCTGTGATATATTTCATTCCATTGGTGTAATCTGTAACACCTGAGGGTATAATTACATTAATCCTCAGGGGGGTACACGCTTACTTTGTGTACCATGTGTGTGGCAACCACAAGGAATCCTAGCTAATATGGTATTTGCTTATACAACTTTACACATCGGTACCATATTTCTCTAACACACAAATTACACAGCTATCTGATCATTTAACTGAGAGATAAACATTTTTTTACTACGTCAGTGACAGATGTTTACGTAATTACACAGCTGGATAACTTCACACTTATGAAACTGTATTTTGTCTGTGCATTGTAAACTGTTCATATCTTTTCGGAACCATTGTGATACTATGAGAGCTTTGAATGATGTATTTGGTAAAGGGATTATGATTTTTAAAGTACGTTTGAGGCAGATGACACTTTTGACATGAGCAGAGAATTTTTTTTAATTATTGGAGGAAGCTACGACGATTTTGAGATTTGACTGAGGTGTTATGATGTTATTTTTACGACGACGATGTGTATTATGCTGCTGAGGTATGTTTACGATTAATAGGCTGAGGCTACTATATGAGTTATTTGATTATGCTTCATATTTATAATGACGAAATATTGACGAGTGTCGATGGATATGTATATGTGTAATAAGGTAAGGAGTAATGAATAGTGGGTAGGGACTCTTGACTTGTGAAAAAGGATGTTGGAAACCAAGAATCGTACTTTAAGAGTTATGACATGTGTGAATCATGTGTGAATGTATCACAATGCCACTGAACATTTTTTGGACACTGTTATATTCATAGGATTTTGTTTCTACAGATTTGCAACGCTAATTCTTGACCTGTGAAGTATTTTTATGTGAGACTGTCACTTTAGCGAAAAGTGCTGTCGTAAATATTTCCGTACGAAAGTTAAGTGACCACCTGCACGTAATGCGTCGCGGGCACCCAGCTGTGTCAGACGCCTGGAGAAAAAGTCATTAGCGCGTGCCTTTCAGAGCACAGGAAGAAAAAAAAAAGAAAGGGAAGGCCATTATCCTGGCCATTGTCATTCCTTTAGAGAAAGCATCGCAAAAACGACACGGTCGAACATGAAAACATATGATTACACTAGCTCTTAATTTACGATATTTACTGAAATGCCTAATAAAATGACAAGAAATATTTTTACATCTGCACACCTGATTATGACAAGCGTCTTTCTATGAGAGTTGAGAGAATTTCTACTAACTTATGAAATGTCACATGACTATTGAATGATATTTTTATGCTTTGGTTTGCGTAATTGCTTATTTCATTTGATACCTGTTTTCCAGCTGTGTTGCAGCATTGGTTTCATAAAATAAAATTAAATGCATTTGCTAATGTGAACACTTTCTGTCAACAGATTTATTAAATAATTATTTTCTGATCCACATTCTTCGAAAAAGGAGCTCTTGGAATGGAGAGAACAATAAGAAGGGACTAATACCAGTAACTGCATCTATAATTTTCTTTTCAAGTACTTGGTAATTTCTTTTGTAGAATAATTTGTGGTGCACCACTTTAATTACATAGATATTAAGATGTGAATATACATTTCCCTTATCTGCATTGTTGTTGTTACTGTAATATTTTTTCTGCTTGAGCTATGTCATGTTTAGGTATAAGTTGCTGCTGTTTGCCAGGCATAGTGTTATTGAATTTGACTTTTGCTCATTTATGCTGCTAGCTTTGCCAATTTGCATTTTTTTGTCATTGCAGTTTGTGTTAATTGTTTTGTGCTGCTGCATTGCCTCGTCCCTTAGTTTAGCATCTGAGCTCAGTAGATTTAAGTTAGCTTAAGAGGGGGTAGCCTCTAAGAGAATGAGTTGCGATGAATTGGAAGAAATGCATTGAGAAAAAAGGTTTAGGTAGGATTTTCTTGGAAATAAATGTTGAGGTAAGAAATGTGTGAACATTTAAATACAGAAAGCATGCTTAGATAGAATTTTTTTTGGTGGAAACAGAGGATGAAATAAGAGGAAAGATATATGAAGTTTTGGGTTGGACTGCAGTACCACATGTTACACTGAAAACGAACCCTGTCCTTTCCTATTGGTGTTATCCCACTATGTGTTTGTGTACCCTTGAGTATTTGTTTTCTTCCTGTCTCTGTGTAGTTTCATAGAATTTTTTTCTTCTTTTAATATTAAGCTACATTCACTATGATGAGAAATACTGTTATCCTCGAATATAATTGGCATTAATAATGTGTTATTTACTTTGTAAAGATGTTTAGACATAATTTACTCTACTTTGTGTTAATGCTCATGTGTGAAGTTGATGTTTCGAAAGTTATTCTGATCTTTTATCTATGTACTTATGTCATAATTCCTGTAACACTGATGTATATGTCTATTTCTATTCTTTTGTAACGCCTGTTTTACTACAAATGTTATCTGTATTGTTATGTTCTTTAATGATGTATTTTGTACCTTTGTAATTGTATTCTTATGTTCTAAAATTGTAATTGTCACCAGTTCATGACATTATTAACTTGTTAGTTACATTTCACTGCACACGTTTCTGTTGGTCATAGTATGTGGACAATATGTGAGAAGTAGGGACTGTTAGTGTTTGCACGTGTGTTAATAACTCAGCAAGGGACTGGATAACAGCATTGCTGGTTCTAAGGACAATTCCAAAAACTTTGTGAGTGCACAAGTGGTGGTTTATGGACTTGCTATATTATCCGCAAGACTCTTCAATGGTGATTGTGCACCTGCACAGTCACAACAGATGGCTGCTGGCCATCTCTACAAGGACTACAGTGGGTCTGCATCTTTGATGGCCCACCAATACCGTAATCTCTACAAGGACTACAGTGGGTCTGCACCTCTGGTGGCCCACCAATACCACAATCTCTACCAGGACTACAGTGGGTCTGCTCTGTGATGACCTACCTACCAATACTCTTCAAAATTTCGACTGACTCTGCTGTGGGTTTGCTCTGTTGTGGCCCATTACCTGTCTGCATGTCGAGAGTCAGCACTGTCTTTCCGTTGGAAGGACAACACTACTTCTTCAAGACTGCATGGAAATCCACTACTTCTGTGTGCATTTTCTTTTACTGCTCAGACTTTGATAAAAACACTGCAATTCTCCTGTTATGTACGATTAGGACTGTCTTTATGGACTGTGAGAAAATTTTAGCTTTTGACCAACAATGTATCAATAAGTGTGTGCATTTTATATCTTTGTTACTGTAATTGTGAAAAATTTTTGTCAAATCTGTATTGGCCAGTGCCCAACACCATTTGTAAAAATTTTTTGTGGGGAGCATGGGGGCTATGTAAGTAGGCTGTTTATGTTTTCTCTATGTAAGTAGGCTGTTTAGGATTTTTTATTGGTAACGCCACCTCTGTATGAAAATCACTGGCTGTGCTGTGTGCAGTCTGTGGCTGCTTTGCATTGTTGTAATACTCGCCATTGTAGTGTTAGGCAGCTGGCTGTGAACAGCGCGTAGCGTTGCGCAGTTGGAGGTGAGCCGCCAGCAGTGGTGGATGTGGGGAGAGAGATGGCGGAGGTTTGCAATTTGTCATGAACTGATATATATATTATGACTTGTGATGATATTAAGGTAAATACATTGATTGTTCTCTATTAATATCTTTCATTTGCTAACTATCCCTATCAGTAGTTAGTGCCTTTAGTAGTTTGAATCTTTTATTTAGCTAGCAGTAGTGGAGCTTGCTGTATTGCAGTAGCTTGAGCAGCGAAGATTTTTGTGAGGTAAGTGATTTGTGAAAGGTATAGTTTAATGTTAGTCAGGGCCATTCTTTTGTAGAGAATTCTGAAAGTCAGATTGCGTTGCGCTAAAAATATTGTATGTCAGTTTAAGGACAGTCTTGTATAAATTGTTCAAAGGGACGTTTCATAGTTAATATTTGGATTGTGTACGTTTCCACTTTAACTGTAGCCCAGACGCTTTTCTCCCACATCTTCATCATCTATTAGTTCGAGTAACGAATCTTACTTTATCATCGCGAGTGATGAATACTTTGAAATTTCTATGATTTCGTGCGCCACTGTTTGATTCAATTATTCACCTGAACACTTGGAGGTGTGTTGAATGGGGAACGATTCAGTGGAACCAGCTTCTCATTTTTATAACCGCGAGTGCTCAAAATGGTTCAAATGGCTCTGAGCACTATGTGACTTAACATCTGAGGTCATCAGTCCTCTAGAACATAGAACTACTTAAAGATTGGTCTGAGAAAATGTTGGGAATTTGATAACCGCGGAGTTGAGCGCCTCACAATCCAAACATCATCATCATCCGATCTAGGGGGCATTCTACAGCACTTCCTTCCGCACCAATTGAATACAGGCCATTGTTTTTCATGAATTACTAATTATTTCAATTAGCCCAAGGTTAGACAGGCTGGTCTTAACTACAAAACCAGAGCTAAGACTATTGAGGTTGCAGCCACAACCTTCAAGTGAACAAATTCACGCTAAGTACGCGAGCTAGCGATAGTAGCAGCGTTCACACTATTTCTCTAACATTATAGCCATTAAAATTAACGTAGCAACGTTTTAAGACCTGGAAACGTCCTGTGTGAGTAGACCTTTCAATTCGTTGTATGTTTTGATAACATCTTGTTGATTGCTGTATCACTCAACAATACTTGACGGAAAGTACCATACTTTCCGATTGTCAAGAAACGCTTCAAATTTGGTACCGTTAGTTGTTCTGTACTTGTGGATACAGACAGCTGTGCGAGAGACGGTAGACGAGATTGTGTGTGCTGTTGGCAAGCTGGTTTGTTTACGGTCGCGTGACCGTGGTGGGCGTGCCCGCTATTTGCTCCACTTAAGCGGATGACCCGGAGCAGTCGGCGGCGGAACAGCCACAGAGACGCGGACCACTGAGCGCCGGCCGCACTGCCCGAGGCGCGACCAGATGAGCCACCGGCTATTCTGGGCTTCCAACACGCGTCGGGCGGAATTCATAACCAACCGGAGGACTAAATGTAGGGGCCAAGTGACACAACAGATGTTTGTACACAGAGCTCTCGAAATGTTCGCGCATGGCAAAGACTGCCGAGCATTATTCCGCATTAGCCACCGAAATAGTCCTTCGTCGATACACTATATGATCAAAAGAAGGGGACACCTATTAGTAGATGCTAATATGGGTCGTGTCCACTCTTCACCTTTGTGCCTAAAATCTCCTGGGGACTCTTTCAATGAGGCGTCTGAATGTCTGTGGAGAAATGGACGCTAGCAGAATGAGATTTTCACTCTGCAGTGGAGTGTGCGCTGATATGAAACTTCCTGGCAGATTAAAACTGTGTGCCGGACCGAGACTCGAACTCGGGACCTTTGTCATTCGCGGGCAAGTGCTCCATCAACTGAGCTACCCAACCACGACTCACGCCCCGTCCTCACAGCTTCACTTCTGCCAGTACCCCGTCTCCTATCTTCCAAACTTTACAGAAGCTCTCCTCCGGCACACAATTTTAATCTGCCAGGAAATTTCATATCAGTGCACACTTCGCTGCAGAGTGAAAATCACATTCTGGAAACATCCCTCAGGCTGTGGCAAAGCCATGTCTCCTGAATATCCTTTCATTCAGGAGTGCTAGTTCTGCAAGGTTCGCAGGAGAGCTTCTGTAAAGTTTGGAAGGTAGGAGGCGAGGTACTGGCAGAAGTAAAGCTGTGAGGACGGGGTGTGAGTCGTGCTTGGGTAGCTCAGTTGGTAGAGCACAGTCTCGGTCCGGCACACAGTTTTAATCTGCCAGGAAGTTTCAAATGGACGCTAGGTTTTGGAGCTCATTCGATGTTCTAAATCGTCCGAAAGATGTTCCATTGGCTTCGGATCAGGACTCATGGCAGGCCAGTCCATTTTACTAGTATTTTGTCCACAAACCATAGCCTCACAGATGTTTTATTTACGGCACAGTGTATCGACATGCTGACAGAAGAAACCAGTACACACTGCTGTAAAATGTATTCATATCTTACTTCGTTTATCGTTTTCTTAAGCGCAGTAACGGTATCACATGTAAAGCAGCCACGTACTGTAACACATCGCCCCCTCTGTACTGCTATATTGGCACTACATATCATGGCGGGTAACATTCTGCAAGCATTCAACAAACCCAACCCCTTCCATAGGAATACCACAAGATATACCGTGATTCATCGTTTCCAGTCACCCACTGTTCAGCATTATCGCTCCTTATGCCAGCTCGAGCATCGCTTAGAGCTAATTAAAGAAATGTGTGGCTTATGGGGAGCTGCTTGACCATTACACCCAATAGTCGTTGGCTCCCTATCCAGTCATTGTGCTAGATGAATTGGTGATAGCATTTTGCAACTCAAGAGTGATTCCTTTCACTATTTCCACGCGATTTTTTCAACCACCTTGAGAGATACCTGACGTTTCCTGTCTGCCAGTACATGTGGTCTGCGTGGCATTGGTTTGACTGTGGTTGTTTCTTTACGTTTGCACATCACAATCACGTCACTAACACTGAATGTGGTCAGATTTCGGAGGGTTGAATATCTCTGATGGACTTGTTATAGAGGTGACATTCAGTATCTGGGGCACGTTCAAAATCACTGAGCTCTCCTGACCGAACCACACTGCAGTTACTGTTTCTCTACTAATAACACTCCCCGCCTCCTTTTGTACTCTCGTGACACATAGAGGTCAATTTCGAGTCACATAGTAATGTCCGAAACTTTTTGATCAGATACTCTACACAGGTGGCTACTAAAATTGCAACTCGACGAAGCGTAGTAAATGACGAAGTTTTACTTACTGTGCATATACAATATACACAGTCCAGTCACATTAATATGACCTCGGCCTGTGTTCGACGTCTACGCGCAATAACACCTCATAGAAGGTAGGTAGCAGCGCTAGGTTCAAATGGTTGAAATGGTTCTGAGCACTATGGGACTCAACATCTGAGGTCATCAGTCCCCTAGAACTTACAACTACTTAAACCTAACTAACCTAAGGACATCACACACGTCCATGCCCGAGGCAGAATTCGAACCTGCGACCGTAGCGGTCGCGCGGTTCCAGACTGAAGCGCGTAGAACCGTTCGGCCGCACCGGCCGGCAGCAGCGCTAGGAATGGAGGGAATACAAAGCGCGTCAGGAGGACGTGGACAACAGTGCAGCCGTTGTCATACAGAGACGGAGTGATTTATCTGACGTCCGAAAGGACATGATCATTGGCTTTCGGACCAGGGGTAGAAATTTTTCCGGAACGGATAAATTTGTAAATTTTTCGCGCGCCGTCGTAGTTAAAGAATACCGTGCATGGCAAAATGGTGCTATTCAAAACCAGCACCGAGGCAGCTGTGATGGACCACGGGCAATAGATGACAAGGGTGAACGACGGCTGCAGAGATGTGTGCGGGCTAATATACTGGCAACTGTGCAGTAACTGACCATCCCAGATGAACTAAATGGTTACTAACGGTGTCTCCTCAACAACCGCTCGGCGAATTTTACTTTCTATGCAGCACCAGATGCGTGGCTCATGCACCCATGCTGACGGCTATGCACGCCAATACCGCGATTGGACGTCCACTAAGTGGTGACAAGTCGCCTTTTCAGATGAATCACGTTTTATGCTCCGTCGTTGGCGTGTATGGCTGAGCAGCAATCATCGTAATAGGCCATACCGGAGGAGGGAGTGTTATGGGCTGGGGAATGTTTTCGTGGCTTTCCCAAGAGATCTCGTCATCTCGAAGACACAATGTATCAACAGAAGTACACATCTATCATCGAGGACCATGTTTACCGTTGCATGCAGTTTTTTTTTCCTCAGCACAATGGCCAGCAGGACAGTGCAATGTGTCACCAACTCGCTGTGTATTTGCGTGGTTCAGTGAACCCCAGGATGAGTTTACCATATTCTCGTGGTCACCAAACTTCCCGGATTTAAACTCAATCGAGAATCTGTGAGACCACCTCGATTGGGTTGTTCCTGCCATGGGTCCCCAGCCGAGAAACCTAGCGCAGCTGGTCACAGCACTGGAGTCCGCATTGCTCCATATCCTTGTTGATGCCTTCAAGAACATCACTGACCCTCTTCCTGCACGTCTTGCGCTACAAAAGGTGTTTATTCAGGCTTTGGACAGGTGTCACGTTAATGTGGCTGGACCACGTAGTAAGATCAACACAAGATTAATACTGTAGGTAATATGGAGGTATACAGGCTGCAAAATTTAAAACACAGAGCTGCCACTTCTCTCAGCCACATAAAGTCGAACTTTGGTGAGACATATGGGTACGTCATTCACTCTGCATCATTTCTATGCCAGAGCTGATTCATGTTAGTGGGTGTCAAGTGGTAGTGTGCCAATCCCTCAGCATTGTTTTGCAAGGTAATATCATATAGACCTCGATAAGAGCACACAGCCACTGACCTTAAGCCGAACAGAAATATATCACCTGCTGTCCAAATGACCACCAGTGAAAACCTGAGGTGTGGTGTAGTGTATCCAATGGTGCTTCATACCAGGGGCTAGGCTCGTACGATGATTACAACTGCTGTCTCGCAGCGTTCGTTCTCGTTGGCCCGTCCATACACTAATACGGCCATCATGATCCTATATGCAGAACTGGGACTCCTGTGAAAAGACGACGTGATGCCACTCCTGATCCAGTGTCGAATTTCGGCGCACCACCGGTGTCAGGCATCTGTTTGTTGCCCCTCAAGGGAAGCTGCGTCAGTGGTCGCCATGCTGGCAGTCCATGGTGCTCCACACCCTGTCACGCTGTCCGTGTGGATACTCCTCTTGCTGCTAACGAGGCGATTTCCTGACTCTACAATGTACCTGCATTAGCTGTACGATCCTGTATGGCTGGGCGAACAATATGTCTGTTCTGTCTGGCGCTAGACTCGTGTGACCACTGAAATACTGCATGGCGTTGACTATGGCCATCCTGAACCCATCGAGTTGTAATGTCCTCACAGAAAATACCCTCTACCACGCACCAATTAATCATTGTCAATCAAACCACCCACATTCATTCACTTTGGAAAAGTATCTGATCTGATTTTCTCGTAACATATGCGGCGACAGCTCGACGACGCCAAAGTATTTTCTAGTGCGTTTATTCTTTGAAATAACAGAGATGCATATATGCATTCTCCATGGTTGTTAGAGTGGTAACTAGGACAGCTTCTGGAGTATCTGTTGAGGGATTGACGTGTTTCTGAGAGATACATATTCTGCTTTTCTTCTCGCTAAAGCGAGCCAATTAACATTTGTGCCGTTAGCGGTTTGAAGAGAAAGAGACTGTAAACGGAAAATAATTAAGACGTGGAATCACCGGAGATCTGGACATGTAATGGAGATGGATTTAATACACAATTTCCTTCATAAATAAGGTTTGTGACTTTTTTGTTCTGGAGTAAATGAACGAATGAGTTTTTTCTGAATCATTTGATGATCACGTTGGCCCTGTAATTAGTGGGGAAGTTTCAGCACCTAACTGCTGTCGCACCTCCTCAAGTCCTTTCGCTAACAAATTCTCTTCCTGTTTGCCAGATAAACTCTGGAATGCTGCCTTATCATTTTGCTCAACGTTTTCACACATGAGCCTTTTGTTTCTAATGTGATTTCGGATAATTTACCCGTTAATACGTTGATTTGGTGGTGTATAACGTCTTGACGCTCTGTCAGATGTTCAACGCTTTCCTTTAGGTTAGTCTGTGTACGTGCCAATTCAGGAAGTTGCGCAATTGCACATGACATGGCGTCTTGCTTTTGTACTAATTGCGGAACCATTTCCACTTGTTCCCGTACAGTATCTATCTTAATAGCCACATACTCCTTCATTTCGACACGTACGCGGTGAGTAGATTCCTCACATTGTGCTTTCACCAATTCTATTTGTGCAGTTAATTTTCGTTCCGTCTCTTCGGCCTGATCTTTTAGTTCCTTGGTCTTCGCCTCTATCCGCTGCTCTAATTCGGAAAAAACTGTCTTGTAACTGCTGCTTAATCTCAGTCTGGACTAATTTCATTTCTTCTTGAGTTTGAGTGACTGTCACTAATTGTGCTTTAATATCGGTTTTCAGATTTTGGTGCCCTTCAGTAACTGAGGCTAATTTCGCGTTAATGTCGGTTTTCAGATTTTCCTGCCCTTCAGTAACTGAGGCTAATTTCGTATTCAAATCATTTTGCCCTTCAGTCACTGAGGCTAATTTCGCGTTAATGTCGGTTTTCAGATTTTCCTGCCCTTCAGTAACTGAGGCTAATTTCGCGTTAATGTCGGTTTTCAAAGTATTCATGCTCTCGGTTACCATCTGCATCTGTCTCATGATAATTACCAATGGATCTAATCCATGCTGCGCATTCGCACACAATACCGACTTGTGTAAGTAATTCAAACATTAAATTGCCACAAGCTGGTTGTTCGCGTGAATTCTTATCTAACGGAGATTACGAAAGCCTTTGCCATGCCGAAGAAAAAATGATGAAGCATCGGCAATTCCAGATTTTTAACCCTGACAAAAGGGGGGGGAGTCCATCCATTTGTTTTTATTCGAAGTTTCAGAGGAGTGCTACCCAGAAATTGGTCGGAGTGGCAGAAGATCAGTTTTGTTACAGGATATATACAAGGTTCGGGGGCGATCTGGGCCTCGGACATGACTTCTGTTTGCCCGACATATGACGATTTTGAGAAGGCGTTTTTAGCAAAGTTCTGGTCAGAAGGGGTACAGGAACGCCTAAGGCAGGAGGTGCTCTACCCAGAGCCTTTCTCCTTTTCGAAAGGAAGCCTTAGAAAGTATTTCGAAAAATATATAAATAAAATGAGATACTGGGACAGACCTATGCCCTTGCCAGACATAATAAACATACTTAAGGCAAGACTACCAACTAGCATCCGGAATCAATTGATTTACGGCAACGACAAAGACTTGGAGTCGTTCCTCACGACGTTAGACCATATAGATATTATCGAAGAGAACAACCAGAAAGCCCATAATAACAGATTACAATACAGGGAGATAGAACCTCCGCCAAACGGTAGGCAAGGTGGAAGTATGGGTTATACCAATGGCGATCATTCGACACTTAGAAGGAATGAACAGAGATCGTTAAATAATGGAGAAATCCCTCAAAATGTCAATAGTAATCCTGGCAATGGTCTTGCGAGGGGCTATTCAAGGAACAACAGGAACGGGAAAAGATACAATCCCGTGTTGGGGAACGAAAGAAATTTCAGACCCCAAGCCTGGAATAATAACGATAATAGAAAGTGGAACCAACCGGGAGGAATGAATTCAAATAGCCAACATCAGTGGGGACGGACATCTCCGAATCAACCGGTAATTACCGAAGTGACGGATGATGTCAACCAGCAGATAAATCAAAATCCAACAAACTTGTAAGGACCCACTCGTGCCCCGGAGGAGCCGTCAACAATTGGTTGAGGGGCAACAGGATATGTGTACCCATGCTAACGTACACTCCTGGAAATTGAAATAAGAACACCGTGAATTCATTGTCCCAGGAAGGGGAAACTTTATTGACACATTCCTGGGGTCAGATACATCACATGATCACACTGACAGAACCACAGGCACATAGACACAGGCAACAGAGCATGCACAATGTCGGCACTAGTACAGTGTATATCCACCTTTCGCAGCAATGCAGGCTGCTATTCTCCCATGGAGACGATCGTAGAGATGCTGGATGTAGTCCTGTGGAACGGCTTGCCATGCCATTTCCACCTGGCGCCTCAGTTGGACCAGCGTTCGTGCTGGACGTGCAGACCGCGTGAGACGACGCTTCATCCAGTCCCAAACATGCTCAATGGGGGACAGATCCGGAGATCTTGCTGGCCAGGGTAGTTGACTTACACCTTCTAGAGCACGTTGGGTGGCACGGGATACATGCGGACGTGCATTGTCCTGTTGGAACAGCAAGTTCCCTTTCCGGTCTAGGAATGGTAGAACGATGGGTTCGATGACGGTTTGGATGTACCGTGCACTATTCAGTGTCCCCTCGACGATCACCAGTGGTGTACGGCCAGTGTAGGAGATCGCTCCCCACACCATGATGCCGGGTGTTGGCCCTGTGTGCCTCGGTCGTATGCAGTCCTGATTGTGGCACTCACCTGCACGGCGCCAAACACGCATACGACCATCACTGGCACCAAGGCAGAAGCGACTCTCATCGCTGAAGACGACACGTCTCCATTCGTCCCTCCATTCACGACTGTCGCGACACCACTGGAGGTGGGCTGCACGATGTTGGGGCGTGAGCGGAAGACGGCCTAACGGTATGCGGGACCGTAGTCCAGCTTCATGGAGACGGTTGCGAATGGTCCTCACCGATACCCCAGGAGCAACAGTGTCCCTAATTTGCTGGGAAGTGGCGGTGCGGTCCCCTACGGCACTGCGTAGGATCCTACGGTCTTGGCGTGCATCCGTGCATCGCTGCGGTCCGGTCCCCGGTCGACGGGCACGTGCACCTTCCGCCGACCACTGGCGACAACATCGATGTACTGTGGAGACCTCACGCCACACGTGTTGAGCAATTCGGCGGTACGTCCACCCGGCCTCCCGCATGCCCACTATGCGCCCTCGCTCAAAGTCCGTCAACTGCACATACGGTTCACGTCCACGCTGTCGCGGCATGCTACCAGTGTTAAAGACTGCGATGGAGCTCCGTATGCCACGGCAAACTGGCTGACACTGACGGCGGCGGTGCACAAATGCTGCGCAGCTAGCGCCATTCGACGGCCAACACCGCGGTTCCTGGTGTGTCCGCTGTGCCGTGCGTGTGATCATTGCTTGTACAGCCCTCTCGCAGTGTCCGGAGCAAGTATGGTGGGTCTGACACACCGGTGTCAATGTGTTCTTTTTTCCATTTCCAGGAGTGTATAATGATGGACGATTACTGGCAGATGAACTGACCGAGGACTTAGAACCACAAGATGAGGATAAGGAACAGGTGGCAGTAGCCGAAGTGCAAGTCATTATGGAGACCGTACCTATAGTGGCGGATTCAGACACAACTGCAACCACAAATGTTATTTCGGAGGCACTATTCAACAGGATCAGAAATATAAGAAGAGTACCAATTTTTCCAGTTCAAAATTGCAGAATAATAGGCGCCGTTGGGGCTCGATCGGCTAATGCAAAGGTGCAGTCACTACTTGGTGTGGAATTCGGAAATGTAGCAATATTAAGCACATTTCTTGTTGTGAAAAATTTGGTGGTAGATTGCATTGTCGGAGTCGACAGCCTACGTCAATACGGATGCAGAATAGATTTTAAAACAGGAAAAACTTGGTTGAATGTTAATAAACAAGAAATTGAGTTGGATTTGTCGAAAAAAAAGCCTTACGAGAAAATACAATTGTGGGATCAGTGTGGAAGTAATCAGGACGGCCCAAAATTCGAAAGAGCACGTAGTTAATGAGTTCCAAGTCAAAGAAGATTTCGGTCAATTAGTGTTTGAAAAGTTAAATGAATACGATTGCATTTTCGAAGATCAGAAGAAGCAGCTCAATGAATTATTATTAATGTATGAAAACGTTTTTGATGAAAGGCCGGGAGTTATTAAGGGATATATATGCCATCTCTACGTTAAGCCGCACGAAACGTATTGTAGAACTTTCTATCCTGTTCCCTGGAGGTTAAAGGCTCAAGTTCAAAAGGAAATAGATCGCATGTTGAAATGGGGTTTGATCGAACCCTCGGCAAGCCCATACTGCTCCCCATTGCGAGTGACAGAGATGAATGCTCGTAAAAACATAACAATAAACTGTGTGTGTTTAGTGTTAGAAAACTTTAAACTGAAATAATTAATCAGTGACACAGATTGTAGAAATAGTGACTAACTATTACTATCGAGTGCTGCAAAGAAGATAGTGGAGATAGGCTTCACCTGTGTTTGGGTAAACATGGAACTTTAGCATTACTAATGTCATCAAGAATTATAAAGGATCTGAATGACCTTCAAGAAGAAAGAAATGTTTCCCGAAAATGACGCTGCATAATCAAAAGAGGTTCCCAGTGAATGTTCATATATAATTTCAAGTGCACGCTTAGATGTGTAAACGTGTGAAGTGATGCGTTAGGGCAGTGAATCATGAGTGACGGTTAACGCCGCAAAGATAATTTCCCGCGCAAAACAAATGACGTCGGCGCGAGAGTTAGAATCGATATAGACGACACATATTCTGCTTTGTAAGAGACTCGCATCAAACGCGAGGGGAAACTGATTGATGTTGAACTTCAAAAAAGTATCATAATTAGTCGTTAAGAGTTCTTGATTTATCGTTGAATGTCAAAAGAAACTAAGATTCATAGAATTAGTAGTTATTTAATGGGTCTTGTTCACTTTGGAATTTTGTTTGAAAATCCATTTCCATATATGTGCATGTATGAATGCCGGATGAATCAGAGAATAAATGAAAGAAGTGAATCCACATTCCTCACTACTAATAACTTTTACATTACAGCAATCAAGCGGAGAAATATATGTATTTAGGATAAAAATTTTATGAGTATAGATAAATGATATGACTTTTCAAGGAAATGATGGATTATGTCTTTGTGTAAAATGATCCACACTTTCCATTATTCGATTATTTGAATCCAAAATTTACTGCAAGTTGCATGAATCCTTTTAATTACGAAGAATAAATCATTGGCAGAAAATGTGTCAGAATTTTTGGACTTACAAGCACAAGTGGTGATGCGAAGTCCAAAAGAAAATTCAAACTAGAGTAAATATTATGATGTTTTCGGCAACAGCATTAGTCAATGGATAAATGGAAACTTTAAGTCAATGGCTAAATTCCTTGCAGTACATCGTAAGAAAAAGGATGCATGAAGCCATAGGGATTTTGTTTTCAAAAAGGAGAATCTTGGACGGTGCAACCTAACCAGTTCTTTTACAGGAAGATTTTCCCTTTCGGTCATTGCTAATTCTTTTGGAATGAATGTTGCATGTGAAATCTGGTAACCCTGTCTCTTCTACTCTTCCCATTGTGGGCCGCGTAGAAGACCGACATGCAAGATCCGGGGGAGTTTCAGCACCGCAAGATATTGTGCTGAGAACAAGATTGTAAAAAAAAAAAAAAAAAAAAAATCGAGTTATTTATTGTAAAATTTTTTTAGCTAGAGGCACAAATCACTCTTCTCCAAATCGTTATATAAATCGATCCCTAACTTTCCTTTAGAGATCAATTTCAAAATTATTTTTTTTCTTCTGTAGGCTTTCCTATCTTCTATGTACCGTACGCTGGGGGTCTAGGCTTAAGAGGTTTTCCAAGGTTTCCCTGCTTAAGAAAGTTCCCAAATGGGTAGACCCTCATAAAAGTTTCATGAAAGATCATCTTCCTTGGTTGTGCACAGCAAACATAACACCTTGATGCCCGTAAAAGCAATACAGCCGCGGTACCTGTCTCTTCATTTCTTCTGTTTTCAATGTTTCTTTTCTTCGTCTGTCTTAAACATAATTATTTTTTTTTCAGTCGGAGGACTGACACTCATCACTTCCGGGTTACCCACACTAATAGATAGCTCGCGAAGTGTGTTCGGTAAATCAAAATTAGGCTCACAAACTTCGCTCGCTGCGAGGGGCATTGTGATGTCCCCACAGAAAATTCCCTCTACCACGCACCAATTAATCATTGTCAATCAAACCATCCACATTCATTCACTTTGGAAAAGAATCTGATCTGATTTTCTCGTAACATATGCGGCGACAGCTCGACGACGCCAAAGTATTTTCTAGTGCGTTTATTCTTTGAAATAAGAGATGCATATATGTATTCTCCATGGTTGTTAGAGTGGTAACTAGTACAGCTTCTGTACATAGATAAAAGAGAGAGAGAGAGCGAATGAAAATAGAGATAATACTAATAATCCTCCATTAGTCTAACTTTTCGCCTGTCCTGTCACGGTCGCCATTTTAACATTTTTTAAATGTTAAGGATAATAAGTTGCCGTCTCTTTATCTAAGAACAGATGATGAATGCAGCTAGCCACTAAATTTGTGTAATGTCTTGTCTGTATAGGCGTGTATCTGCTGCCTTTAAGATCCCTTCACCTTCACACATAAATCTATTCAGTAAAGTAAGGGCCTCCTCCCATTTGTTGGCTGATCCGTGATAAGACAGGCGAAAAGTTAGACTAATGTAGGATTATTAGTATTATCTCCATTCTCATTCGCTCTCTCTCTTTCTCTCCTTTATCTATGTACAGTTTTTAATATAATATTTCATTACGTGAAATCAGCCAAATAGAATCTTTGGTGGAGTCCTTCGTCTTGGTAATCAGCGGCTGGCTTGCTGTAAGAGATCTTTACATTTATTATTACTGTTAAATACTGCATTCAGTCGGGAGAATCAATCGTGTGGACAATTTGTTCCTTTTACGAAAGATTGCGAATTCCAGGTGTGTACGAAGCCTTTTTGGACGATTTAACACAGACTCAGTGATTGTAGGCTCTCTTCGACACAGCTGAAACTTCCCCACTAATTACAGGGCCAACGTGATCATCAAATGATTCAGAAAAAATTCATTCGTTCATTCACTCCAGAACAAAAAAGTCACAAACCTTATTTATGAAGGAAATTGTGTATTAAATCCATCTCCATTACATGTCCAGATCTCCGGTGATTCCACGTCTTAATTATTTTCCGTTTACAGTCTCTTTCTCTTCAAACCGCTAACGGCACAAATGTTAATTGGCTCGCTTTAGCGAGAAGAAAAGCAGAATATGTATCTCTCAGAAACACGTCAATCCCTCAACAGATACTCCAGAAGCTGTCCTAGTTACCACTCTAACAACCATGGAGAATGCATATATGCATCTCTGTTATTTCAAAGAATAAACGCACTAGAAAATACTTTGGCGTCGTCGAGCTGTCGCCGCATATGTTACGAGAAAATCAGATCAGATACTTTTCCAAAGTGAATGAATGTGGATGGTTTGATTGACAATGATTAATTGGTGCGTGGTAGAGGGTATTTTCTGTGGGGACATTACAGAGTCCATATTCGCATTACACTCGTGAAACATCGACCAACACAAGAAAAACGTCACCGAAACAAAAAACCGCAATCTCTATAAGTCACCATTCTTCCAATTGCAAAATGTGCTGATAGTTTTCTCCTTCTTGTGTGAGTCATAACACAATCTCTCCACAAACATACATCATTCAAATGTTATTTCTGAATACAATGTCGTCTAAAGAGCGAGGTGCCAAGGCAAGGTTGGTATCTCGTGACAGGACCGCAAGTCAACATAGCCGCTGCCAGAGGCAACGACGAATGAGAGATGGTGGCGTTGACACTCCCAGAAGTATTTCCATACGCCACCGCCATCAGCTTACTTACTTACGAAAGAACGGAGTGACTATCAGCGCAATCAGTAATCATCGCTGAAGACAGTATCCTCTCTCTTCCGAGCCAGCAGTGTGACAACTATACTGCACTTAACTCTGCACATATGTTTATAGCCAGCTGTATTCTGTTCTGTACTGTTGCATTAATGTTCAGAGACAGTAATAAATAAATACTCATGGCATCCCTGTGCACATGGACTGCTACAAAGTTAAGTATCTCATATTCTTCACGTTGCCCCCTCCCGAAGTAAAACTAAGAACCCACCACTGTACCGAGGAGTGTTATTTCCTCCTATACAACACTGAATTAGATACCTGCAGAGTAGTCTTTTCCTTATATACAGAATGTAGATGTCCTTTCTCCTACCTATTTTATGTGGCTGCATTGACACCCTAATCATCTCCATATCCAAGTATCTAGCACACTTCAGTCCAATTTAACGTTTGTTGCGCACCATCTTCATCGTGCTCCAATTTTAGTAGCCAGGAGTGCGCTTGCCTCGAGTCTTTTTCATGGCACCGGATTTCTCCGTGAATATAACCTCTAGGACAGGAGCCTTAGTTGTAACTCAGAAACGATGGGATCATCAAAAACCCTCAAATTTACATATTAATATAGGTCATCTAACAATTCTAATTAATGGAGAAGTTGTCCATGCAAATGGAAAATTTTCGCACAGCACGACAAAGACACGTTTGGCTTCGTTTTATGCAGCCCAGTGATATTAGACGTCAGTTTCCCACAGATATTGCGGTTCCCACAAGTGTTATAAATCCCCGAGAATCTGTGTATAAGAGGCTCACATGAGTATGAGCTGTATGTTCGTGATGAAACCACGAGCCACCGGCAGCCACAGCAAGCAAAAGGACGCGGATGTACCGGGTGGTCGTAATTAAAATACAGCTACTCCCAGAGATCCAGTGAGGGCTATAAGTATCGTATGGCAGTGAAATTTGGTAGATATTCTAAAGCGTTAACGCGGAACCAATTTACGCTGGAAAAGAAATTAGTTCCAATTTTGCAACCAGTTGCAAATATGAGGCTGTGAAAGAACGAAAGACGCGTAGGAATGTTTCCGTATTAAATGGATTACGAACGGGGTGTGGTCAGAAATGGTCAAACAAGCGATAAATAAATAATGTTGATTTTATTAGTAACCGCTGCTTGCACAATTTATTAAATATGTGCACTGCAGACGTCGACGAGATGTTGTATCCATAAAACGATGTGATCAACAGTTGCTAGCAGCAGTTCGGTCGGAATCTGAGCAGCCTTTTCCTGCATACTGGCCTTCAGATCAGGTAGAGACCGACGTGTCCCTGATGAACACTTTCCTTTAAATATCCCCAGAGCCAAAAGTCATATGGATGAGATCGGGTGATGCTGCAGGCCAAACGTTTTGAAAACCTCTTGAGATAACACCTTAGTGGAAGGTTCCTTCAAGCAGATCTTTTACTGGGTGAACAACACAATGTCTTGATCCGCCCTGCACGGTTTCCACACAGCTGCACTCTTGCAAAGCAGGAATAACATGCTGTATAAGGAGGTCTCGATCACCACACTGTCGCATACGGCGAGTGCACTGGATCTTTGTGTACGATACGCGGTTCAGCAGCATCCTAAATTCGGCAGTTCACTGTACCTTCTAGCGTAAAATGGGTCACCCTATGGAGTATCGCCCGGCCGCATCCCAGAAACTGGAGATCAAATTCGGAACGTTGCTGCGAATCATGAGGTTTCAGTTGCTGCATCGTCTGCATTTTGTAAGGACACTAGCGTAAAATAGACCGCAAAACTTTCCGTACTGTTGTTCATGGGCTGGACACTTCCCCAGACAGCCCACGACCACTGGCGCTACCCGGGGCATGTTCAGCTACAACAACAGCACCCTCGTCAACAGCTTCTACCGGAGTACGATGCATTCCTCTTCCAGGTGCCACACCAAACTCACCCGTTTTTCGAATTGCATTATCATCTTCTTTAAACCATTAAAGGTTTGGATCTCTACTCAGACCTTTCAGTCTGTCTCAATGTAACGCTGCCGTACACTAAAACACTTTCACGAACAGTGCACGGTCTCTCCTCTCGATAGCCATAACTCACGTTACGGCTTGTCAAATGACAGCGTAGATGTCATACCATCATACAAACAGTGAACAGCGCAGATTTGCAGCTGGTGACCACAACTGGAACTGATTTGTTTTCCAGTGTAAATAGGCTCTGCATTAACGCATTAGCATATCTACCAAGTTTCGCGGCCATACGATAATTACAGCCCACAATGGACCTCTGTGAGTAGCTACAATTCAGTTATAACCACCGGGTACCTCGCTAGACAATAATACTGCAAGCACCTCCCAAGGGACCCGGCCCAAGGCTTGTTCTTTTCCTGGACTTCGGCGATATGGCTCAACAGATGAGTGCGAAGACAAGAAAATTTACGAGTCAGCATAACAGCGAAATGTGCGGATATCTGTAAACCAAAAATTCCTTAAAATAACAAAGAATGCGTAATTCGTCGTGAGCCACGTCTGACAATCGTAAGAAAAAGGATGCATGAAGCCATAGGGATTTTGTTTTCAAAAAGGAGAATCTTGGACGGTGCAACCTAACCAGTTCTTTTACAGGAAGATTTTCCCTTTCGGTCATTGCTAATTCTTTTGGAATGAATGTTGCATGTGAAATCTGGTAACCCTGTCTCTTCTACTCTTCCCATTGTGGGCCGCGTAGAAGACCGACATGCAAGATCCGGGGGAGTTTCAGCACCGCAAGATATTGTGCTGAGAACAAGATTGTAAAAAAAAAAAAAAAAAAAAAAAAATCGAGTTATTTATTGTAAAATTTTTTTAGCTAGAGGCACAAATCACTCTTCTCCAAATCGTTATATAAATCGATCCCTAACTTTCCTTTAGAGATCAATTTCAAAATTATTTTTTTTCTTCTGTAGGCTTTCCTATCTTCTATGTACCGTACGCTGGGGGTCTAGGCTTAAGAGGTTTTCCAAGGTTTCCCTGCTTAAGAAAGTTCCCAAATGGGTAGACCCTCATAAAAGTTTCATGAAAGATCATCTTCCTTGGTTGTGCACAGCAAACATAACACCTTGATGCCCGTAAAAGCAATACAGCCGCGGTACCTGTCTCTTCATTTCTTCTGTTTTCAATGTTTCTTTTCTTCGTCTGTCTTAAACATAATTATTTTTTTTTCAGTCGGAGGACTGACACTCATCACTTCCGGGTTACCCACACTAATAGATAGCTCGCGAAGTGTGTTCGGTAAATCAAAATTAGGCTCACAAACTTCGCTCGCTGCGAGGGGCATTGTGATGTCCCCACAGAAAATTCCCTCTACCACGCACCAATTAATCATTGTCAATCAAACCATCCACATTCATTCACTTTGGAAAAGAATCTGATCTGATTTTCTCGTAACATATGCGGCGACAGCTCGACGACGCCAAAGTATTTTCTAGTGCGTTTATTCTTTGAAATAAGAGATGCATATATGTATTCTCCATGGTTGTTAGAGTGGTAACTAGTACAGCTTCTGTACATAGATAAAAGAGAGAGAGAGAGCGAATGAAAATAGAGATAATACTAATAATCCTCCATTAGTCTAACTTTTCGCCTGTCCTGTCACGGTCGCCATTTTAACATTTTTTAAATGTTAAGGATAATAAGTTGCCGTCTCTTTATCTAAGAACAGATGATGAATGCAGCTAGCCACTAAATTTGTGTAATGTCTTGTCTGTATAGGCGTGTATCTGCTGCCTTTAAGATCCCTTCACCTTCACACATAAATCTATTCAGTAAAGTAAGGGCCTCCTCCCATTTGTTGGCTGATCCGTGATAAGACAGGCGAAAAGTTAGACTAATGTAGGATTATTAGTATTATCTCCATTCTCATTCGCTCTCTCTCTTTCTCTCCTTTATCTATGTACAGTTTTTAATATAATATTTCATTACGTGAAATCAGCCAAATAGAATCTTTGGTGGAGTCCTTCGTCTTGGTAATCAGCGGCTGGCTTGCTGTAAGAGATCTTTACATTTATTATTACTGTTAAATACTGCATTCAGTCGGGAGAATCAATCGTGTGGACAATTTGTTCCTTTTACGAAAGATTGCGAATTCCAGGTGTGTACGAAGCCTTTTTGGACGATTTAACACAGACTCAGTGATTGTAGGCTCTCTTCGACACAGCTGAAACTTCCCCACTAATTACAGGGCCAACGTGATCATCAAATGATTCAGAAAAAATTCATTCGTTCATTCACTCCAGAACAAAAAAGTCACAAACCTTATTTATGAAGGAAATTGTGTATTAAATCCATCTCCATTACATGTCCAGATCTCCGGTGATTCCACGTCTTAATTATTTTCCGTTTACAGTCTCTTTCTCTTCAAACCGCTAACGGCACAAATGTTAATTGGCTCGCTTTAGCGAGAAGAAAAGCAGAATATGTATCTCTCAGAAACACGTCAATCCCTCAACAGATACTCCAGAAGCTGTCCTAGTTACCACTCTAACAACCATGGAGAATGCATATATGCATCTCTGTTATTTCAAAGAATAAACGCACTAGAAAATACTTTGGCGTCGTCGAGCTGTCGCCGCATATGTTACGAGAAAATCAGATCAGATACTTTTCCAAAGTGAATGAATGTGGATGGTTTGATTGACAATGATTAATTGGTGCGTGGTAGAGGGTATTTTCTGTGGGGACATTACAGAGTCCATATTCGCATTACACTCGTGAAACATCGACCAACACAAGAAAAACGTCACCCAAACAAAAAACCGCAATCTCTATAAGTCACCATTCTTCCAATTGCAAAATGTGCTGATAGTTTTCTCCTTCTTGTGTGAGTCATAACACAATCTCTCCACAAACATACATCATTCAAATGTTATTTCTGAATACAATGTCGTCTAAAGAGCGAGGTGCCAAGGCAAGGTTGGTATCTCGTGACAGGACCGCAAGTCAACATAGCCGCTGCCAGAGGCAACGACGAATGAGAGATGGTGGCGTTGACACTCCCAGAAGTATTTCCATACGCCACCGCCATCAGCTTACTTACTTACGAAAGAACGGAGTGACTATCAGCGCAATCAGTAATCATCGCTGAAGACAGTATCCTCTCTCTTCCGAGCCAGCAGTGTGACAACTATACTGCACTTAACTCTGCACATATGTTTATAGCCAGCTGTATTCTGTTCTGTACTGTTGCATTAATGTTCAGAGACAGTAATAAATAAATACTCATGGCATCCCTGTGCACATGGACTGCTACAAAGTTAAGTATCTCATATTCTTCACGTTGCCCCCTCCCGAAGTAAAACTAAGAACCCACCACTGTACCGAGGAGTGTTATTTCCTCCTATACAACACTGAATTAGATACCTGCAGAGTAGTCTTTTCCTTATATACAGAATGTAGATGTCCTTTCTCCTACCTATTTTATGTGGCTGCATTGACACCCTAATCATCTCCATATCCAAGTATCTAGCACACTTCAGTCCAATTTAACGTTTGTTGCGCACCATCTTCATCGTGCTCCAATTTTAGTAGCCAGGAGTGCGCTTGCCTCGAGTCTTTTTCATGGCACCGGATTTCTCCGTGAATATAACCTCTAGGACAGGAGCCTTAGTTGTAACTCAGAAACGATGGGATCATCAAAAACCCTCAAATTTACATATTAATATAGGTCATCTAACAATTCTAATTAATGGAGAAGTTGTCCATGCAAATGGAAAATTTTCGCACAGCACGACAAAGACACGTTTGGCTTCGTTTTATGCAGCCCAGTGATATTAGACGTCAGTTTCCCACAGATATTGCGGTTCCCACAAGTGTTATAAATCCCCGAGAATCTGTGTATAAGAGGCTCACATGAGTATGAGCTGTATGTTCGTGATGAAACCACGAGCCACCGGCAGCCACAGCAAGCAAAAGGACGCGGATGTACCGGGTGGTCGTAATTAAAATACAGCTACTCCCAGAGATCCAGTGAGGGCTATAAGTATCGTATGGCAGTGAAATTTGGTAGATATTCTAAAGCGTTAACGCGGAACCAATTTACGCTGGAAAAGAAATTAGTTCCAATTTTGCAACCAGTTGCAAATATGAGGCTGTGAAAGAACGAAAGACGCGTAGGAATGTTTCCGTATTAAATGGATTACGAACGGGGTGTGGTCAGAAATGGTCAAACAAGCGATAAATAAATAATGTTGATTTTATTAGTAACCGCTGCTTGCACAATTTATTAAATATGTGCACTGCAGACGTCGACGAGATGTTGTATCCATAAAACGATGTGATCAACAGTTGCTAGCAGCAGTTCGGTCGGAATCTGAGCAGCCTTTTCCTGCATACTGGCCTTCAGATCAGGTAGAGACCGACGTGTCCCTGATGAACACTTTCCTTTAAATATCCCCAGAGCCAAAAGTCATATGGATGAGATCGGGTGATGCTGCAGGCCAAACGTTTTGAAAACCTCTTGAGATAACACCTTAGTGGAAGGTTCCTTCAAGCAGATCTTTTACTGGGTGAACAACACAATGTCTTGATCCGCCCTGCACGGTTTCCACACAGCTGCACTCTTGCAAAGCAGGAATAACATGCTGTATAAGGAGGTCTCGATCACCACACTGTCGCATACGGCGAGTGCACTGGATCTTTGTGTACGATACGCGGTTCAGCAGCATCCTAAATTCGGCAGTTCACTGTACCTTCTAGCGTAAAATGGGTCACCCTATGGAGTATCGCCCGGCCGCATCCCAGAAACTGGAGATCAAATTCGGAACGTTGCTGCGAATCATGAGGTTTCAGTTGCTGCATCGTCTGCATTTTGTAAGGACACTAGCGTAAAATAGACCGCAAAACTTTCCGTACTGTTGTTCATGGGCTGGACACTTCCCCAGACAGCCCACGACCACTGGCGCTACCCGGGGCATGTTCAGCTACAACAACAGCACCCTCGTCAACAGCTTCTACCGGAGTACGATGCATTCCTCTTCCAGGTGCCACACCAAACTCACCCGTTTTTCGAATTGCATTATCATCTTCTTTAAACCATTAAAGGTTTGGATCTCTACTCAGACCTTTCAGTCTGTCTCAATGTAACGCTGCCGTACACTAAAACACTTTCACGAACAGTGCACGGTCTCTCCTCTCGATAGCCATAACTCACGTTACGGCTTGTCAAATGACAGCGTAGATGTCATACCATCATACAAACAGTGAACAGCGCAGATTTGCAGCTGGTGACCACAACTGGAACTGATTTGTTTTCCAGTGTAAATAGGCTCTGCATTAACGCATTAGCATATCTACCAAGTTTCGCGGCCATACGATAATTACAGCCCACAATGGACCTCTGTGAGTAGCTACAATTCAGTTATAACCACCGGGTACCTCGCTAGACAATAATACTGCAAGCACCTCCCAAGGGACCCGGCCCAAGGCTTGTTCTTTTCCTGGACTTCGGCGATATGGCTCAACAGATGAGTGCGAAGACAAGAAAATTTACGAGTCAGCATAACAGCGAAATGTGCGGATATCTGTAAACCAAAAATTCCTTAAAATAACAAAGAATGCGTAATTCGTCGTGAGCCACGTCTGACAACCCAGGAATCTGATAAAAAATAATTTGGAATCATTGCCATCAGGCCGGCCATGGTGGCCGAGCGGTTCTAGGCGCTACAGTCTGGAACCGCGCGACCGCTACGGTCGCAGGTTCGAATCCTGCCTCGGGCATGGGTGTGTGTGATGTCCTTAGGTTAGTTAGGTTTAAGTAGTTCTAAGTTCTGGGGGACTGATGACCTCAGAAATTAAGTCCCATAGTGCTCAGAGCCATTTTTGCCATTGCCATCAGACGCTGGGTCAATGCCAACACATGTGTGCAATAGCCGTGTCGCTGCTGCATTTCTGAGAGATACATTGTGGGTGTTGCACAATAGCCGTGCCACCTACATTTCGATTGTGGGCTGGTAATGATAAGCACTACAGCATTCACATAACAATGCGCTTGTTCTGTTCTGTTTGTTCGAAAGTATTAACTAAGAGCCAGGAAAGTGACCTTGAGAAAAGTATTCTTTTCTGGATTGTGGTTTATGACGGGAAACTACTAATAATTTGCAGCATAAATTTTGTAAAAGGTAACTGCAATCAATCTGTTTCGTGAAACAGGTATATTTTGTGAAATTAAAACTCTCGTAATGTACTCTATTTACATTCCTGTTGCTAGCACACCTTGTAATTTCATTTTTTCGTAGCTGCAAATTCTGTATTCAACAGCATACACTGATCAACCAGAAGATTATGGTCATCGATCTACTATCGATATCCAGGCGATACAGCAGCGTCACATGGAGAGGAATGACTGCTAGTCAGACACACGCACTGTGCATTTAGTTAGTTTGTAGAATGGGGAAGGCGCACGATCTATCTGAGTTTGGCCCGGAAGCTCGGCACAAACATTTCGGAAACTGCACGACTTGTCGAGTGTTCGAGGAGTGCTGCGGTGAGTGTCTTCAGCACGTGACGAAAATAAGATGTAACCACGTCCAGACGTCAATGTCGGACGTCAGTATACTGAGGAGACTGGTAAAACAGGACAGGCGGCGAACTGTGACAAAACTAACATGAGACTTAACTTCTGCGCAGAGTACAAGTGTGTCTGAACACACAGTGCACCGAACACTCCCGACGATGAGCCTCCACAGCTGACGACCCATGCATGCGCCAATGTCAACATCACGATATCGGCAACTACTGCTGAAATGGGCATGTTACCATCGGTATTGGACATTAGCTCAGTGGCAGAGCGTTGCATAGTCTGATGAATCCCGATACCTTCTTCATTATGCCGATGGTAGGGCGCTAATCCATCGTCTTTCAGGTGAACAGATCCTTGATATCTGTACTGCGGGACAGAGACAAGCTCCATTATGATCTGGGGAACATTCAGGTGGGCATCCACGGGTCCAGTGAAACTAGTGTAAGGCACCATGACTGTTAAGGAGTATCGTACACTGGTTGCAGACCACGTGCACCCCTTCATGACGATCACGTTTTCAGACGGCAGTGGTATTTTTCAACGAGATAATGTGCCGCGCCAAAAGGCCAGGAGTGTGATAGGAGTGGTTCGAGGAACACAGTGGCGAATTCCAGTTGATATGCTGATGCTCCAACTTGCCAGACCTGAACGTGAATGAACACATCTTGGACGTGATTCCCCGGAATTTTCGGGAATAAGGTGACATATGTGCAGATGTGGTGCCAACTCCCTCCAACGACTCACCAAGGCCTCACTGCTTCCATTGCACGACGTGACGCCGCTGTTATTCGTGCCAAAGGTGTACATACCAGCTATTACGTAGGTGGTCATAATGTTCTGGCTGATCAACGAATACCTCGTTTTCTCCAGCGTCCCCCTCCCCCTCCTGTCTTCCCAGTGTTTTGCATAATCTCTTCTCTCGCCCCATTTGTTCATAGGTTCCAGTTCCACTGTCGCGTTTTAATCCACGACTATCGCTTTTTGCAAAATTTTCCAAATTTTAATGGAAAGTTAGGGATCGGACTTTAGACCACTATAATGTAAGTATTTAGTCTTGCAGACACATTCTATCGTCGTGATCGATCTTCGCATAATATTATTACCGTTCTCTTTTTTTTCGATTTTGCCGCTGATGGTGTGAATTAAATAACGAAACCTGTCGTCTTTTAATGAAGGATTAACAACAAATGGTGCAAATGGCTCTGAGCACTATGGGACTCAACTGCTAAGGTCATTAGTCCCCTAGAACTTAGAACTAGTTAAACCTAACTAACCTAAGGACATCACAAACATCCATGCCCGAGGCAGGATTCGAACCTGCGACCGTAGCGGTCTTGCGGTTCCAGACGATTAACAACAGCTGCAGTGGTTTTGATCCAACATCCGAAGTTTGATTTTTGATGCCCACGCAATAAACTGTTGTCTTTGTATCTTCGGTTGTAGTCGGAGGAATATTCTTAGCGTTCGTAAGTGTAAAGATTAGGTCCTTCTGTGTTCCAAGGTTTAAACCGTTTGACATAACAGTGTGTAATAAACGCGAGTATTCAGAGATGACAATGTGGGCAACAATAGCATCAGCCATATATAAAACCTTATGCATCTAAGAGTAAAACAGGGCAAACATATATTCAGAAAATCCGGAGTGCTTACCAATCATGTTGTTGATTATTAAAATGGATGGCACGTATGGAAATCCAAGCAGTGAAGACTGAGAACAATAATTTCTTTGAGAGCTAAGAAGTGAAATGAATGGTTTCCATTATCTGCCGAAATGGAAACGCTCGTCTTGGCCGGTGGGTATGGTAAAAGTTACATGGGAAAGCCAGTACATTAAATGAATTCGCAATTGCGAATAAGGACAATCGTCAACTGCAGAATGACTCAAACTTCCATACACTAGGTATCGCCGTGAGTCGTACTCGAATTGCCGAATGGTAAGGTGACCGCTCGTGATAATCGGAAAATCCGGATTCGAGTACCGGTCCGGCAAAAATTTTCATTGTCGTCATTCCATTCAGCAGGTGATGGTTCTCCTTACTCGCAATTGTGAATTCACTTGATGTATTTCATAGCGGTTGCAGTCGCTGCGGTGCCTGATACTTTAGACGTGCATGCATGTCCAAAGGAACATTACATCGTAATCGGAAGAACACAGGCATTACAATATCGAAAATCAGTAGCCCGCACAAGCACCTAAACATACACGCTCAAACGAGACAAGGGTTTTTGGGTCGACACGTAATGGAAACCACCTATTCCATGTCTGCTCTCTCAGAGATATTATTGTTCTGTATCTTCACTGTCTGGCATACCAACATATGTCATCCATTATAATAATCAACCACATAATTCGTAATCACTGTGGATTTGATTTATTTACATTTGCCTTGTTTTACTATTTATTATTTACTTTTGGGAACATAAAGACAGAAAGCCCTTTATTGTATGACTACAAAATTGCAGGGCAATCACTGGAAGTAGTTACTTATATAAAATATCTAGGAGTATGCATATGAAGCGATTTGAAATGGAATGACCACATCAAATTAACCGCGATTAAGGCAAATGCCACACTGAGATTCATTGGAAGTATCCTCAAAAAATGTGGTCCATCAACAACGGTAGTAGCTAACAAACGATTGACCAATAGTTAACACACTGTCCGTCAGTATGGTGTCCATACCACATAGGACTGATAGAGGAAATGGAGAATATCCAAAGAAGAGCAATGCGTTTCGTTACAGATTCATTTAATACGCACCAAAGCGTCACAGGGATGATCAACCAACTCCAGTGGCAGCCGTTGCAAGAGATGCGTTCTGCGTCACGATCTGTTTTATTGCTAAAGTTCCGAGAGACTTACGTTCCCAGAAGAGTCAACAAATATATTGCTTCTTTCTACGTAATCTTTCGAAAAGACCGTGAAGATAAAATTAGAGAGCTTCGAGCCTACACAGACATTTACCAGCAATCGCTCTTCACTCGAACCACATGCGACTAAAACAGGAAAATGAGGAAATGACAATGCTACATAAAGTATCCTCCACCACACACCTCAAGACGGCTTACGGACTACACGTGTAGACGTAGGCGTACTGTTTGACGTATAAGGCTTTATCTATGGGTGACGTTCTTGTTGCTGATAGTGTTACCTCTGAAGCACGCGCGTTTACTCGACACTGTTGTGTCAAGTGGTTTAAATTCTGCCAGAGACTCACCTTGAAATTTGCGTTAAGGTGATCCGAATCCATTACAGGTTGTAATAAAAAGAGGAGGATTAATTGCAACATGACATTTGCCTCTCTTTCACATCCATGCAGTACTCTTTCAGAGAGGTCGGGCCAGCTATTAATAGAGTTCTCTGAAGAGTATGTTCTCAGAGTGCCATGTCACTCTAAAGTGAAAGAGGTTTTTATTACTTATTTGAACTTTTATTTTCAGTTTCAAAACTTTCCACATAACTTTGTTGGAAAGTTTTCTGTACTAAATAGCCGACCTTTGTCTTCCTTTCGCTGAATTTATGCAGATATTCCAATATGCAAACTCATCAACAAATATCAGAAGCGAGTGAGTATGCTGCAATGTCAGTGTAAGAACACACACCTTTTATGTAGAGGCCAATATGATGTTCGAGATTTAGCACCAAGTTCGGCCGCAGTGGTTGAGACCTACCTGAGTACTGACTGTCTCAAATCTATAACCATCTGCTTCAGGAATTTTCACCGTTTTGTGAGAGATGAATATCAGCATGGACAAAATTGTGGATAGTAGATTGTTACACTGTAACTGATCAGAAATGAGAGTAGGTCCATTATCTATGAATCAAGAGTTACTCCTTTATAGAGCATAGTTTGTGATGTTATTAATTTTCTGACGTGAATCCGTAAGAATTATTTTTGTCTCATAGACAAAAAAGTCAGCATTAGAATTACCTGCTACCACCAAAAGGCGAGATGCCTGTCTACACTAGGAGGAGGGTGCAGATCTTTCTGCTTGCTGTTGCATTATCTTCAGAGTTGGCGGTCCACTGGTGGTTACATGCGCTTCTGGAATCCCTTGTTAATTAATCCCCTGATTTCGGCCAGGGAAAGTGACGAGTTGGGGCAGTTACCGCATATTACCAAAAGACTCTAACGACTGTGAAGTTATGATGCAGAAATATCTCGGTGAAACACTATAAAGCTAAACGGACTAAAAGCCAATACGGAACAAGCGCTTGTCTGTTTGACACCTCTACTAAAGCAATGCTAGCACGCAACCCACGTGTTCGCGTATACAGATTTAAGAGCTGAAGCTAGGAGAAGCAAACCAGGGGTAACTGGATTTTGCCCATCCACAGAAATGATGATTTCGTCTTGTATTCTCGAGCCATCTGCAGACACTCCAGTGTAGAATCCCTGACTCCATTGTTCATTAGAATGTACAAGAACTTTGGTAAAATCGCCCGCCCGGTTAGCCGTGCGGTCTAACGCACTGCTTTAGAGCGAGAAGGCGCGCCGTACCCCGGCACGAATCCGCCCGGCGGTTTAGCGTCGAGGTCCGGTGTGACGACCAGTCTGTGGATGGTTTTTCGGAGGTTTTCCATCTGCCTAGGCGAGTGCGGGCTGGTTCCCCTCATTCCGCCTCAGTTGCACTATGTCGACGATTGCTGCGCAAACACTTTCTCCACGTACACGTACACCATTATTACTCTACCACGCGAACATTGGGGTTACACTTATCTGGTGTGAGACGTTCCCCAGGAGAGGGGGGGGAGAGGGGGTAGGGGGGAGGGGGGAGGTGGGGAGGGGAGGGGGCAGGGTCCACTAGGGTCGAACCTCACAATAACCCTGGGTTCGGTGTGGGGCGGTTGTGGGGTTAGTGGACTGCTGTAGCCTGTTGTGGGGTTGTGTACCACTGAAGGCTACGGCAGCGATGAAACCTCTCCGTCGTTTCTAGGTCCCCAGTTTCATACAATACAATATAATGGTAAAATCACCTAGTTTCTGTAAGACCAGACACTGTAATATCACATCTTCCCCTGCCGCCGATGATGGATGACCTCGGGTATGCTGCCAGATTCTCTTGTTTTCTTTAAACAATGTTCTGACAACGGAACTTATGAAATGTCCTCAAATGCCACCCTTCGAACCTGAGTGTTCATTACCACATTCTGTAGGGAAGGGAAGGGAGCACATGTGAAAACATCACGAAAACTGCGCGATTAAAAATGTAACAGAACACTTGGTGGAGGTAGCACTTTGCCATGTCTAAGTACAAGGTTTTTCACCTGCTAGCACTGTCTCTGGCATTGAACGTGATGATTTCGCATGTGCTCCCTTCTGTACATGATTTAGTAATCAACACTCACGTTCGAAGGGGAGGACAGCATTTCTGTTGTCAAAACATTGTTTAATTAAAGAAAGGGAAACAAGCAGAAGAACATGTGATATTACAGTATCTGATCTTACAGGAACTCAGTGAGTTTACCATAGTCCCTGTACAGTCCGTGGAACAATGGTGTCAGGGCTTCTACACCGAAATGTCTGAAGAAGGCAGGCTCTGGTCACCACATGACAATCCGGCCCCTTTCTTGGATATGGTAGTATGCTAGGAGGGATATCGGTCTTAACCGACAGCAAACCAGACGGGAAGAAAATCGTTGTGAAATTTGGCACCACACTGGTGCATCAGAAGCATACTCTTATCAAAAATATCCAGACACCCCTACGTAATGCGCAACTGACCATTAGATGTCACGAAAGGCGCCACTGTAAAACGAGGCGGGAAGTATTGTGTTGTTTGTAGAGAAACAGTGACAGGAGAAAAGGTCGGTCAGTAGAGCCTGATTAAGAAATCTATCAGAGATCTTTCTACCCTTCTACAGCTGTCCAAATCGACCGTTGGTGGTGTGAATGTGAAGTGTAAATACGAAGGAAAGACCACAGCTAAAACAAGTCCAAACAGAGCTTATGTACTGACGGAGAGAAACCGGTGTGCACTGAGGAGGGTTGTTGTAAAAAATCGTATGTCAGCGGCAGGTTTCACTCGTGAGTTCCAAAGTGGTACAGGCAATTCAACTAGCACAAGGGCTGTGGGTAGGGAGCTCCTTGTAAGTCACCTATTCCTGAAGTCAGCGTTAAGCGACGATTGAGGAGCTGTAAAGAGCGGCCGGCCGCGATGGCCGAGCGGTTCTAGGCACTTCAGTCCGAAACCGCGCGATTGCTACGGTCGCAGGTTCGAGTTCTGCCTCGGGCATGGATGTGTGTGATAGTTCGGTTCTAGTAGTTCTGGGGGACTGATGACCTCAGATGTTAAGTCCCATAGTGCTCAGAGCCATTTGAACCATATGTAAAGAGCAACGCCGCCGGACAATGGACGAGTGGAGGCGAGTGGTTTGGAGTAATGGGTCACGCTACACAGTGTGACAATCCGTTGAAAGTGTTTGGGCCTGGAGAATGCCAGGGGAATGCCTGAGGAGCAATATATGCCTTTATGTGCAGTGCCAACAGTGAAGCCTGGAGGAGGTGGTTGCGGTGTGGGCGTGCTTTTCGTGGTTAGAGTGTGATCCCGTTATTACACTTAAGAAAAAGGTGAATGTGGAAAGACTTACAGTTCTCTCTTGGGAACACACACAGCCAATACGTGCACGATAGTAGTGTGACGTGTTACTAATGATAGGGTAGTTCCTGTACGGGTGTTGGGTCCAGGAAATAGCTGGAATATGCAGATGAGTATAGGGTAATATCAACAGCAGCAGAAAATGATATTGCAGGATTAGGATTCGTTACGATTAGGAAGGTAGGGCAGAGAGTGTGTTACTGTGAACAGTTCAGTGATAGGGTTGTTCTTATCAGAATCGACAGCAAACCAATACCGACAACGCTAGTTCACGTATACATGCCGACGTCGCAAGCTGAAGATGAAGAGATAGAGAAAGTATTTGAGGATACTGAAAGAGTAATACAGTACGTAAAGGAAGAAGAAAATTTACAGTCATGTGGGACTGGAATGCAATTGAAGGGGAAGAAGTAGGAGAAAAGGTTACACGAGAATGTGGGCTTGGGACAAGGAATGAGAGAGGAGAACGACTAACTGAGTTCTGTAAAAAATTTCAGCTACTAATTGCGAATACTCTGTTCAAGAATCATAAGAGCAGGAGGTACACTTGCAAAAGACCGGGTGATACGGGAAGATTTCAGTTAGATTACGTCACGGTCAGACGGTGATACAGAGTTGGCTCAATTTTATGAGATTAGTCGGGAAGAATCGATACGCAAAGAAGTGGGGTATGGAAGCACTAAAGAATGACGAGAAGTTCCCTAAGCCTATAGATATAGCAATAAGGAATAGTTCAATAGGCAGTGCAACTGAAGAGGAATGAACATCTCTAAAAACAGCAGTCACAAAAGCTGGAAAAAAATGTAGATACAAACAAGGTAAATGCGAGTTCGAGTATCGGTCCGACACACAGTTTTTATCTGCCGCGGAGTTTCAAATCAGCGCACATTCCGCTGCAGAGTGAAGATCTCATTCTGGAAACATCCACCAGGCTGTGGCAAAGCCATGTCTCCGCGATATCTTTTCTTCCAGGACTGCTAGTTCTGCTAGGTTTGCAGGAGATCTGTGAAGGTCGGAAGGTATGAGACGAGGTACTGGCGGAATTAAAGCTGTGAGGACGGGTCGTCAGTCGTGCTTGGGTAGCTCAGATGTTAGAGCAGTTGCCTGCGAAAGACAAAGGTCCCGAATTCGAGTCTCGGTCCGGCACACAGTTTTACTCTGCCAGGAAGTTTCATATCGGCGCACACTCCGCTGCAGAGTGAATATTTCATTCTGACGAACAACATTAATGCAGTGTGGTGGCTGTTCTATCTATCAGAGAGAAATGAAACTCTATTCTTTTACATACGTCCTCATGGTGTGTCCGTGTACAAAGTTGCGTAGACATCCGACCATGCCTTCTGGCTGCTTCACTGTTTTTGTCACGCAATGTAGGTGCATTTTCATCTTGAAATCACAATCCTTCACTGCTAACTGTAAATATTTCGTTATGGACCTCACATGCTGGCCACTTAAGGTAGGGATGGAAAAAACCGACCGGTTAAAACCGATCCCGCTATTTTAGCTCTGAATAACCGATATTTTTCGGTATTTGTTTGCTCTTAATTATAACAGGTTTTTTAATTTTTCGCTAATAACTGGGTAAAAAAATCGGCATTTCAATTTGTCACGGCAGCAGTGCTAAGATTTTTGGTTTTTAAATAAAACTTTAAAAAAAACGAGTACTGTTTAGTTATAAAATTTCCATTGCTTTGAAACATTGGATTACTATAGATATTGGGAAAACCAGCGAATAGTATTTTAATAACAACGTCTACAATTAGGAACTAGCAGCAAACGCACGACCTAAGAATAAGTACAGTATTGTAGAGACAATACTGTACCTGTTGCCATGTTGCGTGTAGGGTTGCAAAGTCCAAAAACAGAAAAGCGGGAGTCGGCGTTATGTTTAGCCGGAATTTTTGTCCTAAAGGCCGGACAAACTATTTTAAACAGACATAGTCAGTTGAATATTTTCAGTCATTTATTAATAAGTAACTTTTTAATAATCAGTTTTTTGCGAGACCAACCTTAAACGTGCTTAAACTAAAAATCAATCAGTAAACATCGTTATAATTTCGCAGTTGTGATAGCAACTAAGTGCTCAGTCCTCTTAACTGCTCTATTCTTCGTAGCCGGCCGTTGTGTTTGAGTGGTTATAGGCGCTTCAGTCCTGAACCACGCTGCTGCTACGGTCGCAGGTTCGAATCCTGCCTCGGGCATGGATATGTGTGATGTCCTTAGGTTAGTTAGGTTTAAGTAGTTCTAAGTCTAGGGGACTCACGACCTTAGAAGTTAAGTCCCATAGTGCTCAGAGCCATTTGAAACATTTGATTTGAAAGGATATTCAATAACGTTCATTTTCAATTAGACGTAAAAACAAATAACAATAATGTGTAGTTAGGTATTAATATATCTCATATTAATCCACTTAATAAAGAACATTATTTTTTTAGAAATAATTTCGTGGGGCTCTTGATAGGATAATTTTAAATTACACAACACCAACTTTAGTGATTGTGCCTTTTGCAATTTATTGCATTCAGTTGTCCAATGGGGTTTTATGAAACAGAACACTCATTCGACTTTTGCAATATGACCTGGAATTGCCAAGTAATATTCTGCCAGCGCAGGAGCGACGCGCGAGCGTGGTGGGGTGTGGCGGGTGGGTGTCGGCTGATCACTCTGACCCCCTCTCGCTCTGCGCCCAGCATGGTTGTGACACTGTGGGTTAGGCTCGTTCGGTTTACGAAGGAAGCATAGCACACAGACATGAGAATAGCATTGGTTGGTATATTTATATATCCTTATGGTATAATCCCCCCCTTCCCCCATTCTTCCTCATACTTATCTCGTGCTAACGTCATTTGCTTCGAACGTGATCTAGATGTGCACACTCTACTTCATCCCTGAAAAGCCGAACAAAAGCTGGATAGGACATGACCGTAAAATACCAGAAATGGCCGAATAAAGCCGGCATTCTGGCAAATCTAGTGGCGTGGCTGTTATATGGTACGCGTGTACATGCATTGTGCAAGACTTGACCCAATCTTGTCTTTACGGCAGTTTCTCAAATGGTTCAAATGGCTCTGAGCACTATGGGTCTTAACATCTGAGGTCATCAGTCCCCTAGAACTTAGAACCACTTAAACCGTAGCGGTCGTGCCTATAACCGCTCGGCCACAGCGGCCGGCTTCAGTTTCTCGCTGTCGTCCTCGGATATCACTTGTATTGCAGCATCCCTAGTTTGTGGAATTGTTTTACGAGTGCGGTAGCAGTTAAGTACAACGCTCCACTTGCTTTAAAAGATTAAAAACGGGACGAGGTACTAGAAACTTGCGACATGACATAAGGAGAAAACGTCCACTATGTTTCTTCGAAGAGAAGGTAAACTTGATTGATGTACCTATAATTTTATTGACGTGCTACAAATTTGGTATCATAACTGAACCCTAAATGTTGTGGTTGCTTCTGGGTGAAAAATTCAAACTGTGCAAAAGCGAGGATGCAGGAAAGTCGTCAACCTGCGACCCTTAGCTCTCGCTGTCGCTGCGCCCGTCCACTTCACCTTCGCGACCTTTGTTAGAGGCAGGGGGCCGGCCAGAGTGGACGAGCGGTTCTAGGCGCTACAGTCTGGAATCGCGCGACCTCTACGGTCCCAGGTTCGAATCCTGCCTCGGGCATGGATGTGTGTGATGTCCTTAGGTTAGTTAGGTTTAAGTAATTCTAAGTTCTAGGGGACTGATGACCTCAGAAGTTAAGTCCCATAGTGCTCAGAGCCATTTGAACCATTTAGAGGCAGTGAGACAGATCTCTGCCGCAGTCTCAACCTCATATCGATCGAGATCTGGAACTCCTTCATATTCATTGGAATTTCTCAATTTTTGTTCCAAGCCTAGGTTTGTTACAGGAAGTAATACCAACAAAAACCGAAAATCGGTTATTTCAGTAACTGGTTATTTTGAGCGGCTTTAACAGTCAGGCTGAAAAACAAACAAAATACCGTCCGAATAGGCCGCCGCGTCATCCCCAGCTCTGAGGCGTCACAGGATGAGAATGCAGACGGGCATGTGGTCAGTACACCGCTCTCCCGTCCGTCGTCAATTTTCGTGATCGTGCCCCTACTTCTCAATCAAGTAGTTCCTCAACGGGCCTCACAAGGGCTGAGGGCACCCCGCTGGTCAACAGCACTCAGCAGACCCGGACAGTGACCCATCCAAGCTAAGCCCGACAGCGCTTAACTTCGTTGATCCAACCGTAACTGGTGTTCCCACTGCGGCAAGGCCGTTAGCCAACAGTCAGCTTAAACTTGAGACAAAAAGAACCTGTGTAACCGAAAAGCGTTTGTTTCAGCTGAAGCCGCCATCCCTAATTTAATCTAGTTAGCCTCGGTATCATCTGTGATAACCGGACAAGCTGGTCGCAAATCAATTAGTAGAGAGCCAACGGATGCTGTCGTGGTCGACGGGGAAGCGTGCGAGGAAAGTAACCGCCGGGGACGCCCGAATGGCGGCCAGCTGTGAGAAGCAGCGAACGGCGGCTAGCGGTCACCAAACCTCTGCAGGGGGCGCCGACGTCACAGACGCCGCGTTACGCAATGCGTCAGCCTTGCGGGGAGAGCGGGAAGGCAGCGGCGGTAGGAAGAAGGTCAGCGTACAAACCAGACAGCGCCGCTTTCCGCCTGCTCCGAGAAGAGGGCCCAGGTGCTACGTCATCGCTCGAGGACGGAATTTTCCGCTCGCGGCCGCCACTTCCCGACTGGGCAGGTAACGGGCACACCGCTGCCTCCGTGCCACCTGTTTCTCAGCTGCATCAGATCGTCGTCAAAGTTTAACAGTTTCTCGTAGGCCTATACTGCAGGAGAAAGGTGTCCTTCAAAGTCCTCCACATGTTACGATGTTCAGCCTTATGCATCTAAATACACTACTGGCCATTAAAATTGCTACACCCAGAAGAAATGCAGATGATAAACGGGTATTCATTGGACAAATATATTTACCAGAACTGACATGTGATTACATTTTCAGGCAGTTTGGGTGCATAAATCCTGAGAAATCAGTACCCAGAACAACCACCTCTGGCCGTAATAACGGCCTTGATACGCCTGGGCATTGAGTCAAACAGAGCTTGGATGGCGTGTACAGGTACAGCTCCAAATGCAGCTTCAACACGATACCAAAGTTCATCAAGAGTAATGACTGACTTATTGTGTCGAGCCAGTTGCTCAGCCACCATTGACCAGATGTTTTAAAATGGTGATAGATCTGGAGAATGTGCTGGCCAGGTCAGCAGTCGTACATTTTCTGTATCCAGAAAGGCCCGTACAGGATCTGCAACATGCGGTCGCGCATTATCCTGCTGAAATGTAGGGTTTCGCAGGGATCTAATGGAGGGTAGAGCCACGGGTCGTAACACATCTGAAATGTAACGTCCACTTTTCAAAGTGCCGTCAGTGCGAACAAGAGGTGACCGAGACGTGTAACCGAGGCACCCCAAACCATCACGCTGGGTGATACGCCAGTATGGCGATGACGAATACACGCTTCCAATGTGCGTTCACCGCCATGTCGCCAAACGCGGATGCGACCATCATGATGCAGTAAACAGAACCTGGATTCATCCGAAAAGATGACGTTTTACCATTCGTGCACCCAGGTTCGTCGTTGAGTACACCATCGCAGGCGCTCCTGTCTGTGCAGCGTCAAGATTAACCGCAGCCATGGTCTCCGAGCTGATAGTCCATGCTGCTGCAAACGTCGTCGAACTGTTCGTGCAGATGGTCGTTGTCTTGCAAACGTCCCCATCTGTTGACTCAGGGACCGAGACGTGTCTGCACGATCCGTTACAGCCATGCGGATAAGATGCCTGTCATCTCGACTGCTAGTAATACGAGGCCGCTGGGATCCAGCACGGCGTTCCGTATTACCCTCCTGAACCCACCGATTCCATATTCTGCTAACAGTCATTGAATCTCGACCAACGCGAGCAGCAATGTCGCGATACGATAAACCGCAATTGCGATAGCCTACAATCCGACCTTTCTCAAAGTCGGAAATGTAATGGTACGCATTTCTCCTCCTTACACGAGGCATCACAACAACGTTTCACCAGGCAACGCCGGTCAACTGCTGTTTGTGTATGAGAAATCGGTTGGTAACTTTCCTCATGTCAGTACATTGCAGGTGTCGCCACCGGCGCCAACCTTGTGTGAATGCTCTGAGAAGCTAATCATTTGCACGTCACAGCATGTTCTTCCTGTAGGTTAAATTTCGCGTCTGTAGCACGTCATCTTCGTGGTGCAGCAATGTTAATGGCTGGTAGTGTATGTGGTCTATTTTCTATTTGGCCGTCGTTGATGATATTTCTCACCGTAAGGGATTCAACTTAAAATTTCTTTAGATCATCTGCAGTTGCACCGCATATCTGCATCTAAACGTTCGTACTTGAGGGGATGTTCGTTTAAATCTGGCCATTCAGACTGAAGTTAAGTGTGATTTTCTTAAATCGCTTAGGACGAATGCCGATATGGTTACACTGAAGGTCTGCAGCCTGTTTGCTTCTTCGTCTATCCCCAGTCTGAGCTCCATCTCTGAAGTGCTCGTCATTGATGGGACGTTAATGCCTAAGCTTCCATCCTTTTTCTGTTCAGGTTCACCAGTCACGACGTTATCTGAGCTCTTTTCAGTTATTCGTTAATTCGTCTTACAAGGGTTAGTAATAAATTTATAATTATCTCCTTGAAAAAATCAAACTGCGACTATGACACTTTGTGATGGTGTCAGTCCGCATCTACGAGTATATAGGGTGTTCCCGTAAGTGTGTGCAAAAATTTAATGGGACAGAGAGAATGCTCCATTGAACAATCTGAGGTTGGGAATCTCGGCTCGGAGACGCCAGCTTAAGGAGATAAGAGTAATAAAATCACATTACTGTGTTACATTAGTTACAGTTAACTGAAAATATCATCACTGACTCATTCAACGTGCCAGTTCTTCTGTATCTTACACAATGTTGAAACTGACGGCCATCAACCTTAATGCAAGCATGACATCAGAGAACAAGATTCTGGCGCACTATGACAAATATACCTGGTGTGTTTCGAATCACATCACAGGCAGCTACAATCTGGCAATTCCTTGTTTCCTTGCAGGAAGTAAAGAATTTGTATGTAAATAAACAGCACGGCAAATGTAAACTGCTACATATATTAGTTGTAAATAACCTGGAAAACAGTAATGCTAGACAAAGAGGTACACAAGTTTACTTCCATATCTCCTTAAGCTTACTCCTCCGACCCCAGGTTCCCTGCCTCAAATTGTTCAGTGGGGCGGTCACTATCACACTCTACGTCCTATTACATTTTTGCACGTCTTGCGGGAACACCCTGCGTATTCACCCTTCAGTGCCACACATAACTCCCAACGATGGACCACTTGACGAAGGGGATCTGGGTTGCAGATGTCTGCATTTTGGCTTTTCAGGAACGAAAATCACCAACATGTCTTACTGAAAGTGCCTGTCATTCAGTATCTTCTTCATCTAACGACACAGGAAGGATTCACTGGTTGGTATGTCAGTGTAATACGCGTAGTGAAATAAAATTTGGTAGCCTAAAGAACAGGCATTTTTGATGGTTTAATAAAAGAAAACATGGTCCGTAGGTGACTGTAATGTAAATGATCTTTATTTAGAACGTCCGATTAGCTAATTTTGACGACTTGCCTTTTTCAAGCACATATGCGATAATACGTACTACATGTCGTAGCTATCAAAGTTACCAATATGACGTTTAAAATTGTTGATGTGGATCCACTCTCAATGTAAGAGTGGAATATAACGTCTACTTTTTATGTTTAGTGAAAAATACCATGATAATTTCGACATGTAATACGTAATATCACACACGAACTTGCAAATTACAAGTCATCGAAATAAGCAAATCGCACGATTTAAATAAGTATCATTTACACTACAGCCACACGATTACTAAAAAATGGCTCTGAGCACTATGGGACTTAACATCTGAGGTCATCAGTCCTCTAGAACTTAGAACTACTTAAACCTAACTAACCTAAGGACAGCACACACATCCATGACCGAGGCAGGATTCGAACCTGCGACCGAAACGGTCGTGCGGTTCCAGACTGAAGCGCCTAGAACCGCTCGGCCACACCGGTCGGCACATGATTACTCTGCAATCCACAGTTAAGTGCCTGGCAGAGTGTTAACTGAACCAACTTTTGACTAATTCTCTACCGTTCCACTCTCGAACGGCATGCCGTAAAAAAAAAAAAAAAGGTTCAAATGGCTCTGAGAACTATGGGACTTAACATCTGAGGTCATCAGTCCCCTAGACTTAGAACTACTTAAACCTAACCAACCTAAGGACATCACACACACCCATGCCCGAGGCAGGATTCGAACCTGCGACCGTAGGCATCGGTAAAAACGACTACTTAAACCTTTCTGTGCGAGCTCTTATTTTATCATGATAATCGTTTCTCCCTGCGTAGATGGGCGCCTACAAAATATTTTCACGCTCTGAGGACAAAGTTGGTGGTTGAAATTTCATGAGAAGATCCTGTCGCAATGAAAAATGCCAGTGTTTTAATGATTGCCGCCCTAATTCACGTATCATGTCCAGGGCACTCTCTCTCCTATTTCGCGAGAATACAAAACGAGCTGCCCTTCTTTGAACTTTTTCGATGTCCTCCCTCAAAAAAATGGTTCAAATGGCTCTGAGCACTATGGGACTTAACTTCTAAGGTCATCAGTCCCCTAGAACTTAGAACTACTTAAACCTAACTAACCTAAGGACATCACACACATCCATGCCCGAGGCAGGATTCGAACCTGCGACCGTAGCGGCCGCGCGGTTCCAGACTGTAGCGCCTTTAACCGCTTGGCCACCACGGCCGGCTGTCCTCCCTCAGTCCCACCTGATGCGGATCCCACACCGCACTGCAATATTCCACAAGAGGGCGGACAGGGGTTGTGTAAGCAGTCTCTTTAGTAAACCTGTTGCATTTTCACAGTTTCTATCAATAAATCGCTGTCTTTGGTTTGTTTCGCCCGCAACATTATCTACATAACCGTTCCAATGTACGTTATTCGTAATTGTAACCTCTAAGTACTAGGATGACTTTACAGCCTTTAGATTTGCGTGATTTATCGTGTAACCGAAATTTAGCGGATTTATTTTAGTATTCATTCGGATAACTTCACACTTTTCATTACTTTGAGTCAGTTTCCACTTTTCACACCGTACAGATCCCTTGTCTAAAACATTTTGCAATTGCTTTTGATCATCTGGGACTTTTACAACACGGTAAATAACTGCACCATCTGAAGACAATCTAAGAGGCTATTATGGACCAAGTTTTCTTTTATTAAACATTTAGAGGCTATGTATCCACCCAGAGACAAACAAAAAAATTGTCTGAATATCCTCTTTACAAAAGAGCTGGGGCTTTGCCGAAGTGCAAAACCATCCCCTTGAATATCTTCCCGCGACGTTTCATCTTCACATCCTTACGCACCCTCGTCAGGAGATTTCGGTAGTGTCACCCAGAGAGGGTTTTTCCCCTAGAAGTGTCAGCTCTTAACTCTTCCCATTGCAGTCACAAAAAATACTCTCCATTACTTTTCCCGCTGATGTTCGGGTCTTCGCCTTTTTTGGTGGCTGTGAATCTATACGGTTGCACTTCCTACTTTGCCCCTTTGTCTAAAGGTCATAGTGATACACCCAGCACCCACCTGCGGTGATTAGACTGCTAAATAAAACATCTGGACGAGGCATCATTTTCCGCTGCTGCCCCTATTCGGCAGGTTTTTCGAATGAGTGAGAGTGATCGCAGAACCCACTGGGCAGCAACCTTTCCCACCTTCAAACTGTGTTGCAAGGTGTAGAAAACTTATCCATTTTCCATCATTTCCTCGATACTGATACGTCGGTCCTCTATCATCAGGCCCTCCACTTGTCTTGTGATTCCAGGTTCTTCACTAATGGACTACCACTTCATTCTCCGTCATTCAGACTAGTGTGGACCACACTGACAGCGCAACTTCACTATTATGCCATATGGTAGTGCTTTGTTGCCGTACGCTTCCAGCAAATCAGTATGCATTGTTGCATACCGTAAAATACCGTATTTTACGGACTTTAAGGGCTACGGACTATAAGTCGCGACTTTATTTTTAAGCAATTTTTTAAATTTCATTTTCACCATCTTAGTTTATAAACTCGAAGTGTCCTTTAAAATCCCTGAAAATCGACATCTGAACGTTCTTCTTCTTCTTCTTCCTCTTAGTCGACATCGTTCTTCTCTTTGTATGTAAGATGATCTTCACTGCCATCGAGAGCGTTTGATGTCGCACTTACCGAAAGATTTAACAGTAATGTCATCTCTCACTTTACACCACGACCGTTTTATCCACTGACACACTTGTTTGATTGTAGGTCTTTTTAAAGCTGTCTTCGGCGTGAATTCGTGTTGGGTTTCATCCATCATCCATTTGTTCCATTCTTCTCTCATAATTACTTTAAACGGTTTATTCGGAGAGACGTCAAGAGAACGCAGTTGTGAAGTAAGTCTTCCCGGAATAACGGAAAACTCTTTATTTCCCTGTCTCAATTTCTCTTTCACAGAAGTTTTCAGATGACTGATCTAGCATAAGAAGAGAACTCTTCTTCAATAAAGCATCTTTCCTTCTCTCCCACACTCTGTTAATCCATAATTTCACACGAGCCTCGTCCATCCAGCCCTTGTCATGTACGTGAACAACTCTTGGTGGTATTTCAGAAGGTTTTGAACTGTTTTGCGCTTGAAAATGATCCTTAGATTAAGTTCAGTACCGTCAGCATAACATGGAAGAACAATAATGTAGCGCATTTTTTTGTGTTCACTTGTTTTTATTGTTACAATTTTACCACTTTTCATGGCAACAGTTCTGTAACTCGATACAACAAATGTCAGAGGTGTTTCGTCCATATTTTTGGCTTAGTTTCACACTGGTTTTCTTTCGATGTTGAATAATAAAACGATGGAAAAATAATAATTTCTCTTCATACTCTTGTGGCATTTCCTGGAATATTTTGTTTTTCGCTCGCATGCTATCTCCACCCTTAAAGTTTGTTAAGTTTCACTGTAGCGCTAGCTTACGAGCGTGTATTCGAATCATTTTTGTATTAATTCCAGAGCCATTCTGACGGTGTCCTTGAATCCATTTCAGTAGTCACCTTCTAGTTTTGGCCATTTTGTTTTCCGTCCTCTATTTGCACATTTAATCTTCCTAATTTTTTCAGTTCTTCCTTACTAGCCCGCCAGTAGCGAATGGATTTTTTTCTGTTGGTGGAGAGCCGAAGCCGGCCGGAGTGGCCGTGCGGTTCTAGGCGCTACAGTCTGGAGCCGAGCGCCCGCTTCGGTCGCAGGTTCGAATCCTGCCTCGGGCATGGATGTGTGTGATGTCCTTAGGTTAGTTAGGTTTAATTAGTTCTGAGTTCTAGGCGACTGATGACCTCAGAAGTTAAGTCGCATAGTGCTCGGAGCCATTTGAACCATTTTTGGAGAGCCGAATGCCACTCGGCTGCTCTGTTTCCATGTTCTTCTGTATATGCTATTACTTTCAATTTATAGCCCGCATCATATGAGTACCTTTTATTTCTTTTCTGTTATGAAATTAGCTACTAACAAAAATATTGTACTGTTACCGATAACAAGTTTCATTGGCACCGTAGACTGCAATAACGCATCACACGTTAGACTGTGTTCTGAATTTGTGATGGCGGGGAGGGAGAGAGACACTGTAGCGAGCGAATCCCCGCAACTCATGTTCGTTACATCGGAGTACAACTGCTGCCAGTTGAATCCGATATTGGCAGGTAGAGATAGGAGTCCCACGGTGTCGAATATGCGGCTATTTTTAAGACTGGTGGGAATTTTAAATCAAACACTGGGCATTTTAATATTAATTTCGAGTATAAGATGCACCTGAATTTGGGAGGCAATTTTTCGGGGAAAAAAGTGCGTCTTATAGTCCGTAAAATACAGTGCAGTATCGAATTACCGCATGTCACTGCACTTTATCAACAGTATTTTGGCTCATATTGCGGCATGCTGCGGTACCGTAGCCCAGTGCGCACCAGGCCTGCAGTCATTTACCCGCAAGGTAACAACACAATTAATTACGTGACCTTGTTTTTCCGAGGTGACAGTTAAACACAAGTTTCTTCGACATCTGCCGCACCGTTACTCACAACTTCCTTCAAAGTTATCCCTCAAGCTCGCAATCTACATAGGGAGAAATGATCATCATAATAAAATGAGAGAAACCGCACAAATATTTAAGTGTTCATTTTTCTCGCGCGGTCTTGTAAAGTGGAACGGTAGAGAAAAACTCTGAAGGTGGTTCGAAGAACTCTTGCCAGGCACTTAAGTGTGAATTGCAAAGTAGATATGTAGATATAGGAGAAAATCATAAAACCTCGGTAACTAGGGACCGTAGCACGAAAAGCCGTTGACCAGGTTCTCGGGACAGGTTCCTCTACAACCTACCTAAGACTCATCAAAATCCATGATGACGAGCGGAATCTAAGTGTAATAACTTTCTATGCTCACTGTGTACCTCCTACGTATGTGTTTCTGAATACTGGTAAATCTATATGTACGGCTGTAATGCCCAAATCTGCTTCTTGTACACTTTTCTCGTGTTCTGTCTAGATGATACTTACAGATATGCACAAATATTCAGTTCTCTATTCGCAGATTTTGAGACATTTCTTACAGGACATAGAAAACAGTATTTTAGAACTAATTTAGATACACAATCAGTAATATGGCTTGAATTCGGAATATCATAAATGTATACCAGCGGTGATTTATCATTTCTTATTGTTACCAGTAGGTTTTTTATAGCATACTACCTCTGTGTATCCTGTGTTTCATTTTCGGCTTCTTTAGTGTTTTCAGTTTACTGTGGGTATAAAATTTCTCTTATATCGGAATCCTTGTCCTTTGTTAAGGCTATGTAGCTTCGTACCACGATTGACTAAAACTGATATACAGTCTGAATTGAAAAAACAGACTGTAATATAACTGACAAACTGCCTATTGGCCCCTGTCTCGGGTTCTTCGGCCGACGTTCATTTAATGATTTTACTGACGTTTCGCCAGCACGAGTGGCTGCCATTGTCAAAGCTTCATTCTCCACTGCCGGTGATGAAGCTTTGACAATACCAGCCACTCGTGCTGGTCAAACGCGAGTAAAATCATTAAATAAACGTCGGCCGAAGAACCCTAGACAGGAGCCAATAGGCAGTTTGTCAACAAGTGGCCACGAAAGCCTTAACAATTTTGTAACATAACTGTTACAGTTTTGAGACGGCTTTTTGGGCACGTTCCGAAAGATATCAAATACTTAAAGAAATTTCAAAAACGATAAAGAACTTTAAAAAAGCTGGATGATCGTGGAAAAACAGGTAGCGTACTATACGTTTTTAGACCCGATCATTTTATTCCTCATTACGCGCGTCGGGCTCTGCCCATCTTCAGATGACCTGAGAAAAATACAAGAACAAATATAAAGTTACATGGTGCACAAGAAATGCAAGTATCTTATATGAGGAATATAGTTGCAACATATCTGTACAACAATTATTTTGATAGAAAAAGTACATACTATTTTTATTACGTGTTTAGTATGTTTTCGACAAGTACGTTAAAAATCGTCGGAAAACCATGAAGTTAAACAAAATAGCAGGACTAACTAGATACGATGACCTAACCCGAACGTACTCATTTACTGCTGCTATTTTGTTTAATTTCATGGTTTTGTTGAACATTTTTGACGTACTTGTTGGAGATATATTGGTCACTTATTTAAAATGGTAGGTATTCGTCCATCAAAAATAATTATCGTGCGGAAACGAGGGGGGACCCAAAAGAAACCGGACTCCAAGGGCGCTGCCACTCGTAGACGTAGTGCAGGGTTCTCACGCTAGATGGTGTTAGTAGAGACCTTCATGAAACAGCTGTGCGGACGGCGTCAGTGTAGAGCTGGACGTGCAAGTGTGGTATTGTGTTTCTCTGACTGTTGGCGGGATACCTCTGCGAAGTCGTATGGCAACTTTAAAAGAACAAAGAGTGTGTGTGAAATGTTGTTTCCTGCTTAAAAAAACTGCAATGGAGACACACCAAATGCTTCAGGAAGCTTTCCAGGAGGACGCTATGAGCCGCACACAGGTTTTCGAGTGGTTTGGGCGCTTTAAACGAGGTGAGATGTGTGTTGATGACCAAGCTCGTTCTGGACGCCGTTCAACATCGCGAAATGGGAACATTGAAAAGGTCCGCCAAAAGATCAACGAGGATCGACCAAATTTCAGCAGAGACGGGAATCAGTTGGAGCTCGTGCCAGCGGATTTTGAGTGAGGATTGCACATGAGACGTGTTGCTGCTAAATTTGTTCCACGGCTTGTCACACAGGAGCAAAAAACCATCCACATGAATGTGTGTCACGACTTGAAAACATAGATTGCACGTGATCCAAGCTTCCTGAACAAAGTCATTACAGCGGATGAGAGTTGGTGTTACGGATATGACCCAGAAACCAAGCAAGCGTCAAACCAGTGGAGGACTCCCAACTCTGCCAGACCAAAAAAAGCAAGGCAAGTGAGGTCAAATGTGAAGACGATGATCACTGTCTTTTTTCACGTTCGTGGAATTGTGCATCGGGAATTCGTACCCCCTGGCCAGACTGTTAACCAGCACTTTTACTTGGATGTTTTAAGGCGTCTGCGAGAGGATGTGAGGAGGAAACGCCCGGAACTTTGGCGATCAGGTGACTGGTTTCTGCATCACGACAACGCTCCAGCACACACGGCCTTACGAGTGACCCACTATTTGGCATCTCAGAGGTGGTCTGTCGTTCCCCACGCTCCGTATTCGCCGGACCTAGCCCCGTGCGACTTTTTCCTATTTCCACGAATGAAAAAAAAACGCTAAAAGGGGAGGGTTATGACGATGTGGAGGCGGTAAAAACAGCTTCGCAAAGGGCACTGGACAATATCAAACTTGAAGAGTTCCAAACATGCTTCCAACAGTGGGAAAAGAGACTTGACAAGTGCATCGCATGTAATGGAGAGTATTCTGAAGGTGACTGAAGTAATTTTGTAAAAAGGTTCATCATTAAATTTTTTATGACAACAATCCGGTTTCTTTTGGGTCCCCCCTCGTATGGTGCAACAACATCGCTTTTTTAATACACCTATGTTTTATTTACATCACTTAACTTTATAATGGTCACACACCTATATCAAGACTTTCAGACAAATTTACGATAAAAAAACTTTCTATGAAGGAGATCTGTTTGAGCCCAGCAACGTGAGAGGCGAAGTGTGTTTAACACAGGCGTGACGGAGCGGCGTGGCGCACCGCTATCAGCAGTGCGCGTCAACTCAGCCAGCCCTCCCCGCCGGGGCCCGAGCGCCAGATAAGGCGTGTCCCGCTGCCCGCGGAGATAAGCACATGGCCCCCTATCGCCGGCGTTCCCACAGCGCGGCCTCGGCTCGCTGCTCCGCTGGTGTTTACCGCTCTCTGCTTCCCTCCCCCACTGCCGCCCCCTCCCCTGCATTGCTACCCCTTTTTCAGCCGATCGCCTTCTTGTTTTGTGGACACTCCTCCCCAGACGCATTAAGTGACGCAGGCGCCCTATTTCTGGAACGGAGCTTCTTCCACTATGCCCGCAGTCAGCTGCTGTGTGACGTCACGGCCGTGTTCATATTTAAAGCGCCGCCCACGGAGATAGCCGGCTTTACCACGCGGAACTAGAACGGCTCTCGTTACTGAGAGGGATGCCCTTGCCAACTGCGGCAAAACTTACGTTTTCCAGCGTTAGAATGTCGTACAATTACCGCGTCGTTAATGAGTCTAAAGGCTACAGGCGAAGGTGTCGAGTGACAGGCCTCGATTTCTTCATGAATAATTTAAAAAAAAAGTGATCTCAGGCGTTCCCCAAGGTAGTGTTATAGGCCCCTTTCGCTTCCTTATCTACATAAACGATTTGGGAGACAATCTGAGCAGCCGTCTTCGGTTGTTTGCAGATGACGCTATCGTCTATCGACTAATAAAGTCATCAGAAGACCAAAACAAACTCCAAAACAATTTAGAAAAGACATCTGAAAGGTGCGAAAAGTGGCAGTTGACCCTAAATAACGAAAAGTGTGAGGTCATCCACATGAGTACTAAAAGGAACTCGTTAAACTTCGGTTACACGATAAATCAGTCTAATCTAAAAGCCGTAAATTCAACTAAATACCTAGGTATTACAATTACGAACAACTTAAATTGGAAAGAACACATAGAAAATGTTGTGGGGGAGGCTAACCAAAGGCTGCGTTTTATTGGAAGGACACTTAGAAAATGTAACAGACCTACTAAGGAGACTGCCTATGCTACGCTTGTCCGTCCTCTTTTAGAATGCTGCTGCGCGGTGTGGGATCCTTGCCAGATAGGACTGACGAAGTACATCGAAAAAGTTCAAAGAAAAGCAGCACGTTTTGTATTATCGCGAAATATGGAAGAGAGTGTCACACAAATGATACGGGATTTGGGCTGGAAATCATTAGAAGAAAGGCGTTTTTCGTTGCGACGGAATCTTCTCACGAAATTCCAATCACCAACTTTCTCCTCAGAATGGGAAAATGTTTTGTTGACACCGACCTACATAGGGCGAAACGATCACCACGATAAAATGAGGGAAATCAGAGCTCGTACGGAAAGATATGGGTCTTCATTCTTTCCGCGCGCTATATGAGATTGGAATAATAGGGAATTGTGAAGGTGATTCAATGAACCCTCTGCCAGGCACTTACACGTGATTTGCAGAGTATCCATGCAGATGTAGATGCAGATGAAGAAAAAAACGGGGCCAGGGTTAGAACTCGCGCACTGAGGCTTTCGCTGAGGCAGAGTTAATCCATTCTGGGAATGGAGGATATTGATTTTTTCCTGTTATCGACATTGATACTGGCAAGATATCAGCCCACGGGATTCCAAGACTTTCGAGAATGTTTTAATTTCAAATTGGAGACGAATAACAAATAACGAAGGAACTATATTTTTCATGTGATATAATTACAAATTAACAATTTCGGACTTTTTCGGTTGTACTGCGAAACCTTGCTTCTCGGCAAATTTCATGACTCTAGGTCAACAGTAAGCTCCCTGTAGGTTTTTATAAGTGAATTTGCGAGTATCTGAAAATGTGACATAAACGGCCGTATCTTTTGATTGCCTTGACTTAGAAGTTTCTCTTCTTTTTTACATCGGGTAATGTAACTGATGATGATAAACAGAAGGCCGAAATTCTAAACCTAGCTTTCAAAAACTCGTTTACGATAGAGGACTGCAGCACCATTCACCCTTTCAATTATCGAACAAACGAAAGGATGGCTGACATAGTGTTTAGTGTATCTGGGATTGTAAAACAGTTAAGATCTTTAGACGCCAGGAATGCATCTGGCCCAGACGGTATCCCCGTAAGATTTTATGTTGACTGTGCTACAAATGTAGCACCATTCTTATCCGTCAGCTATCAGAGATCAATGGAACGGCGGAAAGTTCCACGGGACTGGAAGAAGGCCCACGTCATAGCAATCTATAAAAAGGGTAGAAAATCGGATGCACAGACTTACCGGCCAATTTCACTGACATCGATTTGTTGTAGAATCATGGAACATATTTTGTGTTGAGACAAAATGACCTTTCTAGACTCTGAGAAGCTCATCTGCAGAAACCAGCACGGTTTTAGGAAACAGCGGTCATGCGAGACACAGCTGGCCCTCTTTGTGCTTCATATACAACAGGCTCTAGATACCAGCTCCCAGGTTGATGCCGTATTTCTCGACTTTCGAAAGGCGTTCGACTCAGTTCCGCACTGTCGCTTGCTACAAAAAGTGCGCGCTTACGGTCTATCCGATGACATATAGGGTTGGATAGAAAGTTTTTTAACAAACAGGGAGCAGTATGTCGTCCCGAATGGGATGACTTCAACAGAAACAAGCGTAACTTCAGGTGTGCCCCAGGGCAGCATAATAGGTCCGCTGCTTTTTGCGATTTACATAAACGATCTGGTTGATGGTATTGACAGTGGCATTAGACTGTTTGTCGATGACGCTGTAGTCTACAGGAAAGTAGTATCACAGGAAAGTTGTGAACAAATCAATGAGGATTTGCAGAAAATAAATGTGTGATGTAATGACTGGCAGTTATCTCTCAATATTAGTAAGTGTAACGTACTGCGTATAACAAGGCGAAAATCCCCATTAATGTACGAGTACAAAATAAATGCCCAGTCTTTGGAAGCGGTAACGTCCGTCAAGTATCTGGGTGTGAGTATTCGAAATGATCTCAAATAGAATGATCAGATTACACAAGTAACGGGTAAGGCGAACTGTAGATTGCGGTTTATTGGTAGAATCTTGAAACGATGCAGTCCTTCAACAAAGGAAATAGCTTACAATACGTTAGTTCGTCCAGTCTTGGAGTATTGTTCGTCTGTATGGGACCCTTACAAGTCTGATTCAAGAGATTGAGAAGGCCCCAAAGAAGAGCGGCAGGATTCGTGACTATTACGTTTACCCATCGCGAGAGCGTTACAAACCTCATAGAAACTTTGAAGAGGGACACACTTGCAGATAGACGGCGCGCTAAACGGATGGGGCTGTTCACTAAATTCAGAAATCCGATCTTCACCGAGGATGTAGAGCATATATTATTACCGCCAACTTTCAAATCGCGCAACGATCACGATTCAAAGACAAGGGAAATAAGAGCTTGTACTGGGGCGTTCAGACAGTCGTTTTTCCCTCGCGCGATCCGCGAGTGGTAGAGGGGAGGGGATATGACTTTGGCGCGAATTGTGCCCTCCGCCACATACCGCTTGGTGGCTAGTGGAGTATACAGGGTGTTACAAAAAGGTACGGCGAAAATTTCAGGAAACATTCCTCACACGCAAAGAAAGAAAATATGTTATGTGGACATGTGTCCGGAAACGCTTACTTTCCATGTTAGAGCTCATTTTATTACTTCTCTTAAAATCACATTAATCATGGAATGGAAACACACAGCAACAGAACGTACCAGCGTGACTTCAAACACTTTGTTACAGGAAATGTTCAAAATGTCTTCCGTTAGCGAGGATACATGCATCCACCCTCCATCGCATGGAATCCCTGATGCGCTGATGCAGCCCTGGAGAATGGCGTATTGTATCACAGCCGTCCACAATACGAGCACGAAGAGTCTCTACATTTGGTACCGGGGTTGCATAGACAAGAGCTTTCAAATGCCCCCATAAATGAAAGTCAAGAGGGTTGAGGTCAGGAGAGCGTGGAGGCCATGGAATTGGTCCGCCTCTACCAATCCATTGGTCACCGAATCTGATGTTGAGAAGCGTACGAACACTTCGACTGAAATGTGCAGGGGCTCCATCGTGCATGAACCACATGTTGTGTCGTACTTGTAAAGACACATGTTCTAGCAGAGGTAGAGTATCCCGTATGAAATCATGATAACGTGCCCCATTGAGCGTGGGTGGAAGAACATACTGACGAAACTAAAATGAGCTCTAACATGGAAATTAAGCGTTCCCGGACACATGTCCACATAACATCTTTCCTTTATTTGTGTGTGAGGAATGTTTCCTGAAAGTTTGGGCGTACCTTTTTGTAACACCCTGTATATGTAGATGTAGATGTAGAAATGGATCGTAGATCTTAATATGCGCCAGAAATTTCAACTTGACACGTCTACCCGTTGCTGAGAAAAAGGGTTTTGAACAGTCGGACATATAGACACATACGCACACTCGCTCACACACATACACACAAACACACAGAGAGAGAGCGAGAGAGAGAGAGAGAAAGAGAAAGAGAGAGAGAGAGAGAGAGAGAGAGAGATGAACAACTAAACGGTCCTATAAGGATTCCGTTTTTACCTATTGAGGCAAGGAAACCTAAAAACATACGCTAGTTGCGACATAGTAGCAGTAAAATTCCACAGTGGTCCAAGGAGGTATTTTTGTATTTAATCCAGTTACGGACCACAGTATTTTATGCCAGGTACTAATTTCGGCCTACGATGACCATTTGTAGACCTCAGTGCAAATACTTTTCCAGCCACATCGAGCCAACATAAATAAATATGGTACACCCATACTAATACGCCAAAAAACTTCATTGTTCTTAGATAAAAACGATGAAACTTGTTTGGTTTATTACTCTGTACCGTATTATATATGTTGGCTCGATGTGATTGGAAAATTATTCGTATTCTGATCTGCAGTTGTTCATCATAGACCAAAATTAACTACCCAGTATAAAACAATGTTGTTCGTAGAAGAATGAGTAGAAGAATGGTAGAGCACTTGCCCGCGTAAGGCAAAGGTCCCGAGTTCGAGTCTTGGTCCGGCACACAGTTTTAATCTGCCAGGAAGTTTCAAGTTTCAATGTTGTTCGTAATCGGAATAAATAAAAAAAACACTTGCACTTGAAATCAACTGTTACTGGTATTAGCAGTTTCAGGAAGCTGGTCGTAATGTGGGTCTTGATCTGTCTGCCGATGTCGCCTTTTCCAGTCTTCCGCAACTGAACACGCAGCTCCTGGACAACTTCTGCAGATCTTGACCGTTTTAGAAATACCTCGCACCATTGGCTCAAAAGTAGCTTCCTTTATCTACTATGACAGATAGCAAAATTCACGCAAACAGACTCTCTCTCACCTTATCCACCTTAAACCCAACCCTACCGACAAAACTGCCTTCTCCTGGGATATTTTCAGAACATTTTGATGAGACATGTGGTCTTCGGTGCCTCGATACAGAATACTAATGGAAATACGATTTATCCAGTTTGTTATCCCAATTACCTTTCTTTCTATGAAAATACCTTCACAACTGTGAAAAAAATCTGCAATTTGTAATCACCAAAACATCGAAAACAAAGCAGAGTAACGCAAAAACGCTCACATACAGAAGTACCATTAAGCAGTTGCCGTGGATACAACAGGTCGGCGTAGGGCTGTTTGCGGCTCTCTTCCACTGCAATCATCGATCCATATACGAAGAGCGTATCGGCCTATTCTTCGTCAGTGTATCAATCCACACCAGTGCGTATAACATCTAAAACTTGTACCGCAAATATTTCGATAATGGAAGAAGAAATTGATATGCGGATTTCACAGGTAGGCAGAGCGGCCAACGATTGCAGCCCATACACAGGTTGTTATAAGTTTCAAATGTGTCTTTATTTACAACAGGTACACTTTTTTCGACGGAACAATCCCTATTGGCCGGCCGCTGGTAGCCGAGCGGTTCTAGACGCTTCAGTCTGGAGCCGCGCGACCGCTACGGTCGCAGGTTAGAATCCTGCCTCGGGCATGGATGTGTGTGATGTTCTTAGGTTAGTTAGGTTTAAGTAGCTCTAAGTTTTAGGGGACTGATGACCTGAGATGTTAAGTCCCATAGCGCTCAGAGCCATTTGAACCATTTGAACAATCCTTATTGACAGTCCGCAGCTCGTGGTCGTGCGGTAGCGTTCTCGCTTCCCGCGCCCGGGTTCCCGGGTTCGATTCCCGGCGGGGTCAGGGATTTTCTCTGCCTCGTGATGACTGGGTGTTGTGTGATGTCCTTAGGTTAGTTAGGTTTAAGTAGTTCTAAGTTCTAGGGGACTGATGACCTGAGATGTTAAGTCCCATAGTGCTCAGAGCCATTTGAACCAGCCTAAATCTAGAAATGGTGATAGTACCGGCAACAACAATGTTAATCACTTCGCAACTCTAACAGAGTTAAATGTGAAGGCACATAATGTTACTCGCAACAGAACAAAGTTCCTTAACCACGGGAACTGATTTTTGTTTACTGCTTTAGTTCAAAATTGGCGACAAATGATTCATGGTCGCATGGTGGGAGGGGGGCACTGTTGTACAATGTTCGCTTCTTGAGACATAAAATGAGAGCGAGGTACTTGAGCTCAAACTCGGCGAAGAAGGCAGAGACACTGTAAGTTCCAAGCCTCGTGAAAAATCGACCTTACCAGGTAAATTAACAGAAATTAGTCTTTTGTGTACACGCGTTCACAGCCGCCGGGAATTTGTTGAGGAATGTCTCTCCCTCCATAAACTGTTTCTTTTTTTTTAAATAAACACTTTATTTCATACTTTTGCTATTAGCTAACTTCATTTTCTCATTTTATGTGCGAAATTCAGATCTGTGAGCGTTGTACTCGTTACTACCATGATCATAAGACACTTTTTTGTAATGACAAGATTAATGGAAGCTTCCTCCACGTAAATGCGTGGAAGATATTATGTGACAACAATTTTTCACTGTGATAGAGGTTGCTTGAAAATGCCCAAAGGGCTAATAGAAAAATCATGAAACAAAATTAACTAAATTGGAGTCCATTAGATCCATGTGTCCGCAGCGAGCATTAAGAATTTCGACATCAAGAAAAAGACAGCAACCAGTCGCAAAATCCGTTGTTTATTGGTGCACATGTATTTTTCGACTATTCCAAAGTCATCATTGGTGCAGTTGCCAACAGGTAGCCGGCCGGTGTTGCTGTGCGGTTCTAGGCGCTTCAGTCTGGAAACGCGTGACCGCTACGGTCGCAGGTTCGAATCCTGCCTCGGGCATGGATGTGTGTGATGTCGTTAGGTTAGTTAGGTTTAAGTAGTTCTAAGTTCTAAGCGACTGATGACCTCAGATGTTAAGTCCCATAGTGCTCAGAGCCATTTGAACCACTATTTTTTTTTTTTTTTGAGCCAACAGGTAAATAGATTCCAACGTATCGGAGTATAAACACTAACGAATGACATTGGCATGCATGTGACTGACGGACATCTGTCTCTTTTTCAGGGACATGCGTTCCCATGTAAGGTATTAGTGTTTATAGTCCGACACATTAGGTGCTCTGTCACGTCTTGGAATTGCTCTCCTGGTGAGCATGTACTAGTCGAAATCCAGATCTGTTCCAATAAATATCGGATTTTGTGACTGATTGCTGTTCTTTTCTTGATACTGAAATGAAGTAATGTGTTTATTTAAAAAAATAAAAGCAGCCTATGCAGGAAAATTACTTCCCTCAAGTTAACAGATATTCTTCTGTAGTTTCTGTCGCAGGAGGCCGTCTACGACATCAATTGGGTTGACAATGTGAGAGGACTCCCTCCGATGTCGACCAACGAAGAAATGTCAACGGTTTACGATGTGCAGCAGGAGCTAGAGATGAGGCGTGCTGTGTGGCTGTCCCCATGAAAAATGAGCCATTATTCCCGACGCCGGGTCCGTCCGCCACTGACGTCATTGCCACCGCAGCAAACCACGTTGCACCATGAAAGCAAACTCTCGGAACACAGCAAAACCTCAGCGCAATTGTTCCTTCTGATTTCACCCAAGGTAATCAAATTTCTTTGCTTTTTTATCTCTACAGCTTTTGAATTGAAATTCTCGAAGAATTTTTTCAGCAGGATTCCTGTGTTCATAAACGTTTTTTCTCGACCAACTGAAATAATAGGTTGTTGTTTGCTATTCCAATCTATTTTGCAGCTCTGGAATCAATTCATAGTCACAATATTGCTGTTCAACCCTGTAAGTAGGATCGAATCGAGGCCCTTTGATCCAGAGCATTTCTGTTTCGATTACTGTACGCGACTATTCTTTCAGAGGAATTGTAGAGTTACATTAATCTGACATCCGTATTTATTCAGTTATGTCAGTCAGCCAAAGCGAAGCTGTCGGTACCGTGAGTAATTGAGTGATCTCAGGATGCTACCGGAGACTATAAACTCTATCTCACAAATTGCAGTTAACAACCTAGAAACAGTTTATAGCATGATACGTGTATTCGACCTACTTATGATGATATAAAAACTAACATGTATCTCATATCTTGTGCCTGATTACGGTCTGAAGTGCCATCGATATGTGTCAACAGCTATTCATCAAAGTACTATTCAGGAAATAATTATGATGTTAAGCGTTGAGTGTAACCTGAAATAATCAGATGAGCACTTCAATGGAACAATCTATCGGCAGATGATAGCATCGATATATACAGTGTACCTTTAACGGAATTATTCATCTTGAAAAAGAAAATGACCCTGTTAATGAATTAGAGTATGTGTTGTTTCTTTCAGATTCCTTGCGAAGCTCCCATTCTCTTGAGACTGCACACTCATTTAACAGTGGTGCGATCTGTGCTTAGTTCTAAAATTTTAGCTGCCGAACACATCTTCAAGCATACTATCCCCCACGCCTCCTCCCCAGCCATAAAAGGCTTAGTATGCTGAACGCACGCACACACACACACATGGTACGCCCCTGCCCATCACATCAGGTTTGTCAGCCATTGTTACGTTCACTTGTGCCGACACAGCGGCAAATTATAGTTACGTTGTGATTTAATACACGTGTAGTATTTTAAACATTGGTGCCTACGAGTTCCAATGAGTTAAAAAAAAATTCCAAGGAGCTGCCGCAACGCCGTTCCGGCGCGTTTTAAGGCGAAATTAAGCCCTCGGTGCGGTGTGTGGAAGTGGAGCTAAAAGTGCTGCATCATAAGTGATTTGTGATTGTTATCATTAGTAAAAATAGCTGGAGAGGCGTAGTGTTGATGTGTCATCAAATTATTAGACATACAGTTTGGAAAGACATTTTATCTTCCGAGGTCCGTTTCAAATTCGCTACTCAAATATTACAGTAGCCAGATTTTTTAACGTGACCAAAACTCAAGCTTAATCACAATTAAAATGACTTACTCTAAACTACGAGTTTCGTGGCCATTGTTTCATCAATATCACGCTGAATTTAATGCTACACACGACACGCAATAATACATTAAGCAATGTCGGAGTGTTTCTTTACGTGATCGATTTAATATTTACGGATTATTATTTTTTTTCTTTTTTTTACCAGAAGCGATAAGATGTGGTCGTCAGTGTGGACTAGGAACAAGGCAACAATCGACGCGTTGGTAAGCTACTTCATCACTCGAGCGAAAAATCGAAACAGGTGAGAATCACCGTGGAAACGAATGAGACGCGTTTCCTGAAAACATTACCTCATAGCTGATAGCTGATCAACAGAAGGAAACGAGAGATTTAACGTTCTGCCAATAACGAGGTCATCACAGATGCTGAGCAGGAGCAGTATAGTGTAGGAAATCGGTGGTGTCCTTCCCTAAGGCTTCACCACGGCGTCTACATACAGTGGTTTACGGTACCATGAAAAACCTAAGTCATGATGGTCAAACAGGATTTGAAACCTGCACCAGCAGAGAGTGAGACCATTATTTGATGTGGTTGGCAGAAGTTTGGTAGACTTTGTCCTTAGCATACCCCTATTGAAAGAAGTCCATCGATGTAATGTCAGACGACATAGAAGGCGTAGGAATCGGACAACCTCTGCCGGTCCAGAAATCTGGAAACACTTCGTCCAGAACATCTCGGACAGTCTGAGCCCAATCTGCCGATGCACCGTCAGGTTGGCAAAAGACTGTATCTTGGCGGCCAGCCAGTTGTGGAGCTCAAACGGCTCCAGCATACGAGTATACTGTTAGGGTCCAACAAGGCGATCAACCGTCAAAAAACACTGCACATTCACTTTCGGGCTGTTGCGTATCTCTTCCGCCGCAGTATGCGGATTGATTGAGCATCAGATGCGATCAATGTGTTTGTTTACCTTACCACACACGTGGAATGTTGCTTCTTCAGAAAATGCTAGGTTGTTCAAAAATTTTCCGTTTTCCTCTAAGCGGCGAAGAGCGTTCGCAGTGAACTGCTTACGTTGTGCCTTGTCATGTGGTTCCATGCGTGCAACAGTTGCAGTCCATATGGATACACCTATACACGTTCCCGTAGGACCCAGTCAGTTCCTGGTCGTAGGATATGATGCTTCACATCAAGCTTCCTGTCTGTATGAAATTCCTACACCACCGCTGTATCGACGCCTGTGAGGGTGGATTCTTCTTATAATGTGTGTGGCAGATTCTTTGAACCTACGTGTCCGATTTGGTCTGAAGAAACCAATCCACTCTGAGCCATTTTTTGAACCTTTGTCATTATGCTCCATCCACGACAACATGGGACACAGTTTTAATCACCAAGGACGTTTTATATCAGGGCACACGCCGCTGCAGAGTGAAAATTTCATTCTGCAAACTTTGCGGGTTCGTCTGTCACACAATTACTTATTTTGTGTTCCATAACACACTGAAGTTGTAGCGTACCTTTTGAGACACCACATAAGCGGCCCGCCGTAGACTGTGTCTCCGAACGCGTTCTTCGTTTGGTTTTCTAAAACCGAACAAGAGAGCAATGAAAAATTGAATATGGAACGGTAGTAAAGCTCGAACCTGGGTTAAAGTTGCTACTATCTACTTTATGAAAGCAACTGACACCAACTGTATCTGGCGGGCCGTTTGATGATGATGATGATGATGATGTTTGGTTTGAGGGGCGCTCAACTGCGCGGTTATCAGGGCCCGTACAAATTCCCAACCTCTGCTCCGTCCAATCTCGCAACTTTCACGGATGATTATGAAATGATGAGGACAACACAAACACCCAGTCATCTAGAGGCAGGTGAAAATCCCTGACCTCGCCAGGAATCGAACCCGGGACCACTTGGGCCGTTTGAATTTGCGCGCGCAACGGCCTGATTGGCTGACTTCATTGTTAATAAACACGGAAACGGTGCAACGCAACGAACTTTTTTTCTTAACAATTAAAATTACTCTGCAACAGTTACAAGTTTTTTTAGGTTGTTTCTGACAATACTGTATATACCTTAATATGTACTCATTTCAGTGTGTCCTTTCTTTTTTTGTGCGTCTAACGATCTTCCCACAAACACGTCACAGAATTTACTACCTGATGTTTTCTCCACAGTCATAACTTCATCACTAAGTGAACTGTGCTGCCTTTCAGTATAGAGTAACCGATTTGGTTCCACGCGACCACAATCCGATACTTGACCTGCTCCGCAGGGGAAAATACGCGTTAATTGCTTCTTCTTGCCACATGTACTTGTAGGCAGTAATCAAACTAAACACATAGTACTCCTAACAGCCGCTGCGGTCGAGCGGTTCTAAGCGCTTCAGTCAGGAACCACGCGGCTGCTACGGTCGCAGGTTCGAATCCTGCCTCGGGCATGGATGTGTGTGATGTACTTACGTTAGTTAGGTTTAAGTAGTTCTAAGTTCTAGGGGACTGATGACTTCAGATGTTGAGTCTCATAGTGCTTAGAACCATTTGAACCATTTGATTTTGAACTCCTAACAGCTATAATTATTACTTTGCAAATGAAGTAAATACTGAGGTAATGTTGTTGGGCACACCGTCCTCAGATACCAACAAAAATATCTGCACTTATACCCGTAACACCCCTTGTGTGTGTGTGTGTGTGTGTGTGTGTGTGTGTGTGTGTGTGTGTGTGTGTGTGTGTGATATATATGACTTACGTGCAGTAACTAAAAGCAAACGTGACTTTTCCCGAACGTTTTATAACGAACTCTAAAACGACAATTCCACGATGTCGTATGTCTCAGATACCTAACTGTCCACTGTCACAGAACAGGCTAAAACGGTGCCAGAACTGCAACGACCACAAGCGAACACGTTAACATAAAAGGAACAGCCATCGCAGCTATATGGGCACGCAGACATATCGACTAATAGATGAAGGGATGGTCAACTCGGCGTTGGCCCTTCTATACTGTGTTTAATGTGTTATTGCATGTCTTATTTAGCTTCACAATTGGTCTAATGACGAGACCATAGTCACAGAACACGTACTTATTTCATTCTTGAGTGATTTGACGTTCGTTTACAGTAAGTCAACCTTTCAGTTACAATCCTCAATGGAGAAATTTACAATGGGGAAGGTTTTGTCTACAAAGAGAAAATAGTCCATTCACACGACTAACATAACAGTTCTGGAATGCAGAGTAATCTGTCTCCAACAGTATCTGTTACCATTCATGTTCCAATTCAAAAATATATCGTAGATTTTGAGAAACCTGGATTGTGTATGAGTGAATAAAGCAAAGAGTTTTGGTTCACAGAAAATGTTTCATCCGAAACTGCGTGTTTGTTTTGATAAAACTGAGGCTGGAAATCATCGCAGAACTCTCACATTTCCTACTCAGTGTCTGTTCGTTGCTGTTACGTAACTGGATGTGATAAAGGTTACGAGGTTCGCTCGTACGGCCCCCGTTATCGCGCTTTAATCACATTAGCGGATTACCCAAACGTTGGATACTGGCAAATTGCACCGAGACGCTGGGACTGAGCCGCGGAAAATCGCCGCTGTCCGCTGAAAACCGGAAACAACTGGCGGAGTCAGGGTCACGACTAAAAAGTGACACTCGTGTGGCGGAGTCCCGTAGTAAAAAAATGGTGCGCCTTTCTGAGAAGAGCAGTATAATGATAACAGTCTATCATTACAATTTCCTTACGGAAACTTCCTCTCTCATTGCATCAAGCGCTCTGTTGACACCATTATGAACAAGTTTATACAAGCACTGCATGTTCACCCGAGATGAAGCATTCATTCTCGATGAAAGCCAATTAAAACAGGATTCTTGAATCATAGCAATTACAGTGTTTGAAGAACATCACAGGAGCCAAATCACGCCGTTAATTAATTGTGATCTGAAGTTTACATATTGCCGACCGGGCCATTATAGTCGAATAGTTCGTCTTTTTATAAAGGCTGTGTTTGTGTCGTGATTCCCAGCTATTGGATAGTAAATCGTTAAAAAAAAATTGTTGTTGTCCTGGTATTCCATAAGGGCTTCGATTTTGGGTCATCAGACTCTGATTCTCTTATATTTACAACACTATTTTCTGAAACTATTATTATGTATGTTATTCGAATAGCACTAGTTACTTGGCCTTTGCTTGTAAGAGTTTATTGCCTGTTTTTATTTCGCATGTATTGTCTTTATACTTTTCATGTACTGTTTTTTTGGGGCTCCTCTATGTCTTTCATACGTAATGCTTTCCAAAGAAGTTTTCTTGGAATGCTATCAAATGCCTATTGTAAACATATGAAAGCTCATCCAAGTCGCCATTGACTGTAGAAATTATTTAGCTGAGTTTTTTAACAACTTTATCATAAGTCCCAACAAACCGCTGTTTTTGTACATTGCGTACATGAGTTCTTGTATAAACGTGCATAAGGACAGTGGTTTGTTGGGAATTACGATAAAGGTGTTTAAAGGCTCATACACGACGATGGCTTGTGTACATATCAGAAGATTTTTAAAGTTTAATATGTGCTTTAGCACCGTGTTTTGCCGTTTACCACTTGATATTAGCCTTAAGGCCGATATTGCAATAATAAAAATAAATCATTTCTACTGTTAATGGCGAGCCGGCCGTTGTGGCCGTGCGGTTCTAGGCGCTTCAGTCTGGAACCGCGTGACCGCTACGGTCGCAGGTTCGAATCCTGCCGCGGGCATGCATGTGTGTGATGTCCTTAGGTTAGTTAGGTTTAAGTAGTTCTAAGTTCTAGGGGACTGATGACCACAGATGTTAAGTCCCGTAGTGCTCAGAGCTATTTGAACAATTTGAACTGTTAATGGCATCCATGAAGTATTCTTAAGAAGTTTTATATGATTGTCAATCCCAGCGATGAGACGTTAATCGAAGCTTTTTTATTTTTCTCTATGATACCGATCCAAAAATATGATTGACATCCGCCCTACTGAAACCGTGGAACGCTATGTCTAGACGATTACTGCCGCCTGGCAGCCTGCGCGCTCTTTTATGATGATCATGAGGCGTCAGACAAAACCTGCACTCGTCCACGAAGACGTCCCGACGTCAAGGATACTATTTCTGCACTGGGGTGTTGTGCTGTTGTTCGTAATGGACGCTCAAAGCGCAAATACAGTGGCCGAAATAAATGTTGCGTATTGCTTTATCGTCAGTACTGTATATAGTAGGAAACAAAACTGTTTTTTTTTTCTGGCAGATATAGTTATCAGGCAACAAAACTAAATAACACGTTTCCCCCTTCGTAAACACAAACAAAAAAATAAAAAAATACCTTATGTAAGATTCCACTCCAAACAGTACAGTTTTTCTCACTGTCATCTTGCACAACATATTGTTTAAGAAGTAATTGGCCCTCCTCGTAACTGCAGACACTTTTTAATGTGGTTAGGCATGCTCTTTACGAAACTGTCCACATAAGCCTGTGAGATATTGTTCCATACCTCCAAAGCGGTCTCTATGATGCCCTGTAAGGTCTCTGGTGAGGCAAAACGATAGCTAACCGCTCGTTTTAACATCGTTATCAGCGTGAATCCCGTTCCAGTCCTCTCACCCAAACGGAGAAACAGTGTGTGCAAGGATGCCGGCCCGTTACTTCTCATAAGTCATTACATACATGATTTCACCCTAAAACATGATTGAGCCGCACTGATGAAGGTGGCGGCGTATGACACAGTTAGGGTGTAAACGTCGTTCTCGTTGCCTCCACACATCAATAACAGTATTGTCAGGTGGAGACTGATATGGATCTCATCAGAAAAGAGCATTGTGTCCCAGTGCTGTCAAATCCACAAAGAGTGATTTCGTGCCCGTGCTGTACGAGCCCCTCTCAACTCGATTTAGAGGAGGAACCTTGAGATGTCTTCTGGCACACTATCCTTGCTCATGGAGCCTATTTCGTATCGTTGTGTTGACACGTGCACTCCTGTAGCTGTTTGGAACTGCCGCAGTTGACTTGTAGCATTGGGTTGAGAGTTTCTGCTTCCTGTTCTACGCAGGTATCGGTCCTGAAAATGTTTTTCTTCCATGCTCACTTCTGTGACGATCATCAACTGTCGATAGAAACTTGTTCCAGATTCTAGAGATATCACTTTGACCCACAGCGACATTCGCTGCGACGTCCATCTGTCTTATCCCCTTCTCCATTTGAGTGACTATGCAGAGCCTCAGCTCGTACGTTATTGTTGTCCGAACCATCCTGAAGCAACTCTCTAAATGACACACAGCACTGCAATGTTTATTGGTGACAAAGGTGCCATAGACTGCACGTACTGACCTCTCACAGTGGAAACATGGACTGTTTAAGCTAGAATTACGTTACAAGTAAACCAATGCGTTGTTATCATAACGTATTTCTGCATCACAACGTACAGTATTAGAGTTTTGGCAATAGGAAACTTTTATTTTTGGTCACTGTAGATACTGTGGACTGCGTGCTGCCTGGGTCGATACTGTCCTCCCAGTTGCCTCCAGACAGTGCGCAGTTCTGTTGCATTCACTGTGGGGTACCTGGGACCAACAACTAGTAGGTAGCGGCAGTTGGCTGGTATTGTTGACCGCAGGGATCACTACGAGACAAGTCTTCAACGTCTCTTGTCTCACTACAACAGCCGGAGGTTCGAGTAGAGGAGCTACGCCTACACCATCTTGCCGCAAAGTGACTATGTGCACTCGGTTTAAGCGTTAAGTGATCCTTAGAAGAACGCTGAATGACTGAACATGTACACGAGCCGCATTGTTCCCCTTCAAAAGCGCGCACACAGCACGCTCCATCGAACTGCATCGAGACTGAAAGTTTACTGTTACATCCATCACACGTAGCGATTTCCTGTGGTCAAAAGAATGTTGAAAAAAGAAGTTTCTGATAAACAAAAGGGAAACTTTTGCGAAGCATGAAGGTAGTACAAAACTTACTCTGGTAAGTTCAGATTCAGCTAACGACACATAACACAGAGAATACTCTGCAAAATAGAAGAAAAATATTTCAGAATGAATCCTTCATCTTACAGTACATTCTGTGCTGGACTGCGACTGGAATCTTCACCCTTAACGATGGCTATAGAGCGCTAGCTTAGCAAGGTATCCTGGAGAGCTTCTGCGAAGTATGGAAACTCGGAGAAGAGATACTGTCAGAATTGAAGCCATACCGATTCACCACGAAAGAATTATCTTGTACGGGACCAAAATCGATAGATGTGACGTACAGACAAACAAATGATTACCATTTTTTAAAAATTGGATGATTTACACAAGAGAAAGGGCTTTACAAACTGAGCAAACCAGTAACGAGATGGTCCGCCTATGACCCATTCGGCTTAGTATTGCCTGATAGAGTTATTGAATGTCCTCCTGAGGAATATCGTGTCAAATTCTGCCCAATTGACGCGTTAGATCGTCATAATCCGGAGCTGGTTAGAGGCCTCTCCCCGTAATGAACTAAAATTTCTCAGTTGGGGACAGATCCGGCGACCTTGCTGTCCAAGGTAGAGTTTGGAGAGCACGAAGACAAGCAGTGGAAACTCTCGTTGCGTGCAGCTGGCTATTAATTTGCCGAAATGTAAGCACCAGATGGCTTGTGATGATATCGTCGATATACTGCTGTGCCGTAAGAGAGTTTTTCTAAATACTTATCTCATCGTGATTACAGTCTAAGGAAACTGACAGCAAAATATAAAAAATACTCTGAAAGATTTTTTTACAAACATTTTATATGCGAACCATGAGTGACCCTGCAGAATTCTTGCCATACCCGGCCCAGCATGGCATCGTCGATTGTGGCAGTCACTTCCCATATTCTCTCCCGAGCTCTGCTACGTCATTTGGTAGAGCCGGTACATATACCAGATCTTTAATTTGTCCCCACAGAAAAAAGTCACAGGGAGTGAGATCTGGAGGTCGGGGAGGCCATTTCATGAAACAGCTGTCCCCTTCTGTAGCACGGCCGATCCATCGATGCGGCAGCTCCGTGTCCAGGTATCCACGAACTTCTCGATCAAAATGGCGTGAAGTCCCATCCTGCTGAAAGATGAACGGAGAGTCCGACTGCATTTGAGGCATCAGCCACTGCTGCACCATGCGAACAAAACACAAAACGCTTCTCTTTGTCGCTGTCATTGAGCTTCTGCACTAGCTTCAATTTGAATGGTTTCATCGACAGCTTCTGTCGCAGGACTTTCTACACTGTAATTTGAGCCATTTCGAGTTCACGGGATGCACGACACACGAATTTGTTTGGACTCCTTATGAATTGTCTCTCGTACGCGCTCCACATTCACTTCACTCACACTGGGACGTCCGCTTCTCTTTGCCGGGTACAAGCAACCAGTGGTAACGAATTTGTTGCGCCAGTGGTAATTGGCCTTCTTTGTTGGTGGCTTCTTATCGCACTTGGTTCTAAACATCCGTTGAACAGCTGTAGCACACTTGTTTTCGTCGAACTCAAAAATGGCTCTGAGCACTATGGGACTTAACATCTGAGGTCATCAGTCCCCTAGAACTTAGAACTACTTAAACCTAACTAACCTAAGGACAGCACACACATCCATGCTCGAGGCAGGATTCGAACCTGCGACCGTAGCAGTCGCGCGGTTCCGGACTGCAGCGCCTAGAACCGCGTGGCCACCGCGGTCGGCTCGTCTAACTCCAACGCACAGAAAGCTCACTACGCAGCTGAACACACCATGTTTGCGACCAGCGCTGACTATCGACAAATTACCGAACTACGCTTTGGCGGTATATATGAAAAAAACTTTCAGGGTTTGTCTTCAAAATGACATGTATGGTATCTGTACAATGTCTGGTTCTTGTGCAATAAATAATTGAAAGTGCTTCCGGACTTCATGTACACCCTGTATTTAAAGGCGAACTGAAAGTTATGTCGCAACTGCATTGGCATCATTGATTAGCCGTAACTGGTTTCTCACAAGAAGCAAACTAACCGTAACAATGCACCTTATGACTGTAAATAGGTAACAATTCACACTAATGATTTCGTTGCGCGTTTATTGAGAAGCCTCCTAGTCTATGTACCATAGGCGATTTAATTGGGTACGAATGGTGAACGGAAGGAAAATACGAAGATACAGGTGACCCCAACATTAGAGATAGGTGAGATAGTGGTTCAGTGCTACTAACCTGGCGCCACACAAGGTTTGCAAATAGAATGCGTGATAGGACGAACTACCACGACAGGACATCATTCGGAGAAAAGCATAAATATTCCAGGTTGAGAGGAACGTATGCCCACGATTTAAACAACATTAGAAGTACCACTACTGTGCACGTATTGTAGTGTCCCGGCATGTGACTGGGAAAGCGGGGAAAGACAAATGTTAATTGTGTTAGGACAGCAACCCTTTATTCAAAGGGTACGGTAACCGGTTTCGAATCGTTGTGATTCATCCTCAGACGGTTTACACGCTTTCTTTATGACATGTGGTGTGTTTTTTACAGATTAATTGTCCTAAAATATAAACAATACATAATTGTAAACACGCCACACAGATGGTTGCGTTACAGATTTTCGTTGCGTGTGACTTACGTGAAACGTCGGTTTGGAGTGACTGTTTCCATAACATTCGTCCAACAGATGTAAATGCATCCATCTGTGTGTGGCGTGTTTATACTTACCTATTATTTATATTTTAGGACAATTAATCTGTAAAAAACACACCAAATGTCATAAAGAAAGCGGGTAAACCGTCTGAGGATGAATCACAGCGATTCGAAACCGGTTACGGTACCCTTTGAATGAAGGAACCGAAAGTAAATTTGTGGCTGGTTGCTGTCCTAACACCATCAACATTTGTCTTCAAACAACAGCCACGGTCTCCATCATTTCATCATATGACAAAGTTGCAGCAGGGAAAGTGTTTGAAGGGAGAATAAAGAGGCAATCGCTCCGAAACCTTACGCAGCACGTAGCTTCTTGTGCTTACCTCGAATTCCGCGCTACATTAACAATTTTAAAACAAATAACATTGCGCCTCAGCGGCGCCAGGGAAAGCAAAATAGGCTTGTTAAGAGTTCCAGTGACACATTACGATCCCACTCTAGAATTAGTTTTTTCCTCCCATTCGCTAATATAGTACGTGGTGTTACGCCAAGGATGCGTATGTAGTACAAGTGGCTAGAAGAGGGCTGTACGCAGCTAGACCACGGAATGTGACATCAGAAACCACCTCCAACTTTCTCAGGTGGCTGTAGAGGACCCTGCAGCTTCGTCCACAGGTCTGAACTTATTGCCTCAACTGTTTGATATTCTGCCACCTACGAAGTGGTGTGCGTGCTTTGGCTTTGGACTGGCGTGTTGACAGCTTATGAGTTGAAAGTTACATCCAGTGACCCTGAATCTAGCAGCTTTCATTGTGAGTCGCATACCGGAACACAATGTATTAAGATTTAGGGCTTCATTGAATATAATGCGCACTCCTACATTTTGAGGGCACTCACAGTAAGAGCCAGTACATCACAAGGGCCTTACAGCTGTAGGTTGTGCCACTCGCTCAGGTAGCGTAACATTCGATATTTCAGTGGGACATTACTCCGCGACACGTTTCAAGGAATGTGCAATTTTCTTAGAACAACGACACGTGCTATATATTCCTAGACGTTTGCCCGGCATGTTACAAATGTAGAACGTTAAAAAAGTGGCTGGGCAGTTCTCTTATCACGGGTCCCCAACAAAAATTACTCATACCCTGTAGAATCGCATACAAACTGCGTGGAGCGAGAACCTCGTTCATTCATTTCACAACAAGAGTTAGTCGCGTTGAAGAGGCCCGCTGTAAAGTCGGCATTTTTGTTCTTTTAGTGTTTTGTAAAGGAAACAAAAGAAAAATTCGGAGTAGGTATTAAAATTCATGGAGAAGCAGTAAAAACTTTGAGGTTCGCCGATGACACTGTAATTCTGTCAGAGGCAGCAAAGGACTTGGAAGAGCAGTTGAACGGAATGGACAGTGTCTTGAAAGGAGGATATAAGATGAACATCAACAAAAGCAAAACGAGGATAATGGAATGTAGTTAAATTAAATCGGGTGATGCTGAGGGTATTAGATTAGGAAATGAGACACTTAAAGTAGTAAAGGAGTTTTGCTATTTGGGGAGTAAAATAACTGATGATGGTCGAAGTAGAGAGGATATAAAATGTAGACTGGCAATGGCAAGGAAATCGTTTCTGAAGAAGAGAAATTTGTTAACATCGAGTATAGATTTAAGTGTCAGGAAGTCGTTTCTGAAAGTATTTGTATGGAGTGTAGCCATGTATGGAAGTGAAACATGGACGATAACCAGTTTGGACAAGAAGAGAATAGAAGCTTTCGAAATGTGGTGCTACAGAAGAATGCTGAAGATAAGGTGGGTAGATCACGTAACTAATGAGGAGGTATTGAATAGGATTGGGGAGAAGAGAAGTTTGTGGCACAACTTGACTAGAAGAAGGGATCGGTTGGTAGGACATGTTTTGAGGCATCAAGGGATCACAAATTTAGCATTGGAGGGCAGCGTGGAGGGTAAAAATCGTAGAGGGAGACCAAGAGATGAATACACTAAGCAGATTCAGAAGGATGTAGGTTGCAGTAGGTACTGGGAGATGAAGAAGCTTGCACAGGATTGAGTAGCATGGAGAGCTGCATCAAACCAGTCTCAGGACTGAAGACCACAACAACAACAACAGTGTTTTGTAGTGTCGCCACCAAATACCGAAAATGATTTCATTCAAACATAACTGCAATACGTGACGGCAGAATAGTATCGGGCAGCGCGGAGTGGCCGCGTGGTTAGAGGCGCCACGTCACTGACTGCGCGGCCCTCCCGTTGTAGGTTCGAGTCCTCCCTCGGGCATTTGTGTGTGTGTTGTTCTTAGCATAAGTTAGTATAGGTTAGTTCAAGTAGTGTGTAAGTCTAGGGACCGATGACCTCAGCAGCTTGGTCCCTTAGGTATTCGTACGTATTTGAACAATTGAATAGTATCGAAGTCAGTGATCTCGTACAGATGTGCGACCCACCCATTACTGCAATCTAAGGTGCACAGTTTATTTCAATCATATGTATCGTTATGATATTACAGTTTTCATCAATGTTGCTGCTAATCTAAGTTTTCCTTTTTCCTTCTTCACCGAACACTGAGGAAAACAATAAAAGTCGTTATCTGTAAAGGACAGAGAGAAGTTCAGGGTCTTTTCGCCGTGTCGGAGGCTGAATTTTTAGCGGGAGCACAAGTTCAGTCGGATAAGCACGAGGCAATGAAGCTGTTCATGACCTCACCATAGCAGTTATCTTGGAAATAGCCTCACGTTATTTGGGGCAACCACAACAAAAATAAATCTAAAGATCACGACGTGGTGGCTTGTAGAAACCGGTGCGCAACTCAGTCAATTAACTGTATCCTTCTGCTTAAAATATAATTCCATAAAGATTAACTATTTTAAAAATTGAAATGTCAATGAGACTTTAATTAAATCAGAACTATGCACTATGTTGTACAGCAAAGCGCGAGCCGGGACATTACAACTTCCAACAAATGTAAAGTGATGCGAAGTGACACTTCTATAACCGGGCCGACAGATGGAACAAATGCGCATATCACAGAAATGTTCCGGTTGAGTCACGTACCCAGTAACGTGTGGAACATGGTCGCCCTCACGCAACATCTGTTTCATTAAAATGAGGACACACGACCCGCACGTAAGCCACTTGATCTACAACTGCATCTATAGCTACACTCCGGAAGCCACTTTACGGTGTGTGGTGGTGGGTACATTGTGTACCACTGTTATTTCCCTCTTTTCCTGTTCTAGTCGCGAATGTTTCACGGGAAGAACGATTGCTAGTAAGCCTCCATGTGTGCTGCAGTCTCTCTGATTTTATCTTCATGGTCTTTTCGCGAGATGTAAGCAGGAGAAAGCAATATATTGGCTGACTCTCTTAGGAACGTACACTTTCGGAATTTTAACAATAGAACGTACTGTAATCCAGAACTTCTCTCTTGCAGCGTCTGCCATTATGTCCTGTTGGTATAGATGCAATACAGGCGAGTAATATTCAAGTATTGGACGAAAGAGTGTTTTATAACCGACTTCCTTTATGATGGCCTACATTTGCTGAGGAGTCTTCCAATGAATCCCAGTCTGGCAATTGCCTCACCTGCGATTAAGTTTATGTAATCGTTCCATTCCAAATCGCTACGTATCCCTACTACTAGATATTTTGTTGAAGTAACTGCTTCAAATGGTTCAAATGGCTCTGAGCACTATGGGACTTAAAATCTGAGGTCATCAGTCCCCTAGAACGTAGAACTACTTAAACCTAACTAACCTAAGGACATCACACACATCCATGCCCGAGGCAGGATTCAAACCTGCGACCGTAGCAGTCGGGCGGTTCCAGACTGAAGCGCCTAGAACCGCTCGGCCACCAACGGCCGGCCGTAACTGCTTCCAGTGATTCCTCTGCAATCGTGTAATCATACTCTGAAACACCAAAGAAACAGGTATTGGCATGCGTATTCAAATACAGAGATACGTAAACAGGCAGAATACGGCGCTGCGGTCGGTAACGCCTGTATATGACAACAAGCGACTGGCGCAGTTGTTGGATGTGCTACTGCTGATACAATGGCAGGTTATCAAGATTTAAGTGAATTTTAACGTGGTGTTTTGGTCGACGCACGAGCGATGGGACACAGTATCTCCGAGGTACCGAAGAAGTGGGGATTTTCCCGTACGACCATTTCACGAGCGTACCGTGAATATCAGGAATCCGGTAAAACATCAAATCTCTGACATTGCTACGGCCGGAAAAGATCCTGCAAGAACGGGACCTACGACGACTGAAAAGACTCGTTCAACGTGACAGACGTTGCAACCCTTCCGCAAATTCCTGCAGATTTCAGTGCTCAATCATCGACAAGAGTCAGCGTGCGAACCATTCAACGAAACATCATCGATATGGGCTTCCGGATTCGAAGGTCCACTCGTGTACCTTTTATGACTGCACGACAAAAAGTTTTACGCCTCGCCTGGCCCGTCAACACCGACATTGGACTGTTGATGACTGTAAACATGTTGCCTGGTCGGAGGAGTCTCGTTTCAAATTGTATCGTGCGGACGGACGTGTACGGATATGGAGATAATCTCATGAATCCATGGACCCTGCATTTCAGCAGCGGACTGTTCAAGCTGGTGGAGGCTCTGTAACAGTGTGGGATGTATGCAGTTTGGAGTGATATGGGACCTCTGATACGTCTAGATACGACTCTGACAGGTGACACCTGGATCCATTCATGTCCATTGTGCATTCCGACTGACTTGGGCAATTCCAGCACGACAACTTTCAGAACTGCTACAGAATGGTTCAAATGGCTCTGAGCACTATGGGACTTAACTTCTGAGGTCATCAGTCCCCTAGAATTTAGAACTACTTAAACCTAACTAATCTAAGGACATCACACACATCCATGCCCGAGGCAGGGTTCGAACCTGCGACCATAGCGGTCGCGCGGTTACAGACTGTAGGGCCTAAAACCGCTCGGCCACTCCGGCCGGCGTTACAGAAAGGCTCCAGGAACACTCTTCTGAGTTGAAACACTTCCGCTGGCCACCAAACTCTCCAGACATGGCCGCGCGGGATTAGCCAAGCTGTCTTAGGCGCTGCAGTCATGGACTGGGCAGCTGGTCCCGGCGGAGGTTCGAGTCCTCCAACGGACATGGGTGTGTGTGTCTGTCTTTAGGATAATTTAGGTTAAGTAGTGTGTAAGCATAGGTACTGATGACCTTAGCAGTTAAGTCCCATAAGATTTCACACACATTTGAACTTTTTTTTTTCTCCAGACATGAACATTATTGAGCATATCTGGTATGCCTTTCTACGTGCTGTTCGGAAGAGATCTCCACCCCTTCGTACTCTTGCGGATTTGTGGACAGCCCTGCAGGGTTCATGGTGTCTTTTCCCTCCAGCACTACTTCAGACATTAGTCGAGTCATGCCACGTCGTTTTGCGAAACTTCTGTGTACTCGAGGGGGGAGGGGGGGCTACGCGACGTTAGGCAGGTGCACCAGTTTCTTTGGCTCTTCAGTGTATAATAAAGGGTCTTTCCGTCTATGTATTCCCAACAATACGTTACATTTGTTTGTGTTGAGGGTCAATTTCGGCTCTTTGCAAAAAGTGTCGACCGTCTTCAGGTCTTCCTGCACTTCATTACAGTTTCCTAGGGTTGCTACCATCCGCGAAACTTCTGTATCAGAGATTTTCGGTCTCCAGGGAACTCCGTCTGCTAGCGCAGTGTGTATTTACAAACCATAGCGAGGTATATCTTGTTCACTCCGTCTTCAGGCCACAAGTGGCCTACCGGGGCCATCCGACAGCCGTGTCATCCTCAGTGGAGGATGCGGATAGGAGGGGCATGGCGTCAGCACGCCTTTCTCCCGGTTGTTATGATGGTATTCTTCACCGAAGCCGCTACTATTCGGTCGAGTAGCTCCTCAATTGGCATAACGAAGCTGAGTGCTCTCCGAAAAATGGCAACAGTGCATGGCGGCCTGGATGGTTACCCATCCAAGTGCCGACCACGCCCGACAGCGCTCAACTTCGGTGATCTCAAGGGAACCGGTGTAACCACTGCGGCAAGCCGCAGCTTTTTCTTCTGTGATAGCCAATAAGTGTTCCAGTCGAGAAAATTTGTTAGGGAACATCGTGCAGCAAGACAACGTTCATTTGGCTTCATCTCTTCTGCTTTTGCGGTTCTGTCGTCCGGCGCTGACGTGGAAGGAGTATAAGCACTTGGCTCGTGTGCTGGAGATGGGAGCATTCAACCTGCAGATACATAAAGTTTGGTGAGACTGCAGCTTGCGTCGGTCATTCGCATTTCATCATCTTTGTTAGAATTTACTTACGCTTTAAAGTTATCTAAAGTCGAACTCATTTCTAGCGATCATTTTCATTCAGACTATCATGGGGAACTTGACGCCTTTGTAGTCATTCGAATTTACCAGAGCACGTGACAGCCAGCAGCCGATTATAGTCCAAATATCCATGGTTTCAAGTGATTTGTAATCAGTCTTCCTCAGTAGTAAAGTCGTTATCTGGAACGTTGTATGACGATGTAAAGCTATGACACTGAAAATGTTTAATGCATTGTAATCACCCAGAAGGGTAATTCATTCTATTGTCTGTGATCAAAAGTAGATGGTAGAATTCTAACGCAAATAAAAGAAATAATCTGAAGTGATTCAGGGTAATTAGGATTTGAATAGCGAAAACCAAGACGGAGCAATGAATTTTCGTTGTGTATTGAACCGTGCTTTTCAGACTCGTGTATCGAGCCGTCAGGTGGCTTGCGGAGTATGGATGTAGATGAAGATGTAGATCATTATATCACGTTTACTGTGCATTTGACATTCATGGACATTACTTTGTATAGGTCTATTTGCCTTCCGATCATGTGTCCCTTACCTACTCAAGCGCATACTTGAAACTGCTTCAAAAAACGTGCGACATTAACTCACATTGCGTTGTACTTAGGGACAACGATGTACAGGGTGAAGAAAAATCGCGAACTCTGACTCCACAGCGCGAATCCTCAGATACTGGCAATACAAAAATGTCTGTCACAAAATTTCGTCCTGTGCATATTTCGGGCAGTGAATGGACATTGAAGATCGGCAATCTGCCAACATTGTAATTACAAAACGGCTCTGAGCACTATGGGACTTAACAGCTATGGTCATCAGTCCCCTAGAACTTAGAACTACTTAAACCTAACTAATCTAAGGACATCACACAACAGCCAGTCATCACGAGGCAGAGAGAATCCCTGACCCCGCCGGGAATCGAACCCGGGAACCCGGGCGTGAAAAGCGAGAACGCTACCGCACGACCACGAGCTGCGGACTTGTAATTACATGTACAGTAACTACCTCTGTCAGCGAATCGAGTATTGCTGTACAGTTGGTACAGTGGATAGCGTTTTGGATTAGCATGCAGGAGGATGAGGTTTCGGTTCTGAGTCGAGGGTTATTTGTTTTTATTAGCTAAAAGTAGTCTGTGTGGTATTGTGTCAATTCAAACACAATCGTTTTCATTGGTCAGACTACTTTTAGCAAATAAGAACGAATAACTCTCGACTCAGAATCGAAACCTCGTCCTCCCATATGCTAACCCAAAACGCTATCCGCTGCATCGATCACACAGCAGTACCCCACATGCTGACAGAGATAGTCACTTTACACGTGATGACAGTGTTGCCAGATTGTCGATGTTCAACGTCCATTCACTGCCAGAAATATGCGCAGGACGAAATTTTATGACAGACGTTTTTGTATTGCTAGTATCTGAGGAATCGCGCTACGGAGTCAAAGTGCGCGACTTGTTCTTTACGCTGTGTAATTACGGAATTTTTCTTATCTTTATGATAAAACATAAATGAAGTAGCAATTGAGGGGAAATGGTTGCAAATATTAACAATAACAGGCGATTGCAGGATTACGAAATAGGTTTTTGTAGAAATGGCTTCATCAGACCACACTTTCTCCACTACACCGTCTTATAGCCTAATGGATTTTTCAGGCAGTATAGTTCAAAAATGACAAGGCACGGCTCGATACACGAGTCTGAAAGGCACGGTTCAATACACAACGAAAATTCATTGCTCCGTCTTGGTTTTCGCTATTCAAATCCTAATTATCCTGAATCACTTCAGATTATTTCTTTTATTTGCGTTAGAATTCTACCATCTCCTAATTACTATTGTTTCAGTCAGACTGAGCTACCAAAGGTCTTACTCAGTATAGTGCGGCACATTTCAGGCTGAACCCATGTTCATCATTATTCGTGAGAATACGTTTAAATCACAAGGAGTGGCAGGCGTTCATGTATTGTGGAGAGAATGTTTGCTCACAATCATAAATTATGGAATGGCCGAGATCTCCGTAAAACAAAAATAAAACGTTGTCAACGGCTGTACTGTATGAACGAAAAGGTGGCGGCAAATACCAGGCATACCAGACCGAAACTGCCTAGTGGACCTGTAACAATGCTTGTGGGCAAGGGTTGTATCTATATCAGTTTTGACTGAATGTGGCGTGCGTTTGGTACACAGCGTTCGAGTTATGTCATAGTAGGATTGCACGCCGAACGTTACTGTAGCGTACTGTGTGTGACCAAATCAATGAAAAATTGTAGGCTGGCCACAGCCATCGTGAGGTGGGCAAGGAGTTAAATGTCATTTCCCGACTATGGTGAGGATTCCACGAGAGAGCGAACAATTTATGGTAGCATGGGTAAGGTCCACCACACTATTTGCTATAACCCGGCGACAGGACCGTTATCTTAAGTGTCCAAAGACGCCCATCCATCATTGCACCTGCCTAGAGACCTCGAGACTTTCAGACTTCGCTGTGCATGAACGGTAAAAAGTAATTAGTAACAACTTCTAAAACACTTTAGGTGATCACGTTCTTTGCACCTTACAAGATGACAGTTCTGTCACTCAGGAGATTATAAAGTCCAAGGAAGGTTTGATGACCACAGTCAAGAAACAGCATGTTTTACATGGCTTCCGTGATGACGTTCGCGTAGCCACTGTGGTCAGTGTAATTTGTAGTTTCTGGTAAATGGGAGGTGAAGTAGTGGCATTCTTTACCACCAGACGAGCCCAGACGCCGACATAGATGACATAGAGCTATTGCGGTGCGTGTTGGAAAATCATTTCAGAGTCGATACTGGAAGCATTAGACTTTTTTTTACGAGTAACAGCATGGCATATAGTGGAACACCATTCAGGATTTATATGCATCAACCTCTCTCCAAACTAAGTGGCACCACAATCGCCTTTAATGGACAGAACTTTGGGAAGACAACAGCAAATCAGCATCTCATTTTGTCTCCACTGCTTTATTATCTACATGGATTTTATTGGATTTGTGTCTCTGTTTGGACTGATAATCCCTGGTCAGTGAGGGAAGTCTTCAACGACTACAGTACCACAGTCTTTGCCCGCCTATGTAATACTATTTACTGCAAACAAAAACCTACTGTGGAAGTTTTTATACTTTTGAATGAAGTCAGATCGGAGACACGTATAACAGTGAACCAGCTCTATGTGACTGATATAGCAGACAGACTCTACATACTTAATCAGAGCAACACAATTTCTTCTGCGAAAGCACAGTATTGCTCTGGAGCTCTTCAATAAATCTACCTGCATCGACAATTAAATGCGATTTGCTTTTAACTACATTTGTGGTATGCATATCTTTTCGTCGGCTTCCTTTGCATAAAAATGATATATTTCTTATCGCAGTCGAACTGTAAGCCCCGTCGCTAGGGTGATGATTATCAAAATGTAGTCGAAACAGAGTGAATCTCCAGCTCTCGCGGCTGATCCACATCTACAGAGCGGCAAGTTAAGTGTTTCTTTTCCTGTGTTTTCTTCGTAGTTCATTCATTAAATTTCGGGCTTGTTTTTTTGTGTAAGGCGTGTAGGCTCACATTTTGTAAGTGTAAATTCGGATAGCCTGTAGTGCAGCATTCATTTCCTCTGAACACCCACCTACGTAGCTCATTGAGGCACCAGCATCCATTGGTAACACACCACAAGGTAGCAAGTTACACATCTAGCGTTTGTGTGCTGTTACAGTTTTCGTCTTAAGTTAGTTTTGCTAGGATGGGTAGGATGTATGCATGATGTGTGCGGACACAGGAGGAGCGGGCCGCAGTTCGTGAACAGCTGAATGCGCTTTTGGCTAGGTCAGTCACCATCAGGCTGCTGTCTCGGGGTGCAGCGTATAATCTGGCACGTCGGATGGGACGCCTCAGCTGTCACTTGTTTCGCCCACGGGCTCTGCTACCGAGGGATCTCCTAGTGTAGTCGACAGCGGAGTGAATGGCGGGTGGTCACGCGCTCGGCGTCGCTCGAGGTGGAAGGTCAATGTGGTGGTAGGTCGTCTGGCTTTGCCCATTCACCCTGTGAATGGATAGGTGGTCGCCCCTTCAGCAGGGTCCGAGAAGGCACACGGGGGAGGGTTTTACAACGGGATGGTGGTGGTTAGTGTTTAATGTACCGTCGACAACTAGGTCATTAGAGACGGAGCGCAAGCTCGGGTAAGGGAAGGATTGGGAAAGAAATCGGCCGTGCCCTTTCAAAGGAACCATCCCGGCATTTGCCTGAAACGATTTAGGGAAATCACAGAAAACCTAAATCAGGATGGCCGGAGACGGGATTGAACCGTCGTCCTCCCGAATGCGAGTCCAGTGTGCTAACCACTGCGCCACCTCGCTCGGTGGGTTTTACAACGGGAGCTCGAACTTAACGCGTGGTATGGAGCTCCTTTGGTGAACAGCGTTCAGAGCTGGAAAGAAAGAAAGAAAGCCAATGTGCGCTCGATACGTCTGCGGAGGGGAGGGGAGGAGCGGGGGGGGGGGGGGAGGGGGGGGGGTTGGCGCTCATCCGATATCTGATATCTGATGTGGAGGCGGCCTTGCCTGCGGCTGTCGAGCATGCTGGCTGCAGTCGTCTACAAGTTGTGGCTCGAGTCCGCATCAACGACACCTGTGGCATGGGTTCTGAGGCCATCACTAGTTCATACAGGCGGCTGGCGTAAGTGGTGAAGGCTGCTGGCCTCACGCATGGGGTGCTTCAGAGCTCGCAATTTCCAGCATTTGTTTCGAGCCGAGCGGAGGATCTCAGCCAAAAGATTCGTTGACTCTGTGACAGTATCGGCCGCAGATTTCTAGACCCGGGTTATCAGTTGGGGATTTGTAGGACAGGTCAGGGGTGCAGTACACAGAGAAAGCAGCTACTCGGTTAGCAGAGTACTTGTGGAGTGCACATGAGGCTTGTTAGGCTAGGCGGTTGTTTGAGGTACTCTGATGAGCGCTCACCAGTCGATACGCAACAAGGGAAGCGAAGTACTTGTAACAAAGTTCCCAAACTTACTGCCCTCGGCAAATTATTCACTACACCGATACCTGGCTCGAAACCCGAAATGGTAACCCTGAGATATTTAGCAAGTCATGGTACGTATATAGGAAAGACAGATTTAGAGGCCTTATGAAGGAGAGTGTTCGTTGCAGTTGACAAAAGTATTGTGTCTAATAAGGTAAAGTTGAGTGTGACAGTGGAATTATCTGCTTGTGTATAACAGGTGTAGGTGAAAACAAGTTAATTGTTGAATTTTTTACCGGACGCCTGATTCTGCTGACAGTTCTCGAGTCATTCAAAGAATGAAACTTCCTGGCAGATTAAAACATTCAAAGAATGTCTACGGTCAGTAGCACGTAAATATTCAGATCATTCATTGCTGGTTGGAGGCAACTTTAACCTACTGAGTATAGACTGGGATGTCTATGGATTCATTATACGGAATACAAACAGGCAGTTATGCGAAGTACTTTCGAACACGTTTTCTGAAAACTGTGTTGAGCTGCTAGTTCGGGAGCCCACAAGCAACGGAAATATCTTAGACCTTGTAGCTACAAATAGGACGGACCTTATCGACAACATCAGTATAGATACGGGGATTAGCGATCATGATGTCATTATAGAAACTATGGTTACGGAAGTTAATAAATCAATTAAGAATGCTGGGAGAGTGTTTCTGCTAGAAAGAAGAGATAAGCAGTTGTTAGCATATCTCTTAGACAGTGAATTAACATTACTTAGTTCCACTAAGATGGACGTAGAGGAATTATGCGAAAAGTTTAAGCAGAATATAAATCGTGGTCTGGAGAATTATATGCCTAGGACGGAAAAGATTCTCCGTGGTTTAATGGCTCTGAGCACTATGGGACTTAGCATCTATGGTCAGCAGTCCCCTAGAACTTAGAACTACTTAAACCTAACTAACCTAAGGACAGCACACAACACCCAGTCATCACGAGGCAGAGAAAATCCCTGACCCCGCCGGGAATCGAACCCGGGAACACGGGCGCGGGAAGCGAGAACGTGGTTTAATAACGAGGTTCAGAAACTGCTGAGGAGGCAGAGGCTGTTGCACTCTCGGTTCAAAAGAGAACTCGCAAATGACGACAAGCAGAGGTTAGAATACATTCGTGCGTCTGTGAAAAGATCCACGCTCGAAGCATACAACTCTTACAATCGTCATACCTTAGCAAAAGTTGTGGCAGAGAACCCGAGAAAATTCTGGTCCTATGTAAAATCACTAAATGGGTCTAAGGCTTTAATCTAGTCACTTGTTGACCAGTCGGGTGTGGCAGTTGAGGACAGCAAAACTAAAGCCGAATTTTTAAAATTCGTGTTCAAGAAATCGTTCACGCTGGAGAAATCGTACAAACATACCATAATTTGAGCATCGAACAGACTCACGTATGGACGTTCCTGGCGTATAGAAACAACTGAAAGAGTTGAAAAGAATTCCCCATGGAATCCCAATTCGGTTTTTCAAAGAGTACTCCATGGCACTGGCTGCTTACGTAGCTTGCATTTATCCCGAATCTCTCGCCCAGCGCAGTGTCCCAAGCTACTGAAAAAACTGCAGGTGACTGCTGTGTAGGCCTATAAGAAGGGCAAAAGAACGGACCCGCAAAATTATAGACCAATATCCATATTATCGGCTTGCTGCAGAATCCTTGAAGTATTCTTAGTTCGAATATAATAAATTTTCTTGGGACTGAGGAGCTTACGTCCCCGAACCAGCATGGTTTTAGAAAGCACCGTTAGTGCGAAACCCAGTTTGCCCTTTCTTCACATGATATACTGCGAACTATGGATGAGGGCAACTGGCAGATTCCATATTTCCAGATTTCCGGAAAGCGTTTGACACGGTGATCTATAAAGAAGATTTGAGCATATAAGTTCAGAGATATGTGAGTGACTTGAAGACTTCTTAAGTTATAGAACCCAGTTGTTCTCGACGGCGAGTGTTCGTCAGAGACGAGTGCTCATCAGAAACAAGTGTATCGTCAAGAGCGCCCCAGGGAAGTGTGATAGGACCGCTCGACTTACATAAATGATTTGGCGGACAGGGTGGACAACAAACTGCGGTTTTTTGCAGGTGTTGCTGTGACGTGCGGTAAGGCGTCGAAGTTGTGACTGTAGGAGGATACAAGGTGACTTAGACAAAATTTCTAGTTGGTATGATGAATGTCAGCTAGCTCTAAATGTAGAAAAATGTAATTCGATGCTAGGAAAAACAAACCCGTAATGTTCGGATATAGCATAAGCAGGGTCCGGCTTGACACACTCAATTCGTTTAAATAACTTGGCGCAACGCTGCAAAACGATATAAAACGGAACGAGTATGTGAGGATTCTGGTAGGGAAAGCGAATGGCCGACTTCGGTTTACTGGGAGAATTTTAGGAAAGTGTGATTCATCTGTAAAGAAGAACGCTAGTAAGACGTATTCTTTGGGTACTACTCGAGTGCTTGAGATGCGTACCAGGTCGGGCTAAAGGAAGGCATCGAAGCAATTCAGAGGTGGGCTGCTAGACTTGTTACTGGTAGGTTCGAACAACATGCAAGTGTTATGGAGATATTTCGGGAACTCAAGTGGGAAACCCTGAATGGAAGGTGACTTTCTTTTCGAGAACAGTGCTGAGATAATTTAGAGAAGCGGCATTTGAACCTAACTGCAGAACATTCTGATACCTCCAGTATATATTGCGCTTAATACTATGAAGATAAAGTACGAGAAATTAGGACTCATATGGAGGCATATTGAAAGTCGGTTTCCCCTCGTTGTATTTGCGAGTGGAACAAGAAAGGAAATGACTAGTGGTGGTACGGGGTACCCTCCGCCATGCACCGTAAGTTGAATTGTAGAAAATCAATGCGGATGTAGACGTAAATATATTTTTTTCGGATGGGGCCAGCTTCAAGCTGAACCTGCTGTATGACGGCATACATGTTGAAACCTACCTTCGTGATAGCAGTCAGCAGTGTGTCCCTTTGAGCGGCATAGTGGACAAACGACTGGCGTGATTGTCTGTGATGCCACCGGACAAAATTTGGACCTCGATGTCTACGTGTCCAGGGCAGGCTCAATATCAACATCTGCATCAAAGCGGCTTTGAACCTGAGATACTATTATAAGACGAATCAAAAATGGTTCAAATGGCTCTGAGCACTATGGGACTCAACTGCTGAGGTCATTAGTCCCCTAGAACTTAGAACTAGTTAAACCTAACTAACCTAAGGACATCACAAACATCCATGCCCGAGGCAGGATTCGAACCTACGACCGTAGCGGTCGCGCGATTCCAGACTGCAGCGCCTTTAACCGCACGGCCACTTCGGCCGGCCTAAGACGAATCCACATACCATATTTCTGAAGGGCCATGTTTCGAAGGATGTGCAAGCTGCAAGTTCAGAAGAATGCCTGCAAGAGGAGGAGGACAGGGATTGGGAGCAAAGAAATATTGCACCCCTCGCATCCTTCCATCCCATGTCTGCCGTTGGTCCGTGTTCTTGACTCTGCGAAAAATATTGCTGTATCTGCAATAGCCTTCTCTGTCAACCTTGTACTGTTACGCTGGTCACCGTTTATGGTCTGCTTTTTTTAAATTTTTTATATGCAGAATAAGTGAGAAAGAGGAAAATCTAAAGAAACGTTCATCCATACATCACTTCTGCATTATAAGCAAGAAACGGACGAAATGTTTTAACTGAACGAAACAAAAAGTGTATTGTGAAAAAAACACTTCTTAGAAATTGCATACACAGTACCAGAATTAATAAATTATCGATAAAGCATTTACTGATACCCACGCATACACAAATGGAGAGTGTGACCGATATTAGTTCGGTTGTGTTAGTGGACTGAAGACGTGAGACGATTTACTATATTTACATCGCTCGAATCTTTTCAGGTCATTTACAATATCGGCGTGCTTGCATTTATGAAAATGTTTTTAGAGCAGTACACAATGTTTATTCTAGAACACGTAAGAATGCCCACTCAACTTGCTGCCGCATTCCTGTTATCGCACGCCTTCTTCTCTGCTGTGGACAGTACGTGTAGTTTTCACAGCGTACAGTACGCTCAAAGACAGAGGGCAGGCTCAGTTACGGTGATCCAAATCATTTATGTTTTATCATATATTTGAAAGGAGGCGTTAAGGTCACTTTAGTCATACAAAACTTCCTTAAAGTTTAAATTTTCAGAACCGTTAGTGTGCACATCGTTTTGTGTTTCTGTTCCACCTTGATAGATTTAAGAGTTTCCAGTATTATTTGCAGCATCACTCAATGTTTTTCTAATACGACCTGATTCTCGCCACTGTGCAAGAAATGAACTGCATTCGTTATCGTGTCTTGAGTGTCAGACTTTATTTAGTGCCGGCCGGAGTGGCCGTGCGGTTCTAGGCGCTACAGTCTGGAACCGAGCGACCGCTACGGTCGCAGGTTCGAATCCTGCCTCGGGCATGGATGTGTGTGATGTCCTTAGGTTAGTTAGGTTTAATTAGTTCTAAGTTCTAGGCTACTGATGACCTTAGAAGTTCAGTCGCATAGTGCTCAGAGCCATTTGAACCATTTTTTATTTAGTGTAATACGATAGACTAAGCTCTGCCACCTAACTACTATCTTCTTACTCATATTTAAGTGATGATAAACGAATGGAAAAGGAAAACTTTATACATACATTCTTAATCACATTTCTCTCGTTGCGCAATTAAATGTCACCCATTATACAACAGACGAAAGTACTGCACTCTGTCTTAGCGTCACATGGCCGTCGTGAAGTGAAGCAAGTAAATATTTTCACTCTCTCGTTGCCTCAGCCAGTAATTTGTGTATGCCTAGCAGGTGCGTTTGTTCACCTTGGCCCCAGATAAAGAGCCGCATTGTTTTCGTCATACGTAAGCATACCGGAATAAACTGGAGACACTTTGCGACGTGTCGCCCAAATTGTGGTAACCTCCTCTGCAAGGATACACACTCTCACGGCGGCCTCGTTACAGAAGCGGTGCGGTTGACAATTAATTCACGGCCTGTTTTGATCACTCCACGAGTCCACGTCGTATTACGAGGGGCAACACCAGTTACACCTGTGAATGGTTTATAGATCACTCACTTCAATGAACTATTTTCAAGACAAGTCATCTCCAGTCCATTCCATACTTCTAATTTCCAGAAGAGTTTTGACATTGTCCCTCAGAAGCGGCTTCTAAAGGTATTGCGTTCCTGTTGAGTATCGCCTCAGTTACATGACTGAACGCGTCATTTGCTGTCAGAAACGGCACAGTTCACGGAGAATGGCGAGAAGTAATCTAGTGAATATCAGTGGTTCTATAAGTACGTGATGTAGGCCCACTCTGTAGTCCTTATTAGTTTATAGACGATTCATCACACAACCTGATGCACTTCTCTTAGGTTGTTTGCAGATGATGCTGTCTTTTGGCGTCAAATAAAGTCATCAGAATATCAAAAAGATTTACAGAACGATTTTCACAAGACTTCTGTATGGTGAGAAAAGAGCAGTTATCCTAAACAAAAAAAACAAAAAAACTGATAAGTGCTACATATGAGCGGGGGACAGTGTTGTACCTTGATGACAGTGCATCTACCAACACATGATGTTCCTTTTCGGTACTTCAGTCTACTGAGCTATTTTAGAATCACATGAAGGGATGTGCACTAGAGACGGGTCGCGTTTTGTGCATCTTTTGTAAATGTTTTGAGTTCTACGTATTTAAGTGCAGTACAATGTATTAAAACTATTTGAAAAACATTATTAATTCTTCAGTTTTGGAATTTTGTGGCACGTAAAATTCTATATGTTATTAAAACTCAGTATAATGTATGGATGACTAAGCCATACATCGCCAGTTGTGCACATTTAGTCAAAATGAAAAAAATGGCTTCTACCCTGGAACAATTTATAATTGCAAATCAGCTGAGTTTCTTCCACATCTTAACTTCTTTAACTGTCTTGAAACTGAAAATATATGCTAGTTTCCAATAGATTCTGTTTCAAAATGTGTTTACCCTGTAACTGGGTTTTCATATAATGTATGCTTAATTTGATTTCCCATACTGATTATTGGTGTCTAGAAGATTAATTATATAACAGCCTATATATACAATATTGACAATATCTTCTCGACTACAACGCTCTTAAATTTCAGTAGGATATTTGTCCCTAGCTACATGCCTGATTTGTACCTTGACACATTTTTTCTCCTTTTACCTATTCTAGTGTAATGTTTCTACAAGGGGCGTTTAATAGGTAACGCAACATTTTTTTCTGAAAGCAGGTTGTTTTTATTCAGGATTCCAATACAGCATATTATTTCCTACTCTTGTGACTACAGAACCGTATTTTTGATCGTAACCTCCGGTCAATGCGACATCCTTACGCCACCTTACTGGGAGGACCTGTTTTCCCACATAGTCCCACTCCGCTAATCGAGTCGGAGCCAAAGTTTCGCTGCAGCAGTAACCTCCTCATCATCCACGTGCTGCTTCCCGCGGCGTGCATCCTTTACTGGGTCAAACAGATTGAAGTCGGAAGGCGCGAGATCCGGGCTGTAGGATAGATGAGGAAGAACAAACCAATGAATTTTTGCGAGCTTCTCTCGGGTGCTTAGACTTGTGTGAGGCCTTACGCTGTCATGGGGCAAAAGTTCGTTTGCTTTTCTGTGACGACTAACACACTGAAGTCGCCTCTTCAGTTTCCTGAGAGTAGTGCAGTACACTTCATAGTTGATCGTTGCACTTTCAGACATCAAACAGAACAGCCCCTTCAGAGTCTCAGAAGATCTTCGCCATGACTTTACCGGCTGAGGCAGCGCCTTTCAACTTTTTCTTCGGAATAGAGGTGATGTGGCGCCACTCCATGGTTTGCGCCACGTTGTTGCGATGATGACAGACGCCTCGCCAACGACTCCCTGTGCTTTTGTTCACTGCAGGTCTCAACAGACATTCTGCAAGCGCCTATGAATATTAACGATGCTCTAGTTTTCCATCGAAAGAAACTCAGTTGCAACTCTTGGATTCGAACGCACCTCCGTTACAGAAGCCATTTTGAAGCTTACGTATAGCGCTGCCACCTAGCGGAACTTCAAGAAACTATAGGGGTTGAAGCGCAAATATTCTACGATATACCCAACAAGTTCCGGACTTTTTCAACCGAAACTGGCCGAGAAGAGGAAAAGTGTTGTATTACTTGATGAACGCCCCTCGTAATTTTGGAAAAAGACAACAGCAGATGAAAAGTGAATGCTATCATTTAAAAATGAAATAAGAAAATATATGTATTAAACTTCTATTAGAGGTCTGCCTAGTGGCAAAAGTCTGTAGAGTGCTCCAAGGTACATCACTCTCCCGTAAGAAAGGAATTCTGTTCAATTTTTATTACCTGAAAAATTACACAGTTTTAAAGTTTTCAGGTTCAACTAAATAGCTAGGAACAAACAATTTAATTTGGAGATATCACATAGAAAGGGTTGTATGGAAGACGAACCTAAGGCTCGTAATATCATTCAGACCTTTGGCGGTCCCTCTTGGTCAACAGTGCTACAACAGTTACTACACTAGTTGCATCAGCAATTGACCATGTAGCCACAAATATGGTCAAGGAAAAAAACTGTAAAAAATCTAGGTCTATCAAACCTTTTCTGCCCAATTATAACAGTAAAATCGCGTATGACAAAATTCCCTAAACTCCAGACCTACAAAATACATTTATCAGAAATCAAAATACAAAGTTTCTATAAAGAACTAGCAAACCAAAGCTGGAGTGAAGTGCATAGAGACACCAACGTAAATCTAAAATTTTATAAATTCTCAGCACTTTTTAAACTGAACTTTGAAGTGACATTTCCAAAAGTACCCTCACCAGTATCAATGTCACACAAAAGCGAATGGATAACAGCAGGTATTAAGAAGTCCTCCTAAACCCTAAGGTACTGGTACCTCATTTCCATGAAACATAGTCACAGTGAGCCACAGTTCTTAAATTACTACCTTAACTACAGAAAGATTTATAGTAACATACTGATTGCTGCAAAAAAAGCTATTTAATGACAAAATATTACACAATATAGAGAATAAAAGCAAAGCAGTCTGGGATAATATACTGATAAGGGAGGGGGGGATAAAGTAATAAATGATTCACAACATATAGCAAACTATGCGAATGAGCATTTTTATAGTGTTGCAGAGAAGTTAGAATAAAAGTTCTAAAAAAATGTAACAGATGAAAATAATTATGCACTAAGTACAATGACACTGCTACCAACACAGACCATGAAGTCAATAATACTGTACAAAAACTAAAAAATAAAGTCAGTAGGCTCAGATGAAGTACCATTGTGTATACTTAAACAATGCATAGAGAGTATACAAACTCCCTTAACAAACACAATAAATGATTCCTTCACAGCAAAGAAATTTCCAGAGTATTTAAAACAGGTAAGAGTTGTACCATTGCTAAAGAAATGTAATGCAGAAGCCACTGAAATTTACCGACCCATGTCCCTACTATCACCATCTCAAAAATAGTACACTGAGTTATGAAATACAGATTAATGAATCATTTGAATAAATACAACCTTTCATGCGAACCATAGTTTGCTTTCCGAAGTGGCAGAAGTGAGGAATCAACCATAGTAGACTTCACAAAATTACTATTTGATCCTCTTAAGAAAGAGGAATATGTCACGAGCACATTTTTAGATTATTCTAAGCCATTTGATACTGTAAGCCGTAAAATTCTAACTAAATAAATTAGAAGCATTAGGGATAAGAGGAGTAGCTAATAACTGGTTCCGATGATGCGTGACAGATAGGATACAATGAGTAGAGATATCACATACTTCGAATAAGTCTTAATTTTTAGCAAAACGCTTACAGAACCAAAACACACTAATCAGGAATTCTTCAGTGTAGCATATTAGAACCAATGTTGTTCTTGATACATCTCAATCACTTTCTCAGTTGTGTTACTTGTTGAGAAAAGGTTCTCTTCACTGATGACAGAAATATTATTGTCACTGAGAAAACAAGAGAACTAGTTGCAGAGATATCAAATGAAACCCTCAAGAAAGTTTACCATCTGGATGAATAATCAACAAAGTGACACTGATAATAAATAAAACTAATTCTATGAATTTCAGTTTGAAGAGGGTCAACTGTGCAATTAAATGAAATGTAGATTGCACCTACATAGACTGTATAACAAATGAAAAATTTCTAGGATGTAATACTGGTTCTCAGTTCAAGTGGTGTGAACACACAAAGATGCAAGCAGACTGTCACCTGTAAGGAGATAAAAATAAGGGGTGCTGTCATGAATTCAAAAACTTGAAGCTGACGTCCGCCACCTTAGTCGCCCCAAAACATTACTGTCAGATGTTTTGAATGTTTCGAGTAATTAAAGTTTTTTGATCGAAAAGTCCAGCTTGCGTCGTTTGTGGGTGTATTACTCGTTCTGATCGTAGTGTAAAGTGTAAAGAATGCATAAAATAAAGATCTACCAGGGAACTGTGGATGACGGCGGCACTGTTGGTCTCTGTGGACGCACTGCACACGGGGCAGTGCCTCTCCCTCCAGGAACGTTTGCGGCCTTGAATAACACAACGAGAACTCTAGCCAGAGGCAACATGGAACTACGAGTAACCTGCACCATCTAGTGACGACAGTTGCACTTCACTATCTTCCCACTACAAACTGTTATGCTATCTGCTATTTATTTTAATGAAATACTCTTGTAATTTACTCCTTTTCGTCACTTTACGTCTGTTCCTATTTCATTTTCATTATTATTACTTACTGTTCGAATCCAAACATAAAATGGAATATGAGAAACAGGGCAATATGCATTTTCTCGAATCTTATGCCGTCTCCTTCCTTTATAATACTAATTTTTAGAACCATCACAATGTATTCAATTTTAGACTGATTTCTGCAATTGATTTCACTTTTTTGAACATTTCTTTAAATTATGACCAGCTTTACACTGTCAGAAGATGCATACATTTTTCGTATGTTTCAACAATCTTTAAAAAATCTTGCTTTCTTATATACAACTGAAAAATTTTACAGATCAGTACTTTTAAATGAACTTCCTTTTAATTATTTTGTTTGATTATGTGTACGTTATGCGTGCATCAACGACCACCTCTATGATTCCTTTACATCCATGGCAGTTTTGACTCTTGTTCTTTTTACATCTTATGCCATATTGCAGTGCGCCAGACAGAGAGCTATATCGTGGTTTTGTTATAACTACTGTCATTTGTTTTTAATCTCGTAATGTAGTAGCTAGGAATTCACTTTCTTCCACTTTTATTGTAGATTCTGAAGATGGCTATTTCACAGCCGATGATGGTAGTTTATTAAAAAATCTTGCAATCAAGACAGTCAAATAAATACTATATTAAATAACTTATTTGTAAAACGTGTTGTACACTAGAGATAAACTGAATGAGACGGCACTGTTTTAAACAGAATGGGGAGGATGGAGACTCCAGTCTTCATCCAGCCATTCTGATTTAGATTTTCCGTGGTTTCCTTCAATTGCTTCAGGCAAACGGCAAGGTGTTTCCTATTATAACCCCACAGCCGACTCTACCTATCCCATCCTTGTCATGCCAGACCTCCTTTAAGTGCGTAAATCTCTGTTTATGTGAAATATTTTATTATTGTTGTTCTTAGGTTGTATACTAAGATATCTCCAGTATCCTTGTAGAAGAGGTCCATGGATAAATAAAACTACCACTACTACTACTACTACTACTACAACTTTTGTTGATAGAACACTCTGGGATACAACACATAGTAACGGACAGAGGCTATTCTCGCTAAATATAATATTGATAATATCCTTACTAATTAATTCCATGTATTCTAAAGATTGACTGGCCCTTTAACTTTCTTCCACCGCTGATGCATCCAGTACTTTCACAACGTTACTGTGACACAGCCCTTGTCTTCTTCAGCGAGGGGTCCGCTGATAGCCACATTGGCAATCCTGTAGACACAAAGTCAGACGTGAATGTCAACGATGTCATGGAGGTGGCTCTCGAATGGGAATCCTGATTGATGAAATCCTCGTAGAATCAGCGTATGGGCCAGAAAAACTCACTCAGAGTGAACTGGTCTAGTCTGGCCGAAGTACTATCCTAAATACCACTCAGTACTGGGATGCAGATGGCCCTACTATCAACCAAATGTCTTGCAGAGGGAATAAGTCTGTGCAGCCCGAAGCCTCAAGCGGCACTTAGTTCATATCCTGGAGAGCGGTTGGAGCATGGCCATCTGTCTACAGGGAAACTGTCACCTATTTGCTAGGCATCTTCAAAACGCGGATGTAATGTTGTTTGCTGACACTGCAGGCGTTAAAACTCAGTACAGCATCACTGTCCCCCTGTGGAGGGGAGGATATGGTGAAACCCATCTCAACGTCCTTGTAGAAGGCAAATTCCACGCTGGTGGCCAGGGCACATCCATTGGTGTCAGTCTTGGTGTGATATGTGGAGCTGTTGAAGAACCCTCCAGTCAGCTGCCTGCTAGCAGTGGTTGAGATAACTCAGCAATATCGAAGGTGGAAATCACAAGTGGTTTCATCTCTGAACAAAAGAAAGTGGTAGGTTCTCAGTAGCAGGAGAAGGACCATGGCAGGTTCGTAATTGGTTGACGTGATTGCAGCTCAGTGTGCCATCCTGAAGTGTCACCTTGGCTATGACTCTGCATAGTAATTTGGAAATCACTGCTAGAATCCGATGCTGTCATCCTTATTAAAAAGAAGTGCACACACTGGGTATTTAAGTGGAAAAACGGTGGCAGCTAGATCACTGAGTAAGCGGGCTGTGGAGTGTAGAGTGGAGGACAGAAAGTTTGGAACACTGAGATAAGCCATGAAGACAAGAGACAAGCTGTAGTATGGGGTAGACGAATAGGATACCAGGAGAATGGGTGGGAGCCTCATCCAGAGGGTGATGAAGGTAAAGTTTAGACATTTGGGTTTTGAAAGATTGGGGAAAATGTTTGACTAGCCATTTGGGGCTGGTTGAAGGATGCTATGTGAACTACGGTGATACTATTTTTGTCACAGAAAGTGGAGAATTCTGTAGATGCCAAATGGGAACCACTCTGCTGATAATAGTGTTAGGATGTCCTTTGATGGAAAAAATTCAAGATAAGGTTTGAAAGTCTGACTAGTTGGTGAAGCAGACATGCAGGAAACATATTGGAATCTGTTGCTTACATAAACTGCAATGAGACGTGAGATCTAAGAAAGGTTCCACGGCATTTAAATGAAGCCTGGACCAAGAAGTTGAAGTCTGGCCAAGGGAGGAAATAGCATGGAGGGGTGGCCTGTTTGCTCTGTCAAGTGATGCAAGAGGATACTCTCTGAGTAATAGCAGTGTCCATGTCAAACCAATAGGCAAGGTAGCAGACCAGAGTATTAGCAAGCACCATACCCTAGTGATCAACATGGAAAAGTGACATAATATGCTACGGGAGAGATGCAGGGATTTCTCCTTGGAGCATTAGTATGTCGTTCACTGCTGAGAGCTCGTTCTGACAATACCAGTAGGTCTGGACCTCTGGTTGCCGGATCTGTTTTGGTCTGGTGATCGACTGTAGCATTCTAGGTGGAAGATCTTGCTGATAGGGTCCTTCATGGCATGGCATGTGATGAGCTTGGGATATAGAGGGAGGTTGGTCATAGTTTATTCCACAGTAATGTCCGTGTGGAACATGCTTTGTGATCCCTGCAATCACTGGGTCATTACCTTGGGGCAGGTGGGAAAGGAGATCAGCATTCGTATGTTGTGTGGTAGAGCGAAACAAAATATCATAATTATTACTCAACAGGAATAGGGTCACCAGCTGAAGGTGACATGCGGTTTTGGTGGGATTGCTGACTGAAGCCTGGAAAAGAGTAAGCAAAAGTAAGTGACCGGTGAATAATGTGAAATGCCTACTATGCACATAATCATGTAATTTTTAAGGCCAAAAAGATGACTTTGCTTCTTTCTCAATCCAGCTAAAATTTCGCTGAGTAGCGGTGAGGATTGTGAACCCAAAAGTGATTGGGCATTCCATGCCACCAGTCACATGGGACAGGGTAGTCCCCAACCCGTAGTTTGATGCATCTGCTGCGAGGTTTCATCTAGTGGTAAGCTGTGAGGCACGAAGTATGGGGAAAATCCCGATTTAAGTCTCTGAAATCCTTGTCACACGTTGGGGTCCACTGCCAACGGATGTTCTTCTGCAGTAGGTGGTGTAGCAGCTTGGCAACGGCGGCCACATGAAGACTAAACTTTCGTTAGTAATTCGGTTGTCCCAACACTGTTTTAAACTGGATGGTGTTGGTAACGGCCGTAAGTTTTTGTACTGCCTACATGTACTGAGATGTGGGGCAGATGTCGGAAGCATTAGAAATGTATCCAAGTTAACCAGCTTGATGAACAAAGAAACAAAACTTGTCCTAGTTACAATTTAGATTGGTCTGTTGCAGGACGGTGAATAGAGCGTCCAAGTTGTTGGCCAAGTCCTGGGCATCTTTACCTGCGACAAGAACGTCGTCTAAGCAATTTGTTGCCTCCAGTACGTTGCGAGGGAGATGCTCCACATGTCGTTGAAATATCGCCGGGGCGCTAGCTACACCAAAGGGAAGCCTGCTGTACTGGAATAACCAAAAGTGAGTGTTGATGACTAGGATAAGCTAGGATTCTTCCTCCAAAGAAAGGTTTTCTCTTCTTATTCGTGACTTTCATTCGGCATCTTCAGGGGATCGGTATGCTAATTTTCGGATTCGATAATGTTAGACGTAGAGGGTGGCCTGATGCCCATCCCGTCGCCACCTTTCCCCCCCCCCCCCCCCCCCCCCAAGGGATCGAATTTGTGTATCCGAACTGTCTAGAATTAGTGTTTTCCCTTGCTAAAGTGTGCGAAAGTTTTCCAAATGTGTGCGTATTGTGTACTTGAGGCAGAACGTAGATATCAGTCCAGTAATCACGTAGTGGGATGTGAGAAACCACCTGAAAACGACATCCACGGTGGCCAGCACACTGCCCCTCGTCGTTAATCTGTGGACTCGATCCAGGATCGACGTGACTCCCCGAATACCGCGATTAATCAACAAAGGTTTCCTAACAGAAGAAGAACATTTACTTTAGTCTATAGTAGATAGATTTTATATTGCCCACTGGCTACCAGTTTCGGTACACAGTACCATCATCAGACCATCCCCTGGCGCATACTCATCAAACTCGCTTCCCAAGTAGCTAATACTTAACTTTGTACTCAATGTTGTCATATTTCTCTTTGTTAGAAATGGTTTTTCTTGCTATAGTGAGCCCGAATTTACTTCTACCATCGTCAGTTATTTTGCTGCCCAGATAGCAATACTCGTCTACTACCTTTACTTTCTCATTTTCAAATGGTTCAAATGGCTCTGAGCACTATGGGACTTAACTTCTAAGGTCATCAGTCCCCTAGAACTTAGAACTACTTAAACCTAACTAACCTAAGGACATCACACACATCCATGCCCGAGGCAGGATTCGAACCTACGACCGTAGCAGTCGCGCGGTTCCGGACTGCGCGCCTAGAACCGCTAGACCACCGCGGCCGGCTTTCTCATTTTCTTATGTAATTTAGTATCACTGAAATTTCTTCGAGCACAGTCCATTATTTTTGTTTTACTTTCTTTTCACGTTCATCTTACAGTCTATTTTCAAGATACTGTCTATTCTTATTTTTCTTTCATGCATCTTACATTCTATTTCAAGATACTGTCTATTCCGTTCAACTGATCATCCAAGAGCCGCGTCCGACAGAGACCTTTCGAAATTCCAACTTTGTTTCCTGTAGCGCTTCCTCTATGTATAGACTAAGTAACATGGATGATAGCTTAACGTAAAGGATACTGGACGACAGACAACGATATGCTTCTTCAACACACGTCAGTTCTATGTCTTCATCGCACAGACAGGATGCAGCTGTTCCTGTGAAAGTAGTACGTGTTTCCACAAATAGTTATCACGACAGAGAAGGAATACTGCAGAGTCTGTAGAGAACCCTTACCTTATTCATTAGTTGCCTTTATGAGGTTCATGAACAAACACCATATACAACCTATATGGTACGCTTTAAGATTAATAATATTTTTACCTGGATGCAGTTCTCCCAAATAATTGTTCCATATTTTTTTATGAAATAAAATATTCAACTACTTCAACTATTGACGAATAACGGCGGTGAGAGTGGCTGAGTTCGTTTCAACAGCAGATCACAAATATTCGTATACTCCGTATTCCTGAAGAGCTTCCCACATATCCCAGACCAAAAGGTACAATGCGTTCCACTTCATTTATCACCACCTTGTAAAAATTATATAGTTTAGTATAGGAACATAAAATTTGTCATTTTGCACTCGTATAGACTAAATCGTCAGTTAATGGCTCTGAGCACTATGGGACTTAACTTCTGAGGTCGTCAGTCGCCTAGAACTTAGAACTCATTAAACCTAACTAACCTAAGGACATCACACACATCCATGCCCGAGGCAGGATTCGAACCTGCGACCGTAGTGGTCACTCCGTTCCAGACTGTAGCGCCTAGAACTGCACGGCCACTCCGGCTGCCCGCCAGTTAATAATGACAAGAGCTTTTATATAATCTCAAGAAAACACGTAGTGTTTCCCAGAGTTGTGTAATGTTAGCCGAAGTAGTGGGTTAAATGCGTAGTAAAGTTGCGAATGAATATGTGCGATCACTGGATTATCATTTACGTAACAGTGATATCTCACTGTAGTTTAGATTGGAGTAACATCTTGCCATTGGCCATCCGGGATTAGGAATCGCTATCTTTAGCAAGGTGTCAATCAAGTAAAATTAATCTGCGTCGATAATCTACAGTATATTTCCAGATCATTTACTGTTTGATTTACTGCCGAAGTTATCTGTTTCTTGCAACACCAACGCTAATTTAATTTATATCTGCAAGTTGGCTTATCAGCATTAATATGAGAGCGTCTGGAGGCTCAATGATCCCCGTATCATTAGCTTGCGCGTTGGCTCTTATGAAGATTAGTTCTGCCCGTCAAGAACGGCGATATTTTGACGCACCGCGTGCGACTCCACTGAAAGATCATTACAGGCACGCTTCAGCCACGGCACTTCGATAGCACCCAGTTAATCGCGCACTTAACATTATCTACCCGATCTTAACTGCTTCACTTGTTTGAAGAAGAATATCTCATAATGATGTAACAGGGTCCCGACTGTCCTACATACTCACTGCCACTAGAAAAGTAAAGCAACAGTGGCTTATACTACCGTTTCAGATGAAGTCTGATTTGAATTTCTTCAATCATTCGTATAGTAATTTAGACTTCTTGTCCGCAGCAAGGAGTTGCGCTAACACTGGCACAGACAAAGAGGGCCCCATAACATGGAAGTCACATCTAGCTGGAATAATTTTTTTATTATATATCATTATGATATTATACACACAAAAAAAGTTTTGCATCACCCCGGTTCCCAGAACTCCTGAAGATAGACGTTGACTATGGATATTGTACCACAGACACAGTCCTTTTGACTCTTCAGAGATGTCACTAAAGCCGCCCAAAGATGTAAACAACCATGCGTGAGCAGTGCCTATTAGACGGAGGGGGTCCGATAGCCGATCAGTTCCATTCATTCCACTAGGAAGGAGGTACACGGCTCGTGTTGCCTGTAGTTCAACCATAACTAGACGGTCAATACCGCGGTTCGATCGCGTCCGCATTGTTACTTTGTGCCAGGGTGGGCTCACAACAAGGGAAGTGTCCAGGCGTCTCGGAGTGAACCAAAACGATGTTGTTTGGACATCGAGGAGATACAGAGAGACTGTCGATGACATCCCTCACTCAGGCCGCCCGAGGGCTACTACAGCAGTGGATGACCGCTACCAACGGATTATGGCTCGGAGGAACCTTGACAGCAACGCCACCATGTTGAATAATGCTTTTCGTGCAGCCACAGGACGTCGTGTTACGACTAAAACTGTGCGCAATAGGCTGCATGATGCACAGCTTCACTTGTGACGTCCATGACGAGGTCCATCTTTGCAACCAACACACCATGCATCGCGGTACGGATGGGCCCAACAACATACCGAATGGACCGCTCTAGATTGACATCACGTTCTCTTCACCAGTGAGTGTTGCATATGCCTTCAACCAAACAGTCGTCGGAGACGTCTTTGGAGGCAACCCCGTCAAGCTGAACGCCTTAGACACACTGTCCAGCGAGTGCAGCAGGGTGGAGGTTCCCTGCTGTTTTGGAGTGGCATTATGGCTGGTTCAAATGGCTCTGAACACTATGGGACTTAACATCCGAGGCCACCAGTCCCCTAGAACTTAGAACTACTTAAACCTAACTAACCTAAGGATAACACACATATCCATGCCCGAGGCGGGATTGGAACGTACGACCTTAGCGGTCGCGCGGTTCAAGACTGAAGCGCCTAGAACCGCTCGGCGTGGCATTATGTCTGACCGACGTACACCGCTGGTGATCATGGAAGACGCTGTAACGGCTTTACGATACGTGAACACCATCGTCCGACCGATAGTGCAACCATACCAGCAAATATTGGCGAGGCATTCGTCTTTATGGACGACAATTCGCGCCCCATCGTGCACATCTTGTGAATGATTTCCTTCAGGATATCGACATCGCTCGACTAGAGTGGCGAGCATGTTCTCCAGACATGAACTCTATCGAACACGCCTGGGATAGATTGAAGAGGGCTGTTTATGGTCGTCGTGACCCACCAACTACTTTGAGGAATCTACGCCGAATCGCCGTTGAGGAGTGGGGCAATCTGGACCAACAGTACCTTGATGAACTTGTGGATAGTATGCCACGAAAAATACAGGCCTGCATAAATGAAAGAGGATGTGCTACTGGATATTAGAGGCACCGGTGTGTATTGAAATCTGGACCACCACCTCTGAAGGTCTCGCTGTGTGTTGATACAACATGCATTGTGTGGTTTTCATGACCAATTAAAAGGGCGGAAATGATGTTTATGTGGATCTCTAGTCCAATTTTCTGTAAAGGTTCCAGAACAGAGGTGATGCGATACGTTTTTTCATGTGTGCATCTTGCAGGGGTTGGAGAAAAATATGGAAACATGAAAACCGCAACGGATTACCATGCCTGATACTGTGTAGGAAATATGTTGGCATTATGTTGGCATTCAAGACAGCTTCCAGTCGTCTCGGAATGGATAAATACAGGTAATGTATAATTTTCAAGGGAATGTTACACCGCTCTTCCTACAACAGTAGTGGCAAGTTCAACTAATGACGATGGAGGTGTACAGCAAATACGCACTCTTCCCTCTAAAACAGACTACAAAGGCACAATAATATTCAAATTTAGTACCTCTGGTGGCCAAGAGAGATGCGACAGTTCATCCTCGTACTCATAAAACCAGTCCTGGACGAGGGGAGCTGTGTGAGCAGCGGTGCTCTCGACTTTAAACACAGCATTACCAATTGGAGAACGAACATTATACCACAGGATGGTCATTATCAACCAAAACGGTGAGATAATCCTTGGCAGTAATGCTACCTTGCTGAGAAATCACGCGGCCCTTGGAGTATCACGATATGGCTGCCACAATCAGCACCAAACATCCATGTTTCGCTTTCTCCCATTGCTCCATAGTCTACTGCTTCGGCGTCACGTTTCCTTGTACGGGCATCTGTAACACTGATGAGAGGTCTTGGAATTCCATCTCGCCCCACAGTTTCCAGCTTATGGAGCTCCCTTCGTATTATTTTGGTGCTGACAGGGTTCGCGAGTGCGACATTCAGTTCTGCAGCGAATTTGGCAGCTGTCGTGCTCTTATTTTTCTTCACAATCCTCTTCAATGACCGTCCGTCGCGATCACTCGACACACCCTTTCGTCGGCGTTGTGACTTAGCGGATGATGTTTTTCCGCTTTCTCTGTAGTCGGTGCAAATCCTCGATACGGTGCCTCTTAAAACGCCATATAGCCTACTTCGACTCCCTTGGTTATGAAGGAACCCATCATACGAACACCAACAATTTGCCCACGTTCTGATTCACTTAGCACTGACATAATGCAGTCACATCAACACAGAACACTGTTCTAGCCACAACCGAAACTTGCAACGTATTGAGGACGTTGCAGAGGTGCTGTTCGTGGTCAGAAACAACAGCACAACTTGCAAGTTTTGCTAGCATCTACATTTGCGGGTATGTTCAAGAACGCTTTTCTCCCGCTGTTTTTGTCGAAGCCCTGCATATTATTTTGAAATTGCCATCAACATAGCGCCAAAACGGGAGCAACATTAAGTCCGTATATCTTGCCCAGCAGACAACACTTGAGTACTGTTAAGTACCTGCCAACTTGCAACATCAGAGAGCAGACTCATATCTGGAAAGACGTTACATTCCGTGACTTTTCACTGATTTTGAAATTCCAATACAAATCGCATCTCATTGCATGGAGGAAACGTGACCACAAAGACAACGTAAGACTTGGCAGTATTGCGTCTGCATGGTTCTCGAGTAGAGCGTGTGTCGCTGTTCAAACATGTAAGCAGGTGAAGCAATCGGGCGCGAGGTCGGCGCACGAGTCTTAATTAACATACTGGTCGGAGCTCACAGGGCACTGGTCGACGCGTCCACATTGCATTCGTGGAATTGGAAATCGTCTGTTTCACACAGATGTACACGATATGTATCCCGTCGACGATTTCACACATTACGCAAAAGATCTGAAAAGTAAGAAATTTAGGAAATGAGATATTTTTCTCTCCTTTAATTGCTGTATGACACTTTCATGTGGAAGACATCGCTAATAGCGGTATTAATCTTCTTCTTTTTCTTCTTCAACGAAAAGTGTAGGCAATATACTTGTTCAGACTTCACACGTTTAACACAGCTTTTTCTCGATTTTCCGATATCTCTTCTTCCTAAGGGCTTGAACATGTATACAACGACTGTAAATCTGTCATCTTTCATAGTTAACTATGTTGCCTACGTTTCTCCTTATATTCTTCCACTTCGTAATTTAAATTAAATATTCGTAATTCTTCTGTATATTCTCATTTCCTATAATACCTCTTCTTGAGCTGCTTTAACAGATCTTAAAAATCTCATTTCAGCCGATTGTATGCGGCTTTTGCCTTCCTATTTTTTCAATCCAAATTTCACTGTTACAAAGAAAGACAGACTCGACCATTACTGAGTAAAACTTTAACTTTGTGTCTTTCCTTTTCTTTTGCTTTGAGGTTTTATTTATAGTTTTAAATATATGTGGTAATTTATCGATTTTATTCTGTACATCATTATCGTTATTTAAGTTGATATCGAATCCTAAATATCTAAAACTGGAGAATCGTTCCCCCGCAAACAGCCAAAGAAATTATTAATTTAAAAACAGGGGAAAAATAATAAAGCAAATAATTAGATATAATAGGTGCCTTGTCATCAAAAATAATTTTTGATTTGTCCGGCTGTTTTCCATAATGAGCCATAACTTAAGTGTCAGCGATGCATATTTTCAGATCGTAGCATTGTCTTCTTAGTTCACAGAATGTTGTGAGTTTCTTTCCTTATTCTGTATTAAATCTATATCATTTGCATAATTTTCATATAGCATAGCGTTTAGATCAGTGGTTTCTATCCTGGGGGTAATTACCCCCTGAGGCAAAAAAAGGGGTGAAAACCAAAAGGGTTTGACTCTGTTTTGCTCCTGGAACAAAACTATTTTTAAAAGATCGTTACTATTACAACAATATTGTGAGGCTCTAATACATATATGGATTATAAATAATAACTCCTTCTCAACTACTAGGATTAATGCGTGACACTCTGTGGTGGAGGTTACAGGTTCTTCACATACTCCACCCACTACACACATACTTTGTCCTTAGTACCACATATCGATGACGGAAAAAGTAAGACACATGCACAACAAACGGGAAGTGTATCACGAAACCGCTTTTTCAAAGTTGTAGATAGTTACTACGGTAGGCCAGGAATTGCTTAATTACTCACTTCGAAAAGGGTAAAAGAACTAATTGACAGCTAGGCAACAGGAACTACGTAGAAGCTACTATAAACTGAGGTAACAAAAGTCGTGGAGTACCTCCTACATCGTGTCGGACCACGTTTTTCCCGGCATAGTGCACCAACTCACCGTGGCGTGGACTCAACATATCGTTGGGTGTCCCCTGCAACATACTGAGCCATGCTGACTCTATAGCTGTCCATAATTGCAAAAGTGTTTCTGGTGCAGGATTTCGTGCACTAGGCGCTACAGTCTAGAACTGCGCGACCGCTACGGTCGCAGATTCGAATCCTGCCTCGGGAACTGATGTGTGTGATGTCCTTAGGTTAGTTAGGTTTAAGTAATTCTAAGTTCTAAGAGACTGATGACCTCAGACGTTAAGTCCCATAGTGCTCAGAGCCATTTGAACCATTTGAACCATTTCGTGCACGAATCGACCTCTCGATTACGCCTCAGAACTGCTCCATGGGATTCATGTCCGGCGATCTGGGTGGCACAATCAGTCGTTCAAATTGTCCACAACGTTCCTCAAACCAACCGCCAACAGACGTGGCCCAGTGACACAGTTCATTGTTATCCATAAAAATTCCATCGTTGGTTGGGAATACCAAGTCCATGAATGGCTATAAATGGTCTTCAAGTAGTCGAACATAAACATTTCGTATCAATGATGTGTTCAGTTAGACCAGAGGACCTGGCCAATTTGTATGTAACCACACTAACAGTTTTCTCAGTGCCTTATTGACAACCTGGGTCCATAGTTTCTTGCGGTCTGCGCCACGCACGAACCCTACCATCAGCTCCTACTACCTGAAATCGGGACTCATCTGATCCGTGCCACGGTTTTTCAGTTGTCTAGGGTCCAACCAGTATGGTCACGAGTCCAGGAGAGACGCTGCAGGTGATGTCGTGCTGTTAGCAGAGGCACTAGCGTCTGTCATCTGCTACCATAGCCCATTGTCGCACATTGATTTCACGCAATGTTGCTTGTCTGTTAGCACTGACAACTCTACGAAAACGCAGCTGCTCTCGATCGTTAAGTGAAGGCCGTCAGCCATTGCGTTGGCCATGGTGAAAGGTAATGCCTGAAATTGGGTATTCTCGGCACACTCTTGACACTGTGAATCTCGAAATACTGAATTATCTAACGATTTCCGAAATGGAATGTTTCATGCACCTCGCTCCAACTACCATTCCGTGTTCCGTGAGTATTAATTCCCGTCGTGCCGCCATTGTCACGTTGGGAACCTTTTCAAATGAATCATCTGAGTACAAATGACAGCTCCGCCAACGCATTGCCTTTTTATATATTGTGTACGCAATACTACCGTCATTTCTATCTGTGCGTATCGCTATCCCATGACTTTTGGCACCTCATTGTAGTGCTATACACTTTAGTATTTGTGGGGCCTTGCCAAATCAAAAAAATGTTCAAATGTGTGTGAAATCTTATGGGACTTAACTGCTGAAGTCATCAGTCCCTAAGCTTACACACTACTTAACCTAAATTATCTTAAGGACAAACACACACACCCATGCCCGAGGGAGGACTCGAACCTCCGCCGGGACCAACCGCACAGTCCATGACTGCAGCGCCTGAGACCGCTCGGCTAATCCCGAGCGGCTGGGGCCTTGCCCACTCGTCTCGTATAGCGTGTCTAAAGGATGCTGCGTTCTCGGAATGCTATACAACAGTTCAAGCAAATAACATTGATAGTTTTTATTACAAATAAGAAGACTCACAATATTCAGAATTAACAATGGTGTCGCAAGCGATGGGCGACATGCAACATGAATCCGAGTCCTTTGCTATATACAGTGTTCATGAAAGTTTGACACACAGTTTGTGGGTCACTAATAATTGATGTCGTAGCGTTCTCTGCTGTGCCCGTCCGTATACTGTCCTAACCCTGTCCGAATACTGAGCAGCTGAGGCTGGCAGGAGCGGCGCTCATATTGTCCTCTTGTAGAGGCCGCTCCTGTCGTGGTGCGGCCCTAATTAGCGGACCATTGGCCGACGTCGTTTCCCAGCCTTCTTATCTCTTGCGTTCTTCATCTTCGTTCCTTCGTTTGTCGTTACGCCAGAACAGTATTATTTTTGGGAATTTGTGGTAAGTTCCTGTGGGACCAAACTTCTGAGGTCAACGGTTCCTAGGCTGACACACTACTTAATCTAACTTAAAGTAACTTACGCTAAGTACAACATAGACACCCATGCCCGCGGGAGGACTCGAACCTCCGGAAGGGGTAGCCGCGCGAACCGTGGCAAGGAGCTTGAGACCGCACGGCTACCCCGAGCGGCTTTTTGTTCTTCTTCTTATTATTATTATTACACTACTGCCCATTGAAATTGCTACACCAAGAAGAAATGCAGATGATGAACGGGTAGTCATTGGACAAATATATTATACTATAACTGAGAGGTGATTACATTTTCACGCAATTTGGGTGCGTAGATCCTGAGAAATCAGTACCCAGAACAACCACCTCTGCCCATAATAACGGCGTTGATACGCCCGGGCATTGAGTCTAACAGAGCTTGGATGGCGTGTACAGGTACAGCTGCCCATGCAGCTTCAACACGATACCACAGTTCATCAAGAGTAGTGACTGGCGTATTCTGACGAGCCAGTTGCTCGGCCACCATTGACCAGACGTTTTCAATTGGTGAGAGATCTGGAGAATTTGCTGGCCAGGGAAGCAGTCGAACAATTTCTGTACACAGAAAGGCCCGTACAGGACCTGCAACACGCGGTCGTGCATTATCCTGCTGAAATGTAGGGTAGAGCCACGGGTCGTAACACATCTGAAATGTAACGTCCACTGTTCAAAGTGCCGTCAATGAAAACAAGAGGTGACCGAGATGTGTAACCAATGGCACCCCGTACCATCACGCCGGGTAATACGCCAGTGATGCGATGACGAATACACGCTTCCAATGTGCGTTCACTGCGACGTCGCTAAACACGGATGCGACCATCATGCTGCTGTAAACAGAACCTGGATTCATCCGAAAAAATGACGTTTTGCCATTCGTGCACCCAGGTTCGTCGTTGAGTACACCATCGCAGGCGCCCCTGTCTGTGATGCAGCGTCAAGGGCAACCGCAGTCATGGTCTCCGAGATGATAGTCCATGCTGCTGCAAACGTCGTCGAACTGTTCGTGCAGATGGTTGTTGTCTTGCCATCGTCCCCATCTGTTGACTCAGGGATCGAGACGTGGCTGCACGATCCGTTACAGCCATGCAGATAAGATGCCTGTCATCTCGACTACTAGTGATACGAGGTCGTTGGGCTCCAGCACGGCGTTCCGTATTACCCTCCTGAACCCACCGATTCCATATTCTGCTAACAGTTACTGGATCTCGACCAACGCGAGCAGCAATGTCGCGATACGATGAACCGCAATCGCGATAGGCTACAATCCGACCTTTATCAAAGTTGGAAACGTCATGGTACGCATTTCCCCTCCTTAGACGAGGCATCACAACAACGTTTCACCAGGCAACGCCGGTCAACTGCTGTTTGTGTATGAGAAATCGGTTGGAAACTTTCCTTTAGTCAGCACGTTGTAGGTGTCGCCACCGGCACCAACCTTGTGTGAATGCTATGAAAAGCTAATCATTTGCATATCACAGCATCTTCTTCTTGTCGGTTAAATTTCGCGTCTGTAGCACGTCGTCTTCGTGGTGTACCAATTTTAATGGCCAGTAGTGTATTATTATTATTAGAGTGGTGAGGTACAAAGCATTAACAGCCTCAAGTCTTCAACATTTTGCCAATTCAGAGGTAAGGAGTCCAGAAATGAAGCAATTTAAGTAATAATAATAGTACACGAATTTTAATTTGGTTGATTTTAAATGGGAGAGCAGAGGAAGCATGTTCTATAACAGGTGCCTATCCTCACTGTGGAGAGATAGCTTTCATCTCTCAGAAGAAGCTGTAGGTAGCACTCGCAATGCATAGGGCCATAGGGAATCGCACCCACACGCCCGCACGCACACACACACACACACACACACACACACACACACACACACACACACACAGACACTACTCTCTCTCCCTCTCTCTCTCTCTCTCTCTCTCCAACCGAACAGGACATGTCGAAAAGAGATGTGGGATCAGTATTTATAGGTGGCAAAATAGATTTTTGACTACGATAGCAGTGAAAATAAAAACTGGGAACTGAATTGATTTGTAGTATGATTTATGATCTGCACGGACTGAGAACACCTCAGACATTATAAAGGTTGTTAAACATAACCAATACCAATTCTCACGTGTACTCATTAGTTTGTGGCTTAATAAAACATCCACAAAAACTAAATATCATTCGTCTTTCATCATCTTGAAAATATAAGTGTGCAAAGAAAATTCTTTTTGATTTAAATTTTAGTTAGACGCTAATTTTGATGAAGATGGTGCCAGGGGGTGGGGGATTCTAGCTAATATGTGATTATATCAAGGATTAGTTATCTAAGTAAGGTGTGCTCATTTTCAGTTGCATACCTTCATGTACTTCTTGTTTCTTATGAGATACTCAATACAGGTGTTAAAGAGTGTCTGTGATAAAATACATCCTACCCTGGCGCCTTTATTTATTATTTTCTGTTCTGTTTTTGAGCTGCCTGTGTTTATGATTTTTATGGAAACTTCATATAAGTCTTTATTGCCTTTACAAGATGTGCCGGATATCGTCTTTCTTTCATTATTGTCGACAGTCTGTTTCTAATGACCGAATTAAAAGCTTTCTCAAAGTCAATGAAAGCGACATGTCTATTTAGACTGTGTCGATTTCCTAAACTTCTTTTAGGAAAATATTATCGGTCGGGGAATGCCCGTCGCTAAATCCATTTCGCTCTTTTCCCAGTAATACATCTGCTACTGCTTTCAAGCGATTATTTGGTATTTTTGAGTAAATTTTGTAAACTCCATTTAAAAGGCTTATACGTTTGTAACTGTTATATACATTTCTTAATCTTTTTTCTAGCATTATAAATTACCTTTACGGTATTCCAGTGAGAAAGGACTTTATAACTTCGCCAGCATTCATTGAATAAAATTAAAAGCCTTAACTCACACAGCATCCCTCCATACTTTATAAGTTCGACTTTTATTCCATCTGGGTCGCACGCTTTACGATTTCTTAGGGTTTCTGAAACCTGTAGGAGCTCGTTTAATGCTGCTGAGTTTTACTGTCTCACTGTAGGCTATTGGTGAGTCACGAATTCCGTATCTGTTAAAGCAGTTTCCTTTTACAATAGTATTTTGTTAAGTAATTATGCTAACACCGTATTCAGCCACGCAGATAGAGATCACATTGTATCAGATTCTGTGTTGATGTCATTAAAGGCGGAACACAAGTTCTACGTGGGGAAGGAAATCAGCTGTGCCGTTTCCAATAAACCGTCTCAGTATTTGCCTTACACGGAAATCCCAATTCAGGGTGGTCATCGTTCTCTCGAATACTTACCACTGCGCCAAGTCTCTCGGTGGAGATAGTCGAGTATGCGAAACATGTCAGCAAAACTAAAATACATAACGTATATTTACAACAAGCAACTTTAGAATAAAATCGGTCAAATATTTTGTGAAATGAAAGTAAGAAATAAATAAATACTAATAATAAATAAAAATAGATTTGACTCGTCTTTGAATGATGCTCGAAATCATGCACGATTACATCAATTCCAACACTGAAGCAAAATTGTGGTTGAAACTGTTTTGTAAAATAAAGTTTTAAATAATTAAAATAATAAACAAATAAGAGAGGCAGCTGCAACGGTTGTACGTTAGTTACGCAGAAAGAGCACTAAGTAAAACCTGCATTTCGATAGGAACTGCTCTCTGACCTGCCGTTCCAGTTTATTCTATTTTTTATATTCTTTTTTTGTCAGGGAAAAGCGATTGAACAATAATAATGATGTAGATAGCAGTTTCAAGGGAGACGTCACTTCCTGCGCCATTCTCATTCTTTTACTTGATATGTGAAGGATTCTCTATCTAAAAATTTTTGAGGCAGAAATATTGTTTGACTTTTCTACACCTTCGGGCACAGATGATAGAAATATGCAGATTACACGGTCTACACAATCTACCAGATAAATTTCCTCTAGTACTCCTTAAAATTCCAGGTTAAACGCTGAATTTTGATTCTCACTCGGCACCTCATTTGCTCTACGTGATTTCAAGTTTCATTCAGGGCACTTCATGGTTTCTCTAATCTATTTTATTTCTTACATTTAGACAAATCACTCACAAATTGGGAATAACAATAAAAATAAAATCACTCAACACTCAACAAGCATTCAGATTTTCATAAAAATTATAACAATTAAAAAATCAAGAATGATGAGGTGTTTCAGAAAACCCCATAGCTCTCTGAAGGTGCTTTATTCGCAACTGCCGGTTTCAGGTCATTATAGACGCATCTTCCGGTCTATCTGCCAAGAATAAAAATTTCTGTGTGAACGTTTCTTTGACGTAATAGAAACACAGGGGCATAGTGATGCCTTCAGCAAGAACTGACGAGTATTCACAATTGTTATATTTTCATTTTGTAGAGGGACAGTTACGGAGTCCCAACATTCGGTATGCTACACACGTTAAGATGTAAACCACACTGGTAGGCTGCCATAATAAGGTTGAGAACATCCAAAAGATGGTTGTTAAAATGTACAAAGCATGACTGTTGAATGAACCAATGAATGCGACAGTACTGTGAACGGGGATAAAAGGCTTAAAATTTAGCTAACGTCTAGTGCTAGGAAAATATCATCCAAAAAATAATACTCTAATGTGAAACCAAAATGTTGACAACGATTAACATCCCATAGGATATGCGAAGTACTATAGTACCGGTAGACGCTAGCTGTCTAAAATCAGAGCAAGTAAAACTTTAAAACCTGAGCAATGTGTTTACTTACCCCGTATTCCTAACAGGCTGATGTGGTGTAAGCAGCCCTTGGAGGCTAGCGCTAGAAGGAGAAGGCAACGGTGCCACAGAGGTAAACAAAGTAGACACTCGAACAGCTGCAAGGAGGAAATTGTAAGTAGGAAAACAACCGAAGGCTGGAAACCGCATTACATAACTTTACAAAATCCGTAGTTTATTGGAGTTATAAAATAAAAGATAAAACAATTAGCCTTACATCAGTACCACAATAAAATTACCAAAGGAGTAGTACCTGAGTATTATGCAGTTGCTAACGTAACATGAAAACCATCCCAGTAGCCACCGGTGACAACGCAGGTAATCAAAATTAGGTAGGATTTTGTAGTGACTGATTTTAGTTTGATTGTTCAAAGACGATCTCCCTCGAATAGAAAATGTTTGGAACATTGCAGGCAGGGCCTCCAACCAGCTCGAGATTTTGACGACCTCACGCCACAATTGGACAGAATTTGGCATGAAACCCCTCAGGCGGACATCCAACAACTCTGTCAATCAATGCCAAACCGAATAACTGCTTGCATAAGGGCCAAAGGTGGACCAACATGTCATTGACTTGCTCAATTTATGGTGGTGGTGGTGGTTAGTGTTTAACGTCCCGTCGACAACGAGGTCATTAGAGACGGAGCGGGAGCTCGGGTTAGGGAAGGATTGGGAAGGAAATCGGCCGTGCCCTTTCAAAGGAACTATCTCGGCATTCGCCTGAAACGATTTAGGGAAATCACGGAAAACCTAAATCAGGATGGCCGGAGACGGGATTGAACCGTCGTCCTCCCGAATGCGAGTCCAGTGTGCTAACCACTGCGCCACCTCGCTCGGTCTCAATTTATGAAGCTCTTTGTCTTGAATACGTCATTCTAACATACCCCTATCATATATTAGTATGTATTAAGAGTACAAGGTATTTGTAATTAAACTTTCGCTACTTGAGCCAGTGTAGACGGAAAATTATTTACCATGTTGGTATCCAACATTGTAGGAACAATATCCAGACAATGCGCTACAGGATTTGCGTTGTTAGTAATGTTAGTGTCATGACCTGCCATTAGGCGCCAGCGCTGAAAGGGCGACGTAGGGTTGAAACACAAGCATCAGTGTGGGTTCAGTTACAGTCAACATGGGTGTGGACAAGGTGAGCAGAGATATACTCGCAAAGCTGTTTTATCGAAAAAAAACAGTAGTATTACTGCTGATCTTCTCAAGTATCGACGCGTTAAAGGAATACGGAGAGGTCCTCTTTGCGCGCCGGCATTGAAGCAGTTCGGAAGGTCGAATTAACTGGCGATTTGGTGATTGCTCCTGGGAGAGACCGATAGCCCAATGCGCCACAAATTGTTGAAGAACTTATTGTTTCTGTGGCTGTCAATGCTGAAAGCAATGTGCGATCTTCAAGCAGTGCACGAGCTGTTTCACGACAGCTGAACATTCCACGGTCCACCGTTCCGAAAAATGCTGCGAACAATTGTGTAATGGTATCTGTACAATCTTCACATTACTTGTCGACTTTTGCCACGTGATGCAGACATTCTAGTAGACTTACGTTTCTTGCACGGATCGAAGTTGACGACGTGTCATCTTGGAACATTTTATGGAGTGGTGAAGAGTATTTTACGCTCACTGGGGTAGAGAATACTCACAACCGCGCGGAGTGGCCGCGTGGTAACATGCGCCATGTCACGGATTGCGCGGCCCCTCCCGCTGGGCCGGCCGCTGTGGCCGAGCGGTTCTAGCCGCTTCAGTTTGGAACCGCGCGACCGCTACGGTCGCAGGTTCGAATCCTGTCTCGGACATGGATGTTTGTGATGTCCTTAGGTTAGTTAGGTTTAAGTAGTTCTGAGTTCTAGGCGACTGATGACCTCAGATGTTAAGTCCCATTGTGCTCAGAGCCATTAGAAGCATTTGAGCCTCCCGCCGAAGGTTCTAGTCCTCCCTCGGGTATGGGTGTGTGTGTTGTTCTCAGCATAAGTTAGTTTAAGTAGTGTGTAAGTCTAGGGACCGACGACCTCTGCAATTTGGTCCCTTAGGAATTCGCACACATTTGAACAATATTCTCAACTGTCATATTTGGCGATCGTCGCTGCCAATGAACGTTATAAAGTTCCCCTGCACTGTTCATGATTAGTCCATTTTTCTTTGAGGAACTCGGTCCCCAAGGACCAGGGACATGCAGCATGAACGGCACATGATACTGAGATCTGCTTCGCCAACATGTGATATCTGCTCTACGGAGAGTTGTGATTTGGACTACACTATTTTGATGCGCGATGGAGCTCCACGTCACATTGCTCTTGAGGTCACTCGGCTACTCCATAACAAATTTAGAGAAAACCGGATCTCTGGCCGACAGTTCCAACAGAGGAGGCTCATGTAAAATTTTAGCAATGTGCTATAACCTACAGCCTCTTCTCTTGCAAGATTGGTAATAGTTACTAAATGAAATACATTAATTTTACGTATATAAATTGAATTGCTTAACTATATTTAAATTTTATAATGCATCATTTAACACTGAGAGGAAAAAAAATTAAATGAAAAAAAAAAGTTATGGAACCAGTGGGAGTCGACTCCGAGCTGCCAAATTACGGATCTGTGTGTTTCACCACTTTTTTTTTTCTTTTTCCCATTTTGTTCGTTATTGATCTCGGCATTCGGTCTGGGAGGACGTCACATGACACTCCTCAAAGTTCATCGTTGAATATTTCATTCAATGGCTCATACTCTACGTGTAACGCTCTACCGAGCGTTTTATTTTCCTGCACGGCCTTCTCAGGAGAAATATTCTAGAAACTTGAAAGGGGCATCTACCTGCTTCTACTCGCCGAGTTTCAAGCTGATTAGTGGCCCTCGTACGACGCCCTCATATTCTAGATTCACATTTAGAGAAGATCTACCTAGCTCTTTAAACCTCACAGTCTCCATCAAAGAAGTACTAGAAAATTGCTTCTTTGACATAACGCCTGCAGGGAACACTTTCATACTAAACGAAGGTGGCATTTTCCAATGTATTAATTTTATCTGTCCACGACTAGTTTCACCCTTCTAGGCCATTCTCAACTGATTTTGTGGTCCTGTAATAGAAAATATGCCTTAGGTATTGACATGGCAGCGTCTTTAAATTTGTGTTTTCTATTGGTTATGGTTCACATGGTCCACCTTTATAAATGTCAAGCTCCAAACCATTAAGACAGCATCTGTAAACAAAACAGACAGAAACACAAATCTGATACTGACATTTCCTTAGGTAAGGCATGGTTTTTATTGCAGAACCACAAAATCGCTTGAGAATGGCTTAGAAGGCTGAAACTAGTGGTGAACAAATAAAACTAAAACAGAAAAAGTGGAAAATGCCACCTTATTTTAGTAAATTCATTGCTATGGTACCTGCTGTGAGAAAATTAGTTTCCATACAAAATATGCTAGTACACTCGCTTTTTTATGACCATCTGTAGCCTTCTGACTTAGAAGGGTAGTAATTGTAACTAAACAGAATATATTAATATTACGTATGTGAATTGAACCGTTTAAATACATTTAAATTTTATAATCAGTTGTTTAACATTGCGAGGAACGAAATAAAATGAAAAAAAAAGGATAGTAGCAGCACGAATCTGACTCAAGTTCACGAACTGTTGGTCAGTGGGCTTCACCGCTCGCCCACGGAGCCATTACGCTAGTTGCTTCTCAGAAACCCCTAATACGCTAAACTTGCACACGCAATTGCAACGAATAATGCTGACCTGGTGCTCTGAGCAACGTAGCACTCATAGTGTCGGAAGGGATGACGTCACAGCGGAGCAAGTGCAGCCGAAAACAGACAGCTGCGTTTCTTCTCTGAGTTGACCGTAGCATGGCTGACCATCATTTCAGCAATCGACACAGGTTTCTAGTTATCTCTGAAATAGAGCGCTAAAAAAACACGTTTGCATACCAGCACGCATTCGAAGAGAAATGGCTTAACTTTAGTGCAATTTCCGACTCGCGTTCCAAGATAAATGGCGTAATTTTAGTGTAATTTCCGGCTCGCATTCAAACAGAAATGATATAATTTTAGTATGATGTTCACAGTGCGTAGTAGCACATTAGCACATGAGAACTGGCCGCCACTGCAGTCAAAACTGCATGACCGCCAAAATCACCACATAAGCGTAGTGAGGGTGGTAGCCGGCATCCCACCTGAGATGTTTTGGACAGCAGTAGATTAATCTCTAGTGCGGTTCCAGGCTCTTGTGGATGTAGATAGTCGTCACATTGAGCAACGTTTGTAATCTGGAACATAAATATGGAAGACAGTTAACAATTGTTACCCTCTCATGCAGAAATTCAAATGTATTTCTTTCAGCGGTTTATTCGTTATTTCTTATTTCTCTTCGACGTGTCCTTACAAATATTTCCTCTAAGCTTCTTAGTCCTATATCACTCGTTTTTTTATGAGCGCCCTCTCAAGTAGCGAAAGAAAGCAAATGAGGTGTTAATTGAGAATTTAAAGTTAATTATTTAGTACGGAATTTTAAAGAGTTTTAAATGGAAGTGCTTGGCAGATTTTTCTTAACTGCTCCGATATTTTCAGAGAATTAAATCTTTTACACATTCAATTTTCACTTGGTAGCGGTGTGTGCGCTGAACTGAAATGAACTGAAACTTTCTGGTAGATTAAAACCGTGTGCCGGACCGAGAGTCGAATCTGTGACATTTTTCTTTCACCGATAAGTGCTCTACCGAGTGAGAAATCCAATCCCTACTCATGACCCATTCTCTGAGCTTCATTTCCGACAATGCCTTATTTCCCACTTTCCAAACTTATATCCTTTCTTCCAGAAGTGCTAGTCCCGCAAGATATGCAGACGAACATCTGTGTATTTATTCTATCCACGAAATTTTCGATGGATTCACTCTGTTTCTATGAAAGCCCATTTAAAAGCTCACGACAGTACCTACAACTATTGTGCCTTCTATAACTTGCCCAAAAAAGGGTCAACTAGGCTAGCGGCACTAGCTAGATAGGAAGGGTATGGATAAACTAATCGAGGGTCTGTCCTCCCCCAAAGCAACTGCCCTCATTCAAGCCACTTGATCTAGCAAAGTTTGAACCGCTTCCTGAGTGGTAACCAACTATTCTTCTTATTTACTCAGTTTGAAGCCTGAATCTAACAAGCTAGGACAAATATAATTGGACAAACAAAGGGACAATATCTAATATTATCAATACCGCAACAGTCTTCAACACTAGTTAATCTGCACGCCTCAGTGCCAACCACGCACCTTCTACACTTAAAACAAACTGAACACGGGGCCCCAGCAAAGAGCATTGTGTACATATAACTGGATGCACACAGACATGCTTTCGTGTTTACTTCAAACTCGCTCAAATCTGCGTATACGTAAATTTTCACTGAGTGTACCCGAAAGCCAGATCTCCAATCTGATCGACCCGACATTTTACAACACTTGAAAAGAGGACAGAAAATACTGTTTACTTCCACTCGCCACACTGCACTGATGCTGTATGCTGACACACGACGTTGCCCGAATCAACTGGCTACAGCCTGACAACTATTATTCTACTGCCGCGATGGTTCGATAATTATTCTCACTGTAAAATATCAGAAAGACGTCTCAGGATGGTGAGCCGGACGATGGGTGCGGGGAAGCAATTCCTCGGCAGTCGTAGAATCGGAAGTGCTGTGGTGTCAACAAGATATTTTATTCGGCGAGTACCCATACAGGTGCCGAAGGAGACGTCTCGACAGTGAGCTCGGGGATCGGCTCAGCAAAACACGTCGCCCGCGTCAGTTGTACGATTCGCAAACGTGTTGAACACGTTCTCACACTTTCACGTGGGATAACAATGGCCGCAGACAAACACTTTCACAGGGGATGACAGTAATAACAGTAGCTGAAGACAGGTGGGCTACACCATCCAAGGATATGGAACGTGTAGAGGGGGGGGGGGGTTTGACAACAAGAGGGCATCCGGCCACTCTGTACCACTAATATTGAAATCCAGATTAACAAGACGAACCTGTGAAGATATGGGAATATGGGATATGGCCTGGGAAACAGAGAAGAAAGAAGACGAAGCTCCTTGAGAAACGTCTATGGATTATTAAAACTTTCTTTGTAGCAATGTCTTAGAAAAGCCCATTGTGTGTAGTCTAAGATACGCAAGTGCAGCCGTATGCCAGAATTTTGGGTTTTGACAGTACTCTAAATTAATAACAGTTATCTGTTATCATTTGCGATAAATATCAATCGAAAGACGTTAGGAGGCTTATCTGATTTCAAAGATGATAAATCCGTCAACATCCTGGAATAAAATTATATCCTGTTTCTCCACATTATCTCTTATCTTTTAATTCCCCTTTATTATTGTTATAAAGCACACAGTTTTATTTTTTAATCGCGTTATCAAACGGAATTAGAAAAAAAAATTCAAATGACACAGCACTTGTCTGGAGTATTAGGCGTTAAAATTTACAGCGGTACATGATGAAATCCTGTAACCTACTCCTTGTCATTGTATAAAAGTCTTATCTGCCGAACGCATTCTTTCTAAAACGTCCAGTACTATGATTTACACACTATAATGTAATCAGTGACAGTTTACACTCTTGGGGTAACAGAATAAAATAGAAAGCGTATGCGACAGTGCTGAAATCGTTCTTCACTCTTCAGCATCTACCGCAGCGTCGATAATACGTTCAGTAGTATGTACACGGTCCTATCACATTTACGTGACCACCGCCTATGTTCAGTGTCAACGTGCAGTAAACACTCACAGACGCCAAATGGCAGCGCTAGGAGTGGAGGGTATATGAAGTGTGTCGAAGGAAATGGTGGAGAGAGGGGGGGGGGGGGGGAGACGCGGTGCAGTCGTTGTCGCAATGCGTGAACGGGGCGATTTATCTGACATCCAAGAGGGCATGGTCATTGGTTATGGACAAGGTGGACGCATTTCCGAAACGACTGTGTTCGTAAACCGTTCACGTGCCGCCGTGGTTAAAGTACATCGCGCATGGGAAAATGGTGCTATTGAAAACGGCACCGAAGCAACTGTGGTGCACCATGGGCCATAGATGACCGGGTTGAATGACGATAGCGGAGATGCGTACGGGCGAATAGACTGTCCAGATGAATCAAGAGGCTACCAACAGTGTCTCCTCAACGACTGTTCAGTGAACGCTGCTGCGTATGGTCCTCTTTTGCAGGCGTCTGGTTCGTGCACATTTGCTGACTGCTGTCCATCGGCAACGAAGGTTGGAATTTCCACGCCAGGGTCGCAACTGGACGTCCACTGTGAATGGGGACAGGCGACCTTTTCAGATAAATCAGCTTTTATGCTTCATCGGACAGATGACCGTTGGCGTGTACGGTCTGAAAGCAAACACTCTGCTACAATCGCCTGAAGGGTCCAGGACGGAGGAGGGAGCGTCGTAGTTTCTGAAACGTTTTCGTGGCATTCCCTGAGTGATCACCTCATTGTGGACGGCACGATGGATCAACGAAAGTAGGCATCTATCCTTGGGCGCCATGTCTGCTCCTACATGCACTTTCTTTTCCCTCGGCACAACTGCATCTACCAGCAAGACAGTGAAACGTGCTACACAGCTCGCAGTGTACTTACTTGATTCGAAGAGCACCAGGATGAGTGTACCATACTTCCCTGGCCAGCAGACTCCTCGCATGTAAAACCATTCGAAAATCTGTAGGACCACCTCGATCGGGCTGTTCGCCCCATGGATCCTCAATCGAGAAATGGCTCCACACCCCTATTGGTAACTCACTACTTCTCTTCCTGCACGTATGGTTCAAATGGCTCTGAGCACTATGCGACTTAACTTCTGAAGTCATCAGTCGCCTAGAACTTAGAACTAATTAAACCTAACTAACCTAAGGACATCACACACATCCATGCCCGACGCTGGATTCGAACCTGCGACCGTAGCGGTAGCTCGGTTCCAGACTGTAGTGCCTAGAACCGCACGGCCACTCCGGCCGGCTTGCACGTATGGCAGCGGTCCGCGCTGCAGAAGACGGTTATTCAGGATTCTGATACTTGGTCATATTAATGTGACTGAACAGTGTATATCGGTGTTGTAAAACTTTAAGTGTGTAGTCTAGTGCCAGATAGAGCCTGAACTAAGATAGAAATATACATTCATGCTCATAAATTAAGGATAATGCTGGTACATGGTGAAACAACGCTCTGGTGGGCGGTTTGCGGGTTTAAATCACCTCGGGGTATGACCATGCGGTGCATTTGACCTACGGTCGTCGCACGGTGGCGCTGGCAGCAGTCCACACAGGCAGAGGTGTGTTGGTGCATCTCATAGCAGGGTGCAATGAGGAAATGTGCACACGTTTTCAGACGTGCTAATGGTGACTGTGTGTTGAAAATGGCTCAGAGTATTGATGACGTTATGAGGGGTAGAATACTAGGGCGACTGGAGGCTGATCAAACACAGCAGGTCGTAGCACGGCCCGTCCGTGTGTCACGAAGTGTGATCTCAAGATTATGGCAACGATTCCAGCAGACAGGAAACGTGTCCAGGCGCTACAGTACGGGACGTCCACAGTGTACATCACCACAAGAAGACCGATATCTCACCATCAATGCCCGCAGAAGGACCTTACCGCAGCCACTGGAACAGTTGTCTCCAGACTACAGACGACTGAACAGACATGGTTTATTCGCCTGGAGATCTGCAAGTTGCATTCCACTGTCCCTGGTCACAGGAGAGCCCGTAAAGCCTGGTATCAAGAACACAGTACATAGTCATTGGAACAGTAGTCCCAGGTTATGTTCACGGACGAGTCCAGGTATAGTCTGAACAGTGATTCTTGGCGGGTTTTCATCTGAAAGGGACCTGTATGGAGGTAGTGGTGAGATGGTGTGGGGTGGGATTATGATTAGTGCACGTACACCCCTGCATGTCTTTGACAGAGGAAGTGTGACAGGTCAGGTGTATCGGGACGTCATTTTGCACCAGTATGTCCGCCTTTTCAGGGGTGCAATGGGTCCCACCTTCCTCCTGACGAATAATAACGCACGACCCCACCGGGCTGCCATCGTGGAGGAGTACCTTGAAACAGTAGATATCAGGCGAATGGAATGGCCTGCCTGTCCTCCAGACCTAAACCCCATCGAGCACGTCTGGGATGCTCTCGGTCGACCTATCGCTGCACGTCTTCAAATCCCTACGACACTTCAGCAGCTCCGACAGGCACTGGTGCAAGAATGGGAGGCTATACCCCAGCAGCTGCCCGACTACCTTATCCAGAGTATGCCAACCCGTTGTGCGGCCTGTGTACGTGTGCATGGTGATCATATCCCATATTGATGTCGTGGGTACATACGCAGGAAACAGTAGCGTTTTGTGGCACATGTGTGGACGGTTTTCTCAACTTATCACCAATACCGTGGACTTACAGATCTGTGTTGTGTGTGTTCCCTACGTGCCTATGCTATTAGCGCCAGTTTTATGTAGTGCCACGTTGTCTGGCACCACATTCTGCAGTTATTCCTAATTTATGAGCATGAGTGTATATTACATATAATTATATAACTACGGGATAAGAGAGATGTTAACGCGTATTTATTATAGTGATGGGATGATCCAGACGCCAGGCCGCACGTAACCAATAAATCTGTATTTGAATCACATTCCCTTTACTAGAAGCCCACAGCTCTTTAAAGTGCAGTCTATCTCGGTGGAACGGTTACGGCGTCTGCATCTTTCTGTATCTAGTTATGATTTCCTATAACATTTGACGGCTGTCGTGGGTGCTGCACGAGACGGAGTGAAAAGCTCTCGGCTTGGTGAGGAGGTAGCTTTCGATATTAGAAGAACCGTTTTCATTACATTCGTACGGACTGTGCTACAACGCAAGTCAGGTTTTTACCTGCGGAATATTTTTATAAAATTCCGGATAATGCACTGGACAAGTATTCGGAAGAACCAGAGTTTGAATTACCGACTGGTCAGCATGATTGTGGCTTTCTGTAGTTTTCTCAAAAATGAGGAAAATATTGAAATGGTTCACCAGACAAAGTCATGATCGACTTCCACACCATCCATGTCTAATCCGAGCTTCTGCTTTGACTTTAATAACGTCATCGTCGACGAGACAGAAAACACGCTACTGGATTTGGATACTTAACATCTTATACCGAGCGAGGTGGCGCAGAGGTTAGCACACTGGACTCGCAGTCGGGAGGACGACGGTTCAATCCCGCGTCCGGCCATCCTTATTTAGGTTTTCCGTGATTTCCCTAAATTGGTTCAGGCAAATGCCGGGATGGTTACTTTGAAAGGGCACGGCCGACTTCCTTCCCTAATCCGATGAGACCGATGACCTCGCAGTTTGGTCTCCTCCCCCAAGTCAGCCCAACTTAACACCATAGCTACATGCGAATTAATGCATAACAATAAGTCAATGATTCTTATTAAGATTTCCTTTTATAGGTTATTCACCAATCCTGAAAGAAACCAAATACCAACCCTCTAACGATGATTAGTGGACTCATGTTCCACGAACCATTTACACAAATCATACAATATACTAATTGACCCAAGGCAGCGTATACGCTACTAGACATGATTTGCCTATTCGCAGGAACTCTGGTTGCCATTCACAGATCATAAAACATCATAATGGCTTAAAATTAATTCAGAATAAATATATCGCTGATATATACTTAAATTAACCAACAAAGCTTCTTATTTGGTAATATCAAACGTACTTACATCGTCTTCTTTCGCTTGTGCCTTATCCTGCACTTTCGCAAGGTCGGCATGGTTAGGAACGGATTCTGGCAAGGTTAATGTTAAGGGGCGGCCAGATGCCCTTCCTGCTCCAAGGACAGAATTAGTGTACCCCAGCTGTCTGCGTCTAGTGTAGTCCATGGAATAGTGTGAACGTGTTCAGATGTCTGAGAGTGGTTTAACTGAGGCGGGACGTGGGGACCAGCCTGGTATTCACCTAGGGGATGTGGAAAACCGCCTGAAAACCACATCCAGGCTGGTCGGCACACCGGCCCTCGTCGTTAATATGCCGGGCGGATGCGATCCCCAGCCGGTGCGCCTACCCGAGTCTAGGAAGCTCTTGGCTAACCTGGCGGGTCATCAAACGTACTTACATATGTGATATTAAATGGCTAAAATATCACCCGTTCCCATCTGTAGATTGCATGTCTAACGGCTTCCAGGGTCAAAAAAAGTTTTAAAGGCTTAACACAATAAGTTCAGCATTTTATATAATATTTGAGCGAATTTGAAGATTTGCTGTCAGTTCATTCATTTAAACCCAGTCAATTAAGGAATAATTACAAACCGTATACATATCTTGAGGCAGCATACCTCAACCAGTTTTGGTTTTGAGTTTTTCATTAGTCTGTTAGTGAAGAATCTAAAATAAATAAAACCAACATAATTATGGTTTTGCGTCTTCAGCCATAAAATTTTTACATGTTAAACGTCAAATATTCAATACATTAACTTATGTGTAAAGTAATCAGACGTTTCAAACTGTTTTATACCGATTCTTTACTGGTTTAACACTAAAACCAAACATATTTGCATTCTATTCTGTACATGTTACAAGTTCATATTTAAAACTTAATCAACAGTCTAAAGTTACGTTGAAGAAAGAATTCCAGATGAAATTTGATATTATTAGTGTTATTTTTAATCTTAATGGTCTGTTTATAGTAATATTAATGATTTTTTCGTTGGTCTGCACGTGCAGCTGAATAAACGCGGTTTTCGCTTTGCTCAATAGCTCTGTTTTATTATTGTGTGTTGGGCTGGGTTGGTTAGGGGGGAGGAAACCAAACTACGAGGTCATCGGTCTCATCAGATTAGGGAAGGATGGAGAAGGAAATCGGCTGTACCCTTTCAAAAGAACAATCCCGGCATTTGCCTGAAGCGATTTAGGAAAATCACGGAAAACCTAAATCAGAATGTCCGGACGCGGGATTGAACCGTCGTCCTCCCCAATGCAACTCTAGTGTACTAACCACTGCGCCACGTCACTCGGTATTATGTGGAGAGCAATAGCAGCGTGTATATGTGCAATCAAAAATTTCCAGGATCGGAACTGTTTATAGCTTGTAAGTACAATGACACGATACGCCAATTAAATTGTTTTATCTGAAAATTTGTTTGTGTTTTGAGGCCACTGTAGAATTCTCAATATACGGTGGCGAAACTGATCTTCCAAACCGTAAAATACATTGATTTAGTTTCACATGGTCGGACATAAGGTAAAAATCATTAAATTCTCTGTTATATGTCGAAATTTTTATTTATTTATTTATTTATTTTGGGGGGGGGGGGGCACAAATAATATCTTGGCTACGTATTGCACCCTCTTCTGAGGTATAACCAGCTTTAGTAACAAGTAATTACAGTTATTTTTCTTCATTTATGTAGCTGTGAACATTACTACTTTCAAATTGAGACGACATACATTATGTAACAGTATTTTAGTAGAGAGAATTTACCATCTTTTTACAGTTACGTTATTCGTAAGTTATTGCGACGACACAAGAAATATGCAAATATAGCAGGTTGGGCGGATCTTCAATTGCTCTCCTGTGAGTGCTATATCTATAGTACTCAAGGAAGGCTGCTCGTGCAGCAGTTATAGTCGTTGGTTAGTGACCTATGAGTCACCAGTGCGATTTCTGCCTCCTGCCACTTTTCGAAATTTTTTAAAGTTCTGATTTCTGTAATTTTCTAGCTCATTCTGCATGCATATAAATAAATGCAGAGGCATGCAACTGAGCTCTGTCTGTACTTTCATTTGTACTCAATAAATTGTAAAGGTTTAATTCTTGTCGTTACCCTGCTCTCGTAAATGGTATTTAGATCCAGATTCTGTGTGGCGAAATTTAAAAACGAAACTGTTAGCTATATAGCAGCCGAAAGGAAAGATAAAAAAAAACTGAAGTTGATAGAGCCACATTTTGTGGTGAGTGTGATCTCCATATAAACATCAGAAACTGAACATAAAGACAGGAATTTATAAATATGCTGAAATATAACATCAGAGACTCTGGTGGTTATAAACTATAAAGTAGGAAAGAAGTAAACTTTGTGTGAAAACCTGAGATTTAACTCTACGATGTCTAACAATATACAAAAATTAATTTTAAAATTTTTCACAAAATTGCAACGAATACAAGAAGAAATTGTCAAAAAGTGAACACTCAATTATTTTAAGGAGTTTGTTTCACTTTGGAATATAATTTTAAATTTGTTGACGAAATTAACATTTATTATCAGACTTAGCAACGAATACCAGAAGAAATTGGCAAAAAGTAAACAATCAATTGTTTAAAAATTGTGGTTTCACTTTGGGATCACTGGGTCATGCAGTTTTCAACCACCAATCATTTCATGAGATATATTTGTGAAAGTAGTTTCACTTGTTTCCCACGCACAGTGCCACATCTTGAAACTTCCAATAACTCATAATACCTTATACAAAGTACAGTCCTAAATAACAAGCAAAGAGGGCCTAAAATTTAATAAATGTATGTCGAAAGTACATACTGCGCCAGTGATTTCGTTTCTAAACCACTCATAACAGCAAAAGTACAAACTCAAATTTATTTTACAGTATCTTCGAAAAATAGTGCTTTCAGGCAGAAACCACTGGGTTAAAAATAGCCAAAAAGCCATTTTATGACAGAGTAACTACGATTGCTGATTCAGTAATTTATGTACTCAAGTTGTGCCTTGGTTGCACATTCATTGCTTGTAGAATTAATCTGAACATTAAGGATTCTATCACCGTCTGGCCCTAGGAATTTCATGGAGCTAAAGGCAGAAAGTAAGCCGGCCGCGGTGGCCGTGCGGTTCTACCGCTGCAGTCCGGAACCGCGGGGCTGCTACGGTCACAGGTTCGAATCCTGCCTCGGGCATGGATGTGTGTGATGTCCTTAGGTTAGTTAGGTTTAAGTAGTTCTAAGTTCTAGGGGACTGATGACCTAAAATGTTAAGTCCCATAGTGCTCGGAGCCATTTGCACCATTTTTTTTTGAGCAGAAAGTAAGACACATTAAAAACCACTGTTCTGGCTCAAATGGCTCTGAGCACTACGGGACTCAACTTCTGAGGTCATTAGTCCCCTAGAACTTAGAACTAGTTAAACCTAACTAACCTAAGGACATCATACACATCCATGCCCGAGGCAGGATTCGAACCTGCGACCGTAGCGGTCTCGCGGTTCCAGACTGCAGCGCCTAGAACCGCACGGCCACTCCGGCCAGCACTAATGTTCTGCCTACAACGAAATTGTTAAGGACGGGGCACTCGCTCAGGCATGGGCAGGAACGCCAGTGCTTTAAAAGTGCCCTTCTTGACGTTCGCCTTATGCCATTTAGGAAACCTTAAGTATGATGGCCGGACGGGGATTTGAATCACCGTCCACACGTAGGCGAGTCCAGTTTGTTGGCACTGCTTCATTTCTGTGACACTAAAAACCACTTTTACCTAAGCCTGTGCTCGAAAAGGAAAAAAAAAAAAAAAAAAAAAAAAAAACGAAATTGAAATTTGAAAGACACGTGCCTATTTGCAGGGTAGGGCCATCCTAGCCCCTATCCGGGTGGTATGCGGAAGTGACTTACATGACACAAATGCACGATGTTCACACTATTCTGTTCACGGATAAATACATTGAACTCAGTATTTTCGGCTGTGACTAAGCAGACAAGGTCGCCAGAACGTAAGCGCCGCATACCGAATTCGTTAGCGGCATATTCACACAGGCACACCTATCACTCGGTGTGAATTTGTACCCGCAGCCTCTGCTTAGCAGAGGGGTGAGACGTCAGGTTTCGTCTCGTCTTTTCACGAGTTCAGATAACTCTTGAAAATTTCTATTTCCTTGATGGATATAATCATGATTACACTATGAATGTAAACGTCTATCAAAATTAAATCTTTATCAGCATTCACCACAGGCCTGCTCGGCTTTTGAACCATTGTCTAGAGGTACCGAAATCGTGATAAATACATTTATAATGTATAATCGTCTAAACCATAAAAGCATTCGAGGCATCAAATAAATTTCAGATAACATCATTAAAATGTGCTAGCATTTCCTGCAATTCCTGACGTCAAATGGCTGCAGCCTTAAATAGTCCCTGATCATCGTGAGATAACTGAATACATCGTACAGCGTCGAAAAGTTCCAGAAGAGCATTCAGAGCTTTATAGTTAGCTTTTAATCACTGAAATCCTCATATCTTTGGACATATTGAAGAACAGAATCATACAATGAAGTGAAAAGGATTTCCGAGAACTAAAACTCTTAAAACTAGGTAATACGCTCCGCATATTAATTTACTATGGACTGATAAGTTTCGTTTTTGTCTAGTGTACGTCTATTGTTGTTGTTGTGACCTTCAGTTCAAAGACTAGTATGATGCAGCTCTTCATGCCACTCTATCCTGTGTAGCCATTTCCACTTCCGAAAAACTACTGCAACCAACATCTATTACAAATTGGTCTCCCAACATTTGCTCCGTCAGCAAACTAAGCGTTCTTGATGCCTCAGGAAGCGTCGTACGAACTGTTATCCGTTCTTCGTTGGTTACGCAATCTTCTCACATAATCTTCAACATTCGTCTCTAGTATCACATTTCGACAGCAGTTAATTGTGGTGGTTGACTTAAGTATGGAATACTTAGAACATGTTTAGCGTTCGTGTAATAGGAGTGGAGACGTTCCAGGAAGAACAGGGAATGAAAAGTATGTGGCGTTTAGTTACTGGACAAAAGAAATACAACATATTTAAACGATAAAAGAGAAATATGGTAACGAGAAGGACATTAATGAACATGTCTGTTGTGTAGCTGTTACTTCAACAATTTCTTGCATAGATCTTTGCAGGACTTTTTTTGCAAATAACATCAGATAAAATTTTGATAGTATTACCTTTTACTGTGAAAAATTACCACTGTCAGACGAGTTCCCCAAAATTGATTCCATAAGCGATTAGTGAATTGAAATTTCCAAAATAAAACTAAATCGTTCTCTTTTAACCCTAGGACGCCTAAGGGGGAGGGGGAGTTCGTTGAACCCACAATTTCTTTATATCTGCTGTTTTTGCCCAAGTAACTTTCATACTACATATCCCCTTTGAGTTATTGTTTGTTGGCTATTTTATGAAACTTTAGTGTCAATATATTTTATAGAAAATTCCTGCTTTGAAAAAAAAAAAAACTTATGGGTCCAACAAACTCCTCCCCCCCCCCCCCCCCCTTAGACTTCCATGCTATAGAAAATTTCCCTTAGAGGGGATTTCGTATTTCTCATCTCTACGACAATGAAAGTTAGTTTCTTGTTGGTTGGTATTCTTGATATTCACAACAATCGATTTAAATTCAGAGGAAGTGATTGTTTGTCAGTCAGCTGTTATTTATCTTGTAAACTTGCAGTGAGTTAGTGCAGTTCCCTACTGTTCACACCCAGACTTAGAAACGACTAAAAGAATACGTAAATCGTCTTTCTAAAGACTTCTGAATGAAATTTTAGATGAAGATTCTGACTCGGGGAGTTAAAGTGAATATGAGGATGGTGTTATGGAGTTTGATTCAGATCGGGAAAATGATGTGGATGTTAGAAAAGATGGAGATAGCGCAGCTTCAGGCAGTGACCATCAGGATGTTATTTTGGCCAAGTCTGGAAGAAGGTACATAACCACACAGCCTAGAATTCCTCGGAGGTCTGTTGCTAATATAGTAAGAGAGCAGGCAGCAGTAACTCCAGCTGGTGTTTGCCATTCACCTGGAGAAGCCTTGAAGTTACTTCTTACGCCTGACATCATGGATGTTATAGTAAAACATTGAAAGGAAGAGGCAGTTAGGCGAAATGTTACTTTGCCTAATGAGAAAGAATTGTATGCCTTTATAGGAATCCTGATACTTATAGAGGCAAATAAGGACAATTCTTTCAGTGTAAACGATCTTTGGTCAGACCTAATGGGTCGGTCAGTTTACAAGGGTATTACGGCAAGATAACGTTTCAAGGAACTTATTGCAATCATAAGGTTTGATGACAAATGTACCCTCCAGCTAAGAAGGGAAGCAGACAAGTTCACAACAATCCGTGATGTTTTCAACAAAGTGAATGATAGGTTTCCACTTCTGTATAAACGGGGGGGTCTACCTCACCATTGATGAGATGCTCAGCTTGTTTAGAGGGCGCTGCCCCTTCAAAGTATTTATGAAGGATAAACCTGGCAAGTATGGCATCCTTATACGCGTGATGTCCGATGCAGTTGACAGATACGTCTTGAATATGGAACCCTATGCAGGTAATGTTAAGAATTTGTCGAAAGAAGAACGGGGTTCAGCAGCTGTCGTCAAACTTCTGGTAGCACCTGTGGAAAATACTGTCGAAATATTACTACAGACCGATACTACACTTCGGTGGATTTGGCAGAAGAGTTATACCAAGATTACAAAGTTACTACAGTAGGAACTATCCAGTCAAACAGGAAGCATATTCCAGACATAATGAAGAACACGCCAAATCGAGAGCTATATTCATCAATGTTCTTGTTCACAGACCCATCAACAGGTAGGCCTCCAGTAACTTTGGTGTCCTACATAGCAAAAACGAAACCAAGTAAAAACTTACTGATGTTGTCAACAGTGCACCAAGATAAAGGCACTGTTGGAGGAGAGAAGAATAAAACCGAGATAAATGCATATTATAATTCCACTAAAGGTGGAATTGATACCATTGATCAAATGGCGCGTATGTACACCTGCAAGAGGGGAACAACGAGATGGCCTCTATCTGTATTTTACTCTCTCATCGACATTTGTGCTATCAATGCAACCACCACATTCTTTCAGCAACATCCAAGATGGAATGAAAAGAAACACAACAAACGGAAACTTTATCTTCTGCAAGCTGGGATGGAACTAGTGAAACTGGAGGTAGGAGAAAGAAGTGCCAATGCAAGAGGGTTGTCTAACCAAATTGTTCAATCAATGGAGACTATTCTACAAAAGAAAATCAAAGAAGTGAGAACAGAAGCACGTCAGCCTCCTGCCATAGGTCGGTGCCATATTTGTGTAAGAGAAGCTAAAACAAAGAAGTAGAAGTACAACAATCTAAGTAAACCAAAACAGTATTGTGGACAGTGTCATAAACGTGTGTGTAACACACATTCAGAAAAAATTGTGAAGTGTGTCTTTTGCCTTGAAGTTGAGGACTCAGAGTAGTCTATTGTGTATGAACACATCTGTATTTTGTATTGTAATATGTCAATTTTCTGCTCACTCAGTCCAATGTTTATAACAATTAACAGCATTTATAAACCGATGCCTTAGTTAAAATACATAAACCATTTTGAAAGCTGTAATTTTTCGTCAGTAAACTAATTTAATACCTGTGGGCTCGCCGAACCCTCCCCCCACCCCCTTAGGCATCCAAGTTAGAAAAAAAGGCTTGGGCGTCCTAGGGTTAAGTCACTTATTGAAGTAATCATGCGATTTGTGAATATACCCGAACTAAGGCATTTCATTAATTGTAAGATGTATTTTCCAATTAAGGCAGTCTGAAAAACTTATCATTATCTACTTACAGTATTTCATTTTTAGCACACTACTTTATAGTTTGTGGTAGCTATCTGTTTTTTTTTTTTTTTAAGTTTTGTGATTGGTTTGAAGCATTCCGCAACCAAGGAATTATCCGAGTGGCACAGAAATTCGTAGATGTGATGTACATGTAGACAAACGAAGGATTACAATTTCACAAAAATTGGATGATTTATTCAAGAGAATAACGCGTTGGTCCACTTCTGGCCCTTATGCCAGCAATCATTCGGATTGGCATTGATTGATAGAGTTGTAGGATCTCCTCCTGGGGGATCGAGTGTCAAATAGTCAAAATCCCGAGGTGGATGGAGGTTCGTGCCCATAGTGCTCTAAACGTTCTGAGTTGGGAAGAGATCCGGCTGCCTTGCAGGCCGGGACAGTGTTTGGCAAGTACGAAGACAAGTAGTAGAAACTCTCGCCGAATACGGGCGGGCATTATCTTGCTGAAATGTAAACCGAGGATGCCTTGCCATGAAGGGCAACAAAACGGGGTGCAGAATATCGTCAAAGTACCGCTGAGCAGTAAAGGTTTCACGAATGAGAACCAAAGAGGTCCTGCTATGAAAAGAAATTTCGATCCAGACCATCCCTCTTGGCTGTCGGGTCGTATGGCGTGCGACCGTCTGGTCGGCTTCTCATCGGTGTCTGGGGCGTCTCCACACACGTCTTCACTGGTCAATGGGGCTCAAACCAAAGCGGGGCTCATTGCTGAGGTTCCATGCCGACGTTGCGTCTGGAGACGCACCGGATAGAGGTGAGATACCAATATGACTGCCGCCCGCCATATGTCGCTACAACCAATGGGGAAGGTCTGGGGCGACATTTCTTTTCACAGTAGGACTCCTTTGGTTGTCATCTGCGGCACCCTTGCAGCACAGCAGTACGTTGACGACATTCTACGCCCAGTTTTATGTCCCTTCATGGCAAGCCATTCTGGGCTTACGTTTCAGCTAGATAATGCCCACCCACACACGGCGAGATTTTCTACTGCTTGTCATCGTGCTTGGCCAGCAAGATCCCAAACTGAGAACATTTGGAGCACTATGTGCAGAGCCCTCGAACCATCTCTGGATTTTGACGCTCTAACGTGCCAGTTGGACAGAAATTGGGCACGATGTTCCTCAGGTGGACATCCAACAACTCTATCAATCAATAACAAGCCGAATAAGAGCTTGCATAATGGCCTGAGGTGGACCAACGCTCAGTTTGTGAAGCTCTTTCTCTTTTTATAAATCATCTACTTTTTTCTTAAATTGTAATCATTTGCTTGTCTGTACATGTACAGCACATCTACCCATTTCTGTCTCATTCGGATAGTTCCTTCATGATGCATCGTTTTTCATTTTTTTTGCGTGTATTTCGCAAACAAATCCTTTGCAGACCCATTTTTACTGGAACGCTTTTGCTTCTGTTATCGTATATTTTCACCCGCCTCTGTTTTCGTTGCTGATTATGATACATCCTGTATATCCAAAATCTCGTCCACTATACTGCTATCACCACCCTCAGTTTAGGAGATAGAGTCTATGTTCTCCGCTGAAACTTTTGTTTTTTCGTCCGCTTAATTTCCTCTTGACTCCTCAATAAGTAGGACACCAAAACTAATTCCATCAGTAAAATAACTGAGGGTGAAGGAAGGAATATTGAGGTTTAATGTCACGTCGACTTCGGGACCATTAGAGGCGAGCTTGGTGATGAAGTTTTGCACTGAGATCAGCTCTAGCCGTTAGGAAAACTCTAGTCTTAAGATAGGCGACAGGAATACGCCATTCATCATTTAAAAATAAATTCACCGCGTCTCGTTTTTCTGAATATGTTGGAACGTGGAGATGGATGTGTGGGCAGACAGCAGACGCCATGTCCGGGAGAGAATGTCTGCAGACAACAGGCGCTGGCAGCGAGCAGCCAGTCTGGCTGAATGGAAGATTTGCGCAACGGCCACAGGAATAGACAGGCGCACATTCGCAAAATAGCCGCCGCTTGCCTCAGGTCATAGAGCGACCACAATGACATCTCGTGGCTCTGCTCCTGGCCCCCGACCAGCTGGATCCACATTCCAAATGTTACGGTTTGCATGGGAGGGACGTTCAATAAAGACTGGCACTGAATTCTTTTCCTTCTGTTAAGTGCCTGTTCGCGACATCTGTCTGCGCGCCATTGAACTACATACTCTAGCCGCTGGTCACTGCGCGTTGTACCGCCTAAGCTCTGTCAGCCGTGTGTTGGCAGTCTGTGAGAGTGAACGTCTTTTCCAATCGGCTCTAAATTATGTGTAGAACATGTGAACAGATTATGCACTAAAGTTTTGTATTCTTTTGAAGATAAACGCTACCGAAACCTACGTTGATATGAAGAGAGCTAATGTGAGCCCTGCAATACCTCGTCGGGGATGATTCTGTTGCCATTGCGGTTTCGGAAATAGCCGTGAAAATGTTGAACTGCAGGGAGGAGGAGGTGTATGTGCTCCTACCATAACAGAAACAACAGTCAACATAGCAGGTGGTATTATTTGTGATGACTTACGTCTCACTGTGAAGCAGCTTGCACACATCCTTGGGACATTAGTTGTGAACACTCACACAATTTCAAAAGTTGAGGTGTCTAGGAAGCCTGCATATTCGATTCGCTAGACAAACATTCAAACAAATCGTATTAATGAGTTTTATTACCAAAAAGAAAATTGCAGTTGTTAACTTCTGCAATTACACAGATGTGTCGCAAGCAAAGGGCGACATACAAAATAACCTTCTTCAGTATAAACAATCCCAAGTCTGTGCTACATAGAGATCACAAACGAAATTACTAGTCATGAAGCCACTATTGAACTGGGCCATCACCAGTCGGTCGCGGCGCTTATGTCCTCTTCACATAGGAGCCGCTGCTGTCGCGTTCTCATCCTGGTAAGGGGTCGGCCGGCGTTCCATTGGCTGACCTCTTCTTACTTGCCGTCTCTTCTCTATCGTTCCCGACTGGCGTGCTGCTCTTGACGTTACGCCGTAACAAAAAGAACATTTGCAGATGTCTAGTTTGTATGCACGATGGATAACGCGACTGCATACTCCACAGCAAATGCAGGCTCCTGTCGACGTGTGCCACTGTTGAAAACAGTGTCTTGTGAACGAGGGCGATGCTTGGTGGCAGACATCATCACTGCTGATGAAGCGTGTGTGTACTGTTATGACCCAGAGATGGAGCAGAGCAGCACAGAATGCGTACTGCATGGTCAAGCGCAGAAGTAGCCAGTTGGGCCATGAACATCGCTTTTTGATTACCAGTGGACGGTGTACTTTCACGCACTTCTAAGACACACTATAGTCACTGTAAATCACTATAACAAGCCCTGAAGCAAATAATAAAGGATCACATTCCCAAAAAGCGAAGGAACCTTCCTTCATTCATCACAACTATACCAGGACACAAGTTTCTGATGCTGTTATCGAGTTCCCGGCACAAAAACGAATCTCTATGGCACCCCATCCGCTTTATAGTCCCAGTCTCAGAATGACATTTCTGTTAATCCGACGGCCAAAAACGAACATCGAAGACGCTTTGGTTCGTCAACGAGACCAAGGCAGTGAAAGGTTGGAGGTGACCCTGAAGAGGATATCAGGAATGACTTCCTGCACGTCTTCCAGGACAAGTGCATTGCATTGGCGGGGGGTAGGAGGATATTTTGAGGAGGACAGAAGCCTGTATGAGTGATTTCTTGCAATTAACTGTTGTATGAGCATTAGTGCCACTGCTTATTGAACCGCCCTCATTCTTCACATGAGTACGAGGTTTTAGCCTACTGTTAGTTAACTAGAGTGCTACGAGTGACATTCCTCTACAAAACTTTTGCAGACTATCCTGACTTTTAGGAATAGCTTAATAATGCCAGTACCTTGGAAGCAACTTATGAAGGAAGGAAGGAGAATGATTAGGATTTAACATTGCGTCGATAAACGCAGCAAAAGCACTAATGGGGGACGGAGGGAGAATAAAACTGATCATGTCCTTATAATAGGAACCATACTGGCATTTGCTGCCATCGATTTAAGGAAACAGAAAACCTAAATCTAGATGACCGAATCGGGATTTGAACCACTGTCTTCCAAAATAATCGTTTGGTGCGCCATTTAGCCTGGTGCAAAGTTATTCAACCAGGTATGAAATTGAGAACAGCAGAAAAACTTTTTTTGTATAAACAAAATTTGCTAACCTGAAACATTATCCTACAGTTGACGATGAAGAGTGTTACAATAAAGACTCAGGAATAAAAAAGGGACTCAGGAACATTAAGCATCGATTTCTTAAGGTACGAAAAGGCAATCAGTGTAGAATTTCTTTTCAGATTAAATTTGTGATCCAGACTGAGATTCGATCTGTTCCATTCAAATTCGTCGTCAGTGCAAGCTGTACAGGCACACCTCGCAGCTACCCTATAAATCCAATCCGGCAATAAACTATTCTTGGTTTTGGAACTCCACAATCGTGATACGGCAATGATTGACATGTGGTTAACAGCGACATCCTCAAATTTGTGGAAAACCCGAAAATATACCAACTCTAAATCACGCCCATAAAATCTAACGAACTGCATTACCGCAAAAATATTTTAAAAGTTGAATCAGTTCAAAACAAAGAAGTCAAGACATGATTAAATAGGCGAAGGAAGACTTCTTTAATCAGCACTTGTTAAGTGAACATCATACGGCGAGCTCGTTTTCACTGCAAGGAACATAACGCAGAAAAATTGTAAAAATAGACAGAAATATTAATTTTTAGCCAAGATCGTTAGCCGTGCTGTAGATTCTATGCTTAAATGTAGGTATTAACATAAGACGAACAAATGGAGTGACACATTAAACTGGCTTTAGCGCCACTCATAGCAGAAAGTGTGAGATATTTACATTTACAGTTAGGGACTGTGTCGTATCTGTGGTGTGAGTAGCTTGTTGTTCAAGATTACACTTTTACAGTTTTGGGAAACGCGATGTCAAAGAATCAGATCAGATTAATTTTATCGTCCTGCAGGTTTTCGTGGGTGCATATCTCGCTCTGGAATTTAACGCAAAGCATTATATACAAAACTACCAAGCACCATATACTGCAGACCTATATTAAACTACATGAATGAAGAGAAAATTCCATTTATTCTTACATCATAATTGTGACTGCATACATCGATAAATACAATAAAAATGCAAGTGCAACGTCGCACCATTCAGTCACTTCAGAGTGCGTACATTTTGTACTTTGAATTAACTAAGAAAATACGTGTTGAGTGGCAGCTGGTTCATTGATGGTGTTTAACACCAAAGACTATGATCATCCAGATTTCTTGAAAACTGAGATACATTGACTGTCATTGAAGTTAGATCACACAATCATACAACAAAGAGAACTACGCAACATTTTGCTAAAGTGAAAAATTAAGTTGTGTGCTAGGGTTTTCTTGGTGTGTGGTTAACTTCTGTCGGATATTCACTATGATGGCTGCGTCCAGGTCGAGCGATATTTCACCAGGCTGATTTGTCGCCTTCCTCAGCCTGAGGATGGCAATAATGCCTGAATTTCGCACCATCTTAACGACACCACCTCGCTCGACACCCGAAAGAAGTTCAAGGAAGGTGTATAATCATGCGTGCCTCCCAAGTTAGAATACGTTATTCACCCACTGATTATATGTATAAAACCAGAATGAAAAATTCTTCTATCATAGCACAAAAGAGGAGAATACGTCCTGGACAGAGCTAGGGACGTAAAAGGGAACGAGCCTCTCGACTTATCTGGCAGCTTCAAAGGATTTAAATCGAAACGTCTTGACATATTCGCATTTTGTTATTTGTTGGTATTAGTACCCACTGAATCACAGCTTCTCGATCTCAGAGATAATTTAACCTTGGATATATGTGCTCTGAATCTGTTTTTTGGACAAATGCTAGTGTCTCAGTACTGTCTTGCACTCTCTTCTGTCGTGACCGTGTCAGTGACGGATGGAATAATAGGTGGTATCTTAGGATCTTCATTTAACTAAGTTTAATTACGTTGTTCTGAACGTTTACTTCATTCATTTGTATTATTTAACTCACTCATTGATCTCATATCATAATTTTAATGTTTTTCAGAAAATGTTCGTTGTCGGTCGTCTTAATAAATGTTGCAATGGATCGGCCACCATTGTCGCAGTATTACGTGCTCATTTCACATTCCAGTAAACGAACCTATCTTCATTTAGTTGCATGATAACGAAGTCCGATGCTGATTTATGAACGTCAATTTATTGCAGAGTTGATTCTGACACACAAAACTGTTCAATCGTCTTTCCACGATTGTGCATCATCGTATTAGATGGAGGACGACAACATAGGTTTCACTGATTTTCATCTTTCATCTCATCATTACAATCGCCCTTTCTCTCTTTTGCCTTTTGTGTTTACTACAGCCAGTATTAACAACTTACTAAACGGTAAGTGCGATTATAAACGGTGAGACCGCGAAATGACTTATAATCATCTAACGCTGTTTGTTTCTTTGTGTTCCGTGTACCACATCTCAACGGAGAATTTACTTTAGAAGGGAAAAAGAAATAAACAATAAAAAAGGAAAAAGCTGATTGAACATAGAGAATTCCTCTTATCAAATCTAGAAAACATTTTGAGAACGTCGACACATCACTATTTGAGGTAAGGGCAAACTACATCGCGCAATTTTAGCTTCAAATGCTACTTACAACGAGCAATACTGAAATTTTTGTCCATATCTTTAAATAACAATATCTTCTGTGTTAAATTTTGGCACTGTTAATGGGATTACATGACTTTAAGCAACAAAATGGCTGACTTCATAATGTTTTACCAGTAATAGTGTGTACTGATTTACATTGTTGTACCAGCATTCCTGAGTTGGACATTGTTACCTAGTAGATTCTTTTTCAGATCGTAATTATTCAAAACTTTTGCAAAAATATTTTTGATTTATTGTACATGAATGTTATGGTGAAAATGGGTAAGGGTTCTAAAACGACTACGCATGGAGACAGGAACGTAGAGCTCAACGTTGAACAGAACGAGTTTGCCGACTTGCAAGTTGTAACTGGACGAGTTTCGGAAGCAGATCTGGAATCGCACTCTTAAACTGATGTAGGTATTACGACAGGCAATCCATTGTGTGAAAAAGACGCTCATTTAGATGATCTTTCGTATGGTGTGATTCATCAGTCTCATGAAGTTTTTCACATGAAGTAAATGTTCCGGTGGGCGATATCTCATGTCAAACGGACGTACAAATAATATGATTGCTCTGTTATTATAAAAATTTAAGACAATGAAGAATAACATAAAAACTAGAAAACAAATCCAAAGACTTACAAAATCAATCCAATGACCAATCCAAAGAGTTACACAAACAGTCTAATGATCTGAAAAAAACAATAGATTAACTTTGAGAAGTTTACTGATAATCTGAACATGTTTTCATTACAGTAGGATACCCTAGCAAATGAGTAAGTTGCAAATGTACGAGAAGAATTGTCTACCATCAGCGGGACAGTCTGTTAGGAAAGCATGTGATAGTTACGGAAGTCCTACTGCTACAGATCATATAGCACACTGTAACGTAACAAATTTCAGTAACTTTGCACCAAACCGTATGTCATATGAAGTAACGATTGCACAATCACTCTGTCTTGTCTTGCATGGGGAAAGTTCGCTCTGGTATACACAGTTCCAAGTGTTTATATCAGAGATAAATGCTTCGCGTCCAATTGTGTTCATACGAGCTTTCAATGGTGTGTTACCGCAATGTTGGACTGAACAGCAAAAGATCCGTTTCACCACAAGATACATACAAGTTGAGGGAGCCCCTTGGGCCATAGACACAGCTGAACTCCGTCAAATTTATGAGCATTGTGAAGGAGCATTTCTGTCTAAGTATTGGTCGAGAGATCATCAAGAGACATCGCAAAAATATGTTTCCAACCTGGGGCCTTTCCGTACTAAACAGGGTAGTCTCTGCAGGAACTTTGAGAAACATTTAAACAAAATTCGGTACTGGGATGAGCCCATTTCTCACGAAGATGTATTAATAATTGTAAAGGTGAAGTTGCCTGTCGATATTGACATGCCTGCTACCAGATGGCAAACTCAAGGTCATTGGTTTAGCATTGTTGAAGACACCAATGAATCACTGCCAACTACACACACAGAAGCTTCGTCAGACTAACTTCAACATCATTCAGCCTTCCGATGACTGTTGTATCACGGGGTGAGAGCAATCAAAGCATTCACGTCGATCTCTTGAGATGTAATGATAGTACTGATATCAGAGAGGAGTTGACTATGGATCAGCCTGTGCACACTGAACAAATGTAGGTTTTAGTGCAAGCCTCCACAAATGCCATAGTGGGAAAATTACTACCAAAACAGCTTTAGACACAGGTGCCTCTGTTTTCTTATCACAACATTTGTCTAAAAAGATTAAAGAAGTACACAAAGTGTCAATCTACCTGGTACAAAACTGTTATATTGTTGGATCTCTAGGTGCTAAGTCGCAATGTATCAAGTGGTAGGCAAAAGTAAATATTGTCATTGGAAATGTGTGAAACACATTCCTGACTGTAAAAGATCTTGTCATCGAATGCTTATTGGGTATAGACATTTAAGAGAAAACTAGACTTTTCTTTGAGTATGTTCTACTTACGCATCGAGGGCAAGGATACTGAGACAGATTTAAGGCAAACCCCGATGGAACATGGTAAGTACTACCAGGGAATTAAAGTAATATTTTACACGCAAAGAGTGTACCTGAAAATTGTTTCTCAACTCACTATGCTGAGAATAACAATAACAAGTCATACAATATACAGGATAAGGCAATGGAACCTACCTATATTGATACACAACACCAATTAGATTTAAGAAACGTACTTTTGAAATACTTACGTGTTTTTGAGGTGAAACCAGGCGTAATAAATACGTATGTGTACCACATGGACGTGTTGCCAAAGATACATTTTGCCGTAAATCTTACTCCATTCCACCAGTGGGAAGTAACTGAACAATCACGGTCACTGTATTGCAGTCCATTACTAGCAGTAAATAAATTTAATGACCAAGTACACCTCATTCTGGATGCACATGCTGTTAATAAAATAATTGTACCGTCCACAAGCAATTAGAAAGTCTAGGAGCGCGATTATACAAATTTCAAACAATTGATGAGCCTGGATATCTGCTATTCCTATTGGCAGGTCTTATGGTCAAATGAGTCTAGGAAATACACAGATTTTGTACCCGTTGGCAGAAATATTCAGTTTTGTGTTTTACCGTTTGGACTTACCATACGTTCTGGTGTATTTATTACGGCAATAGTCACAGGTCTCTGACCAGATCTTCTACACAAAGTAACACTATACGTTGATGACATCTTGATTTCAACTCCTACATGAGAAGAACACCTTGAATAACTGGACCAAACATTATGTAAATTTTCACAGACTGGACTCACAATTAACTAGCAGAAATCAAAGTTTGGTTGCGAGAAAATAAAATTTTGGGTCTTGTCATAACTTCTGCAGGAATAACACCTAATCCTGAAAAGATAAGTGCAGTGAAAAATTGTCCAGCTCTGTACACAAAACGTCAGTTGGAAGATTTTCTTGGTCTTTGTTCGTTTTTTCGTCATTTTGTTATTGGGAAGTTACGTAATAATCCATCAGTTGAATTTGTTAAAGAAGAATGCTGTATGGCACCGGTAAGAAAAAGGTCAAACAGATTTCGATGCAATAAAGAATGGTTTTGAAGACTCTGAAATCCTATGTCATTCTGACATCACTTTAGATTTTTGCATTGCCACAGAAGCATCCTTTTTCTGGAATTGTTGCGTGTCTATTTAAAATGCCTGAAAAGGGCGGTAAAATTGAAATTAACATTATTAGTTTTGCTAGTAGAACCCTTTCAGAGTGTGAACGTGGATATTCTGCTACTGAATTAGAAGCTTTGGCCATAATACGGGTGTTTAAGAAGTTCAGTTGATACATTCATGAAAAACGCACTGAACTTTTTATTAACCTGTAAACTTCAGCATCCTAGGATTACGTGGTTTCTACAGGAATGTAGCTCGTAAAAATAGTATGTAAAAGATAAGAACAATATTGTGGCTGACGCTTTGTCGTCTCTATCACAAGGACTGACTGATCTTTCGGATATAACAGGACAAATAACTGCTTACAGAATTTTATTAATGAAAGACACATACTACTGACAATACTATTTAGATATGTGTTATATATTGGCTACTTTACAAGATGCACATCTGAGGTGGTATAAAATAAAGACTCTCCTTACACAAAATCCACTTAGGAAAATTTTACAGCATTACAAATCTCAAACCAACATTTTATTCTACAGGCGTAATGCTTCTGGTGACGACAGGCGTTTGTGCATTCCAAATACTTGTGGCTACTTTATTTTATGCCACCTCAGATGCGCATCTTGTAAAAGACTCTCCTTACACAAAATCCACTTGAGAAAATTTTACAGCATTACAAATCTCAAACCAACATTTCATTCTACAGGCGTAATGCTTCTGGTGACGACAGGCGTTTGTGGATTCCAAATACTTGTAGAGAAACTATACCTGGGCACACTTATTATGTTTGTGGTCATTAGTGTGGCACGCAGTGTTTAAGGAAACTGAACATGTATCGCTACTTTCCAGATAGGCGAAGTTATGCTGAAAAGCTTTTAAAAACTTCTTTGCTATGTCAAAAGGCAAGCCTACACGGAATTACAGTCTATCTTAGCAAGCAGTCATTACAGGCTGTGTCTCTTGATGCCAGCAGGACCTCTGGACGAGGTGATGTTAAGTGTTTAGTAGCTCCGTATGACCTTGTATGCTACAAGATCGACGACAGCATATACTATTATTAGGTTACGAGATCGGCGGCAGAGTCTACTATTATTAAGAAGATCTTCACAGATTACATACGAACAGTTGGAAGGCCTGTCACATATCTCACAGACAATGCATCGAATTTTCCGGGCAAGAAATGAAAGCCTGTTTACACGACAATAGCATTGAGTACGTTTTGATTTTTGATACCACCGTCAAAATAAACTTGTTGAGCGTATTTTCAGAAAGTTCAGTAGATTTATAACAACTTATGCTAGTATAAACCACACATGATGGATGAAATTTATTGAACTGTTTGAAAATACTGCAAATAATTCATAAAACCTAATAACCTGCAGAACTACTTAATAACCACAAGGAAACCAACGAACGCATTAACCCACTTACAAGCATGCCTGAGGAGGAACTTGCTCTGGAAGAAAACGTAAGGAATACACTTGTTGCAGTCACTGACCATACCAGAATTAGAAAAACATATATGACGGAAGGTTAGATCATTTAAAGAAATATTTAGTTGGAGAAACAGTAGTACTCAAATCTCTTCCGAAATTGTCTGCTTCACATAAAAGAAATAGCAAAAGGCAATTTCTCTATGCAGGACTCTACCAAATTATCATCATATGACATCCAGGTAGTTGTCTTCTGACCTTTCCTAAATTTGGTAAAATTAAAGGACTTTATTTTCACCATGACCTAGAAAGATGTCTACACGTATACCATTGATGATCTTGTTCTCTGATCTGAAACAGCAGTAGATGTACTAACGTTCTTCACAAGTGACATGTGTGAAAACGTAAACAGTGAACAGAATCTACTCTTTTACACTGTGTATTTTACGTTAAGGAAATATGTGCAAGGAAAGTTAAAAAAAAAATCACCACCTAATACAATCCTGTTGTAATATCGACAGATTTTGTTGAGTGTGGCGAATACTTGTTTCATTTACTGAACAGATTACTACGGGATCTGAGGTCCTGTGAATCATTACATGAAGTACCTTATTTGTAAAAAAATTAGTTTGCGATTCGTCTTTCTGTAGATATAGTGTACTTGAATGTGACATTAACGGGAAATTGAGACGAAAAGCATTGACGTGTCAAGCCGTAAAACGTATTTACAAAGGGCCTCTTGTTTTCTTCAGACAAGTAATCCTTACTTTTTCACATAATTATTATTTATTCATCAGTGGATGGTTAGTATTAGCCGTATATATATATATATATATATATATATATATATATATATATATATATATATATATATATATATATATATGTGTGTGTGTGTGTGTGTGTGTGTGTGTGTGTGTGTGTGTGTGTGTGTGCGCGCGCGCGCGTGTGTGTGTGTGCGTGTGTGTGTGTGTGTGTGTGTTTTTCTCGAACTGATTTAAACTAATATGCGCTCAAAAAGGGCTCTAACAGTGAAATGTAACAATTTCTGATGGAATCAGTATTTTAAACTATAGTTGTACTACATTCGACCAATTTATATTTGTTAAATGAGATTCATGACCCTAAATAAGGCACTGATTCATTAGCTTTAAGTAGATAAGTACTTGTAAATAATGAATGATGGACGAATATTTCAATATGAAGGTGTTCGTCTGCTAAGATGCAATGCTCCTTAGTCTGGGTTGCTCTTTATTTTCCGTTTACTTTTACTGTATTTTGGCACATAAGCCTATCTTTGTTATGGTGTGTGCAGGCGCTTCCACTTCGAGGCATAGGGAATGCCTGTTGCCTATATTATAAATAGTGATCAACCCGCGTAGTAGAAAGTTTTGACGCAATATCGGTTTAACCTGATCTGAACCTTTACTCATTAATTTGGAAGTCCAATGTCAATATTCTTGTAAAAGACAAGGAAAAGATTTAGAAATAATTGTGGAAGACTGACTTTTATGCAAATATGATGAAAACGTGTTTGACACGACAAATAGCGAGATCCGCGGGGACGAACGGAAACTGTGTAATGTAAGTAACAAACTTTTCAATTAGAAACTCTTGAATTGCGTTACAGTGAAGTTATATTCACTACAAACAATATTAACAACTTACTAAACGAAAGAGTGATTGTAGCTTGTCATAGAACATAATGCGTCGTGTTAAGTAAAGTAATGCGATACATGATGTCATGTATGCCATCCAACGTGGCATTTGTTATTTCGTACGATATGACACAACACTTAATTACAGTTCAGGATGCATGCTTCCACACTCTGGGATGCTTCCACCGCACATTCGGATAGTTCGTATTGTAGACGAAACCCATTTTCTAGAAGCTCATAAATTTGTGTGTATTTGTTCTTACACCCTTTGCCACATATGTTACAGGGGAGGGTTTGGGGAAGAAATGGTCTCCTCGGGGGAAAAAATCAACCTGCCACCCAGAAATCAAAAAACTGTCTTAGCCTCCCTGCAGGAACAAATCCACCCACAGGAATATTATTACCTCAGAAAAGCATTTTTAACTATACTGTGTATGCTCTTCACTCATAAGATATTGTGTGTTGTTTACCGTGGCTGGCGGAACTTATGGCGTTTGGACACAGTATGACGGACTTCAATCCACAAATTGCAAGATGTAGGTGTGCCAACACCCTGCAGCTAAGAGATCTCTCTGCACTCCGGAAGTAGGGTACCTCGTAAAAAAGTGCGAATATGCCGTGATGTTTCGATTTAAATGTATTTGAAGCTGCTATGTAAGTCGGAAAGCTAGTTCACTTCTTTTACATCCCTAACTCTGCCCAAGGACATATTTCTCCTTCTCTGTGTTACTATAGGAACATTTTTAATTCTGGTTCCCAACTTCACCATAATTTTGACATTAGACCTATATAGCTTGGCCACCGATGCAGATTTTTGGTGGCTCGGGGGACGACTGATCCGGTATAGTTATTTTTATTGTCTTTCAAACTATACTGCTTGAATTTGGCCTCGTTAGTCTGGCTGCTGAATAATTACCTTCCTGCTATGGTTGAACCTGTTCAGGATAGCCTACTGTGTCATCTAAGCACACTAGCCTAACCAGCACATCAAAGTCACGTGCTCGGAAGTGTTTTGTTTTTATTTTTTTTATTTTCGTGGTCTATTACTTTGTTTCATATTTTTAATTTTTTAATTTGTTGTTTAGGCACGTTTTGCTCATATAGACATGAGACTGCATATGTAGACACTGCACAAATCAACAGAACACATAAATGTGATACTAAATTAAATATTAAATACTGTGCGAAGTTTTGATAACAATGTATCCAAATATACTGTTTTTATAAATTAGTTATGCAAAAGTAACCATGAATTGGAAATGCTTTAACTTTTAATTGTGAAAAGGGTAAATAACTCACAAAACTGTTCATACAGCGCTGAATGCAGTATGTCTTCAAGTGTTATTCCCGCCTAATACTGTTTCTTCCTGACATTACTGATGGTGCTGTTCGTGAATGAGTTGTTCTAGCAGTCATCATGGAGTCGTATAACAGTGCTGAGTGTGCACAATGTTGTTTATGGTTTCATGAATCCAAATCCGCTGCTACATTTCAGAGACAATTCAGAACTAAATATCAAAAGCCACCACCCAAAATACACTACTGGCCATTAAAATAGCTACACCACGAAGATGACGTGCTACAGACGCGAAATTTAACCGACAGGAGGAAGATGCTGTGACATGCAAATGATTAGCTTTTCACAGCATTCACACAAGGTTGGAGCCGGTGGCGACATCTACAACGTGCTGACACGAGGAAAGTTTCCAACCGATTTTTCATACACAAACAGCAGTTGACCGGCTTTGCCTGGTGAAACGTTGTTGTGATGGCTCGTGTAAGGAGGAGAAATGCGTACCATCACGTTTTCGACTTTGATAAAGGTCGGATTGTAGCCTATCGCGATTGCTGTTTATCGTATCGTGACATTGCTACTCGCGTTGCTCGAGATTCAATGACTGTTAGAAGAATGTGGAATCGGTGGGTTCAGGAGGGTAATACGGAACGCCGTTCTGAATCCCAAAGGCCTCGTATCACTAGCTGTCGGGATGACAGGCATCTTATCCGCATGGCTGTAACGGATCGTGCAGCCACGTCTCGATCCCTGAGTCAACAGATGGGGACGTTTGCAAGACAACAACCATTCTGCACGAACAGTTCAACGACGTTTGCAGCAGCGTGGACTATCAGCTCGGAGACCATGGCTGCGGTTACCCTTGACGCTGCATCACAGACAGGAGCGCTTGCGATGGTGTACTCAACGACGAACCTGGGTGCACGAATGGCAAAACGTCATTTTTTTGGATGAATTCAGGTTCTGTTTACAGCATCATGATGGTCGCATCCGTGTTTGGCGACATCGCGGTGAACTCACACTGGAAGCGTGTATTCGTCATCGCCATACTGGCGTATCATCCGGCGTGATGGTATGGGGTACCATTGGTTACACGTCTCGGTCACCTCTTGTTCGCATTGACGGCACTTTGAACAGTGGACGTTACATTTCAGATGCATTACTACCCGTGGCTCTACCCTTCATTCGATCGCTGTGAAACCCTATATTTCAGCTGGATAATGCACGACCGCATGTTGCAGGTCCTGTACGGGCCTTTCTGTATACAGAAATTGTTCGACTGCTTCCCTGGCCAGCACATTCTTCAGATCTCTCACCAATTGAAAACGTCTGGTCAATGGTGGCCGAGCAACTGACTCGTCACAAGACGGTAGTCACTACTCTTGATGAACTGCGGTATCGTGTTGAAGCTGCATTGGCAGCTGTACCTGTACACGCCATCCAAGCCCTGTCTGGCTCAATGCCCAGGCGTATCAAGGCAGTTATTACGGCCAGAGGTGGTTGTTCTGGCTACTGGTTTCTCAGGACCTATGCACCCAAATTGCGTGAAAATGTAATCACATGTCAGTTCTAGTATAATATATTTGTCCTATGAATACCCACTTATCATCTGCATTTTTTCTTGGTGTAGCAATTTTAATGGCCAGTAGTGTCAAAACTGTTATGTAAATTATTACAATCGTTTCAACAAAACTGGCTGTGTATCACGTAGCGCGCCAGGCCAAGGTCGGCCAGTAGTCTCCGACGCTGCAGTTGAGAGAGTTCGACAGTCTTGCACTTGTAGTCTGGTTAAATCAACGAGACATGCCAGTTTAGAAATGAATATGTGTGGTATTGCATCCGCCTGACAGTTGTTTCCTCCGCACATCAGGCAGCCCGTGCGGGCAGCCGCCTCACCAGGAGGACGTGGGTAACGGCTTTCAGCGACACCGAGATATTTCCGCCGTAGAGACGTGCCGACTTGCACTGGACGTAGTGGAGGAACATCCTGGCCATCACAATCATCTGATTTAACCCCAGTGGACTCCTGTGTATGCGGCTACATTAAAGACAGAATGTTTGTTCCTTCCATTCCGGAAAACGTCGAAGAGCTGCGACAACGGGTAACACAAGCAGTAAAATAATTATAGGTGAGGCATTTGTTGTGTTACTAAAGGTAGCCACATTGAGCACTTCTAAATAAAACTTGAACATATACTGCATTTATTGGTGTCTCGGACATTAAAGGTTAGTTTTGTATAACTAATTTACAAACACCCCATAGTTTATATTACGTATATAAACTTACGAAACAACCTTATGATGTAGACAAATTTACTTAAAAGCTTACTGTATTGCAGGATGAACGATCCACGCAACAAATAATAAACTATTGAAAAGCATGTATCTTGGTATCATCTCTCACCTTAAAATTATTGTCATTGTTTATTGTAAGTTGAAAATTGAAAATTAAGAAACCACCGCTAGAATAAATCACGTGAATAATTTTGGTACGAAATATTGCAACAACCAATCCGAATTAAATATGAGTGTTATTGACTGAAATAAGCAGAACTGCGAAATAATGTATGCACGACAAATTACTATCAGCTTTTCAAACCTGTACGAAAATTAACGGACTTAAGCTTGTTTTGTCCGAAAATAAATATTTATAGAAAATAGCGTAGTAGTTTTTGAAGAAAACTCTGTAAAACATTTTCCGTTGATTATGAATAACATTTTTTTCTTACAATTATTTTCGTATCAATTGTCGGGTTAGTTTGATTTTCTGGGTGGTTGTCGAGACAGGTTGAAATGTTCGATGAAATAGTAGATCATTTTGTACGGGGCTGGGGCCAACACTGGTTTGGTACATGCATTGTTTTACACGTCCAACGATTTTACACTGCTGGTGAATATAATCATTAACATGTAAACAACGAAACGATAATCAACTATGATAACGAGTTTTTTTAAATATAATCAAATGTAGCGCCTAAAATGCAACGCATTTCTACGAAACACAGTTTCACGTGAAAAAGCGTGATTTTTCACACGTAAAACCCGAATGACGAAAGATTTTTGCAAAACTTCTTATAAATACCATAAGAAATTTTTTTTTGTTATTAGCTGTACCACTTTAAACCGTCTCTGTACATGCGATTCTTACACAATCTGAACCGATTCGCACAAGTTCGGAGCATAGTAATGGCACGCGAAAAAAAAACCTCACTAGAAATGTGTGTTTTGCACGTAAAAGCCGAATGAAGCTAGATTTTTGGAAGTGGGTTTTCAATTTTATCTTAATGATGCCTTTTTTATTTATTTGATTCACTTCCTTTTCCGTGCATACAATTGACGCAAGAAGGAATGTTACGTGCTACATTTTGTTTGATGTTAAACCTTCGTATCTCGACAACAGATAATGATTATTAGATGAAAAAATTCGTTTTCACTGTATCCATTTATTGATCTTCATGTAAAGTTTGAACCGATTCGTGCAAGTTTAAAGTATAGATGTGGACGCGGGTCAAAACGCTCTCAGAAAAACTTGTTTCTTGCCCGTAAAGGCCAAAGGAAGATATTTTTCGAAGGGCTAAAACTTATCTTAGAGCAGGGTCCTGTAAACCGGTGGAACAAATTTGAACCACCAGTCTCACTGCCATCCGAAGTTATTTAAGGATGTCTATATTTGCACGAACATTCCGAACGAGGCTCACTCTTTTTGCACATGAAATACGATCGGTGCATATTCAAATTGTGTCATTAGCTGAATACTGAAGTCAGCTCAATTAAAATCTTTTGCAAAAGGAAATAATCGATTCGCAACATTTGCCTGGGAGCCAGCTCCGGTTCGACGTTCAAACCTTGCTACAGGAAGACAGACGTTCGAAAGACTATACGAAGCCTTCCGTTGTGGCCGATCGGTTCTAGGCGCTTCAGTCCGGAACCGCGCTGCTGCTACGGTCGCAGGTTCGAATCCTGCCTCGGGCATGGATGTGTGTGTTGTCCCTAGGTTAGTTAGGTTTAAGTAGTTCTAAGTCTAGGCGACTGATACCTGATTACCTCAGATGTTATTTTTTTTTTTTTTTTTTTTTTTTTGGCTATACGAATGGCCGCCGGTCTGGTCTAAACGAAGAACCACGTGCAACCCCCTAACCAAAAAAAGAAAAAAAAACATTCATCCGCTCGGCCTTCATACATATTTGTTACAGTGCTTTCGCGCTGTAATGATACATACACATCGTGGAGCACCGTCATAACCGTCGGTCATAGCCAAACTAAAACTGCGTAGGAATCACGTAACAGAGATGCTAAAGACACAAGTACTATCCTCTACTGTGGATGTTGTCATTTCTTCAATGTTCAACAAGTAGGTTTTGAATGACGAGTCAGTGGCGGGTCTATTGGTCCTGTATAAAAGAAGCAGAGCCCTGGGAGAACTGAAAGTAGTATTCCATCTATCAACTGGTATGGGGTGCTGTGTCCAACAGAAATCTACACTGAGCCAGTGTGACACATTTCGTTTGCTGGGAAGACTGCTGTTCCTCGTAACAGAGACGGACGAAAAAGGGTAGTGATCTGTCAATCTTCGACAGTTGAAACATATTACAAATTTTGGTACCCCTACAGGAAAAAGAAGTAAGGGATTTTTAAAAAATGACCTGTGTGTATTCAGCGTGGGGCCTCATGCAACATGTTGGAAAGGCTGTTCCGGCAGCCGTTGAGAGAATAGGCTCCAATCAGACGCAGATTGTTGTACACGTTGGAACGAACGATGACTGTCGTCCAGGTACCGAGATCATATTCGCAGTTTCCAGCGACTGGCAGAGAAGGTTGGAACGATCAGCCTTGCTCAAGGATTTTCAGCTAAGATCACAATCTGTAACACTGTCCCCAAAACTGATCACAGCTCCCTGCCTCACAGTCGGAAGAAAGGTTTGAACCAAAGGCTTTGAATGTTCTGTGACAGATTAGGCTGTGATGTCCTTGACATACGCCGCAGGGAATAGAGCTGCAGAGTCTTCCTAAATAGCATAGGGGTACCTCATTTTGCTATCCAGGCAACGTTCTATTACTGGGACGCGCAGAAGGGTATTAGTATTAGACTATTCTCCGTTCAGGAGACTGCATAGTATTAGTGTTCGACTCAAAGAAAAGGTTCCAATACGTGTGAGATTATCGAAAACCTGGTGACCAGCTGCTCAAGAATTGCTAATAATATGTCAAAGTTTGAAGCAGCCATAAAAAGCAATGGATCTCACTTAACATGAGGTACAGAAAGCTGGCTAAAAATGAAATTGACAGCAACTGGCTTTTTCTTGGGCATCTAAGAAAATATCGTAAGGATAGGCTAATGGGAAAATAGGGTGCCGGCCGAAGTGGCCGTGCGGTTAAAGGCGCTGCAGTCTGGAACCGCAAGAACACTACGGTCGCAGGTTCGAATCTTGCCTCGGGCATGGATGTTTGTGATGTCCTTAGGTTAGTTAGGTTTAACTAGTTCTAAGTTCTAGGGGACTTATGACCTCAGCAGTTGAGTCCCATAGTGCTCAGAGCCAATTGAAAATAGGGTAGTGTATTCGTCGCAGTAGACAAAAAATTCAAATGCTCTAAGATAGAACTGAAGGTACACGAGAGATTTTTTGAGCAAGAGTCAATATGAAGAGTGTGCATAAACGTATAACTGGTACTCATTGTCGATCGATAGACACACCGTTGCGGAAACCGTTTGAGAAAACCTCAGCTCTTTAGTACCTAAGTCCGCAGTAGTACTGTCATCGCTGGAGGAAACTTCAGTCATCAAGCCATTGATTGGAATTATAACGAATTTGTAAGTGGTTTGCGTGATATGATATGAAAAATTACTAAACACTTCCCTTAAAATTACTTACAGCAGATAGTTCTTAAGACCACCCACAGTGGAAATGTGCACTGAGGTGACAAAAGTCATGGGATACCTCCTAATATCGTGTGAGACCTCATCGTTCTTTGGTAACACGAAGTCCATGAATGGCAGCAAATTGTCTCCATGTAGTTAGTGATCGGTTCAGTTTGACCAGAGGACCCAGTCTGTTCCGTGTAAACACAACCCACACCATAATGGAACAACCACCAGCTTGCGCATTGCCTTGTTGACAACTTAGGTCCATGGCTTCGTGGGGTCTGCGCCATACTCGAAGCTTACCATCAACTGAAATCGTGGCTCATCTGAACTGGCCACGGTTTTCCAGTCATCTAGGGTCCAGCTGATACGGTCACGAGGCCAGGAGAGGCACAGCCGATGATGTGCTGTTAATAAAGGCGCTGTAGTCGATCGTCTGCTACCATAGCCAATTAACGCCAAAGGTCGGCGCACTGTCCTAACGGATACGTTTGTCGTACTTCTCACATTGATTTCCGTACTAATTTCTCGCAGTGTTGCTTGTGTTTTACACTGACATCTCTACGGAAACATCGTTGCTCTCGGCCGTTACGTGAAGGCTGCCGCGACTGATTTTCCATAATGAGAAGTAACGCCTGAAATTTGGTAATCTCGGCACACTATTAACACTGTGGATCAAGGAATATTGAATTCACTACGGATTTCCGAAATGGTGTGTCCCATGCGTCTTGCTCCAACTATTTCGCATCCAAAGTCTGCTCATTCCCGTCGTGCCGCAATAAAACCTTTTTGCATGAATCAACAGAGTACAAATGAAAGCTTGTAATGGTTCTTTATTTACGTGACCATTACGGCACTCCAACCCCAGTTCTCGATACCAGTAATATCGTACTACTTTTCTGCGAAGTAACAGACATATTTTTGTGACAATATTCGCATTTGGTTTTATTAATGTATAGGTACTCCGATGTATCGATATATTACAGTGATATGGTTCTTGTGTGTATTCATTTCTGTGAGACTGTCATAATCATTGACTTACTTGTAACCGTTTTGGCGCGAATGCGCACAGAGCAGTCTTTGTTTCACTTTGCAGAAGTTAAGTCGTTATTTCGCTATGTAAAAGAACAGTCAAGCCTTGTGTTTGGTTAAAGTGGAAATTAAATGTATGAAGATTGATACAATGTTTTCTTGATGTTGTGACAATTAAGAAGAAGTATATGTGAATTTACAAGAAGTTTAATAAAAATGTGGATCGTGAACACCAAGTCAAAAATTGTTTCTACCATACCATTGTTCTGATCTGGGATTGTTTGATCATTAAGAATTTCCTGAAAAACGCATTTGTTAGGTCTTCAAATATTGCTAAAATACAGATCTGGACCTTCTAGCAGTCAAAGTGGAATCACCCTAGAATCAACAAGATGAGCCATAACAACTTCGACGAAATCTACGTCGGAATCCATTCAAGATAAGTGCCAAAATTAATGACTTTTTTTACAGTGACTGCATTATTTCCATTCTGACGATACCATCCACGGTCAATAACTTTCTTGTTGCCCGATAAAGCGAACATATGCTGCGTGAGCAACATTATTAATCTGATTTCTAACCTGCTTTGCAAGTGGTGGCATTGTTAGAAGCTCCACCAATGCACTGCCCTTTTACACCTTGTGTACGCGATACTGCCGCCATTTGTATGTGTGGGTACCGCAACCCCATAACTTTTTTCACCCCAGTGTATTACATTTAGTGACAGCAATTAAACTTCCGCTCTATGAGAACGTGCACACTGAAACTGGTATGACTGACTATGAGGCATCTGCAACAACAAGGATTCAGTAAACAAGGTAAAAAGGCAATTTCGTCACTTCTCAACGTGGAACTGGAAACATTAAGCTCTGGGTAGGAGTTTGTGGTAGACAAGTGGCTCAACTGTAGAATAATAGTTCACCAATCAGTAAGGAAAGCGTAGTTAAAGAACAGTTCATGGTGGGAGGAATACTAAATGGTATACAGTGACCGCTGCAAAATAGTGTAAAACACAGCATAACCCTGCATACAGATCGATGCTGAATGTGATGCGTGTGGCTACCAAAAAACCAATGTGTGTGTGGTTTCCAACGTCTACCTTAGCAGAGTCTTATAAAAATATCTCTCACAAAACTCAAATAAATTTTGATCGTCTGTAAGGGCTGACAGTGGCACTTAAGTTAGCGGTCAGACACACATGAGCGACACAGGAACCGAAACTGAGAGTAACAATGGAAAAGCAGAAAAGCTCAACTCCATTTTCAAATGTTCCTCTGCAAAGAAAGATCCAGAAATACTGGCCATGTTCAGCTCATGCGCCATCGAATATAAAGAAATTATTAGAGCCAGTGGTGTTGAGAAGCAGCTGATATGAGTTAAAACTAAGGAAGGTTCCACGGTAGGATGTAATCCCTGTCGCATTTTACACAGAATTTGCATATGGGTTAGTTCATTTCTTAACCGTAACATACTGCATGTCTGTGGACACTGATGTGAACACTGAGTCGTTTGTTACATAGTTCATGTGTACAGCGTAAACTCATTGTCCTCTCTACCTCTGACCTAAAAGCAAAGTGCTGATGCAAACGATCGTAGCAGTCTTACGGTTACTACTATTCATTGTAATTAACCATTTTGTTGTCTGTATATAAATAAAGTGATATTTGATAAACATGATATTTGGTGACCCAGAATTCCCGGATCACGCGCCATAACGACCGCATCGAAGCTCGAAAAAACTGATTCGCGGTCCGGAACGATAAAACGCATCTTACGCATATTTTCGCGTCATCCGCGCCGCGCAGAATCTCTAGTGAACAACCACTTCGCGTAATCAACGTCAACCATGACAAGTGCTGACTTACCAGCGGCAAACGTGGTCCTTAGTCCGATTGTGGTGAAATCCCCGCCCTTCTGTTTCGATAATCTAGAATTGTGGTTCGCCGAAATTGAGACCCAGTTTGTCTCGGTCAGCATCACCTGCAGGAAACTAAATGCAGTTATGTGGCGACTACACTTAACGATAAAATGGCTACGGAAGTACGAAACATCCTAGCATCACCGCCAAGCACTTAAAAATATGCCTCTATCAGGCACGTGCTTGTAACGCGCTTGTCACAGAAGCTAAAGAACTTGAAAATTTGCTCCACTCTGAACAACTTTGAGACCGCACACGCTCACAAGTAATTCGTAGTCTTCGCACGCTGGCAGGCAACACAGCTCACAACGATACACTGCGGAATACTTGGAGAAATGCATGATACACACTGTTCCATCTTACAATATATTTATCCGCAACCAGTTTCGATCATGGACCATATTCACATTGGAAGCAGTGATAACTTGACATGTCATGTATGCTACTTAACCAGAAAAGTATATGTCATTGCTTACTTGAAAACGTTAGCAAATGATACTTAACACCATAATATCATTTTCAGATAAGTCAGCAATGGCGTTTAATTTTCTGGTTAAATAGCATGTATGACATGTGAAGCTGTCCCAATAGATATTTTTCCACTGTGAAGATGATCCACGATCCATACAGGTTGAGAATAAATATACTGTAAGACAGCACAGTGTGTATCATGCATTTCTCTAAGTATATCGATGCTGTTGATGGTCGGCAAAAAATAATTTTTGATTTACAGCGGAATAGATTGCTGTCGCGCTTACCTGCAGATGCACAGAAAATACTCACAGTTTGTGCAGGGGTCCCAACGCTCTGGGTCAAACTGCTGACAGAATAGTCAAGATGTACCCAGGGAGGGCCGTTGCAACCGTCTCCGCCGGACAGTCTGCTCTAGAAGCACTGCAAGCACAAGTAGCCGAAGTGTCTAATCAAGTCGCAGCCCTACAAATACGGCGCTCCACACATGCGTTGCGACAGCGACGCTCTTGCCGCAAAAGTGTTCACCCACCGGGGAGAACATATGCCGACATCATAAAAAGTATGGAGCTGAAGTTCGGCAGTGTCGATGAACCTGTGTCAAGGGAAACGCTACCGGAAATCGGTAGCGACTGCTAAGCTGCAGTTTCTCACTGACACAGGTGTTGATTCACAGTTTATCCTTTCTCTCGTCTTCCACGGCGGAATGCCGCTGGCAATCACATGTCTACCACAAGGCTCTTCTATTAAGACTTGCTGTTACATCAGCTTAAACTAAACTTCGATCTTCGACGAGAATTCGTATGGAGATTCATTGTTACCAATGTGCTGTACCTGATTGTTGGATCGCACTCATCTTTTCACAGTCTGCTCCAAGATCTTCAAAATCGACACCTTCTTGACTCTACAACACAGTTGTGGCAACTTATGCCGTGTCGCCCTTGCTGGCATCAAAGAGATTGCAGGTTATTCGCCATACAACGACCTGCTTCACCAGTACCCTGAAATCACCTGTCGATCACCTACTCCATCTCCAGTAAGACAACGGTACATTAAATTATCTCTACGCTCGGACCCACCAGTTCACACGTGGCCTCATCATCTTCATCCAGAAAAACTAAAGACTGCAAAGCAAGAATTATCTTTTACGCCAGCACGAGGGATCTGTCGCCCTTCGACTAGCAGCTCGGCCTCTCCACTGCAAATAGTTCCTAATTAAATAACTCGTAAGAAATATAGTGCGTGGTACCCAAGTGGTGACTATCGCCAGCTTAACGCCAGAGCGGTGCCTGATCGTTTTCCTGTACCGCGTTCCGAAAAAGACTCTGCCACACACATTCATGAAATGTTTTCTCAATGATCGACCTCGTCCGTGCTATTTATCACATACCAATTGCACCAGAAGGTATGCCCAAAACCGCTGTTTGCACTTCATTCAGATTTTATAAATTTGTGCAAATGACATTCAGACTGTGCAATACTACCCAGACTTTCCAGCGCTTCGTGGGTGAATAAACTAGACAGTGTTATGTCTACAACAGTGACCTGCCTCTAACGTCGTCTAACACGGCGGAGTACCTAGCACACTTACAGCAACTGTTTACTAGACTACTGGAAGGTGGCTTAGTGATTAAGTAGCAAAAATGTGCCTCCAGAGTGACAGAAGTAAAACTATTAGGTTATCGTATCAACGCACTCCTTAAGACACAATGTAAGCTATTTCTCAGTTTCCCCAGCTCACTAAAATACGAGAATTACATCATTTATTAGGCTTAATCAACTTTTCTAGACGTTTCGCGCGGAATCATGCATCGATTACAGCACCTCTCAGTGGAACACTAAAGGTTTGTCTGAACCTGGAGACACGCTACAGTGGACTGATAAAAAGAAAGCACCTTTGGTTAAAGTAAAGCTGCTATGGCGGAGGCTGCATTGTTAGATCATCCTCTTCATGATGCACCTCTCTCATGTATGGTAGATGCATCATCAACTGCAACTGCAGCCGTGTTACAGATATGTGTGCAAAACGATTGGGAACATCTACCTTTCTTCAGCAAGAAATTATCATCTTTCCAAGCAAATTAGTCAATCTATGACCGTAAGCTCTGTGCAAAATATACCACAATGAAAAAAAGGACATTTTACATTTCTCACAGACCATAAGCCACTTCGCCTTCCGTTATAATTCCAGACAAAGCATCACTGAGCCAGTTATGACAGCTGGATTTCGTTGTGCATTCAGCACGTTGATGGTGAGCAGAATGGACCAGCTGATGCACCATCTCGCATTGACGCTGTCACGAAAGAACTTGATTTCATAGTAGTTTCCAACACCCAGGAAGGAGAGAGTGAGCTCAAGGCATGCCTTATAGCATCCTCAGACTTACAGATCTGATACATCCAAATACGGAGCTCGAATGTAACACTTTACTGCAACGTATCAATTCCACAGTCGCGACAGTTCGTTATGACCGATTTTGGCAACCAAGCACTTTTGTCTCTTCACGGCAATATTGGTAGCGTTCTCACAGTGGCAAAGGTCCAACAATGTCGATGAGGACGTGCTCAAAGCGTTAATTCGGTAGGGCGAAGGTTCAGACCGGAGCTGTTATGTGTCGAGTAACTTTGTTGAGCTGACAAGCACTGCACTGGCGGACAAATGACTTACAATGTTCCTCAATGTTTGACCAAGTAAATGTCTTTTTCAGTAATTGCACATTTCTTCCACATTCACCGCATTCTCGCTTTGTTTTTATTTTATTTTATTTTATTTATTTATTTTTTTTTTTTTTTTTTTTTTTTTTTTTTTGAGCCACAGAAATAACATATTCCTCTCCTTGTAGGGGTTGATACAGCTGGATAAACTACGCCACTCTCTGTACAATAATCCAAAAATACTAACAAATCTTTTGGTGAATGCTTCAATTTAGCTCTTTCTTTCAGGTTTTCGCTCATCAGTTCCAAAGATAACGCATGTAAGAATTGTCTTCTTGTTTTTTCTTTCATATTACCTGTGTTGAATTGAAAAATGCGTAACGAATTTATTCCTGCCAAGTCAAGTAAGCGGAAAAATATACATGCAGGCCACCTTTGTGTTCTTCTTGATGCTGAAATTCTGTAGCACATTTGGTCTACAGTATCAACTCCACCTTTGGTTGAATTATAGTCTGTGATTTGTACAGGTTTTTTGGTATCTTCATCAATGATGTCGGTATCATGCATTGTTGAGAGCTCTACCACAGCTTTCCTTTTTTTTGTAATCATAAAAATCAAAGTTTTGTCATCTTGACAACCGAACATGTAGTCTCCTGCCACTGCATTTCCAATTACTGTCACAAATTCTGGGGGAATTTATTTTTTATTTTTTTTCATTGTATCCAAAAAACCGAGGCCTTTGCTAAGGAGATATTCAGCCAAGGGGTAACTTGAAAAATAATTATCAGTTGTTACATTTCTATTTGTTCCTTCTATGCATTCAACCAATCTAGCGACCAAAAATGGTTCAAATGGCTCTGAGCACTATGGGACTTAACATCTATGGTCATCAGTCCCCTAGAACTTAGAACTACTCAAACCTAACTAACCTAAGGACATCACACACATCCATGCCCGAGGCAGGATTCGAACCTGCGACCGTAGCGATCGCGCGGTTCCAGACTGAAGCGCCTAGAACCGCACGGCCACACCGGCCGGCTCTAGCGACCAAGTCGTATGGTTTGTTGGAGAGTACGTTAGGGCCTGGCACTTGTTTTCCTCAGTACACTTCTAAATTGTATGCATAAAAAGTGCGTGCGTCACACAATGCATACATTTTTAACCTGTATTTGGCTGGTTTTTGAGACGTGTACTGGATGAATGAACATCGTCCTCTAAACTCAACCAACATCTCAACAGTGACAAATTCCCCTAAACTGAATGATTTTTGGCTGTTAGCAATGAAAGAAGACAAAATTTCTGGTATAGGAGCAAGTTTGTCCGTTGCTTGACGTCCCAATCTCGTGTTTAGGTCATCAAATCTTATAGCTCGTAGCAAAAATCTAAATCTATTTAGGCTGAAATTGGCTCGCAAAATTGTCAGACCTGTTCCATTGCTATTGAAATATTCAGAGAAATTTGCACGGTTTCTTCTTTTGGCCGCAATCAAAAACAGAGCACCAAACAATGCTAGCATTTCAGCCGTTGTTGTCGGCTTATAATCCCCTCTCACGTACTTCAGAGTCACTGCTTCCTTCTTCCAGTGCTTGGCGTGCCAATTTTTTCCTTTCAATATAAATATCCGTGTACCTTACGATCCCTTCTACCATTTCGGGAGTTATTATACACTGAAAACTTTCCAGTCGAGTTTCACATTGACTGGCTTGTCCTCTAGGACCTGGTAGAGCTTTGGTTACATTTTTTGACTTTGATTTTGTGCTGGTAATATTGGCACTACTAGCCCAAATAGTTTCATGTCCTTACCTATATAAAATCTGATGTCATTTGTTGGTAGCTCCTGTTGATCTATGTCATTTTCTCCCCCGTTTTCCAAATCAATTTCCGACTCACTTTGATGTATATCATCTTCAATCTCTTCTTGTTCATAATCTGGGTCATCGGAAACGTCATCTTCTAGGGATTCCTCATGGCCTTTCCCCCTCTGCTTCCTCTCTCTCCAATTCCGACAAGATTCTATGTATGTCATCAGACGTAAGGTTTCGTCGTTCCTTTTAAAAAATGAAAATTATTGTTACTTTTGCCAACAGAAATTTCTTAGAATGACGAAGTGCTAAAGTAGAAAGAAAAAGAGAATTTGTGAATGGCAAAATTTAGAAAAAGTAATGCACATTCAATAGAGAATTGGAAGAGTCTATAAAATTGAGGAATTATAGGGGAACACAAAAATAAATACTTACATTCCGAAGTAGACGAGTAGATCAAAGTCTCGTAAGCGCTCGAAAGGCGGTAACTGATCGTTTTTGTAAGTGCCGTAAGCGCTCGCAAGGCGGCAAACTGACCGCCGAACGTGTTCGGACCTATTTGAACTTGTCCTGAGAGGCAAAGAGGTGCGACTTGGACGAACTTTGAGCAGCATCTGTCGGAAAAAGGTGCAACTAGAGAAAACATGTCCCTCCCGCCACCTCGTTACCTTTGTGGAGTAAGTATGGCGCGAAATTGCAAAAAGGCGGTTACTTCACCGCCCGCGCGAGCACGTGAAGGTTAAAGGCTTCCCTCAGCTACCATGCCAGAGAGCATTGACTGACAGCCTACCTATTGTTCTGCTACGCCTCCGGTCAGCCTTGAAAGAGTATCTCAATGTAACAATCTGTGAATTACTGTATGAGCAGACACTTCGACTATCCAGGAGAGTTCTTTACTGACATGTGAAACAGTATTATTGAGGCCTAGGATTTTGCGCAACATCTTCACTCGTAAATCCAAAAGCTCTGTCCTGCTATTTCCAAAGAATTTTTATTTGTGAGTAAAATCTTATGGGACTTAACTACTAAGGTCACCGGTCCCTAAGCTTACACACTACTTAACCTAAATTATCCTGAGGACAACGCACACACCCATGCCCGAGGGAGGACTCGAACCTCCGCCGCGACCAGCCGCACAGTCCATGACTGCAACGCCTCAGACCGCTCGGCTAATCCCGCGCGGCATTTCCAAAGAATGTTCTACCCAGCGACCATCCGCTTTCTACGACTTAAAGTCTTGAAAATAAGTTTTCGCCTAACATGATGCTATTCGAAGCCCTTTCCATAAGATTGTCCATATACCGTATTAGCCCGTCATGACGAAACGCTCGATGTCTATATCAATGGCTCTTCCGTCACAATATCCACCGACGCACTCAGCCCATCCTTCACCCCAGCTAACACCAAGACGGAACCAAGATGTAGCCCTACCAGAATACCAGACACACCTCCTCTTCCACCGTCATTGCCCGTGCTTCCAAGTGAACTGCAAATCACAATTCATTTTGGGTGCCGCATACGTTCAACCCCGAATACTGCTGACACTTGGGAGGCGGCGGAGTGATGTGAACAGTGAATCTTCTACTACGTATTTCATGTGTGCTGTGTAAGCTCTTTGATTCTTGAACTGCCTCTGAGCTAAAAACAAGATATTGAGGTACACGTTCTTAGTAGTCTTGTGATTACGATTACGATTACTCACTGCAATGAACCTTTACGTTGTGCGTTTAGACAAATAGTATTTTCACATGACAGATACTTCGAACAAAAAGAATTACGCCCAGCGGTTCAAAGAACAGGTCATACTGATCTTAGAAAAGAGTAGCAGAAGTGATCAACAAAACCGTCATATTCTGAGCTCAAATGTGACGATATACTTCGAACAGAATTACCTCCAGCATGTCAACCAGCACAGATTCCGAAAACATCGGCCATGTAAAACCCAGCTCGCATTTCCTCACAAGATAATCTGCAGTCCCTGAATTAAGTTAGTTAGGTGGATACAATAGTGCTTGACTGCGGAAAAATATTCGTTCGGCATCAGACCAACATTTACTAAAGGAACTGCGATATACTGGATATCAAACGAAATTTGTGCTTGGACTGAGGATCTCCTGGATAGACAGTTACCTTCATATGTAAAAGTAACAGCAGAAACGCTAAACGCAATGCGCTAAATGCATTCTCCATGAGGCCACTCGAATAGTAAACGGTTGTGTAAACACACTTGACCGGCCGGCCGAAGTGGCCGTGCGGTTAAAGGCGCTGCAGTCTGGAACCGCAAGACCGCTACGGTCGCAGGTTCGAATCCTGCCTCGGGCATGGATGTTTGTGATGTCCTTAGGTTAGTTAGGTTTAACTAGTTCTAAGTTCTAGGGGACTAATGACCTCAGCAGTTGAGTCCCATAGTGCTCAGAGCCATTTGCACCATTTTTGAACACACTTGACCTTTTGCCAACAAATAATCCTGAGCTAATAACGAGCGTCAAAACGGAGACAAGGATTAGTGAACATAGGATTGTTGTAGCGATACTGAGTACCGTAACTCCCAAATCCTCCAAAAACAAATGAAAAATATACATAATCAAAAAAGCGAACAAAAATTCGCTTGACGCCTTCCTGAGATACAATCTCCACTCGCTCCAAATTAACAGTGCAAGTGTAGAACAGAGGTGGCTTGAATTCAGAGAGATAGTACCGAAAGCAGCTGAGAGATTAATACCAAGAAATTAATAAACGACGTTGCTGATCCCTCTTACTGTACAATACAGAACACTGCTGTAGCAACAACGAAAAAAGCTTGCCAAATTTAAAAGAACGCAAAATCCAAAAGACTGGCGATCTTTTACAGAAGGTCGAAATTCAGCGTGGATTTCAGTGCGAGATGCTTAGTTTCCACAACGAAACTTTGTCTCGAAACCTGGCAGAATATCCAAGGAGATTCTGGTCGTATGTGAAGTATGTTAGCGGCAAGAAACAATTAATGCCATCTATGCGAGATAGCAAGTGTAATACTACAAATGACAGTGCTGCTAAAGCAGAGTTACTAAACACAGCCTTCCGAAATCCTTTCACCAAAGAAGACGAAGTAAATATTCCATAATTCGAATCAAGAACAGCTGCCAACAAGAGTAACTTAGCAGTAGATATCCTCGGGATAGTGAAGAAACTTAAATCACTCAATAAAAAAGTCTTCCGTTCCAGACTGTATAGCAATTAGTTTCATTTCAGAGTATGCTGATGCAATAGCTCCATACTTAACAATCAAATACAACAGCTCGTTTGACGAAAGACCGTGCTCAAAGACTGGAGAGTTGCACAGGTCACACCAATATTCAAGGGTAATAGGTGTAAACCACTAAATTACAGGTCCATTACATTAACGTCGACATGCAACAGGATTTTGGAACATATATTGTGTTCGAACATTATGAATTACCTCGAAGAGAACAGTCTATTGACACACAGTGAACACGGATTTATAAAACATTGTTCTTGTGAAACAAAACTAGCTCTTTACTCACACGAAGTGTTGATTGCTATCGACAAGGAATTTCAGATTGATTCCGTAATTCTAGATTTTCAGAAGGCTTTTGACAACGTACCTCATTAGCGACTTATAATCAAACTGCGTGCTTATTGAATATCGTCTCAGTTGTGTGACTGGATTCGTGATTTCCTTTCCAAGAGGTTACACAGCTGGTAGTAATTTACGGCAAGTCATCAAGTAAAACACAATTTATTTCTGGCGCTCCCCAAGGTAGTTTTATAGGCCCTCTTTTGTTCCTTATCTATGTAAACGATATAGGAGACAATCTGAGCACCCGTCTTAGGTTGTTTGCAGATGGTTCAAAATGGTTCAAATGGCTCTGAGCACTATGGGATTTAACGTCTGAGGTCATCAGTCCCCTAGAACGTAGAACAAACCTACCTAACCTAAGGACATCACACACATACATGCCCGAGGCAGGATTCAAACCTGCGAGCGTAGCGGTTACGCGGTTCCAGACTGAAGCGCCTAGAACCGCTCGGCCAAACCAGCCGGCCGTTTGCAGACGATGCTGTCGTTTAACGTCTAGTAAAATCCTCAGAAGATCAAATCAAATTGCTAACGATTTAGAAAAGATATTTGTGGATGTACATGAATGATAAAAGGAAGCCGGCCGGAGTGGCCGAGCGGTTGTAGGCGCTTCAGTCTGGAACCACGCGACCGCTACAGTCGCAGGTTCGAATCCTGCCTCGGGCATGGATGTGTGTGATGTCCTTGGGTTAGTTAGGTTTAAGTAGTTCTGAGTTCTAGGGGAATGATGACCTCCGATGTTAAGTCCCATACCGCTCAGAGCCATTTGATAAAAGGAATCCGTTAAACTTCAGTTATACGATAAATCAGTCAAATCTAAAGGCCGCAAATTCAGCTGTAAACTTAGGAATTACAATTACGAACAACTTAAACTGCAAAGAACATAGAAAATGCTGTGGGGAAAGTAACCAAAGACTGCTTTTTTTTGGCAGAACACTTAGAAGATGCAACAGATCTACTAAGGAGACTACATACACTACGCTTGTCCGTCCTCGGTTAGATTACAGCTACGTGGCGTGGGATCCTTACCAGATAGGACTGACGGAGTACATCGAAAAAGTTCAAAGAAGGGCAGCACGTTTTGTATTATCGCGGAATATGTCACTGAAATGATACAGGGTTTGGGCTGGACATCATTAAAAGAAAGGCGTTTTTCGCTGTGACGGAATGTTCTCACGAAATTCCAATCACCAACTTTCTCCTCCGAATGCGAAAATATTATCTTGACGCCAACCTACACAGGAACAAACGATCATCACAATAAAATAAGGGAAAACAGAGCTCGCACGGAAAGATATAGGTGTTCGTTTTTATCGCGCACTGTTCGAGAGTGGAATGATAGAGAATTGTTGTGAAGGTGATTCGATGAAGCCTCTGCCAGGCACTTAACTGTGATTTGTAGAGTGGCCATGCAGATGTAGATGCACCAGGGAATGTGTTGGGGTCCTTGCTGTTCATATTGCATATTAACCATCTGGCGGACAATTTCAGCAGTAGTAACGCCAGACCTATTTCAGATGATGGAGTTATTTCTATTAAAGTTGTGCCATCGGAAGTCCGAACTGCCCAATCGGAGATAATGGGCGCGGTGCTGTGCTACTCCTTCAAAGGAGAGTATGCGGCGCCACAGAGTTTAACAGGTCCGACGACAACACACAGAGAATGCCACCAAAACGTTCCCTACATCATAACGTTCCCTTCTCCGCCATGGACCCTGCTTTCAGACGTTTCACGCTGTACACCCCAAAGGCCATCTGTCCGATGGAGCATAAAATTTGCTTCATCTGAAAAGGCCACATTCGCCACTCAGTGGACGTCCAGTTGTCGTACTGGCGTGCAAATTTCAGCCTTCATCACTGACGACCAGCAGTCAGCGTAGGTGCATGAAACGGGCACCTGCCGTGGGGGGAGGCCCACCCGCTACAACTATCATTTAACGCTCGTTGTGGGGACACTGTTGGTAGCCCCTTAGTTCATCTGGATGGTCAGCTGCTCAACAGTTGCACGTCTGTTCGCCCGTACATATCTCTGCAGCCGTCGTTCAGCCTTACCATCTACGGCCCGTGATGCACCAGTTGCCTTGGCAAAGCTTTTGCATAGCATTACTTTGCAATGTACGGTATATTTTAACCATGGTGGTATGTAAACAGTTTACAAAACTTCGTCATTTCAGAAATGCTTACATCTTTGCCCTGAAAGCCAACGATCGTGTCCTATTGCATGCCACATAAATCGCTCCGTTTCCGCATTTCGACAATGACTGTACTGTTTTCCACATCCTACCGACAAGCTGCATATAATCGCCATTGCTGATGCTGCCACCTCCAACTGCGAGTGTCTGTTACACGTTGACGCGTAACATTCGCGGTAATCACATTAATGCGACTGGACCATTTATATGTGAAGGAATCGTTGGATTCATAAAGCAGAGATATAATTTCGAAACTCTTTTGTAGACGATTCTTGTGGTATAAACGTCCTATTCTCATCCATGCACTTCGGGCAATACGCACACACATAAGTTTACTAAATTTGCAAACACTACCAGTTACCACTGCCCATACCTATTTGGAAATGAATGAGAAATATAAAATATACAGACTTATGTTGCTGAAAGTAATTTAAAGCATATCTTCATATCATATGTGATGAGTCCGCCACTGGCGGTCGCAAGTGATCAGCCCTGATATTGGGAACACAATAATATTCTCCGCAATGAAACAAAAGAATAGATGATTTTTCAGTAAGTGAAACAAAATAAATGATGTTCCACAAATAACGGAGTCACTTAGACTTCCAGAATCACAAAGAAAATAAATAAGTTCCACGATACTTCAAAGGAGGACACAAAGTCTTAAGAGTTTTGTGTTAAAAATAGTGAATTAGGCTTCTGTAGTTACACACATCTTTAATGAGCACGACAACATTAGGTTAAAACGGAAAAGTAAGTTTCTCACTTCAGGTTTAAAACCAAAGTCCAAATCCAAGCTTCAGTCAAGAAGAATCAACACTTAACAACTCTTATAGTGTACTCCACTGAAGAAGTATTGAGACGCAACAGTGACGCAATATCTAAATCCGACAAGGATAGAAACTTTCAGTCTGACTCTATCTTGTGAGCTAGGTGAAAAACAGTACAATTATACCAAGTCCCAACGAGCATATCGCTGATCACTTAGAGTCCCAGCTGAGACAGCGGTGTGCTGTTCAGAAGTCGATGGCGCTGTTCTTGGTGCAACAAAGTGCAGATCTTCAGTTTGCTGGCCGCGACAGAACTGCTCTCCAGAGTTCCCGTACCAGTCTCAATAGCTGCCTTGTGGATGGATACATGCGGGCCTATTTTTAGGCACGTAACATGGCGGTTGCATGTAGAGGTGTGGTGTCCCAACGACCTCTACCGTCGCCGCGTACGCCACCTAGTGACCTGGCCGCAGAGATGTTGACGCCCTCTGATGGACTGGCCTCGGATTTCCGAGGATTGTGATGTTCCTTGTCGTCTGCATTGCAGGGGGTAAATTCGCTGCAGCCTGCACGACGAGTTAACTTGTGCGTGGTGCAGTCGGCGCCTGATGTCTAGGGTGCCATGACAACTTGCACCAAAGAATTTAATTTACTTCGACCTCTACAGAATTTAAATATTAACACTTCGAGTTCAATGACAAAAAATTCGTGCGTGTGATCGATCACAAGAGAGAGAGTGTGCCAAAGTTCTTCGTAGCACACGATATATTGTCCCGACGCCCAATGCATGAAACGGATTGATAATAAAGAGCGATTAGATTTTAAAGTACTATCTGAAAACAGCTGCACAAATATTCATCAAGATTTTGGTAAGATTTCAAAACCGTTCAGAGTTTGACAACTTCCCTTAAATGTTTAGAAGTGCAATATTGTGCCCATCACAAAACACAGAGACTATGAATGCAGTACCAGTTAGCCACAATTCGAAGCAGATGAGTCATGCAGATACATGGGAGTAATCGCGAGTGGGGAAATGAAGAGGAATAATCACATATGTTCCGTTGTATATAAAGCAGGCCTCAGTCTTGGTTCATTGATAGGAGAGTAGGAAAATGCAGTCAATCTATCATTTAAAAACTTTTTCATTCTTGTCGTTAGATGGCTCAGATGCATCACTCACTTTGCATAACTTGCCATCGTGGGTCCGGTTGCACCTCTCACGCTGAGCAGCCATTTCCCTTGGTGCTTTTTGAATCGAATTATAATATGAACAATTTCAAATTATGTTGGGGACCCATTTTCAGCACGATTCAATGGATCAAAATAGAATTCGAGGGCCTTTCAGACTTCCAGTTCTGTTCCTGTGCGAATCGTGTTTACAATACATCGACTGAACTGGATTGACGTGGGGATAGAGGGTCTAAAAACACACAAAACTAAAGTCATCAAATAGCCATATTTCATTATTGGGTTACAAATCTAGAATCGGATTTTGCCAAGGCAAAATGCACTTTAGATAAAATAATTGTAGAGATATTTTAACCTTGTACATCAACATAGAGTTGGGCGGGTTGGCTGTCAAGTCATGTGCCTAAAAATTGAAAAATGGGCTAACAGCACTTACCTTTAATAGACAGGTAGATCTTTGTAACCGACATGTGGCGCGAGTCCCAGTTCAACAGTTCGCTCACGCTGAACGAAACTGCTGAGCGTCTTGGTATTATAACCAAGTAGCGAGCGACGTGTAGAACAGGGAGACCCATTGGCGGAGATGCAGCGTATCATGCCGTGTGTTGTGCTTAGCCATTACCTGTCCACGCCAGCTATGCGCTGAATTCTTCCCGTGCTTGTCTCTATGTGGGTTCGGACTCTTTGCTTTCCGTGGATCAACTCACACAGCGAGTTCATTTCCCTCTCATGGGCTTCTGTTCCCTATCATCGAACCACCGTCGGCTCGTGAAGTATCCGTGCATTGTCACGCCTGCGCAGATCTAAAGTGACGACGAAGGACGTTCTTATGCGTGTGACGCCTCTATATTTTCTTTCCAATTTTCCTAGAGTTCACTTGGCCCACCATGGACCAGGCATCTCTGCAATGGTGCAGGAACAGTTACGCCTATAGAAAGAGCAGCTACAGCTGCAGCAGCAGTAGAAGCAACAGGAGCAGATGCAGCCACCGATAACGCAGAATGTGAACTTCGCAGCCTTGTCTCGCTGGCGGGAGTCTAGGCGGACGGTGTTCCATTTTCTTCGCCGGCCCCACCACCTCTGACGCCTTTTGTCGGTTTCTATGAGTCGAGGGGAAGGTGGGAAAATTACCTGAAATAGTTCTTGCTGCACTGCCAGATAAGGCATATCGACGATCAAGATGTTAAGGCTGCCCTGTCGTTGTCCAGCAGCATAGGTTTATACGAAACTGTCCAAAATATGCAGTCCGCCACTGAGCTCAGAAACCTTCCTTCTATGAGCTTTTTCGGAAGCTTACGCACTATTTTGGCTATCAAACCGTTGCTTTGGCGGCGCAGCTGCAATTTAACGAGGACCACAAGCGCCATGTATGTGGCCTGGATCGTCGATTTGCAGGGCATCTAGCTCAAGTGTCGTTTTGAGTGTCCCAAATGTACTACTTCCTATCCACACCCGATTATTCGGTACTTGATTGTCAGGATAGCCCCCGATCGCGAGGTTCAGACTAGGACGCTGACCTGATCCGACCCTTCTTAGGCTGATGTTGCCCAAAGAGAGGGAATGCGTAAGCTCATGGCGGCGGCAAGAGCCGTCCTTTTTGATAACAAGCTTGTAGCCCAATTGAGTGTGCGATGTGCATGGTAACCTCTAGTGTCCCACGGGACAACCGCTCCCCCCCCCCCCCCCGCCCCCGCCCTGTAAGGCGACCACGCCCCCCGCCGAGTCGCTGTGTGTTTGCCTCCGTTGACCGGTGCTGTGGCGTCGCTGCGATGTCCGTGTCGAGTTCGGCAGGTTCGCACTGCTTGCAGCGTCCTAATTCTAGCCAGTGGAGTTTCTCGGGTCCTCGGCGTCGTTCTCCATCCGCTCGTTGGGCGACCCTGCTGTCCTACCACGAATATCATTTCTTTTATGTTCACCACGACTGCCCAAACGTAGAGGATAGGTCATTTGGCAGATGTTGCCTTGAGTCAGTCATCGAGCTAACCAATGTTTTCACTGGACTCTGGGGCTGCTTCCAGCGCCCCGCACGCGTCGTCCCAGAGTATTTTGTTGACATTTCCGGTGGATGGGTGGCTAACCGAATTTCAGGTGGAGACTGGAGCGACATTCACCCTAATTAATTTAGATACGTACAGGTTCTTGTGGTGCCAGGAGTAGCAACGGTTGTTCTGTGAGGTTGTGTCTTATAGTAAACAGCGCATTCCTTTGTGGGGACAATTCTCCACCTTCACGCATAATAAGTATGTCGAATAGCAACTTACCTTGCTAAAGGTCGATTCACCGTTAGCGCAAAATATCTTTAGGCTCGACGCGTTTTCTGTTTTTGCTTCCAGATCGCTGACGAAGTGCGTTAAGTGTATCAATTCGCTCATTATCACGATTTGGACTCCTCACTGCGGCCCCACAACTCGCAGTTTCAGGGTATCTTCAGCAGACTAGAAAATTTGGAGGCACTTGTTTCTCTTAAGCTGTCATTGATCCCCAAATTTTTTTGTCCCCACCCCATTCCCTTCGCCTTGTGTGACAAGGCTGAGTTGCAGCGTTGGCAGGATCGTTTCTCCTATTTCTCTGGTGATTCATTGGACAGAGGCCGGTTAAATATTTACCAAGGAAAATCGCCAAACAGCCGTATGTTTTGAGACAACCAAGTTATCAAGTCTTCTACTCATTCCCGAGAGAAAGACGTCTTAGCAGACGGACTACAAAGTGATCATCTGAGGCTTCAATTTTTTTACCGATTGACACATGGAACGCTAAAAATGAATATACCTTAAAAAATACTAATTGGGCAAGTATTTATCGTTTAAAATACAATGGAAACTGCCACCTGGCAACGCCACTTACAGAGAGCGCAGTACGCAGTAGGCAGATAGATGTTAAACCCTCGGAAGACAGGACCTCTTGGCCTTAGGCAGAACGGTTTTAGTTATACTTTACATATACGCTCACTGGTTGTATTACCGCAGAGAGAGTTGGTTATCGTATACATACAACATTAATTCATACGAGGGTAATCCCAAAAGTAAGAAAAAATGGCTCTGAGCACTATGGGACTCAACTGCTGTGGTCATAAGTCCCCTAGAACTTAGAACTACTTAAACCTAACCAACCTAATGACAGCACACAACACCCAGCCATCACGAGGCAGAGAAAATCCCTGACCCCGCCGGGAATCGAACCCGGGAACCCGGGCGTGGGAAGCGAGAACGCTACCGCACGACCACGAGATGCGGGCCCAAAAGTAAGGTCTCCTATTTTTTTTTTTATAAGTACAGAACTCTGTTTGTGTGACAGTTGGCCACACTGTTATGAAGAGTGCTTCACGCGCTGTGTGTAAACATGCACACACCGCGCTGAGGCGCTCAGTCTTGGCTTGGCAGCCGTTGAGAATGGAGCTCTCGTTGGATGTTACCGCCAAGTGCGAACTGCGCGCAGTTATTCGGTTTTTGAACGCAAAGGGCACTGCGCCGATTGAAATCCATCGCCAGTTGGCGGAAGTGTATGGTAAGTCGTGCATGGATGTCAAAAATGTTCGTAAGTGGCGCAGAGAGTTTGCAGCTGGTCGGACCGAAATTCACGGCGAACAAAGGAGCGGGAGACCGTCAATTTCTGAGGAGGTAGTGTTGAAGGTTGAGCAAAGCATGCATGACGATCGGCGGATCACCCAGAATGATCTGTGCACGTTGGTGCCTGAGGTTTCCCGAAGCACCGCTCACAGAATTTTAACGGAAACATTGAACTACCGGAAGGTGTACACAAGATCGGTGCTGACTGAGGACCACATGGGGCAAAGAGTTGATGCTTCCCGCGCATTTCTTCACCGCCTTGCAGCCGAACAGGACAACCTTCTGGACTCAGTTGTCACGGGTGACGAAACCTGGGCATACCACTTTACACCTGAGACCAAGCAACAATTACGCGAGTTCATAACTTTCTGAACAGCATGGCGGCGAGCTGGTATGGCATGGGCATACAGAAACTACCACAGCGTCTGCAAAAATGCACCGATAGAAATGGTGATTAGGTGAAAAAATAGCTAAATGTTCAAGCTATAAACTGATGTAAACCATTGTAGAAATAAACAGGTCTGTGTACTTACAAAAAAATAGGAGACCTTACATTTGGGATTACCCTCGTATTATTGTAATCCAAATGATTCCTCGCGTGTAGCGATCGTTTAATATAGAAGAAGGAGAAAAGAACAGCAATTGATCAAATATCTGTCTGATTGAAAAAAAGACAAAAACTAAGTAATGTAGAGCAATGAAAATTCAAGAATACATTTGTCTAGGTAACATATTTAGGGGACTAACACTGCAAGATCACAGGTTAAAGTGAGATTGAAATACGTCATTGCAATGTGAAATGCTGGTACATTAATAGCTGGTGCAGCCTCCAGAACGTTGAGTGCAAGCATGAAAACGTGCGTGCATTGTGTTGTACAGGTGCTAGATGTCCTTTTGTGGAATGTAGTTCCATGTCTGTTGCACTTGGTCGGTCAGCACGGCGATGGTTAATGCTGTTTGTGGCCGCACGGAGTGGCCCGCGGTTTGGGGCACCATGTCACGGGTTTGGTGGCCCCTTCCGCCGGAGGTTCGAGTCCTCCCTCGGGCGTGAGTGTGTGTGTATGTGTGTGTGTGTTATTCTTAGCATAAGTTAGTTTAAGTAGTGTGTAAGTCAAGCGATGACCTCAACAGTGGCCGGCCGGTGTGGCCGAGTGGATCTAGGCGAATCAGTCTGGAACCGGGTGACCCATACAGTCGCAGGTTCGAATCCTGCCTCGGGCATGGATGTGTGTGATGTAGGTTTAAGTAGGTCCAAGTTCTAGGGGACTGGTGACCTGCGATGTTAAGTCCCATAGTGCTCAGAGCCATTTGAACCATTTGAACCTCAACAGTTTGATCCCTTAGGAATTCACACACATTTTTGCTGTTTGTGGATGACGCTGATGTCTCATATTTGCTCAATTGGAGACAGATTCGATGATTGAGCAGGCCGAGGAAATATGTCGACAGTCTGCGGAGCATGTTGAGTTTAAACAGCGGTATGGGGTCGAGCGTTGTCGTTTTTGGAAACACCCTCTGGAATGTTGTTCATGAATGGCAGTACAACACGTCGAATCACCAAATTGACGGACAGATTTGCAGTCAGGATGCGTGAAACAACCACGAGAGTGCATCTGCTGTCATACAAAATCGCTCCCCAGACCATTGTGTATTGTATTTTGTATTGAACTGGGGACCTAGAAACGATAGAGAGGCTTCATCCCGCCATAGCCCTCAGTGATTCACAACCCCACAACAGGCCACAGCAGTCCACCCACCTCACCGCCGCCCCACACCGAAATCAGGGTTATTGTGGAGTTTGGGCCCCAGCGGATCCCCCCGGGAATGTCTCATACCAGACAAGTGTAACCCCAAGTGTTTGTGTGGTAGAATAAAAAAATGTTCAAATGTGTGTGAATTCTTATGGGACGTAACTGCTAAGGCCATCAGTCCCTAAGCTTATACACTAATTAATCTAAATTATCCTAAGGACAAACACACACACCCATGCCCGAGGGAGGACTCGAACCTCCGCCGGGATCAGCCGCACAGTCCATGACTGCAGGGCCTAAGACCGCTCGACTACTCCCGCGCGGCTGTGGTAGTATAACTATGGTGTACAAGTACGTGGAAACAGAGTTTGCGCAGAAATCGCCGACATAGTGTAACTGAGGCAGAATAAGCAGAACCAGCCCGCATTCGCCGAAGCAAATGGAAAAACGCCTTAAAAACCATCCACAGGCTGCCCGGCACACCGGACCCCGCCACTTATCCCTAGGACGGATTCGTGCCAGGGACCGGCACGTATTCCAGCTCGGGAAACAGCGCGTTAGACTGCGCAGCTAGCCGGACGGACCCCCAGACCATCATTCCAGGGGTAGGTCCAGTTCGCCTAACAAGCAGACAGGTTGATTGCAGGCCCACAATTGGCCTCCTTCTAGCAAACACATGGCCATCACTTGCGCCGAGACAGAACCAACTTCATCAGAAAACAAAACAAAGGGCCCCCATCCCCTTTAATGAGCTCTTGTTTCATACAACTGAAGTCGCAGATGGCAGTGGTTTCGGGTCAGTGGAGTGCACACTCCAGGGCGTCTGCCTCGGAGTTTTGAAAGAATCGATTTCCAAAAGGTGCTGGTGATACTATGGTGCCAACTGCTGCTCGAATTGCTGATGCAGGTGAAGTACGATGCGCCAGAGCCATACGCCGAGTACGGTGGCCTTCCCTCTCGGTATTGCCACGGGGCCGTTCGGAGTCTCGTCCTTCTTGCGACCGTACATTCTCGTGATCACCGCTGTTAGCAATCAAGTACAGATGCTACATTACTTCTGCAGTACTTCAGAAGGAACATCTAGCTTCTCGTTGCACTAGTACATGAACTCGTTCAAAATCAGTGAGGCGCTTATAATGGCGTCTTTGTCACCTTAAAGGCATTCTTGAGTAACATCAACTCACCGAGTCCAGTCTCAAAAGGCAGCTAACGATCACGACTGCTAATGTGTGTATTGAAAGAAAACCTGAATTGCATACTCGTAGTGGCGCTACTAGTGCCATTCTATGTGACTGGCACGAAATTTGAATAGACATCATCTTTCAGATGGAGAGACACGCCAAAATATTTTCGTTTATGTCGAACAACTCCATCTGGCTGTCGCGTTTTTTTGCGTCAGTGTATATTTCGGCCTTAGGCCATTTTCAAGCGTTAGAAACGCAAGTCGGACGATTTTTGTCGTTGTTACACTTGACACTGACCAAAGGCCGAAATCTAGGTCGTGAAATAAACACATCATATACAGTCAAATGGCGGTATTATCTATTCCAAACTTTTACATGAATGTGGCTATGTGGCTCCGAAAAAGAAAAAAAATATCATAAAAACAAATACAAGAACAAGTTTACCTCGGAAACACGAGAGGCTACTGAAGAAGCGGCTTATTTGAGTACCATTCGGAGAAAGTTGCATTTGTTTAGCAAGGAAATGATGTAGCAGAGAGGGAAGAAATGATTTTCTGCGTTACAGTTCGCACAACGATAGAGCGCTTTTCACACGGTGGAAAGCTACTGCAGCGCGCCTTGGAGGTTCCTGGTGCCGCTTCGCCTTTTGCGGACGGTCAGGCAGTCTATGCAGAGGCGCCAACGCAGGCTCGTGTAACTCTCTGTCAGTGATGCCTCGCACAAGACGTTGTTCACTCAGTACTAGCTGCGCTGTTTACTGGACGACTGTCTCCCCGTGTTGTCTTTCCACCAGCTCTTTGTTTTAGGCTCCTTTATTGAGATTACAAACCATACCAGCGCGAATTGCTAAGCTTAGTAAAAGACATAATAGCGAACATTGGTAATGCGTCTGATCGTACGGATATCTTTGAAAATACGTGATTGGCTCCAGGTATATTTGACTAACGGGATGCAACACATCGTACTCGAAGACGAAAGTAACGTTGTACATGTCACAGGGAACCGTAATGTTAATAATCAGACAGGATTAACAGTACTATGAAATTGTACGCCGACGATGCTTTTGTGTTCAGGGAAGTATCGTCCTTGGACGATCATAAAGAACTGCAGAAATACACGGAGAAAATCTGCATATCGTATAATAAATTGCAGCTCTCTTTAAATGCGGACGTCACATCGTTCACACTTAGCCAAAAATATTGAGCACTCCAGATAACTTTAAGTGTTGTGAAAATAAGAAAATTAAATAAATAGAAATAATTTGTTCGAGTTTATAATGTTTATTACTAACACAAAATCAATATTTCATACACCCACCTTCTGTCCTTATTACAGCAGAAATTCGTCTTGGTATTAAATACACTAGCTTTTTAAAATGTTCGGTGCTTATAGCTTTCCATTCAAGGCGCAGGCGGTCTTTTAAGTCTTCTTTTGACTTAACTGAGTGTCGCCTGATTTTGCTTTTCAATAAATTCCATAAATGCTCTATGGGGTTCAGTCATACAGTTCGATGTTCTTTTTCCGAAGCCAAGTCAGCGGACAGATTTATGGCAGGTTGCATTATCGTACTGGAATGTATTGCCGTTCATTTTTGTATCGCCAAGAAGGGTTGTAAAAGAGAGCAATAAACCAGATTCTAGGACGTCTATGTACTTTTTTGAATCCATGTGGCCTTCACATACGATCATTTGCCTCACTCATGCAGCTCTCATGCACCCCTAGGTCATGACGCTCCCTCCGCCGTCTTTCACGGTAGGTGCCACACGTTCTGGGAGACGGACCTAGGCCACCCATGGTGTGACAAAAACCTAAAATCTGAATAAACATTGTAGACAATTCTTCATGAGTTTTTAAATTACTACATTTTGTTTTGTACCCAAATCAGTATGTATTGTTAGAGCGTAAAATTGACGAAAACTAGCTGAATGTTTGCTTTGTCAGACCACACGATATTTGACTAATCTTGTTCGGTGAACGTTTGGTGTTTTACAGCACACTCCTACCAGGCCTTTCTATTCCTGTCAGAGAGCTATGGCTTCTTTCTGGCGTTACACCCTTTTCGACCAATTTCCTTAAGTCGTCTACGAGTGGTGCGAGCACTTATTGTTTTTCTTCTTTGGAGCCCGCAGTGCAAAATATGTCTTTTAATGACATCATTATTATGAATAATAGCCAGCTAAACTCCAATGTAAATTGTTTATATTTTATAAAATTCACGATGAGCCCATTTCGGCATACTGCCATCGTCAGGTGCTCTGTGAACACATAAGTAAGCGATGGTATTAATCTAATGGTCTTGTACACTGAAGAGTCAAAGAATTTGGTACACCTGTCTAATATCGTGTAGGGCCCCCGCGAGCACGTAGAAGAGCCGCGGCACGAAGTGGCGTGGACTCCACTAATGTCTGAAGTATTACTGGAGGGAACTGACACCGTGAATCCTGCAGGGCTGTTCATAAATCCATGAAAGTACGAGAGGGTGGAGAGTTCTTCTGAACAGCACGTTGCAAGGCGTCCCAGATATGCTCAATGATGTTCATCTCTGGGGAGGTTGGTGGCCAGCGGACGTGTTTAAATTCAGAAGAGTGTTCCTGGAGCAGAGACAGGAGCGCCTGCGATGGTGTACTCAACGACGAACCTGGGTGCACGAATGGCAAAACGCCATTTTTATGATGAATCCAGGTTCTGTTTACAGCATCATGATGGTCGCATCCGTGTTTGGCGACATCGCGGTGAACGCACCTTGGAAGCGTGTATTCGTCATCGTCATACTGGCGTATTATTCGGCGTGATGTTACAGGGTGCCATTGGTTACACGTCTCGGTCACCTCTTGTTCGCAATGACGGCACTTTGAACAGTGGACGTTACATTTCAGATGTGTTACGACCCGTGGCTCTACCCTTCATTCGATCCCTGCGAAACCCTACATTTCAACAGGATAATGCACGACCGCATGTTGCAGGTCCTGTACGGGCCTTTCTGGATACAGAAAATGTTCGACTGCTGCCCTGGCCAGCACATTCTCCAGATCTCTCACCAATTGAAAACGTCTGGCCAATGATGGACGAGCAACTGGCTCGTCACAATACGCCAGACACTACTCTTGATGAACTGTGGTATCGTGTTGAAGCTGCATGGACAGCTGCACCTGTACACACCATCCAAGCTCTGTTTGACTCAATGCCCAGGCATATCAAGCCGTTATTACGGCCAGAGGTGGTTATTCTGGGTACTGATTTCTCAGGATGTATGCACCCAAATTGCGTGAAAATGTAATCACATGTCAATTCCAGTACAATATATTTGTCCAATGAATACCCGTTTATCATCTGCATTTGTTCTTGGTGTAGCAATTTTAATGGCCAGTAGTGTATATTGGGCACTCGCGTTTATTGGACAGAGAAGATATGTTTATTTTGACAGCGTGGCAAAAGATAATTCACTGAAACCAGTGTGATTCGACACGTTCAGCCCTTTCCCTCTTATCGGGTAACAAATGGAATCTGTGATAAAAAATTCAATTTTTTTAGATGATCCACTCACGGTGCCAGCTTTCGAGATCGTTAAAACATGTGAAGTTTTATTCAGAAAGCCCTTGCTGCAAGCACCGAAACAAAAAGTAATCGGAAGTGGCGATGACTAGTTAATATGGCGCGGTAATATGTACCATCGGAGTCGCTTCGTGGTTTCCTTCACTTGCTATGCAGCATGTGCCTTTACATTGTCATGAACCAGAATAACTTTGTTATGTCTCTGAGAACAATGCAGGCGTTTGTCTTTAAGTGCGCGGCTCAGATTGGGTAATTGTGCTTCGTAGCGCTGAGCAGTCACCGTTTGACTCGGGTGTAGCAGCTCGTGTTCCACCACACCGACCTCAGAATCGTTGTCTTTCACACGCTCAAACCAACTTCTGCACGCTGTTTTCGACAGAGCGCGTTCTCCACAATCTTCCACTAGCAAACATTGACTTTGTGCAGCAGACTTTTCGAGATGAAAACGCTGTTTTGTAGGTACAAAACCCGACATGTTCAAAGCACTAAACAAGTATGTTCTTAGGTACGTTCTTTTCACTCCACCCGAATGTCACACGTAGATCTGAGAACTAAATGTCTCTACTGTTAAATAGGTCTCCTGTCGTTGACCACAGTGATGCACTAGTTCAACTACTGCCCCCTCATCGTCAACAGCGAAACGTAATGCAGTCTCCCGTTAAATTGTTCTTATTATTATCGTCGTAAGTGATTAAGACAAATTTTAATTGTTTTTTTTTTCCTTCAGAAAAGAAATTTGTCCATAACACTGCATAATACTTGTTCGAAGAACTGTGAACCTCTTTCATTCGACAAAAATTTCTTCATTCCAAGCTATTAGCTTTTAGATCACATAACAGACACAGGTCACGTGTGGTTCTGTCTGAGGAACAAGCTAGGTGAGGAACTATTTGGAAACCGATTTCGTGCATTTTTGTTGTCGCAGCTATCGATGTGTAAGCAGCCGCGTCATCCGAGTGAAGCAGATAATTTTTCATGATTGAATATCGGAAAAAGACAATGTCATATTACCTACAATAGGACAACGTCTAGCAAAATACTGCAGTGTTTTATCTTGGCTAATCCTTCTTCAAATCACCACGGAAATTTTCAGTAATATTGAGTTATAAGGGCTAGTTTGACTCTTTTTGCAAACAGTCGACCATAATAAAACCTGGTGAGTTCCAAAGAAACTTCCGTCTTTACCCTGTCCTCCAACAAAACAATTTTCTCCTTCGTCAGTTCAGACATTTTACTGCCGCTTCATGTTATGGTAGTTTCACATTGCGACTACAGTCACATAAAGAAACCAAACGTTCCTCGGGTTATGCTTCAGCTCTTCCAAACACGTTTTTAAAATAGCTCTCTCCTAGAATTTTTTGCTTAATCTCACACTCAGATTTTTCATATCGTGAACTACGTTCACGATATTATGTACCCCTTCATGTGACATATCAATAATCTCTTGTTATATCGATTGTTCCTGTAAAAGAAACTTGATAAATATGTAGTGCTCGTTTGACCACGTTCATTTCATTTATCCGCTAGTAAACGGCCTGAGATCATGGAGATATGTTCCGAAGAACTTCTCTCCTCTCAGTTCCTGTATGTGCTGCAGTCTATTTAAAAAGTATTTGATTAGTGCACTATCTTCATTATCAGTTTCTATCAACATGTGACACCGAACAGTTCAGGTAGTAACTTACAGGTACAATCAACTGCGCGTTTCAAATGTTTCAAACATTAAAGAAAACGATTAAAAGATTCACACCTGCACACATTCTGCTCAAAAGAATTCCCCACTGTTTTACGTCTCATATCTTTCACATTCCCCTCGGCTTTTGTTTATGTTAATTTGTCAGTTTTCTATCACATTCATAAATTTTCTGCCGGAAGAAGGCAAACTGCAACCTGAAGATTCACATCAAACTGCAAGATGTTGAATATGCAAGAACACGGGAAGCTATTCTTCACAATATTTCATAGAACGCACGTGTCACAGTTAACGTAGTGTATTCGCTTCAGCTCTCGTCTATCTACCGTAAGTTTGATATAAGCGAGATATTAGAGCCAAATGTCATCAGCTCAAGTAAGGCCTACTTCTGCGGCCTTTTTCTGAGACATAGAAAAGCAGTAGAGGCTGTAGAATACAAGATTACAATAGCTACAAAACGGCTCGAACACTCCTTCATGAAACTCTCAGGGCATATATAGCTCACTTTCACTGTTAACTCTCTCTGATGGCAAACACAGGACCTTCTCGAACCAGGCGAGAAAATCGCCAAACCAGTCATGTCTCATAAACCCCGTAGACTGCAGTCAAAAGCCACCAATCATACCGGCGTCTAGTGTAAATATTTAGTTTCGACATATATTAATAAATGCTGTGAAATCTCGAGAAGAGTAGTACCCCATACTGGCACGAATGAAAAACACATATTTCTGCGCTGTTATACCGTGGCATGGAAACCTAGTGTGTTTCGTGTATTAACGCCCTACTCTGAACAGCTGAGTTCACTGGTTTCATTCGCTTCAGCTGGGAGACTCCCTAACTGAAGCTGTAGCCATGTCTAACACTGTCCCTACCAATGTAAGGGCTAGAGAAAGGTTCACAGAAAATACAAGGTACTGTGGAAGGATTTTGTACTGTTGAATACACTAAGAGCAAACTATTTCCAAGTCTAAACTTTTTGGGTAGAAGAAATTTTTCGACAAAATAGGGGATCCACGAAAAAATGTCAATGCTCGAGAGGAAACCTAAAAATAAGAGACAAAAGTTCATAACCATTTTCAGAATACTGAGTAAAAAGACATTTTTGAATCACTCTGGAAACTTGTCTCTCGTAAGAAGAGAATTTATGCGATAAGTAAAGTTATACGAAGTGTGATAAAAAAGAACGGGCAATTTTTTAATTTTGCAGACTTCGTACATACGATTTTCAGTTTCCTTTTTCTTCTTGGTACACGTGCTCCTGATAGGTGTTTGCATTTTCAGCTGTTTTGAATGCTTAGTTTATTGGTGACAGTCGGAGTGGTTATAAGTGTTTTCGAGTGCTCGGCCAATTTATTCTTTCGAAAAAGGTGGATCAAAGAATTTGCATTAAATTTTGCCTGAAAAATCGAATAAAGTGCAGCACAGCATTCGAAAAGTTGACTGTGGCTTTTGAAGGATCTACCACGAGTAAGAAAAGAGTTTACGTGTGGTATAAACGTTTCAAAGAGAAGACGACTATCGCACTGAACATCTTTGCACATCAATTGCTGACGACAGTGAGGAACAAGTAAAGAAAATGCTTCTGGAAAATTGCCGAATCACCATCAGAAATGTTGCTGACAATGTCGGCACATCCTTTGGCTCATGCCAAGCAATCTTTTCGGATATCATGGGCATGAAATATGTAGCAGTAAAGTTTGCCCCGAACCTGTCGAATTTCGACCGAAAACGACGTCGCGTAGACATCGCTTAGGAGTTGTTGGACAAGTCGACAACGGTCCAGAGCTTCTAAGGAAGGTAATAATTGTCGAAACATGGATATGCGGGCATGACGCCAAAACCAAGTCTCACTCTTCCCTATGGATACTGCCTGAAGAGTCAAGACCGAAAACAAATCCGACAAGTTCGATCACATGTCAAGGTTCTTCTCGCTGTTCTCTTCGATTGCAATCAGGCATTGCATCATGAGTTCCTGCCTTATGGTCGTACGGCTCAATAAGGAATACTGTCTAAAATTTATGCGTCTTTTGGGTGAAGCAATGCGAAGAAAACGACCAGAATTGCGGCAAAACCACTCGTGGAAATTGCATACGACAATGTTTCCTCTCACACCTCGTCGCTTGTTGGTGACTTTTTGGCAAAAACCAAAACCGCTACGTTGCCTCAGCCACCATATTTGCCGATCATTGCCATTCCTGAGGTTGAAGAGAGCCATGAAAGGTTGTCGTTTTTGTTGTGTTCGTCTTCGTACACAACAGTAAGGACAGGTGGGCTACAGAGTAGCAAGGCAACTTCGTCGTAGAAAAGGTGGGCGGGAACAGAAGTGATTAAAGATCAAGTTAACACAGTAAACAGAAAATTTACTTCACCTGTATTCCCCAAAGCAAACGAAGGTTAATTATAAATAATGCAGCAAGAAATAGAGTGCAGCTGCAATGTCAACAAGGATGAGGATGGCTGTACTAGCACAATCGGTGGTGTCCTAGCCGCGACTGGACGACGTCTCCAGAGAGAGGAGGCTGCAAGTGTGAGTGAGTTAAGAGGCTGCTGCCGGCCGCCTTAAGGCCGGTTCCCACTAGGGATGCCGCGCGTCAAAACCGCGCGAAAGCGGCGTTGTTGCCGTGAAAATGGCGTCAGCGGCAAGGCGCGGCGGGCTCTGCGTTGCGGTTTGACCATGTCGAACCGCTTCCGCTGCCGCGTGCCGCGCTCCAGGTGCGCGCCGCCAATCACAGAACGCGCTGAGCGTGACGTCAGGTACGGAACCCCAGGCCACACGAAATTTCGTCGAACCGCTGGCGCGGACGCGGCGGCGGCTATGAAATACTTATCATCCGATTCCGAGGAAACTATTCGGCAGAAAAAATTGATTCTTGGGCATGTTACAGCCGTCTCTCGATAAAGGACCGAATTTCTTTTCGTTATTCGTCGTGGTTACTTGCTGTATCGCATTTACGTAAACCTTTACACGAAATTTGAATGAGTGTGCAGAGGTAAAAACGCATTGCGTGGACTTTGCCTACAGTTTATTTTAGGTAATACATTATTGCGTATGAAATTTAGTCAATATATCGAAATTGTTTTTAAAGCTGAGAGCAGAACGATAGCTATCACCGTTCTCGAGATATTGAATGATATGTCGGTGGACGGGCTGTGCGGTGACAGCGCGCAGGTCGCTCGCTACGCGACCGATACTTTCGTCCTGCTCGTCGTAAACCATGTGGTTGTATCAACTGGAAATTTCGTAAACGGCTCAAGAAATCGAAACGTGTTTTTTTGCAAACGATAACTTGTAAAAAGTCATGTATTTCGTCGCATGATAAATATCCAAAATGTGTTTATGTACCGAGATATGAAAGAAACTACAGTTTTTTCGGAACGGATAGACGAATTTCTTTAAGCAGCATTTAATAGCATGTGGAATGAGAAGTTAAACCGAGACTAATTTGCTGGTATGTCATAAGATGTAATTTGCTAAATATCTACAGCTATTGATTATTTCCTTTGGAAGTAACAAACGTTTTTTTCTTTATCCAGTGTACTTTATTGGTTCAAGACGCGTTTCGCCTTTTACTTTAAGGCATCTTCGGTGGAATCTAGAATGATTTAGTTTTGTTTTGATATGTGATACTTGCACATTATAAAACAATTCACATCTTTTTTACGTGAATAACTGATTACTTACAGTAAATCGAGTTTTTGGCGAACATCTGCGTTTCCCCTCACCTGGTCACATTCTGGAGGTTGAACTAAAACTTAGATTATGAAACATAAGCACATTTTCATGTTCGCTCTTTTTTCTTCTGTCACTAGCTGTAGACATTTTACCGAAAACACTGATTTGAAGTCATAACTACAGTGTGTTCACCTCATGTCCATTCCTTTTTGGTTTGTTTATGTACATGTTGCCAATCTAAAGAAATATATGCTGAAAAATAATGTTTGTTTATTTTTGTTCCCCTTATATCTGTATGTGTGTGTGGCTAGCCAGTGATAGTTATAGAAAGTTGAAAGTGAATGCAGTAGTTGTCAGACAGTGGTTGAAAGATTTGGTGTTCAGCTGATTTCAGTTTTGGTTTAAATATTTTGTGGAGAAGTGCATGGAATAGTAAATTCGCTGCTTACATTAATCGATAAAATAGCAGAATAGCATTTCAACAGATGATTATTATCAGAATGGTATCACCTAACCCCTTTTTCCTCACTCTTTGACGCCTCATAATATGTCCTGTCAACTTACCCCTCTTGTAGTCAAATTTGTGCCGTAATTTCCTCTTCCACCTCTGTTTAATTCCATACCTCTTCTTTAGTTACCATATCCTCATATCTAATCTTCAGCATTCTTATTGATCACCACGTTTTGAAAGCGTCCATTGTCTTCTTGACAGAACTGTTCATCGCCCACATTTCACTTACATACAAGGCTGCACTCCACACAAATACCGCATTCCACACAAATACCTTTGTAAAATAGTACCCAATCATTAGAATTTATATTCGATGGGGACAATTTTTTTTTTTTTTCAGAACGCTTTTCTTGCTATTCACAGTCTTCATTTTATATCCTCTCTACTTCTGCCTTCTCAATTACTGCTTCCCTTTCAAGTCATTGAAGTCTTAAAAATGGAGTTTGGTTTCTGTACAAGTTGTAGATAATCTTGTGGCCCTGTGTTTTATCGGTGACATCTCCAGAGCTTCAAAGAATGTTTTAATTGATTGTCAAAACCTTTCTCTAAATATGCAAATGTTATAAACACAGTTTCGTAGTTCTTCAGTGCGTCTACTTAGCTAAATGGTAGAATCAGAATTGCCTTGCGTGTTCAGACATCTCACAGGAATCTAACATTATGCTTATGTTAGTTTGTACAACCCGCCCCCTCTCCTCTCTACATGTTCCTACCACTTTCGTGCCTTCTCTTATTTGCTTAGTTCTGGCTTGCCAAATGAGTTATTTACAGTTGCTTCTCCTTTGAGCAAAGTTTTCTTTGTTCTTTCTCATTTTCATTCCCCTATGTTTTCCAAGTGCAAAATCGCGTTGCAATTTTGGACTTTCTGTCAACGTCATGTTTAGACATTTCCATTTCCCATGGCCTACTTTATTTGCTGCATTTTTATATTTTTCCCTCTTGTCAAATTTAATATATCACGTTTTATCTAACGATTTCTACTGTACCTTCTTCCAGTTCACATACTCTGCTGCATTCACCACTTCTTCTCTCAAAGATATCCATTCGTATTCTAGCTGATTTCTTCCTCTGTTTCAGTCAGTCGTTGCATTACGGTAACTTTAAGATTATCTAAAAACTGTGGGTCTTGACTTATTCAAGTTCCATTTCCTTAATTTGCTACCGTTTACTGTCTCTTTAGTTGTAAACTGCAGCTCGTAACCAATAAAGTATTGTAGGTTTGCGTCTGCACCAGGAAATGTCTTATAATTTAAAACCTGATTTCGAAAACTTTGTTCCAAATATGTATTATTCTTTCATGATTCTTAAGCAAGGTGCTGGCGATGATTACATTATGCTCTGTGCGAAATTCTATCAGGTGGCTACCACTTTCATCGCTTCCCCCAAGCCTTTGCGTTCTTACTGTTTTCCTGTACCTGCTACCGTATCACATTTTTAATTTTTGTCTCGCTTAACTATCTGAATAATCTCTTTTGTCGTACATTGTTTGAATGTTTTAGGAAATAGTGAACAATCATGAACAGTAGTCACGAAATCTGTTTATGGTGAAATGAGAAACATGAATAATGAGATATGTGAAAGAGTACATTGTACAGAAAATGAAAAATTGGTATGTCTTCACCCAACTTCGTCTTTCCTTCATGTAGGCGTAAGATATATTCAATCAAACGCACCGGGCGTTTCAGTGGGTCCCGCCCCGTATCTCAGTGGCTGTCCGTCATTGGCTACCGCTAGCGTCTGCCGCTTCCAGATGGGAACGCCAATTCCGCGAGCCGCCGCATCAAAGCGGAAAACGCTTGCCGCTGCCGTTGCCGCACGACGCGCTGCCGCGCTCTAGTGGCTCCCACTAGTGCTGCCGCGCGTCAAAATCGCGCGTCAGCAGCGTGGTTGCCATGGAAACGGCGTCAGCGGCACGGGGCGGCGGGCTCTGCGTCGCGATTTGACCATGTCGAACCGCTTCCGCTGACGCATGCTGCGCTCCAGGTATGCGCCGCCAATCACAGAACGCGCTGAGCATGACGTCAGGTACGGAATCCCGGGCCAAACGAACTTCCGCCGAAACGCTGGCGCGGACGCGGCGGCAGCTATGAAATACTTATCATCCGATTCCGAGGAAACTATTCGGCAGAAAAATTTGATTCTTGGGCATGTTACAGCCTTCTCTCGATAAAGGACCGAATTTCTTTTCGTTATTCATCGTGGTTACTTGCTGTATCGCATTTACGTAAACCTTTGCACAAAATTTTAATGAGTGTGCAGAGGTAGAAACGCATTGCATGGACTTTGCGTACAGTTCATTTTAGGTAATACATTATTGCGTATGAAATTTAGTCAACATATCGAAATTGTTTTTAAAGCTGAGAGCAGATCGATAGCTATCACCGTTCTCGAGATATTGAATGATATGTTGGCGGACGGGCTGTGCGGTGACCGCACGCGGGTCGCTCGCTACGCGACCGATACTTCGTCCTGCTCGTCATAAACCATGTGGTTGTATCAACTGCAAATTTCGTAAACGGTTCAAGAAATCGAAACGTGTTTTTTTGCAAACGATAACTTGTAAAAAGTCATGTATTTCGCCGCATGATAAATATCCAAAATCAGTTTATCTACCGAGATATGAAAGAAACTACAGTTTTTCGGAAGGGATAAATGAATTTTTTTAAACGGCATTTAATAGCATGTGGAATGAGTAGTTAAACCGTGACTAATTTGCTGGTATGTCATAAGATGTAATTTGCTAAGTATCTACAGCTATTGATTATTTCCTTTGGAAGTAACAAACGTTGTTTTCTTTATCCAGCGTACTTTATTGGTTCAAAACGGGTTTCGCCTTTTACTTTAAGGCATCTTCGGTGGAATCTAGAATGATTCAGTTTTGTTTTGATATGTGATACTTGCAGATTATAAAACAGTTCACATCTTTTTTTTACGTGAATAACTGATTACTTACAGTGAATCGAGTTTTTGGCGGACATTTGCGTTTCCCCTCACCTGGTCACATGCTGGAGGTTGAACTAAAACTTAGATTATGGAACATAAGCACATTTCCATGTTCGCTCTTTTTTCTTCTGTCACTAGCTGTAGACATTATATCGAAAACACTGATTTGAAGTCGTAACTGCAGTGTGTTCACCTCATGTCCCTTCCTGTTTGGTTTGTTTATGTACATGTTGCCAACCTAAAGAATTATATGCTGAAAACTAATGTTTGTTTATTTCTGTTCTCCTTACATCTGTATGTGTGTGTGTCGTTAGCCACTGATAGTTATAGAAAGTTGAAAGTGAATGCAGTAGTTGTCAGACAGTGGTTGAAAGATTTGGTGTTCAGCTGATTTCAGTTTTGGTTTAAATGTTTTGTGGAGAAGTGCATGGAAGAGTAAATTCACTGCTTACATTAATAGATAAAATAGTAGAATAGCATTTCAACAGATGATTATTATCAGAATACAATCACCCAACCCCTTTGTCCTCACTCTTTGACGCCTCATAATATGTCCTGTCAATTTACCCCTCTTGTAGTCAAAGTTGTGCCATAATTTCCTCTTCCTCCTCTATTTAATTCAGTTCCTCTTCTTTAGTTACACGATCCTCATATCTAATCTTCAGCATTCTTATTGATCACCATGTTTTGAATGTGTCCATTGTCTTCTTGACAGAACTGTTCAATGCCCACGTTTCACTTACATACAAGGCTGCACTCCACACAAATACCTTTGTAAAATAGTACCCAATCATTAGAATTTATATTCGCTGTGAACAATTTTTTTTTTTCAGAACGCTTTTCTTGCTATTCACAGTCTTCATTTTATACCCTCTCTGCTTCTGCCTTCTCAATTACTGCTTCCCTTTCAAGTCATTGAAGTCTTATAAAATGCAGTTTAGTTTCTGTACAAGTTGTAGATAATCTTGTGGCCCTGTGTTTTATCGGTGACATCTCCAGAGCTTCAAAGAATGTTTTAATTAAGATCGCCAAAATCTTTCTCTAAACATGCAAATGCTATAAACACAGTTTCACAGTTCTTCAGTGTGTCTACTTAGCTAAGTGGTAGGATCAGTATTGCCTTGCGTGTTCAGACATTTCACAGGAATCTAACATTGTGCTTATGTTAGTATGTACAACCCCTCTCCCTCTCCTCTCTACATCTTCCTTCCACTTTCTAGTCTTCTGTTATTTGCTTAGTTCTGGCTTGCCAAATGAATTATTGACAGTTGTTTTTCCTTTGAGCAGTTTCCTGCCGGCCGAAGTGGCCGTGCGGTTCTAGGCGCTGCAGTCTGGAACCGCGAGACCGCAACGGTCGCAGGTTGGAATCCTGCCTCGGGAATGGATGTGTGTGATGTCCTTAGGTTAGTTAGGTTTAGCTAGTTCTAATTTCTAGGGGACTAATGACCTCAGAAGTTGAGTCCCATAGTGCTCAGAACCATTTGAACCATTTTGAAGCAAACTTCCTGGCAGATTAAAACTGTGTGCCCGACCGAGACTCGAACTCAGGACCTTTGCCTTTCGCGGGCAAGTGCTCTACCATCTGAGCTACCGAAGCACGACTCACGCCCGGTCTCACAGCTCTACTTCTGCCAGTATCTCGTCTCCTACCTTCCAAACTTTACAGAAGCTCTCCTGCAAACCTTGCAGAACTAGCACACCTGAAAGAAAGGATATTGCGAACACATGACTTAGCCACAGCCAGGGGGATGTTTCCAGAATGAGATTTTCAATCTGCAGCGGAGTGTGCGCTGATATGAAACTTCCTGGCAGATTAAAACTGTGTGCCCGACCGAGACTCGAACTCGGGACCTTTGCCTTTCGCGGGCAAGTGCTCCACCATCTGAGCTACCGAAGCACGACTCACGCCCGGTCTCACAGCTCTACTTCTGCCAGTATCTCGTCTCCTACCTTCCGAACTTTACAGAAGCTCTCCTGCGAACCTGCAGAGTGAAAATCTCATTCTGGAAACATCCCCCAGGCTGTGGCTAAGCCATGTCTCGGTCGGGCACACAGTTTTAATCTGCCAGGAAGTTTCATATCAGCGCACACTCCGCTGCAGAGTGAAAATCTCATTCTGGCATTTTGAAGCAGTTTCCTTTGTTCTTTCTCATTTTCTTCCCCCTGTTTTCCAAGTGCAAAATAGCGTTGCAATTTTGGACTTTCTGTCAACGTGATGTTTAGACATTTCCATTTCCCATGGCCTACTTTATTTGCTGCATTTTTTATATATTTCCCTCTTGTCAAATTTAATATATTTATCTAACGATTTCTACTGTACCTTCTTCCCGTTCACATACTCTGCTGCATTCACCACTTCTTCTCTCAAAGATATCCATTCGTATTCTAGCGGATTCCTTCCTCTGTTTCAGTCAGTCGTTGTATTACGGTAACTTTAAGATTATCGAAAAACTGTGGGTCTTGACTTATTCAAGTTCCATTTCCCTAATTTGCTACCGTTTACTGTCTCTTTAGTTGTAAACCGCAGCTCGTAACCAATAAATTATTGTAGGTTTGCGTCTGCACCGGAAAATATCTCGTAATTTAAAATCTGGTTTCAAAAACTTTGTTACAAATATGTATTATTCTTTCATGGTTCTTAAGCAAGGTGCTGGCTATGATTACATTATGCTCTGTGCGAAATTCTATCAGGTGGCTTCCACTTTCATCCATTCCCCCAAGCCTTTGTGTTCTTAGTGTTTTCCTGTACCTGCTACCGTATCACATTTTAAATTTTTGTCTCGCTTAACTATCTGAATAATCTCTCTTATCGTACATTGTTTCATTGTGTTAGGAGATAGTGAACAATCATGAACGGTAGACATGAAATCTGTTTATGTTGAAATGACAAAACATGAATAATGAAATATGTGAAAGAGTACATTGTACAGAAAATGAAAAATTGGTATGTCTTCACCGAACTTCGTCTTTCCTTCATTTAGGTGTAAGATATAGTTAATCAAACGCACTGGGCATTTCAGTGGGTCCCACCCCGGACCTCAGTGGCTGTCCGTCATTGGCTACCACTAGCATCTGCCGCTTCCAGATGGGAACGCCAATTCCGCGAGCCGCCGCATCAAAGCGGAAAACGCTTGCCGCTGCCGTTGCGGCACGCCGCGCTCTAGTGGGAACCGGCCTTTATATCGCAGCAGCAGAGGGTGCTCGAGGTACAGAGCCGCTGGAGGCAAGACTCAGTGGGCGCACACCATTGGGACCACCAGACCCTGCGCAGCTGCTACTGGTGTTTGACGGGAACTTGCAATTCCGTTGCTAACTTCGCGACGCCCGTTGGGTGGTATCGATAAGTGATACCACAGTTTCATCACGATTGATGAGGTAAAAATAAAATCACTGAAAAAGATGAACACCCTAACGACAAGTGAGTTCCAGAAGTGCCCACAAGATTGGAAAAAACGCTGGCGCAAGTGCGTTGTATCTGAGGGGGATTACTTTGAAGGGGACAAAGGGGATGATGAATAAATAAAGATTCCTTAAGGAAAATAAAATTTCCGTTACTTTTTGTGGCATGAATTTGACATTTGCAGTGCATAGTTCTTGCTGCACTACTAGCTAACCGCAGCAACCCAGCTCAGGTGCTGATTTCCGGCCACAGGGCACGATCAGCTGCATTTGTGCATCACCTAGCCCTGCTCCGAGGCTGGATGTAGGAAAGAGTGACCTCCTCCGCTACCAACGTCAACACTGCCTGGAGAGGTAGAGCGGTTGGGAAGCCTGCTGCGCCTCACCGGTGGTCAGCGTGGAGCGTGGCTGAGCTTTGGGCGGTAGCCAAAGTTGTTGCTAGAAGAGGGCTGGGTCTGGAGGTGTTGGACAGCAGAGCAGGATATGCAGCTATCTCCACTAGAGCCTCCGCCAGAGGACACAGTGCTAGTGGCTGACGAGTCTGGGGACAGTGCCAGGCTTGATAAGGGCTGCTGGCCCGACTCGTTTCGGATACACATGGTAGGCCTAAGGCGTCACAGTGGGCCAAGGTTGAAGCTGTAAGGACGTAGTGATGAGAGAGGAGTCAGTTGGTGGATAGTAGTCAAGGAAGTCAACTGTGAGTTAGTGTGCTGTGGAGGTGGGCTATCTAAAACAAACAAAAAACAAAAAACAAAAAAGGTCAAAGCTGGGCATGGCTGAGCGCTTGTGGACACCATAGGCAAGGAGCACTATCGGTGTCTACAAATGTGATGGGAGAGAGCGGCAACCCCAGCAAGATAAGCAGAAGCGGCTGTGGACAAGAGGTGTGCTTCAGTGCCTGCGGTAATTCTCTAGCAGTTGAAAAGTGGTCATCTTGAGAGTCATGTTCGTCGAGTACAACGTACAACCAAGAGACAGAGTACGTGTGCTTTGAGTGCAACAGTTAATTATAGTCATGTATTGCATGCAGGGTTGTGAGGATAGTACAGTGTGTTTGTGTGTTGCTTCCTTACACATTGCTGGCATGTGTCAACGTTTGTCGAAGAGAGTATTCTGTGCATAATTTTTCTTATTAAGCTGAGAGCTTGGTCTGTATTCTACATAAATTCATGATCATAAAACTACACAATTAACAAAGTTCATAGAGCAGGTACATTTCCTGCACTTTTCACTGTGGCAGCAGTAGTAGGGAGTACTTGGAGGATGTACTGGCTACTAGAGGTACATGTAGATGTTACTGTTCATTTGTTTTTCTCTGCTCAATTGTAAAATCTAAGGACCGAAAATGCGGTTCAGATGTCTTTATTTGTTGTTATTATTTACAGATGACTCTGATTTTAGGTATGTCTTCCATTATACCGAGTGGTATACAATTGTAATGTCTATGAGCCAAGAGTGCGAATATTTTAATCTGTATTGTGTTCTTGTTGGTGCCCCACTTGTGTCACTGGGGCTGTTTCTAATATTACGCTCTTTCATGGCTCTGCTTAAGGAGCCTATAATTTATTTATGATACTATGGTGCTCAATTTGCTCTAGAACTAAAACTGGACAACATACCTTTGAATTGTCATTGTTGTTCTTTTATTATATTTTGTTGTGCAACGTACTTATAATTTCTAGTGAAAGCTTTTGGTAAAATAGGCCCAAGCAACCCCAAAACCCACTCATTCAAACACTAACCTGCGTAAGAGTTAGAGAAAGCAAATATTCTACTGGTGCATCTCGACTCTCCATGTCTTCATTTATTTTATCGAGAACAGAATTGGTATTCAAGAGAACAGAATTGGTATTCAGGTCTGCACAGTATGGTAAATCAGCTTTGTAGCTTATTGCACCCCAGACCATATGGCCTGGTCTGGGGCCACCGTGTCTTGGACGAATGAACCCTACGAGACAGCACTCAGCAGGTATAAGTTGTACCCCCATTCGAACTTCACTTACATACAGGCAGAATCTGCTTTCATTGATGAAGAGTATGGCACTCCATTCCATCTTCCAAGTGGGCGTATGATGGCATCAGTCGAGCCATGCACGTCGATGCTATGGCGTGAGTTGAAGACGTGTCAGAGGTGTGTGTGCCTGCAGTACCACTGGTGGGATTGCATCCCCTCTTACCTGCGCTGTGGCAGCTGTACCATCTTTCACTGCTGCTCTTACAATACTGGCGTGTGTCTGTACGTCTAGAACCTCATCTAGAGGTGTGAGAATGTTCACGTTACCACTGGTACTATCATCGTTGCACAACTGGCGCAGCACGTCCAACTTGTGTGGCAAATCTCCAACAGGACGATCGCCCCACTCGGAAGGCCACAATTTGACCCTTTTCAAAATCTCTCAGTTGGCTGTGGAAAGCACGAAAGCGTCTCCGTGGCATGGTTGCCTGCTTGCTTCTCACGTCTGCACCACACTGAGCCTTCTGGCTGTGAGCACTCCCTATTAAAGGGTAGACACAATCTTCACCCTGGTAGCTATGCCACTACGGTGTCTGTTGACGATCAGTACTGAAACCATTATCAGTACGTCTACTATCTACCAAATGGCTTATGCCGTCATTGGATCAAAATCGACGTCGTGTTTTCTGGTGTACTAATTTTTTCCCCCGGCATTGTACATCAGATTAGGAGCGTGGTTTGTATGTAACAGGGTCACTGCGCCCCCAAAGAGAGGATTAAGGGGGGTAGGACGCCAAACGGGCCGACTTGGAGCAGGAGAGGCACCACAGGACATTTCAATTTCCTGTGTCTATACTTTTACAAATAAATTCATAAAACTTTGTCAGCATGACCAGGAAGGATTCGGAATTCACACTCATAGCAGTGGAAGTTCTAAAACACAACGAAGTAATTTTTTTTACGTGTGAAATTTCATCATTTTTTTCACTTAGTAATGGCAGCATTTGTTGCTATAGGTACACTTTTCTTCATAAGTAAGAGAGATTCTTCGATGAATTTTGCACAGCATACAAACCATACTGAAAGCTGTATGAAACTCTAATTTTCCAAATCTATTAAAAACTGTGGTAAAAATTGAGATAAATAACTATAAAATTTGTGTTTTTTCTAAACATGAAGTTTAAAATATAACAGTTCATTCGTCTTTTCATAAATTAAATAAATTCTAGAGTTTCATGCACCTGTGAGTATGGTATGTATGCTGTGCAAAATTCATCGAAGAATCTCTCTAACTTATGAAGAAAACTGCACCTATAGCAACAAATGCAGCCATTAGTAAGTGAAAAGATGATGAAATTTCGCACGTAAAAAAAATTTATTTTGTTATGTTTTCGAACATCCACAGCAGTGGGTGTGAATCCTGAATCCTTCCTGATGATGCTGACAAAGTTTTATGAATTTATTTCTAAAAGTATAGGCACTGGAAATTGAAATGTCCTGTGGTGCCTCTCCTGCTCCAAGTCGGCCCGTTTGACGTCCAACCCTCCTTAAAGCGACGAACACGAAATCAGGGAGAAAAAATGCTCACAACAGAGAAACAATGCGCTAGTTTCTAAATGCACTTCCGAAATTAAACTCTCAGTGCTATGGAAAGGCTTCGAGGAAGCTCTACCTAGAACAATGACGGACATTCGTGGCTGTTACATTTGTTGACTACAAGAAATACCCCTGGTAAAAAACTAAAACGAGTGTTTTTCGGAAAGATTCCAAAGTTTCAAAACAATATTTTTGTCCCTTCTCAATATAAATGGCTGCTCTCTATACTCTTAGCTTTTGTAAAAGAGGTAATATTTACACATATAAATATCGACTATAACTACAAAACAGATAGGTGGGCTAACAGCACATGAAGAAAATGAAAAAGTTTCTTTATCAAAAAAACAATATTCACAATCGACTCTGCGAGGAGCCCTGCCAGTACGCAGAATGGATACCCCAGCACTGTGCTACCGGACCAGATTAACTCTCCAGAACACCACAGTATTTTATTTAAAGGTGGCCAAGAACTTCAACGTCTCTTCTCTGTATGTTACATCCTATATAACGGCCAGTCTTCTTAAAGTATGCGTTTACTTTTTTCTGTCCACACTGTGGTCTGTAAGTAGTTTCTCTTTCCTTGTAAGTTACCTCCTTTTTTACCTCTGGAGATTATTTATTAATGTGAAAGATGACCATGCTCTACTGTAGTTCATAGTTTAAATTAAACTCTAGGTCCTCCATATAACGGGTTGGACAAGCAGGTCCGAAAGGTCGAATAAAGCCAAGGGCAAACCGCCTACAGTAGTAAATCACTCAGATGTGCTAATCAGCCTTGGGATTGAAGACTACTTTACTTTACTTTTTTCTTCTGATTATTCTATATCGTTGTGTTAAAGTTCTTTTATACTTCTTCGGCGCTAATTATTGCTGATTTCATTTTCCAAAAAGTACTGGAATATTTGCCTTATTGAGTTACATATTTCTGTAAAATGACATTAGAAAGTTGTCTTTGTTTTGACACTAGTTTGTCCCCTTCTATATTTATTACATACGATGACTAACGAAGATAATGTCTTACGAAACGATAACCTTCTTTCGGCATCTTTAACAAAATATACCACTTCCTCATTATCTCTCATTTTCTAGACAACAACACAAGTGTAAGTATCCCAGTTCCCATAGTGCATACGAAGCTGGGAGGAAAATGCTGTGGCTAAACTAATTTGTGCAAAACCACGCATGGACAAGTACGACCACTGGGCCTGTAAACTATTACTTTCAGCTGTGAAAGCCTTTGTCTGTTACTAAATTTATTGGCTGATTGCGAAATCTTTCATAGCAGCTGTATTAGATAAACATGTACTACCTATTCGTGGCACATGAAAGTCTGTGCCGGATTGGGATTCGAACCCGGATTTCTCGCTTATCTCGAGCGATCGCCTCAACCACTTTGGCTGTCCATGCACATTCGTAGGACAGAACCAGACCTCCATATCCAACACTGTCTACATCAACTAATGCCCGCAAGAGGGGGTTGAGACCGCAAGGAATCAAGATCAATGAAACTTCCTGGCAGATCTCATTCTGGAATCAAGATCAATGTTATTATCGTCCTTTTTGCCTGTCAAGGTATGTAATACTAATTTTCTTTTACAGTGTCTGCCTCTCTTTTTTACAATGCACGTCTCAGGGAACAACAATCTAAAATAATCTAAGCTTTGATCTATTGACCGGCCAGGGTGGCCGAGCGGTTCTAGGCGCTACAGTCTGGAGCCGCGCGATCGCTGCGGTCGCAGGTTCGAATCCTGCCTTGGACATAGATGTGTGTGATGTCCTTAGTTAGGTTTAAGCATTTCTAAGTTCTAGGGGACTGATGACCTCCGAAGTTAAGTCCCATAGTGCTCAGAGCCATTTGAACCATGTTTTTGATCTATGGTTTCTTGAGACAACTGGGTTTAACACATACAGTTTGAGATGCAGCACGTAACAGGCACGCACCACAATTAGCAGATTCTGTGTGTGATAACACGATAACAAGCAACGACTGAAGATGCTAACAGTGTTAATGACAGTGTAAGCAGTACCAGTTTCTGTGACGTCCACACTACCTAAGTCACAGGTGAGGGTCTTTTTTTAAAATAAACCGTAAAATACTTTTCTGTCGACCCTGCTGCGGTACTTCACCGACACCTATACTGGAGATTTTGCGCATACGTTGTACGTAATGGGAGGAAACATAGAAGACTGTTATGAGGTGCAAATTGATGGAACCTTAGCGTTTGCAGAACTTTATCCTAGATGGACGAAGTTCTAAAACTGCCATTTTTATAAACTGATTTCGGGAGTATGAGAACTTACTGAGTCGTAAGAATTTGATTTTACAGGAAGTTGTCAAAACCTACAGTATCTCAAACTTTTGACAGTTCTCGACGAAATGTTTTTTCTTCTCTTCTAGCGCAGAGAGTTGTGTTTCTTATGTACCTGGGGCCATATATGAAGTATACATGAATAGATACTTAGTATGAGATAACTGTGTTCTTCCATATATGCTACAATCATCTGGCATATAAAACTGAATACAGTCTAAGCCATAATCGACAGGTATTTTTTGTCTATGGACACATGGTAAACTTCTTTTACAGTTTAATTTGTGCAGCAAGGAATGAGATTGTCGTTTTAGGAGTTAGTGACTGATGTCAGACATATTTACTTCGTGGTTTTAGATTAAATTAGCTGTACCTTTCGTCCCAGTGGATCCATAGTAAACAGATCCTCAAGAACATGTCAGAAAATAGCAATACACAATAAATATTTTCAAAGAAAAAACGTGCAAATGTACCTTCCACAGACCCCAAAAAGTGCGACAAGTCAAAAAAATTTTAACATATTTTCATTTTAGAGGTAATAATAAAAGTGTCACGAAATATGTAAATGTCCAACTTACTGAGGTGCTTATGATAATTCTTAGGATATTGCAGCCATGCATCATCAAATAGAAAAATTATTTTAACATTTATTTACTGTACTTTATAAAAGTCAAATTGCACATAACACTCACATTAGTTAATATTATAAGTAACATATATACATAAGTAGGTTCTCCTAAGACATTCATCAATGAAATAGAAGAACTTGATCACCAATAAATCCTGAACTTTATAAGTATAATGAGAGGAAGAATTTGTATAAAGAATCAGTTCACCTCTGAGGAATCAAAGAGTATAGCAAACGCTAAGAGATACTAATAGACCTTGGAGGGAAAGAGTTGCTGCAGAATGTGTCAGGACTAACGAGTCTGCAGCTGAGGCAGGAACCAATTCTGCTGGCAATACTTATATGACCCAGCTATTGTCAGGTGTCAAGAAGGAGAAGAGTTACCAGAATTATTATAATATGAAGAGTTAAAGCAGTAGTCGGACTTATCAGAACCATTGCTAAGTGCGCATGTCAACGTCACAGAGGAGACGTTAATGATCGACACTGGAAGTAATGTACGTTTTCTTGACAGAACATGTTGGGAGGTGGTTAAGAAACACAGGGAGGTAGTAAAAACCCCGGAAAGGTGTGATTTTGCGTGGGATGACTTGAGTTCAAAACAGATCCCCAAAATAAGAAGCTAACATAACATTTCGAATAGAATGAATGAATTTCCAACAAACAATGAATGTAGTAATGGGATTAGGAGAGAAAATATTTCTGGGAATTGACTAGCTTAGGAAAAACCATGTCAATGTTTTTATTATGAAATGGAAAACTAGCGTGTTTTATGAGGGAGACAGAAGGGAAGAGAAATTTGTGGGTGATCAATTAGTGATGGAAAAACAGCATTCAGGAAAAAATGTATGGCAGCTCACTGCAGCAGCACCTGACCAGCAAAATGATGGAGTAAATAGGAAGGAAGAATCGCTTGTAAATGATGTAGCCATAGTCAAGGAGTTGTCAACAAAGATTAAAGAATGTGAAAACCTAGAAACAGAAAAGAAACAGCAATTAGTAAAAGTGTTAAAGCAAGACAAGCAAGATTTTTCAGACAGACATGGAATTATATAAGGTTATAAATACAAATTAAAAATGAAAGAGAATACAATGTTTCATAAATCTCCATATCCAATATTTAAGAATATTAGAGAGTAAGTAAAAGCATAAATAAATAACATGTTATTGCAGGCATTATTGAAAGGTGAGACAGCGTCTTTAACAACCCAGATATTCCAGTGAAAAAATAGATGATGATATTCGCTTAGTACTAGATGCAAGGACATTAAACGAGCACATATGACACAAATCTACCATCAAATATTGAGAATTTTTTAACAAAATTGTTAGGAGTGAGGTTCTTCAGTATTATGGACCTCATTGTGGGTTACTGGCAAGTACCTTCAACAGTTAAATCCAGGAAATACACCGCCTTTTTACGTGAAGGAAAAACTTACTAATTTAAGTGCCTTTTGGCTTAAATTCGTCAGTCTCGGAGTTCATATGAGATTTGGAAAAAGCACTTGGAGAGTATGTTCTAGAAAAAATAACTTTATGTATAGGTGAGTTATTAACAGCAACTAAGGCATGTGAAGAACACACCAGTATTTTAGATTTAGTGCTTAAGCAGCTGACAGAAAAGAACTTAACTCTTAAGTTGGAAACAGCAAATTTTTGCTGTGGAAGATTAAATTTCTTAGAATGTATGATTAGTAGACATAGAGTTCCACCAAAACCTAAAATAGTGGAGACATCTATGAAGTGCCCTCCCCCCCCCCCCCCCCCCAAAAAAAATAACAAAACAATTGAAAGCTTTTATGAGGTTGATCAGGTTATTAGAAGATTTCTCCAGAACAGGTTATGAATTGTGATCAGATGACGAAAATGTTGAAGACAACAGAACCTCGAATTTGGGAAGCAGAACGTGATGTAGAGTTCAGTTTGAGGCGGGAAAATCAATTAATACAAAGGACTATAGCCTCTGCTAACAGACTACATGCTTCTTATGAGTGGTAATATACAATCACACGGAAGGAAACGTTAGCAGTGGTATGGATTTGTAAGAAATATCAGTACTTATTAGCCAGACATAAAGTAATCATTCACATCCATTAATAAGCCATTCCTTTTTTTATACAAAGTGTATTGTTGCAAAGCCATCTGATTAAATGGGCATAATTTTTGCAGGAGTATAATCTCCAAATTTCCTACCAAAAAGATAGTGAGAATCATGTAACGGATGCACTGTCTTGCCTTCCAGTTGGTTCGCGAGAGAATACTGGATTGGGGACATGGATTATAAGATACAGGTGTATTTCTTGAAACGTTCACGTAACAATATAGAGACAAAGAACTCTGTCTCGGAGTTTTTCGCGACGGTGTGTCTGAATACAACCTTGTCGGTTTTCAGCTTACTGGGATCCTGTTGTAAAGGAGGAGGCTGAGATTTGAATAAACGGCAATAACTTTAACAGGGAGCAGGGGTAGGAGCAGCAGTTTCAAACGTGACGGCAGCCCCTCGCGCCACTTGACATCACCAATCCTGCTGCGGGCCAGAGCTGCTATGATCTACCCAACACACCTTCCGCGCACGCTGTGTTTCGACCCTCTCTGACTGGTGCCAGTAGCTGTAATCGTCTCTATATAAGCGGAAAACCGTAGCAGCCTCTACGGTCAGTGGCTTTTACTCCTGACGATTATGGCAGAGGTATCCCTCAAAAGTATCCCTCAAAGCTCAAGGTTTTCTTATGAACTGGCGTAGCTTGAAAACCTAGAAGATTTTATTAATACGAGAGCATACAAGAAAAGTCAAGAAGAAGAGAAAGGAAGACCTCCAGACTGGGAAATTATTAAAAAGTCAGAAGTACAGGAAGACTCAGCTATGATAAAAAGGATTTAAATTGCATGAAGGAGTATTGTTCAGAAGTCAAAGATCTGGGATCCATAAATGCGACATATGAGCCCCAGCTGAATGCACAATTTCTTTAATCAAATACGTTCACATTCGCTATGGCCATATTGGACCATATAAATGTTTTAACCATCTGAAAAAATATTATTAATTTAAAGGGATGAGCAGAAATGTACAAAGAGTTATCTGAATATGTTAGACAAGCTGCAAAGTAAGGTTACAGACAAACAAAATTCAGTATCCACATTATTCGATTATGCCGAAAAGTTTTGGAATTTATTCGTGATTGATTTGTGCAGACCATTGTCATGGGGGAGAGGAGGACTACAGTATGTCGTGGTAGTGTTAGAAGTCTGGTCGAAGCTTACAAAAGTATAGCTGACAGTGGGAGCTACAAGAAAAACAACAAAGTAAATCTTGAGAGATGAAAATTTTGACAAAATGGGGAAGCCAGAGAAACTCTTGTTGGACAATGGTGCACACCTTACATCTCAAACATTTCAGGAATTCTTATGAGAAAGGGAAATAAAGCGAGTGTATATTTCAAAAATTCACCTAGATGGCAATCCATCTGCATGTGTAATGTGCGAACTGATTATGTTATTTCAAACCTATTGAGGTAAGAGACATAATGTGTAATCATGGTATCTGGAGTGATTCCAAATGGTGTACCTCATGATAAAAAAAGAGTAGCACGTATATAAATCACTGGAGAAGACATGGGAGGAGATCTGATTCCAAGCAAAATTTATTGGTCAAGTGAGAGAAAGTGGACATGAGTGCGGTCACCTAGACTGTTAATAACAATTTAAAATATAGCGCAGAGTTTTATCATTGTATGTGAAATGAGATGAAAGATGCATGAACCTTCAAAGCAGGGGCAGAGTTTACGTGAGAATACATAAACAAAGCGATAAGTCCGCCAAACGTATAAAGAAGTTTCTTTCATCTGCATGAATGGCTTTACGTAGCCACAGAGGTGAATCATTCAAGTGCATTTTTGCTGAAAGATCCAATTTCTGAGAAAGTGGTAGCTTCACAGAACATGCAGGGTTTGCAGAAAGTATACCATCACCATAAATTCAAGTTGTAATACAGGTGCTTAATCAACTACTTAAACAGAAGAGATTTTTAAAACAGAGGGCGTTTATGGGAGAGGAAGAGTTGAACTCTGAGGGAAAATTATGGACAGATGAGACCAATCAGCCAGCTGTTGTGAGAGAAATTACTGGGATGAAAGTTGTCTTAATTTTCGATTCGGGACATGGTGTTAGTGTTATTCAGCAAGAGCTACGAGAAATGCAGACCTAGAAGAGTCAGTGTTCCCAGCAGCCGAAATTTATATTAAGATTGTTATTGGAAAGAACAAAGTTAAAATAAAGAAGAAATTATTAGTGGAATTTTCTGTTTGAAATATGTGATTTACGCATTCAGTGCTATTTGCTGCTGACATGAGTAAGAATTAAATTGGGAAGGGACTGATTATGGAAAAATGGAGCAGATTAATACATCGCAGTAAGAGACTAAGAACTGAGTACCAGAGTGAGAAGAGAGATGTGTATTTCCACACTCTAAAATGAGATAAGAAACATAGGAGTATGATATGTACCTCTTATGTACAAACATTATTGTTTTACAATACATTACAATGTGCCATGTACATTGCAAATGAAATGCGCTGAATGAGTTGACAAATGGAATGCTGAAGAACTTCTTTTAAATGAGTAAATCATAAAACAAGAAAGAGGAGTATTTTTTAGAGAATCTTAGATTGCTTAAAACTATGAAATGACATGCAAGGAAAAGGAGAGGTAAAATAGTATTTTTGTTGACAGGTGATTAGTAAGTGAGTAATCCAATTTGTACGAAGGTACGGTTTCTATATTTTGTGTCCATGAGGGCATGAACTATAGGGGAAAAGGGGGTGATTTGTTTGCAGGTGTTGTTAACAAGGTAAGAGGTAATCGTCATTCAGGAGAGGAACATGTAATTCATTTATTTAGTGTGCATATAATGCAGAATTGATTGTTATGGTATGGAAAGAGGAAGAAAGAAATGATTTATTAATTATCTGAGGAGCCGAGAGGAGGCAATTTATGCGGTAAAATAGTGTAGAAATAATAGAGAGGCTATTTTGTGAGTTAGTTTTGGACTGAGAGAACGGTAGGATTACAGGGCAATTGAACAGTGTTCTATTAGGATAAAGGTGGTGTTGAGGCTATGCTAAGTAGGAATAACAGTTTGAATGTTTACGTGATTTCACATCCTGTCAACTAAACCAGTTATTGCCTGTTAATGGGAACAATTACAAATTTGAGGGAGTAATGTTTCCGGAATTTGTTGTTATAGAAGAAAACAATTTCAAATCGGACCACACTGCATTTAACATGGGACTGAATGCGACTTTAATTTACAGATGGCTGCGCAGCTTGGTGTCATACTCAAGTAAGTATACACGAAATGTCCATTCCACGACATTAGTTGACGGGGGTATGACATATATTGTGTTAAGTCGACATCGGCTCTCTCCTTCGTATCTTTGTATAGCTTTGACCTCCCAGCGTGTAACGCGCGATATGTAACAACGTTGTTTTTTTTTTGTTTTTTTTTCAGTACAAGGGATACTTATTTTCTTTGCTATCTGGCGACTGCAACCTGTTCATTACAAGGTGCCACTGCAATTTTAAAATAAAACTAGTATTTCTCGTGAAACACAGCTCATTACATTGCTAAACAGAAAACTCCCTTTACTTTCGGATTCAGGTTGTTGGCTCCGTATTCTTGCGACCAATCGTTTTAGATATTTACTACACAAAATACTTAGTTCACCTCACGGACGGAGTCCGACATTCACGCGGTTTTTGTGCTTTTATAGCATCACCTTCTATTGATTAAGTTCTTATAGTCGAGGTTCACGGTCATGTAAACTTTGTAACGGACATTTTAGCGATTGACTGTAGAAATTATTTATTTCACAATTGGAATTCCGGTACATTAAAGCGTGATGAAATCCTTCACCACGATTAAGTATCTTTCGTATTCTGTTCACAATGCAATACTAATAAAACTTAAATCAAAAATTTAAAACAATGTCCGACACAAGAAGCCTCTAAAGCATAAAAAAATAAAATGCATTGCCACTTTAAGTGTAATATAACTAGTAATATTTTGATCCAAGCGTCGTCACATCGGGGAACCACTAAGTAAGTAAAATAAAAGCATGTAACAACAGCTATCCTTTCTAGAACAGCATACTCCGATAATTGCTGGGTATAAGCCTCTTCTGTCTAGCGTCATCTTTTCCAGGCCTGTGCGTCCCACATCCACACCTCAGACTTATCATTTAATATTATGCTAGATATGAAAACTAATCCATCTATAATTAGCGTAACATTGTTAAACTATAGAGTTACGTCGTTATTTTACGTCATATTTTTACATAATTACATACGAACTTACTTTCATGCACTAATCTGTCTTACGAGGCCGATGTCCTGCAGTGGTTTGATGATAGCGTGCTAATCCAAAGTTCATTAACTGCGAGCGCGAGTCGGGTGGTGCGCGGTATGCGGAGCGCGGATTGTGACCAACCGCGGTGACCCGAAGGGGCAGTCGGAGAAGGGCAGGCGTAGTTGACGATCTTTCTATATTGCAAATTTTTTGGAGTAAATTAATTAAGACTCAGACTCAATTATTTCGTACTGTTGTTTTGATACTTATCTACGGTGCTTAGGCAGCTGACTTGTATTTAAATTTCATACTTTACCATTTTTAGATGAGTTCTGTTTTTATTTTATTTATGTAGCAGTCCCACGATCGACGACTCTTGGATCAAAGTATTACTACTACTATTAAGCCTAAAGAGGCAACACATTATTTTTTAAATCTTTAATATAACTTTTATTTCATGCTTTTACTAGTAAACACTGTACGAACGACAATCTAGCCCCACATTCACACAAATACTTTCTTGGAAATTGTGACGTGAGATCTCTTTCACTTATGTGATTTAGTGTTTCTTTTTTGATTCACACATATATTCATTGAATACGTTTAAGTATATATTTGGCTAGTTTGGGTAACATAGGCAATATGCTTGACCCGTTGTCTAAGTGTAGCGACCAATGACGCTCAGACATCCTCGGTCTCGTGTTCGCAACCCGCCACCCCTTAAATTTTGTTTAATAGTAAGGTATTGGCGGCCGAAGACTTTCCACATGAGAAGTCAACCTCATTCATCCAACCGCCTTGTCAAAGGGGACGGAGGAACGGACGGAGGTTCTGAGTACTCTCTTGTCATTGGGTGGGAAATAGCTCCCAAAGGCGGAAGAATCAGCAATAATCAACGGCATGAGGATGCAGAAGACAATGTAAACCACTGTATTAAAGACACATAACGTTTATCCACATGACATGTGACCTGTTATAGAAAATGTGTCATGATGACGTCTCCACTGGCAAAAGATTATGGAATAGTCCCCCATTCGGTTCTCCGGGAGGGGAATGCCAAGGGGGAGGTGATCATGAGAAAAAGATTGAATAATCAACGAAAGGATAACGTTCTACAAGTTGGGGAATGGAATGTCAGATGCTTGAATGTGGTTGCGAAGCTATAAAATCTGAAAAGGAAAATGCAAAGGCTTAATCTAAATATAGTAGGGATCAGTGAAGTGAAATGGAAAAAAGACAAGGATTTCTGGTCAGATAAGTATAGAGTAATATCAACAGCAGCAGAAAATGCTACAACGGGAGTAGGATTCGTTATGAATAGAAAGATAGGGCAAAGAATGTGTTACAGTGAACAGTTCAGAGATAGAATTGTCCCTATGAGAATCGATAGCAAACCAACACTGAAAACTATAGTTCATGTATACATGCCGGCATCGCAAGGTCAAGATGAAGAGATAGAGAAAGAATATGAGGATACTGAAAGGGTAATACAGAACATAAAGGGAGATGAAAATCTAACAGTCATGGGGGACTGGAAAGCAGTCGTAGGGGAAGGAGCAGAAGAAAAGGTTACAGTAGAATATGGGCTTGTGTCAAGGAATGAGGGGAAAGACTAACTGAGTTCTGTAATAAATTTCAGTTAGCAATAGCGAATTCTCTGTTCAAGAATCACAAGAGGACGAGGTATACTTGCAAAAGACCGATTACATCATGGTCAGACAGAGATTCCGAAATCTGATACTGGATTGTAAGGCATACCCAGATCAGAATATAGCACGGGAATAGTAGGCTGAAGTTCAAGAGACTAGTGAAGAACAATCAATACGCAAAGAAGTGGGATACGGCAGTACTAAGGGATGACGAGAAAACACTTGAAGTTAACTAAGGCTGTAGATACAGCAATAAGGAATAGCTCAGTAGGCAGTACAGTTGAAGAGGAACAAAAAGGGCACTCGCAGAAGTTGGAAAGAAAAGGGTACAAAGAAGGTAACTGCGAAGACACCATGCATAACAGAAGAAATACTTCAATTGATCGATGAAAGGAGAAAGTACAAAAACGTTTAGGGAAATTCAGGAATACAGAAAAACATGTCGCTGAGGAGTGAAATAATTAGGAAATGCAGGGAAGCTAAGACGACATAGCTGCATGAAAAATGTGAAGAAATCCAAAAAGAAATAATTGATGGAAGGGTAACATTAAGAGGGCAACGGGAATTCCACTGTTAAATGCAGATGAGAGAGAGTGTAGGTGGAAAGAGTATACTGAAGGCCTCTATGAGAGGGAAGATTTGTCTGACGTGATAGAAGAAGAAATAAGAATCGATTTAGAAGAGATAGGGGATCCAGTATTAGAATCAGAATTTATAAGAGCTTTGGAGGACTTAAGATCAAATTAACCAGAAGGGAGAGAGAACATTTCACCAAAATCTCTAAAATCATTGGGGGACGTGGCAACAAAACGACTAATCACGTTGTTGTGTATGAGTCTGGCGACATACCATGTGACTTCCGGAAATGTATCATCCACACAACTCCGAAGACTGCAAGAGTTGCCTAGTGTGAGAATTACCGCACAATCAGCTTGACTGCTCATACATCTAAGTTGCTGACAAGAATAATATACAGAAAAATGGAAAAGAAAGTTGAAGGTGTGTTGGCTTTAGGAAAGATAAGGGCACAAAAGAGGCAATTATGACGTTGTGGTTGACAATGGAACCAAGATTAAAGAAAAGTCAGGACACGTTCATAGGATTTGTCGACTGGGAAAAAGCATTCGACGGTGTAAAATGGTGCAAGATACTCGAAATTTTGAGAAAAATAGGGGTAAACTATATTGAGGGAGGGGTAGTATACAATATATACAAGAGCCAAGAGTGGGCGACCGCGAACGAAGTGTTCGGATTAAACTGGGTGTAACACAGTGATGTGGTCTTTCGCCCCTACTGTTCAATCTACACATTGAAGAAGCAATTATGGAAATAAAAGATAGGTTCAGGAGTGGGATTAAAATTCAACGTGAAAGGATATAATAAAAAGATTTTCTTATGACATTGCTATCCCGAGTGGAAGTGAAGAAGAATTACAGAACCTGGTGAATGACATGAATAGTCTATTCAGTAAGTGATATGGATTGAGAGTGAATCGAAGAAAGACGAAAGTAATGAGAAGTAGTAGGAATAAGAACAACGAGAAACTTAACATCAAGATTGATGATCGCAAAGTAGATAAAGTTAAGGAATTTTGCTACCTAGGTAGCAAAATAACCAATGACGTACGCAGCAAGGAGGACATCAGAAGCAGATTAGCACTAATGAAAAGGGCATTCCTGGCCAAGAGAAGTCTGCTAATATCAAACATAGCTTAATTTGAGGAAGAAATTTTTGAGAATGTACGTTTGGAGCACAACATTGTATGACAGTGAAACGTGGACTGTGGGAAAACCGGGACAGAAGACAGTCGAAGCATCTGAGATGTGTCGCTACAGACGAATGTTGAAAATTAGGTGGACGTATAAGGTAAGGATGGTTCAAATGGTTCTGAGCACTATGGGACTTGACATCTGAGGTCATCAGTCCCCTAGAACTTAGAACTACTAAAACCTAACTAACCTAAGGACATCACACACATCCATGCCTGAGGCAGGATTCGAACCTGCGACCGTAGCAGTCGCGCGGTTCCGGACCGAAGCGCCTAGAACCGCTCGGCCAACGCGGCCGGCTAAGGTAAGGAATGAGGAGGTTCTGCGAAGAATCGGAGAGGAAGGAAATTTGTGAAAAACACTGACAAGGAGAAGGGACAGGATGATAGGACACCTGTTAAGACATCAGGGAATGACTTCCATGGTACTAGAGGGAGCTTAAGAGGGCAAAAACTGTAGAGTAAGAAAGAGATTGGAATACAGCTAGCAAATAATTGAGGACATATGTAGCAAGTGCTGCTCTGAGATGAAGACATTGGCAAGGGAGAGGAATTCGTGGTGGATCGCATCAAACCATTTAGAAGACTCATGACCCAAATAAAAATGCGATAAATAGTTGCAATAATTCTACGTCAAGTCGAAAAGACTCGCAGTACGCATCTTACAATAGCTAAGCAAATGCATTACATTTAATACTGAATTGTATATCTCAGAAAGAACTACAAAATTGTCTGCGAGAGCATATGTTTATCTTTTACAGCTGAACTATAGTCACCCTGTTACTGCTTTGTAGATGCTGAAACGGGCGATCTGTAAACCCATTATTGGTCAACCGCAAAAGATAAACACATCTTCTAGTGGACTTTTATCTAGACATTTATGAGCACTACAGTCTGGTACTATGTAACTTGATGTAACTCTTATGTATTACGTAGTGTATATCAAGAGAGAGTACCGGTGCAAAACATTTTTAGTTAATTTTCCTGACGAAATTTAAACGACTGAACAGACATTCATGGGGTGTACCTAAGAACCACCCCGATTAAACCAGCTTTCAAATAAAAAAAATGCATTAAAATCGAACCTTTCGTTTGGAGCTACGATGCCACAGACAGATACACATACATACACACTGTAAGTCCCATCTGTTTGCGTCGGAGCTAAAACTTAATCTGCAGATAACACTTTGAATTTTAACAGAAATCACTTCGGACCTCAGCAACAGGACTCCCAGAATGTAAGTATAAAGAGAAAATATGTACTGAATTACTATCATGAAGCCGTAATAACTGGGTATTTAGTCGAGAAACAGAATGTACGGTGCATGGGATCATATTTAAGCATCAGTCCAAATACCAGAAACATGATGGGTAGGTTCAGTTGCGCTACGACAAAGTTCTTCAATATTTAATTTAGTTTCCAGTGTCCAAGCTCATGCTCCAAATCAACTAGAACGTCACCGGTGTCGTATCCCTTCTTTTAATCAGTAGGTGATTTTTCTTATTCTTCAGATTTGTCATCTACTGGTGACGTTTTTTTTCAAGAGGGTAGACCTTCAATAAGGTATCGAAAAGAACTATCCTTCTACTCCCAAAGAAGCCATATAGTTTCGATTAGATTTACTTTTAGTTCAAACTGATCCATATGAGGGAGATCCTCTGGGATGTGGAACATGTCAGAAAACAAGAATACACAACAAATATTTACAAAATAAGGACAGATATGCTAATGTAGCTTCCACAGATTCCAAAAGAGATGGCGTTTGTGGATGTGGAATCGGTCTTTAAATAAAATAAATAAAAAATTTAAACATATTTACATTTAAAAGGACATAAAACGTATCATCAAATATTAAATGTTCAGTTAACTTAGGTGCATATGATGATTCTTAGGTTAATGTAGCCACGCATTACCAAATTTAAAAAAAATAAAATAAAATACATTTTACAGCACTTATTTACGATGATCGCATTATTGCACAACATTTGTACAAAAGTCAAATTGTTCGCAGTTCACGTTATGTTATATTATTAATAACATACACGCATCAATTGGTTCTACTAAAAAGTTCATCAATGGCGCAGAAGCCATCAATGAATCCTTTAGACCTCTCAAACTGAACTTTATTATTAGTTAAACTTGTTATGGCTGCTGGCATGTTACTGAAAATGTGTATTACCGAATAGTGGACATCTTTCTGAACCATAGTAAGTGACTTTAAATCTTTATGAAAGTTAATCTTATTTCTAGTATTCATTCCATGAATTGATCTGTTGATTTTAAAAAAAAATGATATTTTTTAATGACAAACTTCACTAAGGAATAAATATATTGGAAGCAGTAGTCATTGTCCCCAGTTCCTTAAGCAGCCATCTGCAGGACGTTCCTGACTTCACACCACAAATAATCCGTATTGCACGTCTTTGGGCTCAGAAAACTTTAGCTTGACTTTATGAGTTACCCCAGAAAGTAATTCCACATGAGATAGTGGTAAGACATAAGCATAGTACGCTAGCTTTTTATTTTTACATCCACTATGTCTGACAACATTCGCATGGCAAATAGAGATTTGTTTAGTCGCTTTAGCAGTTCTGTGGTATGCTCATCCCAGTTAAGTTTATTACCAAGCTGTAGTCCACAGACTTTAACACTGCCAACTTCTTCTATCTGCTTGTCGTCTTATTTTAGGCCAGTGGTTCCCAACCTAGGGGGAATTACCCCCAGAGCAGTAAAATGAAATTTTCTGAGGGGTAAAAACCAAAACGGTTTGACTGTGTTTGTCATGAAACTAAATTATTTTTTAAAGATCATTAGGCCTACTATTACATAATTTTCTAATACAGAATTTTCTCAATTACTCAATGAGTGACACTGCGCAGTGTAGGTTACAGCTTACGAAACGAATGTAAGAACATCTTCTTCCTCACACAGTCCACACACTACACACATACTGTGAGTTCTGAACCACACATCGATGAGGTAAAAGTGAGACATGCATGTAACAAAAGCTGAACATCTCATGAAAATTCTTCCCCAAGTTCCTGCCATAGACGAGAACATGCTTCATTACTCACTTGAAAACAGATATATGAACTAACTGACAGCACGACAGTACAGTAACTACGTAAGGGCTATTATAGTGTTGTCCACACCGTTATTATTATTATTAATACTATTAGTGGCAGTGGTCAGATACGGAGCATTGGCAGCCTAATGTCTTCCAATTCCTCCCAATTCAGAAGTAGAGTGTTCAACAATCAAGTGATTTACCAATCGAGAGTATAATGAACAGACTTTAAATTCGGTAATTTCAAAGCGAGGTGCAGGGAACAGGTGAAGCAAATGTTGCTAGGGAGAGTAGTGGCGTAGCGGAAGCATGTTTTTCAATAAGTGTGATCGTCACAATGGATAGTTACCTTTCTTATCAGAGAAAAGTTGTGGGTTGCACTGACGATGCACCGGGAATTGCTTCATCACTCAAACACACACACACACACACACGCAATACGAATACAACTGATGGAAAAGAAACATGGTATTCAAGATTTATAGAGATGAAGGTATTTTTTTCGACTACGATAGCAATAAAAATAAAAACAAGGAAATGAATGGCTTAGGAGCATGATTTATGATGTGCACTGATTGAGAACAACTCAGATTATAAAAAAGGCTTTAGACATTAGCAATACAATAGTCTCACTCACTCATTAGTTTGTGGCCTCATAAGAAACCCACAAAAATAGAGGTGTTCAGGAAAATTCTTTTCCATCCTGAAATTTAGTTACACGCTAGGCTCTACAGTTGATGATGGTGGAGAGAGCGGGCTGGACGGAGAGTGGGAGGGGGGGGGGCAGTAGGGTGAAAGTATTGGCTAATATATTATTGCAATCAGGAGCAATGGACTAAGAAAGGTTGGAAACCACTGTTTTAGGCTTATACTGGCAGCGAACCTTTTACAAGTCCTGAATTGCATATGGTATATTTTTCCCAAGGTTTAACGACAGAGAAGTGGCTAGGAATCATTTATTAACGTCCATGAAAATTTCATTAGCCGATCTTTCTAAGGCTATATTTGATTTACTATTTATTGCAATGTTTGTTTAATCTGTCAACAAAACAAACTTAGCATCTGGTAATGTTACTGATGAAAGATCATTGATATTCACAAGAGAAAATAGGGGCCCTAATATGGAATCTTGAGGAGACACCACATGTTATTGGTTCCCAGTTGGATGATAGCTTAATACTCACCTCTTTCCTATTGACACCCTTCGTTTTCTGTGAGATATATAGGATTTGAACCATTTTGCAACTTTTCCCGTTATACTATATTATTCTAATTTAGTTGCCGTGATTTACATAGTCAAATGGCTTTGATGGATTACAAAATATACCAGTAGCCTGCAATTTACTTTCGGATGAATTAAGTACATTCTCACTGTATGAGCAGATAGCCTTTTCAATATATCTCAGTATCTGAACCCGTTAGAAATCTTAATTGTGACTTGGATAATACTTTATTTGTGGTCAGATGGTTAAGAAGGCGATTGTGTATAATGTTCTCTAAAATTTTTGAGAATTTGGGAAAAGTGAAATTGGACGGGAGTTTGGTACTGTTTCTTTATCTTCGTTCTTATACAAAGGCTTAATTTCAGCATCTTTCAGCCATTAATGTTCCACTGATAAAAGACTGTTTACACTTAAAATATTACTGAACTTAGAAGCACACTGTTTAATCCACTTTGCTGACATATTGTCATAGCCACTAGCTTTTTTGATTTTAAGGATTTAACGGTGGACATTAATTCCACTGGTGTTGGAAGTATTCTCCTCATGTTGTTGTAGTTATTTGTAGTGACTGGTCTGAGATATCTACTCTACCTGGAAACCCTATCTTTTCAGTAACAGTTATGCTTATTGAAAAGTTCGTCAACACTAGGCACATCTGTTACTCTTATATCATTTACTCTTAATGCTAGGTGTTCCTATTCATCTCTGGTACTATCAGTCTCTTCCTTCACTACATCTCACATTGTCATTAATTTTTTATTTGATGTGACTGTCCTTCTCTGATAATGCATTTGCCTTAATGTCCGTATTACTATCTTCAACATTTTGCAGTATGTGTTTTTAATTATCTACAGCATTTACATTAGCATTTTCTGACTGATAGATATAATTTCCTTTTTACCTTACAGGATACCTTTATTCCTTGAGTAATCAATGGCTTTTTTTATAGACTTTGGTCTTATCTGGATTTTTTTGGGGGGGTAAACAGTTTCAAAAAAGTTAAGGACATCGTTAACACATGTGTTGTATTTCTCATTCATGTTATGAGCATTGCACTCATCACTCCAATTAATGTCTTTGATCACTTTCCTAAAACAATCAATTTTTGGCTTACTGACCACCCCCTTGAACTCAGATTTAGTGGATTTTATATGCTGATTATTATTAACATTGTATGGTTTCAGAGGCTACTTATTATTGGTTTTATAATAGAATTTTGTTTATTAAATATTTCAATAAAATATTATCAGTGGCCATTTTTGAGCCCTTAGCTAATCTAGTTGGAAAGTAACAGTATGGATTAAGACGAATGACAATGCTACTGCTTCTTACAGGAAGCGTTTTCAAGAAAATCTACATTAAAATCACAAGTAACCACTAATTCTTTGTGTTTTGTTGTTCATAGGACCAGTAGAGGTTCAAAGTGATTTACAAATAGATTAAAATTATCCCTATTGTTACTCGGTATACCCTTAGTACTATGAATAAACAAGATTGTATACTGACCGACTAGTTACATCCACAAAATTTATATTTGCTGCCAGTTTTTCTATTTTAGTTTCAAATTCTTCATCGAGTAATTGCGTATACTTATCAAACAGATCGGATAAATCGTTAGTTAAACACATTCATTACAGCACAAAAATATCAATAAATATAAAAAGAAGTATTTACTGTCTATTTAAACGATGTGAAGCACGGTTGCCAGAGAAACTGCAAAACTCTCCCGTTTGTCTTTCACTCAAAAAAAAAAAAAAAAAAAAAAAAAAGCCTTACTTTGCGTGTTCAGTTCATGTTTCTTTTCCAGTACGAACATGGTATACACAACCAGAGTGATATAAACTATTATACTAAAAGTAGTCTATACAAAATAAACCCAAACACCACAATTTAGAAAATTTCATTGTGAGAACTGCAACCAAAAGCGGATATACACTGAGATGACAAGGGATAGCGATATGCACGTATAAGAGGGCAGTAGTATTGCGTACACGAGGTATAAAACGGCAGTGCATTGGCGGAGCTGTCATTTCTACTGAGATGGCCCACGTGAAAAGATTTCTGAGATGATTATGGCCGCACGACGCGAGTAAATAGACCTTTAATGCGGAATGGCAGTCGGAGCTGGAGCCATGGAGCATCCACAGAGTCAAGAGTGTGCCTAGAATACAAAATTTCAAGCGTTACTTCTCATCACAGACAACGCAGTAGCCGATGTTCTTCACTTAACGACCAAGAGCAGCGGCGTTTGCGTAAAGTTGTCAGTGCTAACATAGGAGCAACAACGTGTGAAATAATCGCATAAATCAATGTGGGGCGTACGACGAAAGTATCCGTTAGGAAATTTGGCGTTAATTGGCTATGGCATAAGACAACAGACGCGAGTGCCTTTGCTAACAGCACGAAATCGCCTGCAGCGCATCTCCTCGGCTCGTGATCATATCGTTGGACCCTAGACTACTGGAAACCAATAGCCTAGTCAGATGAGTCCCGACATCAGTTGGTAAGAGTTGGCGATAGAGTTCGAGTGTGGTGCAGACCCCACGAAGCCCTGGGCCAAAGTTGTCAATAAGGCACTGTGCAAGCTTGTGGTGGCTCCATAATGGAGTGGGCTGTGTTTACATCGAATGGACGGGGTACTCTGGTCCAAGTGAATGTTCGGCTACTTGGACATCATTTGCAGCCATTCATGGACGTCATGTTCTCAAACAACGATGGAATTTTTGTGGATGACAATGCGCCATGTCACCGAGCCACGATTGTTCGTGACTGGTTTGAAGAACATTCTGGACGATTGAAGCGAATTGTTTGGCCACACAGATCGCCCGACATGAATCGTGTCGAACATTTATAGAACATAATCGAAAGGTCAAAACTTGCACAAAATCTTGCACCAGCAACACTTTCGCAATTATGGTTCAGTATTTCTGGTTGTTGTTAGTTGTTTTTGGGGAAGGACACCAGACAGCGAGGTCATCGGTCTCATCGGATTAGGGAAGGACGGGGAAGGAAGACGGCCGTGCCCTTTGAAAGGAACCATACCGGCATTTGCCTGGAGCGATTTAGGGAAATGACGGAAAGCCTAAATCAGGATGGCCTGACGCGGGATTGAACCGTCGTCCTCCCGAATGCGAGTCCAGTGTCCAGTATTTCTGCAGAGGGCTTCCAACGACTTGTTGGGCTCTTGCCATGTCTTGCTGCTGCACAACAACGGGCAAGAGGAGGTCCGTCATGATATTAGGAGATATACCACAACTTTTGTCACCTCAGCATAAGATTCTCTGACCAATCCCAGAACTACTGTATTTCACCGTATAATATAATTGCGAAAGATAACACCATTCCAAAAATATCCTTCGCAAGACTTAATTGACATTAGTCCAACTCATAAACGTTTTTCATGTGTTTTGTGTGTCAATATGTCTTTTAACTCATTTGGAACTCTCACGGCACGTTCGTAAACATGGTGCTGCCTTATAGAGAGGTACAATTCTCACAAGACCTCTACGAGCGTAAAGGTCAATGTTCCATAAAAATCTTCTGCGCCTCCATAAACAATCTAAACTGCGGTAAACACGCTGTGTACCACCCGATCCGCGACGGACCACAAACCATTCGGTTACGGAAGAAGTCAGACATACATAAGTTTTTTTTAATAATAATTTTTATTTCGTCATCTGTGAAAGGAACGAGAAAAGACTTGAATACCTATTTGCTACGTCTTTCGTAGTAATTTTCACGTTATAGCTGTTACGTATATGTAGTCACTGCGCGGATCGAGTTCTCAGATGAACAGTATCTACACTGCCCTCGGCGCCAGAGTTGCTGACGCAAGGGGAAGTCCGACGGGCCCAGACACACAGACGCAGGAAATCCGCTTTTGCCGACCCCTCCCCACTGTAAGTCACGCTTTCTGTCTAGTTTTTATTTGCCCACTGACCATTTCCTGTCAGATGGAAGATTGGTGCGATAGATAAAACATGGCTGTAACAAAGCTGACGTGTCGCCCCCACAATGCACATCCATAACCTGTTGGCAGTCGTCACTACCCGCTAATGTTGGGAGTCATGGGATCGGTACCTAGTGAGCGTCTAGGATTTTTGTGTCGCGAAGTGGTCGGACATGGGACTGAAAGGCTTCGATTAGGCTAGGAATCGCATGACCTTTAGTCATGAACCCCACATTCGAGGCAGGATTCGAACCTGCGACCGTAGCGGTCGCGCGGTTCCAGACTGTAGCGCCTAGAACCGCTCGGTCACTCTGGTCGGCCAGTAGTTTAGTGACCCCTTTCCTAAGTCAAGGTGTAACACAAACACAATATGTCACCTGTTACACACACTACTGCATAATTAGTAATTTCATTGATGCTTCTTTGCATACTCATCACTTCTTTGAAAGAATTTTGTTCTTTTATGAAAAGGATAGTCGCTACTCACCATGTAGCGGAGGTGCTGAGCCGCAGATAGGCACAACAGAAAGACTGTCAGAAAACGAGCTTTCGGCCAACAAGGCCTTCGTCGGAGATACAATATGCACACAAACACACTCACGGGAACGCAACTCACTAGCCTCAGCAGCCAGAGACTGCAGTCAAGAATGTGTTAGTTGCGTTTGCATGAGTGCGTTTGTGTGTAGGGTAAAAGGAGATATATTCGTGACAAATTTTTTAATTTTACTAATTACTTCTGATATTTATAAAATTAATCTTTTATAAATACTTGCCTCTTAGGAATCGGACGTAATACAATGATTTTAGACTGTATTTCTTATTTAAATAGTGCTACTGAATAAATATTGTGGCATCTTCCAAAGGATAAAAACTATATAATTTCGTGACATAGGTAGGTAATTTTATGATAATAGTAATCTAATTTCGTGATAAATCGTAATTTCGATAATTTCACAACAAATTTATTGGATTACTTATTTTTTTCAAACTAACAGTACAAATGGTCATGTAGGTGAAAAATAGTCTTCATTGTTGTTGTAACATACTGCTAGGCATTGTTTGCTTACAGTGTCTGAATCCTCGAATAGTTGTTGCACATATAAACGTCCTCCTCTGCACCGGAATGTTGGCAGAGCACATGGTATGGTGTTGAGCAAAACGAGCATTGGATCCATTTAGCTCCATTCTTTTTGCGAACATCGCTAATAATATTTGTGGCATGTACCACAAAGCCAATCATGCATGTGGTTTTTGTGATCTCTGATTTCGATGTAGGGGCTTTTAGTTGCAGTTCTCTATTGAGACACTTCGCTCCTAAATCTTTTTTTATTCTTTTCTGATTCACAGTAGGCCTATTTTATCGCCGCTATTGTCAGTGTCAACAGATCGTTTTCCATGCTTTGTGCCACGGGCCTATTTTGTGTGGGTTGAACAGGCTTATTTGTTAACAGTGAAGGAGCAACAGCGGCTCCAGAAGTGACATTTTTGTTGAAGGGATCAATTCCAGCTTTTCTGAAGGCGTTTTGGATATTCTTCGCACAAAAACTCTGAATAAATGCTGGATTTAAAATTGTATGAAAGTTGCTTCTGTTCGGCTTATCCTACTATTTGTTGTGACGACATAGGACAGACCAGTTACGTCGCAATTCCATAATCGATCAGGCAAGTTCTGAATATTTAAATCTTCCACCAATTTCTTTAATTTAGAAAAGAAATCACGAATCATCTCTTCAGTTCTTACAATTCATACAATTGCGCAAAATAAGAGAACATGCAATGACACCATTCTGTTGAGTGGAATTTGCTAAGAAATTCACTGTTCCCCTTAAGCATTATCACGCGTAACTTACGCCACACGAGTAACTGCAATGGATTTTTACGTTCACTGTATTACTGACTATACCATACCGTAAAATAAATCTCTTACCTTCAATAGTTTCCACGCAGGGTCAAAAATACAGAAACGTTGCAATAACCCCCTCAGTATTTCACGAAACAGCACGAAGAATGAGAAAAAGTTGTTTATTGTTGACTTAACGTGTGGCGGAAGAGAAACAGGCATATGGCTCCATCTGGCGGGAAGCACAGAATTACCACAACACGGGCCAACCTTCTCCTTGCATAGGGATGACCGCTGCACACAAACAAAAAATTATCACGAAATTACTTATACCACGAAAATATCTCCCTTTAGCCTATGTCGTATCTCCGACGAAGGCCTTATTGGCCAAAAGCTCATTTTTTGACAGTCTTTTTGTTGTGCCTATCTGTGGCTCAGTTACTCCGCTACGTGGCGAGCAGCAACTATCCTTTTCATACTACTGCTACATTCCAGTCTGTATTTTCCATTGTTGAATTGCGCTCTTTGGTATTTTCTTGATTTTTATACCTGCATTTAGGTATTGTGCAATTTTGTATTGTAAACTTGGATGTTGCTGGTCCATGTATAAAAAAATTAATAAACAAAAATTTTACAACAAACAGGGAGAACACGGAGGAAAGTAACTCTGTGGAACGGCGACTGAAGAGTAGGGAAGCAGAAGGTGGAACGCACGCGGAAGAGCGCGTGCCAGGGCGAGTACGTTCGAGGCGGTGCACAGCCAACACCAAGCGGTGAGCACCTGTTGGCAGACTGAAGCATCAGAGGTGCTAAAAGTTGTGGAAAGGCAACTGAAATGATGGAACAGGCAACGTAAGCTCCATGGCGTATTGCAGATATTGAGAAGGGCCACGAGTGAGCTGTTTTTAAGCGCCAGAACTCGATGACTGGTACGGCCGACTACAACGACGAATTATCTTACTTCATCGCCTAAAGGCAGAATATTGATTTATTACTGCAACCAGTAAACCCCCGTTTCATTAAAGAATCGAACACCAGTGTATGAAGCAGCTTCAAAGTCTGGTTACTTTATAAATACTAGGCGCTTTAGTCTGGAATCGCGTGACCGCTACGGTCGCAGGTTCGAATCCTGCCTCGGGCATGGATGTGTGTGATGTCCTTAGGTTAGTTAGGTTTAAGTAGTTCTAAGTTCTAGGGGAGTGATGACCACAGATGTTAAGTCCCATAGTGCTCAGAGCCATACTTTATAAATAAGTTTTTGTGTTAAATATTTCCCTTTAAGCAATTAACCGAGAAGATGTTTCAGAATGATCTGAAATTATGATTAAAGTTTGTTGGGAGTTCCTAAGTGTTCTCATTATAAAATACTGGATGCATATAAAACGGGCAATTTGCGCTCCATTTTAAGCGAAAGCTAGTTTTTCACGCATGTCAATTTTTGCGACATCATATCTCCTGAACTATGAGTCGTACATGATATAATTTTGCAGTTACATTCAGTGACGTATGTGTATAATCTGTGCACACTGCGTCGCGAATAGAGATAGTAAAAAATAAGTATAAATTAAAACAGCGTGCCTGATGTTAAAGTTTGACTGCACAAAGAGCGTCAATGGTGTAAGCGATAAACTCTTTTTGTTTCATCATTTTGTGGTGGATGTCAACGTGAAAAAGTTTCTTAAAGGTTTGAAACTATATGTAAACTTCGCTGGAAGTTACTTAGTGCTCTGATTCTCAAATACTGGAGGGATGAAGTCCGTGTATTTGTGCGCTATCCTTTATGCTGCCGCAAGTCATACACACAGTCTCTAAATGGAATTTGTCTTACTGTGTTAAGCTTTTAACACAGGATTACACCGGTTAAGTAGTATATTGTGACAGTATTTTAAATTTTTAAATGTCAATAATTAAGCGATGTACTGAACATCTTACTTTTCTGTCCCCTACACTGCAACTGGTATCGGGTTTCGGGGCACTGTTTTAGTAATACAGACGCGCTGGCCATCCTTTAAATTTGTTCGTTGGACTCAGTATACTGTTGCACTAAATGTTATGTGAACAGTGAATTATCTAGTACAAACTAAATACAGTAATTCCCTTTTGAGAATCCTTCAATGAATTTTAAGGTCATATTGTTGAGTATTACCTACGAATACAGTGCATTTTCGTCTTTTCAGAATTTCATTTGAATGATTAAAATAATTATTCCTTAATTAACCTTCAGATACGAACAGTATCTTTTATTATGGGGCGATGATTCATTAAGTTTCTTTCATTCCTGAACGAAGAGAAATACTTATTGTGCCAAAATATTTTATAGTTAGGAATTTATTTGAAGGTGAAAAATGAGTAGTTTATTTACAGATAACATTAATTTTACTTGCCATAATTTGCTGCACTCCTCCACTTAAATATTACAAACTCGTGCTCATCTGTGATTAGGTTATTATTTGTTTTGGATTACATTTCAAAATTGTTTCCTTGACATCTGATTGCTTTAAAAAATACAATGTGACACCGTCCCCGTCATAATTCGCTTTTTTCTGTAAAAAATCTTTAACAATAACCACAACATTCACAAAAGGTAAACAATTATTACGGCACGGTCAAAAAAAATAAAATAAAAAAAGCAAGATTATTGCTACCTCCTGCGGGAGAATGCCACGTTTCAGAAGAATTTTGTTCAAACTGACGCCGACCACGGAAACCTACGCAAATATTTATAAATCTAGTATTTTATCTCCGCTCTGCACAGCACTGTAACTGGTAACAACTTAAAACTGCAGAATTGTTAAACAATTAGCTTAAAATTTTCGATAAATAATAGTTGGTCTCGAGCTTTAACCTGATACAAGAAGCTGTTAAATTAATTTCCCTTCACCCATACATGTTTCATGGCAATATGTGCTGCCCTGCTTGGACGGTAAATATATTTTACTGCCTGACAATTTTACCAAAAGACTGAAGAAAAACATAATAAATAGTATGTTGCAACAGACAGGAATTCAGTAACAAATAGTATTTGGAAGCACGGAACTGTAGAGCTACGTTATCACACAGATGGATAGTGATAGAAAAAGATACAAAAAATGCCACCCTTACAGCAGAGAGAGGATGTTTGTAGTAAACATAGCTATCTTCTCCATAAGTCGGATTCATCATCCAAAATATTGTTACGTGCAACTACAAAAGAACTGAGTACAACCATAGGTTCCCAAGACAGCTGCGACTTTCAGCAGAATGAAGTAACGTGTCGGACATTGTAAAAGAAAAAAAGAATTGCCTTAATCTTCTTACGTTGTTGAATATCGTGCATGCCTCATAACAATGTTTCGACAATTGGTTCTTGGCGTGAACAAGGTATTAATCGCAAACAACGCAAGTTGATCAGTATTTATGCATTTTTTGTTCTATGGGCCATGAAAGTTGTGGGCTTAATTTAAAAAAACGTATTACTTTAGAGCAAGGCCTGATCTACCAAACACAAAACACACACACACACACACGCACACACACACACACACACACACACATACACACACACAAACAAACAAACAAACTAGCGCGCGCGTGCAAGGATGGGGTAAAAAGAAAGATGGAAACATACAAACGAATCGTGGTGAACAACCTGTTGGTAAGTGTAGTTTATTTTTAAACTTAAGTGATGCCCAAGAGAAAGGTATTAATCGAGATGTTTTACTATTACCAATTCCAGAACTGATCTTGTCAAGGTCCTAACAACTTTTAACAAAAAAAAGTGAAAAAATACCTCGTCTCGGGTAGAACCAAGGAGACTGTAGAGTTTTGCGTTTTGGTCGTTAGGCATACGACCAAGACGTGATTCCACTTCTTCAGATAATGCGGATGGTTCAAATGGTTCAAATGGCTCTGAGCACTATGGGACTTAACTGCTCAGGTCATCAGTCCCCTAGAACTTAGAACTACTTAAACCTAACTAACCTAAGGACAGCACACACATCCATGCCCGAGGCAGGATTCGAACCTGCGACCGTAGCGGTCGCGCGGTTTCAGACTGTAGCGCCTAGAACCGCTCTGCCACCAAGGCCGGCTGGTGCAGATGGCTTTGGGATTTAATCCAGAGCTTCGGTGTGAATCTGGCGATCAAGAACTTTACGGTGCTCCCTTTCTTCACACTGCCGGCCAAACCCTGGTGGTGAAAATCTCTTTCAACACGAGGAATCACACCAGTTATCTCCAGATCGGACGCCTCCGCACTAGCATATTTTAGCCATCTCGGTTACGGTTGGGAACCAGTTGATGACAGGAAGAAAGTACTTCTTGTGGGTCGTGGGGACTGTGGAGGGAAAGCGCGAGAACACCTGATGTTTTCAGCTGAGCTGCTTTTCCAGTTGGGTTACTATCTCCTCGAAGTCACTGGCTATTTGCATTGCCTCGCAGTGTGATGGAAACAGTAGCAGAAAGTACTGTGACGTTGGCAGCACTTACCGGCGGAGCGAAGACCAGATGGTGGTGGCAGACAGTGGGGGGCACCTCCGGTGGGCCACCCACGGCGTTGTCGGCGACCAGCGGACACGGAGGGAGACGCGTGGCTGGCGGCGGGCGATCCGCCGCGGCGCCTACCCGGCGTCGGCGTCGCCGCGGCGCCCCGTATCGAGCAGCGCGCCTGCGTCGCGTGACCCCGGCAGCCGGGCGCCGGCCCAGCAGCTGACGCGACGCGGCACGACGCCTTCATCTGGGGTGTGGCCTAATTCCACCAGCGCGTCGTTTGCTGTCAGCACGCGACGGCTCTAAGAGACAAACAATTATGTCTGATGAACGGTGCTATAACCTGGTAGGAGAAAGTTACATAGAAGGTTTCTACAGTAGAGTAGACGCTATCCAGCGAACAGTACTAATTTCACGTGGCACCAGCTCAACAAGTGGTCAAAATGGTTCCCTTGACTTTATGAAACCCTGTGGCGTGCATACTGTAAGACCTTCGGTACACACACCATCAGAGTATTTGACTTGTCGCTCTAACGAAGTAGGCGAGTGTCAGCAATATGTCTCGTGGTCTTATCGTGGCGTGTTTATCTTCTGCCGTTAGGTCAGACAATAGAAATGCCACTTGCACGCTTAGAGTAGCAGATTGACGGTGACCAACTTTAAACTGAACCTGATTAATTTTCACACACATTTATTAAAATAATAAAAAGCATAGACATTACGTAACTTGATTTTATATGCTATTTACAATTGACAATCTGAAGTTCCTTTGGTCTGGGTATGTTAATCTTATTGTCACATATCTCTGATACTTGACAAAGTGTCTATTCATTTATCTTCATGGCTATGTACAGGAATATGATAATCTTCTTAGGTGCAGACTGAAACTTGACTACAGACTAATGCAGACTGGTGCAGACTGGTGCAGACATATGCAGACTGACTAATCGGAGGTCTGTACACTCGTTATAATACCTCGTGCATTCAGGTATCACTGTGCGAGTGTGATCTGCGAGGAGAAAAGGTTCTATGTTAGCAGCAATCTCATTGGCTGCGTTACATATTGATACGCGGATCGGCGGAAGCAGAATTTGGTCTGTCTCGAAGGCAGCACCATCTCGTAGTGTGGAGACAGACGAGCGCTGCGCCTGCACTGTTGTGCTTAGCGGGGTGCGCTCTAGTGGGAAAGTTGTGTACACACTGACTACGCGGAACTATGTACACCACAAACCTGAATGAAAAATGCTCCTTTCATAGCGCAAAAAACGGGAATATGTTTTGAACAGATTTGGGGATATAAAAGAAAACTACTATTTTTTCTACTGATCAGGCACCTTCAAATACGTTTAAATTAGAACAGCTTGACACATTCGCGCTATATTACTCGTTAGTATTAGTGCCCATGTCATGTAATATAATATAGCGTGTCAAGCAGAATAACATGATACATATTATCACATATCACATTGCATACAACCCCCCCCCCCCCCCTTCTCTAGGAAAAAATCCAACCCAAGATATTTTATCTAACGCGAAAAACTTTTTTAGCTTTTACATGCATGCTCTTCAGCCGTATAATATTACACTACTGGCCATTAAAATTGCATACACCACGAAGATGACGTGCTACAGACGCGAAATTTCACCGAAAGGAAGAAGATGCTGTGATGTGCAAATCATTAGCTTTTCAGAGCATTCACACAAGGTTGGCGGCGGTGGCGACACCTACAACGTGCTGCCATGAGGAAAGTTTCCAACCGATTTCTCATACACAAACAGCAGTTGACCAGCGTTGCCTGGTGAAACGTTGTTGTGAGGCCTCATGTAAGGAGGAGAAATGCGAACCATCACGTTTCCGACTTTCATAAAGGTCGGATTGTAGCCTATCGCGATTGCGGTTTATCGTATCGCGACATTGCTGCTCGAGTTGGTCGAGATCCAATGACTGTTAGCAGAATATGGAATCGGTGAGTTCAGGAGGGTAATACGGAAAGCCGTGCTGGATCTCAAAAGCCTCGTATCACTAGCAGTCGAGATGACAGGCATCTTATCCGCATGGCTGTAACGGATCGTGCAGCCACGTCTCGATCCCTGAGTCAACAGATGGGGACGTTTGCAAGACAACTAACACCGACACGAACAGTTCGACGACGCTTGCAGCAGCATGGACTATCAGCTCGGAGACCATGGCTGCGGTTACCCTTGACGCTGCATCACAGACAGGAGCACCTGCGATGGTGTACTCAACGACGAACCTGGGTGCACGAATGGCAAAACGTCATTTTTTCGGATGAATCCAGGTTCTGGGGTGCTATTGGTTACACGTCCCGGTCACCTCTTGTTCGCATTGACGGCGCTTTGAACAGTAGATACATTTCAGATGTGTTATGACCCGTGGCTCTACCCCTAATTTGATCCCTGCGAAACCCTACATTTCAGCAGGATAATACACTGTACGGGCCTTTCTGGATACAGAAAATGTTCGACTGCTGCCCTGGCCAGCACATTCTCCAAATCTCTCACCAATTGAAAACTCTGGTCAATTGTGGCCGAGCTGCTGGCTCGTCACAATACGCCAGTCACTACTCTTGATGAACTGTGGTATCGTGTTGAAGCTGCATGGGCAGCTGTACCTGTACACGCCATCCAAGCTCTGTTTGACTCAATGGCCAGGCGTATCAAGGTCGTTATTGCGGTCAGAGGTGGTTGTTCTGGGTACTGATTTCTCAGGACCTATGCACCCAAATTGCGTGAAACGTAATCACATGTCAGTTCTAGTATAATATGTTTGTCCAATGAATACCCGTTTATCATCTGCATTCCTTCTTGATGTAGCAATTGTAATGGCCAGCAGTGTACTTGTTAGTATTAGTGCCCATGTCATGTAATAAAATACAGCGTGTCAAGCAGAATAACATGACACATGATGTCACATCGCCCCCTCCCCCCCCCCCCTCAAGGAAAAAATCCATCCCCAGAAATTTTATCTAACCCGAGAAACTTTTTTAGCTTTTACATGCATGCTCTTCAGCCGTATGATATTAATAGCTTAGCGCCCGCTGCTTCCCTCGCGTAGAGTATATGGTCTGCACAGACCTTTTTTTTTTCCTTTAATCGAATATTTGTGTTGCTCACAAACCGAAACATTTTCCAAACTTTTCACGCTAATTAACGCCATAGAAGCGTGGCCTTTCCTAAGTGTACTTCTGACCAAAAAGGTGAGTCCAAGGTGTTTGTTAATCATCCCTTTTGCGTTATTTTGGTGATATTTCCGCAGAAACTTTCGCCCCTAACACATATTTCTTTTTATCTGACCGAGATATGACATACCGATTTTCATAGCCTAAAAAGTTTTTTAATATAATGAAATACTTTCTTAAAAACTTTCATCCTCTATGTCACACCCTTAGGAGCTCAGTTTCCAAGAAACAGTGACCACGCATTTTTTCGTCTCTAACAGAAAAACCAAAAACAAATTTTCAAAGATTTAGCTTCAAAAATGCTTTCATAATTAAATAATTTCATAAACTTTTCATCCCTTGTTTCATTCCCTGTGGGTATTGGATTCCAAAAACACTGACACACTTTTTTTTATTTCTAACAGAGAAGTCAAATATCAATTTTCATTGACATGTCTTCAAAAACGCTGTAATAATTATTGATTTTCAAAATAAAATTTCACTCACTATTTCATACCCACAGTGGCCGAATTTCCAAAAATATTGAAACACCCTTTTTTTATTTCTACCTGAGGTACCAAATACCAGTTTTCTTAATTCTAGCTTCAAAATTGTCTTTATAGCGAGATATTTTAACATTACCTTTCATCCCTGGTTTCACCCCCCCTAGGAATGGAATTTTGAACTATCCCTTCTTAAACCATGTCTACTATATAAGATCCACACCCTGTCAAAATTTCGTTTCTATCCTTAGCGGTTTCGGCTGGCCGATGCTGAGTCAGAGACTCAGTCTATACCTATTTTACATCCTTAGGGGTTGATTTACCAAAAAGCAGTGAAACATGTATTTCTTTCATTTCCAGCCTTGAAGCCAAATATCAGTTTTCATAGATTTAGATTTAAAAATACTTTCACAATGGGATATTTCAGTGCCTATGTAGCTCCCTCATGGATTGAATTTGGAAAAAACGGAGAGCTCCGTGTCTTTTATTTCTAACACAGAAGCCAAATTCAAACTTTCAGAGCCTTCACCCATTATTTCATCCCCAAAGGGATCAAATTTCCAAAACGCTGAAACCCCTGTTTCTTTGTTTCTGAACAAGGAAATACCACTTAAAAATTCCGTGCTGATAGTCCGTGGTCGATGTATAAAACTCTCCCCTGACGTATCGGTACCACAAAGAGAAGTCTGAACACCCGTCTTGATGAACATAAGAGGAATTGCCTCCTGGGTCACACGAATAAATCGGTCGTAGCAGAACATGTTTACCAGGAAGGTGATCATGAAATAAAATTCAGCGAGACGAGCGTCATATCTAAAACCTCGCATTACTATGCACGAATGTATAGAGAGGCTATCGAGATTGATAAACACCGTAATAATTTTAACAGGAAAGACGAAGGTGTTAAACTGGATAAAGTTTGGATGTCAGCGTTGCACCGCAAGCGTGACGATCGATTACTTTCAGTCGAGAGTGTTGGCATTACCAGAGACAGTCTCATAGCCGACGCCACGTGATGGACGGTGGCGCCCTCTGTACTGCCTATATAATCAGCGCTTCCTCGAGTTTTCTTCGCAGTTCGCCGCTTTACATCGGAGGGTGTCTCCCGCAGTTGAAGACGAAACGTCACGGGACAGTTTTGTACATCGACCACGGCCTATCAGCTCGGTAGTTTTAAGTGAAAACAATACCGGCCGTGAAAGCCCACATTGTATCATCAAGGAAATACCAACTTTCGTAGGCTTAGCTTCAAAACTGTCTAAACAGCAACATATTTTCAAAATATTTCATTTCCTATTTCATCCACTTAGGGATGGAACATCGAAAAATTCTTTCTTAAGCGACGCCTACAGAATAAGATCAACACCCTCTGCAAATCCCAAGTTTCTGTCCTTAGCGGTATGGGTTGGGCATATATGTTGTTTACTATGGTTGGCGAATCTTCTGGATTTTGGGGCACAGGATCACAGGCTTTAGCCTATAAATTGAAGACGGAGATGTGCCAACATTCTGCAACCAAGAGAGCTCACTGTGCTGGGGAAGTAGGGTTAACTCGTTAAAAAGGCGCGAATATGTCAATATGTTTTAATTTAAATGTCTTTGAAGCTTCTTTTGTGCTATGACAGGAGCATTTTTGATTCTAGTTTCCAGCTTTCACTGTACCATAATTTTGACGTTAGACCGCCTTAACTTGACAACCAATATAAATTTTCAAAATTTTATACATGGCTGAACCGGCCACTGTTGAAAATCTTCACTGTAAATGATAACAGCCAAACAGTTGCAGGGTAAAGATTTATTAAAATCTTTGACCACGGTTTCGGTATATCTAAATTTATCTTCATCAGAAGCAAAAATACACTAAAATCACATCTGCAGTGGAGATACATGAAACAATATGATTATGTTGAACAAATGGAGGTGATATTTCAATTTTAACTACTGACGACGCCGTTGGCACGATTATTTTATGTTTCTCCACTGCAGGATGTGATTTTAGTGTATTTTTGCTTCTGATGAAGGTATATTTCGATATACCGGTACCGAAACCGTGGTCAAGGATTTCAGTAAATCTTTATCTGCAACTGTTAGGCTGTTATCATGTACCGTGAATGTAGATTTTGGTTGTCTCTGGAGCCGACTGATCTAGTTTGGATTTTTCAGTTGTCTTCCGAGCCATGTTGCTTATATCGTGGCACTGGATAACGCTTTCACAAAATAACACGACAATCATTAATTACACGTATTTGTCTACCTTCTTATAAAATTTGGAGCTATTCTCATAAATTTGAAACATATAAATGAGGTGCATAAAAAAACTCACAGAAGACGTGGTTTTGCACATAAAATCCGAATCAAGGTAGAGTTTTGAAAGAAAATTTTCAATTTTATTGTAAGAATGCATTTTTTATTTATCTGAATCACTTTAAATCGTTTCCACGCATTCAATTCACGTAAGGATTAATTTTATGCACTACATTTAGCTCGACTTTAAACCATCGTATGTCGACAACGGATAAGAATCATTGGATTTTGAGTTTATCCATCTATCCACCTTAGTGCAAAGTTTGAACCGATTCGTGACGGTTTAAAGTATAGAAGCGGCGCACTTCAAAAAACTCCCAGAGGACGTGCTTTTGCACGTATTTGGACGTAAAATCCTAACGGTGTATATACAAAAGATGCAATTAGCTGAATGTTAAATTTAACCCCCGCTGTAACGATACCTCGAAGAAAACGATCTGCAGACACACAAACAACACTGATTCGGAAACTAGCGTCCCTCTGCAACCCAACTGGCTCTCTCTTCACCACTGGACATCGAAGGCAAAAAATATGGATACAGTAATTTCGAACTGCAGAAAAGAGCTGTAAGAATAATAACTATAAGTAGTAGCTGGGCTCATTGCAGAGAACTGATTAAAAACTGGGTATCCTTACCGCATCAGGTGAGAACATTTACCAATGTGCATGTCACCGGACACATTTCTCAGTATATCACTAACAATTTTATGTATGATCATGGAACAAGAGTCACTCTGGACATAGACGTACTAAGGGGAAAAAACACAAAATACCATTTTATATCATGGAACAAAATTTTATGATAAATTGCTCAAGTTGATGAAAATAATCATTAAATCACATCTGTTTAGATCCTCGCTTCCGTAGCCAAGGTCACTAACGCACGCCTCTGCAGTGACGCTGGTCTCGGGGAAAAGCTGTTTCGAATCCTGGTGGTAGATGAAATATTCATTGCCAGTATTTGACCGTTATTGGGAGGAGTGGTGCTCGCATCAAGTCTGGGTCACCAGTCTTTGCGCCAATGTCATGGGTTAAATTCGAAATCTTTCCGCGGTGTGTCATGAAGTGAGGGCATGTGACGCTTTTGATGGTGACCGTCGTCGGATAGGGACGTTTAGCTCAGCGGCCCCATTGGTGCTATTGAGAGAAGTAGGCTATGTTTCTGCACCAAGTTTTACCCTCTCTCTTCTTTCATCACCATCCAACACGAACCGGACACTACAGTACACCTACACATACACACACACAAACTATTACAGTCACCAGCTCTTAACAGTTAACAGGATAGGGAAAACCTTTCCAAATAGGCGGCTGAACCTGCCCTTCGGCGTCTCCCAGCCATTCTTGCTGTACGGTTCCACTTTTTATCTGTTTAGAAAGGCAGTTAAAACGTTTTTCATAAGTAATGCATACAATAGAACTAAAGATTTCTTAGAGTAATCAGAGTAGTGGTTAATAATGAAAGGGTATAACTAAGACACATTGTCTCATTACAGTACTGTAGTGCTTTTGCAATAAAATCATGTGCCAAAATCTACAGTGCAGGATACGAGTGTCTTGTCATTCTCCTGAGGTTAACATCTCGCTCACCACGGGAGGATGCTGACGCGGTTTTTTAGGTGGACTGAGTGAACGACATGAAGTCATGCTTGGGGAATAATGGCATGTTTACAGGCCTGGAGTCAGCTTTCTGTTCGTACTGGAGTCATTTCATGGAGCACAGCAGCAAGTTCATGGCACTGGAGTCACAAGGAGGTGTAGTTTACATGTGCAGTATTTATTTATTTATTTATTTGTTTAAAGTATGATATGGCAGCTGCATATGTACAAAATTGTCATTACAATGCAAAGAAATTTATGTACAAATATATTTAAAATAATGAACTAGTGAATAAAACATTTCTTATACATGTAAATGGTCAACGTGATATGATATACAGAAATATTATATGTATCATGCGAGACTAGAAGCTGTTGGTTACACATCGATATCCAGGTCTTGAATTCATTTCATAGCACGAGATGTGGCTTCTATGAATTCCTCTTCTGATCCACTGAATTTCCCAGTAGGGCACACTATTTTGATGTGGTCCCCGAGTTTGCTCAGGTGCTCCACAGTCACAGCTTGGGTTATCTACGAATCCCCATTTATAGAGCGTGGCCTTGCATCTAGTGTGACCACTTCGGATACAGTTGAGCTTAACCCAGTCCTTCCTAGCAAAGTCGAACCCTTTTAGTGCTTTTGAGGGGTCAGTTATAAGGTGATAATTACTGATTGAGTTCTCCAATTCCTTTTTCCAAGCGTCTGTAAGGTTGAAGCTATCCTCTCTTCTTGTGTAGCTACCGGGTTTCGTGACTTCAATCGGTGATTTAGTAAATTTATAATGACGTCTTGAACAGGAAGGCATTTTGCATCATCTATTCGTGTTATCTTTCCCCATTCTTTAATAGATGTTTTTTTGCCCTCTTAGTTTTGTTGGCGATCACGGAGAGCCTTGGGATTTGGGTAGATTTTATGGTCCCAGTGATAATACACGTGATATCGATGAGCTGCACGTCTACCGTGATGGTATGTTGACTTCTCTGCCAGACAGGAGCAAAGTATTCTGCAGTGCTGTAGACTATTGATGTTGCTGCTGTTCGTAGAGTTGATGCATCTGTACCCCAGGAACTACCCGCCAATTGCCTAATAATATTATTCCGTGTTTTGAGCTTCTGACCAACGTTTTTAAGGTGTTCTCTGTAGGTTAGGGCCCTGTCCAGTGTTACGTCCAAATATTTAGGATGGAAGTTGTGTTTCTGCCCTCTGTTTCTCAAATAACACGGCCAGCCTTTCATTGGAGGCTTTATTGTTGAGGTGAAAAGCGCAGACTTCTATCTTGGAAGGGTTTGGGTGCAGACGCCATCTTCCGTAGTATTTGTTAAGAGCTTCAATGTCGTCCCTTAAAGTCTTTGCCCCTTGTTCGAGAGATATGCTTTGCACTGCTGTGGCCAGGTCGTCAGCGTATCCGAATTTTTTACTCACTGTATAAGGGATATCGCTGGTGTAGGGATTGAATAGTAGTGGTGCTATTCCGTTCTTGATCTTAAAAGAGTTAATGACGTCCATTCCACTTGACACTTTAAAGTTGCGATTGGTGAGCATGTTCTTCACACTTTAAAGTTGCGATTGGTGAGCATGTTCCTCAGGATCGCCTTCTTCAGTTTCAGCATGAGTCCATCCAGCCAAACAGAATCGTATGCAGCTGTTAAGTCTACGAATGCCATTGATGTTTTCAGTCCTCTTTGAAAGCCTACTTCTACGTATATATGTCAAAGCCAGTACTTGCTCGCAGCAGCTACAGTTATTGCGGAAGCCTGCCTGGAACGATGGTATCACTTCATCTATAGCCTTTAGATACGGTTGTATATGGGTCGTTCCAGCAATTTGTAGCTTACGCCCAGTAATGCCATTGGGCGATAGCTTTTGGATCTTTGGGCGGTTTACCTGGTTTCAGTACTGCTACAGTGTGAGATATTTTAAACTGTTGTGGGATCTTCCCGGTGTTGGTAATGTTGTTGTAGGAATCTCCTGGCCAAGTTGGGCCGTGCTTCCCTAGGTGTTTGATGAATTCTGGGAACATCTCGTCCGTGCCAGCGGCTTTCCTCTTTTGGGGCTCCTGGTGCCATCTTTTATTTCTAACTCTGTCAAGGTGTTCGAGTAATAGGGGTGAGGTTGCAGATTTTTGGCCATTTCTTCTAATTCTTTCTTTACTTCAGCTGCAGCTGTTCGGTCCAGAGGAACATTTTCAGCTCGTTGTTTAATGTGCCGTGCTATCTGTGAGGCCTGTAAGGTTGGTTCACAATAGTTATAGAAGAAGTAGAGCCCAATTTCCTTAGTAGTGACCATGCCTTTCTGCTGGAGTGGAGAAAGTTCAGCTCTGATGTTAATGTTTCCCATCTTTGTTTCCTTTTTTGGTTTAATGATTCTAGTATTTTCCCTTTTCGTTATCGCCGCTCTCGCTGTGCTCTGGGTACAGATTTTCAGTGACTTCGTCCCAGCAAGTTATACAGGGTGTTTCAAAAATGACCGGTATGTTTGAAACGGCAATAAAAACTAAACGAGCAGCGATAGAAATACACCGTTTGTTGCAATATGCTTGGGACAACAGTACATTTTCAGGCGGACAAACTTTCGAGATTACAGTAGTTACAATTTTCAACAACAGATGGCGCTGCAAGTGATGTGAAAGATATAGAAGACAACGCAGTCTGTGGGTGCGCCATTCTGTACGTCGTCTTTCTGCTGTAAGCGTGTGCTGTTCACAACGTGCACGTGTGCTTTGGACAACATGGTTTATTCCTTAGAACAGAGGATTTTTCTGGTGTTGGAATTCCACCGCCTAGAACACAGTGTTGTTGCAACAAAACGAAGTTTTCAGCGGAGGTTTAATGTAACCAAAGGACCGAAAAGCGATACAATAAAGGATCTGTTTGAAAAATTTCAACGGACTGGGAACGTGACGGATGAACGTGCTGGAAAGGTAGGGCGACCGCGTACGGCAACCACAGAGGGCAACGCGCAGCTAATGCAGCAGGTGATCCAACAGCGGCCTCGGGTTTCCGTTCGCCGCGTTGCAGCTGCGGTCCAAATGACGCCAACGTCCACGTATCGTCTCATGCGCCAGAGTTTACACCTCTATCCATACAAAATTCAAACGCGGCAACCCCTCAGCGCCGCTACCATTGCTGCACGAGAGACATTCGCTAACGATATAGTGCACAGGATTGATGACGGCGATATGCATGTGGGCAGCATTTGGTTTACTGACGAAGCTTATTTTTACCTGGACGGCTTCGTCAATAAACAGAACTGGCGCATATGGGGAACCGAAAAGCCCCATGTTGCAGTCCCATCGTCCCTGCATCCTCAAAAAGTACTGGTCTGGGCCGCCATTTCTTCCAAAGGAATCATTGGCCCATTATTTCAGATCCGAAACGATTACTGCATCATGCTATCTGGACATTCTTCGTGAATTTGTGGCGGGACAAACTGCCTTAGACGACACTGCGAACACCTCGTGGTTTATGCAAGATGGTGCCCGGCCACATCGCACGGCCGACGTCTTTAATTTCCTGAATGAATATTTCGATGATCGTGTGATTGCTTTGGGCTATCCGAAACATACAGGAGGCGGCGTGGATTGGCCTCCCTATTCGCCAGACATGAACCCCTGTGACTTCTTTCTGTGGGGACACTTGAAAGACCAGGTGTACCGCCAGAATCCAGAAACAATTGAACAGCTGAAGCAGTACATCTCATCTGCATGTGAAGCCATTCCGCCAGACACGTTGTCAAAGGTTTCGGGTAATTTCATTCAGAGACTACGCCATATTATTGCTACGCATGGTGGATATGTGGAAAATGTCGTACTATAGAGTTTCCCAGACCGCAGCGCCATCTGTTGTTGAAAATTGTAACTACTGTAATTTCGAAAGTTTGTCCGCCTGAAAATGTACTGTTGTCCCAAGCATATTGCAACAAACGGTGTATTTCTATCGCTGCTCGTTTAGTTTTTATTGCCGTTTCAAATATACCGGTCATTTTTGAAACACCCTGTATATTCCTTACCATAGCCTCGGGGTATGTTTCTCTTAGCAGCACTGATTGAAATGGTTCAAATGGCTCTGAGCACTATGGGACTTAACTTCTAAGGTCATCAGTCCTCTAGAACTTAGAACTACTTAAACCTAACTAACCCAAGGACATTACACACATCTATGCCCGAGGCAGGATTCGAACCTGCGACCGAGGTGGTCGCGCGGGTCCAGACTGTAGCGCCTAGAACCACTCGGTCACTCCGGCCGGCAGCACTGATTATCATCCCGATAAATCGTTAATAGTATTCTACTTTAGGCTTGAACCATCGAATACTGTCTTCGATTTCTTTGGTGTACTGTGGCCAATTTGCTTTGTTAAAGCTCCGTCGTGGCTTCCTAATGGAGTTTACTAGGGGGTATTTATACCCACGGTTACTAGCGTAGGCCTGTGTGGACTGTTTGGGAAGTTCATTAATACTTTCTTTGCATGGGGTATACGGACGTTATTAGTGTTCTTGCTAACCATCTAGCAAGTATGGGTTGGTGTTTTTGTTCCATCCTGCGGATCGGAAAGTTTTCAGATCCTTGGCATCATAGCTCACATATAGATCACATTTTTTCACACACATATAGATCATATTTTTCTATCCACTAGGCTAATTTTTCTCCGTTTTCATCAGTGTTTCTGTAGCCCCAATTAGTGTGACGGCTCCTAAAATCGCCTATACATATACAAGGGTGAGGGAAGGTGGGAATTACAGAATTTACCCAGGTTGTTTTGGGTGATTTGTAAGTAGTCATGATAGTTACACGGTTAACTTCGATGGCTGTTGTTTCAACGTCATGTTGCTGTTCTTCTTTAATTGTTCTATAGTGACTGAGAGCGTTCCTGATGTATACAGCTGACCCATGGATAGCAGGTGGTATATGTGCTATCAGCTTATATCCTGTAATATTAATTCTTGCTTCAGGATTTTCTGGTGGCTGGTGAGATTCTTGAAGAGCTATTATGTCGATAGTATTATCAGTTGCCGATCTGCTTAGGTATTCGTTTTTGTCTCCGAAGATTACTTCTACATTGATTTGCAAGATATTTCATTTGGGGCCAAAGTGCCTTCTCAGTTGGCGTTTAAAAATGCCGTTTTTGATTTGTTTTCGCTACTGCCGGTGGGGACCGTGAGAGATCGCTGGTCCAGAACGATCGTCGTTTGTATAGACTTTTCGCAGTCCTTTTCTTGAAGGACATCGCCCAGGTTGCACCATCTTGGAAGTCATCTACACGTCGCACCCCTCTTGTGCAGTGATGCAGAGGAAAAACTGCGTTTATATCAGAAAATGCTATACAAAAGTGTCCAACCGAATGAGGCAGTGCAGTTGATAAGACGCTGAACTTATAATGGGGAGATGAAAGTCGCTCCGTCTGATCGTCCTGATTTACGTTCTTCGTGATTTTCCTAAATAATATCAGACAAATGGAACACGTGTATATTTGTAAGCTACTTATTTTCATTGTATGATGACGACAAATCCAATATCACCATATCTCTGTAATATGACCTCTGTATGAATAAATTTTAAAAATTTAATGAGCGCTATCGACAGTGGGTGGTTGTTGATTTTAGATTTCTAGATTTCCAGAAGGCTTTCGACATCGTTCCTCACAAGCGGATTCTAATCTAATTGGATGCCTATGGAGTACAGTCTGAGTTCTGCAACTGGACTTGTGATTTCCTACCACTAAGGTAAAAGTTCGTGGTAACCGACGGAAAGCCATCAAGTAAAAAGGAAGTGATATCTGGAGTTCCCCAAGGAGTTGTCATGCACACTGTGCTGTTCCCAATCTATATAAACTATTTGTCTCAGCAGTCCTTTCAAATTATTTGCGGACGATACTGTTGTTTACCATTTACGAGGGCTACTCGGAAAGTAAGGTCCAGTCTAACGGCTGCAGTCAGCTACATCTTCCAGCTACTTCCCTACATAGTCACCGCTCCGACTGAGACATTTGGCATAGCACTGAACCAACTTTCTAATATCCTCGTGATTGAAGTCAACCGCTTCTGCTTTCTGTCAAATCTCCACTCTGATCTGCAGCTTGTTGTCTGTGCCAAATTGTTGTCATCATAGCCAGTGATTCATGTGAGCAGAGGGGAACATCAGAGGGAGCCAGTTCTGGGCTGTATGCTGGTTGGTCAAACACTTTCCATCGAAAACTACTCAGGGGCGTGCTCATTGCCCCAATAGTGTGCGGCCGAGTATTGTCATGAAGAAGGAAATGCATGACAGTTACGTTGTGTGGGTTGCATGAAATCAGGCGAAATATCTCACTGGCACTCATATATTGGGGAGGCCACTATATTTTAGGCATCTTTACGTGGTCACTGTGCGCTCAGAAATGAAAAGAGCGACGTGAAGCGATCTGTGGGCATACTAAAGACACTTTTCAACACATCTATGCAAAGATTCATCAGATTTTCATTGTGGCTCCCATTTCTCGATAGATCGGACTTTCCGAATAGCCCTCTTAGTAAAGTCCTCAGAATTGAGAAATGATTTACAAGAGACCTGTATGGGTCGAAAATTGGCAATTGACTCCAAAGAATAAAGAGTATGAAATCATCCACATGAGTACTAAAATTTTCGTAAAATTTTGGGTACACTATAAATAACACAAAATTAAAGGTTATCGATTCGGTTAAATACCTAGTGATTAGAATAACGAACTGACCCGCCAGGGTACCCGAGAGCACTAATGCGCTGCTTACTGGACTCGGGTGTGAGCGCCGACTCTGGATCGAATCCGCGCAGCAGATTAATGACGAAGGCCGGTGTGCCAGCCAGCCTGGATGTGGTTTTTAGGTGGTTTTCCACATCCCACCATGTGAATACTGGGCTAGTCCCCACGTTCCGACTCAGTTACACGGGTCGCAGACATCTGAACACATTTGCACTATACCACGGATTACACTAGATGCAGACAGTTGGGGTACACGAATTCCTTCCCAGGGAGTATGGGCTGGTGGCAGGAAGGGCAACTAGCCACCCCTTAAAATTAACATGCCACATCCAGTTAACCAGAAGACGCTGCAAATCGGGATTAATGCTTGGAAAGAGAGAGAGGGAGGTTACAATAACGAACTTAAATTGGAACCATCACACAGAAAATGTTGTGAGGAATGCGAATTAAAGACTGCATTTTATTGGCAGAATACGTAGAAACTTTTACTTAAGAGACAGCCTACACTATACTTGTCCGTCCTCTTCTGGACTACTTCTGCTTGAATATTGGGAACGTCACCAGATATGATTGACGAACGAAGTAGAATAAGTTCAGAGAAGTGCATCTCGTTTCGTATTATCGCGAAACAGAGGCGACAGTGTTACGGATATGATATGCAAATTGTGACGGCACACATTAAAACAAAAGCATTTTTTGTTGCGGCGCGATGTTTTCACGAAATTTCAATCATCAACGTTCTTCTCCGGAAACGAAAATATTTTGTTGACTTCCGAGTACGTAGGGAGAAATGAGCATCGTAATAAAATAAGAGAAATCAGAGTGCGCCGAAAGATTTAGGTGTTCCATTTTTCCAACTAATTCGAGAGTGGAAACGGTTGAGAAATAGTCTGAAAGTCGTTCTCTCGACCTCTCTGCCAAACACTTAGAGTGAATTGTTAAGTAATTATGTAGATGTAGACTCGTACAGCCGAACATTTATGTGGCAGACCCCGTTATGGGAAGAATGACATTTCGGTGATAACGGAGACATAAACAATTTGTGTCCTTGGAGTATTTCACAGTGTTATCCTTCAATAATAAAATGTTCAAATGTGTGTGAATTCCTAAGGCACCAAACTGCTTAGCTCATAGGTCCCTAGACTTACACCCTACTTAAAGTAACTTACGCTAAGAACAACGCACACATCCATGCTCCAAGGAGGACTCGAACCTCCGGCGGGAGAGGCCGCGCAGCATTAAATAATATCTTCTCGATTTACACATCATGTCAAGTCAAGTAAAACACTCGAGCTTTCAAGAGCTGTTTCTGCTACTTTCATCATGATGGCGTCTGCCACTGACGCCACCTGACATTACTCTGTACTGCAGCGGGCAGCAGTTGCCATAAGCTGCCCAACTCGCCGTCCGCACACGCATCCTTTCATGTTCATTTCGAACATCTTGCACCGTTTTGCATTCTCGGAAGCTTTTACCAGGTCGATAAATCCTATCAACGTGTCTCGATTTTTTTTAGTCTTGCTTCCATTATCAACCGCATCGTCAGAATTGCCTCTCAGGTGCTTTTTTTGCCTTTACTACAGAAGAAGTAATTACGATATAACAGTTGGAGAGTGCCCCCATCCTGCTCTTTCCCGTATATAGCAATGTAGGAGCCATTACTTAAGTAATGAAAGTTTCCACCATGTAGCGATGGTAGGTTTTATATGGCATTTTGGTTGATTGGTTAATTTTGGAAAGTGGAAAATTCGAGTGCCGTCCCTTCTGCCCAAGCTATGGGAGGCCTCGGCGCCGCGTTTCGCCTTTGTACACACAACAATTTCGGAACAAAAGCGATATTCGAAAGGGCAATCCCTCCCGCACTGCTTAGGCGGTACCTGGCGCGCCGTACTTGGACGTCACATGTCTGAGATGTGCTTTGTGTCGGTCACGCTCGAGAATTTCTCGACAAAGCGACTTTGGAAAGGTCCCCGCTCACGCAGTCAAAACAGGCGACAAAACGGCGCCGTGCTCGTTCATTACGCCGCTGCGTTGCATTTAGTTGGCTATTTTGAAATATCTTAAGAGGAGTAGTTTCTGTGCTCTCATTGAGGGACGAGACGTCACGTGCCTTGATTTGCTGCTGATATTTTTTGACTCGTTCTTCTCTGGGGCATTACCGAGGAAACGGGGTTTCAGAAGGAGAATTTCCTCTAGTTTGATACGCCAACAATGGGGCAAAGGCCGTGTCTGGCTGGTATGAGTGTTAGGCGCTTATCTGTTCTTATATGAGGACTCCAGGAGGAGAAATAAGCGAAGTTTTACAGACAGTCCACGCTCGACCGGGGAGAGATCCAGACGGTTTAACTCTGCCACCAGATTTCGATGGGCGCAGACTCGGGACCTGAAGCTGACGCTGAACAGACTGTTTAGCAGGAAGCAGCTCAGTTTGGCTGATAAATGGTGCTTCGCTTCGGTATGTAGTTTGGACCAAAAGTGGAAACGTTGTATGAGATGGAGTCAAATGAAAACCGAACATCCGCCATAACGGGACCTTGGAATAGATCCGTTCAAAAGTAATCACAACAGGCGTTAAGACATTTATCTCACTGGTAGATCAGACGATTAATTCCTGTTTTGTAGAATGCGGTTGGCCGTTATGGGTCTTCAAACGTATCGATTCTTGCACTTCCTCGTCCGACTGAAACCGACGTCCAAGCTTTGTCTTTCTTCGGGTTGCCAAAGATGTGAAAATCACGCGGTGAAAGATCCGGGCTGTACGGAGAATGTTGCAGTGTTTCCCAACCAAACTGCTGAAGCGTAGCCTTCGTCCGATTGGAGATATGGGGGCGGGTGGTTATCGCGCAACAGAAATGATTCCGTGCGACAGCTTCCCGACAGCCAGAGGGCAAACGCAAAAGTTAACCGTGAGAACATGTCACATCTCCCACGTCGAAGAAATCCAAAGCTGATCACACAACATGCGGGAAGGTCATGATGAACTTCGACTGCAGGGACCCTCTTCTCGTCCAGTTCCTCGGACGTGGAATCACAATCAATGGGCAGCGCTATGAAAACAATCTGCAAAAACTGTGACGCGCGATAAAATCAAAATGCCTAGGAATGCTGTCTGACAGAATATTCCTGTTGCGTGACAACGCCCGCCCCCACAATGCCAATCGGACGAAGGCTACGCTTCAACTATTTGGTTGTGAAACGCTGCACCATCTACCGTACATCCCCTGTCTTTCACCGCGTGGTTTTCACAACTGAAGAAAGACATACATGGACGTCGGTTTCAGTCGGACGAGGATGTGCGAGAGTGTGTGCGGTTTGGGGCAGTCAACGGCCGACCGCTTTCTACGACACAGCAATTGATCTTCTGGTCTCCCGGTGGGATAAATGTCTTAAAGTGGGTGGTGATTACATTTGAATGGAACCATTTCGTTGCACCACTGTGGCGAGTGTTCGCTTTTCATGTCAATGCCGCTTATAATTCGATTAGCGATCAACTAATTCAAATGGTTCAAATGGCTCTGAGCACTAAGGGACTTAACTTCTGAGGTCATCGGTCCCCTAGAACTTAGAACTGTATTGAATCACATTATTATTTCCTTCTTTTCTTTTCTTATGTACAAGCTATAGGTAAACCGAATGAATTATAGACACCGCCATAGCTAAATTAACAAGTTGTTTTGTGGCAAGCATTTTACTGAAGACGATGCGGCCACAGGTTTGTCTTGCCTGTCCACAGATATATCTCCGTTGTTGTTTCACCTACGGTGCGGTTGCATGTATTGTTTGAAGCACGCAAGCCACTCAAACTCTGGAAGGTACTTGGCTCATGGTACGAAGGGAGATTGTTGTAGTGACTTGTATTGTTTTATTCCTCTTTTTTCCTCAACATTTTTCTACTTCGTTTTTTCATCGACCAGCTCAAGTATTTCTCTTATTGCCTAAGGTTTTTTCTCTGTTAACTTTAATTACCTATATTTGTATGTCCAACTTTATGACTGATAGGGACAGCCATTTTTAAAATTGACTTCTGTATTGCGGTATTCTTTGTAGCATTATCTACAGCCTGAATAGTGTATTCGCTATTAGAATTTGAAATTTAGTGCAGAAATCATTTAATCTTTTTGCGTTCTCATTCCTACTATCGAGCTCGTATTCTTCCGTAGCTGTCTTCTGTTCCGTCCTCTACTACAGCGTTACAGTGGCCTATGATTATTATATTTTCACCTCCCTTTACATATGGCATTACATAATCGCTGTCCTCATTTACTTTCTCTATCCCTCCATCTTCTGCTTCTGACGTCAGTATGTATATCTAAACTGTTAGTGTTGGGTTTGGTTTAGTGTCGGTTCTGATGAGAATTATCCTTATCGCATTCCAGATTTCCGGTGTTAAGACATTACCATTTCGTTGATTACACAATCTTTTTTTTTTTTAATAGTTATCTTCTCCTTCGCAATTCCCTCTCGGATATCCGAATAGGAGACTAATTCGGAATGTTTTGCTAATGAAGAGATCATCGCGAATTTTTTTTTTTTTTTTTTCAAATACAGGTTTCATACTAATATGGATACACATTGTATGTTCCTGATTCGGTGGTTTCATTGCTTTGTGCATCCTCATTTCGTTGATCATTGCCGGTTTCTTCGCTTCTTACAAGGGAACATCCCCATCGCACCCCCCTCAGATTTAGTTATAAGTTGGCACAGTGGATAGGCCTTGAAAAACTGAACACAGATCAATCGAGAAAACAGGAAGAAGTTGTGTGGAACTATGAAAAAATAAGCAAAATGTACAAACTGGGTCGTCCATGCGAAAGATAGGCAACATTAAGGGCAATGTCAAGCGAGGAGTGCCGTGGGCCCGTGGTTAGCGTGAACAGCTGCGGAACGAGAGGTCCTTGGTTCAAATCTGCCCTCGACTGAAAATTTTGCTTTCTTTATTTTCGCAAAGTTATGATCTGTCCGTTCGTTCATTGACGTCTCTGTTCACTGTAATAAGTTTAGTGTCTGTGTTTTGCGACCGCACCGCAAAACCGTGTGATTAGTTGACGAAAGAACGTGCCTCTCCAATGGGAACCGAAAACATTTGATCGCAAGGTCATAGGTCAACCGATTCCTCCACAGGAAAACATGTCTGATATTTTGTATACGACATTGGTGACAGCATGTGCGTCACATGACAGGAATATGTTGTCGACCCACCTAACTAGTACACTTGGCGAATGGGTGAAAAGATTCTTCTACCTTGCCCGATTTAGGTTTTCTTGTGGATGTAATAATCACTCCAAAAAAAGTGATGAAAACATAAGAGTTTTTCACATAAACTGAAAATAAGAAGTTAAAATTCTCAGTCGAGGGCAGATTTGAACCATAGACCTCTCGTTCCGTAGCTGTTCACGCTAACCAAGGGACCACGGCGCTGCTCGCATCATATTGCCCTTAATGTTGCCTATCTTACACATGGACGACCCAGTTTGTATATTTTGCTTATTTTTTCATAGTTCCACACAACTTCTTCCTGTTTTCTCGATTGATCTGTGTTCAGTTTTTCAAGGCCTATCCACTGTGCCAACTTATAACTAAATCTGAGGGGGGTGCGATGGGGATGTTCCCTTGTTAGAGTGTTCAAAGAGAAAATGTGACCCGAATCTCTATAGTGTCCTTGCGGTCTTCGCGCTTCTGCCCTCTGGGCCGTTGACAGAACAATGATCACTCCTTTTTTCGGAAGTCTTCGGCTGTCATTACTGATGACTTTTACTGAGAACTTCAGCAGCTGCTGGGATCGAATCCAGTACCCACGATGTTTAGATTGCTACTGAAATACGCTACCCCTGATCCTTACTACTGTCGTTACAGTCTAGCAAGTAGCTGTTGCGCCACAGAACTGGATGAACTTAGAGCTTCATTGGCCAACGGACTCCGTCAATGCTGCGTGTGCTGCGATTTGATAGATAGCGGTATAGGTATCCCGACATGTCTTTGACACACTTTTGTACAGGGCACCAGGCAAGACGGAAATCGATCAGTTGTATCACGATGTGGCTCCACGTTTAGATGAGATTCTCATAGGGTTAAAGTGATTCCCAGCATATTTAAATTGGTTCAAATGGCTGTAAGCACTATGGGACTTAACATCTGAGGTCATCAGTCCCCTAGACTTAGAACTATTTAAACCTAACTAACCTAAGGACATCACACACATCCATGCCCGAGGCAGAATTCGAACCCGCGACCGCAGCAGCAGCGCGGTACCGGACTGAAACGTCTAGAACCGCTCGGTCACAGCGGGCGGCCAGCGTATTTACCTCGACAGGGACCTAGAGTGTTAAAAGGAACGTAGTATGTATCTTGCTAAGTCGGTGAATCGTTTGAGTCGCGCGCTGAGAATAACCAAAGCTTGGAGGTAAATTAAGCCGTCGCGTGCCTGGAGAGTCCATCACTCTTCAGCCGAGCGAGTACGTTTCCATCCTCACGTGTCAGCACGCCAACCTACGCCTCGCTTCGCTGGGCATCGTGTCAGCACAGGCAATCCGAAGCCTTCAGCGCTACCTTAGGAAACATTAGCTGTCTACCTTGTCCAATGAACTACTCCGATATTAGGAGAATTGGTAGATTCTTAACGTAGTTTGGGAATATTTTGAAGTTTTCATTTACCGTTTCACTGTATGTATAGTTATCTGCTTGTTATCGTTTATTAAATTGAATTTTCGTTATTGTATCGATTATTGGTGAATTCATTTGAGTAGATACCCAGCAGAGATTTTTTAATGTTTTGGCAATATCAAAACATGTTCAAAAAGTGCAATAACTAAGAAGAGAAAAAAAGACTCCTTTCTCGTTACTGTGACCCCTTTTATTACGAATATGATTATGTGTGGTTTGTGGGGTGCTCAACTTCGCGGTGTCCGTCCCTGGTAGGTGAGTGGTCAGCACGAATGTCATACCTAACGGCCCGGTTTCGATTCTCGGCTGGGTCGGAGATTTTCTCCGCTAAGGAAGTGAGTGTTGTGTCGTCCTTAACATCATCATTTCATCCCCATCGACGCGCAAGTCGCCGAAGTGGCGTCAACTCGGAAGACTTGCATCAGGCGAACGGTCTACCCGACTGGAGGCCCTGCGGTTACGGCGCTCGTACAAATTCCCAACCTTTGCGTAGTCCAAAGTCACCACTTTCATGAATGATGATGAAACGACGAGGACAACACAAACACCCAGTCATCTCGAGGCAGGTGAAAATCCGCGACCCCGCCGGGAATCGAACCCGGGACCCCGTGCTTGGGAAGCGATAGCGCGACCGCGAAACCACGAGCTGCGGACTATTACGTAGAAAAACGCCTGTCTGTTCTGCCGATTTTGTATGCTATGTGAGGTGAACGCACTGAGTCACCTTTCCAAGAGTTTGCACGAGAGGGAATCCACACATAATATAAAAATGGAGATGTGTGTGTGTGTGTGTGTGTGTGTGTGTTTTCAACCACCTTTGGTACAAATATCTTTTACTGTCAGGCAGAGTCACAGAACCACCTACCTATGACAGATCAAGAGATATGACGTCATAAACAATGAGATGCATGGAAAACTGGCGTATCATGCATGACGTTTCAATTTATTATTTCTGTGCTACAACATCTATTAGCAATAAATTTTGCAGACAACATCCACATATGCCGCCAAACGCACCTACAAAATTATATCGTGGTACCACATATAGTTCAGGAGATATGACGTCATAAACACTTAAATGTGTGAAACACTGCCACATTGTGCATAACGTTTAAATTTATTATTTCTTCGCTACTAAATCTATTTGAAGCACATTTTGCAAACAGTATCCACATATGCCGCTGAATGTACGTACGAAATTATATCGTTGCATGACACATAGAACGGAAGGTATGGCGCCCTAAACACTGAGATGCGTGAAAAACTTCCGTATCATGTATGAGGTTCGCTGCTGACTCTGTTCGCAACATATTTCGCAGATCGTATTCACATACGCTGCTGAATGTTGCCTACACAAACAAAGCATTGTACGACACATAGTTTAAGAGATATGACGTCATAAATACCGTGATGCGTGAAAAAAAAAGTTTCATCAAGCATGAAGTTTTAACACATTTATTCTTTATTACTAATGTAAGACACTCCTACAGCAGACTCAGCCCTAGAAAATCCGTGACACCTGGAAGCGCTTTAGACAGCTTTCAACTACGATGCGCAAACGTCTGTAGGCGAAAATAGTAGCTGTCTATAGAGCTATGAAGAAGCGTTGCAATACAGACGCATAAAAAATCGTATTGTAGATACGCTAAGCAGCTGTACATATAAATTCGTACCTTATGCATATTTCATTCTAAGACTGTTTCATAATTTCAAAAGTGTTTTCAGGAATGAATGTACATGAAATTTTTTCGATATTAGGCTACAACACAATTAATTTTTTGTTTCAGTTTCTAATAGCAAATTGGCAAAATGAATACCCAAGCAATTCCAGGTTTGTCAACTAGCTACTGTATAATAAACACGTGTTTCAAGTATGCAAGAAACATTATTTTTGTGTAAGAATAACCTAATAAAGAAAGAAAATAATCTAACGTGTACTGTACTTAAGCGCCAAAGAAACTGGCATAGACATGTGTATTCAGTTACAGAGATATGTAAACAGGCAGAATACGGCGCTGCGGTCGGCACGCCTGTATAAGACAAAAAGTGTCTGGCGCAGTTGTTAGATCGATTGCTGCTGCTACAATGGCAGGTTATCAAGATTTAAAGGAGTTTGAACGTGGCATTAGTCGGCGCACGAGCGATGGGACACAACATCTCCGAGGTAGCGATGAAGTGGAGATTTTCCCGTGCGACCATTTCACGAGTGTACCGTGAATATCAGGAAACCGTAAAACATGAAATTGTAAGTAGCCTATTTATGTGTTCGTATGTTGGCACCGCTACGCAGCACTATAGACTGCATTAATATCTCTGACAGCGCTGTGTGCCCTCTGTAAGAGACTCTGTGACTGGTCGGACTCGTAGTTAGGAGTTAATACTTCGCAGTGATGGAGGTTAGAAGCAGCTTTAGCGCGAGAGGACGGTCTGGACATGTGTCGTCATGGAGATTTAATATTGATTGGACATGGATTGTAAAATGTAGGTGATGGAATTATTGACGATTATATCAGTTTTGGAACTGGTTGTCACATGATTACGGTATAATCTGCTAAATACATTGTTTGCTCTGCAACAAAATCTTTTCTTTGCTAACCACATGCCTATTAGTAGGTAGAGCCTACAGCAGCTAGAATCTTTTTGTTTAGCTGGCTGTATGGTTACTGTACTTGCTCTAGTTCGTGTTATGAAGATTTTCTGTGAGGTAAGTGACTTACGAAATGTATGGGTTATTGTTAGGACTTCTTCAAATTCAGGTCCATTCTTTTGTGTTAATTAATAGTCAGATTCCGTTATCCTTGTATATTGTGGGTCATTAATGAACAGAATAAGTTTGAGCTGAATTTGTCACGGAAGACTCTGTAGTTCAGTGTTCAAACAATAAAGACAAGCAAAGTGACAGTACGTTTAGTTCCACTCAGCAGTTTTAGAAGGCATTAAGCAATTTAAGTAGAAACGTAGAAGTTTCACCTTCTCAGTTATTTCAATATAAGCAAAAATATATTCAGAAGTTTCAAATTCTTCGACACCGCTGAAGCCGGAAAAAGATCCTGCGAGAACGGGACCAACGACGACTGAAGAGAATCGTTCAACGTGACAGAAGTGCACCCTTTCCGCAAGCTGCTGCAGATTTCAATGCTGGGCCATCAACAAGTGTCAGCTTGCGAACCATTCATCAACATGGGCTTTGGGAGCCGAAGGCCTACTCATGTACCCTTGATGACTGTTCGACTCAAAGCTTTACGCCCCGCCTGGGCAATGGCTCAGGGCCGCTTACGATTATTTTGTAATAGAAGAAGAAGCTTATTTTGACTTTGCTTGATTTCGTCATCTTCCGAGGGCCCGATCTGAAAAGGTAATTTGTTATAATCACAGCAATTTTACGAGATGTTGGTGAGCGAACTTAGAGACCGATTGATCAGCACCAAACACCAGTTACTACACTGACAATGAGGCGACAAAAGTAATTGTAAGCGATATGCACATAAAGAGATGGCGTACACAAGGTATAAAAGTGCTTGCGTTGGTGGAGCTGTCATTTGTACTCAGGTGATACATGTGAAAAGTTTTCTGGCTTCATTAAGGACGTACGACTTCGAATGCCGTGTGGCAGTTGGAGCTAGACACATGCGACATTCCATTTCGGAAATCCATAGAAAATCAAGATTCGAAGCCACAGTGCAAGAGCGTACCGAGGAAACCAAATTCCCGGCATTAAATCTCACCACGAACAACGCAGTGGCCGACGGTCTTCATTTAACGACCGATAGCAGCAGCGTTTTAGTAGAGGTGTCAGTGATAACTCCAGAAAACAGAATTAGTAAAAAAGTAATACAAAAATTGTGGAATAGCAAGAGCGACATTAAATGGATCACAGAAATTAAGGAAGATATAAAAGAACTTCAAATTACAGTAGATGACCTAAAAAACAAGACAGAGAAAACCAGAATACTGCAAGACCCGAAAACCAGACTACAAATGAAAATCAATAAAAGGAGTACAGGAAGAGTTGTCTCGGATGAAGAAAGAAAGAAAATATCTGAAAGAATGAAGAAATATTGGGCAGACAGAAGAGCAAAACACCTTTCATATAAGAATAGCCTCTAATAATTATATTACCTAAATATATTAAGTTATTGTCGAACCAAATTGTATCCATGTGTAACAACTTGTTTAGAACTTTGTATTTTTGACTACAGTGGTCCAATGAAGGCCATAAAATAAATAATAATAACAAAAAAAATAATAACGGTTTCTTTTTTGTTTTCACCAGACCGCTACGCTGAATTGTACGTTGGGTGACTATAGGTATAAAAATAGGAATAGTATCTGATTTATACAATTGCATTGATTTACGACGAGTGAAAATCGATTTCATTATCATCTTAGTTTTTTAAATACATTATCAGTATCTTACACCGAGTAAGCAAAGTCAGTATAATTGTATATTTTCCTTCCTATCCGAGTCTGGTTTTATATGAGATTGAAGTCTACGGCTTGCAGGTTCGTTACGAATATTCCTAGAAACTGAATGGGAGTAAAATACCTACGTGTGAGTACTGCTCTGCCTCATGCGGATTTACATTTGGAGATCACACGCTTGTGACGCTCATACCCATTGCTTTCCGCACACACTGTAGAACAGGACAGTGTGGCCGTCCGGGCACACCTCTGGTGGACTCAACCTAGAGCTTCTTGGGATCTGCTTTGTTTTGCTCTTCTTCCCGCCAATGAAAACCACACTGGCGAGTGGATTACAGCAACGGTGACGTAGCAATTAAAGTTAGGGCGGCATCCTACCATGACACCCGCTGTGTCAGTAGGAATGACGAAGAATAGTGCAGAACTTTCAAAATCTGGAGCTCTGGTAACTGTTCGCTGAAATTGCTTTACCTAGTACAGTAGTAGCCATGTAGTCTTACGCACTTCCGTCAACTGAGCTTCGATCTGGGGGCTCATTCCAATTGTTTAAGAAAAACGTTTAATTTAACGATACTCGTGATCTTCTATTTCTCCTAAACGTGTGGTATGAGCTGCCAAGAAACAATTGTGAGTCACACTTACTATCAATCGTCCGACTTAACAGAATCATTATTATGTGCGAAGGAGAGTCATAAAGTGGTTGTGTGAGTTTTAAAATTTTCCCGGCGTAGTCTTTGGTGGCTCACCTGAGGATGACTGGCAGGTACCCTGTTGAAATATCGCGCCATGAATGAAACGACTACCGGCTACAAGCCCGAAATTTATTTGAACAGTCAAGTTCTTATTATTTTTTGTTCATATGCATATGATTTAATTTCTTTCGTGTAACCTGATGATTTGTCTAGGCTATAGGGTTTCAAAATTCTCAAACGAAAGGATCCATTCCAAAAGTGAGAAAAAAGGACTTGCCAATATTCACATTTGCACCTGAAATTATTGTAAATGCTGATTACTTTAACTTCGACTGAGGTCATATTCACTGACTCTAATAGACTGAACAAAAATTAGATTCATGCCTAACGGTCGTCCTTGGTAACGAATGATCGTATAAATATTTAACGTTCGTACAAAAGAAATGTAAAACATTCATCAGACTTCGAATCACGTACCAACCTCCTCATTATCTGAAAGTAACTCTCACGCACAACATCTTCAAATATTTGATGAATATTTTTCATTCTGTCTTCTCCTACAGTTTTCATCTTCTACAGCTTTCCCTTTCTTCCCAGGTTCTACGGAGGATCTCTTCATTCCTTATCTTATCAGTCCACACAATTTTTAACATACTTCTCATGCTCAACATCTCAAACGCTAAGATTCTCTTATTTTTCCACTCGTCTACAAACCATATACATACATACATAAAAAAAGTTTTGCACCACCTCGGTTCCGAGAGTTCAGGAAACTGCACAGAAAATTGGAACAGAGATCAACATTAACATCATTTCCGCCCTTTTTATTGCTCATGAAAACCACACATTGCATGTTGTACCACCATACAGTGAGACCTTCAGAGGTGGTGGTCAAGATTGCTGCATACACCAGTACCTCTAATATCCAGTAGCACGTCCTCTTGCATTGATACATGCCTGTATTCGCCGTGGCATACTATCCACAAGTTCATCAAGGCACTGTTGGTCCAGATTGTCCCACTCCTCAACGGCGATTCGGCGTAGATGCCGCGGATCACATCGTCCATAAACAGCCCTTTTCAATGTATTCCAGGCATGTTCGATGGGTTCCTTGTCTGGAGAACACGCTGGCCACTTTAGTCGATGGGGTCGCGAGTTGTCGTCCATGAAGACAAATGCTTCGCCAATAAGCTGCCGATATGGTTGCACTATCGCTCAGAGGATGGCATTCACGTATCGTACAGCCGTTACGATGCCTTCCATGACCATCAGCGGCGTACTTCGGCCTCACATAATGCCACCCCAAAAATGCAAGTAACCTCCACCTTGCTGCACTCGCTGGACAGTGTGTCTAAGGCGTTCAGCCTGACCAGGTTGACTCCAAACACGTGTCCGACGACTGTATGGTTGAAGGCATATGCGACACTCATCGGTGAAGGGAACCTGATGCTAATCCTGAGCGGTCCATTCGGCATGTTGTTGGGCCCATCTGTACCGCGCTGCATTATGTCGTGGTTGCAAAGATGGACCTCAGGAGTGAAATTGCGCATCATGCAGCCTGTCGCGCACAGTTTGAGTCGTAACACAACGTCCTGTGGCTGCACGAAAAGCGTGATTTAACATGGTGTCGTTGCTGTCAGAGTTCCTCCGAGCCATGATCCGTAGGTAGCGATCATCCACTGCAGTAGTAGCCCTCGGGCAGCCTGAGTGAGGCATGTCATCGACAGTTCCTGTCTCTCTGTATCTCCTCCAAGTCCGAACAACACCGTTCTGGTTCACTCCGAGACGCCTGTACGCTTCCCTTGTTGGGAGCCCTTCCGCGCACAAAGTAAGAATGTGGACGCGATCGAAACGTGGTATTGACCGTCTAGGCATGGTTGAACTACAGAAAACACGAGCCGTGTACCTCCTTCCTGGTGGAATGACTGGAACTGATCGGCTGTCGGACCCCCTCCGTCTAAAAGGCGCTGCTCATGCATGGTTGTTTACATCTTTGAGTGGGTTTAGTGACATCTCTGAACAGTCAAAGGGACTGTGTCTGTAATACAATATCCACAGTCAACGTCTATCTTCAGGAGTTCTGGGAACCGGGGTGATGCATAACTTTTTTATGTGTGTACAGTACACTACTGTACCCATGTGCTCACTATGACGGACTCTTCATTACTGACGGGCATTCATGTCATCGTCTGCCAATGACGTCATTCAGATATGGTATGGAGGAGCATGCGGTCAACACACCTCTCTCCCAGCCGTTGTCACTTTTCCAGACCTTGGAATCGGTGTGTTTCTCATCCAAGTAAACTCATCAGTTAGCATCACAAGACTGACTGCACTACGATCCAGGTTTCCTACCAATGAAAAATCCCTGACAATACGAAGAACTGAACCTGGGTCCTCCGCATTGCAGTCATTCATGTTGACTAATTCCATACAAAGCTGTACTCCAAACATACCTGCACTTTCTCAGAAATTTATTCCTCAAACTAAAGCCTGTGTTTGATATTAGCAGACTTCTTTTAGCGAGGAATGCCATCTTCACCATTACTAGTCTGCTTATATCCTCATTATTAAGTTTGCCATGCGTAATTGTGCTTCCTGGTTTGTAGAATTACTTCACTTTTTCTGCTTCGTAGTCTCCAGTTTCCTAGCTAAGTTTATCACATATCTCATTTCTGCTAATTCTCATACTTTCCTCTTTCTTTGTTTTACCATCAGTTCATATTCTGTTCTCAGTGGACTGTTGTATAGTCCTTCCTCATTGTCACAAAGGATAGCAGTGCCATCAGCGAAACTTGTCACTGATATTCTTTTACCCTGAATTTTAGTCGCACTTGTGAAGTCTTTATATCTGCCATTGCTTCCTCTGCTAAGGACTCAACCATAGAGAAGAAAGACTGCATCTCCTGCATCTCAGTCTAACATCCCTCTTTATCCGAGCTCTTCATCCTTGGTTTTCCATTCTCGTTCTTCCCTCCTGGTTCTTGCACATATTGTACATTAGGCGCCTTTCTTTACAGCTTACACCTATTTTTCGTTGAATTTCAAACATCTTGCTCCGTTTGACATTGTCTTACTAGCAATAAACGGCCTTAGGACTGGCCAAATGGTACTCTGATTCGCACAGGTTCGAGGTTTCTCGATACGCCGCAGCGCTTGATACAGTATCGAGCATTTTCGAAGAACGACGTGATACTTGAATCGCGCGGTGCGAGTGCAAAGAATTTGCACAAACTAGTCCCAACAATAAACCATTTAAAATTTGACGATGTCGTGAAACTCAGAAGCAACTGGTATTAAATCTTATCACTGCATAAACTGCTGTCGCACTGGAAGAAATTCGTAATAAGGGTTCTCATAGAGTACTGGTATCAATGGATATATAAGCATTTATTCTGATTTCTAGGTAAAAGTAACAGGCAATAGCGAAAATACTACCCTCCAAAAAAAATGCTTTATTGAACGCAGTAGGCTACAAAATAGTACTTTAGTCCCTGTTTACATATTGTAATAACGCATAAAAACGTTATCCTCTTTTAGTCAGTTTAAAAACAAGATGGCAACATTCAGATGAAACAAGGAGCTACAAGGATTTGGAATTTTCAACTGCAATATCGAAACAAGCGTTGAGTAAAATAATACCCAACACATGTGAAGCTATTTATGCTCTCCTGAAGGATGAGTTCATGAAGGCAAGTCAAGTAAATTAAGTCTGTCAGCGAACTGTTTACCGAAAAAAGTTATCCAAAGTTCAGAAATCTAGAAGATGATGATCGCCTGGGTCTTGGAGGGATTAACACGGAGGAACCACTGGTTGCACCAAGTGGTGAATTGGTCAAGGTGGGTTTGGAGGGTACGTTGGGACCATTGAAGGGTAGGATAAAGGGCTAGGAAGGCGGTGTCATCAGCGAACTGGAGAAGATGAACAGGAGGGGGAGGTTTGGGAATGTCAGCAGTGTACAGGAGATAGAGGAGAGGGGAAAGGACAGAACCTTTGGGCACGCCGGTAGAGGGATAAAAAGTACGGGAGTTGGAATTGTGGATAGTCACATAGGAGGGACGATGGGAGAGGAAGGGAGCAACGAGACGATCGAAGTTGATGGGGAGAGCATAGATCTGGAGTTTGAAGAGGAGCGTGGGATGCCAGACACGGTCATAGGCGTTCTGGAGATCAAGGGAAACAAAGATAGCGGAGCAATGGGAGTTAAGTTGTAGGGAAAGTTGGTAAGGTTAAAGAGCTGGTCGTTGGCGGAGAAGGAAGGCTGAGAACCACATTGGGTACGAGGAAGGAGGCAGTGCTGGGTAAGGTGGCAGTGAATACGGTGAGAGAGGATGGCCTCGAAGACCTTACTGAAAACGGAGGTGAGGCAGTTGGGACGATAGGAACAGCAGGACACGGGAAGTCTTCCACAGGTCAGGAAAAAATCCAGTGGAGAGGAGGACATTATACAGGGTAGCAAGGACAGACAGGAAGGATGGAGGGGATTCCTTAAGGTGACAGTAGGTGACGCCATCATGGCCAGGGGTGGTGTTGCGTTTGGAGCGAAGGACGAGTGCGATGTCTTGTGTGGTGATGGGAGTGTTGATGTCTGAGGAAGGTAACCGATCCAAGTACTGGAAGCTGGAGGCGAGCAGGGGGACAGAGGTGTCAGTGTGGTAAAGTATGGTGGGGAAGAGGGAGTAATCAAAATGGGGATCGTCAGGAATGGAGAAGACCTCGGATAGGTGGGAAGCAAAATGGTTAGCCTTACTGAGGTTGTCAGGAAAGGGTCGATCGTCATGGAGGATGGGGTAATGCGGGGTGGGATGGGTACCAGTAAGGCGGTGGAAGGCTGACCAGTACTTGGAGGAGTTGACAGGGAGGGTGGAGTTGAGGCGTGTGCATGTCTGGTGCCAGTCCTGGCGTTTCTTTGCTGTAAGGAGGTTCCGGATATGTCGCTGTAATTGCCGGTGGCGGGTGAGAATATCCCGGTCACAAGTACAGAGGAAGGAGCAGTAGAGCCTGCGGGATTCACGCAGAAGAAGGACGGCCTGTGGAGGAAGCGTAGGGTGGTGATGGTGGATGAGTTTGGTAGGGACATGAGCCTTCACAGCGTCAGTGATGGTCTTCTGAAGGAAGGAAGAGGCATGGGTGTACCACCGCCAAAGGGTGGCAGGGTCACGGCTGTGGATGTTGAGGTCAGCGGCAATCACATAGGTGGAGAAGGTACGGTCAACATGGGAAATGAAGTAAAAGGGGAGAGGAGCTGCAGGGCGGATATAGATAGTGGCACAGGTGACGGTGATGGAGGGAAAAAATAGGCTCAGGAGAAGGTGTTCGTTTGGGTCATTGAGGAGGGGTTGTGGCCGAACAGGGAGATGCCTGAGGTGGCCTATAGTGACCCCACCTCGGGCTAGGGGAAGGGGATTGTCAGTGCAGTGAAGGAGATAGGGGGAGATGCGGACAACATGGTGGGGTTGGAGGAAGGTTTCATTAAGGACGAAAGAGTCAACCTGGTGCTGGGAGAGGGTATGCATGAAGAGGTATTTGTTTGCAGGGAGGGAGCGAATGTTGAGGTAGAGGAGACGATACTGTTGACGCGCCAGGAGTTTTGAGGTGGGAAGGGTGCAGGAAGGGGAGAGAGGGGCTTAAACGAGGGTGTCGAGGCGGGTGAAGGTAAAGTGGGCCTGGTTGTGGGAGTAGGTGGCGTAGGTGTTTAGGTGGAAAACAGAGTGGGCGGCAAGGGAAATCTGCTGGAGTGTGTGGGGGCACTGGAAGGGGTGGATGTTCTGCAGGACAATGGTAAGGAACCGGATGATGTGTTCTGCTGTAGGGGGAGGGCGAAGGGAATTGTTAGGGTGGATGGGTGGGTCAATGGGGCGAACGGGGACAGTGAGTTCAGGGTTGGTGGGAGGGGGCTTGGCTTTGCATTTGGAGGAATAGGTGGGGTGAGGTTCATTGCAGGTGTTGCAGGAAGGGGGGGAGCGAGTTTGGGACACTGTTTAAGGAAGTGGGAGGCTTTACAATGGGGACAGGTGGGTGGGTTCTTGCAGTTTTGGGTGAGGTGGTCGTTGTACAGAAGACAGCGCTGGCAGCAGTAGGATTGGGGAGGGGAACGGGACGGGTCAACAGGGTGGTGACGGTTGAAAATCAGGGCTCTCTGAATGAGAAGATGGTCGATGGAGGAGGCGGACTCTGTAAATATACGCATGAGGGAAGTAGGGCCAGAGGAGTTGTAAATACGCTGGGCAGAGCGGACTTCCAGGGCGGGGTGGGCATTCAGTTCCGCCAACACCTCAGCCTCCGTGACCACAGGGCAGAGTTTTGTGATGACAGCGGTGAGGGTCGGCGGACGACGAGGTGGTCGCGGATGACGAGGAGAGGAGGATGTAAGGAATGGGGTGAGGGATGCATGGGGCCCAAAGGTGATGAGGGGAAGGTGCCAGAGGAGATCAGTATGGAAGGATGGAGAGGGAGACTTTATGAGAACAGAGTCTCTGCGAGGGATAAGTTGGGTGGTGAGTTCACTGGGGATGTACTTCCGGATTTCAAGGGTGAGGGTGTGGGCATCCAGGAATTTCGGATCAGGGTTGGCTAGGACGAAGGTATACAGGAAGGGGGCTGGAGAGGAGAGAGGTGGGGTGGTATCCATAGTGGGGTCAGCGGGAGGTGGGGCGGGCAGTGGCTTTTTGGATGAGGAAGTAGAGGAGAGGTCGCCACTGGGCCGTTTGGAAGTTTTTTGGCAGGTGTTGCCTGGGTGGAGGGATGAGGGACTGGATGGACGGGGAGGTGGTGGGAAGCAGGGCCCTCCTGTGAGGCAGTAGCACCGGATGAGAGGGTAGGGCACTCTGTGGTGGCGACTGTGGCGCGGCGGGCAGTTACTCGGGCAGGGGAAGCAGTGGCAGTTGCATGGGGGAGAGGGGGAAAGTCGTCTCAGCGGGTGACATTAGCGGGAGGGGGGGTGGGAACAGGGGCAGCGGCAGGGGCAGTGGCAGGAGCAGCAGCAGGTGCAGTAGCAGGGGTAGGAGCAGGAGTGACGTACAGGTGAGGATACAGTCATGGAGAGGAGATAGATGGGGAGGAGACTGTGAGTAGGGGAGGTGGATAGACAAGTTAATCCCAGAGGAAGCACTCCATGATGTTACAGTGGGGGCAGGTGAAGGGGAGATGTAGATGATGGTGGTAGTTGGGGCGTCCATGATTGCAGGCAGCAGCGAACACCGAGAGACGGCGGCAGCGGCGGCGGCAGAAGAAGCAGTGAACACCGAGAGACGGCGGCGGCAGAAGAAGCAGCGAGCACCTAGAGACGGCGACCCCAGGCGGCGGCAGCAAGCACCGGGCGGCGGCGACCAGACGGCGGCGGCGGCGGCGGCGGCGGGCAGCAGTGACGGCGTGCAGACAGGCAACAACACGACAGGCACGGCTGGGGCTCTTCCACGTCGAAGATACACCCTGAGAGTAGCCCAGGCAGTGCGAGTCCTCGATGAGGAAGTGAGGGAATCCAACCCTCGAATGAAGATCGTTGCGTGTGGACCGGGCTTTTATACACGAGCGATGGATGGCAGCGATCGATCCATAATCGATTGAGATTCACATGCAATCTGTTGCATGTCATGCAATGAATGGCAATATGGCTACCAGGCTGCGAGCCATCCGCATAGTTATCAAGCGTCTTTACATAGTTTTGCTTCCTTCCTCTTTACACACGTTCAGTAAGATCCTTATGTTAGATTTTATAATTAATGAAGAATGACCAAACAGTCTGAGATGGGAAGTTGACACCGCGACTGCCATTTATATTAAGAAGTCCGATTTTGCAGTGATTAATATTTTGGATCATATGATGTAAAAGTAGAAGTGATGGGAAGCCCATTGTAATTATTGGGGTACATTGGGCTCCATTTGGCGATAGTGTGTTATTTATGAAACAGCTATTCGCATCATTAAAGTTTTTAACTTCTTATCAGAATGAAGTAGGCTAGCGTAATATTAATTTAAATATTCAGCAAGTCTATTATGCTGCTACACTCAAGTCCCATGTCATGTCATATAATCCACCTCTCCCTTGTACAGTTTACAACTAGAGTTACAGTAATCAACAGTGCTGCTACTGATAACACTTCTATACATGCATTGAGATTGCAAAAAAGACTGTGAAAATACATGCAGTTAAACTACAAGATTAAAGAATGGAAAAATGTTTAAGAATTAATAAATGAAAAAGAACTGAGGCACTGTGAGCCATAAGAACCCAAAGCACAAATACTAAGTTTTGAGAAAAATAGGTGTTTGTGAAAGTGAAATTCGTAGGCAAACCATCAATCTCATAGGATTGAGCCCGCATCTCGTGGTCGTGCGGTAGCGTTCTCGCTTCCCACGCTCGGGTTCCCGGGTTCGATTCCCGGCGGGGTCAGGGATTTTCTCTGCCTTGTGATGGCTGGGTGTTGTGTGCTGTCCTTAGGTTAGTTAGGTTTAAGTAGTTCTAAGTTCTAGGGGACTGATGACCATAGATGTTAAGTCCCATAGTGCTCAGAGCCATTTCATAGGATTGACTTGTTTTTTAACCAAGTCTCAACATCCTGTATTTCCTATAAAAAATCACCCACCCACTTTATGTTACGAAATTTAAATCAATATTTAGGATGATCATTACTAATGTTAACCCACGAAACTTTATGTAGTTTGTAATTAATGAGAAACTAGAAGCTGAGCATAATGAACCAATTCTAAATACATCGCAAACACAATTATTACCTACCCCAACACTTCGTGGTCCTCGTTACCATCATTTTCATTGAGCACGTTCTGTGGCTTGAGGTCCAGATAACGCTGTCGGTTCACTTAAGACCTGAAATCTAGAAGTTTTGTTAAATCTGTGTGTTTCATGTCTGATATTGTACTTTCATTAAGTCTTTGTATTTCGAGGTTGTTATTTCCATACTATCTACGTATTTGGGCACCAGATTTTGCAAGGCTTTTACAAACTGTTCAGAAATAACAAATTTGTGGTCTCCTTCGATGTGACTTTAAGAAAATGGTGGCCTCCGACGACTACAGTGAAGAATATTGAGCCGTGGCGACTTCTGTGAGGGCGCGCGACCCTACGGGCGCCACTTGGCCGCGTTCCTTCGATTCCGGCTCTCGTCGTATCGTCGTTGCTTGGTTATGTGGTGACTGGTGTGTGGGACACGGAGCTGGACGGCTGTCTCTGAGTACTCGGCGTCCTGGAGGCTGCGGCGAGTTGAAACCGTTGACCGTTGGGCTACAGGGGCCCGCGTTTTCCTGCAGCTTTGACCGTTGCTACAGGCGAGTTTAGCGGCCGAGGAGCGGCTCTCGCCGCGTTCAACCTGGTTACGAAGTGAATCAGTCATTTGTAGTGTACTAAGTACGCCGAGATGTACTGATTAATTTGTTAGCAGCTCGAGCAGGAGGGCAGTATTATCTGGCACCTATTGACCTCCTTGGCATTTTTCTGAGATTATGTATGAAGGCTGTTCAGTAAGTACTGTACTTAAATGTTGTTAACTCTGGCCCGGTGTAGTCTAGCCAGGAATCCGGCTCCCTTATGCCTTTCAGTGACTGCTTTTCGGGTTGTGTATCGAGCTGGAGGTTTCTGTAAGCGCTAAGCTAATGTTTTTAAATTTTTAATCCAATACTTGAAATCATTGTTTGTATCATTGAGTACTTGATTTCTGTTTGTTGTAAATCGTATGGCCCTTCCTAGGGCGAGTGATTGGATTTAGCCTGTAACTAAAGTGATGCACACACAGTGTAAAGGTTCGCATATGTGGGTCATGTGTGTGTATGTGCGTATTTGTATTTGCACACTCTCTTACTACATCTACCTCTACATACATACTCCGCAATCCACCATACGGTGCGTGGCGGAGGGTACCTCGTACCACAACTAGCATCTTCTCTCCCTGTTCCACTCCCAAACAGAACGAGGGAAAAATGACTGCCTATATGCCTCTGTACGAGCCCTAATCTCTCTTACCTTATCTTTTTGGTCTTTCCGCGAAATATAAGATGGTGGCAGTAAAATTGTACTGCAGTCAGCCTTAAATGCTGGTTCTCTAAATTTCCTCAGTGGCGATTCACGAAAATAACGCCTCCTTTCCTCCAGAGACTCCCACCCGAGTTCCTGAAGCATTTCCGTAACACTCGCGTGATGATGAAACCTACCAGTAACAAATCTAGCAGCCCGCCTCTGAATTGCTTCTACACTCCTGGAAATTGAAATAAGAACACCGTGAATTCATTGACCCAGGAAGGGGAAACTTTATTGACACATTCCTGGGGTCAGATACATCACATGATCACACTGACAGAACCACAGGCACATACACACAGGCAACAGAGCATGCACAATGTCGGCACTAGTACAGTGTATATCCACCTTTCGCAGCAATGCAGGCTGCTATTCTCCCATGGAGACGATCGTAGAGATGCTGGATGTAGTCCTGTGGAACGGCTTGCCATGCCATTTCCACCTGGCGCCTCAGTTGGACCAGCGTTCGTGCTGGACGTGCAGACCGCGTGAGACGACGCTTCATCCAGTCCCAAACATGCTCAATGGGAGACAGATTCGGAGATCTTGCTGGCCAGGGTAGTTGACTTACACCTTCTAGAGCACGTTGGGTGGCACGGGATACATGCGGACGTGCATTGTCCTGTTGGAACAGCAAGTTCCCTTGCCGGTCTCGGAATGGTAAACGATGGGTTCGATGACGGTTTGGATGTACCGTGCACTATTCAGTGTCCCCTCGACGATCACCAGTGGTGTACGGCCAGTGTAGGAGATCGCTCCCCACACCATGATGCCGGGTGTTGGCCCTGTGTGCCTCGGTCGTATGCAGTCCTGATTGTGGCGCTCACCTGCACGGCGCCAAACACGCATACGACCATCATTGGCACCAAGGCAGAAGCGACTCTCATCGCTGAAGACGACACGTCTCCATTCGTCCCTCCATTCACGCCTGTCGCGACACCACTGGAGGCGGGCTGCACGATGTTGGGGCGTGAGCGGAAGACGGCCTAACGGTGTGCGGGACCGTAGCCCAGCTTCATGGAGACGGTTGCGTATGGTCCTCGCCGATACCCCAGGAGCAACAGTGGCCCTAATTTGCTGGGAAGTGGCGGTGCGGTCCCCTACGGCATTGCGTAGGATCCTACAGTCTTGGCGTGCATCCGTGCGTCGCTGCGGTCTGGTTCCAGGTCGACGGGCACGTGCACCTTCCGCCGACCACTGGCGACAACATCGATGTACTGTGGAGACCTCACGCCCCACGTGTTGAGCAATTCGGCGGTACGTCCACCCGGCCTCCCGCATGCCCACTATATGCCCTCGCTCAAAGTCCGTCAACTGCACATACGGTTCACGTCCACGCTGTCGCGGCATGCTACCAGTGTTAAAGACTGCGATGGAGCTCCGTATGCCACGGCAAACTGGCTGACACTGACGGCGGCGGTGCACAAATGCTGCGCAGCTAGCGCCATTCGACGGCCAACACCGCGGTTCCTGGTGTGTCCGCTGTGCCGTGCGTGTGATCATTGCTTGTACAGCCCTCTCGCAGTGTCCGGAGCAAGTATGGTGGGTCTGACACACCGGTGTCAATGTGTTCTTTTTTCCATTTCCAGGAGTGTATGTCCTCCCTCAATCCGACCTGATAGGGATTCCAAACGCTCGAGCAGTACTCAAGAATAGGTCGTATTAGTGTTTTATAAGTGATGTGTTGGCAGAAGAGCCAACACTGTGTTGCTAGAGGAGGCCGAAATGCACGCGTTTAATTACACGCTGACTGGCGCGAGGTCTGGAACAGTTAAGGGAATTAATAGTAGCAAATAAAGTACGTAGTTGATATAATACTTAACTTTAATCCACAATTGGTGTACATCGCTCTTGACGGTACATGTTATAATGTCAATATCAAATGCTATGGCGCCTTGCTAGGTCGTAGCAAATGACGTAGCTGAAGGCTATGCTAACTATCGTCTCGGCAAATGAGAGCGTAGTTGTCAGTGATCCATCTCTGGCTAAGTCGGCTGTACAACTGGGGCGAGTGCTAGTAAGTCTCTCTACACCTGCCGTGTGGTGGCGCTCGGTCTGCAATCACTGACAGTGGCGACACGCGGGTCCGGCGTATACTAATGGACCGCAGCCGATTTAAAGGCTACCACCTAGCAAGTGTGGTGTCTGGCGGTGACACCACATTCCTCCCCCGCAAATCGGCGTACGGTTGTGTTATAAGGCTTCCGCCCGCCGTGGGGAGGACCCCATGTTGACGTATGCGACGAGGTGGGGAGCCTAACAACAGGCGAGGCTGTGCCACCCGCACCCGGCCATTCGGTCCGAGGGGAGCTAGGAAACGCCTGAAAACCTAGTCCAGGGTGCACGCCAACATGCGGTGTATGCGCCCTTAGAGAGACAGGAGGGGCCAAAGGTTCGACCTCCATCGGGGCGGGGCAGCCGACGGGCGAAGACGACATCTGGTCCGGAGCCGGCAAGAGTTCCAAGTCGGAGGACAGCTGGTCGCTGGAAGCGATCGGCGGCGCGTGACCCAGGGAGGCGCTTGGCGGCTGCAGCGAAGCCTCCACTGTGGGCGGCGCCGGCGGGAGAACAGGCGGCGGAGGCGGCGGCGGCGGCGGCGGCGGCGCGTCGCCATGGGGCAAAATGGAAGGCAGCGTCGGTAACACCTGGGGATGAGGCGAGCCAGTAGATGGGTCCCCAGGGCGCTGACCGGACGGCACCGTCGCTGAAAGCAGACGGGGAGCGGCAGAACCCGTGCGACGACAGAGGCGCAGCTGATTGAGATGCCGACGCACCTCACCAGAGGCCCCCAAAACCAGATACATAGCGCGGCCGAGGCAGCGAAGAATGCACCCTGCGAGCCAACGCCGTGAACCGCGATAGTTGCGATAGTATACAACGTCGCCTGGAGCAAAAGCAGGTGTCTGCCGCTGCACTGGAACCTGATGCGGCGGATGCAGCAAAGACATCAAGGTTCGATGAGGACGACCGTGGAGCAACTCAGCCGGCGAGCGGCCATGTCGGGGCTGAGAGCGATACGAAGGCAAAAAGAGCAACAACGCGTCCTCCCGAGAATGCGACTCTTTCAACTTCAACATCTGTGACTTGAAAGTCCGGACCAATCGTTCAGCGGCACCGTTTGACTGAGGCGAAAACGGCGCGGATGTCAGATGTTGAATGCCATTGGCCTTGCAGAATGACTGAAATTCTGCGGACATGAATTGTGGGCCATTGTCGGAAACAATAGTCTGCGGAAGACCTTCAATACAAAAGATAGCAGATAATGCTTGGATGGTGGCAGATGACATCGTGGAAGACATCCGTACAACAAAAGGAAAATTACTGAATGAATCGACCACAACCAACCATCGAGCAATCCAGAATGGACTAGCAAAATCTATGCGTAAGCGTTGCCAAGGGGAAGTGGCTTTCGGCCATGCAAAGAATTTCCGCGGCGGTGGCGGATTGTTGTTCGGCACACGCCATGCAAGAAGAGCACATATTCGTAATCGCAGCATCGATTCCAAGCCAAGTACAGTGCTGACGAGCAAGTTGTTTCGTTCGCAGTATACCCCAATGTCCTTGGTGGAGAAGCCGTAAGACAGAGGACTGTAACGAACGTGGGACCACGACCCTGGATTGATCACTATCAGAACGCAACAGCAAAACACCACGTCGAACAAAAAGTCTCTCCTTGTGAGCAAAAAATCGGCGAACCAACGGATCCTCGACCCGTGACTTTGACAAGGGCCATTGTGTAGCAACAAAACGCAAAACGGTAGCAAGGACAGGGTCAGCAGCTGTGGCTGTAGCTACACGACGACAATCAATCGGAAACGATTCGACCACGTCATCGGTTTCCGCATCAATGAACATGCAAGCAAGTTCGGAAGAATCGAATGCTCTATCCTCAGCAACAGGCAAACGGGACAACGCATCGACGTTTCCGTGCTTAGCAGTGGACCGATACAAGATATCGTAGCGGTACTGCGAGAGGAATATAGACCAGCGAATAAATTTTTGCGCTGTACGTGGAGGTACAGGCTTGTTCGGATGAAAAAGCGATGTCAAAGGTTTGTGGTCTGTGATGATGGTAAAGTGACGACCATACAAGAAATCATGAAACTTTGTAACACCAAATACGAGATCCAAAGCTTCTTTCTCTATCTGGGAACAATTTCTTTGCGCAGACGAGAGCAATTTGGACGCAAAGAGAATAGGGCGATCATGCAACCGATCCCGAAATCCGATGCATCTACCATCGACAAAAGGGGTTTCTGGGGATCGAATGGCGTAAGGCAAGTATTGGAAAGCAACGCCGATTTCAACTGGCGAAAGGCGCGTTCGCATTCCGTCGTCCAGACGAATGGAACACCTTTACGGCGTAAGCGATGAAGCGGAGCTGAAATGGAAGAGGCATGGGGAACATAGCGATGATAATAGTTAATTTTTCCCAGCACACTCTGTAGCTGCTTCAAATTCTGCGGCGAAGGCAAGTCTTGTATGGCTCGGAGGTGCTCTGGTCTGGGATGTATGCCTTGGGCATTGATGACATGTCCCAAATAGGGTAAGTCACGAGCAAAGAACACACATTTGTCCTTCCGCAAGCGAAGACCATTTTGTCGCAAGACCTGAAATAATGTTCTGAGATTGGCTAAATGTTCTTCTTCCATCTTTCCGGAGATCACAATATCGTCCAGATAGTTTGCTGCAGTAGGGACCAAGGCACAAACAGTTTGCAGATATTGCTGAAACAATGCGGGGGCGGATGCACACCCAAATGGTAGTCTTTTGAATCGATACAAACCAAGATGCGTGTTAACCACCAAAATGCGCTGGGATTCTTCGTCCACCGGTAGTTGCAAGTACGCATCTGCTAGGTCCAATTTCGAAAAATATTTACCTGGGCACAGTTTGTCAAAAAGATCTTCCGGGCGGGGTAAAGGAAAAGTTTCAATCACTAGTTGTGGATTCACCGTTGCCTTGAAGTCCGCACAAAGTCTCAATTTTCCGGAAGGCTTTGGCAAAATTACTAAGGGTGATGCCCAGAGAGAAGCCTGTACACGTTCAATTACACCTTGTGATTCCAAATCGTGTAATGTTCTTGCGACCTCATCACGCAATGCGTGGGGAACATCGCGCGCTCGGAAAAATTTCGGTTGTGCGTTTACTTTTAGTTCCAAATGTGCTTTATAGTTCTTAGCGCAACCAAGGCCCGGCGCAAAAATGTCTGCAAATTCTTCACAGAGACGAGAAACACTGGCTGAAGGCACAGTCTGGTTCACTGATAGGACCTGATATACTATAGACCAGTTAAACAACTGAAATAAATCTAAACCAAACAAGTTCACAGCAGAAGAAGAACGAAGGACGTAAAAAGACACTAGTTTTGTTTGTCCCTTGTATGTTGCAAGAAGGCTGCACTGTCCTAACACAGGGATATCCTGACCAGAATAGCTAGTTAACTTAACATTTGCGGCATGCAACGGAGTGTGCCCAGTTGTTTGTACGTGTCGTGATTGATCAGAGAAACTGCAGCTCCGGTATCGAGCTGGAATGGGATCACGTTGCCATGAATGTCCAAATCTACAAAAAGTTTATTGTCCTGCTGACGACAAGAGCGACTGTCTCGTGCAACGTGAACAGACACTGGTACAGAAGCACTTGCGACTTGACGGGATTTCCGTCGACGGCGATGCACACTATTTGTGGGACGAACACAGTCACTGTTAGAGAAAGTGGTACTGGGCGGAGTGGAAAGAACTACATGAATTTCCATGGGCAAAGGTTCACGAGCCTGAGTATTCGTGGTTCGACTCCGATTCCGGCGTGAAGCAAAGGCCCTGGAATGGTTGTTAGTGTCCGTTCTGAGCCTTTTCTGGCAAACACTCCGAACATGTCCTTTTTTATTACAGAAAAAGCAAATAGCTTGGCGTGACGGGCAATTCTCACGCAAATGTCTAGTAGCACACCGCGGGCATGATTTTAGCACTGCATTTGCGTGCTTGCGTGGCACTCGGAGCGGAGGGCTTGGCGGCAGCTGCGCGGACGGGCGCGAGGGCTGTTTACTGTTCCGTGCAGCTCGCCCGGCTGGCCGGTTAATGTGATACACGGCTGGCGAAGTTTCAAACGATTCCTGAGCAAAGTCACGTGTGTCTTGCCTATCCAATATGTCCATCACTTGTTGAAGGGAGGGATTGACTAGTTTCAAAATCTGTTCCCTTATACGAACATCAGAAACGTTCTGTGCAATTGCATCACGTACCATTGTATCTGAATAAGGGAGTCCACATTCACACTCAAAAGCACAATCCCTAGTAAGGCCTTGCAAAGTTGCAACCCACTCCCGATTAGTTTGACCGGCTGTACGTTTTGTACGAAAGAAGGTATACCTTTTTGCAACTACATTGACTGATTCCTTGAAATATGCATCTAATGCCGACAAAATTTCTTCGTAGGACAGAGTTGCTACGGCGCGTCGGGGAAACAAGTTCACTATCACACGGTACGTTAAGATGCCGACACACGATAATAAGTGCGGCTACCACTCATTACCTTGAATTCTGTAGGCGGCGAGATGGAATCCAAATGGGCGTGACTACTCTGTCCAGCTTTCCAGTGCCGCATCAAAATGATGAAAAGGTGGTGCGACTGCATGTTGTGGCTGCGGTAGCAGTCGAGCGGCGGCTGCCACATCATTTTGCATTGCACGTTGACCCTGGACGAGCTGTCCAAGGGCATCCAATAACGCCTGCGTCTGCTGATTCTGCAAGCGATAAAATTCGGACAGTACATCTGGAGATTGTGGCGAAGCCATGACACAAGTAAATTAAGCAAGTAGAAAGAAGAAGACCCTTTTGATACTCGTCGCCAATATGATGTGTTGGCAGAAGAGCCAACACTGTGTTGCTAGAGGAGGCCAAAATGCACACGTTTAATTACACGCTGACTGGCGCGAGGTCTGGAACAGTTAAGGGAATTAATAGTAGCAAATAAAGTACGTAGTTGATATAATACTTAACTTTAATCCACAATTGGTGTACATCGCTCTTGACGGTACATGTTATAATGTCAATATCAAATGCTATGGCGCCTTGCTAGGTCGTAGCAAATGACGTAGCTGAAGGCTATGCTAACTATTGTCTCGGCAAATGAGAGCGTAGTTGTCAGTGATCCATCTCTGGCTAAGTCGGCTGTACAACTGGGGCGAGTGCTAGTAAGTCTCTCTACACCTGCTGTGTGGTGGCGCTCGGTCTGCAATCACTGACAGTGGCGACACGCGGGTCCGGCGTATACTAATGGACCGCAGCCGATTTAAAGGCTACCACCCAGCAAGTGTGGTGTCTGGCGGTGACACCACAATAAGCAGTTTCCTTTACAGATGAACCACATCTTCCCAAAATTCTACCAATGAACTGAAGACGACTATCCGCCTTCCCCAGAACTGCCATTACATGCTCGTCCAACTTCATATCGCTCTGCAATGTTACGCCCAAATATTTAATCGATGTGACTGTGTCAAGTGCTACACTACTAATGAAGTATTCAAACATTACAGGATTATTTTTCCTATTCATCTGCATTAATTTACATTTATCTATATGTAGAGTTAGGTGCCATTCTTTACACCAATCACAAATACTGTCCAAGTCATCTTGTATCCTCCTACAGTCACTCAACGACGACACCTTCCTGTACACCACAGCATCATCAGCAAACAGCCGCACATTGCTATCCATCCTATCCAGAAGATCATTTATGTAGACAGAAAACAATAGTGGACCTACCACACTTGCCTGAGGCACTCCGGATGATACCCTCACCTCCGATGAACACTCACCATCGAGGACAAGGTACTGTGTTCTATTACTCCGTGCTGTGGAGTCCTTTGGGTTATTAGTGTACATGTACCTCCTGCCATTTGGTGCATATCCACATTACAGTGTCTATTAGTCCCTAAGAGGCCCGAGTAGAGGTACACGATGACTTATTTAATTTTGTTTGAATTATTATGCAACTATTTTTTAAATGACTTTATACATTGTTTCTTGTTATTGCGAGGGAGGTTAATTTGCAATACTAATGAGTAGGGTGCTTCTATACTGAATTTGGATTCCTATACTGAAGTTTGATTCCTTGAAAATAATCTTTAATTGCCTATTTAAGTATTGCTGTGTATATTAATTTCTGTTGAACTTGTTTGCTGTTTGTTCTACGGTATATGTTGACAGCTTGGTATCGGCAGCGGTTGCTGTTCTGCTGGCTCGGTAAGGGCCGCGTTTTCCTTCTGCTTCGATAACTTTCCCGTCATCTCACGAGGCCTACGTGTTGGCAGGTCACACACGCTTATGTGGGACTTCCGTTCCAGTCTCGAGTAGAGCAGTTTATTGTCATTCTTTTGGTATTGTGCCACGGCGGGGTTTCAAAAAATGGTTCAAATGGCTCTGAGCACTATGGGACTTAACTTCTGAGGTCATCAATCCCCTAGAACTTAGAACTACTTAAACCTAACTAACCTAAGGACATCACACACATCCGTGCCCGAGGCGCGGTTCCAGATTGTAGCGCCTAGGACACGGCGAGGGTGTCGTCGGATTAGGAAGTTATATGCTCAGTGCTTCTATAATTGTAAGGTCCTTGTGGAGGTGTGATGGAAGCCTCTGGGAAAACTGAGCACTGATTTTTTTGGTTTCTTAAAAAAAGTGGGTTAATTGTCATTAGCAATGTAATAGTGTTTCAGAGGCCCAGTAGTTTAAGCACTTAACTTGATTTATGTGTAAGAGACCTGTGACCAATCAGTGAAGTACCACTATTTGTTTCGGTTTTTACATCTGGGAAGCATTATGCCAGATTGGCCGTCTCTTGTCTATATGAGAGCAGAATAATCAGTGTAGATGTAAGCTTTTTAGTGTCTTTTATTTAACGTTTGTTGAACTTAAATTAAAACGTTTCTTGAACTTATATTCAAGTCTTGTTGTGGAATTAGCCCACAGTTGTGATGCTAGTCGCGCGGACAAAGTGCGCCGAAGGTTTATTTAATCAGTTAACTGTTTGTAATCGGCCACCGTTGTGTTGCAAAGTTGACGTGTTCCTCGGGTACTACTTGTAATTTTATATATAATGTAAATGTCCTTAAGCATTGTGATTTTAATTTAATTATCTTAACTATTTGTATGTATTTGGCAAGAATCTTGGTAACTTGTTAGTTGGCTTATGATAGAACTGTTATTAAGTAAAAATATTTGTTTGGGGTTGACAAATGACGCATCAAGTTGGCCCACACTTCCAAGTGTTTTCCTTAAACGAATCCCAGTTCTTGTCCTGGGTCTCAAATATGTTACTTGAAACAACAGTTCATACAACCTGTTGGAATCTTCGTCATTGTAAAATTTATGAAATGTACATTGTTAACGCGAACATGAATTTCTGGTTTGGTAGTGATGCCAGGATTCTGAAATCCCTAGCGACCATTTTACAAACTGGAATGCTGACGCCATGAAACGTGAGGTTATGGTGGGGCATTCTTCATAGTACTTCCAGCTTTGGTAAAGAAATGAGCGTCAGTGTAGGCAGTGAGCGTTCATTTTTTTCTTTCTAGCCATCAGTCTACTGACTGCTTTGATGCGGCCTGCCACGAGTTCCTCTCCTGTGCCAACCTCTTCACATCAGAGTAGCACTTGCAACCTACCTCCTCAACTATTTGCTGACTGTACTCCAATCTCTGTCTTCCTCTACAGTTTTTTACCTCTACAGCTCCCTCTGGTACCATGTAAGTCATTCCCTGATGTCTTAACAGATGTCCCATCATCCTGTCCCTTCTCCTTTCCAGTGTTTTCCACATATTCTTTTTTGCCCGATTCTGTGCAAAACCTCCTCATTCCTTACCCTAATTTCCTAATTTCCGACATTTGTCTCTAGCACCAGATCTCAAATGCTTCGATTCTCTTCCATTCCAGTTTTCCCACAGTCCATGTTCCTTTACCATACAATGCTGTGCTCCAAAAGTACATTCTCAGAAATTTCTTCCTCAAATTAACGCCTATTTTTGATACTAGCAGACTTCTTTTGGCCAAAAATACCCTTTTTGCCAGTGCTAGTCTCCTTTTGATGTCCATCTTGCTCTGTCCGTCATTGGTTATTTTACTGCTTAGGTAGTAGAATTCCTTAACCATCTAATTCATGACCGTCAATTCTCATGTTAAGTTTCTTGCTGTTCTCGTTTCTGCTACATCTCACTACTTTCGCCTTTCTTCGATTTACTGTCAGTCCATATTCTGTACTCTTTAGACTGTTCATTCCATTCAGCAGATCATTTAATTCTTCTTCACTTTCACTCAGGATATGCAATGAAAATTTGTGCTTCGCGTCCTTATGGAAGTGAATATCAGATAAATCGGTGAGACGCTTTTCGCAAATGTTCGTATATACATCTTTGGGGTTCAGCACTGATAAAGCTGATTCGCCATAAATCAACAGACGTCAGTAGATTGCATACATTCTACAATCTCAAAATCGACGATGGTGTCCTTTAGGTCCTTAATGGTTCTCAGCGCCTCAATTGTTTTAGCACAATGGACAGATGCTAACAACCCACATGGTGTCAGTGACAAATGTGATATATTCTGTAAATTATCTTACAGTTCCTGCAAAATAAGTTCAATAAATTACACTTGCCTTTTTTTTTTTTTTTTTTTTTTTTTTTTTTTTTTTTTTTTTTTTTTTTTTTTGCACGTGTTCGTGGGGACACGGAGATCAACTGCCACTGCTGCTAAACGTAGCAGTTAATTTTCCATAGCAGAAATTCTCGACACAGCGGCGCCCGTATTATTGGCTGTTCTTGCTTGGCAAACCGTGTATGACAGGGTCGAGACGAGCAACCGACTGCAGCGATGCCGCTTGCGAAGGATCGCTACGACCCCTCGTTCGTGTGGCAGACCCTTAAAACCAGAAGAGCTGCTAGATGTGTGCTGTTGGCTTCTGAAAATCTGTGGTGGCACAACACAGAGCGAGCCCCGCATGTGCGGCACGTTATTAATACGCGGGCGTGGTGTGGCACGGCGCTAGTCTGGCTCACACCGGAACGGGGCGGATGGAGGCCACGTGGCGCTGGGCTGCTTCTGCTCCCGCAACACGTTTAGAGGTGTCTCTCAACTATAGTTCAATTCTTTTATCTTGGCGGATCGCGCATGCCCGCCCAGACGCGGGAGATTGCTGCTTTGCCAGTTACAAACGACGCGACGCACGCGCCTACAGAAGCAGCGCCATAGTATAGTACAGTTCGCAAACTTACGTTTAGGGAGGAGCGCGCAGTTTATGAAGCCACCACGGCCGCATTAACCCTTTCACTGCTACAGAGACGTGCTCCCCGCATTCCGCGCTGTGCGTGATTTTGTCACTGCACTGCTCGCCTGTGCAGACACATGGTGTTCCGACTGCTTTGACACACTTACCATTCGATTTCATAAAAACTATTTGGCCCAAAAATTTGATTTTTACACATCATGTTGACTGATACCTTCCTCCCATAAATGACTTAATTTTGTTACGACGCAGTTATTGTGCAGCGTTAAATGTAGTAAACTATTACACGAAATTTTGAAGAGTTTGCAGAGGTAAAAGTCCATAGCGTATACTTCCCGTATGGTCGATTTTAGTTACCACAATATTGAGAATGAAATGTGGACAAGATACATAAATGTCATATAAAATTTACTGTATGACAATATCTCATTTAAGTACCAGATAGGTGTCATATGTAATATTGAGAAATATTCCGTCTTTCACGACTGTAATAAAAGTTTTATTTATATCAGAGTCCTTTCGCTTTTTTTCTAAAAAGTTCTGATTAAAACAAAGTTGGCGAAGTACACAAAACTGAATTGTGGACGTAATAAAACATAGAAACTAAAATATATTGTCAGTGAGGCGCAGTGCGCAAACAATTTGTGTTTGTCACAACGGACAGCAAATACTTGCCAAAACATCGATCAGTCGACGAAAACATTGAATATGATAATGTTACCAAAGCGGCGAAGCAAAGAATTGCGTCAGACAATCAAGTAGCTCGGCAACGTACGAGCCGAAATTCTGCTCTAAATTATACTTTTAATACTGTCGCAAAAGAATATATCTCAATATCAATAGTAAAACAGCGACTGCGGAAGAGAAGATATACAAACAATACATATAACATGAATATTGTATGTGTGCCTTTTCATTGTTTTTAATTGCTGTGAAAAGAAATATTGGAGGACAAAATTAGAAAAACCGAAAACTTATTATGATTATGGTTCAAATGGCTCTGAGCACTATGGGACTAAACATATGTGGTCATCAGTCCCCTAGAACTTAGAACTACTTAAACCTAACTAACCTAATGACATCACACGCATCCATGCCCGAGGCAGGATTCGAACCTGCGACCGTAGCAGTCGCGCGGTTCCGGACTGTGCGCCTAGAACCGCTAGACCACCGCGGCCGGCATATTATGATTATAATGAAGAGACAAAGCACCAGAAATTTCAAAAAATTACATTCGAGTGAATAAAATTCATGAAGTTAGACACTTCGATATTGTTATTAAATAAAGAAAATATCAAGCATCAAACAAGGTTTGAACTCAGAACCCTTAACATCCAAACACCTTAACCATTACGCTAACGCAGCTCATCATTCAACAGCATTCCTAGTGGACTCTAAAATATCACGCAAAATATGGACAAACACTGTTGATATGACTATGAATTACTCACGTTTCGTCGAAGTACAATAGGAAATAAATAATTATCGCTGTTCTTTATTGCGAAAAACCGGTTCTTGAGAATGATGCAAACACCTTTCTTGCTATCGCCTGAATTAGGAGGCTTATTGCTTGTTTGGTTTAATTAAATAATAGAATATGAAGCAACTGGTAAAAAGAATGATTTTTCCAAACTTTCTATAAAAGAAAGTCTGCTATCAAGACATTTCTTTTGTTCAATTACTTTATTTATGACTAAACGTTTCTAAAACTGAAGACTCTCGTCCATGCTGTGCACTGCAGTCGAGCTCTGGCAACGTCGTTCTCTGTTCAGTGGCTGACTGTGTTTTGTGACGTCAGATGCGCAGAACGAACCTGTTATTAAGTCAAATGATATGAGACTGCTAGTTAGTTCATTTAACCCAGATCTGCCATCCACATTCCAAGAGTCAATTTTTTTTAAATTTATTTAAACCGATTATCAAAAATTATGAACCAATAATTATAGCAATGTTTTTAGAAAACGCATCTCAGTACTTATATTTTGCAGCTCTGTTATCGAGACGAGCCATAGTTAAAGAGCAGTTTGCATGGCATTATCCAGTATGACTCAGGTGGGCCATATAATATAGAAAACGAATTCTTTCTTTAATTAAATTCCACAGGGACCAACTTGAGCTTAAAAGCATTCAGTTTTTCATCAAAGTTCATATTCAGATTTTGTGGTAACAATAAGTTTCATAAAGGACATGATTTCCTTAGAATTCTCGCAGTTAGATTTCTGTAAGCATTCTCGCAGTTGACCCTGGCCACCAACAGTTGGCATTACACGAGCTGTCAACTTTAAGGTCTGGTATGCACACCACTCAAACAGTAAGCCCAAACTTTAGCATTAACAGACAATTCAAAATTCAAAACACAATAAACATTACAGATCCACTTTCACTAAAATAAATTTTGAGCAGATAACTTTCATCCTAATCTTACCTTTCTACAACTGTGGAAATTAACAGTTGCTTTTGTGGTATCTCCTTGCAAAACAGCAACTGAATTTCACATACTGCAGTCAATAATGCGTTACCACATTAAACAAGATGTGAAAATGAAAGTATTTAAACCAGTTACACCTTCCAGCTGTAAAAATGTTAATTACATAGAACTGGCCATTTTATTGTGATGCTGATGAATATTACAAAGAAAACTGAAACTTACTATGGAATAGTCGCAAAAGTAAATAGATAATCTTGTTGAAACTTGGGTGGTATGTAGAACATTCAAAATAAGCTAATACACATTTAATCGTTTTTGCCCAGTTTCCTCCTTAAAAGGCGAAACACACTCCAAAACCTAATTTGGCATATTGGGTTTAGAGGGAATATCATTGAAACCATAATGTGTAAAAAATGTGTTTCATATAGAACTTGAAATGTAGTTAACTTTCTTAAAAGTTGTGTAATCAACTTTTCTAATAATTTTAAATTTTGCAAAATACTGAATTAATGTTATTTAAGTATGAAACATGAGAACTTCTATTACAATATAATTTGAAGAAGCAATCATTTGGCCCCATCCATATGTCATAAAGCTTGTTCCTATTTGGAAGATAAGCTGTACACAATGTACTGTTGGGATATTTTCAACATACCTAATTAAAATATCTAAATGTTCATTATTATTTTAATATTTGTTTTACTTATTTTTGTTTTATGCTTTAAATTGTTATTTTACGTTATAAATTTATGTTTTTTGGTTTTTCAGTATATCATTTCAAATACACATATTTTGTTAAAAGAAAATAGTACATAATTCATTATTACAGTACAAAATGAACACATTAATCATAACTTGTAAAGAAATGCTTAAAACATAACGTTTTTAACACCATTCTCATAGAATTAACGAAGTTTCTTCACATAATACACATGATGGACAATGGAATATAAAACAAACTCATCAGGATTTTACATAGTTTTAAAGGAAACTAATGGAAGGTTAGACTGAGAATTCGAGAATCTCTTTTTGAAACCCCAGATGTTCTTGTGACATCACTGAAATCTGATAAGTTTACGTTTTTTCTTCAAAATGTAGATTTTTATCGATGGTTTTGTTGAGATTAGAGTCTATCGTTTTTTTCTTTATTTATGTTAATAAAGAATTTGGTGTTAGAGGAATTTTTGAGAAGATCTAATTCTGTGGAATGATTACAATGTCGTTCTCTGCTTGAGAAACTATAAAATCAAACTGAAGTCACAAGTACATAAGCAGTTCTCTTCAGCAAGATTTTTCGATTTACTGAAATAGAGATGATACAAATCGTGATATTTAGGGGACTGAATGCCACAATTTGCAAATGCTAATGAGTTTTGCTTTATATTGTGTTGTCTGCCATATAGCAATAATGGATATTTAGACATTTTAATTAGGTATGTTGAAAATACTATGGCAGCACAATGTGCACAATTTATTTTCCAAAAACTATATTTTGGAAATTAGATTTATTGCACAAGGATGGATGTAGTATGAAAATGTATTTAATTTTTGTCTTAAGTTTTCATTTTTCAAAATTAATTAATGGTAGTGATGTATTGTGGAATATTTCAAATTATCACAAAAGCTAATTATTCGGTTTTCAAGAATGTTAGTTACATTTCAACTTTTATATGAAACACAGTTCCTATGTTTTATGGTTTTGAAGATTGTCCTCTAAATTTATTATGTCAGATTATCTTTTGGGCTGTGTTTTACCCCTTAAAATTGCACAAAGGAATAAACATCTGTTGCATGATTTTGACCTCTCTATATATTAACAATATTACAAACAATCCTGCTGGAAGAACATCCGCAACTGAGCATTATAGCAGAGGTTGAAAATACCACTTCAGTTGTAAATTTCCTTATTTTCACACAACCGATTTCGGACTGTTATAAGCCTGTCTTCACGTGTCACAGCTGTGCTGCGGTCCCAGAGTGCCATGTGTACCAGCCGCGGTGTGCTGCTTATGCGTGCAGAACTCCCTGTTACATAATATGACAAGAATGAAACAATGTAGTAAAAATATCATTCAGTCATACCAGTTCAGTGCCTTACTTCAGTTAGTTTTGTAAGTGGTAGTGGCTGAAATTTATCCTTGAGCTTTGTTATAATGTAATTTGTATACAAATAATGACAAATTTTGTAAAGAGTATGAAACACGAAAGTGAGGTCTACTCAGGAGACAAATTCCCACAACTTAGCGAATGAAAAGTTAAAGAGGGTATCTTCATTGAACTGTAGATTTGACAGCTTATGTTAGACAAGCAATTTAATAAAATATTGCATGGTGATGAGATGGTCTCCCAGGAAAATAATAAAAATGTTTGTTTATCATAGAAAATAATACAGCACAAGATTGTAAGGAGTAAGTGTGAGATTTCAGAATAAAAATCAGTGATCAGTTGAGATTTCGGAATAAAAATCAGTCATCAGTTGCAGAGATATTTTCAACAAATTAATTTGTTCAAAATTGTACATATTGTATGTGATAAGATTTATGATTTATAGTAAACGGATCACACCTATGTACATGTCAAGCTATCATGTCTGCAGCAAGAAAAATACGTAAAAGCATATGGAAAGTATAAATAAATTATATAGGAAAATTATATATAATACATTTGAAAACATGGCACATAATTGTATTATCTGAAAGAAACGGGCTGATTTTCACATTTTATAATGGAAGCTGTATAACTAAAATAGTGAGAGTTGTTGTCACGTTATGAGGAACTTGGCTGCAACATGTATTTGAAAAACAATTCCTTCGTGCCCATTTTGATTCCTTCCCTGAAAATAGGAGAGATGTTCATGACGAACATGGCAAGCAATTACATGGTGACTAATTTCGTCAAGATTTGCAGTCATGGAGAAGAGATACGATATTTTGGCTGTCTGCTGCTGGGCTATAGTTAGAATGCACCAGATGTAACTTATAAGCCAAGTGGAAACATTTGTCTGATGAATGTGCGACGCATCGCATTTCACAAAGGAAAAATGTCGTTTCGTGGCCTAAAAAAATCCCCCTTACCTTTAGGAGGTGAAAAGTAATTCGCCTAACATTGGGATGTGAATTGGGATATCATCACAATACCTGTGATGATAGTCGATAATTTTTTGAAGGGTGTGTGAACAGATCTGTTGCAAATGTTGTTAATATAAAGGAATCGTGGACCATTTTTCGTTAAAGTTGGATGGAACTTCAGGATCCTTTACTGTTCAGGTGCATGAATTCCTTGACGACCAATTTCAAGATCATTGGACTGAGTAGGTTTCGGCATCATTTCCAGAACCATTGAAATGGCCACACTGACGCCTGAACCTTACTGTGGTAGGCAACACATTTTGGGGATTAATCAAGGCCCATAAAACTCAACGTCAGCACAACACTAAAGGAGAACTGAGAAAAATCTTGGATGTGGAGAGATTTTATAAGTAAGTAATCCAATACACAGTATACTGATCTCACCTATGGGTATGGAGCTTCTCAGACACATTGTTCAAACGATGCCGCATAGCAGTTGCAATGCTATGAAAGCAGCATGCAACAAACGTGAAACTGGCATGAAGTAAAATACATGCTTGAATATGCATTTGATCAGCATTTCACCACAACTGCACGAAGTATTAGAAACAGCGCCATCTACAGTATGTATTTGAGGGAAGGTTATGGAGAGGCTATCTCACTAAGAAATCGCCTTATAACGTGCATTTTTGTGAGAAGATCGCGTCATGCTTTGTGTAAGAAGTAGAAACGTCTTCTAGCATGTGTCGAAACTAAATAGTGCCAGGAACATCGTGGACTGTCGAGACATGATTTATGATATTGTGATATTGCTGCCGGCGTTTCCCAGGATCTGAAATTGATGGGTTTAGGAGGAGCTTAATGGTCCCCTGCAACTAGCGCCTGCGAACACAATTCACTTGGTCTTGGAGGATCAAACAGCCATGTTATGTACATTGAGTCGGAAAATAGGCTTGTTTGCAGCAAAACAAGTAACCACAGCAGTAGTACGTCTGAAGCACCTCGAACGTCTGAAGCACCTCACCTAGAGTTGAAGTAGCATGGAATAACATACCCATAACTGTCATCCAAGCTTAGTTCAACTCAATGCCCATGAGAGTAGAGTCATTTCGTTTTTGCTGCCAGAGGTGATAACACAGAGTAGTAAATTTGATACCATGCACACCCCCAAAATAATTACAGGTTTAAGGTACTCCTTTAATATGCTTCATAAGAACAATTAGTAAAATTATGTTAGTTGCTATCCATCGCCATGTTGTTATTTTAGCCTCCAGCTGTGTATAAAACCAGTAGATTGGTACTATTACTAACCATACTTTACACTAAAAGTCGTCTATTATTATGTTGATAATATCCTGGCAGGGTGAGTTGAATGAAAGTAGTCCATTACTTAAGAATATGTGGGGGGGTACTAAGTAAGCCGTTAGGGTGAGTTAAATGAAAGTGATCTATTATGGGAGACCATGTAAGATGTAGCTATTCATCTCTTCTAATTAGTCGATACAAGGTTCACCAGATGTCTGAGCATCAATGATTAATACAAAAATTAAGGAACGTATCCTATGGACTTTAGACTGATCGGAGGCGATCTGTTATTTAGAAGAAGATTTACACCACAGAACTGTCAAAAATAAAGTGTCCCTCACTTATAAGTATGGCTGATGTTTAATCTACAGGGTGGTACAAAAAGGTACGGCCAAACTTTCAGGAAACATTCCTCACACACAAAGAAAGAAAATATGTTATGTGGACATGTGTCAGGAAACGCTTACTTTCCATGTTAGAGCTCATTTTATTACTTCTCTTCAAATGACATTAATCATGGAATGGAAACACACAGCAACAGAACGTACCAGCGTGACTTCAAACACTTTGTTACAGGAAATGTTCAAAATGTCCTCCGTTAGCGAGGATACATGCATCCACCTTCCGTCGCATGGAATCCCTGATGTGCTGATGCAGCCCTAGAGAATGGCGTATTGTATCACAGCCGTCCACAATACGAGCACGAAGAGTCTCTACATTTGGTACCGGGGTTGCGTAGACAAGAGCTTTCAAATGCCCCCATAAATGAAAGTCAAGTCGGTTGAGGTCAGGAGAGCGCGGAGGCCATGGAATTGGTTTGCCTCTAACAATCCATCGGTCGCCGAATCTGTTGTTGAGAAGCGTACGAACACTTCGACTGAAATGTGCAGGAGCTCCATTATGCATGAACCACATGTTGTGTCGTACTTGTAAAGGCACATGTTCTAGCAGCACAGGTAGAGTATCCCGCATGAAATCATGAAAACGTGCTCCATTGAGCGTAGGTGGAAGAACATGGGGTCCAATCTAGATATCACCAACAATGCCTGCCCAAACGTTCACAGAAAATCTGTGTTGATGACGTAATTGCACAATTCCGTGCGGATTCTCGTCAGCCCACACATGTTGATTGTGAAAATTTACAATTTGATCACGTTGGAATGAAGCCTCATCCGTAAAGAGAACATTTGCACTGAAATGAGGATTGACACATTGTTGGATGAACCATTCGCAGAAGTGTACCCGTGGAGGCCAATCAGTTGCTGATAATGCCTGCACACGCTGTACATGGTACGGAAGCAACTGGTTCTCCCGCAGCGGTCTCCATACAGTGACGTGGTTAATGTTGCCTTGTACAGCAGCAACTTCTCTGACGCTGACATTAGGGTTATCGTCAACTGCACGAAGAATTGCCTCGTCCATTGCAGGTGTCCTCGTCGTTCTAGGTCTTTCCCAGTCACGAGACATAGGCTGGAATGTTCCGTGCTCCCTAAGACGCCGATCAATTGCTTCGAACGTCTTCCTGTCGGGACACCTTCGTTCTGGAAATCTGTCTCGATACAAACGTACCGCGCCACGGCTATTGCCCTGTGCTAATCCATACATCAAATGGGCATCTGCCAACTCCGCATTTGTAAACATTGCACTGACTGCAAAACCACGTTCGTGATGAACACTAATCTGTTGATGCTACGTACTGATGTGCTTGATGCTAGTACTGTAGAGCAATGAGTCGAATGTCAACACAAGCACCGAAGTCAACATTACCTTCCTTCAATTGGGCCCACTGGCGGTGAATCGAGGAAGTACAGTACATACTGACGAAACTAAAATGCGCTCTAACATGGAAATTAAGCGTTTCCGGACACATGTCCACATAACATCTTTTCTTTATTTGTTTGTGAGAAATGTTTCCTGAAAGTTTGGCCGTACCTTTTTGTAACACCCTGTATATTGAAATGACATGGGATTAATTAACTTCCAAAATTATGTTAAGAAGAATTCGACTGTTACACATTGTTTTACAAAGATCTACACAAATGGGGTAAACTATACAAAGTGGATGTATTCATTCAAAAATAACAAGAAATACATCAAATAATAAACTGTCTCCGTTACAACTGATGTATGTGTGGCGGGTCTATGAGATACCGGGAACCACAGTGTAAAAGCGGCATTATTTCCAGAGATCGTGACTGAAGCGACCCAAATGGTGTAGCAGAAATAACTGTATTACCCACGGTAGAAAGGAGAGGTTAGATATGCAACCAGAATTGATAACTGCAGCGGGCAAATTAATGAGCAAGTCATGGGAACTCAAGATTCACGGCAACGGTCGTTAAGCCCCAAGTTGTGAAAGAACTGAAGTGATGAAATTAAGAGTGATGACTACAGTTGCAAAACGCCTCTAACTTGTTATCAAAGGTTTCTTAAACTTAACACAATGCCGATCTCCGTTAGATACTGATACTGCAGCAAGAACACACCATTCTTGCTGCTGCCTCGGATCTCTAACGATCGTCAACTGCTCTCCATCGGTCTCACAATTGGAAATCTGTTCTCCACTGATCTGTGACACCCAACGTTCTCTCTGCCGTTCGCCACAACAGAATCTTCTCTCTCCCGCTCTCTGAAACTGAATGCTCTTCGCCAGCCTCTGAAACCAAATGTCCTTTGTATTCTTTCGTTTTTCTAACTCTGGCGTCCCAACAAAAATAAGTTCACCAAGTACCTGCACCACTCGTCCAGGGCTCGTGCTTGTTTTTTCACCTATCGGAAGAGAGAAAATTTTCCACACGGTTCTCTTCCTCTCATCTCATGAGCCTCTGAAAGATCTACGCCATATATTAGCGACCAATGAGAGTTCTAGTCTCGGCGTTAACCTACGAGACATCAACAATCTACAGTTAATCTGTGAAGTGTCCCCCATGGTTCATACCGCCGAGAACGGACCATAGCGAACAGTATCGGGCCTGCAAAGTGACCGACCGAGCTCTGCTGTATACACCACATGAGCTCTCTTTGTCCACCAGGTACAAAGTAGAGAGCGCGTGTGACTCGCGGGTGAAATTCAGCCATCCGATTCATTACCTCATACGAATGAAAACTGTTACTTCAATAAAAACTGATTTGCTTTCTGCTTGACTGTTAAGAGAAGTATCAAACTGTCTATCTAGATTCTGTTAAAAGGATTTAATTACGGAAGTGACTGCAGCTGTTTCTGTTCTGTTCACTCTGAAACTGCTGGTGGATCTGATCTTAACCAACTTTTAATCACAGCAGACGGATGTCTCGCTCAAGGTACAAGCAGTGAGACACGCTCCAGCAGATCCTCATGCTATTTGCCTACCTCTTTGTCGTCTGTTTTCACATTAGTTGGTTTGGGAAGGACGTGAGGAGTGCAGGCCCAGATTATCATTAATTGAACATGTACTCCTAAAGAAAACAGAACTTCCTTCTGCAAGTTTGGCTGTATTCGCAAACATTTAGCAAGTGGCAAAAGCCAGCGAACAGTTTAGAAAATAAAAAGCTATGAGAGGGATCTGGCGATTTGACAGGTATGTCTCAACTCCTCAATGTCTTCTGAGACGATTGTATGTCTGTTGCAGTACAGAGAGTTTCCAGTTTCTTCACCACCTTAAGCAAATACAGATTGTGTCACACACTGTCAAGCACTGATCATTTCTTCCACTTTTTATGAAAAATCTCTTCCCAACATGTCACGCTTTCAATTTAGATAGAGCACAACAAGAAGCAGAGTTCAGTCAATATTAAAACTGGGAAACAAGGTGAATGAGGTGTCAATTAAAACCTTGTCTGATACACTTTCACTGTTGTAGCCGTTAGCAGTTGGCCGGAGTGGCCGTGCGGTTCTAGGCGCTACAGTCTGGAGCCGAGCGACCGCTATGGTCGCAGGTTCGAATCCTGCCTCGGGCATGGATGTGTGTGATGTCCTTACGGTAGTTAGGTTTAATTAGTTCTAAGTCTAGGGGACCGATGACCTCAGATGTTAAGTCCCATAGTGCTTAGAGCCATTTGAACCATTTTTGAACCTGAAGGAACTCTCACATGTGTCCCAGTTCTAGCAATATTTATTATAACTTATGTTTCAACCACTCTAAAGATAATTGTGACAGAACCCAGCTATCGCTTTCTATTTGTTCATGTACGCTGTCAAGACACAAAACGACATGATTAAATAAATACGCTTACGTCCACACTGTGCAAGCCACCTGATGATGTGTGGCTGGTGGTGCTTAGAGTACCACTCTCACTTCCCACCTTTCCTGTTCCAACCATGAATCGTCTGCAGGAAGAACGACTGTTAGTAAACCTACGTACGAATCTTTCTGACTTTATCATCAAGGTCTTTTCACAAGAAAAAGGTGTAAGGAAGCAATTCGTTGGTTGAAACTCTCTGGCAGATTAAAACCTTGTGCCGGACTGAGACTCGTACTAACGCGATTAGAATAACTGACTAATACTGCTCTTAACACCGCCTCTCCACTATGTATGTATGAATAATGGACTAATTGTCAATGTTCTTAGCTAAAACCTGAATGGGTATTCCAACACTTGCTACTGTTCTATTGGAATAGATCAGAGTTGAACCAATGCCTACCCTGAATTAATATGCATTAATATTAATATTTATGTAACAGTTCCATTTTAAGTTGTTCGTAATTGTAATTCCTAGACCTTCAGTCGAATTGTAAGTCTTTAAAGTTGTGTGATTTATCGTGTAACCGAAATTTAAGGAATTTCTTTTTGTATTCATGTGGATGACCTCACACTTTTCTTTGTTGAGAGACAGCTGCCACTTGTCGCGTCATACAGATATCACATCTAAGTCATTTTGCAATTTGTTTTCATTTTCTGATGACTTTACTAGACAGCAAATGACAGCATCATCTGCAGACAATCTAAGCAGGCTGGTCAGATTGTTTCCTAAAACTTTTACGCAGATTAGGAACAGCAGATAATCTCCAACTCGTCCACGGGGAACGCCGGATATCACTTTTGTTTTACTTGATGATTTTCCGTCGATTAATACGTACTGTTACCTTTCTGACAGAAAATCACGAATTCAGTCGCACAATAGAGACGATACTCCATGGCATGCAATTTGAAGTCTCTTGTAAGGAACGGTGGCAAAGCCTTCTGTAAATCTGGAAATATGGAATCAATTTGACACTCCCTGTCGATAGCACTCATTACTACGTGCGCATAAAGAGCGAATTGTGTTTCACAAGAACGACATTTACTAAATGTGACTGTATATCAATAGACCGTTTATCTTCGAGGTAATTCATAACGTTCGAATTTAGTATATGTTCCAAAACCCTACTGCAAATCAACTTTAGCGATATGGGTCTGTAATTCAGCGGATTACTCTGATGGAACCTTATTAGTAAGCTACCTGGACCAGCAGACTTGCTTTTATTAAGTGCTTTAGGCGCTTCGCTATACCGAGTGTACCTACTTTGTAGTTACTCATGTTGGCTGTAATACTCGATTCGAATTATGGAATATCTACTTCGTCTTCTTTGATGAAACAACTTTGGACAACTGTGCCTAATAGCTCCACTTAACCACTGGTATCGTGCGTGAAGGTATTGCTTGTGTCTTCCCACATATACACTGAAGCTCCAAAGAAACTGGTATAGGCATGCGTATTCAAATGCAGAGATACGTAAACAGGCAAAATACGGCACTGCGGTCGGCAATGCCTATATAAAACAACAAGTGTCTGGCGCAGTTGTGAGATCGGTTACTGCTGCTACAATGGCAAGTTATCAAGATTTAAGTGAACTTCACCATGGTGTTATAGTCGGCGCACGACCGATGGGACACAGCATCGACGAGGTAGCGATGAAGTGGGCATTTTCCCTTACGAATATTTACGGGTGTACCGTGAAAATCAGGGATCCGGTAAAACATCAAATCTCCGACATCGCTGCAGCCGGAAAAAAGATCCTTCAAGAACGGGACCAACGACGACTGAAGAGAATCCTTCAACGTGACACAAGTGTAACCTTTCCTCAAATTGCTGCAGATTTCAATGCAGATTGCGAATCATTCAACGAAACATCACCGATAATGGCTTTCGGAGCCGAAAGCCCACTCGTGTACCCTTGATGACTGCATGACGCAAGGCTTCACACCTCGCCTGGGTCCATCAACACCGATATTGGACTGTTGACTGGAAACACTTTGCCTGGTCGGACGAGTCTCATTTCAAATTGTATCGAGCGGACGGACGCGTACGCTGGAGGAGGCTCTGTAATGGTGTGGGAAGTGTGCAGCTGGAGTGATGTGGGACCCCTGATACGTCTAGATACGACTCTGGAAGGTGCACTTACAGAAGCATCCTCTCTGATAACCTGCATCCATTCATGTCCATCATGCATTCCGACGGACTTAGTCAATTCCACCAGGAAAATGCGGCACCTCACACGTCCTGAATTGCTACAGAGTGGTGCCAGAAACACTCTTTCTGAGTTTGAACGCTTACGCTGGCCTCCAGACTCCCCAGACATGAACATTATTGAACATATCTGGTTTTCCTTGCAACGTACTGTTCAGTAGAGATCTCCACCCCCTCTTACTCTTACAGATTTATGGACAGCCCTGCAGGATTCATGGTATCAGTTCCCTCCAGCACTACTTCAGACATTAGTCGAGTCCATGCCACGTTGCGGCACTTCCGCGCGATCGCGAGGGCCCTATGTGATGTGAGGTAGGTGTACCAGTTTTTTTGGCTCTCCAGTGTATTTTCACAACTAATTTCGAGACGTTGTTTCGTTGTGGAAGCTATTAAAATAATCTCGCATTGAAGTCCGAGGTAACTTTCGAGCTCCAGTAATACGTCGCAAACCTTAGAGATTTTGTGTTCTTTTTAATTTTGCATGCATTTTTCGTTGCTTTGCAACAGCGTTCTGAGCTGTTTTGTGTACCATGGAGCATCGACACCATATTTTATGAATTTATTCCGTATTGTGTGTGTGTGTGTGTGTGTGTGTGTGTGTGTGTGTGTGTGTGTGTGTGTGTGTGTGTGGTTTGAGGTTTTCGGGCGCTAAGCAGCATGGTCATCAGCGCCCAAACGCATAGAAACAGGAACACATGCGGTGAAGGGGCGAAGACGGACAGCGAATAAGGAGAACGACTAAAAGACACAGACCTGACGTAGTTCCAAATCCTCACACACAGAGGCAAAACAAGAGGAGAAGAAACGCACTAAAAAAGGAAAGGAAACACAAGGAAAAGAGAACAGAAATAGAAGCGAAACAAGTAGGTAATCGTGACTGGCGGACCTCTTACCTAAAACCTGGGTGAGCCGTATTAATCTCTCAACTGCATCAGATAATATTTCTTTGAATTTAAGGTACATCCGGTCTACATTTATATAGTGATTTAGGAATGAGTGAGACTGTCTCTTACGAAGGCATTAAGCGAACTTTTATCTGCTAAAAATAGAGATGTACCGCCTTTACTTTTGGTGTATTTGGATGCTGCGGTGGTCAGTGTCACGGTAACGAGTATATGGCTACTAATACCTGTATCCGTCATGTTGCTCCTATTTGTTCAGAATTATTTGTTCCTAAGCGATAAAGTATGGTTTCGCAACCATTTACACTTCGAGTGGGCTCCTGAACTACTTGCTCAACATAATTTTCAGAGAAAGCATTTAGTACAATCTATGACGATGTTGTATACCTACCATCGTCACTGAATATGTATTTTCCGCAACATATCGAGTGTAAACTGTAGGCACAAACAACCATAATTTTGTGAGTGGTGTACCTATTTGAAATGAGACTCAAGTTTTCTTCGATCTATGCAGAAGCTAAATAATCTGAGTCGGTGATCGATAAAAGAAACCAATTATTAGTTTATTCCGGTTGTCAAATATAACCTCTACCCATACTATCTCACAGGAGCAATCTATTTCAATTTCGCTACAAGATAAACCACTTATAACACCAATAAAGATGTCGCCCTCGGCTGTATTTAATCAGATCTTTCTGAACACCGTTATGTACTTTGTAAATATTGCGGGTGAACTTGTCTCCGGCTTTGGTCATATTTCGGTAGTTATAATGATTCGAGCCTCAGTGGTTTTTTTTTTTTTTTTTTTTTCGCTTGGAGCTCTCCTCCAACACGACTACGACAATTTACAACTTCAGTAGTGATTCTGGCTGTGTCTACCCTATTCGTGTGTTCGTCCTGTCGTCCTGCACTCTGTGAAACTGAAGCCCTTTCTGCACTTTCCAGAGACCCTCTGACTTAAAAAGCCATCCAGTCTATTCCACACAGCCCCCACCACCTGTGTAGCCCATCTTGAGTCCAGTAGACACCTGGCCTATTAAGCAGAACCCGAAGCAGTGACCACCCTATGGCGCAAGTCTAGGACTCTGCAACCTACACGGTCCCGGAACCGTCTGGGCCTCTGGTTCAGACCTTCCACTCGGCACTGTACGAAAGGTCTGCTACACATGGTGAGCTCTGCCTTCTTTTCGCAAGCAAGACTGGCAGTCTTTACCACATCAGCTCTTTACCGATTCAGCTGGGTGCCATATGGGCCACTACCAGTAGTTGGCTGCACTCTGAGCTCTTCACGGCATCTGAAAACACTCGTTCCACCTTTGGATTGAGTACCAGAACGGGTCTCAGACACGTAGATTTTTAATGTGGGCAACAAACGTGCGTGGGTGGCACAAATGGTGTTGCCGTTTTTCTAAGGCACATGTTAATGAGAGCTATCCCCCCATCCCCACCTCTCCCCCCCCCCCCCTCCCCCCGTCCCCGGCGTGTTCACGTCACAGGTCGGCGCGAAACAGGAGGACTAAAAAGCATAAACACCATTTGCTGCTTCGTATCACGTTCAAATATTGTGGAATGGTTTTGAACGGTCCCTAGTGGATCCACCCCGTACACTAGAGCAAAAATTGCGGTCGCACTACACTGCAAAGAGGTCAGATTACATTCGGTGGTGTTGCTGCCCCACGATGTCCTAAGAGTAGTGTTGAATAGCTCAGAGGGTGGCAGCATTGTAGGACTTTGTCAAGGGCATCTTCCTGTTGCTCTTCGCACTACGAACTTGAGCCGTGCTGCAGCTCGCGTTGGTGCTGTTTGTAGGTTTCCGCCCTCTGTTGGAGGCCAGACGGTATCGTTTAGTTGGCATGGTTGCGGTTGTTTGTCTTCTTCTCGTGTTGATTTGCGCCACTCTATTTTGCAAGCGTTGTCTGTCCGTTAGTGTCAGCACGGCGGTTATCGATATGAAGTAACTGTTACCCTATCTTTGGGGCGACGTCGTTGTTTTTCCGGGTCGTGTGAGTGCGCCAGTTCGGTTGGGGACTCAGGAGGAGCCAGGTCCGCACAGTGCCAGAGCACGACAGGACCGCTGGCGGCACGCGTGGACTGCCAGATGGAAGGGTTCCGCTCAAGAGAGCACACGACCTCGTCGTAAACCAGATCCAGCAAGCTTTAAGTTGAGTGCATTTGAATCCAAGTAGAGGAAGCTCCACCCTTGTGATATCTCGCGATTCTACAGTGACTTGGGTTCGTGTTGCTGCTCGTAGTGTCGCCGAGGCCAAGAGCAGCGAGTGGAGTGCTTGGGGAAGGCAGATCTTATTAGCTTTCCTCGTCTTCTTATTACTATTTACTGTGTTCAGCTTGTTACAATTAAGTTCAAGCAGCGGCAATTTTTCTTGCCTGGTGGCCGCTGACGCCCCTGTTACCTGCCCTGGAGGCCGATTGGTGTTTCTTCTACTTAACATAGACAAATGTAATGTATTGCGAATACATAGAAAGAAGGATCCTTTATTGTATGATTATATGATAGCGGAACAAACACTGGTAGCAGTTACTTCTGTAAAATATCTGTGAGTATGCGTGCGGAACGATTTGAAGTGGAATGATCATATAAAATTAATTGTTGGTAAGGCGGGTACCAGGTTGAGATTAATTGGGAGAGTGCTTAGAAAATGTAGTCCATCCTATACTTGAGTATTGCTCATCAGTGTGGGATCCGTACCAGATCGGTTTGACGGAGGAGATAGAGAAGATCCAAAGAAGAGCGGCACGTTTCGTCACAGGGTTATTTGGTAACCGTGATAGCGTTACGGAGATGTTTAATAAACTCAAGTGGCAGACTCTGCAAGAGAGGCGCTCTGCATCGCGGTGTAGCTTGCTCGCCAGGTTTCGAGAGGGTGCGTTTCTGGATGAGGTATCGAATATATTGCTTCCCCGTACTTATACCTCCCGAGGAGATCACGAATGTAAAATTAGAGAGATTAGAGCGCGCACGGAGGCTTTCAGACAGTCGTTCTTCCCGCGAACCATACGCGACTGGAACAGGAAAGGGAGATAATGACAGTGGCACGTAAAGTGCCCTCCGCCACATACCGTTGGGTGGCTTGCGGAGTATAAATGTAGATGTAGATGTAGATGTACTCTGGTGGTAGTGATTCCTTTCTCGTTCCGAGCGCTCTAGCACAGTATTCTGTGGACATAGTGCAGAACACCGGTTCCGGCTTTGGCGTATTGTTCCATCGTTGCATTTGGTTTATCGGACGTCAGGTAGCTTAAGCAAGATCATCGTTAGTCATTCGTTAGACTGCCACTAGTCTAAGTTACCATCTTGTGAAGTGAATGCAACTCTTGGCTGCCTATCTCATCGCTCGCGAAAATGTTTGTTGCCGGGCCTTCTTAGAGGTCGATTCCTGGAGCACCGTCTGAGGCTCCTTGGTTCTTGTAAGACATGTGTGTTCTAAAAGGAGGTCTGATGGCCAGTAGTTCAGTATAATGCACCTTCAGTCCACGCCTTCTGCGGGTATCATTTGCCTCAGTACCCTTTAAGGGACTTATGTACTGGTCCTTGTGTTTTATTATTGTTTTACTTATTACAATACCTTGTAATGCCTACAGTAAAGGTTATATATGTCTAGTTAATAGTTCTGGTCACCTTTTGGAATAAATCGAGCAGTGTAGTGTTCAGTGGATGTTAAGGGTTGTGTTACAAAGTTTACCATCATCTTATTTCACCCGTTTGGTGATCAGTTGCTTGTTTTTTTAATTAACCTGCTGTATTTGCTGTTTTACAGCAGGTTTCTAATTTTCTTATATTATTGCCATTCTTGGCGTGTAAGGCCTTCAGCCGTGTTTGTGGTCACTTGCCTTAAAATTCTAATTTGGTATTTGTATTTACGCAGTAAGCCTTTAAAACCTTATTTACTGCCATTCCTGGCGTATGATGCCTTCTGCTGTGTTTGTGGCGACTTGCCTTTAATATTTCAATACATGTAATTTGTAAGTTGCAGAGAGTTTTAAACAATTCTTAATTTAATGCCATTCCTGGCGTGTAAAGCCTTCTGCCCAGATCGCAGTGGCTTGCTTTTAACACATTATCTGCTGTACCTGTATTTAATGGTGATTTGATAAATTGTAACTCACTGAAAACACTATTATTTACACAGTTGTTTATTCCTTCATTAATAACGTGCGGTATTTTTTATTTATTGTTGAGTCTGGAATAACTAGTTGAAAATAAATTGTGTGCTACAGTAAAAGGCAACCAATAGTAACTGATTACGGCCCAGTCCACAATCGTAACCGAATCCTGCCTTCCCTTGACTACCAGCTTTCAGAACTGTCATTTTCGATTGCGAAATGTTTGGAACTCAACGCCTCAGGGAATGTAGTGGTTTCATTGACGCCATTTATATCGCATCGTGTGGTCCTTTTATGCTGATTCTGAGCGGCGGTGTGTATGGAATGTTTTCTTCGGCTACCCTCACGAAAACCACATGATTTCAATGCTGGGCGTCGCGGTCCTAACCTCAATCGCAGAGGTGTCAAAAGAAGGGGTGAAATTTGGGTAAGAGGAGCGTGACGGTCGTCAGATCGTGTGACGCGTCCACAATGGCGTTGGGCAGAATTGTGGTGATATCTGGTGCCAATGTATCATCATTAACCCAGCTTACACCTCACATATACTTCTGAGCTGTGGTCTTTCTTCGCTTGTATCGACACCTTGCTGTTTGAAGTGTCGCCGAGCACGAGGGTGACATCGCAGGCTCCATGCTACTGCACGATTAGAGGAAGGCTGTAGTCAACTTTGAGCCAAAATTCGAATTTGTGCGGTGCGATGGCAGACAATTATGGGTTTTCGAAAAAGCGACTTGCGCACTGTAGTCACAATCTTTTGTGATATATTACCAATGTACGGAATGGACAGTGTCTTGAAAGGAGGATATAAGATGAACATCAACAAAAGCAAAACGACGATAATGGAATGAAGTCCAGTTAACTCGGGTGATGCTGAGGGAATTAGATTAGGAAATGAGACGCTTAAAGTAGTAAAGGAGGTTTTCTATTTGGGGAGCAAAATAACTGGTGATGGTCGAAGTAGAGAGGATATAAAATGTACACTGGCAATGGCAAGGAAAGCATTTCTGAAGAAGAGAAATTTAACATCGAGCATAGATTGGTTGGTTGGTTTGGGGAAGGAGACCAGACAGCGTGGTCATCGGTCTCATCGGATTAGGGAAGGAAGTCGGCCGTGCCCTTTCAGAGGAACCATCCCGGCATTTGCCTGGACTGATTTAGGGAAATCACGGAAAACCTAAATCAGGATGGCCGGACGCGGGATTGAACCGTCGTCCTTCCGAATGCGAGCCCAGTGTCTAACCACTGCGCCACCTCGCTCGCTAACATCGAGCATAGATTTAAGTGCTAGAAAGTCGTTTCTGGACGTATTTGTATGGAGTGTAGTCGTGTGTGGAAGTGAAACATGGACGATAAATAGTTTGGACAAGAAGAGAATAGAAGCTTTCGAAATGTGGTGCTACAGAAGAATGCTGAAGATTAGATGGGTAGATCACATAACTAATGAGGAGGTATTGAATATAATTCGGGAGAAGAGGAGTTTGTGGCACAACTTGACAAGAAGAATGAACCGGTGGTAGGACATGTTCTGAGGCATCAAGGGATCACCAATGTAGTATTGGAGGGCAGCGTGGAGGGTAAAAATCGTAGACGGAGACCAAGAGATGATTACACTAAGCAGATTCAGAAGGATGTAGGCTGCAGTAGGTACTGGGAGATGAAGCAGCTTTCGCAGGATAGAGTAGCATGGAGAGCTGCATCAAACCAATCTCAGGGTGAAGACCACAACAACAACAACAATATTACCAATGTATGGAATGTTAGATGCACTTTTCTCCTTATCTTTTTCTTCTGTAGTGTGGTTAGTATCTATATCTTTCTTTACTTTGCCTAGCATTGCGTCAAGCATGGAATCAGTGCAGTCATTGGTAACTGCAATCTGTTTTACTATGTTTATTTACTGTTGCACTTTCTCTTGGTTCAAAGATATTTTATTTGCCCTGTGTACAACTGGTCTACACGATATTAGTTTATGAAAATCGTGATTGGCAGCAGAAAGTTATTCTATAGACAGACCTAAAATATAGGAATAGATAATGCACTACAGAGAAAAGTTCTCAGCTACTGCTAGGAGGTTATGTACACAGTAGGTATGTGCCACAAGGTACCTAACATTTCAGTTTAGGTTTGAATAGTTGCGAATTACATCTAGTTTTCAGTTCTCCTGGGAGTCTACTGAAAATATAATCGCCGGCTGAAGTGGCCGTGCGGTTAAAGGCGCTGCAGTCTGGAACCGCAAGACCGCTACGGTCGCAGGTTCGAATCCTGCCTCGGGCATGGATGTTTGTGATGTCCTTAGATTAGTTAGGTTTAACTAGTTCTAAGTTCTAGGGGACTAATGACCTCAGCAGTTGAGTCCCATAGTGTTCAGAGCCATTGGAACCATTTTTTTGAAAATATAATCTGCTGAATAACGCACACTTTTCTTTACAATACGTAAAGAAGTGTTATCCAATTGCAAATCGTTTTTCCTTCCAATGTTCACTGAATGAATGCTGCGGTTTCTTCTGAATGATTCACTGTGGTCAAAAACGAATCCCATCATAGGGTATATTTACAGGGATTGCGGAGTTAGAACTACGAGTGAAAATAAGCAAAGTGAAGCAGCACTCGCGTTTCAGTGTCCGATAGAGTGGAGATTATTCTTATACTGAAGACAGCAGCATTCAATTTCTGAACAAAATTTCGGACGTGATAACATCCAAGAAAGATTTTCATATACCCTCAGGCCCAAAATTTTAAATTGGTCCACTTTACTGACCGTTTGGCGACTTTCGAACAAAAGCGTTTCGTCTTTACAAGAATCCCATGTCAGAAACTGAATGCATCGCGCTTTGTTGTAGTTCAGAATTAAATTGTTCTCCGAAAGCCACGTTCTGATGCTACCAAATGTCCTACTACCTAGATCATTTGCTTTTCATTCACTTCTTTCACAATAACACTTGTGTCGTCAAAGACAACTGTTTTGAATCATCTCTTATGTTTGTGTGTTATGTATTGAACCGGGGACCTAAAAACGACGGAGAGGCTTCGCCCCGCCATCGCCCTTAGTGGTTCACAGCCCCACAACAGGCCACAGCAGTCCACTAATCTCACCGCCGCCCCACACCGAACCCAGGGTTATTGTGCGGTTCGGCCCCCAGTGCACCCTCCCTGAACGTCTCACTCCATACGAGTGTAACCCCAAAATGTTTGCATGGTAGAGCAATGTTGGTGTACGCGTACGTGGAGACAGTGTTTGCGCAGGAATCGCCGACGTAGTGTAACTGAGGCAGAATAAGGGGAATTAGCCCGCATTCGCAGAGACAGATGGAAAACCGCCTTAAAAACCATCCACAGGCTGGCCGGCACACCGGACCTCAACATACAGGGTGTTTCAAAAATGACCGGTATATTTGAAACGGCAATAAAAACTAAACGAGCAGCGATAGAAATACACCGTTTGTTGCAATATACTTGGGACAACAGTACATTTTCAGGCAGACAAACTTTCGAAATTACAGTAGTTACAATTTTCAACAACAGATGGCGCTGCGGCCTGGGAAACTCTGTAGTACATTTTCCACATATCCACCATGCGTAACAATAATATGGCGTAGTCTCTGAATGAAATTACCCGAAACCTTTGACAACGTGTCTGGCGGAATGGCTTCACATGCAGATGAGATGTACTGCTTCAGCTGTTCAATTGTTTCTGGATTCTGGCGGTACACCTGGTCTTTCAAGTGTCCCCACAGAAAGAAGTCACAGGGGTTCATGTCTGGCGAATAGGGAGGCCAATCCACGCCGCCTCCTGTATGTTTCGGATAGCCCAAAGCAATCACACGATCATCGAAATATTCATTCAGGAAATTAAAGACGTCGGCCGTGCGATGTGGCCGGGCACCATCTTGCATAAACCACGAGGTGTTCGCAGTGTCGTCTAAGGCAGTTTGTCCCGCCACAAATTCACGAAGAATGTCCAGATAGCGTGATGCAGTAATCGTTTCGGATTTGATAAATGGGCCAATGATTCCTTTGGAAGAAATGGCGGCCCAGACCAGTACCTTTTTAGGATGCAGGGACGATGGGACTGCAACATGGGGCTTTTCGGTTCCCCATATGCGCCAGTTCTCTTTATTGACGAAGCCGTCCAGGTAAAAATAAGCTTCGTCAGTAAACCAAATGCTGCCCACATGCATATCGCCGTCATCAATCCTGTGCACTATATCGTTAGCGAATGTCTCTCGTGCAGCAATGGTAGCGGCGCTGAGGGGTTGCCGCGTTTGAATTTTGTATGGATAGAGGTGTAAACTCTGGCGCATGAGACGATACGTGGACGTTGGCGTCATTTGGACCGCAGCTGCAACACGGCGAACGGAAACCCGAGGCCACTGTTGGATCACCTGCTGCACTAGCTGCGCGTTGCCCTCTGTGGTTGCCGTACGCAGTCGCCCTACCTTTCCAGCACGTTCATCCGTCACGTTCCCAGTCCGTTGAAATTTTTCAAACAGATCCTTTATTGTATCGCTTTTCGGTCCTTTGGTTACATTAAACCTCCGTTGAAAACTTCGTCTTGTTGCAACAACACTGTGTTCTAGGCGGTGGAATTCCAACACCAGAAAAATCCTCTGTTCTAAGGAATAAACCATGTTGTCTACAGCACACTTGCACGTTGTGAACAGCACACGCTTACAGCAGAAAGACGACGTACAGAATGGCGCACCCACAGACTGCGTTGTCTTCTATATCTTTCACATCACTTGCAGCGCCATCTGTTGTTGAAAATTGTAACTACTGTAATTTCGAAAGTTTGTCCGCCTGAAAATGTACTGTTGTCCCAAGCATATTGCAACAAACGGTGTATTTCTATCGCTGCTCGTTTAGTTTTTATTGCCGTTTCAAATATACAGGTCATTTTTGAAACACCCTGTATAATCCGCCAGGCGAATCCGTGCTGGGGACTGGCACGCCTTCCCGCTCGGGAAGCAGCGCGTTAGACCGCGCGGCTATCCGGGCGGGCTCTCTCATATTTACTGGTAGATAATTTCATATATTGTACTTTAATACATGCACACATCATTGTGTTGGTTGTGATTTCTCTGCGTCGAACAGTCTCCCCACAAACACGTGACAAACCTTGCGACCTAATGCATTTTGCATGGTCGTACTGCACCACTAAGTGGACTACGCTTGTCGATTTAGACTCACCGTTTTGCGTCTAAGTGTCCACACGTCAACATCTTGGCTGATGGCCAGGGAAAAATAAGCATTAATGGCTTGCTCTTGCCCCATGTACTTGGAGGTACTAACCAACTTAAAAACCTACGACTAGTAATGGCTGTAATTATTATTCTGCCAATGACGTGAATACTGATGTAATGTTGTTCGGTACATCATCCTCAGTCCCCAACATAAATATTTGCACTTACTGCAGTTACACCCTGTATATCAAAAAGACAACAAACCCAGAACAGACTCCGATGGCACACTTGATTCCAGTCAGATTTAAAACTCTTCCCCATTTGTTGGCACTAAAGGACAACCTTCTGCTTTCCAGATATGAAATGAAATATTGTTGACCTTGTTCCCTGATGCCATTATGCATTGTCGACACTAGCATTTGCGTATCTTAAATCAAACAAAATGCCTTCTGTCCGTGACTCATCGTTTAGCTCTGCCAGTGGATCACACACAAAAAAATAATTTGAATTTTCTGTTCATATTCCTTTCGTGAAGTGAAACTGCGCATCTGATAACAAATTATCTGTACTTGGGTGTGCCTCCTCTCCCTATAAAGCTGTTGCCTTTAAACTAAATAATCTAGTCCAGTAGAACAATGACTTATTTTACGACACATATAGACCATTAACTTCCAGGATGAATTATATAAAAATAATGACATATTTTACGTACTGAGTCAATTTATATTTGAGACAGACCTTAAAAGGTTTTGGATAGTACAAATAGAATAATTACACAGCGATACGAAGAATACAAAAAGCAATCGACACATTTTACAAATAATTACTAGATTATCGTATTGGAGAGAAGAACAGAATAAATACGGATTTTTAAATTTTCATTCTCATTCTTTTTTCTTTTTTTTTGTATTGTGTCAGGTCTGTTGCTGAGTTGGATGTGTTAGTAATATACGATTTTTCAAACATATCGCTGGGCAAGTCAGCCTTATCTTCTAGTTTATATTTGGCGTGCCTGTCTCTAAAACTTCTCTCTTATACTGCTTCTAGCACCAAGCGAACTTTTATTGTGTGTCTTAACAGATGTCCCACTAATCCACACATCCTTAAAGTATTGATTTTCGATAGACTTCTTCCCTCGTCTATTCTCTCTCATTCTTCAATTCGCTCTTTCTCTGCCCATGTAATTTATGACATCCTTGTGCAGCACCTTTCAGGTGTTCCCAGTTCCTTCTTCTCTACGTTCTCACAGTATAAATTTGATAATACTTATGCTTCAGATGTAATGATCAGTAAAATCCTCTTGAAATCCAATATTTTATTTCATTTGAATTCATTTGTTGAAGAAAGCCTTCTTAAATAGTGTCAATCTGATTTTCTTGTCTTCTTTGCTTCGAGTTTTGTGTTGCTATGGTTTCTATTTAGTGCAATTCTGCTATGTATTTTCACTTTTGCTACTGGAGAAGTTGCTACTCCCTTTTTATTACTCTCCATCATTTTAGAATTTGCTTAGTTTACTTTTAAACAAATTTCTGTGTTAAGCAGACTTTTCATTCCCTTGAAATGTTCCACGAAGTCACCTTAATTTCGACCAGAAGAATTAAGTCTTCCGCGGTTTCGTTACCTGCTGCTACAGATACAACGAATCGGACCCTCGCTACACCACAAGGTCGCGTGAAGAGGTCAGCTGTTTTCGCCGGCCAGCACCCCGTCATCAGTGACGTCACGTTTCCTGCGAATTCACGTGCCAGCTATCGACCAGTATATCTCGGATAGTGCGCGTGACGTCAGAACTGGTGTCTGGCGCCACCCTCCGCCAAACAAAAGGCCAATGACCGGGGGTCGACCGCACTTTGCAGCGCCCAAAACGGTGTGGGTGTGCTGTTTATGAGCTCTAGGTGTCTAATAGCCCTCCCACTCAGTGTCAGTGGGACAAACTGCTTGCTGTGGTACACACGTAGGAGACCCACGTTGGCAATGGCATCCAGGTAACAAATACTCATTACTTCTATGAGATACGCCAAGCACATTCGCATCAATCTTCTGCCATATATCCCTATCCGTATTATTGCTGTATGTATTTATAAATATTTTTGCGTTTTATTGTTGCGAAAGCGTATAGAAATAACTCAAATATATGGAATTGTGAAAAAAATCAGAAAAGTTCCATCTTATGTTGGAGGCTCAATTAAATTTACGGAATCTCATTAACAGAACTTCGAAAAGCGGCATTAAAGAGACGTGTTGAATATGAGGAAATGTTTTATGGACGAATGATATACAAAAACGTAAAACATAAAACAATCTAGTACTGTGGAAATCCTGAGTAGGTAACAATTAAATGGAAGCAGCATTGATGTACTGAAGCAGAAGACTGAAGTTAAAGCCAACGTGCAAATACGTAACATTTAAGAATCGTGCAGCGTGGAGAAAGCATTTGCTTGGCAAATTTGCTGATGAGCTTCAATTAAGAGTCGTTAGCAGATATTGTGTGGATTGAATGTATGTTTAGTATGTGGTAAAAAATGAAACGAAAAATTAACTCTGTTGTACTTAATAAATTCTAAAAATGATTATTGATGTACACAGACGTAGTGCCAGTAATGAAACTATTTTCTAGGACTATGTTCTTTTATTTGATTATGTTTATTCACTAATTTTGTAATGAAATTCGAAATAATGATGCAAACTAGTGATTTTCGAGTCATTTTAGAATAACAGAGATGGCACTTAATATTTTAATAAATTGTGATAAGGACTGCTTTTTGTTAAGCTGATACAGACCACATTTGTGGATCCAATTGCAACTGGAGCTGTCGTATTCGTCATTATTGGATTACGGTTGCGTGTCAGCACCTAAGTTCTCATCATGGAGAAACTTAAATTCAAATTGACCACCACTGTATTATAATTTCAATGCGAGATATATGAAATGTGGTGAGAGATAAAAAAATGAAATTACTTCGAGGCACATCTCAGCTGCTATATACCTCTATGAAATCTCTGAAAATTAGAGGCGAGGAACAGTGCCGTAATATTATTATATCTGTATAAATAGAAAATTATTTGAATTACACTATCAGTGTATGAAATATTCTTCGACACTGTTATTCCGTTTTTTTGTCTTCTTTGTTTCGGGTCTTGTGATGCCATAGTCAAGACAGTTGACAACGGTTTCATATCCTGTTCAGCAACCAGGTAAGAGTTGTGTGAACGTTTTCCTAACTACACTGTTGATAACGTATTTCTGAAACAATATAAGATATCGTAATTCTATTTTTACTCAGTTAAACTGTAAGAAACTCCTCAATACGCAATTGATAATGTCTTGCCTGAGCTGAGTTAGTTACAGATGTATCGGTATCAAGTTCACTTTAATAAATGAAACTATAGTGATTTCTCCTGCTTGTATTGTAACACTCAAAGAGACCTATTCAGACGCATTTCAGTCTTCGAAGTCCGTTGAGTAGTTGCGGCGGAATTACAGTGAATGCTAACTTAGGATTATTTGTTTTGAACATCGAATCGATTGCTGCCGTGTATAGAAGCTAATTTTATTGCACACAGCTGTCGCGTTTAGCTGATGGCACGCTCCAGTTGACGCAGCTAAGAGCCTAATTACAAATTCGGAATGTCTGAGGAAAGCTTAGTTTAAAACAGATAATAATCTCGCATGGCTACATCTGTCTGGACAGGCTTACCAAATGGTAGACAAGAACGTAAGCTACCTTTACAGTTCTGCTCTTGTTTCTGCAACAGGGTTGTAGAAACATGAATTCCATAAACTGAATGGATTTATGAAAGGGGAGATATTGGTATAATGATTTTTAATAATAATTTCACTAGTACAAACAAAGTTTCGATGTGAACACATAGTAAAATTACACTAGAGTGACAGAAGTCACGGCATACCTCCTAATACACTGCCGGACCTACTTCTGTCGGGCGTAGTGTAGTAGCTCGACGTGGCATGGACTCAGTAAGTTATTGGAAGTCCCCTGCAAAAATATTGATCCTTGTTGTCTTCATAACCACCCACAACTGCGTAAGTATTCGCGGTGCAGGATTTTGTGCACGAACTGACATCACGATTATGTCCCACAGATGATCAATGGGATTCATGTCGGGCGATCGGGATGGCTAAACCATTCGCTCACATCGTCCTCAATGTTCTTCAAACTAGTAGCGAACAGTTGAGACCCGGTGATTTTGCGCATTGTCATCGATAAAAATTCGATCATTGTTTGGGAACATGAAGTCAATGAACGACTGCAAATAGTCTCTAAGTAGTCGAACATCCAAAGGACCCAGTCTATTCCATGTAAAGACCCACACTATTACGGAGCCACCAACAGCTTGCACAGTGCCTTGTTGACAAGTTGGTTGTGGAGTCTGCGCCACACTCAAATCCTACTATCAGCTCTTACGAACTGAAGTCGGGACTGATCTGATCACGTCACGGTTTCCCAGTCGTCCAGGCTCCAACCGACATGATCACGAGCCCAGGAGAGGCACTGCAGGCGATGCCGTGGTGTTAGCAAGGGCACTCGCGTAGGTCGTCTGCTGCCACAGCCCATTAACGCCAAGTTTCGCACACTGTTCTAACGGATACGAACAACGTACTCGCTCATTGATTTCTGTGGTTATTTCACACATTGTTGCTTGTCTGTTGGCACTGACATGTCTACGAAACGCCGTTAAGCGAAGGCTGTCGGCCACTTTGTTGTCTGTGGCGAGAGGCAATGGCTAAATTTGGTATTCTGTGCAGGCTCTTTCCGAAATGGAATGTCCCGTGCGTCTAGCTCCAGCTTGCATTCCGCATTCAAGGTCTGTTAATTCCTGTCGTATGGCCGTAATCACGTCGAAAACCTTTTCCCATGAATCACCAGTGTACAAATGACAGCGCCGCAAACGTACCGCCCTTTTACACCTTGTGTGCGCGATACTACCACCATTTGTTTATGCGGACATCGCCATCCCGTAACTATGTCACCTCAGTGTACAGCAGTAATGGCAACAAAATAAAGACACAAAGTAGAGGTGTCATATGCACTTCCATTAAAACCCATTTGCAACATCAAGATTGTGTTTGCTCCATATCCGTCGTGACATATTCCCTTATTACGGTGTGCAGTCATTTTCCATTCTTTACAGACGAATGGAAAAACTGGTGGAAGCCGACTTCGGGGAAGATGAGTTTGGATTCCGTAGAGATATTGTAACACGTGAGACAATACTGAACCTACGACTTATCTTAGAAGATAGATTAAGGAAAGGCAAACCTGCATTTCTAGCATTTGTAGACTTAGAGAAAGCTTTTGACAACGTTGACTGGAATACGCACTTTCAAATTCTGAAGGTGGCAGGGGTAAAATACAGGGATCGAAAGGCTATTTACAAATTGTACAGAAACCAGATGGCAGTTATAAGAGTGGAGGGGTATGAAAGGGAAGCAGTGGTTGGGAAGGGAGTGAGACAGGGTTGTAGCCTCTCCCCGATGTTATTCAATCTGTATATTCAGCAAGCAGTAAAGGAAACAAAAGAAAAATTCGGAGTAGGTGGTGGTGGTGGTTGTTGGATGTTTAAGGGGGACTAAACAGCGAAGGTCATCAGTCCCCCATCGGAGTAGGTATTAAAATCCATGGAGGAGAAATAAAAACTTTGAGGTTCGCCGATGACATTGTAATTCTGTCAGAGACAGCAAAGGACTTGCAAGAACAGTTGAACGGAATGGACAGTGTCTTGAAAGGAGGATATAAGATGAACATCAACAAAAGCAAAACGAGGATTATGGAATGTAGACGAATTAAGTCGGGTGATACTGAGGGAATTAGATTAGGAAATGAGACACTTAAAGTAGTAAAGGGGTTTTGCTATTTGGGGAGCAAAATAACTGATGATGGTCGAAGTAGAGAGGATATAAAATGTAGACTGGCAATGGCAAGGAAAGCGTTTCTGAAGAAGAGAAATTTGTTAACATCGAGTATAGATTTAAGCGTCAGGAAGTCGTTTCTGAAAGCATTTGTATGAAGTGTAGCCGTGCATGGAAGTGAAACATGAACGATAAATAGTTTGTACAAGAAGAGAATAGAATCTTTCGAAATGTGGTGCTACAGAAGAATGCTGAAGATTAGATGGGTAGATCACATAACTAATGAGGAGGTTGTTGTTGTTGTGGTCTTCAGTCCTGAGACTGGTTTGATGCAGCTCTCCATGCTACTCTATCCTGTGCAAGCCTCTTCATCTCCCAGTACCTACTGCAACCTACATCCTTCTGAATCTGCGTAGTGTATTGATCTCTCGGTCTCCCTCTACGATTTTTACCCTCCACGCTGCCCTCCAATGCTAAATTTGTGATCCCTTGATGCCTCAAAACATGTCCTACCAACCGATCCCTTCTTCTAGTCAAGCTGTGCCACAAACTTCTCTTCTCCCCAATCCTATTCAATACCTCCTCATTAGTTACGTGATCTACCCACCTTATCTTCAGCATTCTTCTGTAGCACCACATTTCGAAAGCTTCTATTCTCTTCTTGTCCAAACTGGTTATCGTCCATGTTTCACTTCCATACATGGCTACACTCCATACAAATACTTTCAGAAACGACTTCCTGACAATGAAATCTATACTCGATGTTAACAAATTTCTCTTCTTCAGAAATGATTTCCTTGCCATTGCCAGTCTACATTTTATATCCTCTCTACATCGACCATCATCAGTTATTTTACTCCCTAAATAGCAAAACTCCTTTACTACTTTAAGTGTCTCATTACCTAATCTAGTCCCCTCAACATCACCCGATTTAATTTGACTACATTCCATTATCCTCGTTTTGCTTTTGTTGATGTTCATCTTATATCCTCCTTTCAAGATACTGTCCATTCCGTTCAACTGCTCTTCCAAGTCCTTTGCTGTCTCTGACAGAATTACAATGTCATCGGCGAACCTCAAAGTTTTTACTTCTTCTCCATGAATTTTAATACCTACTCCGAATTTTACTTTTGTTTCCTTTACTGCTTGCTCAATATACAGATTGAATAACATCGGGGAGAGGCTACAACCCTGTCTCACTCCTTTCCCAACCACTACTTCCCTTTCATGCCCCTCGACTATTATAACTGCCATCTGGTTTCTGTACAAATTGTAAATAGCCTTTCGCTCCCTGTATTTTACCCCTGCCACCTTCAGAATTTGAAAGAGAGTATTCCAGTTAACATTGTCAAAAGCTTTCTCTAAGTCTACAAATGCTAGAAACGTAGGTTTGCCTTTTCTTAATCTTTCTTCTAAGATAAGTCGTAAGGTTAGTATTGCCTCACGTGTTCCAACATTTCTACGGAATCCAAACTGATCTTCCCCGAGGTTGGCTTCTACTAGTTTTTCCATTCGTCTGTATAGAATTCGCGTTAGTATTTTGCAGCTGTGACTTATTAAACTGATAGTTCGGTAATTTTCACATATGTCAACACCTGCTTTCTTTGGGATTGGAATTATTATATTCTTCTTGAAGTCTGAGGGTATTTCGCCTGTCTCATACATCTTGCTCACCAGATGGTAGAGTTTTGTCATGACTGGCTCTCCCAAGACCATCAGTAGTTCTAATGGAATGTTGTCTACTCCCGGGGCCTTGTTTCGACTCAGGTCTTTCAGTGCTCTGTCAAACTCTTCACGCAGTATCTTATCTCCCATTTCATCTTCATCTACATCCTCTTCCATTCCCATAATATTGTCCTCAAGTACATCGCCCTTGTATAAACCCTCTATATACTCCTTCCACCTTTCTGCCTTCCCTTCTTTGCTTAGAACTGGGTTGCCATCTGAGCTCTTGATATTCATACAAGTTGTTCTCTTTTCTCCAAAGGTGTCTTTAATATTCCTGTAGGCAGTATCTATCTTACCTCTAGTGAGATAAGCCTCTACATCCTTACATTTGTCCTCTAGCCATCCCTGCTTAGCCATTTTGCACTTCCTGTCGATCTCATTTTTGAGACGTTTGTATTCCTTTTTGCCTGTTTCATTTACTGCATTTTTATATTTTCTCCTTTCATCAATTAAATTCAATATTTCTTCTGTTACCCAAGGATTTCTATTAGCCCTCGTCTTTTTACCTACTTGATCCTCTGCTGCCTTCACTTCTTCATCCCTCAGACCTACCCATTCTTCTTCTACTGTGTTTCTTTCCCCCATTCCTGTCAATTGTTCCCTTATGCTCTCCCTGAAACTCTCTACAACCTCTGGTTCTTTCAGTTTATCCAGGTCCCATCTCCTTAAATTCCCACCTTTTTGCAGTTTCTTCAGTTTCAATCTGCAGTTCATAACCAATATATTGTGGTCAGAATCCACATCTGCCCCTGGAAATGTCTTACAATTTAAAACCTGGTTCCTAAATCTCTGTCTTACCATTATATAATCTATCTGATACCTTTTACTATCTCCAGGATTCTTCCAGGTATACAACCATCTTTTATGATTCTTGAACCAAGTGTTAGCTATGATTAAGTTATGCTCTGTGCAAAATTCTACAAGGCGGCTTCCTCTTTCATTTCTTCCCCCCAATCCATATTCACCTACTATGTTTCCTTCTCTCCCTTTTCCTACTGACGAATTCCAGTCACCCATGACTATTAAATTTTCGTCTCCCTTCACTACCTGAACAATTTCTTTTATCTCGTCATACATTTCATCAATTTCTTCATCATCTGCAGAGCTAGTTGGCATATAAACTTGTACTACTGTAGTAGGCATGGGCTTTGTGTCTATCTTGGCCACAATAATGCGTTCACTATGCTGTTTGTAGTAGCTAACCCGCACTCCTATTTTTTTATTCATTATTAAACCTACTCCTGCATTACCCCTATTTGATTTTGTATTTATAACCCTGTTATCACCTGACCAAAAGTCTTGTTCCTCCTGCCACCGAACTTCACTAATTCCCACTATATCTAACTTTAACCTATCCATTTCCCTTTTTAAATTTTCTAACCTACCTGCCCGATTAAGGGATCTGACATTCCACGCTCCGATCCGTAGAATGCCAGCTTTCTTTCTCCTGATAACGACGTCCTCTTGAGTAGTCCCTGCCCGGAGATCCGAATGGGGGACTATTTTACCTCCGGAATATTTTACCCAAGAGGACGCCATCATCATTTAATCATACAGTAAAGCTGCATGCCCTCGGGAAAAATTACGGCTGTAGTTTCCCCTTGCTTTCAGCCGTTCGCAGTACCAGCACAGCAAGGCCGTTTTGGTTAATGTTACAAGGCCAGATCAGTCAATCATCCAGACTGTTGCCCCTGCAACTACTGAAAAGGCTGCTGCCCCTCTTCAGGAACCACATGTTTGTCTGGCCTCTCAACAGATACCCCTCCGTTGTGGTTGCACCTACGGTACAGCCATCTGTATCGCTGAGGCACGCAAGCCTCCCCACCAACGGCAAGGTCCATGGTTCATGGGAGGAGGTATTGAATATAATTCGGGAGAAGAGGAGTTTGTGGCACAACTTGACAAGAAGAATGGACCGGTGGTAGGACATGTTCTGAGGCATCAAGGGATCACCAATTTAGCATTGGAGGGCAGCGTGGAGGGTAAAAATCGTAGAGGGAGACCAAGAGATGAATAAACAGATTCAGAAGGATGTAGGTTGCAGTAGGTACTAGGAGATGAAGAAGCTTGCACAGGATAGAGTAGCATGGAGAGCTGCATCAAACCAGTCTCATGACTGAAGACCACAACAACAATAACAACAACATGATAGCAACCGCTTTGATGTGCAGAACAGATAACCTCTACGGTCTAATATCGGAATTTCTCCGAAATTACTTATCGAATTTAGTAGACTGAAAAGAGGTTGAATTCGTCACTTTGATCTCTACGATACTAGTAGTAGAGATTACTATAGTTTTATTTGTAAAAGCCTAGTTGTTATTGACATCTCTGTAACCAATACAACTTTGACAAAAGACTGTATGTCATATAGTGATGACTTCCTTATTCGTCTGGGCTGGCTAGGCACAGCTGCAACGTTTCTGCTGCTGACGAAAACGAATTACATCTACGTCAACATCTATATACATACTTCACAAGCCACAGTACCACGAGTAGTCGTTTTCTTCCCTGTTCCACTCACAGATAGTGCGAGGGAGAAACGACTGTACATATACCTCCGTATAAACCCTAATTTCTCGTATCTTATCTTCGCGGCCATTACGCGAAATTTATGTTGGTGGCATCATTCTGATGTCAGCTACAAATGCCGGTAGTCTAAATTTTCTCATCAGTGTTTCTCGAAATGAACGTCGCCTTCCCTCCAGAGATTCCCATTTGAGTTCCCGAAGCGTGCTCGTAACATTTGCATGTGGTTCAAACCCTGCGATAACAAATCTAGCAGCCCGCCTCTGAATTGCTTCGAGACCTTCCTTTCGAACAAACTCTCGAGCAGCATTAAACAATAGGTCGCACTAGCGACCTACAGGATAATCAGTCTCTTTTACAGATGAATCAAACTGCTCTGAAAGTCTCCCAATAAACCAAAGTCGACCATTCGCTTCTCTATCACGATCCTCACATGTTCGTCCCATCTCATACCTCTTTGCAACGTTACGGCCACATATTTAGACAACGTGGCTGTTTCAAGCAGGACACTACTAATTCTGTATCCGAACATTACGGGTTTGTTTTTCCTACTCATCCCCATTAACTAACATTATTCCATTTCTAGAGCCATGGGCCATTCATCACACCAACCAGAAATTTTGTCTAAGTCATCCTGTGTCATCCTATAGTCACTAATCTTAGACACCTTCCCATACACCACAGCGTCATCAGCAAACAACAACTCGCCGTCGAGGAAAACATAGTGGGTTCTATTACTTAATAAGTCTCCGAGCCAGTCACATATCTGAGAACCTCTTCTGTATGCTCGTACCTTTGTTAACATTCTGCAGTGGCGTACCGTGTCAAATACTTTTCGCAAATCTAGGGCTATGGAATCCGCCTGTTGCTCTTCATTCACAGTTCGCAGTATATCATGTGAGAAAAGGGCAAGCTGAGTTTCACACCAGAAATACTTTCTAAAACCTTGGGGATTCGTGGACATAAGGTTTTTGGTCTCAAGGAAATTTATTATATTCGAACTCAGAATATGTTCTAGAATTCTGCAGAAAATCGACATTAAGGATATTGGTCTGTAATTCCGAGGGTCCGTTCTTTTATCGTTCTTATATACAGAAGTCACCAGCGCTTTTATCCGGCCGCTTGGGACTTTGTGCTGGTCGGGAGGTTCGTGATAAATGCATATTAAGTAAGGGGCGAATGCCGTACAGTACTCTTTGTAAAACAGAACTGGGATTCCATCCGGACCTCGCGACTGATATGTTTTCGACTCTTTCAGTTGTTTCTCTACGTCAGGGATGCTTATTACTTTGTCATCCACACTGAACTCTGCGATGGTCAAACAATGGTATGTTTGTATGATTCTCCTGCGTGAACGATTTCTTAAACGCGGAATTTAAAATTTCGGCTTTCATTTTGCTACCTTCAACAGCCCACGCAATGGTCAATAAGTGACTTGATGGAAGCATAAGAGCAGAATTTACTCGGGTTCTCGGTCAGATGTTTTGCTAAGGTATGACAGTGGTAGTTGTTGTATGCTTCGCACAGACATGTTTTCGCAGACGCACGAATCGCTAGTAACGTTTGCCCGCCGTCATTTGTGCGTTCTTCTTTGAACCGCGAGTGCTACAGAATTTGCTTCTTCAGCATTTTTCGAACTCCGTTGTTAAACCACGGTGGTCTTTTCGTCCTTAATCCACTTTCTCCGCACATACATGAACCACAGACCTTCCCGTTGGTGGGGAGGCTCGCGTCCCTCAGCGGTACAGATAGCCGTACCGTAGATGCAACCACAACGGAGGCGTATCTGTGGAGAGGCCAGACAAACGTGTGGTTCCTAAACAGAGGCAGCAGCCTTTTCAGTAGTTGCAGGGCCAACAGTCTGGATGATTGACTGATCTGGCCTTGTAACATCAACCAAAACGGCTTTGCTGTACTGGTGCTGCGAACGGCTGAAAGCTAGGGGAAACTACAGCCGTATTTTTTCCCGATGGTCTCCAGCTCTGCTGTTTGGTTAAATGATGATAGCATCCTCTTGGGTAAAATATTCCTGAGGTAAAATAGTCCCCCATTCGGATCTTCGGGCGGGGAATTTCTCAGGAGGACGTCGTTATCAGGAGAAACAAATCTGGCGTTCTACGGATAGGAGCGCGGAATATCACATCCCTTAATCGAGCAGCTAGGTTAGAAAAGTTGGAAAGAAAAATGGATAGGTAAACTTAGACATAATGCGAATTAGTGAAGTTGGGTGGCAGGAGGAACAGGACTTTAGTCAGGTGAATACAGGGTTGTAAATAAAAAATCAAATATGGGTAATGCAGGAGTAGGTTTATTAATGAATAAAAAAAAGGATTGCGGATAAGCTACTATAAACAGCATAGAGAACTCAGTATTGTAGCTAAGACAGACACGAAGCCCACACCTACCATAGTAGTACAAGTTTATATACCAACTAGCCCCGCAGATAATGAAGAAATTGAAGAAATGCAGGATGAGATAAAATAAATTATTCAGATAAGGGGGACGAAAATTTAATAGTCATGGGGGACTGGAATTCGATAGTAGGAAAAGGAGTAGAAGAAGAAGTAGCAGTTGAATATGGATTGGAGCAACGGAGTGAAAGAAGAAGCCGCCTGGTAGAATTTTGCACAGAGCATAGCTTCATCATATATAACACTTGGTTTAAGAATCATGAAAGAAGGTTGTACACGTGAAGAGACCTGGAGATGCAGGAAAGTTTCAGATTGGTTATATAATAGTCAGACAGAGATTTCAGATGCAGGTTCTAAATTTTAAGACATTTCCAGGGGCAGATGTGGAGCCTGACCACAATTTATTGGTTATGAACTGTAGATTAAAACTGCAGAAACTGGAAAAAGGTAGGAATTTAAGGCGATGGGACCTGGATGAACTGAAAAAGACAGTGGTTGTAGAGAGTTTCAGAGGGAGTATTAGGAAACAATTGACAAGAACAGGGGAAAGGAATAAAGTAGAGGAAGAATGGGTAGCTTTGAAGGATGAAATAGTGAAGGCAGAAGAGGATGCATATTTAAAAAGACGAGGGCTGGTAGAAATCCTTGGGGAGCACAAGAGATATTGAATTAAATTGATGAAAGGAAAAAATATAAAAATTCAGTAAATGAAGCAGTCTAAAAAAGATATTGACAGGAAGTGCAAAAAGGCTAAACAGGAATGGCTAGAGGAAAAATGTAAGGGTGTAGAAGCATATATCACTGGTGTAAAATTAAAAAGATCTTTGGAGAAAAGAGAACACCTGCATGAATATCAAGATTTCAGACGGAAAACCAGACCTAAGCAAAGAAGGGAAAGGAGAAGGGTGGAAGGAGTATGTAGAGGGTCTATACAAGGGGGATGCACTTGAAGGCAATACTATGGAAATGGAAGAGGACGTAAATGAAGATGAGATCGGAGATATAATACTGTGTGATGAATTTGATAGAGCACTTAAAGCCTAAATCGAAACTAGGCCCCGGGAGTAGACAACATTCCTTTAGAACTATTGATAGCCTTGGAAGAGTCAGTCAGCACAAAATTCTTCCATATCGTAAGCAACATGTGTGATACAGGCGAAATACCCTCAGACTTCAAGAAGAACATAATAATTCCAGTTCCAAAGAACGCAGGTGCTGATAGGTGTAAAAATTACAGAACTATCAGTTTAATAAATCACAACTGCAAAATAGTAACACGAATTCTTTACAGAAGAATGGAAAAACAAGTAGAAACCGACCTCAGGGAAGATTAGTTTGGATTCCGTAGAAATGTAGGAACATGCGAGACAATACTGACCCATCTTCTCATAGAAGATAGGTTAAGAAACGGCAAACCTACATTTATAACTTTTGAAGACTTAGGAAAAGCTTTTGACAATGTTGACTGGAATACTCTCTTTCAAATTCTAAAGGTGGAAGGGGTAAAATATATGGAGCGGTAAGCTATTTACAATTCGTGCAGAAATCAGATGGCGCGAAAGGGAAGCAGTGGTTGAGAAGTGACTGATACAGGGTTGCAGCCTATCCTCTGTGTTATTCAAGCTGTATGTTGAGCAAGCAGTAAAGGAAAAAAAGAAAAAAGTTGGAGAAGAAATAAAAACTGGAAGAGAAATTGAACGGAATGGATAGTGTCTTGAAAGGAGGATATAAGATGAACATAAAAAAAAAAAAAAAAAAAAAAAAAAACGAGGATAATGAAATATAGTCGAATTAAATCAGGTAATGCTGAGGGAATTAGATTAGGTTCAAAATGGTTCAAATGGCTCTGAGCACTATGGGACTTAACATCTGAGGTCATCAGTCTCCTAGAACTTAGAATTATTTAAACCTAACTAATCTAAGGACATCACACACATCAATGCCCGAGGCAGGATTCGAACCTGCGACAGTAGCGGTCTCGCGGTTCCAGACGAAACGCCGAGATCCGCTAGGCCACACCGGCCGGCATTAGATTAGGAAACAAGACACTTAAAGTAGTAGATGAGTTTCGCTATTTTGGCAGCAAAATAACTGATGATGGTCGAAATAGAGAGGATACAAACTGTAGAGTGACAATGGCAAGAAAAGTGTTTCTGAAGAAGAGAAATTTGTTAACATCGAGTATAGATTTAAATGTCAGTAAGTCTTTTCAGAAAGTATTTGTGTGGGGTGTAGCCACGTATGAAAGTGAAACATTGACTATAAACGGTTTAGACAAGAATAGAATAGAAGCTTTTGAAATGTGGCGCTACAGAACAATGTTGAAGATTAGATGGGTAGATCACGTAACTAATGAGGAGGTACTGAACAGAAATGGAGAGAAGAGGAATTAGTGGCACATCCTGACTAGCAGAAGGTATCTGTTGGTAAGATACTTTCTGAGGCATCAAGGGATCACCAGCTTAGTACCGGAGGGAAGCGTGGGGGATAAAAATCGTAGAGGGATACCAACAAATGAATACAGTCAGCTGATACAGAAGGATGTAGGTTGCATTAGTTACTCGGAGATGAAGAGGCTGGCATTGGATAGAGTAGCATGGAGAGTCAGTCTTTGGACTGCAGACCACAACAACAACTTGTGCAGAGCATGACGTACAATCTGTTTAAACTTTGCCCATATTTTCTCTATGTCCATCATCGTGAAACTAAATGATTGCAAACCATTATATATGTCTAACATCTGCTTATTCGGTCGTTCTAGTAGAATCACTCCCCTAGCCTTTTTGATTGATTTATTAACTTTCGCAACCCTAGTAGCTATGATGACATCATGACCACTAATCCCCGTCTCTACACTGACGCCATCGATAAGCTCCGGCCTGTTTGTAACTACAAGGTCTAAATCCACTCGCGTGGCTTGCCGAACTAGCTACTCAAGACAGTTTTCGGAAAACGTGTTCTAAAGTACTTCGAAAAACTGTCTACACTTCCTGCAACGAATCCATAGATGTTCCAGTCTATACTTGGTTGGTTAAAGTCGCCTCCAGTTAGTATTGCATGATCTAGGTATCTACACGCTACCACCGTAGACTTTCTTTGATTGACTCTAGAACTGTCCGAGTGGAATCGCGTGGCCCGCAAGAACATCGAACAATTAACTTGATTTCCCCTAGACTGTTATACGTGACCAGATAGCTTCACTGTCACACTCAGTTTCAGCCTCAAAAGAGACAGTATTTTTGTCAACAGCTATGGACTCACCCGCTCCTATGGCGCCTATTCTGTTCTTCTGGTAAATGTTCCATGATTCACTAAATATTTCAGAACTTTTTATTTCGGGTTTTAGCCAGCTCTCGATCCAAAGAATAATTTGAGAGTGAAAAATTTCATGGAGGACAGCCAATTCGGTAACTTTGTTACGAACACTTCGACATATTAGTGATAAAATTTTGACAGTTGAAGTAATTTTATTGCAAACGCGATCTGATGTCCCTAAACTGCGAATCCACTGGTGAGTGTTCATCAGAGTATCTCAAACTACCATCTAGCCTAAAAGATACCCATGTGCATCCACAAGTGCTCTGCCACACGAGTACCTGATTCCTTTGCTTTCTCGCAATGTAATTTTACGGTTTCTTAAAATTTAATTCTAATGAAGACATCCTTGGAAGCGTCGAAACCTAGGTCAGTCTACCAAACAGTTATTTGTAATCTGTTGGCCTGTGTGATTCCTACGCTGAAACCTATACTATTGCTGAGAGCAGCCATGTTTAAAACTGCAGCATATGTAAATGCTAGTGAAACGAGCAGCAATTACATATTCTTGATCCTCACGAATATTTCACTGTTGATTTCTGTATACGTTGCGATTTCCGAGGGTGTGGTTAGGCAGGAACCTAGACCACACAGTGGTACGTACACCTCTCTCTTACGAAGTCAAAGGAAGCCGCAACAATGGCGAAGGTTCCGGTCGAAAATGTGCATGGTCGGAAAGTACACGGAGCCATCTCACAGACAACAGTCTGTAGTTCTTTCAGGGCCGGTTCGAGAACGTTTTTCCACACGAGCGACTTTTCGTTTGGTGCTTCCCTCCCCCTTATTCCTAGTCCACTTTTCACCAGCGTCTGACTTCGCTACTAACAGTGATATGCATTGTTTACTAATCTTGCTCCTGAATGACCCTGGCGCTCCTCTCAGTTGGGCGCCCCAAGCGACGGCTTGTTTCTAAAAATGGTTGGTTCAAATGGTTCTAAGCACTATGCAACTTAACTTCTGAGGTCATCAGTCGCCTAGAACTTAGAACTAATTAAACCTAACTAACCTAAGGACATCACACACATCCATGCCCGAGGCAGGATTCGAACCTGCGACCGTAGCGGTCGCTCGGCTCCAGACTGCAGCGCCCAGAACCGCACGGCCACTCCGGCCGGCGGCTTGTTTCTCTTAGACCTTAAACTAGCCCTGTCATTATTATCATGCATAATTGTTTACTTGTTTTTCATACGATTTTTCTTTTACCTTGACTGAACTAAACGTATTCTGAACTCAGACATAATGAGATATCTTGAATAAAGTAACCTCTTCCACGCTGAATTTCGAAAACACCTATCATGTGAAAGCCAATTACTACTCTTCTCAGATGACGTCCTGAAAGGCACGTGTCAAGACAGTCAGATGGACACAGTATCCTTGACTTCCGAAAGAGAGTCGACTCACTACCACACCAATGCTTATTAGTACAACACTATATTCATATCGAGTATCAAACATTACTTGTGACTGGATTGGTCGCAGCATTCCATCTCGGGTACGGAGCTGTTGACAGATGTAGAAGTAACTTTAGCTGTGTGGCACAGGGAGGTGTGTTAATAATAACCTAAGACTTTCGCAAATTTGAAAATTTGTGGAAGGTCGTATGGGACCAAACTGCTGACGTCATCGGTCCCAATGCTTACGCACTACTTAATCTAACTTAAACTAACTTACGCTCAGGACAACACACACACCCATGCCCGAGGGAGGACTCGAACCTCCGACGGTGGGACCCGCACGAACCGTGACAAGACGCCCTAGACCGCGCAGCTACCCCGCGCGCTTGTCTGTAGGTAAATTCTGCCAGGAGAAAGCTGAACATATATTCAGTCATATCTTGATAAGAGTTAACAGTGATGCAGAAATTAGTAACTCGTTTTAAATGTTCAGAAATATAAAGCTTTACAAATGCAAAAACCCGGTGCCGAAATTCTTTGACTACAGTATCAGTGAATCGCAGTTGGAATTGGTCAACCCATACATATGCCTGACTCTAACAATTCATTCTTTTCAAAATCATCACTCTTTTAAGGCTCGTTCTATGATTGAAAGCAATGACAACTTTTCTCATCTGCTGGCCTGCTACGCCTAATCCGAGGATTTTCTTTCAGGGTTTACTCCATCAGCTTTTGAAGATCCCTCTTCACCACAAGACAGTGGTTCCACTCCTCATTTGCCCTTAGGAGTAAAGGGTGCCTCCTCCGCCAGCTGCGCCATACCAAAGATGTTCTCCGCCGTAGCTTCCGTTAAGGACTTCGCCATATCCCTGGCAAGGATTTCATAATGGTAAGGAATAAGGAGAGGTTTAGGATAGGGGACAGGCTAATGATAGGTCATTGTGGGACACACTTCGTCTGGCTCCTCCCTTTGGCCTATCCGGCATGGGTGACCCTGCTGGTTACTACGCTACCGCCAGCATAGCCCTCCGGATCCAGAGTACGCAAACCTCCTCGCCCACACGGATAGTGCTACGTTAAGACGGTGTTCCCTGAGGAAGTCCCTCAAAGAGCCAAACAGACCATGTATAAAACTTATCTCCTGCAAATCATGATGTATAGTCTAGAGGCATGTGTCTTAAATAAAAGAGAATAGAGTCAAATACAGGCATGTGAAATCGAGAATGAAATTTTCACTCTACAGTGGAGTGTGCGCTGATATGAAACTTCCTGGCACACAGTTTTAATCTGCCAGGAAGTTTCATGTGAAATCAAGTTCCTTAGGTCAGCTCTACAAAAAACTAGGAGAGACAGAGTCAGGAATGATTATGTCAGGAGAGACCTGCAAGCGACATTGACTACAGAGGAAAGAATGAGTGCTTTGAGATTGAAGTGGTTCGGTCATGTGAAACGAATGCACCCGACTCGAACTCCACGCCAGTACTTGGAGATGGAGATGCCAGGAAGAAGACCAATTGGGCGGCCTAGGAGGAGATGGACAGACCACGCTAAGGAAGATCTCAAGAGGAGAGGAGTGGGGGTGGATGGGTGTTTTGGAGGAAGAGACTAAACATCTAGGTCATCAGTCTCATCGGATTAGGGAAGGACGAGGAAGGAAGTCGGCCGTGCCCTTTCAGAGGAACCATCCCGGCATTTACCTGGATCGATTTAGGGAAATCACGGAAAACCTAAATCAGGATGGCCGAACGCGGGATTGAACCGTCGTCCTCCCGAATGCGAGTCCAGTGTGCTAACCACTGCGCCACCTCGCTCGGTGGGAGAGGAGTAACATGGGATGTAGTGGAGAGGGAAAAGCAATGCCAGCACAGAATCCAATGGAGGCATATCGTTCACAAAGTTCCTACCTGGCTCGCTGGAAGGAAATCCTGATGATGATCACTCTTTTGACTGGTTTGATGCAGTCCACCACGATTTCTAAGTAGTGCTGCCACATTTATCTCACTCTTCCTTTTTTTTTTATTGGTACCTTTTGGAAAGGAGCCTCTCACATAGGTTAAAAATTGCGAGTGGCTGACTACACCCTTGTCTGACCCTCTTGATTTACTTGGATTTTTCAGATATTTTGATATCTATAGTTGTATTTGCGCAGTTCGTTCCAGAAGAAATGGTCAGTATTGAGGGATATGACAGGAACCATCATGGGCTCTAAAATGCATACCTTAGAAGCTAAGAGCACTTCTTCATATTTGATACTATGAATCAAAGCTCTTCTATTTCAAATTCTTTCCTTTCCATATTTTGAGATGTGGCAGTATGGACAAAAAGAAAAAGAAAAAATGTCCGGTAAACCTGGGCTACAGTGTGCATCCCGGTACCAGAACCTAGAGAGCAATGAATACTTGTTCGTCTTTGCTACAGTTAAACACGTAAACACGTATTTTCTACGGCACAAGCGCTCATAGCTCTTAAGATATTCCTATGCATTTCAGAGCCCATCTTTGCTAGACATTTTTTGTTTTGTTTTGGTCCATAGTATCTACTCCCAAAATATGGAAAGCAAAGAACTTTTAGTAAAAGAGATTTGTTTCACAATACTGGTTTGGAAGATGAAGTTTTGATACCTCTTACCGTATGCGGATTAGAGCTCATGTTTATTAAACTTTTATTTGTTTGCTATCCCTGCAAACTGACCATTCTCCTGGAACACCAAATCTTTTAAGAAGATTACGAGTACCGATACTGATAATGGTATCCATTCTTCCATTATATTCCATTAAAGTCTTCTATCTATTAGGTCAAACGCCTTCATGTAAGTATTCTACACTCCTGGAAATGGAAAAAAGAACACATTGACACCGGTGTGTCAGACCCACCATACTTGCTCCGGACACTGCGAGAGGGCTGTACAAGCAATGATCACACGCACGGCACAGCGGACACACCAGGAACCGCGGTGTTGGCCGTCGAATGGCGCTAGCTGCGCAGCATTTGTGCACCGCCGCCGTCAGTGTCAGCCAGTTTGCCGTGGCATACGGAGCTCCATCGCAGTCTTTAACACTGGTAGCATGCCGCGACAGCGTGGACGTGAACCGTATGTGCAGTTGACGGACTTTGAGCGAGGGCGTATAGTGGGCATGCGGGAGGCCGGGTGGACGTACCGCCGAATTGCTCAACACGTGGGGCGTGAGGTCTCCACAGTACATCGATGTTGTCGCCAGTGGTCGGCGGAAGGTGCACGTGCCCGTCGACCTGGGACCGGACCGCAGCGACGCACGGATGCACGCCAAGACCGTAGGATCCTACGCAGTGCCGTAGGGGACGGCACCGCCACTTCCCAGCAAATTAGGGACACTGTTGCTCCTGGGGTATCGGCGAGGACCATTCGCAACCGTCTCCATGAAGCTGGGCTACGGTCCCGCACACCGTTAGGCCGTCTTCCGCTCACGCCCCAACATCGTGCAGCCCGCCTCCAGTGGTGTCGCGACAGGCGTGAATGGAGGGACGAATGGAGACGTGTCGTCTTCAGCGATGAGAGTCTCTTCTGCCTTGGTGCCAATGGTGGTCGTATGCGTGTTTGGCGCCGTGCAGGTGAGCGCCACAATCAAGATTGCGTACGACCGAGGCACACAGGGCCAACACCCGGCATCATGGTGTGGGGAGCGATCTCCTACACTGGCCGTACACCACTGGTGATCGTCGAGGGGACACTGAATAGTGCACGGTACATCCAAACCGTCATCGAACCAATCGTTCTACCATTTCTAGGCCGGCAAGGGAACTTGCTGTTCCAACAGGACAATGCACGTCCGCATGTATCCCGTGCCACCCAACGTGCTCTAGAAGGTGTAAGTCAACTACCCTGGCCAGCAAGATCTCCGGATCTGTCCCCCATTGAGCATGTTTGGGACTGGATGAAGCGTCGTCTCACGCGGTCTGCACGTCCAGCACGAACGCTGGTCCAACTGAGGCGCCAGGTGGAAATGGCATGGCAAGCCGTTCCACAGGACTACATCCAGCATTTCTACGATCGTCTCCATGGGAGAATAGCAGCCTGCATTGCTGCGAAAGGTGGATATACACTGTACTACTGCCGACATTGTGCATGCTCTGTTGCCTGTGTCTATGTGCCTGTGGTTCTGTCAGTGTGATCATGTGATGTATCTGACCCCAGGAATGTGTCAATAAAGTTTCCCCTTCCTGGGACAATGAATTCACGGTGTTCTTATTTCAATTTCCAGGAGTGTATAATGCTATTTGAGTCGCTTTTCATATCTGTTGTTTAATAATAGATACCAATACGTTGTCTGTGCAACAGTGGCGGTGTCAGGGGTGCACCAGAGCCCACTCAAAATTTTCTTGGCGCACCCTCAGGCCCACTCAATAAAGACGGACAAATTTCATAATCAAAGTCCAAAGCCAAACGTTATTTTATAAAATTAAAATAATTTTTACACAGTTATAGACACACGACAGATCACTCCGTTAATTTGTTAAGCAATTTTTTAATATCCCATATTAAAGCCGTAAAATAAAAGAAACACATTCTAAATGGATTTTATGATGACATTGTTAACATCGACCTGTCCGTTGATCCGTAACTGTTGAACAACGCGTGAACGAACTAGTCGATCGATGTATCGAATTAACGGTTTTTCCCCTCTGTGTGTTTTGTGTTTGCGCCTGTGTTAGTTTGCATTAACGGCAAACAATAAAAACAAATTGTTTCATTGTGGTCTCCGTTTTGTTTCTACTAGTGAGTTGTTCGTCATGTGGAAAGTGAACGTATTAACGTGGCAAACTGTCCTAGAATATCAGATTTCCTTAGTCGGCAACAAAAATTTATTTAACCAGATGAGGACGTTATGTACATCTCTGTCTGTGAATGCAGAGGTTGGTTTCCACGATTTAGAAAGTGATATGGAAGAAATTGTGTTTGATGAAGAAGAAATGGATGTCGGAAAAGAATTTAAGTAGTTGGGAAATGAAAAGCACGGTGTAAACAAAGGTAAAGATTTATTTCTATTCCTAGCGATAACACTAGCAGCCTTAATCCATCTGCTTCCATTTTGTGGTATGTCTACGAAACCTACTGACAAACCAAAACAGCCTCTATAAAATCATTTTCTTTTTCGCGTGTTTGGAGACAGAAAAAGAAATTTCAAGCCAGCTTGGTACAAAATTCATCATCCAACGCTAGAACGTAGTATTGATGATGCATATTTTCCTGTCTGTCGACTTTTTCGACCCCGAATTCAAGGCACAAAAAGAGAGTTGCATAGTTTTGTAAGTGAGGGTTTTACTAAATGGAAAAGAGCACCAGAGTCTAATTCCGGCTTTAAACAGCATGAGAACAGCTTCACACACAAATATCTCTGTAGTTGCTTAGGAGCCTTTCAAAAATTTAAAATGTAAGTTTGTGTTTTTATGAGTGGGTCGGCAGTGCATCAAATGTTTATTGCAACAGAAATAAAAATGAAAAGTGGAATTAAAAAGGTTACTAGATGGGACTGTCAATATACTTCATGTCTGGATGTGAAGAAGACAACTGAAGCTATAGTTGTAACCCGAGTAAACATTAAGGCATAAATTTCAAAACGAGCTGCAGAAACATCTGGATTTGGTGCAAGGCTGAATTGTTCTTTTGTTTTTCATGTATGCCTGTTCACATGCTTGATAGAAAAGTGCATGTCACGATCTGATTTTCTTCATGGCAAAGACTTTGTGATATTGTTGCTTCAATCAACGTAGTAGAAGCTACAAGGGATCAGTTCAGTCAAATGCGTAGATCAGACTCGGATTTCACTTATGTGTGGAAAGAAAGTGTTCTTGTAGTTTAATTCGAAAGTTGCCATAACATCTTGAGTAAATAAAGACAGCCTGTAAACTATACAACCAAATGGCTTCAAATCTTTAGTATTTGATAAAGCTTTATGTATGATAGACACTGAACTAGGGAATAATTAAAGGACTCAATATAATAGTCTAAACCTGAAAAGTGAATGTTTTATGGATAAACGAAATTATTCATAGAAAACTGAATCGTTGGAGGCACAAGTTAAGGTATTAAAAAACCTTATCGTTAGACAAGAACAGCAAAACGGAGTGAAGAATGGCAATTTACTTGCATTGCTCCAGTTGTTAGAGCAATATAAATTTACTTAACATGATTTATACAAATTAAGTCAAATAGCAGTGGCTATTCCAGCTTTCTCTGCAGCACGTGAAAGAACATTTTCGCGTATGCGACGTGTAGTAAGTCATGTAAGGAATTCAGTGTCTGATTACCGCCTGAGTTATATGTGTATTCCAGAAATAGAAGAACTTTGACAAAGACTTGATTTGCAAAGAGTGGTTGATGATTTTGCTATCTGTCACAAAAGACGGATTAATCTGTTTCAAAAATAAGTAAACACCGGTTTCGTATTTGTATTTAACAGTTTTTCCATTTTTTCTCAGTGGTGTCTGTTTTCCAGCTGATCATAAAAAATATATACTCTCGAAGACGTTTGTTTTGAGGCATAATTTGTTTTTGTTGTGTGGCATATCGAAAAGGGGTTTCATTCGTATCGGAGTATGTTATATGTGGACACTATATAGTATATATAGTTCCTAAACTCACCGCCAGAGGTCGGGCCAAAACTACACTTTTCCGATACTATCAGCTTTATCAAACAATTGCCTGTGGCCCTGGCGAATGTTTTGTGCACTCCGCTTTGCTTTGTGTTGTGTGTTGATCGTTGTTTTGTGTTCACAGTTTGAAATGACTAAATATGGTCAATGATGGCGTTAGAGTGCGACCTTGGCAACACCACAAAATACTGGCGATCCGCCGGCCGAGTGGTCTAGCGGTTCAGGCGCTCAGTCCGGAACCGCGCGACTGCTACGGTCGCAGGTTCGAATCCTCCCTCGGGCATGGATGTGTGTGATGTCCTTAGGTTAGTTAGGTTACACTAGTTCTAAGTTCTAGGGGACTTATGACCTCAGAAGTTAAGTCCCATAGTGCTCAGAACAATTTGAACCGCCGGCCGAAGCGGCCGTGCGGTTAAAGGCGCTGCAGTCTGGAACCGCAAGACCGCTACGGTTGCAGGTTCGAATCCTGCCTCGGGCATGGATGTTTGTGATGTCCTTAGGTTAGTTAGGTTACACTAGTTCTAAGTTCTAGGGGACTAATGACCTTAGCAGTTGAGTCCCATAGTGCTCAGAGCCATTTTTGAACTGGCGATCCCAAATGAGCATATTTTAGTTATGCTTTCGCAGGATCCAGAACGTGGACGTAGGCTGACAGTCCTTACCCGCTTTTTTAAGAGTGGAAGGCGTGCCTTGTTCCCCCTGCTCCGCCAGCACAGCCTTAGGAGGAACTGGCTCCGACCCTCTCCTCTCTGGCCGACAAACATTCTCGTTAGTTTATGCAGCAGCCTACAACCACGATATAGTGCCCGAATATATCTATAATAGCGTATATGTGTATCGGAAAATATAGCTATTCTGTAATTCATTGTATTGTAAATCACTTGATTGTAACTTTGACGCAGTCTGTCCAGCCATGGCTGGTAGGTAAATGACGAAGACCTGGTAATAAATGGCAATGTATATAGGAGTACTATAGTTTTCAATACAAGAACGGAAATATTTTTTCAGTGTTACGCTGTTAATGAGCGATTGCGTGTATTAAAATATGGTTTATGTATACTGGTTACCGTACTGAAGTTTCTGATGGAAAGAAAATGTCAGGCTATGTAGATTAAGGGGAGGCTGGCATTTTTGGAAGTGCCCGGGTTTTATTCATCCAGAATTTGAGAATGAGAGCGCACAGGGACTTCCGATAAACTTTCAAGTAATTTCAAACTTTTCGAAACTTTTTCTCGCTGAGTTAGTAGTGAAGAGATAGCAAATTAAAACTTCATGCCTGATGCTGCCGTTGTACTGCATAGACGGTGGAAACGTTGTAGATGATAATTTTTTTTCCCATTTGGGGGGGGGGGCAAATGATGAAGGAAAAAAATTTATCACTGTCTACGTTTCCGTCGTCTATGCAGTACAACGGCAGCAGCAGGTATGACGTTTTAATTTGCAAACTCTTTACTACTAACTCTATTCGCAATGCGCTTTGCAGACAGTATCCACATAAACCACTAACTGTCCCTTCAAAATTATGATACAAACGGTTCAGGACATACGTCACAAATATTGAGATGTGTGAAAAACTAGCTTTTGCTTCAAATGTGGTGCAAATTACCCAGATTATATTCATCCAGTATTTGATAATCAGAGCACGTAACGACTTCCAACAAATTTTAACCATAATTTCAAACTTACCGTAAGCGTAGTTTTCCTTTACGTGCTTAATGTAAAATATTCAACTCATTAACTCGATTGGCAAGCGCTCGGATGTATGAAGCTATTTTATACTTGGGGGTTGATTCTTTCACAGGTTTTCACTAAAACTGAACTTTTCACTGCCACTGTGCACAGAAATTAACATAGTTCACTGTTTTTGAAGGAAAAACAATAGCATGAGCTATTTGGACTTAGTAAAAGGCATGGAGATACAATTTTCAGGTAGAAAGGGGGGGGGGGGGGGGCGTGACAAAGCAATGATGCCCTAGACTAGGAAAAAAAAAAATTAACTCGATGCAAATACATAAATGTATAAAAGAACTACAAGCATACAGCGATAACAGCACATGGACTAAATTTAATCTGTACTGCAAACCAAATATGGCATTTTATGATGTCTATTATAATGAATTTATGGGCGGAATGATGTAAGGCAGGAAATTAATGTTTCAAGTCACATTCTGCCCTTCATATTTATTCGCGTGAACTCAAGGCTAGGCCCAACCATTTTATAATGTGACGCACCTTTGTGACACATGGTAGAGCCACCACTGCTTTGAAAGACACCCCATGCCCTTCCTAAACTATTCTGCTCCTATAAATGAAGAGTTTCATTTATTATTGATACTCTATTACAGTTTATTTTGTATATATCATATATGGCACATCTACCAGGCTTATATCTCTGCAATTTCCTCCTCCTTTTTTGAGAGGTGTAACAATGACATTCTTGCCTGTGCCTGGAATTTTTCTTTGTAGCAAGCTTCAGAAACATAACACCATATTTTATGTGACTCTGCATTACCGGTACGTAATTCTGTCTTTTCCTCTTCCCTTGCGGTTTTTGCTTTTTGAAAGTGCTTCATCAAGTTTTTGAACTATAGGCAGGCCTTCTGAATTTCCTGTATAAGCAACTTTTGTTACCTCGATATCTTCTGTAGTTATAGGTATTCATCACTGGTCGTAAATAAAACGCAACGAAGAAGTATCATATTGTTGCTTTATATTTGCCGGTGTGTCACAGCACAGATCTCTTTACTGATATTATATTTATTTTGGAACTATACAGCAACCATTTGATTCTTCAACAGGTCTGTAAAAAAACACAATTAAAAAGCTTATCGAACATTAATTACCGTACAGACGAATAGCGAAATAACAGACATCTACTGCAGAAGTCTAAATAACTATCGTAGTACCTACAGTGGGAAATAACTAATGAAAACGTAGAAGTGAAAGAACTTGAAAGGCCACATTTGTAATACCCCTTAAAGCTGACGCAAAAATCTAAGGATACACACATAAAGCAAAAGTAATAATCACTACATATTTAACACAGTACTAATGTCAAGGTCCCATGGTGTAATGGTTAGCACTCTGGACTCTGAATCCAGCGATCCGAGTTCAAATCTCGGTGGGACCTGATTATTTTTTTCCCTTTCCTGCCATTAATTTCAAAGGTCATTAATGATATTCTGTACTACAAGCCGATTCATAACATGTATTCTACATCTACGTTAGCTTTTCTTACGGATGATACCAAATGAAGATTCGTCTTGCATCAGTCAATGTTCCGTTGTGATGAACACTGGGCAGTGCCTTTCAGGGATGGTATTTTAAAAGAAGGATATTAAGATGAAGAAACTGTAACACGAAAACCTCCGAAACCGAAGGTCGAAGTGACAACGTTTCTCTTTCCACAACAGTACAATGAGTACGACTAAACCTTTAACACTGCCTGATAGACATCAAAGAAAACCAGAGTATCTTCACGGTAAGGGGGGAGGTACATTCACACAACACAAGAAATAAACATTACATTGACACGCCCCAGGTAAGGCTGAAGAAAACCCAAAGGTGCCATAACTACATGGGGATTAAGCCATTCAACAAACTGCCTATAACACTGAGGGAAATGCCGGTACAGCAACTAGGGAAGAAACTAAAAAATTGGCAGATTCTGAATACAACCTACAATGTTCTGGAATTCAAAGAAAACTTGAGACGCCTCCAGAATGAATGATGATTATAGCATGTAGTGAAAATATAGGCGGTATCAGATTTTGTGACAAATTTGATCCAAGGAGATGTATAACTGTAAATACTTTTCTTTTCTGTATATTTAAAAAAAACTAATTGGTACCTTTAAAAAAACCTGTATGTATGTACTGAATTGTGTTTTGGTGCCTTTCCTTGTACAACACTAAGTTGTTTAACGACAATAAAATTTGATTTGATTCAAAAGTGCTAGTGAGCGGTAAGAGCGTGAAGTAAAATTGTGGATGGAAAACCAGACTTTTCAAAACAGACTCAGCATCTCTTTTGAATTTAGTTTGCGGTACCTTCGGAAGAAGCGACTGATATCTCAATTGGCAGAACAGACATCGACGCTCTTTTTTACTTTTATTTTAATCCGCACGTAGTTTTATATTTTAAAAAAATACCTAGCGCTTTAATATGCCGAAGTAACAAACGTTTGACATTATTGCATCAATATGCATGAAAATTTTGTTTTCATGACAATCCCTTTGTAAAGGACGAAATGTTGAACAACGGTGCTGTGAATGACAGCGCACCGAAGTTTCATTTTACGTTAGATTCTCGGTTCTCCCAGAATTGTCTAGCGTCGGAAACGTGAACTACAATTAGACACACTACATGCGAAAACTAAACTGACACTCGGTGTGGTGGTGGCTGGTGTGATCGGCCGGAAAAGTATTTTCCGTGTACTGTCGCTCCCATCAACCAGTGCGCGGTCAATTTTGCGCGTGTAGCAATAATATATTAGCCCGGGGTGAAATATTTGAGTACTTGCGCCTGCCTTGATTTGTTCAGTTCCATTCAATTTCTTTATATGCCTTGTGTGGACGTCGCCGATTCTTAGCCATCTATATGACTGCCTTGATCCAGAGCTTTAAGTATGTCATCTGAGAAAAATGTGAGTTGGGTTTGACCTGATAGACATTTTCGAAATCCATGCTGGTTGGCAAGACATTTTCGAAGTCCATGCTGGTTGGCATTGAGTTCAGTTCAAGATATATCATTACATTTGAGCTCAGATATGTCCTAAAGTTTCACAACAAGTCAGTGTCAAGGATATTGGACAATAGTTTGGTGGATCTCTTATACTATCCTTCTTGTAGACGGGTGTGACCAGTGCCTTTTTCCAAGAACTGGGCATGGTTTTTCGTTCAAGGGATCTACGAGAGATTATAGTTAAGTGCAAACTCAGTATAGAATCTGACAGGGATTCAATTGGGCCCTCGAGCTGTGTTCAGTTTTAACAATTTCAGCTGTTTCCCAACACCACTGACACTAATTCTTATTTCATTCAGGGGAATGAGGATTAAATTAGGGCAGTTCTCCTGGGTTTTCCTATGTAAAGGACATTTGGAAATGGAGTTAGCCCTAAGCATTTCAGCTTTTGCTTTGCTACCCTCAACTTCAGTTGCTTTCTCATTCACTATGGACTGGACACTAACTTTGATGCCACTAGCAGCCTTTACATACGACCAGAATTTTTTTGGGTTCTTTGAAAGATCACCTGACAGTGTTCTGCTACAGCAGTCATTGAAGGCATGCACTGCTGTCTTAACAGCCAAATGCATTTTATTCAGCACCTCTCTATATACTATGCTTTGCTGTGGGTGGTATAGAGGTACTTTCTCAGATTCAGATGAAGGCTTGTATCATGAGCACAGTTCAGCACAGTTGTAAGTGACTTACATGCTCTTTAAATGTATTCAAGAAAACAAGAATTTCATCCAGCTAGCAAAGTCACACATTTAAGATGTTGAAGCAGTTTGTACACTAGTCTTTCATAGGTGGCTAGAGCACTGCACAGACCACACAGCATGACTGAACTTATAGAGGCCTTTAGGTGTTATGAAGGCAGTCCTTTTCTTATCAATATCATCAGAGTCAAACTGCCAATAGCCAATGTACGTGACCATAGTGGAAAAGTACTTTATTTCCTTCAGATAATAAGAGTTGTCAGTTCATGGCAGAGGGTATACACCCCATTTGGTATTTCTTTTCTTATGACAGTAATCAATATAGAAATGGCATTGCATCCATTTGTCTTTTTGAGTACCATGGGAGAGGAACAAGGACTGTTAGGTAGCTGAAAAATGTAGTGTTGAACATGTTTTGCACTTCTCAACTGGAGACTCCCAAGATGAGTGCTGACTGATGAAGGATAATAGCTAGTGTTGTTTTGGTGTTACTCATTGCGTTGTCTGGTGTGCTTTGTTTCCATTTCACATTTGATGCAGAAAGGCTGACACTTACCAATGTTGGCCTTTAGTCACGACAGGACATATTGCTCGCTGGATAATAGATTCCTCCTGTGGATGGTCCATAATGGTGTTGTTCCATAATTCTCCATTTGTGGCTCTGAGTTGGCGTTTCTAGCGGACCATATGCACATACCATTTGGTATGCATAGTGGATGTTAATGGCACTTGTTGACCTAGAGCTTTTCATGCCCACTTGAAGTGGTTATGACCATTGGTGGCATATAGATTTCTTTTGTGAGGCTAAGTGCCCTTTTGCAGTTAAACTGAGCATCCAACCTGTTTAAGTAGAACTTGTCTCATTGATTACATGGGGAGGGGGCGAAGTGCATCTTCCACTGAAAACAGTCACCCACAACAATCGCTACTGTGGAAACTCCTTGAAGTAGCTTAATCAATCTAGAGCTCTAATCTTCCACAGTCTATGATTTGTCATGATGCTTGCAAGAAGATCGATCCAAGGATAACATTATGCTTGTATTCTGGTAAGCAAAAATTCAAAGGACTTTGTTTTGACAGTGATAATTATTCTTGCAAGACAGGTTCCTGTCAGCTGGACATATTATTTATCAGCATCGTGGCCCTCGAATCTCTGGACAAAATCCTCTACAGCTAGCAACAATAAGCATCTATGTCACAGAAAATAAAACCCCAGGAATCAACAAATGCCTGGACAGAATGGTTATTGGTACTAGTGTCACTATGCTTTCCTAATATATTGGAAACTGTCATCTAGTGAGGATTTTCATCTGTATTACCCCTATCTCTATAAATTGTGATCTCATTTGGTTTACCTAATTTCAGCAGGTGGCCATGGGGATGTCCAATGAAAACATACTGGTCTGTTGCTCTACAGTCTGTAAATGATCCTATTAGTGCGCTGCATTTGAATTGGTGTAGGAGCTGATTCTGTCTTGTGTTTTAGACATAGTCTGATAGCTGCAGGATAAGTTTGTAGTTTTCTACTGCATTCCTCAATGTTGTTCTGTCCTGTTATAGGTAGCCATTAGTGATCAATGAACCTATTCTGAAATTAGCTAAGTACTGAACTTTTGTAAATTATGCAAATTATTCCATAAAAATTAGTACCCAGGCATTTTTGGTTCACATTCTTTTCCTCGACGCATCCTCCACCCCTGTTTTACGAGTCTTCATACTTGGTTCTTGCTTCTCCTTGTGATAGTCAGGTCCTATTTCAATTGGTCATTACTTTCTGCTCAGCTGAGCTCGGCTGCCACAGAATCCTGCTCTCTAGTGGTAAAAAAATTCCAAATGTGGTATTCCATTGCACCTGCTTCTTTATTTTCACAAGGGTCACACTTTGAGCACTTGTCTAAATATTCAACTTAACTGGCTGCTCTCTACAAGACAAAATCTCCAAGCAAAATTTGCTCACAGATATTATCTCCTAAACTATTTACAAAACTTTAAAAAATGGAAGCTTCCCAGGTACAAACAAAGGAAATACAAATAACAAGTTCACAGGAAGAAAATTTACATTTATCTTTACATAAAGAATGTTAAATTGTCATCTTCCCAGATACATGGAATGGAAATCCATACAACTGTATACAACCAATATACCAGTATTAATTACAGTAATTCATATATTCACATAGTTATGTTTCAAAGTGATGTAAATTAATTATACTTTAACAAAATTCAAAATAGTTATGTCATGAGCTACAACCTGTAGTAACAGATTAACTACACAACACATGAAATTCATACGTACTATAAATGTGAATACCTGTGTGTGTGTGTGTGAAATTTATTCTCACTGACAGTCCCTACAAAATGATGAAAGGAAAAATGTTTATGGTATACTACTTTCCCACACATTTTACAGACAGTATGCACATATACCATAGAATGTAAGTGCAAAATTATATCATTATACAACGATTGGTTCAGGAGATGACATTTAAATGTATTGCTTCTTTGCTACTAACTCTGTTCACAGTAAACTTCACAGATAGTATCCACATATGCCCCTGAATGTAGCTACAATTTTATGCCGAAGTATGATACATAAGTCATGAGATATGACTTCATGAGCAGTGACATGTGTAACTAACTGTTACAAAAACTTGAATTCAGTGCTAGGTTATAAAAAAATTAAATTCTGGAAAACCCTCTTGCGTACATCACTTCACTTTTTTTTACATACTTTTTTTGCATATTCATCACTGTCCCATCACTTAAATTTGTCCATTAGGCATGCCATTACTCTCAAAGCATTAAATTTGCACATATATAAAAACAATAATTAAATATAATAGGAAAACCATAAGCAATGTGACATCACTTTTTCAGTAGTATTGGTTGGTTAGTTGCTGGAGTTAAAGGGACCAAACTGCGAGGTCATCAGCCCCTTCATCCTGTATGTATTGAACCAGGAATAACTCTAAGAAGAATGACACAAAAGGCAAACCCTGGCAAGTGTGATTGTAAGCAAGATACAATAAGACATAGATAAAATCAAGGAGAAGTAGGAGGGCTGTGAGAGGAGGTAAGGTGGGTGAGCCACTTTGCCAAAATTCACTTGGAGGTCTGCAGAGCATGGTATGCAGTGGAAGACGCCCCCTGTGCATTCCACCAGCACCAGCTCACCATCCATTACCCCAAGCAACAGAGACAAGATGATGTAAGTTTAGGAAAGATAAAACATTAAAAACAGTGAACATAAAAGAGCAAGGTGAATAAGAAGGTGGGAAGGATAGGGGACAGACCAGATTGCCAGGTTGGGGGGGGGGGGGGGGGGGGGGGGCTGCAATGGTACCCTTGGGCCAGAGTAGGTGAGGGATGCCCGTTCAAACCCTCAGGAAGTCTATGAGGCCCAGAGTGCCCCAAAGTAGAAACAACCTCCATGGGTGACATGTAAAAGCAGGTCAGTTGCTTTGGCAATGTTTTCTGTCACCAGTGGTAGTGTGTCTGGCAGTTTAAGATAATGCCACAAAGCAGCCAAATTTGGGCAGTCTGGTAGGACATGGATGCCACATTGGCAGTAAGGTGGATCCTCACATCGGAGAATGTGGCTGTGGGTCGTAGAAGGACTGCCAAATGGTCGTGGCCTCCTTATATTGCCCTCTGTTTGTTTGGGGAGTCCTGGGTGAACCATTCTGAGTTCCAGACATCCAAAAAGATGGTGTAAAGTCAATCAAAGGTCCAGTTGTAGGACCCCTATGACAAAGTTGGAATCCTGGTAGCCAACTTTTCCAAGCAGTTGGAATGCTCATTCCATGAAATCCCAACATGTCCAGGTGTCCGAACAAAGATGACTGGCTGTCCAGCTTGGTCAGAAAGAAGACCCTGGATAGTCGTGACTAAAGGGTGATGAAAGTAGCACTGGTCTGTAGATTGAAGGCTGTTCAGGGAGTCGCTGCAGATTAGAAGCGTCTGCCGGTGCAAGAACAAGCATGGCTACGGGCTCGTTTGATGTCAAGCAATTCAGCACTGAAGACACTTCATTCATTTGCCAAAGAACATAGTTCACTGCAACTTGATTGTGTGTATGCAAAACTGACTCATCCATTGGCCATTGAGCCATCTGTGTATACCACATCCAAACCTGGGAATGAATCTTTTGGTCCAAAGGAAAAATCAAGACAGATCCGAGGTTGGGGTACATGCCATGGGGTCACACACGAATGCTGAAACTTCCTGGCAGATTAAAACTGTGTGCTGGACGAAGACTCGAACCCGGGACCTTTACCTTTCGCGAAAGGCAAAGGTCCCAGGTTCGAGTCTCGGTCCGGCACACAGTTTTAATCTGCCAGGAAGTTTCGTATCAGCACACACTCCGCTGCAGAGTGAAAATCTCATTCTGTCTAGGCACAATTGCTTCTTGACAAGAGGCAATGGGGGGGTTAGAGTTCAGAACAGACACACTGTAGGTGTGGGTGGTGGACCTTGTAAAGGACATGGTAGTTTAGATGCTTAGGGAAGCTGTAAACATGTATAGCATAATTGAGTCGAAGGCTCCAGCTGCAAGTCGGACCACACAGTGATGTATCGGATCCAGTGACTGCAATGCTGAGGGCAAAGCCAAACCATATGCAAGACTCCCATAATCAAGACAGGACAGGATGAGGGCTTTGTAAAGCTGCAGAAGGGCAGTGCAGTTTGCATCCTGGTTGATGTTACTGAGGCAGCAAAATGTATTAAGGTGTAGCCAGCATCTTTGCTTAAGTTGGCAAAGGTGGGGAAGGCACATCAGCCTGGCATTGAATACCAGTCCCAAAAAGTGATAAGTCTCCACTACATTGAGTAATTGGTCATCAAGGTAAAGTTCTGGTTGTGGATGAATCTAATCTTGGTGGGAGAAAATGGAAAGCTGTGACTGAGGGCATGATTGCGCCTTTCAAATGGCGTTAGTGTTCAGCAACATCCACGCAAGAAGAACAATAGTAAAAGCAAAGTGTTTGGCATACAAAGAAGATAATACTGAAGACCCCGTAGATGCTATTAGACGATTGACTTCTAAAAAGAGAGGGACACCTAGTACACAGCCCTGCAAGACACCATTCTCTTGTATATGGGGGAGGGAGGAGGGGGGTGTACTATGGGAAGCACCAGCTGGAACATGGAAAAAAGTGACAAGATGATGTAAGGTAGTGAGGATGGGGTGTTGTCATGTGATAAGTCTTTTGCAATTTGAGGAAACAGCAATATGGTGTTGATGTCAGTCAAAAGCTGCCTGGTTGGAAGACTCCAAGCAAAACAAATTATCAGCAGTAGAACAACCATGGCGAAAACTACCCTAGGACAAAGCCAGAAGGCCCCGAGAGTCAAGGAGCCAACACAGCTACTGGCTCACCATGCATTCAAGCAACTTACAGAGAACAGTGGTGAGAGTAACTGGGTGATAGCTGGTCATCTCTAGGGAACACATACCTGGTTTCAGTACTGAGACAATAATGCTCTCCCTCCATTGAGATGAGAGCTCACCCTTGCTCCAGATACGGTTATAGTTGGTAAGAACATAACGCTGTCAATCCATTGATAGATGTTTGAGCACTGTGCCAATTTTCAGCACAATTGTGTTCCGGCTGCGAGTGTTAGGTTGATATTGGTCTCGCCAGAGATACTGGGGTGCCAAGTTGACAGGGAGTGGCCCTCTGGCGACAAGGAGTGGAGGGTTAGAGAGTACTGAGCGAGAAGGGCAGAACAGCAGAGTGGTGGGGTCCAGATGGTCTGAATTGTGCATTAATAATTTTGGTACTCTGTGGTAATGAACTGTTGGTGAAACCAAGACACTTAGGAATTCAACACTGATGTTGAACGAGAAGCCATGGACTCTGCAATTGTATGGACGCAATTTACAGTGAGCTGTGGCTGATGTCATTTGTGAGTGTTTTGCCATGGCAGATAAACAAGACAGCGTGGGTCTAACCTGAACACGCTGTGCTGTAGCATGTTTGCCCCAATAAGGATGTCATGATATTGAAGAAGAAAGCAGTGGAATACAGTATGTGTATTAGCCTTCAGTGACTTCTGTGGTGTTAATTTACTTAACTTGTGGAGACTGAGCAATAACTGTCACTTTTCAACAGAATTTACGATTGTGTAAAAGTGTGACCAATGCCAGATGGGTGTTGTCATAAAGTTATTGTATTTCTTATTTGTGAACATAATTTTCTGATATCAGAATTACTCATTGGTCAGATTTGAAATTGTCAGTTCTGTACTGTAGTTCAGCAGGTTATAAGTACTGGAATTTGACAAATATTATAACTGTGAGTTTTGAATATGTTAATTCTGAAGTTTGTAAGGTTTGTTTGGCCTGTTGGGAATGGTCATTGATGTAACATTAGAGGACTAGCGGCTATTTGTTAAGCTGTAGCAATGCTGATCTTACTGTTTGTTGTTCTTGTTGAAGTGTCTATTCACCCCTAAATTAAATACTAATTCCGCACAGAACTTTGGTTGTGGATCCGGTCTCATTTTGGGGCTGTATCAGGGCAAAGGGTTAGGGCACTGAAGAATTCCCATTCACTGAATGGAGCATTATAGGGCTCCAGGTTGCATGTAGAGAAAGATAAGTGCAATTGGTCTAACTGCTGTTTAAGGACAGGAAAGGCAGGTTGACAGTTCTCAGATACAGAGGCTCAATGATAATGCAGAGCAAAATGTTTGGCTGTACCATCTGGGTCAGTAAAAGCAGCACTGTTCAAGGAAATACAAGCATACCTGCTGAGGACTGGCATCCATAAAGGCATCTGATATTCGTCCAAGCCTCCAAAGGAGGTGTACGTGGTCCAATGTTTGAAATATACTGTTCCCGGCCTTCTTTTTGTCGAGGGACCCCAGAATGCCCTATCTTCCCAATGTTAAAATAGTGCTTATAAATTACATGTTTTCTCAGAAAGTATTTGAACTGGGAAGTTGAAATTTTTACAGGTTATTTATTGGAGTATTGGCTACAACTTAAGACAGGGATTTTTAAAAATTTGAATTCAGTTGTTAGACATTAATTTTTTCTCTTGTAATGAAAATTCACTACTTTTTGTGCCATTTTTTGTTTATAAATTCAATGATATGCAGATTTTCGGCAAAAGGCTGTATGAAGTTACATGGAAGAGACTGTGTAACATTTCCTGAAAATTTGAAGCAAATTTGTTTGATAGATCCTGAGAAAATATGTAATTTGTATAAAAAAATAAAGCTTTTGGGAATCAAGTGACAAAGTTTGGATTAACTTTTTGGTGCAGCCCAGGTCAGTAGGATGGATTATCTTCATCTTCTGCAAACTTCTCCTCCAGCTTCCTCCTTCTATTTACTCTGGCTTGTATTTACACGCTATTTACAGCCCTGTCAGCAGCCCGAAGATGTTCCTTGTCTAAAGCAAGCATCATTCATACCTTGTTGAAACCTATCTTCATTCTCGTATTTTGAAATACTTACAATGTTGTCATCATTGAAAGTAGCAATGGCATTATACACACGAAAGTGAAGTGGTTCTATCCCAACAAACAAAGTCTTGGGGATTCTTGACCATATAACTCTATTTACAATACCAGGGAAGGATTGTTGATACTCACCATATAGCGGAGATGCTGACTCGCGATAGGCACAACAAAAACATTCATACAATTTTTATTTCTTTTTATTTCTCTCCTTTCCGCTACTTACCCCTCCCCCCTCCGCACCTTCTCTCCTGCCCTCTGTCTAAACTACAATATTTCACTGTCCACCACTCCCACCATACTATCCCTCCCCCTCCCCGCCCCAGCCTCCTTTTTACCCCCACCCAGTCGCCACTCCAATCATGCACTGGTGCTGCTGTTCGCATTGTGGTTTCAGCTCTCTGAGACTGCAGACATGTGTGCAAGTTGCGTTTACGTGAGTGTGTGTGTGTGCGTGTATGTGTTTCTACTGCTGACAAAGGCCTTAATGGCCGAAAGCTTTAATTGTGTGAATCTTTTTGTTGTGCCTATCGCGACTCAGCAGCTCCGCCATATGGTGAGTAGCAACTTTCCTTCTCTGGTATTGTTACATTACATCCTGGATTTTCCATTGTTTGATTTTTGCCTTAACACTATTTACACTTTGATTGTGGTCATCAGTTTTTCCATGAACACATTTTTCAATAGTTCGGGTGCTGCTAAGTCTCTGAATATAGGTTTTATCACCTCCATTACCACATCAGGCAGACCATGTTTGTGAGTGTACACTTAGTAGTTAGCAATACCTTGTTATACTTACACCAACTGTTTTCTAATTTGGGACACAAGTAATGATCGGGACATTTATTGGTTGAAGAAGTATGAAAAAAAGAGCCCAAACACCCTTCTTCATGTCACTTGTGATGTTGGAGAGCCCATCTACAATCTCCAATGGCCTTGGCGATTTCTGAGTTCCACCAAGGTACTGTCTTCCTATGGGGGGATCCCAAAGAATAAAGGATCGCTAAGTCGGCTGCCACCAGAATAGCTGCTGTTGCGTTCTGCACGGCCTCATCAATGCCTCTATTTAGCGGGAAGCTCAGATGGACATTGGAGGTGAAAGCATCCCAGTCAGCATAGTGGAGAGCTCATCTAGGCATGTGCCACGGGAGTGACACTGAGGGAGGGACAGGAAGATTGGGAATCTGTTGCTACCATACAGGTCATTGTGGATCCTTCAGTGGAAAGACCAACGGTGCAAATAAAAAGATCAGTGGCAGAGTAAGTTGCACGTGTGATGCTGAGGTATGAGGAGGCACCAGTACTCAAGAGAAAGAGGTTGAGCTCTGCCAGTAAGTTTATGGTGTCTTTACTGTGGCCACCGATCATGGTTCCACCACAAGAAAGGTCAGGGGATTTGAAGATAAGGAAAGGTGGAGGAGCTGAGAGCAAGCAATGCAGACAATGTGTTCTGAGGTACTCTACCATCAGGAGGAAGATAAACATCACAGATGGTAAAATTCTGAAATGCTCTTACCGAAACTGTCATGTACCACAGTGTTGTAGCAAGAGGCACAAGTTCCCCTATACACAGAGTCCATAACATCTGTGCAGACTCCACCTATCATAAGCCGCACGATTCTTCAAATATACCTGGTAGCTACGAATGGCAGGGGTCACCTCTGCTGTAAACCACGTTTCCTGAAGGACAGCGCAGAAAGCAGGGGAGAGCTTAAGAGATTTCGTGGCTCAGCCAAGTAGTGATAAAAAACCACTAGAATGCCACTGGAGAAGCATGCTGTCAGTGTACCATGAGGGTGTGAAGGGACCAAGGAGGCAGGCTATGATCCAGGGTCACCTGCTGCTACTGGTTGAGAGGGTATAGTATCAAAGACACATAGGTTCTGACATAAGTTGCGTGGTGCAATCTGGAGTCTCGGGGGTCACCAAGATAGTTGCTGTGGCCACAGAAGCAAAACATGTGGGATCGGTGGCTTGGCCACCACAATTCCCTTTACTTTGGAAGAATTCTTTTTGTGTGTGTTTGTTTTCTTTAGGGTGTTTGGATGACTGGGAGGGCTTCTCTAAATTAGTTTCAGGGACTGAAGGACATCATGAAGCCCTATGACCAGCAGCCTGTAGCTCCTTCAGCCATTGGCTGGTATATGGTTGCAGACCAGCAGAAACCTTGGAGGGGAGTGTCCCAAGGGACCACTCCATAGCATGAGAAGCCAGATGGGGCTAATACAACTCAGGCTGGGGGATGTGAATTGGTGTCCCAGTGGGTGGGGAGCCATTACTCCCAAAGTGGGTCTGGAGGAAGTAGCAGGAGGAGAGACAGCAACCATCAGGGATGGCAGACATGGTTCAGCGACCCTGAGGGCTTGCTGTAGGATGCATAATGAAGGAGAATACCATTGTCAGAGAAGGTGACATCATCATAGCTCTAGCATACGACATTGTCATGCATGCAGGACATAGTCGCTCATACTTTTTTTGGCATCTTGGTATGTCAGTGTGTCCACATTGTCTTACATTCTTGTTTTTTTTTCTCTCTCTCTCTCTCTCTCTGAAAGACAGTGCAGTCTGGTGAGCAGGGAGAATGATGCTCTCCACGCTGACACGGACGGGCGTTCAAGCACAAGGAACATTCACATGTATTGCTTGTCTGCAATCCATACAGACTGGGCTGGCATCACAACGCAAAGGCCTGTGCCTGAATTGATCTTTTCAAGCAACGGATCACCCTTAAAGACCATGATGAATGCCCCAGTAGCAACCATATTGCCCTTTGGCCCCTATGGACACAATGGACAAAGTGTATACCACACTGCTCCCGTAGCTCATCATCAGACTGCAAGATATCACAATGGAAAATGATGCCTTGAACCATGTTCAGACTGTTATGGTGAGTGACAGTCACCAAAATGTTATCCAGCATGTCATAAGCAAACAACGCTCGTGACTGGGCAGAGGATGCTGTTTTAATCAAAACTGACCTATTCTTCAATTTGTATATGGCTGCAACTTCACCAAACTTGCCATCTACAGTCTCTACAAAGAGTACAGGCTTTGTGCAAGTCATCTACCATGGTGCCACCCACACTGACAGAGGGCTCTCCTCTTGAGTGTCACCCAGTTTCAGCAACAGCTACCTGGCCAGGAGTCGGAGTTGCTCGGAGTCCCCATACCCTAGTCAAGATGGGTACATACTCCTTGGCATACACAGGGAGGTAACAGCTCAGGCACCAACAGTGCAATACATGCATGGGCAAGGGTCTACTGCCTGCACAATGGAATGGCTACCATGTTCGGTTTTGGGCATACTACCTTATTGGAAAGGTAAAGGAAGGGTACTAAGGTGAAAAGGCACAAAGGTGGAACAAGCACCACTGTGGTCAAACTTTCCTGCACAATCCTCACCTCTGAAGAATTTGGAAAAGTGATGGCAGGTCAAATCCAGCAATGACGACCATGTAATTGTTAATGAAAAGTTGTAGAGAGCACTAGTAGTGAAGTGGAAAACCAGGGTCCTAAATCATGTACCAGATCCAAGCCGGAGTCTACATCAGAAAGACCATCTGACGGAAAGCAGAGGATGAAAGGGATAGTGGAATTAAAGGCTTGCAGCACAGAACGGGAAGTAGTGCTGCAAAGTTGGGGCTCCATGGTAGCCAAGCACATACTCACAAAAGAGTTGTGAGCCCACTGTGGGGTCTATTAGTATTTATGGAATTTTTGTACAATTTCAAATCTTCTACATGTCTCTTAGCACATTTGTTTCTAGACTTTGGATAAGCTAGATAGTAGGTCCTTACATTTTTGTCTGAAAGAATAGACTCTGTTGATAATCCAAAGCTGTACGAAATTTTCAAAATTAATTTGCTGACTGTGAATTCCTTGGCATCATCTGTATTAGGTATAAATATACTACCTAGTAGTGAGTCCCATAGTGCTCAGAGCCATTTGAACCATTTGAACCTAGTAGTGACACACAAAAATTTGTGCCAGACAGGGACTCAAACCCTGATTTTCACTTATCGTGAGTTGTCACGTTTATCACTTCAGCTTTCCATGCATGCTCCACAGACCAACCAGAACTTTCATCTGTACACTGTCTACATCCTTAATCTTGTCTGTTTTTTCAGACATTAATGTAAGTATTACGTGCCTAGACAGGCAGTTGACAGTAACAACACAGGTCTTAATTCCTTGTTGTCTCATTCTCCCTGTTGTAGGAATCCAAGTAATGATGCAAGCATTTGGTGATGAATATAGTGGACTGTGATATAAGGATGTAGACAGTGTGACATATACAGAAGTTTGGGTTGGTCCAGGGAACATGAATGGATAGCTAAAATGGTTAAGCCAACCACTCGTGACGGGTGAAAAATTCAAGTCGCACCCTGGCACAGATTTTTATATGACACTTTTGGGTAGTAGATCTATACCTAATATACACTCCTGGAAATTGAAATAAGAACACCGTGAATTCATTGTCCCAGGAAGGGGAAACTTTATTGACACATTCCTGGGGTCAGATACATCACATGATCACACTGACAGAACCACAGGCACATAGACACAGGCAACAGAGCATGCACAATGTTGGCACTAGTACAGTGTATATCCACCTTTCGCAGCAATGCAGGCTGCTATTCTCCCATGGAGACGATCGTAGAGATGCTGGATGTAGTCCTGTGGAACGGCTTGCCATGCCATTTCCACCTGGCGCCTCAGTTGGACCAGCGTTCGCGCTGGACGTGCAGACCGCGTGAGACGACGCTTCATCCAGTCCCAAACATGCTCAATGGGGGACAGATCCGGAGATCTTGCTGGCCAGGGTAGTTGACGTACACCTTCTAGAGCACGTTGGGTGGCACGGGATACATGCGGACGTGCATTGTCCTGTTGGAACAGCAAGTTCCCTTGCCGGTCTAGGAATGGTAGAACGATGGGTTCGATGATGGTTTGGATGTACCGTGCACTATTCAGTGTCCCCTCGACGATCACCAGTGGTGTACGGCCAGTGTAGGAGATCGCTCCCCACACCGTGATGCCGGGTGTTGGCCCTGTGTGCCTCGGTCGTCTGCAGTCCTGATTGTGGCGCTCACTTGCACGGCGCCAAACACTCATACGACCATCATTGGCACCAAGGCAGAAGCGACTCTCATCGCTGAAGACGACACGTCTCCATTCGTCCCTCCATTCACGCCTGTCGCGACACCACTGGAGGCGGGCTGCACGATGTTGGGGCGTGAGCGGAAGATGGCCTAACGGTGTGCGGGACCGTAGCCCAGCTTCATGGAGACGGTTGCGAATGGTCCTCACCTATACCCCAGGAGCAACAGTGTCCCTAATTTGCTGGGAAGTGGCGGTGCGGTCCCCTACGGCACTGCGTAGGATCCTACGGTCTTGGCGTGCATCCGTGCGTCGCTGCGGTCCGGTCCCAGGTCGACGGCCACGTGCACCTTCCGCCGACCACTGGTGACAACATCGATGTACTGTGGAGACCTCACGCCCCACGTGTTGAGCAATTCGGCGGTACGTCCACCCGGCCTCCCGCATGCCCACTATACGCCCTCGCTCAAAGTCCGTCAACTGCACATACGGTTCACGTCCACGCTGTCGCGGCATGCTACCAGTGTTAAAGACTGCGATGGAGCTCCGTATGCCACGGCAAACTGGCTGACACTGACGGCGGCGGTGCACAAATGCTGCGCAGCTAGCGCCATTCGACGGCCAACACCGCGGTTCCTGGTGTGTCCGCTGTCCCGTTTATATTCTTTTGCTCTCTTTGTGCAAACTATTAGTCCTAGACAAAAAATGAATAGGACCCTTTTTTTGTAGGAAATTTAATATAGTTTAATTTTGTAATGTGACACATTTTCACTGGAGGGCGCAGTTTTCCTGTTATTCACGAAAAACAGGCAAAACTGATATTACTTGTGTTCTATCTTGGAAACCATTTGGAATAGGGCATACAACTATTCATCATCTAGGCATGGCTGAACTACAGACAACACGAGCCGTGTACTTCCTTCCTGTGGAATGACTGGAACTGATCAGCTGTTGGACCCCCTCCATCTAATAGGTGCTGCTCATGCATGGTTGTTTACAGCTTTGTGCAGGTTTAGTGACATCTCTGAACAGTCAAAGGGACTGTGTCTGTGATACAATATCAAATGGTTCAAATGGCTCTGAGCACTATGGGACTTAACATCTTAGGTCATCAGTCCCCTAGAACTTAGAACCACTTAAACCTAACTAACCTAAGGACATCACACACATCCAAGCCAGAGGCAGGATTCAAACCTGCGACTGTAGCAGCCCCGCGGTGCCGGACTGAAGCGCCTAGAACTGCACGGATACAATATCCACAGTCAACCTGTATCTTCAGGAGTTTCTTGGAACCATGGTGATGCAAAACTTTTTTTGATTTGTGTATATTGAAATCTCCACATACAATCATTTCCCACTTGTTTTATAAGCCTTATTAGTAACCCCTCTATTTGCTTAATGAAGGTTAAAACCTTTCCTGTTTGGGGGCCTGTAGTCTATCCAAATGGCACCTTCCACTGAAAATTAATTGTAAAGATACTTGTCACAAAAATGATTTACTTTTGTCCATTGAAAATATCCAGCAATAAATTTAAACATCAATTAGGCCAGTAACTTGAAGAATCACTGTGTTCAGTACAATAATTATAAGTTCCATTGGTTTGTGTTCAACATAGTGTAATGGCCTGAGCTTCAAACAGATGTTTTCAACAAGCTAAGGGATATATGGGCCAGCCGCCAACACAATTTTGCAACTGACCATTGCAATAGTGCTGGCACAGCACCCTACAGTGCATCACTCTACCCTCAGTGGTTGAGTTTGTGGCTAGAAGATAAGTAACACAGCACAGTGTTTCCTTCGCTGACTACATAACTGCAGCCTGCCTCCTGTCATAACACACCTAGAAAGAGGTTATACAAATGCTTCCAGCTCAAGCAGCATTTCTTTAGTGTTCATTCTTCAAGTGCAGTCTCCATGCCCATCATCAATCAAATATACGGTCAAGCTACTCTAGGCTCGTCAACAACTTGGTGAAGCCACTGATTTATTTGCCCTCAACTAGACCTGATGGTGCCAATGGCCTTGCCGCAGTGGTAACACTGGTTCCTGTCAGCTCACCGAAGTTAAGCGCTGTCAGGCTGGGCTAGCACTTGGATGGGTGACCATCCGAGCCGAGTGCTGTTGGCAAGTGGGGTGCACTCAGCCCTTGTGAGGCAAACTGAGGAGCTGTTTGACTGAGAAGTAGTGGCTCCGGTCCCAGAAACTGATGTATGGCTGGGAGAGCGGTGTGTTGACCACATGCCCCTCCATATCCGCATCCAGTGATGCCTATGGTAGCATTGGGCCTTCATGGCCTGTTCGGGAGGAGTTTAATTTTAGACCTGATGGTTCCAAGCTTTGAACTGGATGCTCTCAGGTGAGGCCACCTCTTCTGATGCAGTCCCCAACAATCAGTCTTTTCCTTCTCATTCTGTCCAGTAAGTCTCCCCTGGCCCAGGGTACTAGGCAGCAACTTTTCCAAACTCTTCCCATTTCCTAACCCCAAACAGTCGTTTTGTTTTGTCCCTCTTCCTTCCCCTTCAACCTTTCTGCCAGAAGAAGGAGCCACTTGCAGATTTGAGTACCTTTATACATGTTTTCTCTTGCCACTGCGCAGTGAGTAGTTTTTTAAAAATGTGTCCTATTACATTATATTTTCGAAAATTGATTATTTTCTTTGATATGGATAAACAGTAGAGTTTTTAATTCCATTTAATGCGCAATAATTGAAGACAGACCCAGCTGTCTTCTTCAGTATTGTTAGCTATGTTGTTATGAATGCTCACACACTGAACTCCTACCAGACTGATTAGAATCTAGTCAGTGTGTGCACATAATACATGAAGAAGAGTGGGTGGATGATCAAAATACTATGCATAAAACGGAATCAACAACTTGGCTCTACACCTGTAAACCCATCATTAATCGAGACAGTTTGCTTGTATTTGATCTCAAAATATAAATGGTTATGTTTGCAAGACATTACGTACGGCCTTTTTTTGTCCCACACTAACATCATTGTACCACAAGAGTGATGCATCGCCAGAAGAGAGTACATGGTTTGGATTTTCTTCAGTTACAGTTCTGCTGTGATGTGGATAACACCTGCATCACAGTGTGTGAGTAAAATGGTGTGACAAGTGGAAACATACATCAAAGTTGAAATACATGGGACAGCATAATTCATGTGGACAAAATGTCTAAATTGCACACAGACTCACCATGAAACTCTGGCACTATATGGACCGAATGCAATATCGGTTCCAGCCATAGTGAAATGGTGCCAAAAATTTGACCTAGACTATACAGATGTGGGTGATGCTGATCTGCCATACAGTCCAGATCTGATAAGGAAGAAATTTTCTAATGATGAAGACATGTGCACACTGGTTCTTGAACGGCACTGTCACCAAGGAGCGGATTTCTATTGTCGAGGAATCGGTGAGTTGATTGAACATTCTGACTGTTGTTTATAAAGACTTTGTGGCTATGTTGAAAAATAGTGTCATGTGTCTGTATCACTGTGAAGTGTAGTGCAGGATTCAATAAAAGTTACTTAGTCTGCATTGACAATGTGTAACTCACTTTTTGAAGTCCCTTTGTTTATAGGTTTAAAAAACCCTTGAAGTCCTGTACTTCCATATTAAAGGCAAGACATTCATTTGGCAATGATAAACAACCCATTTCCAGCCAAAGGAGATTGTAATTGTCAGTGCTCTTATTTTATTTAGAAATACAACAAGAGCACTGTCAGTTATAACCCCCTTTGATTGGAAACAGATAGAACTATCATGGATAGCACTGTGTCAATTTTCATATTGTGCAAGTGTCCTTTGAGTAAGAACTTCTGCTCAAATAGTACCATTTGATGACATTTGTGGATAATCTGGTAACATGACATTCATTACCATATCCTTATTCCGATCATTCAAATATCATGCTTTTTCCTTTTTACATGTGAATCTGGAATGGAACAGAGAGCCCATTTCAGTGCAGCTCTAGCTAACTCTTTTCCCCCTGGGCTGCTCTGGATTCATTTGACACCACACATGAAGTTGAACTGCAGAACAGTCAAACACCGTAAAGCTGAGAGTCCAAAGTGCTTGTTTATAGAAACATTATTTTTAAAAATATTGGATAAAGGAGAAGCAGGTGCACTGTTCTGAAAAACATCAATTATAACTTTATGTGCAGGATCGTATTTTGCTACTTTGTTGTAAAAGTTATGAGAAAATAATAAATTATAAGACAGTGCAGTAGCTCTGTGACCATAGATTAGTCACATACACACTCTTATCACATCATCCAGCTTTACAACCTTTCTTTGCCAAAGGGGTGCCTAATATGTTTTGTGATATAACAAAGCCACTGGGAGACCAAGGGCCAATTGTATGAAGCAGTGATCTTAGATTAGTACAGAAAATGAACTCAGATCAAGCTGTAATATGATAATGTTGAACTAGGATTATCTTTGACTGGTGAACTTTTGTTGATCATGTCAGTTTCAACTACAATTATCAGTTCATAACCTAATGACATAAAAAACAACATTTTTGCTTTGTACAAATATAAGTTGAAAATAAGTAAATAATAGGGTTGGGTTGTTTGGGGAGGGAGACCAGACAGCGAGGTCATCGGTCGCATTAGATCGGTCGCATTAGATTAGGGAAGGAAATCGGTCGTGCCCTTTCAAAGGAACCATCCCGGCATTTGCCTGGAGCGATTTAGGGAAATCACGGAAAACCTAAATCGGGATGGCCGAATGCAAGTCCAGTGTCTAACCACTGCGCCACCTCGCTCGGTAAATAAATAATAAAGAAGTTGTTATCAATGTAAAAAATGGTAAATAAACTTGTGAATACATCACTCCCACTGTACTGAAGGGGAAGGGTGTGTGTGTGTGTGTGTGTGTGTGTGTGTGTGTGTGTGTGTGTGTGTGTACAGGATGGTCAGAAACAGTCTGAAAAGTTTGTAAGGCTGTTGCAGGGCAGCCTGCCACATAAAATTAGCATCAGTTTGTTCTCGTAGTGTAGATGATAGCACATGAGACTGTTCATTCATTGGCTAGCAGAAACTGAAAGAAAACATTTGCCAACACCATCTGTGGTAGGACACTTGTATTTTTACATTCTATGGCTTGATTGGCTGATTGCAATGCTAAATAACTTGTAAATAGTGCTATATATCAAATTTTCAATTAACATTTATTTCTCAGCACAATCGACTTTGCAACACCGTTAAAAGCTTTTGAGACTGTTTCTCACTATCCTGTACATATACACTGATCAGTCACATTAATGTGACCACCTGTCAAAAGCCTGAATAAACACAGAACCACCTTTCACAGTGCGGACTGCTGTGAGACATGCAGGAAGAGAGTCATTGAGGTTCTGGAGGACACTGACAAGGATGTAGAGCCATACTGATTCTAGTGCCATGGTTAGCTTCACCAGGTTTCTTAGTTGAGGATCCATGGTGCAAAACAGCCCAATCAAGGTGGTGCCACAGATTCTCGAGTGGATTTAAATCTGGGGAATTTGGTGGCCAAGGAGCACAGTAAAATCATCTTGGTGCTCTTCAAACCATGCATGGACACTGCAAGCTAAGTGACATATTGCATTGTTCTGCTGGTAGATGTCTTCATGCTGAGAAAAAACAAACTGCTCATAGGAGTGGACATGGTCTCCAAGGTATATACATACACTACTGGCCATTAAAATTGCTACACCACAAATATGACATTCTACAGATGTGAAATTTAACCAACAGGAAGAAGATGCTGTGATATGCAAATGATTAGCTTTTCAGGGCATTCACACAAGGTTGGCGCCGGCGGCGACACCTACAACGTGCTCACATGAGGAAAGTTTCCAACCTATTTCTCATACACGAACGGCAGTTGACCAGCATTGCCTGGTGAAACGTCGTTGTGATGCCTCGTGTAAGGAGGAGAAATGCGTACCATCACGTTTCCGACTTCGATAAAGGTTGGATTGTAGCCAATCGTGATTGCGGTTTATCGTATCGCAACATTGCTGCTCATGTTGGTCGAGATCCAATGACTGTTAGCAGAATATGGAATCGGTGGGTTCAGGAGGGTAATATGAAAAGCCGTGCTGGATCCCAACGGCCTCGTATCACTAGCAGTCGAGATGACAGGCATCTTATCTGCATGGCTGTAACGGATCGTGCAGCCGCATCTCGGTCCCTGAGTCATCAGATGGGGATGTTTGCAAGACAACAACCATCTGCACGAACAGTTTGACGATGTTTGGAGCAGCATGGACTACCAGCTCAGAGACCATGGCTGCGGTTACCCTTGACGCTGCATAACAGACAGGAACGCCTGCGATGGTGTACTCTACGACGAACCTGGTGCACGAATGGCAAAACGTCATTTTTTTCGGATGAATCCAGGTTGTGTTTACAGCATCATGATGGTCGCATCCGTGTTTGGTGACATCGCGGTGAACGCACATTGGAAGCGTGTATTCGTCATCGCCATACTGGCGTATCACCCGGCATGATGGTATGGGGTGCCATTGGTTACACGTTTCAGTCACCTCTTGTTCTCATTGACGGCACTTTAAACAGTGGCCATTACATTTCAGATGTGTTACAACCCGTGGCTCTACCCTTCATTCGATCCCTGCGAAACTCTAAACTTCAGCAGGATAATGCACGACCACATGTGAAGGCCTGTATGGGCCTTTCTGGATACAGAAAATGTTTGACTGCTGCCCTGGCCAGAACATTCTCCAGACCTCTCACCAACTGAAAACGTCTGGTCAATGGGGGCTGAGCAACTGGCTCGTCACAATACACCAGTGACTACTCTTGATGAACTGTGGTATCGTGTTGAAGCTGCATGGACAGCTGTACCTGTACACGCCATCCAAGCTCTCTTTGACTCAATGCCCAGGTGTATCGAGGCCGTTATTATGGCCAGAGGTGGTTGTTCTGGGTACTGATTTCTGAGGATCTATGCACCCAAATTGTGTGAAAATGTAATCACATGTCAGTTCTAGTATAATATATTTGTCCAATTAATACCCGTTTCTCATCTGCATTTCTTCTTAGTGTAGCAATTTTGATGGCCAATAGTGTATTTGTGTTGATCCACTGTCCCTTCAAGAATGACGAGCTCACCCAGAGAATGTCACGAAAACATTCCTCAGACCTAAAACGCTGGAAAATTGTTGCAGGGTGTTTGCTTCCAGACAATTCGTGCCATACATGCCAATGGCCACCTATCTGATAGAGCATAAAATGTGATTTGTCTGAAAACGCCATCTGTCACCACTCTGTGGACATCCGGTTGCACTACTGGCATGAAAATTACAGCCTTCATCACAGGTGAACAGAAGACAGCATGGGTGCATGAACTAGGCCACCTGCTATGGAGGCCCATACACAGCAATGTTTGCTGAACATTCATTGAGGAGACACTGTTTGTAGTAGCTTGGTTAATCTGGGCAGTCAATTGTTCAACAGTTGCACAGCTGTTTGACCTATGCATCTCTGCAGCCATCATCCACCCCTGTCACCTATGGCCCATGGTGCACTACAAATGCCTTGACGGCAGTTTTGGATAGCGCCATTTTGCCATGTACAGTATACCTTAACTGTGGTGGCATGTAAATAGTTTATAAACTTTGCCATTTCAGAAATTCTTCCACCTTTGCCCAAAAGCCAATGATCATCTCCTTATGGACATCAGGTAAATCAGTGCTTCCCCACATTAAATCAATGATTGCACTGTACTTACATCCCCCGAAATGCTTTACATACCCTCTACCACTAGTGCAGCCACCTGCCATTTCTGAGGGTTATTGCATGTTGATGACTGACATAGGCAGTGCTCACTGTGTGCATGCTTATTTTCCTCCACCTTTACAACAGAAAACATTCAGTAATAAATATAGTATGGGAGGAGGGGGAAGGTTAGGACGTTTTTCCTTTTAATCTGTTTGAGGCAAGCCTTTACACTGTTTTCAAATCTTTTTATTCCAAATATTGTTTCTTAGTTATTTCTAAACTAAATATTTATGTGTAAAAACAATTTATAACACCCTCCATTCTGTCCCAAGTCTCCCCTACAGAAGGAGACTTGGGACAGTGGGATGGGAATCTTGGGGCATGTACAAATTTCACATATGAAAATACACAGTAATCACATATAAAGTTATAAAATGAACTGCACCAATACAAACTACAATGATTATTTTCTAAGTGATTCAAAAGTTGCAATTCTCTTCTTCCTTCTTCACTGGGCTCAGAACTACATGAAAATATCGTCCTTGCTGGCATACAAAATGTTATCTACATCAGGACGCATAAACTCACAACTTGTACATTTTCTTCTCAAAAATTTATTTTTACAGTCATCACCGAAATGTTCATTATGCACCCCATGTAATGAATGTGATTTAATTTTGTGGCAAATCTAATGAGCACACACTTTTCTGTAGACATTTCCTCTTCTAGTTCTGAATCTGAGGATATTTCAAAGGGAATATCACTAAAATCTTCTCATAATTCATCCAGGCCTTCACTGCTATTTGAATAAGTCAACTTTCTTCTTCAAGCATTCTTCTTTGCACAGTTTGTTTTCCTCTTCAAAAGCTCTTCTTTTATGCTGTTTTTTTCTGGAGTATCTGTCAATACGTGACTTCTGGCTCCTTTCTGATCACTTCTCACATTTTTTCTCACTGGAGCTTTCAGAATTAATCATATCTGCTCAGGTGATACAATTTGAATGCAGTTTGGAGTGACTGTGTATCTTGATTTTGTTTGCTGTTTGCTGGTATGTGAATGCACTGATTGATAACACAGTTTTGTCACATAAAGACATTGTTTTTCATGGCTTTGACAGCATCCAAGAGTCACAGGCAGTGGTATAATATTTCTTCACAGGCCCAAACACAGATACATCCAAAGGCTGAAGTTTATGACTGCATTGAGCATGCAGTGTGAGACGAATAATGTGATTCTCTTTGCTAATATTCGAGGATTTGTTTGGAATGTGGCTATCATGTTTGTCAAATATAAGAATTGTTGGTTTTGCTGGTGTTGGAGAACCAAATTTCTTGAAGTGACACAAATAATTTACAAAATTATTGGCATTCCTCCATCATGAATGATTTGCAGAACCTCTAGATACATGCAGAGAACCATTGACCATCTGCTTTTTGAAGCGGACCCTAGGAAGAAATGTAATATGGTGGAATGAATGTTCCACTGGCTGCAATTGTTGCACAAAAAGTTACCAATGTACCTCATTTTGATGATGTTGCCTGGTTCACTTACTTCCTTTGTCTTTCAACAGTTACATATTATAGTGTTTGCACAGTAGTTAAAGCAACCTCATCACAATTATATATGAAGTGTGGCTCAAAATTGTATATTTTTAAAAACAGATCTCAAGTTATCAAAACTTTCTCCAACATTCTTTTTATTGAAACTTGCGCCGGGAGACAGACAATCAGTGACAATCATTTGTTTCGTTTCATAAAATCATTCATTCTTCTTCTCTTGCCATTTTATTGGCTGTCCAACCTTTGGGTATTGAGTGCAATTTTCCGTTTACAACAGCAGATTCATTGCAAGCTTCCAAGCCCAAATTTGAATAATTTAATTTGGAAGTTGTAATTAGATACTGAGTTAGCATGGATATCTCTTCATTTGTGAAGACTTGCAAATCATTATACAGAAAACTGGATTTCCCAACATGATTGAATTTAGGCTAGCATGATCTATAGCATACCTTTATGAGGTTGATTTAGATATTCTATACATGTTTCCTGTCTCCCTCAATCCCCTACTGCTTTTCATTTGTTCTATCGCAGATTGTTGCGTCCTCGGATCGTGGCTGTCTGATTACTTTTTCTTGTAGACAAACAGCATATTGACGATAAGCTCCCAATACAAACTGTAAAAAGTAAAGGAATATCAACTTTTAAAGAAGGACTGTGTAGTAGTGGCCAAACCCTCCCTTGGTTATCAATTTTTTTGTTTCATACTAAAATACTGGATTTCATTTACATAATGACAAAAACTTTTAGTACAGCCAAAGATAAAACAATGAGAAATTTACAGTAATAGATGCACTTCAGTAAATTTAACTAGTTTACTGCATACTGACTTATAAAAGTAGTACAATTCTCTCTCTCTCTCTCTCTCTCTCTCTCTCTCTCTCTCTCTCTCTCTCCATTTATTTATTTATTTAATTTTTTAGATAGTAAAATCTGTGTTAACTTACCTGTAGCATCTAAATTCAAGTCAGATGAAGAAATTTCTGTATGGCAGTCATAAACAGATAAAACTTAAAGTTTATAAAAATGAACTGAATCACTAACACCAACCACCGAGTTTTAAAACCAAAGTCCCAAACCTGTCCCTGTTCCAACCCTCCCCCTCATCTCCTACTGTGTGTCCTCACTGAAGAGCCAAAGAAACTGATACACCTGCCTAATATCCTGTACGTCCCCTGTGAGCATGCAGAAGTGCCACAGCACAATGTAGCATGGACTTGACTAATGTCTGAAGTAGTGCTGGGGGGGAATTGGCAGAATGAATCCTTCAGATCTGTCCATAAATTTGTAAGATTACGAGGTGGTGGAGATCTCTTCTGAACAGCATGTTGCAAGGCATCCCAGATATGCTCAATAATGTTCATGCCTGGAGAGTCTGGTGGCCATCAGAAGTCTTCAAACTCAGAAGCCATTCTGTAGCAATTCTGGAAGTGTCGAATGTTGCATTATCCTCCTGGAATTGACCATGTCCATAGGAATGCACAATGGACAAGAATGGATGCAGGTGATCAGACAAGATGCTTGCATGCATGTAACCTGTCAGAGTCATATCTAGATATATCAGGGGTCCCATATCACTCCAGCTGCACATGTCCCACATCATACAGAGCCTCCACCAGCTCGAACAGTCCCATGCTGATATGTCCATGGATTCATGGGGTTACCTCCATACCTGTACATTCCATCTGCTCGATACAATTTGAATTGTGACTCATCTGACCAGGCAACATGTTTCCAGTTGACAGTCCACTGTCACTGTTGATGGGCCCAGGCGCGGCGTAAAGCTTTGTGTCATGCAGTCATCAAGGGTGCGCAGTGGCCCTTCGGCTTCGAAAGTCCATATCAGTGATGTGTCATTGAATGGTTTCCATGCTGACATTTGTTGATGACCCACCATTGAAATCTGCAACAATTTGCAGAAGGGTTGCACTTCTGTCACATTGAACGATTTATTTCACTCGTCGTTGGTCCCATTCTTGCAGGATCTCTTTCCAGCCGCAGTGATGTAAGAGATTCGATGTTTTACTGGATTCCTAATAATAACGGTACACTCGTGAAATGGTCGTACAGGAAAATCCCCACTTCATTGCTACATCAGAGATGCTGTGTCCCATCGTTCTGTGCCGACTGTAACACCACGTTCAAACACACTTAAATCATGATAAAGTTCCATTGTAGCAGCAGTGACTGATCCAACAACTGCACCAGACTCTTGTTGTCTTATAGAGACGTTGCTGGCCACAGTGCCGTATTCTGCCTGTATTTGAGCCAGACTGGCTCCAGTTGGCAGAGACTGTCGTTTGTGTGTGTGTGTGTGTGTGTGTGTGTGTGTGTGTGTGTGTGTGTGTGTGTGTGTGTTTATTTTTGGCCTGTACAAGTTTCTTTGGTGCTTCATTGTATGATGTAAGATTAATATCTGCAGTCAAATCGCAGTAATCATATCAGTAGCTGATTTTAGCAGTGTTGCCAATGTTTTGTGCCAATTTAGATGAACTTTTAACCCCATTCCGCTGATTCAAGTTAATTGTTATACAACAGAGTGAACTCCTGAGCTGAGTTCAATTTCGTGAACTTGTGTCAAAATTTCCCTCCTCCATGGACGTTTGTACAGACGGCCCTTAGTTGCCTAAGCATCCCTTTTAGACTACACATAAAAGTTAATTCTCTCAAACACTTATCCCCCACAAAATTCACTCAAAGAATATGATCAAACAACTGTTTGACATCCTTCCTTTAAAGTATTTTGAAAACCTTATAACCTGCTCAATAGGTACAGATTTCTCACATAAAAATTTATAGATTACCAACATTATCCATTAATAATAAACCCAACACCTCACAGAAGTTTGAAGTGAGTACTTACTGAGTTAGATCGTATATAACTACTCACTGATTGAAATATTCTTGAACACCAGTTTTAAAAAATTCACAAGGTGTAGACATTGGTGATAAGTGCTTCAGTTCCACTTTATTATAAAGTATTTTGTTAATACAGTGATGGTGTGGTACAGAACAGATAAGAACTGTACAAAAAGGTTAAAACTGTACGACCTTCATACTTTTATCATTAGATAAGAATGTGTTGCATCAGTGACCAGATTTACAAAGGCATTTAGCTTTCTCTCCTCCCAATTTCTCTATCAGTACAGAGCAAACTGCTTTCAACCATAATGCTACCCCATGAGCTCCTGCATCAACATCTGTGAGAAGTGCTTCATTCACATAAGCTGCACGGCCAGCTCTGGAAACAAATGTTCAGACATAATATAATGCAGAATCAATTGAACTATAACATAAATAGACACCAGCACAATCAAAAATGTTATAATTCCAACTTATGTTTCTTAATTTTACTTCAGAGCAATGTACTGGATAGTTCAAATATATTTGTATGAGCGTGAAAATTCAAAAACACCCAATGGAATGTAACAATATAACAAAAAGGATAGTTGCACCTCACCATATAGCAGAGATGCTGAGTCTCAGAAAGGCACAACAAAGAGACAATTGGAAAGTTAGCTTTTGGCCAACAAGGCCTTTATCAGAAATTGACAAAACACACACACACACACACACACGCACTCGCAAACGCAACTCACACACACGACCACAGTCTCTGGCAGCCGGAACCAGACTGGCTACAGTTACCAGAGACTGTGGTCGTGTGTGTGTGTGTGTGTGTGTGTGTGTGTTTATTTTTGAGGAAGGCGTTTAGGTCAAAAGCTAACTTTCCGACAATCATTTTGTTGTGCCTTTCTGCAACATAGCACCTCCATTATATGGTGAGTAGCAATTATTTTTTCATTATATTGTCAAAAACACCCTATGATGCCCACCTTTTATTTCAAAAATATAGTAAACACAAAATGCACCATCGATTCATGGAAGCCATACATTAACATGTAAAAGTTGTTGTGGTAGCTATTACAGTTTGCACCATTTATTTCCCCCTAAAATAATCAGAAGACTGCAAGTCTGAAGATAAATAATGGCCAGAAATTCAGTCTCATATTTTATTAGTTTTCTCTCCAATTTAGTGTACACAATTCGAAACTTATCTCTGACCGAGGGCTGGGTGTTTGTGTTGTCCTCATTGTTTCATCATTATCATCATTCGTGACAGTGGCTTGGTTGGACTGTGTAAAAATTGAGACTTTGTACGGGCACTGATGACCGTGCAATTGAGACCCACAAACCATACATCATCAACCATACACCATCGAATCTTAGAAATGAAAGTTAGTTGTCATACTAAAGTTCAAGTTATTTTTAATCATGATCTACAAAATCTATTTAATTCCCCATCTATGAAACAATATTTACATTTTATTGTTTTGGCAAATTAAGTCGTGCTACATATGATTTACCAGTATCTCAATCTCAGATTTTTTTTTAAAAAAAAAGCTTCTCTGGGAACAACATTTATTTGAATATGAAAATTATTTAAGTTCAAAATGTAGAAAACAGTTGCTTACAACTGTATTATCACAAGCTTTCCTACAATGGACATGGCTCTTTGCACAAGGTGTGGCACGTGTTTTTAATTTTATTTTAAAGTTACAGGAATTCCCAGTTATGGTAACTTGAAAACTTTTGCAGCAGATTACAAAAGCCCACTAAACTCCCTAGACTTGGAGACAATATCAATTTGGAAATCATTTTTGTTTATTTTGTAACTGATTATTATTATTATTATTATTATTATTAGAAACTGCCATAAAGCAGCAAATGTGTTGGGAAGTCAGTGCAACTATTCCAGGATCTTTGAAAAGAACCCATCAGGGTTTTCTGTCATGTACTTAACACAGGAGTCTTACCACTCTCTTTTGAGGCATCAGTTTACAAGAGGGAGTCAAATGAAAACCTTAAAAGTTTAATTAAAATTCAGCATTTAGTGTAGTCACTCTATAAGTTGTTAGTACTGTTACCAATGATGTAAGGAATGCCCTGCTTATGACATGCACCAAGGAAGAACAGTGTTCTGTCATGTGTGTTCCGAGCAGTGAAGGCACGAAACCTATTGAAATCCATCGGCTTGCAACAAGCTTATGAGTGGACTAGAGGACATGACTTCTGTGACAGATGCTCAGTGCTCGGGTCAGGCACAGTGAGGTATGACACCAGAGTCTCTTGCAGCAGTCAGACCCATTGTGATGTAACTCCACCATATGACTGTGAATGAAATAGCTCCAGGTCTGAACATCAGTCATGGCTCAGCACATCAAAATCATTCATGAAGTGCTTAAGTTTTACAAAGTGTCCGCAAGATGAGTGCCATGCCAGCTCACTCCAGAACTGAAAGACACCTGTGAAGAAATTTTGTGGTACTCTGAAGCTTCTTCATGAGAATTGCTACAGAAGATGAAACCCGGATACACTACCACCAACACAAAACAAAGAGAGCAAGCAAGGAATGGCACCATTCCTCATCATCAAAACACAAGAAATTTTGGATGCAGCCAATGGCAGAGAACGTTTTCCTGACTCTCTTTTGGGATGAACGAGGTGTTGTCTTAGAACACTACATGGTCTGGGAAAACATCATCAGTGCATCGTATTCTGGTACATTAAAGAATCAGCTTCAGCTGCAATAAGATCAGAGATACATGGACTATGAGTACAGATGTCAGTTTTCAACATGACAATGCTCGGACTCATGCTGCCCTTGCAACACTTGCAACTGTCAATGACCTGCACTTTGATACTTTGCCACATCTGCCATACTTAAGAGACTTTGTACCAAATGATTAACAATCTCTGTACCACTCAAAGTGGCATTGGAAGGCAATAAATATTGTTCCGATGAAAAGGTGCAGCAGGTGGTGCATGAGTAGCTGCACACCTGGCTTAGGCCAGCATTAATGCAACGGCACAAGTGGCTTTGTTTGGTGTGATGCTGTGACCAGGAAGTGCGGGCTGCTGATGAAAGGCATCACATTGTGTTCAGCGATGAATCACTGCTCTGCACTGCATTCTAATGTTTTGGTGTGGTACTGTGGTGTTACTCTTGGTGTCATGGTCTGGGGAGCTACTGTGAATAACTTCAGCTCATGACTAGTAGTGATTGAGGGAATTCTGACAGCACAATGGTATTCATGGCCATCTTGTGACCTAATGTGTCACCTCTGGTTCAACAGGACAATGCTCATTCACACATGGTACATGCCTCTGTGAACTGTCTGCATAATGATGAGGTACTCCCATCTCGAGCAAGATCCCTCCATGTGTCCCCAACACAACACGTTGGGGACTGGCTCAGGTATCAGCTCCATCCCACAGCCCTGGATGCTTCATTTTCTTTTGTCAAGCATTGTAGGTTAATCATTACTTTAGGTCTCTCTCTCTCTCTCTCTCTCTCTCTCTCTCTCTCTTTCTCACACACACACACACACACACACACACACACACACACACACACACAATATGTACTTAAGATTATGCATCTCTTTCCATGGTGTCCTGAGGTTAATCCAACGACAATTACGTTGACCTGAGTAAGGTTACAATATACAGGGTGGACAGAAAGTAGTCTTCTGTTTATGTACATAATTTAAACATGAAATTGTAGTTATCAAACAAGTGGAAAATATGTACTATACAAAGATATGTACTACACACAGAACTAAAAGAGAGCAAAGCAAAATTAATAAAGACAGTTATTAAACAAGAAAAAAATGGAAACGGGGAGGCACAAGAAACTGACTCAACAGTTGTGGCAAAACTGATGACACATTGAAATCACTGGCCACCTGGATTCAGTAACTACTTTTCACAGCTGAATGCCTCATGTTAACTTACTACTTTGATTTATTGTTCAGTTTATTTTGATACAATCATGCCTAATACTTCTGGTATCACAATTTTAACAGAATCTTTGCAAACCCATATTTAAACTGCTCCAGCTGCTGCTAGTCTCTGACCAATGGTGCAGGATGACACAATGTTGCAGAGTGTCCATTACTTGTTCTTAGAAGGCAGGTGCAGATGTAAAGGCACTACAGTGTGCTTGGTGCACAATACAATGATCCTTCCTTTTGATTTTTCCTTCATGTGCAGCCACAGTCATATGGAACTTAAGGAAAGATATAACCATCATTTGATTATATGATATGCTTTACTACATGATCTAGATTTTGGCCTTAGGCCATTTTCGAGTGTTACAACTTGAAGAGATGATTGCACAATAAAAGTACAAATAGCAGAAAAGTAGGGCAGAAATATAATTAATGTTCCAGTTACATGATTTATTTTGTTGCATACATGTCAGAGATCATCTTAGGTTATATAAAGCTGATGTTTCGTAAGTAAAAGTGAGAACATTTTTGTGATATGTCAATTGGGCGGTGATGACTTGCAGGGCTTATTAACAGGCTAAGGCTGTGAAATAAAATGGATGACCAGATGACAGGTTTACACTTCATTTCACTCTGTCTAGCGGCAACCAACATAAACATAAGTGAAATGATCATCAAAGATTGTCACAGAGACATCACAGTCTGCACCGTGTAATCTATGGTATGTCAGGGAACAAGGTAGTGGAAGTGTTTATTTAACAGGCCGCTTACATTACCTTTGCAGTAGATACAAGATGTCAGTGTTTCCATTATATGGCATGCATAACCCATGTTTTAGAAAAAGGAAAAATGTCGTTCACTAATGTTGTGAACACTGTATTCCACTTTGCTGCCACCTCCCCCCTCCCACCCCCTTGTGCACATCTAATTTTTATAACAATTCTGTTCTTCTCCACCCTTCCACTCCTACGTCCCTCCAACTTGGTATTTCTTTCCTTTCTCACTTTTAGTTACAAAACATCAGGTTTATACAACCAAAGATATATATTTTAATGATTTGTGTTCCTTGTAAGCCAATTGATTTTTGACGTATTAGGAGGAAAACAAATCGTGTAGTCTAAACATTAATTATACTTCTGTCATACTTTTCTGCTGTTTGTATTTTTATTGTGTATTCATTTATTCCAGTTGTAACACTTGAAAATGGCCTGAGGTTGAAATCTAGATCATGTAATAAAGCATATCATACAGTCAAATGATGTTTTATCTTTCCGTAATATCCTCCCTTGTGGTTGTGACTTGGTTATCTGGAACTTTCATGAGTATTCCAGCCCACACAGTCCCACGTAGTCCAACATTAGGCCATTGTCACATCTGAATATCCTACAAATCTGAGTGTTGCATGATTTGACCAGCTGGCAAAATAGAGACCCATAAAGATGCTTCTTTCAAACTGTCAGGTCTCTTACGAGTACCCGGCATTTCTATGTTCTTTATAGCAGCGATCACTCAATATCCAATGCTTCTCATGCCCCTTAAGCACACTGCCAGATTTGGCAACACTGAACACAAATGACACTAAAAGCATTGTGGTGGGGAGTCTACCTTTCACAGAGAATTAAACAATGGAAAATCCAGGATGGAACGTAACAATACCAGAGAAGGAAAGTTGCTTCTCACCATATAGCGGAGATGCTGAGTCACAATAGGCACAATAAAAAGATTCACACATCATAGCTTTCGGTCATTAAGGCCTTTGTTAGCAGTAGACACACACGCACACACACACACACACACACACACACACACACACACACACAAACGCAACTTGCAACTTGAGTGTGTGCGCATGTGTGTCTGCTGCTGACAGGGGCCTTAATGACCGAATTTCAACTCACATCATTTACATACCTGCCAAGAGTATGCACACATATGGAGTTACATTGACACCTGAGTATGTCTTCTGGGTGTGTCACTATTTTTGTCAGGCAGTGTATTTAACAAACATATTTATTTGTTTCTTGTTATGTTTGAATATAAAACTGCTAAATCTTATGACTACAAGCAATATGTCCAATAGAATTTTGTTTTGGGGATGAAGTTAATTTTAAAAAGAAGGGGAAAAAGAAATATACTTTCTTATATCTACAAACCTTGCTTTCATGGACTGTGTATTTAAACAACCCTGCTCTGCAGCATCAATTGCGGCCATGAGTGCTTTTATCTGGTCACTTCTTGTTTCTTTCATGCAACAGCTGTATGTGTTGTAAGCAGGTATCAGGGCATCTAGCTGTAATTTGAAACAGTAAGTGCAAAGACTATATTACATGAACATCACAGATTTATGGATAAGCAATAAGTACAATATTCATAATTTTTAGCAATTGTAAGCAGTTGTTTTTCTTCTTGGTTCTCTACACAAGATGATGTATATCAAAGCTATGACATAGTGCAAAGCAGACAAGTTACCGAACTTTTAGTGACTGTTGACTGCATTATATGCTCAGGAGAATTTTGCTGTGAATGAGACTCTTGTTGTGATTGTTTGCTGATAATGTATAATATATAACTGAATGGAAAAGTAAAATACAATTTAGTCAAAATGACATCCAAAGTGAAGACATAGAATTCTGTAAGGTGCAGTCAAAGGAAAACAAGAGAGATCGGAAAAAAATCTGGGTAAGTGTGAGTAGGACTCAACATCAAGGGTTCTGTACAAACTTAATTATAAATATGTTTTGCCTGTAATCAATATCAATACTGGCAAGATATCCAAATATGTGACATGAATGGCTGTATCTTTTGACTGCATTGAGGTGGAAGCTTAAACTTTTTACACCGCTAAGAGGCACCATAGACCTTAGTACCATGTGACATAAATTTCAGGTTGATGTTACCTCCTGGTCCCTGAGAAAACGGGGTCTTCATAAACAGACAATCAAAAAACTTTTTTAATGTTATTTAATTATAAATCAACACTTTTTGGATTTTTTTCCTATACTTGTAGTGTGAAACCTTAGTTTTTGCCAAATTTCATGAATCTCGGTCACCTGGAAGTACCCTATAGGTTTTGATGAGTGGGTTTGTGAGTATCAAAATATGGACATAAAAGGTCATATCTTTTGTTTGCACTGCCTTAAAAGCCTACATTCATTACACGGCCAAGGGACCATATACCTTAGTATGGAACATAAATTTCAACTTGACACATCAACTGGTCCCTGAGAAAGAGGGTTTTTAACAGTTGGACAAACAGACAGACAAATGGACAAAAAAGTGATCCTGTAAGGGTTTCGTTTTTTAGCAGTTGAGATATGGAACCCTAACAAGTAAGTAAACTGTTCATTATTTCGAAAGTAATCAGCATAACTGTTAATACATTTATTCCACTGTTAGACAAGACATGCAATGCCTTCATGGAAAAATGTTTGCGGTTGCCTGTAAAACCATTATTTTACACAGGTGTTCATCTCTTTGTCCAAAGCAATTGGTGGACACAAATGTCTTTCTTCAGGGCTCAAGAGATACGGAAATTGTGTAGTGTGAGATTGGGACTGTATGGAGGATGTGTAAGGGCTTCACAGTGAAACATCTGCAGTGAAGTTGAAACAGCCTTGGCAACATGTGGGTGGGCATTATCCAGCAACAGAATGATGCCATCTGCCAACATTCCTAGGCATTTGGGCTGGATAACATGGTCCAGTCTTTTCAAGGTGTACAAGTACCACTGTGCATTAATTGTGGCACCTTGTTCCAGAACGACATTGAGCAGCAAGCCCTCGTGGTCAGAGAGAAAGATCATCAATGACTTTCTCAGAGCTGGTGTGCCTGTTGTTTCAATTGCACTGCAGAAGTTCACTGGGATGCTCTTACACGTCTCTCCCAGATTTTTGGAGTCCTGAAGAAAGACATTTGTGGCTGTCGATTTGTTTGGATGAGTAGGGGCATACATGGTTCTATGGACAACCACAAACATTTTTCCATGAAGGTATTGACCATCTTGTCTCACAATGGGATTTTTTTTTGTCTCATACATCATTTTCACAGAGGACAACAGAACCATAAATTTGTACATTTATCCACTCAGGCCGTAATATTTATTGAGACATCATATACCAGTGAGTTTTAACTTATATAGTTATTTTCAAGCGTTTACTGTCAACTGTAATAAGCATGTCATAAATAAAAATTTGAATATTACTACATTTGTCTTATTGAAACACCGAAAGTTTAAGGCTGAATGTGCACTGATAGAATATATGGTATAAGTTCAGTCATCACTGCTCCTTTAGGCTTAAAACTTGTGGTGTTTCAATAAGACATATAAAGTGTATTTGCAATTTGCTATTTGGGAAGTGCTTATAAAAGTTGTGGGTACACATTTGAAAATAGCTGCACAGGGTGAATCACATAAAACTTGCACTGCAAATATTGTAAAAATGGAAAGTGCTATTGGTGTGCTGTTTTCACAATATGGATTGGTAGTTAGGGGCTCTTACTGTTAGTCAATCAACAGATTGTAATAATACTGAGAAAGTGTATTTTTGTGCAAACCTACACCTTTTTAAATGGAACAAAGCCTCTTGACAACAACAAACTAAAAGTAAGCAAAACTGGAATGTCCATCCTGTTGTTGGCAGGATTCTAGTGCAAGTCATTTATGTGATTTCGTATTTTGAAAAGTTGTCACACCAACAATTTTACATTACCTGTGGTAGCACACACTAAAGAACAAGACAAGTGTATACACTAGTTATGTGGATTCTGACCAGTAAGGAAACAACTAACCATCACAGGTTCTGTACAAGATGACCACCAGCAGTGGCAATACTTCCTCCTAGTCTGGTATGGAATGACTACTACACATGTGCTAGCATCTCAATGGAGATGTCTGAGCAGGCTGCAATAATACGTCATTGCATATCATTCAGGTGTAATTGGTATGTGCTTGCAGACAGCATCTTTCAGCTTTCCTCACAGAAGAAAGTCTACGGGCATCAAATCTGGGGAACGGGCCTACCAAGGTACAGGTGCCTTGCATCAAATCCATCGATTTTGAAACAATGTGTGCAGACATGCTTAGCAGTTTATGCACTATGGGCTGGGCAGCCATCATGTTGGGCCACTCGTTCCTCCTAGTCTGCAGAGGAACATCTTGTAACTTCTGTGGAAGATAGTCTGTTAGGAGGCTGTGGTACTTGTGCATACTCAGTGCTCTATCTATGAAAAACTGGCCTATGAGCTGATGTTTCACTGTTCCACCACACCACACGTTTACACCCCATGGATGCTGAAGTTCCACCTGACGAAGCCAATGGGGATTATCAACAAGCTAATAGTGCATGTTTTGGGGTTTACCTGGCAATGATTGGTAAATGAGACTTCATCACTAAACAAGATACGTGATACAGCTGGAGTATCATGTCTTAATGCCCATGTACGGAAGTTAACACCATTCTTGTAATTGTCCCTATGCAGCTCTTGATGGAGAGAGATGTGATAGACCTGGAACCTATGTCGATGGAGAATGCGTAGGACACTTGCTTGACTTGTGCTACTCCCTCGTTCAATTGCATGGGAGCTAATCTGCGGATCAACTGCAATTGCAGCAAGAACATTAATTTCCCCATCTTCCGTCACCACTTGTTTCCTTCTGTTACATTGTCCAGGTGTTACACTACCACTTTCAAGTAACTAGTTGAAGAGGTTGATAAATAAGTGCCATGACGGTTGATGTCTGTTGGTATATCTTGCCGCTTGCACTGTACAAGAACAAATTGTATTCTTCCTACTCTCTCCATATACCATGGGCATATCAGCTAGGTCTTGATTGGTAAATGCCATCATCCACTCATGATACACTGCTTGGGCTGTCACATCCCCAACTGACTAGCAAGTCACAATGCACTCAAGGAATACACAAGCACACTGTACACAAACCTAACATCACACATAGAACATACACAGAATGAATGGCACAAACAAGTGTTGGTGTGGGAACTTTTCAAAATACAGTATCTCTTAAATGACTTGCACTAGAATCCTGCAACAAACACCACTAACATTCTGATTCACCACACTTTAAGTTTATTAATTTCAATAGGCACTGTTCGACTTAAAAAAGTGTATGTTTGCACAAAAAATACACTTCTGAAGTATTATTATAAACTGTTTATTGGCTGACAATATGAGCTTCTGACTGCCAATCCATTCTATGAAAATCATAGATCAGTAGCACTTTCCATGTCCGCAATATTTGTGGTGCAAATTTTAGGTGATTCACCCTGTATAATTAGTTGGTACCATATATGAGGTCTTAAAAATATTAGTCCAAGCGGCGATGGTGGTGATTCTGATAACCGACGATGATGATGATGACAATGATGAGGAATAGGCTTTTTGAGGACTTGAAATCTAACTTTGGCACTTACACTAAAATAGTCCCAGCAGTTAGACTAGTAAAGCAAATTTCTGAGGCACACAGAATAAAAACTTTAATATTTCAGCTTTTAAAACTGTAGATAAGAATTATTTAAAATGTCAAAAACCACTATGCTAAAAATTATGAACCAGCAGCGTTTGAGCACATGAAAACCTCCAAGTTCAGATTGCTGTCTGAGCAATCAACAAAACTTTAAAATATGTGCCACACTCGACCAGTCATCAGTTGAAATAAAAAACAACTCTCCATTTAAATTTGTGTGCCCTCTTGTTAAGAGTGTAAAATACATTCACATAGTGTATGGCCTATTGAAATGAAATGTATATTTCTAACACACCATAATTAGGTGAGTCCCCTCATCAGAGTAGAAACCCATGAGCCAGAAGACAGTACTCTATGGAGATGAGTCTGTGCCAGTTCACCCTACCACTATGATGCAAAGGAATAATACTATCTCATTAATTGTTGATTCAACAGTGACATAATATTGCACTATAATGGACACTTGGCAGGTTTTATTGGCAGGTGTGTCTGTCTGCTCACTTCCTTGGATCTTAATGTAAAGTGGTACTCAGCAGAATGGTACAACTTTGCCCTGTGTTTTGTAGGATGAGAACAGACCTTTATAGAAATTCCTGAAAAAAGTTGAAATTAGTTGATACCACCCTTATGCCTTGCATAGTTTGTGTTTTGTTGCTTGGAAACTCTCTAGACTGTTTTGACCACATGAAATTGCATCACAAAGTCACTTTTGTAATGGAAATACAAGTAAGCCTTATTCTCTATTGCTGTAAGCAGGAAAATGTTGCTTGTATACATGTCCAGGCTACCAACATGCCTTGAAGGGTCATTTCAAGATTAGACTGTGAGCACATTCTCACTTTATAGCAAGAAGAGTTGTCAGTATGGGTACATATCCACCAAATTGTCATAAACTACAGTGACATCATTTGAATGTTCAATTTCTATCTTAAGATAAAAAACATTGAAGAGTTGCCTTATAGTAGTTGCTCAGTCAAAAGCACCAGCTAATGGCTGCTATCTACAAATTATGGCTCTCAGGTTCCCCAAGCAGATTGCAACAGAACTGCGTACTATCTTTCTGGTGGGAACTTTGAGGACTGTATCAACACAGACAAATGCAACCATCTTTGCACAAGCAGTTTAGCCTCAAGGCATCCATTATGAACAAAAGTACGAACCCCTCCTCTCCCTCCCCATAACAACATGGACTGTAAAGGAGGTGAGCAAGAGAACACTTGGAATGGAGCCTGGATGGAGGTAGTCTGGTTCACTTTACCAACCAGTGCAGGATATGTCTGCTGAATGAAAATCATCATAGAAGATTGTGAAGGTGTCCTGGTAGCAATGCACACCTCAGGCATGTAATCCCAAGGGTTCAGCCTTGGAGGTATAATGAGGGAAGTTGTCACAATGTTACAAACTTGAAGCTATTGTCTGTCACGTGAATTTCACCAAAACATTAGCTTCTGGTGGAAGTGTTTTGATCAAAAATACCAGCTTGCACCATTTACAGGGGCAGTAACCATTCCCATTATCGGGTAAAGTATAAAGGAGTCACATTTCATTTGTAAGCCGACTTGTTCAAGTGATATTTTCTTTTATGTAGATCAATTTTGTTATTGCTGTTTACCTTTGCTGCAGTGGTTTCATTTCTGTCATTTGACTTTAGATTTCCTATCAGTCCAACTTGAAAAGCTCCCTGGGTAAACACCATGAGGAGGAGAGATTGGAAACTGACCAAACATAGTAAAAATTTGGGAAAAGGACATAGACTGAACATCAGTTCCATCAGTCAGTATTAAGGAAAATGCTAGATTGTGAAAACAGCCCTTTCACATCATATTCTTCTCTTCTTTGCTTATTTAAATTGTATAACAAAATGAAAATTTCATTAATGAGGTGAAATGTGTTGCATTACTGGATCAAATGTGCAGTTAAGACCAGAAAAAACATCTGAAATTTTCTACCTGATTTCATGTTATTCACAAAATCATTGTAACAGTTTCTTTTTAAAACATGACAAAAATTAAGAACAGGAAGCATTTGTAAATATTAGTCTACTAATGTTTTGGGGCATCCAACATGGCAGCACTGGCTTCAAAGCAATGTATGGTGTAAGCCTGTAGAGTCACATCTTCCCTTTATATACAAGCATGGGTTCAGTGTAGAGTAGGAATATCTATAGTGTGAGCATATCATACTACACTTGTTGCCAACATCAAACCAAAATAGTTGTTTATATTTTGCAATGTGAGACATAAACTTTAATATGACATCTATTGATTCAATTTTTATACATTTATTAGTAACTGCAATGCTGAATAACAGTTGCTGCTATGGATGCAGATCAAAATGAGTTACTGGAGTGAAAACAGCTCTTCATAGAAAAGTATCACAAAGACTGAATTACAGTTATAATACTAACAAGAAGCACTTTATGTGTTGCAAAATAGCAAGAGACAGTTTAGTACAGAGTTAATACTGCAGGCTATTTTATGTGACCATATGGTCATTTACTCACAACGCAATTGCTAAGTAAATTGGTAGTTTATTTTTATTTTACACCTCTAGTTCCTTAGGATCAAATTGAGAAGCAAATCTCCAAGGTCATGGAACATGTCCGTACATGAAATTACAACATAAAAGTAATAACAGACAAAATGAAATGTTCATAAACACAAAAAGACAAGCCATAAGTTTAAGTAGGCGTAGTCAACAATATAATGCAGGAATCAGCTTAATTTTTCAAGGAACTCCTCAACAGAATAGAAGGCGTGACCAATGAGGAAACTCTTCAGTTGCGATTAGAAAGTGCATGAATTACTGCTAATATTTTTAAATTTTTATGGTAGCTTATTGAAAATGGATGTAGCAGTATATATATAAAACACTGAACAATGACCTTTTGCTGTCTGTTGTTAAAGAGAGGTGAACCAATTGTGGGCTACTCCCTTTCCATAAGAGAAAAGAGTATGTAGCATTTTCAGCTGTTAAACCTGTTCTAAAGCCAAACTGTACATTTTATAGCAAATTATGCCATGTAAAATGATCAATTATCCTCACATACACAGCCTTTTCAATAACTTTAGCAAATACTGATGGCATAGAAAGAGGTCTAAAATTGTCTACATTATCCCTTTCTCTCTTTTTATAAAATGGCTTTACTACTGAGCACTTTAATCATTCAGGCAACTGACCATTCCTAAAGGAAAAATTACAAATATTGCTAATTACAGGCCTAACGTGTGCAGCACAGTACTTTAATGACCTGCTAGGGACTCCATCATATCCATGAGAGTCCTTAGTCTTCAGTGATTTAATTATTGACTCTATTTCCCCCTTGTCAGTATCACAGAGGAGTATTTCAGACATCAATCTCGGAAAGGCACTTACCAAGAGAGTTATAAGATTCCCTGTAGAAACTAAGTTCTTATTTAATTCACCAGCAATGCTCAGAAAATGATTGTTAAATACTGCACATATATCTGACTTATCATTAACAGAAATATTTTTACTGTGACCTGACTCTATATTGACCTTGCGCTGTTGACCAGACACTTGTTTCACAAATGACCACATGGTTTTAATTTTATCCTGTGTGAATTAGCTATTCTATTTGCGTACCACATACGCTTTGCCCTTCTAATAACATTTTAAGTACCTTACAATACTGTTTGTAATGGGCTACTGTGGCTTGATTGTGACTACTTCTAATATTTTGATGTAATTCCCACTTTGTTCTACATGATATCCTTATCCCACTAGTCAGCCACCCAGACAGTCTTTTACTGCTAATACCCTGTTTAGAATGTTCTAATGGAAAGCAACTCTTAAAGAGCATGATAAATGTATTATGGAAAGCATTATATGTGTCATCTACGTTATCGGCATTATAAAAATCCTGCGACTCTTGTTCCTTAACAAGGTTTAAAAACTCTCTATTGCCCTTGGATTAGCTTTACTAGATAGTTTGTAATTATACAGAACATCTGTTTGAGTACAAAAACCTTTTAGTGTTAAAATTTGTGCATCATTGTCTGAAAAGCCATTTACCCTTTGACTAACAGGATGTTATCTAGTAATGAAGAATGAATAAAAATATTGTCTATGGCTCTGTTACTGTTCCCCTGCATCATGGTTGGAAAAAAACACAGCCTGCATCAGACCATATGAGCTTAGCAGAGCTACCAATATCCTTTTTCTTCTACATTCACATACAAAATTAATACTGAAGTCACCACATATAACTAATTTTTGGTACTTCCTATAAAGTGAACCAAGAACCCTCTCCAGCTTCAGCAGAAATGCTCTGAAGTCAAAGTTAGAGGATCTATAAACAACAACAATTAGAAGTTTAATTTCACTAAATTCAACTGCTCCTGCACAACATTCAAATACCTGTTCAGTGCAGTGCTGTGATACGTCTACGGACTCAAATGGAATAATGTACATGGACACTCCCCCACTCTACAAAGAACTCCTTGAAAAACCTGTTAAAGGAAGCCTCTGAATTTTCAAATTATTTAAGTGGCATTCCAATAAACCAATAATGTCAAAAGTCAACATCTATAAGCAGCTCACTAACTTTATCTGTAATACCTCCTATATTTTGATGAAATACGCTAACTCCTTCTCTACTTGGATACCTGACCTCCTCTGAAGGTGCTTCTTTTGCTGGAGGGACTTCCTTTAAGCAGGGATACCTATCAGCTGACTTAAATCTTAAAAAAAGGTGCAGTTCTAACACCAACTACTACAGAAATTTTTCCATGAGTGATTCCTCCACCACCCACCACATTGTCACCTACCCTTCCCATTACTATTGAGGTGCAGGCCGTGCCTAGTGAAACCCTATCTATTTATAGACTCAACCGGCACCACTGCAACGTGAGCCATGCCCTCCACCATCAGTGCCTTCTCCAGCCCCATGTTAACACGCCTAACAGCAGCATTAAGATGAGGCTGATCATGATGCTGAAACAGTTGCATAAAGTGCACATTAGTGCCACCAGTTTGAGTAGCTATCTTTACCAGGTCACCACCTACTCATATTCCCCATTCTTATCAAAACTGTTCCCTACTCCACCCAAAATCACTACCTGGTCCTCTCTTGTAAAATTCCTAAATAACTCCCCTATGCTGTCAGTCACTTGAGCCAACCCTGCACTAGGCTTCACAATGCTGGTGACCTCGTACTCACTTCCCAACACTTCCTGCACCTGCTGGCCCATACATTTACCAGCGAACTTCCTAGCAGCAGAACCTTCTTCTTTCTGTTAGAATTTGCAACTCAGTTAGGCTTACTAACTGCTGAAAACTCTTGCATGTCAATTTGTTGAGTGTGAACACGCTCTGGGCAATGTCCATCTGCATGGAGGATTCATATGTTATCGTCTCAGTCATTTCCTCCATATTTTAATGATTTACATATCATTTTGTTTAAAGTAGTCACAATAGGTAGAAAAGACTTGAAATTAGGAATTCATTACATGAATGTTTTAATATTAAATAGGAAAAACACTTTCCTAGTGTTTCCTGTTTAATATTATTATCATGTTCTGTCAAATGCCGATAGAAAATTGTTTTTTTCGGTAGTGCTGTCATACTGCTGCTGCAGCTATTACTACTACTACTACTACTACTACTACTAGTACTACTAACAATAATAATAATAATAACAATAATGAAAATGAATAATCAGCATTACTGAAATTAAAGTTATGTTTTGGTGGTTGTATGCTACTCAGGTGTATTTGGGGTCTGATTAATGGTGCATTTGAAAATGACAGTGACACTGAAATTGCCCGAACATGGAATATAAATTTTTCTTAAATAAAATTCAGCCTTTACAGCAAAAAAACGTTTCATTTAACAATTTCATTATTGCTGTGGACCCCCGTGCATAAAAAAATAGAAAGCAATGCTAATCGGGTACTCGGTGCACTTAAAATGACAATGTTGTTTAAATTGTCCAATCATGTTTTAGGTATTGATTTCTGTTCAGTGGACTGTTAAAGTCTCGTTCCATTGAAGCACATGCAATGGCAAGTGTGTCAGTGACTGTGTAATACTCTAAATTTTGTAGGCCTGGCGCACCATAAGGATTTGTCACTTAATTCAAACTGTGCAGTGACTGCTCATTGCACTGCTCCTAAAGCCCCTGTTGCAATCTGATTCCCTCATGGTGTCTTAGCAACTAGTGTCTTTAGGTACAATGTCCATGTATCAGACAGTAACAAACAAAATCTGTATAATACTGGTGCTGGTGGTGGAGATTGGTCTGCTCCCAATACGTTATGATTTATGCACATAAAAACGTTGAAAATTGTGTTTCAGATTCCTCAGATGTGGCAGCCAGGCATGCTTGTTATTGAAAATGAGGCCCAGAAACTTGAATGAGTCTGTAAAAGGAAAATGGTATGTCTCATTCTAGGTTCCAGATAATTAAAGGCTATTACCAGTTTTACTACCAGCCATGTGTTGTTGACCAACATGGCATGATACACTGTGTCAAAAATTACAAGATTGTTATATTACAATACAAATAATACATAACTTTACAAAAAAATTTGAACAGATGAAGAATTTTACTATAGATACATTTCACCTGCCATTGACATTTTTGTTCTCTGACAGATTTAGTAGTTTTGGAGAAAGTTCATTGAATTTATTCACTTTGTTCATAGTCTAGACGAAGTTTAATGGACATACTTCTTGAAATTGTTTTCTGGAACATGTTCAGCGGGAGGACTGCACTTCCATGGGCAGTGATTTGAACATTCTCAGGACAGTAATCAGAAAAATGTCTCTTGTATTGGACAGTGAATAGGTTGGTATGTTTATGGTCTCTTTGTTTGGATGTTGTGGTCACATATCTCTTGCCTATTTCTGAAGGAATATAAGTTTTTCTTATCTGGAAGGAGGGGCACAAAAATATATAATGACTATAAACAGTCATTATTTCCAAATTTATAAATAATGGCCTGCAGTGCTCCTGTCTCCTACTCAATGTTATGGTCCTTTCTTTTTTTTTTTTTCTTTCTTTTAAGTTATAGCACTTTCTTGCAACCTGTAGAATGACCACACAATAACGGACCATAGATGATGTGGCTATGAAACAATGAATAATATACTATTGGCAGATATTGCCCAGTTTTCATGTTTCAGTTTCCTTAGGATATATAGGACTTGTGGCACACGTGTGCAGTGTGTTCTTGCAATGTGAGTCTGCTGTCCACCATGAACCCCAGAATTTCACAGTCCCTACATAGTTTGGGTATCCTTTGTCACTGAGGCTACATGCCAATTTTTTTAATTTTTTCTTCACTGATTTTCATTTTGTTTATAAAAAACCATTCCTTTTGTCATCTCAGACAAAGCATCTGCTGCTTCTTTGGCCTTGCTAGAATTGATGATGCCTTTCATGTTCAAAGTTGTAACATCTACAAATTGCAGAAACTGCCCCCGAAAACTAAAAATCATTTACTTTACTATGACCTGGGGGGGGGGGGCATTATTGATTGCTGTGGCACACCATATTTCAGCTTCTGGTCACATGATAGTGCTCCTTGCACTGATAAAATCTGCCTGAGCTTATCACTTCTTACTGAGGTCATAAAGTGTCAGTGCTACAAGTTCTTTTTCTTCAAAACTGTGATTTATCTTAGCAACCAGATCTAGTGCTGCTGCTATTGTAAATTTTTCCTTGCTGAAACCATGCTGTGCATCTGAGAAGAGCTCGTTGTTTTTGAAGTAATTAGAGACTGTCTTTCATTGCAGCAAAGATTGGAATTATTGAGATTGGTCTAAAGCTTGCTACCATGCCTGGGTTAACCTTTTTATAAACTGACACTGTATGGGTGCAAGTTTCAGAAATTCCAGAAATATACCATAAGCGAGAAATGTCTTAATTACCATAGTTAATTGTTCAGTAGTTTCATAGATAATTTTCTTGAGGACATGTGTGGATATCCCATGTATATCCAGAAGGCTTAGAATAAGATTTTACAATCTTTATTATTTAATTGTTTTGTAATTCCCTCCAGTTCATCATGGTGCACCTTCTGTCATTTCTTAGCCACTGCAGGCTCTATATTCAAGTCTAGGATTGCACTTCTATTGTTTTCCATGATGTCAATAAAAAAGTTGTTGAAGTCATCTGGACTAGACAAGCTTAAGGAAGAGGTAGGTTTTTTCCTGCCTTTATTGATCAGGGCCCAGACTGCGTTGCTCTAGTTCAATGAATTCACTACTGTTTTATTTTTTATTTTTTTCCCCTGCATCCTTTCTATACAGTCTTTTTGTTTGTTAATATTTACTGTAAAACATTTCCCTTGTGCTGGGATGTGCTGTGGTTTTGAAGTGAGCATGTAATGGCTGTACAGTGTATTTTAATTTTTTCAGTTCACTTGTATACTTTTTTCATATATTTTGTCTATGTTGTGACACATTTGGAGGTCATTTTGTGGTCTTGTGTGAATAGATACAGTCAAGTTTTGTTTTGATGGTCTGGAGATCTCTTTAAATGCATCAATGCTGCATTTCGTGTAAGCCAGGCTGCCGCTGTACTGCAGGTAGTTCTGTTTGGAAAGCACTCGTGTATCCTTATGTACGACCCTCCTTGTGAATACATAATTAGAATGCCAGGAAACAGTTGGTTGATTATTAGCTCGACAGTTATCTCATAGTCCCAGTTATTTAGATTTGTGATCACAGTGTCAAAGCAGGCATCACCTTTGGTTGGTAAATGCTTTGCTACGAGTAGTCCATAGCTGGTTACTAGGTTCATAAATTCTCTGTCCTTAGTGCTCTCTTTACCAAAGTGTATACTGAAATCACCACACAATGCAATTTTTTATTTCAAATACATTAAATACAAGATTCCATTTTGGTGAGGAAATTTTCAAAGTTGCCATTTGGAGAATGGTATATCAAGACAACAATTACATTAAAATCCAAATACTCTTAAGCAGCCAACTCTATATCTAGGTCTACAGAGAAGCTCTGTAAGTCAATTTCTTTAACACTGCATTTTCTGTTGGTATATGTAGATACACTAATAAAGTCATTCTGTACAATTGCCTTAGCAAATTTAGGTATTCAGTAACAGTTCTAGTACTTAGCTACATGTCTAACAACCAGTGTTCATACAGATGCATCACATGTGACTTCTCTTCTTCTGTAAACAATTCAAGTTTACTTCTAAGACATTATACATCGGCACTGCTTATAACTATGAGTGTGATATTCTGTGGAGTACTTGATCCTTTTAAAATTAGTTGCTCTTTGTGCATGTGTGTCACAGGAATATTGTCTGTTCTCTGAAAAAAATTGCTTTATCACAATATTTTTGGCCCATATAGTGTTATTCATTACTTTACCTCTTGCCCCAAAGTCAACACTAACTTTTAAACTGTTATCAAGCCCCTTTGTTTCAAGCTTTTCAGTTTTAAAGTTGTTATGCTTAGGAAGATCTTTTGCAGAAAGCTAATGACATTTACAGGAGATTGCCACTTTTGACTCAGTTCAGGCATAGGCATGCACTTTTTTCACAATACAATATTCCCTGTTTTTCTCTCGTACACAAAATTGTTTTAATCCTGCTTTTAGATTTGGAATTTCCAGATGTAACAGAATTCTGTGGTAGGGGTCCTACATTCTGTTTAATGCTTAGTAGTGGACTTTTGTATGCATACTTGTGTTATTCAGCCACAGTCTCAAAATATTATTCCCTTCAGCTCTCAAAAAAGCTTTTGTTTCATTGCCAAAGTGTTTGTTTCTTCTCCTTTTGCTGTACAATTCTTTAAAAGATGGCTCTGCATTTTTGCAGATTTTTCATCTGTGGAATCTGCAAGATTGTTAGGACTATTTAGATCATAACACTGATGTGTTTCAGTCTCTTTACTTTGTTTGCTATTTACATTTTGAGCGTATGTCACTGTAACAGTGTGTTTTTGTTTTCTTGAGCTGTTATTTGTACATACTGTATTAAGTCACTGCACACATTTGTATTCATTACAGTGGACACACATTTGTATTAATTTCACTGGATTGTCCCCCACGTCCATTTGAATCATATCCTTCTGTAGCATTTTGTTGCTGACTACCAGTTAAATGTTTGGGGAAATCACCTGAATATGTAATGAACTGTTATCTTCAGCTTGTTGTTGATGTCTTGTGAGCTCCGGTGCCGTAATCAGTAGAAGGAACACATACAGACTGTGCTGTAGAAAATTTAAAACCTTTATTTTACACAAATTTCTCTGCCCTCTTAATTGAGGAAGATCATGCAACTGAAAAACCATCCACAATTAAGAAGTACTGTAGGGGGCTCTTTGCTGTGAACGTTATATTCTTAGTAGCTTAAAAACTGAGTTACTCTTGAAATTCTGTCTGAGACACACCATTTTCTTATATAAAATGCTTGTATAGGACATCACCAACTCAATATTTACAATAAAATAAGGGGGAAAAAGAATGCATGAAAAGGAGACATCCCCAAAAGCCACCTGTGAGGATAAATCCTGTAAGATAGGATATTATATCTTTTTGAATCCACACTGAAAGTGACTAAGGATCTGTCTGTATCCTGTGATTCAGATGAGGCAGTGGTTGACCATCTATTCCCAGACCTTCACTGTACATGTAATCAACAGAACATTGTAATAGTTAGTCAGGCATATTTGGTCCTTGCCAGATTTGAGGTGAGGAACTAAAACAGCTTTTCTTCCCTTGCATCAAGAAATTGTCCAATATCCTGTTCATCTCACAGGTCGCTAATTTAGGCAGGTTTTTATCAGGCACTTCTCATTCTGCCAGTTGTATCCAAAATGGGAAGTGTCACTAGAGAGCAAATTGTTGACAAGGGCCAGTTATTGTGATGGTGGGAGAGCATACTGATAGATCAGTAGCAGGAAGCTACCTATTAATAGAGTTGAAGTGCATGTCATGAACATTAAAGTCCTTTCAAAGAAGGAGTCCAACTGATACAGATCTCTCTTCACTGAAGTGCTCTGTTTTGTGGTGGCCTTTTTACCCTTAGAAGAGTGGTGCAGTGTCTTTGAAATGAGTCACTTGGAAGTCAGGATGCAAGTGCCTACCTGTGCCAAGAGACTCAATTTCTCCATTTGAATCCTGAACTGACTTAATTATTTTATCAATGAGATTTTAACTGTCTCCTTATCCGTATGTTGTGTCAAGATGTGGTGACTCTGAATGCAAGGTGGGGGGAGTGCCTTTCTAGATCCCTGAGACAGATTTAACACCCCTTATCTTTGTTAGCTATGTCCTCTAGCAATTTACCTGTCTCTGCTAGTAATGGTGTATGGTTTGATGGCATTGGCACTTTTATGTGTATCTTTTGGTGGTGACATTGAAGATTTAGCACTGAATGATATTACTGTTTTCCCTTTTCGTACATCTGCAGGTTTTGGTGATGATTCCATTCTTCACTTGCACTTGTCTGTGTTATCTGTGATGGTCATTGTCAAGAGTGTTAATAAGGAACTTCAGAATAGGCTGTTTCATTGCTGAAGTGAATGTCTGTGGAAGGGTAGAAGTGAATATCTGTAGAAGGTAGAGGGAGGGAGGGAGGGGGGGGGGGGCTCTGACAGTGGTTTTTTGCTTCAGGGCATACACTGTGTTATCTAACTTTAATTTCTGAACATGATGCATGCCAGAGCAATTGCTGTATGCAGGTAGAATGGAACATTCTTCACCCAGTTCATAAAAAGATGTATCACAGGTTGCTTGATCTTTTCACAACATTATGGTTTTGCTGAATTTTTGGCATTTGAAACATCCCATGAGAATGGAAATACAAGGACAAATTCCAAGGAAGATAAAGCCAGCTGCAATGTCCTCTAGTAATTTTCATACATTAACAGTATATATGTATTTTTATACAAAATACCAATTAATTTATTCTACCGCATTTAATTTTTTCATAATGTTTATCTCTTCAATGAGACATTTTCTCCCTCATTCATTTTGTAGCTATTTTGCAACAAGACATATTATAACACAACCGTTAAGAATGCTTGTGCTATAAGAGCTTATTTACACATGTAGGTCTTGTCGTCTGAAGGTTAGGGTAGTCTCATTGATAGTATTGATATTTTGTCTCAGTAATGACTAGCAACTTTTCTCATAATTTGCTAGAAAAATAACATAACTTCATAAAATAACAATTTATGTTGTGTCTCAGTAACTAAAAGCAATCTACAGTTTTTAGTTAAGGTATAAATACCATTGTTCTGTCACCTTCACGGGCTGTACTGTACTTCATAACACCTTCGAGAGCACATTTCCAAGCCTCTTCAAATGCCGTGAAATGATTCAGACAACTGTCTTCAAGTTTTGCTCCAGCACTGATGAACATTAGACTATACACAGCTCCTGATGTGCCTCCCATGCGGCTTTCTGCAACATTTGCTAACTGCAGAAATACCTTTCCTGTACAACTGAGGGATGACTTCTCTATTTCTTCAAGGATACCTGTTTAATAATATTACTTTTAGTGTACTTAGGTTCATGCCATTAATACACTCTTAAAATGTATCAGCAGCTCCATATTTCAAGTTTCATAGGGAGCGGGAAAACAAAATAATTGCAATAATTACAAATAAAGAAAGAGATGCAAGCAATGGCCGAGATTCACCTTTATATGCTCAAACAAAACAAATTGTTCAAAACTTTGTTGCTAGTTGATTACAGCAAAAACTGTCATATTGTCTTCAGAGGAAGTCTGCAATCACTTGTTGTACAATACATTTTATTCTATGTCTAAATTGCTTTCATTTTTAAAATGACTGGTACAGGTGCCAAAAGAACTGTCCTCAGATCAGTATACAAAAATAAAATAGTAACAAACATATAACCTACAATATATGACATTAGCCTTTTACACATATCTAGAATCAAATTTTCCTTAATGTACTTGATTGTATAAATTACAAGAGTACACCACCAAATGCATAATCAAAATCAACATGCTACAGCACAGGATAATATAGGGCCTCTTCATTGACTTCAGGCACAGCTGACTGCTTTACATGAAATCTTCGAGGGGCCTTCATACACAACCCTGTGCACTCACCAAAGGGTAGTAGATGACTGTTCTGGTCATGGCATTACACCTAGCGAGCAACCATGAGAGGGAGCACTCAGTGAACTAGACAGTCCTACTGTGATGCTGTTGATATTGTCTGCCTTCAAAATTTGTTTTGGTGACTTTTTATAATGGTTTTACGCCTGACAAACCACGTTTGAATCAAGGATTTCCAAGAAAAGTATTCACAAAAAATATGGAAATGTATTTTTCATTCATTTGTGACATATGTACCAGACGCCACCAGATGGTAGTTCGTAAGTGGCCCAGCTGGAACATAGCACCTGTACTACTGCATGGGAAGAGAGTTTATGTTTTACAACTGCGTGCCTTCCATATCTTCCTGCCAAATTCAGCACAAGACTGCTTCTTCCACCGTAACACCGTGACTTCAACCATGTTGGGATATTCACTCAGTACAAGGTTCAATATGAAGGGAATTAATGGATGTTATACTACCAATTAATGTGGCACAGCTGCAATGAAACTTAAGTATATTCACAAGTAAATACCTCACAGGGCTGTATTGTTTACACTTTGCTTTTTACATATCGATTTGAATCACTTTCACAACTACTGATTCCAGTTTATTGATCCGCTGTTCATGATTATGTCACTGCTTCTGTCCATGCAGCATGGCAGATGTACACAGATGAGAACTTGTATCATGCACAACTTTGTTTAACCTTTTACATTCTGTGAACCGTTTCCACTGTGGGGTCGAAGAGAACATCCTGCAGAGGTCTCTTTAAGACTCTTAGGACATTTACTTGTATGAAAGAAACATTCCACATGGGAAAAATATATTAAAAAAAGATGCTGTGACTTACCAAACAAGAAAGCGCTGGTAGATAGACACAATAAAAAAACACACACACACACACACAAGTTTCAAGCTTTCGCAACCCACGGTTGCTTCATCAGTAAAGAGGGAAAGAGAGGGAAAGACGAAAGGATGTGGGTTTTAAGGGAGAGGGTAAGGAGTCATTCCAATCCCGGGAGCGGAAAGACTTACCTTAGGGGGAAAAAGGGACAGGTATACACTCGCGCGCACACACACACACATATCCATCCGCACAGAGACAGACACAAGGAGACGTATGTTAAGGCAAAGAGTTTGGGCAGAGATGTCAGTCAAGGCAGAAGTACAGAGGCAAAGATGTTGTTGAGTGACAAGTGATGTACGAGGGGCAGCAACTTGAAATTAGCAGAGGTTGAGGCCTGGTGGGCAACGGGAAGAGATGATATATTGAAGGGCAAGTTCCCGTCTCCGGAGTTCTGATAGGTTGGTGTCAGTGGGAAGTATCCAGATAACCCGGACGGTGTAACACTGTGCCAAGATGTGCTGGCTGTGCACCAAGGCATGTTTAGTCACAGGGTGCTCCTCATTACCAACAAATACTGTCTGCCTGCGTCCGTTCATGCGAATGGACAATTTGTTGCTGGTCATTCCCACATAGAAAGCTTCACAGTGTTGGCAGGTCAGTTGGTAAATCACGTGGGTGCTTTCACATGTGGCTCTGCCTTTGATCATGTACACCTTCCGGGTTACAGGGCTGGAGTAGGTGGTGGTGGGAGGGTGACCTCGACTGACATTTCTGCCCAAACTCTTTGCCTTTACATGTGTCTGCTTGTGTCTGTATATGTGCGGATGGGTGTGTGTGTGTGTGTGTGTGTGTGTGTGTGTGTGTGTGTGCACGAGTGTATACCTATCCTTTTTTCCCCCTAAGGTGAGTCTTTCCGCTCCCGGCATTGGAACGACTCCTTACCCTCTCCCCTAAAACCCACATCCTTTCATCTTTCCCTCTCCTTCCCTCTTTCCTGATAAAGCAACCATGGGTTGTGAAAGTTTGAATTTTGTGTGTGTGTTTGTTTGTGTGTCTATCAACATACCAACACTTTCGTTTGGTAAGTTACATCATCTTTGTTTTTAGATATATTTTTCGCACGTGGAAAAATTCCCACCAATGCTCTGCAACTCTGACAAAAGTCCATAAGAGAGTAACTGAGTCAGGAATAAATGTATATAACAAGCTTCCCGTCAGTATAAAAGAGGAAATTGGTAACATGCAGGTATTCGAAAGGAAACTAGAAACATTGCTCTGAGAACAATCTTATTATAAAATGAGTGGATTCCTGGAGTAATAAGGTATCCTTTTGAGTAAAAATACAGGAAATAAAATCTTTACTGATGTCATGAAGACAGAATTGTATACTTTCAACATAAATTATAGTGATTAAAATGTAAATTTATTTATATCATAATTTAAAATGTGTACTACCATTTATTCTACACTATTAAGTATTCACTTGGACTACCTATGTGATGAAGATAGACGTTTTGTATTTTAATTTAAATCACAATGACAAAATGTAAATGTCATTATTTATTTGTGGCACTGTGATAAAAATGTGTACTTCCATTCATTCTGCTATTTTAAGTATTCACTTGAACATACACCAGTAAAATGCAGGTTTTAATATTATCTGCAATCAATCATTCATGGAAAATAAGTATTTGTATCATACATAAAATGCTCACATAATTTTGTATTATTTCACTTGACTATTACTAGTACACCCTTTGTTTGATATGCAATCAACAGGACCAAATAAAAAATCAAATCATATCAACTATTACAGGACATGCATGCAAAATACATGTAAACAAGCACTTCTATGCACAAATTTCAACCTTTTCGCATGACATTCTGCCCCCTGGTTCTGACAAGCAAGCAAGTTAGCAGCACTTTCTACAGTGAATTTCCAACATTTCTCCTTTACACACCAACTCTCACTGCACGTGTGCCAAATAAGAGTAACACTAACAGCACTGCATGAGTATTAATATCAATGATAATATACAGCGTTATTACAAATGATTGAAGTGATTTCACAGCTCTCCAATAACTTTATTATTTGAGATATTTTCACAATGATTTGCACACACATACAAAAACTCAAAAAGTTTTTTTAGGCATTCACAAATGTTCAATATGTGCCCCTTTAGTGATTCGGCAGACATCAAGCCGATAATCAAGTTCCTCCCACACTCGGCGCAGCATGTCCCCATCAATGAGTTCGAAAACATCGTTGATGCGAGCTCGCAGTTCTGGCACGTTTCCTGGTAGAGGAGATTTATACACTGAATCTTTCACATAACCCCACAGAAAGAAATCGCATGGGGTTAAGTCGGAAGAGTGTGGAGGCCTTGACATGAATAGCTGATCATGATCTCCACCACGACCGATCCATCGGTTTTCCAATCTCCTGTTTAAGAAATGCCGAACATCATGATGGAAGTGCGGTGGAGCACCATCCTGTTGAAAGATGAAGTCAGCGCTGTCGGTCTCCAGTTGTGGCATGAGCCAATTTTCCAGCATGTCCAGATACACGTGTCCTGTAACATTTTTTTCGCAGAAGAAAAAGGGGCCGTAAACTTTAAACCGTGAGATTGCACAAAACATGTTAACTTTTGGTGAATTGCGAATTTGCTGCACGAATGCGTAAGGATTCTCTACCGCCCAGATTCGCACATTGTGTCTGTTCACTTCACCATTAAGAAAAAATGTTGCTTCATTACTGAAAACAAGTTTCGCACTGAATGCATCCTCTTCCATGAGCTGTTGCAACCGCGCCGAAAATTCAAAGCGTTTGACTTTGTCATCGGGTGTCAGGGCTTGTAGCAACTGTAAACGGTAAGGTTTCTGCTTTAGCCTTTTCCGTAAGATTTTCCAAACCGTCGGCTGTGGTACGTTTAGCTCCCTGCTTGCTTTATTCGTCGACTTCCGCGGGCTACGCGTGAAACTTGCCCGCACGCGTTCAACCGTTTCTTCGCTCACTGCAGGCCGACCCGTTGATTTCCCCTTACAGAGGCATCCAGAAGCTTTAAACTGCGCATACCATCATCAAATGGAGTTAGCAGTTGGTGGATCTTTGTTGAACTTAGTCCTGAAGTGTCGTTGCACTGTTATGACTGACTGATGTGAGTGCATTTCAAGTACGACATACGCTTTCTCGGGTCCTGTCGCCGTTTTGTCTCACTGCGCTCTCGAGTGCTCTGGTGGCAGAAACCTGAAGTGCAGCTTCAGCCGAACAAAACTTTATGAGTTTTTCTACGTATCTGTAGTGTGTCGTGACCATATGTCAATGAATGGAGCTACAGTGAATTTATGAAATCGCTTCAATCATTTGTAATAGCCCTGTATATAGCTATATGAATAATGTGGTTGCTGCCAAACCACTATATTATCCTGTTACAGAGATTCTTGAGTGCCCAGAGACTATTTCTTCTGAACAAATACAAATTATGAAGCACCTGTTGATGATATTCTTCTCATGCTGTTCAGCTGACAGTCACTAATCTGTTCTTTTTCTTTTCTTGTTTATCTCTTCTTTAGTGCCCCCTCCCCCCACCCCCAACACACTAGCAGAAAGTAAGTGATGCTGCATAGCCTGTTTGATGATTACACAGAAAACATTGTTTCCCTGTTCTCTTAATCTGAAGAAGAGAATGAAGAAACATGTTTGAAAAACAAATTTATGTTCTGTTATGTACAAAATATCATTTGCTACATTGTTTTATATCTCGCTCACAAGACATAAATTTCTTTTGGACAGAGACCATAAATGACCAAGAGTTACATGCCACCACAAATTACTTGAAAGTAAGATGGGGGCTCAATGTCTTATTGACAATGGGATTCTTAGAAGTGGCATGCTAGCTCACTTAGGCATGAACGAAGGAGTAAATCAGCCATGGCCTTTTTGGAGAAACCGATGCTGCATTCACATGAAGTAATTTACATAAATCACATAACATTCAAATCAGGACCTCTGCATATGGGTTTGAACTCTGCTTCTCCCAAATACAAATCTAGTATCTCAGCTAAGGGTACCACTATTTCAACATTACTCATTTACTTGCAGGCATACAGTATATTGATTTTTTTTACCATTTTGAATGGATATCACTTACACATACACTTTGAAATGCTGATAATGAGCATGAAACAATTATTCAATTACACCTGTTATATTTGTTACCACACCTTCTGCCAATCTTCGCAAAGTAGATCCACAATCTCCATCACCACATCCGCTATCTAGTTCATTTAAATGTTTTTCTGCTGTGATAATAGCATTTGAAGCAGCAGCCAGGCACTCTTTGAATATTGAAGTTTCCTCATCACCAAGAATCAAACCTTTTTCCTGTAACTGTTAATGATAACCAATTACGCATTATTGTGGTAATTAAATGTGTAAAGTTAGTGGGAGTTAAGCAGATAGATCAAGAAATATACTACTATTACATCTTATCAGTGCTAATATCAGAATATAATTACCAATTATATTACTTTTTAAATAATTTTTGCAAAAAAAGTTTATCCTTGATGATTTTGGGCAATGGATCATGGCGTCAGACAAGTTTGTTTGCCTAACAATTTATGTCGTACTGGGGGAGGGGGAAGAGAGAGACAACAAATGCTACAAGGTCAAGTAAGTTGCTTTTACAAATCATTCAGAAAACCAAAGAATTTCAGAACCAGTTTGACAGCACAGGTTTGTCAGTTACGTAGTTTCATGTTACATGTATCATTTTTATGATTAATTGTAATGATGTGGAAGGAGTCATTTTGCATTCACACTACATGCTCATACATAATTATGGCTACAGTTTTTTTAGCACTATTGTGAGTTAATAATTCCTACCAATCACCTTTCTTCTATGGAATAGGTGGAGTTATTAAAGAGCAACTTTTTCAGTTGGTTAAGACAACCTTAATGTGGTATAATGGATGTCATTTTTTTCTTCTGGTATCATAATTATGTACACCATTGTTCCTTCTAAACCATAGTGGATTATTTACAACAAACTTCATAAGGGAATAAATATACTGTAAGTAGTGGTCAAAATTCCTTAACTCCCTAAATAGATTCTACAAGATGTTTCATGAAGTTGAGTTGCTGTAAGTTGAGGTTACTTTGGCCCTTTGCAAGTAACTTTGGCCCACTGGTCAGCAAAAGTTTGCAATTTTTCTTCCCATGGAAATTACACCATTAGTGTAGAGTAATGCATTTAAAGTACCGGGTGATCAAAAAGTCAGTATAAATTTGAAAACTTTATAAACCACAGAATAATGTAGACAGAGAGGTAAAAAAAAAAAAGACAAAGTTCACAAAATGTCTGACAGAGATGGCACTGGACAGCAAAATGTCAGTGACTGCACATGACAATCGTGTATAAAAGGAGCTGTAATGAGAGAGAGAATCAGATCCGCCAGCAGTCGCAGCACGTTGATGTTACCTGAAAAGGCGCTTTTAGTGAAGCTGTATTATCAGAATGGGGAATGTGCTAGTTCAGTGTTACAATCCTATTGCCATAGGAAGAGGATTCGAACGGGTAAAGGTCCGTTGACAAATGCAGCTGTGGCGAGAATGATTTCGAAGTTCGAAGCCACGGGTTGTTTAGACGATAGACCCCGTAGTGGCCGACCGAGCACAAGGTGTAATGCTGCTGAGACAGTTCAGGAAGAAATGGAGATTGTAGCGGGATCGTCTATGCTATCCGTACAAAACCCATCGGCATCATGAACTGTTACCTGGCGATTTAGTGAAGCGGAGGGCATTTGCGGTGTCGGCATTTCAAAAGATGGCGGAAGATGACAATTGGTTGAGTAAAGTGTTGTGGATCGACAAAGCTCATTTCATGCTCCGAGGGTCTGTCAATGCCCCAAACTGCAGAATTTGGGCTACCGAAAACCTTAGAACTGTCATGGAAACTCCATTGCATGACGAGAAAGTCATGGTATGGGTTGGATTTACCACATCTACCGTTATCGGGCCTTTTTTCTTCAAGGAAATGCGTGATTCTGGTTTTGTAACTGCTACCATGACGGGTGAGAGGTACGCTGATATGTTACAGAATCGCATCATCCCCAGCCTTACTGATAAACACCTGCTGGAACGTATGATGTTTATGCAGGATGGCGCTCCACCCCATATTGCTAGACGTGTGAAAGATCTCTTGCGCGTCGTTTGATGATGATCGTGTGCTCAGCCGCCACTTTCATCATGCTTGGCCTGCCAGGTCCCCAGACCTCAGTCCGTGCGGTTATTGGCTTTGGGGTTACCTGAAGTCGTAAGTGTATCGTGATCGACCGACATCTCTAGGGATGCTGAAAGACAACATCCGACGCCAGTGCCTCACCATAACTCCGGACATGCTTTACAGTGCTGTTCACAACATTATTCCTCGACTACAGCCATTGTTGAGGAATGATGATGGACATTGAGCATTTCCTGTAAAGATCATCATCTTTGCTTTGTCTTACTTTGTTATGATAATTATTGCTATTTTGATCAGATGAAGTGCCATCTGTCGGACATTTTTTGAACTTTTGTATTTTTTTGGTTCTAATAAAACCCCATATCATTCTAAGCATGTGTGTCAATTTGTACCTCTCTATCTACATTACTTAGTTATTTATTCAGTTTTCAAATTTATACTGTCTTTTTGATCACCCGGTATATGATTTTGGTGGGAGTGCTGAGCAAAATAGTTGTTCCTGTAAAAGCAACAGCCCAGGAGTCAATTCAGCATTTACTAAATGAGGTAGCTAAGGTTAGAGCTGACAATGAAGTTTTTTTGTAGAGAAGTGAAACATTTGAAGGGTTACATAAGGGAAGGATCGTCTTTGGATGTATTTTTACCTATCCTTGGTGTTGGTATGGCTTCATTGGTGGCAATGTTTCCTGCTAAACCTGGAGACGATATTTCTGTCATAGATAATTTGCATATGACCATGAAATTAGGCTGGAAAATGAACAATTGTTAAGTGTAGCTCATTTAAAACTGGTGGGAAATGGCAGCACATACATGATGTGCAAAGAGAAACTGCAAGATGCTCAGCCGTTCAGACTTTCAAGAAGTGTTAGTGGATCGTTACAGGAAAAACAATACCTCACGGTATTATTGTGACCAACTTAATGGTGTAGTGCAGAAGCAGGGAGAATCAATGGAATGTTTTGTGGTCCACATCAGACAAATCAATGTCAACACTGTGACTTAACGAATGATGATCATGCCAATAAAGCCATTTTGCAGAAAGCGCAACAATGGGCACTTGATGGATTTTTGCAGGGCCTACCAAATGAAATGTTATGGAAAGTACAGATGAAGTTTCCGAAAACCCTGGACAAAGCAGAGCCAGCTGCATTATCTTTGACTGAAATTGCTTCTGTAACTAGACCAAAGGAGAATTGGGTAGTGTTTAATGTGGAGATTGTGTGTTATAGGTGTGGTGCTCCAGGACACATTCAACATTTCTGTATGAAAACACAATGTCAGAAGTGCAAGCAAGTTGGGTGCGCTGTTCAAAAATGTCCACAGGAACACAGAGCGTGCATTAAATAGTACAGGGGACGGTGCGACTACTGTGCAATGCTCCCAATAAGTTTGACTATGGGACACCCTGGTAAGGAATCAGTGGCAGAAATATGTCTATTCAGCTATATAAAATAAAGATAATCTAAGTTGTTTTTGGATACAGGATCACAGGCATCCATGGCTAGCCAGACTACAGTGAATTTGAAGCCAACACACTGTAGCTGGTGTGGGTGGTACAAGTGTGAATTCTCTCATCTCCATATTGTTGCATTTCCAAGTGGGAGGTAGAAACTTACCAATATGTGCAGAAGTTCTGCCTTCTGTGGGCATTAGCTATGATATTCTGGGTCTGGACATCCTGAGGGACCAAAGTTGATCTGCAGCAATGCACAGTAGAACTGAATGGGACATTGTTCGATCTCAGTTTTGTGCCTGAAAGAATCGAACTGTTGCAAGGTACACACAAGACATCAGGTATGCCAAATAAACTGCGCACAGCCTCTTATATGTAACTCACAGAGTACAGTACTGAACGGTACAGGAAGGCTGGTCTGCATGAACATAGGAAATGATCTTCTGGTTAATACTGTATGTGTGGTACATCAGTTGGTCAAATCTATATCTCTGCCAAATATGGCAACATCAAGTATAAAATGTAATTATCATGATACTTGTTTCAATGAATTTCCACTATAGTAAATTTATGGAGTCGAATTGTGGTAACATTGGAGTGGCTAGAGGTAGTAATCATGTATGTGTGTGTGTGTGTGTGTGTGTGTGTGTGTGTGTGTGTGTGTCTGGTGTGCTTGCCTGTGTGTTTTTCGCTTTCTGAAAAAGGCTTTGGCTGATAAACATATTCGTAGCAGCCTTTTCATCATACCTGTCTGTAACTCAGTGCTTCGTCTTTACTGTGAGGTTCAATCTGTCCTGTTCATAATATTGTTAAAAATATTTATATGATTTACTCAAATACATGTCATATACTGTTACACAATTCTTAAACATGCAAAGCAACAGGAATTGTTTGAAAAGCTAAGACAAGTATTTCCATCAATGGAAAAATTTCATTCTTGGCTAGTAATAGATTTTAGTTGTGGCTGGAATGTTGCAGCAGCAATTTTTACATATATTATGATGGGACTTCAAAAAGTAAATTACACATTACTATGGCAGGCTCCTACTAATCATTCAGTTTCTTGACAGAAATCTATTACTCGGTCATGGACCCATTCAAGAACAACTTTAAGAATGTACTCCCTGTTGCAAAATCTGCCATTGCTATGAATCAGTTCCTCACCTGCCTGGACACTGTCGTCTATGTCAAAGTTGGTGGCTTTTCTTCCCGATCAACATCACCTATGTCTCTGCAACTTTGGTCAAATTTTTTGGCACCATTCCACTATGATGGGTGGATGCAACATTCCATCTGGCCCATAAACTGACAGAATTTCACAGTGAATCTGTCAGGGTTTGTATGCCCCAGGACAACCGGAAATACAGGAAAATCCCAGGAATCTTTTCATCCAGGAAAACCCCAGGAATTTTTTAGAATCCTGGGAATTTTTCATTCTTTTCACTTTCAGTTAAATTTTTGTAATTTTGTCTGGTAAGAATTGATATTATAACAAAAAATTGTAATTTAGCCTGCTACATCAGAATATTACTTAACACCAAAATAAAACTTAAGTTCCAAAGAAAATGAGACATTCACAACAAAAAACCAAATTGTACACACAAGCATCTGTCGACAGCAAAATGTATCAAAGGCTTTAGAACCAAGACACTGAATACTTCATAACAACAAACTGCTTTCACTAAGTGTGAAGCTTCAAATGTTTACATTTCAGGAAAATATTGTGAATGGTGGTCTGAGAAATGTAATTCTGGAAATAAATTTCCTTTTATGCAAGATGAATAACATTATGTGTGAAACTGTGCGATGAATCTCTTACATCACAGAGCATTTGAATCTCTTCAAAACTTAATACTTCGAGGACAAGCCACACAGAAAAATTTTAGGCCCAAAAGGTCAGACATTTATGTGATTATTTAAAATTTTATTGTCACATTTGTGTTTGATATATCTTAAAGGGCAAAGACCAAACTTCAAGGTTAGTTTTCATCATTTATTTTAGTTTTTTCATAGATTAGAAAGTACACAATAACAATGGGAAAAAGTATAATCATTCTTTTTAAAAAAAATTATTCAGTGAGGCAACCCACAAAATATTCGGTGCACAGCAGTGAAATCAATAATCGTGCTTGTCAGAAATAGTCAGTTGCAGCAATTTAAGCTGTGCTCTTAGGATCCTGCCTAACCACACCCTTGAAAATAAACAGACAAAAATTTTCGATAACCAATATTATGTGTGAAAGCTTAGGTTTCTTGTAGCTATAGTGATATATATTAATTTAAATCATTAACTTTCTCTAATGTGTATTTGCCCTACTAAATAGTTTTGTTGCTGCTGGCTGACTACATCACATGTCCTATTCTCTGTACTGTCTTTGGTCAGCGAGATCACTTGACATGAACTATGATTGGCTGACAAAAAGGGCATCACAATCTTGATTTCAGTGGTTTGGAAGCTACCGTGCTGTATTGAGTGGAATTTGTAGTTATACTTTTGTAATACAAAAATATGCAGCGTATGTGTTGCCACACATCAAAGATCTTTCCAAATTGCATTGTTTTTTGCTGGGTTTTATTTCCTAAAGTGCCAGGAAGTTCTATTCCGATGTATAAAATCTTTACCATTCAATTGATTGATAAGTTTTACAGCTCTGAGGGAAAATATACTGTCACTTAACACGGAAAAAAAGTGTACATGCACCAAGGGTATAGTGCATATTCACATGATAAAAAGTGTATTTTCACCCAGGAAAAGTGTATTTTTAACCTGGAAGTCTCTGAGAAATCCTGAATTTCTTTTTTCTTGTCCACATATACACCCTGCAAACATGCAGTTTAAATGTTTTGCCAAAAAGAACCATACTGTCCTGCATACTGCAACACTAGCAACTGCACTGTTTCACTCCCATACTGTAGTGTGTCTGTTGTCCCTACTGCAGCAGACCTGTCCCTGCAACATAACTCCCTTCTGATAATGCATCACTCTTGTTGTGCAAAGCTTTTAAAATGGCACGACACGTATAACTTACTTTTGGAAGTCACCCCATGTATTCCTTTAACAGTGCGATGGGAGAAAGAATAAACACTTACCTCAATATGTTCCTCAATGTCAGACTCACTATTTTGTGGTTTAAAATGTGATGGTAACGAGAGCTTCGTACCAGGCCAAGCTGGAGCATTTGTCTCACAGTCCAAGTATCTCAACCATTTATCTTTGTTTTCTGCATCAAGTCGGAGAAGACATACTTGCATTCCAAGCATGTCAAGTGATGTCATAAGTGCACCAACATAAATTCGCTTCACGTTTATGTTCTTTGAGCCTGTGTATGAGGATGCAGACACAACAATAAAACTTAGTTATTAAGTGCAGTTTTGAATACAGAACAAAATTAAATGAAAATAAAGCTATAACTATCACTTTAGTGACATATCCTAGAATACTGTTTTATTCCAGTAAGTGAAGGTAATCCACCATGAATGCTTGTATAGTTTGAATTGATAGCAACTATTGCATTATACCCATAGCTTGAAGGCTTCTCGTGAGGAAGACGGGCACATGAAAGAAACAGGTAACTGAACATGTCTGTCTATTGTAAGGTCACAAGATTCCAATTTGTTGTCTACAACTGGGACCTTAATGAATCATGCATGAAATTTGATATTATTATTATTATTATTATTTTGTACAGTGACATTTAGAAGTGATTCCTTGTAACTACAGGGAAAGAAACTACATACCAAGTTGATTAATTACTTCATTAGCTATGATCCATTCTTCTATGTGTGAAGATCCTCCCAGGTTGTTTATCAGAGCTGCAACTTCATCTCCCTCCTTCAATGATAAAGTAATGATCAACTTATCCAACATTATTTCTACTGCCTCTGAAGCTGAACACATCTAAAACCAAAAAAAGAAAAATAATAATAACTACAGAGCACAATTTAACCAAACACTAGAGATTTGCAAATGGGCAAATTGGACTGTTTCCTCATACGTACAATTTACTCATATATAAATAAAAATGTTCAGAATTTTATGTCTCTGAAATTTTCTTCACCAATTGCTTTCAGATTCTGACACAACATTGAATACATTCCACATGCCTCCTACCCTTGTAACTGCCCCCAGTGTAAAACCTGTCCCATGCACCCTCCCACCACCACCTACTCCAGTCCTGTAACCCGGAAGGTATACACGATCAAAGATAGAGCCACGTGTGAAAGCACCCACGTGATTTACCAACTGACCTGCCTACACTGTGAAGCTTTCTATGTGGGAATGACCAGCAACAAATTGTCCATTCGCATGAACGGACGCAGGCAGACAGTTTTTGTTGGTAATGAGGATCACCCTGTGGCTAAACATGCCTTGGTGCACAGCTAGCACATCTTGGCACAGTGTTACACTGTCCGGGTTATCGGGATACTTCCCACTGACACCAACCTATCAGAACTCCGGAGACGAGAACTTGCCCTTCAATATATCCTCTCTTCCTGTTGCCCACCAGGCCTCAACCTCTGCTAATTTCAAGTTGCCGCCCCTCGTACATCACTTGTCACTCAACAACATCTTTGCCTCTGTACTTCCGCCTCGACTGACATCTCTGCCCAAACTCTTTGCCTTTACATATGTCTGCTTGTGTCTGTATATGTGTGGATGGATATGTGTGTGTGTGTGTGTGTGTGTGTGTGTGTGTGTGTGTGTGTGTGTGTGTGCGCGCGCGACTTTATACCTGTCCTTTTTTCCCCCCTAAGGTAAGTCTTTCCGCTCCCGGGATTGGAATGACTCCTTACCTTCTCCCTTAAAACCCACATCCTTTCGTCTTTCCCTCTCCTTCCCTCTTTCCTGATAAGCAACTGTGGGTTGCAAAAGTTTGAATTTTATGTGTGTTTGTTTGTGTGTCTATCAACATACCAACGCTTTCATTTGGTAAGTTACATCATCTTTGTTTTTATATATATGAAGTTATTCATCTATTGCTTTAAGACACATAAAGATACATAGTTTCATGCAAATATGCATGTGTTTTATATACCTAATTTGTAATATGTAAATGGATTTGTAATTTATAAAAGCAAATTGTTATCACTACAAATTTCTAAAAGTTCTTGGCCAATTTCCTTCAGATATTTGCAGGATACTCTAATGAATATTCAGCCAGAGACAGATAATATATTTTTTGCAAACAAAAAATTTGCTTATTTGTTTCCTTTGTCACAGCCAGTTTTAACAATGATTGTGGGGACATACAGGGTGTACATAAAATCCGGGAACCATATATATGTCATTTGGAAGAGAAACCCTGAAAGTCCCCACCCCACCCCCCACCCCCCCTCCACCCTTGTATACCGCCACAGCGATAGTCAGTGCTAGTCACAAACATGATGAATTCGGGTGCGGAGTGAATTTTCTGTATGTTGGAGTTTGACAAAAACAACAGATCTCACTCTGTGTGACGTTTTCTGTGGGAACAAATTAAAGATCTGGTGTATGTACCGCCTCTACAACGTGATGTAGCAGATCTCCGGGAGAGAATACGGGAAGTGACTGCCACAGTCGACGAAGCCATGCTGGGACGGGTATGGCAAGAATTTGATTACCGTATTGCCGTCTGCCGGGTCACTCATGGTTCGCATATTGAATGTTTGTAAAAAACTTTCAGAGTTTCTCTTCAAAATGCAATATGTATGACATGTGTACAATATAATTTCAACATTTTATGGCCCTGTCAGCAACTGTATAAATTTTAATTTTAAAAACAGACAGCCTCAGTTGCAAAGTTTACCTAGGTTTCAGTCGGGATAACCCAACCTTCTTCAGAATAAAAGTAACTATCATTTGTGCATAGTGGACATCGTCAAGCTAAAACTAGAAATCCATAAATTATTGTCAGACTGAGTTCCAGTACAGCATTTGTGGCTGCTGCATCGCGGTTGTGAAGTGGGGCCGTGGCAGTTTCAGATAAGTTTTTACAGTCTGATGATAATTTATGGATTTGTAGTTTTAGCTTAACAATGTCCACTATGGCAAACGGTAGTTACTTTTATTCTGAAGAAGGTTGGGTTATCCCGACTGAAACCTAGGTAAATCTAGGTAAACTTTGCAACTGAGGCTGTGGTTTTTAAAATTAAAATTAACATGTGTACAATGTTTAGTTCTTGTGTAATAAATAATTGAAAGTGCTCCCATACTTTATGTACACCCTGTATATCATTAGACAAATTGTTTCTCCCACATATATCCTCTCTCATTATAAATGGTGTATGAAAAATAATCATCCAATTTGTCACGTCTATGTTTCTGAAACTAATAAACATATACAATGAATTTTGTTTTTTGATCAATGAAAATCTCAAAAATCTCCCCCCCCCCCCCCCCCCCCCCCCATACCTTTACATAGGTGTTCAACATGCCCCCCGAGATGCATGGTATATGTCAATGCAGTGTTCGTGTTGTTCCCACACTGCAGCGAGCATTTCTGGAATTATAGCTTCCACAGCTGCTGTTGTGTGATGTCTCAGTTCATTCACTGTTGTTGGTAACAGAGGCACATAAACAGAGTCTTATAAACCCCCACAAGAATTAATCACATACAGTAAGATCTGGTGACCTTTGAGGCCATTAAAGTAAGACTGAATCATTAGGTCCAATGTGACCGATTCATCGTTCCCTTTGATTTAAAAATTCCGGCACTTCCAGATTCCTGTTCGTAAATTAAGTCATTCAAATCAGTCTCCAACTGTGGGAAAAGAAAGGTCTCAAGCATTTTGAGATTTGCACTTCCTGTAACAGTGTTCTTGGCAAAGAAAAAATAGACCACAAACCATTTCCTGTGAAACTGCACAAAACATGTTAAATTTTGGAGAGTCCCTCTCATGTTGTACAACTTTATGTGGTTGTTCTATAACCCATATTCTCACATTATGATGGTTCACCTCTCCTTTTTATTGCAATGTTGCCTCATTACTAAACACTAAGCATGGAAGAAAACTGTCATCCTACATCTTACCAAGAATGAAATTACAGAAATGCACATGTTGTTTGTCACTTTCACAAAGAGCTTACAGTAGCTGAATTTTGTATGGTTTCATGTGTAAATGCCAACACAGCACATGCCAGACAGACATCAGAGGGCATGTTGAGCTGTCGAGTTGCATGGCGAACAGATTTCTGCAGGCTCCTTGTGAAACTATAGCGGATGCGTTCGATATCTATGTCAGACACTCGGGGACGGACACTCGGGACAACCCAGTGATTTGCCTTTACACAAACAACCTGTTTCTCGGAATTGTTCATGCCATTGTCTACTGCTCTGTGCTGTAGGAGGATCCACACCATACCTAGTATGAAAGTCATGGTGAACAGCTATTATTGACTTGCACTGTGCAAAATGTAGAACACAAAACGCTTTCTGTTGTCCCGAACCATTTTTCTAGAACTGAAGTGGGTGCACACTGTTGCTACCTAGTGGGGACAATGTAAAACTTGAGAGAGTTTGCTCTTTCCAACAGTAAGTTGTTCAATAGTTATGATTTTTTTTAAATTGAATGATCTGTGTGTGTCCTATGTAGTTTTTGAAATATTGCTGTCTATAGAACTTACAGCTACCTTATTAATTTCATTATATTCAGGTGATTTTACTGGTACAGCAAACCAATGAACATCACTGAGAGATCTGAAAGATAATAAGAGGTAACAGAATCAGGCTGGCAGTGAAGTCTGAAATAAACTTGTAGCTTGTGGATTGTAACATAGATATTGCCCAGGTTTTTCATGTAAAATAATAAAGAATAATAACCAGTTACTCCCACTTGATGTTCTGTAAATTCATTCCAACTGCACTATGTTATAATAAAATTTTTATAGTATACGTGTCATCAAATTCATAACACAGCTTCACATATTTAAAGAATTTTGAATATAGATTAACACATACATAATCCAGAGCTTTTCACCACAGACTTGCAACTCTCTGGACTAAAATCAACAAAATATTGGACTGACCTGTTGGGTACTGAAGCTGTGCTATATATGAAGTTACAACAATCAAAGTGTTGGCAGTGTTGTTTGAATTTGCAGTTAATTAGACTAACAATTGTAAGTTGTACCATTACAGAATACTGAATACATTAATACATTTTACATATCACCTGGCTAAGTATATCAGAAAAACAACATCAAATACCATTACATGCATGTTTTTCATATCTTATTAAGTTTTGATGCAACTGCCATTACACTATGGATTGATGAATAATTATATTGTTTATCAAAAAATTATATTTAAACTATGGGCAGCATTACACGAAAGAACGCAGTTCATGCTAGGCTGAACTAGCCAGTATGTACACAGTTTCTTGTGTATTGACAAATGTAAGATGTATCAATAAAATCAAAACTGAACCAGTTCACCTATATTTGTACGTAGGTAATGTGCGGTTGCAAATTTCTAAGCTTTAATCTTCTTAACATTTATTCAGAGAATTATATGCATAATGTCCTGAAATTTTATTGTTTTAGGGATTTTGTTTGATTATTTGGCATTGAAAAACATCATTATTGTTATGGAACTCATGGCATAATTAAAGTAATATCACTCAATTGATGTAGTTATCAGCTATTTGGTTTCTTTGTTTCAATGAAATAAAATGCTTTAATGAAACTATCAGATAAAAATGTTATTTCTGTGTTCATTATTTCCTAATTTCTCTTTTTGTGTTCAACCTTCATTTTTATTTATCACTAAAATATCTGCTGCCAGGGAAAACAAGGATGGCGTCCTATACTTGCAAGGTTTGTTTTAGAATGGGTCTACTTCTCTTTGACATGTAAGTAGGGTTGACACACCCATACATCACACCAACATAGTTACAGGATGAACTACCAAAATACAAATTTAAATTTCCTACCACATTATCCTCTGCCAGATGTTAATGTTGGTGGTCCACATTGCCAATTGTTTCTAGTAAACAGTCAATATCAGATGTCCAAAATGTTGAAATTAAGTGCAAAGTATGATAAAACGACAAGAAGTGTTGAACACCTTTGTTTTGTCACTCAGCAACGGACATAATTAAATGTTTTAAATTCCCTAAATCCACAGTTTATGATGTAGCAAAATATTCAGCTTCAGAACAGTCAGACGAAAATTCCACAGTACTGGCAAGGAAGCAACACTCAATAGTCATTATCGCAAGGATCTGCAAAAGAAGTTCACTGAAAGAGTTCAAATGCTGTTTCAGGGAATACAAGGCAATTGTTGTGATCACTGGCACAGATTATCAGTATCAGCAAACCAACAATGTGTAGAACCATTAAGGAAGATATTCAATATAAATCCTACACTTTGAAAGTAAAACAAATGCTCTTAGAGACTGCTGGGGCAAAATAAGTCCATTTCTGCAAACTGCATCTGTGTTCATTGAAAAATGATGCCATGAAGCAAAACAGATTATTTTTTGATGAGAAGACTTTTACATTAGATACAAAAACTAATTGAAGAAATTACAGCTAGCTCACACATGATTGAAAGCATGCCCCTGTTGTTGCCAGAACAAAATTTGCCGCCAGTTTTGAAGTGCTAAGTGTTGTACCCAGGATACACGTGACTTTGTAACTCTCCTGGGATTACAACTTGATTATAAATTTAGTTGGGATGAGCATACAAATGAAATACTGTAACGCCTAAACAAATCCTAATTTTCAGTGTTAATTTCATCAGACACAGGTGATGTAAAAATAAAAAAGCTGACACACTTTGCTTGCTTTCGTTCCATAATGTCATAAAGTATCATATTTTGAGATAACTATTCAGGTCAACCAAAAGTTTTACCTGTTCAGAAGTATGTAATATGCATTATCTGTGGTGTGAATTTATTTACACCCACAGGAGTTTGTTCAAGTAACTGGGTATACTTAACTATTGCTTCTCAGTATACTTATTCCTAGTGAAATTTGTTGTAAATAATACAACCCTTTTTTCCAACAAACAGCTCATTACACAAAATCAATACTAAGAGCAGAAACAATCTACAAAAGACTTCAAAGCACTTACTTTAGTTTAAAATGGCAGTCATTATCCAGGAACACATATTTCCAGTAAGTTATCAGCAATCACAAAAAATATTCAACTACAAATAAAGTTTAGTTTAAGGGAACCCTGAAAGACTTACTTGTACCAAACTCCTTCAACTCCATTGGTGAATTTCTAAATAGAACAGTAAATGTAGTGTGTGTAAGTACTACTCCTCCTAATACTATTGCTGCTACAGCTACAACAACAACAACTACTACTACTATTATTACTACTACCACCGTAATTTTTTTGTTAGTGTCACATAAAGTAAAATGAAATTAATGTTCCACACCCACAAAGATCTCCTCAATATGGATCCATGGAATGAAAATTCCATTTCATTTCACTTGTTGTTGTTGTGGTCTTCAGTCCTGAGACTGGTTTGATGCAGCTCTCCATGCTACTCTATCCTGTGCAAGCTTCTTCATCTCCCAGTACCTACTGCAATCTACATCCTTCTGAATCTGCTTAGTGTATTCATCTCTTGGTCTCCCTCTACGATTTTTACCCTCCACGGTGCCCTCCAATGCTAAATTTGTGATCCCTCGATGCCTCAAAACATGTCCTACCAACCGATCCTCTCTTCTAGTCAAGTTCTGCCACAAACTCCTCTTTCCCCAATCCTACTCAATACCTCCTCATTAGTTACGTGATCTACCCACCTTATCTTCAGCATTCTTCTGTAGCACCACATTTCGAAAGCTTCTATTTCTCTTCTTGTCCAAACTATTTATCGTCCATGTTTCACTTCCATACATGGCTACACTCCATACAAATACTTTCAGAAACGACTTCCTGACACTTAAATCTATACTCGATGTTAACAAGTTTCTCTTCTTGAGAAACGCTTTCCTTGCCATTGCCAGTCTACATTTTATATCCTCTCTGCTTCGACCTTCATCGGTTATTTTACTCCCTAAATAGCAAAACTCCTTTACTACTTTAAGTGTCTCATTTCCTAATCTAATTCCCTCAGCATCACCCGATTTAATTTGACTACATTCCATTATCCTCGTTTTGCTTTTGTTGATGTTCGTCTTATATCCTCCTTTCAAGACACTGTCCATTCCGTTCAACTGCTCTTCCAAGTCCTTTGCTGTCTCTGACAGAATTACAATGTCATCGGCGAACCTCAAAGTTTTTACTTCTTCTCCATGGATTTTAATACCTACTCCGAATTTTTCTTTTGTTTCCTTTACTGCTTGCTCAATATACAGATTGAATAACATCAGGGAAAGGCTACAACCCTGTCTCACTCCTTTCCCAACCACTGCTTCGCTTTCATGCCCTTCGACTCTTATAACTGCCATCTGGTTTCTGTACAAGTTGTAAATAGCCTTTCGCTCCCTCTATTTTACCCCTGCCACCTTCAGAATTTGAAAGAGAGTATTCCAGTTAACATTGTCAAAAGCTTTCTCTAAGTCTACAAATGCTAGAAACGTAGGTTTGCCTTTTCTCAATCTTTCTTCTAAGATAAGTCGTAAGGTCAGTATTGCCTCACGTGTTCCAACATTTCTACGGAATCTAAACTGATCTTCCCCGAGGTCGGCTTCTACCAGTTTTTCCATTCATCTGTAAACAATTCACGTTAGTATTTTGCAGCTGTGACTTATTAAACTGATAGTTCGGTAATTTTCACATATGTCAACACCTGCTTTCTTTGGGATTGGAATTATTATATTCTTCTTGAAGTCTGTGGGTATTTCGCCTGTCTCATACATCTTGCTCACCAGATGGTAGAGTTTTGTCATGACTGGTTCTCCCGAGGCCATCAGTAGTTCTAATGGAATGGTGTCTACTCCCGGGCCTTGTTTCGACTCAGGTCTTTCAGTGCTCTGTCAAACTCTTCACGCAGTATCTTATCTCCCATTTCGTCTTCATCTACATCCTCTTCCATTTCCATAATATTGTCCTCAAGTACATCGCCCTTGTATAAACCCTCTATATACTCCTTCCCCCTTTCTGCCTTCCCTTCTTTGCTTAGAACTGGGTTTCCATCTGAGCTCTTGATATTCATACAAGTGGTTCTCTTCTCTCCAAAGGTCTCTTTAATTTTCCTGTAGGCAGTATCTATCTTACCCCTAGTGAAACAAGCCTCTACATCCTTACATTTGTCCTCTAGCCATCCCTGCTTAGCCATTTTGCACTTCCTGTCGATATCATTTTTGAGACGTTTGTATTCCTTTTTGCCTGCTTCATTTACTGCATTATTATATTTTCTCCTTTCATCAATTAAATTCAATATTTCTTCTGTTACCCAAGGATTTCTATTAGCCCTCATCTTTTTACCTACTTGATCGTCTGCTGCCTTCACTACTTCATCCCTCAGAGCTACCCATTCTTCTTCTACTGTATTTCTTTCCCCCATTCCTGTCAATTGTTCCCTTATGCTCTCCCTGAAACTCTCTACAACCTCTGGTTCTTTCAGTTTATCCAGGTCCCATCTCCTTAAATTCCCACCTTCTTTCAGTTTCTTCAGTTTCAATCTGCAGTTCATAACGAACAGATTGTGGTCAGAATCCACATCTGTCCCAGGAAATGTCTTACAATTAAAACCTGGTTCCTAAATTTCACTTAATGTAATATAATCCACAGCAACATTGTGCACCAGCCCACGAGTTATTTAGTACAAAATTGAAGATCAGTCTATTCTGGTATGTGTTGGTCTATGGAATTGTGTCTTGCCTACAGCACTGTTTTAAATCTCCGCATTACTATGTATGAAACCTAGTCAAAACGTTCTTCAGTAAATCTCAATACGCCACTGTAACATCATTAAGGATAATCATTGAGGCAACATTCACAGACATGGCTTCAGATATACATTATGTCATACATGTGTGCATTTCAGATTGAGACTGGAGTACACTGTTATAGCTAAATGGGAATACACCGAATGATTGTTCTCTGTAGACTCCCCCTATGCATAAAGAAAAAGAATTTTTTTAAATATTTAATGTTACTTAAAATTGTCTAAATTTTGGTATTGCAACCTGTATTATTATACAAACAGTTGACAATTAGCAGATATTAGTTCCTTGAATTGTATATACATACTTTTATTCGACTTGCCCCTGCCTCACCATGAACTCCAAGGCCTAATTCCATCTCATCGGGGGCTAAGGTAAATAATGGTGGAGAACCTACAATATAATTAATTTTTTTTACCATAAAAAATAAAAGTCAGTGGCAAAACAGTTTATAATAGAGAAAAAGAAAGAGAGAGAGAGAGCAGGAAGAAGTAGGTAGACATATGGGAAGGAGAAAAAATTTCAAAAATATTATCATCAAGAATGAAAATTCAATCTTTACTACAGATAGCTGAAAAGTTTCACATGGGAAACAGGTTAGACATCAATTGTGGAGGCTAACAAACTCTAGAAATTTACAAATAAAATGAAAGAAATGTAGAATGTTGAAAAGGTGAGAAGAACACCAGCTCATAAGAAAATGTAACAATGATTTTGATTTTTACCAGGTCATAAGATACGTTCAACATACTGACCAGCACACAAAGCAAACAATGTACAGCTTAAATGACAACTCTGATACTTACAATGATACAGAAAAAGAGTCATGCAGTGCATCCATGGATATCTGAGTTTTGCATCTGTAATAATTCCTTCATCAGACTCACTACATCATTTGCATCACATTTTCCTACGACAGAACTGTAGATGTGTATGTGAGTGTCATTAGTTTCACACCAAAACTCCATTTTGAACAGCACATTTAACCCATTTCTTCCCAGTATAGCAAACATGCAACAAACAGTTTTCAGCAATTTATTCTTTTCATGGAGTGTTAGACTACTTATGAAATATAAAGAAACAGAACTTGTGAATGCCTTTTAATGTAAGCATGGTGAGTTTTGTATAGTAAGTTCATTTTGTGAAGCTAAACTATGTGTTGCATATGGGTTAAGAATACTACCAGACCTTGGTCAACCTGGATCCATTACATCAGATGGAGAGTAAGGCAGGGATAGAAACTAGAAGGACATAATATCTACAAAACATGTATACAATGTAGTTAGATGATAGGTAAGCAGCAAAGGTAGAGCTTCCTAAGAGTACCAAAAGTGGTAAGTAAACTTTTGGCTATTCTGTTGCACTTAGACAGAAAAGCCAAAGACAGTTAACCCAAGAAACAGAATTGTCTCCTTACACTAATATGAAATCAACACTGAAATATTCACATAAAATTACTTCCCAGTTATTTCTACCATTTTTTATCTGTACTGTCTCTAATGGCTTAATGAAGTTAAAACATTGGAATCCTGTACACTGTCAGAACCACTATCATGTATGTTTAAAGCAACAGTATTACTGAAGTGTAGCATTCAAAAAGAACCATTCAATGCTACACTTATTTAAGAGTATGACTGTGGACTTGATTCCACTGTTGTGAATACAGCTACTCCCCTTTTGTTGTATTATGCCCACAATAATATGATCCTAACCAGTATCTATGTAGGTGCACCTGTTAATTTTCTTTAACTTCCAATGTCATCCAGTAATCTGTAAAACAACTTTAGATTTTTTTTAACATTTACAGTACAGATTTATCCATCCTAAAAATCCACACATGTATACCACACATACTATGCTACACTAGTAGCCACTAACTGCAAGTGGTGCATGCTTTCACTGTTGGGAGGGGTTCTACAATCCTCCACTTAATGTTAAAAAAACCTGCTTCTTAGATTCTCATAGAATCCATTGAAGCTCTGGTGTAAGTACAATTGGTTGTACAGTGCTGAAAAATGTTTGCTCAGTTTCCAGTCTGTGTGCAAGCCTATCTGTCTTCATTAGTGCAGCTATCCACCTGCAAGAACCAAGGATGGCATCTGAACTTTGGCAGCAGGTGTCATTGGTTCTATATGAAACACAATTTGCAGTCGGGTGCACCCTCTGGACCCAACAGCTGCCATTAGAGCCTCCTCCGTATCTTGGATGAAACATTTCTCAATGAGTGTTTAATGGCCACAATATAACTGAGGAGACATTCTGGTTTTAGATTAGAAAATTTCTATCTTCTTTAGATTAGTCAACCTGTTTCAAAGAACTGTTGTATTTACCTGGCAAACTGCAGGCTGATAATGCTACACCTATTGTTGCCATACTGTTCACAACTTTCGTTAGTTCATTTTTAATTTCAGTCAGAGTATTTCCTTCTTCTGACATTGCACCACCAATCTGGAAAAGACAGAAGTATGTGTTATTCAAACACTGTTTAAGTTACATACATCAGTACATACAATCCATTGTTATAAAGATCTGTTACAGCTGCAAATAGTTTAACATGTACACAAAAAGGATTTTTTGTGAAGGGGACCAGTGAAGAACAGAAAGGAAATAATAAGACATCATTGCACCATTTCAATAGTGTAGGCTATGGAAAGTCAGAGGAAGCAACTACTCTAAGTGAAGATTTGATGTTGAGCACAGCATGTGACGAACAATGGATATTGCAGTCAGTAAGTGAGGATGAAATGATCCTTTTCATTCTGGTTTCAGAGAGGGCAGGACAGCAGCCCCATTCATTACAGAGAATAATAGTCATGATTGCAGACCAGAGAAAGAAAATGTTAACAACAAGTAGTATTAGTTAACAGCAGAGGTGTATCCTGCAGAGGTCCCAAAACTAGTCTTGCTTATAACCAGTAATAATGCTCATATAGTTCTTGGAACAGAAAACTGGTTGAAATTGATAATAACAGTAGTAAAGTTTCAAATTCTGATTGAAGTGTATACCATAAAGATAGGCTAGACACTGGTGGTAGAGATATGTTTATGGCTGTAAATACTACAATAATATGTAGGTTAACCCAAATTCCAAATGCAAAATAATTTGGATGGAGAAAAGGAGTAGATTAGGATATGTGTAAATCTCCTGTTCACATTATGTTATTAGGAGGAGATTTCAGTCTAAAGACTCAGATAATTAAAGTAGGTAGTAGGGAGGGGGAATGAAGTGAAATTGTTCTAAATGCTTTACTTGAAAATTACTTTCTTGAGCAGTTGATCATGGATCAACATCTTAGCTCTGCTGGTTATAAACAGGTCTAAATTTGTTGGCTCAGTTTTCTTTGAGCATGAATCAGTGATCACATATAAATGTAAAAGAAGATAGGAAAATATTTCTGCATAGAAAATGCAGCAGGAAATATATTTCATTTTACCAGAACAACAACTCAAACATCCATATCTTAAACTGAAAATACTGAGTATGGAACATAAGTTCAAAAGTGTTACACAACATGTCTTAGACATTTAAGTGCTGAGCAAAGTCATGAGGAATGGAAAGACTAGTTATGGATATACGGCAAGTTAGACAGATGTTCAAAAAAGCAAAGAGAGTTTCACACCAAATTTGACCATTCCAAGAGACTTGCAGACAAACTAAAACTGAATGAATCCAAAACTGATGTATGGAGAGTCATGCATGAATCATTCATTGAATTTGAAAGTAAAATTCAATCTACTACTCCGGCAGAAATATCCTAAGAAGTTTAGGTCTTATGTTAAATCAGTAAATCGATCAAAGCCATCTGTCCAGATAGTTGACAAAAGCATTTAAATGGTGAAAGATGGAAAGAACGCTGAACAACAAAATCCATTTTTCAAAGTTCTTTCACTGAGGAAGACTGGCATGCTGTTCCTCCATTCAGTTGTCATACAAACAATAAAATGTTAGGTATCACAGAGACTACAAGATAAAAATTCAAATAAATTTGCTCTACAGAAGAAACGAGATATACTGAATGGGGTGGGCACATTGGTTAGCACACTGGAGTCACATTTGGGAAGACGACGGTTCAATCCCGCTTTGGCCATCCTGATTCAGGTTTTCTGTGATTTCCCTAAATCACTCCAAGCAAATGCCCAGAAGGTTCCTTTGAAAGGGCACGGCCGACTTCTTTCCCCGTCCTTCCCTAATCCGATGAGACCGATGACTTCACTGTCTGGTCTCCTCCCCCAAAACAAACCAACTTAATGAGATATGTATCATTCAATAAAGAGTAGGCAAAAGAACTTGCTCCACTTCTAGCAGCAAGAGCAATGAAGCATTTCAAGTGACTGAAAAAAACATGGATGTCACTTCTGTTTTGAAAGAAGATCATCAAACAGATGCATGCAACTATAGGCTTATATCATTAATGTCAGTTTGTTGTATAATTTTGGAACATGTTACTATCTTCATGAAGCCCAAAAACTTTCTCCTGTTAATGTAAATTACATAAACAATGATTCTTGTTTTGTTCCTCCACAACACCTAGAAGGCAGTAAATACTGGCATCCAGATTGATTTCCAAAAAGTCAAGTTCTTCACTGTTGCTTAATGAACAAATAGGATATATCATACCAGATTTGTGACTAAATTGAAGCAATTTCCATTTTTATTAACACATAACATGCCTTATACAATCAAAGATTGTGACATAGGTGACTTGTCAGTTTTACACTATATATAATAATACTAAAAATAGACAATAAACTAATAATACATACGGTGTAACATCTTCAAAGAGGTATTTTAATTACAATTATAATGCTTTGTTGCTATTCAAGAAATCTTCTGCACTATATTAACATATATCTTTCAGATATTTTTCCAGGTCTTTTTGGTACCTTTTACATTTGGGTCATCCATACCTTTCCATATTTTATTTACAAATTTCATGCCCGTATAGTATGGGGTTTTTTCATATGATTTTAATTGGTGGGTAGGTAACATGTAGCTCATTCCATATCTAATATCATATTGATGCAAGAAGCCATTGCCCTTAAAAAGTTGTGAGTTTCTTTTCGTGAAAGTGAGAGTTTCATCTTTATATACATAATTCTACTGTACGTGTGTATGTCACTGAACTCCTCCTAAACGGCTGGACCGATTTGAATGAATTTTTTTGTATGCGTTTGGGTGGTGCCTTGGATGGTTTAGATTCACAAATGAGCCTGGCAGATGGCACTGCAGTCAGTATCTAGGTTATTTATCTATACTGCAACTAAACGGCTGGATTGATTTGAATGAATTTTTGTGAATGCATTCAGGTGGGGGCCTGGAAAACTTGGTTGACGGACTCTGAATTCACAATTAGTCCAGAACCGTTGGTTAAATAGATCGGCAGAAGATCAATTGACAGACAATGAAAGTTTAAGAAACCCGGCTGCAATCAGACGTGCTAATGAAAGTCAAGAGTAACCCAACGAATGCCTTCGAGCTAATGCATTGAGACAAAGACTGGCCCGTCAACGAGACACCGACACATTCAGAACATGTGAACAACAGCATTTGCAAGTGTATCGCGCATTGACACGTGCATCACTTTTTCACCTTGCATTTGAATATGAGTTGGACATCGACTATTCGTCATATTCACAAATTATAATCGGTGCTACGAACAAACAATGCCAACACTGTCATGCACTCAAATACAAAGGTGAATCAACCAGTTTCTGCTGCGCGTCTAGAAAAGTTGTATTGCCACCATTGAATTTGCTGCCAGAACCACTGAAAACACTATTGGCTGGAGCTACATTTCAATCTCTCTCTCTCTCTCTATCTCTCTCTCTCTCTCTCTCTCTCTCTCTCTCTCTCTTTTGTGTGTGTGTGTGTAAAATTCGCAAATTCAATTCGTGCTTTCAAATGGCATCATTTGGAGCAACAAAAATCATTCGCAATTTCCAATCAACGTTTAAGATTCAGGGCCAAGTGTATCATCAAATTGGTTCTTTAATGCCGATGCCTGATACCGATTCAAAATTTCTGTGAATCTACTTCATGGGTGATGAGGAGCAGCAAATAAACGCAAGCTGCCAGTACAACCATATTGAGCAGATGGAGGAGCAAGAAGTTGTGGGTATTTTAGAACCATTTTTACAAAATCACAACCAGTTGGCCCAGTTGTTCAATACCATTTCAAACAGACTGCAAAACAACTATACGATTGTCATTGAAGCACAGACAAAGTACCACCTGGGCAGCACGTGGACTGATATAATGCACTGACCATTAATGAAGTTGCAATTGTTATGGTTGACGACATATTTGAACATTGAGATATACAAATCCAACGCAGGGATAACACAGTGCATACGATTGAAGACAGTCATCGCTCTTACGATGCTTTGCAATATCCATTGATATTTTGGGGAGGATAAGATGGATATCATTTAAATATCAAACAAAGAAATCCAGCAACAGGTACAATCTACACATGTCATTACCCAATATTTTATTTTTATGCACAATTAATTTCTTTTTGTCTTAATTATATTTTTACTTTGCAGGTGCAGAAAGCAGCAAGAAAGTGAGCACGATGAACTTCTACGCATATCGGTTGATGATTTGTGACCATGAAGACAATAACATTCTCCGATGCCACCAGCTGTTTCATCAATATATCGTTGATATGTATGCGAAAATTGAAAGCGAGTGAATACGATACATCAGGTATAATCAAGCGAAACTTCGAGCTGAGGAATACATTCATTTGTGCGATAATATTGTTGGTAATGCAGATGGAATAACTAATATCAATGACATCGGTACTTCATATATTCTTACATCATCATATATTGGTAGCCCATGTCCTATTCAAGAATATATTCAAGACACCATGACTTTTGTGCACACGTACGGACGACCAGATTTGTTCATTCCGGATCGGAATATCGATCAAGAATTGTATGAGATTCTTACCGCTAACATGATCCACGGTCCATGCAGTGCTATAAACATGATGACGCCATGCATGGACAATTGAAAATGTACGAAACGTTTTCGAAAAAATTGTATAAATGATAAAATTACTAATATCGATGGTTTTCTATTGTATCGTCGTAGAGACACTGACCATGGTGGTGATCACATCAATTGCGCATGCCAAACGGTACAGCAGTTGACATTGACAATCAATGGGTGGTTCTGTATTCACCATTGCTGTGTAAAATCTACAAAGCACACATAAACATTGAGCTCTGCAGTTCGGTGAAGTCCATAAAATATATATGCAAATATGTCCGTAAGGGCAGTGAGATGTCTGTATTTGCTGTTCACAATGGTAACGAAAACAATGAAATAACACGGTATCAATTGGGCCGATACATCAGCAGCAATGAAGCATTTTGGCATATTTTGGGTTTTCCGATACACGAAAGAGACCTTGCTGTTATACATTTGGTCGTGCACCTTGAAAATGGATAGCATGTTTATTTCATGGAAGAGACTACTCTACAACGTGCATCAATTGCCCCAAAAGCCACATTAACTGAGTTTCGATCTATGCAACCAACCAGGTATTCCTGGTCAATTCGCAAAGACATTAATGTATACTGATGTGGCACTATATTTCACATGGAACAAAAAGTCAAAAACGTGGGAACCACGAAAGCAAGGTGTTCTGGTTGAAGGATACAACAGCATATTTGTGGGAAACACATTAGGCTGATTATACACAGTCCATCCAAAGCAATGCGAATGTTTCTTCTTGCGTTTATTGGTGGTTAATGTTCCTGGACCAACACCCTTCCAATACTTGCGAACAGTCAATGGAATTTTGTACGACACATATCATGACGTGTGTCGTGAATTGCATTTGCTGGAAGATGACCACGATTGGTATATTACACTTGCAGATGCAGCATTGAGTTCCTGTCCTCATCAAATTCACCAGTTATTTGCCATATTATTGATGACGTGTTTTCCATCTCAAGCTTCTGTCCTCTGGGACAAATACAGGGTGATTCAAAAAGAATACCACAACTTTAAAAATGTGTATTTAATGAAAGAAACATAATATAACCTTCTGTTATACATAATTACAAAGAGTATTTAAAAAGGTTTTTTTTTTTCACTCAAAAACAAGTTCAGAGATGTTCAATATGGCCCACTCCAGACACACGAGCAATATCAACCCGATACTCCAACTTGTTCCACACTCTCTGTAGCATATCAGGCGTAACAGTTTGGATAGCTGCTGTTATTTCTCGTTTCAAATCATCAATGGTGGCTGGGAGAGGTGGCCGAAACACCATATCCTTAACATACCCCCATAAGAAAAAATCGCAGGGGGTAAGATCAGGGCTTCTTGGAGGCCAGTGATGAAGTGCTCTGTCACGGGCTGCCTGGCGGCCGATCCATCGCCTCGGGTAGTTGACGTTCAGGTAGTTACGGACAGATAAGTGCCAATGTAGTGGCGCTCCATCCTGCTGAAATATGAATTGTTGTGCTTCTTGTTCGAGCTGAGGGAACAGCCAATTCTCTAACATCCCCAGATACTGTAGTCCAGTTACAGTAGCACCTTCGAAGAAAAAGGGACCAAAAACTTTATTGGCTGAAATGGCGCACAAATGTACAACTAAATGAAACTTTATAGCTCCCTTAATTCGCCGACAGATAGTGCTTAGCTCTGCCTTTTGTCGTTGCAGAGTTTTAAATTCCTAAAGTTGTGGTATTCTTTTTGAATCACCCTGTATAAAGATTCCATGAGAAAAGACATTCTGCATCGCATTCGAATCGCTGATCAAGATCCCAATATCGATTTTTCGCCAGAAATATATAACGAGGCACTAATAAAGACTGAAGATATTTGCATTCTGATTTCGAATATGCCACTCATTCATTTTGGTATGCCCTCACCTAACCGCCCAGCAACAGACATCATTAACAGTGAGATTCAGCGCAAACAACAATTCAATACGGTCTCTTTAACTAATTTCGTTGAAAATAATGAGCAACTACTCACTGATGAACAAAAGAATGTTTACGATCGAATTAATTTGTCAATTGCAGAAGAACAAGGTGGATTCTTTTTTTTGGACGCACCAAGTGACACTGGAAAAACGTTTCTCATCTCACTAATATTTGCACGCATTTGATCACAAAATCATATTGCGTTAGCAATGGCTTCATCAGGTATTGCAGCCACTTCGCTCGATGGCAGGCGGACTGCACATTCAGGACTCAAGTTGCCGTTGAACATTCACACAAATCCAGATGCAATGTGCAACATAAAACAGTGTTCTGGTATGGCTAAAGTTTTGCAAAAATGCAAAATTATTATCTGGGATGAATGCACTATGGCCCACAAGCATTCACTTGAAGCTCTTGATAGAATGACGAAAGATCTAAATAATAACACCAGGCTTTTGATGGTGCCTTACTGCTGCCATCTGGTGATTTTAGACCGACATTGCCAGCCATTCCATGTGCTACATATGCAGATGAAATTAATGCATGTATAAAACAATCTTAATCATTGCATGAAGACAGACAATGCACCAAATTGCCAGACAATTTCTGCAATGTGGTAAAATACGAAAGATGCTTTGATTGAAAGCATATTTCCAGATATACAAGCTAATTATATTAATCATGCGTGGCTTCGTGAACGAGCTATTTTAGCCACAAAAAATATCGATGTTGATGCTATTAACTTCAAAATAAAACAGTCATTGCCCGGCAATGTGATATTGTTCAAATCAATTGACACTGTTACCGATCCTGACGAAGCAGTCAACTATCCTGTTGAATTTTCGAATTCGCTGGACTTACCAGGAATGCCACCACATTAAGATAAATTTAAACAAACACTATTGATTATAATGAATTGTCTTTAGAAAAATTGATGTTATTTCAAAATAAAGAATAATGAACTTATATATTATTTGTCTTTCATTTCATGCTTTGTTTAATATCCTAATCGCTTGAAATATCATGCAGGACAATGTCTGTCGGGTCCGCTAGTAGATGTATATGCTTGGAATGCTCATTAGATCTAGTCTTACAAATAAAGGTTTACAATGTTACTTTGGTTTTGCTCCCACAATTGCTCGGATGATTCTTTTTTGTAGTCTAAAAACTCTAAGTAAATTTGTTTTTCCAGACCCCCAGAAAATTATATTATACCTAATGACTGAAACAAAATATGCATTATATACAGTTTTTCTTACAGCTAAATCAGTAATACTATACAAGATATTCATAATATATACAAGGCTATTCAGTTGATTCAGTATGTTGTCCACTTGGTGACTCCATAACAGGTTTCTATTGACTAATACGCCGAGGAATTTCACACAGCCTGCAGTCTGTAATTTTTTGTCCATATACTTTAATTCAACTATAGACTGTGCAGATTGTTTTGTGGTGAAATGAACAATTTCTGTTTTTGTAAAATTTAATGTAAAGTTATTGTTTTTGACCCATGCCTCCACTTCCCCAAGTGTTTGTTCAATATGACAGATTAGGTCTAGCTCATTTTTACAACAGACTACAGTTGTTGAGTCATCTGCATAGAGGATAGTATCAGATTGGATCTGGCATGGCATATCATTAATATAATACAGAAAAAGTAATGGCCCTAATATTGTACCTTGTGGAACACCTAGTTGAGAGTGCTTCCAGCCAGAGAGAAATTTCTTGCCATTGATGTTAATAAGTACTCTTTGTTTTCTGTTTGCCAAGTATGATGACATCCTGCTAAGAGATTTGTCTTGAAAACCATAGCGTGCCAATTTTTGGAGGAGCAGGTCATGATTTACTGTGTCGAAGGCTTTGGATAGGTCACAAAAGATTCCTGACACACACATTCTATCATCAAGACATCCACTGACTTTTGTGACTTATTCATTTATTGCATGGATTGTGCTGCGGCCTTTTCTGAAACCATATTGATTGCATAAGATAATGCTGTTAGATGAATTGTGATTTTCGATCTGATCACATGCAGCTCTTTCCAACATTTTTGAGAAAATTGGTAACAGTGAGATTGGCCTATAGTTGCCCAAATCATCTTGTTAGCCTTTTTTATGTACTGGCCGAACTTCTGCATATTTTAATGGATCTGGGAAACATCCCTCATCAAACGATTGGTTAATTATGAAAGAGAGTGGATATGCAATACTGTGACTGACTATTTTTATTATTTCAATGGGGACCTCATCCCACCCCACAGATTTTGAATTTTTTAGGGACATTATGATTTTGATGACATCTGAGATGGAAACATGAGAAAACTTAAAACAAGAGCAATTACTGTCTGTCATATTGGGCTTTGTTTTTGGTGGTTAACAGACACCAAATTTGTTACAGTTCATGAAAAAGTCATTGAACGATTCACAAATGGCACTGGGTTCTGTAACAGCTCTACCATTTATCAATATTTTAGAAGGGCATTTTCTCACTGCCAACTTCACTTCTTATAGCAGACCAAAGAGCTTTTGATTTGTTTTTTGCATTTGAAATGAAGCTATTATTCACAGTACGTTCTGCCAGTTTAACTAGTTTGTCAAATGTTTTTTGTATGTGCTTACATACTTAAGAAATTCAGGGCTTTGATTTACTTTTGCGTCCATATGCGGTTTCCTCTTAGTAGCACTAGACAGTCTAATTCCTTTTGTTATCCATGATCTACTTTTATGGGACCTGGTCCTCACTGTTACAAAAAGGATGCATTCATTGAATATATCCAAGAATTCAGTTAAAAAGTTATGGTAATTGCCACTTGTGGAAATGTGTTTTCTGACTGTCCACTTGGTTTGCCTTAGTTTTTTACAAAATACTTCCATATTTTTTTGACTGAAATTCCTACATCTTTTTGTTGTGCAGACTGAATTTTGCTTCAGTAGTGATACAAATAGCGCTTTATGGTCTGATACTCCTAAATCTAAAAGAAACTTTTCTTTTACATAATAATTATAACTACTTACAATATTGTCAATACATGTTGCAGAGGTTGCTTGTATACTGATCAAAATTGAGATTTAGCCCGTCTGTGGCTACCAGGTTCTTTAAGCATGAAGAAAATTTGTCATCAGTCCTTACATCTATGTTGAAGTCAGCACGTATAACCACTTTCTTGTACAGTTTCTCATTTTTTAATTTATTTAGCAATGTATCAAACTTATCTAAAAATGCAGAGCTTATATGGTACCCAGGGGTGAGATATATGCTGAGAATTAATATGTTATACTCTTTAAGTTCTATACAACAACTTTCAAATGTACCTTTTTCACTCAGATGGCTAAAATTCTGTCTGATATCATAGGAATGAACTAGTATGCAAGAGCCTCCATACTCATTGCTCCTACAAAAGCTGGTAGCCAGTTTATAGCGTGTAAGTTTATTCAGGAGTTGATATTTTCAGATTTTAGCCAGTGTTCATTAAGACATATTACTTTCACAGATTGTTTCACACTTTCTAGCAAAATTTCTATATCATAAAGTTTCCTGATCATTCCTTCAGACAGACCTCTAATGTTTAACTGCATAATGAAATTACTACTGCATATATTATTAGGTAGAGGGTCCTTATCTTTAAAACTAATTTGACTATAAAGAAGTGGAGTGTCCACCTGAGTGTTGACTGCTTGTTCTGGATTCGTTGCATTGGGCCAAATTTGGATAGAATTGGCCCCTTTCATCAGTTTCCCTGTGTGTGTGCATCTTGATGATGAGTAGGCACAGTTTTCTTGATGATAATTTCAATCTCTGCTGTAACTTCTGAGGCTGGTTCTGGCACCATCTCATCTTCTGGACATGATGTTCCTGTTTGAGCTGGCACTGTGGGTGCGGCTATGTGTGTGATTTTAAAATTGTTTTCCGGTTTTTCAATTTCCTTGGTTGAAACTGGTTGCATGGCAATTGGTTTTCTTGCGACGTCATCTTTTTGTGTTAATTTTGCTAGCATTTTGCCAACGTATGACTTGGCAGCATTATTATAACGTAGTTTATGTTTCGTAAACAAATCTCTTGCATCAGGAAGATCAAAAAATGTTACAGTTTGATGGGACTTGCATATTCTGTAGAACTGTCTGTTTACTTTTGCAAGCTCCAGATTTACGATGGAATTGTCTTGAAGGTCGTATCAGTGAGGCAAGCTAGTAACTATGATGTTCGGAACTTTCAGATCAGGTAATGTAGTTTTTAAACACTGGATTGTATGTTTACCCTCATTTCTGTATACATCATTACTTCCACCCATGATTATGAAGGCATCATTCTTAGATAGCTCATTAAGTGAGTTGCTGTTCTTCATTATCTCAGTCAAAGGTGCACTGGGTTTCGTCATATCTGTTGCTGTGAATAACGTTCTGTATTCATTTATTTTTTCGGCAATTTTCTTGGCGTGGCTATCACCAAGTACAACAACTTGTCGTTTGATGTTCACTGGTTTATTTTTCGTATTAGACGTTTCCTTGACTGTCCACTCGATTGGAAATTTTGTCACTGATTTTAGTTCATCATTGTTTATAGTCTTATCATGATCTTCGTCTAGTCCTGTGAATTTATTTGATAGCAATATCGCTGGAACTGTACTCACTGTCTGTTTATTTGTTTTTTTTTGGCACGCACCACGTTTTTTGTGCAGAATGATGGTTAACAACACTGTCTTGTGCTAGACAATGATCTCGCTCCATCTCTTTTGTAGCAAACAGAACACAGCATGCCATTATTAACAGGGAGAACCCTTGAGATGTTAAAGTAACTAGGCATACCATAAGGGAGTGTTACATGACCTTTGCTGTTCACAATATATATAAATAACCTACTGGATAATGCTGGAAGATCTATGAGGCTGCCAACACATGATGCTGTTACATAAAAAAAAGTTGCAATGCTATAAAGTTGTAACAAAATGCTGTAAACTTTCAGAGGATTGATGCTTGGTGCAGATATTGGCAGTTGAGCCTCAACATAAACAAGTATAATAAACTATGAATATATAGGCGGAAATCCGCATTATTGTATGATTACACAATTTCTGAACAATCTCTGGAAACTGTCACATCTGATAAATATGTGGAAGTACACTTATGGAATGACAAAGGAGAAACATCACATAAAACAAACCATAGGAAAGACAGTTGCTAGACTAAGGTTCATTAGAAGAATGGCCAGGAACTGCGGTTCACTGAAGTGTAACTGCCTTAGATTTTTATTTTCAATTTTAGGCACTGTCAACAAAGCAGAACATTTTTACAACAACAAATACATTTTTTTTAACAATCTACAGTACTGCAATTAGTATACTTACTTCTAGAGCAAGATTGTTCCTTATATTATTATTCACATTAAATCCTAGTTATATGGGTATTTTTGGATAAGCCATGGCTAAAGTTGCTCTGTCAACATTTTTAACTTTATTTGTTAACAAATTGTGAAAAACAGCAGGTATTCTCTGGGATTCTTTTTTATGTGTACATTGACACATTTTGCTTTCTGTTCCAGGAAAGAAGAATTCTTTTAATATACTGGATGTGCTGGTGAGGGCAATGAAATAATTAACAGCCAGCCTGCCAGAAGAGGCCTGATATATATTCTTTTGTAGGCAATTGATCAGTGGACTGCTTGCATTGGTATTCTTATTCTGTAGTGTCAAGATGACCATCACAGAAATAAAAACTAAAATTACATCCAAAAGTGAGGGAGAGAATACATCAGACCTGAATCAATCAACAAGTAATGCTGGAGAGGGTAAGTCGAATGGCAATTGTCCAAGCAATTTTTGGAAATAAAAAGTGACAAAAGCGAAATCAAATTTCTAAGTTAGAAACTGAATTCAAAGCAGCTGCATTTAAGCAGAACAAATTAAAGTAGAAATTAATGAACTAAAATTTAGTGTCAAATCAGGGTAGAAACAGTTAAAAGCCCAGTTGGATAGCACAATAAACAAATTAGAAAAAGTAATGAAATTTTGACAAAAAGCAATGATTATATGGCATCTGAAAAACTTTTGGTTGTAAAAGACCAAAACGTTTTGTCAGAAGAAGTTGAAAGTCTAAACTTTAATGATGAAAGGTGGGTAGTAGTGGACAAGCTTAGTAAACATTTTTATTCTGATGTTATAAATGAAAATCCTATCATTTTTGGCAAAGGTAATATACAGAAAATGTAACAAAATGTTGAGAAACTCTATCAAAGAAAGTGTATCTAAACAAATGTGAAATGTTGGATGATGTGTACATTATATATTTTGCTAATGAAACAATGTAAAATTAATTAATATATCTGACTCAAACTGGAAATCAAAATTTCTTACAATCTTCTCTATCCAGTCGCTGTTGATTTGTAGTTATGTCAAGAGTTAATAATGCCGTACTTTACTTTTATTGACATAATATGACCTCACAGTTACTAAAGAATTTAAAAACTTTTTGCTAATGAGAACTAATCTGTAGATTTTGAAATTAATGAAACATATGTGTTTCTTATTTGTTATGTTTCTAGCTGAAGTGATATATATTTTGGATGGTGAAGGCATTTTGTATGCTTTTGTCAATTCATTTTTCTGGGTAGTTGGGTTACATTTACATAATTATGATCTTTGTTTGAAGAAATTATAATTATGGTAAAATGATTTAACTGGAAGATAGGGAATCAGACATGTTGTTTGATAGTCTTGTTATAGTGTAAAATCAGTGGATAATGATCATTCTTTTAGTTGAGCAGATGTGTTTTTCAGCTGTGTCTTGAAGTTAGAAAACTGTGTGGAATAATGTTATGTAGATATGATAAGATTATGATGAAATTAGGATTGCAGATGATGGTGATGATGATGCACAGAGGATGTAATATACCTGTCAATGATGCACAATACATAAAATCAGAGCCAATAAAATTTCTCATGGAGTTACATTTTTTACATCCATACTTAGCTAGAATATTATTTATATGGAATTCTTGCATGTATCAAAGTAAAATGCATAAACAAATTGTTTGTGCCCAAATGATGTAATTTCTAAATTACTATGCATGTTTTGTATTTGTTTGTGGAGTTAGTTACAACTGACTGATAATAGCAAATAAAATTTGTATTGAAAGTAAAGTTTTTTCTGTGAAAATGTTAAGATTGAAATCCCTGGAATGTTCTTGGGAGGAGAGAATGGACATGTTCTTGTGCAAGTAGTAAGTTTGACTTTGTGAAAATTGGATGTACTCTGGGAAGAATAGTATTGAAAGTATTATAAAATATGAAAAGATAAAGTCTGTAAACATTTCATTTGATGTAGAGAGATATTTATCAAAGAGGAAATCAATTTTGCAAGCAGGATCATCATACCTGAAGACAAAACTGTGCCATCAATGATAACAAGAAGTAATGGACAATGAGCAGAAGATAGTGACCATAACCACAAAAACAAACCAGAAAAACAGTAAATTTTATACAAAGTTTTTCTGTTGTCATAACAAATATCTCATTTTGCTATTAATCACTTCAGTTCTAAAAGACTACTGATAATACTGTAGCAAATGTGGTTTAACGTACCACTTCAGCGTGGTGATTTGTAACCCTAGCCATGAATGGTCGTCATGAGCATCAAGCCTTATAATTGTTTAAATATTAAGAATAGGAAGTTGTTTGGAGGTTTTGTCATCTGTTTGGTGTGTGACGCCTATAAGGATGGATGCAGCACTGTCTTCAAGATGGAACAACGACTGGAATATTAGCAGGAATGGTACCTGGGTAGGCTTTGTATGCCTCCGTGAGTCAGTATCCGTGTCTAGAGTAGCAGCATGGTGCACCACTGAGTAAATGCACACGCCATGACAACAATGCTGTGTGAGTGAAGAAAAGCAGAAGAGAAGACATCTAAAAAATTGTCATAAATTTCATTCATGTATTGGCAGTTTCAGATGTCAGATTTCAAGATGTTCTTGCAAGCACTGTTCACTGTTATGTACCATTGTAGTGTGAAGTTGTCACATTTTGGGATACAGTATATGGAGCTATTAAGTGAAGAAGTACTTTGTATTCATTTGTAGAAAATTGAAATTTTGTGGAGTTCCTCAGATTTCAGCACAAGAACAACCGCAGCGGCAATGGAGTCCACCAAACTGCAGTCACATGTTCGGAAGAAAATTTAAATACAGGTGCAACTGTTCAGAGCTTCAAGAAAACAAAAAATTTGAATCTGAGCATACAGATATCCAAAGACCAACATTGCTTATATCAGACCCATAAATTAAAAGTGAATCAACAAGCTTAGCTTAAAGTTATTTTGTTAACTGTTCTGTAAAAGTACTGCATCAGCCACAATGTAGCCCCACTCAGTATGTTGTTCTCACGCACAAGATGTGTTAATTGCTTTTCATAAGTAGTCGAAAATTGCCATAACTATTGTCAAGCAATTGGAAGCTGCTATGAATGGATGTATTATCAGGGCTACTTTAAAGAGTCGTGTACAAGAGATAAAGAAGGTACCTCATGTACTATCCTCTTCTGTGGATAATGTATCCTCTACAGGAGGTACAGGGTCTATCACTGCACATCCACTTGACCATGAGCGGTGTGTCAATAACAGGTTTAGGCAAGCTGTAAAGGGTACATGGGGATCAGGAAGAACAGAGGATGTTACACCCACCCCCTACCCAACATATTCAATGTCCTGTCTTCCAGTGAAACTGTGCAAATGAGACTCACTCCACCTGTTGGAAAATGTACTGTGTCAAGGAGAGGAAAATGCAAAAGGGTAGTGATCTACTAATCGTGAGCAGTTCAACTGCACAGTAAATAATGATGACCCTCAGGGAAATGGCAGCAAGGGATGACAAGAAACACCAGTCAGTGTGTATGACTTGGAACATGGTTCAACATGTTAAAGAGGCTATTCCAGCAGCCATTGAGGGTACAGGGTGCAACTGGAGATTGTGACACATGTTGGGACAGACAAAGGCTGTCATATGGATTCTGATATCATACTAGTAGAGAAGGTTGAGAATACAAATCATGATCACAGAGTTTCAACAAAGCTTACAGTCTGCAGCACTGTTCCCAGAACAGATCATGGCCCCTTGGTTCTGAGTCAAGTATTACAATTCTAGTCGTTAATGCCAAAGCATTGGCAATAAAGTTCCACAGTTTGAAGCATTCCTAAAATGCAGTGAAACTCATGTAGTACTAGGTACAGAAAGGTGTTAAAACCCTAACTTGACAGCAGCGAGATTTTGGGAAAAATTTAAACAAATATCAAAGGGACAGGCTAATTGAAAATGGAGGTGTGTATTTTTGTCATAACAAGGAACTCACATCCCCTAAGAGATGGAAATTGAAGCTGCAGATCAGACTGTTTCTGCGAAAACTAAGTATCAAGAGTGGACCTAAATTTGTAATTGGAACCTTCTATTGACCACCAGACTCACCTCCTGATGTAACCAAAAACTTCAGAGAAAACTTCAGTTTGCTAGTACATAAGTTCCCAAATAGCACTGTAGTCATTGATCACTGGGGGAGACTTGAACCCTTAAATCTTGAGGTGTGGTCTATCAGCACAGGTGAGAATTTTCAGACTCACTCTCCAAGGTCAATGGTGGTACATGCCCTCCCACCCTTTTCTCTCCTTATATCACATTTTATTGTTGAATGTATTATCACCTTCTTTGTTTGTTGTTGACACATGGCGAGGTTCTGTAGATTGTGCCTTGTGAACTACATACATGTTTTCTTCAGTACAGCACAAAATGTGTTTACAGGAATGTGTCAATTTTAATGAACCTAAGTTTGATGAAATTATTAGTCAGTGGTTGGAGGAAGACGTCAGTAATCACAATTCTGCTAGTGAAAGAAAGTATGATTCACAGGAAGAACTTCAAGGCAATGGGTACATTTCTATTTCTTCTGACTTAGATGAGGCAGGATCAGTTGTGCAGAAAGAATATTACTATTGCAAGAATGGTTTCAGGTAGTCAAGGAATCCTTGCTGAAGTCTATTTTCAAGGAAATTAAGACATAATATTGTCTTGCAGCTTCTTGGCCTATGTCCTGCAGCCAGAGATCTCAGGTATCATGTGGAACATGTTGTTGTTGTTGTTGTGGTCTTCAGTCCTGAGACTGGTTAGATGCAGCTCTCCATGCTACTCTATCCTGTGCAAGCTTTTTCATCTCCCAGTACCTACTGCAACCTACATCCTTATGAATCTGCTTTGTGTATTCATCTCTTGGTCTCCCTCTACGATTTTTACCCTCGACGCTGCCCTCCAATACTAAATTGGTGATCCCTTGATGCCTCAGAACATGCCCTACCAACCGATCCCTTCTTCTAGTCAAGTTGTGCCACAAACTTCTCTTCTCCCCAATCCTATTCAACACCTCCTCATTAGTTATGTGATCTACCCATCTAATCTTCAGCATTCTTCTGTAGCACCACATTTCGAAAGCTTCTATTCTCTTCTTGTCTAAACTATTTATCATCCATGTTTCACTTCCATACATGGCTACACTCCATACAAATACTTTCAGAAACGACTTCCTAACACTTAAATCAATACTTGATGTTAACAAATTTCTCTTCTTCAGAAACGCTTTCCTTCCCATTGCCAGTCTACATTTTATATCCTCTCTACTTGGACCATCATCAGTTATTTTGCGCCTCAAATAGCAAAACTCCTTTACTACTTTAAGTGTCTCATTTCCTAATCTAATACCCTCAGCATCACCTGATTTAATCAGACTACATTCCATGATCCTCGTTTTGCTTTTGTTGATGTTCATCTTATATCCTCCCTTCAAGACACCATCCATTCCGTTCAACTGCTCTTCCAAGTCCTTTGCCATCTCTGACAGAATTACAATGTCATCGGCGAACGTCAAAGTTTTTATTTCTTCTCCATGGATTTTAATACCTACACTGAATTTTTCTTTTGTTTCCTTCACTGCTTGCTCAATATATAGATTGAATAACATTGGGGAGAGGCTACAACCCTGCCTCACTCCCTTCCCAACCACTGCTTCCCTTTCATGCCCCTCAACTCTTATATCTGCCATTTGGTTTCTATACAAATTGTAAATAGCCTTTCACTCCCTATATTTTAACCCTGCCACCTTCAGAATTTGAAAGAGAGTATTCCAGTCAACATTGTCAAAAGCTTTCTCTAAGTCTACAAATGCTAGAAAGGTAGGTATGCCTTTCCTTAATCTAGCTTCTAAGATAAGCCATAGGGTCAGTATTGCCTCACGTGTTTCAATATTTCTACGGAATCCAAACTGATCTTCCCCAAGGTCGGCTTCTACTAGTTTTTCCATTCGTCTGTAAAGAATTTGCATTAGTATTTTGCAGCCATGACTTATTAAACTGATAGTTCGGTAATTTTCACATCTATTAACACATGCTTTCTTTGGGATTGGGATTATTATATTCTTCTTGAAGCCTTAGGGTATTTCACCTGTCTCATACATCTTGCTCACCGGATGGTAGAGTTTTGTCAGGACTGGCTCTCCCAAGGCCGTCAGTAGTTCTAATGGAATGTTGTCTACTCCGGGGGCCTTGGTTCGACTCAGGTCTTTCAGTGATCTGTTGAACTCTTCATGCATTATCATATCTCCCATTTCATCTGCATCTACATCCTCTTCCATTTCCATAATATTGTCCCCAAGTACATTGCCCTTGTATAGACCTTCTATATACTCCTTCCACCTTTCTGCTTTCCCTTCTTTGCTTAGAACTGGGTTTCCATCTGAGCTCTTGATATTCATACAAGTGGTTCTGTTTTCTCCAAAGGTCTCCTTAATTTTCCTGTAGGCAGTATCTATCTTACCCCTAGTGAGATAACCTCTACATCCTTACATTTATCCTCTAGCCTTCCCTGCTTAGCCATTTTGCACTTCCTGTCAATCTCATTGCAACTACTGAAAAGGCTGCTGCCCCTCTTCAGGAACCATGCATTTGTCTGGCCTCTCAACAGATACCCCTCCGTTGTGGTTGCACCTACGGTATGGCTATCTGTATCGCTGAGGCACGCAAGCCTCCCCACCAATGGCAAGGTCCATGGTTCATGGGGTGGGATGTGGAACATGAAATCTGGAATTTACTAACTGATGACACAATATTGGAGAGAATGCTATGATTCAAAACATTCAAAATTTAGCATGAACAAGTACAGTGGAAAAGTGCATATGCCGCAAATATGAGAGATGTTAATATGACTGAACTCAAAACATTCTTTGGCCTACTCACCTATACATCTGTTTTTAAACTGAACCGAGAGGACACTTCTGCTATATTGGGCAACAGATAAGACAGGAAGGGATATTCTTCATTGCATCATGAACTGTTACAGATTCGTCATCCTTCTCTCGAACTTCAATTTCAATGATTGTCAACATAGAGCAGAAAAAGTGACAGTTGAACAGCAATACTGGAATTTTTGCAAAATTTGCAGGATTATTGCCAGATGGCTTACACTACTGGTGCATGTGCTACCATCCATTAAATGCTGGTGCTCTTTGAAACCTGGGTGACTTCAAAAAAACCTTATTTTCTGAATGGCTATATTTAAATGAGCAAGGATTCTGATGGAAAGACTCTCACAGCAGAGAATAAAAACTATTCGCTCTCCACTCAAAAATTCATCCGACTTCTTACCTGAATCAAAACAATGCATCAAAATGTGCCCATGGCAATATTTTACAGAATTGTATATATTAGTTGCATTAGTCCATATGTAGCATACAAAATCAGATAATGAACTTGTAAATTGGCCTAACGTCATGAAACAAACTTGCCAAGATGGTTTTTACTCCTCACTTGGAAAGAAGAATGCGAAATATCTACATTACACATGAACTCAAGGGCTTGTATTGGGATAATTCTAGGAATTAGCATAGAGACTGTACCAATGGGTGCAGCAGGTGACTGCCTCGACAGGAAAAAACTTTATGATCCAAAGAAAAGGAGGAAAATGGCATTCCCATGTAAATCGTTAATAACGTGTGTGTAAAATATATTTCAGAGCTTCAGGTATGAAACAATAGGGCCTTCAGTATTCAGTAAAATTTTCAAAATACTCATTTCATCTGTATTCCAATAAAACAGTTAAAGTGTTAGTTCAAATCAAATGTGTTCTGAGTGGTGGCAAAGAAAAAATGTAGATCCTGACATTGAATGTCAACTTATTTTGCAGACTTTCTTTTCCCATTTATAGAGTCCAATTTTTGTGGGCAAGTTTAAACTCAAGTATTTACTTATATATGAAAAATAGCCTTTTCCACGCAGCTTCTCCCACTACAGAGATACTATAATATTTTAGAATGTTACATTCAGTTCTCTGACTGTTCATTCATTAGCACTATTTCAAAAAGTATGCCTTAAATCTCAGTTTAACCATAGGGATTCCAGAAACTGTATCTTGTGGTATACATTTCAGAAAAGTCAACTCATGAATTAAGTGTTCATCATCCAGCAATCAACTGAGATTATTACATTATGCTACACTATACTTACAAACTGTCATTGACATTTATCACTTGGCACTACTATTTTATCATTGTGCTTTTGTGTGTGTGTCATTGTTTGTGTCTAAAATGTTTCCATCAACTTTGTATCTGATCATATCATGATGGCTACACCAATGTAATAAACAAGTTCAGTCAACATCATGTGACTGTTATTAGTGACCTATTACAAATGCCCTATCACAAATGCGTATAAAAATTATAAGTACCAATATAGTTGCAAACCTGGCAGTAGTATCATCACAACTGCCAATGGATCAAAGTTATTACTTGCTTTATCCTGGTACTAGTGTATGTGAGTGTGGGTGTTCTGAGTGTGGTGTTGCTGCAGATATGTGTTTGAATTGGCCACCAATTGTATCAGTGCAGGCCAGCCCTTGGAGACCACCTGTGGAAGGCGGCTGCACGCTGCAGTCTCTGCCACACTGTCTGCTGGTGACTTGTGTATGCATACGCATGGAGCAGTGCTGACTAGCCCTCCCCATGTTATTCTAGCTTGTATTGCCCACATTAGTGGTTCTGTCTCTTGTGGAGTCCTGAGAGGCTTCTCCATTGTTGTTGAGAGGTTATGAATAATGCCATATTTGTGTGACTTTGATCTGTTTTGTGTATTACTCATTTACTTCACAATTAGCGAGGAGTTTGGAACAGTTTCCTTATATGCAATCCTTAAGTGCAGTTTCAGCAACTTAATTCATTATGGATGCCATGCTATCGGCCCTGACTGAACAACTTACTTCAAAATGTTGCTACTTTGTCAGCTTCCATTAATAGACAGGGTCTGTTCCACTGTTGCATCCACCCACTTTCCCTCCGTATGATGATTCAGCCAAGGATTGGGAAGCTTACAAAAAAAAAAAGACTGAGACAGCAGTTTTTGGCTTTCAGTGTGACAGACTCAAATTTGTGCAAAGCCTTATTCCTCTTGTTGATTCCACCTAAGATGTATCAATTACTGTGTCAACTTGCCCATTTACAAGAATTGGCAGCTCTTACTTTTTACCACATGTGCAGTTTATTTTCCAACTATTATCATAAACGAATGCATATCATAGTGGTGCGTGTCGAATTCTACTGATACCATAAGATTACCCATTAAATCCTCTAGATTATTCACTACTAAAAACAAACAATAATACATGGGATCCTTATCACATATGCATTTTGGCTCAAGATGCTGGAGTTGGCGGACATGTGTGCATGAGGTGTGCTTGCTAGTGTGCACGAATGGCGTGTGTGTGTGTGTGTGTGTGTGTGTGTGTGTGTGTGTGTGTGTGTGTGTGTCCCTTTTACTGATGAAGGCTGTGCCCGAAAGCTTTATGTAAGTGTCCTAATTGTGCTTGTCTGCAACTTAATGTGTCTTCTTTACGAGTAGAAATCGGTCTTTTTCTACATTGTTGATATTCCTACCTGGAGATTCCATTGTTTTATCATACAGTTAGGCCAAATGTGAGGAAAATACTTAACTGCCGAATTGTTACTTAATCTTTCAAGGGAAATGTGACTGCCCATGGCAATAGGAGTCATGGAGAAAGAAAACTGTAATTTATAAAAATCAAAACAGAATTCAGGGATTGAATGTCAATGGTACTGGCATAATAAGGAGATTAGAAAAGTTTTATCTTGATGAAAAACTATTATTTGTATTGTTAGATGTTTTATATATAAATAGTAACACAGGAAGCAAAATGAAATACAGCAAATGTAGGTACAGTATAATCTAGGGTATTATTAATGAACTGATACCAATTTATAAACTAACCTTAAAAGTGAATACTAATCCACACATACCACGACTCCTTGGAGGTTCGCTGTTCCTCAGTTCTGATATTGCACAGTCTTCTCCCACAGTGATAGTCTCCACCTAGAATAGGGAATACAGTGAAGTATTCACATACTCAAGCATCATTTGTCAAGATAGTAATGTTGAATGAAATGGAGGCATCAAAAAAATATTCCACAGAAGGTAACCAGGAAAGGAAAAAATGAAATTAACAACAGAAAGAGGTAGTGAAAAACAGAAATGAAGATTTATTACAGGAAATGAGGGAAAAGTGGAAAGAGGAAACACTGTCATACAATAAGGGAAAAAGATATATTGAGGGTTACATGAGGAAATCATTAAAAGGTTTGATGACAGAATTGTTAGTGTAAGGGGGAGGGATGATAAGACCAAAGTGGTGGCGTAGAGGAAGAAGGGAAAATGGTGCAACAGAAAAGATCAGTAAAATAAAACTTGTATAATGCAATTGTCAATGCAGGGCACATTTATACCCTCGGGTTTGTAATGTGGCTCATCATAAAAGTGAATATAGATATGGACAAGAAACTCAAATGTCTTTCACTGTTAAATCTTTAAGTGATGGAAAGTCCTATGTTGAATATAAATAAATTAAGGGGTAAAGATAACAACTCATTGAATAGTTGATCCGATGAGGCATCCACAGCCATATAAATAAGACAAACTGTTACTACCTGCTGGGTGCATCCTTCTTCACAGTTATATAATATACTCAATAACACACACACACACACACACACACACACACACACACACACACACACATACACACGTGTCACTGTTCACCTCATCCTCCCACCTCTACTGTCCATCTTCTATTCACCCTCTGTCTCTTCATCTCCTGCCCCACACAATCTCTGTCCATCTCCTGTGTCCACCTTCTCAGACCACATCTTCCTGGCCCTTACTCCCTGCCCATATTTTCCTACCCCTTTCTGTGCCTATTTCCTCCTGTCCCTCTTCCATCTCCATCTCCCCATTATGCCCCAACCCTTCTACCTGCCTGCTGCATCTCTCCCTTCCTGCAACCTCATAGCCCATCTTCTCCTCCCCTCTCTATGTCAATCTCCTCCTCCCAACTCTTTCTCTGCCCATCTTCTCCTCCCCTCTCTATCCATCTACTCCCCCTTCCTTCCTCCCTCCTGCCTCCCCCTTCCGCCCCTCTCTCTCAACCTCCTCCCTCTCTGTCCGTACAATATTCCCTCCTCTCTCCCTATCCATCTCTTTATCTGCCTCTCTCTGTTCTCATCATCTCCCCCCCCCCCCCCCCTCTCCCTTTCCATCTTCTCCTATCCCTTCTCTCTGTCTATCCCACCTATATCCATCTCAACCCTCTGTTATGCCCTTGCAAAACAGGTCGATGAAGCAGGCCTGTACCACTTCCACAACACAGCCTATGAGTAAGTGGCTTTAAGACCATTTCTGCCCCTGATCTGTGGGTTGTTCTGTAATGCAGGTTGATGAAGTTGCCGATGTTACTAAAGCACAATATACTTGTCATGCAGGGCACCCTACATGTCAGGGACTGGAAAAACATTTCTTTCCCGTGTCGAGGCAGGCGGATACCATTCATCCAGAACATGCCTGTCATGCACGGCAGGGGCTGGAAAAAACTCTGCTTTAGCTTGTATATCTGTTCCTATTGGAGCTAAGAGGTTATAAACCCACAGTGTAGATACTCACGAACCCTGCTGTTTCCATGCCAAATTTGGTTGAAATCTATCCAGGGGTTTGGAAGCAGATCCTGGACACACAAACATACACACTGCTCTTTGAACAGTTGGGCATACTGACAAGAGCATCACGATACATTTACCCACTTATGAAATTTGTTTCAACAACAAATCACAATTCAAAAACAATGGTAACATCCATAAATATTACACTATAAAGAGAAAAGACCTACACTGTCCATCACTCAGCATTAGTGTGTCACAAGAAGCCATAAAATTCATTGAGCACCTATTCAGTGATGCAAAGAACTTCAAACATAAACTAAAATCATATCTGCCTGACAACTAGTGCTACTGCATAGAATTTCTAAATACAAAACAATGTGTGTGTGTGGGGGGCAAGATTACATTCTTCTCAGCTTTGCAGCTGGATAAAAAAAAATGGCTCTAAGTACTACGGGACTTATCATCTGAGGTCATCAGTCCTCTAGACTTAGAACGTCCATGCCCAAGGCAGGATTGGAACCTGCGACCGTAGCAGCAGGGTGGTTCCGGACTGAAGTGCCTAGAACTGCTCGGCCACATTGGCCGGCTGCAGCTGGATCACATAGTCATATTGCAATTACATCACTTTGCCATTGTTTTCACTGAGAAAGTGTAACATAAATGTGAAACTGTCTTCTTTCACATTTTAGTGAGAGGCCACAATTATAACATGGAATGTACAAATAACTCATATGTGTCATGGTAGCCACTGAGTGATGTTTGTTTCTTAAGGTTACTTGTTTTCGACAATACTGAAGGTGCTCTAAAGCAATGCTGTAGTTTACATGTGTTTCGTACTACAGAACAGCAATTTGTTTCACTGTATTGTGTTAAACAGGGTATCATGAGCGCCAGATGAACTATAATTGGCAAAACAAGATGTGGCAGCAGCAAAAGTGACAGGAGTGAAGGACAGTGTGGACAAATGGTCATTGGCAGCAGGTAAGGTCCGACTGCCTGAGGTGGTGTTCCAGTCCCAGATAAGTGCACTGTTGCACAGCAACAACACACTAGAACTCACTGCAGAATGTCATGGACTCTGTGATGGTGGCAATCATGCACAAAATCTAGGAAATGGTGAGACATACTAGTGCTGAAATCTGATCTCTAAGGAAGTTCTTGGCTGAATGTAAGAGAAAGTCTGTCGATCAAGAAAATAAACCGTCTATGGCCTCCAATGAAGTTGAGCAATACCAAAGAAGAAACAGCTTGCACTTGTTCAGAATGGCCAAAAGTGATCATGAGAACAACGATCACTATCGCATATGAGAAATTTGAAATGCAGGTTAATACAGCTGAAATTGACAGAAGCTGTTATACTGTTATATAGGGTGCAGGCTGTCAAGTGCTACAAATCCCAGCCCACTGTGTCTTACTGGAAAAGACCATTCGTATCTAGCCAGAAGAGGAAATTCGACAAGAATGAAATTACTGTCAGGGAAGATGTCACAAGCAAAATACTAAAATTTGATAAATGTCACCATCTCAAAGTTTGTGTCTTGAAAGTGTGGGCTCAGGATGTCAGGACTGTAGTGAAGACATCAAAGAAAAAATTCTGCAACTAACATACCTGACCTGAAGACATTAAGTGAAATCTTGTAAGACACAAAGACTCAAACATTTGCTTTTGTTCCCACTATATTATTTTTATATAGTTTCCTCAATTATTTTATTTTGTTGTAATATTAATTATTCTTTAAGTTTATATGTGTATTCATATATTGCTCTAGTTAGTATTCACCTACTATGTGCTGTGTACCTACGGTACCAGAGGAGAAAATCAGTATGACTTCTACATAAATATTATTGTTTTATTTCAAACTGGACTGGAGTTTTTGGCTCTAAGCACTATGGGACTTAACATCTGAGGTCATCAGTCTGGAGTTTTTGCAGATAACTTATACAGGAAATAAATATATTATGACTTTGTTGTTGGTGTGTTTTACTACATATAATGTGTATCTATGAATTTCCATAATAGTCATCATCAGCTCTAGGTATTTTAGTACCCAAGGTGAGAAGCATTTTTGGTGCCCCCTTCCAACTTACCACTGCCTGTAGCTCAAGAACACAAAAACTAAACCTACATTTCAATAACATATTGTTTGGCTGGATGTACATAAACTTGGTGGGCAGGTGTGCAGGTAGCATTTAAAAGTGATGCGGACTTGCAAATAACATACACCCATGTTTAGAAAAAAGCTACCATATTGATTTATTTTCTTGAGAATGAAAGTGAAAATGTAAAGAAGTCTAAGCCACTTATTGTATGCTCTGGGCAGAGATTGTGAACAGAAGAGAGCTCTCTTTTGTGGCTGCAGCTCCAAGAGCCCTCCATTTCACCAGTAAGATGACCCTGTTGCACAATTTGGTTGCCATGGTGACTTTGCTGTTGACAAGTCAGCCTATTCCAGAGTGTATAAAATGCTTGTTTGACCATCAGCTGCTTTTATTTTAAACAGAAATATCAACCAGTTTCAGTCATGGACCATCTTCATGGCTAAGGGTTAAATGGTTTAAGCTACATTACATTTGTCATTTCTTAAATAATGTGTAGAGTATGTCATGAATATCAGTATATGACACAGAACTTTTAGAGGCAAACATACTAATAATAAGTGTACATGGAGCAATACCAGTTCATGAGTCATGACAAGCAGTCAAAAATCTATTTCAGTATCTAAATCTAGAAATGGAAGCTTGTACAGTGTTGCTTGACTTCAAGATATCCAGTTTCCAAAGTTATCTGTAGCTCATGAAATGAGGGCATGTGACACAGCCAAGTTGCTTCTGTCAAGACTAGAACACTGTTCCCTATCTCTGGGTATCATTCTCTCCCTTCCCTTTAATTATCAGTAGTTAATTTAATAATTTATCAGAAATTATAAATACTATATAAGCATTATATTACTGGAACTCAACAGTAAGACTTCTTAACAGAAATACCTTAATTTCCCTCTTTCTAGCCCATTCCACAGCTAGTCCAAAGTTCAAGCAATCACCTGTATAATTTGGAATTATCACCAAAACTCCACCTGAAAATTACATAATTGGAGTTAATTATTTGAGTATTCTGTTGATTCCATTCATAGTATCTCTCTATGCTGAAGAAAATGTCAACAGTTTCACAAAAACTATATTTTTTCAGTGAATGAATGACTAAAAATTAACAATTTAGATGAATGTCTCTCTCTCTCTCTCTCTCTCTCTCTCTCTGACACACATCTCTGACACACACACACACACACACACACACACACACACACACACACACACACACAAATAGTGAATATTAATTACCAGCTGGTGAGCAAGTAGCATTAACTCTATTCTGTTCTTTGACCAGGTAAAAATCAAGATTACAAGCAGAATTGAAGCAGTAACCTCATCTTTATTTATAGTCACTTGCTAGTTTAACGTTAGCTGCTACCTTAATAACACTACCCCATTAGCTGGAAATGTATGCCAAAATATCTGTTTTTTACATTCCATAGGATGACATGTGCCAAGGCAACATTGTGCAATAACAGATTTGGCTGGCTGTTGCAAGCCTGTGTGACACTTACACACAATTTACCAGTCCTTCATGGTCCTGATAGTCTTAACTAATGTATGTAATGCCACAACAGCAATGAATATAGCGCACACTAATATAACACAAATCAAGATTATCCTTTACAGACGCTAAAAGGATCCAAATCTTAGATGATGGTCAAAAAACACATTTAACGCTGTGTTTCTGGAGAGTATGATTAATCCTCTTAGAAATGCTACCTGTATAAGCCAAATGACCACAGATTTAGGTGCCACCTCATTCTTTCCATAACTCTTCCAATTCACAGTTCATTGACAATGTAACATGCATGATCTGTCATTTTAACTACAATCATTTCATCAAAGGTGACTGAGGTGGGCTAACTCAGCAGACCAACTTTCAGGATCTGAGATGGAATGGGCTATTCATGCTAAGCTGGATAGTGACATGTATCAGCTTGAAGATACAGTGAAGATCAGGGCGATGAGGGGATTCATTAACAGCATGCGCCAATGTATCATCAACTTTCCTCAAAGGCTGCTAAGATATTCTGAATCTGCTTCCTGTCACATTCACTAAGTAGAAATATCTTCCTGCCTTTCTTTACATTTCTATTTACATTTGTGATGAGTGATGCAATAATGCCATTATGATCACTGCTTCCTTGGTCTACATAAACTGGATCAAAAAGTTCATGCTGTTAGTGACCAGAAGAGCAGAGCACCCATCAAAGTTGTGTGAAAAGTGATGTGATAGTGGCATGGCAGGTAAATGGCAATGGCAGAGAATACATGTAACTCAGCATCATGTGGCACCATGTCTTCTTCCAAAGATAATGTGTTCTGGCTTTAGGACACTCAGTGTTATATGTAAATGAAGGAAAACTATATCCAGCTATGTAGTTCGTTTCTGAGTAAAACAGTACTTTTTATCTAAAAGATTAAAAACCACTGTTTGGGATTCACATGTTATTTCTGCTATGCAGTTTTTCCCATCTGATAAAAAAGTTTTATTCTTGGATAATAAAATAAAAGTTGTCTATAGTCAGAATAGTGTATTATTTTACCTCAAGTCATGATCATTTGATCCTGCACTTCACAGTTTTGTTACTTGGTTTAAAGTCTGCGCAAGTTTATGTGGATTGAAAGTGAACATTGGAAACATTTGTGAAATTTGAAAAAGTGGTCTTTGCATTACTTTGTACAATGTATTTTCATTTATTTGTCATATAACACTCACCTGTATTGTTAACACTGACACACTTTATAGCATGCAAGACACTAGAAGCAGGTGGAGATGCAAATACTGAACCAGCTGATACTGCTGTCAGCATACCTTCACCAACATAACCTGTGAAAAAATGACAATTCTCTTTTTAAATGTTGTTATAGGATTTACTTAATTCAACTAAAGAATCAGTACAGATTTGTTAATTTGCACATCATGTTCACTCATTCATTTTCTGATCATGTTCACTCAATCACTCACTCGCACTCTATGTCCATAAGCCATACCATGTAGGAGAGTTTTCAGAGAAGTGGACTGAGTGAAGTTACACATTTACAGCCAAAAGCAGCCACAACTAGCAACTTCCATAAAGCATACTGACAACAAATTATAACCAGCAACAGTAGCTGTTTTCAAAGTAGCTGCTTTTCTCCTAATATTTCCGACAAACGCCTTGTTGGCCGAAAGCCCACTTTCTGAGTCTTGTTGTGCATATCTGCGACTCAGCATCTCCACTATATAGTGAGTAACACCTATCCTTTTCATAATATTGTTGGATTTTTACTTTAGACAGACCACTGTTATACTGACTAAATAAGGAAGTATCTGATACAAATATTAGAGTTATGCAGAATTTACATTCTCGAACCCAAGTATTCCATAAACTACACTGCCTGACAAAAAGGTGGATTACTCAGAAGGAGAGGAGAAAGCAAAATGAAACTTCAAGGAGTGAAAGCATATGTGGTATTAGTTTAGTGATTACAAGGTCAAATCAAATTTACAAAGAACTAGGTAGTATGAGATCATTTAATAGTATGACAACACAACCCCCCCCCCCCCCCCCCCCCACTCGGACATGGATACATGCATTGATTTGGTTGATAATAGTGACATAAGACCTCAGTAGCCTCTCCTGAAAGAAGCCGGCTCGCAACTGTTTAACTGGTCCTTGATATCCTGGATACTGGTGCTGGGATGCAGTTGATGTCCAAGCTAGATCGACACATTTTCTATCAGGGACAGATCTGGGGATCTTGTTGGCCATGGGAGTACTGCAACGTCATGTAGACAGTTCATAGACACACATGTCACTTAGAGACAAGCATTCTGCTTTTGAAACATGGCACCATCACACTGTCTCATAAGAGGTAACAATCGAGGAATCAGGATGCCCATGACACATAGTTACACAGGCAGAGTTCCCTCAATCAGAACTAGTTATGTCCTGAAATCATGCCTGATGGCTCCCCACATCATGGTGCCATTGCCACTCCAATACATTGGAAGAATGGGACCTCTCCCCAGGATCTCCCTTTATTCTTTGACAATGGTCACCAGGATAGTGCAGAACTGTGATTCATCACTGAACACAATATGATGCCATTCATCAGCAATGACACCACCACTCCAAATGCAACTGTGTGTTGTGGTGTTAAGGGCAGCCAACACATGGGACTGTAATTCTATAGTTGGTTGGTTGGTTGATTTTGTGGAGGGAACCAAACGGCAAGAGCATCTGTCCCATTGGATTAGGGGAGAATGGGGAAGGAAGTCAGCCATGCCCTTTCAATGGAACCATCCTGAAAAGATTTAGGGAAATCATGGAAGACCTAAATCAGGATGGCCAGATGTGGGTTTGAACCATCATCCTCCCAAATGTGAGTGCAGTCTGTTAACCACTGCACCCTCTCACTCAGTAATTCTTTAGTCTGGCTACTGCTAGTCTATGACCAGTGGTGCAGGATGACACAGAATGTTAAAGGGAATTCTTTGCTTGTTCTCAAATTACAGGCACAGATGTGAAGGAGTATGATGGACTTGGTTCACAACGCTGTGATCATCTCTTGTGGTGGTCACATGTGGCCAACCAGAACCTTGATGATGATGGAGCCTGCCCTCAACTGACCCAATAGGCCCACAATGAGACCCCTTTTACCATGCTTAAAGCTGAAGAACATAAGAAGGGGATAGTGAGAGAGAGGCTGGTCGTTGGACAGATGACTCCATGGTGCACAACAAGATGAAAAGAGTACAGAAGTCACAGCAAAAAGAGATGTAGGTACAGGGAGAGGGAAGAGACAAAAGTGGAGGGGAAAAGGCGTAAAAGGTGAATATGTTGGAGAGAGAATTCCAATCTAAATATTTCTACATCTACATCTATACTCTACAAACCACATTGGAGTGCATAGCAGAGGGTACATCCCTCTGTCCCAGTTATTAGGGCTTTTTCCCTTTATATTCTCACACATAATGTGGGAAAAAATGATTGTTTAAATGTATCTGTGCATGTTGTAATTAATCTAATCTTATCCTCACAATTCCTAAGGGAGTACAATCTAGGGAGTTCTAACATCTTTGTAGAGTCATCATTTAAAGCCATTTCTTGAAACTTTGTCAGTTGACTTTCTCATGACAGCTTCTGTCTACCTTCAAAAGTCTGCCAGTTGAGCTCTTTCTCATGACAGCTTCTGTCTATCTTCAAAAGTCTGCCAGTTGAGTTCTTTCAACATCTCAGTGACACAGTCCCATGGATCAAGTAAACCAATCAAGACCTTTCGGGCTGCCCTTCTCCATATACATTCAATATGGCCTGCTAGTCATATTCTGTACAGATCCCACACACTTGAGCAATATTCTAGGATGGGTCGCATGAGCTATTTGTATGAGTTCACATATTCTACCTGTGAGTCACTGATATTATATTCACAGGATACTATTTTTTTTTTTAATTTTATGTACTGCATAATTTTACATTTTTGAACATTTGAAGCATGCTACCGACCATTGCACCACTTTGAAATACTGTCAAGCTCTGACTACATATTTGTACAACTTTACTCAGATTGTAATTTTTTGTCGATAACTGCATCATCTGTGAAAAGTCTGAGGTAGCTATTAATATTGCCTGTAAGATCATTAATATACAGTGTGAACAGCAAGGGACCCAACACACTTCTCTGGGGCACATCTGAAGCTATTTTTACCTCTGTCAATGACTGTCTATCCAAGATAACATGTTTTGTCCTCCCTACCAAGAAATCCTCAGTCTAGTTACATATTTCATCTGACACCCATGTATGAATTGGTTTTGTATTCCTGTTTGTGCCTGAGTTCATCTTCAGTTACTTGCCATGCCCATTGACACACATTTATTTTTTTCTGCATCTTCACTGTTTTCCATTACATGTGCATGCACCATCTGTTTGCAATCCTAATGAATAAGTGCTGAGAGAGATGTTAAGTAACTGGGTGGTGAATTGCAGCCCTTTTTTCTTAAAAAAAAAAAAAAAACTGCCACCCCTTTTTATTATTTTTCCTGTAACTTTATTTTGATGTATTCCTTAATTTTATTCCCATAAGAACATAAAGCTTGCACCATGAGATAGCTCTCCTAGTATCTCATTTAATTATTACCCATAACCCAGTAGTTGTTGACTGCTAATTAACTTTGCTGTTTCAGTCAAATGCATGATTGATTTATTTGCATCTCTCTTGAACTGTTCTAGTTGTCTATTTCACATACAACAGTTCATGTTGACACAGACTACAGCCTAAAACCAGCTTGTAGATGCTTATATCATCTTTAACAATGCAAAGCCAATCTTTTATTTTTGTTGACTGAGTGAAATACATTGGATATTCAAAGAAGAGTTGGCGAACATATTACTTCCACCCATCTACATCTTGTGAAATGACCACAACAAGAAATTAGAACAATAAGAGCCCATATGGAGGTTTATCAACAGCCGTTCCTCAAATGTACCATTTGTGAATGGAACAGGAAAGGGTGAAAAAGACAATGGTACCCTCTGCAATACACCATAATGTGGTTTGTGGAGTGTAGATGTAGGTGTAGATGCAGGATGTCCTATTGCGTTATGATTCTATGGATCTTTTTAGTGATCAAGCCCATGCAGGACAGATACATTACTCTTTGTTTCAGTTCAATCAAGGGATGAGATAAGACATTCCATTCATAAATACCTTTAACATCTCATTTGGCAGAACCAAGAAGACCAAACATACATTACATAGATTGCTTGGGTGTGCACTCAAAATAAAAGTGTACTATAAAGGTCATACAGCAAATGAGGTATACTTAGCAAAAGCTGGCTGAAATTAAGGCAGCAAGTATACGTTTGATCATCTGTTGCAGTATGTGACAAATTTGAATGATTAGTTGTTGAAATGATGTACATGAAAATGGAATTTTCAACTTGACTGGAAATTTGTTAGTATTCTCTCTACACATTCACATGTTTCCCTTCAATCCTCAAAAACAAATGAACTCATGATGAAGAAAATTTTTTGTTAATACAGGTATAACAAATTTGTATTACCCAATAGAAAATATGGAACAAACCAAACTGTGTATATTGGTCTCCCTGCACGTGCAAAAAACATGAAAAGCTTTGAGCCTGTTAGACATGTAGTTTGTTAATTAAGAGGATAACCTGTTTATAGCACCAATGAGACAATACTAACAATGTTCTGCTATGTTCTGTTGCTACTATATGAGGGAAGGTTATTAAAGTCCTTACACTCTCACTGTATACAATTTTATTTTAAGATGGTAAGAGTTTTCTATTGTATGCTTTCATAACTTTATCTGATCATTGTACAGTACTCTCCAGAAATGTAACAAGATACTATTTGATATACTATTTGATATAGTAGTCCCATGAAGGAAATGCGTAGGAAGTTTTAGATGCTGCAGAAGGCTATTAGTATATTTTGTCAAGAAGGATCTATCACTATACCATTGTTCAGGCATACATTGCAGTGACTACATTTCTCAGTAAAATGTCAACAATCATCTTCGAATAATGTTGGATCAGAGCAACACCAATACCATGTTTCCTGAATATTTTTAATATATTAAGATTATTACACTCTATAATGCCAGTCAACACCTGAATGATGTACCTAAATACAATGGGGCATCAATAATTATTATATGCACTGATCTTGTTAACATATTTTTCATATATCTTTCAATGATTTGGCCAAGACATTTTTAAAGAAGTATGCAATACACAGGAGCACAGAAAACACATGCAAACAATTTTTTGTGTGTTAATTATATACAAGACAATGGATGCCTCATGTCTGCTTCTTCCACATCTTATCAATTCTACACACACAGGAAAACAGATAAGCAGTAAACAGACATTAGTCATAAAACGAGAATACTTTAATACAGTTTTACACTGGAAAAAATTTTAAAACCATACCACTTCCTTTAACTGAATGAACTCTATGGTTTGAGTTAATCTGATGATTTCAGTTGCCGCACAGGATTAGCCGAGCGGTCTAAGGCGCTTCAGTCATGGACTGTGTTGCTGGTCCCGGTGGAGGTTCAAGTCCTCTCTCGGACATGGGTGTGTGTGTGTGTGTGTTTGTCCTTAAGATAATTTAGGTTAAATAATGTGTAAGCTTAGGGACTGATGACCTTAGCAGTTAAGTCCCATAAGATTTCACACACACATTTTTTGATTTCAGTTATTTTTTTATCTCCATTTGTAACACAGAATTTCATTCTTCTGTAACACATTATACTATAATTCCATTAATACTATAATTCCATATTCTCATTGGCTGAGAACAGGAGGCCATACTATTTTATGAAAACCACCCACATTAGTAGTATCCCTTTCAGCACTCACCAGCACTGAATGGCTCATGTCCTGAACCTCCTCCAGAGACCAGAGCAACTTTATTTCCTCTTTGTTCCCACTGAAAAGTAAAATAAGAAAAATCACAATGCCGTAGTATTTTCAAGCCGTAAGTGATATTTTTTATTGCAGATGATATATCATATAACTGCTATTACTATGTTTTTAAGGATATATTCCACGAGTTGGAACATCGAATGTCAGAAGTTTGAAGGTGGTAGGGAAGTTAGAAAATTTGAAAAGAGAAATGCTAAGGCTCAATCTAGATATAGTGGGGTCAGTGAAGTGAAATGGAAAGAAGACAAGGGTTTCCGGTCAGAAGAGTATCAACATTAAAGCAGAAAATGGTAGAATGGGAGTAGGATTCGTTATGAATAGGAAGGAAGTGAGTTATTGTGAACAGTTCAGTGATAGGGTTATTCTCATCAGAACTGACAGCAAACCAACAAAAACAATGATAGTTCAGGTATACATGCCAACACCACAAGCCACACATGTACTGAACTGGTAATTCAGTATGTAAAGGGAGATGAAAATCTAAGAGTCATGGAGGACTGGAATGCAGTTTTAGGGGAAGGAGTAGAAGAAAGGGTTATGGAGGAATGTGGACTTTGTAGTAGGAATGATTGAGGAGAAAAACTAATTGAGTTCTGCAATAAATTTCAACCAATACTAGCAAATATGCTGTTCAAGAATCACAAGAGGAGGAGGTATACTTAGACAAGGTCAGTAGATACAGGAAGATTTCAGTTGGATTACATCATGATCAGGCAGAGATTCCAAAATCAGATATTGGATTGTAAGGTGTACCATGGGCAGATACAGACTCAGATCACAGTTTAGTAGGGGTTAAAGAAAGCCACAGATTAAGACAATGAAGTAAATACAGTATTTCTTCACTTCCAAAAAGCTGACCACACCAATGCTTATTTTTTTAAAAAAAGTATGTTCCTATGGGTATCAAACAATACTTGTGACCAGACTGAAGGTTTTTTGTTAGGGTTGACACAGCACACTATGTTGGACTGAGAGTGATCAACAGATGTAGAACTAACTTCAAGCCCACATCAGGGAAGTGCATGGCAAACCTTATTGAACATTAATGACATGGCAAACATATGAATAGCAGCCCTTGACTTTTTCAGTGATACTGTTGTCTACTATGAATTACTGCCTGAAAAAAAGTGCCACAAATATCCAGACAGATACTAATAAGTTTTCAAAGTTTTGCAAAGTTTGTCTACTCGGTACAAATGTGCAACAATGTAAAATTATGCATTTCACTGAATCCATGACTGTAGCAGGCCTACCCCATGACTGCAATATCAGTGAGCCACAACTGGAATCAGTCATACCAGATTTGTAACTGGGTCTAACAATTGGTATCAATATGAAATTGAATGACCACAAAGGCTGAGTCATTGTAAAGCAGATGGCAGACTTCAGTTCATTGACAGAACAGAGGAAAATGGCAATCAGCCTACAAAAGAGACTGCTTAAAAAACACTTACAGGTCCCATTTTAGAGTATTTATCAAGTGTGTGAGGACCATACCAAATAGGATTCAAAAGTGATGAATCTGTTTTAGGAATGGCAGCACAGTTAGTATCTCCTTTGTCTGACCCATGGAAGAACATCATGGAAGTGCTGGAAAACCTAAATTGGCAGATATTTTAATGTAAATGCCAGTTATCCTATGTAAGTCTACTTACCAAGTTTTAAGAACCAGTATTAAGTGAAGACTCTATGAATATACATCAGCCCACAAAATATCATTACCTTTGGGTTCACAAAGACAATATTGGAGTAACTATAGTGCACACACAGACGTTTATGCAGTCTTTCCCATGTTCCATATACTACTGGAATGGGCAGAACTGTAATATGCAGTACAATGATAAACTTCCTCTGCCATGCATTTCACAGTGGTTTGTAAAGTATGTACACAGATTTAAATATATTAAGTGAGGAAGCAAGAAATATACTACAGCATCCTTCACAGGGTGATTCAGCTGCCCCTACCAATGTGTTTTATGGAATCAGCACTGCCTTCAAATACCACGTTCAAGATATTCATATTTTCTCGCTCACTACACGCACAGTGTTAGTCGTAAAGAAAAAAAATGAACAGGAGCTTTTTGTAGGAAATTTAGAGAATGCTGTTTTCGAATTATTCAAGAGAAACTTTAAAAAAATGACTTTCAAATGCGTTTTTCTTGAATAACTTTACAACTGTGGCCTCCAATGGAAACATATCCCAATATAAAATTTAACTACATTAAATTTACTACAAAAAGGTCCTGTTAATTTTTCTGTAAGACTAACAGTTTCTGCTAAGCAAGTGAGAGATATAAAAATCTCACATTTGGTTTCATATACATTGTGGGTTGCATAAAACCCACTGGTAGGGGCAACTGAATCACGTTCTATATCACTTCTGTAGAGACCAAAAAGGCAAAATTAGTCTAATTACATCTCATACAGGGGCATTTAAGTAATCATTTTTCCTGGATTCCGTATGCAGATGGAGCAGAAAGAAACCCTGTTATGTGGTATAATGGGAAGTACCATCTGTGTGCACTTCACAGTGGTCTGCAGAGTACAGATGTACATGCAGTTCTGAAACATTTATTTTGCAATGTACCTTACAGTACAGAAACTGGTAAATGAAAGTTGTTTGTTACTCTATTCTTAAGAAGATACCATATGCAAATGAGTTGAGGACATAAAAAATACATTTTGTAAGATTACAGATTTATTCGTGTTGAGGTGGACGCTCGGATGAGATACACCAAACAACACCATATAATCAGTTCATTTATTCACCTCTTTACACAAGTAAGGCTTATAAAGAACTAGATTGCGGAACTACACAAAGATAATATTTTGCTTAGTTCAAAGATGATGCTCAGATCGATACTGGTGTCGACCTCATTGGCGCCACATAGACACGCCCCTCCCCCCCCCCCCCCCCCTGCCCCCCCCAGTATGCTGCTTAATGTGAAATTTTCTGTTGCTGAATGTATATGATGTATTCTATATTTGTGGCATTGTGATCATGTAAGTGTATTGAGTGCTTCTAGGTCTGTGTTACTCCATTTCACTACTCCAAATGAGTAGGTCAAATTGGTATAGCATAAGTATTTATAGCTTTTGTCTTGTTTCTTGCTGTCAATTCTGTTTTCAGCATTTATGTTAGTCTTTGTCTATATTTTTCTTTTAGTTCTTCTTTAATATTTGTATTATCTATTCCTATTTTTTGTCTGTATCCTAGATATTTATAGGCATCTGTTTTTTCCATTGCTTCTATGCAGTCGCTGTGGTTATCCAGTATGTAATCTTCTTGTTTAGTGTGTTTTCCATTGACTATGCTATTTTTCTTACATTTTTCTGTTCCAAAAGCCATATTTATATCATTGCTGAATACTTCTGTTATCTTTAGTAATTGGTTGAGTTGTTGATTTGTTGCTGCCAGTAGTTTTAGATCATCCATGTATAGCAAATGTGTGATTTTGTGGTGGTATGTTCCAGTAATATTATATCCATAATTTGTATTATTTAGCATGTTGGATAGTGGGTTCAGAGCAAGGCAGAACCAGAAAGGACTTAATGAGTCTCCTTGGTATATTCCACGCTTAATCTGTATTGGCTGTGATGTGATATTATTTGAATTTGTTTGGATAAAAGTGTGGTTTTCCAATTTTTCATTACTACGTTTAGGAACTATATCAATTTAGGATCTACTTTGTATATTTCCAATATTTGTAGTAACCATGAGTGGGATACACTATGAAAAGCTTTTTGGTAATCAATGTATGCGTAGTATAGTGACCTTTGTTTAGTTTTAGCTTGATATGTCACCTCTGCATCTATTATCAGTTGCTCTTTACATCCTCGTGCTCCTTTGCAGCAGCCTTTTTGTTCTTCATTTATAATTTTGTTCTGTGTTGTGTCATTAATTTCTGTGTAATGACTGAAGTTAATATTTTGTATATTGTTGGTAGGCATGTTATGGGGGGAAATTTAGCTTGGTTTGCTGTGTCTGCTTGATCTTTAGGTTTCAGATAAGTTATTCCATGTGTAAGTGTATCAGGGACTGTGTATTGGTCTGCAATGTAAGTGATGAATAATTTAGTTAGATGTGAACGTGTTGAGGTGAACTTCTTTAGCCAGAAATTTGCTATTTTATCTTTTCCTGGGGCTTTCCAATTGTGAGTAGAATTAATTGCTTGGGTGACTTCATGTTGCAAAATTATCACTTCAGGCGTTTGTGGTATCATCTTGTATGTGTCTGTTTCTGCTTGTATCGACCGTGCATGCCTGTTTTGTTGTACCGGGTTTGACCATATGTTGCTCCAGAAGTGTTCCATGTCTGTTATGTTTGGTGGATTGTCTATTTTAATGTGTGTGTTATCTATTGTCTGGTAAAATTTCTTTTGGTTTGTGTTAAATTTTTGGTTTTGTTTCCTTCTATTTTCACTTGTTTTGTATCTTCTAAGTCGTTTGGCCAATGCTTGTAATTTCTGCTTCTTTTCATCTAATTGCTCTATCGCTTCTTGTTGTGAGATTTTACCTAACCTTTTTCGTTTTTTGTCTGATATTTCATTTCTTATAAATTGTGTTAGTTGTCCGATGTCTTTTCTCAGTTTTCCTATTCTGATCTTTAGCCTCTATTGCCATGCTGGTTTTGTGGGTTTCTTCTGTGTGTTGGTTGGTTCTGATCTCTGCCTAGTGTGTATATTTAGTGTAGTGAGTGCTCCTATATAAACCAGTAGTTGTAACTCTTCCATTGTTGTACTTTCATTTATTCTGTTGTGTATGATTGTGTTGATAGTTGTTATTGTTGTTTCAACATGTGGGTTATTTGGTGGTCTATGCAAGAATGGTCTAATGTCTGTATTTGTGTCTTTGTATTCTATATGTGTCAGCTGAAATTTTTCTTCTATATCTAACGTGTGTCACTTCGTGTTCTATTTGTGCTTGTTCTGGTGGCTGTCTTAAGATTTCGTTTTCCTCTGATTGTTTAATTGATGTGTGTTGTTCATTGTTTGTTTGCTCTGGGATGTTTGAGTCCATTACTGTATTTTCTTCTTCTTCTGATTGCACATTGTTTTGTTCCAGTATTTGTTGTACTTGTTGTTTGATGTTTTCTAATTCTGGCTGGGGTATCCTGTTATTTTTTATTATTACACGGATCTGATCAACTAGTCATTGTTCTGTTAAAAGTTTTAATTCTGGGTATCTGGTAATAAATGTTGTGTATACTTGTGATCTGTATCCAGTTGTGTTGGTTCCTAAGTTTGTTGCTGGGTAATAACAGAACATGAGGTGTCAGTTAACTTCATCTGACCATCTCATCCTCTGTCTTTGTTTTCCTACTAGAGTGGTTGCAGGAAGCATATCCTGCAAAACACTTCTATTTGGATGTAAATCATTTTCCGTGTGGCTAGCAGTGTCGTTACCAATGTGGACGGGCATAGGGTTCAAGCGTCATCCCCGACCATGACAGTGCTTGTCCGAGGCTTCATTAGTTCTGTCCTGAACCAACTAATCACACTAAAAGGGAGGTTAGCCCTATTAGTGGTTTGTTCTTTTCGTCGCCTTTTACGACTGGCAGAACATACTGGAGGCCTATTCTTTTCCCGGGCCTCCACTTACTATTATTATTATTATTATTATTATTAATTCATTAACTGAATAAAACTGCTCCTGTAAAGATAGAGGGTTATATAGAGGTAGTCAAACACTTTTTCTCCCTAAAATATATTTATATATATACAGTGGTACCTCTTTGACAAGTACTACTCTCCTCTTCTCATGCAGATCCAGTCCTGGATGACAAGAAACAAGTCCCTTAAGCATGTCATCAACACAACTGTCTACTGAGTTGATCAGTTTCTTTCCAGGATCCATTGTAGTCTGTAACAAATATGAGGCAAACAAGTAAATACTTGCATAGTTTTACCTTCTTATCATGAGTACAAAAACTAATTTCTAATTTACATCAACAGATAACATTACAAAATCATAAAAAAGTGTTTGTAGCAGGATAATTTACTCAATTGTGATCATAACCTGATATGATGACACATATGGAGTCATGATTAATAACATAAAAATTGTATAAAACTAGAAAGATTTGTTTGGACCATGGGAGAACACATTACGATTCTAAAAAAGCCTGAACTAGTATACAGTTGATGGCAGCTATCAACTATCCTGTGAAAGCTTACTTTTGAAGGACCAGTATTAAATGACAAACACAGAAATATACTAAAACCTCCTACTTATTGCTCCTGTAGAAAGCAGCAAGACACGATTAGCCTATTACGGTATGCACAGAGGTATTTAAGCAATGATTCTTCCCACACTGCATTCTCATTCTCTCTCTTTCTCTCTATTTAAAACACCCTCAATTTCTCATTCATTTCTTCCTCACTAAAGTGCAGCACCCACTATCCCACACCATCACTTGATAGTTCCTGTACTTATATCTTTCTGCTCTGTGTATATACACGATCCATCACATTCGTGTGACCACTGCCTTTGTTTGACATCAACATGCAATAACACTCACAGATGGTAGATGGCAGCACTGGCAGTAGAGGGTATATAAAGTGTGCCACAGAAATGTGGAAAACAGTGCAGTCATTGTCATAATGTGGAAATGGAAAATGGAGTGCATCTGACATTTAAAAGGGACATGATCAGCATCTTTCAAGCCAAGGATGACTGCATTTATGGAATTGCTAAGTCTGTAAACTGTTCACTGGTCACAGTGGTTGGAGTATACCATGCATGGCAAGATGGCACTATCCAAAACCTGCACCAAGGCAACTGTAGTGCTCTAAGGGCCATAGATGGCAGTTGTGAATGACGGCTGCAGGGGTGAGTACAGGCAAATAGACATGCAACTGTGAAGCAACTGACCACCCACATGAACCAAGGGGCTACCAATAGTGCCTGTTCAGTGAACGTTACTGCATATGGGCCTTGCACCAGTTGCTTGATTCATGCACCTATGGTGATTGCTCATCAGTGACAAAGGCCAGTATTCTGCCAGTACCGCAACTGGACATCCAATGAGTGGCAAAAGTGACTTCTTCAGAAGTATCATATGTTCTGCTCTGTCAGACAGATGGTCGTTGGCATGTACAGCCCTGCAACAATCGTAAGATGGGTCCAGGCTGGAGGAGGGAGTGTTACAGTCTGGGGAATCTTTTTGTGGGATTCCCTGGGTGATTTTGCCATTCTGAAACACACAATGGATCAACACGAGTACACAACTATCCTTGGGACCATATCCACCCCTATATACAGGTTGATTTTTCCTTGGCATAATTGCATGTACCAACAGCACAATGGATTACGTTAAACAGCTTGCAGTGTATGTGTGTGGTTTGAAGAGCATCAGGATGAGTTTACCATACTCCTCTGGCCACCAAATGTAAATCCAATTGAGAATCTGTGGGACCTCATTGCTTGGGCTGTTCATGCCATGGATCCCCAACAAAGAAATCTAGTGCAGCTAGCCAAGGCACTGGAATCAGCACAGCTCCACATCCCTGTTAGTACGTTCCAGGACCTCACTGGCTCTCTTCCTACACGTTCGCTCTGCAGAAGATTGTTGTTTAGGCTCTTGACAGGTGGTCACACTAATGTGGCTCGACTGTGTATAAAGTTAAATGCAGTCTTTGCATTCAACTGAACCACTGTCTCATCTATTTTGGCATTTACACTCCACCTACTGTCTCTCAATCTGCATTTTCCATTTCTCATCCCTGCTCTTCCTCTTACTCCTTAATCTCCATTCATATATTCTATGTTCCACCCATGTTCTACAAACACATTTCTGCAGGAAATAATGATCTAAAGGTAGGAGAAATAATTTCAATGCATTGATCATAAGACTGTACCGCTCTTGAAAAACCAGAATGACGTGAATGCCATATAATTAATTCAGTAATACCATATTTATAATACACATAAATCTGAGAAGGCTGTTGACACTTAAAATTCATACCATATTGGACAGACATTTAATTACCAGGTAAATGTGATAATTTTAAACATCAGCAGATTATCACTCAGATGCTAAGGTGTGTCCACAACTTTGACACTCATATTTTTGCTTCCTGTCTTGTTCCCTTGTGTACACTTGTTTGGTTTTTACATGGGTTTGTTACATTCCTGTCTACACTACCACAGTTACTTGACAGACTTACTGTAGCAATGGCCAGGTGTGCTTGAGCTATTATGTTTTTAGTGAAATATAATATCACATTTTTAATTGAAAAGTTAAAGTTTCAATTTTAACTATAATTTTAAAATTGACATGTTAGTGATTATTATGAGTTACCTGGTAATGTGGCTGATAGTTCAGTAATGGAAAAGAAGAGAAAATGTATAAGCAATAACAAAGTTGTTATATAACCACGGTTTTAAATTATATAAAAAACAAATGGCTTGAATGATTCATAAGTTGGAAATTTATAATTAAAGAGAATTTTTCATATGTTCCAATCCAATACGTAATAAATTTGTTAGGACCAAAAGTAGTACACACTGACCATTAAAAAAAAAAAAAAGCTATACCTGAACAGAGAAACAAAATGCTTAGCAACTAGTGATCTTATCCTCCCAATCTCAGTTTTTGCTGTAAGTCTTCAAGCATACAGTATTAATAGTTCTGCACTTACTGAGAGTATGCTACAGTTTGTAAAGATAAAGTGAACTTTAAACCTCCAGAAAAATTTTCATAGTGTGACGAGAGGAATTAAAATGAGTTTTAAGTCACACTCATAGCCAAAACTACAAATCAGTTAAATGAAGCAGCCCTAAACTACATGTCTATTAGTGTCAGGAGCACAAAAAAATGTCTGTTGGTAAATCAGCTATTGTTCACCCCTCCCATGACAAAATTCACCAACAACTGGTTCAAAGGATGTCATTCTGCTTTGAAAAGTATGTCTGAGAATTCATATTAAACAAAAGCAAATTATGGTCTATCCTAAAACCTGCAGTGAAAGAATATTTGCCATGCATTCTTCATAGACGTTGAACTGGTCCACCCATTTCATATGTATTAATTATCTAAGTCAAAACAACCTGTTGCCATCACCACTCTTGATTCCTCAACTTTTTATCACTCTCACAGGTCTTTCTGCTGTATTTGTTTTGTGTAAGATGTCTGTCCTTCCCCATGAACCATGGACCTTGCCATTGGTGGGGAGGCTTGCGTGCCTCAGCGATACAGATGGCCGTACCGTAGGTGCAACCACAACGGAGGGGTATCTGTTGAGAGGCCAGACAAACGTGTAGTTCCTGAAGAGGGACAGCAGCCTTTTCAGTAATTGCAGGGGCAACAGTCTGGATGATTGACTGACCTGGCCTTGCAACATTAACCAAAACGGCCTTGCTGTGCTGGTACTGCGAACGGCTGAAAGCAAGGGGAAACTACGGCTGTAATTTTTCCTGAGGGCATGCAGCTTTACTGTATGGATAAATGATGATGGCGTCCTCTTGGGTAAAATATTCCGGAGGTAAAATAGTGCCCCATTTGGATCTCCGGACGGGGACTACTAAAGAGGACGTCGTTATCAGGAAAAAGAAAACTGGCGTTCTACGGATCGGAGCGTGGAATGTCAGATCCCTTAATCGGGCAGGTAGATTAGAAAATTTAAAAAGGGAAATGGATAGGTTAAAGTTAGATATAGTGGGGACTTGTGAAGTTCGGTGGCAGGAGGTACAAGACTTTTGGTCAGGTGAATACAGGGTTATAAACACAAAATCAAATAGAGGTAATGCAGGAGTAGGCTTATAAATGAATAGGAAAATAGGAATAAGGGTAAGCTGCTACAAACAGCATAGTTAACACATTATTGTGGCCAAGATAGACACGAAGCGCACGCTTACTTCAGTAGTACAAGTTTATATGCCAACTAGCTCTGCAGATGATAAAGAAATTGAAGAAATGTATGACGAGATAAAAGAAATTATTCAGGTAGTGAAGGGAGATGAAAATTTAATAGTCATGGGGGACTTTAATTCGAGAGTAGGAAAAGGGAGAGAAGGAAACATAGTAGGTGAATATGGATGGGGGGTAAGAAATGAAAGAGGAAGCCGCCTGGTAGAGTTTTGCACAGAGCATAACTTAATCATAGAAAACACTTGGTTCAAGAATCATGAAAGAAGGTTGTATACATGGAAGAATCCTGGATATACTAGAAGGTATCAGATAGATTATATAATGGTAAGACAAAGATTTAGGAACCAGGATTTAAGATGTAAGACATTTCCAGGGACAGATGTGGACTCTGACCACAATCTATTGGTTATGAACTGTAGATTAAAACTGAAGAAACTGCAAAAAGGTGGGAATTTAAGAAGATGGGACCTGGATAAACTGAAAGAACCAGAGGTTGTACAGAGTTTCAGGGAGAGCATAAGGGAACAATTGACAGGAATGAGGGAAAGAAGTACAGTAGAAGAAGAATGGGTAGCTTTGAGGGATGAAGTAGTGAAGGCAGCAGAGGATCAAGTAGGTAAAAAGACGAGGGCTAGTAGAACTCCTTGGGTAACAGAAGAAATATTGAACTTAATTGATGAAAGGAGAAAATATAAAAATGCAGTAAATGAAGCAGGCAAAAAGGAATACAGATGCCTCAAAAATGGGATCGACAGGAAGTGCAAAATGGCTAAGCAGGGATGGCTAGAGGACAAATGTAAGGATGTAGACACTTATCTCACTAGGGGTAAGATACATACTGCCTACAGGAAAATTAAAGATACCTTTGGAGAGAAGAGAGTCACTTGTATAAATATAAAGAGCTCAGATGGAAACCCAGTTCTAAGCAAAGAAGGGAAAGCAGAAAGGTGGAAGGAGTATATAGAGGGTCTATACAAGGGTGATGTACTTGAGGACAATATTATGGAAATGGAAGAGGATGTAGATGAAGCTGAAATGGGAGATACGATACTGCGTGAAGATTTTGGCAGAGCACTGAAAGACCTGAGTCGAAACAAGGCCCCGGGAGTAGACAACATTCCATTAGAACTACTGACAGCCTTGGGAGAGCCAGTCCTGACAAAACTCTACCATCTGGTGAGCAAGATGTATGAGACAGGAGAAATACCCTCAGACTTCAAGAAGAATATAATAATTCCAATCCCAAAGAAAGCAGGTGTTGACAGAAGTGAAAATTACTGAACTATCAGTTTAATAAGTCACAGCTGCAAAATACTAACGCAAATTCTTTACAGACGAATGGAAAAACTGGTAGAAGCGGACCTCGGGGAAGATCAGTTTGGATTCCATAGAAATATTGGAACACGTGAGGCAATACTGACCTTACGACTTATCTTAGAAGAAAGATTAAGGAAAGGCAAACCTACGTTTCTAGCATTTGTGGACTTAGAGAAAGCTTTTGACAATGTTGACTGGAATACTCTCTTTCAAATTCTAAAGCTGGCAGGGGTAAAATACAGGGAGCGAAAGGCTATTTACGATTTGTACAGAAACCAGATGGCAGTTATAAGAGTCAAGGGGCATGAAAGGGAAGCAGTGGTTGAGAAGGGCGTGAGACAGGGTTGTAGCCTCTCCCTGATGTTATTCAATCTGTATATTGAGCAAGCAGTAAAGGAAACAAAAGAAAAATTCGGAGTAGGTATTAAAATCCATGGAGAAGAAATAAAAACTTTGACGTTCGGCAATGACATTGTAATTCTGTCAGAGACAGCAAACAACTTGGAAGAGCAATTGAACGGAATGGACAGTGTCTTGAAAGGAGGATATAAGATGAACATCAACAAAAGAAAAACGAAGATAATGGAATGTAGTCGAATTAAGTCGGGTGATGCTGAGGGAATTAGATTAGGAAATGAGACACTTAAAGTAGTAAAGGAGTTTTGCTATTTAGGGAGCAAAATAACTGATGATGGTCGAAGTAGAGAAGATATAAAATGTAGACTGGTAATGGCAAGGAAAGCGTTTCTGAAGAAGAGAAATTTGTTAACATCGAGTATAGATTTAAGTCTCAGGAAGTCGTTTCTGAAAGTATTTGCATGGAGTGTAGCCATGTATGGAAGTGAAACATGGACAATAAATAGTTTGGACAAGAAGAGAATAGAAGCTTTCGAAATGTGGTGCTACAGAAGAATGCTGAAGATTAGATGGGTAGTAGGACATGTTCTGAGGCATCAAGGGATCACAAATTTAGCATTGTAGGGCAGCGTCGAGGGTAAAAATCATAGAGGGAGACCAAGAGATGAATACACTAAGCAGATTCAGAAGGATGTGGGTTGCAGTAATTACTGGGAGATGAAGAAGCTTGCACAGGATAGGGTAGCATGGAGAGCTGCATCAGACCAGTCTCAGGACTGAAGACCACAACAACAACAACAACAAGATGTCTGTAAGGTCAACATGTGCATGCACACACACACACACACACACACACACACACACACACACACAAATAATCTTATCAAGCATATTATCTTGATTTGGTCAGAAAAAAATTCACGAAAACAATGTAGAAAACAGTGGAGGTGGGACATGGAATACCGAGGTCAGAGGTTGGAACAGGAAAAAGCTAACCCAAACTTTACCAGTTTCTGCCACTTTTCAGAAAAAAATATTTTCTAAATATGTGAAGAATGGAGATGAAATGAAGTACGGTATTACGTTTTCCGTTTAACCATTGACCACTTACAGTGGAATAGGTTTTCACATTAATATACAATATATTAATGTTTACAGGGAAGTTCTAAAAATCTCTATTCCAATTTTTAAAAATATTCTTAAATGAATGCTGACAATGTTTATTTCAAATAGTTCTTCTATTCCACAATTTTATAAATGTGTGTTTCAGTAACCTGTCACAAATATTAACTCTGAAAACATTATGGGGCAAGGACTGATATTGGAAGCCTACTAAAAAAATTTTAGGAATATTATTTTATGCGAGTCCACAGTCTTTGTCAAGTGGTGTCTCAATACATCAAATTCCAGTTTGCCTCTAGTGCTGTGAAGGTGAAAATTTTCTGCGGTGTTGAATTACCTTAAGATACCTGTGATTGGTTGGTTTGTTGGTTTGAAGTGAAAGGAACTAAGCTGCAAGGTCATCAGTCCCTTCATCCATTAAGTGGCAAACCAGGAGTGATCATCGAAGGCCAAAAATCCCTACCTAACATGGATGAATAAAAACCACCTTCATGGGGAAATATCTAACACCAGTAGAGCTGATTTGGCGTCTTCTGCTAGCACCAGACGTAGCTTGTCAGGAAGACTAATGTGCACCTTAAAGCAGCCAAATTAGAGCAGTCTATGACTAAGTGGGCCACAGTCACTCGGGCTGTGCATCGGCAGTGAGAGAGATCCTCATGGTGCAGAATGTGGCCAGGGGTCAGCCAAGTGTAGCCAATACAGAGTTGACAGAGGATGGCAGATTCCCTGCAAGAAGTATGCTAGGTAGACTGCAACGGGGTTGTGGTCTCCTTAATTGTCTTCAGTTTGTTTGGGGAGATTAGGGCAGATTGTTTGGGGAGATTAGGGCAGATCATTTTGAGTTCGATAATCCCAGCAATCAATGGTGTATAAACAAACAAAGGTCCGGTTCTGGGACCCCATTTCCAGAGTCAGCTCATTCATTTTCAAAATTTCAACATGACCTGGGCTCCAAATGAAAACAACTGGCTGTCCAACTTGATGGAGGCCAGAGACAAGAACCAGGGTAGTCATAACTAGTGGGTGAGGAGGAAAGCACTGGTCTATGGCCAGCAGGCTGCTAAAGGGGTCACTACAGATTAGGATATTATTGCCAGTGCAAGAAACATGGCTAAGGGCTAGTTTAATGGCCATTAATTCAGCAGTAAAGACACTGCAGCCATCTGATGCAGAGTGGAATTCACTGCACCATGCACATGTGTATGCAAAGCCTGTTCTTCCATCGACTGTTGAGCCATCAGTGAATACCACTTCTGAACCCAGGTACATATCAAGAACAGGCAACAAGAAAACAAGGGGCCTATGGCATCTTTTGGACCAAAGGCGACTTCGAGACAAAACCAAGGTTGAGGCACAAGCCATGAGGGTGGACATGATGCCTCTCTGACCAGAGGTGATTAGTGGAGGAAGTGAAGTTTCAAACAGAGACACTGGAGGCGTTCAGCAATTGTAAACCTAGTTCTGGGTGGCCATTGTGTGAGGAGGAGCTCCCTTACAGGGAAAAGGACATTGTAATTGGGATGTTCAGGGAAGCTACTAACATGTATAGCATTATTCAGCAGCTGTTATTGGAGTGTGATAGGTAATGGAGGGATTTCAGCCTCTATTAGCAGGCTGTTCACAAGTAGCAAGCTGTTTACAGGGCCAGTTTGGAAAGCTTCTGTCACAAGTCAGAGCCCACAATGATGAATGGGATCCAGTATCCACAAAGCTGAGGGTGATGCTGAACCATATGCAAGACTCCCATAATCAAGATGGGACAAAATCAGGGCTTTGTAGAGCCACAAAAGGGTAGAGTGATCTGCATCCCAGCTAGTGCTGCTGAGGCAGTGAAATGTATTGAGGTGTCACCTGCACTTTCACATAAGTTGGTGAAAGAGGGGAAGCTGTGTCAACTGGTAATCAATGATGAGTCCCAGAAAGTGGTGTGTCTCAACTACAAGAAGTAATTGATTGTCTAGGTAAAGCTCTGGGTATGGGTGGGCAATATGATGGTGACAAAAGTGTGCGACATGAAAACCGAAAGCCATTGGAGAGTGTCCCCAAATGCACCTTTTGTAAGGTGCCCTGTAGGCAACACTTAGCAACACCCATACTATGGGATCAATAACAAATGCAAAATCATCAGCACATAGCAAGGGCAATATCAAAGATTCCACACCCTACATTAGGCCATTAATGGCAACCAGAAAGAGGAGTATGCTCAGTACAGAGCCCTACGGGTCCCCATTTTCTTGGATTTGGGGAGGTACTGAGTGAAGCAGCCACTTGAATACAGAACACTGACACTGACTCGATGGGGCTTGAGGGGGCCCAAGCCCCATCAAAAAAAATTTTCGGGGTGCGGGGAGCAGAGTGCCCCCCCCCCCCCCCTCCCAAATAACTTAAGAAAATTATTTGTTATATTATGCTTTGTAAAATCACAAAATTATGTTAGAATTTTTTTATTTTCCTTGTTTGATGATAGTAACCTTTTAAAATACATTGGGTAATGAGTTATGGTAGTTAGCAGGTTAACTGAAAATGAATGGTGTGAATCATGATAGTGTTACAGTCCTGTGGGCACACTTAGAATTTGTCCCAGTGCACAAACCTCTGGGTAAAGTCTGGTGCCGGCGGGTCAGCGCTGTGGCCACAGCGACATCAAAAGGTCTGCCGCAGAAGCACCTGGACCCTCCGCCTCATGTTGCCTTAACGTTTAGAGACATTACAACTTCGTGGCTATATAAAGCCCACGCTGCTGCCAAAGTCGCTGTGGTTAGTTTCATTCAGTGCATGCAGCAGATGTGTAGTATTCCGACTTTAGTGTCTAGTGGACTATTTTATATGACTGTATTTTATTCCTTTACTTCAGTCTCTTAGAGTATTGTGAATTAATGGATAAATTTGTTACCAAAAAGGTGCACTTGGAAGTTGATGATACTATAAGTCAACCTCCGACAATTACTGTGTCATCAATTGCTTCGTCGTCTTCAGGCAAGAACAGTTCACAGCCAAAACCTGGACAATCCAGTGAGGGAACATTATTTCAGAAGTCTTGGTTGATCAAATATACATGGCTAGAATATAAAACATCTACCGAAAAAGTTTTTTGCAAAACCTGCAAAGACGCAGCTGCTAAAAATCTCTTACAATTTTCTGCAAAAAAGAATATTCATTTACTTCTGTAGGGTTTTCTAACTGGAGAAAGGCTTTGGAAAAATTCCGTATTCATGAAAATACATTTACGCATAAAGAAGGTGTTCTGAAACTAAATTCTATCACTAACCAAAGTGTGGCCTTCCAGTTGAATGAGCAGTTAGATAGTGATATGAAGAAAGGCCGTTTAGCTCTTGAGACAATTTTTACTCCCGTGCAATTTCTATGCCGACAAGGACTAGCAATTAGGGGGCACGAAGATGTAAACTCAATTTTTTTTCAATTGTTGGAACTCCGAAAGAATGACATACCTGAGTTTAAAGATGGGTTACGGCGTTCAGGGTATAAGAGGACACCCCATGATATTCAAAACGAGATCATTGATCTACCAGCAAAGTCTCTGTTGATAAAGGTATTGGCTTCATTCAAGAAGACTAAACATTTTTCTATTATGGTTGATGAAACAAATGATTTTTCGATTTACAAGTACAAACAAAAACATGTTATTGTTGTGACAGTGCCACGACATTTAACAGTGCCGCCATGACAGTACGCGCAAACGGCGATAGAGGCCCTCCGCAACTCGGCTGAGTGCGGGAGCGCCACCTAGCTACGAACGGCGCCGGCCGCATGTCACGGCACAGCAGTCGAATAAGAGATACTGAGTTGTTATCATGTAACCAGCTATTGTTTCTAAGTGAGTGTGCTTGAATATCCACGCAATTATTGGTGATTAAAGGTTATAACACTTTTTGGCGACGAGGTCGGATATTTTCACTGCGTTGTGGATTTGTGTGTTCGTGACAGGGCAGACATGGAACAGCTTATGCAAGCGCTCATTGAACAACAAACACACCTGACGGCTGCTATTCAGGTGTTGTCGACGTCGCTTACACATCGTCTGTCTTCCTCTTCTCCGCCTCCATTCTCTCCTTAAGACGAGGCCGCTGAAGACTGGGAGGATTATGAGAAGCGTTTGTGGCAACACTTCTTGGCTTTCGGCGTTGTCGACACTCCTATGTGTAAGTCGTTATTTCTATCTTGGATTTCCCCACGGATCTATCAGCTGCTATCTCAGTTAGCCCCTCTGCGGGAACCTGCCTCTCTGTCCTTCCAAGAAATGTGTGACTTATTGTCTAACTATTACCGAAAAAACACCCACGTCATTGCCGCCCACGTGGCGTTCTACCGGTGTCGTAAACAGCCCCATCAATCTTACCGGGCTTGGGCGGCGGTACTACACGGTCTGAGTAGGAAATGTCAGTATGTCACGGACACTCATCATGAGTCTTATTCTGATTCAATGGTTAGGGATGTTATTCTACGGCTTGCTCCTGATAAAGAAGTTCGGCAACGTGCCCTACAACTGCCAAACCCGTCGTTGTCGGAAGTTCTAAGCTCGCTCAATCCTTTGAAGTGTCTCACACTGCTGGCGCACAAATAGACGCGTGGTGTGATGTAGGCACTGTACAGTCAACTTTCGACATGGACACTTTGCCTGTTTCACAGGAGAACGAAGATGTGGCGGCGGTTCACTCGTGTAAACAATGTCGCGTTGGGCCGCAACGCTCGCAGCGAAAACAGCAACCACAGAAGCAGGTTCGTTCCGCACTTCCTTCTTGTCCATGTTGTTTCGTACAGCATGACAGGGCCGCATGTCCAAAACGTTGGGCCACGTGTAATTCATGTAGGAAAAAAGGCCACATTGCTTCTGTGTGTCAGTCCCCTAAAGTTCCTGTTGACGAGGACGAGGCATCGGACATGGATGTTAACTGTGTGCTTTCTCAAACAAATAAGTTGTTTGTTACTGTTCGTGTTCTTGGTAAAGACATTTGCATGCAAGTGGACACTTGCTCTGCAGTAACTCTCATTAATTCTCGCACGTATTTGGAGCTGGGCTCCCCTCCCTTGTCTCCAGTTACGTGAAATCTGAGAACTTATAATAAACAGAAAATTCCTATCATTGGCCAGTTTGATGCTTCCACTGCCTACAAGTCTGTTGTTAGGCCCCTCACGTTTTAAGTGGTGGATCATGTGGGCACTGGAAACCTGTTCGGTTATGATGCTTTCCAGTTGTTCGGGTTCTCCATTGATGATGATGTGCACCTCATATCTGAGGATATTCCGTATCAACAGCTGCATGGATTGTGTTCTGAATTTTCGTCCGTGTTCTCTGCTGGTCTGGGTCGTGCCAAGGATTTTGAAGCCCACATTACTCTTAAACCTACAGCTCGCCCTAAGTTTTTCCGGGCACGCCCTATTGCGGTGGCATTGCGTGCACCTGTCAAGGCTGAGATAGACAGGTTAACAGCTTCAAGGATTCTCCTTCCTGTTACCTCCAGTGAATGGGCATCGCCAATCGTGGTGGTTTCTAAACCAAATGGGAGTCTGCGATTGTGTGGTGATTTTAAAGCCACTGTCAATGCTCAGAGTCTCATTGACACTTATCCTCTTCCCCGTCCTGAGGAGTTATTTACCAAGCTCGCTGGGGGCCAGTTCTTTTCCAAACTTGACTTATCGGAGGCGTACCATCAGTTGCCGTTGGATGCTTCTTCCAAGGAATTTCTCATCATCAACACTCCTTGTGGGTTGTATCAGTACCAGCGGTTACCATTTGGCATCGCTAGCGTGCCGGCCATTTTTCAGCGGTTTTTGGAACAGCTCACGGCTTCCATTCTCGGTTGCATAAACTATCTGGATGACATTGTTGTCACGGGGTCCTCCACTGAGGAGCACCTTCGCAATTTGTGTTCACTGTTTCGGGTTTTGCATTCGGCTGGGTTGAGGTGCAATCTGGACAGGTGACAGTTCTTCCAACCCTACATTGTGTATCTTGGTTTCCACTTGTCCCTTGAGGCTATATGTCCTCTACGTCAGCATGTTGCGGCCATTAATGCTCTACCCCGGCCGTCTACGGTCAAAGAACTTCAAGCGTTTCTAGGCAAGATTGCTTATTGTCACAAATTCATTCCATCCGCGGCAGCTGTAGCTCATCCTCTGCATCAGCTGTTACGCAAAAACGCCCCTTTCTGTTGGTCCGACGAGTGTGAGCAGGCTTTTGTCCGCCTGAAGGCTCATTTGCAGTCGGCGCCTTGTCTTGCCACATTCCGTCCGGGTCAGCACTTGGTTCTGGCGACTAACGCGTCACAGTATGGCCTAGGGGCTGTTCTCGCCCATCGGTATGAGGATGGGTCGGAACGACCCATCGCCTATGCTTCCAAGACCCTCAACGATGTGCAACGGCGTTACTCTCAAATCGAAAAGGAGGCGCTCACTATCATTTATGCTTAAAAAAAGTTCAGCGTTTATTTGTATGGTTCTAAGTTTCACCTCATCACCGACCACAAGCCGCTGGTCTCTCTGTTCAGCCCATCGGCGTTGCTTCCGGATAAGGCAGCTCACCGCCTGCAACGTTGGGCCTTATACTTGTCTCGTTTTCACTATGAGATTTACTATCGCCCCACGGCCCAGCACGCCAACGCTGACACATTTTCGTGATTGCCGATGGGCCCCGACCCGGTTTTCGATCGTGATGAACTACTCTGTTTCCACATTGATGAGGAAGAACATCGTGCGGCCAAGGGTTTTCCACTTACAGGTTCGCAGGTCGCGTCGGCTACTGTGTGGGACCCGGTCCTGCGTCAGGTGATCGGCTTTGTTCAATGGGGTTGGCCGGACAGGACCAAGGGCCGGGCATCGGATCCCCTTCGCAACTACCATGCCTTGCGCCTTCGTCTGTCTGTTCGTGATGGTGTTGTTCTTCTGGCCACGGATGGCGCATCTCCACGGGTCGTGGTGCCAGCCTCTCTTCGCAAAGATGTTCTCAAACTGTTGCATGAAGGCCATTGGGGTATTTCTCGGACTAAGTCCCTGGCCCGCAGGCACGTTTATTGGCCCGGTATTGATTCGGACATCGCCCACATGGTTGCTGCGTGTGATCAGTGTGCTCAACAACTGGCTGCACCTCGTACAATGCCCTCTCCGTGGCCTGATCCGGCGCAGCCATGAGAACTGGTGCACGCTGACTTTGCCGGCCCCTTCCTCGGTACTTATTGGCTACTGTTGATTGACGCCTTCTCGAAGTTTCCGTTTGTTGTTTGATGTCCGTCGCCCACCACTGCGGCGACAACGCTGGCTTTGTCCAAAATCTTTGCGCTGGAGGGTCTTCCATCCACGATCATCACGGACAATGGCCCTCAGTTCTCTTCGCAGGCCTTCCATGATTTTTGTACTGGACAAGGGATTCATCATGTTACAGCACCGCCCTTCCATCCGCAATCAATTGGGGAGGTCGAGCGCCTTGTCCGCACTTTCAAAAGCCAGATGAAAAAATTCCTTAGTGATTTTTCCACAGATGACGCTCTGCTGCAATTTCTGAGTTCTTATCGCTTCACGCCTCTGGGTGATCGCAGCCCTGCTGAACTCTTGCATGACCGCCAACCGCGCACTCTACTGCACCTGCTTCACCCTGTCAGGCCTTGTGCTGTGTCCCCTAGTGTGGGAAAATACTCGGTGGGCGCCAACGTGTGGGCACGAGGGTATGGATCCCGCCCTAAATGGATTCCAGGGGTGGTCAATGCTCTTCGCGGCCGCCAGCTTTGTGAAATACGTACAGACGACGGCATGGTTGTTCGCCATTATGACCAGATGTGCCCACAAGTGGTGGCCACGCCGGTGCTACCGCCCCTTCCTTCGCCTCCACCAGCACGAGAAGCCAGTCCTGTCGCTGCTGCCAATCTACCGTACGTATTGATGCAGCCGACGTCACTACCGCTTCCGAGTACGCTAGAACCGGCCCCAGTCGCGACGCCGCCTTCACCGGGACCCATCTCGCTGGAGCACACCCCCAGGTCCACGACACCTATGGATGCTGCTCCGGAGTTTTCACCCATCATCTCGTCCAGGAGGCACGTTCCGCGCACGAGTTTCCGTCCTGGACATTTTCGACCATACTCTCGTGTCTCTCTGCGGGATCTTCTCGGGGCCTCACAAGAGGCCATGGATGTCTCCGCACTGTCCATGTCTCCAAGGAAGTGAGTGTTTTTTTTTCAAGGGGGGAAAAGTGTTGTGACAGTGCCATGACATTTAACAGTGCCGCCACGACAGTACGCGCAAACGGCGATAGAGGCGCTCCGCAACTCGGCTGAGTGCGGGAGCGCCACCTAGCTACGAACGGCGCTGGCCGCATGTCACAGCATGGCAGTCGAATAAGAGATACTGAGTTGTTATCATGTAACGAGCTGTTGTTTCTAAGTGAGTGTGTTTGAATATCCACGCAATTATTGGTTATTAAAGGTTATAACAGTTATGTGCACTGCGCTGCTCACAGTTTATACTTGGCAATTGTAGACATTCTCCACCATCTTACATCTATGGGAGATATTATGACTTTAGCCAAGGACTTAATTAACACCGTAAGGGAATCCAACAAAAGGATGGGACTTTTCAGAAGCATACGCTGTGAGAGCACCAATGACCAAAGAGGTATACGACCCCTTTGTCCAACTTGATACATCATGCAAGCTTCTAGCATCTTCAGAATGTTGAAAAACTTTGAAGAACGTCTAGAGTTTTTTGAAATATTTTCTGCAGAGGACAAAACAGAGGCAGGTTACAAATGAGTGTGCTACTTTGAGTCAATGTTACAATTCAAGGCTTATGTCTTTTTATGTCTTTATTGCCATGCAATGAACCCAGTAGAGGATGTCAATGAAAAAATTCAATGCCCTCATCTAAGTGCTGCTTATCTGGAAAAAATATATGAGGGCCTGATTTGCATATTGAATGGAAGGCATGATAGTTTTGAACACTTTTGGGAATTGTGTTTAGAAGAAAAACCCTTCACAAGTTGATGATGCTTTGCTTTCTTAGAATCAATGTATACCAAAGAAGTATGAAAATAACAAAGCCAGCTCACCGCACACTTTCAAAACCCCAAAGGAATACTAAATACTAAGCTATTTACATTGAAGTTTGTGAAATGGTGCAATCTTGCATTACTGAGCGGTTTGCTTCAACTAGACTCACACAGGTCATTGCAGATGAACAAGAGTGCTTGCTTTCAGTAAACAGAGGTTAAACAAATTTGGAAAAATCAACTGAGTTTTTCAAAAATGACCTAGACATTGAGAGATTGTGCTTACACTTGAATATGTTAGCCAATATCACTAATAAAAAACAACTGGTCTTAAAAAACGTGCGTGATGTAAGAACGTACATTAGACAAGAGCATGCAGTTGGAGAAATTTTATGTGAGGTAGTGCAGTGCATTAAGCTTCTCCAAGTAGTTCCAATCATGACAGCAACAGCAGAACATAAATTTAGCGCCCTTAGATGTTTGAAGTCATATCTCCGATCAACAATGGGACAGAAGCGATTGAACAACTTGGTTGTTCTTCATGCCGACGGAAATGTTTTTGGTTGAGTTGTTTGGGGGAGGAGACCAGACAGCAAGGTCATCGGTCTCATCGGATTAGGCAAGGACAGGGAAGGAAGTTGGCCGTCCCCTTTCAAAGGAATCATTCCAGCATTTGCCTGGCACAATTTAGGGAAATCACAGAAAACCTAAATCAGGATGGCTGGATGCGGGATTGAGCAGTCGTCCTCCCAAATGCAAGTCCAGTTGGCTAGCCACTGCGCCATTTCGCTCAGTGAAATTTTTTGGATCAATTGGATATCAGACCAGTCATCAATGACTTCACATTCAGTAATTCAGTCAGACGGTCGACATTTGCACCTTTCTAAAGACACTCTAGCCCTAGTAATGGCATTTAGAGCAATATCAAAAATCTTTATAAAATAGAGAATTAAATACATACATAATGTTAAATTTTCAGTTTTGAAATATTAGTACCAGTTTAGTACTGTATTACTATAGTACTGTATCAGTTCTTTTCAAATACTTGAATATTTTTAGGGTTTAAGACCCAATTAAAACCCGCTATTTACATACTTTTTGGCTGAAAGTATTAGGCACACTGTATTAACTTTATTAACTGTATTAAAGCATTAAATCTGAGATATTGTTCTTAGTTAATGAACCCTGGGCCTTATCAAAGTAAGCTTAAATTTGCTATTTCACTTATTAATCAAAGTGCTATTATTGTGCGACAGCAATATTTTATGTTTTATTCCTTTAATGATAGTTTAGGATCTATTTAAATGTAATTTCAGTCTTTTCTGGGCTATATATTCACTGCTCAGTAATAGTCTAAATGCATGATTATTACTGTAAATTAAATTAGCTTTTTATGAAAATACCATGTGTGTTTATGTTTTGTTTCTTTTTTCAAAGCCAAAACATGTGTCAGGCTTGTCGAGTTTCCCAGAGTGTTGAGTTATCGAGAGTCCTGTTTTTGGAGTTCTAATGTTTATCATATGACTCTAAAATGCTTAAAAAACTTTAAAACTCACTATTTTTCATCTAAAATTTAGAAAATTTTCTGGGGCATGACCCCCAGTATGGGCACTCCCAATATTTTATATCAATCGGCACCCCTGACCCAGAACGTATGGTGTGACAGGAAGTTCTGGATAAAAATTGGGAGTGAACCCCAGAGACCCCACATATGTAACATAGTGAGGATGTGGTGACACCATTTCATGTCATAAGCCTTCTGTAAGTTGAAAAGATATCTATGAGGTGCTGACAGCAAGTAATGGCTGTCCAGATGGTGGACTCCAGCTGAACCAAATTATCAGCAGTGGAGCAGTCTTTGGGAAAACCTACCTGAGATGCAGCCAAAAGGCCCTGAGACTCAAGGAGCCAACATGGCCGCTTGCCTACCATCCATCCAAAGAACTTACAAAGAATGTCAGTAAGGCTGACTGAGCGATAACTGTCCATCTCTAGCATGTTCTTATGCGGTTTCAGTACCAGAATTATTGTGATTTCTTGCCACTGAGACAGGAACTCATCTTCATTTCAGATCCAATTAAAGGGGGCAAGGATGGGACACTGACAGTCTACTGAAGAGATGTCTCGGCATTTGGTTGTGGATGCGGTGTCCGCATGCTTACCTGAGGGGTAACATGTTTGCCTACCATGCAGGGGGCCTGGGTTTAATTCCCAGCCGAGTTAGAGATTTTCTCTGCTCGTGGACTGGGTGTTGTATTGTCCTCATTATCGTCTCATTACCAATGGTGTGCAAATCGCCCAATGTGGCATAGCCTGTAATAAGACTTGCAACCCGGCAGCCGGACTTCCCCAGATGGGGCCTCCGAGCCATCAATGCAACATGATTATTTCATTTTTTTGTGGATGTGGTCTGGCCCTGGGGCCATATCATGGCAATGGGCTAGGGCACTGGAGAGTTCCCATTCACTGAATGAAGCATTATGTGGCTCCAGGTGGCGGGCAGTAAAAGGTAAGTGCAATCACTCAACTCACTGCGTAATGAACCAAAAGACGGGGTGGTAGTTCTCAGATGGAGATGCGTGAACATAATTCTCAGCAAAATGTTCAGCAACAGCATCAGGATCTGTATAAACAGCACCATCTAAAGAAATACATGGTACACCTGCAGGGTACTAGAAGCTGTAAAGGTGTCTTATTTTTGCCCATACTTGTGATGGAGAGGTATGTGACCCAATGGTGGAAATGTACCATTCCAAGGATTCTTGCTTTCATCATTTTATGAGATAGCAGACATGGGCACAGAGTCACTTAAAGGCAATGAGATGCTCCAGTGAAGGGTGCTGCTTATGGCATTGGAGAGCCTGCCTACATTTTCTAATGGCTGCAGAGATCTCTGGGGTCCACCAATGGTGGGATCCCCAGGAAGAGTGGCTGACTTGATTGGCTACCAAAAGAATTGCTGCCATTGTTTGCTGATCAACCACATCAATACTGCCTTGTTGTGGGGAGCAGTGGTGAAACCACCCCAGTCAGCATTACAGAGAACCCATCTGGGTGGGCATCCTGGTGAGGAATAGTGCTGAAGGAGGGGCAAGAAGATTGGGAAGAGGTCACTACCACAAAGGTCATCATGGACTCCCAAGTGGATAGATGGCAGGAGACCAGGGCCACAGAAGGAGAGATCAATGGTTGAATAAGTTCTGTGTGTCACACTGAAGTGTATCGTGGCACCAGAGTTCAAGAGAAAAAGATAAAGCTGTACCAGTATCGACTCGATGTCTTTACCACAGCCAGTGAACATTGTACCACTCCACAAAGAACACTTAGAAGATGTGACAAACCCACGAAAGAGACAGCCTACATTACACTTGTCTGTCCTCTGCTGGAATATTGCTGCGAATTATGGGATACTCACCAGGTAGGATTGATGGAGGACATCGAAAAAGTGCAAAGAAGGGAAGCTCATTTTGTGTTATCACGCAATAGGGGTGACAGTGTCACTGATATGATACACGAGTTGGGGTGGCAGTCACTGAAACAAAGGCGGTTTTCTTTGCAGTGAGATCTATTTACAAAATTTCAATCACCAATTTTTTCTTCCAAATGCATAAATATTTTGTTGACACCCACCTACGTAGGGAGAAATGATCATCATAATAAAATAAGAGAAATCAGAGCTCGAACAGAAAGATTTTGGTGTTCCTTTTTCCCAAGTGCCATTCCAGAGTGGAACGGCAGAGAAGTAGTATGAAAACAGTTCAATGAATCCTCTGCCAGGCATTTAAGAGTGAATTGCAGAGTAACAACGTAGATGTAGTTGTAGAAAGCGTTATGGCCATTGAAATTGCCCATGAGTAGGAAAGGTGGAGGAAGCTGAGAGAGTAATGCATTCATCACAACAACAGGACACAGCATTGTCGGGAGGGAAATAAACATTACCGATGGTAAAATCCTGATGAACCCTTACCTGAACGGCCATATCCTTCAAACGTGTATCACTTTATACATAATGAGGATTGAGAAGGTTCCTTTGAATTGGTTTCAGGGACAGAGGAAGAATGAGAAGTACAATGGCCAGCAGTCTTCGGTTCCTTCAGACACCTGCTGGCATCTGGCTGTGGACCAGCAGGAACCATGGAAGGAAGAGTCCCAATGGATCTCTCCCTAGCTAGAGAAGGCAGAGGAGGATGAGGTGCCTCTGGCTGGGGGATGAAGACTGGTATATCTGGCAGGTGGGGAGGCAATGCTCCTGAAGTGTCAGCAGTGTGGTGGAAGCACCAGAAGGACCCCAACCACGTGTGAGACAGGTATTAGCAAAGAATTCTGAGGGCTCACTGTAAGAGGTACAACAGAGGAAAACACCATTGATAGATAAGTTAGCAGCTGTAACATAAGACTGAGTCATTTTTGTGGCATTAAGATGCTCATACTTTTCCTGGCCTCTTGATGATGATGATGATGATGATGATGATGTGTGGTTTGTGGGGCACTCAACTGAGTGGTCTTCAGCACTCGTACAAAGTCCCAATTATTACACAGTCCAATGTTCTACACAGTCCAATCTAGTCATTGTCATGAATTATGATGATGGTGAAACGATGAGGACAACACAAACACCCAGTCCCCAAGCAGAGAAAATCCCCAACCCGACCAAGAATCGAACCCGGGACCCGATGATCCAGAGGCAGCAACACTAGCCACTAGACCATGAGCTGTGGACCTGGCCTCTTGATATGTGAGCTTGTCCAGGGTCTTAAACTCTTGGATTTTCTTTTCACACTCAAAAATGGAGCAATCTGCTGAGCAGGGTGAGGGGAGCTCGCTACAGTTTACACAGATGGGAGGAGGGCACAAGGAAGGTTCGTGTGCAGATGATGTCCACAATCCCTGCAGACAGGGATGGCTGTGCAATGGAAAGACATATGTCTGAACTTCAGACAGCTGAAGCATCTCATAGGAGGAACACATGGGGTTTCTTGTCAAACTGGTAGATCATCACCCTGACCTTCTGAGGCAATGTATCACCCTCAAAAGCCAAGATGAAGGTCCTGGTAGCAACTCTATTTTCCCTTGGTTCCCTATGGCCGAGATGGATGAAGTGCACATCCCATCACTCTACGCTGGTCCGCAATTCATCGTCAGATTGAAAAAGAAGATCACGGTTAAAGATGATCCCCTGGACCATATTAAGACTCTTGTGCCGAGTGACAGTCATAGGAATGTCAGTCAACTTTTCACTAGAGAATAGCACCTGTGACTAGGCAGGAGATGATATTTTAATCAGGAGGAAACAGCTCTTCATCTTAAAGATGGCTACAAACTCCCTGCATTTGTGCTCAATGTGTTCAACAACAGATAAAGTCTTTGTGGCAAAAAAGATGTCCCTGTCAGTACAGGTACAGATTAGCTATTGGGGGAGGATTTTGCACCTTGTCGTCTACCGTATTTACTCGAATCTAAGCCGCAATCAAATCTAATCCACACCTGAAAAATGAGACTCTAAATCAAGGGAAAAAAATTTCCCGAATCTAAGCCGCACCTGAAATTTGAGACTCAAAATTCAAGGGGAGAGAAAATTTTAGACCGCACCTCCAAATCGAAACAAAGTTGGTCCATTGTAACATGAGACACAATTTAGGTTGAATGGATGAAGATACAGCTACAGTAGTTTGGTTCGAGTCATAATCTTAACTGTTAAGCTTTACCAAGTAGCCATTGCTATGTGTCAGGTGCTCCGTCCGTATTTATACAGGTACCCTTCCTTGTTCAGGTGCTTCATCTGGTTTGAATCTATTGCTTATTTTGCTTTGAACTAATAAGTTCCGTTCTTTTTGTTATAGGTGTTTACGTCACTCTAAGCTGAAAATGAATTATTGTACTGTGTCATGCATTGTTTGTCGCATTCTGATAATGAGTGTCCACGACCTGTCGCCGCTCGCAGTAAGGCTTGCTTTTGTGCGTGCTTGTGCCGCTTACAATAAAAAAAAGAGAGAGAGGAATTGTCTCATAAGTGAATCAATGGCAAGAGACTGTTATTTGTTGTTACTTACACTGCTGCTTTCTTTGATAATGATCAACAAGAACCAAATAATAGACTGTGTATGATAGATGATGTTCTGAACGAGAATATTGCGAAAAATTTTCTCCGTTTGAAAATCTTTGCAAACACCTCTTTAGTACATTACATGTTGTTGTTGTTGTGGTCTTCAGTCCTGCGACTGGTTTGATGCAGCTCTCCATGCTACTCTATCCTGTGCAAGCTTCTTCATCTCCCAGTACTTACTGCAACCTACATCCTTCTGAATCTGCTTACTGTATTCATCTCTTGGTCTCCCTCTACGATTTTTACCCTCCACGCTGCACTCCAATGTTAAATTTGTGATTCGTTGATGCCTCAAAACATGTCCTACCAACCGATCCCTTCTTCTACTCAAGTTGTGCCACAAACTTCTCTTCTCCCCAATCCTATTCAATACCTCCTCATTAGTTACGTGATCTACCCATCTAATCTTCAGCATTCTTCTGTAGCACCACATTTTGAAAGCTTCTATTCTCTTCTTGTCTAAACTATTTATCGTCCATGTTTCACTTCCATACATGGCTACACTCCATACAAATACTTTCAGAAACGACTTCCTGACACTTAAATCTATACTCGATGTTAACAAATTTCTCTTCTTCAGAAACGCTTTCCTTCCCATTGCCAGTCTACATTTTATATCCTCTCTACTTCGACCATCATCAGTTATTTTACTCCATAAATAGCAAAACTCCTTTACCACTTTAAGTGTCTCATTTCCTAATCTAATTCCCTCAGCATCACCCGATTTAATTTGACTATATTCCATTATCCTCGTTTTGCTTTTGTTGATGTTCATCTTATATCCTCCTTTCAAGACACTGTCCATTCCGTTCAACAGCTCTTCCAAGTCCTTTGCTGTCTCTGACAGAATTACAATGTCATCGGCGAACGTCAAAGTTTTTACTTCTCCATGAATTTTAATACCTACTCCAAATTTGTCTTTTGTTTCCTTTACTGCCTGCTCAATATACAGATTGAATAACATCGGGGAGAGGCTACAACCCTGTCTCACTCCTTCCCCAACCACTGCTTCCCTTTCATGCCCCTCGACTCTTATAACTGCCATCTGGTTTCTGTACAAATTGTAAATAGCCTTTCGCTCCCTGTATTTTACCCCTGCCACCTTTAGAATTTGAAAGAGAGTATTCCAGTCAACATTGTCAAAAGCTTTCTCTAAGTCTACAAATGCTAGAAACGTAGGTTTGCCTTTTCTTAATCTTTCTTTTAAGATAAGTCGTAAGGTTAGTATTGCCTCACGTGTTCCAACATTTCTACGGAATCCAGACTGATCTTCCCCGAGGTCCACTTCTACCAGTTTTTCCATTCGTCTGTAAAGAATTCGCGTTAGTATTTTGCAGCTGTGACTTATTAAACTGATAGTTCGGTAATTTTCACATCTGTCAACACCTGCTTTCTTTGGGATTGGAATTATTATATTCTTCTTGAAGTCTGAGGGTATTTCGCCTGTCTCATACATCGTACTCACCAGATGGTAGAGTTTTGTCATGACTGGCTCTCCCGAGGCCATCAGTAGTTCTAATGGAATGGTGTCTACTCCCGGGGCCTTGTTGCGACTCAGGTCTTTCAGTGCTCTGTCAAACTCTTCACGCAGTATCTTATCTCCCATTTCGTCTTCATCTACATCCTCTTCCATTTCCATAATATTGTCCTCAAGTACATCGCCCTTGTATAAACCCTCTATATACTCCTTCCACCTTTCTGCCTTCCCTTCTTTGCTTAGAACTGAGTTGCCATCTGAGCTCTTGATATTCATACATTACATTCTGCACAGAAATTAGTCATCTTAGATTTAAAAATCTAGTCAGTTGCTGTGCTTCATTTCTGACTGTATCACTATTCAGCATAAGAATAATATGAATATAAACACGATATGATAAGTATATTCTTCTGCATTTGCTATTGTCTCACTCTAGTTTCGTAGTTTATTAGGCAGAAAGGATTTAAATGAGATAGCAGCAAATACGAGAGAATACATAGCATAATGTTTACATTCTTCTACCTTTTCTTTTAATTTATTTACTGACGCAGAGGTTTTGGCGCCAGTATTTATCTTTGCGCCTGCAAAACATGCCTGTATAGCGGTACATATATTCAACGGCAGAAGTTAGTTGTGGCGGCACCTACCATCATTTTTCAGAACTTCCACTTACTTTGCAATTGATTCTAAGGTGCAGGCGGTTTTTTGGATTACAAAAACCAGTAAAAAAGTGCGGCTTAGATTCGAGTAAATACGGTAGTCCTGCATTCCTCCCATAGAGTGCCCAGTGGAGGGAGCACATTGGGATCACACTTCATTGTATCCACGTGAAGAGCCTGCAGGGCCTGTGTGACCACCAGTGGGAGAAAGATTAATTCCCTTCATGTGCAAACTATCCGCCATGGTGCCACCCATTCTGAAGAGGGTGGCATCCAGCCACAGCAATGGCTACTTGGCCAGTAATCCTTTGCCAGGAGGCCCCGTGCCCTAGTTGTGGTGGACACACACACCATGGCATACACATGGAGTGTGCAACGCAGGCACCAACTGTGCGATCCCTGCATGGTCAGGGAGCTACCGCCGTACAGGTATTTGATGACCCTCTGACAGTGGGATGGCTACTGTACTGGGGTTTGGGTGTATGACAACAGGAAGGAAAGGTGCCAGGATAGAAGGGCATAGAGGTGGAGTATACACCACAGTGGGCGACCTTCCCTGCATGACATGCACTTTTGTAAAATTTGGAAAAGATGGCAGGTCAAATCCAATAATGGGGACCATATAATCGTTAATGGAAGGTGAATATACAGCTGAGAGTGAAACCAGAAATCAAGAATAAAATCATAAACCAAGTCCAGGCAGGGTCTGCACTGAAAGGCCCACCTGACAGAAGATCAGAGGAGGTTTGCAGACAGAAAAGAGGAAGTAGTGCTGCAAAAGCTGGAGCCCTGTGGTAACCAAGCATGTACTCACCAAAGAGCGGTGAGTCACCTGGGGGGCAAGATGCTTTTGACAAAGCAGTCCTGTATAAATGTGGATGTTAACAATAATCATTATCTTGAGCTTGATAATGTTCCTTAGGATTTACTTTGCTCATTATTCTGATTTTTTTTCACTGGCACAACAGGAATGTTGCCATATCAGTATGCTGTAGGAAATGTGTCTCTGGAAAATGTCAGAATATGCCATATTCAGATACTCATTAGTAACTGCATCTGTGAGCTTTCACATGAGGTAGTACACTCCTACCAATCTGTTGCAGACATGCCTAGCATGTCCCACCCCAGTATAATTTTGAGTAATTGTGAAAGCCTAACAATTTTACTGTTATACTTTCTACAGTTTTATTTAATATCAGAATTAGTTCCTGTGTTTTATCAGGATAACAAAGGAGTTCATTAGAAGAAAACCAATTTCTTGCTAATTCTTATTTTCCTGAGTTGATGCATTTCCATGGTATTGGGGCAGTGTGGAGCAGTGTTATGTTACCTGCATAACACACAACTGGATTAGCTCCTATTCGGTAAGGTAATTCATTAACTGCAATGATGAACATAAATGGACCATGGATCGAGCCCTGCAGCACTTCAGTGGAACTTCCTGCAATGAAGAGAATGTATTTTTACCTGAGACAAACTGTCTCCCATTGTTTCAATATGTCCTGATTACCACTAAAGTTAGGTTGTGTATGTAAAGTTACGGTGTGTATGCCATAAAATTCCAGTTTGGCGAACAGGGTTTTAAAGAGTTCTTAGTCGCAGGCTTACTGAGATCAGACTACAAAAGATATCAAATCCTTATTTTCAAATACAGTTAACACCTGGTTAATGACTACAGTGACAATGGTGTTAGTATTTTCACCATGTTGGAATGGAAACTAACTGTTGGAGAGATCAAGATTTTTGGAATACTTATTTAGTTGGTTGTACATAAGAGACTCAAAAGGTTTGGAAAAAACTGAAACATTAGTAATTGGTCATTAGTTTTGAGGCAGATATTTATCTCGTTTTTTAAAGTAGTTTTGAACAAGTCATGAAAACTTAGATTCAAAAAATGCGTTAAAAATGACGTAAGAGGTTGACACAGAAAATGTATCTTTTTTTAATTATGTACATAAATTGAGAACCAATAACAGTAAATACTTTTGGAGTTAGAAAACGTTGACACAGTTTTTATAATTTCATTTTGGGTGATAACTCTCCAATGGTAGGCACCCCTCCTATGCAGCTCAGTCACTGATTTCAGAAAATAATCATTCCCTTCTTCTGAGTCGAATACTGTGTTGGTTTGGGAATTTTCTAGACTGATAATGTCCCACACATCTTTGCATTTTTTGGGAGCACCTTCTATGTAATATCCCAAAGTGAAGTTTTTGGCGGCTAGGAGTCGGCTTTTCTTTCTTTCTTTCTTTCTTTCTTTCTTTTTTTTTTTTTTTTTTTTTTTAAAAAAAGAGCTCTATAAGTAGAGTCATTCAGCTTGGGACCTTGTTTACAAGAATTTTTATGTATTCTGTACAGTATGAGCATCTCCATAGTGACAGCCAGCTCATCTGTAAATCAATTTAATCTTTTGCTTTTCAGTTTATACTTGGTGCTGCTTTTGATTAATGATTATAACATTAATATTATAACTCAGTGAGTTTTTCAGAAAATTATCAAAAGCTGTTTAAAAAGCACTCTTCCAAAGATGCATATTGTATACAAAATCCCAGCCAACAATATCTAATCTGTCAATAAATAAAAAAATTATTCATCTTGTTCTCTCGTATCCATGTAGCACTAGACTTGCTGTTGACTGATGTGTGTGACTTCAACAATTGCTCTCAGTATATCATGCATACCTCTTGTAAAGCAAGCATTATTCTGTGTTGGCTGTAGCTTGTACAATGCAAGTTTAGTGATCTCAAGCTACTAAAAAATGTTGTTGTAACATATTCATCAGAGTTTGCCATTTCTATGTTGAAAGTTCCACAGAAAATGACTTTTCTTTCAGATTTTGCTATTCTCCCCAACAGTAGCTCATATCTTTCAAAAAATGTCTTTACTTGAACTGCAGATCTATATAAGCTAGCAGCTGTGGTATTATCTGCATTTAGTCTTCTACAACTAAATTCTCCATCCAGTCCAGCACACTAAAATCTAATAGCCATCTTAGAAAACATTACAGTATTTTGTACCACCATTCTACCTCTCTCAGGCCAACTTTGCAGGGGAAGTCACACCAGGATGATGAAAAAAGCCACAATATGAGAATAGTTAGGTGCTTTTGTGTAAGATGCTGTAAGCAGATTATGGTTACACTGTAAAAACCATTCCTAAAGGGCTAAGTTACTACACAGTAAGAGCTATGAAGTTGCTGACACAACAGAAAAGCTGGGGCAAAGATGTCATGGTCACTCAACAGTTGTGCCTTGGTGCTCTTGTGATAGAGCACAGAAGGGCTGCCATTTCAGAAACAGTAGCATATCAGGCTTGCATATCTATCACCAATTTTAGAAAGGCTTCATCAGTCACTGACAGGAGCCTGGTAGGATGGGAAGACTACAACTGACATTGCTAAAACATGGATCAACAAGCTGTCACTAACAGATATTCTCTCCTCTAGATGCAGGCCTGGTATCTGCACTAAGTCTGAGTGCTGCTGACTTGTTACCTCCCAGCTGGCCAACCACATTCTGGCTAATTTCCATCTGCTACTGGCCACCTACCTTCAGGAACGATTGTTCATGCCTGGGCCACCTACCCATCCAGCCATCATTGCCTGTGTGAGCTCCTGTTCACTGCATGTATGGGCAAATGTTGTTGCCATCCAGCATCACCTATGTGGGCAAATCTTGCTCCTGTCCACCACTGCCTGTGCAGGCACACTTTACTGATGCATGATGCATCCATCAGTGCTATAGACTACCTGCATGCCTTGGCACATTGTGCTGTAAGGGATGTGCCAACCCAGCAGCACTGGTAGCTGACCCTGGACCACCACAACTGCCTATCAGCAGGGCCAGGGCCTTTACTTGGTAGTTCCTCACCACCACACTGTTGAGAAGGTATGCTTCCCCTATGGCCTGTTTATTCCATGGCTGACCATGCAGCCGAGGCTCCTTACTAAAACCAGCACCACTGGGACTCATCCAGGGCAATGCCCAACTCCAGCACTGTTGTCTTCAGTGATGCAGAATAAATGAGTGTATGAAATTGCTGTCTGTATGACTAGATGTCAGACAACCACCTCATACCCACTCACCATACCACTGCAGCTATGCCTACGGTGGCTAACTGGAAGTCGTCCTGACCACTAACTACCCAACTCCACCACTTATTCTAGAGGTCATCCACCTCTGATCTGTAAAAGTGGTGCCAGAAGAGTTGTGCCACAGATGGCTGGTCCAAGGGAAACATCACCAGTCCCAACTTGCAGCATCAAGAATAGAGGTGGGGTGAGTGGACTGATTGTTTTTCCTGCTCCTATTTCTTGTGCAAGGGGAATGGTTGGGAGAAACGTGCTGCCATAGGAGCCTGAGGATGAAGTATGTGAGGCCTGAGGAACCCACTCATCTGTCAAAGTTGTGGGGGAACACTACGGAGGATTTTGGAGAAATGCACCTGGTGAGGTGCACACAGTGCAACCTATTAGGCCATAGTGCTCTCTTGTGCAAAGCATGTTTCCACACAAGAAGTGATTGAATCTGTGGTAAATCAACCACTAATGTCAGTCGTAACTTTTCATAGGTTGTTGCCCAGTTTTGTAATCTAGGGCTGCCCTCAGACCCTCATATGATAATGGTCAGCAATTTGTGTCAAGAGAGTTTGAAAACTTTGGAATTCCCAATAGTATCCAGCATCTGACTACCACCCAGTTCCCTGCAGCTAATCTGAGTTGGAGTGCTTGATGTGTACATTCAACACCCAAATGAAGAAGTACATGTCTCTTGTCTCAACACAATTCAGTGTCAAATTTCCTAGCCATGTGCCATGTGACAATGGCTGAAGGGTGTAGTCTGGTGGAATATTTGCATGCGCGTCAGCTGCAGGATCATTTGGATTTATTACAATGTGACTCACATTCCCTGGACTGTCACAGCCAGCCATGTTGTGGTGGCTGGCAACATGGGTAGCTGCTGGGTGTAGTGGTGTACCACAAAGGTTGGCAGCCATTGGTGGTGGATGCCAGTTGGGAATAGGTGATCTGCCATTCCAATCAGGTGCAGGTTCGATCTGCTGGACCTACAACACTGCCATCTCCAAGCCAGCCAGGTGATGGGGTCAGTCATGGCATTGTTCCAGAGGAAATTCCCATTTGAGCCAGTGTGCTCACCCACTGCCACTCCCCCCTCCCCAATGTGCCCTCTGCTGTCCCACCTTCGACCTTGGAATAAGCTGACAGTGGGTATGGCTCCTACATCTACTGCTGTGGAGCCCTTGGAATTTGAACTGACTCCCTCTTTTCCCTACTTGCCAGTGGTAGAGTCCTTGCTGCTGCCCATGCTTTTGGACTAACCATTACCCAAGCCTCAATAACCTTCCACTCCTCAAGTGGTGCACTCCGACAGTGGTCGATCTACTGCCAGGGAATCTCACACCCTTTCCGGTTTGTGACACAGGTCACAGAACAGACATGGTCATTTTTGGGCCTACAAGACTTCATACATGGAAGGAATTTAGTATCCCCACAAGCAGACATTGAGATAGATGCAGAGGAGTTGGCATGGTTATCACAGCAGCGTAGTATAGATCGCTGTCACAAAGGATGTGTGGCATAGCTAGAGCTGCTGACCTTGGTGTCTACCTGCAGGTGGTGATAGGCCTGGCACAGGAGTTATAATGATGGTTCCAATGCCCATGTACCAAGCCTTCACCTCGTGCAGTGCTCTGCTTACATGTGCTCAGCTGCCAGTCACTTGCACTGGTTGCTTTTGTGTTCTCCTCTGTGCTTGTTCTCAACATGTGTTCAGACTCCCTTCTTCCCATAGATTGTCTTGTACACTGAGATTCATTCCCTCTTCTAGGATTCAGCTCCCCAACTTGTAGTCAACTCACTGTCAGCTAGTATAGTTACATTCATGCTGATAATGACTACTCTATGGTGTTGTCATGCCTGTGGCAGTACTAAAAAGGTTCTAAGGAATTAATAGAATTTCAAAGGTAATCTCAGGAGTTGTATCAGCACATTGAAAACAGTTACTGGCCCTTTAAGGAAGAACCAATTAATATTTTATGGTTACATTTGCAGAATGAATGATGCCTGACTGACAAATCGAATTCTGAGTCTTTTCATCCCCACGAATCTTAGGAAGAATGGGCTGTTTGACACTGAAATTGTACGTGACTTGTTTCAGGCTGGATCTATATTCAGAAGACTTTCTGAAAAATATCAGTCTGAAAACAAACAGAGAACTGGAAATAACCAGACAAGGATAGAAATTCAAAGAGAAACTTTAGGGAGAAACTGAAGAGACAGAAGATTCATAAGCAAAATAAGTTCAGCCATACTCCTCAGTTGAGCACAATAATGTAAAAGGGTTAAATATTTTTACACACCGCCCACCTCTTTCTCTATCTTGTTATCATGCCTTCAGATTCCTGAAATAAAGTTTTTAAGATAACCAGTACTTATCCAATTATGAGGTGCTGGGAAACAATGCATTTAGTGAGAGTAATTTTGCATCCTTCCTTGAATAATTATGTGGATTTAACATTTTATTCATTTTTTATCTATTTAGATATTCATCTGCATCTCTAATAACTATAGGTGATTCACTCTTTCCCCAATTGTGTGCTATCTATCCTACCTAGGAGTTTTTCTAGCCTAAACAGTCCTCAAGTGCCCACAACATGCACTATCGTAAGTTGAGTAGCTACTTTCTGACTAGTGCGTGTGTCATCTATGCAGTCGGTCCACCCAACAGTGCAGGTAAGAATATGTGTGCCTGAGAGCATCAAAGAAACAAAAGATCTCCGTTTAAAGTATTCCTCATATCTCCAAATCAGATGACCATATACAATTATGAGGACAATGTTAAGTCTATCAGCCTTCGCCACACCAATCAGCTGTCACAAAAAGCTGAGAATGGCCTCAGAACCCAGGTATCATTGGTGCCAACATGACTGTTCAACAGCTGTCAGTACAGCCTCCTACATATCTTAAAAGATTAAGTCGTTCTATCACCATATTGAGTTCACATTGACGTCCCAGCTTGACTATATTCAGTTTTGTTAAAATTTGTTAAGAATATTCCCAACGAGCACACATGAACTTCTGCCAAATTTCAGCTACATCTGTAGCGTAGTGTACATCCTAAAAAGCTTTTTTCACATGGGGTCCTTTTTCAGAAACGAAAATGTGGGTAAAACTGACCTAATTGCACTATGATCCTGCAACTTGTCACCCTGGCACAACTTTTTGTACAGTGTACAGAAATAACTTAAATCCAGAACAGAAATCACGCCTTGGCACAGCGTCTCTTCAAAGCTTATGATAAACTGACACAACTAATTTTTGCCCTGTTTTAGCAAGGAATAGGTAGTATGCCTTTTGTGTGTTTGTAGTGTTCCCTATATCTGCTGAGATTTTATCCGTTTTCTGGAAACACAGTCTGGTGGTGTTCCAGTTCTGCCTGCAAGTAATTGGTATCCCAGATGATACGGTGGCTGGTGAATCAAGTTCTTATCACACGACAGACAGCAAAGAGCCCTGATGTGATTTGTTTTGTTTGAGTGCGGCTGCCTGTTTGGCACGCCGCAGCGCTTTCGCTGGCCACACGGCGGCTCTCATGTTTGGCGCAAGGCTGAATAAGTTGGTGTGCATGAGGCGAGAGCAGCTCGGCTCACGTGGAATTGTCAGACTTGGCTAAGGTCCAGAGGTGACGTCGTGAGGGAAGTTGAACTTATCACAACAGGTAGCCAGCATTATACAAATTTGCGTAAGCGTAACGTTGGATTGACCACATGGCCTGGTTTTGCCGGAAGAGTCCGGATTTCACGTAAATGTCCTGGTGTCCCGAGTAAATGATTCGGGACATAACTGCCGCGGTTTTTAGTCGAGAAACAAAATTCGTGCAATAATATTTTTCATTTAATTAAGTATTTGTGAAAAACAAGTTTCCTAGAAGTAGAACGTTATAGAAATATATATTTTCAGAGCTTATAGGCCTCCCGCATTTGGTTGAACTCGTCTTATGCCTATGGAAAGGGTAGGAGATGCATTGCAAAGAAAAGCGTATAGTACGTACTCCCGCCTCTAACTCGCCGATCTTCCACTTTATGGTCCTCAAGTCAAGTAAAAACAAAACCAGGGGAGGTATAAAGGAGCATACTTTACTTAAACCATTTCTCCTAACGGGACTACAGCCGTACAGAAGTTCCAGAATGAGATTTTCACTCTGCAGCGGAGTGTGCGCTGATATGAAACTTCCTGGCAGATTAAAACTGTGTGCCGGACAGAGACTCGAACTCGGGACGTTTGCCTTTCGCGGGCAAGTGCTCTACCAACCAAGCGTCTGTGACGGTGAGAAGGTAGGAGACGAGGTTCTGGCCGAAGTAAAGCTGTGCGGACGGGGCGTGAGTCGTGCTTGGGTAGCTCAGTTGGTGCCGGCACGGTGGCTCAGCGTGTTCGGTCAGTGGGCTAGCTGCCCTCTGTAATAAAATAAACATAACAACATAGATCAACAACGAACTGAAATGGGTGTCTTTCGACGTCCGCCCAGAGCAGATACAACGAACGAAAGCGAACCAACTGAGATTTAAAATAAAAAAAAAAGTTGGTAGAGCATTTGCCCGCGAAAGGCAAATGTCCCGAGTTCGAGTCTCGGTCCGGCACACAGTTTTAATATGCCAGGAAGTTTCGTACAGAAGTTAATTTTGTGGAGAACATGAGCAATGTGGCGTGTGTTAGCAGTGCTTATTGAATATTGTTATGTTTGCACGCGCCCCTAACAGACTGCAATCTTAAATTTTAATATGAAGTGCATAATTTGTATCTGATTACTGATATTATATCATTTTTATGTTTAACAAACAGTGCTAAGTGCCTAGTAAGTGACTAATCAGTGCAGAAAATATATCCTGGCTATTACTATAAAAAGTGTAACCTGTACGAGTGTTTGTTATTTCTGAATAAAATAATTTTATTTGTATGTAATGTACGTACGTACGTTTTCCTTTACAGTTCACAAAATCGACGGTAGGTTTTCAACTGCTCCAGCATAGACCTCTTATCGATTTCAAAATATCGCGATAATTGACGAGAAAGGTGAGTGTTAGTTGTAGTGATGAAGTTATGTATAAACACAAGTGTTCCGGCTTTTTCTCTCTGAAATCTTGTCATCCTACGTAGAGTAAACCTGAAAACTTACAGCAGAGTGCGATACGCCAACTTCGAGAGCTCAGCAACCACTTCTTCTGTTATACAGACTGGCTGTGCAAGTAATGTACCCAATTAGTTACTGGGCCAAGAAGGGATTTGTACCAACTTTTTACACTATCCATAATAACCGGCACATTTATAACAACTTAACCAAAGAAAACATCGACCTACAACACGAAAGCGTTCAACGAGAGAAATCTAGTTAGCTATTTACATGTTTATTTATATCACTGATTAGCCAATGAGAGGCGATCGAATCAGAGAATTAGTTGAAGTCAGCGTCATTCACTGCACAAGACAGATAAACGTATAGGACGGCGGCATGTGGCGACTAACATAAGCACAAATCGTCAACAACATTTAGATCGTAAGTTTCCCATGTTTAATTACCAATTTTAATTAATTCATTAGAATTTTCCGTGGTTCGCCCATAATTGAAACTGTATTAGAGATACTTAAATTTGTATAGCAGCAGTGAAAATAGGAGGCCATTTCCTACGAGACTGGTGTGCCATTTGTATGTTTATTGTAAATGTTCGATGCACAGTTACAAAAAGTGATACTTTCCTCATCGTACGGAAAGGGCAATCACTTTTGGTAATAAAGATTGTGGGCCAACCAAAAATTTATTGTAACCTATCATTTTAATCGGCGTTTCAGCGCACTTCTTCTTTTACGGTAGCATATACGAATCAACAATTTTATTTCGAACTGTTGAAAATTCTTAGTAACTGACTAACTGAATCCCGTGGTTCAGTCGACCGTACTTATAAATGGCAGTGAGCTCAAGCCATCTTTTCCCCCTTTGATGGCAGTGGTTCAGACGCAGTTGGAGAAGCAGGATCTATGCTCGTCTGGCGGTGATTTATCCGCACGATTTTACGGAATTTAACTCTCGCAGCACCATGAGGGTGGGCATACTTCATGCCAACCTTTCGAAAATATTGTAACCTAATAAGTTACTTTACGTTTAAAAGTAAAATATTAATTGTTTTTAGTGAAATATTACAGCAGATTCCATAAATGTTTCAAATTTTTCAGATAAACTTAATCGAAAAACATTTAAATTTAATCAGCTGTAGATTCTTGTTGTAATATTGTAAATCAAATGAACACTTTTTTTGCCTGTACTTGAAAATGGTCTTATAACCAGAAACCTAGGTTGTGCAGTAGCCATAATAAAATTTGAGAAACAAGACAAACATCAGTGTGTGTTTAGTTAATTAACCCAAAAAATTAAGTCTTTGTAGTAGAAGTCAATTTCCCTAAAGAATGTCATATTTTCATGTTCACTGCTTCACTTATACTTTAATATCTCTTTAAAAAAGTATGTTGCAAGTAAAAGTCAAAAACAGATAACAAAGTTTGCGTCTTAAAATTTTTTTCATAATGTACCCTCTTTCCCACATCCCTTCGTCGTACACGTCATTCGAAGTGTGATGATATTGCTAAGAGTGCGATAAATGATATTTTCAGGTTCTGGGCCCTATTTACGCGTCAGTGCCCGTTTGAAAACTGTTGTTAATGTAAGTCAACAACAACGAATTTTGTATTTAAAAAAAATATGGCGAGCGTAAGTACCTCCCCACCCCATGGTAATGCGCGTTATGGAAAACGTATTGGTATATCTGCATTAAGGTTTCGCGACAGTAGACACGAGAACTTGAAAGACGACCGCGCCTACTTATCACCGGTTTGGTCCAGATTCATGGTATATGCAGGACGTGGCGGAACACAGTGTGGCAGATGGCCATGCATTTAGAAAAAAACAGCAATTTAGGGGCGGTTAGGGTTACGCATGAGTCATTTATGTTAGCATAGGTCCCAGGCAGCAGATGGCGCATCAGAAGTATACGAACGATTATCTGAGGATCGTGGGATCGTATCCCTTTTTTCTCATTTTCAGTTTTTATGCCACTAACACTGCAGGTAAACCGAAATAATTATCAGTAAATGCATTTACTAAATTTTCATAAAAAACACGAAAAGGAAAGGCAAAGGAAAATTTGGGATTGCAAATAAATTTCCAGGAAGGTATTGTAAGACTTGCACGAGAACTTCATTTAGAAGCTTAGATTATTTTATAATTTTATACAATAGTATATGATTTACACTCCAAACTGCCAATGGGCTGCAGGAACCTTTTGTTCACGTGCCACTGCCAAGGGCTGCTTGAAGGTCGAAATGAAACAGTTGAATACAAAATCCTGAATGCTTTAATTACAATACCTTCTTGGAAATTTATTTGCAATCCCAATTTTTTGTCTTTACTTCTCATGCCTTCTACGAAAATATTAGTAAATACAACATATCTCGCATTATTTCGGTTTATCTGCAATGTAAATAGAGTAAAATTGAAAATAGAAAGGTCCCACACAGTGGTGTACCTTAGGTATGTGGCACCCCTGGCAAGAATTTAAAATGGCGCCCTCTATAGAACCCCACCAGGAAGCAAAGAATGCACCCCCTTATCAATACAGAGAGATTGATATTTTCCCTTGTTACAAGAAAATGTGAAGGCGTTTCTTGGCAAATATATATAAATATATGTATTTATCTTAAAAGATAATACCGGCCACGGCGCACATTCTGTTTCGAGCAGACTGCACATCTACGCCATAGTCTGCGTTTCTTGGACTGGTCACTTGGAGTGACATGAGGAAAGTGCCTCCCAGTAAAGCGGATTCTCTTCATCAGAGCATCTTCCTTTACTATCTCTTCTCCGTTCTGTAGCACGCTCTGTCACATCATCGTCGGTGGCCTTTGAAATTTGCACCCCCCTTGCTCTTGCGCCCCTGGCGGGGGCCACTCCTGCCGACCCCTAGGTACACCCCTGGTCCCACATACGAACACGACCCGACAGTGCACTCATTCTGCTGCTTGGAAACGACGCCAACATAAATGGATCATGCTTCGCCCAATCCCGCGAAAACTGCTACTTTTTCTAAGTGCTTGGCCTCTGTCACTTTCATCTGTGGCCAATCCCTGACATGCCATATAAATTTGGACGTGATCTGTGATGATTAGTAGGCACGTCCCCTCGTTATAAAAATTAAACAGGGAGATGGGCTACCTCTGACTCTTCAGTGTGGACTTTGATGAAAATTTCACATCTGTCGACACTTGGATAATTTCGTCAAGTGTCAGACGGACACAGACCAGCAAGACGCTTCGCTGGTATAATCCGTTCAGCATAAGGCTCAACCTGATGTAAAAAACACAAACGCAATGATTGGTCATAAGCCATAGCACACGTACATTGGTTTGTTACACTCTTGGAAGTAGGTCCTACTTATATTTTAGATATCTTATTACTAAGTTACAATAATTAAAACTTTAAGATATTCAAATGTATTAATAGCCATCAACGTTTTTCTTAATCACGCTTTAGCTACGTAGATTTTATTTCAAAAATCATGTACAGTCACAGCCACTCCAGCGCTGTGCTCTGATTATTCCGCTGATAATGCGCAGTATGAAAATGGCTGAGGCTGCTTTCTGTACCGTAATCCTAGTTTACACGACGACACCAGGTTGCAGGCAACTGCGCTGCCTTCCACTGCGCATGCACGCCGCGTGTTTGCGCAACTCGTTGGTGAAACTAAACAACGACCAATATAAACAACGTAGACTGGCTATGGCACCGCCATCTTTGAAGCAACTTGAAAATTGAGCTGCCATGTCTTGTAACGTCAAGGTGCAGCCAACACATGTCTGCTAATACTGAATGTTGTTATAGTTTACTACGCATGGCGTTAAAAAAAAAGCCAATCTGCACTGAAATCTGATTTCTCTACTGTAAAACATATAGTGATGAAGGCTAAGAGAAATGAAACACACTTCTGACATCGATTAATTGAAAAGTTTATTTCGAAATGTTACAGTTCATTTCGCTGCAATGCCATATAGATTAGGTCAAAAACAATTTTAAATAGTTCAGTAGGCCCAAAAATGATCAATTGGCAGCGGCGCAGTACCTATCATTGTCGCTTAAACAATGTGAGTTTGTATATATTTGCCAAGTATGTTTCCCTCCTTCTTCCATTGGCCTGGTTTTTGCACAAATGGTGGAACCTACAATTAAAATACTATTTTAACAGCATCCTGACTAGAAAAGAGTAATGTGACTCTTCTCCAAACTCAGCTGGCACCATTAGATGGCCAAAATCGAGTGAATAAATTCGGCCTGTTACCCAACATTCTGAACAATTCCACACACAACTACAGAAGGAAGTTCTTCTTCCATATTAAGGTTTGACAGTCCCTGAGAACCCTTTCTCCCACTGTTAACAATTTGAATACACCCTTTGGAGCAATATAAAAACTATTTTCGATGCATTTTATTGCAATGAAACCTGTTTTCCATCAGTTTCCTCCAATTTACGGAGGTACTGCTGCAGTAAGTTAACTTTCACACTTGCTGTTAAACCACTAAGAAAACAATAACCAACAGGAATTTTCCAACTCCTATTAATCCCAGTGACCATAAACACTAGTGCCTCTTTTGCTATTTGGATATCATCACTTTCCTCACATCCTTGCCCTAAGTCAACATAACCCCAGACCTTATTACTATCCCATATTAAGTCTTTTTTAAGAGCCACCTCATCGAACATAAGTGCAGCTAAAATAGATCCTGAACTACGCTGAACCTCATCTGCAAATTTTTTTAAGCTTTCTTCTGTAAATCCAGGACTGCCATTTACTGTAGTTGCCCACCTGCGGAGTGTTCGAGGATGGGGTAATTCAACAAACTTCCTCAAATAATTATAAGCTTTGGAGGAGTAAAAATTCAGTGTAAGGGCAAACTGCCTTAGTTCTTTAGGATATTCAGGAATTGAACATTTGTTTTGCATTGCAAAAAGTGCTTCAAAATATCACTATTTTTGCCACATCCTGTCACTTCAGAAGCACAGTTTTGAAGTCTCTTATTTAGGCCTACAGCTACTGTTTTATATGTCACAATTTGTTTCTTTTTTCTTGAAACACTTTGCCTTGCATGTTTCGCTTGCTTCCTCAGCTTCTCGGTCCTTTACTGTAGTGCCTCATAATTCTGTTTCAATGTTTTGGGGCTAGGCAAACAATAAGAATGATCTGTATGATCATTCTGTATCACTCTTTCACCTACAAAAATGAAGTATTATCATTAAGCTTTATTTTTCTTATACATACATTGATTAATAGTAAAATTCACACATAACCCATATAGCAAATAAATAACTGGAAAACTATTAAGTGGTTCATTTGATAAGGAAGCTGATTCTTCACTGACAAGCCGTTTCCTTGGTTGTCTCTATACTATAGTTGTTTTCTGCAGATGGTCAGGAAATGTAAATATTGTCGGATCTGCATTTGCCAGAAGTTGCCTTTTCTCATTTGTACGATACATGTATCTATCTTCAAAGTGAAATGAGCATATGTAGCTATATTGAATTGGCTGCCACTTATCTCGCCTCATATTGGCTACCCACCGACTTAACAGCTCTTTCTTTCAGAGGAAATATGAAAATAAAGAGACGTGTATACAGTGTGCGATTTGCAGGGGGGGATGGGGGGGATTTCCCCCCCCTCTGCATCAGACCATCCCCTCCTCTGGTTTTAGTTTATGCATCCCAACCTGGGATGTTTATTTCCCACGCACTGGAGTAAAACTTTACATATAATTTAAATTTGTGGAACCGAACACTTAAAGTTTTTAATAAGTCTTACTATTAATACGTTTCAGTTTTCTATCATCAAAATAGGTACAACTTTTCACAAATGTGCCTCTACTTTTTGAATTCCCCTCGTATAACTGTACCCGTATGTAGATGATTTTGTAAATAAGATTTACCTATAATGTACTTTTAAAGATATAACAAGGGATGGCTTTTCTGATAGTGCATACGCGTCAATAGTGAGTTTTGGCATTAACATCTATTTATAAATAGCTGTTTAACCATGCGTAACGCCACAGTCCAAGCTAGTAACATATATAATTCTACTAACCCCCTAAGACATCCCCCCCACTGGTAAAAGCACAAATCGCACCCTGCGTGTATACAGTAGCTTATTTACATTTTGTATACAGCTTGAACACGAAAATGATGCACAAGACGCTAAGTACAACTCGCATTTAGATACTCACCTGAAATATGATATTCCAGTTGTTTTCACTTCTATTAGCGCAATTGTATGCCGCAAATACACTGGGCATGATTCGCGATCGGTCAATAAGACTTTTAAAACAAATTACAACCGGAAAACAGTGATTTTCTGACGCCAGTACTATACACCAAATGTAAATATACTGACATGCAGACATTTCAAAAAAAGGCGGCCGGTGTTGCTTTTTGCTGCCGCTGGGAGCGCTGTTACCTCACAGATAGCCACTCTATGCAGTTTATATACCTCCTTGAAACTAAACACTTCTGGTGTGTTCCAACTTTGGCGACACTAATTGCGTGAGTTTTGAGGTTATATGTCTTCGTAGAGAGTAGACAAACTGAAATATGAAGTGGGGAACAGAGAATAATGTCCGCTTTTTGGATATCTGTGCCTTGTATAGGTGTTTGTGGGATTTCAGTGACGCCGATTACAAAAATAAGCAACATATTGCTGCCGCTGAGGCTGTCATGTGCGATCATAACATATATGCTTTCACAATATCTGAGGTACAGGGTAAAATTCATTGAGTTAGCAGCACATATACAACTGACATAAGAAAAATACAACCAAGTGTAATTCTAGCTGTAGCAGTGCTCTTGTCTACAAGATAGCCAAGTTGGCCAACTCTTTGTTAAAGAATATTGTTGAGAGGAGGGAAGGCTATACCAGTTCAAGATGCTGCATTCTTTATTCAATGTTCATCTATTTAAAACGTCGCTGCAGTGCTCCCCATTCACATATGTTAGATCTGTACAGTGGCAATATTTCAAAATTCTATCTTCAAGACAGTACGAGGTGCATTCAAGTTCTAAGGCCTCCAATTTTTTTTCTCTGGACTGGAAAGAGATAGAAACATGTGCATTGTTTTAAAATGAGGCTGCGTTCATTGTCAATACGTCCCAGAGATGGCAGCACTGTACGGCAGATGGAATTTTACCGCCAGCGGCGAGAATGAGAACTATTTTAAATACTTAAAATGGCGACGTTTTCCTTACTTGAACAGCGTGCAGTCATTCGTTTTCTCAATTTGCGTGGTGTGAAACCAATTGAAATTCATCGACAGTTGAAGGAGACATGTGGTGATGGAGTTATGGATGTGTCGAAAGTGCGTTCGTGGGTGCAACAGTTTAATGAAGGCAGAACATCGTGTGACTACAGACCGAAACAACCTCGAGCTCGCACAAGCCGGTCTGACGACATGATCGAGGAAGTGGAGAGAATTGTTTTGGGGGATCGCCGAATGACTGTTGAACAGATCGCCTCCAGAGTTGGCATTTCTGTGGGTTCTGTGCACACAATCCTGCATGATGACCTGAAAATGCGAAAAGTGTCATCCAGGTGGGTGCCACGACTGCTGACGGACGACCACATGGCTGCCTGTGTGGCATGTTGCCGAGCAATGTCGACGCGCAACGACAGCATGAATGGGACTTTCTTTTCGTCGGTTGTGACAATGGATGAGACGTGGATGCCATTTTTCAATCCAGAAACAAAGCGTCAGTCAGCTCAATGGAAGCACACAGATTCACCGCCACCAAAAAAATTTCGGGTGACCAATAGCACTGAAAAAATGATGGTGTCCATGTTCTGGGACAGCGAGGGCGTAATCCTTACCCATTGCGTTCCAAAGGGCACTATGGTAACAGGTGCATCCTACGAAAATGTTTTTAGGAACAAATTCCTTCCTGCACTGCAACAAAAACGTCCGGGAAGGGCTGCGCGTGTGCTGTTTCACGAAGACAACGAACCCGCACATCGAGCTAACGTTGCGCAACAGTTTCTTCGTGATAACAACTTTGAAGTGATTCCTCATGCTCGCTACTCACCTGACCTGACTCCTAGTGACTTTTGGCTTTTTCCAACAATGAAAGACACTCTCCGTGGCCGCACATTCACCAGCCATGCTGCTATTGCCTCAGCGATTTTCCAGTGGTCAAAACGGACTCCTAAAGAAGCCTTCGCCGCTGCCATGGAATCATGGCGTCAGCGTTGTGAAAAATGTGTACCTCTGCAGTGCGATTACGTTGAGAAGTAACGCCAGTTTCATCGATTTCGGGTGAGTAGTTAATTAGAAAAAAAATCGGAGGCCTTAGAACTTGAATGCACCTCGTAGTTTGCAAACCATTCTCTTCTTAATGCGGCCTGCTTCGAATAATTACTGTTGCTAATGCTAATAATTATTAATGTTAATAATTATTGATGTTAATGAAATAGCGTCATCACCAACTAAAACCACATCTTAAAGCATGCCGAGTGTTCTCGATTGTAATGCACGCAATATGATAATGTAATTTCAATTCTGGCGACAGTGCTTCATGCATTACAGTATCTTTATTCCTTATCGCATAATTAACTCTATTTAGAGGAAACGTGAACAGTTCTGGTGACATTCTAAGATAATTAAAAGAACTTCTTGGATATTCCGTTATAAATTACTTCAGCAAGGATGCTGAGCAACCGAGCTGACGGTCTTTTCTTCATCCAATCACGAATCGAAACACGTTTCTTAACATTATTTTTTTTTCTTATGCAGCGATTCCACGCAACAAGCTTTAACTCCATCACAACTAGTGCGACGTGCAGCTGCCAAAACTTCCATTTCAGACACGGCTCAGGAACCCACAAAACGACGAAACTGAAGTGTATACTGATGTCGCCGTGTCTACAGTCACATGTGAAACCACTTGCGTGGAACTCATTGCATGCAACGAGTGCCCAACTCAATGTCGTTGTGTAAACTAGGCTGTAGTGAAACACGCATGTGGAACACGGTTAAAAAGTGCTGGTAAATAGGCTGTTCTGAATGTTTTTCATTAATTTACGAAGATAATCGGCTTTGAAGTTTTCTGTGTTGTACGATATGCACGAAACAAATTGGCCTTCAAAGTGTAGTGCATCGGTAGTGTAATGGAATGTGAAATTAATGCAGTTGTTCGTGCTGTGGTTCAAAACTCCATGGTATCATTTAGTTTTTCTCGTTCAATTTCAAATACCTACATCTCATAAATATAAAACTCATAATCATTTTTTTATGAATAATGCACGACTTCTTGTTTCTAACTGCATATTGGACGCCAAATTCCTGTTTCCATTTCCAATAAAAATTCTTAATTATCGATGTTTTATGAGAGACTGTTCATAAGTTTTTAAAATTAAGAAAAAATAACCATTTCATTTTTAAAGCAAAAATAAAAAAAACAAATCCTCTTTATTTGGACTATGTCCATCGTTTTATACCACAGAGGTAGATACATATCGTAGAAACAAGAAAAACAATCATTTTCACAGCATCGAACACATCCTAGAAATGCTGAATTTTTACATTTGCAACTGTACCATTACAATGTGAACCCAACAGAACTGATCTGGAGCCAAGCTGCTGGATCTGGCCCGAGAAGTAACAAGACTGTTAAGCTGCCAGACGTACTGGAACTAACGCACGCAGCTTTTCACACGTCACTGCCGAACGCTGGGGGGATATAGAATGGCTCGTCATAAAAGAAGAAGGGAAGCTGCTGCGCCTGGTAGGCTTCGTGGATTCTGTTATTGATAGGCTCGTTAACAACGTAGCAGTCACACTTTCAGAACTGAAATGTATTTCTCTGTTTCGGATAAGGAAGGAGCCAAGGGATTACCAGACGACTGACTGTAAGTAATACCTTTAGTGGCTTCATTATTTAACTATACGGTTAAATCCTTCAATACTCTCTTACGTTACACACAGCTTATGCAGAAAAATTACTCTGTGGTTAAGTCAGGAATTTTCATCGTTCTTGTTTTTAATTACAATAATACGTTAGCTGAAAACAATAACAAGTTGCGGTTTTCGTCTAGTTGTCTAAGAAGCGTATTTTCAGTGTATCATTTCATTCTGCTTAAAAATTAAATGACATTCGAAATGTATTGCTCCTATACTCGTCTCTTTTTACGTGTGAACTGCAGCTGGCCACGCCACTACGCAGGCTAGCTGTACCAGCCGAACGGCCAGTGTTGTTCAAGTTAAATGCGCCGGTAAAGCTGTTGTCCCGTATTACCGCTAAGTCGGTGTGCAAGTAAAGCAGAGTGCAGAACGTACCCTTATTATCGTACTTGACAGTACTCGAGACAGCAGAGGCCGAGCGGTTCTAGGCACTTCAGTCCGGAACCGAGCGACCGCTGCGGTCGCAGATTCAAAGCCTGCCTCGGGCATGGTTGTGTGTGATGTCCTTAGGTTAGTTAGGTTTAAGTAGTTCTACGTTCTAGGGGACTGATGACCTCAGATGTTAAGTCCCATAGTGCTCAGAGCCATTTGAGCCAAGTACTCGAGACAGCTTGGCGGCAGTCCCACGTGAAACGGAAATCCAATGAGGTTCCAGCAAACGCGCAAGAAGACATAAAGCACTGTTTACGTCAGCGTTATTCTTATAGTGAACGGATTATAGTATCTGTAGACATGCCTCCTCCAAGTGCTGTCGCTATTTTTTGCAGCTGTGTGTGTGTGTGTGTGTGTGTGTGTGTGTGTGTGTGTGTGTCTGTGTGTGTGTGTGTGTGTGTGCTGCATTTTTACTGGTCATTTGATGAAATACAATGAAGCAAAAATTGTGGCCCCTACCTCAAACTTTTGGTTTGTATCTGTGGCGACTGACTGTTATATTTTCAGTTTCCTTGTCCGTCAAAGTATCATTTCTCCAAAATGTGGCAACATTGAAAGCAAATTGACCGCGTGGTCTAGTGACTGTTGCAAACAAAAAATTACACAGAAAGTTACGAAAACAACAACCATGCAAAACCTGGTGTAAAAGTATGTGCAGTTTTAAAACAGAAGCTACCTTCAAGAACACATCCGACTTCCAAAGCAAACAACGCTAAACAAAAAGGAAAAGCTGAAGTTTTCCTGGCAAAAAAGGCGTGACTCAAGTATGTAGCCAAAGGGGTCTCTGGGGGTTCCGAACCACCTCCCACCTATTACCTAAATGAAATTATGCACCCCACCTATTACCTAAATGAAATTATGCACGACCTGTTGCCGTGCAGTTAAATTGAAAAATATATTGAGTTTTAATCATACGACGAAAAAAAGGGATAAGCACTTTCGATATTCATCACAGCCATCGATATTTTAAACTATCGATATATCTATAGCACTGTCGGCAATCGTCCCTCCCTACTTTTTAGCAAAGACCAGCTACTGTACATTGCTGACTTACTCTAACACCCTCGTTTGTGTTCAGCTGTTGCTTGCTGTTGAATTTAATGTAAGTGCAGCCGTTTATTGTTTTTGTACTGTGTGTTGTTGTCAAATGGTTCAAATGGCTCTGAGCACTATGGGAATTAACTTCTGAGGTCATCAGGCCCCTAGAACTTAGAACTACTTAAACCTAACTAACCTAAGGACATCACACATATCAATGCCTGAGGCAGGATTCAAGCCTGCGACCGTAGCGGTCGCGCGGTTCCAGATTGTAGCGCCTAGAACCGCTCGCCCACTCAGGCTGGCGTGTGTTGTTGTGATAGTTTTTAATGCAACAAGAAAGAAGTGGAAAACAGATTCTGATTCGTCCACTAGCGTAATGGTAAGTTGAAAATACAATATGTGTGCACTACTATAATCCGTTCATCATAAGAATAAACCTGATGTAAACATTGCACTATGTATTCTTCCGCGTTTGCTAGAACCTCATTGGTTTTCCATTTCACGTAGGGCGCTGCCAAGCTGGCTCGAGTACTGTTAAGTACGACAATAAGGGTATGTTTTTTGTTGTACGTTACGCGCACATCGAGTTACCTATAATAGGGGACAACAGGTCTACCGGCGCATTTAACTTTGACAACACTGGCCGGTCAGCTGGTACAGCTAGCCTGCAGTGACGTAGCCAGCTGCAGTGCACACAAAAACAGAGCAGAGGCGCAATACAGTTTCGAATGTCATTTAATTTTTAAGCAGAATGAAATAATACACTGCAAGTCTCCCACAATACGCTCCATAGACAACTAGACGAAAATCGCAACATGTTATCGTTTTCAGCTGACGTAGTATTGTAATTAAAAACAAGATGGATGAAAATTCCTGACTTAACCACAGGGTAATTTTTCTTCATAAGCTGTGTGTAACGTAAGAGAGTTTTGAAAGATTTCATAGTGTAGTTAAGTTAAATATTGAAGCCACTTGGCTCCTTTCTTATCCGAATCCTTGAAATACATTTCAGTTCTGGAAGTGTCACATACTACGTTGATAGCGAGCCTATCAACAACAGAATCCACGAAGCCAACCAGGCGCAGCAGCTTCTCTTCTTCTTTTATGACGAGCCGTTCTATATCCCGCCAGCGTTCGGCAGTGACGTGTGAAAAGCTGCGTGCGTTAGTTCCAGTACGTCTGGCAGCTTAACAGTCTTGTTACTTCTCGGGCCAGATCCAGCAGCTTGGCTCCAGATCAGTTCTGTTGGGTTCATATTGTAATGGTACAATAGCAAAATGTAAAAATGCAGCAGTTGTATGATGTGCTCGATGCTGTGAAAATGATTGTTTTTCGTGTTTCTACGATAATTATGTACCTCTGTGGTATTAAACGATGGGCATAGTCCTAATAAAGAGGATTTGGTCTTTCATTCTTGCCTTAAAAAATTAAACTTACATTTTCTTAATTTAAACACCTTTTATGAACAATCTTCCGTAAAACATCGATAATTAAGTATTTGTATTTGAAGTAGAAACAGGAATTTCGCTCCCAATATGTAATTAGAAACAAGAAGACGTGCATTATTCATAAAAATGATGAGTTTTATAAATATGAGATGTAGATATTTCAAATTGAACGAGAAAAAAATGATACTCTGGAGATTCGAACCAACATACGAATAATCGCAATTGGTTCACATTCCATTGCACTACAGCCTACACCAAATGTTCAGTAAGGGGTTTCAGTATTGACTGCATATATACACCGCTGGGAAAACTTCAAAGCCTATCATCTCCATAAATATATGAAAACATTAGGAACAGCTTATTTCTCGGCACTTTTTAATCGTGTTCCACGCGCGTGTTTCACTATGGAACAGAAAGCAGCGCCAGCCATTTTCATACTGCGCATTTACAGCGCGACAATCATAACTCAACGCTGCAGAGGCTGTGACTGAACACGATTTTTGAAATAAAAACTATGTAACTAAAGCGTGATTAAGAAAAACGTTGATGACTGTTAATACATTTGAATATCTTTAAGTTTCATTTAACGTAACTTAGTAATAAGATATCTAATACATAAGTAGGATCTACTTCCAAGAGCGTAACGATACCAGTGTACGTGTGCTACGACTTCTGACCAATCATCACGTTTGTGTTTGTTTACATCAGGTTTATTCTTGTGATGAACGGATTATATAACAGTCTAACTATATGCTGCAGTTTAACGTTAGCACTGCAATCGTTATTTGGAGACTGGTAGAACTTAGGGGCTGCAATGTTTCAGCATTTCACAAGGCAGCGGAGCGATAAACATCATAAAAAAACGTTAAATTAAAATCACTGAATAAAAATGCTCTTGGATTTTCCAGTATCGCCCAAAAACCGTGTTGATCGACAAAAATATCGCCCAAACGCAATGGTTGCATTTCTTTAAAAAAGTTTCCCAAAATACTATCATTAATAGCTCAAATGGCATAATATCGCCCAATCTAGTCATCCAGGTGGTATCAATTATGAAAACTAGTTCCGATACGGAATGATGGCTGACTTTGTGGAAAGCGAAAGGGATATATTCTGACAGCACATATTTTTTTCAGCGGACTGCTTGAATTCTTCCGAGCCGACTGCGCCGTGCATCCTTCCCTCCCCCCTTTCTCCTAGAACCTGTTTAAACTCTTATAACGCTGTAATTACTGAAGTCAGGAATTCCATGCACGAGTAATCTTAAAGTATGCATGCACTTATGCACTGTCAAGTGATTAAACATGCACAATGCAGTATCAGAATTACATCATTTCCTGGCTGACTGCAATTCCTTCAGAGATACAGTCTCACTGTTGAATGAAAAGAGGTGCATTGAAGGCCCCATTTGACAATATCCTGGCCGCGTCTTTGGGTGACTGCATGCAATTTGGAACAGGTGCCAAACATATGATTATGGGAGTCGAGTACTAAGTTCCCTGTCATTTTCTTCACTGAAACTGAGTGCTCCAGAACGGTCAGGACAGAAGAAATGATTATGTACAGATTCTTTGTTACCAATTAGTAATGAGTTTTCCTAAAATTCAAGTCAATGTTAGAGGGCATTATTAAATTTCGCTACCAATGTACTGATGCATGATGATCTTGCGTTTTGTATAGTAACGCCAAGGCCACAGGATCGATTCCCATCGACCACTTCAACTTTTTCTCCAGTGGTAAGGTCTGGAAGGAGAGCCCTTCAGTCTTGTGAAGTCTTCTGAAGCGGCTTGAATACAAAAGCAGGTAAACAGATACGCAAGTCACCGAAGAAACGTTTTCGTTAGAAAGCTTGCACCAGATTAGGTTCAAAATGGCTCTAAGCACAATGGGACATAACATCTGAGGTCATCAGTCCCCTAGAACTTAGAACTACTTAAACCTAACTAACCTAAGGACATCACACACACCCATGCCCGAGGCAGGATTCGAACCTGCGACCGTAGCAGCAGCGCGGCTCCGGACTGCAGCGCCTAGAACCGCACGACGACCGCGGCCGGCCCAGATTAGGTGACATGGCATTTATTTATTAGCAGCAGACACATAAGCTGTTATTTTGTCCTGTTAGGGAGCGAGATACTTTATGTATTACGACTACGGACTTAATCCATTTACATCTACATAGTACTCCGCATGTCACCGTACGATGCATGGAGGAAGGTGCGCTGTACAACTACTTGGCATTTCCCTTCCTGTTCCACTCGCAAATAGAGCGAGGGAAAAACGACTATCTGTATGCCTCTGTATGAGCCTTAATTTCTCGTGTCTTATCTTCGTGGTCGTTACGCACATCGTATGTCGGCGGCAGTAGGATCGTCCGGCAGTCAGCTTCAAATGCCGGTTCTCTAAATTTTCTCAAAAGTGTTTCTCGAAAAGAACGTCGCCTACCTTCCAGGGATTCCCAGTTGAGTTCCCGAAGCAACACTTGCCTGTTGTTCAAACCTAACTGTAACAAATCTATCAGCCCGCCTCTGAACTGCTTCGATATCTTCCTTCAATCGTACCTGGTGTGGATTCCAAACACTCGAGCAGTACTCAAGAATAGGTCGCACCAGCGTCCTATATGCGGTCTCCTTTACAGGTGAAGCACTCTTTCCTAAAATTCTCCCAATAAACTGAAGTCTACCGTTCACCTTCCCTACCGCAGTTCTCACATGCTCGTTTCATCTCATATCGCTTTGTAACGTTACGCGCAGATATTTAAACGGCGACTGTGTAAAGGAGGACACTAATAATACTGTATCCGAACCTTACATGTTTGATCTTCTTACTCAGCCTCATTTACTTACATTTTTCCACATTTAGGGCTAGCTGCCATTCATCACACCAACTGGAAATTTTGTCTAAGCCGTCTTGTATCTTCCAACAGTCATTCAGCTTCGACACCTTACCATACACCAGGGTATCATCAGCAAACAACCGCAGATTGCTACCCTCCCTATCCGCCAAATAACTTACGCATATAAAGAATGCCAGCAGTCCTATCGTACTTTCCTGGGGCATTCCTGATGATGCCCTTTTCTCTGATGAACACTCGCCGTCGAGGGCAGCAGATTAGGTTCTATTATTTAAGAAGTCATCGAGCCCCTCACATATCTGTGAACTTATTCCATATGCTCATACCTTCGGTAACAGCCTGCAATGGGGCACCGTGTCAAATGCTTTCCCGAAATTTAGAAATATGGAATCTGCTTGTTGCCCTTCATCCATAGTTCTCAGTATACCATATGAGAAAAGAGCAAGCTGAGTTTCGCACGAGAGATGCTTTATAAAACAATGCTAATTTGTGGACATAAGCTTCTCTGTCTCAGAAAAGTTTATTATTGTAAGATTCCAGACCAGTTCTATAAAATTTAGGTGTAGATGGTATAACAGAAGTAGGACGGGAACCATTTTCCTGCAAAATTTTGTCTACTGAATAAACAGAAGAGGGCTGGCACTCCTTAGTTAATGCCAAAAGTTCGACTTTCTTTGTCTCCACATAATTTTAATATTTTTCCTCACCGTTTCTACATGACAATCGACGTGCTTCTCTTATAGCCACAGAGCAGAAATGAACGCGAAATGGAACTCCATTTACAACAATGAAACATCGACCGGCACTACTATTTGATAAAACTCTATCACTCTGCAACATTTAATCACAGTTTAGTGTGTATGAAACTACGGTTCGTTTAAATAAAATACTGGTCGTTTCAATTCTGAGGCTTCAGCTATCGTAAAAAACTGACTACATCTGTGCTCCACAAGCCACCTGACGATGTGTGGTGGACGCTACTTCTGGTACCACTTACTGATTTCGCGCCACCTCCGCCCCCCTCCTCATCACAGTTCCATTCGTGAATTGCTTTGGTAAGAATGATTGTAGGTACATCTCTATATTAGCTCTAATTTTCTCGTTGTGGTCATTTCGCGAGACATATATGAGAGAAATTATTATGCCAGAATATGAGGATAATATCCGATTAATCGTCGGATGTGCTTTCGACATTACAAGTTGTAGGATAATATTTTTCATAGATACATGGAAAACAAATTAAACGGCATCGAAAGAAGGCAATTTTCCCTCATGCTCAAGCAATCATCAGAGTTTCTAAGAAAACAACAAGCTCTTTGACATTAGATATTTTTTTCCGTCCATTTGGATACAAACCGAATACAAACCGAAAACGTACGGTTGAAAGTATTTTAATGGCATCTTCACGAGAAGCAATTTCTTGTTTGTCGTCAGTCAAATATGAATACGTATGAAGGCGCGTGAAAAGTTTTTAAATTGCCAACAGAAATATAAGTCGCATAATATATGTTATGATAATAAAGATTAGTAAACAGCGAAATATAATTGGAAATATAATAAAATTTTATATGAATACATGTGTCGTTTCATGATATTACCTTTCAGATGTTGGACTGATGACCTGAGATGTTAAGAGCCTTTCAGATGTTGTTGTGGTCTTCAGCCCAGAGACTGGCTTGACACAGCTCACCATGCTACTCTATCCTGTGCAAGCTGCTTCTTCTCCCAGTACCTACTGCAACCTACATCCTTCTGATCCACTTAGTGTATTCATCTCTTGGACTCCCTCTATGATTTTTACCCTCCACGCTGCCCTCCAATACTAAACTGGTGATCCCTGGATGCCTCAGAACATGTCCTACCAACTGATCCCTCCTTCTAGTCAAGTTGTGACACAAGTTTCTCTTGTCCCCAATTCTATTCAATACCTCCTCATTAGTTATGTGATCTACCCATCTAATCTACAGCATTCTTCTGTAGCACCACATTTCGAAAGCTTCTATTCTCTTCTTGTGCAAACTATTTATCGTCCATGTTTCACTTCCATACATGGCTACACTCCATACAAATACTTTCAGAAACGACTTCCTCACACTTAAATCTATACTCGATGTTAACAAATTTCTCTTCTTCAGGAACGCTTTCCTTGCCATTGCCAATCTATTTTTTATATCCTTTCTACTTCGACCGTCATGATTAGTGTTGAAAAAATTATAACTGAAAAAAAAAAGGATGAGCGAGAGTCTTATCTGGAGAATGATCGATTTCGAAGCTAGAACGCTAACCACATGACCACCGCCATCTACTGCTCAACGTCGCGTCGCACTGATGTGTAAAACATCTGTTGCAGTTTTCGCGAAATCGCCTAAGTAATACGCCTTATTACTTGCACATTATGTTGTCCCAATGGGCTATTAAAAGTGCACAAAGTGTGAAGTGAATCCGTGATCCGACCGTCGTAGCTTCCCTTTGTAAGCTGGTACATTAAGATTGACATTGTAGCGCAAGTCGACGGGATAGAAACAGAATATAGTAAAATTAAACTATTGCGAACCCAAATGACATTATTAATTACCTAGCTTTATTTTTACATTAGTTAACTGCTCTAGGCTTCCATATTTCAAAGTGTTCTTTAGTGAAAATTGTACACGTTGCTTAATCTGAAGCAATGAAATTGTTTACTAAAATTATGCAATTTCTCGATCGGTTTACCACGTTGGTTAGCACTTTAAAGTATTTGTAAACCACCATATTATCTGTCATTTAACAGTAACTGAAGTTGTGGTTTACATACACCTTGAACTACTTAATGGTACCCGTCTCAATGTTACAACATAAAAAAGACGGATGTATTAGACAGAAATGACGCGGGAGATAGAGATCTTAGTCCCAAGCATTTCCTTGATCCCCAACAAGTTTCCATTCTGTTTTAAACATCTAACAGTCCGCAGTAAGTACTCGCTGGACGATGTTTAATAAAGCGCAAGCACAAACGTTGCGCTACGTGGGCCTGAAATGTCACAGGAGGATAAAATGACAAGTTCGTTGTCTATTGAACATAGAGGGTGAAAAGATATTTTTAGTCGTTTGTACTTTTGTGATGCCTACATTTCGTTGATCAAGTAGATCAACTGCAAACTTGCTCAAACGAACTCATATAGGGAGTCTCAGTCTGGCAATAGTCGTAAGGTTTTGATTACTCGGAAAAGATGTAATACCTTCTCGCTCGTAAAAGCACAACACAGTTCTTTGGTTATGTTAAGGATCAGCCGACAGTTTTTGCACCAACCGCTGATTAGGTTTTCCTGTATTTCTCAACAGTTGCCTAGTGACGCAATTTCACTGTATACAGCTCCCAGTTACGTCGCCAGCAAAGAGCTGCAGAGCTACCGGTGTTACCTGCCAAATCATTTGTTCAGTGTTTTAAATTTTACTACAAATTCCTACAACGTTTAAAGGGCGCGCGGAAATAAACGATCTGAGTAAGAATGCACGTCCGGAGAGGAACTGTTTAAGTAGGCAGGAACAAACGTGAAAACAATTTTCCCCTTTCCCGCTTCTGGCGGGTGAGAAGCGATGTAATTACTGCTGTTGTAAACAAAGAACTACTGTGGTAAAAATACACAGCACTCACGTACAGGTTTCACGTATTACTCGAGACATTCGGCATATCCTCTATCACAGATGGCCCCCATCACTACCATAACACTGATTAGGGTTCTACATTTTGAAGTAGTCGAATGACGTTGGAGGCGAAGGAAGTACTGGCCATCTTTTTTACGTAGAGAATGGCCGAACTGATATTTGAAGTCTCCCACAACACATCTTCTATCCAGAGCCGCGAAGCTATACTACATCGCATGAAACTGGGGTGGGAACACTGTTGATTTTGAAAAGTTAAGAGACCAGGAAAAAAGATTATATTACTCTAGTACTTACACTCACTGTGCTTGATGCGTGATGTTGTGGGAAACTAGTTAACATTTACATAATCAGACGAATGAATACGAATAATCCCACAATACTTATCGTTCCCCAAAGTGAAGTCATTCAAATAACGATATTCAAGCTATTTCCCACATTAGCCTATAGATGACCTCTTCAACATTCATAGTATGTCTGTATAAATCTATAGTATTACACAGTGACAGAAAAGTATTCCAACAGCTGCGGATTTCAGCGTTTGAGCTTGACCACAGAAACACTCACGTCTTGCAAAAATACAAATTAGATATTGCATACAGGTTACTGTAATAGGTTAGCGAGGTAGTGGCGAAAAGAAAATTAACAACAAAAGGAATTCAGTATCTTCAGCTCCAAACCTAATTCTGGGAAGTGTTTCAGTTCTTGTTGGGGAATCTACAAGTGTGATCATAATTCAATATCTCATTGTATGCACTATAGAAAAAGATGTGCCGCGACTATCCGAGGGTAAAGTAAAAGTTTCACAAAACAGTCTTAACTTACTACAGAATAACGATCCGAAACACGAACTACTGTAAACTACAGGAAAACAGAATATGCTTAAACATAATACATCGCACCAATCTACTACTTTGATTGCAATTAATGTTGTATAGACCCGAAAACATGAAATTTCAAACAACGAGGCATGAAGAAAACACTACAGGAAAAAGCATCAATAACGGAAAACGTGGAATATGCCTACAGTCTAACTGAAAGCTGATTATGATTCCCATTTGCATCTTAGTTAAAAGTATTTAAGTTATTTATCACGAGTAGGATTACTTCCCGCAGAGCGGAAAGAGAGCCGTGACGTTTATGACGACGATTTTATGACATAATATACTTCAGTTTTTAGCTCCTTAAAAGTGTTCAGATTTTCCTACATATTTACGCTGTTCCAAAATCAGTTCGCAGACATCCTCCTAAATCCAAAATATCAGCATCGCTACATAGTTTTGGTTCATTAACCGAAACTTTATATGCTCCAGAAATAGGATGCCATTTGTGATTTTGCAATATTTGTACTTCATATAAGAAACTTTACGAGGGGAGTGCGTAAAAGCTCTACTCTATGTTCGCGTTGTCAGATCAATTTGTTCCACAACAGGCCTCAACAGGCAACACCTAAGTATATTTTTCACTCGTTGCACGTGCATCCTGCACCGAAGAAAATACAGAGATGAAGGTGTTCTGTTCCTAAATTTTCTTACCATGTACCATTATCATTTATTGGCTTAAGGTCTAACAGAAAAACGATATCACCAGATAATCACGCATAGAAGCTTCCAGGAACGTTCTTAACTGACTCTCTGAAAGGAGGGGGATCTGTTAACAAAACATTCATTGGCACAAAAACAAAAATTACGGCAATCATGTTGTACTGAGTAAATATAGGAAGTAGCAAACCTGTTTCACTGTTTGTCTACCATAGCGCTGTCATAATGTTTGCAAAGCGGTGTTTACTTACAGTCATGGTTGTGCGAAGAGGCCCGAATATCAGTTAAACGCGTTGCGTCGTAGACTGCACAGTAGCGGTTGCAGAGAAGCTGTTCCAATGCTGCCGGCCACTAACTATGAATGGCTCGCGAGTGGCCAGCTGTTATCGTAATGAGCCACCGACCTTGGATCGTCCGCGCTTGACCCCATCAGTCACTGCACCACGCACGAGTGATATAGTGTGCTAAGTATAACAGAGACCATCTTACTGTTTACATAACGGAATTACCATAGCCTCGCCAAACAAACACAGTGAAAAACACAGTGAGCTGGTGCTGTTCGGAGTAGGGTCTGGAAAAGTTTAGACCATTATTCAGTCATCGGATTTAAATAGTAGAGCGACACTTTGAAGACAGCATCTTAGATGTGGCGCCTACAGTTCGTATTTCATGACGTGTGTTATTTGACGTGAACTACACTACTGGCCATTAAAATTGCTACACCACGAAGATGACGTGCTACAGACGCGAAATTTAACCGACAGGAAGAAGATGCTGTGATATGCAAATGATTAGCTTTTCAGAGCATTCACACAAGGTTGGCGCAGGTGGCGACAACCACAACATGCGGACGTAAGGAAAGTTTCCAACCGATTTCTCATACACAAACAGCAGTTGACCAGCGTTGCCTAGTGAAACGATGTTGTGATGCCTCGTGTAAGGAGGAGAAATGCGTACCATGACGTTTCCGACTTTGATAAAGGTCCGATTGGAGCCTATTGCGATTGCAGTTTATCGTATCGCGACATTGCTGCTCGCTTTGGTCGAGATCCAATGACTGTTAGCAGAATATGGAATCGGTGGGTTCAGGAGGGTAATACAGAACGCCGTGCTGGATCCCAACGGCCTCGTATCACTAGCAGTCGAGATGAAAGGCATCTTATCCGCATAGCTGTAACGGATCGTGTAGCCACGTCTCGATCCCTGAGTCAACAGATGGGGACGTTTGCAAGACAACAACCATATGCACGAATAGTTCGACAACGTTTGCAGCAGCATGGACTATCATCTCGGAGACCATGGCTGTGGTTACCCTTGACGCTGCATCACAGACTGGAGCGCCTGCGATGGTGTACTCAACGACGAATCTGGGTGCACGAATGGCAAAACGTCATTTTTTCGGACGAATCCAGGTTCTGTTTACAGCATCGTGATGGTCGCATCCGTGTTTGGCGACATCGCGATGAACGCACATTGGAAGCGTGTATTCGTCATCGCCATACTGGCGTATCACCCGGCGTTATGGTATGGGGTGGCATTGGTTACACGTCTCGGTCACCTCTTGTTCGCATTGACGGCACTTTGAACAGTGGACGTTACATTTCAGATCTGTTACGACCCGTGGCTCTACCCTTCATTCGATCCCTGCGAAACCCTACATTTCAGCAGGATAATGCACGATCGCAAGTTGCAGGCCCTGTACGGGCCTTTCTGCAAACAGAAAATGTTCGACTGCTGCCCTGGCCAGCACATTCTCCAGATCTCTCACCAATTGAAAACGTCTGGTCAACGGTGGCCGATCAACTGGCTCGTTACAATACGCCAGTCACTACTGTTGATGAACTGTGGTATCTTGTTGAAGCTGCATGGGCAGCTGTACCTGTACACGCCATCCAAGCTCTGTTTGACTCAATGCCCAGGCGTATCAAGGCCGTTATTACGGCCAGAGGTGGTTGTTCTGGGTACTGATTTCTCAGGATCTTTGCACCCAAATCGCGTGAAAATGTAATCACATGTCAGTTCTAGTATAATATATTTGTCCAATGAATACCCGTTTATCATCTGCATTTCTTCTTGATGTAGCAATTTTAATTACCAGTAGTGTAATAAAGTGAAAAGACTGACAGACTGTCTCTACGCATTCGTCAACTGTTGCCGTAGTGAAGCAAATGATTCATGCAAACTGCAAAAAAGGGATGATCATTGGCTTCCAGGCCAGGGAACTCAGTATTTCCCAACAGGGAAGATTGTAAACAAAATTAACGGTGGTCAGTCGATTGTATTTTCGTTCAGTCGCTTTTCTCTGTCGAATGAAATTAGTCTCAAGAGGCCACGTCAGCTAAACGAATGTTTTCACTCACTTTCCGGGTTTGAGTAAGTTCACTTATACACTTTAGGTAATTCATGAACCATGACTAAAGTTGCCAATTTATTTAGAGACAAACAACGTAATTTATTTCAGGGATAGGTGAATAAAAAGTATATTTTCAAAATGAAGTATTTTCAGAATTTATGTATTTATTTGAATACTAATTCTTCGTACTCCTGGCATTAAATATGTATTTTAGGTTGGTTTCAAAAGATTAATGACTGGAGCTACATTATCAATGTATGTTTCAACAAATGAACATTACTTTTTATTCAAATTTATTGGAGATCTGCCTCTCTCTTCCTGGTGGTTTGCACCCATCACCACACGTCTGCTGAAGTGGACGAAAAGTGTGTAAGATACAATTTCTTCAATTCCCTCACTCACTTGCGTTTTAAGCATCTACCAAAACGTCTAGAAGCGCTATGCATATACTGTCAATTGTCGGACGTCGTTTTTCGCGATAAAAATTTTGTTGTCAGGCATTAATTTTTTTGAATTTCTTTAATTACATACTTTCAGAATACAAATAATCCTTGCAGATACTGTATATCGCACTGAATTAATCTTCGGAATTACTTTTCATCCAGTCATATATTATTTCTTTCATTCCCACGCCAGTGAACGTTTCAGCAATTTCCTGCAGACTCAAAGTTCACTATTAAGTAAACATCTATACATAACCATAGACGAAAAACTGAACCAAAATCTACTCATTGGCAATCAATAAAAAGTAAATACGAGAACGGCAACGAAGTGACGAAAAACAATAATATAGTACAGTAAACAATAATGGTTTAATTTCCAGAACTGAATACGCCAAGGATCAGGTGAGTCCAGTTTTCGCTTCCAGCAGTCCAGTATACTGTGATCGTGGCTAGTCAGTTTACTATTACTATACCAATTTTGGGTTATTCTGCTATACATCGGATATTTATAAAATAGTCTCAGTATTCTACCAAAAATTTTTAAGAGATTTTTTAAAAGTATTGTTTATCTCTCTAAAGTATGAAGGGAGTTTTTCAATGGTTTTTAGACCTGCATAGGATGGCTTTGTTTTGAATTTAGTGGTGTTATGTCTGGGCTCGTAGAATAAGTTCCGCTTCCTAGCGTTGTGTTTATGCTGGGTCTTGGTATCTTGAGTATCGGATACATATTTGAATTTTGTCCAGTGGAAGAGTTCATAAAGGCAAATGCTTGGTAGTGTTTGTATTTTAGTGCTTTGAATGCTAACCGACATGATTCTCTCCGCTTACGGTTGGCTATTATTCTTGTTGCTATTTTCTGCATTTTGAATACTCTATTTACCAATAAATAAACTTTCTTATGCTACTTTCTATAAGACAGAAATATTATAAACGTATTCCGCGGTTTATCTAAGGGCTGCTTTTTCTGATGTCTTCTCAGTCCTACTAAGAAAACCTTTATTTCCACATGGAAACACAACAATGGAGTTCTGAACCAAGCGAGAGCACTTGTTTTGCGCATGCACCTCGAGCAAAAGCTGGCCATAACCCTTTGTAGATCCCTCGACCCATCTTGTCCAAGGCCAAACATGTGACATAAGAATTGTTGAAAAAGCATTAACTATGACGTGGACTATATGCAAGCCCTTAAATATCATATTTAATTTTATGGTAAAACTGTATCTTACAATATTTCTGTGCACCTTTTTTCTAAAAATTTTGTGCCCACCATGGCATCCGCCCCACTGGCCCCATGCACAGTACACCACTTGCGGGGGGGGGGAGGTCTCTTAGCGTGCTGCCACTGCGTGATACAGGAGTTATTGTTCAACAGCGGAAGCATATCCATAAGCACTACTTCTAAGCTACAGCTAGGCAATCTGAAAATGATCGTGTTAACATGTTACGCCAGTACAACCAGTAATTCAACAAGTTAGTACTTTCTGACAAGACTACAGTAGTAACGGATGCATAGAACACATATGCCACACGGATTTTTGTTGGCTCTGGGCCTTCTAAATTCTTCATGTGTGTGGCTGTAGTGTCCGTAGTTGCTTTATAATTCATGAGGGTATTTTTGATCCATCATTGCAACTAGAAAAATGCGTGATTTTTTTCACCAGACGCGTTTCGCTTATTTGTGCCTTCTGTCTTCAATACGCTTGAAACCTGTCCCTTTAACGAGAAAGATTTCGCTGTTAGATGAGTGGTGAACTGAGCACTGACTTCATGTAATTGAGGTCGTATGGGTGCTTTGACATACCAGTATTGCATACATATACTGATACACCAGACTCTGAAAGCCAGTCTTTATTTATCGTATGAGTTTTCCTGATCATATGTCATTAACCTAGTGGGTGCACGCATTTGGAATCTCTACGTCAGTACAAAAAGATGGTCTCATAGACGTCGCAATTTCCATAGCTTTCAGTTTGCATTTTTAGGTACATTATTAAGGGAAGTGTTAGTAAATGAAGTAGTATTATTACCAATCACTTTTATGTATCTATTTAAAACATAAATTTTATATTTTGATGAAAAGAATTTACACATAATGGAGGTACATAAAAATGAGCTCCTATCAAAGTAACGCACATATTCAGTGAGTTACTTTGTCGATAGTCTTGATACACAGTACCGGAATGTGTAAGGTAAATGTATCTCTTACAGTTTTTTCTGTTTTTACTTTTGCAGCCCACATACCGTCCTCATGAGCTCGCAGTTGATTCCACTTCAGGGCTTCTCATACCACAAAGCTCTCCTGTCCTCTCAGCTGTCTTTTCTTGGCAAAGTTTTTGACATTTCCCTTTGCTGGAGATGGTCTTGCAGAAGCGCAAAACAAGGCTGCCTCAAGAAATCTCTTCTTCTCAATTATTATGTCTTTTTTGTGTTGAAAATAATAGCGGCATCTAATCCTCTCCTTTCCTGCCGTGATGCAATTCCAGTAGTTACAAGATAGTAAAATTAGGTACCAAGCAAGAAGACGTCTGTTCTGACCAGTGACTAATACAGAAAAATCTCAAGGAGGGGGCGCTAAAGGTATCTTGAACTACCTCTACTTTTACCGTAATAAAAAACAATCAAGTCACATGCAAAGTTTAAGGAAGTCTTATTTAAACTGATTATACACATATACAAGATAATGCCATCTTATGATATAAAAACTTATAATTTTGGTTCTCTTCCTTAAATGATGAATTCTGTGCGCCTATTCTTCCTGGCAAATTGGTTAGTTACATCGTCAATAGGACAATCAATGTCAAGGTGAGTGTTCAAAAGAGCTAAGCCATTAACACCGTGGTTCAGGTCGAAAAAAATCGATTTTCGGTTTTCATCATATTTCGATAGATTAAGGTTTTATTTAAGTACTCTGAAAAGAATTTTGCTGAACAATTTTTTTTTCGAGCATTTTCCTACCACGTGTGTTTATGTGCCAAGCCCACTTTTTTGTCACCCACTTTTCTGCATATATTTTAGATCTTTATATTCCCTACACTGCACGTTACGGATTTTTTTTTACTCCCGAGTGTGTTGGCTATCCTTGGAATGCAACGGTCGGTATTCTTTTGTATCTGCTGTTTGTAAACCACACGCTTCCAAACACGCGGTTAGTTTTGTTCCAGTGTGATTGCGAGTAGTTGTTATATTTACGTTTGCAGTGCTTGTTTACCAGTGTTTTGTTGTGTTTATTGAAGATGACGAAACGTAAATGCATTTTCAAGAAACGACAATTTAGAGGAAACAAGTTCAGAAAGTTTTCTGTACAAGAGGTTATGTTACCTGGCAACTATGTTTCTAATTGTAATTCTTCAACAAGTGCATCATCAAAGAAGCTCTCACCGTTTCAAGAGAGTTACAACGAACTTACTGTAAGTGACAAGGGGTGAAGTAACGTTATTATAAATTTGAGAATATTATCAGATATAATTTCTAAATTTGTACAATGTAGACAGTGGGGTGAGTCACACAAAGTGTGAAAATTTGTGAGAGTGCCAGTGGGAGAAAAGCTGTAATCTCATTTATGAGCTTTTCAAAACCAGATGCAAGTGGCCCTTATGAAATCAATAATAGATTAGTTTATGCTTTGCGATCCATTGGCAAGGGCATGGCTGCAGGGAGAACATTTTGTTCAGTGATGAACTTACATCAACCACCAAATAAATTTGAAACACTGACTGCAGTATTAGAGAAAGCTGTATGTGAGGTCAGTGAGGAAAGCATGAAACTGGCTGCTAGGGAAGCTGTGGAAAAAAATTATGGATGTTCAGATATTGCAGTTGCACTTGATGGAAGTTGGCAGAAAAGAGGACATACTTCTCTGAATGGCGTAATGGCTGCCACAAGTGTAGACACTGGCAAAGTGTTAGATGTGGAGTTAATGTCTAAATATTGCAAATGTTGTAAAGTCAATGAACATAAATAACACAACTATGTGGGTAATTTTAGAGGAACAAGTGGTGGTATGGAAGTTCATGGAGTACAACAAATATTTCATCGCTCCATAGAAACGAGGCGTACGGTACACCTAATATTTGGGCGATGCTGACAGAAAGACATACAACAATGTGGTGAACTCTAAGCCATATGGAGATGCCATTATTAGCAAAATATAATGTATAGGCCACGTTCAAAAACGTTTGGGAACTAGGCTGAGAAAACTAACTCTTGATATAAAAGGAAAAAAATTAGAAGATGGAAAATTGTTGACCGGACAGGGTCAGTTAACTAAAACTGAAATAGAAAACTTCCAGGTATACTATGGGCAGGCAATTAGGAGAAATAAAGAAAATCTGGAGGCAATGAGAGAGATGTTTGGGCCATATTCTTTCAAAAGTCCTCTACTGATGATAAGCCATGTCATGGATATTGTCCATCAAGAGAAAATTCGTGGTGCAAATACAATGGGGCTCAGGCAACTGGAGAATCTTATTCTCACCAGCATTCTCTTCCTGCTGCTGTTATTACAGCAATTAAACCTATTTTCAGAGACTTGGCTCATCCTGACCTTCTAAGGAAATGTCTCCATGGGCAGACACAGAACCCAAATTAATGTTTCAACAGCATAATTTGGAACTGTCTTCCTTAAACTGTATTTGTAGGCATGCATACAATGAAACTATGAGTTCATGATGCTGTTATTACATTCAACTGTGCTAATACTGGAAGATGTTGGGTACTGAAAAAGCTGGGAAATAATCCTGGTGAAAATATGATCACTGGGCTGCAACATTGAGATAAAATGAGGACAGCCGATGCAGACAGGTCTGCATCTAAAATGGCCAAGAAAGCAAGACAAACATCCAGGAAGGTGAAAAAGAAGCTGGAAGACCTGCTAGAGGTCAAAGAAGGGTCATAATATGCAGCAAGACACTATTAATTAACTGTAAGTAACAAATATCAGAAGATTTTTCTTTAAAGTCAATTTCCCACAAACTAAAATTTTCAGTACATGTGCCCCATTATATCAGAAACTATCATAGAAAAATGAATGAAATTTTCAGACTCTGAATAACATAAAAAGCCACCTCTGGCAGTACATTGGGGTATTTCTTAAAAACTATAAAATGGATAAAGTAGATTTTAGTACAGTTGACTCTATTAGCATCATGTAACATATAGTAAAAATATTAAGGTCCTGTATCAAATAGTTTTTTTTTTCAGAAATGGGTCAAATACTTGCCTAAATTAACATGGATGAGGTAGGCAGGGTGTGGTCCCCTTAAGTCGATCCTCCTTCATTGTCATGCTACATAGGAAAGTACAACTGCTCGATAACTCGATTCAGTCGTGTCGACTTATGAAAGAAACGAACGAGTAGCTGACTGGCGGAGACGGCGCGCGTGGCAATGCGGGCGCCCCCCCCCCCCCCCCCCCCCTTGATGTTCTAACACAAAATGAATCCAATACTGCATACATGCGTGCAGGAAATGACCTAAGTGGAGCAAACAAACTGACACCAGTGCACACGTTTGGCCCTTGATACCCTAGGACTGTTAGTGTAAGTTAATCGAATGTGCTTCTGTTAAAATACTAGGTACATCACACCAATCGATACGTGTTACGGTCACCGAGAAGACAGCATTTTGAAAGCAGTTGTCAGATATTGGATTAATGTGAAAATATTCTCCATGGTCTCACCGACCAACTGCGTGTACACGGAATACCTGCATGTAATTACGGGTTAAAAAGTCTTTATTATTACTGGTAAGTGCTTTAGCGTAAGGTTTTTCCATTCTCTTGTTTCCACTGCTACAATTCTTCGCTCTATGCCCATATTTGTTGCAGCTGAAACACCAGTGCCCAAGACGTTTTTAATAGGACCATGGATTCCAATTCTTAATTTCCAACATTTGTCATATTGGTGTGTGGTTTTGCACTGAGGTGACAGTCACATTATTATTATATAATCTGTTCAGCACCGTAATTAGTATTGATATTCTTAGTGTGCATTTTACGTAAATGTGTACAAGGAATATACTTGTAGGGCTAAAAGTCCGAAAACCAATAAAATACAAATAACAATAATAAATGACAGTGACCTAGAGCTTGATATCACTGTTTTATGGTGATAAGCTAACTGTATCTCTGCTGCTTTGAACTTCTCGAGTCTGTGGGATCTCGAACTCCGAACATTTATTAACTAATGTAGCAGTGCTGTGCACGTACCGTAGATAATTACAGTTATTGTAACTTAACAGCTGAAATCTGAATTTGCTGTAATATTCTCCCTTAATTCAGAGCCACTGAGTGATTGTGACACGGAAATACACTCCTGGAAATTGAAATAAGAACACCGTGAATTCATTGTCCCAGGAAGGGGAAACTTTATTGACACATTCCTGGGGTCAGATACATCACATGATCACACTGACAGAACCACAGGCACATAGACACAGGCAACAGAGCATGCACAATGTCGGCACTAGTACAGTGTATATCCACCTTTCGCAGCAATGCAGGCTGCTATTCTCCCATGGAGACGATCGTAGAGATGCTGGATGTAGTCCTGTGGAACGGCTTGCCATGCCATTTCCACCTGGCGCCTCAGTTGGACCAGCGTTCGTGCTGGATGTGCAGACCGCGTGAGACGACGCTTCATCCAGTCCCAAACATGCTCAATGGGGGACAGATCCGGAGATCTTGCTGGCCAGGGTAGTTGACTTACACCTTCTAGAGCACGTTGGGTGGCATGGGATACATGCGGACGTGCATTGTCCTGTTGGAACAGCAAGTTCCCTTGCCGGTCTAGGAATGGTAGAACGATGGGTTCGATGACGGTTTGGATGTACCGTGCACTATTCAGTGTCCCCTCGACGATCACCAGTGGTGTACGGCCAGTGTAGGAGATCGCTCCCCACACCATGATGCCGGGTGTTGGCCCTGTGTGCCTCAGTCGTATGCAGTCCTGATTGTGGCGCTCACCTGCACGGCGCCAAACACGCATACGACCATCATTGGCACCAAGGCAGAAGCGACTATCATCGCTGAAGACGACACGTCTCCATTCGTCCCTCCATTCACGCCTGTCGCGACACCACTGGAGGCGGGCTGCACGATGTTGGGGCGTGAGCGGAAGACGGCCTAACGGTGTGCGGGACCGTAGCCCAGCTTCATGGAGACGGTTGCGAATGGTCCTCGCCGATACCCCAGGAGCAACAGTGTCCCTAATTTGCTGGGAATTGGCGGTGCGGTCCCCTACGGCACTGCATAGGATCCTACGGTCTTGGTGTGCATCCGTGCGTCTCTGCGGTCCGGTCCCAGGTCGACGGGCACGTGCACCTTCCGCCGACCACTGGCGACAACATCGATGTACTGTGGAGACCTCACGCCCCACGTGTTGAGCAATTCGGCGGTACGTCCACCCGGCCTCCTGCATGCCCACTATACGCCCTCGCTCAAAGTCCGTCAGTTGCACATACGGTTCACGTCCACGCTGTCGCGGCATGCTACCAGTGTTAAAGACTGCGATGGAGCTCCGTATGCCACGGCAAACTGGCTGAGACTGACGGCGGCGGTGCACAAATGCTGCGCAGCTAGCGCCATTCGACGGCCAACACCGTGGTTCCTGGTGTGTCCGCTGTGCCGTGCGTGTGATCATTGCTTGTACAGCCCTCTCGCAGTGTCCGGAGCAAGTATGGTGGGTCTGACACACCGATGTCAATGTGTTCTTTTTTCCATTTCCAGGAGTGTAACTTCGTGCTCGTATTCGATTAACTAAAGTACTGAACATAGCGCTTTGGAAACAATTGTTGTCTCGATCGAAATTTTTTTTATGTGCCGGGACTTTGTTGTTTGTGTGTTTTAGTGTCCACTAACATATCTAAATTTACATCTATACCCTGCAAACCACTGTGAAGTGCATGGTAGAGGGCACGTACCATTGTACCCTTTGTTAGAGTTTTTTCCCGTTCCATTCACGTATGGAGCGCGGGAAGAATGACTGGTTGTGTGCCTCTGTGCATACTGTAATTATTCCAGTCTTGTCCTCACGATCCTTTTGTGAGCGATACGTAGGGAATTGCAGTATATTCCTAGACTCATCGTTTAAATCTGGTTCTTCAAATTGTGTTAGTAGACTTTGTAGGGATAGCTTACGTCTATCTTTAAGAGTCTGGCAGTTCGATTTCTGCAGCATCTCTGTGACACTCTCTCACGCGTCAAACAGAGGAAATTAGAGAGATCACCGGATCCCAGGCCTTGTCCAGTTGAAAACCGCCATCACGATTTATAAGATTTTGTGCTAGGCGTATCTCCACAGATTCTTTAATTAATGAATCCTAACAATTTTTCGCTGGAGACAAGATTTTTGTGGCAGAAAAATCCATAGCGTGTCCTGTGGTAATACAGTGCTCAGCTACGGCCGACTTACTGGGCTGTGAAAGGCGAGTATGGCGTTCGTGTTCAACGCACCTTTCACGTACTGTGCGTGTTGTCTGAGAGAAGACAGTTTTTTCAAAATGACACGTCTGGCGACATCTGACGTCTGTTTTTAGCGATGTGGGCGCGCATTCCGACAGCGGGCGGACATATCGTTTTCACCTTTACGCATGCGCCTGCACTCCACAGATAGAACAGTAGCTCCACAGGGCGCGGATTTAGATAGATGACGCTCCTGTGACGGAGGCAAATGCGCATGCGTTTACCCGCCAATTTTTTGCTATAAACTGGACTCCGGGAACTTGCAGTCTCCAGTGATGGACACTCACCTGAAGATGGCTGGACGATTGCCAACCGAAATATCGTGGCAAGAAGTCAATGTGATCCGGCTGCAATCCCGAAATCTCATAAAACATTCAGTACGCCGGGAAAACTTCAAGAATCACAAATCTGTGACTATTCGTGCTGCTCTTATCTGTATATGTTAAATGTTTGCTGTTAGTTCTATTTGGTATGGGAGGAGAAGAAGATTCGTTTTTAACGTCCCATTGACAACGGGATCTTTAGAGATGGAGAAGCTTAGATTCGGGCAGGATGGAGAAGTAAATCTGCTGAGCCCTTTCAAGGGAACCATTCTGGCATTTGCCTGTAGCGTTTTCGGGAAATCACGGAGAACCTAAATAAGGATGGCTAGATGCGGGTTTGAACCGTCATCCTCTGATTGCGAGTTCAGTATGCTAACCACTTTGTACGAGCTGACCAATTACAACTGAGACACTGATACAAATTTTGGGGGCTTGTTTGTTGCCATTAGATCTAATGTATTTCCTTCATGAATGGAGTTCCAAACTATCTGTTATAGGTAGTTTTCAGAGAAGGCATTTAGTTATGTTTCGCAGGATATCTTACCACGCTCTCCACTAACGAAACTGTAATTTTCCCAGTTGACTGTTGGGTAATTAAGGTCTCCACTTGTGATTACATTACGACTGGGGAACTTATTTACACGACAACTGAGGTTTTTTTCTAAAGGTTTCCATTACATGAGGAGATGAGTCTGGTGGGCGACAGAAGGATACCATTATTTATGCCCGTCCCTGATACTGAATCTTGCTCAAACAATCTCTCATTCAGCTTCAATTTATTTCTCGGTGGGCCTGAGTTTCTTGTCCACTGCGACAAACACATCACGTCCATTTCCCATTTGCCTATCCTTTTGATGTACACTTAAATTTTCCCCAAAAACCTCGTTCATATCAATTTCAGGCTTCAACCAGCTTTCTGTACCTAGTATTCTGAAACCTTTATTGCTTTTCAGGCGCACTTCAATGTCTGGCATTTTGTTGACTCAGGACCAAGGGGCCATGGTCAGTTTTGGAGACAATGCTGCAAATTGTAAACTTCGTTGAAACTCTGTGCGCAAGGCTGGTTTTCTTACACTTTGCTGCCAGTCACTGGAATGATCCAAGTATGATCTTAGAGCCCAGAGGACAGGCATAGTTTGTTTCATCATGCATGACAATCTGCAGTTGGTTGCACACTGTTCCCTCATTGACTGCTGGAATAGCTTCTTAAACATGTTGAATGAGGCCCCCAGGCATACACACTGAGTATGCCTGGTGCCCTTTCTGGTGCCTTGCTGCCATTTCCCCAAGACTACATTCACAGTGGCACCGACTAAGGTCGTCAGATTCCATCGTTAGATGTCGCTCAATAACAGGGGCAGACAGCTTGGCTGTGGTGCTTCCGATCTCCTTTGTCAGTTGGCGGCAGGGTCAAGAAGGGTAGGTTAGGCCAGAATCTGTTCTGTGTATGAAGTAGGTTAGATTTTAACCTCCAAGGGTAGGTTGGATAGAATGACACTTCTGTGCTTGGAAATGAGTGCTGCAGTTCGGCGTTTCATTTTTTAAACATGGCAAATATGTAAATAAGCTGCATCTGTCTCAAAAGAACGTGACGAGTACTGGTACTGTGCACCGTCATCAGTTATTGGAACTACCAAACAAGAGTTACGAATATATTAAATGGAGGGAATATATGAGATTAAGGGAAAAATGCCAAGGCACAAAAGTTAAAAAACGCTTTAACTTTGTGACACTACTTTGCTTCTCCCACCACTGATAAGCATCAGAAGGAACCACTACCTTTGAATCAAACATACTGTTGTTATTTTTTCCTACTCAGACCTGTATATTACGAAAATATGTAGTTTCAATGATACAATGCATTACGTATCTATCCCAAACACGTTCCCAATATGGTTTATTATACTACAGTGGGAGGATGTGCGACTTCGGTGTACACAGGTTATGCCAGTGAGGTTATGAGCAAATAAAAGTTCAGTTACATGGTGAAAGTAGATGCTGTTTTCTGCTATATGATGCTTGGATAAAATTTGTGTGACAGTAAGCAAGTATTATTTAATTAATGAAAGACAGATTTGTGATTTCACAGCAGCTCACTTTGTTGCAACAATAGTGAAAATTAGTGCAATACTGGTAGAAAATTCAGATAATCAGATTCTAGTATTGAAAACTTCAGTACTCTCTAAACACTTGCTTGGCGAATTTGAGAAAGAAAGTAACAAGGTTTTTGGTGCCAGTATTATTTCAGACTGAGTGTAGCTTTCAATAAAGGAAATTATTTATATCACAGTGTCTTTTTATTGCACTTGCACAAAGCATACCTTCAGAATGCGGCATTGAATAAATGTAGCATTTCGCAGTATTTGGGGTGCAAGACTGAAGATATTAGCTTTTAAATTAGTCTTCAGGGCATCGTAAATAGAATCCAACATATCACACTAAAACTTGTACTTTTCAGAACATTGTATACACAAGAATATTGGAAAGATGTAATCGCCAGATTTCAAATACCGAAGTGTCACTTCTAGTTTTAGCTGAGGTAGAACTTCATCTTTTATGAGGGTATCGCATTTCTTAACAGAGCTCATATCGCACCTCTACAAGTACTTGAAATAAGCTTTCGTTATCTGAAACCGTTTCGCAAATGAGTCTTCGGCTTTACATACTCAAGATAATTAGTGGTGGCCCCGAAAAGCAAGATTACAAACACGGTGTGTTGCTGAATTTATTTGAACTTGTGCAGACATACACTAACTAATTTTCAATGTCTGTCAGTTATCATATGTGTGAAAGATAAAGTTTTGATTTAGAATAAGATACTCCGAACACTTAAAGCACTGAAAGTGGACACGAGTAATACCCACATTTGCAAGCTGCTTCACGTAACAAAATCACCGCCCTTCTGGCATGAAAACGCCAGTAAACAATACTAATAACGCGTAGACAGCAAATGCCTACCTACCTCAACCAAAAAGCGAATCACCACAGTAACTTTAAGCATAAGATACATGCCTTCTCACTTGAACGAAATATTTTATGGGATTATAATTCACACCTAAAATTTCCGATGACGATTTTGAGATAAAAGAAATTATTCAGATAGTGAAGGGAGACGAAAATTTAATAGTCATGGGTGACTGGAACTCGATAGTAGGAAAAGGACGAGAAGGTAACGTAGTAAGTAAATATGGAACGGGATTAAGGAATGAAAGGGGAAGCCACATGGTAGAATTTTGCACAGAGCATAACTTACACATAGCTAAGATTTGGTTCAAGAATTATAAAAGAAGGTTGTATACACAGAAGAAGCCTGGAGATACTGGAAGGTCTCAGACAGATTATATAATGATAAGACAGAGATTCAGGAACCAGGTTTTAAATTGTAAGACATTCCCAGGGGCAGATGTGGACTCTGACCACAATTTATTGGTTATGAACTGTAGATTAAAACTGAAGAAACTGCAAAAAGGTGAGAATGTTGAGGAGATGGGACCTAGATAAACTGACAGAACCAGAGGTCGTAGAGAGCTTCAAGGAGAGCATTAGGGAACGATTGACAAGAATTGGGGAAAGAAATAAAGTAGAAGAAGAATGGGTAGCTTTGAGAGACGAAATAGTGAAGGTTGCAGAGGATCAAGTAGGTAAAAAGGCGAGGGCTAATAGAAATCCTTGGGTAACAGAAGAGATATTGAATTTAATTGATGAAAGGCGAAAATATAAAAATGCAGTAAATGAAGCAGGCAAAAAGGAATACAAACGTCTCAAAAATGAGGTCGACATGAAGTGCAAAATGGCTAAGCAGGGCTGGCTAGAGGACAAATGCAAGGATGTAGAGGCGCACATCACTAGGGGTAAGATAGATACTGTCTACAGGAAAATTAAAGAGACCTTTGGATTAAAGAGAACCACTGGCATTAATATCAAGAACTCAGATGGAAACCCAGTTCTAAGCAAAGAAGCGAAAGCAGAAAGATGCAAGGAGTATATAGAGGGTCTATACAAGGGCGATGTACTTGAGGACAATAGTATAGAAATGGAAGAGAATGTATATGAAGATGAAATAGGAGATATGATACTGCATGAAGAGTCGAAACAAGGCCCCGGGAGTAGACAACATTCCATTAGAACTACTGACAGCCTTGGGAGAGCCAGGGTTAACAAAACTCTACCATCTAATGATCAAGATGTATGAGACAGGCTAAATACCCTCAGACTTCAAGAAGAATATAACAATTCCAATCCCAAAGAAAGCAGATGTTGACAGATGTGAAAATTTTCGAACTATCAGTTTAATAAGTCACAGCTGCAAAATACTAACACGAATTCTTTACAGACGAATGGAAAAACTGGTAGAAGCCGACCTCGGGGAAGATCAGTTTGGATTCCATAGAAATGTTGGAACACGTGAGGCAATATGGACCCTATGACTTACCTTAGAAGAAAGATTAAGGAAAGGCAAACGTACGTTTCTAGCATTTGTAGACTTAGAGAAAGCTTTTGACAATGTTGACTGGAATACTCTCTTTCAAATTCTGAAGGTGGCAGGGGTAAAATACAGGGAGCGAAAGGCTATTTACAATTTGTACAGAAAGCAGATAGCTGTTATAAGAGTCAAGGGGCATGAAAGGAAAGCAGTATTTGGGAAGGGAGTGAGACAGGGTTGTAGCCTATACCTGATGTTATTCAATCTGTATATTGAGTAAGCAGTAAAGGAAACAAAAGAAAAAGTAGGAATTAAAATCCATGGAGAAGAAATAAAAACTTTGAGGTTCGTCGATGACATTGTAATTCTGTCAGTGACAGCAAAGGACCTGGAAGTGCAGCTGAATGGAATGGACAGTGTCTTGAAAGAAGGATATAAGATGAACATCAACAAAAGCAAAACGAGGATAATGGAATGTAGTCTGATTAAATCAGGTGATGCTGAGGGAATTAGATTAGGTAATGAGACACTTAAAGTAGTAAAGGAGTTTTGCTATTTGGGGAGCAAAATAACTGAGGATGGTCGAAGTAGAGAGGATATAAAATGTAGACTGGCAATGGCAAGGAAAGCGTTTCTGAGGAAGAGAAGAGAAATTTGTTAACATGACGCATAGATTTAAGTGTCAGGAAGTCTTTTCTGAAAGTATTTGTATGGAGTGTAGCAATGCATGGAAGTGAAACGTGGACGGTAAATAGTTTAGACAAAAAGAGAATAGAAGCTTTGGAAATGTGTTGCTACAGAAGAATGCTGAAGATTAGATGGGTAGATCACATAACTAATGAGGAGGTATTGAATAGAATTGGAGAGAAGAGAAATTTGTGGCACAATTTGACTAGAAGAGGGGATCGGTTGGTAGGGCATATTCTGAGGCATCAAGGGATCACCAATTTAGCATTGGAGGGCAGCGTGGAGGAAAAAAATCGTAGAGGGAGGCCAAGAGATGAAAACACTAAACAGATTCAGAAGGATGTAGGTTGCAGTAGGTACTGGGAGATGAAGAACCTTGCACAGAATAGAGAGGAGCATGGAGAGCTGCATGAAACCAGCCTCTGGACTGAAGACCACAACAACATCACGATTATGATACTTTTATCATCAGGATGCCATAAACACACTCTTTCTTGATTCAAACCTACAAGTTTTCATAGTACGTGAGAACGTCGTTGGATTTGACTGAAGAAAACAAACATCTGAATTTCACCGAATATCGTCCGAAGTCTATACGTTCGGGCAATGAGATTGGCTACAGAGTGACAGCGCTCATAGTGGCGCACTGATTTGAAAAGATCGGCCGTTGGCGGAATAGACCGACAATTGTGCTACTGTGACTGCAGTTTAAGAGGAGCCATCATTCATCATACGTTTGAACTTCCGACGATTAACAGACCCTTACGCTTCTGCGTTTGCCACCTCTTGACACTGGACAAAACAGCTTTCCCCAAAACCAGTGAAGTGAGTCCCTCTGGTTCAATTTCTGTTTGAGCACCTCGAACTTGTTGGGTAGAGGGACTGGTGTAGCACCTCGAGTCCTCCTTGGTCCCCATCCACCCTGTACAGGTAGCCTAGATCTACCATTGAAACGCCAGCTGCACTCTAGTGGATGACTAATGTTAGATCCTGAACTTTCCGCACAGGAGACAGGATTCACAGGACAGGATACACTAGTGGAAATCAGTATAAAGGTATGGGTATTTGTAGGAAAATTAAACATTGTCGGTTGGATATTTGTGCACAGTGTATGTGACAATGCCACACTGAAAACAATTCTCATGTGATGAGAAAGCATAAGTCAATGCGTACAATCAAATGAAAGTCTCTAATCGTCAGATCGCCAAGTTGAACCACTGAAGTGCAATGATTGACAATTTCGTTAGACTGGGTGCACGATAGGGACAGAGAGGAAAACATGGGCAAGGTAGAAAATAATCTGACGCATGGAAAGTGTTACTTTTGGGCAAAGCAAGGGCCACAAACCATTATCCTTTTCAACTTGTTGCTGATTTACAGTTGCCAGTAACTGTCAGGCATCTACGACAAATTCTGTGACATAACAAATATCTAGCATTCAAGAAACGACTGCAGAAACCTGCAATAACACCCAAACATAAACAGGCTAGATTGAAACTTGTTGAAAAATATATATCATGGACTTCAGAATGGAATAACGTGACCTACACTGGTGACAAGAAGTTCAGTTTTTGATGGGCTGGATGAATTACAATATTGTTGGTGTGATCTGAGAACAGAACAGCAGGTAAGACTAGCAGAAATTTTGGTAGTAGAAGAGTTATGACTTAGGCAGCCTTCTGCGCTAAAGGCAAATTATGCATTACTTGGCTGGACACTAGAATGAACTCTAACAAGTACACTGAGATGTTAGAGACGGAACTGATTAGAATTTATGACAACCTAAGGGACGAAATCGTTATGTTTCAGCAAGATATATTGTGCATGTTGATGGTACAACCAAAAAGTGTTTTGAAGATAAAGACGTCGATGAACTGCCCTAGCCTGCACGTAGCACGGATTTGAGCCCCATGGAAAGCCTTTTGGGAATATTTCCAAGACGTGTTTATTACGATGGAAGATAATTAGAGGCCGTATGTAAACTGGAATGAGTGATATGAGAAGAGTGGGGACAGTTTCTCTCCAAGAACTACAAACCTTAACCAATGCCGAAGAGAATTTCTGACGTAATTAAGAAGAACAGAGTTTGGAAAGTGTAGTAACAATGCAATAATACGACACGACAGTGAGGACCGTTACGCCAATTTACATCCAAGAGATGCTAAGCCTCATTTTGTTACTCGTGTTACGAAATAAATTATGTAATTCCGTCGCGATTGTTTGTGTCTTACGTGTATCTACTACCTTCATAATAAACTCGATACATGTTGTTCCAGACACTGTAAATTACTTCCGTGGTATCCCTGCTTTTATACTGATTTCCTTTAGTGTAGCACTTGAGGCTTGAGGTACCTTTGGTGTTGTTGATTTCCGCCAATCAGTGCGCGTCCTAAAAGTCTACCCCCCCCCCCCCCCCTCCCCACTTTTCCAATTTTCGCAAATAAGCAAAAAGTACTAGACACCTTGTATAAATATTTGGTAAGTGCTTATCAAAATAAGATAGGAACATAATTTTGTGTGTGTCTTCTACGCTTTCCATTATGGTGAACAAATCGTTTCCGAAGGTTATTTATTTGACTTATTTGTACGATTTGTTCATAACAGCAAACGAAAATATGTATTTAAGACAGTTTCAACAAAGAAAATACATACATTCATCCATTAAGAGTAAATAATTTGTAACATTTGAACCTACATGGAATGGGCTTTCACAGAAATAAATTATGCTGCTGTGATTTAAGTTTGGGGAATACTTTTACGTATATTAAGACTATAATAATCTCTTGTCAATATGACCTCAGCAGGCATTTCTACTGCCCATTAGACGAGGTCTATCTAGTCTGCATATGGTCAGCCACACTCCAGTTCGCTGGCTTACCACAATCTGTCGGGCTGGATCCAGTTAAACCAGGGTTAGTTGGTATCAGGAGAATTCTACCATTTACAAGGGTCTATCTTGACTTGTAAACTTTTCGTGACGTTAGGATGAAAATAATAGTAACGAGTAGTTATCCAGGAAGTGACAGCAAGTAGGAACATACTGCAGTATCATCATGAATGAACAACTGCAGCTCAGTAACACGTTGATGGCTTCAAGCTCCCGTCACTCATGGCCCTTAACAGCTGTTTACAAACTGCGCGTATTGCGTGGAGGATCTCATTTTCCTCAAACACACTCTCTTATGTCACTTATGCAGCACTATATGTTTAGAGTACTGTCCAGTTGTCACATCGTAATGAAAGTCATCCAACATGCATAACCCTTTTAGATGTCATGTTTTATTTTACATCAGAGTTTTTGTTTACAGTCTAAATAAATTTGGTAGCTACGTACTACTTTTCATATTCTTGAAGCAACAGTCTCTGTTCCTAGAGAAAAAAGAATTATGCATTGTGCCTGTAATTGTTCTAACGAAGTTATGCTTTTTATAGAATTTCTGTTGTAATGTACTTTACGACAAGGGCTTTTAAATAACTTGATTATCATTATGTAATACGTAAAATATTTCGCGTACTAGATTGCACTGTTAAAGGTAGGCATACAATGTTTGTTTAGTACGCATTACTTCGTAAATTTTTATATATAAGCCATGCGCAATTTCTGCCAGTTCATTTTATGTAAGCCGCTCAGCATGCTTTTGCACATTGCTTGTGCAGAACACATGTAGTGCCCTATACGCAGAAGTTACCTTAACTTACACGAGTCTAGTACTTTAGTCAGTTGACAAGTTATGTCTGTAAACTTAACGTTGTTTTTATCTGAACTTGTTATTTTATTGACTCGGAGGTGAACTTAGACAAGAGACAAGCGGCTTTATTCTAACGTACCTTTTCAACGCTTTATGTAATGCGCGCGCGCTTGTGTGTGTGTGTGTGTGTGTGTGTGTGTGTGTGTGTGTGTACTCGTATAAACCAATGTGTAATTTCTAGGTGGTACAATCTTCTTCTGAAGAAAATAATTTCATAACTATCGAAACCTATGTTACGCAACGGGTTGGCTGATTCCTTCATTCTTTCCAATATTATCGCTTCACAAATGGTGTTGACAGCCATGTTCAAGATTTTAAAATGGAATGAAGGGTATTAAACTCGTTTTGCAACGCTTGTACGAGGTGTGGCTAGAAAAAAACCGGACTAGTACTGGTGAAACAATAAAACGAATGCAATAAGGCTCAAAGTCGCGTGGCCTGTCACGTGACTCCCGCTCCGCCTACTGCTCGAGTTTCATCTGCCTCCTGCACTCAGTCTGCCCGTGGCGTCTGTTTTAAGTAGTTGACGTTTTGTCTGTGCGTCGGAAAATGTTGAGTGTACAGAAAGAACAGCGTGTTAACATCAAATTTTGTTTCAAACTAGGAAAATATGCAAGTGAAACGTTTGTAATGTTACAACAAGTGTACGGCGATGATTGTTTATCGCGAACACAAGTGTTTGAGTGGTTTAAACGATTTAAAGATGGCCGCGAAGACACCAGTGATGACACTCGCACTGGCAGACCATTGTCAGCAAAAACTGATGCAAACATTGAAAAATCGGTAAACTTGTTCGACAAGATCGCCGTTTAACAATCAGAGCAGTGTCTGAGTTAACAGGAGTTGACAAGGAAAGTGTCAGGCAGATTCTTCATGAAAGTTTCGACATGAACAAAGTGTGTTGAAAAATGGTTCCAAAGTGTCTCACAATTGAACAGAAGGAACGCCGAAGAATGATTTGTTCTGACATCCTGGAAAACATTGAAAGTGATCCCACCTTCTTACAAAATGTTATTACTTGCGATGAATCGTGGTTTTTTACTTACAATCCCGGAACTAAACGCCAATCGATGCATTGGAAACCTCCTGGTTCTCCACGACAAAAAAAGCACGAATGTCAAAATCGAAATTCAAGGCAATGATGATTGTTTTTTTTGACATCAAAGGGATTGAGGGATTGTGCACATTGATTGGGTACCAGAGGGACAAACAGTGAATCAGCATTACTACATTAGCGTTCTGGCTACCCTACGTGAGCGAGTACGGAGAAAACGGAACGATTTGTGGAGAAAAAAGTCATGGATCCTTCACCAAGACAATGCCCCAGCTCACAGTGCGTTGTCAGTGAAGACGTTTTTGGCAAAACACAACATTCCCATCTTAGATCATCCACCCTACTCACCTGATTTGGCCCCCTGTGACTTTTTTCTTTTCCCTAAAGTCAAGTCAGCTTTGAAAGGAACTAGATTTGAGACTGTTGAAGCAGTAAAAGAAAAAGCGACGGAAGTAATGTATGGACTTACCGAAAATGATCTGCAGCATTGCCATGAACAGTGGAAAATTCGTATGGAGCGGTGTAGAGACCGAGGAGGAGAGTACATTGAAGGAGGTAACATGAAATTGTAAATAATTGTAACAAAATGTTTTTTTCCAGCATTAGTCCAGCTTGTTTCTAGCCGCACCTCGTATAGGGAAGCGTAGGCTATATTACAGAATACATTACATTTCTCACTATCACCAAGTGTGTTGTATAGATCTTCACAGTCTGTATTCTGCAAATAATTTTAAAGTCTTAACGCCTCCTACTCCCGTTTTTAACTAAACTGAATACACGAATAATATACCCGTAGTGAAAATACCATGAAAATATTCCCCTTTTTGCACAAAATTCTGAGCCAAGAATGAGTATCAAGCGATCTGACTTCCAATCGATTTAGGGTATATTCAGAAGTAAGATGTGTTTAGAGAGCAACAAAAAATATAAAAGGAGTTTGAACATATGTGTGTCTGAATGAAACATTATAATCACACCTTTTAATTTCCTAGGATATCTATAAGCGACTGTGTTTTCCTCGAAAGAAAGGATAAGCGACGTGAGCATGTAAGACGTTACTTCACTTCGTAAACTGCAGAAAGTATTCACAATGAACCTCAAATACACTAACAACTCTAAACATGTATCCAGCAAGAAGTCTCGACGTTCACATAAGCACTAACTTACCTGCTGTAAAATCCAGCCAAATAATTTAAAAGAAAAAAAAAGATCTGTTATAGTCTGTCACTATTGCAAATGGATTCCCAATAAAACGTCTTTTTCAAATTAAAGTTTTATTGTGTGTGTCTTTTGCAACGCTAACTCTATGATACATTCGTAGATGTCAATTGGACCACTTGTTCCATTTTCAAAATAGCTTCATTTGTTAATCTTAACGTGAACAATGCAGATCTTAAATAACTTTTGATCGATTTCAATTGTAAATTGCTCTCTTGACCTATCCAATATCATATGTACAGCTGTACAATACTATGATTGTCTGGATCAATAAAAATACAATACAATATAGAGAATGTTCTCTCACAACTCCTTACAGAAACTGTGAGGAACATTCACAGCATTATGACTATATTGTGTAACCCTTCTGTAAGTTTGGCCTCAAAACTAAACCATTATAAACCCAATGGGCAGGAAACAATAATTTCCTTACAGTCTGTTGTAGCTGCGAAAGCTCGTAGATGCATGCACTGAAAGTCTTCTCTGTGAACACCTTGGCTGCATTTCTCATCGTCGTCGCGCAGCACTATTGCAGGCCTTAGGAAGACATATTTTAGTCCAAATTATGGAGCTAGTGCAACCTGTCTCGAATTTCAGCAGTTTATCTAATGAAGCAACAAGTTCTCGTTTTAAATCGTCTTCGCACGAAAAGTCTTCATCTCTACTTCCGTCGCCAGAAAAGTATCGCCTCCTAATTCGTCTTGGATGTTCAACAGAAATGCCAAGTTCTTGACACATGCTTTTAGCCAACTTAAAGCCTCATCTACAAATTCCTTTCGTTTCTCTTCCAACATCTTCTGTAAGGCATTTATTTTCTGAGCCCACTAATATGCGGTAAGACCCTCTGTTTGCAAATAATTTTGGGGACCGTTCACTTCACGTAGCATCAGTTGCCAGCAACCCAAGAAATGTAGAAACGAAAATGATTGTTTCGCGACTAGCAAAATTCCTTGCTTCCGTTTGTGAGTTCAGGCTTTCGTCTATTTCTGTTAGGTTTTCTAGCGTTGTCAACATTTCTTTGCAATGATTACTGCATTGCCTCCTGCACTCCAGCATCGTCTTCGAACTCTTGCCTGTAGAAGCAATCAGAAGATTCCATCGGTGTGTGGACATTGAAAAGAAGCATAACAATGTTCCAATGTGACGAAGTAAGTTACTAAAATCAGCCCTACCGAAGCCACATGAAAGCAAACTAGGTTCACCTGCATTAGGACTGATCTGTTTTATTCGTTGCTGCACACCTGTCTCTCTTCTGCCCATTGCAGCAGCATTAAGCTTCCCCTCTACAATTCATAATGACAAGTCCATCAGAGTTGAGCTTGCTTAGTATCATCTCACTAATACCTGTTTCTCCAGTTCTAAAAAGTTGCCTCTATTGGCTCTGGCATCACTTCCCTGTGACTAAGTAGCGCAAAATTTTGTTTTGCGTGGAATCTTATTGTATTAAACATTCTGGTAAGAATTCAATGCCATTTTTAATATCCTTTGCCACTACTTCATGCTATTTTTTTAATAACAGTCTGTCCTATTTGAAGCGTTGCTTCCAGCTCCTTCCATTTGGTAAAATTTTGGTTGATTGTAGCACTTGATATGTGTTTGGCGGCTTTGGGGTTCAACATTTTACAAACAGCTATCTAGTTTTGTGAATTAAAGTATTTTATGGACCGTTTGAGCCCACAGTAATATCTCATTTGTTAGTTAGAAATTTGATTTGGGGTCACTTGAACCCAATCACAAGAAAAATCAGTGGGCTCAAGAAAGCCCACTTTTGCATGTCATGTTAACAAGTTTTTAATTCAATGTGTTTATAAGGTTTACTTTATAAAAATATTAAACTGACTACGGATAAAATTGTAAAAGGTGTGAAATATGAAAAATAAGATCGCTTACCAACAAGCTATCCTTTGATGGTGCTCGTACACAAGAAAGTTGAGGAGTAAACGAAACAATTTTTCAGTGTAACAAACGAACCGGAAAAGAGCCTCTGGTGGCCAGTATATGAACTAACTAACCTAAATATACTAACGACACGGCTGCTACCTATCGGAAAATCATACTACTAACTCTCTCATCCGTATGTCTCTGGCAACAGACCAAACCTGTTTTTCCGTTTTGGACTGAAGATAACCCTTAGCGGTCAAGTAACCATAGCTTAGGTCAAATATTACAACTTTATTGAACCACTTCCACTTGCCCAGTTGCCTTGAAATACTGCGTAAGTATCTCTGTAGTCCCAATAACAATATAGTTACCTGATCTAATAACTATTCAGGCAGGAGTTTCAGCTTGTTCATCGGTGTTTATCAGCACCAGCATAATCAGAATTGCCATGCCTGGTGGGGGCGACATAGAGCAGGCGAAATTGTGTGGGTTAGCCACTCATTTAGGATAGATAGCTCAGGGATGAAATTTTTGAGAACGTACGTTTGGAGCACAGCATCGTATGTTAGTGACACTTGGACTGTGGAAAACCACAACAGAAGATAATTGAAGCATTTGAGATGTAGTGCTACAGACGAATGTTGAAAATTATATGGACTTGCAATGTTTGTATCATCAGCAAACAAAACGAACTTGGCATCCGATAATGTTACTGATGGAAGGTCATTGATGTATACAAGAAAAAGAAAGGGCCCTAAAATGGAACCTTGTGGAACCTCATATGTCATTAGTTCCCAGTTGGATGATGCCTGATAGCTTGATACATGTCTCTTTCCTAATAACACCCTTTGTTCCCTGCCAGAGATATAAGATGTGAACCATTTTGCAGCATTTCCTGTTACACTATAGTGTTCTAATTTACTTAAAAGGATATTGTGATTTACACAGTCAAATGCCTTTGACAGATCACAAAATATACCAGTTGCTTGCAATTTTTTGTCTAATGAATTAAGCACATTTTCACTGCAGGTGTAGATAGCCTTTAGAAATCTGAACTGTGACTTTGAGAGTATGTTATTTTAGATAAGATGGTTATACATCTGATTATACATAACTTTTTCTAAAAATTTTGAGAATGCTGGCAAAAGTGAATTTGGACGGAAATTTGATGCTATTTCTTTATCTCCCTTCTTAAACAGTGGCTTAACTTCAGCATATTTCAACCATTCAGGAAATATTCCACTGATACATGACTGGTTACACAGATAGCTTATTATGTTACCTAACTCAGAATCACATTCTTTAATTAATCTTGTTGATATTTAATCATACCCACTAGATGTTTTTGATTTTAAAGATTTTATGATGGACATTATTTCTGCTGGGGTAGTGAGGGTCAAATTAATATTATGGAAGTTACTTGAAATGTCTGGTCTGAGGTATTCCATAGCAGCATCTACAGAACCTGACAAACCCATATTTTCTGTAACTGTTATAAAATGTTTGTTAAAAAGTTCTGCAACACTATACACATCTGTCACCAATGTATCATTTACTCTTATGCTATTTGCCCCTCTTCATGTCTGGTTCTACTGGTCTCCTCCTTCACTGTATCCCATATTGCCTTTATTTTGTTATCTGATGTGACTATCTTTTCCATGTAATATATTTTTTGACAGATACAGTTTTCTTTTTGTTTTACAAGATACCCCTACTCCTTGAGTAATCCATGGCTTCTTCGTAGTCTTTGCTCTAACCGTGGTAAGTTTTGGGGGAAAACAGTGTTCTAATAAGGTAAGCACAGATTTTATATCCTGTACAGTATTAACATTTAACAGAAGGAACTGCATGTCATGGTCTGAGAGGCCATTGACTATTGGTTTTGTAATATAATTTTGTTCATTGGACTTTTCTGTAAAGATATTATCAATGGCTGTTTTTGAGCCATTGGTTACCATAGTGGGGAACTTTACTGTGGGACTGAAGTTGAATGATAATGTTACTAACTCAAACAAGTTCTTATTGGGAGAGTCTTCAAGGAAATCTACATTGAAATCACCAGCAACCACTATTTTTTTTGTTTTTGGTTGTTAAATGTGCCAGTACAGCTTCAAGGTGGTTTACAAACATATTAAAGTTATTATGAAGGATTTTTTGTGAGCTGCTGCCAGCTTGTCTCTGTCCCATAGTATAGGTGTCACAGAGCTTTTCCCCTGGAGGATGACAGATTCACACCTTCCCAGCATATGATGATGAAGGTATCATTATTCATTAGAGCATATTGAAGACACTCACCACAGCACTCCTCGAACACCCACCAACTCTTTCCGCTGCCAAAATGCTCGTGCTAGTCCTCTGGGTCATTACAATCTGCCTTTGGTGAAACTCAGATAGATTGCATGCCTTCCCCATTTTATGCACAGACAGCATGCTCACTAATACTGCATTCACTTTGCATGTGTCTTACTAGCAGTCATTCCACACCATGTGATGCTGCTATCGCCTGGAGGGATGTGTATCAATAGGAGGTCTATGGTCATAATGTTCTGGCTGATCATTGTATACCATTAATTATGCCATGGATACAAAGATTTCATACTAATCTGACTTCACCTCATCCTAACATCTGTTTTTTAAATGTTTGCATTTTCATGATGTACAAATGTTTTAATTACTTTTAATACATGTTTCATATTGTAATTAGGTACCTAATACTACAATGGGATCATATGCATTTTACAAATATTAAGCAATATATATACCATGGGACAGACTTCAATAAAGCATATGACAGCATAGTGAGAGAGGAGATTGTAGGATAATGTCAGAATATGGGATACTAAACAGTGTGTGCTGGAATCAAAGTGTAGAGTGAAAGACAGGAGGAGTTCTCAGAAACATCTGAGGTAAAAACAGGAATGAGACAGAGAGATATTATATCACCAGTCGTGTTGAGTTTGGAACTCAACAACACCATGATGAGAGTAACACGAGAATGTGCAGGAGTCACCGTAGAGGAAACTATAAATATTCTGGCTTTCAGGATGATGTTGGGGCGATAGGAAAGAGCATGGAAGACCTGGAGAAAATGGGAACTGTACTGATGGAAGAAGCTAAGAAAGTAGGTCCAAGCATAAATGAAAATAAAACAAATTTCATGGTAATAGGAAGAAGAACTCAATTAGGACCAAACCATCTAACAATCAGGAACCTGACAATACAGGAGACAGATATGTTCACGTACCTCGTTATCAACATCAATGAACAAAATCTTATTGAACAAGAGATCGTAATGAGAATTCAAGCTAGGGGAAGTTACTATCTAGGAAGGCAAAAACAAGAATATACCGAGCTATCATTAAACCAGTAGTGTGTGCTACGCAAGTGAGACATGGACCCTGACAAGAAAAAGAACACAGAAAAAAAGCTCATCACTTTTGAAAATAAAGTTCAGAGAAAAATATAGGAATCAGTGAAAGAAAATGAACACTGGAGAATAAGGAAAAACAGAGAACTAAAGACAGTTACACACACTACCTGACATAATAGCGAGTGCAAAAACTGAAAGACTGAGGTGGTACAGACATGTGAGGAGGAGAGATGAGAACACAGTAATAAAGGGAGTGATGGATGGTGGAACTGAAGGTACGAGACCACTAAGATGGCTGGTAATGAGATGGAAGGATAATACCGTGCAAGACATGAAGATACTGGATCTGGGAGATGAAGATGCAACTGACTGGAAGGTGTGGAAGGCTGGAATAAGTGAGGCCACGGACTGGCTGCAGTTTGTGTGGCCTGCAGCATAAGTAAGTAAGGGATAAGCCATGGAGAGATAGAGGTTGTATTACTCACATCCCCATCCCCCCCCCCCCCCCCCCCCCCCGCTTTTTAAACTCTTATACTTTTATGGTGCGGGAATAATTTCTCAACTAGGGTCATTTTGTTACAGTCACAAATGCGTACATATTTCCTGGTAGTTAAATTCAGTGATAGATTTTTCATTTTGCTGCTCTAGACTAATATAAGGCTTTTGGGCATATGCCAGTTTCATATTACTGGTACATTAGTTCAATAAAACTGATTAGTGATTGACAGTCAAATCACACATGTTGCAGTAAAATAAATAAATAATTACAGTTTTGTATGACACAATTAAGCCGGGTGATGCTGAGGGAACTGGATTAGGAAATGAGACTCTTAAAGTAGTAAAGGAGTTTTGCTATTTGGGGAGCAAAATAACTGACGATGGTCGAAGTAGAGAGGATATAAAATGTAGACTGGCAATGGCAAGGAAAGCGTTTCTGAAGAAGGAAAATTTGTTAACATCAAATATTGATTTAAGTGTTAGGAAGTCGTTTCTGAAAGTATTTGTATAGAGTGTAGCCATGTATGGAAGTGAAACATGGACGATGAATAGTTTAGACAAGAAGAGAATAGAAGCTTTCGAAATGTGGTGCTACAGAAGAATGCTGAAGATTAGATGGGTAGATCAGGTAACTAATGAGGAGGTTTTGAATAGAACTGGGGAGAAGAGGAGTTTGTGGCACAACTTGACTAGAAGAAGGGATCGGTTGGTAGGACATGTTCTGAAGCATCAAGGGATCACCAGTTTAGTACTGGAGGGCAGCGTGGAGGGTAAAAATCGTAGAGGGAGACCAAGAGATGAATACACTAAGCAGATTCAGAAGGATGTAGGCTCCAGACTGGGAGATGAAGAAGCTTGCACAGGATAGAGCAGCATGGAGAGCTGCATCAAACCAGTCTCAGGTCCGAAGACCACAACAACAACGACAAAATTAGAATGATTTTACCCTTGGTGTCTCAAATTGTTACACTGTGTGTATCCTCAAACTTCTCCCAGCCCCCCACCCCCTGTGGGTCAGGGGTTAGAATAGGGCCAAGTTATTCCTGCCTGTCATAAGAGGTGACTAAAAGGACACTCACTTGTTTTGGCCTTTATGTGATGGTCCCCAGTACGGTTCGACCTCCATTTTTCAAAATTTGTCTAAGAGTGAGCCAATTGGGGAAGAGTGCCTTACATGGTGTATAGTGTTTATCATGTGCTGAGACCTCTTGCATCCTTCGTTGACGTTGATCTGCACTTCTGTTCGTTCTCCAGCTGTTGGGTGAGGTCACCCTCCTGGGTGCGCTGTTGACTATAATGGACTCCTTAGCTTGTTTGCACCTGATATCCAGCATGGCAGCCAGTACGTTGTGGTGGGGCCGCCAAGTTCCCTGTTGATAGTAGCCCCCTGAGCACATAGGGATCGCTCTGTAGATGCCTGCGCCGTTAATTCCCCATGTATGTCAAGGAGTAGATGCCCATCACCCTGGGGCATTGGGACTCCTGTCAGTGGCCAGGCTGCCAGGTGGCCTTTACTTCAGCGGGGTGGCATCCGCTGGGAGGGCCCCTGGTTGGAGTGAGTGGCATCAGGGCAGATGACATGCCATGAAGTGTAGTACATCATCTCTTGCTGGTGGTCAAACACCAGCAGTCTCTAAGAGGTCAGGGTATAACTTCAATGCCAAGAAATATCACCCCAAATCATTACCCCCCCCCCCCCCCCACCCCGACCCCGGGGCACACCATAGGAGGAACACCAGGCTAAGGATAGGAGCAAAGCTTATTCAACCCGGTACTTTATATGTACGAGAGTTGATGGGGAATCTTTCATGTTCATGATGCCTCAGTTTTTTGTGGAGCATCTGGAGGACAAGTTTGGGGAGCTGGAGGGCTTGTCCAAAATGCAGTCAGGGTCGGTCATGATCAAAACAGCATCCTCTGCCCAGCCACGGGCATTACTTGCCTATGACAAGCTGGGTGATGTTTCTGTTTCCATCTTGCCCCATAAGAGCATAAATATGGTCCAGGGTACCATATTTCACAGGGACCTTCTTTTGCAGTCTGACGATGAGCTGCACACCAATTTAGAGAGGCGAGGTGTCCATTTCGTGCGGCACATTCACTAGGGTCTGATGGATAATCAGGTTGCCACCAGTGCCTTCATCTTGGCCTTTGAGGGTGACACCTTACCTGAGGTCAAGGTGATGGTCTACCGCTGTGACATAAGGCCATATATCCCTCCCCCGATGCGGTGATTTAAGTGCTGGAAGTTCGGCCACATGTCTTCCAACTGTACTTCCAGCATCACCTGTCGGGATTGTGGATGTCCTTCACATCCCAGTAGTCCCTGTGCCCCATCTCCCATCTGTGTCAACTATGGAGAGCACCATTCACCTTGCTCACCAGATTGTAGGATTCTCCAGAAAGAAAGAAAAATAATGGAATACAAGACCCTGGACCAACTGACCTACACTGAGGCTAAGAGAATATATCAGAGGTGTCCTGTGCATATCATGTCAACCTACACCGTCGCTATGACAATGGTTCTACCATCTTCCGTTCCACTGCGTACAGTTGGCTCTTAGAGCCGTCAGATTCCACCTGCCCCCTTGATGGTGGGGGGCTCTTCCCTCCCTGTTGCTCCTGCACAACCTACTTCAGGAGCAACACCCCCAACCATCGGGGATGTCAGTCCCCATTTCTCAGCTGGAGTGGCTCCTCTTGCCAGGAAGGGATTTCTTGCGTCACTCCCTTCCCAGGTTCCTACCAGTGGCAAAGCTGACACCCTCCAGCGGCTGTAGCAACCACAGGTAGCTGGTTGTAGGTCTTCATGGTCCCTCTCAGTCCCTGAGACTGAATCAGTGAAGCCTTCCAGCTTGACAAACCTAAGGAGCAGTGACAGAAACCTAAAAAGAAAAAGACCCCCAAGGACCAAGACACTACGGTGGCACCCACACCACCACTACCTACAAGCTTTGTGTCTGAGGATGAGGTGGAGATTCTGGCACCCGCTGAGGACCTAGATTTCGCTGGGCCCTCAGACACAATAGATGTCGATCGCACAGGTACTGGTGGCAGCAGGTGACCCTGAGGCGTAGAATACCTCATTGAGTGTATGATGCCTTCCCACTCTCACAATCACGTAATCCTACAGTGGAATTGCAGTGGTTTTTTCCACCACCTGGCTGAGCTACAGCAACTGTTAAGCTTTACACCTGCTTTCTGCATTGCCCTCCAAGAAACCTGGTTCCCGGCAATGCGGACCCCTGCCCTCTGTGGCTATGAGGGATATTACAGGAACTGTAGGACTATAACAGAGTTTCGGGTGGAGTTTGCGTCTATGTTAACAGAGTTTCGGGTGGAGTTTGCATCTATGTCCTGAACTCAGTATGTAGTGAACCTGTGCCTCTTCAAACCCCTATTGATGCTGTGGTTGTCAGGATAAGGACGACACAGGAAATAACTGTCTGCAATGTATATCGACCTCTAGATGGTGCAGTTCCCCTGAACGTATTAGCTGCACTGATTGATCAACTCCCTAAACCTTTCCTACTTTTGGGACATTCTAACGCCCATAACTCCTTGTGTGGTGGGGTGGCGCCATGCTTGCTGGCCGAGGTAGAGAAGTGGAAAATTTACTGTCACAACTCGACACCTGCCTCTTAAATATAGGTGCCCCCACATTTCAGTGTGGCACATGGCACATATTCGGTCATTGATTTCTTGGTTTGCAGTCATGGCCTTCTCCCATCTATACACTGGAGAGCACATGATGACCTGTGTGGTAGGGACCACTTCTCCATCTTCCTGTCACTGCCCCGGCATCAGGCCCACGGATGCCTGTCCAGATGGGCTTTAAACAAGGCGGACTGGGAAACTTTCACCTCTGCTGTTACCGCTGAATCTCCGCCATATGGTGCCATCGATGTTGTCGCTGAACAGGTCACTACAACAATCATTTCTGCAGCACAAAACGCAATCCCTCGTTCTTTAGGGTGCTTGCGGTGAAAGACAGTCCCTTGGTGGTCGCCAGAAGTCGCTAAGCCAATTAAAGAGCATTGGCAAGCTCTACAGTGACATAAGCAGCACCCCTCTCTAGAGCACCTAACAGCCTATAAGCGGCTCTGTGCTTACGTTCACCAGCTTATAAAACAATGGAAACAGGAGTGTTGGGAGAGGTACATGTAGACCATTGGGTGCCATACGTCACCTTCCCAAGTCTGGACGAAGATCAGACGTTTTTTTGGGCACCAGACCCCCAACAGGTGTCCCTGGCATTAACATCAATGGCATGTTATCTACTGACGCAAACGCGAAACTGATATGGACTGAATGTTGGAATTGTTCCAGCTGTTGTTTTGCTTTTATGCTCTTTGTTTTTAGTGGTATTGTCTCGATAATGTTTCAACATTACATGTCTACGTATATTTTTCTCATGTTGTAGTTCTCACCAAATTGTTGGTTTGTTGTAGTATGCAGTTCCTCATTTGGTTACACTATTCGTATTCTCGAACCTCTGATATGGGTATGACATTCAAATTGTTTTGTTGCTGCTGGCAGTTCAATTGTCTCATATGTCTACATATATTTTCATATGTTGTAGTTCTTACCAAACGACCAGTTTGTTTCTCTCATGTGACGTTATAATGTGATGTGACATTACAACAGCATCATGTGAATGTGATGTTACATAATATTGTACGTATATATGCATATTTTCATATGTGGTAGTTTTCACCAAATGATTGGTTTCTTTTTATCATGGGACATTATAATAGTAATACGTGACTATTAAATTACATAATATTGTACAGAACATTAAAAAGTCATGTACAAATGTATCTTATGTTACTGTATTTCTTTTACTGTATTGTGAGTGCATGTATATCTCTTGTGGCTATACTATAGTGTACACATACTTCATAACTTGTTCTTTGACCTATGATGTCTGATTACAGCATTTAACTCTTGTGTTTTAGGCCAATGGTTCTTGTTGTGCCTAAGCATTGTTGCTGTGCAGTTACTAATCTTACAGGTTTTCATGTTTTTAACATCTTTTTCTGATTGGTTAACACTTTGTTATGGCACTAAGTATAAATTTTCATATGCTTTCAAGTCAGCAATGGTGTACAATTTCCTGGTCAAATTGCATGTATGCCATTTGAAATTGTTACAATAAATATTTTTCGTAAGTACACTTAATTTTTCTGACGAATAATTCTCATGAAAATGTAATGTGTTTAGAGATTTACAGTTTTCACTTTGTTCCGGTTTTGTGCTAGCACTGTGAAGATGATCCATAGTCAAAAATGGTAGTGAATGAATGTACTGTAAGACAACAAAGTCTGTATCATGCATTTCTGCAAATAGATTGATGTTGTTGAAGTTACCTGGAATAAAAAAAAAAAAATTGTTCTTAGTGTTTGTATGGTTAGGTTAGGTTAGTGTGTTAACGTCCTGTCGACAATGAGGTCATTAGAGACGGAGTGCAAGCTCGGGTTAGGGAAGGATTGGGAAGGAAATCGGCCGTGCCCTTTCAGAGGAACCATCCCGGCATTTGCCTGAAATGATTTAGGGAAATCACGGAAAACCTAAATCAGGATGGCTGGAGATGGGATTGAACCGTCGTCCTCCCAAATGCGAGTCCAGTGTGCTACCACTGCGCCACCTCGCTCGGTCAGTGTTTGTATGTTTAAATTTTAGGTAAGCCATGGTAGAAAGACATTTGTGTGTATTATGTATTAAACAGGGGACTTAGAAATGATGGAGAGGCTTTGTCCTGCCATAGACCTCAGTGGTTCACAACAGGCCACAGCAGTCCACCAACCCCACCGCCACCCTACACTGAACCCAGGGTTATTGAGTAGTTCGGCCAACAGTGGTCATCCTCCCACCCCCCTCCCCCGGAAAGTCCCATACCCCCTAATGTTTGTGTGGTAGAGTAATTATGTACGTGGAGACAGTGTTTGCGCAGCAATTGCCTGCATGGTGTAAATGAGGCAGAATGAGGGGAACCAGCTCGCCTTCGCAGAGGCAGATGTAAAACTGCCTTACAAACTATCCGCCTGCTGGCTGGCACACCAGACCTCGACACTAATCCTCTGGGTGGATTCGTGCTGGGGACCGGTATGCCTTCCTGCTCAGGAAGTAGTGCATTAGACTGCACGGTTAGCCAGGTGGGCTAACGTCACATTTGCTGCATCACAAAGATATGTAGCTCATTTTACGAACGTCACTAGAAAGTAGAGAAACAATGGATTCAGATTCAACTTTCAGTTTTCTCTATGACAAGTAGTGATTTGGATAGCTCTAATATAGACTTAAATGAGTCTTTAGTGTCGGTTAATGTACCATGGAATGTGCTAAAGCACCCCCCCTTTTAAACTTCAGTGGCCGCAGTATACCAGATGAGTCGACAATGCGTAAAAATTATTTGAAACAGTTGTATAAAAACGAAATTGCTGATACAAAAACAGACATTGGCGACCATTAAATTTGACTTTCAATAGACAAGAGCAGTGACAGCTGTGGAAGATTTATAAATAATGTCGTCGTGCGGAACTTAGATTCTGCGGCACCAGGTAAATCTCACATACTCCTTTGTAAAGAATTGGAGCAGACAAGTCATAGTACTGTACCCGACACTGTCAGAGATGCTCTACAATGGCCATGACAACATAGGGGTGAGAAATTTTTGCTGTTGGTGACATACTACGCTACCTATATGTTTAAAGCGCAATCAATACAGACAGAATTCTATTCCAGAATGATCATACTTGTGCAACCGCAAAGCAGTATGTATCATTAGGAAACTCGTACCAATCAGAAACCAAATCCATCAAATATGGAGTGCCGCAGGGTTCGGTAATGGGGCCATTGTTATTTAATGTGTTTGTTAATGATATAGGTGTTGAGGAGGAAGAAAAGAAAATATTGTATGCTGATGACATGACAATACTAAATAGTGACCAAAATATGGAACAGCTTGAGAGAAGAGCATACATATCTGCAAATGTCACAGCTCAATGGCTGTTGGAAAATGAACTGGTTATAAATCTAAAAAAGACTATGTATGCAGTGTTTAAAAACAAGGAAAAGGCTGTAGACATGGATTTAGAGGTTGATGGAACAAGGCTGGAAGAAGTAGAATCTGCTAGATTCTTAGGTATTCTTGTGGATAATGAACTGAAATGGAAAAAACATATTAATAATGTCTGTAAGAAACTGAGCTCTGTCATATTCTTAATGATGCAGCTATCACAGTATTCAGACAAGAACCTTCTGTGTACAGTGTATCATGGACTTTTCGAACCATACTTACAGTATGGAGTGACTGTGTGGGGAAACTCAAACAAACAAGAGACAAAACGAGTGTTCACATTACAAAAAAAAGCAATTAGGACCATTTTAAGAAGAAAGACCTCTGAAACATGCAGAATCTGTTTCAAGAATTTAGGTATCTTACATTTTTTATCATTGTATATATAAAAACAATAATGTACATCACAAAAGGTAGTGAGGACTGGATTACAAATGCTAGTGTACACACCCACAATACAATAAGGAAGAATGAAGTACGGAGTATACCTCACCGACTGACAATGCTAGAAAAAGGACCCCAGTACTCTGGTATCAGACTACTAAGAAGTCTGACAAAAAACCTGCAAGACAGTGTACTTCACAATGACTTTCCAAGAAACTTTAAAGACTATCTCATTGAAAAAGAGTTTTACCATGTTGCAGAATACTTATGCCATTAAATTTGTATATATTGTTACTCATTATCATTGATGTAAAAATGTAAGCTAGAAGTGTAGAAAAATAAGTGATAAAGAATGTTAATACTATGACATGTCCTATATTACACGTACATTTACTGTACACAATGTAATCTTACAGGATCAAATAAAATTCAATTCGATTCAAGCTGCCTTCCCCATGTCCTATACCGTCTATAGAGGAAACCAGAAATAATTTTCCTGAGGTAACAGTATCATTTCCTCTGTTAAGAAAGTATTTCTGAAAGCTTCTATCTGCATTCAGTCCTTTAAAGAAATAGCCTTTGTGCACCTGTTTCTTGGCTCTGGCTGATGCCGAACACTAGCAAAAAGTGAAATACATAGTTGACACATTTCAGTATAGTCAATCAGCTTTTATTGAAAAAGGCAAGCTGGCCCTTAAAAATAACAAGAATCTTGCATCTTTGTCATCTTTAAGAGCTAACTTCCAACATCTATCTGTTGTAGTTCTATGAACAGACGGTTCACCACTGCCAATGAAATATGCTGTAGACTTTCTCTCTGAGGTGCCGACATATTTGGAAAAAATACCTGTTTTACTGAGTACAGCATGCATCACTAAATTAAGGAGAAGACCCACATATGAAGAAAGTGTCCACCATTATTCAGGGGGTCAAGTTCGAAGTTGGGTTGTATTTGGTGTCACAAGCAACTGCATCGGTGAAATATGCTCTTCACTGATGATGTTTTGCACAGCTATGAGAATCCCTTATGAAAGTCAAATTGACTGGTAGTTAAAAAGTTTGGCTTAGTTGAATGAGGCAACTTTCTCATACATTTTTGAAGACTGGAAGCACTGAACAGGTCTGTAATTACAAGTGGGTTGCTGATCTCCATATTTTTTTATATGTATGTTTCTATAGCATATTCAAGAATGTCAGGAAATGTGCCATGAGTCCTTGACTGATCACAAAGACAACTTACAGTTAACCCCATCATGCGAACACAATATTTTAACCTTGTACTAGAGATACCATCAGCAGAACTGCTACTTTTTGTGCTCGAATCAATTTAATAACATGTATTTTAAAACTAATGTCTGTTGGCAGCTTATGCAGTTGTCTGCACAACTGAATCTAATGCATCTGTATTGAGAATTAAACTGTCTGTTTTCTTTTCAAATGAAAAGATCCAGTATATGGCTTCACTTGTTTGTAGAAACAGCAGAAAAATTGAATCTGAATGGTTAGAAAAGAATATGAATTCTAATGCTCCCAAGTGAGAGACAGACTTTAAGTTAATACTGCACAATACACACTAAAAATAATTTACTGCAAGTAGTGACATGAAGTAGGGTAGACTACTGCTCACCACATAGAGTAGGTACTGAGTGGCAGAGAGACACATATAAAATTAGACTGTATAAGTTAGGAGAAAGGTGACCACTCACTAAAACATTGAGACATTGACAGGCAAACAGAAAATAGTAAGTAAAATTGCTAGCAGGGCACCTCATTTTTAGGGCCAGAGGTATCAGACTCCACCATACTCTGAGCTGCCAATAGCTGTGCTAGGTCTTGCCACTACTCTACCCTCACCCCTCCCGAGCATAACCTCCCAAAGTGATGAATCTTTTTTCCTTCCCCACCCCATTCAGCTAATGCTAAGGGTCACTGTCAGGTAGCTTGAGCTCCAGGCTTCCAAACCTGCCCTCTTAGTGACATGACCAAGCTGTTTTCCTTTCTCCACCTCGCCCCTTGCTGATGCATAATTTAGGGCCACCTTTGGCCCAGTGGGCAAACCAGCTAACGCATAGCACTCTTTCCCCACAACCCAGTGTACCCTACTGTCTGTCACGTTACCACTCTCCCACCTGTTCACGTTCACATGGCATTTGTTGCCAGTTGGCTTGGGCCCTCAGCCCAAATTTTCACCTGCATCATTTAACACACTTACCTGTAGTCGCTGTCATTTGGCTTACTGCACTCATTTCCCCTTTATAGCCATTTGTCAATGAGAAATGTCACAAACAGCAAACAGAGACATTACTCAGTAGTGTTCTATATTAGGGAGATGTGTGGTTGAAACTCAAATATCCTTACAGTGATTTTAAAATGAATAAAGTAGGCCTACATTGCTTACTAAAAATGCCATTTAATTTATTACACTTCAAAGAGAAGCTAGAAATCATGTGGTTAGGTACACACGAACCCAAACATTTTTTAATGTCTCAACTTGATGGAAAGAAGACGAAAACTTTCTGTAAACATGGTTTTCCAAAAAGTCGCAGTTAATACTGAGTTATGAAAAACAAAAGTTATTGTATTTCTATCGTGAATTATTTGGTGGTAAATAATTGTAGACAACAGTTGGCTGTAAGAATCCAAAGCAGTGGTTCCCAACCTGGGATTAATTATCTCTGGAGGGGTAAAAGCCAAAAGCTTTAACTGTGTTTCACTCACGAAACTAAATTATTTTTAAAATTCTCACAGTTTTTTTAAGACTCTAATACTGATTATACACAAGTTAACTCTATTTACTTTCTTCTCGATTACTCGATGGGGTGGATGTTACAGCTTATGAAACAAATGTATGGACATCATCTTCCTCACACAGTCCATCCACCACATGTATACTTTGTGCTGAAGGTAAAAGTGCAACATATATGCAACAAACACAAAATATCTCATGAATGTCCCTGCCAGTTCAGAAGAAAAGACTAACAGTCAAGTGATTTACCAACACTAAGTACAGTGCCCATCTTGATGTGTCTGCTCGTGTCTGTACATGTGCGGATGGATATGTGTGTGTGTGCGCGAGTGTATACTTGTCCTTTTTTCCCCCTAAGGTAAGTCTTTCCGCTCCCGGGATTTGAATGACTCCTTACCCTCTCCCTTAAAACACACACCTATATATACACCATATATATACATATATATATATATATATATATATATATATATATATATATATATATATATATGGTGTAACAAAAAGGTATGGGCAAACTTTCAGGAAACATTCCTCACACACAAATAAAGAAAAGCTGTTACGTGGACATGTGTACGGAAACGCTTAATTTCCATATTAGAGGTCATTTTAGTTTCATCAGTATGTACTGTACTTCCTCGATTCACTGCCAGTTGGCCCAATTGAAGGAAGGTAATGTTGACTTCAGTGCTTGTGTTGACATTCGACTCATTTCTCTACAGTACTAGCATCAAGCACTTCAGTACGTAGCATGAACAGGTTAGTGTTCGTCACAAACGTGGTTTTGCAGTCAGTGCAATGTTTACAAATGCGGAGTTGGCAGATGCCCATTTGATGTACGGATTAGCATGGGGCAATAGCCGTGGCGCAGTACATTTGTATCGAGACAGATTTCCAGAATGAAGGTGTCCCGACAGGAAGATGTTCGAAGCAATTGATCGGCATCTTAGGGAGCCCGGAACATTCCAGCCTATGACTCGCGACTGGGAAAGACCTAAAACGACGAGGACACCTGCAATGGACGAGGCAATTCTTCATGCAGTTGACGATGACCCTAATGTCAGCGTCAGAGAAGTTGCTGCTGTACAAGGTAATGTTGACCACGTCACTGTATGGAGAGTGCTATGGGCAAACCAGTTGTTTCCGTACCATGTACAGCGTATGCAGGCACTATCAGCAGCTGATAGGCCTCCACGGGTACACTTCTGCGACTGGTTCATCCAACAATGTGTCAATACTCATTTCAGTGCAAATGTTCTCTTTACGGATGGGGCATCATTCCAACGTGATCAAATTGTAAATTTTCACAATCAACATGTGTGGGCTGACGAGAATCCGCACGCAATTGTGCAATCACGTCATCAACACAGATTTTCTGTGAACGTTTGGGCAGGCATTGTTGGTGATGTCTTGATTGGGCCCCATGTTCTTCCACCTATGCTCAATGGAGCACATTATCATGATTTCATACGGGATACTCTACCTGTGCTGCTAGAACATGTGCCTTTACAAGTACGATACAACATGTGGTTCGTGCGTGATGGAGTTCCTGCACATTTCAGTCGAAGTGTTCGTATGCTTCTCAACAACAGATTTGGTGACCGATGGATTAGTAGAGGCGGAGGACCAGTTCCATGGCCTCCACGCTCTCCTGACCTCAACCCTCTTGACTTTCATTTATGGGAGCATTTGAAAGCTCTTGTCTATGCAACCCCGGTACCAAATGTAGAGACTCTTCGTGCTCGTATTGTGGACGGCTGTGATACAATACACCATTCTCCAGGGCTATACGCCATTCTCCAGGGCTGCATCAGCACATCAGGGATTCCATGCGACGGAGGGTGGATGCATGTATCCTCGCTAACCGAGGACATTTTGAACATTTCCTGCAACAAAGTGTTTGAAGTCACGCTGGTACATTCTGTTGCTGTGTGTTTCCATTCCATGATTAATGTGATTTGAAGAGAAGTCATAAAATGAGCTCTAACATGGCAAGTAAGCGTTTCCGGACACATGTCCACATAACATATTTTCTTTCTTTGTGTGTGAGGAATGTTTCCTGAAAGTTTGGCCGTACCTTTTTGTAATATAAAGCGCTGGCAGGTCGATGACACACAAACATACACACAAAATTCAAGCTTTTGCAACAAACTGTTGCCTCATCAGGAAAGAGGGAAGGAGAGGGAAAGACGAAAGGATGTGGGTCTTAAGGGAGAGGGTAAGGAGTCATTCCAATCCCGGGAGCGGAAAGACTTACCTTGGAGGGAAAAAAGGACGGGTATACACTCTCACACACACACATATCCATCCACACATATACAGACACAAGCAGACATATTTAAAGACCAAGGAGACTATCAACAGGGCTAGTAGGGAAGGCACCGGTGGCCAAACGGATACCACGATGGTGGACTGGATCCAGCACGTGCAGTGTGGAAGGAGCAGCTGAAACATAAACTTGACAACCATAGTCCAAGCGAGACAGAACTAGAGCACGATAAAGACGGAGAAGGAGGGAACAGTCCGCACCCCAAGAGAAGTGGGCAAGGAAGCGAAGAACATTGAGTTTACGGAAACATCCTACCTTCAGATGTCTGATATGGGGCAGCCAAGTGAGCTTGTTGTCAAAAAGAATACCCAGGAAACGAAACTGTGGGACCACAGGCAATCGGTGGGCATCGAGATAGAGCTCTGGATCAGGGTGGATCATAGTACGCCGACAGAAGTGGACCACCTGCGATTTTAGAGGAGAGAATTGGAACCCATGTGAGAGGGTTCATGCAGAGGCACGCCGTATAGCTCCCTGGAGCTGCTGCTCTGCAGATGCCATCGAAGAGGAGGAACTAACCCAAATGCAGGAATCATCCACATACAGGGCAGGGGCGACCAAAGGACCGACAGAGGCCACAAGTCCATCGATAGCAATGAGGAAAAGAAGGTTCAAATGGTTCAAATGGCTCTGAGCACTATGGGACTCAACTGCTGCGGTCATTAGTCCCCTAGAACTTAGAACTAGTTAAACCTAACTAACCTAAGGACATCACAAACATCCATGCCCCAGGCAGGATTCGAACCTGCGACCGTAGCGGTCTTGCGGTTCCAGACTGCAGCGCCTTTAACCGCACGGCAGGAAAAGAAGGATACTCAAGATAGAACCCTGTGGGATGCCCATCTCCTGGGTCCGTGGAGAACTAAAAACAGTACCAACTCGAACTCTGAATGACCGATGGAACAGGAGCTGGCGGATAAAAATCGGGAGTGGGCCCCGAAGACCCCACTGATGAAGGGTAAGTAAGATGTGATGGCGCCAGGCCATTTCATACGCCTTGCAAAGGTCAAAAAACACTGCAACCAAATGGCGGCGCTGGGAAAAAGCCTGCCAAACTGCGGATTCCAAGCGAAGTAAATGATCGATTGGAGACCGTCCCTCTCGAAAGCCACTCTGGTAAGGGGACAATAGATCCCGAGATTCGAGGACCCAATTGAGCCAACGGGCTACCATCCGTTCAAGTAACTTACAAACAACATTGGTCAAACTAATTGGCCAATAGCTGTCAATAGATAGGGGGTTCTTACCAGGCTTAAGGATAGGAACCATGATGCTATCCCTCCACTGAGAAGGGAAGTCACCCTGGAGCCAGATACGGTTAAACACCTGAAGAAGATGTTGCCGTTGTGGAGCACTGAGATGTTGAAGCAGTTGGTTATGAATGGAATCTGGGCTGGGGGCTGTATCATGAGAAGAAGAAAGTGCAGAAAGAAATTCCCATTCAGTAAAAGGCGCCCTTGACCGGCAGACGCCACAGGAGTGGGACACTTCTCCAGCTGGGGAGGGGGAGCAGCACCCAGAGGAGAAGGTGTGGGAGCCGCAGGGGAGGGGGGAAGGAGAGGGGTCCGGGATGGGGGTAAGGAAGGGGGAGGAAGGGGTGAAGATGTAACCAAGGCGTAACTAGATGTCATGGACACAGGGTGAAGACGTGTATATTTCTTACGGCCCTCTGTGTAGCTTAAACGATCGAGGGACTTATACTCCTGTATCTTCTTTTCCTTCTTATATACTGGGCAATCTGGTGAACGTGGAGAATGACTACCATGACAATTTACACACACGGGAGGGGGAACACAGGGACTTCCCTCATGGACTGGACATCCACAGTCACCACAGAGAGGGGCCTGTGAACAGCGGGAAGACGTGTCCAAAACGCAAGCACTTAAAACACCTCATAGGAGGTGGGATGTACGACTCCACATCACATCGATAAACCATAATCTTAACTTTCTCAGGTAGGGTATCCCCTTCAAAGGCCAGGATAAAGGCACCAGTATCAATGCGATTGTCTTTAGGACCCTTCTGGACACGCCAAACAAAGTGAACACCCCGTCGTCCCCGAACAAAGTGAACACCCCGTCGTCCGAGATTGTCCCGAAGTTCCTCATCAGTTTGAAGGATGAGGTCCCTGTGTAAAATCACACCTTGTACCATATTTAGAGACTGGTGGGGGGTAACGGACACAGGAATTGTGCCAAGATGGGTACAGGCACGAAGGGCCGCAGATTGGGCAGCTGAAGCAGTTTTGATCAGTAACGAACCCGACCGCATCTTGCTCAGGGAGTCTACTTCGCCAAACTTGTCTTCAATGTGTTCCACAAAGAATAAAGGTTTGGTATTGGTGAAAGTATCTCCATCAGTCCTGGTGCAAACTAGATAACGGGGGAAAGGTTTTGCCCCTAGCCGACGGGCCTGACCCTCTTCCCAGGGGGTAGCTATAGAAGGGAAGGCTGAAGGGGCAAGAGAAGAAGCACTTGAAGAATCAGTTCCACGCAGAGAGACGGCCGCAGAAGAACGGCCAGAGTTCTGGACTCGTATGCCTTTCATGTGCATAGCGTCTGCCCTGATACCACCCACTCCGATCAGGGGCTCTCCTCACGGGCGCCACCCAGCCACAGCAAGGGCCATCTGGCATGGCGGCCATTGCCGGGAGTTCCGATGCTCCAGGATGATGAGCAATCACTCCAAGGCATGCATGAGGTCACAGCTCAGGTATCAGAAGTGTGATCCCTGTGTGTTCAGGGGGCTCAACCAAAAGGGTACATAGCAACCCCACCACATGGGCTGGCTACCGTGCTGGCTATGCACCCTAGCATCAGACAACGACGTGAAAGAAAAGGTGGAATGTACTAGGAGGGCGCACGTCAGAGACACTAGGTAAGGTGCTCTTCCCCCAATGGCTCACACTATGGAGGAGAAATTTTGTAATGGAGGTCAAACCCCAGAGGGGGACCAAGGAATGCCAAAAGGAGGAGATGATTACGCAACAAAGCCGGATTGTAAAACCAACAGAACCAGGAGGATAGCGGGGGCCAACACAAGCAAGAGAGGGAGAGGAGAGGGCGACGGGAAAGGAGCAAGGAGGGGAAAGGAGGGGAAGGGGAAGGAAATGCAGCCCTGGAGAGAAAGAAGGCTGCAATAGCTCGGGGCCCTGTGTGAGGTCATCCACATGGGTACTAAAAGAAATATGATAAATTTAGGGTATACAATAAATCGTACAAATCTAAGGGCTGTCAATTTGACTAAATACCAAGCAATTACAGTTATGAGCAACTTAAATTGGAAAGACCACATAGATAATATTGTGGGGAAGGCAAAACAAAGACTGTGTTTTGCTGGCAGAACACTCATAAGATGTGACAAACCAACTAAAGAGACAGCCTACATTACACTTGTCTGTCCTCTGTTGGAATATTGCTGTGCAGTATGGGGTCCTTACCAGGTAGGATTGACGGAAGACATCGAAAAAGTGCAAAGAAGGGCAGCTCATTTTGTGTTATCGTGCAATAGGGGTGATAGTGTTGGCTGGTTCAAATGGCTCTGAGCACTATGGGACTTAACATCTATGGTCATCAGTCCCCTAGAACTTAGAACTACTTAAACCTAACTAACCTAAGGACAGCACACAACACCCAGCCATCACGAGGCAGAGAAAATCCCTGACCCCGCCGGGAATCGAGGTGATAGTGTCACTGATATGGTATGCGAGTTTGGGTGGCAGTCAATGAAACAAAGGCTGTTTTCTTTGCGGTGAGATCTATTTATGATATTTCAATCACCAACTTTCTCTTCTGAATGCGATAATACTTTGTTGACACCCACCTACATAGGGAGAAATGATCATCATAATAAAATAAGAGAAATCAGAGCGTGAACGGAAAGATTTAGCTGTTCTTTTTTCCCAAGCACCATTCGAGAGTGGAATGGTAGAGAAGTAGTATGAAAATGGTTCAATGAATCCTCTGCCAGGCACTTAAGTGTGAGTTGCAAAGTAACCATCAACATGTAGATGTAGATATTAGTTAACTGCAGACATGTACACTATAATGTTCCACAGTTACTTTCCATTAACAGTAATTGCACAAATTTAATGTACACTTGGAACTGGAAGTTGGCTGACACCAGAAATTAGCAGTAATACAATATTAACTTCTGAATGAAATATATAAAGGAAGGGTAGAAAGGCCATGAGTGGTTGTGGTGTATTTATGGCATAGCTGTTTCAGAAAAAGCTTCAAAAATATTGTTTGTAAATTCTTTTTCCATGCAACAGTAATAGTAGGGATTTAAATCTGCAGTCTGTAGACTGGAAAATATATTTGTTAAGAATTTGAAGCAGGGAAAAATGCTGTAGTGACAATATACTAAACTTAAACGCCAAAAACTTGATGTGACAAGCCATTTGCAAGGTAAATTTATTGAATCTGGTGGAAACAAACAGGCCTGGGCATTTTGATTTGGTGAACACCAAGATGTAACTCAGCAACCATTAGGCTTTGGTCATTAGTGTTGAATGAAAAGTTGAAAAAGGAAGAACGATATTTTTGATTAATAAGTGCAACAAGGAAATGATTGGTGTGTGCCTGAACAGTCAACACTTCAAGGAGGAGACTGAGTAAGGTCTCTGGCACAAATTGAGGCATACTATACACCATGTGCTAGATAAGACAGTGAGAAATTGGGAAAAACATCACTTAATAATGATATCAGTACGTCTGCCTGTCACCAGATTTCACCTCTGGCCTCAATTTATGCAAACCAAAACTCTTCTTTTCATCATGGAAAAAAAAGAAATTTTCAGAGTAGTAAGTCAGCTAAGCCCATTAGAATACTTAACTTCATGGAGGAGTTACTTTAAAACTTTTAAAAGAGCCAACAAACAGAAATAACACAGTTTAATGCACTCTTTTGAAGATATAATTCCTTGGTCTCTAAATAACACTCATACATCAGGAAGAAGTGCTCTGACAAAATAAGTTCAATTTCACTTGCAGTCAAAACAGATTAAGTTGTTTGTATCAAATGTATTATTATTGTCCAAATTTATTGTTCCTGAAGTAAAATGGCAGCACAGATAAAACTCAATCATGCAAGATACTTTAACTGATAAGTTGGAAAACAACAAAAATTTAGCTCTTTCATAATGTATAAAAACATATACAGGGTTATTACAAATGATTGAAGCGATTTCACAGCTCTACAATTAATTTATTGTTTGAGATATTTTCACAATGCTTTGCACACACACATACAAAAACTCAAAAAGTTTTTTTAGGCATTCACAAATGTTTGATATGTACCCCTTTAGTGATTCGGCAGACATCAAGCTGATAATCAAGTTCCTCCCACACTCAGCGCAGCATGTCCCCACCAATGAGTTCGAAAGCATCGTTGATGCGAGCTCGCAGTTCTGGCACATTGTGTCTGTTCACTTCACCATTAAGAAAAAATGTTGCTTCATCACTGAAAACAAGTTTCGCACTGAACGCATCCTCTTCCATGAGCTCTTGCAACCGCGCCGAAAATTCAAAGCGTTTGACTTTGTAATCGGGTGTCAGGGCTTGTAGCAATTGTAAACGGTAATGCTTCCTCTTCAGGCTTTTCCGTAAGATTTTCCAAACCGTCGGCTGTGGTACATTTAGCTCCCTGCCTGCTTTATTCGTTGACTTCCACGGGCTACGTGTGAAACTTGCCCGCATGTGTTCAACCGTTTCTTCGCTCACTGCAAGTCGACCCGTTGATTTCCCCTTACAGAGGCATCCAGAAGCTTTAAACTGCACATACCATCGCCAAATGGAGTTAGCAGTTGGTGGATCTTTGTTGAACTTCATCCTGAAGTGTCGTTGCACTGTTATGACTGACTGATGTGAGTGCATTTGAAGCATGACATACGCTTTCTCGGCTCCTGTCGCCATTTTGTCTCACTGCGCTCTCGAGCGCTCTGGCGGCAGAAACCTGAAGTGCGGCTTCAGCCGAACAAAACTTTATGAGTTTTTCTACGTATCTGTAGTGTGTCGTGACCATATGTCAATGAATGGAGCTACAGTGAATTTATGAAATCGCTTCAATCATTTGTAATAGCCCTGTATAGCATTACACCAAGATCAGGGGGAATGGGACACCACAAAGTAGTGGCAACAGCATGGCAGTTTTAAAGGAAGACACACCAGAACGATGTCAAAACAACAGCTGGAACAATGAAGCATGTCACACAACTAAGCAGTTGTAGGTGTTCCCATTTTATAAGAATCACACAATACATGCAAATAACTATAAATGTATTAACAAACTATTGTAGATTTATGGAATACATTTTGTGCTCATGTTTGATAGCATAACAACTCTGTTACAGTCAACTCGGTCTCCACAGTCACTGCTTGTATGAACCTAGCACGCTCTTTTTGTTCATGAGGTAAAGAAGATAGTGACAACAGAGCTCTGATTGATGATGTGTGGCTTGACTTTCATATATAATTTGATACAGTTCTGCGGTGATGCACTACAAACAAAATAGGTTCTTATGATAACTTGTGTCTGTCTATATCTGGATCCTGCTCCAGCTACTGCCGGGTCTGGGTACTGACAAGTCCTTTGCATTTGGCTCAGTCCTCCCACCTCTTTTCTTCCTCCACTTGCTGCCAGGTCACACCTCTCCTTTCCACAGATATTCCCACTCCCGTTTTCCACCGTGTTCTTAGGGTCAAATCCTCAGTGATTTGTTCCGAGGCTCGCCTGTGTTTTGAAAGCAATATATAGAGGCTTTCCTACTGGCTTGCTACGCTTAACGCAAGAAAGGATTTTCTGTTGGGATTGTCTCCCTTAGCCTTTGGAGTTTCTCCTTCCACAAGGTAGTGGTTCCCTTCTCATTTAATTCCCAAAAAGCAGGGTTGCCTCATCTGCCAGGTTCGCCATTCCAAAGTCTTTCTTCTCCGCCGTCACTGCCATTAAGGTCTTCACCCGTAATGCTGGGCATGGGTTCCATGTTATACTCCACAGGATTGGGTCCCTGCCTGAACTCAGCCATCCTATCACTCCAGCCTACTGAAGTGTAGGATGCCTACCCCCGCAACGTGGATGCACCAGACAGGAATGACCTCAGTGGAGGAATGGGGAAGGGGACCCTACCTCCATGGAGCTGGGTTAATGATTGTGTATGGTGTCACAATCCAAGGTTATGATAACTTCAAATAGGCAAAATTACTTATAATATCATTTTTTGTTTTACCAGATGCAAAAGAAGCAACTGAAATACCTTAAGATATAGAATAGGATTGTTACTGTTCAAAACATATTTACAAACAACCTAGCTGTAGCTTTATGAAACTTTACTCAGATCTTGCAGTTTATGTACAGGGAACTGAAACTGTTAGGGGATTGTTATGAAATGTATGGAGACAATCAGCGACACACATGCAAAGATCGGCAGCAGATCTTCAACATAAAGGAATGTAATGCAGTACGTGTAAATGAATGAAAAAATCATATATTGTTCGATTGCAGGATTAGCACTATCACACGAAGTATCTAGTATGCACCCAGCATACTTTTTGATTAAAGACCACAAAAATCTAGTTGTGATGAAGGTAGACGTAGGATTCACATTTATTGCGAGTTTGCCAAGATGTTGGTTACACAACCCTTGTTTCTTTTAGTATTATTTGGCAGCTTGTGGCTCTTACCATAATATAATGTCAAATCATGGTATTAACCTTCCTTGTAGGATTGTACCAAAATACACTGTCAGTCACAGTTGTTGTGTCATATTTCTACCTCTTAACCATGATTTCCTTCATCTTCCTCTTTCTCTTTCTCTAAGGTGTACTTGATACTCTCAGTTCTAGACTGACCCGAAAGATAAATTTGTAGAGACAAAAGAAGAGGTCCAGCATGAATGACATTTAAAATTAACCTGCTCAGCTCTCTTTGCAGGCTATGTGCAAGTACTACCCGAAAGCTCACTTGAATGACTGGGAGTATTTTTTTTAGAGATGGTGGTCTTGATGTTAGTTCTGCAGTAGGGTGTAGTAGTGGTAATTGTATCCAACGTAGACAACACTTTCGGACGAACTCAAACTGAGTCACAACTAGTTGGTTGGCTGATTGTTGGAGTTAAAGTGACCAAACTCAGAGGTCATCAGTCCTGTCATCCTGCCTGTATCGAATCAGGAATAACACTCAGGAGGAGGATACAAAAAGCAAATCCTGGGGAGCTCAATTTTAAGCAGGACACAATACGACAGAAATAAAAGCAAGGAGAAGTAGGAGGCGAGTGAAAGAGGTAAGGTAGGATAGCCGCTCTGCCCACATACAGTTGGAGGTCCCCGGAGGGGGGAAATGCACCCTCTGCATCACACACACCCTCTGTATCCCACCAGCACCATCTCATCATCCATTACCCCAAGGATATGAGCAACTCAGACAAGATAATAAAAGATTAGGAAAGCTAAAACATTAAAAATGGCCAACATAAAAGACCAAGGAGAATAAAAAGGCTGCCGAGTAAAGGCCTCCATGAGACCCTGGGCCAGAGTAGGCGAGAAGTACCCATCCACCTTTGCAGGTGAAACGTAAAACCAGATCAGCCACTTTGGCATTGTCCACTAGCAAATGAGGTGGTGTGTCAAAAAGTTTAAGACATCACTGCCAAACAGCCAAATCTGGGCAGTCTAGTAGGACGTGAGCTACCATAAGACAGGCACCACATTGGCAGTAAGGTGGTTCTTCACATCAGAGAATGTGGCAGTGGGTCAGCCAAGTATGGCCAATGTGCAGCCGACACAAGACAGTGGGCTCCTTGCAATAAGCACATGGTTGTCGTCTCTTTTATTGCACTCAAGTTTGTTTGGGAGCACTGGGCAAACCATTCCTAGTTCCAGAGATCCAACAACTGATGTAGTAGAATTGACCGAAGGTCCAGCATTGGGACACCCATTTCCAAAATCGGCATTTTGGCAGCCAATTTTGCCAAGTGGTCAGCAGAGGTCCCACCATGTCCAGGAGGCCAAACAAAGACAACTGGCCGTCCAGCTCGATGGATGTCAGACAGAAGATCCTGGATAGTCGTGACTAATGGCTTATGAGAGTAGTACTGGTCTACAGCCCGAAGGCTGCTCAGGGAGTCGTAGCAGATTAGAAGCAAATTGCTGATGCAAGAAAGAGCAAGGCTAAGGGCTTGTTTGATAGCCACCAGTTCAACAGTGAAAACACTGCATCCATCAGGCAAGGAACATAGTTCACTTCATCTAGCACACGCGTAAGCAAAACTGGTTCATCCATCGACCACTGAGCCATCAGTGTATACCACTTTTGAACATGGAAATGCAACGCAGACAGCCAGTAATAGGGGCCAAAACAGTAATGGGGTCAACTGAATCTTTTGGCCTGAAGGATAAATCAAGACAGATCGGAGGTCAGGCTACATGCCACAGGAGCATACACAATAGCTCCCTGACGAGAGGCGACAGAGAGAGAAGTTGGAGTTCACAACAGGGACACTGTAGTCGAATTGCATTTGTGATCCCTGTTCTGGATCTCTGCTTTGGGAGGTGGACCTCCCTACTAGGAAAAAGGACACTGTGATTTGGATGTTTAGGGAAGCTGTAAACATGTATAACATAAATGAGTAGCTGTTTTTGGTGTCTGATCCACAGTGGAAGAGACCTGCCTCTGCGAGTAAGCTGTACACAGGGCTAGTTCGAAAGGCACCTGTTGCATGTCGGACCTCATAGTGGTATGTCAGTCCAGTTCCTGCAATGCTGAGGGCAATCCTGAACCATATGAAAAACTCCCATAATCAAGATGGCACAAGATCAGGACTTTGTAAAGCTGCAGAAGGGTAGTGCAGTCTGCACACCAGCTGGTGCTATTTAGGCAGCATCTTTGCTTAAGTTGGCGAACATGGGAGAGCCATGTCACTAGGTATCAAAGACCACTTCCAAAAAGTGATGTCTCCACCACATTGAGTAACTGGTCAAGATAAAGTTATTGTTGTAGATGAACTGTATGACAGTGGCAGCAGAGCATGATGTGAGTCTTGGTGGCGGAAAACTGAAAGCTGTGGGTGAGGACCCGTGACCACACCTTTTGAATGGCAACCTGCAGCTGGTGTTCTGCAACACCCACACTAGAGCAGCAATAATTTAAGCAAAAATCATCAGCATATGGTCATACTGAAGATCCCACAGCTTCTGCTAGACTGTTGGTGACCACCAAAAAGAGAGGAACACTTCCTCTAGAGCCCCAAGGTACCACATTCTCTTGGATACTGGGGGTAATGGGGAAGCACCAATTCAAATGCGGAAAGTATGGTGTGATGAGAAGTTCAGGATAAAACTTGGAAGTGGACCCCAGAGGACCCCCCCCCCCCCCCCCCCCCCCTTTGGAGTGGAGTGTCTGCGGTATCCCTTCCTGCACAAGAAGTCAGAAGAGGATGATGTTTCTCCAGATGGGGAGACATTGCTCCCAAAGTGGGAGTGAGGGAAGTAGCAGGAAGAGAGGGGGCACGCATGGTCGAGGGGCCCTGAGGACTAGCTGTGGGATGCATAATGGAGGAGAGTGCCATTGGCAGAGAGGGTAACATCATCATTGCTGTGGTTTATGACTTTGAAAGACAGCACAGTCTGCTGAGCACGGACGATGATGTTATCCACAATTGATGCAGACAGGGGGAGGAGCGCAAAGGGACATTTGTGTGCAATGATTGTCCAGTCCCTACAGACTCAGCTGGCATTACAACGTAAAGACATGTGTTCGGATTTCATATACTTGAAGCACTGAATCATGGGGAACATACAGTTACAGTTTCACGTCACATTGGTTTATGATCACCCTGACCCTTTCAGGCAATGCATCACTCTCAAAGGCAAGGATGATGGCCCCAGTAGCAATCTTGTTGTCCTTTGCCCCCTATGGACAAAGGTACACACCATTGCTCCAAGTTGGTGCATATCTCATCATCAGACAGCAAGAGGTGGTCATGATGGAAAATGATGCCTTGAACCATGTTTAGACTATTATGGGACTGACAGTCACAAGGCCTGTGACTGTGTAAGGGACGATGTTTTAATCAAAACTGACCCACTCTTCATTTTGGAGATGGCTACAACTTTCCCAAACTTGTCCTCTATAGTCTATAAAAAGAATAAAAGCTTTGTGGCCAGAAAAGAATCCCTATCTGTCCTAGTACAAACTAGGTATTGGGGGAGTATTCCTTTGCTTGTTGCTTAGCCTGATGTTCCTCCCAAGGTGTAGTCAGGGAAGGAAACATTTTGGGGTCACTTCTCTCTGTGTTGAATGAGTTTTTCCTTCCCATGTGACCACCAGCCGGAGAAAGCTTCATCCGCTTCATATGTATGTCTTCTGCCATGGTGCCACTGACTGAATGGGGGCTCTCCCATGGGTGCCACCCAGTCTCAGCAATGGTTCCCTGGCCAGCAAACCATTGCTCGGAGTTCCTGTGCCTCTCATGAAGGGCACATACACCTTGACATATGTGCAGAGGTATCAACTCAGGCACCAACAGTGCAATCCCTGCATGGCCAAGGGACCACTACCTTGCAGAACATCTACTGTGCTGGCTTTTGGGTGTACTACCTTATTGGAAAGAAAGGGTGCTAAGGTGGAAAGGCACAAAAGTGGAGCAGACACCACACTGAGTGACCTTCCCTGCACAATCCAGACTTCTGAAAAATTTGGAAAAGTAGAGGCAGTTCAAACCCCACATACAGGCCTATTTATTTATTAACGAAAAGTGGCAGACAACACTGGAAGTGAAATGGAAACCCAGGGTCCTAAATCATGTACAAGTTCCAAGTGTGGTCTACACCAGAAGGACCATCCAATCGAAAGGGAGAAAGGAATAGTGGAAGCCTAGCTCGCACCACAGAGAGGAAATTGCGATGCAAAAGCTGGGGTCCCATGGTAGCCAAGCACATACTCACAAAAGAGTTGTGAGCCCCATGGTAGCCCACCACTAGTGCCCTAGATGTTGCTCATAATGGTTTTGATAGAATGAGACAAACTCTGAGGATATGTTGAAAAGTGTCTGCAGAAGTGACAATTATAGACATGGGTCTTGTACATGCTCCCCCTCCAATATTTATCTGATTGCGAAAAACAGTGCTAAACCAGGTCAGTTTTAAACCAGGTATGTTGGCTTCATAACATGCTCAAATTGGGCATGCTACTGTGATAACGTGGATTTATAAAAGGGTCAAACATGGTGGTAGGTATTAGAGCATGTGATGTGACCACAGCATGGGATATACCTATAGGTTCAACTACAATGTTGACTGTCTCTAGGGCCTTATAACGTGTTGGCTTGCCGGTGTTGATGATATAGTGCTGTATGCTGTAAGACAGATTTATGAAGAATGTGATGTCATGTTGGCTCTCACTGCCCAGGAACAACAGAATTACACAGATTGCGATAGATATGTGAATGCTGTCACTGACAGAATATGGCATTTACCAATGAATCCTGCTTCAACCTGCCCTAGACACCCTTAAATGCTACAAGTACCATGGTGACTAAAACCTAGCTATTGCAATGAGGGCTGCAGAACAGACACACAGTGCGATGGTTTGAGCATCACTGGATACGATATGCAAACTCTTTTCCTGTGTACTGAAAGCAGGCATGACATCAGTGACACCAGGTAGGGTTTAGAAGCCAAGACACGACCCCCTTCTTCAGGCAACTCCATACGCTAAATTTCAGCCAGACAATACTCATCACAAGTGACGAGGAACCTGCAAATTTCCTTCAAAGGAAGACTGGTAACCTTCTCCTCCAGCCTGATCTTAGTCCAACACATTGTTCATACTTTGAATGTGATTGGACTGGCAACTTGTTTGTCACAGTATTACACCAAACACTGCTGTCTGTTTATGGACTCACACACAAACTCTGTGAAGAGAGAAAATGCCCAGAAACAGATCCAGGTGGTCTGTATCCTTTACGGTGGTGCAACTTTCACTGGAGTTAGAACAGAAGGTTTTGCAATTTTGCAATCTAAGCTGCTAGGCAAAGATCTCCACTGTTTGGAACACACAATATTACACCATTTATTCTGAAGATGGCTTCTGAAGCAAATCTATGCCTTTGCATTGTAAAAGAACAGGCAGCACAGTTCCTCATCTCACCAAACTCAAAAATTGCTGGCTGTGCTACCTGAGGCAATCAGTCAATTGAAAATGGAAAAAAGAAAGAAAACTGTTTACTATTTGAAAAGTGATCACCATAATGGTAATACATTTATCTCCCACTGTGACACAAGACGATCAATGATTTCATGGAAAAATGTTTACAGCTGCCTCTGGAACCATGATTGTAGCCAGGTATGCACCTCTTCATCCGAAGCAAATTGACATTCACTCTGAAGCGGAGTGTGCACTGATATGAAACTTCCTGGCTGATTAAAACTGTGTGCTGGACCGAAACTCGGGACTTTTGCCTTTCGCGGGCAGGTGCTCTACCATCTGAACTACCCAAGCACGACTCACGCCCCATCCTCACAGCTTTACTTCTGCCAGTACCTTGTCTCCTACCTTCCAAACTTTACAGAAGCTCTCCTGCAAACCTTGCAGAACTAGCACTCCTGAAAGAAAGGATATTGCTGAAGAGTGAAAATTTCATTCTGGAAATATTCCCCAGGCTATGGCTAAGCCATGTCTCCGCAATATCCTCTCTTTCAGGAGTGCTAGTTCTGCAAGGTTCGCAGGAGAGCTTCTGTAAAGTTTGGAAGGTAGGAGACGAGGTACTGGCAGAAGTAAAGCTGTGAGGACAGGGCATGAGTAGTGCTTGGGTAGCTCAGATGGTAGAGCAATTGTCCGTGATTTAAAGCTGAGTTGCAGTATCTTGGTCATCTCATTAACAGTCAAGGTGTACATCCTCTGCAGTCACATGAGACTTGCCAGTTACTCGTAATATTACAGATTTGCAGTCAGTTTTAGGCAAAATGAACTATTATATTTGGTTCATACTAAATACTGCATGAATCGCAGCTCCACTGCATCGCTTGCATCACAAGAATGTCCCCTTTGTTTGGACAGATGAGTGCCAAGTAGCTTTTCAAAAACTTAAAGATGCATTGCTCAGTGATTGATGTTTAGCTCACTTTGTTCCTGAAAAGCCAGTTGTATTGTAAGTTGAAGCTTCCTCTTAAGGAATCGGTGCAGTGTTTTCGCACAGAACTGGTGATAAAGACAGACCTATTGCTTTTGCATCAAAAGTGTTATCCAAAGCTCAGTGCAACTATCCACTATAGCATTAGCTATAGTGTATGGTGTCACCCAATTTCACCACTATTTGTATGGCAGAAAATTCTGCTTAGTTATGGATCACAAACCTTTACAGTCTTTGTTTCATTCAACAAAACCGGTTCCTGTATGAACTGCCCAAAAATTGCAAAGATGGGCTTTGTTGTTGTCTCACTACCAGTTCAAGATGGTGTATCATCCGACAGCTCAACATGGTAATGCATATGCACTTTCCACACAATCTGACTGGCCCTGACACAGACTTTGATGCTTCTGCTGCATGTTATTGTCACATTGATGCTCAGGACTCTGAATTGCTTCAGTCTTTCCCGCTGAACCACAGGAAAATTGCACAGGCCACAGAAGCTGATCCTGATTTAAACATTTTGCTCAATTATATTCACACATCTTGGCCTCACTCCTTGAATAGCATAAAGAATTTGGTAGTGCACCGATACTTTGCACATCAGCATAGCCTCACTGTACAGAATGGTGAGATTCTTGTTCAAAATGACAATGGACAGTCATGTGTATTGATCCCTAAAGTTTTGCAGAAAGAAGTGTTGCAGTTACTTCACCAAGGACACTGGGGAATTGTTCGTACAAAACAGTTAGCGCATTGACACTATACTTTGCAGGGCATGGACACCCAAACAGAACAGATGACGTCATAGTGTCACACACGTGTGGAAACTCAATTCACTCCACCAGAAAAAGCCTGAGTCGCAATCGCCATGGCAACGTGTGCGCATAAACTTTGCAGGACCTTTTTGGAATACTCGCTGGTTAATTGTGATTGACTCATACAGCAAGTTTCCATTTGCCATGCCAATGAACTCAACATTGTCACGTAGCACAATTCAGGTGTTGTCTTCGATGTTTTACCTGAAGTAATAGTGTCAGACAACAGACCTCAGATCACGTCACATGAATTTGAAACATTCTGTGAAAACAATGGCATACTGCATCTAACTAGTGCACCATTCCTTCCACAGTCAAACGGCAAAGCAGAACGTTTTGTGAGAACATTCAAGCACCAGAGAGCCAAACTTCACATGGACATACCAGGGATCAAGCCTTGCAACTGTTTCTTGCCTTGTATCGTTTACACCCACGAGATGGACTATCGCTGGTGGAAATTCTTCACGGCCACCGCCATCAGACACTTCACCCTCCTCAGCATCCAGCATCGCATCAAGGTCACAAGTATTGCTTCGAGTGACGTGATATTGTATTGCTTCGAGTGACGTGATATTGTCTTTTACAGGGTTTTTAGCAGCAGCAGACGGTGTGCATGAGGCGAGATCGCCTGTCGACTAGGCGGTTGCATGTATCTTGTTTCAGGTCCAGATGGTTTTCAGTGCCGCCATCAAAATCAACTTCCCTCTGTCACATACATGATGATCTTTCAGTCTCTCTTCCCCCAGATTCACAGATCCAGAGGACAGTGCGGATGCAGCAGCCGCCAGAGGGTGTCATCACGACATTGTGGGATGACCCGATGGAGACAGAGCCTTCGCCTCCACTCGTCTTACTCGTGGAGCTGGACCCGACCACACTGCAGCTGTTGTCACCTTCTTCATCTGGTTCATGGCAGCAGGAGTTGGACGCTACCCTTCTGGTCATTTTCCAGGAGACGTTTCCGCCAGAGTGCAGGCCGGATGGCGGGGTACTGCCGGAAGCTGGTCGTCCCCTGCAGCCCCAGCTTCCGGCCCATCCGAGCGTCCACCCTCTTGCATCCCCTACCATTGTAGCACGCCATACACAATGATGGTTGCATATAAACGCTGCTCCTGCTAGCCTCAGCTGCACAAGTCTGGCCCGAATCTGCCACGTGATTAGCGCTACGCTGTCAGTATCAAGTGTTTCCTTGGACTCTGTGTATAGCAAAAACTGCACTGTTTTCATGTCATCTTTTGCTAACAACATTTGCTATAGTCAAGTATTGTCAGTTTGCTTTTTGGAAATAAAACAACTAATGTTATTTGTTTGAAATTGTTGTATAGCATTCCGAGAGCACTGCATCCTGTAGGCACCCTATTAGCGAGGAGTGGGCAAGACCCCACAATTTTGCACCAAAAGTTTCTCTAAATTTTAATATGTCACAACAATTTTACAGTATGAAAATAAAATAACCCACTGAAAATAGCACTGAAAAGATGTCTTGCTTAAGACGGAATTCCTCGTCCTATTTTCGTAGTAAGCACAGACATAAGAACTGCAACACCACAAGATGATTATATCTGAAAGTTGGAAGTTGACTATTAACATCTGTCAAGTAATGTATAAAACACATGTTTGACCGTCAGCTGCTTTTTTATTTAAAGCCCAAATATCGACTAGTTTCAGTCACAGACCATCTTCATGGATTTTATCCAAAGATACAAAAAAAAAGTAGTCTATAGGAGATGTTACAGACGTTATGGTACAAAAATATCTTGATAAGTTTATATACATTTCATTGAATATATGCAAGGATTAAGCTACTGCTACTGTAAACATTCCAGTTCCCGTGAGATCACTAAAGTTAAGCGCTGTTGGACATGGCCAGCACTTGGATGGGTGACCATCCAGCTGCCATGCGCTGATGCCCTTTTTTGGGGAGCACTCAGCCTCATGATACCAATTGAGGAGCTACTCGACCGAATAGTAGCTGCTTCGGTCCAGAATACCATCATAACAACCGGGAGAGTGGTGTGCTGACCCCATGCCCCTCCTATTCGCATCCTCCTCTGAGGATGACATGGTGGTCAGATGGTCCCGGTAGGCCACTCGTGGCCTGAAGACGGAGTGCTTTTTATACTGTAAACATTAGAGTTTTACTATCATTTCTACCTTACATTGTAAGACCGATGTTATTCTACATTTTGGGGATAGTAACTTTGTTTTTCTGTTTACATGTGAAACTATACAAAGACACTCGTCAAAGGCAGTCCATGCATGCCCCTGCATTTGTCAAGAAATTTATCAAGATGTTTTTGCACCATATGACAAAAATACTTTCTAAGGATCTTTGGCCAATTCCCCAATATTTTGTAAAATTGTAACATTGATATCTCCGATATTCTCTTCAGAACTGGTCTGTTTAAACATGTTATTAATACGTTTGCCTTTAAAAGTCCTGTATGGTATAATAGAATTCCTGATATGCTTTACGTATGAGACATGGCCATTATTTAAGTAATGACATATGATGATGTGGCTTAAACTGTTTTAACCATGTTAGTATTCATGTATATTTTGCACTTCTTTGGAAAAGAATTTGTAACATTTCCTGTGTACCACATGTATTTTTTTGTATCTTCGATAAAATCTGTGAAGATGGTATGCAACTGAAATTGAACAATATTTGGGTTTTAAGTAAAATAAGCAGCTGATGGTCAAACACACATTTCTGAAATAACATTAAGGTTCAACTTGAATGATTTGGCAACTCAAGCACCTTATTTGGCTCTCCACCATGGTGAACTGTTGCTCCTAATGTAGTGGCACCACTGTTTAGGATAGGGAAAGTTAGTTTTGTGCAATATTCTGAGCACAAGTTACAGCCAGGTGCAGGCCGGATTGCAGTGAGTTACGCATACCAACAATTGCAAAGTAGAATAGAGGGCACAGGGCCGTCAAATAGCTGAAAGAGTATATGTAGTGGTTTTGCATGTCGCAAATCACAGGCACAAGGGGCCCACTGATCAACCTAGTGTGTTGTGAGTACGTGATGTGAAGCAGCACGTATGGCAAAACAGAGGAGCACAACTGCATATAAATAGGTGCAGGTTTCTAGCGAGATTCATTCAAGTGTGTGGCGGCTCTCCTGGAAGGTGGGGAGTATCACACCATCAGCTACATGCAGCAGCAGATGGGGTGCCAGTGTTCCAGTCCATGGCGGGTCGCTGGTTCGACTCTTTGAGGCCAACGCAGGGTCCATAGACAGTCAGCGGTGGGACACTCCACGGGTCGCTACCGAGGGCAGTCGTCCTGGATTTCAACACACGCCGGAGGCATCCTGAGGCGAGTGCCGCAGATTCGGACTCTGGATCGTGGGCGCTCATTGTCGCCCCAGTCTCAGCCACGCTGGCAAGAAGGATGCAGCTGGCTGTCCCCGGCTCACACCGAGTGGTGCTGAGTCAGCAGGGACACAGACCACCGAGTCAACGCAACAAGGCCGGTCGACACAGCATTGCACCCCCTCTGGGGTGCTTCCTCAGCATTGCAAGGCCCTGTGACGCAGACGAGGTGTATGAGGGCACTGTGGTTGGAAACAATAGATCATTCGGAAAGCTCTGACGAGTCTTAATACGGCACCTCATGGCACTAGACACTACATTTGGTGTCAGAATAGCGGACGTCATCTGTCCAGTACAACGTTCAAGCTTACTGCCCGCAATACATTCACAAGATGTGGTGAGTTTTGACCAGTTTTCTTTTGAGTATTGGACGTTTTCTTACCTTTGTGTGTTTTTGAGTATGGCTCATGGCAGGCCATTTTAGATGTTTCGCATAGGCATATTAATTTTTTTTTTTTGTCAGAATAAGTCTTAGTGTATTTGGGGCCGTAAGATCTATTATTTTTCTTTTTGTGACATTTAATTACTTTTGTATTAGTTTGAGTATGATGTTACCAAGTATGATGATACTGAGGTGCAGGGAGTTGAGTTATTCTTGTACTTAAATGTTTTGTTTCCGGACTAACTGGGAACGAAAGCAACACAATGGCAGAGTTAGGGACGTGAGGTGTGTCGGAACCAGAAGCGGTATGGATTTTGTTGGAAAAAGTAGCACAATTGACAGCAGACAATACCCAGTTGAGAAATGAATTAACATCTAGAAGTGAGCGGGAAACCGCATCTGATCAGTCGTTGTTGCCTAGGGAGCAGGGGATTGATCCAGCCGCCGCAAGTTTGATTACTCCTTTTTCTGGCAAGGCATCTGAGGATGTGCGTTCATTTGTGGAAGACTTGGAAATTTCAGCTGCGATGAATGGTTGGTCTGATGAGCAGTTGTTACATGTAGCCAAGACTAGACTAATGGGTGAAGCGAAAACATATGTAAGGTGTTCTGAGGCCTTAAGGAAGGTAGGACAGTTTAAGCAGTTAAAGGAAGGGCTTTTACAAAGATACAAGAAACAGAATAGTGATTGGTACTTTAGGGAGAGGTTAAGTACAATGATGAAGGTACAGGGGGAGACGGTGGAGAAATGTGCGGACAGGATAAGGGAAATTAATGAGTATACTTATGAGTTGGGACAGAGCAATGAAGTGAATAGTGTTCTGTTGCAGGAGGCTGAGCAAAGGGCACTTGATGTATTTTTGAAAGGGTTACTGGCATATTTGTCACGGAAAGTGCGTGGGAAGATTTCTATTTGGCCATTCAGCTGGCAATTCAGTGTGAGGAAATAGACGTGGCAACAGGAATACGCGAGAGGCAAACAGTATTTGCAGCAGGTATAAAATGTTATAAGTGTGGTCGTACGGGACATGTGCAGAGGCAATGTACCCAGTCACCAAGGAATAGAGGAAGGGGTGGAAATCAGCAGCTTGGAGGACGGAGAAATGGAGATAGGAGAGGTGGACAAGCGTTAAACGACAGAGGGGGCCCAAGACCCACCTAAAGGAGCTCCCGTTTAATTTCAATGCTACGAATACGTATACAGAGGTGGAATGTTCAGTGGTAAGATCCGTAGGACCTAAAAAATTTAAGATTTTGTTAGACACAGGGGCGTGTCAGTGGCTACAAGAATATAATAGGACGAAGGAAGTTAGGCCCGCCACGTTATAGGTTGCGTGGAGTGGGGGATAAGGAGGTCACACTTTTGGGGTCGGTGACAGTTGACTTTCGCATAGGGAAAGTCCGATTTAATGCGTGCATGGAGGTAGTACCATGGGTAAGCGAGGCCTACGAAATGATCCTAGGAGTAGATTTCTTTCCTCAACATCATGTAAAAATTGACCTTGGACAACGAATTGTGGAATGTTATTTCCACTAGGGGAAACTGTTGTCAATGCAGAGCTGTCGTGAGGGGCGTTCACTGTAATGAACAAACCAATTTAACCATGTACATTAGCATTATGGCTTAATTCGCATGAGTGTGTGTTTAGTGGCACCAGGAAGTCACTTTGGGTAAGTGTGGAGTCGAATCTACCTGTGGGTACAGTATGTACAGTATGTGTTATTGAACCAGTGGAGGATAATGAAGATTTGGGTTCGCTGGGTTGTTTTGTGAGACATAGTGTTGTACGACGGGCGAGTAGTTCCCGTGAATGTGGATAATTTTAGTGTTGTAGACGCGAATTTGAGGAAAGGAGTTTTAGTAGCAAATTTGGATGTGCCAGATGACGAAGACTGGTGTTCGAGAGGTAGGCGAAGCGATCAACCACTAACTGCCGATAGAACTGCATTGCGTGACAAAATTAAGCATTTGAAAGGACAAGAAAGGGAGCAGATGGAAGAATTATTGTGGGAATTTAAGGATTTGTTTTTTTTTCCACAAGGGCCGTTACCAGCAACTCCATTAGTTCAACATAGGATACCAACAGGGAATGAAGCACCGGTTTACTGTAAACCATACAGAATACCGAGGTATTTGCAGCCGATTGTGGAGGATTTCATCGATCAGCAGCTTGCGGACGGTATTATAGAGCAGAGAAATAGTTGCTGGGGAGGGGCATTGTTGACGTGCCTAAAAAAAAATCTATGGATGGAACTAAGAAATACAGGTTCTGTTGTGGCTACCGACACCTCAGTAATAAGACAGTAACAGACGCACACCCCATTCCAAACATATTGGAGACTTTGGATTACTTAGGACAGTGCCAGTACTTCTCTACGATGGATTTGACAAGTGGTTATCATAAGTTAGAGGTGGCTCCAGAGGATCATCCAAAAACTGCTTTCTCTACTCCCGGAGGCCATTACCAGTACATTAGAATGCCATTTGGTTTGCAAAATGCTCAGGCAACATTTCAGAGGTTGCTAGAGAATGTCTTGAGGGGTTCGAAACCACAGCAGTGTCTGGTTAATTTGGATGATATTACAGTGGTATGGAGCAACATAGACAGCAGTTAAGGGAAGTCTTTGGAGCAGCTCGTTTGACGCTGAGACTGGAGAAGTGTCATTTTGCATTAGAAGAAGTATAATATTTGGGTCATATTATCAGTAAGGACAGAGTGCGAACAGATCCAAGGTTGGTACAGGCTGTAAGGGATTTTCAGGAACCGAAAACAGTTAAGGAACTGCAGTCATCCATCAGAATTTGCAATTTATATCAAAAGTTCGTGAAGGGTTTTGCAGATTTAGCACAGCTGTTGACGCAATTTTTACGGAAGGGTGTGAACTTTGAGTGGACAGAAGAGTGTCAGAAAGTGTTTGACAAACTGAAAGAAGTGTTGACATCAAGTCCGGTTCTTGTGTTTCCAGATTTTGAAAAGGAGTTTACACTAGCATACGATGCATCAAATCAAGCATTAGGATGTGTTCTTATTGTTAGTCAGGAAATTGATGGGAAAGAACATCCTGCAGCCTATGCGTCTTGACAGTTAAATGCAGCAGAGAGGAATTACTCAACAACTGAGAGGGAGATGCTTAGCGTAATCCATGGAATCAAATATTTTAAATGTTATTTATATGGGAGAAGATTTCGGGTAGTGACAGATCATGCTGCATTGAATTGGTTGTTGGGGTTGAAGGATCCATCCACTAGACTTGCTAGATGGGCTGTAAGGCTTAGTGAACTTGACTACAAGGTGGTGCACAAGCCTGGGAAGAAGCACGGTAATAGGAAGGCGGTGAAAGTAGAAGTCATAGGTTATGACCTAGCAGTATGGCAAGAATTACAGGATGCGGACGATTGTAAATTGTATTGGACACAGCCACAATTTAATATGTATGATGGTCTTCTGCGCAGGGAAACAAAGTTAGGACCAAGGGTAGTAGTGCCAGCGAAGTTGAGGGATGAGGTTTTAAAGAAAGCACACGATAACATGTTGTCTGGTCATGGCGAGTGTAGAGCGATAAATAGGAGAGTTGTGGAGAAGTATTGGTGAAGAGGTAGGAAAGGAGATGTGGATCAGTATGTCAAGAATTGTATACCATGTGTGCAAAGAGCAGATTTGAGCTGGGAACAGATACAGCTACAATGATTACCAGAAGCGACATGTCCATTTTCTCTGTTGGGGATCAATGTCTTAGGACCTTTCAGGTGAACACCATCGGGGAACAGATTCGTTCTCACAATAATAGACCATTTTTCGAGGTATGTGGAGACAGATGGTGGCTATGCCAAATCAACAGGCAGCAATGGTCACGCAAGTGTTGGTAAACAACTGGACTTTGAAGTTTGGTGTACCAGAAACAATAATTACTGACCAAGGGACCAACTTCATGTCGGATTTAATGAAGGAACTGTGTAAACTGTTGAACATAAAGAAGTTGAGAACGAGCGCGTTGCATCCACAGGCAAACGGTAGGACAGAACGGGTGCACAGAACAATCGGGAAAATGTTGAGTTTTTATGTGGATTCTCATCACTATCAGTGGGACGAGTATATGAAGCATGTTGTATGTGCATATTATGCAAAAGTCCATACAAATTCCGGTATGTCTCCAAATGAGGTAGTGTACGAGTGAAAAATGCCGTCACCATTTGATTTAGTGAACCTACAGAAAGGGAAGACTGTCAATCTGTATGTCAATTTGCAAGGACAATTCGGGATGTTTGGAAACAGGTACAAAAGGCGAATATAAAGGCTTTGGAAAGGCAGGAAGATGCAGTAAAGCAGAAAGGAAGTTTAACGCAGTATAGAGTGGGGCAATGGGTAATGCTGTCCAGCCCCTATACGCAAAAAGGGAAAATGATGAGTTCCTCACGAGGTCTCAAGGGCCATACCAAGTTGTTGAAACCACATCCCCCATTAGTGTTAAGCTTCAGCTGCCAACTAGAACAACAATAGTACACATTGGGTGGTTACGGCCATTTAAGTGTTGCCCGAATAAGATTCCAGGTGTGTCACAGGAAGGAAAGAGGATGAGAGAGAGAAGAGAGGTGCTAAGCACAGAGAGAACCAGGAAATTGGAGTACAGCATGAAGTACCGTATGCTTTGTGATCCAGAAAGTAGTAGAGTATTTGTAGTTTTCTGTTTGTTTTCATGTCATGTATCATTGGGTTTGCGTAGAGTAATTAGGCATTGTATTTTCATATGTTGTATGTATTTTCGAATAAGCCTGCTGCGGACAGCAGTCCTTTTGAAGAGGGAGGAAGGCTACTGGTGATCCCTGTCCTCAGGTCACTAAAAAGGGGAGCATTGAGCAAGTTTGTGGAAGTGAAAACTGAAGAGGTATTGCTGATCTCAGCAACTAGAAACTGGTACGCCGAGATTGCAAGGTAGGAATTATGAAGCTGCCATAGAGAGAAGGTAAAGGTATGTCCAGCCAGGGTGGTAAGTACCAATCTGGACATATGCACAGTGCAATTATATTTAGCCAGGGGAAAAGGAATAGACTGTCCAAGGGACATTGTGGAGCCAAAATTGAGCTTGCAACAGGTCGGGATGCATTGGATCTTCTCCACCTACGAGAATTTGGTAGTAGTAGCAGCAGGTTGTCTTGAGCGAGGAGTATTTGCAGAAGCGAAACACATAGAGCTCGAAGGGAGCAGAATTTTAATCAGTGGAACTAAGTGTAACATAATAGGACCAACCTCCCACCTGCCAGCATCAATTTCAGGAGTCACGCAACTGAATGTTACGCAGCCACAGCTGTACTGGTCAGAAGCCACTTTAAGAGTTTTTGCCAAGGCAGAATCTGACCTTGTTAAATCAAACTCTGGAGCCAGGTCTGTTGAGATCCATAAACCAGTTCATTTTAGAGCAAGAGGGGCACATATCAGCCAAACAGCTTGTGCAACATGTCGCTCAGTATAGAGAAAGGCAACGGCGAGTAACAACCATTTTGAGCACCTCTGTGCCAAGTGTCATCTCAGGCTTCACTTTGTTATGTGTTGTTTTCTTTCTGATCAAGCAGAGAGCTAATTCCACGAGGGAACCAAGGGTAGTCAAAATCCCAGTGGATTGGATACCGAGGACGTGATATGAGTAGGTAAGGGGTTGATCAAGCAGTGGTCGTCCAGTAAGGAATTTTTACATTTTGTGTCATGGTTTTAAGAGGCACTAAACCACATTTAAGTTTTCTAATAGTAAGGATATATGCCATAGGTGCCGACCCAAACAAGTTAAGAGCTACTTAAGGGTCGACCCAGGGACCGGGTCTTTCTGAAGAGGGGAATAATGTAGTGACACCACCGTTTAGGACAGGAAAAGTTAGTTTTGTGCAATATTCTGAGCACAAGTTACAGCCAGGTGCAGGCCGGATTGCAGTGAGTTAATGCATACCAACAGCTGCGAAGTAGAATAGAGGCCGTCAAATTGCTGAAAGAGTATATGTAGCGGTTTTGCATGTCGCAAATGACAGGCCCACTGGCCAACCTTGTGTGTTGTGAGTACATGACGCGAAGCGGCGCGTATGGCAAAACAGAGGCACACAGTCGCGTATAAATAGGTGCGGGTTTCTAATGAGATTCATTCAAGTGTGGCAGCTCTACTAGATGGCGGGGCATGTCATGCCACCAGCTACACACAGCAGCAGATGGATACCAGCGTTCCAGTCCACGGCGCTCGCTGGTTTGACCCTCTGAGGCCGACGTGGGGTCCGTAGCCAGCCAGCAGCGGTCCACTCCACGGCTTGCTACCAAGGGCAGTCGTCGGAGGCATCTAGAGGCCAGGGCCACAGATTCGGACTCCGAATCGCAGGCACTCGTCACCGCGATCTCAGCCACGCCAGCGAGAAGGATTCAGCTGGCCACCTGTGGCTCACACTAAGCGGCGCTGAGTTAGCAGGGACACAGACCGCCGAGTCAACTGCCGGCATCCTGACAACGACGCAACACCGCTGGCATACGAGGCAGGCTCGACACAGCATTCCATTGCACGGGCCGCTGGGGTGCTTCCTCAGCATTGCAGGGCCCTATGACGCAGATGAGGTGTATGAGGGCACTGTGGTTGGAAACTATACATCATTTGGAAAGCTCAGACTAGTCTTAATATGGTGCCTTCTACCTCTTCCTGCTACATTTTGGTCATCCTTGATACATTCAGTGGCCGAAGTTGCCACTGCACTAAGGATTTAGCTAAGGAGGTCAAAGAAAGGACACAAATACTTGGCAAGCTTGTACTCTCAGAGTCGTGTCCTAAGCAGTACACTCCTGTGAAAAGGACATTACACCCACACGCATTGAAATGTGGACACCAATACAGGGAGTAAAAATTACTGGCGTATAAATTCAAAATAACGGGCATGAATATAAATGCCAGGGGTGACTCAAAGATAGACTAATCCACTGCAATTTAGGTTTTACACTGATGCGCTAAAACCTTATGACTACCAGCATAATAGTGTGTTGGTCCAGTTTTTAAATGCAAAGTAGCAGTGATTCTGAATGACTTGGATTCAACAAGTCCACATACATGGCACCAGATGTCTATGCACAGGTCACGCACTTCCTATGAATGTGGCATGTGGGTGCACAGCTGGCACCCAATAGCATCCCAGATGTGTTCCATCATGTTCAGATCAGGTGAACTCGGTGACCAAGACATTATGAGTTCACCACTATGCTTTTCAAACCACTGCAGCAAGATTTTGGCCTTGTAACATCCGTTTGCTTGTTGGATGATGGCATCGCCAGTGGGGAAGATGTCAAGCTTGCCCAGGTGACTGTCCCCAAAACACAATACTGCCCCCCCCCCCCCCAATGGCCTGCACTCATGGTGCAGTCCACGTCTTGAGCAGCCATCTACCTGGATGATTATGTCCTGGTCAAGACCACAGACCTGGTGTAACAAGGAATGTGATGCACATGACCACGCAACACATTTCCACTGAGCCACAATACAATCTAGACGATCCCAAGCCCACAGAAATCTTAATTGATGATGATGGGTCAACATGGTAAAACGTAAAGATTGTCTTTTGTGGAGCTCCATGATCAGTACCATGCACTAAATGCTGTGCCTGCATCAAATCTTTACCTATCCTGCTTTAAAGAGTGGGCTAGCCTCTGTCTTCCACATTACGTGATGAAGTGCGGACATCCAACACCTTGTCACCTATTCATGGTTTCACCGTCCCTCAAGCATTTTGTATAGATGCTCATGGCAGTACCATCACCCTCAGGGACTTCCTGTCAGAAAGATCACAATTTGTAGTAATTGATGTAAAGTCATCAAGTAAAACAGAAGTGTTATCTGGTGTTCCCTAAGGAAGTATTAGAAGCCCTCTGCTGTTTCTAATCTATGTAGACGATTTAGGAGACAACCTAAGCAGTCATCTGAGACCGTTTGCAGATGATGCTGTCATTTACTGTCAAATAAAGTCATCAGAAGATCAAAACCAATTACAAAATGATCCAGACAAGGTATCTGTATGGTGTGAAAGCTGACAGTTGACCTTAAATAATGAAAAATGATGTCATCCACACAAATACTAAAAGGAATCCATTAAATTTTGGTTACATGATAAATCACACAAGTCCATTAAACTAAATATAAATGCCTACAAATTATAATTACAAACAACTTAAACTGAACTATAATGCAGATAATGTTGGGAAGGCAAACCAAAGACTGCATTTTATTGGCAGAACACTTGTAACTACTAAAAGCCTGTCTATAATATGCTTGTCTGTCCTCTAATAAAGTACTGCTGTGCAGTATGGGATCCTTACCAGATAGGACTGATGGAAGACATTAAAAAAATTCAAAGAAGGGCAGCTAGTTTTGTATTATCAGGAAATAGTGGGGTGAGTGTCACGGATATAGTACACGAATTGAGATGGCAATCGTTAAAACAAAGGCATCTTTTGTTGCTGTGAGATCTTTTCACAAAATTTCCATCCCCAATGGTCTCATCTGAATGTGAAAATGTTTTGCTGACACCAAACTACACAGGGAGAAATGATGACTATAAAAAAATGAGAGGAATCTGAGGTTGCACAGAAAGACCTTTTTTTTCCTTTCCTGCGCACTGTTTAAGAATGGAGTGGTAGAGAAATAGTGTGCAAGTGGTTCGATTAACCCTCTGCTAGGCACTTAAGTGTGAATTGCAAAGTAGTCATGTAGATGTAGCAAGCTCGTACTCTCAGAATTGTGTTCTATGCATTATATTGCTATGAAAAGGGCATTACACCTGCACATACTTAAGTGTGGACATCAACATAGGGAATCAGCTGGCTACTTTCACCATATCTGAGATGCTTGCTCCCAGGCACTGGGCCATTCCCTTTGTCAAAATTGCTCATCGTGGATTTCCAATTTGTGACCCATGTCATCACTTTAATATTTCCAATTTATCTCTGCTCTGCTTATAAACTTTTCTTAATGTGCCATATGCCCACAATGTCACTAGATGGGATTCCCTGTCACGTGGCTCGTCAGTGCCGCCTGTTCAAGAACTACAATCTCAACAGCTGAAAACTAGTCTGGTACTCCTCTTGCACTTCTTTAGTTGTAGGGATCACGAAATTATCTTCAGCTACACACACATACTCTGCAGACCACTGGGTAGTGCACAGCAGAGGGTACTTAGCACGGTACCACATGTTAAGGTTTGTTCTGATGTGTGTGAATTCCTGAGGGATCAAACTGCTGAGGTCATTGGTCCCTAGACTTACACACTACTTAAACTAACTTATCTTACGAACAACACAAACACCCATGCCCGAGGGAGGACTCGAACCTCTGGCAGGAGGGGCCACGCAATCCGTGAAATGGCGCCTCAAACCATCCGGTTGTTAAGGTTTCTTCCCTTTCCAGTTGCATATGGAATGTGGTAAGAATGACTGTGTAGACTAATTACAGCATGCACAGAGGCATTTAATTTTGTCTTCATAATCCCTATGGGAGCAACACATATGGGCTGAATAATAAGTCTAGATTCTACATTTGATACTAGTTCTTCTTGTCCGCATGAAAATTTGCGTCTAAGAGTCCGCCAATTCAGAATTTCATCATTTCCATGACGCTCTTGAATGAATTAAAAAAAATCACTGGCCATTCATGCCACCATTCTTTGTACACATTCTTATTTGGCATGGGTCTTACACACTCCAGCAATACCCTAAGACTAGATGCAAAAGTGTTTTGTAAGCTGTCTCCGCGCCTGGACTGACTACATCCTGCCAATGAAATGAAGTCTGCTATCTTCCATACTCAACAATTGAGCACATGCCATAATTCCATTTCATATCCCTACAAATTACTATGTCAGTTACTTTTACAAGTTCATGTTCCCTGAAATGTGCAACTTTGCATTTCTGCACATATAAAGCAAGTTGTCAATCCTTGCATCACTTTGAAATCTTATCAAAATTTGTTGGAATATTTCTGTAGCTTGTTTAAGACAGTACTTCATTATAGATAAAAGCACCGTCTGTGAATAGTCTGAGGTTCCTATTAGCACTGTCGCATGGTAACAACAACCAAGTACAAATCTGACAATCAAGTACAAATTTGGAAGCTGGGTCATCAATGTAGTACAGCACTTAGCACTAAAAGCACATATGTTATGGAAAGCAAAATATAGGCATTACAGAACTGCCTCCTGGATAGAGTGTACTGCTATCAATACAAACATAGAATATGCAAACATTACAACATAAGAAATTTTGAGAACCACCTAGAAAAAATAAATACTAAACAACAAATGCTTGCTAATGACTGGATTTGAACTGGTGACCTGCAGCACACCAGCCAGCAACACTAACTGATACTCCACGCTGAAAGCATCACTGATGGTGACAATATTGTCTGCCAGTTCATTTATACAAGGGTGAGTCAAATGAAAACCTTAAATATTTTTTTAAATATTATTTATTGTGCAGGAGTGGTACAAAGCTGTATTACTTTTCAACATAATCTCCCCCACGGTCAACGCAAGTCCTCCAGCACTTACAAAGTGCACAAATTCCTTTAAAAAAAATTCTTTTGGTAGTCCGCGCAACCACTAATGCACCGCGTGGCGTACCTCTTCATCAGAACGGAACTTCTTTTCTCCCAATTCGTCTTTGAGTGGTTCAAACATAAGGAAATCACTTGGGACAAGGTCTGGTCAGTATGGTGGATGTGGAAGACACCCAAAATACAGGTCTGTGATTGTTTCAACTGTTGTACGGGCAGTGTGGGGCCTTGCATTGTCATGTTGCAAAAGGACACCTGCTGACAGCAATCCACATCGCTTTGATTTGATTGCAGGCCACAGATGAATTTTTTAGGAGATCTGTGTATGATGCACTGGTGACAGTGGTCCATCTAGGCATGTAATGTTCCATAATGACACCTTTTTTGTCCCAAAAGAGTCAGGATAACCCTCCCTGCTGACGGTTCTGTTCGAAACTTCTTTGGTTTTGGTGATGAGGAATGATGCCATTCCTTGCTCACTCTCTTCGTTTCCGGTTAGTGGAATTGAACCCAGGTTTTCAACCCCAGGAACGATTATTGCAGGGAAGCCGTCACCTCCTCGTTCAAAGAGCCGAAGAATCTTCACAAGCATCAACATGTCGTTCTCTCATTTCAGGAGTCAGCTGCCATGGCACCCATCTTGCAGACACTTTGTGAAACTGGAACACATCATCATGCACAATGTGGTGTGCTGACCCATGACTAATCTGTAAACATGTTGCAATGTCATTCAGTGTCACTCGGCAGTTTTCCTTCACTATGGCTTCAACTGCTGCAGTGTTCTGTGGAGTCACAACTCGTTGTGCCTGACCTGGACAAGGAGCATCTTCCACTAAAGTCACACCATTTGTGAACCTCCTACTCCATTCGTAGACTTGCTGCTGTGACAAACATTTATCACTGTACTGAACCTTCATTCATCGAAGAATTTCAATAGGCTTCACACCTTCACTATGTAAAAACCTTACTGCAAACATAAGTAGAGTGCAAGCCCATTTACATCACTCCATTTTGTATTTGTTGAAAATATAATGACTGAAAAAGTTATACAGACAAGGTATCTAAATTTGAATACCATACTAAAAAATGGTGTCCCCTTGGGTAAAATATTCTGGTGGTAAAATAGTCCCCCATTCGGATCTCCGGGCAGGGACTACTCATGAGGACGTCATTATCAGGAGAAAGAAAACTGGCGTTCTACAGATCAGAGCGTGGGAGGTCAGATCCCTTAATCGGGCAGGTAGGTTAGAAAATTTAAAAAGGGAAATGGATAGGTTAAAATTAGGTATAGTGGGAATTAGTGAAGTTCGGTGGCAGGAGGAGCAAGACTTTTGGTCATGTGAATACAGGGTTACACAAACAAAATCAAATGGGGGTAATTCAAGAGTAGGTTTAATAATGAATAAAAAAATAGGAGTGCGGGTAAGCTGCTACAAACAGCATAGTGAACGCATTATTGTGGCCAAGATAGACACAAAGCCCATGCCTACTACAATGGTACAAGTTCATATGCCAACTAGCTATGCAGATGACGAAGAAATTGAAAAAAATGTATGATGAGATAAAAGAAATTATTCAGATAGTGAAGGGAGACGAAAATTTAATAGTCATGGATGACTGGAATTTGGTAGTAGGAAAAGGGAGAGAAGGAAACATAGTAGCTGAATATGGATTGGGAGTAAGAAATGAAAGAGGAAGCCGCCTGGTAGAATTTTGCACAGAGCATAAATTAATCATAGGTAACACTTGGTTCAAGAATCATAAAAGAAGGATGTACACACAGAAGAAGCCTGGAGATACTGACAGGTTTCAGATAGATTATATAATGGTAAGACAGAGATATAGGAACCAGGTTTTAAATTGTAAGACATTTACAGGGGCAGATGTGGACTCCGACCACAATCTATTGGTTATGAACTGTAGATTAAAACTGAAGAAACTGCAAAAAGGTGGGGAATTTAAGGGGATGGGACCTGGATAAACTGACTAAACCAGAGGTTGTACAGTGTTTCAGGGAGAGCATAAGGGAACAACTGACAGAAATGGGGGAAAGAAATACAGTAGAAGAAGAATGGGTAGCTTTGAGGGATGAAGTAGTGAAGGCAGCAGAGGATCGAGTAGGTAAAAAAAATGAGGGCTAGTAGAAATCCTTGAACAAAAGAAATATTGAATTTAATTGATGAAAGGAGAAAATATAAAAATGCAGTAAATGAAGCAGGCAAAAAGGAATACAAACGTTTCAAAAATGAGATCGACAGGAAGTGCAAAATGGCTAAGCTGGGGTGGCTAGAGGACAGATGTAAGGATGTAGAGGCTTATCTCACTAGGGGTAAGATAGATACTGCCTACAGGAAAATTAAAGAGACCTTTGAAGAAAAGAGAACCAATTACATGAATACCAAGTGCTCAGATGGAAACCCAAGTCTAAGCAAAGAAGGGAAAGCAGAAAGGTGGAACGAGTATATAGAGGGTCTATACAAGGGTGATGTACTTGAGGACAATATTATGGAAATGGAAGAGGATGTAGATGAGGATGAAATGGGAGATATGATACTGTGTGAAGAGTTTGACAGAGCACTGAAAGACCTAAGTCGAAACAAGGCCCCAGGAGTAGACAACATTCTATTAGAACAACTGACAGCCTTGGGAGAGCCAGTTCTGACAAAACTCTACCATTTGGTGAGCAAGATGTATGAGACAGGCGAAATACCCTCAGACTTCTAGAAGAATATAGTAATTCCAATCCCAAAGAAAGCATGTGTTGACAAATGCGAAAATTATCGAACTATCGGTTTGATAAGTCACGGCTGCAAAACACTAACGCGAATTCTTTACAGACCTCGGGGAAGATCAGTTTGGATTCCGTAGAAATATTGAAACAAGTGAGGCAATGCTGACCCTATGACTTATCTTAGAAGCTAGATTAAGAAAAGGAAAAGCTATGTTTATAGCAATTCTGGACTCGGAGAAAGCTTTTGACAATGTTGACTGGAATATTCTCTTTCAAATTCTGAAGGTGGCAGGGGTAAAATATAGGGAGCGAAAGGCTATTTACAATTTGTACAGGAACCAGATGGCAGTTATAAGAGTCCAGGGGCACGAAAGGGAAGCAGTGTTTGGGAAGGGAGTGAGACAGGGTTGTAGCCTCTCCCCAATGTTATTCAATCTGTATATGGAGCAAGCAGTAAAGTAAACAGAAGAAAAATTCAGAATAGGAATTAAAATCCATGGAGAAGAAATAAAAACGTTGAGGTTCGCCGATGACACTGTAATTCTGTCAGAGACAGCAAAGGACTTTGAAGAGCAGTTAAACGGAATGGACAGTGTCTTGAAAGGAGGATATAAGATGAACATCAACACAAACAAAACGAGGATAATGGAATGTAATCGAATTAAGTCAGGTGATGCTGAGGGAATTAGATTAGGAAATAAGACACTTAAAGTGGTAAAGGAGTTTTGCTATTTGGGGAGCAAAATAACTGATGATGGTCAAAATAGAGAGGATATAAAATGTAGACTGGCAACGGCAAGGAAAGCGTTTCTGAAGAAGAGAAATTTGTTAACATTGAGTATAGATTTAAGTGTGAGGAAGTCGTTTCTGAAAGTATTTGTATGGAGCGTAGCCATGTATGGAAGTGAAACATGGACGATAAATAGTTTGGACAAGAAGAGAACAGAAGCTTTCGAAATGTGGTGCTACAGAAGAATGCTGAAGATTATATAGGTAGATCACATAACTAATGAGGAGGTATTGAATAGAATTGGGGAGAAGAGGAGTTTGTGGCACAACTTGATTAGAAGAAGGGATCGGTTGGTAGGACATGTTCTGAGGCATCAAGGGATCACCAATTTAGTATTGGAGGGCAGCGTGGAGGGTAAAAATCGTAGAGGGAGACCAAGAGATGAATACACTAAGCAGATTCAGAAGGATGTAGGTTGCAGTAGTTACTAGGAGATGAAGATGCTTGCACAGGATAGAGTAGCATGGAGAGCTGCATCAAACCAGTCAAGACTGAAGACCACAACAACAACAACAACAACAACAACAAAGAAATGCACAAATATTTTTAGAATTGTTTCATTACTAAGAGTCATAACTTTCCTGAGTTTTTGATACAATTGCAGTTTAAAAGAAATGTGCAATATTCATCTCAGTAACACCACTTTCCTCCCTAGTCACAAAACCATAGCACACTTTAATCCTTACCAAGCGAGGTGGTGCAGTGGTTAGCACACTGGACTCGCATTTGGGTGGACGACGGTTCAAGCCCGCGTCCGGCCATCATGATAGTTTTCCGTGGTTTCCCTAAATCGCTTCATGCAAATGACAGGATGGTTCCTTTGAACGGGCACAGCTGACTTCGTTCCCCATCCTTCCCTAATTCAATTGGACTGATGACCTCACTGTTTGGCCCCTCTCCCAAACCAACCAACCTATCTACTTTAATCATTACTGTAGGAACAAGATTAGGAAGCCTGTAACAAGCCAATATTTTTGGATCACTCATCACTGGTGACTGTTAGATAGGAACAGATTATATTGCTTCACTGCCTATAAGGGATACTATGCTTTAATTTAGAATTTTTTTTTTGTCCAAAAAGCCATAATATGTCACATACAGGTGACAAACATCTCGAGTAATACTCCTGCAATATGGCACTACCCATAGTGAATGACATACAGATAGACCCAGTGATGTTTTCAAGAGACATTACATTTTATAATTAACTTGTTCAATATATTTTCTCAACCCCAATGTTTACAAACACCCTGCTTACAGGTGTTTGAAACAAATATTGATGTGTGTATAGGACTGCTACAGGCAGGTGTCCCAGTCATAAAATTCAGGTTGTGAGAGAAGCATCTGCTGATGGTAGTAGTGTTGAATGATGAATGGACTTTTAAAAGTTTATGGAGACAGATAATGGACGTAACTGTTGCCACATAGTGAAGAGCTTACTGACACTGTTTGGCACTATTTGGATACTGCACAGTAATTTTAACCGCCAGTCGGTTATTAAGAACTTTGTACATTAGTGTGTACCAGTTGTGTGGCACATAGAATATCATCAGAACCAGATGCACACCAAGCTACCAATAGCTTTTGATTAATTTTCTTGAACTAGGGAATTTACATAGCTTATAAATTACTTCAAATACAACAAACTCTTAGTTAAATACTGCAAAGGGCTTCTCTGCAAGTGGCAATTTCTGAACTAACAGGCATTTATTAATCCATGAAGGAGTTCTTATTAACTGAGTATTAAGTCTTTAGCCACTCTACGGCAGATCTAGCTAAATTTCTCTTTAAGTTTCTGAAACTATACAGTTATTGTTCAGTAAGCTAATTGAGATTTCAGCATGTGGAAAGCAGAAAGCAGGTAATCAGTTTCTGATTATTTTTTAATTACCCATATTAGTATTTTGTTGGCCATTGTTCAGTTGGTGGCAAGAACAATTGTTTACAAACATTGGTGAGAATGGTAACAAACTACTGGAAAGAACTATACAAAACCTACAGGTAACTGCACTGCCTCTCCACAGTGTGGCATTAGGGCTTGTAACATCGCCGTGTCAATAAAGCAGCGATGAGCTGCATATAAGAACCTTTAACTAATTCTGTGTTATATTTTGTTTAAATAAACGAAAGATTGTTTTGTCTCACTCACTGCCATGAAGAAGACACCTTCTGTTTTACCTCTAGTTACAATTAGACATCTTTTTCCATTAGAGGTGCGGTGACCATTTTGCAATGTGTAATATTTACTCAACTATCATAAAATATATTTATGTGAACTCAATCAGCCATTCTAATAATTTAATTAACAAAACTGAGAGATTGTCGCTGTATGTCAATAGAGAGATACATTTGACCAGCAGAAGTTGTCAATGCTGCTAGTGCAAACTGAACGGCCAAAATATCTAAGAACCTTGTCTTCTCGAATGTTTAATTAGGGGTTTCAAACTCTGATGCCTTAAAATTATCTTGTCCTTATTTCAGTTTCAAGTAACACAGTCAAAGCATCCCTTTTGTTTAACAGGCAATGGCACAACTGTTAATATTTTTGCAATAAGACTGCAGGTCTTCCAGATAGTCTCACGTACTGATGTCATTGCACAAGTAAGATGCTTCTTTCTATCCGATCCTCGCATCTGACCTAAACTTTATTTCAATCTCTAATTCCGAAATCCAATATCCAGCCGCAAAACCTTTCACACAATTGTCTGGTAAACATCATTGTCTTTTTTTCATGTCACCCCTTCTTAGTAATGAAATACATGACGGAGGAAGATACAGATATAGGCTTTCACACAATCTGTACTTACTGGCTGATTAAATTTTTTTAAAATAATGAGTGAATTAAGCACACTAAACATAAAGACACTCATCAATAGTATTTAACAAAAGCAAAGAATAAATAAATAGGTCTAAATGTGGGATATACAGTAACCAGAGAAGTACAATCTTTCAGTATGTCAGTAAACCTAGTATCACTTCTGGTTGTGCCATAAACTTCAAAGATCTACCAAAACGTCTTAAATGTTTCATCCATGAAAAGTGTATCACTCCTCACCCTCCGGTCATTTCTCTGTTTATCATTTCCGCCTTGCTCTCAAAATAGCAGAACTTCCAGACAGAATCAGTTACATTAAGTCTAGAATTTTTAAAATTGAAGGAGAAACTTTGGCAAATGTCCTTGTTCACCCAACCTATATCCAAGTACGGATGACAAAGTATACTAGAAATTGCCCGAGTTTTGAAATACATATTTACTTTCCTTCAAATGCACGGAACTCCGTAAACGAAAGAAATTTTTTTGTTAGGTTATGGCTATGAAATTATCATAAAGATACATGAAGTGATTATCTTGCACACTTTTGTGAAAAAACATCTGCTGTACATGTGTGTGTGTGTGTGTGTGTGTGTGTGAGAGAGAGAGAGAGAGAGAGAGAGAGAGAGAGAGAGAGAGAGAGAGAGAGAGAGTGTGTACTCAGTTATCACTGGAAATGCCAGAGCTCCGTTAGCAGAGATCAGGTGATCAGAATTCAACTAAAAATGATACTCTGGCCACCTGCTCTCCCCCAACTCTCACCACGAGGAGGTGGAGATGGTCTTTGAGAGTCACACAAATTTTTTATATTATGCAACAGTGAATAGCACCATTACAACTTAAAAGAACATTAGCTAACTTTGCAAAAGGCTTCTTAATTGTGTAACACAGCCAAATTCACTTTAAAGGAAAAATGAAGCAAAAAGCATAAAAATTACCTAATCACTGTATATTAAAAAATATACTATAAATTTTGACAATTTCAATTCTGGACATTAACCAATGTTTATATTTGTGACTGAGTAAATGTTTATTGTATCTGCAGAAATCTGAAATCATGTATCATCTTTTCAGGCTATTGGGCCTTACAACTGCTGCTATGGAAGCACAGATCCTTGTTCTGCATCATCAGTGTCAAAAATGGCCCTACTTTGGAAATAAATGAGTAGTACATTGAAATGTGTGTAGTTCATTATCTGAAGATTATCATTATCTGGAATAATATAACAATTTCATAGTCTGTACCTCAACGATTCCAATCACAGCAAACACTTAACCATTTTTAAATTATTTTGTACGAGTATAACACATTAACTGCTACCTGGAATCTCTGTACACAACAGGTGCCTCTGCTGCGCCATCACCGGCCTTGTGACAGTAAGCATGTTAAACTCTACAAATGCTTCATATAGATATTTTACCCTGTGCTTTTAAATTTTACATACACAAATATTTAACACTTTCTCATTACAGTGCACAGGTACAATATTTGGACTACCTTCTTTTCAACAGAACCAAATATTAACACAAACAATAAGGATACAATGAAATTATTTTATTTCAGTTTTCTGGTGGTATGAATGTGCAGCATTTCAATGACTTTTTGGGAGGAGAAAGAATTTTGAGGCCATTCTTTAATGTTTGAATTAAAATAGGGAAAATACCATTCTAATGTTGTACGAGTTCATCTCAAGTAGTCAAAAAGTGCAGCAAACAAGTCATTTTTAACTTAGACCAACTTAGTTATTTCCAATACTCTCCCACCCCTTTCTTCGTTCAATTTCTAATGCTTCAGAAAGGAACAAGTTGGTGCTGCCACTTCAGAAACTGTTGCAATATAAAAATTATCTTTTTTGTGTGTGTTCATTTTGTTATGTTTAACAAATACACCATATTGTGGCTGAAAGTCATTAGAAAAAACTATATCTTATACTTCGCAACCCATAATACAGTGCGTAGCAGAGCATTTAAAGTTATTTTTAAAACAAAAAACCAGCAGGCCTTTTAAGACACACCAAATGATGCTGAATTATCAGGTTTACTTTGCATTAATGGAGGCAGTACACGCTATGTTTTTCCTGCTTGGTTACTGATTTATTGAAATGCCAAGTTGGGCACCACCACCACCACCACCAAGAACTTTCTATCCTGGTAGACTAATTGCCATGGAAAAAAAAAAAAGACAGTACCATCTAATCCATACACAGAATATGAAGCTATACAGTGTGGAAATTAAATTTATGGGCCTTATATAATGCCACAAGTTAAAAATTGAAAAATTAAGAATTATCCAATCAGCTGACAGGTCCCCTAAAACCTGCAACTTGCTCTTATAAACCAGTGACATCTCTTCAATCCTGTACTAAAGTCTGGATGTAAGAAAATTGTGCATCCATAATTAAGAGTAAGAACTGTAAACTTACAGTCACAACAAAGATGAATCACAAACTAATTAATGCTCTCCAAATGAAATGTGAACACTGACTTTACAGAACAGCCATCACAAAGTATAAGCCACTTTATTTTGACAATAACTAAATAATGAAGACACCAATATTTTTGAAGAAATTTGGTTGATTTCCAGTGACTGAACATACAGACATATGTGTGTGTGTGTGTGTGTGTGTGTGTGTGTGTGTGTGTGTGTGTGTGTGTGTTTTAGAGAGAGAGAGAGAGAGAGAGAGAGAGAGAGAGAGAGAGAGCGCAAATATGGCTGAAATTGGAATTGTTACCAGGACGTTCTTGTTTACTTTCCAGTTTTTAGGGGTTCTCACAAAAACATTTTAGGTTTCTTAAAAAGTATTATTCTGGGACCTTAATCGACCCAAATGTAATGTGTTACCATGTTGTAGGATATAAATAAATAAATCTCTGGATATACACAAATTAATTATAAAGTACGTAAGTGCCAGCATATTTTTATGCCACATAATGACTATCTTACAGAACATTAAGACTAAAGTTATGTTTATTACCTTATTGCTGAATATATCTGAACAATACTTTTTATATTTTCTGTAACAATGTACCAAAACATTAAACAAATATGGTACAAAAACTTAACTTTCCTCTGACATATTTAACAATATCCACTTTTTATCACAGTACAACTACAAATAACAATTAAAACACAAATATAACAGTTTATTTCTTAACATAAGCAAGGTTTTGCACACACTTTCTAATTACAAAACATTTTGGCATGGATTACAAACACATTTCATTAACACATACACAAATTAAACCATTATAGCAAATGACAATGGAAACATATAAAAATACAGTCTTATCAGAGGAAGTTTTATCTTTAAAGCTTGCTTTCATAGGTAACAGTACAAAATTCTTTGGTGCATAACATGCACAGGAAAATAATCACCATTCTAATACATAAAATAACTGAATTAGTGCTCTGTTTTAGTTTTATGTTGTCCTTAGAGGCACATCTAGCAGTATCAGTCAGAGTTACAAATCAATAACCACTGTACAAAATTTAGGTAATTATGAAGTATGCAGACAAAAAAAACCATCAAAAGCTGTAAAATGATGGATAAACAATCTGCAACTTTTAAAAGGTTCAGTCTTTTGTAAATTCTACAATTACTGCACTCACAAAAATACTTTCTTCATAGCAATGACTTACAGGTTTTGTACTAATAATACAGATGGACTGGAAGGAATATCACAGTGGCAACAGAAAAAAAAAATCACACAATTCAAGTAGCCAGAAATAATACGTCAAAAGGATGCATTACTACAGCTTTTAACAAAATGAAATCAATTTTTCAAATGATTTGAAAACAACTTTCACAACTCACCTTTCTACACCATAGATGATATATATGTATCCGTTTCACTCACATAATTAAAAAACAGAATTTGCATTTAACTTTTAAGCAAAAGACATGACCTTAAACCCTTCAAAAGTGTTAATATAATTTCTTCAGGTACATGAGTATATCATTTTTTCGAAGATTTGCTATGAGATTTTTTACGGTGGACTGAAGAACTTTTATGTTTCTTCATCTGCCTATCATTTTTGGAAAAGCAATATGAGCAAAACCAATCAACATTTTCATCTGGTGCAGAGTCAATTCCTACACATGCCCAGTGGTACCATGCATAGCAGTCATCGCAGCGTATCATTGGGCTACCATCATCTTGTCCACCACATGAAGGGCACACCCAAACACGGTTGCCAGATTCATCAAAATAGAATCCAACAGGACCATCATCTGAAATAGTTACAGGAAGGCCATTCACTGGTACTTGAACTTTGGGAAGCGAGGTTTGTTGCGAGACAGAAGGAATAACAACAGGTGAAGATGGTGCCACAGGTAATGATGCTGACAACCCATGGCGCTTTTTGGAGTGTTCTGTCAGTGCTGAATGTTTGTGTTTTCTCTTCACACCGGAAACAGTTTCTTTGTGCGACAGATCACCAGACCGTTTATCACCTGAGAATGATGTCAACTGCATCAGACCTTCTGCAGCCACTAGATCACTTTTTGAGTGAACCTTATCTCCATCAAACTGTACCTTTTCTTTCTTTGGGCTATGTTTCTTTTCATGCTTCTTTTTCTTTTTCTTATGTTTGTGCTTCTCTCTGCCTATTTCAACAACAGGAGGTGTCACTTTACCCGGTGTTGGTGGTCTTGCAGGTGGGGGAGTGCCTAAATCTAAGCCAAGCTGTACCTCTTGGGCATCACTTATAACTTTTTTACATCTAGAATGTACAGAGATTCCTGTAGGAACATCTGGAGTACGTGGTGTTTTCGGTGTTTCTGTGATTCTTACAGCTGATGGTGTTCCAAATAAAGCTTTAGCTGGTTTCACCACATCAATTTCTGAGTCACTGCTACTGCTATAAATGAGAGCTGCCCTTACACGCCAAGTGGGCATATTAGTTGAACTAGATATTTCTTCTTTCACCCTTTTATGCGAATGCTTTGACAATGACTCTTCTGTTGTAACAGAAGATGTTCTCTTACTTGAAACACACTCTTTTTCCTTTCCTTTAATGTCCATATTAGCAGGTGTCATTACCTTACTTGTCTTGTTGGGTTTTGTTGTATCATTTCCCACAACTTTATTCACAACTGGGGGCTGGGAGATTCCTTTATCACTGTGCAGCTTCTGTACTTCATTTGTAACTGGAGGTACCTTCTGTGCACGTATGAGATCTGTTCCCTTGGTAGTGTTTGATTTATGATCTTTGTCCTTGACAATGTCACACTTTTTCTTCTTTTGGACAATGTCTGGAGCAAATAGATTATCTAAGGTAGTATCCCATTGGCTACCTGTTTTCTGGGGGAGTTTAGAAAATGATCCAGCATGTTTTGCTTTTTTACTAGAAAGGTTCCCTTTATTGCTTGTGCATGCTTCTTTTGTGGATGATTTTGCAGAGGAATTAAGCAGCTTTTTTGACGGTGTTGCAGTTTCAGTCTTTTTATCTTGCTTTTCTCTTAATTTATCAGCTGGCACAGGAAGATGGGAAGTTCCTTCCTTCGATACAGGTTTATTTCTCTCGTTGATATTCATATCCACAACTGTAGCTAAGCTATTGCTTTTATATGTCGAAGATGGTGTAACAGCAGTATCTGTGACCTTAGTAATTTTTGGTTGCTTATTCTCAATAGGATCAACACTTGACTGAGTTTCAGCAGAATTACCACCTACACACTTTGGACTGTTCCTTTGGTGATTGATAGGCTCAGACTTATCTACAGTCTTTACTGATTGGGGATCTGTCAATAACAAAGGTTTAGCAATTTCTTTTGGAGTGCATGTGAGACTCCCATCATCTAATGAGCTCTTTCCTTCCTTATTATTAATTGTAATTTCAGTCTTAATTTGTGACTTTTGAGGCATTAAATTATTTGAATTAAGAGTAGATGAAGTTTGATCACTTGTTACAGGATTTACATCCATAGGTTCTTTTTTAATAGGAACATCGCTCCACTGCGAACTCTCAAGTGGTTCAGACTTTGGTTTATCCCCTAATTTTTTACACTGAGGTAGCAGATTATTAACAGTTGTGTCCGGTCCAAAATCAGAACTATCTTTATAAGATGTAGCGCCAGGCACAGGTTGCATATTGTGCTTGAATGCCAATTTATTGTCCGCTGAAATATGCTTTGCACCAGGTAATTGTAATGGCTTAGGATTTCTTTCTTTTTCTGATGCAAGGGTTAAGGATTTTTTATCCACATGATGAGAATGATGCAGAATATCCTTTGAAGTCATAGAATTCAATGGATTCCCCTTAGAATTAATGTATTTTTGTGAATTGAATGGTTGTGTTTTGTCACAAAATCTTGAAGTAAAAGCTGAGTCAACGCTTTGTCCAGAGGAACATTCAGGTGGAGGTCTTACCTTACCCATCCCTAAAACAGTTTTGATTTTTGTTTTACCAACTCCTGTGTTCTCCTTCCCTTTAATTTTTTTCTTTTCCTTCTTTGTATGGAAGCCACTCAAAGCACGCTGTCTGTCAGGAGATGGCGAATATCGAGGTGGTGTAGTTGGCCTGCGAGCAGATGGCTGTCTACCATCACGTGATGCGGAGAGGATACCACATTCTGTCATCGCCACCACTGAGGCTTGTGATGCCTGAGGTATATTGTCTGTTGATCTGGATATATCCTCAGCCTTACAAGATCCTCCTGTGACATCAACTGAAACTTCAGATGGATATATACCAACATTTGAATCTGTATGCTGTGTGGGTGGTACCAGATGGCTACAGCATTCATCTTCTGATTCAGCCCAACTGTCGAAGAACTGAAGATGTTGTTCCACTCCATTACGGCGGGAAGGCACTTGCACTGGGAAGACTGGGACTGCACCAGAAGAGGTAGTGCCACTGTTCTCAGGCCACGGAACTTGGCCAACTTCATGAATATACTCCTCTAGAGGGGGGATAGTAACTCCTGCATCACTAAGAGCAAGAGCAAGATCTTCAAGAACTGGAACTGTTGAACCACGTTGTTCAGCATACTCATGAGCTCCCTTACCAAGGCTTTTGATATAATGTTCTAGAAGATCGATCAGTACTTCCATAGATGTTGGTTTTATCTTCCTCCAACCAATCGTCTGGCAAAGTGCAGCAACAACAATTCGTAGACATTTTCTTGCGAACACATTTGCCATCGCAGTCACTCCTCCAAATTCACTTGGAGCTACAGCAAACTGGCACTAACGAATGTGTGTGCCATGTTTCTTCATAAAATTTCGCAGTGCCTCTTTCTGGAAAATCATAGTAATTACATACACACACACATCATCAAGACAGAGTTTACAACAATATTTATTTCTGATAAGTAAAGGAATGACAGGGAAATTTCTTTAACGTAGAAAGAGCTCAAAGTTGTTCTCACTGTAAACTAAAATAATGGGCTCTTCTAGGATTCCAAATGCATAATCAAATATTCAACACACAAACAGTTATCAATTCCTATTTGAACATTTGTATGAGAGTTTGAAACTATAGTTACAGTTCTGAAAACTTAAACTGCAATTACTATACAGTGTTGCATTGAATGGGGGTGGGACATGAATAATCAAAAGGTTAAACAATGACAAAATAAATTTACATTGTATGAGCTAAATCACTGTTTAATTAAAAAGAATAAAATAAACTTTCATTATACTTCTCTGATGCCACTGCATACAACTCTTACCCACAGTAATGACACACTATGCATTAAAGAGCGCAGTTGTATCAGATCACAGCCAATCAGTTATTAGATTGCTAATTATCTTGTATAGACCTGCCTCATTGTTGGATTGTGGTGCTAGCTCAGAATCTAGGTAATTTTCTTGCACGCATCATACATCTTTTCCCACCCAGCACTCAGTGTATTTTATATTATTGCTGTTGGGGCGGCACAACTAATCACTGGGTTAGCTGAAGCAACAATGAAGGAATAGGTATGGGCTCACATTTGTAAAGCGAAAATGGTACAGCAGAAGACAATATTATTTGTGGTTGGCGTACTTTGTACGAAAGTGCATCTGCTGGAGGGTTAATATAATAGGGGGAATGATAAAGTAATGGCAAGAACCAGGTAATCCAGTAACAACTATTATTACAAACAGCAGCCTGGTATAATGACAAAGATTTGTATTCATGTGCAGCATTCACACAAATTCAAAGCCATCAAATTTTGGATGGATGATTTTCCTGAAGCTGTGAATGTCAAAATTTTGATAACTCCATCAACAGAATGCTTAGGAAAAAAAAGTTTAGGAGACTCTAAAGGAAGATATTTCGTTTTTCATCTCAGGATCTTCTCCTGACATTTGTTTAATGATTTTTCTGATTTTCGTCAGCACTAATTGCACTGTCTAAGGTTCACCCTACATTGTTGGTTGTGGACAACTAAAGCAACAGTTTTTCTGTTTGAAGTTTGGTTGGCACTCTAGCTCAATTAACCACAGATCAAATGGCAAATAGGCTGCAGCTGAGTGAGGGAATCATCTTGGTTCAGAAAGTAAATCATGTTCCTGCTGATATACTGATTGAAACAGAAGACAGAATGAAAAATACACGATACACTGAAGTGATTGCACTTTAACCCATTATATCCCATTGAATGATTCATCATACACTTGCTCTTCTCAGGCACATTTGTTTTCAGAAGCTCTCAGTCAACAACTGAAATATTCCTTTTTATGTTTTACTGTTAATCTGAAACTCCATCATTTAAACTAACAGTAGCAGTGGAGATCAGGCTTGTTTATTTCCTGGTGGAAAGCATTTGTTCTAGTGGTATTGACTCTGCTGCTTCTCATCATGGACAGTTGGTAAGTAATAAAAGTATGATGTGCAGGTTCATAATTTCGCTCATATTATTACGATTAGTAATTTGAATATTTAAATGCAATATATAAGCACACACTGGAAAAGAGTACTTTATATGCTTTGTTGTGGTACTTACTTATGTCTTTACGTATGAAATATCATACAGTGGGCAATAAGGGGTCATTTTCTTGCAGTTGGTCCGATTTATTTCAGATATAATTTGGAAAAGGAGTGGGACTCAGAAGAAGTTCTAAATATCCTGTTCTCCACAGATGATGATGAAACTTTGTCAGACATGTTTGATACATGTCAGGAGCTAGAATTTGTACTTGTTATGCCAAATGATGGTGTGGACACTGATGATGATCAGGTAGTGATGCAATAGGTGCTGGTTTAGGGAAGAAGGTTCTGGGACAAACTGCTGGGATAAGATTAGTAAATACTGACAGCCTTGCTGAAAATGTTACATCTTCATCCACTTAAGAGGAAAATCCCTGCTGTTCCAAATCGCGAAAGTGGTCTCGAGTTAGGAAAACAAGACACTGGATAGAAGACTAGGCTCTTCACCAAAAATTGGTGTATCTCGTGATCCTACACCTGATATAATAGAACATCTCCCCACATCGAACTCGACTCCAATAGATCTTTTTCGGAAAGTTTTTGATGCTGATTTGGTTGAGATTCTGACGAGAGAGAGAGAGAGAGAGAGAGAGAGAGAGAGAGAGAGAGTAAATATGCTGTTCAAAAAGGACACGGCATACAAATAAGTCATAACGACATCCACAAATACATTGCTAGTTTGCTGTTATCCGAATATTGTGAATATTGTAAGATTATGCATAGACGTATGTACTGGGAGACCAGACCTGACACAAACAATGACCTTGTTTCGAATTCTATCTCCAGAAATACTTTTGACAAAATTCATAGACTCTTCTGTGTTAATGATAATGACAGCATTGAAAAAAGAAGATTAAGTCTATAAGGTTCAGCCATTATTTCACATCTAAATAAAACATTTCAAGATATCATACAGCCTCTAGAGTCAAACATCTCCTTGGATGAGGTCATGGAGCCTTATTATGGCCATCACTTCATGAAACAGATTATAAGAGGCAAGCCAATTCACTATAGTTTCAAATGATGGTGTTTACTACATCTAATGGATATCTCAGCCAATGACCTTGCCGCAATGGTAACACCGGTTCCTGTGAGATTACTGAAGCTAAGCGCTGTTGGGCTGGGCTAGCACTTGGATGGGTGACCATCTGGTCTGCTGAGCGCTGTTGGCAAGTGGGGTGCACTCAGCACTTGTGAGGCAAACTGAGCAGCTACTTGATTGAGAAGTAGCGGCTCTGGTCTTGTAAACTGACATATGGCCGGGAGAGCTGTGTGCTGACCACATGCCCTTCCATATCCGCATCCAGTGACACCTGTGGGCTGAGGATGGCATGGCAGCCGGTCGGTACCATTGGGCCTCCCAAGGCCTGTTCGGAGTTTATTTTAGTTTGGTTTAATGGATATATCATCAAATTTAAGCCATATGTTGGAGTAAGTTGAAGAGATCCCCATAAGCCACTGGAGCATACTGTAGTTGAAAAGCTCTCTGTGGGCTACATCCCTCGCAACAGCACAGTGTAGATTTATAATTACTTTAACTCTTTGCCCCTACTTGAATCTCTTACTTCAAATTGAATCAAATGCATAGAAACCCCGAGAAATGACTGCTTGGATAAGGCACCCATACCAGATATAAAGAAGGCACCATGAGGTGCTACTCTTGTGTTACATGATACATAGAATACTATCACACTTTTAAGATGGAATGACAATCGTCAAGTGACTCTGGGGACAAATGTACGGGATGAAAGTGTATTGGGTGAAAGTACAAGTTGGCGGTGGAATGGACAATCAAGAAAGAAGGTTTCCATACCACAGCCATCCCTTAGTTGCCACATGGGAGGGGTAGATCTTTTTGACGATCTACAAAGTCTACATCGCATTCGAATAAGATCAAAGAAATGGTGCTGGCCAATGATCAGGTTCTGCCTAAATGGTGCTGTTTTGAATATGTGGATTCTATATCAGCAGCTAAATAACAATGTAAGCTTAATGGAATTTACCAAACATATTGTACTATCCGTTCTGACTTCACCCAACATTGAAAAGCTAAGAGTTGTGAGGCCAAGATTTCTGTCACAGGTGAAAGACATAAGATTTGATAATGCTGGACACACGATTCATGAGCAGAGCACACAAAGAAGATGTGGGCAGTGTGGTAAATGTACAAAATTCTACTGTGTAAAATGCAATGTGAGACTCCATCCGAAGTGAAGTTTCATTTTGTATCAACAGTGGTAAGAAGACTAAGTTGTCTAATGAACTATTATTTTTATCATTTGTCCTTTATTATTGCAAGTCTTACTTTATTCATGTAATGCAGTAGTTATTTTGTTGGTTCTACTATATAGATTTGCCATGTCTACTTGATGTATAAATAAATACTTTAACCTTAAAATATAAATAAAATGAACATTACAATACCTAGGTATTATTATTGTACTATCTCTTCATTTATTTGTGTAATGAATGATAATCATGAAAAATTCAACATATTACTTGTGATAAAATTGTGTAAGGAATTCTACCCCTTACTGCCCACCGTATGTTATATCATATGTAAAAATGATTTATGAATTGACGACTATCATCATAAACTAACATCAATACTGTGATTATTAATCCACGGGGGTAGTGGATCTGAAATTTTATATATATATACATATATAAAAAAAAAAAAAAAAAAAAAAAAAAAAAAAAAAAAAAAATTTATTCTGGGATATAATGGGTTAAACACAACAGCCACTACCACATCCATCTCACAATATGCCTGGACCAAAGCACATGCCAACAGTGTGGGATATTCTGCACCTGAATATTTGAATTTATTTTTCAGTGGAGTGTTACTTCAACTAATTGTCACCACAAGAAATCATTCAGCTAAGTAATTTATATCTATTTACTCTGTCCACTATAAAAACAAAGATGATGTGACTTACCGAACGAAAGTGCTGGCAGGTCGATAGACACACAAACAAACACACAAAATTCTAGCTTTCGCAACAAACGGTTGCTTCGTCAGGAAAGAGGGAAGGAGAGGGAAAGACGAAAGGAAGTAGGTTTTAAGGGAGAGGGTAAGGAGTCATTCCAATCCCGGGAGCGGAAAGACTTACCTTAGGGGAAAAAAGGACGGGTATACACTCGCGCACACACACACACACACACACACACACACACACACACACACACACACACACACACACATATACAGACACAAGCAGACATCAGATGTCACATTGGCTGCAGTAGGAGATTTTATAACATGCTTACAGAACATGGGATTCAGCAAACGAATTACACTGTTTTCACACAGGAGCACAACACCATCTAAGGCATTTCCATGGTTTGGTAAAACGTATTCTGCTCCAAAACACAACTGCATACATTGAACGTATTAGTTAACTTTCCAATTATTATCTTTGTAAACAATATTAAAAAATTCCTTTTTCTTGTGTCACTTTACTCAGAAATTTGTATAGATATTAAAAACATTAGTGAGCTTCCTTTAAAGCAAGTACAGTGTTAATTATGTTGAAACAAAATCAAATTAAATTAATATTTACTATTTTTTAGAAGTGCTCTTTACTTCATCACTTACATAAACAATTTACAGTGGAGAAGTGTGACAATCTGGATATACCATAACAAACTACACATTTTTGTGTGTAAGTGGCATTTTTTCATGTTTTTAAATTGAATGCAGCATGATACATGGTAATTTAAACAATGTATAAACTGTAAGACATTTTTAGCAGTCACCATAGTAAAAGGCTGATTGAAAAAAGGTTAACTAATGCATCATAAGCTTAGTTCCAATCAGTGAAAATGAAGAAGTAAAGGTAATTAACCACTTCAATGCTATAGAGTTCCTCTTTGCATTCCACACTTAGGCGGCTTTTGCTATGACTGTACTGCTTGCCAAATGCTGGTGCCTGTGCTGAGAGACAGCATTCCAGCTGATGTGAAATACGTATCACCCAATTTTTCAAATATTATTAAGTGGAAAAAAAAGGAGTTTTGCACCGTCTGATATCTTCGACTGATAAAGGACTAATTTTTTTTCCGCTAAATGTCAGTTATTATAATGCACCACATTAGGTAAAGCATTGCTTCGACTGATAAGGGACTGAATTTTTTTTCTTCTTTTTTTGTTATATGCTGTAGTTATTATTATACTGCTTCAAATTAAGTACAACATAGAACAACACTGTAAAGATTTTACAGAGACAAAAACGCATTGCCTAAATGTTGCATATGGTTGATTCAGCTCGTACATTGCAGTGAATTAAATGTAGATAAGACATTTTCACCCCCTTGCACATCATGAATCACGTGGTCATAACAATAGCATTATCTCAAACAATTCAAGATGTCAAAACAAGGTTTTTTGCAAATCACATGCACTGAGGCACATATGTTGTATGATAAATACTCTAAAGTTTTTTGTTCAATGAGATACTGAAGTAACTCGTCCACAGCAGTGAGAGGTCAGCGGCTCAGGACACAATCAGGTGTCCATACCACTGTAGGAAAATCCAAGCAGTACGCATATAGAAGTCCACATCACCTGGCGAACGGCTTAGCAGCAAAAGTGTTGAAAACCTTAAACGCAACAGCCAGCAGATGCAGATGAAATACCAGTGTCACTTATTATGCAAAGTGCTTCAGTAACTGCAAAATCCTTGGTACACAAATGAGGGAGTAGATCCTGAGACATTAACCATTTCTCAGGTGATAACTTTATTTAAAAGCTATCAACTTATTATTCCTCCCAGCATTTTCTAAATTCCTTGAGAGATCATATGAAACAACAAATCTATTACTTAAATGACCACAAGCTATTTAATAGTAATAAACATGACTTTCAAAACTGGCAGATGTAAAGAAACAGAAATAATGGATTAGACACACAAAAAATTTAGTAAACAACACGATAGTTGTAGGAACTAATTTTGAGCTTTCCAAAGCTTTTATACTGTTGGTCATCAAATTGAGATAAGAGAGAAGCAACTGGAATCAAAATAGTAAAAAGTAAGTGGTTCAATTCCTATATATCCAAAATACAACACAAGTAGTGGAACTTGCATCAGCTCATTCTAATCATGAAGTCGGATTAGTATCTGTCACCAAAAAAGTTAAACAGGTGAAGAGCAAGATGGTGTGGAGGACCCCTTTTGTTCCTTATTAACATAAACGATATACAGACCTCAGACACTGCATCTAAATTACATTTGCAGATGATACTAATGTAATGAATGAATTTAATTCTTTGGGGAGGCTGAAAGGGACTAAACATGGTATTGCTGGCATGTGATCGGCAGAGGTTATACCCTTCACAAAGGGCAAAGAAAGATGATCATGCATTCGTGGCACCTTTTACGGTACACAGCTTGTTAGTAGTGATGCCATTCTCCGTTTCAAGCCTCCAAAAGAAGAATACATAGTGTCAACTGCAAATTGGATCGCAGTATCCACATCTCCAGGGTTTCTATCTCAGTGCTTCCTTTGCTAACTGGTCTATAAGATAATTTCCAGGAATCCCAATGTGACTTGGGGCCCAGAAGAATATAATTGAGCAACAAGTATTGTAGACACAAGAAAGATGATCATGTCAAGACCAACAGGTTTCAAGGATAGCATTTGGCTTATGGCTAGTAAGCTGCTTGGAGTGTTACAACAGATTAGCAAATTTTCATGAGTGCAAATGTAGAGGAGAATTTTGATAATGTCCACTAATTGTAATGTAAACACACTACACCCGGACAGCAGCGAGTGCTGAAAAATGTGCCCCGGAACGTGTGAAGGCATAACTGATTTAATTGTCGACCTCTGCGCTGTCACTACAGATGACTATTGAACCATGAAATTCACCAAGAACTGAAAGAAACAAATGCCAAAATGCAGGCCAACTGAAATGTTCAGCCAGATCTTTGGATGAAGTACACACAACTGTTGTAGGGGAGGTTGGTTTCAAGAAGGTAACCTGACAAGAGGAAACCGAGGTCAGGGTGAAGAGACTCCAGGTAAACTGCTGTTAGGACACCAGGCATAGGTCACCCTTGTGGGAGGTAAATCCCCCTGTGAGGGGAATGTAAATAGTAATTTGGGCGTACAGGGTAACTGTGGATCTGTAGGACGATGAATCCCAGTCTCTATCAGGAGACAACGAGGGTGGTTTGATAAGACTGGTAAATTTCCAAGAAAGAATGGAACTTCACAGTTGGTAAGTTCGATTGTTCCAGGATTGTGTAACTAATCTCAACAATGTACAGCATACTGTTCAGCATTGACAGCTGTCCAAATTGCTCGGTGTGTCCACTGTGATTGAAAATGGAGAACAAGAGAGTTCTGTGCTAAACATGGTTGGACAAGCACTGAAGACGAAACATGCTCCCTTCGTCCAACTGAGGTCACCACAAAGGAAACCATCGATGAAATTCATGATTTGGTAATGCAGACTGCCGAATAAAAATGCATGAGATTGCCAAGACTGTAGGCATCTCACTGAGCAAGTGCATAACACCTTGCATGGAGAATGGACTACGAAGAAACTGTGTGCGAGGTGGATGCCGCGATTGCTCAGTCAATGAAAAGTACATGTGGCACAACATTTCAATACAATCTCTCACGATGTATAACCACAATCCTAAAAAGACGTTTTGTGCTGATTTGTGACTGTTTATGAAATCTTGGTCAATCATTACACTACAGAGTCAAAATGGCAGTCGAAACAATGAAGAATGCTGGTGAACGTGCACCGAAGAAGGCAAAGATAATAATTTTATCAGTTGGTAAGGTAATGGTCACTGCTTTTTGGGGTTTGCAAGGAATAACCCTTGTAGATTACTTGGGGAAAGGTAAAATCATAACTGGAGCCTATTACAATGACTAAGGTTGGTATGCAAATATTGCTCTTTCAGCAGGATAACTCACCACCCACACACCATCAATAACAATGGCAACAGTGCATGAACTGGGTTTTAAATTGGTTCCTCATCCACCGTATTCACCACACTAGCCCCAATTGACTTTTCTCCCTGTTTCCTAACTTGAAATTTTGATTTGCTGGGAACAAATTTTCTCAAATGAAGTAGTGATGGTTGTAGTTGATGAGTATTTTGTGGAGTTTGACAGAACCTATTTTTCCGATGGGATGAAAAAAGCTGGTGGAGTGCTGGATCAAATGTATATCCCTCAAAGGAGATTATGTCAAGAAAGTCAAATCCTGCAGTGGTGAACTGGATCTGACTGCTGTTATATTGAACAGCTGCTTATCCATACACGAGGCACCTCAAATCCAGACGGGACAAGACTAGTACTTTGTACTGATGCAAGAGGGTGTAGTAGTCTCCAGACAGTAGTGTTGAGTTTTAATTGGCACTTCTTTTTAAGTTGGCAAATATCTGGTAGCCATGTCAACTGAGAATTTAAAAACCCTCAACAATGATATGACAATCACATTGAGCAGTTCATTACAAAAGTAAAGTTCAGTGTGCGGATGGACAGTTCCAGGTTAAATCTGTGAGTGAGAACCCAGTATTGTCCTTTGCTAATGACAAATGTGCAGCTGTCATTCAGAAAAATTCATGGTTATAGATACATAGTAAATACAAAAGTCATTTGGATGCGCAGACATTGAGAAAAGGGCCCCCCAGCCTCTTCAGGCCTATTATTTGCTATTGGAAAAAGGATTACACTGAGCATGGACCTCTGTGGGACTCCCTTTTGCTATAAATGGAGAATGCTGTAGGACACTCCAACTCCGACAGGCAACTGCAGAGAAAGAGAAAATTCTGGATGGAAATCAGGACAGGGTCTCTATAATCCCACTTGTACAATGTGGTAAGGATGTGGTAGCACCATGAGGCCACATTGGCCTTCCTTAAGTCAATGAAGAAAACAGCGAGTTCCTGGGGAATCGCCAATTCTACTGTGTGTAGCACTGAAGCAGTATTATTGTGTATTACCTATTCACTGTTTTGTTCGTTAGTAGCACTGGTGTTTAAAGTACGGCAGTCACATTCTTGAAGGCCCATCACTGAGGGCATTTGGTTGGTTAATTACAGGTGGAGACATATGACAAGCAGGAAGTGACCACTCTTGTAGAGACTGCCAAGAACAACAGACTAAAAGATCGATAGCAGTATAAGTTCCATTTGCCTTGATAAATGGGTTGGTGTGCCACTCTTTAGCAAATAGCATTCAGCCCCCCATTCACTGATTCTTTAAAAATCTAACTCCCACATACAAATCAACTTCAAATACATGATTACCTTGCAAGTGAGTTAATGTACTAAATATTTGATATCAAAGGCATGCAAGAGTGAAAAGTTCAGAAAAGGTTTGAAATTGAATGTAAAGTTTGTTTGAAGTCACTAAGTGCTCTCACTCTCAAATAATGGATGAATAGTTGGCAAAATATTGCGTGCCCTGAGTTACACTGCCTCAAGACACACAGACATTTTCGAACTTTAGCACTCAACTTTTGTGTTAGACCTTTAATGTAAGACCATACCTCTTAATGAGCAGACTATGACAGCATTTAAATTTGGTCAATCATTATTTGAAATACTGGAAATCAAAATTTTGTTGCCCTGGAAGTAGTTAGGTAAGCAACCTGCAACTGGAAATGGGCATTGCTCTACCCATTTTGCAGTACAGGTATGCCAAGGTCTGTGATTATTTCTTCAACTAGAGTACTTTCATTACATGTTCTATTACCACCCCACACTGGGTTACGGGATCACCAAGGTGAAAAGGTGGAGGTAGCGGACAAGATCAGTTCAACTGTCTCTTGTTATTTCATCTCCTTGTGTGGTGAAAAACAGGCATTACACAGAGTAAAATCTGTAGTTGTCTGTGTGTAAACAATCACAACCTCTAATGCTGTATTGTGTGGTACTTTATCACTAAAAATGTCCACCAGTATCAATTTACAGACCACCTGACAGGGGCATACTTACCATGTTTGCATCATTTATGGTCATTTGAACTGGATGGTGTTATTCATATTTTTCTTGTCCTCAGAATGCAAAAGGTAGTCAAGGGTTTTTTATTCCTGCAACTTGTTTTCTTTAGCATCAGACAGTTCAAAGAATTATGGGAATGTTCCTCTCCTCAGTTTATATATGAGGGCCACCCAGAAAGTAAAGAACATTTGCACTTCTAGTCTGTGCACATGTCTTGTGGCAGCTGCTCACTGGATCCTGGTGTTAGTCTGAAGTGGACAGTTGCCACACGTGGTTGTTAAATTGGACCTTGTCACATGGTAAGTGCAGAAATATCTGTGACCATGGCAGTGCTAAATGCAAATCCCGCCAACTGAAGTGCAAGGTGATATTCCTTTTTTGAAGGTGGAAAACATTAGACCCTGTGATATTCACCACAGACTTGTTACCACTTATGGCGAAGGTGTAAGAATGCAGCCCTTCTCCGAAAATGGTGTATACTGTTTAAGAATGGGAGAACCGATGTTCAGTAACCTCCATCATCACCAATGCACTGAAACAAAAGATAGATTGCATCATTCGAGAGAATCTATGATTCACTATTAGCGACACGCATGAACACTGCAAGAAGTGTCTCATTCAATTGTGCATGAAATTGTTCCTTAGAATACCACAAATATCTTTGCACAGTGGGTGACTCGTATGCTCATTAATAACTAAAAAGTTGGGGGGATGGGGGCTGCATTAGTGTTCTTGGCGTATTACAAAACAGACGGCAACATTTTCATTGACTATACTGCTACAGGAGATTGAACATGGGCTTCTCACAACACCCCCACGATGAAGAAACAGTCTTTGGTGTGGCATCATCCTCAGTCGCCACAGAAGCCAATCAAGTTTAAACAAACTGCACCAACTCAAAAACTGACGGATTCTATATTCTGGGATGGTGAAGGGTCCTTACTTGGTAAATTCACACCCTGCAAGACAACAATGAATAGTGATGCATACTGTACTACTCTTTAACATTTCTGTCAGGCTATTCAGAACTGCAAAACAGGCAAGTTCTAGCAAGAGTTTTTCCTAGTGCACAACAGTGCACCTCCACATGCTGCCTGGCAGACAAGCCTACTGCATGAGAAATTCCAGTAGAACATCGAGCAGCCTCTTTACAGTTCAGACCTGGCATTGACTGACTTTTTTCTGTTTCCGAAACTCAAGTAGGACTTTGCTGGTACATGTTTTGCACATGGAACTGGTTTGAACAGCAAGGCAGGCACATGGTATGAAGACGGTATATACAAACTGGTGCCAATGTACATCAAGTGGCTTACTTCAAAGGTGACTACCAAGGGAAGTAGATGAACTATGTGCCAACACGTGTACATTCAGATGCTGTATTATTATTATTATTATTATTATTATTATTATTATTATTATTCTTTCCTTTCTCAGACATTATGTCTGGTTAACAATGAAAAGTGACGCAGACCTTGATCACGCGTGACTTCCTTTCAACTGTACGGTATACGGTACATTGCATTTAGGAACTTTCGGGTAATTGAACATGTATCAATAATTACAGACTTCTGTAGTTGTATATATAAGTTTGGATGTAGCTGTATTGTGTTGATGTACTGGTGGATATTGGGTGGTATGACTCCTGTAGTTGATAGTATAATTGGTATAATGTCAACTTTATCCTGATGCCACATGTCCTTGACTTCATCAGCCAGTTGGATGTATTTTTCAATTTTTTCTCCTGTTTTCTTCTGTACATTTGTTGTATTGGGTATGGATATTAGTTGTGTTAATTTCTTCTTTTTATTGGTGAGTATGATGTCAGGTTTGTTACGTGGTGTTTTATCTGTTATAATGGTTCTGTTCCAGTATAATTTGTATTCATCATTCTCCAGTACATTTTGTGGTGCATACTTGTATGTGGGAACATGTTGTTTTATTAGTTTATGTTGTATGGCAAGTTGTTGATGTATTATTTTTGCTACATTGTCATGTCTTCTGGGGTATTCTGTATTTGCTAGTACTGTACATCCGCTTGTTATGTGATCTACTGTTTCTATTTGTTGTTTGCAAAGTCTATATTTATCTGTTGTGGTATTGGGATCTTTAATAATATGCTTGCTGTAATATCTGGTGTTTATTGTTTGATCCTGTATTGCAATCATGAATCCTTCCATCTAACTGTATGTATTGCCTTTTCTTAGCCATGTGTTGGATTCATCTTGATCGAAGTGTGGCTGTGTTATATGATACGGGTGCTGCCATGTAGTTTTCTTTTTCCAATTTACTTTCTTCGTATCTGTTGATGTTATGTGATCTAAAGGGTTGTAGAAGTGGTTATGAAATTGCAGTGGTGTAGCCGATGTATTTATTTGAGTGATTGCTTTGTGCATTTTGCTCGTTTCTGTTCGTTCTATAAAGAATTTTCTTAAATTGTCTACCTGTCCATAACGTAGGTTTTGTATGTCAATAAATCCCCTTCCTCCTTCCTTTCAGCTTAATGTGAATCTTTATGTTGCTGAAGGTATGTGATGTATTCTATATTTGTGGCATTGTGATCATGTAAGTGTATAGAGTGCTTCTAGGTCTGTGTTACTCCATTTCACTACACCAAATGAGTGGGTCAATATTGGTATAGCATAAGTATTTATAGCTTTTGTCTTGTTTCTTGCTGTCAATTCTGTTTTCAGTATTTATGTTAGTCTTTGTCTATATTTTTCTATTAGTTCTTCTTTAATATTTGTATTATCTATTCTTTTCTTTTGTCTGTATCCTAGATATTTATAGGCATCTGTTTTTTCCATCGCTTCTATGCAGTCGCTGTGGTTATCCAATATGTAATCATCTTGTTTAGCGTGTTTTCCCTTGACTATGCTATTTTTCTTACATTTGTCTGTTCCAAAAGCCATATTTATATCATTGCTGAATACTTCTGTTATCTTTAGTAATTGGTTGAGTTGTTGATTTGTTGCTGCCAGTAGTTTTAGATCATCCATGTATAGCAAATGTGTGATTTTGTGTGGGTATGTTCCAGTAATACTATATCCATAATTTGTATTATTTAGCATGTTGGATAGTGGGTTCAGAGCAAGGCAGAACCAGAAAGGACTTAATGAGTCTCCTTGGTATATTCCACGCTTAATCTGTACTGGCTGTGATGTGATATTATTTGAATTTGTTTGGATATTAGGTGCGGTTTTCCAATTTTTCATTACTATGTTTAGGAACTGTATCAATTTAGGATCTACTTTTGTTTAGTTTTAGCTTGAATTGTCACCTCTGCATCTATTATCAGTTGCTCTTTACATCCTCTTGCTCCTTTGCAACAGTCTCTTTGTTCTTCATTTATAATTTTGTTCTGTGTTGTGTCATTAATTTCTGTGTAATGACTGAAGTTAATATTTTGTATATTGTTGGTAGGCATGTTATGGGGCGATATTTAGCTGGGTTTGCTGTGTCTGCTTGATCTTTATGTTTCAGATAAGTTATTCCATGTTTAAGTGTATCAGGGAATGTGTATGGGTCTGCAATGTAACTGTTAAATAATTTAGTTAGATGTGAATGTGTTGAGGTGAACTTCTTTAGCTAGAAATTTGCTATTTTATCTTTTCCTGGGGCTTTCCAATTGTGAGTAGAATTAATTGCTTGGGTGACTTCATGTTGCAAAATTATCACTTCAGGCATTTGTGGTATCATCTTGTATGTGTCTGTTTCTGCTTGTATCCACGTTGCATGCCTGTTATGTTGTACCGGGTTTGACCATATGTTGCTCCAGAAGTGTTCCATGTCTGTTATGTTTGGTGGGTTGTCTATTTTAATGTGTGTGTTATCTATTGTCTGATAAAATTTCTTTTGGTTTGTGTTGAATGTTTGGTTTTTGTTTCCTTCTATTTTCACTGTTTTTGTATCTTCTAAGTCGTTTGGCCAATGCTTGTAATTTCTGCTTCTTTTCATCTAATTGCTCTATCGCTTCTTGTTGTGAGATTATACCTAACCTTTTTCGTTTTTGTCTGATATTTCATTTCTTATAAATTGTGTTTGCTGTTCCATGTCTTTTCTCAGTTTTTCTATTCTGATCTGTAGCCTGTGTTGCCATGCTGGTTTTGTGGGTTTCTTCTGTGTGTTGGTTGGTTCTGATCTCTGCCTAGTGTGTATATTTAGTGTAGTGAGTGCTCCTATATAAACCAGTAGTTGTAACTCTTCAATAGTTGTGTTTTCATTTATTTTGTTGTGTTTGATTGCGTTGATAGTTGTTATTGTTGTTTCGACTTGTAGGTTATTTGGTGGTCTATGCAACAATGGTCTAATGTCTGTATTTGTGTCTTTGTATTCTATATGTGTCACCTGAAATTTTTCTTCTATATCTAACATGTGTCACTTCGTGTTCTATTTGTGCTTGTTTTGGTGGCTGTCTTCAGATTTTGTTTTCCTCTGATTGTTTAATTGATGTGTGTTGTTCATTGTTTGTTTGCTCTGGAATGTTTGAGTCCATTACTGTATTTTCTTCTTCTTCTGATTGCACATTATTTTGTTCCAGTATTTGTTGTACTTGTTGTTTGATGTTTTCTAATTCTGACTGGGGTATCCTGTTATTTTTTATTATTACACGAATCTGATCAGCTAGACGTTGTTCTGTTAAAAATTTTAATTATGGGTATCTGGTAATAAATGTTGTGTATACTTGTGATCTGTATCCAGTTGTGTTGGTTCCTAGGTTTGTTGATTGGTAATAACAGAACATGAGGTATCAATTAACTTCATTTGACCATCTCATCCTCTGTCTTTGTTTTCCTTCTATGGTGGTTGCAGGAAGCATATCCTGCAAAACACCTCTATTTGGATTTAAATCATTTTCCAGTTGGCTAGCAGTGTCGTTACCATTGTGGGCGGGCATAGGGTTCAAGCGTCGTCCCCGACCATGTCGGCGCTTGTGAGAGGCTTCTTTAGTTCTGTCCTGGACCAACTAATCACACTAAAAGGAGGGTTAGCCCTATTAGTGGTTTGTTCTTTTCGTCGCCTTTTACGACTGGCAGAACATACCAAAGGCCTATTCTTTTCCCGGGCCTCCACGGGGGATGATTATTATTGTTATTATTTTAATGAGTATCTTTGAATACCAAATGTTCTTCGTTTTCTGGATGGCCTTTGTATATTGGCAGTTGGACACATGGAACGTTCTGTTACTTCAACCATCTGCTGTCACCACATAAAGGTATTGTTGCAGTGAGATGTGTCCAAAACAAGAACATGGAGCGATGGAGAGTATAGTTTTACATCAGATTGGTAAGTCTGATCTTTTCAGGTAATACAGTGGCTCTCTGATACACTCTGCTATCCCCTGGCCCCATCGGATATGTCAAACATAATGGATGCTACATTCTGTGAAGTTTGTCATGCAGTTCTTCAAATGTCTGTAAGGTGAGATCTTGATGAAAAATAATACCCTGGATGTGTGTGTGTGTGTGTGTGTGTGTGTGTGTGTGCGCGCGCGCGCGCGCGCGCGCGCAAGAGAGCAGTGTCTGCGACTGATCACTTGTTGCTTATTTAATAAGGATGCTGCCACTCTGCATTTTGCTAATGGATGCTACTTCCACAGATTTTTCTTCAATATTTTTAACAAAGAATAATGACTTTGCAGTAAAAAAGAACCTCCCACCAGTTTGCGGACAAACTAGGTGTTGAGGAGACATTTCTCTTCACCTCTATTGAATTTACTTCAACCTTTTGAACTTTCACATTTCTGCATTTCACAGATATGTTCAGCCTGGTGAGGCTGCTGGGGTCTTGCAGCTGCCAGCATACAAAGTTTGATACTTTTCATTGTGGATCATCCGTAATGGTGTCACCCACTCTGAGCGAAGACTCTTGCTATGGGCCACACCCTGTCACAGCAATGGCTGTCTGGCACTGTAACCAGTGCTTTGAGCATCCATACCCCAATTAAGACTGGGATCCTTTATGTGCATTGGGAGAGGGAATGCAGCTCTTGCACGAACAGTTTGTTCCACCTGTTGTGAGGATGCTACAACTGCAGGTACCTGATGACCACCCTACAACGGCCTGGCTAATGTGTTTAATCTTTAGCACCTAACTAGACTTTTCACAAAAAATGAGATCAAGACAGAATTGCATAGTGGGTGGAATGTGTGTCACAACATACCTGATACGCTCTACTATAAAACTGGAGGTCAAACTGGTTATGGGGACCAAACGTAAGTTAGTCAACAGATGTGGAAAAGACAGTAAGAAAGAAAAGTAAGCTTATTCTGTGTCCAAAAGAAAAGCCAGGTTGCTGACAGGGAAGGTGTCCTACAGATGGATTACGTGAGAAGGTGCAGTCAGATAGTAGGCTCAAGCACCAAAAAGACGGTCTTGTGAAATACTTCTGAACACGTTTTCTGAAAACTGTCTTGAGCAGCTAGCTCAGCAGCCCACACGTAATGAAAATATCTTTAAGTCATTGGCACACGGGATGAATTATGTAACATTGAGGTGGCACTGAACGAGTTTTGTTATGTCACTTTCTGCTACTTCTCATTGAGAAGCATTTAGTCACGTGAAAAACACAATAAGTTCTGTGATATTTCAGCAACTTGTCACGTAAAGTAGAACCAATAGGAAGCAACAGCACTTCCTATGACAAGCAGAAAGCAAGATGCCATATTGTACGTGCCGTGTTCAGCAGGAAGCCCACATTCGATGTGTTTTATGTTATACATTACCTCCTATGAATATATGCTGTTTCTAAGCACCAGCATATTGAATGTCTCGAGATGACTCATTATTGGTAAGAGTTGCTATAATAAAATGGCCGTAAAGTCATACTGGTGGTTAAAGAATTTTCATGTTTAGTTATTTTCAAGTTATAGCTCGTGTGTAATGAGAAAAAGCCATTTTAAATCAATGACCCATTTAAGATGGGTGAAAACATGTTGTTATTATGATATATTATATAATTAAGAATCAACAACATTTCTCCAAATAAAATACAAAAAAGGTGATATACATAAGGCGTGCTTCAACTTAGCGTTGTTGGTTGAGGCACTGTGACAAAGAACCAGCAGTAGTTTGGACAGGACGTGGGTACATGCCCCACTACATCCATTTTTTTTTTTCACCTCCACATTTTCCAGAGAGTTGTGGGAGTTTGATACGAAATTAACAGAAATAAATTCTGTGATATAAGTGCACTCACTGTCAGAAGTGAGTGGGTCTGATTTGGTGAACTTTCATAAGCCGATGTCTTTCCCGAGTGGACATGCATCCATTTTTGTTTTGTTACATATTCATGGATATTAAAACTTTTATTTATGTATACCACAGAACATGACTGTCATACAGCCAGGAAAGGAAATGTTTGTTTTAACAGAGCTAAGGTCGGTATTCTACGTGCATCCATTTTTGTGAACAAGCTGTATGGTTCGTGAGCCAAATAAATCCAACAACTGCTGATGGAGAGTGCAGGAGTGCAAAATCACATCCACAAGGTCATGCTGCGTGGTGCATGTCTTGTGATGTGGGATATCCCTCTGCGTGCATATCAACGTTAGCTGCCTAGTCCTGTATGCCGATGGCTTTAGACCTGGTAGCTACAAATATGCTGGACCTTAAAAACAATGCTGGTACAGAAACAGGGATTAGCGATCATTATGTCATTATAGCAACTATGATTATGAAAATTAATAAAGCAGTCAAGAAGGTTAGGAGTGTGTGTCTGCTAGATATAGCAGATAAGCAGTTATTAGCATCTCACTTAGACAGTGAATTGGCATTACTTAGTTCCAGTAAGATGGATGTAGAGGAATTACTTTTAGCACATTATAAATTGTGGTCTGGAGAGTTATGTGCCTTGTTTAAGTGGACAAAGAATGGAAAATACCCACCACAGTTTAATAACGAAACATGGAGGATGGTGTGGAAGTGCAGGCTGATGCACTCTGTTCAAAAGGGAACACACAAATGACAAGTGGAAATTAGTAGAGATTCACGCATCTGTGAAAAGATCCACGCATGAAGCATAGAACAACTACCACTGTCAGATCTTAACAAAAGATCTTGCAAGAGAGCCCGAGAAAATTTTGGTCTTATGTAAAATCGCTATGCGGGTCTAATGCTTCCATTCAGCCGCTAGTTGACCAGTCTGGTGCGGCATTTGAAGATAGCGAAACAAAAGCTTAAGTTTTAAATTCGATGTTCAAGAAATCATTCACACAGGAGAATCATACAAACTTAATGTCATTTGACCAGTGGACAGCCTCCCGTGTGGATGACATAGTAATTCACATTCCTGGCATAGAGAAACAACCGAAGATTTAAAAGCAAATAAATTACCTGGTCCAGATAGAAGCTTTCATTCATCATGAATCTCTCACTCAGCACGAAGTCCCAAGCAAGTGGAGAAAAGTGCAGGTGACTCAAATAATAAGGGTGAAAGAACGGACCCACAAAATTACAGACCAATATCCATAATTTCTGTTTGCTGAAAAATCCTTGAACATATTCTCAGTTTGAATATAATAAACCTTCTTGCGGCTGAGAAGTTTACGTCCACAAATAAGCATGGCTTTAGAAAGCATCACTCATGCTAAATTCACCTTGTTCTTTTTTCGTATGATCTACTGAGAACTTTGGATGAAGGGAACAGGCAGATTCCATATTTCTAGATTTCCAGAAAGCATTTGACATGGTGCCCCACTGCTGGCTGTTAACAAAGCTACAAGCATATGGTATAAGTTCACAGATATGTAACTGGCTTGAAGACTTCTTAAATAACAGAACCCAGTATGTTGTCCTCGACGGCGAATGTTAATCAGAGACAAGGGTGTCGTCAGGAGTGTCCCAGGGAAGTGTGATAGGACTGCTGTTGTTCTCTATACACAAATAATTTACAGGATAGGGTGGGCGACAAACTGTGGTTGCTTGTTGACAATGCCGTGTTGTACGGTAGGGTGTCGAAGTTGAATGACTGTAAGATGATACAAGAAGACTTTGACAAAATTTCCAGTTTGTATGATGAATGGCAGCTAGCCCCAAATGTGGAAAAACGTAAGTTAATGTGAATGAGTAGGGAGATCAAACCTGTGACGTTCAGATACAGTATTACTAGTGTCCTGCTTGACACAGTCAAATTGTTTAAATATCTGAGCATAACCTTGCAAAGCGATACGAGATGGAACAAGCTTGTGAGAACTGTGGTAGGGAAGGCGAATGGTTGACTTCAGTTTATTGGGTTATTTTTGGGAAAGAGTGGTTCACCTTCAAAGGAGACCCACATACAGGATGCTGGTGTGACCTATTCTCGAGTACTGCTCAAGAGTTTGGGACCTGTACCAATGAAGGAAGACATTGAAGCAATTCAGAGGTGGACTGCCAGATTTATTACCTGTAGGTTCAAAGAACACATTAAGTGAGATGCTTCAGGAACTCAAATGGGAATCCCTGGAGAGTAGGCGTCATTCTTTTCGAGAACACTACTGGGAAAATTAAAAAAAACCAGCATTTGAAGCTAACTGCTGAACGATTGTATTGCCACCAACATACATAGCGCTTAAGGTCACAAAGATAAGACATGAGACATTAGGGCTCATATGGAGGCACACAGACAATCATTTTTCCCCTCACTCTATTTGCAAGTGGAACAGGAAAGGAAATGACCACCAAGTAGTGGTACAGGGTACCCTCTGCCACGCAGCATGTGGTGGCTTGCAGAGTACCGATGTAGATGTAGATGCCTCAGAGCTCCATGCTCACCACACACGTATTCACAAAATAATTGTTAACCTCTGCAGAGAGGAAATAGTTAGTTAGTTGGTTGGTTTGATTAAAAGAGGGGGAGGGGGGTACCAAACTACAAGGTCATCAGTCCCTTGTTCCTAATAAATCAATGCCAGAAGTGTGAAAATAAAATGGACAAGACATATAACACAAAACGGAAAGAAAGGAAAAATCACAAGAACGAAGGAAAGGCAACACACACTAAAAGGAACGAATGAGGACTAGAAAACAACAGGTAGACGCTAGAAACAGAACAGAGTAAAACAATAAAGCAGATTACAGTGGTTGGCCGACCATGAGAATAAAAAGGAAAAGCCAGACACTCTGCAACACATTAAAACCTCCACCCGAAAAGCACTAGGGTAGAGGACACAGAGGAACAAAGGACATGCGCTAGTATAAAACCCACTCTCACAGATAAAACGTAAAACTAAAGCTGCTGTTGAGGCACTGTCGCCCAACACTGAAAGCAAGGTGCTGGGAAAGTTAAAAGTCTGCCACAGAGCGGCTAAAACTGGGCAGTCCAGCAAGAGGTGGACGACTGTCATTTGGGAACCACAGCGACACAGGTGGGTCCTTGCGATGGAGTAGGTAACCATGCGTTAGCCATGTACGGCCCATGCCGAGCCGGCAGAGGACAACTGATTCCCTGCGAGCGGACTGCGATGAAGACTTCCACACATTCGCAGTCTCCTTAATGACACGCAGTTTGCTGTATGTACTGTTACGCCATTCCTTCTCCCAAAGCCGGTAAACCCTGTGGCATAAGACAGAATGCACGTCAGCTTCAGAGGTGCCCATCTCCAGAAGCGGTTTCCACGTCGCCTGTCGGCAAGTTTGTTGCCAGGGATTCCGACATGTGCTGAGGTCCACACAAACACCACTGAACAGCGGGATCGTTCCAGGGCATATATGGACTCTTTTATGGACACTACCAGATGATGGCAAGGGTAGCACTGGTCGATAGCTTGTAGGCTGCTCAATGAGTCAGAACACAGGAGAAATGACGCGCCAGGGCACGAGCGGTTGAGCTCAAGAGCACGAGATACGGCCACCAGCTCTGCAGTGAAAACACTGCAACCATATGGGAAGGAGTGCTGTTCAATATGTACTCCACGAACATAGGCAAAGCTTACGTGACCATCAGGTTCAGCTGTTGGTGTAAACCACATCAGAGCCACGGAACAAATCAAAAATCAAGAGGTGGTGACAGCAGAGAGCGGCAGGGTTAACGGAGTCCTTAGGGCCACACAAAAGGTCCAGACGAAGCTGCAGCCGAGGCGTACACCATGGAGGTGTATGAACGGACCGCAAGTAGAGGTGATAAAGGAAAGGACTCCAGTTCAGAGAGAAGGAACCGCAATCATAGCCCTGCCTGGGCCGCCAATGCGGGAGATGGACTGCCGTGGGCGGGAGATGGAGACGTTAATTCAGATGTTCAGGAGACCTGTGAATGTGTACAATCACTGGCAAGCAGTTGAGCACTCTGATCTTCAATCGACGGACTCCAGCCTCCACCAGTATGCCCGTCACCGGAATCGTTCTAAGACCTCCTGTCGCTAGTCAAACTCCACAATGATGCAATGGGTCGAGCAAACGCAATGCTGAGGGCACTGCCGAACCATAGTCAAGACAGGATTGAACAAGGGCTCTGTAAAGCTGCAGCAGCGTGGAGCGATCTGCACCCCAGTTGGTGCTGCTCACGCAGCGGAAGGCATTGAGGTGCTGCCAACACTTCCGTTTAAGCTGACGAAGACGAGGAAGCCAAGTCAAACGAGCGTCGAAAACCAGACCTAAGAATCGATGTCTCCACTACAGTGAGTGGATCATTATTAAGGTAAAATGCTGGTTCCGGGTGAACGGTGAGATGCCGACAGAAATGCATGACTGTGCCTTGTGGATGGCTCCCTATAGGCGTTGCTCAGCAACACCAGTACTGGAGCAGCAGTATGAAATGCAGAAGTTGTCTGCATACAGAGAAGTTGAGACAGAGGACCCGACAGCTGCTGCTAGACCATTAATGGCCACTAAAAATAGAGAGACTCAATACAGAGCCCTGCGGGACTCCATTCTCTTGGATATGGATGGAACTATGGGAGGCACCAACTTGGACACGGAAAGTAAGGAGTGACAGGAAGCAGGAGCAGGCCCCGGAGACACCACTCATACAATGTGGCAAGGAGATGATGCTGCCAGGTCGTTTCGTATGCTTTACTTAAGTCTAAAAAGACAGCAACCAGGTGTTGGCATCCGGAAAAGGCTGTTCGGATGGCAGACTCGAGGGACGCAATATTATCAGTGGTAGAGCGACCCTGGCAGAAGCCGCCCTGACGTGGAGCCAGTTGGCCACGTGACTCCAGGACCAAACCCAACCACCGACACACCATACATTCCAGCAGCTTACAAAGAACGTTGGTGAGGCTGATGGGCCGATAGCTATCCACATCAAGTGGGTTTGTACCAGATTAGAGCACCGGAATGATGGTGCTCTCTCGCCACTGCAATGGAAAGACACCATCGCACCAGATCTGCTTGAAGATGACGAGGATATGTCGCTTGTAGTCAGATGAGAGATGTTTAATCATCTGACAGTGGATTCGATCAGGCCCAGGAGCTGTGTCGGGGCAATGTGCAAGGGCACTGAGGAGCTCCCACTCTGTAAATGAGGCGTTATAGGAATCACTGTGGCACGTAGTGAATGACAGGACTTTCCCTTCCAGCTGCCATTTGAGTGTGCGAAAGGCTTGGGTAAGTATCCGATGCAGAGGCTCGAGCAAAGTGCTCAGCAATCGCATTTGCAACGGTAGATAACACGCAATTTATGTTAACACTGGGAGCACCTGTTGGGGTCTGGTACCCGAAAACATGTATGATCTTTGCCCAGACTTGGGAAGGTGACGTATGGTACCCAATGGTCACAACGTGTGTCTCCCAACATTCCTGCTTCCACTGTTTGATATGTTGGTGAACGCGGGCACGTAGCCTTTTAAAGGCTATGAAGTGCACCAGGGAAGGGTGCCGCTTATGCCACTATAGAGCTCGCTGACGCTCCTTAATTGTTTCAGTGACTTCCGGCAACCACCAAGGGACTACCTTATGCCGGGGGCACCCTAAGGAGCGAGGGATCACATTTTCTGCCGCAGACACAATTGTTGTTGTCACCTGCTCAAACATCACATCGATGTTACCGTGTGAGGGCGATTCAATGGTGACAGCAGAGGTGAAAGTTTCCCAGTCCGCCTTCTTTTAAAGCCCATCTGGGCAGGCATCCGTGGGCCTGACGCCAGGGCAGTGACAGGAAGACGGGGAAGCAGTCACTACCACACAGGTCATCTGTGCTCTCCAGTTTATAGATGGGAGAAGTCCGGGCCCGCAAATTGATGAATCAATGGCCGAGTAACTACCATGAGGTACACTGAAATGTGCGGCGGCCCCAGTATTTAAGAGGCAGAGGTCAAACTGAGACAGTAAAGTTTCGAAATCTCTGCCTCAGCCAATAAGCATGGTGCCACCCCACAATGGGTTATGGGTATTAAAATCTCCCAAAAGTAGGAAATATTTAGGGAGTTGATCAGCGAGTGCAACTAATACATCCTGGGCTACTGCACCATCTGGAGGAAGATATACATTGCAGACAGTTATTTCCTGCATCATCTATATTCTGACAACCACAGCTTCAACAGGGGTTTGAAGGGGCACAGTGTCACTACAGACTGAGTTCAGGACATAATCGCAATCTCCACCTGACACACTATTATAGTTGCTACGGTTCCTGTAATATCCCTTATAGCCATGAAGGGCAGGGGTCTGCATTGCCATGAATGAGGTTCCTGGAGGGCAATGCAGATAGCAGGTGTAAAGCTTAACAGTAGCCGTAGCTCCAGCCAGGCAGTGGAAAAAAACGGCCCCAATTCTACTGGAGGATGACGTCTTTGTGAGACTAGGAAGGCATGGAACATTCAATGAGGTAGTTTACACCTCAGAGTCACCTGCTGCCACCAACTTATTGCCTGAGCAGTCTATATCCATTGTGTCTGAGGGCCTGGCGAGATCCAGGTCCTCAGTGGACGCCAGAATCTCCACCCCATCCTCAGACGCAGAGCTTGTAGGTAGCGGTGGTGTGGGTGCCACCGCAATTTCCTTGGTCTTAGGGGGTCTTTTGGATTTTTCTCACTGTTCCTTGGTTTTCCCTACCTGGGAGGATTTCACTGACTCAGTCTCCAGGACTGAGGATGAGCATGAAGCCCTACGACCAGCTGCTTTTGAGCTTTTCAGTCACTGGTGGGTGCAATCTTTCCCACTAGCAGAAACTTGGGTTGGGAGTGACCCAATGGACCCCTTCCTAGCAAGAGAAGTCAAAGAAGGCTTACACTTCTCCAGCTTAGAAGTGGGGACCGACGTCCCTGATGGTTGGGGGTGGGGGGGGGGGGTGGGGGGGTTTGCTCCCAAAGTAAGTGGTGTCGGAGCAACAGGGAGGGAAGTGCCTCCCACCACCAAGGGAGCAGGTGTAGTCTTTCAGATGTGAGAGGTGACGGGTTGGCGGAGCTGATGGTGCCAGAACTGTTGTAGTGGCAGCATAAGACAATGTCATACGTACAGGATAAAGGTGTTCAAGTTTTCTCTTAACCACAGTGTAGGTCAGTCGGTCCGGGGTCTTGTACTCCATGACTTTCCTTTCTTTCTGGAGAATTCTGCAGTCTGGCGAGCAAGGTGAATGGTGCTCTCCAGACAGATGACACAGATGGGAGGTGGGGCACATGGAGTATTGGGATGTGATGGGCGTCCGCAATATCGACATGTGACGCTGGAAGTACAGCGGGAAGACATATGGCCGAACTTCCAGCACTTAAAGCACCATATTGGGGGAGGGATATAGGGCTTTACATCACAGTGGTAGACCATCACCTTGACCTTCTCAGGCAATGTATCACACTCTAAGGCCAAGATGAAGACACTGGTGGGACACGGCTGACAAAATGTACACCTCGCCGATCTAAATTGGCACGCAGCTCATCGTCAGACTGCGAAAGAAGGTCCCTGTGTAATATGATACCCTGGACAATATTTAAGCTCTTATGGGGCATGATGGTTACAGAAACATCCTCCAGCTTTTCGCAAGCGAGTAATGCCCGTGACTCGGTTGTTTTGATCAAGACTGACCCAGATCTTATTTTGGACAATCCCTCCACCTCCCCAAACTTGTCCTCTAAATGTTTAACAAAAAACTGAGGCTTCATCATCACGAAAGAGTCCCCATCAGCTCTTGAACACACAAGGTACTGGGGCGAATAAGATCCGCAGCCATCCTTAGCACGACGTTCCTTCCATGGTGTGGCCAGGGAAGGGTAGGATTTGAGGAAGTACTTCTGTACATTGAATTGAGCTTGTGAACGCTTAGAGACTGCTGGTGTTTCACCACCAGCAAGGGAAGATGGACTAAGCTTCATCGCGTGTCGTCCGACCTGATGTCACCCACTCCGACCAGGGGCCCTCCCTACAGCCACCACCCAGCCGCAGCAAAGGCCACCTGGCACGATGGCCATTGCCGAGAGTCCCAATGCCCCAGGGGGATGGGCATCTACCCCTTGGCATACGTGGGGAGTTAACGGTGCAGGCTTCAGCAGAGCGATCCCTGTGTAGTCAGGGGGCTACAACCAACAGGCTACATGGCGGCCCCACCACAATGAACTGGCTACAGTGCTGGATATAAGGTGCAAAGAAGTCCATGGTCATCGTCGACACAGAAAGCAACACTACGTAGTGCAGGGTGGAAAACGTACCCAGGAAGGTGTCCTTGCCCAAAAGATTGAGAATGGGCGTGACTGAAATGTGATGACAAGAATGTGGGATGAAGATCTCAATGCACGATGGACATGATGCACCATGTAAGGCGCCTTCTCCAATTGGCTCGCTCTTTGGGAAAATTTTGAAAAGATGGAGGTCAAACCTACAGGGGACCATCGCAAAGGCCAAAACATGTGAGACTCCTTTTAGTCACCTCTTACGACAAGCAGGAATACCTCGAGCCTATTCTAAACCCCGGAACTGCAGGGGGGAGAGGAAAAAGTGAGCAATGTTGAGGGGGAGGGGGGGGGGGTCTGTATAAACTTATGAATCCCAGAAGTCCATGCAGTTTTGGTTCAGTGCCAATAGGCTGATCTTATACGAAAAAGTTGGTTGGTTGATTGGGGTTGAAGGGACTAAACAGCAAGGTCATCAGTCCCTTGTTTCACAGATGGTCCATTCGGACGGATTTACATCTTGTAAATGTGATGTGTTGTTAATGGTGAAAAAAGGAGGGAAATCAGCAAGTGGGCAACCCCAAGACTATGCTAGAGGCAGGAAATATCCCACCTCTGATGCAGTCCAGGCGAGACTACCTGCTATTCAAAAGTGTTCAACTGCTAGAAAGTAAAAGTGTGTATTGTAAAAGGAGACTAACCAAATCCAAAAAGCGATAAAAACAGAGTTTAAGGGAGAGAAAAAGAGGATCTTGGCCAAGGAGATGTGTCAGGAATCTCCAAACACAGCTTACAGTGGGAGACACCCCAACCCTCACTGCCCTGCCGCTACTCCAGAGGGAGATTAAAATCCTTAGAACTGAAAATAAAAACCACTTTCACAGAGGAAACAGAGAACCAGTTCAACCATCCGGGAATCGCCTGCCAATATTAAAAGTAAGGTGTGGAGTAGTCTGTACTTAGTACGCAGAGCCAAAAGAAGGGGACATTCCACCAAAATGTGGGCTACTGACTGGAAGGCTCCACAACAACAAAGTGGAGGTGGCTCATTACACAAAAGGAAACCATGGCTCAGCCTGGTATGGCCGATGCAGAGACGACACAGGGTGGTCAAGTCCTTTCGGGAGAGGCAGAAGGAAGAACGCCACGGGACAGGTGTCACCTTAATTGCACAAAGTTTATTAGACAGGGAGGTAGCCTCCCAAGAGTTGGCCCATGATTGTGCGAAGTGGGATTTGATACGAAGCCGTGAATCCTCCACAGGAGGGGTTAAGGGGGGGAGGGGGGGTGGTAGCTGACTGCTACCCCAGCCAAATGATCAGCAAGCTCATTACCTGGGATACCCATATGGCCAGGGACCCAAAGGAAGTCAACGGAACAAGCAGCATGATAAAGATCAGCAAGACGTCATGGACGGCCGAGACCAAGGGATGGCAGGAAAAACACCGATCAATAGCCTGAAGGCCACTCATTGAGTCCGTACATAACAAAACGCAGTTGAGTTGAGACTGTTTAATAAAGGTAAGGGCTTGGGAAATTGCCGTTAATTCTGCAGTAAATACCCCACATGCAGTTGGCAGGAGATGATTTTCCATGCCAACAGAGGACGCGAAGGCTTATCCCACATGATCAGCAGATTTAGAGCCATCGGTGTAAAAAACAACAGCATCCCGAAACTCCCATAAAAGTCCGTCAGCGGAAAAAAAACTGAACACTATCATGGAAACGGAATCTTTCAGACCTCGGTAGAGCTCCATCTGAATCCAGGGCCGAGGAACTAATTATTATTTTATCTGTTACTACAATTTTTTCTTGTGCGACACTGAACTATATCAGAAGCAAATTCATCAACTGTCATTCGGGTGAAATGTTTGATGTCACTCTCTCGGCCAGAGGATAGTTACACGAGGTCAGTCAAGAGAAATTGTTTGCGTGTTACATGCCTACACTGTCTACAATTGTGTTTGATAATGCTCCCAACCACTCTCTTCATGACACGAGAGCTACAGCTAGCACAGTGGTGGTGGATCTTAGAATCTAATCTCTCTCCATAATACACAGTTCTCAAGTAAGAAACTGACAACTGCAAATACATAATGGCATACAGTCTTTTGGCAATTTCAAACCAATAGAATTGATATTTATTTTATTTATTTAACATGATCTGGACCCAATTTAAATGTTACATTGACCACCTCCTCCTCACAACCCAAAAAATGTCATGTCTCAAGACTGGAAAAATGCGGTCTGTCATATGCATCACACCACGGAAAAATACTTCTAGCAACTGTGTAGTTCAAATGGCTCTGAGCACTATGGGACTTAAGATCTGAGGTCGTCAGTCCCCTAGAACTTAGAACTGCTTAAACCTAACTAACCTAAGGACATCACACACATCCATGCCCGAGGCAGGATTCGAACCTGCAACCGTAGCGGTCGTGCGGTTCCAGACTGGAGCGCCTAGAGCCGCTCGGCCACAACTGTGTAGTGACTAGAATAATGTCACTGAAGTTAATAATAATAATAATAATAATAATAATAATAATAAGAAGAAGAAGAAGAAGAAGAAAGGAGGAGGAGGTTGCAACGGAATTTCAGCTAAATATTTGATGTGCCAAATTTAAGTACCTGCACATCGAAATTATATTTTTCTAAGACCCTGACCAACAAAAATGATCATGTTTGATAATGTTCCTGCCTGCATTACATGTTCACACCTCTCACCATAAGAGGGTTCGTGCCACCACCTTTCACCATATGAGGATACATGATGCACCCATGAACGTTGTAATGTAATTACTGTCTTTGAATAAAAATGTCATTTCCTTTTGTCTCATTCTGTGTTTCTTTCAGTTACCTTATACACTATGGTGAAGCAGTTCTTAATATGTTACTGGCACTGACATCATGTGAAAGTTATTTTCATCCTTAAGTTTTGCACACCAGTGTATTAGGTACAGAAAGCAGGTTAAAACATAAAATTCACAGCAATGATATATTTTATTTAAATTTAAGTGCACATCAAAAGAATGGGCTAGTGGTAAACTGAGGTGGCGTATTTGTTATAGTATGTTCTAACAATAGTTTGCCAAGTACAATTTTGTGATCTCTCATGCATAACCTTTGGAATGATAACTGAATATACCAACAGAGCAATTTTTCTTATTTTGCTCTGTTCTATACCCACTGTTGATGTTTTCTATAGCTGTGAGAATCCTTTATGAAAGTTAAGCTGAATAGCAGTTAAAAAGTTCAGCACAGTTAAATGAGGCCACTTTCCCATACACTTTTGGAGACCGGAAGCAGAAGAGGTTTACAATTACATGTAGTTTGCTTATCCCATTTTTTTTTAAATATGGTTATTTCTATATCATATTTAAATATTTAAGGAAATGTGCCACAAGTCGCAGATTGAGACTAGCCCCATCATTTCAACACAATCTTTAAACCCGGCGATGATGTAACAGTGTCAATTTGACCCTGCTCATTTTGTTTTGTTGGCAGTTCTTTGTTGCTCAGTTGCACATTGTCGAAGTCCACAGTAGCTGTAATTACTGAACTACCCTCCCTAATGTGCGCACGCACTCAATCGGCTTCCATCTGTGAAAGTAGGTAAACGAGTTCAAAAGGTAGGAGGGTATTTTTTATCCTTCCACAACCGCAAGTACTATTCGTGTGCCATTTTTACATTTAACTTTTTTCATGAATGTTTCATGTTTTTTGGTGTTTTTAGCCAAAATGGACAACGAAGAAAAAGAGGCTGAGCATATACGTCGTTCGCTGGTGGAATTATCAGACAGTGAAAATCGCTTTACAACAGATGGCGGTGAAAATGCCAGTCTCCACCACAAATACTGAAACTGATGAATCGACAGGAGATAAAAAGAAACCAAAAATAAACATGTTTTATAATTCAACGAAAGGTGGAGTTGACGTTGCAGATGAGCTGTCAGCGACTTATGATGTACGCCGCAACTCAAAAAAAATGGCCTCAGACTGAGTTCTACACAATACTGAATATGGCCAGCATAAATGCTGCTATTGTTCAGCAATCAAATAACAATAAAAACCAATAGTGTCGAATTTCATAAAAACACTAGGCTGTATGCTCGTCAGCGAACACTTGAGTGCCCGACAAGAAATACCGCAACTACCAAGCACTTTGCATAAGAGAATCAGAGAATTTAGCGGAGAATCGGCCCAAGAATTGACTGTCAGAGCCAGAGGCATACAAAAAAGATGTCAAGGAGTGTCCCCTACGCTAGACATCGTAAGACACCACAAGTCTGTGAAGGTAGTCCCAAGTACATTTGTCAAGAACACATTGTTCCATTCTGCCGACAGTGTGCTATGGCAAGAGATGATTAACAGCTTATGTCAAAAGTTCATTGTTCATTTTGCATTCAAAAAGGATTTATCTTATCTCTTAAATATTTAGCTAAAATCTGAATTACTGATGAGAATGTATGGTTTTGTAGGATTTTAAAAAATATGCAATGTTAAGAGCTGTTAAAATGGTTATTTTTAGACTTTATGTAAAAATTAAGTAATAAAGCATTTGTACACTTAATGGTGTTTATATGAAAATTCTTTAATTAATAAATAATTCATAAATTTAATCCCCATCTTTTCTTAAAAAGTGCCAATAAATACTTAAAAACTATAAATGAAAAACAGAGCCAATATGACCCTTCATATCCTCGCTGGGTTAATATTCTATTAGAAATATCATCAGCATAATTAATACTTTTTAGTGATCTGATGAAGTTAGTAATCTCTATTTTGCAAGTTGAAATTTTAAAACTAATGTCTGTTAGCAGTTTATGCAATGCATGCACAAGTAAATGTAACACTTCTCCCTACCACACTAAGTTGTAGCACCCCCCCCCCCCCCCCCCCTTCCCCCCTTTAAGCTCCGTGAGTGCATACAGTTTGTGGATTGTTGAAACTCATGAAGACGAAACCACTGAATTTAATTGTGCAATTTCAACCATCAGAATACAAGTATACAAAGAATCACGTGTGCTGCAAACATTGCTGACAGTTTCTTTCTTTTAAATCATTAGAAAGCTTCAATGACAAAATAGTCAGATGTAACTTTTGCCCAGTATCAATAGACTCTAGTGGAAGTTAATCTTACCCTCGAAACAAAGTCCAAGGATACTGCTGGGGTTAAGACTTTCACTGTACAGCCTATTATATTTTACTTAAACAATAACACGTTAAAGATTTGTTGGATGACTCGTGACAAGATGTGTCTGTATTGCCTAAAAGGTACAGAAAACTGACAGATTTTATCAAAGAAATGCATTGGGAACATTTCCAAGGTTGTTTCTACAAACTATCCTCACCCAAAACTACTATGAGTGTCCCACTACACATTGGTTTTCAGAGCTTGGATACATTTTTACGACACAATTACTATTTGTTTGCACAAGTGATGTCACAGTTGCCATACAGGATTTGTTATTGTTACAAGAACAGATAACCATTGTTTGTGTAGCCATCGTAAAGCAAAATAATAAGAGTACTTTGGATTACAATGAATCACAACAAAATCCATCATGATATTTGGACAAAGAAGAGTGGAAGCAGTTTTTAGCTGGCATACTGTGGACCAGAATTTAACTCCTAATTACACTTGGTGCGCTGCAGCATTTTTGATCTGTGCCTGTAAATATAAAAAAGGAACTTAATTTTGGATTATTTTCTATAATTCTCATGTTGTGGACTGTGCATGATGATGTATACACCGATCAATCACAACATTATGACCACCTACCTAACAACCAGTACATCCACCTTTGGCACACACAACAGCAGCTACACATCGTAGCCTTGTTAAGTTACTGAAGGGAGCTGGCACCACATCTTCTGTCACCTAATTCCCGTAAATTCTGGGAAAGGTGCGATGAGCTCAGACGGCATGTTCACTCAAGCTCAGATGTGTTCAATCAGTTACAGATCCGGCGAGCTGGGAGGGCCAGTGCATCAACTGGTACTCACCAGTGTTCCTCGAACCACTCCATCACACTCCTGGTGTTGCAACATGGTGCATGAGTTGAAAAATGCCACTGCTGTCGGGAAACATTATCGTCATGAACGCATGTATGTGGTCTGCAAATGGTGTATGACTCCTCAGCCATCATGGCACCTTGCATGTGTCCCACTGGACACATGGATGGCCATGTGAATGTTCCATAGAGCATAATGCAGCCACCGCCAGCTTGTCTCCATCTTGCTGTACATGTGTCAAAGAGCTGTTTCCCTGGAAGATGATGGATTTGCATCCTTCCATCAGCATAATAAAGAAGGTATTGAGATTCATTAGACCATGCAACACACTGCCACAACACCAACGTTCAGCGCCAAAGGTCATGTGCTCATTTCAGTCGTAGGTGCCTATGTCTTGGTGTTAACATTGGGACACGCATAGGTCATTGGCGGTGGAAGCTCATTGTTAGGAGTGTTCTGTGCACCTTGTGTTTAGGCACACTTTTACTCTGCCGAGCATTAAAGTCTAATGTTAGTTCTGACGCAATTTGCTGCCTGTCCTGTTTTACCAGTCTGCCCAGCCTACGACGTCTGACAAATGTAATGAGGGGTGGCTGCCCAACCCCGTGATGTCTGGATGTGGTTTCACCTTGGTTTTGCCACACATCAAAGACACTCATCACACCACTCCTCAAACATCCGACAAGTCATGCAGTTTCCGAAATGCTCTTGCCAAGCCTCTGAGCCATCACAATCTTCCCTCTCAGTCAAACTCTGATAGACTGTGTGTCTTCCTAATTCTACACACAGACAGCACACTCTCTGACACCACATGCACTGTGTGTGTGTGTGTGTGTGTGTGTGTGTGTGTGTGTGTGTGTGTGTGTGTGACTAGCAGTCAATCATGCCTCGCCAGATGACACTGCTATAGCTACTTCATGTATTTTTGCTAGTCTTGTTAATGATGTCGCAATAGACACTCCTCAGTTACGGTGATCTCTCTTAAATGTTGCTCAAATGTTTACAGTGTACATAAAATTACCTTGCCTCATACTTACAGAGATTGGTTGGTTGGTTTAAAAGGGGGTGGCGGGAGGGGGCGGGGGGTGGGGGGGGGCATGTAAGGGACCAAACTATGAGGTCATTGGTCCTTTGTTCCTGGTAAAATAATTACACAGGCGAAAGAAGAAAAGAAAGGAGACTTACAGCACAATACAAGGAGAAAGGAAGAACCATAAGAACTACAGAAGGACAACCAACACTACTATGGATAAAACAGGAAAAGAAAACCACAAAGAGAAGCAAGAAACATGTAGAAGGGGTAAAAACAAGAGAGCAGATGACCATGGCTGGCCGATGATGAGAATAAAAAGGAAAAGCCAGCCACTCTGTGACACATTAAAACATCAAGCCTAAAAGCATTAGAGTGGAGAATACAAAGAGACAAAGGACACGCGCTGAAACTTATAAAAAATGTTAAAACCCACCATCATGTATAAAACATAAAACTAAATTAGCCAATGAGGCGCAGTCAGCTAAAATTAATGGCAACAAGTCCAGTAACTGAAGAGTCCATTGCAGGGCAACCAAAGACGGATAGCTCAACAAGATATGGGCCAGCCACTGTCAGCCAGGCGCCGCACCGACACTGAGGTGGGTCATCACGGCGCAGGAGGTAGCCATGCGTAACACAAGCGTGGCCAATGCAGAGCTGGCAGAAAACCACAGACTACCTGTGAGAGGCTCGCATGGAGGACTGCCACACATTTGTAATCTCCTTAATGGCACACAGTTTGTTGTGCGTGCTGAGGTTATGCCGTATCGTCTCCCAAAGCCGCAAAACCTTTTAGCGTACTACTGAACGCACGTCAGTTGCAGAGAAGCCCATCTCCATTAAGCAGTTTCCGCGTAGCCTGTTTGGCCAGGCTGTCGGCAAGTTCGTTGCCTCGGATTCCGATGTGACCTGCGGTCCAGACAAACAGCACTGAACGCCTGGACCGTTCCAGGGCATATAGATGGACTCCTGGATGGTCACTACCAAATGACGACAAGGGTAGCACTGGTCGATAGCTTGTAGGCTGCTCAAGGAGTCAGTACACTGAATAAACGACTCGCCAGGGCATGAATGGATGTGCTCAAGAGCACGAGATATATCCACCAGCTCGGCAGTGAAAACACTGAAGCCATCGGGCAAGCAATGCTGTTCAATACGTCCTCCATGGACATACACAAAGCCGACATGAGCATCAGCCATCAAGGCGTCTGTGTAAACCACTTTGTGGCCTCTGTACATGTCAAGAATCGAGAGGAAGTGGCATGGCAGAGCCGCAGAGCTAATTGAGTCCTTAGGGCCATGTGAAAGGTCCAGGCAAAGCTGCAGCCTAGGTGTACAACATGAAGGTGTACGTGAATCGACCTCAAGTATAGGTGCTAAAGGCAAGGACTCCAGTTCAGAAAGGAGGGATCGGACAAGAACCGTAATTCGAAGCCCTGACCTGGGTCGCCGATGCGGGAGATGAACCGCCATGGGTGGGAAAAGGAGACTGTGATTCAGATGTGCAGGAGAACTATGAACATGTGCAACGTAACTGGCCAGCAGCTGTGCATGTATAACCTGCAATGGAGGTACTCCAGCCTCCTCAAGGAGGCTGGTCACCGGACTTGTCCAAAAAGCTCCTGTTGCTAGGTAAAAGCCACAGTGGTGCCCTGGGTCGAGTAAACGCAACGCTGAGGGTGCCGCTGAACCATAAATCAGACTCCCAGAGGCCAGGTGTGATTGAACAAGGGCTCTGTAGAGCTGCAGCAGTGTAGAGCGATCTGCACCCGAGTTAGTGTTGCTCAGGCAGTGGAGGGCACTGAGGTGCTGCCAGCACTTCCGCTTACAAAGGTGAGGTATCAAAGTCAATTGGGCGACTAAAACCAGTCTTAATAATTGATATGTCTCCACTACAGTGAATGGATCATCGTTAAGGTAAAGTTCTGGTTCCGGATGAACGATATGATGCCGACAGAAGTGCATGATGCACGACTTCGCGACTGAAAACTGGGAGCTGTGGACTAGAGACCATGACTGTGCCTTGTGAATGGATGGTTCCCTGTAGGCCCCACTTGGTAACACCAGTACTGGAGGAGCAGTATGAAATGCAAAAGTCGTCTGCATACAGAGAAGGTGAGACCAATGACCCAACAGCTGCTGCTAGACCGTTTATGGCCACTAAAAAACAAGAAACACTGTATACAGAGCCCTGCGGGACCCCATTCTCCTGAATATGGAGGAACTACGGCAGGCACGAACTTGGACACGGAAAGTACGAAGCGACAGGAAATTTTGGATAAAAATCGAAAGCAGGCCCTGGAGCCCCCCCTCATACAATGTGGCAAGGATACAATGCCACCAGGTCATGTCGTACGCTTTGCGCAAGTCAAAAAGGATAGCAACCAGGTGTTGGCATCTGGAAAAGGCTGTTTGGATGGCAGATTCGAGGGACACAAGATTATCAGTGGTAGAGCGACCTTGGCAGAAGCCACCCTGACATAGAGCCAGTGGGCCACATGATTCCCGGACCCAACCCAACCTGCCGACACACCAGACGTTCCAGGAGCTTACGAAGAACATTGGGAGGCTGATGTGTCAATAGCTACCCACATCAAGTGGGTTTTTAAAGGGCTTTAGCGCCAGAATGATGGTGCTCTCCCTCCATTGTGATGGAAAGATGCCATCGCACCATATCCAATTGAAGATGATGAGGAGATGTCGCTTCTAGTAAGATGAGAGATGTTTAATCACCTGACTGTGGATCCGATCTGGCCCAGGAGCTGTGTTGGGGGAATATGCAAGGCCACTCTGTAAATGGAACGTTATAGGATTCACTGTGGCGTGTAGTGAATGAGAGGACTTTCCGTTCCAACCACCGTTTGAGAGTGCGAAAGGCAGCACGGGGGGAGGGGAAAGGGGGGGGGGGCAATTCTCTGATGCAGAAGCTAGAGCATAGTCCCCAGAAAAGTGCTCGGCAATCGCGTTTGTGTCGGTAGATAACACGCCATTTATGTTAACACTGGCAACACCTGTTGGGGTCTGGTACCAGAAAACAAGTTTGATCTTTGCCCAGACTTGGGAAGGTGACGTATGGCACCCAATGGTTGAGATGTATCTCTCCCAACACTCCTGCTTCACTCGTTTGATAAGTTGGCGACGCGGGCATGGAGACATTTAAAGACTATGAGGGGGCTCCAGAGAAGGGTGCCGCTGTAGAGCTCGCCAACACTCATTTATTGCTACAGCAACTTCCAGTGACCATCAAGGGACTGGTTTTCATTGGGGGCACCCTGAAGAGCGAAGGATCGTGTTTTCTGCTACAGGAACAATTGTTGTTTGCACCTGCTCAACCATCACATTGATGTTACTGTGAGGGGGAGATTCAATGGTGACAGGAGAGGTGAAAGTTTCCCAGTCCGCCTTCTTTAAAGCCCATCTGGGCAGGAGTCCGTGGGCCTGCTGCCGAGGTAATGACAGGAGGATGGGAAGTGGTCACTACCACACAGGTCATCATGTGCTCTCCAGTGGGCAGATGTGAGAAGTCCTGGGCTGCAAACTGATAAATCAAAGGCCAAGTAACTACGAAGAGACACAATGAAATGTCTGGCGACCCCAGAATTTAAGAGGCAGATGCCGAACTGAGACAGTAAAGTTTTGACCTCTCTGCTTCGGCCAGTAAGCATGGTGCCACCCTACAAGGGGGTTATGGGCGTTAAAATCTCCCAAAAGTAGGAAAGGTTTAAGGAGTCGGTCAATCAATGCAGTTAATACATTCAGGGATACTGCATCATCTGAAGGAAGATCTACTTTGCAGACAGTTACTTCCTGCATCATCCTTGTTCTGGCAGCCACAGCTTCAAGAGGGGTTTGAAGGGGCACAGGTTCACTACAGACTAAGTTTAGGACATAAAAGCGAATTCCACCTGACACTCAATTGTAGTCGCTACGGTTCCTGTAGTATCCCTTACAGCTGCAGAGGGCAGGGGTTCACATTGCCGGGAACGAGGTATCCTGGAGGGCAATGCAGAAATCAGGTGTAAAGCTTAACAGTTGCCGTAGCTCAGCCTCAGGGTCACCTGCTCCCACTGACTTTTTGCCTGAGCAGTCTACATCCATTGTGTCTGAGTGTCCAGCGAGATCTAGGTCCTAAGCAGACGCCAGAATCTCCATCTCATCTGCAGACAAAGAGTTTGTAGGTAGCAGTGGTGTGGGTGCCACCGGGACTCCCTTGGTCTTGGAGACCTTCTTTTTGGATTTCTCTCACTGCTCCTTGGGTTTCCCTGGCTGGGAGGACTTCACTGACTCAGTCTCAGGGACTGAGGATGAGCGTGAAGCCCTACGACCATCTGCTTTTGGGGTTTCAGCCACTGGTGGTGTCACCTTTCCCATTAGCAGAAACCTGGGAAGGGAGTGACCCAAGCGACCCCTTCCTAGTGAGAGGAGCCGAAGAAGACTTACGCTTCTCTGGCTCAGAAGTGGGGACTGGTATCCCCCATATTTGGGTTGGGGGGGGGGGGGGGGGGGGGAGAGGGGGTGTTGCTCCCGAAGTAGGGGTGGCGAGGGAGGAACAGGGAGAGAAGTGCCACCCACCATCAAGGGGGCAGGTGTAGTCTTCTGGTGCTGAGTGGCGACAGGAATGCGAGGAACTGATGGGGCGTCAACTGCTCTAGTAGCAGCGGCGTAAGAGGTGGTCATAGCCACAGGGTGTAGGTGCTCAAATTTCCTCTTAGCCTCAGTGTAGGTCAGACAGTCCACGGTCTTATATTCCACGATTTTCCTCTCTTTCTGTAAAATTCTGCAGTCCGGCGAGCAAGGTAAATGATGCTCTCCGCAGTTGACACAGATGGGAGGCAGGGCACGTAGAGTATTTGGATGTGATGGACATCCACAATCTCAACATGTGATGTTGAAAGTACAGCGGGACGACATGGCTGAACTCCCAGCACTTAAAGCACTGCATCGGTGGAGCGATATATGGCTTTACGTCACAGCGGTAGACCATCACCTTGACCTTCTCGGGCAAGATGAAGACACCAGTAGCAACCTGATTATCCCTTGGACCCAGATTGACACGCCGGATGAAATGAACACCTCGCCGCTTTTAATTGGTGTGCAGCTCGTGGGCAGACTGCAAAAGAAGGTCCCTGTGGAATATGACACCCTGGACCATATTTAAGCTCTTATGGAGTGTGATGGTAACAGAAAGGTCCCCACCTTGTCACAAGGGAGTAATGCCCGTGACTGGCCAGAGGATGCTGTTTTTATCAAGACTGACCCAGAGCGCATTTTGGACAAGCCCTCCCCCTCCCCAAACGTGTCCTCCAAATGCTCCACAAAAAACCTGAGGCTTTATGGACATGAAGAAGTCCCCATCAACTCTCGTACATACAAGGTACCTGGGCGAATAAGCTTGATTGCCATCCTTAACCTGGCGTTCCTCCCACAGTGTGGCCAGGAAGGGGAATGGTTTGGGGTCATATTTCTTAGCACTGAAGTTAGACTTTGCCCACTTAGAGACTGCTCGCAGCGGACCACCAGCAAGAGATGACGTACTACACTTCCAGGTGTGTCATCAGTGCTGATGCCACCCACTCCGATCAGGGGGCCTCCCCACAAGCGCCAACCAGCCTCAACAAGGGCCACCTAGGAGGATGGCCATTCCCAGGACTCCCAATGCCCCAGGGAGATGGGCATCTACTCCATGGCATACGTGGGGAATTAACAGCGCAGGCATCAGCAGAGCGATCGCTGTGTTATCAGGAGCCTACAACCAACAGGGTACAAGGCGCCCCCCCCCCCCCCCACAATGGACTGACTACCGTGCTGAATATGAGGTGCTAAGAAGTCCATGGTCATTGTCGGCACAGAAAGCGACACTGCATAGTGCATGGTGGAAAATGCACTCAGGAAGGTGACCTCGCCCAAGAGATGGAGAATGAGTGGGACTGCAACGCGATGACGAGAAAGTGGGTTAAAGATCTCAATGCGCGATAGACACGATGCACCACGTAAGGCGCCCTTCCCCAATTGGCTCACTCTCCAGGAAAATTTAGAGAGATGGAGGTCAAACCCGACAGGGGACCATCACATGAACTCCGAAACATTTGAGACTCCTTTTAATCACCTCTTACGACAGGCAGGAATACCTCGGGCCTATTCTAACCATCGGACCCGTGGGGGGAGGTGGGGGTGGGGGGGCTGGGGGCCTCGCTCAGGAACTGTGGTGTGGATTCTAGCCTTCGGACCCGCAAGGGTGGGGGGATGGGGGGGCTTGCACAGAAAGTGTGGTGTAGGGAAGGGGACAACAGCAGCAGTGGGGGTTCCACTGCAGGTGGCCACCCCATGGTAGGGAGGTGCAGTTCAACAGCTGAAGGTCACTCACAAGCAGATCTTGTAAGATACAGATGGCAAGTCTGCAAATGATTATATTAACAGTTTGTGCCACAACAATCAGTAATTCAAGTCAACCACTTATTAAAAACACAATGGGTTAACGAATTAAGATGAAATTGCAACATAACGGCAAGTTATTTTCGCTTGACTTATAAACTTATTTTTCCTTTCTGTTGTTAGTATGTTAAAATAAGCTTATTTCGCCAAAATCCAGCATGGTTTACAGAATTTTAACTCACATGGTACTACAAGTTCAATTGCAACAAAATCCTGAAACAGTCTTATTGAGCAAACAACCGAGGACAAGTCTGGCCAACAGGTTAGGAAAAGGCAGTGTTCAGTATCTAACATTCTTCACTTGGAAATCTATACTAAGTCTCATTTCAGTAGCTATCAAAGGCCCTTAAAAAATTACATTACATCATTGGGGTGGGGGTCAGGGGGAACTGTACGTACATCACCATTGGAAAAATGCTTGTGTCGAAGCACATAAAAGATGAAGACGTTCATCTTTAGAAAACTGGCAGAAACTTTGGAAACCACCTACCCCAATCCTCATTCTGCCTTTCTCACCAAAAATTTTGGCAGACGAACATATTCATCCTCTTTTAGATGGAACATTCTGCGGCCTTTTACCCAGTCTCTCTTTGAAAGCCTTCATTCTTAGTAACTTCCTCTCACTGCCGCTATCTATATGCGGCACACTCCCTCTTTTTCTCCTCTCACTTACACTGTCTCCTTTTGCCTTTCTTTCTCACCGCTACTGCTATATTTACATCACTTTTTACAGTCAATTTAAGTTCTTTTGAGTCAGGTTAAGAGCATTTGCAACCAATTTTTTGTAACTGTGGTACTACACAACACAATGGCTTATGTTGCAATCTTAAAATAGCCTAACATGTGGTACACACACAATTTACATAAATTCAATGAGGATTATACACCATTGATTAGGACATTAGCGAGACTTGGCAACACATATAAAGTAGAAGCACCAGCCTTTTGACAGTGCTCCAGTCTTTGTCACTTCCAAGTTTTGGTAAGTAGTAAAGGAAGTGAAATCATTCGCTTTTGTATGTATATAGGAAATTTTATGTCTTACTATATGGTAGCAGGATGGGTTGGCAAGATGGCGAGTCAAGGACAAGTGTCATTTAAGTCCTTGGTTGAAAGATAAATCTGTATTATATTTTTGTTCTTTTTGCACATTTCACATTTTGGATACCTTATCAATGCTGATGGTGGGTACGACACTTGTCAAATTGTCATGGTATTTTAAGACTGGCACAGAGCTGGAAACCTGAGCTCTGCACAAATGTCTGTCTTGTTTACCTGAACTCCGTTCTATACACATCCTCACCTTTTTTAAATACTTTTTGCCGCAAATAGCCACATTTGTGCACTAACCTTTAGGATCGCTAAATATAATCAGTTTGTTAAGAGGGTGGGACAGGAAACTGCCTGTATAGGTATAGGATGTACAACACAGGTGGTGCCCTGAGGACCATAACTGATAGCACCCAATGTTAGCATGGTTGAGCTGTTCCAGTTACACATATGGTCACATCTTGCCAGCATTGTATGGCAAGTCAATGAGGCGCTGCAGATGACTGATGAATGCTGACTAAGTTCACACTGCACTGTTGCTGATGGACACTATTGGGAGATTGAGTAACACTAAGCATGGCCTACACCCCCTACAGAACTGGGAAAAAAAGTTCATAGAATTAATTAGTGAGAGTACCGCAGATCAGCGTGGGGCAAATCCATGCATCATGCCAGACTTACGCCGCCCCTTCTGCTTACATGATGACTAGCCGAGCTCATCTGTACTGGGAACATAAGAGCGCGAGAGGCAATGCACTGTTGAGGGCCGCTGGTCGTTCAGGTACCTGACTGAGCGTCTGTCAACAGGGTTCATTGCAATAGGGAAGGCAGAAATGTAGCTCTAAGCAGACAGTTCAGCCCAAGACAATGAACTGACCACAGTATAAGCAACTTGCACTTGGAGTTGGTTACGGTCTTTGAGGAGGATGGTGGTATGCATAACAGAACAATGAAGTGGAGACAAATACAGCACATGGTGGTACTTCATATGAATGTGCAAGTTGCTCTTTAGAACATCCAATCACGGTTAGTGTAAAGATTTTCAATTGATAACTGTTGAATTAACAAAGTTAAACACCTATAAGAAGTTACTCATTTGTATATGTGTGTGTGTGTGTGTGTGTGTGTGTGTGTGTGTGTGTGTGTGTGTGAGCACACCACTCACCTACTGGTAATGAAGATACTTTCTTCAATAAATTAACTCAAGTCCCGGGAAGATCTTCAGCGCCCAAAACTAATACAGGATATGGATACATGAATATTAAGACAAATTTAAGCATTTTGGCATGGCAAGAAGGCTAACGCTACTACTAGGATATCAAATACTACAGCAGCAGTCTTAGACCATATACATACATACAGGTAGCGCCAGAAAACAAAACTGCAGGTCTATAAAAGGATCTTGTCTGAAAGTAAAAGTACATACTTTTTCTAGGGTATTGGCAAATCAAACCCAGAGTAATGCATATTTGAAAAAAGAATGTAGATCCTAAGTTCTCTAAATTCCGCATATTGATTAAATTAATTTTAGGAGACATTTCCAAAAGTAGGCACTTCGACCACAGTGGCTGTGGTTATTAGAAAGGCCTCCCACACACTTACTTCCCACTTCTGTACATAAGCACTACACTAACCCACAATTCCTAGATTCAGGTCAATGGAAGTGTCCGATTCCACCAGTCTGCTTTGACCCATAATGTAATGGTGGTGGTGTGTGTGACGTCACTATGGCGCAGTGTTTCTGAGTTGATGTGTTTGTAGACGTTGTGTTGTATTTGATGGTGCTCTCTGGCGATGGATGTGACCGAGCTGAGTTTAACAAGTGGTATTTGGTGCATTTGATTTTTGGTTGTCATTGTAAATATGTTTATTTGAGTTTAGGTAGTTGGTGTGATACCGTGGATTATGGAAGCGTTTTCAGTGAGTTATTAATGTTTTCTTGTTTGTGTGTTTGGCATTTTTGTTAGGTCTGATTAGTTTGGTGTTTGTTGTGCAGAAAGAAGCTAATTTCTTTATTGCTTTTTTGTTAGTGAAGTTCACGAGTGTATCATTACAATCTGCGGTGGGTGACGATATGATGTCTGTCACAGTTTCTGCAGATGTTTGGTCTTATTGTTAAATATGTTATGTCTCACGTTTGTGGCAACAACACGAGGCTGACGAGATTTCCGGCGGCTCGGACCAGGGGCACATATATGTGGTGTTGTTGGCATGACAATTTCTGGCAGCTGATAAGATGTGGCACCTGATTTGAGAAAGCTAGGTTGGCCATGTGGGTGATTGGCCTCCTTACTTATTATTTTTGTTATCGGTACACTATAAATTTTTATATGCATGAGACTAGTATGAGTGAGAGAACTGTTTTGGATTGGTTTTCTTTTCATCGAGAGGTTTATTCAGAGGTCTTGAGCTGGGTTGTGGGTGTGGACGGCTGTTATTTGGGGGTGGGAAGGGTGACCGTATTTTTAGGATTTTGTAGGGTCATAGGAGGGAACTGGTGGGTCTGATTGAGGAATGTATCGAGGGAGATAGTACTATAATTTCTGATTCAATTTCGACTTATATGGGTTTGGGGAAGAGAGGCAGTGAGCATTTAGTAGTTAACCACAGAACTGAGTTTAAGGATTATGACACTAGAACTTGTACTAACACTATAGAGAGATTTTGGGTGGCAATTAAATCAGTGATGGGGGTCTTCCAACCTGCAATCCAATTTAGATGAGTATTGCTGGCAGAGAGTATCCCTGATAATTATTGTATTTTTCAAAATTTTTTTTGAGGGCTGTGGGTAGATGTACATATAGGCTGAGCGTGGTTAGTTGAGGGGGTTGTGTGTGTGTGGTGGATGGGGTGTTTGTGGGGTTAATGGGGCAGGTTATGGGGTGGGGTGGCGTTTAAAGATTATATTGGAGAGGACCAGTCTGGCTGCTATTAGTTTTTTTGTAAGATGTGACTGATTTTGATTTACTTCCGTGTTTCTTTGCTGGTGGTGTTTTTTCCAGGTGTAATATCAGTGGATGGGGTTGGTTTATGGGTGGCAGATTGTGGATGTTTTAGGGGATTATTTTTTGTTTCTGGTGTGTGTACGAGTGCATGCACACTGTGGCCAACATATGTGGTATTTCCGGGGGTGTCTGTTGATAAGTAATTTTTGTTTTTATTTCGTTCTATAGTAATTGTGGTGTTCTGTCTGTTGTATATTTATGGACAGTCAGTTTTATTTTAATTGAAGTAGTAAATATGGGATATTTGGGTTTTTGAGCTGAGGTTTTGGTTCCACTTTTCTGAGTTGTAGATGTTGGTTTTTCATTACGGATATCTGTGATTGAGCTATATAGGTCAAGGGAAATAGCAGATTCCTGTGGTTTGTTGGTGTACTAGAATGCTGCAATTAAATTTTTTTTGATGTAATTTGTTTCGGGACGGTCGGTTTTTTTCTATTATTGTATATTTCGTGTGTCCCTGCCAAAAACCAACCATTTTTCACAACTGTCCCATTAATTTCATTTTATTTTTTAAGTGACATGTTATTGTGTCATTTTTATTTTTGTTTGCATCTGCTGCTGGTACGTGTATGTAGTGATGTCATTGTCACCATTTTGTATACAAGGAAACTAGCCGTTTCTGCCATACTAATGATATCATGGGTAAAAGCAGACAGGTGGAATCTGACACTTCTGTAATGCCCTTGATACGTATCAAGTATAAAAAGCATACATGAGGGTACTGCTTGCTTAAAAAAAATCAGAAATAAATATATTCTGCAGGAAACAGAAACAAAGTAGTGTGGAATGCCATAAAACATGACACTGGGAATGACAGACAAATATAACAACATACAAATCACAGATAAGGGCAATATAAAAGAAAATCTTCAGGAATCAGCAGATTTTCTAAATGAATAATTCTCTAGTCCTCCAGAGAACTTGCAGCCAAATCTTCCCAACACACATGAAGCACTCACAATGACACATATACCTAGCACGGCAATTATGTTTTACACAGAGTGTGAAGTCAGGAAGACAATTTAGAAATTAAGTTAGCAGGCATGGACGAGGTTCCAGTCTTTGTGCTGAAGGTGTGCATCAACAGCTTGCAAGCCTCATTAACAAACATGCAGTTTCACTATGGTCTTCATTCTGAAAAGTGAGTTGCATGAATAAATATAAACTTTTTAACAAATAACAGTTTGGTTTCTGAAGTGGGAGAACAATATCGACGGTTACAGATTTAACAAAAGTGGTCAAAATCCTTGACAAGGATTACTGTGTTAAAGATATGTACTTAGACTCGTCTAAGGTTTATGGCACTGTTGACCACAAAATACTGCTAAAAAATCAAGAAGCAATAGGGGTGAGAGGTATGGGGAACTGGTTGTTCCAGTCTTACGTGAAAAACTCTGTGAAAAATAGCAGAGAGGGTGCACATCATAACTGCTGACAATATTTTAACTAAACAATTGTCAGACCAGAAAGACACAAACATAGGCGTACCTCACGATAGTTTACTGAGACCTCACAGTAGTTTACCGAGTCTAATTCTGTTCCTAATATATATCAATAACTTTTAAGTATTAGACATGGAGAGAGAGTTATTTTTCTGATGATCTCAATTTCATAGTGACTTAAAATAGCAGACCTATTATAAGAGAAAACAAATGAACCTCTGAAGGAGTTTACAATTGAGAAGTATGTAATAAATTAACATTTAACACAAAGAAAACAAATAGTAGGCACTTCTGCATTAAGCATATATGAGAAATCTACAGATTGTGTACCACAATGAACAGAGTTTTTAGGGACAAATATCAACCATAACATGGAATGAACATAAAAAAAAAAAAAAAAAATTGTAAAAAATTTCATCAGCATGTTATGTTGTTACAGTTCTATCATTAGTTTTTAAAAGCCAATGTTGTGGTTACACAATATTCTAACGTACATTCATATCTTACTATGAAAATGTGAGGCACAAAATACGGATAATTTTTAAAACTGCTTGAAAGGATCATAAGAATTTAACTAGATGCAGTAGTCTGGCTTACTGTACAGAACTAACTTACTCTTTTTTTTTGCGGGGGGGGGGGGAATAGGTATCCTTACTGCACCAAGTGAGCAGATCTACCAGTCTGTTGAGTATATAAAGGAAGACACAACTCAATATTCCATTAATAATTCTCCCCGTGATCAAGAAAGAAAATTCGGTTTGGACTTACATTTATAAAGGAAAAACAAACCCAAAACAGCATTTTCTATCAGGGAATAAAATTGTACAACAAAATACCATATGAGAAGAAGAAGAAGAAGAAAAAAGTGCTAAACACATCATTTAAAAGTAACCTAAAACATTCACAACTAACGAATGCTATACAATTAAATACTACCCGCATCAGATGTTAACACTGAAAGGGGATAACAAACATCCTGTCACACTACAATACATGATCACAATGTAATGCTATTACAAGGGAATCTTTTGCAAAAACATATAGTGTACACCACTAATGTATCATTCTGAGTTTAACATCTTAGTCAGCATAATGTGATGCCGACTAAGGTCTTCAGGTGGATTCAGAACAGGACAAGAAGACGTGCATGTGGCATAACTGCACATTCACAGGCCCGACATCAGTTATCCAAACAGACTGGAATTAGCTCAAAGAGCATAGCAACAAAGGGGTCAAGAGAAATTTTTCTGATTACGGTTTTAGGGCGCAAAACTGCAATGGTCGTAAGCACCCATTCTGTGACTCAGGGAAGTGTAAAAAAACAGCATGTTAAATCAGCATGAATGGGAGCGAAACAATGTCATCTCACTAACACTGATAAACTCAAGGACGTGATCGGCTGAGTTCGTGTCATCTGCTAAAAGGGAAGATATATCAGGCAACAGCTGTAAACAGGCGCGTAGCGGATTAAAATAGGGGCACTGAAGTAAAAGGTGTCTCACCACCCACAGCACAGTACAAAGCGGCAGAGAATCGCCACTTAAAAGATGTCGATGGCTAAAAAGATAGTGCCCTATCTGGAATCTAGTTAAAATTACCTCCTCTCAATGACAAGTCCGGGAGGAAAAGGTCCGATCACAGGGAAGAGGTTTTACATCCTGTAATTTATTATCGGGAAGTGTAGACCGATGTGTGTGCCGTAAAAGGGCAACACGATGACATAAGACGCTCTGCAGATCGGCAAAGGGAACTGTGCGAACAGCGGGCCGAGGAAGAGAGACTGCTGCCGCTATATTGGCTGCCTTGTTTCTGCAGATGCCAATGTGCCCTGGGATCCAGAGGAATGCCACGAAGATGCCCCGCCCCCCCCCCCCCCCACACACACACACAAGTGGAGGCAGTCCTGAATCCGGAGAACCAGAGGGTGGACAGGATAAAGAGCTTGGAGGTTGAGAAGAGAGCTGAGCGAATCCATGCATATAATATACTGTAGCCGCTTATGGCGACAGATGAATTGGACAGTCTGCGGAACAGCATTAAGCTCCACAGTAAAAACTGAACACTGGTCAGGAAGCCGAAATCTAATGGGGGTGTCGCCAAAACATATATGGGCACTCCCAACACCAAATGTGGTCTTTGAGCCGTCAGTGTAAATAAATGTGGCATCCTCCATTTGTGTGCACAGAGCAGTAAATGCCCGATGATAAACTATAGGGGGGGGAAGGGGGGTACTATCCTTGAGAAGCTGAGAAAGGTCACGAAGAAGGCACGTCTGGGGACAAGGCCACGGTGGCACCGTGCCCCCATTTGTCGAGAAAGTTTTAGGAAAGTGGAAGAAAAGAGAACGTAACAGACTCCCGGTGATAGAAGAGAGGAAGAGCAGCCCCTGCATACCCTAAATCCAAGGAGGCGTCGAAAAAAAGGGCATGGGTCAGATGAGCAGGCATGGAAGGCAGATGACTAGCGTAATGACTCAGTAGGACAGCTCGCGAATTGGACAGCGGAGGTTCAACAGTTTCAGCGTAAACGCTCTCCATGGGGCTGGTGTAAAAAGCTCCAGACACTAAATGCAATCCATGATGGAGGGCATAGTCGAAATGCCGAAGAATTGATGGCTATGCGGAGGAGTAAACTATGCTTCCATAGTCCAATTTCGAGAGCACTAAGGCGCGATAGAGGCGGAGGACGACCATTCTGTCCACTCCCTAGGAGTTACCACTCAAAAAACAAAGGGTGTTGAGGGATCGCAGGCTATAAGCTGAAAGATATGAATCGTGGGAAGACCAGCACAGTTTTCTGTCCAATGTAAATTCCAAGAATTTGGCGATGTGCGCGAACGGAAGGTCAACAAGGCCTAGATGTAAGGAAGGCAGAGGAAACTCCGTATGACACCCATAATTTACACAGACGGCGAAAAAAATCTGAAGCCGGATTCGATGCTCCACGAGTGGAGGCGATCGAGACATCCTTGAAGATGTCGTTCAAGAAGGTTGGTCTATTGAGAGCTGTAGTAGATTGTAAAATTGTTGACAAAGAGGGATCCCGTGACACTGGGAAGGAGACAATCCGTAATTGGATTTATGGTGATAGCAAACAGTACAACACTTACCATGGAACCCTGGGACACCCTGTTTGCTTCAGAGAAAGAACGGGAGAGAGTAGTATTCACCCACACCTTAAACCCGTGCTCTGTCATAAATTCACTAATGAAAAGGGGTAGCTGACCTCGAAAGCCCCAAGAGAACAGTGTGCGGAGGATGCCTATCCTCCAACAGGTATTGCATGCCCTCCCCAGACCAAAATACATTGCTACCATTTGGCGTTTCCTGAGACAATTGTTCATGATATAAGTAGAGAGAGCAACAAGATAGTCAACAGCAGAATGATGCTTTCGGAAACCGCATTGAACAGGTGTTAAAAGGTTTCGGGACTCCAGCCACCAGCCTAAACAGCAATTCACTATATGCTCCAAAACCTTACACACAATATTCGTGAGAGATATGGGGCGACAACTAGAGGGGAGATGTTTGTCCTTTCCAGGTTTTGGAACAGGAATTTTGTTTCACCTTGTGACGTAACTGTTGTCTTGTGTGAAGTCCACAGGGGCACAGCACATTTAAAATGGACTCTGTTTGCAGAAGGTGTATTGGACTATGTGGCAGCATTCTCTAGTGTGGGTTACATATGTTTCTAAGTTGTTTGCGAGTGCTGTTAGCGATTTATTCCACTTCTTGAGTGCTATTTGTGACAATAATATTTGAGGAATTTGTGGCAGTCTGTTAGTGATGTATTTTGATGTTGGCAGTTGTGGGCATTAAGAGTTGTTTTCAGATGTGGAATTATTAGTACAGGGTGCGTATGCATGCAGCTCTCATTTTATGTCGTATATTTCGGTAGTTATGGATTGGGTCCAGCATATGTGGCGTTGTCACAGGACAATACATGGCTTTCTATCTGGACCAGTTCCTATTCCAAGTAGTCTACACTGACCATTCAAGAAATTGTGCTGTTGACATTTTTGCTGATGCTAGACTTGTGTGTTGACTGTTTTCATGGTTATAATTTTTTGTTGTAGAATGTATAGTATGTTTATGTGCATAATTATGTGCTTCCTGTTTACCAAAACTGGTGTTAATGCACTTTTTTTATGAATTTCTGGATTTTGCTAGTTTCTGGTGATTATGTTCAATTGTGAGTGGAAAGTACTGTGGAGTTTGTTTTACCTAGATTTGTGAGTTTTGGTTTTTAATATTTGTTACATGAGTGAGTTTGGTTTTGTGGTACCACAGACAGTTTTAGATATATAGTCAAGTGAAATTACTGGCACTGGGTTTTAGATCTGTGCATGTGTTCATGGTATCGTGGACCTTGTTTAAAGTATATACGATAAGTGAGATTTCTGATACTTTTTCTAAAATTGTGGTTTTGTTGACTATTGAGGATTCTGATTGCTTCATTTTTGCTTAGCATTTATTTAGTATCTCATCAGTATTAGGACAATATATATTTTGTTTGTCAATGTCTAAAATCCTCAAATTCCCGCAGTTGTCCCACTAGTTACAGGTTAAATATTTTTCGTAATATTTGTGTGTCTTTGTGGGTAATGAGTGATGCCATGATCACCATAGCTTAAAATAGGTATGTCCACCATCTCAATGACATCACAGGTCAAAGCCGATGGGTGGATACATAATCTTTGATTTTGCCCAAGATGTTCATGGTGCAGGAATCTCCAGCAGTCACTGTGTGTCAACCAAATGAGGAAGGGCAGTTGTTAAAACAATGAACCTTTATTTGGGAGGTTGGAGTTTGTTCTGAACAGATCCCGATTTGTTTTTCTAAATCATTTCAACAAGACCGTGACTGACCGATTGCCCTACTTCTTAAAATTAGATCTATAAATCCTACTTGTATGTGTATTTTGAGCGATTTTCACTGTATTACCATGACAGATCCTATACTATTTGAAGATGATCCCTGAACGATTAAATTAAACGTTTATGAGATTTTTATTGCTCAGTTGTTTTGTAAGGGAAATAAATTATTAAGTGATTGATGATGTTCTGAGAGCAACTTTCACTATTTTTGCAGAGACAAATGTTAAGGAAGGGCTCTTCTTTAATGCAAGATATGTAACATTCACTTGTTAGATTTACTAACAGTATATATCACCCACACAAAGGTGCAAAGACTGGTGATCACGAACATCACGACGCCAACTCTCTCATGACCTTCAAACACTGGCAGTGAAATTTTCTTCCACCATAAGGATTCTAACTGGCTTACCTCAAAGTCGAATGCAACTGAACAAATGTGTGTTAGCAGCTCAACTACAGAGGCGAGTATATTCGAAGTTAAGACCCATGAATTTATATAAAAATGCGATCTCCCTTCATTTTGACATGGCCAATCAAAACATGGAAACAGTTTCAGCGACAAGACCAAGGGAATGTGAAATGCTTAACAAGATTCAGAGGACTGGAACACCTGGCTGTCAATAACTGATGCAGCTTGTTCCAGGTTCAAGGCCAAGAGAAGTTACAAGCTACAAAAATGAACAGGCGATAAAAGCTATCCAGGGAGGCACCAAATGTCTACTGAAGCCAAAGATAATGGTATGCCAAGGGTGACGAAGTGTCAATTTTTGCTATTTCACAACACCAGCTGAGGATAAAGGAAATATTTTAGTCCAGCAACTTTTGTTGACTGCTAAAGCACTACACAAAATTCTGCTGGACAGTGTATAGTAACTAGTATGTAAAAAGAAGAGACAAAACCCATTTACTAGTGGAAGACCAGGCAGAAAATGGTATAAATCATATACTAAAATATGTCAATTTTGAGAAAAGAGAATGACACAGAATTTGACATCATCTTGTGAAATTGTTCACTGAGCAAAAATTTTTTACAGCTAGTTCCCAGGGATAGACCAGCTTTTGAAAGAGGGGGAAAAAACTGCAAATAGCAAATACTGCACACAGTTTTCAGGCCATAAGAAAGTGCATTTTTTTCCAACTGAAGGGAGAAAAAGTGATCACACATATGGTGTATGAAGTTTATTACAGTGTCCGAATGATTTTTGAGAAAACCTGACCATTTGACAGTAAATGCTGCCTGTAAACTAGCTCTGCTTGTTGTTTTTTCGTAAGAGATAATTCCTACAATATCAGCTAACAGCACACCAAAAACAAGGTGGAGTGTTAGTAATGTCCCATATTCTATGAACACACAGAAAATGTGTTCCTGCCTTCAAGAAATCCAATAGCCTATAATATTTTTCACTGGTGGTTGTATATATCATATGACTTTAGCGTTGTCCAAGTTCTTTTCAGGGAATCGTATAGTGGTTTTTCACTGTTCCTAGCTCAACACATTTTCGTACCCTAAGTACTACAGAATTCTCTGCAACACTTTAAATAGTTACCTGAATATTCAGTAAAACTAAGAGATCTATATCGTAAAACACACTGATGCTATGGATCAACAACCTTGTAGGAAACACACCAACCTACAATATACTGTCAAAGACTGCTACATCTACCTTGGTGGAATTTCTGAACGAGTACAGGCCTACACCTTCCTCACAAGAGGAGCAATTAATGCTCAAAGTCAAATGGTTGCTAGCAGATCAGAAGTCATTAACGATTGTTGTCATACTGACAACAAGAAACTGTTCAGAATGAAGTATAAGATGACACACAACAGGAAGGTGAAGTACAACACCACCATGATTTATTAGGCATGGTACTTTTGGTCATTCCCTTGTCTTTCTACAGCAACATAAACTATGATACCACAGTATCAGTATTAAAAACATAATAACAGTCATGAATTATAGTTCAACAGAGAAACTTAGATACCGGAAAGGTTAAGAAAGATGTCTACGGCATTCCTTATAACGATAAAGTTAACAATTTCATTAGGTCTAAGTCATAGAAGTTGTTAACTTGCTGCAAAATGCAGAAGAAATCGAAAAACATAGATTAATAATTCGAACAACTAACCTTGGCACAGAATGTAGTGTGCAATAGAAAACTAGAAACACAATGGTACTGCCGGTGTTAAGTGAAACCAGTGCAATGAAGGAATTGCAAAATCTAACAACAATCTGATTCGAAAGTAAAAAGATTTAAAACAGGGTCACTTTATAATCTCTGCGAATTAGCAAACTCCTCTCTTGATAACGCAATGTAACACTCGACCTAAGATGCATCAAAATTAGAGCATCACATGTCGAAAATAATTTGTTGCAAAATTCAAGCACGTACACCAACAAAGTCCAGCATCTCTCCATACAAAATAGGTGCGGTATATATACCTTTTCGAATGGTAAATGAGAATGGTTAAGGTGCGATCTGTTGACAAAACTGTCGTCTAACATTCACATTGTCTCCATTTTAATTATTTCTCAATTAAGACTCCACTTTACCACCATTAATACATATTGCGTAATCTCTCGAAAAATAAATTAATTGGAGGGATGAACTTGCCCGCATTGTTAGAGGTTACATTCTCAAATTTCACGAAATTTTTACCAACACTGAAACAGCATTTTTGAGTTCAATCATAACCAAGCAACGAAGACAATAATAAAATTGTTACTAATAAAAGATTAAGAACCTGATTAACATCTTACCTTACTCTCCGCAGCGATAATCACTTATATAAGATATTGGCATATCTTTGCCATGCAAACCAATTGCAGTTCCAAGAATACTATCAAATATCATATTACTCATATCACATTATTAACACCATGTGTTCCAGTTTTGAAACGAATATGCAACTTCATAGATAACATTATCCTACACGGCTACCAACAGCAAGGCCATCACGTATGTGTGCTTTGTTATTTCTGAAATTGTCACGGCAAGGATACACACCTTTAAAAATCTAAAGTTTTACAGATTCCTGCATATTGTTTGCCTGAAAACTGTTCCAAACTTTCGCAACAGAATACCAAACTCCACACTAAACCCTCGACAGGGATGGAAAGTATATAGGATATATACCAAGCTCGTCTTGTTACAAGAGTTAAAATTTATAGTAGTATTTGTTTTGGCCTATGTCCTCATTACAAATATTTTTCACAGCCCAAAATTGTTTCAACTTGTTCGTTCAACATCTTTCTAACCGCAAACACAACACGCCTCTAAACAATAAATATTCAACTGTCTTTCTCTAAATAGATATGATGCATGTAACAAGTAATTTCTCTGATCAGCATAGTCAAACAGCATAAAAAGGAATTCCCAGATTCACATTTAATTAAAGAAGGGAAATATAGTTTCACTGATCGAGTCATAAATGCAGACTCCTGACTATATTCGAGATAGTTTACTGGTCAAACGATGGGAAGAAGTTCACCAATGACAGACAGTGGATGATAAATCATATTATTTCCTAAACACATTCACACAATGCTATCATTAGATTTGGCCAAAGATCGCTCTTTGCGTGGCGTTGACGTGACTGAGACCAGGTACACTGAAACTATAGCAAAATGAGAGAAAGTGTAGGTAGCATTTGGGATAAAAGTGACTCAAGCCGGTTCGCACACGCAATGAAAGTGTCGCGACAGCTACTGGTATTCTGTAGTGGTAATGTAGTTTCATACGTGAATTCCCAATTTTTAGTGGCGCAACTTGAGAGCGGCAACTTTTGTCATGCCACAAAAGTTCAACTTTGCGGCGCCACTTTCCTTCCACCACCGCTCCCCGGTGGCTGTATTTCGAAACACAAGCATTGTGTCGGAGTTAAGACAGATACTGAGGAGTCATTGTACTGTACTCCATTCAGTTTCAGTATATTTTCCTTTTATTGCTGAAAAAAGTGAAAACAGTATTCGACAGGCACAGTTTCGGAGCTTATTGATAGACTATTCCGTCGGCTCTTAGTAGAATATTTTATTCATTATAAATGAAGAAGTGATTTCACTCATAACTTATATTTGATTTTCTGTAGCAGTGTGTGTGTGTGTGTGTGTGTGTGTGTGTGTGTAGGTAATATTTGCACACCAATGGTGTATCCTACAACCTTAAAAATTTTTGGATGAATAAATAAATAAACTTATTATCTAACCAAAAAATCAGTCGTATAAACTTCGTGATTGGCAAGACAAACCACTGTATAAATTGTGGATTATAAGCTGGAAATAGCCCCTAAATATGATGGGGCAAATGTTAAACTAAAAATTAGTAATTCCAAATGCCTTTGTCGACGAATGCAATATGATTCTAAAATCTCGGAAGAGTGGCATGTTTGCAGATGATGTTTACATGCCAGCTGTTGGATAGTTTGACATAGCGTACAGCACCTTTTTTAAATATGTGTTTGCGGCCCCTGATTTGTGCCTGCGTGAAACCTATTTTCCAATGGCATATTTGGGTTTCATCTTCCTGTTATTTAACTCCTGTCACAGCTCTAATGCCACAAGATGCACTGATACCTGCACATATGATTCAAATTATTGCCATACTGAAAGATGTGCAAGTACACAGAATTTGTGGCGTCCTTTGTGAACTGTAGTTCACGCTTCCACTACAGAAAACCACAAGCTGTGGTTGTGTGTGTGAACCCAGCTTTACACGAGGAAGAGATGATCAATGACTAGCTTTTCACAATAAGGAATTAAAAGTTCACTGCAAGTAGTAGCCTACTGGAAAATCCTCCACCTTGTCTTAAAAAACACAGTGCAAAAGTACAAAATATCAAGAAAAAAGCAAAGATAATTTGTAAATATTAGCCCTACACATGAAAGTAATAAACTCGCTGAGTTAAGTGTTGGAACCATGGAGGTTATTTTTACCTCCATGGTTGGAACTCTCTGATGACAATATCTGTGAAGCAGATGAGCTATATTCTAATTACAAAGGCCTACAAATTTATATTTTGCACTTTTTTTGCAACTCTGGTAATCATTCTGGGTGCTCCTAATGATTATTGATGTGCCGAGTTCACAAAAGCCAGGGCTTTCCCTCTATATGTAAAGTTGTTTGACAAGAAATGATAAATATCCAGAAATTTCACAAAAAAAACATACATTCAAGAAAACTTTTATTTAACATTATGAACCAAGGCAATAATATCCAGGATGACCTTTAAAAGATAGCTTAGATGAGTTTAGATTAGATTAGATTAATCATTCATTCCAAGACCCACAAAAGATGGGATCCTTCTGGGTGAGAAACATGTTAGTTAATCACATTACATAAATGTAATTAGAAAAACTTGAGTTTCATTAATTTTAATGATCCTCAGTCAATAAACAGTAAAATTATGTACATGAATTAAAATTAAACTTCTAATATTTACAGGTTTAATACTTACATCTGCTTTCATTAAGTCCATCATTCACACAGTAACTAGGTACTTGGCTATTGCAACCAATTATTGTCAAAAAATAAAGCAAATTATTCATTTCAATGATCCTCAGTTAAGAACAGTCAAATTATGTACAAGATTTAAAATTAAACTTCCACTATTTACAGACTTAAGACTTACATCTGTTTCCATACATCCATCATTCACGCAGTAGGTAGTTACTTGGCTGTTACAACCAAGTAGTGTCAAAAATTATAGTATAATAAATTTTCATTAAATGGTCTACTGCACTTGTTGAGTAATTCATGGATGGAATAGAAGGGGTTGGCCATCAAAAATTCTTTTAAATTATGTTTAAATTGTGCCTTGTCTGAAACTAAACTCTTAATGGTTGCTGGTAACTTATTGAAAATATGCGTTGCTGAATACTGGGCTCCTTTCTGGGCAAGAGTAAATGATTTTAAATCTTTATGTATTTTGTCTTATGCCTAGTATTGATACTGCGTACTAAGCAGTTAGTTGGAAAAAGAGGTGTATTATTTACAGCAAACTTAATTAAGGAATAAATATACTGAGAAGCTGTAGTTAGTATGCCCTATTCTTTGAATAGGTTTCGACATGATGTTCTTGGATTTACACTACACATTACTCTTATTATACGCTTCTGTACTCTAAAAATTTTTTCTCGGAAATGAATCACACAAATAACGAGATTGTTCATGTTTTCAGGCATTATAATTGTCCCAGTTGAACAGCTCTGTGAGTCAGATCATTATGAAGTTAGATTGACCACTACTGTCAGATGCTGGGTCGAATATGAATTTTGTTTCTGTTGATGCTATTGACAGATGGTGTTTTACAAGACATCTGAATGGGAATGGGAAATGGAAACTAGAAGAACTGGTAAGTGGGGACACTGACACTTACGAGCATATCTCTTCATCACTTCATTGCCATGTCATCTATTAGCAGACTACTGAGAAGGGCTTTGAGATCGTTGCCATGAAACTATCAAAGTTTAAATTAATAGCTGTCGCTTTTATTACTTCCCATTTATTGGTAAGCTAGATTAATTTCTGAATAAATCAAGAACAATGACTTGGGATGGAACTTTAAAGGAGATTACAACTTTTTGTTTACTTCAAGTGTTACAATGTTATCCCCCCTCCCCATCACACACACACACACACACACACACACACACACACACACACACACACACACACACACACACATCTGTCACAATTGATACCTAAAAAGGAATTGTGGCTTTTCAAATTAAATGCCTCAATGCTTCACACTTAAATAATCGTAAAACACATTTGGCTGAAAAACAACATGCTACACAGACAGTTGACATTTCATGTTAAGACTAAATGACCTGATGTAGCAAAACTAGCTGATCAATCTTATGGCAAATGAAATTCAATGTTCACTAAGACATTACACAATTACTACCAACTACTGGAAGAATGCATTTAATTCCATTTTTATGCCTACATTTGGTGTAAGGTACAGCGGACCCTCGACTTAAATGTTTCCACATGTAAACTGTTCTGCGGTGCATTTCAGGTGTTACAGCGGTATCTACACATCTAAGTTACTTAAAAGATGTAGACAGTTCAATCAGATGCCATGTTTTTCTATATTGCAAAAATACACTGTCAAAAAAAATAGCAGCACCAAGAAGGGGCTATACAACATAAACAAAAGTTGGTAGGCGTATCTCTACATCTGAAACATAATGTCTATTCAAATTTCACACCAGTTGCGTAAGGGTGGCGATAGTAGCATCACTATCAGGATCCAAATCATATTTGCTTTAAATATATGCTGTAACAGTCGCGAGCGTTAGTTATCTTTGAGACTGGACACAGTGAGTTGACATGAGTTGCCTCTAAGGCGACAAAAACGCCATTATTATCACCTCTCTGAGTTTGAATGAGGTCGTGTAGTAGGGCTACTAGAAGCTGGACATTCCTTCTGCAGTACTGCAGAAAGACTTGGCAGGAATGTAACCACTATACACGATTTCTGGCAGCAGTGGCCATGAGAATGTGAGGTCACAAGAAGGCTAGGCTCCAGATTGAGACATGGCACTACGGAGAAGGAAGATCACTATGTTTGATTTATGGCTCTGGCACATCGTACTGCATCTACAGGAGCAATCTGAGCAGCAGTTAACACAACAATGACACAACGAACTATTACAAATCGATTACTTCAATGTCAGCTTAAGAGTCAGATGCCCTGTAGTACACAGTCCACTGTCCCCAAACCACCGCCATTTGCGACTTCAGTGGTGTCAAGTGAGAGCTCATTGGAGGTCTGATGTGTTTTCTGATGAAAGTTGGTTCTACCTTCGTGGGTGATGGCCAGGTATTAGTTAGAAGAAGGCCAGCTAGGGGTCTGCGACCAACCTGTCTGCATCCAAGACACACTGGACCTACATCTGGAGTTATCGTCTGGGGTGCTATTTCGAATGATAGCTGGAACACTCTCTTGCTATCCCATGTACCCTGACAGTATATCTGTGTATCAGTTTGTTTATTTGACTTCTTGTACTGCCATTCATTAACAGCATTCCATGGAGTGCTTTCCATCAGGGTTATGCTCGCCCACATACAGCTGTCGTTAACCAATATGCTCTACAGAGTGTCGACATCTTGTTTTGACCTTCTAGATCACCAGATCTGTTTCCAGTGGAGCACTATGGGACTTCATGGGGCAAAAACTCCAGCATCATCCACAAACCATGTGAACTGTCCTTGTATTAACTGATCAAGTGCGTTGAATGCCACCCGACAAAACGACATCTAGCACCTATACAGCACAGTGCATGCACATTTCCAAGTTTGTATTCGATGTCCTGATGGTTGCGCCAGTTATTAATGTACCACCATTTCACATTTGCATTGACTTACCTCACGGTTAACTTAACCTGTGATCTTGAAAAGTTAATCACTTAAATATGTTACATAGTCAACTGTATTCCCGAAATTTCATTACTTCACAGTAATTATTTCTTGGTATAGCGATTTTTTCCCATTGAGGCGTAGCGCCTCTAAATCGTCCCTATTGAGATGGGGGCTTCGTGAACAGGTGTGCAGTATGAGTTAAGTGCAAGACAGGTGGCGTCACACGGCTCGAGTGTATGTAGTTTCTATGCCATATAATAGAGGCCACTGGCTGATGAACACTGTTGGAGATGTAGTCAAACTACTATTTATATTATTTCTGATTTTGTTTGTTTAATTTTCTAATTTTGTTTTAATTACTACTATGATTCTACTTTGTAATTAGAGTAAAAGAAAGTGTGAATCCAATTGAGTAAAGCTTTTATACTATACATTGAAGTAACAGCTGTCTGAGTAATGTTTGAGAATGAGGTGTATTATTCATGCGAAGAGCTTCTGTAAAGTTTGGAAGGTAGGAGACGAGATACTGGCAGAAGTAAAGCTGTGAGTACCGGGCGTGAGTCGTGCTTCGGTAGCTCAGTTGGTAGAGCACTTGCTTGCGAAAGGAAAAAGGTCCCGAGTTCGAGTCTCGGTCGGGCACACAGTTTTAATCTGCCAGGAAGTTTCAGTATCTATCTTATCCCTCGTGAGATAAGCCTCTACATCCTTACATTTGTCCTCTAGTCATCCCTGCTTAGCCATTTTGCACTTCCTGTCGATCTCATTTTTGAGACGTTTGTATTCCTTTTTGCCTGCTTCACTCACTGCGTTTTTGTATTTTCTCCTTTCATCAATTAAATTCAGAATCTCTTCTGTTACCCAAGGATTTCTACTAGCCCTCGTCTTTTTACCTACTTGATCCTCTGCTGCCTTCACTATTTTCATTCCTCAAAGATACCCATTCTTCTTCTGCTGTATTTCTTCCCCCCATTCCTGTCAATTGTTCCCTTATGCTCTCCCTGAAACTCTGTACAACCTCTGGTTCTTTTAATTTATCCAGGTACTATCTCCTTAAATTCCTACCTTTTTGCAGTTTCTTCAGTTTTAATCTACAGTTCATAACCAATAGATTGTGGTCAGAGTCCACATCTGCCCCTGGAAATGTCTTACAATTTAAAATCTGATTCCTAAATCTCTGTCTTACCATTATATAATCTATCTGAAACCTTCTAGTATCTCCAGGGTTCTTCCATGAATACAACCTTCTTTCATGAGTCATGATCATTAAGTTATGCTCTGTGCAAAATTCTACCAGGCGGCTTACTCTTTAATTTCTTAGCCCCAATCCATATTCACCTACTACGTTTCCTTCTCTTCCTTTTCCTACTGCTGAATTCCAGTCATCCATGACTATTAAATTTTCGTCTCCCTTCACTATCTGAATAATTTCTTTTATCTCATCACACATTTTTTCAATTTCTTCATCATCTGCAGCGCTAGTTGGCATATAAACTTGTACCACTGTAGTAGGCGTGGGCTTCATGTCTATCTTGGCCACAATAATGCGTTCACTATGCTGTTTGTAGTAGCTTACCCGCACTCCTATTTTTTTTATTCATTATTAAATCTACTCCTGCATTACCCCTATTTGATTTTGTATTTATAACCCTGTATTTACCTGACCAGAAGTCTTGTTCCTCCTGCCACCGAACTTCACTAATTCCCACTATATCTAACTTTAACCTATCGATTTCCCTTTTTAAATTTTCTAACTTACCTGCCCGATTAAGGGATCTGACATTCCACGCTCTGATCCGTAGAATGCCAGTTTTCTTTCTCCTGATATTACCATAATACTCTCCTGAAACTGTAAAAAGATTGTAAAGGTGAAGAATCATTATGACTCTTGTAATCACTCTTGCATTCACATTAAAGGACCAACTCATTATCTTCAATTGTTACATCATTGAAATTTGGAAACTACTACTGCTTTTTCTTTCTCTGAAAGTGATAATGGTCCGAGTTCATACTAGTTATTTCCATATGTATTACGAAAAGTACTTAGCAATAAGCGCCTTCATTTTTAAAAGTGTCCTGATTATGTGAAGTATATTGTAATTTGTGCAAATATTGTGATTCATGCCATAAAAACCAGCTTCTTCTTTGTTGTTGAAAGTAACTGATACAATGAAAAGAAAAGAAGAAAGCAGCAGGAGGAACATTCCTGTACCAATATCAGTACTGGAAAACATTTCGTCTGCATATGTACTTTAATTTAAAACGTTCTTATTTGGAAAAGAAGTCTCCAAAAATAACTATAGTCGAGACTGTGTAAGAAAATTCCTCACACCTCGCACCACTGTCGTCAACTTTCAACTGCAAAGTACAAGCGGCGGATGACGAAAACAATCGCCATCTACAGAGCTTTGACAACAGCGTGTCATTGTCACAGAAACGTTTACAAAATTGCATTATGGAACTGGTCGAGCTAGGCAAGCAAAGCTTCCATGCCCAGCTCACTGCACTATATGCAATACATGATTCTGGCTTTGCCGTATACCTTCTGATGATATTAACTGCTGATATATTTTTGTCCTACTTTTAATTATAATAAATCATACCAATAATGATATATGGTTGAGAGATCATTAATATTTGAAGCAGCATATTTTCATAGTAACTTAAAATCTGCCAAACACAAATCCAACTAAGTGACGAAACGCAGTATGGATCTTATTTCTCAGAACTTTATATGACCTCGAAAGTCGATAGACATCCCCAATGGTCGTAACAGTGAATCTACATGTCGTAGTGATGTCAAAGAGAAGTGTCACGGAAGTGAATGAAATGTCTACCAAGATGGTAGTGGAATAAGGCAGAGATGAAAAATAGCCAAAGATAGTGATGAGACAAGACTGAAATGAAGGTGTGTATCTCACACACTTACACAGATTGGTTATTGTAGTATGCAAGTATAGTTATAGTTCTCTGATTGTGAACTTCTCAAACTTGGCAGTAATACAAAACGTATGCAGCACTACTTTCATAATTTAATTATTCTAACAGATTAAAAATAATAAGAACTGCTGCATGTTGGCAGTGCTGATAAAACTCAACAGTGTTTGTTGACAACCGAATTTCGATTGTTCTATCACATTTTACAAAACTCTGGAACTTCAAATAAAATATTTCCACATCTAAATTGTTTGTATTAATTATTAAAATACATGCATCTTGCTTGCTGACAGTACTTAACTGAATTATGTATACTAGATAAGTGTAGTTCGATCTTTGTACCACACATAAAATTCATAAAAAAAAAGTTGTATAACATTGCAAAACACACATGAACATTATTGCCAATCTACAGCTTAAAGTAAACTTGTTGATGAGGATTACCCCAAAATAAACAATATTAGTTACATGTATAAATCAGTGAAAAACTCGTCTCTAAATCAATATCAAAGTCAGTCTATCGTTGTAGGATCCCATGTTAAAATCTTAAACGGTTTTGAAAGCATAACAACCCTCATTTCTTCACTACACAAATACGTATTACAATTGTTTGTATGCTGTTTCACTGACATTTGGTGTGGTCTCCACTGCGTGACAGCAGAAGATGACGCTTTGAAATGCAACATTAAGTTGATACCCTAGCATGGCATCAGTGTAATGTTTGACTGATTCTGATATTCGTTTTAGAGACTACTTTTTGACAGATTTAATAAGTGAATAAAAATGCTAACTTTGGTAATCCTCACTGATTAGCACACTTTAAGCTGTAAGTTAAATTAGTGAAAGTTCAGTTAAAGAGGAGCCTAGGAGTTATTGATGTACAATTCCTTCTACTCCATTGACCGATTTTTGAGTGGAATCAACTGATATATAACATCAAATAATGCAAGTATTAGTACAATGTGACTTCTGTCCAAATTCAGTGCTGTAATACGAATATTGTAAATAAGTGTTGCAAAATAATTTTTAGTTTGGTATTTTTTACCTTGTAAATGAAAATGTGTTGAAATCTTTTTTTTTTTTTACTCATTCCACATCCGTGACAATCATTTCACTTGGGATCTGTGGAAGGTACAAGAGCAACAGCTGATGATGACCTGAGAAGCCGAAAGGCAGTCTGTGAAAAAATAAATGTAATTTTGCAGAACATAATGAAATGTTTCCTTTTTAATATTAACATTTGTTTTTCATTAAAAAATTTTTATTCTGGTTTTTTATATGTTCTAAATCCTGGAAGACCTGTGCAATACAGCTCAATTGTCAGAAAAAGTACATCTAATCTAGTCTAAACTGGTGTTCATGCTTGCTTTGCCATGTGATAGAACCAAGATTGAACTATGTTCATCTAATAAACTATAATTTATTTCAGTATTTCCAAAAGCAATCCATGTGTATTTTGCTAAGCAATGCAGACAATCTATATATGGAAATATTTAATTTGAATATCCATTGTACTTGCAAACTATGATAAAAACAGCTGACCTTTGATTGTCAATAATTGCTGCTTAACCTATAAGATCTATCAGTCATGCCAATATGCAACTGAAGTGTATCTTTTCAGTGTTATAGAACAATTAACCTATGACACTAGCAACATGTGTGTTTTGTGTACGAAATCTTATATATTTTGAGATACAACACAACTTTATTTTGGCGCCAAGTCTGAATTTTTGTTCACAATTAGCGAGTTGTACTTATACTTGTATATTACGCTACGCAATCTGTGTATAGGTGTGAGTGTGATGTGGACATGTTTTTGCAAACGTTGTAAATATGGAAAAAACATTGTGACCCTCAACAAGCTTCACACAATAATCTAGATATGGAAAATATTTAATTTGAGAGTCTGTTGTCACTGACACCAGACATGGCACAATAATCGAATTTTGGATGTTCTCACACGCTGGCTTTAGACCCGTTCACACTGGCAATCACATATCATGTCACAGCACATTCAGTTTTTCTTGGGAACAAAGTTTTGATTGGTGACATGATCGCCCATAATTGGTCACATGACCCCAGAGCTGATTTCCTCTCAATAGACGGCCTTGCTGTCATCGCAGATACTTCATATCATTGTGCTTGCATTATCAGTCACTATTCTACACTTTTTTATACATTCTTTGTGATTTTTTGTTGTTACTTGTCATAGATTCTTGTTTTGCTTCGTTATTTCTTTTATTAGATTTAATAATATAATGAGGAATGACGAAATTTTAGTTGAAGCAGTGTGGCACGAGTCTGAATTGTATGACATGAGCCATAGCAGGTTACCTTGCATGTTAAGTTTATTAATGTTTGCTAGTTTATCTGAAGCATTGTTTGGCACTAAAGCACAACATGGTCCTTTACATAATCATGCAAAATGTACATGCCATTATAATTCTGTATACTTTTCTGGAATAGCCTGTATTCTTCTGGAATATATTTTAAATTTTCGTGCTATTGGCCAGAGGAATTTTGTGAACCTCTCGTGGCACTGTATTTAAAATTTGATTTTCGATGTTGTATGTTGTTTGTGATTTTGGGATGGATGTAAGAGACACATTTTATATGAGAAAGCCATGTCTCTTACAATTATGTGATGTGGTTGCATATTAGTGCCTCACAAATTTTTCTTCTTGGGGACAACCAATTTATTTGCCTCCAGTACTCTGCCAAGATTCAAATGTGCAAAGATTCCTCCATCACTCCTTTTGCTATAGGTTCCAACAACCAAGGCAACGAATTTACACTGTGTGACTACCAATGCTAGCAGCACAATCGAATAGGTTTTTTTATAGAGTTGATAATCACTATGTTACGATACCACAAGTCATGCATGTCTATTATCAATGGCACCCAAGTATTTTGGAAATTTCCACATCTGCCAAAATTCTTCTGCAATTCACTTCCAGTCCCCCTCAGCTGTCGTGGGTATTACCTCAGTTATTATGTCACAAATTATGGCTTGACAAACTACCTTTATTGTATTTTGCACTGTGTAGAGCCAAAGGCAGAAACTGCAAGAAATAGTTTGCAATGAATCATCGGTTTCAAGTTACCTGCAGATTTTAAGTAGTGGTGTCAAGACATGCTACTTAAAAACATAGTATTCATTATTATTGCATCTGAAAAATAAGTTCTAGTGCTATCATTTAGCTCATGTGTTATTGCTAGTTCCTGTTTCTGAGTTGTTAACTACGCATAAAGCCATTTTAATGCTGTACTTCTAATGTCATACTTTTGAAACTTTTCTGATAGAATTTCGTGGTCCATGATTTAAAAAACGTTATTTACATCTAACAAAATACTAGTAGCATTCCTGTTTTTGGCTGTTGCTTCTATAGCATTTCGTAAAAAGTTAAAGAGGGCACTAGCAGTAGATTATTTTTCTCAAAATTACACTGGGCATCAGCAAGTGTGCCTGTGCACAGAGGCAAGGGGAGTTTGTGTCCCTCTCATATCCCTGGCTCTCAGGCAACAGAAAAATATAGTGTACTCAGGTGCTTTTCTTTCAAGAAACTGGTTTAGAATTCGGTGTTATGTAAATTTTAACTGGGTTGTAATTGGAAGTTTTTAGTGGCCATTTAGTCATCATTCCTCTTACAAAATATCAAAAATTATCCGTACTTACAAGTCTTGGCCCCTCCTGCCAACTAACATATGGGCAGCCATATGTGTCAGTGAAGATTTTGTTCTTGTCCAGGAATTTCAATAGTCTGTTTTGCCAGCTTTCTCAAAAATATCTGAAAACGCCATGTTCAAGCGTCTCCTTAAGCATCTGACTGCAAATAATATATTGTACATAATATAGAGAAAGCTATTTACAGTTACAGAGAGAATTTACTTACTTGATTAGATAATAAATTAGATTAGTGGCATTTTCTGTGACCTTTGACTTTGTGAAACACAACACTGTCTTAAGTAAATTAGAAAATTATGGTGTTACTGGTAATGCTGCGAAATGGTTTGAGTCTTATCTATCTAACAGGAAACAAGGGGTGTTGTTCCGAAATACCTATGTAGTAAGCAGTCAGTCTTCATGTGGTGTTCCTCAAGGTTCCATCTTGGGTCCACTGTTTTTTCTTGTGTACATTAATGACCTCTCATCTGTTACATTGCCAGATGCAGAAGACCCACTATATGCAGTTCAGAACCTGTAAGAGATTTCCTTCCAGCTTGTGTATAGCATATGAAGACATGCAGATAGAAGAGGTTGACAGTGTTAAATTTCTGGGAGTATAGCTCGACAGTAAATTTTTCAGGTGGGAAGGGCATACCACAGAATTGCTTAAGTGCCTAAATAAGTCTGTATTTGCTGTGAGAATGATATCAGATGTAGGAGATACAGATATAAAAAACACTTGCATAGTTTGCTTACTGTCATTCTATAATGTAATATGGGATAATATTCTGGGGCAGCTCATCAAACCAAGCAAAAATTTTTAGAATGCAAAGGTGTGTGATAAGAATCATTTGTGGTGTAAATTGAAGAACATCATGTAGGAACCTGTGCAAGGAACTTTGTATTCTAACCACTGCTTCCTAGTATATGTATTCCTTAATGAAATTTGTTGCAAGTAATACATCTCTATTTCCAACCAATAGCTCTATACATAGTATCAAAACTAGGAATAAGAGCAATCTACATAAAGACCTAAAATCACTTACCTTGGACCAAAAAGGGGTCCAATATTCAGGAACACACATTTTCAATAAATTTCCAGCAACCATAAAAACTTGGTTTGAGATAAAGCACGGTTTAAACAGAGTTTGAAAGACTTTTTGATAGGCAACACCTACTCAATAGATAAATGTCTTAACAGAGACTGTTAAGCCAGCTTAAGTAAAAGTATCTGTTAGATTTCAGCTTAGACAGCACTTCGTCACAACAGTCAAGCTTAGGTATTTTGGGTATGATTAATTAATACATAGTGTATAACCATGTTTCATTCTGACAGCGTGTTAATTCTGTAAATTCCTGTTTACCACATTGTATTCACCTAGTTCGACAATATCCTGAGAAATAATCAGGGTAGTAAGTATTGTATTCTAATGTTTTATGTTATACTTTCTAACATGTTCCACACCCTCGAGAATCATCTCATTTTTTTGGGTATGTTGAACAAAAATTGAATCTGATCTAATTCAATCTAATCTAAAACACACTTCTTTCAGTGATTCTGAGAAATCCTGATAATAAAGCGACTTGTGTACAGTTTTCGAAACTTGCTTTGTCACGATTTTATGAATAAGGGTCACTTTGGAAACTTTAAGACAGTCAGGAAAGGCTGGAGACTTGTGTATAGTTCTCTATACTTGCTTTGTCACCTTTTTATGCATAAGGATCACTTTGGAAATTCTAAGTCAGGCAGGAAAGACTCCCGTCATGAAGGATGAGTTGATTGTATCTGCATGGGGTGTTGGAATGTTCATAATACTCTCCTTTATGATGAAGTCTGGAACACCAGCAATTCCTGAGGACCTTTTTTGAAGGTTCTTGCTGTATGAATGATCTCATTTGGAGCTATTTCATAGGAATAAATTGTGTAGATGCTAGAATTTACTTTGTTATGGTGGCTGTTTTTGCTGTCTCTATTATTACTGATTATTAGATTTCTTGTATTGTCATCTGAGGACTGCCTGAAGAGATTTGCAATCTGTTGGAGGTCAGTAGTTCCCTTGTTGTCACGGTTGTGTTTTTACTATTTCATTCCTGTTGTATTACTTTGTATTACAGATTGCTTTGCACTTTTATGACTCTGACAGAAACTTATCATTAACCAGCATTTTTGCCTGACATACTACTTTTCTATATATCTGAATATATTTTGTAGTATAATTGTAGCATCAGCATGAAGCTCTTCTGAGTTAGTAAGACAAATATTGGATCACAGAGCACAGTGTCCCCATTTCGTTGTTTTTTACAGACAAGATAGCTACTGTGGAAATTATGTCAGCACAGAAACAGAGAACTTCCACTGATGAAGTTTACTTCCTATAAAGTGAAGAGGCAGATATGAAAAGTTACACCTCAGGTTTCAACCCTGGGTAATATCTGAAAATGTAAATTTCTTTTTGTCAAACATGACTTAAAAAAATATGTGAGTTCTGATTCATAAACATTTTAAAAATTTTTTCCACATATATACAGTGATGGTATGTAACTGAGTAAAAGTAATTTAAATACATGTAAGAATTACTATTCATGTAATTTTTCCTTGTAATCGATACATTTTAGAAAATTAATTACTACTTGTATTGTACTTATTTGAATAAAATAGTAATTATACAGCACTGGAATCGTTACCTAACTGTCGTAAGTCGTCACAGAGGGCTGAGTGCAAAACCTCTGCATGAAGTCATGATAGCTCTTGCAAACCTGTGAAGAGTCTTCGATTCTAGTTAAACATTATTATAGTTCAGTCGTTTATTCACAGTGCTTACAAGTCATCATGCTTTCTCACCAGCCTCGGCTGTTGCTCTTTCAGCCATGTACTGGGTTCTAGCTGACGTTTGTCGTGTCAGCTCAGCGATTGTGCGCCAAGGAGAAGATGTCAGTGATCCAGATGCCACAGCCAACTGTCGGCAAGCAAGCACGACCATTTCTGGCTGGCTGCTGGAATGTACTTGGTCCCACTCTGAATTCTAGAATGGCCTTTGATAAGCCGTCTGACATGTAGCTGGTGTCAGCTGTTGTGTGCCCAGTTGATCTCCTTCCTACCCTTGTTACGCGTCAGCACCTGAGTCTTGAACTGGAATGGGGATACCAGGAGGCCCTGTTGCTGACTTGCACTCCATAGAGTGTTAGTGGAAGACAGTTTCTTCATCAAATGGTAGATTGCGACCAGCATGAAGTTCATCCAGTGAACATAATCATCTTGAGTACATATTTGGCTATTTCATATGCTATGCTGGAGCATCTAGGACATAGATTCATTACAACATCATAACCATGGAATCGAGTGCTATTACTGTGAACGCCGTCAATCCCAATGAACAATGCCTCATGAGAGCTGGAGTATTTCAAGGAAGATAGCGTGAGGCTATGGCACAAGGCTCAGTTCGCAATGACTGAATTGTCCTTTTTCTACTCTGTTCTCTTAATAGGCTGTTAACTGCTGTGACAGTCCCTCACTATGTGCTCTTATGAAAGAGATAGAGTCTCTTTCAACATGTCTTCAAATAAGCTAACCGATATACTTGTCTAGCTTACTTTAGTTTCATGTCACAGTCTGCATGCATATCCTTACTCAGCAGACAGTGTCGTCGCCCTGACCCACTTGTGACGTACTGGTTTGCTTCCTCCTTCTGCCTCTATCTCTGGCATGACTTGAGTTATGAATCTCACTGGGTTAATAAAATTTTTATAATTTCTACCCCTTACTATTCTGTGTGTATCTTGCAGGTGATGAAAGATGTGTCACCTGTACATTCTTTGGCGCAACCCTCATTCGTTCTTTCTTAAAGCTGAGTGCTTTGAGTGAAGGTGAAAGCTGATTGTTTCTTTGATGTACAGTATGGTCAGCAACAGTAAAAACATTGGGAATGAGGTTATAGCAGTTCCGTTTCCTTAAGAAGTTATTTTGAGTTAAATGTTGCCCAAAGAAAAGAAAATATAACTAAAGTGTAAACTTTGTCTGGTAAATAGATCTTCGAAGTCCACATAGTGTATGGCAACTAATTTAAGGAAGCAATACAAGTAAGTAACTACAGTTTGTAAATATATTATGTTACCTTAAAGCTACAAATTAAAATACAAGTATGTTCTCCTTAGTGACGCCACAATTTTTCAAGAAATCCACTGCCAAACTAAGGAAATAATGTAGTTACAAATGTTACTAAATGATTAATATAATGATTATCATTTATTACAGTAAAAATATAACAAATGGCAAAATAAAACCATTTTATGAATAATCATACAAGCTTTGTTTCCACAGCTAAGAATTCATCAAACAAAGGTATCTAAAATGGAGCAATTTCGGAAAAGAAGGAAGAAGAAAAAAGTCTGATCGTGAGACAAAGTACAGGTGCAAAGAAAACAGAATATACATTTTCCTTCACAAATAATGTTACCAGCTCAACAAGTGTCAGCAACGTGGTTTTATATTTTGTATGCCACTCTATTCAGCCATTTTCATTGATAGGAGAAGGGTTGTTCTTAAATTTAATTAAGGTTTGGAAGCATATAGGATAGTGATGTGTAGACAGGCTGTTGCTGCACAACTACAGTAAAGGTACAATAACCAAAAACAGAGATTCATAGTAGAGGTGTCAAGAGTTGATGCAGTTACAACCACAGCAGATTGCTGGACACATTAAGAGACACTACATAAGAAATCAGCTGCTGTTTACTATAAAGATATTGAGGTTGCTGCTATGCACAGCAAACATCTCGATTTTAATATTCAAAATAAAGTGGTGTCTTTTGTAACAGACAGTGGCAGAAATTTTGTCAAAACTAATAATTGATTTAAAACAATATATAAAAAACACTTAACAATGAAACTTTAATTTAATTTAATATGTTATCTTGACCAAGAAAAACTTTACAATCTGAATTGAATATAACACAGGCACTCATCTTACCAAAATTACTGCAGCTCCTCATTCGTCTATCTTTGCTCAGTGCAAACTGTTACAAAAGAATTTGTCTCTGGAAAGGACACGAAAATAACCATCTGAATACAGGTCAAATCAATAGCATGACGCCGGCACTGGTGGCCGTGCGGTTCTAGGCACTGCAGTCCCGAACTGCGTGACTGCTACGGTCGCAGGTTCGAATCCTGCCTCGGGCATGGATGTGTGTGATGTCCTTAGGTTAGTTAGGTTTAAGTAGTTCTAAGTTCTAGGGGACTGATGACCTCGGATGTTGAGTCCCATAGTGCTCAGAGCCAATAGCATGACATGTTTTCGAACTCCCCGTCCCACACAGTTCTCTTAAACATACGCCAGAGCTGAGCCACATAGAACACGCCCCGTATTCAGACCTCTGGGCGACGACCATTCCAATCACCACAATTCATTATAACTCAAAAAGGTTAGTGATCGGTACTACCCACGGTGTCTCCGATACCGACCAAATGCATCTTCCGTCCAGAACACGTCGTGTAGTATGTTGATGCAGTCTGGGGCTCCTCTCCTCTGTCTTGCTCTCTGGTTGCAACCATTCTTCCTGTAGCTGGCTCCGGCGCCCCTCGTGGCAGTCGGCAGAGGGCGACACCTGAGTGGCGCTAGTCGCGCCACACTGCAGTACCAGCGTGGGAAGGTTGTGCGCAGCATTCAAAGGCGTCGGGAATGTGGCGATGATAACATCAGCACACTTTTACAAATATCAACTTTCAAATTATTTGTGTTAAGGTTAACCTGATGAAGGTGTAGTTCAGCCATTTGATGAATCAGAAGAGATGGAGTTCATTCAAGTAGCACCCATTCTTGATGAAAGTGTAAATGAATTCCAATGTCACTTGGCACCTCATCAATAGTGTGCTGCACATGCACTTAATCTGAAAGCAGTAAAGGAAAATGGGAACTTTTTTCTAGTTCCACATCTACATCTAAATCCACATCTACTCTCTGCAAACCACAGTGAGATGCATGGCAGAGGGTACATCCTACTGTATCAGTTATTAGGGTTTCTTTTTACTCCATTCACATATGGAGCATGGAAAAAATGATGGTTTGAATGCCTCTGTGCATCCAGTAATTATTTTAATCTTAGCCTCATGATCCCTATGTGAGTAATATGGTTCAAATGGCTCTGAGCACTATGGGACTTAACTTCTGAGGTCATCAGTCCCCTAGAACTTAGAACTACTTAAACCTAACTAACCTAAGGACATCACACACATCCATGCTCGAGGCAGGATTCGATCCTGCGACTGCAGCGGCCTGCAGTTCCAGACTGTAGTGCCTAGAACCACACGGCCACTCCGACCGGCTGTGAGTGATATGTAGAGGGTTGTAGTATATCCCCAGAGTAATCACTTAAAGCGAGTTCTTGAAACTTTGTTAATAGACATTCTTGGGATAGTGTACATCTGTCTTCAAGAGTCTGCCAGTTCGGTTCCTTCAGTACCTCTGTGACACTCTCCATTGGATTAAACAAACCTGTGACCATTCGTGTTGCCCTTCTCTGTATACGTTCAATATACCCTGTTAGTCCTATCTGATATGGCTCCCACACACTTACTAGAACCGGTTGCATGAGTGATTTGTAAGCAGTTCTTCCACACACTGAGTGCACTTCCCCAGTATTCTACTAATAAACCGGAGTCTACCACCTCCTTTACTCATGATTAATAAACAATTTGTTTCTTACCAATAGTCCCATTGCGTATTACATACTTACATCTGTATTCACTGTAGAGCAGCCAGAAACAGAGAATGATCCTCATATTAAAAAGATAGCAAGAGCAGCATTTGCATATTGCCAAGCTGTATGAATAAACAAAGAAATACTGTGATATCTGATTCCACCCTCATGACGATTCATAAGTTGCTTGTGATTCCAACTGGTACAGTATTAAAGAGCACATACAGCAGTGCTAAACGTCTGATATATGCAATAGGAAAGTGCAGCTGAGATGCATGAGACCACCTCATGGACAGTACTGGGCTTGTACACTTTTGACCAGTAGATATGGCATTTCTGAATGAATATACTGAGGTGAGTTTTACAATTACGGTACGAAAGACACATAACTTAAACATTTGTATACAAGAGTTTAATAGATTTTAAAGTAATAATATCCGTTTTGTGTCATAAAAAACCTATTGCAGTCTAACTGAATATCTTGCAAGCTAAAAGAATATGTATATGGGGTATCTGGTTCCTACTATAAAATGTTTACTGTGGAATCTCAAAAAAAAAAAGTAATGATAGTTCCTTATTATACAGCAAATCTCTCACAAAAATCTAACAGAAGGTGTTCAAAAATTGTTTGGCCCGATCATGCTATATAAGAAGTTAACCACAGCAGCAGGTTTGATCCTAGCGCTTGGGTGAACATGAGAGTGAAGAAGCTATTACTTACGATCTGTAGGATGGAGTAGGGCGAAATATTGTTTCTGAAAAATGACGAAACCTCAGAAGTAAGCGACAAAGAATGTATGTTTTTCACAACTGTTTCTTCAACAGCAGTTGCTACACTGTTGGATGAGACAGCTTAATACTTCCCCAGTAATTCAGATGAAGTCAAACTTGTCGTCCAACATAGTTCACTACATCGATTATTTGTAAAACTAAAAGCAGGGATACCCTAAAGTGTGCCTGTGGAGCGTCTCTTTGGTGTATGCAAAGATATTCTTTCACACAAGGGAGCCAGGCTCGCCGTTAAAAACTTTTGAATCGCAGCTTTTTCGCAAAGTCAGTCGTAATCTAAAACTATAAATGGATACTGAGTATGTTCCTAATTTGTATATTTATTCTTTTATCAGCTCGGTTTCATATGCTATATATGTTATTTTCGATTATTCCCTTTTAAGAGAGCGATTGAGCCTGAGTAGTCATGATTTCTTCTTCTTTCTTTGTTCTTCCCAAATTTTCTTCATACATTCACTATTGCGTTCTTCTGACCATTTTTTTCTCGTTCTGTTCTCTGTGTGTTCATGTTTAAGTGTGTGTTTCTTTATGATGTTCCTAAACTGTTCTCTATTGTTTATGTTGTTTTATTTGATTCCCAGTTCTTTAATGTCTTCTTCTGTTTCAGTGATATCCATCAAAAAATGTTTTGCATCACTTCAGTTCTGAGAGTTGCAGAACCTGTACAGATGTACACATATTTGGAATAGAGATCAACTAAACATCATTTCCGCCCTTTTTATTGCTCATGAAAACCACACACTGTATGTTGTACCACCATACAGCGAGACCTTCAGAGGTGGTGGCCCATATTGATGTACACACCGGTACCTCTAATACCCAGTAGCACGTCCTCTTGCATTGATGCATGCCTGTATTCGTCGTGGCATACTATCCACAAGTTCATCAACGCACTGTTAGTCCAGATTGTCCCACTCCTAAACGGCGATTCAGCATAGATCCCTTAAAGTGGTTGGTGGGTCACATCGTCCATAAACAGCCCTTTTCAATCTACCACAAGCGTGTTTGAAGGGTTCATGTCAGAAGAACACGCTGGCACGATGGGGCGCGAATTGTCGTCCAAGAAGACGAATACCTCGCCAACACGCTGCCGATTTGGCTGCACTATCGGTTAGAGGATGGCATTCACGTATCGTACAGCCGTTACAGCGCCTTCTATGGCCACCAGCGGCGTACGTCAGTCCCACATAATGCCATTCCAAAACAGCAGGTAACCTCCACCTTGCTGCACTCGCTGGACAGTGTGTCTAAGGCGTTCAGCCCGACCGGTTTGCCCCCAAAAAACGTCTCCGACGATTGTCTGGTTAAAGGCATATGCGACACTCATCGGTAAAGAGAACGTGATGCCACTCCTGAGTGGTCCATTCAGCATGTTGTTGGGCCCATCTGTACAGCGCAGCATGGCGTCGTGGTTGCAAAGATGGCCGTCACAGTGGACGTCAGGAGTGAAATTGCGCATCATGCAGCCTATTGCGCACAGTATGAGTCGTAACACGACGTCCTGTCGCTGCACGAAAAGCATTATTCATTATGGTTGCGTTGCTGTCCTCCGAGCCATAATCCGTAGATGGCGGTCATCCTCTGCTGTAGTAGCCCTTGGGCGGCGTGAGCGAGGCATGTCATCGACAGTTCATGTCACTCTGTCCGAACAACATCGCTTTGGTTCACTCCGAGACGCCTGGACACTTCCCATGTTGAGAGCCCTTCCTGGCACAAAGTAACAATGCGGACGCGATCGAACCGCCGTATTGACCGTGTAGGCATGGTTTAACTATAGACAACACGAGCCATGTACCTCCTTCCTGGTGGAATGACTGGAACTGATCAGCTGTCGTACCCCCTCCGTCTAATAGGCGCCGCTCATGCATGGTTGTTTAGTGTCAATATATATATACACTCCTGGAAATTGAAATAAGAACACCGTGAATTCATTGTCCCAGGAAGGGGAAACTTTATTGACACATTCCTGGGGTCAGATACATCACATGATCACACTGACAGAACCACAGGCACATAGACACAGGCAACAGAGCATGCACAATGTCGGCACTAGTACAGTGTATATCCACCTTTCGCAGCAATGCAGGCTGCTATTCTCCCATGGAGACGATCATAGAGATGTTGGATGTAGTCCTGTGGAACGGCTTGCCATGCCATTTCCACCTGGCGCCTCAGTTGGACCAGCGTTCGTGCTGGACGTGCAGACCGCGTGAGACGACGCTTCATCCAGTCCCAAACATGCTCAATGGGGGACAGATCCGGAGATCTTGCTGGCCAGGGTAGTTGACTTACACCTTCTAGAGCACGTTGGGTGCCACGGGATACATGCGGACGTGCATTGTCCTGTTGGAACAGCAAGTTCCCTTGGCGGTCTAGGAATGGTAGAACGATGGGTTCGATGACGGCTTGGATGTACTGTGCACTATTCAGTGTCCCCTCGACGATCACCAGTGGTGTACAGCCAGTGTAGGAGATCGCTCCCCACACCATGATGCTGGGTGTTGGCCCTGTGTGCCTCGGTCGTATGCAGTCCTGATTGTGGCGCTCACCTGCACGGCGCCAAACACGCATACGACCATCATTGGCACCAAGGCAGAAGCGACTCTCATCGCTGAAGACGACACGTCTCCATTCGTCCCTCCATTCACGCCTGTCGCGACACCACTGGAGGCGGGCTGCACGATGTTGGGGCGTGAGCGGAAGACGGCCTAACGGTGTGCGGGACCGTAGCCCAGCTTCATGGAGACGGTTGCGAATGGTCCTCGCCGATACCCCAGGAGCAACAGTGTCCCTAATTTGCTGGGAAGTGGCGGTGGGGTCCCCTACGGCACTGCGTAGGATCCTATGGTCTTGGCGTGCATCCGTGCGTCGCTGCGGTCCGGTCCCAGGTCGACGGGCACGTGCACCTTCCGCCGACCACTGGCGACAACATCGATGTACTGTGGAGACCTCACGCCCCACGTGTTGAGCAATTCGGCGGTACGTCCACCCGGCCTCCCGCATGCCCACTATACGCCCTCGCTCAAAGTCCGTCAACTGCACATATGGTTCACGTCCACGCTGTCGCGGCATGCTACCAGTGTTAAAGACTGCGATGGAGCTCCGTATGCCACGGCAAACTGGCTGACACTGACGGCGGCGGTGCACAAATGCTGCGCAGCTAGCGCCATTCGACGGCCAACACCGCGGTTCCTGGTGTGTCCGCTGTGCCGTGCGTGTGATCATTGCTTGTACAGCCCTCTCGCAGTGTCCGGAGCAAGTATGGTGGGTCTGACACACCGGTGTCAATGTGTTCTTTTTTCCATTTCCAGGAGTGCAGTTGAAGGATATTTGCTATCGTGAGCCACCGACAACGCGAACATTACGGAAGGCGAACTACTCGCTGTTGAGAGGAATGTCATTACACGTATTGCCAAATGTATTGAGGTTGACGGACATCATTTTGAGCATTTATTGCATTAATGTGGTATTTACAGGCAATCACGCTGTAACAACATGCGTTCTCAGAAAAGTTCGCAAAGGTACATGTATCACATTGGAACAACCGAAATAAAATCTTCAAACGTACCTACGTTCTGTATTTTAATTTAAAAAACCTACCTGTTACCAACTGTTCGTCTAAAATTGTGAGCCATATGTTTGTGACTATTACAGCGCCATCTATCACAAAGCGAAAAAAGTGGTCCTACTAAAACATTCATATTTCTTTACGTACTACACGAACATGTAATAAAAAATTGTGGGTTCCTATTAAAAAAAACCGCAGTTGATATCCGTTTGTCCTATGGCAGGCCGGCCGAGGTGGCCGAGCGGTTCTAGGCGCTACAGTCTGGAAGCGCGCGACCGCTACGGTTGCAGGTTCGAATCCTGTCTCGGGCATGGATGTGTGTGATGTCCTTAGGTTAGTTAGGTTTAAGTAGTTCTAAGTTCTAGGGGACTGATGGCCTCAGATGTTAAGTCCCATAGTGCTCAGAGCCATTTGAACCATTTTTGAACCTATGGCAGCGCCATCTAGCGGGCCAACCATAGCGCCATCTGGTTGCCCCCTTCAAGCTAGACAAGTTTCGTTCTTTGTAATTTTTTCGTTTGACACTTATTTCGTGAGATATTTGGCCCGGTCACTATCAATGGACCACCCTGTATATACAGGGTGAGTCGCGTAAGACGTAACACGCCCATTATTCTGGGGGCGATTGCACGTATCGGCATTCGGTTTACGGCGAATCATAGCCGACTATGGGGCACATACGTAGGTACATGCGCAATAATCACAACGTTTATATTGACCGAGATAATGAGGCAAGTTCATGTTTTTTAAATGGGACGCTGTACTTTTTTTATCATCATTCGAACGCTCTGGAAAAGACGCGTATAGTGATCTAACGCATGTTGCTATTGTGATTCAAACATCGCTTAAAAGACGCTGGGAAATATTGTGCGATTGAAGGTCGAGGCCGTCGGAAGCGGCTGCAGACCGTAAACACGCCTCGCGCGACCCGCAGGCCGAGTTGCCGTGCTCTATGCAGCATGCACGGCCTACACTACGTAGGTACATCCTCATCCGCCCTCTTTTAAGCAAAGTTTGAATCGCAATAGCAACATGCGTTACATCACTATATGCGTCTTTTCCAGAGCGTTCGAATGATGGTAAAATAAGTATAGCGTCCCATTTAAAAAAACATGTACTTGCCTCATTATCTCGGTCAATATAAACGTTGTGATAATTGTGCATGTACCAACGTATGTGCCCCATAGTCCGCTATGATTGGCCGAAAACCGCACGCCGATACATGCAATCGCCACCGGAATATATATATATATATATATATATATATATATATATATATATATATATATATATATATATATACTATTAACTGTTGTGTTGTCCTGTTCAATGTCTTTTTCACGTGTGAAGCACTCAGATCTCTAATCATCAAGGTCCATGGAATATGGCTTCACCTTTTCTTTGGGCGCAAGAGAATCAGTGAGTGAATTACATGTGTCGAACAATGTACCAGTCGCTACATGTGAGAGGAGGGCTTGGGTAATACAGTAGCGAAGGGGACGTGAATGGGTTGTAGTAGAGGATGTTGGACTCTTTAATTTTGTGTATTAAGCAATCTATTCTCTTATAATGGATTTTATGTTTGCTCCATGCAGTCTTTATACATTGACTGAAAAAAATCGCAACGCCAAAAAATAACTAATGAAATTTTGGGAATACATTTGTCTAGTTAACATATGTAAGTGAATAACACTGCAAGATCATAGGTTAATTTAAGTGCGAGATAAAAATGCGAAATGCTGGTATGAGGGTGGGAACTTAAATAGTGACAACTATTTATTCAAAACCGATACACGCCCGGGTTCCCGGGTTCGATTCCCGGCGGGGTCAGGGATTTTCTCTGCCTCGTGATGGCTGGGTGTTGTGTGCTGTCCTTAGGTTAGTTAGGTTTAAGTAGTTCTAAGTTCTAGGGGACTGATGACCATAGATGTTAAGTCCCATAGTGCTCAGAGCCAAAACCGATACAAAAGAGTTATATGTTTGTACCTGTTACTGTCCCTCAAAGCAGTCACCAGCGTTATGTAGAACCCGTTGCCAGCGATGTGGAAGGCGTAGTATACCGTTAGCAGAGCCTGTTCTGATGATGGTGCAAATGGAGCGGTCTACTGTCTGTCGAATCTCTGAAACAATTCTGAAGCGAATGACACGAAGTGGTTCCTTCATCTTCGGAATCAAATCAAAGTGGTTCAAATGGCTCTGAGCACTATGGGACTTAACATCTGAGGTCATCAGTCCCCTAGAACTTAGAACTACTTAAACCTATTTAACCTAAGGACAACACACACACCCATGCCCGAGGCAGGATTCGAACCTGCGACCGTATCGGTCGCGCGGTTCCAAACTGTAGCGCCCAGAACCGCTCGGCCACTTCGTCCTGCAATCAAATCAAAGTCACAAGGACTTAAGTACGGGGACTATGGTGGATGATACAGTACTTCCCAGTCCCATCAACCGAACATAGCAGCCACAGCTTGCACTGTATGCACCCGCGCATTGTCGTGCAAAATGATGGGTGGGTTGCGCAAAACGTGTCGCCACTTCTTTCGCTAAGCTGGTCGCAGGTGATGCTCCAAAAACGAACAGTAATACCGTGCATTGACGGTCTGCCGTGAAGGAACGTAATGCGTTAGGATAACATCATCACAGTCGTACACGAGAATCACCATAACTTTCACCATACTGGGTCTCTGGCGCACTTTCGACTTTCGCGGCGAACCATAACGATGCCATTCGTTGGATTTGCGTTTCAGTTTTTGCTTCGTAGCATTCGCTTCAGAACTGTTCCAGAGACTCGACAGGCAGTAGGCAGCTCCATTCGCGCCATCAACAGAAAAGGCTCTGCTAACGGTATACTACACCTTCCACATCGCTGCCAACGGGTTCTCCACAACGCTGGTGACAACTTTGAAAGACAATAACAGGTGCAAACATGTAACACTTTTGTATCGGTTGTGAATAAATAGTTGCCACTATTTAAGTTCCAGCCCCCGTATATTAGTAACCGGTGTAACCGCCAGAATGTTGAATGCATTGTATTGAACAGTACTGGACGTCACTTTGTGGGATGGAGTTCCATGTCTACTGTACTTGATGAGTCAATACAGGAACAGTTAATTCCATTTAAGGATGAAGTTGAAGTTGTTATCCGATGATGTTCCACATGTGCTCGTTTGGAGACAGATTTGGTGATCGAGCAGGCCAAGGCATTTGTTGACGCTCTGTAGAGCTTGTTTGGCTACAACAGTGGCATGTGGCGAGCGTGACCACCGCTGCCACCGGTCATGCACGGTGGCAATATTCCTGCCAAGTCCTGCAATATCGCAGATGGGAGATCCAGCTACTTGTAGCCCTATTACACGACCTTATTCAAACTCAGTGAGGTATTGATTATGATCTTTGTCACCTTAAAGGCATTCTTGACTAACATCAATTCACCACGTCCAATGACAAAGGTAATTAAAGCTCATGACCAATACAGCGTGTATTTAAAGCAATCTTGATCTGCATCCTCATAGTGGAGCTACTGGCGCCACTCTCATGCAACTTGCGCGAAATCTGAACAGACATCATTTTCAGATGTAGAAACACGCCTTCCAACTTATGTTTATGTCGCACAACTCTTTCTTGATGCGCTGATTTGTTTTTCCGACTTAGCATTCTTAAGCTGTGTCGTTAATGCAACCAGCTGAATAGTAATTGTAATTTGCAACTGTAATCATACTCAATTCTTCTTGAAAATGAAGTTTTTAATTGTCATTGAGCACATAATTTGCCAAGTACTTGTAATTAAATCCAATTACTATTTTTGATTACTTTTGCCATCACTGTAGGCAACATGACCAAAGACGGTGAGGAGATACTAGATGCACCTATGTGACACTTCTCCGAGACTACACTAGGACGTGAACGTGACCAGTTTCGACTGTTGGGATTGTCAGTCGACTTTCGTGGTCGAACTGAGTCTGAGTATGGTGAGTCTCCTGTGGCGTGAAAACCTACATTCCGTATACTTGCTTCTGTAACTTAATGCTTCTTAGAAATAGTGTGACTGGCTGCTGTTTTCAGTACCTAATTACTTCCAAACATTAAAGTGAGCTATCCAGGACATGTTCATTTCAGAAATGCTGTCCGCAAATCCACAATCGTTGTGTGTGTCTCTTAAGCATTAAACAATTGAAACATATTTATAGGTTGTGCCCAGTGGAGCGGATAAGTCACATCTTGCCTCATCTTATTCGATCTGTTTATTGAGTTAGTTTTAATTGATCTGGTTGTTTGTTTGAGAACCATGTACATAACGTTATATCGTTACATATACAAAATGAAACATACTTCGCACATCAGAATAATTAATTTAGTATTACAGCAACACTCTCCTGAAACCGTAAAAAGATTGTAAAGATGAAGAATCATTGTGACTGTGGTAGTCATTCTTGCACGCACATTAAAGCAGCAACTCGTTATCTTCAATTGTTACATTCATTGCAGTTTTGGTAACTACTGCTGCTTTCTCTTTCTCTGAAAGTGAGAACGTTCCGAGTTCATACTAGTTACTTTCATATCTATTACTAAAAGTACTTAGCAATAAGTTCCCCCAGTGGTAAAAATGTGCTGGTTTTGTGATGTGTATTCTAATGTGTGCAAAATATTGTGATTCACTGCTTCCTCCCTTCTCTCGCCATCTGAGACAGCCGCAGATATGTTTCAAGCCACTATGGGCAACAACGGAAACCGTATTTTGTAGCTGCGAAAGGTGACATACGGGAAACTGTTTTTCAGCCGTATCTTCCAGATGGAGAATTCGTTCCTAACATTTAGCAGTTTACACCGTCGTTCACGTCTTGATTGTGTTTTCGATCTTTTGCCCTATGTTTAATGGTGGTATTTGGAACAGTGGGGGCTGGCAACGTTAACATATGTAATAAATGGAAATGTCGTGTGGCTAGGGCCTCCCGTCGGGTAGACCGTTTACCTGGTGCAGGTCTTTCGATTTGACGCCACTTCGGCGACCTGAGCCTCGATGGGGATGAAATGATGATGATTAGGACAACACAACACCCAGTCCCTGAGCGGAGAAAATTTCCGACCCAGCCGGGAATCGAACCCGGGCCCAGGTTTGACAGTCTGTCACGCTGGCCACTCAGCTACCAGAGCGGACGTTAATATATGTAGAGAATACACATCCTGCTTCGGCGACAGCGGAATCGTCATTCGGTTTGCTGGCTCCAGTATTTAGTATTTCATGTACAGTAGGTTTATTGCTGTCAAGCTCTTCTACAGGGTGGCGCAAGAAATGTGATACCAATTGTTTCTTTCAAAATTTACGTCCGCAGCTCGTGGTCCTGCGGTAGCGTTCTCGCTTCCCGCGCCAGGGTTCCCGGGTTCGATTCCCGGCGGGGTCAGGCATTTTCTCTGCCTCTTGATGACTGGGTGTTGTGTGATGTCCTTAGGTTAGTTAGGTTTAAGTAGTTCTAAGTTCTAGGGGACTGATGACCATAGATGTTAAGTCCCATAGTGCTCAGAGCCATTTGAGCCAAAATTTACGACGCACATTAGATATCCCGCTGGGATCTCTACAGCAGTACCAGCATAGCTTGGAAAAACAAATTAGTTACGAAATGACGTGTAATTCACGATGCTGCCGCTAGGAGACTAGTAAGCAGCAATGGCTGACAATGGAAGACTGACGACACACCAACGATCGGCAATTGTGTTACTATTTCATGAAACGAAAAGCCTTGTTGTGACTCAGAGGCGTTTCCGACAACAGTTTAACACACGATGGGTCCCTTGCAAGAAGACCATCCACAGGCTGTACGATAAATTTCTACAGGAAGGAACAGTATTGGAAGCGAAGCGACCTCGGCCTAAGACTGTTTGTTCGCCGGAGAATATTGAAGCGGTACGAGTTGCTGTACAGAGAAGTCCCGGGAAATCGTGTAGAAAGGCAGCAGTGCGACTGGGAATATCCAGACGCTCCGTTCAACGCATTCTTAAAAGTGACCTCCATATGTACCCATACAAGATGACCTATGCACAGAAGCTCACTGAAGAACACAAGCAGCAGAGACTACTGTTTGCTCCGTGGGCGGTGGATAGGGAGGAAACTCTCAACAACGTGTGGTTTTAGACGAGGCGCATTTTCATTTAGACGGTGTGGTTATCAAACAAAACGTACGCTTTTGGGCCACTGAAAACCCACAAGTACTTTATGAACGACAACATTATGCTCAGAGGATTACAGCGTGGGCAGCAATTTCCAGTCACGCACTTATTGGACCCTTTTTCATTGAAGAAACTGTGAACAGCGAGCATTATTTGAGCATGCTTCGCAATAGCTTCATTCCACAGCTTCTTGCTACTGCCTCGCCCTTCAACAGACTGTGGTTCATGCAAAATGGAGCAAGGCCACATACTGCAAACACTGTGTTGGAGTTTTTACACGAGCAATTCGACATGCGGATCATTTCACTCAGGTTTCCAGGTCGCTTCAATGACGGACAAAATTGGCCCCCCAATAGTCCAGACCTCAATCCATGTGACTTTTTTCTTTGGGGGTACCTAAAAATTTTCTCGAAACGTCCACGTGATTTAATGGAGCTCAGAAGACTTATTCTTCAAGCTTGCAGTGAAATTACGGAAGACATGTGCCGTAGGGTAATCACTAACTTCAGTGTTCGTTTGAAGGAAGTTAGGAAACGAAATGGTGGACATATTGGGCATGTGCTGAGTTAGAAGAAATCTCCATGGACGTCTCTTCAGTGTAGTATATGTTCCTTTCAGATTGTATTGACAATAAAGTTTATATTCAAAAACAAAATGGTATCACATTTCGTGCGCCACCCTGTATATCGATCGAAGCGCTAACAGTAATTTTTATCACGTTAGAATAACAGGGGCGGAACAGAAATATGGAAAGACCGCGAGAAACACAGTTTGAACATAAATGCACATCCTGGGCAAGCCTGTACTATTTTACCACAAACACCACTTGCGCAATGTCCTCAATATATTGCAAGTGTTAGTCGTGGTCAGAACAGTGGTCTGTGTAGTTGGTGAGGTGACAGTGGTTGAGGGATAGCGATATGCACATATACAGATGACGGTAGTATCGCGTACACAAGGTGTAAAAGGACAATGCATTGGCGGAGCTGTCATTCGTATTCATGTGAAAAGGTGTGCGACGTGATTATGGCCGCACGACGGGGATTAACAATTTTGAACACGGGGTAGTACTTCTAGCTAGACGGATGGGATATTCCAATTCATAAATCGTTACGAAATTCAATATTCCGCGTCCAAAGTGTCAACAGTGTGCCGAGAACGTCAAATTATAGGAATTATGTCACCAAAGACAACGCCTTCATTTAACGACCGAGAGCAGCGGCGTTTGCGTAGAGTTGTCAGTTCCAACAGACAAGCTACACTGCGTGCAATAACCGCAGAAACTAAGGTGGGACATACGACGTACGTATATTTTAGGCCAGTGCAGCGAAATTTAGCATTAATGGGCTTTGACAGCATATGGTTGACGCGAGTGCCTTTGCTAACAGCACGACAACGCCTGCAGCGCCTCTCTTGGGCTCATGATCATATCAGTTGGACCCTAGACGACTGTGGCCAGGTCACAACTGCACCGATCATTGACTGGAAATGGTTATGTTCGGCTACTTTGAGAACATTCGCAGCCATTCATGGACTTCTCAAACAACGATGGATTTTTTAATAATGACAATCCTCCATTTCACCTGGCCAAACTTGTTCAAGATTGGTTTGAAGAACATTCTGGAGAATTCGAGAGAATTATTTGGTCATCCATATTGCCCGACATGAATCCCATCTAACATTTACTGGACATAATCGCGAGGTCAGTTCGTGCACAAAATCCTGCACCAGCAGCAATTTCGCAGTTATTGACGGGTGTAGAGGTAGCACGGCCCAGTATTTCTGCAGGTGACTTCCAACGACTTGAGTCTATGCCACGTCGAGTTGGTGCACTACGCCGGCCACTGAGAGGTGGCAGGAAATTAGGAGGTATCCCATGACTTGTCACCACAGTGTATGTATAAGTGAAGTGAATTGGCGCGTGGGTAAGTTGTTGGTGCTCTTACATGGGTACTTCCATAACCAAGGTAGCCGAAGAGTTTGGTGTTTCAGCACGCAGCTTATCTAAAATAGATACTGCATACAGTGAAAGGGGAAAAACATCAACCGCTAAGTCACAACAAGGTCGAAGGTATGTGTCGTGTGACCATGAGGGACGGTCACTGAAGAGGGCTGTGGCGAAAATAAGAGGATGACAGCTGCAAAAGTCACCACAGGACTGAAGTCGCACTCACAACCCCCTATCAGCATCCAAACAACACTAAGAGAGCTACATAATTTAGGGCGATCTGGAATACAAGCACCACACATCGGTAATGCAAATGCCCACAAATGGAAAATGTTTAGTCTAAGCCTGCTTGATGCCTAGAGTGAAATATGTCGGTGGTTCGGTGATGGTTTGGGTACCCATATCGTCGTATTCCACGGGCCCCAAGGTGACATTACTATCAAGGGTTATGGACAATTTGGGCTCCTCAGGTCCATGCCATGGTACGATGCCTGTTCCCCAATGGTGATGCTGTGTTCGAAGACGACAGGGCCCCTTTTCAGACAGCTTGTATCGTGCGCGACTGATTTTGTGAGCACAAGGATGAACTGTCGCATCTCCCCCGGCCGCTGCTGTCACCAGAACTCAGTATTACTAAGCCTTTGTGGTCTAATTTGGAGAGAATGGTGGGTGATCGCTATCCACCACCCACCTCCATCGTCACCACTTGATCTAGCCACTGTTTTGCAGACTAATGGTATAAGATTCTCTTGAAAACCATACAGGACCTGTACTTATCCATTCCAAGATGATTGTTTTGAATGACAACGGTTTTCGTACACTGTATCAGACATGGTATTGTGGTTTTTTTTTTGTGTTTCCGTATTTTTGTCCACCCCTGTAGATAATAGGCAAAATGGTTCTTTTTGAGTGTGTGCAGAAAGCATGTGTGCATGACACCGACTTACAGAGGGAAGCATTTATAATGTATAGAAGGCAGGGGGTGGACAAAAATATACAAACACCAAAAAACAACACGTTACCACGCATAATACGGTGCAGGGAAACCGTTGGCATTCAAAACAGCATCCAGTCGTCTTGGAATGAATAAATGCAGGTTCTGTGCGATTTCTAGGGTGATATTACAGAAAGAAAGTGGCAAATTTAGTTAACGATGATGTAAGTCGACAGCGATCCGCACCCTTCTCTCTAAAACAGGCCACACAGGCTCAATAATATTGAGATATGGTGACTGTGCTGGTCAAGGGAGAGTCGACGATTCATCCTTATGCTAAAATAAAAACCAGCCCTGGACGGTGCGAGCTGTGTGAACATGGGCCCTCTTGTCTTGGATCACAGCACCACAGCTGGTGAACAAACACAACACAGTAGCACGGAATGGACCTCATCAGCCAAAATGGTCGCACAATCCTTCGCAATAAAGACCGTGCAGAGTATTCATGGGGCCCATGGAATATACCACAATACGGATGGCCAAATCACCCCTGAAACATCACGATGTTTCACTCTTGGGGCGTCAACTCGGCCAGAACCTAGAGGCATTTGCTTCACTGATGAGTGGTTTCGGAATTCCAATTCACCCACAATGCCTTGCTTACGGAAGCACCCACTGCACGAGCACCAACAACTTACCCACTCTGGAATTCACTTAGCTCCGACAGAACACACAACTACACGCGCCACTGTTCTGACGACGACTGACACTTGCAGGGCCGTTCGTGGTCAAATACAGTACACCGGCGCAACCTGCCGTCTCGAGTAGCATCTTCCTATACTTTTAGAGTAGATTAGATTTACTTTCTGTCCAATTGATACGTAGTGAGGAGGTCCTCCAGGATGTAGAACATGTCAGAAAAACAATAATACATGACAAATATTTACAGCTGAAACTAATAAGCTAATGTACCTTCCACAGGTCCCAAGTGGAATGATCGTCATTTTTTTAATGAGCACAATATGAAAAACTCATTTTACAAGCACTAGTGCAATGATTTTAAAATATATATATATATATATATATATAAACTAGAGGGAAAAATTCCACGTGAGAAAAATATATATAAAAAGACAAAGATGCTATAACTTACCAAACGAGAAAGCGATGGTATGTTGATAGACACAATAAAAAACACACACACAAATGTCAAGCTTTCGCAGCCAAAAGTTGCTTCATCAGGAAAGAGGGAAGGAGAGGGAAAGACGAAAGGATGTGGGTTTTAAGGGAGAGGGTAAGGAGCCATTCCAATCCCGGGAGTGGAAAGACTTACCCTATGGGGAAGAAAGGACACGTATCCACTCGCACACACACACATGTCCATCCGCACATATACAGACACAGGCAGAGAGGTAAGTGTGATGTCACCGCCAGACACCACACTTGCTAGGTGGTAGCTTTAAATCGGCCGCGGTCCATTAGTACATGTCGGACCCGCGTGTCGCCACTGTCAGTAATCGCAGACCGAGCGCCACCACACGGCAGGTCTAGAGAGACGTACTAGCACTCGCCCCAGTTGTACGGACGACGTAGCTAGCGATGCACACTGACGAAGCCTCGCTCTTTTGCAGAGCAGATAGTTAGAATAGCCTTCAGCTAAGTCCATCGCTACGACCTAGCAAGGCGCCATTAGCCTTACATAGCTTGTATCTAAAGAGTCTCACTTGTATCGCCACAATCTCCAGATGTACCACAAGGATGGATTCAAGTTAAGTATTCCAGAAGTTACGTACTTTTCTTTATAGCATTCATTACGTATGCTGTTACAGACCTATCTCTTGCCTGTGTGAACTAAACGCGTGCCTTTCGGCTACTTCCGTGGCGTGGCTGTCTTGCTACGCTACAACAGTAAGTCTTTCCGCTCCCGGGATTGGAATGACTCCTTACCCTCTCCCTTAAAACCCACATCCTTTCATCTTTCCCACTCCTTCCCTCTTCCCTGATGAAGCAACCTCGGGCTGCGAAAGCTTGAAATTTGTGTGTGTGTTTGTGTGTTTTTATTGTATATATATAGAGGGTGTTACAAAAAGGTACGGCCAAACTTTCAGGAAACATTCCTCACACACGAAGAAAGAAAATATGTTATGTGGACATGTGTCCGGAAACGCTTACTTTCCATGTTAGAGCTCATTTTATTACTTTTCCTCAAATCACATTAATCATGGAATGGAAACACACAGCAACAGAACGTACCAGCGTGACTTGAAACACTTTGTTACAGGAAATGTTCAAAAGTCCTCCGTTAGCGAGGATACATGCATCCACCCTCTGTCGCATGGAATCCCTGATGCGCTGATGCAGCCCTGGAGAATGGCGTATTGTATCACAGCCGTCCACAATACGAGCACAAAGAGTCTCTACATTTGGTACCGGGGTTGCGTAGACAAGAGCTTTCAAATGCCCCCATAAATGAAAGTCAAGAGGGTTGAGGTCAGGAGAGCGTGGAGGCCATGGAATTGGTCCGCCTCTAACAATCCATCGGTCACCGAATCTGTTGTTGAGAAGTGTACGAACACTTCGACTGAAATGTGCAGGAGCTCCATCGTGCATGAACCACATGTCGTGTCGTACTTGTAAAGGCACATGTTCTAGCAGCACAGGTTGAGTATCCCGTATGAAATCATGATAACGTGCTCCATCGAGCGTAGGTGGAAGAACATGGGGCCCAATCAAGACATCCCCAACAATGCATGCCCAAATGTTCACAGAAGATCCGTGTTGATGACGTGATTGCACAACTGCGTGCGGATTCTCGTCAGCCCACACATGTTGATTGTGAAAATTTACAATTTGATCACGTTGGAATGAAGCCTCATCCGTAAAGAGAACATTTGCACTGAAATGAGGATTGGCACATTGTTGGATGAACCATTCGCAGAAGTGTACCCGTGGAGTCCGATCAGCTGCTGATAGTGCCTGCACACGCTGTACATGGTACGGAAACAACTGGTTCTCCCGTAGCACTCTCCATACAGTGACGTGGTCAGCGTTACCTTGTACAGCAGCAACTTCTCTGACGCTGACATTAGGGTTATCGTCAACTGCACGAAGAATTGCCTCGTCCATTGCAGGTGTCCTCGTCGTTCCCAGTCGCGAGTCATAGGCTGGAATGTTCCGTGCTCCCTAAGACGCCGATCAATTGCTTCGAACGTCTTCCTGTCGGGACACCTTCGTTCTGGAAATCTGTCTCGATACAAACGTACCGCGCCACGGCTATTGCCCCGTGCTAATCCATACATCAAATGGGCATCTGCCAACTCCGAATTTGTAAACATTGCACTGACTGCAAAACCACGTTCGTGATGAACACTAACCTGTTGATGCTACGTACTGATGTGCTTGATGCTAGTACTGTAGAGCAATGAGTGGCATGTCAACACAAGCACCGAAGTCAACATTACCTTCCTTCAATTGGGCCAACTGGCGGTGAATCGAGGAAGTACAGTACATGTTGACGAAACTAAAATGAGCTCTAATATGGAAATTGAGCGTTTCCGGACACATGTCGGCATAACATCTTTTCTTTATTTGTGTGTGAGGAATGTTTCCTGAAAGTTTGGCCGCACCTTTCTATAACACCCTTTATATATACGAGGGCGGTTCAGAAAGTAACCTCCGATTGGTCACAGTGCGGGTTGTGGGGGGAGTAGCGACGCCATCTGTGCGTTCACGCACTCAACAGGTCAGTCAGCATCAAGCCGTGGTCGAGTGAACGTCGTACCTGCGCTAGTTTAGTTTTTGTGGCAGTTTGAAATGTGTGCTGCAATAGAAAACCCCGCCAAATGTGAAGTGCGTGCTGTCATAAGGTTTTTTACAGCCAAAGGATATTCTGCAGCAGCTATTCATCGTGAGCTTTGTGCCGTGTACGGACCAAGAGTTATGAGTGAAGGAGTTGTCCGTGAATGGGTACGTTTATTTAAAAGTGGACGAGAAAACGTTCATGATGAAGAGAGGAGTGGTAGACCATCATTGGTGACTGACGAACTCGTTCAGACAGTTGATGCGAAAGTTCGTGAAAATCGACGTTTCTCAATGTCGGAGTTGTCTACTGGTTTTCCACAGATTTCTAAGACTCTCTTGCACGAGATAATGACAGCAAGATTGGGTTACCGTAAGTTCTGTGCACGATGGGTGCCCAAAATTCTTACCGACCACCACAAAACTCAAAGAATGGCTTCTGCAGTAGACTTTCTGTCACGTTATGAGGACGAAGGAGAACCATTGTTAAACAGAATCGTGACCGGTGACGAAACCTAGATTAAGTACGTGAACCCTGAGACAAAAGAACAATCAAAGATGTGGGCACATTCAAATTCGCCTACCAAACCAAGAAAAGCCTCGCAAGATTTTTCTGCCAGAAAACTGATGGCAACGGTGTTTTGGGATGCCAAAGGGGTGTTGTTGGTTGAATTCATGGAACGTGGTACGACCATTAATCAAGACGTGTACTGTGAAACAATAAAAAAGTTACGACGGGCTATACAGAACAAACGCCGTGGTATGCTGACTTCCGGTATCGTTTTTTTGCACGATAACGCCCGTCCTCACTCTGCTCGCAGAACAACGGCCCTTCTTGTGTCCTTCAAGTGGGACGTTATCAACCATCAACCTTACAGCCCAGACCTGGCGCCAAGTGATTATCACCTCTTCATGCATTTGAAGAAATTGCTCGGGTCACAGCAGTTTGATGACGACGAAGAGCTCAAAGATGCGGTCACAGGCTGGCTCCAGGCACAAGCGGGTGATTTTTATGCAGAAGGAATTTCAAAGCTTGTGAAGAGATACGATAAGCGCCTCAATCGCTATGGAGACTATGTAGAAAAATAGTGCAAAGATGTAGTTGTAAGATGTATATATTAAAATATTTTTATTTAACTTGGTGTATTTTTTTAAATCAACCGGAGGTTACTTTCTGAACGGCCCTCGTATTTACAACGAACACATTACTGCACTGAAGTTGTGCAGAATTTATATTGTACTTACACACACACACACACACACACACACACACACACACACACACACACAAATCAGTTGGTTCTACTGAGAAATTCGTCGATGGAGTAGAGAAGGAGTTGGCCACCAATAAATCCTTTAGGCTTCTCTTCAACTGAATTTCATTGGTTGTTAAGCTTTTTATGGCTGCTCGCAAGTTATTGAAAATGTGTGTTCCTGAATAATGCACACGTTTTTGTACAAGACTAAGTGACTTAAATCCTTGTGGAGATTATTCTTATTTCTAGTATTGATTCCATGAATATATATTTTTAATGACAAAAAAATTCATTAAGGAATAAATATATTGGGAAGCAGTAGTTAGTAGCCCTAGTTCTCTAAACAGTCTTCTGCAGGATGTTCTTAAGTTCACACCACATATAACTCTTACTGCACGTTTTTTTGCCTGGAAAACTTTAGCTTGGTTTGAGGAATTACCCCAAAAAATAATCCCATATGACATTATGGAATGAAAGTAAGCACAGTATGCCAGCTTTTTCATTTTTATATCACCTATGTCTGACACAATTCGCATTGCAAATAGAGATTTGTTTAGACGCTTCAGCAGTTCTGTGGTGTGCTCCTCCCAGTTGCATTTATTATCAAGCTGTAATCCCAAGAATTTAACACTGTCCATTTCTTCTATCTGCTTGTCATCGTATGTTAGGCATATAGTCGTGGGACACCCCTTACACGTTCTGAACTGCATGTAGTGTGTTTTTTCAAAGTTTAGTGACAAAGCATTGGCTAGGAACCAGTTCAAGCATGCATTCCCGCGGTGTTTCCGTAGAACGTATTGAAGAATACATAAAAGTGAAAACGTGAATAGTTGTTCTTGAAGACCAATGAATAATTCCTACTGTTGAGAAATTGAGCTTCATATTATTGGCTTTTTTTTTCCATGTTGATCAAGCATTTAGCGGCCTGTGTTAGGAGCGATACAAGATGCCTTCGTCGCTATTCAGTAATTCCGGAAAATAATAGCTTAAACACTCATGAAACTGCGAGTTGTAACAAGGGGAGGCCACAAAGTTGGGGACTACAGATTTACTTCGAATTTTGTACACCTTTATTAGACCATTAAACCAATATAACATGCAAGTAATTAGGTGCACTACTCTCGTAGTTCCAAGAAAATCGCAAGAGAAGTTTTACGCGTCTATTACATGGTACGTAGGTGCTCAGCGTTACAGTTCATAGCGGTCAAGTGGATCAACAACGAACTGCAACGGATGTCATATGAAGTCCGCTACGATCAAATGCATGGAACGATAACGAACAAAATGCAAAAAAAAGAAAAGAAAAAAATGTGGTCAGCGTTCGAGCTTCGTAAAGCAAACGTGTCTGAGGAGATGGTTAGACTCCCGTTAAAACATAATAACTGATCTATATTTTTTCTTCACTGGTCATATTATTTAATTTATATGACATTCGAGACTAAAAAACCACGTTTATTTGCATGAGGTTTTAGCGGATTTCATTTTATTTGATTACTTAATATTTTATTTACATTTATTTATTAGAACAAACATATTTACAACTATCGACAAGTAAACGAAGAAACGCATAGAATTTTCCTGAAAATGGATGCCTGTCGTGCCTTGCGAAGTCATTTATACATGCAATCTGGTAAGGTACCCGGAGTTGCTTTGCACCTCGACGCTTCGAGCAGCGGACGCAGAGGCAGGCCCCATGTGGCAGTTAACCTGCGCAGTGGTGAGACTTTGCTAATGTAGCAAAAGCGATTAGTGTAGATGCAAATTTTTTGAACATCAAAGAGTTTTTTACTGGTACTACAAAAATGAAATTGACTCGCTGATCTTCGCATACTGCAGGTTAGGAATGTCACGGCGATTCGAGCTGTCGCCACGTCTACCTTCTTGCAAAGCGCGAAGGCGAACCACTTGACCACACTGATTTCTTACGGACGGCACACATACATCAGTACAACAGTTACATAATAGACGCGTAAAACTTATCTTACGATTTTCTCGGAGTTGTCAGTGTAGCACACCTTACTATTTGCATACTGTGTACAAAGTCTGAAGTAAATCCGTGATCCCAACGTCGTGCCCTTCCCCTTTGAGAAATCTCTATTACAGCTAGTTTAGATTCTGCTGATAGGACACTATATCACTCGAAAATTTCTTCAGTGTAGCAGCTTGCTTCTTTAGTAAAGCTCTGGTTCCACGAATGCTATTGGCATACGAATCGGTTTAGTAGCCATTGGGTGCTTTATAAGACAAATTTTTAGTAACCTACAGTTACTTCATGTCTCCAAATGGACAAATCTACATCTACATCTACATCTACATTTATACTCCGCAAGCCACCCAACGGTGTGTGGCGGAGGGCACTTTACGTGCCACTGTCATTACCTCCCTTTCCTGTTCCAGTCGCGTATGGTTCGCGGGAAGAACGACTGTCTGAAAGCCTCCGTGCGCGCTCTAATCTCTCTAATTTTACATTCGTGATCTCCTCGGGAAGTATAAGTAGGGGGAAGCAATATATTCGATACCTCATCCAGAAACGCACCCTTTCGAAACCTGGCGAGCAAGCTACACCGCGATGCAGAGCGCCTCTCTTGCAGAGTCTGCCACTTGAGTTTGTTAAACATCTCCGTAACGCTATCACGGTTTCCAAATAACCCTGTGACGAAACGCGCCGCTCTTCTTTGGATCTTCTCTATCTCCTCCGTCAACCCGATCTGGTACGGATCCCACACTGATGAGCAATACTCAAGTATAGGTCGAACGAGTGTTTTGTAAGCCACCTCCTTTGTTGATGGACTACATTTTCTAAGGACTCTCCCAATGAATCTCAACCTGGTACCCGCCTTACCAACAATCAATTTTATATGATCGTTCCACTTCAAATCGTTCCGCACGCATACTCCCAGATATTTTACAGAAGTAACTGCTACCAGTGTTTGTTCCGCTATCATATAATCATACAATAAAGGATCCTTCTTTCTATGTATCCGCAATACATTACATTTGTCTATGTTAAGGGTCAGTTGCCACTCCCTGCACCAAGTGCCTATCCGCTACAGATCTTCCTGCATTTCGCTACAATTTTCTAATGCTGCAACTTCTCTGTATACTACAGCATCATCCGCGAAAAGCCGCATGGGACTTCCGACACTACCTACCTAAATCTGCGAATTAGGTAGCGTATTTTGTTATTTGATACCGATCGTATGCTGAACACTCCGTAACGCGTATAGCCTGAAAGGCATAAGGTACCCCTAAGAAGGGAGACGAGAATCGATAAGTCAACATTCCTGAAGAGCATTAACAAGCCAGAGCTCTCGCTGAGTCACGGGTTTTACTTCGGATATTGAAAAATGGAGAAAATTGAGGTGTCTTCAATACTGCAGAATACTGTTCTGTTTAAGGTTATTTCCTTATGTCTAGCTATTGTAATTGAGGAAAATGACCATTCATTGGCCACAGAGACATTTGTGTTGCTGTGCAGGTGTGTTAGTGTGGACTACACCTGCTAACTTTCCCGAAAATGTGCGCATCGTGTCTCGACTTGTGGACTATTCGCCATGCTCTTTTGTACCGTAACGTGCATTCGTATGGCAGCGAGACTGCGAAAATATGTCGAGTTGACAGTTTGCGGGCTTTGAATGATATCCTCCCATGTGATAGCTACTCATCGAAAATACACTCCTGGAAATTGAAATAAGAACACCGTGAATTCATTGTCCCAGGAAGGGGAAACTTTATTGACACATTCCTGGGGTCAGATACATCACATGATCACACTGACAGAACCACAGGCACATAGACACAGGCAACAGAGCATGCACAATGTCGGCACTAGTACAGTGTATATCCACCTTTCGCAGCAATGCAGGCTGCTATTCTCCCATGGAGACGATCGTAGAGATGCTGGATGTAGTCCTGTGGAACGGCTTGCCATGCCATTTCCACCTGGCGCCTCAGTTGGACCAGCGTTCGTGCTGGACGTGCAGACCGCGTGAGACGACGCTTCATCCAGTCCCAAACATGCTCAATGGGGGACAGATCCGGAGATCTTGCTGGCCAGGGTAGTTGACTTACACCTTCTAGAGCACGTTGGGTGGCACGGGATACATGCGGACGTGCATTGTCCTGTTGGAACAGCACGTTCCCTTGCCGGTCTAGGAATGGTAGAACGATGGGTTCGATGACGGTTTGGATGTACCGTGCACTATTCAGTGTCCCCTCGACGATCAACAGTGGTGTACGGCCAGTGTAGGAGGTCGCTCCCCACACCATGATGCCGGGTGTTGGCCCTGTGTGCCTCGGTCGTATGCAGTCCTGATTGTGGCGCTCACCTGCACGGCGCCAAACACGCATACGACCATCATTGGCACCAAGGCAGAAGCGACTCTCATCGCTGAAGACGACACGTCTCCATTCGTCCCTCCATTCACGCCTGTCGCGACACCACTGGAGGCGGGCTGCACGATGTTGGGGCGTGAGCGGAAGACGGCCTAACGGTGTGCGGGACCGTAGCCCAGCTTCATGGAGACGGTTGCGAATGGTCCTCGCCGATACCCCAGGAGCAACAGTGTCCCTAATTTGCTGGGAAGTGGCGGTGCGGTCCCCTACGGCACTGCGTAGGATCCTACGGTCTTGGCGTGCATCCGTGCGTCGCTGCGGTCCGGTCCCAGGTCGACGGGCACGTGCACCTTCCGCCGACCACTGGCGACAACATCGATGTACTGTGGAGACCTCACGCCCCACGTGTTGAGCAATTCGGAGGTACGTCCACCCGGCCTCCCGCATGCCCACTATACGCCCTCGCTCAAAGTCCGTCAACTGCACATACGGTTCACGCCCACGCTGTCGCGGCATGCTACCAGTGTTAAAGACTGCGATGGAGCTCCGTATGCCACGGCAAACTGGCTGACACTGACGGCGGCGGTGCACAAATGCTGCGCAGCTAGCGCCATTCGACGGCCAACACCGCGGTTCCTGGTGTGTCCGCTGTGCCGTGCGTGTGATCATTGCTTGTACAGCCCTCTCGCAGTGTCCGGAGCAAGTATGGTGGGTCTGACACACCGGTGTCAATGTGTTCTTTTTTCCATTTCCAGGAGTGTACTAATTACCTACGTAGCATCCGGAGCACGTACCTGATAGCAGCTTACTGCGCTGAAACATGTTGCATTTTCGTAATATATTCCTGATTCTCGGCAGGGGTTTTGTTTTTATAACTATCGAATATCTGCTGGAAAGCTAGAACTGAGGGTCGATTGTATGTAGTCGTCGAGGGAGGCTTTTGCTGTTTGTATGATCGTAATCAGCAGATACTATGAAATAAAGTCTTGTGATGTATTAATCGAAGAGGGGTGCACTCTTCACCTATTATGGACGATCGCTTTTCTGGAAACTCAGAAAATGTTCTCGTAGATATGGTTTACAAGAATCATTCAGACATTCAGCACTGAACTGATCTCAACATACCTGCTTAGTATTGTGGTGCGGGCCACGGTACATTTGTTAAGGATAAAGAAGCACTAAATAAGACTAACTCAAAAGAGCGGCTATATAAGGTGCAATTAAAGGTGAAATTGAGGACGACAGACTCTCAGGAGTCAAGCAATGCTCAGACGTAGAAGATTAAAATTTGAGGAATATACAAGTTGATTATAATTTAAGCTAAACTATCAAAATACTGTAGAAATAACATGACTGGTCAGAATGAATATTATCGGAGAAGGGGGAAAACGTATGGCAAAAAATGTGTGAAAATTGATCAATAGATGGTGCTGAATGTGTCAGAATACGTAAATGAAAACACCTGTCATAGGCACGACCCACTGAAGTTGGTATAAGCACGCCGGGTACACGGCTTTTCCTCCTTTCGCGTCTGCGACGTTCGCCATGTTTGTCTCAGTGCAGGATAGCGCTCTGCTTGCAAAGCTGTAACAAGAATGATGACTGTGTGACTGTGCACACGTCGCTCTACAGAAGTTCCGGACGCTTAAGGGTTTGAAAAACGGCATTGGTCCGATGACTGCCGTGGGACTGGAGAAAATGATTCGGAAATTCGAAAAGATGGGTTCTTTTGGTGTGCATTCTGGTAGAGGGAGGTAACGAATTGATTCGACGTCAGTGGAAGCAGAGGCTATAGGAATGCAGGAGAAGACGAGTGGTTGTGTGCACGGAGAGTTGCCCGAACATTGGACATACCTATCAGCATGGTGCGTAAAATCCCTCGAAACATCCCTCTTTGCTATCCATTCAAAATTACACTCGTGCACGATTGCTTCCTGTTAACCTGCTAGCAAGAGAGACCTTTGCTTAAGAATTTCTTTCTCACATGGAAGTGGCCAATGATTGGCCGTGGAAGATTTTGTGGACAGACGAATCCCACTTCATTCTGACAGGATATGTCAATACCCAGAATTGTCGAATATGGGCAACGAAAAATCCACACGCAAATCAGCCAGTACCACTTCATCCTGAAAAGTCACTGTGTGGTGCTGGTTTATGGCATCAAAAATCATAGGGCCACATTTTTTCGACGGGACAGTTGCTTCTGGTCCTGTTACCTGTACCGCCACTGGTAAGCACTGTGAGTGTCTTTTGCGCAACCAAGTAATTCCAGCTCTCCAGCAGCCTGAATGTGTGGATGGGATCATTTTTATGCAACATGGCACACCTCCGCACATTGCAAATCCAGTTAAGCAGCTGCTGAAGCGCCATTTCGGATAATCTACAATTATCAGCCGCCATTTCCCTACAGCCCGGCCGTCCCGATCACCAGTTCTTAATCCGCGTGACTTCTGGCTGTGGGGTTATCTCAAAGATGTTGTGTTCAATGTTCCGATTGCAAACTTAGCTGCATTGAAGACACGCATTGCGCAACACATTCTGAACGTGACCCCGGGAGCACTTCGATCAGTTGTGGAACAAACTGTTTCACGATTTCAACTTGTTGAAGAAAACGGTGGACAGCATATTGAACAAATTTTGCGCCAGTCACATGGAAATTAAAAATCCGATTTGATTTTGATTGATGTTTTTTATGCGGATTTTGACCTCAGGACAATTAAAAACGGATGTGAGCGATGCTTTTCATGCGGCTTTTGGCCTTAGGATAATTAAAAACCGATTTTTCGCATTCGATATGATATGATCTCGCTGTGGTGGATGGGCTTATGTAACTAACAGTATCACATTTGTACGCCCGTGCACACTGCGTAGTACAGTTTGTTTAACGTCAAACGTACACCTTAGGCATTGTTGTATGATTAATTTGTCATTTTCAGTCGACCAGTTGTAAGTAGGCTGTTTATGTTTTCTCTATGTAAGTAGGCTGTTTATGTTTTCTAAGTAGGCTGTTTATGTTTTCTCTATGTAAGTAGGCTGTTTATGTTTTCTTATTGGCAACGTTACGTAGCGCTCAATATGAAAATCACTGGCTGTGCTGTGTGCAGTCTGTGGCTAGTTTGCATTGTTGTCTGCCATTGTAGTGTTGGGCAGCGGCAGCTGGATGTGAACAGCGCGTAGCGTTGCGCAGTTGGAGGTGAGCCGCCAGCAGTGGTGGATGTGGGGGAGAGAGATGGCGGAGTTTTGTAATTTGTCATGAACTGCTATATTTATATATGATGATATCAAGGTAAATACATTGTTCGTTCTCTATTAATATCTTTCATTTGCTAACTATCCCTATCAGTAGTTAGTGCCTTCCGTAGTTTGAATCTTTTATTTAGCTGGCAGTAGTGGCACTCGCTGTATTGCAGTAGCTTGAGCAGCGAAGATTTTTGTGAGGTAAGTGATTTGTGAAAGGTATAGTTTAATGTTAGTCAGGGCCATTCTTTTGTAGGGAATTTTGAAAGTCAGATTGCGTTGCGCTAAAAATATTGTGTGTCAGGTTAAGCACAGTCATGTATAATTGTTCAAAGGGGACGTTACATATGTCGACCCTTAGCCGAGGATACCTCACTGGAATCTTCTGATCTTTTGTTGTAGTTTGTGTAATTAGTGTAGATTTTGTTTATTGCTAGCGCGTAATTGTAGAGAAAATCTCCTTTGTAGTTGCAGTCTTTCATTGTTGTACAGTAAAACAGTTGTGGCATGCATGTAGATTTGCACCAAGTATTTCGCAGCTGCAATTAACTAGATATTATTTTCAGTGTTATGTTAATGTGTTCTCTTATTTTTGCTCTTCAAATTGTGCTTTTCTGTGTTGTCGTGTGAAATATTGTGACAATAATGGCGTGTGAAAAACGTAATACTAGGCTCCAAAGTAAACTGAGAAATGACAGTGAAAATGAAAGCAGTGTGTTAGCGCCACCGAGTAATGAATTAACTGATGTTCAAAGTAGTAATTTGGTAATTGTGCATAGGGAAATGGAGCGGGCTGCAAACAATGGTGTAGACAGTGAAACAGGTAGTGAACAGTGAAGCATTATCGATCGATCGGTCGGCAACAGCTCGCCTCAGGAATCCGAAATGACAGGACACAATTTCGCAAATACTGTAGATTCAGGTTTTGGGTTATCACCGTTTTCTCAAATAAGTCAAGACGCATTTTCTGCTTGTCAAAATGTGAATGTTGCCGGTGCAAATGCACTGCTGAAAAGCGTAGAGAAACAGATTCCAGACACTAATACATTATTATTGCAATTAATGCAACAAATGGAACAAAATCAGAGACAAATGGGACAAAATCTCAAAAAGTTAGACACAGTGGAACAAAATCTCAAAAAGTTAGACACAATGGAACAAAATCTTCAAAAGTTAGACACTACACTTGAACAAACACGTGAAGATTTAACCACTGAGTTACATAACATCGAATCGAAATGTCAAAAGGTCTGTAATGACGTAAAAACACAAATTTGTGAGCATTTCCAACCTATTTTTTCGCGTCATGAAAATGTATTACAGAATCACGAAGCAGCCATAAAAGAACTGCAAACTATTGTTCATGAAAATCATGAGACCTTGCAAGCTAAAATTGACTCAGTTGCATCTACCGATTCGGTTACGCAACTTGCAAGAACTCAGGAAAACTTAAAGGACACAGTAGATACCCTGAAAATTGGTTCAGAAAGACACATTGAGGAAATAAGTACACTATCGGAGAAAGTAGCCGAACTTTCGGATCAGGTCACTAACTTATCTACAAAGGTAGATGATGATCTGAATGACACAAGACCCGTAGCCTTCACTGACACAGAAGAGTATGAACAAATAAGAAAATTCAAACAAAATCAAAATCAAATCAATACACAGTACAAAAGAGAAATCCGGGAAGTACAAGATCAGTTGACGCAGGTAATACAAGAATTACGTATTTCAGAGGACACTCGCGCTCCAATACGGGAAGAGGGACATAGAAATACGGAACAACCACAAAATAATAACACAGGACACTTCGGAAATTATGAAAGAAATTGGCAAGGCGCATTGGATTTTGAGATGGAACCGCTGAAACGAAGTAACAATGACCGACATGCGACTCGCCGACATGACGATTTTGACTATAAGCTGTTCATTACTACACGTAAATTCAAAACATTTAAGAATTCTGGCAACGACATTCATCCACAAGCATGGCTCCATCAATTCTCTCATTGTTTTCCTCCCAACTGGTCGTTAGAACACAGATTAGAATTTATGTGTGGCTATTTAGAGAATGAACCAGCTGTAAGAATGCGATCGGTCATTCACGATTGCCACAGTGAAGGAGAATTTTACCATGCCTTCCTCTCAGCATATTGGTCTCAAGCCACACAAGACCGAGTAAAACATGGCATCATAATGATGAAACATTTCGAACAATCTGAATTCTCCAGTCTTGTGAAATATTTTGAAGACATGTTGCACAAGAATCAGTACCTGTCAAGCCCATACAGCCCCTCAGAACATATCCGCATTTGCTTAATCAAATTACCTGAACATTTATGACATATTATTTTGGCAGGACGTTGCAAAGACGACATTGAAGCATTTCAGGGACTTTTACAAGAATTAGAAATTGACACTGACAATCGCGGAATGCGAAACCAGGAACACAACAATTACAGGTCACATCCGTCGCAATTCTGCGATGAAAGAAGTAATAACTTGACACGACAAGGCTATTCTCACAACACAAATCGTGACCAAAACAGACACCACCCGTATGACAACCGTTGGCAGAGTAGTAATAACTACAGGGAAAGATCACCTCTCCGTGGTAATGACTATCACAGAGACAATAAGAGAAACAGACAATATGGGAACCAAAATAAATACTATCAAGGGAGACAGACTAACTTTAGACGCAACGGACCAGCGCGCAGTTACGATTCAGGGAGAAATTCTCCACCATGTGACCGACAAGAAAGAAACTATGGAATCTACCGACATGACGACAGACAATATGATTGTAACGACAGACCTGAAATGCATCAGAACTGGCGGGATTCAAACAGAGCAGGGCCCTCTCGTCACGGTGAATTTGTAGAAGTTAGGTCTCCAAATCCCAATAACGACGCGCGCCAACAAAGAGACAATAGGCAATGATTCACACCGCTGGCAGCAACAAAACGTACTTATGAAACTGATGACGCAGCTGCCGTAGCTAGTAATTACGTAAAAATGGAAGACATTAGGGACATCTTACTCCAGGAACACGACGTAAAACTTAATAACATTGCATATCCTGTGATTCACATTACTGTAAATGACGTAAAATTTACGGCAGTACTTGACTCTGGCAGTCCCATCTCAGTAATTAGTGAAACAGCCTTTAGCAAATGCAACAAATCGAACGATTGCCCCACACTTCCATTACGAAAGATTAAATTACAAGGTGCAATCTTTGGAAAAAGTGTAGATGTACGCCAACAAACCAACTTAGAATTCTTTTGTCAAAGCCACAGCTTCTCTACGAACTTTCTTATTGTACCATTATTGTCGACGGAAATTATATTGGGAGTAGACTTTTTGAATGAATTCAAAGCAATCTTAAACTTTCACGATGCTGAAATAAGTTTAGAGAAGGAAGGTAAGTCAATAGCTTTGAAATTTGAAGATTGGCTCTCAAACCATGACGAAGAAATCAATCGGCTTTACCTTCTGTTGGACAACAGTTCGGAATTTTCTACGGAACTAGACACTAACAATCACTCTGCAAGAACTGACAGGGATGATATCGACGGCATATTTGAAATTAATGAGTTAATTCAGAATAAAATTCAAACAATTGAGAATTGTAATGACACTGATAGGCAGGACCTTTTTGAGATTTTACAAGAACATTCCACAGTTTTTACTCATAAAACAGGAACAATCAAGGGATTTCAATACCAATTTCGTGTTCGTGAGCATACGAAATTTTGTGTTAGACCAAATGTAATTCCAGCACATTATAGGGACCGTGTTAGAACAGAAATACAATCTATGCTTGACGAGGGCATTATTGAGCCTGCAGTAAGCTCATACAAAAATCCATTACATGTTGTTGAGAAGAAAAATGGATCGATCAGGCTTGTCTTAGATTCGAGACAAATCAATACGATCATTATTCCTGAAACAGACAGGCCGCAAACGTTGGAAGAACTTCTTCAAAATTTTAATGGTGTAAAAGTGTTGTCTTCCATTGATCTCAGATCCAGCTTTTATCAGATCGAACTTCATCCAGAATGTAGAAAATACACAGCTTTCCTTTGTTTCGGCGTTTGTTATCAGTTTCGGAAACTTCCCTTTGGTTTGAACATTTCTTCAGCAGCATTCATTCGCGGGCTAAATTTCATATTACCTGAGTTCTTAAAACGTCACATCACCTTATATGTGGACGATATTCTAATAGCAGAAGCTTCATGGGAACTACATAATCGCATCCTCAACAGTTTGTTACGTATTTTTGCAGAATCTGGAATTACAGTTAACTTGGAAAAGTCTGAATTCGGTAGGACAAAGGTGAAGTTTTTGGGACGTATTATTTCTTCTGAAGGCATTCAGCCGGATCCTGAAAAGTTAGAAGCAATCAGAGCCATTCCAGTTCCATCCACAAAAAGACAAGTCCGCAGTTTTCTAGGTCTCGTAAATTTTTACCGTCGTTTTCTGAATATGCAAATTCTTGTTACACCAAAACTTTGTTCTCTCACTGGAAAAAATACTATTTGGAACTGGGACGAACAAGCACAATTGGAATTCAATTCTTTGAAAGAAGCGTTACTTCACGCGCCAATCTTAGCTCATCCAGATCTGTCACAAGATTTCTGCCTTAGCACGGATTCTTCTAAAGTCGGTCTTGGTGCCCATTTATTTCAAGAAGCCATAGAAAATGACACTAACATTCAGAAAACCATTGCTTTTGCTAGCCGAGTGCTAACAAAATCTGAAAAAAATTATTCCGTTACTGAATTAGAAGCTTTAGCTATCGTTTGGGCATTTAACAAATTCCGTTTCTTTCTTTCTGGTAAGCACGTAAAAGTATACAGTGATCATCGTGCATTACAATTTCTTATGTCTTCAAAATTAAATCATGACAGGTTAAAACGTTGGGCATTGTTTCTTCAAGAATTCCGCTTCACAATAGTCTACATTCCCGGCAAGGAGAACATTGTTGCGGACGCACTGTCACGCGCACCGGCTGGGCTTGAGAAAAGTACCACAGAAAGCAACCTCGAGAAAAATTTCAGTATTCTTTACATTCAGAAAGTCGCCTTTGAAAACTTCATCACCACATCTTTAAAGGACATTGCTCATGAACAAGATAAAGATCCGATTTGGAAAGACATCAAGAGCAAATGGCATGAAAAGACACACACACAGAGTCGGCATTATTATCTGGTTAGAAACAACATACTGTTCAAACGCTGCACTGTTGATGACAAGCTATGGGTACTTTGCATTCCTGACGATTTTGTTAATAAGCTCATTTGGTACCTTCATTTCAGCTACGCACATTTTGGTCCACGAAAATGTTATCATATTCTTCGAACGACTTGTTATTTTAACAATATGGAAAAGAGAATTCGAAGAGTCTTGTCTATTTGTAAACTTTGTCAAAAGGCGAAACTATCTACTGTCTCACATCGTGCTCCGTTATTTCCTATTATTCCTTCTAAATTAAAAGAATTTGCTGCTGTTGATCTCTTGGGACCGCTTGTCAGAACATCTAATGGATTTTCGTACGTTTTAGTCGCTGTTGAACTTACTTCAAAATTTGTTTCTTTCACTCCGTTACGTAAAGCCACTGGACGATCTGTATCCAACGCCTTTGTTAAAAATTTCTTACGTGAAGTTGGACACGTTAGCAAAGTCATTTCAGATAACGGACCTCAATTCAGATCTGCTGTTTGGTCACGCATGCTTCGGAATCATAAAATCAAACCTGTTTTTATTTCATTGTACTCACCACATTGTAACCCGTCTGAACGGATTATGAAAGAAATCAATAAGCTTTGCAGACTTTATTGTCACAGAAAGCATCAGCATTGGGACAGATATTTACACTTATTTCAAAATGTGCTGAATGAAATGCCTCATGATTCCACTGCTTTACCACCTACTCTTGTACTGAAGAATGAAGAACCACCGAACAGAATCAGAGAGCTTGTACCTTTCCCGAATACACGTAAACTTCGACACAAAGACATAATTGATTTGGCTCTTAAAAATATAAAATCTGCAGCAGACAAAAGGAGAGAACTACACGGTAAAGCAAATGCAAAGAAATTATATATTGGTCAGAAAGTTCTCATTAAAGGTCATTCATTGTCACATAAGAAGAAACACTTGAGTCAAAAAATTCTTTCTAGTTTACAATGGACCTTACAGAATCCGACGTATACCACATGATAATTGCGTTGAAGTTGAAACTCTGCGTACTAGGAAGAGTAAAGGTTTACACCACATTTCACATGTAAAACCGTTTATTGAAAGATAATCTGCTTTTTAACTTTGTCATTGCCATAAAACTTTTCACTTTACATTACTAGTATGCTTGTCAGACTTAGAATCTGTTAACATGCAACAATGTTTGAAGTTAGATATCCAGTCAAGAACCAAGAGAACTTATTGAAACAGAAATGACGAATGCACTGTTATAGTGAACAGACGTCACAGTGTTATTGTATGTGTACATTTTTGCTTGTTAGTTGCACGATTATGGAATGACTATAAGGCTTACATACTTAGAACATTTACCAGTACTGCTAATGAGATTTTAATGCAACATTTTGGTTTACTTGAAAATATATTCTGGATTTTAAGTACTTTCAGTGAGATACCAGATGGCACAGTGGTTAGTTTATGTGACAGCTACACGATTTTATCACGACGCTACTAATGAGTGACCATTTACAATGTTGCTTTTGCAGTGTTTCTGTTTTATATCTACACAGTTTTCTGTTTTATTCTGGAAAGTAAAACAGGTTTTAGTAGTAACTTTTGTGGTATAGCTACAATGAGACTGCCTTTTCCGTAGCACAACAATACGTTACAGCACAGTACTTTCCTCATCACGGCAATAAGTGTAATAACTAAGACATTTATACGCAAAGCATTTCACTTTTGTGTATTATGAGGTAAGTACATTGACTTCTGCAGAACTTAGCTTTCGGAGGAGGATAACTACGACACTTCCACACAGATTATGTTGCAACAAGACGCACATTTAGCGCTACAGTACACGTATTTGAGTGATTAATTTTGTACTTGAAACATTTATTTTTAAAGATTTTTGAATTACAAAGAAAGTTTTCCGTGATACATTTCATTCCATTGCTGTAATCTGTAACACCTGAGGGTATAATTACATTAATCCTCAGGGGGGTACACGCTTACTTTGTGTACCATGTGTGTGGCAACCACAAGGAACCCTAGCTAATAAGGTATTTGCTTATACAACTTTACACATCGGTACCATATTTCTCTAACACACAAATTACACAGCTATCTAAACTTTTTTTTATTATATCAGTGACACATGTTTACGCAATTACACAGTTGGATAACTTCACACTTATGAAATTGTATTTTGTCTGTACTTTGTGAAATGCTCATATTTTTTCGGAACCATTGTGATACTATGAGAGCTTTGCATGATATATTTGGTAAGGGAGCATGATTTTAAAGTACGTTTGAGGTAGATGACATTATTGAAATGAGCAGAGAATATTTTTTTTTAGGGTTTGAAATTATTGCAGAAAGCTACGACGTTTTTGAGATTTGACTGAGGTGTTATGATGTTATTATTACGACGACGATGTGTATTATGTTGTTGAGGAATGTTTATTATGCTACGTATTTCTCATGATGAAATATTGAAGAAGTGTTGACGAATATGTATATGTATAATGAGGTAAGGAATAATGAGTAGTGTTTAGGGACTCTGATTTGTGGAAAAGGTTGTTGGAAACCAAGAATCGTACTTTAAGAGTTATGAAATGTGCATAAATTCGTGACTGTATCACAATGCTGACGAATATTTTATTTGGACACTTATATTTATAGGATTTTTTTTCTACAGATTTGCAACGCTAATTCTTGACCTGTGAAATATTTTTATATGAGACTGTCACTGTAGCGGAAACTGTTGTCGTAAATATTTCCGTAAGAAAATTAAGTGACCACCTGCACGTAATGCGTCGTGGGCACCCAGCTGTGTCGGACGCCTGGAGAAAAAGCCATTAGCGCGTGCCTTTCAGAGCACAGGAAGAAAAAAAAAAGGGAGGCCATTATCCTGGCCATTGTCATTCCTTTAGAGAAAGCATCGCAAATCCGACACGCTGATTACTTGGAAACATATCGTACTTTCTGATATTTACTGAAATGCCTAATGAAATGACAAGAAATAGTTTGTCTACACACCTGACTATGACTACTGTCTTTCTAGATGAGAGATTTTTTTACTACTTATGAAATGCCACATGACTATTGAATGATGTTCTTATGCTTTGCTTTGTACATAGTTGCTTATTTCATTTGATATCTAGTTTCTAGCTGCACTGCAGCATTGGTTAAAATAAAATTTTATAGATGTACTAATATAAATATTTTCTGTCTACAGATCGAGTAAATAATAATTTTTTTAAAAAAATGAGGGAGCACAAAATGACATTTACCTTCACAGGAACTGCATTCATAATTTTCTTTTCAAGTAATTGGTAACTTTTTGGTAGAATAACTTCTTGTGGTGCACCACTTTAATTACATAGATATTAAGATGTGAATATACATTTCCCTTATCTGCATTGTTGTTTTTACTGTAATATTTTTTCTGCTTGAGCTGTGTCATGTTTAGGTATAAGTTACTGCTGTTTGCCAGGCGTAGTGTTACTGAATTTGACTTTGTGTTACTCTGCTAAGCCAATTTTACTACTCATTTATTTTTCTTGTTGCTGCACATTGGCTCATATTAGTTGTAATGTTGCATTGCTTGATAATTTAGATTTACTGTAGCTTGCTTTGCAATTTTCCATTTTTTTGGTCATTGTTGTTTGTGTTACTTATTTTGTGCTGCTGCATTGACTCGTTCCTTAGTTTAGCATCTGACCTCAGTAGATTTAAGTTAGCTTAAGAGGGGGTAGCCTCTAAGAGAATGAGTTTCGATGAATTGGAAGAAATGCATTGAGAAGTTATACGAAAAAAAGTACAGAAAACAGGTTTAGGTAGGATTTTCTTGGAAATAAATGTTGAGGTAAGAAATGTGTGAACATATAAATACAGAAAGCATGCTTAGATAGAATTTTTTTTGGTGGAAACAAAGGATGAAATAAGAGGAAAGATATATGAAGTTTTGGGTTGGACTGCAGTACCACATGTTACACTGAAAACGAACCCTGTCCTTTCCTATTGGTGTTATCCCACTATGTGTTTGTGTACCCTTGTGTATTTGTTTTCTTCCTGTCTCTGTGTAGTTTCATAGAATTTTTTTTTCTTTTAATATTAAGCTACATTCACTACGATGAGGAATACTGTTATCCTCAAATATAATTTGCATTAATAATATGTTATTTACCTTGTAAATATGCTTAGACATTATTTATTCTGGTTTGTTGCTCACATGTGAAGGTGATGTTTCAAAAGTTCTTGTGATCTTTATGTATTTACTTATGTCATAATTCCTGTAACACTGATGTATATGTCTATTTCTATTCTTTTGTAAAGCCTGTACTACAAATGTTATCTGTATTATTATGTTCTTTAATGATGTATTTTGTACCTTTGTAATTGTATTTTCATGTTGTAAATTTATAAAATTGTAATTGACACCAGTTCATCTTATTATTAACTTGTAAGTTACATTTCACTGCACACGTTTCTGTTGGTCATAGTATATGGACAATATGTGAGAAGTAGGGACTGTTAGTGTTTGCACGTGTGTTAATAATTCAGCAAGGGACTGGATAACAGCATTGCTGGTGCTAAGGACAATTCCAAAAACTTTGTGAGTGCACAAGTGGTGGTTTATGGACTTGCTATATTCTCCGCAAGACTCTTCGATGGTGAATGTGCACCTGCACAATCGCAACAGATGGCTGCTGGCCATCTCTACAAGGACTACAGTGGGTCTGCATCTTTGATGGCCCACCATTACCATTATCTCTACAAGGACTACAGTGGGTCTGCACCTCTGGTGGCCCACCAATACCGTAATCTCTACCAGGACTACAGTGGGTCTGCTCTGTGATGACCTACCTACCAATATTCTTCCAAACGTCGACTGACTCTGCTGTGGGTTTACTCTGTTGTTGCCCATTACCTGTCTGCATGTCGAGTCAGCACTGTCTTTCCGTTGGAAGGACAACACTACTTCTTCAAGATTGCATGGAAATCCACTACTTCTGTGTGCATTTTCCTTTACTGCTCAGACTTTGAGAAAAACACTGCAATTTTACTGTGATGAATGATCAGGACTGTCTTTATGGACTGTGAGAAAATTTGAGCTTTTGACCAACATAGTATCAATAAGTGTGTGCATTTAATTTCTTTGTTATTGTAATTATGAAAAATTTTTTCAAATCTGTATTGGCCACTGCCCAAACCAATTTGTAAAATTTTTTGTGGGGAGCATGCGGGCTATGTAAGTAGGCTGTTTATGTTTTCTCTATGCAAGTAGGCTGTTTATGTTTTCTAAGTAGGCTGTTTATGTTTTCTCTATGTAAGTAGGCTGTTTATGTTTTCTTATTGGCAACGTTACGTAGCGCTCAATATGAAAATCACTGGCTGTGCTGTGTGCAGTCTGTGGCTAGTTTGCATTGTTGTCTGCCATTGTAGTGTTGGGCAGCGGCAGCTGGATGTGAACAGCGCGTAGCGTTGCGCAGTTGGAGGTGAGCCGCCAGCAGTGGTGGATGTGGGGGAGAGAGATGGCGGAGTTTTGTAATTTGTCATGAACTGCTATATTTATATATGATGATATCAAGGTAAATACATTGTTCGTTCTCTATTAATATCTTTCATTTGCTAACTATCCCTATCAGTAGTTAGTGCCTTCCGTAGTTTGAATCTTTTATTTAGCTGGCAGTAGTGGCACTCGCTGTATTGCAGTAGCTTGAGCAGCGAAGATTTTTGTGAGGTAAGTGATTTGTGAAAGGTATAGTTTAATGTTAGTCAGGGCCATTCTTTTGTAGGGAATTTTGAAAGTCAGATTGCGTTGCGCTAAAAATATTGTGTGTCAGGTTAAGCACAGTCATGTATAATTGTTCAAAGGGGACGTTAAACAGTATTAAATTATAATGCTTACAGCGCCCTCTATTGCTACATTTTATAACTATTTATTTACTTCCGCCATACGTTTTCCCCCTTCTCCGATAATATTCCGTTGCAATTTGACGTCATTCTGACCAGTCGTGTTATTTTTACATCGGTTTGAACGTCTAACTTTAATTGTAATCACCCTGTATGTACAAAATTAAACACGCATGCAATTAAATCACTATTTTAACATCACAGCTCTTGTATGCAGGCTTTTGCAAACGATAAACCTACAAGGAATCTTTCAATATACAGGGTGAGTCACCTAACATTACCGCTGGATATATTTCGTAAACCACATCAAATACTGACGAATCGATTCCACAGACCGAACGTGAGGAGAGGGGTTAGTGTAATTGGTTAATACAAGCCATAAAAAAATGCACGGAAGTATGTTTTTTAACACAAACCTACGTTTTTTTAAATGGAACCCAGTTAGTTTTGTTAGCACATCTGAACATATAAACAAATACGTAATCAGTGCCGTTTGTTGCATTGTAAAATGTTATTACATTCGGAGATATTGTAACCTAAAGTTGACGCTTGAGTACCACTCCTCCGCTGTTCGATCGTGTGTATCGGAGAGCACCGAATTACGTAGGGATCCAAAGGGAACGGTGATGGACCTTTGGTACAGAAGAGACTGGAACAGCACATTACGTCCACATGCTAACACCTTTTTATTGGTCTTTTTCGCTGACGCGCATGTACATTACCATGAGGGGTGAGGTACACGTGGTTTCCGTTTTCAATTACGGAGTGGAATAGAGTGTGTCCCGACATGTCAGGCCAATAGATGTTCAATGTGGTGGCCATCATTTGCTGCGCACAATTGCAATCTCTGGCGTAATGAATGTCGTACACGCCGCAGTACATCTGGTGTAATGTCGCCGCAGGCTGCCACAATACGTTGTTTCATATCTTCTGGGGTTGTAGGTACATCACGGTACACATTCTCCTTTAACGTACCCCACAGAAAGGAGTCCAGAGGTAAAAGATCAGGAGAACGGGCTGTCCAATTTATGCGTCCTCCACGTCCTATGAAACGCCCGTCGAACATCCTGTCAAGGGTCAGCCTAGTGTTAATTGCGGAATGTGCAGGTGCACCATCATGCTGATACCACATACGTCGACGCGTTTCCAGTGGGACATTTTCGAGCAACGTTGGCAGATCATTCTGTAGAAACGCGATGTATGTTGCAGCTGTTTGAGCCCCTGCAATGAAGTGAGGACCAATGAGTTGGTCGCCAATGATTCCGCACCATACATTTACAGTCCACGGTCGCTGTCGCTCTACCTGTCTGAGCCAGCGAGGATTGTCCACGGACCAGTAATGCATGTTCCATAGATTCACTACCCTCTGGTTTGTGAAACCCGGTTCATCGGTAAACAGTTAGAACTGCAACGCATTCTCTGTTAATGCCCATTGACAGAATTGCACTCGATGATTAAAGTCATCACCATGTAATTGCTGATGTAGCGACACATGAAACGGGTGAAAGCGGTGACGATGCAGTATGCGCATGCCACTACTTTGACTGACAAGGGGAGGCCGCCAATTGTGAAATTCAGATTCGATTCATACTGCGCATAATAAAAGCTCATGGCCAGAGGTGTAATGTGGCAAAGCACCAAGATGCACTTCTCAGCCGTTGTCGAGAAAATCTACAGTTAAAAGAAACCGTTGCGGTGAAATAGTCTCTACGATTTATGATATCCTACAGCGTCGTGGCGCAGCAGTAAGCGCTCGGGTTTGTAATTCGAAGGTCGCCGGATCGAATCTCGCACCATGCAAAATTTTTTTTTTAGTATTTTTAGTATATATATATATATATATATATATATATATATATATATATATATATATATATATTTGAATTACAAAAAACAAATACTAAAAAAAAAAATTTTGCATGGTGCGAGATTCGATCCGGCGACCTTCGAATTACAAACCCGAGCGCTTACTGCCACAATATATATATATATATATATATATATATATATATATATATATATATATATATATATATAAAATTCCCGGCAATCAGTTGCTACAATTATGCATATAATAAGTTGTTGAAAGTCGTTTGTCGTGGAAAAACTGGCGACTGCGAACATGATTATGTTTTCCGCAAACAAAGTTGTATTTCACAAATGTTATTAATTGTCTTGATAATGTTTACACGTGTAGTTAACGGAAGACGTAGAAACGATATTCCGAAACGAATACGTATAGTGTAAGTCAAACGTTCGAATTAGAGTAGAGACCCCACGATATATATATATATATATATATATATATATATATTACAAAAAACAAATACTAAAATGGCGCGAGATTCGATCCGGCGACTTTCGGATTACGAACCCGAGCGCTTACCGCTGCGCCACGACGCTGTAGGAAATCATGAATCGCAGAGAGTATTTCACGGCAACGGTTTCTTTTAACTGTCGATTTTCTCGACAGCGGCTGAGAAGTGCATCTTGGTGCTTTGCCACATTACACATCTGGCCACGAGCTTTTATTATGCGCAATACGAATCGAATCTGAATTTCACAATTGGCGGCCTCCCCTTGTCAGTTCACCGGCTCTCGCAATGGCCCGTGTACTCATGTGTGGGTTCATGGCAACAGCAGCTAACACACCAACTGCACCCGCTTTTCCTGTGACGGGCCTGTTACGGACCCGTTTGCGTGCTACGACCATACCTGTTGCATACAGTTGGCGGTAGATGTTTTGCAATGTGCGGCACGTTGGATGCTCTCTGTCCGGGTGCCGTTCTGCATACACCCTGCAGGCTGCAGCTGCATTTCGTCGACACTCGCCATAGATGAGTGTCATCTCCGCCTTTTCAGAGTTCGAATACACCTTGGTCACAGTTCCTACAACACTACACTATCACAGACGTCTGGTAACACGGTGTACTACAGTTGGTCTGCGTGCGGAGACGAATGCAGAATAACAATAGCAGCAAGCGCTACATGCGGACACTGCGACAGCTAGACCAATCCACAACAGTGCACTACAGCCACACTCGTAAACACGGTCATCATCGTAAACATGTCCCTGCAGATGCTGCTCGCCGACCGTGGCCCGTGTTTGTTACAACACGCAACTGAACGTCGGAGGTTTCAAGCGTCAACTCTAGGTTACAGCATCTCCGATGTAATTAACATTTTACACTGCAACAAACGGCACTGATTACGTATTTGTTTATATGTTCAGATGTGGTAACAAAACTAACGTAGTTCCATTTAAAATAACGTAGGTTTGTGTTAAAAAACATACTTCCGTGCATTTTTGTATGGTTTGTATTAAACAATTACACTAGCCCCTCTCCACACGTTCGGTGTGTGGAATCGGTTCGTCAGTATTTGATGTAGTTTACGAAATATATCCAGCGGTAACGTTAGGTGACTCACCCTGTATACGTCTACTACACCTGCTAAAACTGTCCACCAATCTGTAGGAATTGTGCTACAAAAGATAAAACTATACAGGAAACTTCAGTATACGCTGAGGTGAGAAAATTTATGGGATGCCTCCTAATATCGTGTCAGATCTCCTTTTGTCTAGTGTAGTGCGGCAACTCGACGTGGCATGGACTGGACTCAAGTCGTTAGAAGTCCCCTGCAGGAATGTTGAGTCATGCTGCCTCTGCAGCCGTCTATAATTGCGCGATTGTAGCCAGTGTAGGATTTTGTGCACGAACTGATCTCTTGTTAATGCCCCATAAATGTTCGATGGGACTGATGTCGGGCGATCTTGGTGGCCAAATCATTTGCTCGAATTGTCCAGAATGTTCTTCAAACTAATTGTGGCCCGGGGACATGCTGCATTGTCATCCATAAATATTCCATCATTGCTTGGGAACATGAAGTCCATGCATGGCTACAAAAGATCTCCAAGTAGCCCAACAACTATTTCCAGAGAATTAGAAGACAGTGGACTGCTTGATATTTTATTTTAGTATATAACTTTATTTCGGCTTTATTGCCTTCATCAGTAAATGTCCTGACGCTGTAGATGGACATATGTCAACTTCGACTAAACCATTATTGCTATCCTCCAATTCTCTACATAATCTCCTACTGTGACATAATATATGCTACAAGTCACACAATAAAGAAAAAAAAACCATTTCCAGTTAGTGATCAGCTCAGTTGGACGAGAGGACCCAGTTCATTCCATGTAAACACAGCCCACACCATCATGGAACCACTACCAGGTCGCACAGTGCCTTGTTGACAACTTATGTCCACGGCTTTGTGGGGTCTGAGCCACACACTAATTGTACCATCAGCTCTTACCAGCTGAAATCGGAACTCCTCTGACCAGGCCACGGTTTTCCAGTCGTATAGAGTCCAATCAATATGTTCCCATGCCTAAGAGTGGCGCTGCTGTGTAGTTAGCAAAGGCACTCGCGTTGGTTCTCTGCTGGAATGGCCCATTGACGCTACATTTCGTCGTACGTCCTACATAGACTTCTTGTCTGTTAGCACCGACAACTCTACGCGAACGACGCTGCTCTCGGTCGTTAAGTGAAGGCCATCGACCACTACGTTATCTGTGCTGAGAGGTAATGCCTAAAATTTGGTATTCTCGGCAGACGTTTGACGTTGTGGGCTCGGAATATTGAAATCCCTAAAGATTTGCGAAATGGAAAGTCCCATGCGTCTAGCTCGAACTATCATTCCACGTTTTCAGATTCTGTTAATTCCCGTCGTGTGTCCATAATCACGTCGGAAACATTTCACGTGAATCACATGAGTACAAATGACAGCTCCACCAATGCACTGCTCTTTTATACTTTCTGTGTGCGATACTACAGCCGTATATGATCTTCCCATCAGCCGCCGGACACGAATGTTCATATATGCTGATGATGCAGCAGTGGCCACACAGGATAAAACCTTTGAACAAGTGGAGGAGAATCTCACAGGAGCCTTAACAGAACTTGCTACCTATTACGACGGCAATAATCTCAAACCAAACCCTAGTAAATCTCAAGTATCCGCCCTCCATCTTAGGAACAAACAAGCCAAACGGAAACTCCGAGTCATGTGGCAAGGCGAAGAGCTGAAACATACAAACAGCCCAAAATACCTGGGAGTAACATTGGACAGAGCACTTACTTTTAAGCAGCACTGTCACAACACTAAAAAAAAGGTCTGTGCCAGGAACAACATACTGCGGAAGCTAACAGGTTCATCGTGGGGAGCTCAACCACATGTTTTGCGCACCACGGGTCTGGTGCTGAGTATCTCAGCAGCGGAATATGCGGCGCCAGTTTGGAGGAACTCTGCTCACACTAAGCAAGTTGACGTCGCCGTAAACGAAACTGTACGTATTGCCACAGTATGCCTCAAACCAACTCCCACAGACATCATTTACCCCATCATGGGCATATCACCACCCACTATCCGCAGACAAGTAGCCGCCGAGATCGAAAGATCAAAACAAAAGAATGATCCTCGACACCCGTTGCATATGCATCGAAAACAACGTGTCTGGCTGAAATCCCGCAGGAGTTTCATTGAAACTACTGAAGAGCTCGTCACCAAACCCGCCGCAAGGCGGCTATCTCTTTGGGAAGAAATGGTGCCACACTCCACAATGGATCTACTTGAGGAGGGATCTGCAGGATTTCAACTACCTTTTACAACGTGGAGGTCATTAAACCGGCTGCGCACTGGAGTAACTGGGTGCAAATCAAACCTATTTAAATGGGGTTACAGTGATGGCGACAGGTGTGAATGCGGAGCAATACAGGACTTGGACCACCTACTGATCTGCCCAGATATGTCTATGACATGAACTAAAGATGATATTTTGAAAGTCAATGACAAAGCAATCTACGTTGCTAATTTCTGGGAAGGGAAGATATAATTGGTGCATCCGGACACGGAAGAAGAAGAAGCCGTATATGTGCATATCGATATTCCATGCTGCCTATTGCTCATTGCTCATCAGTGTGGGATCCGTACCAGGTCGGGTTGACGGAGGAGATAGAGAAGATCCAAAGAAGAGCGGCGCGTTTCGTCACTGGGTTATTTGGTAACCGTGATAGCGTTACGGAGATGTTTAATAAACTCAAGTGGCAGACTCTGCAAGAGAGGCGCTCTGCATCGCGGTGTAGCTTGCTCGCCAGGTTTCGAGAGGGTGCGTTTCTGGATGAGGTATCGAATATATTGCTTCCCCCTACTTATACTTCCCGAGGAGATCACGAATGTAAAATTAGAGAGATTAGAGCGCGCACGGAGGCTTTCAGACAGTCGTTCTTCCCGCGAACCATACGCGACTGGAACAGGAAAGGGAGGTAATTACAGTGGCACGTAAAGTGCCCTCCGCCACACACCGTTGGGTGGCTTGCGGAGTATCAATGTAGATGTAGATGTAGATGTAGACTTTTGTCACCCTAGCGTGTACAATCTTGAGAGATAGCCATTGTCTTTGGCAATGGCAACTCTCATTTATATTTCTAATAACGTAGCTATATTTAATTCAATGGATCGTCGTGTTCTTCTGAAAACACGAGTCTGATCGTAATAATATAATTTTTTGATCGTAATTATGTCATTTAATTTACTTAGCACAGAATTACTGTCGGTATCTGCAAAACAACACCAAGTTATAAAAGAATGACCAGAGGAATCGAACTGTTTTTATTGATTGGATAGGTTAAGAATGCCCACGGTTTCCTATATTTCCTTATCCTATTGAGTCCACAGGAGGAGGGAGAAAGAAATGAATATATGAAAATAATTGCAGGAAGAATGTTTGGGGAAAGAATAAGGATCGATCGACATTGTGGGTGTACGATAGGGAACAAGTAGTCGATAGGCAGCGATTATGGAAGCTCTGAAACTTCAGATTTTGGTTGTAGCGAGGTGTAGGAAGGTTGGATAGTCTGCAAAACTTACGTTTCAGTCTTTGGGAGGCAAAGCGCGGGCTCTTTCCCCTTTGTGTAGAAGGGAGGTTTGACCCGCAACTTTAAACCGGAGAAATTCTGAGCTGATGATTGGATGGTAGCCGCCCCCACCATGAGCGGTGAGGCGAGCAGAACAGTGGCGTGGGTCCGAGTCGAAAAAACTGCTGCTGGAGCCTTGGACGAGAGAGGACGGTTTTCTGAGATGGGTCGAGCGATGCTCGATTTTAGTGTGGGAAATGTCCTATACTTATGATTAATGGTTTCATATTAGGTGAACAACACTCTTTTGCTGCTAGACGTAAAGTAATATTAATATTTTGGGGGAACGAAGTTTATTTAGGTAGGTAATGTGCAATAGTAAGTGATGTAGAAATGTTGTTTTGCTTTGTGATAGTAATTCGCAATTTTGGGGTTTTATAACAATTCCGCGGTGAATAATTTAATCTTAAATTGTTGAGCAAGCAAGTTCATTAGGAAAAATGAAATATTTAAGTGCGTGTGGTAATTTACTTAGTTTTACACCTGGCACTCAACACGCGGGGCTGATCAAGGATCTTATAATAGTGCAGGCATGAGAGATAGGGACCTATAGCATGTAAGTAGGAAGGGAATTCAGTATTGTTATAATTTTTCAATTTTCTTACATATCTGCAATCTTGAAAGATTTAGTAATGTGGATCCCATCAGATGACCTTTCTTTAAGGTGTGAACTCGGTGATGCCAGGTATACAATCTGAGTTTTACAAGAGATTAATAGCAAAAGGCAAACACGACAGTGCAGGAGGATGGAAAAGGAAATGGATTGCTGAATGCAGCAACACGATCACGAGATTTTGTTCCATCACTTCTTCGTTGTGTAGGTGCCTATATGTAAAAAAAAAAATTTTGTTCGAAAAAGCTTATTATGTTCTCTCAGCCATTGGATTTTCATGTTCCTACAAACAGGCATATTGCCATTCTTCATCCGGAAATTCCAGTTCAAGACATCGCTTTTAAGTAATTCGTATTTCACGATGCGGGCCGTAATGTAGATATTTTGGGTGGATATGGAACGTTTCATGCAAAGGAAGGGACTTCAGCTGTGGCACCAGTAACAACCATAGAGCCCGATCGGGACAAAGAGTTTGCTCAGCGTTTATAATCAAGCAAACCCTGGGAAAATTTGGTTCTGTTCCGTTGAAATGCCATCATAGAGTGCAGAATAGCGGTTTTCAGAAAATCCGAGTTTATAACGTTGTACATATCTATCCTGAAGATTTTTACGGTCACCAGCTAAGATTGTTTGGCTGTATGAAAAATGTTTTAAATTTTCTGCACGCCCGAGACTGAATGGATTTATGGAGCAGGTAGCATGAGACGACACTTACGAAATGTCAAAGGTATTCTGCAATTCCTCAACGTCGCACACACTCACGAAACGGTGCTGATCTCTTCAGAAACAGCTACTGAAAAAGCCGCTCTCACAACCAACTAACTGTCTTGGTATAGTCTGACCAGCATGGAACTACGATGTTCTCAGACTTAAGACATGCAATTGTTAGACTTGGAGGATTTCTTCTGCCGATGCCGTTTATAGCATGCACTGGGTTTATCAAGACTGAAAACGGTTTGAAAGATCTATTAGCAACAAAGCAGAAATAGCACTGAAAAAACCCTTTCAGGTAATGGGTACTCAAGAACTCTTAAGAGGTAATATGTTGTCATGTCGAGCTTTGGCGTGCTTGATTTTCGACACACTCTACTTTAGTGATGAAGAACGTAACTCTATAGAACAAATACTTTGAAGCGAAGATGAGAATGTGATACTCAGTTCTCATGACAATAAGGTTTTTGAGGCAGTTCAATCTAAACTGATTGATGTACAAATTTTTTTTGAGAAAACGGTTATACTTCCCAGCTGTGGGTTCAGTAGGTCCGGGTAACTACAATCATTGAGTGTATATTGAAGCAGAGCGTGCTGGAAACTGGGAGATCCGTCTTGAACAGTCCGCAAAATGATACCAGCTGTTCACTTCAGCTAAGCCAAATGTGCACATCTGTATCTTCAAAATATTTTGGTACTGAAAGAGAAGATGGATCCAATAAAGCATGAAATATTTACAAAAGACTGCTACTTTACAATTCGACGGTCTCAAATTTTGGTCAGTGATATGGTCTGAGGCGACCACTGAGCAAACTCTGATGCGCTCGATAAAATCGTCAGGAGATTAGACCCAAGGACTTGGAATTACAGACCGTTGTGTTCTTCGTTAGAATACTGGATTTGTTAATCAGTAGACAGACACAAACGACACCACTGTTTTGGAAATCATTCAGCGATTAAGCTATTCGCAGACCGTTAAACCGTGCAGTACTACAAGAATGCACATTATCCATGAACACTACAATGGGGGAGGTGAACAGTATACTTCAACTGTCAAGCTCTTCCTTTAGCGTCAGTTTTGCATTCACAGAGAGATATCTTGAGAATCTACTAGTCCGATACGTTTTTCAAGCCATTTTCAGCAACTCTGATGGATAAAATAAGGAGGTTCTATTTATCTCCTCTTGGACCTGTACAATTTTTAATTACTATTACTACTACTGCTACTACTACTACTACTACTACGACGTTACATTCAATGGTAACTCATCTTTAAGAGAGAAAGTCTTCATTGCGCAAAAAAATGCTGTAAAAATAATATGCGGTGTCACCCACGATCATCTTGCAGATGTGTTTCAGGAGTGGAGCATTCTGACCACTGCTGCACAGTATACTTATTCCCTCATGAGTTTGTTGTAGGTAATCCACAACAGTTCAAAAGGAACAATGATGTACATAATTACAATACTAGAAGAGAAAATGACATTCATTACTCCACATTAAGACTGTCTTTAGCACGAAAAGGGGTGCACAATGCTACAACAAAAATTTTTGATCGCTTACCCAGTGACATAAAATGTCTGACACTCAGCAACGTAAAATTTTAAAAAGAAACTGCGGAAGTTTCTCCTTGGCAACTCCTTCTATTCCGCAGAAGAATTTCTGTTACTGTAATGTGTACAAGTTGGTGCGTAGGAATTACTAACTCACATCTGTAAATCTCTTTTCTTTCTGTAATTAAAAAAAAGGTAAAAAATCTTAGAAATGTTCGAAATGCAATAGTGTGTAGAAATTAATTTATGATGTGAATGTGAAATGAATCGTCACACAACATTACGATCTATCGAGTAAAATGATCCGTGGAACATTCAACAATAACAAAAAATAATTAATTACTATTATCATCATTGCTAAAATACTAGTACAGTTTCTTACCGCTGTGTGGCCTTTTATAAAAACGGAAATGTGGAAACAAAAACTTACAGTAACACTACGCTGGGGTAGGGGGTGTCCCAACAATTCTGCTAGTGAAAAACACAACCACTTCAAAAACTTTGCACCTGCTACAGGGACGCAACGTACGGTCTTGAGGCCGGCCGGCGTGGCCGAGCGGTTCTAGGCGCTTCAGTCTGGAACCGCGCGACCGCTACGGTCGCAGGTTCGAATCCTGCCTCGGGCATGGATGTGTGTGATGTCCTTAGGTTAGTTAGGTTTAAGTAGTTCTAAGTTCTAGGGGACTGATGACCTCAGATGTTAAGTGCCATAGTGCTCAGAGTCATTTGAACCGTACGGTCTTGAGGGCCGCAGGGCGAGTACCCATTATGAGCACCATCTTCTCCTGTATGCCTCCTGGATGTCCACACTATTGCCGACTCAACGAAACGCCGCTCACACATTGTTTTCTCACCACGCTTGCACAATTAGACAAAAAAGTTGTAGATATTACCAACCGTTTCAGAAAACGGTCCTGCTTTCTAAAATGTACAAATGTGTGTGAATTCTTAAAGGTCCAAGCTGCTGAGGTCATCGGTCCCTAGACTTACACACTGTTTAAACTAACTTACGCTAAGGGCTGTACACACATCTACGCCCGAGGGAGGACTCGAACCTCCGGCGGGAGGGGCCGCGCTATTCGTGGCATGGCCCTCTCACCGCACGGCGTGCTGCTTTCTGCTCGACTTCTTAAGCTGTACAGCGCCTTTTCTTTATACACCTCACAGTTGACACCATTCATAATGAATGCTCTGTCATAGTCTTGGAAAAAAAATAAATCTTGATCACTTCTTGTCCCTTTCGTTGTATATATTCTATCAACAATTGTTCGAGATTGCTTTTTGACCTGAATGAAGAAGATAAATGAATCTCATTTCTTAATAGCTGAATGATTTCTAAGACAATGGTGGCAGTTGAGTCTGTCGATAAATCGGATTTCACTAGACGTGACCTACACTACATTAGGCGCGGAAAGAGGAGACTGACAAAGCTTATAGGTGACACTTTAGCAGGGAAGGGTGGAGTCAGTCACTCATTGAAAAATTCCTGTAATAGTTGATTTTAAAGCTGCACCTTTTTTGGGTATCCCTACTAAATGTAAGTCACTCTAATATAGGATTCACCTTCATGAAAGGTCAGGTACCTTGGTAATGAAGGAATTGGTATGTTTCATCAAAATATGGGAGGTACTGGAGATAAAGTTAGTGAACTATTTATAGACGTTGAATCTGATATTACTGATACATCAGTCCACTACTTAAATAATGTGAGAGTTCAGAGGCTTTCTTTACCACGACACAGATTAGCTGGCTGTTTTTCAAGGAGCTCTTTGTGGAGTGGGGAAGTGACCAAGTACGAGTAAAACGCTTTTCCATAGGAGTCTACTGATATATGAATGCACTGCACTGAAGAGGTCTTTCAACGCCATGCAGGAGACCGAGCGACGTGGCGCAGTGGTTAGCACACTGAACTCGCGTTCGGGAGGACGACGGTTCAAACACGCGTCCAGCCATCCTGATTTAGCTTTCCAGTGATTTTTCCTAAATCGCTTCAGGCAAATGCCGGGATGGCTCCTTTAAAAGAGCACGGCAGTTTTCCTTTCCCATCCTTCCCTAATCCGACGGGACCTATGACTTCACTGTTTCCTCCCTTCCCCCAAACCAACCAACTAATCATGCAGGGCAGTTGAATTTAGTGAAACCAACCTTTTAATTATAGTTGTTTATAGGATCCCTAACTTTAATTTCTGGACATTTCCGTTCAAGCTAGAGAGTATTCTTGGTTCACTTTATAGATCATATCAAAAATAAGTTGCCTGTGGTGACTTCAGTACTAATTTTATACATATTGTTTTGAACTGCAGCTAAATGGTTCAAATGGCTCTGAGCACTATGGGACTTAACAGCTGTGGTCATCAGTCCCCTAGAACTCAGAACTACTTAAACCTAACTAACCTAAGGACATCACACACATCCATGCCCGAGGCAGGATTCGAACCTGCGACCTTAGCAGTCGCACGGTTCCGGACTGCGCGCCTAGAACCGCGAGACCACCGCGGCCGGCTAACTGCAGCTAAAAGTCTAAGTAATTATATAAGAAAAAGAATGTTGGAAGATCTCCTACATTCATATCAGCTGATGCAAGCTGTATTATTTCCAACAAAAGCACAATATCACGTAGAACAAAGTGGGAATTACATAACGTTATACGTAGTCACAATCTAGCGCAAGTAGTCCTTTACAGACAGTACTGTAAGGTTCTTAAAATGTTATTAGGAAGACAAAAACATGTGGCATGCAAACAGAATATCTAATTCTCAGGATAAAATAAAACTACATGGTCAGTAGTGAAAGAAGAGTCTGATCAGCAGCACAAAATCGAGGATGTAAAGTCAGTGCGTAGCCAAAATTATTCTGTTGTGATATTTGTACAGCATTTAACAACCACTTTCTGAATATAGCAGGTGAATTAAATAAAACTTAAATTCTACAAGGTATCACATAACTACTAGAAAATGGCTTTCCAAGACTGCTATTTGAAATACACCTCCGTGAAACTGACTAGGGGAAAACCGAGACAATAATTAAATCACTGAACATTACGGCGTCTCATAGATCTGACGGGGTACCTAGTAGACTACTTAAGCACTGTACTGCACATGTTTGTCCAGTATTTAGCCATTTTTGTAATTTTTCGCTTAGAAATGGTCAGTTTTCAGAATGATTAAAATAATAGTGCAACAGCTTTATGAAAAAGGAGCGACAGATACTGTAGACAATTTTAGGCTTATTGTTTTGCCTTCGGCATTTGATAAAGGTATTGAAAAGGCTGTGTATATACGAGTAATTGATCATTTGGCAGTTCACATAGTTTGCTGTCAAACGTACAGTCTAGTTTTAGAGGTGGTTTAACAACTGAAAATTCTACATCCTCTTTTTCTCTGCGAGATATTGGACGGATTATATGTTGCGAACACTAGCCGTCTTCTTTGATATAACTAAAGCGTTTGATTGTGTTGATCACAAAATACAACTGCAGAAGTTAGACCATTGTGGAACACGAGAAACACCTCACAATGGGTTCCTCTCATACTTCAAGGACAGATAGCAATTGGTCATTCTTCATAGTAATGAGAATTGCTATGACGTCGAGTCCGATTACGGTACGGTTAAATCGGAGAGGGGGGCGGGGGTGAGGATGGGGATGGAGGAGGACGAATTTATGTTAAATCACAATAAAATTCAGTTTGCATAGTTTCTAGCACACAGTTATACAGGAGCTTGTCACCTGCAAACTATTCGTGTAAATTTTATGTTGTCAGTTATTAACGTCTTCGTTGTTAATTTCATTTACTGACTCGCTCAGTGACCATGGAGATTTGCTCCTCAGTTTGGTTCTATGGAATTAGACGTGTAAAATAAAACAAAAACAAATAAATAACTCTGGTTGCTTTAACAGCGAAAGATTTGTCTCGGCTGGTCGATTTTACTGCTTTTATCCATTTTTTCCTTCCTATTTAATGTCTCCTTATTTCTTTCCCCTTTGTTGTCAAGGGCATCTTATTCTCGCCGGCATTGCCTCGGACGCCACAGTCCATTTACGTCCGTTATTATCGCTGGATGGTTTCTTGAAGTTACGGTGATTATTGTCCGCATACCATCTTAGAGTAAGTAAATGACACAAATCGCAACGCGACGGAGTTTTCAACAATACAGGGCTCACTTCATCACCCCGTGACGTTACTTAGAAACAGTTTGAAACGAGTCGAATGGCGAGCGACACCAATGTTCTTGTCCTTATTCAGCAACATCGTAAAAAACCACGAGATTCAGTAAGAGCACGGAGCAAGGACGGCAGTCTTTGGCAAGCCGCCAACTAGCATCTGATTTCTACCAAACATAGGACGCCAAAACACAGGCGTCAAATCGATTGCAAGGTAATTTCCACGATGACTTGCAGAAGATGTATATCGAGCGCGCGACAGTTTTGACGGCAGGTACAGACTTTGTTCACACCGTTGACAACAAAAACGCCAAAAGATGACAGTAATTTAACTTACCTTACTCGACATCAAGATCATCATCGACAATTCCGTGTGTTGTGTAAGCTGTGTTGGCAGTTTACATCTGCAGAACCATATGTTCTTCCAGAATGTAGTTAGTTTCTGACATTTCGTACGATATCACTGAAACGGGAAATCAACGTCGGTCGTTTTATTTACCAAGATATACAAAATGTTCTGTTATCATCACCGTAAACAAAAGCAATAACTAATCGATAACTCCTGTCACGATAGTCGCGCGCTCGATGTATATCGCTTGCAACTGATCTTTACGGACGCATACATTAATTCTCATTCATGTATGTTTAATGAATTCAGAAATCTTCGACACAACAGCTATATTCAGGATAATTTATTTTTGTAAACCAGTCGCCCATATTTTGTTTTACGACGTTTCTTCGGCAGTTTGCGTTGGATAAACATTAATTTTGAACATCCTGTAGTTAGATGAAGAGAGATATACTGTAATTTATAAATGCTCCTACGAAGCTGCCATGCCAGGTGCTTACTGTATTCGCGCGGCAAGTTTAGTACATCATCATTATGGTATCTTGAAACACAGGTATTCCATGGATTCATCGTAAGAAATAATATATTTTATAAGAATTTATAACGGTTTATGGATGGATTTCAGGCGTTAACTTCTGTTTCTGACAGGACACTAATTTGCGTTTTATATCATAGGTCTTATTCATTGGGTGAAATGTGTTTTGAAACGGTTTTTTCTGCTTTTTAGGTATCATTAAATAAGACGGGTCTGCTTTATCGTCTTTGTGTCAGCTCAAATGGTTCAAATGGCTCTGAGCACTATGCGACTTAACTCTTGAGATCATCAGTCTCCTAGAACTAACATAAGGACATCACAAACATCCACGCCCGAGGCAGGATTCGAACCTGTGACCGTAGCGGTCGCTCGAATCCAGACTGTAGCGCCTAGAACCGTACGGCCACTCCAGCCGTGTGTCAGCTCAGTTCATCTCCTCAATTCCAGAACAGTGCTCTCATATTTTCTTGGCTTCTTGTCTCCGTAGTACCAAACTGCGGGGAGGTTGCTCGAATTCGAGCTGCTAATGTGTTGATTTATTTTGCTGCCAACATAGGTAATCAAGTCATGTATAGCCCTGCCGCTACAGTCGTCTAGGTCAACGCTGTGTTTCATGTCGGTGATAAAGTAATTTATAGTAGTGAGCGTCATTTTTACATAACCCCTTAGGCTGTTGTGTATCCTATGTTCTGGCACAAGCAGTTCTGTCGACGACGAACTCATATACCGTCCCACACACAAGCGATAAATCGCTGGCATTGCCGCGAGAAATTATAGCCTGCTATCGGTCACACAACACACTAACGATTTAGCCAGCAGTTTCAAACAGTTCGAACAACACTATCTCAAGAATTTATATTAGTGACAATTAGCTGTTATTGTTAGCAAAACTTCGTATGTTGAGTAATGTTCGTAAAAACGCAAGTATTTAAATGTATTAAACTTGTTTTGGAGTATGTTCGGTTGGAAACTAACGTATAAACTAAGATGGTGTTCGGATTTAAATTATCTGCTTTTCTTTTTCCTGGCCTTTATACCATACCTTCATTAGTCGGCAAGGGGTGGGGGTACGGTGAGTGGCACAGCTTCGGCAGTTCCGACAAGGGCGTAGCATTACCTCGATACGGCTCTATCTGGAAGGGTTCATAAAATGTGAAACACGCACGTCTTGTACGAAATTTTATGCTGTGCTACATTGTTGTTAGTTAATAATTCTTAAAATTGCATTGGGAACGAGTTACATGCGACAAATCAAACCTATCCACGCAAAATACTTGTTTTTACAAATCATATGTATTTTTAAGGCCTAACATTGGAGAGTATAAGAGAGAGAAGAAAAACTGTAAATACAAGTTTGTAAGAAATGTTATACTCCACAAAATTTATTCGCCCTACATCAGCGAAATCTGCATTAGAAAGGAGATACACGGGAGGAAAACTATTTTGACGTGATTTATGGCTTTTTTTTCCCAATATGACAAAGCGCGAACATGAGCTCCAGTGTCCAGAACTTGGTTTTGGACGGGTTATATGTTCTCGGGTTATGTGTTCTCGGATTTTTGTCTTCGTGGCACCGTAACTCCACAGTCTAACCAATTATAAAAAGACCTTAGCGGTGAGAAAGCTAGCAGCAAGATTGACGATTGTTTTTAATTATATTCCTACTCAACTGAAGGTATAGTCATTATATCCAGTAAAGTATCAAGAAACATGAATGTCAGTGAAATAATGGTAAAAGATCTGAATCTCATTTATTCAGTAACATAATCTGCGACTCATTCATAAAGAAATACTTTCGAATGTGTGTATGATAGCAGCTTACTCCGCTAAAAGCAACAAAATATTAGCACAATATTTCACGCACGAGAAGCATATATTTCTGCTGCTGTCTGTTATTATTATAGCCACTTCCCTTGATACGTAATTGTTTTATACGGACTCTAACTTTCTAGTACACGAATATTTTGTAAATGTAATTAATTTTTCTTCAAAAGATGGCTCTGTTGAAGTTCTTGCTATTAGCAGCTCAGGGGAAGCGACAATTGCGTAATTGGATTCTTCTGTGTTGGGAAACAGTTTATTACTTTTACGTTTTCTTTTCACGTCTTTGTGGTCTTTCTCTTCGGCTACAGTTGCGGTGGCCTATTTGGTACGTTGAATAATGTAGGTATTACATTTCATAAAAGTTTTCTGTGTTTCACGTTCACTGATTTGGCTGGAAGGATAGAGAAAAAAACCTCATGTTGTTGGTTAGTTATACGAGGTCTTTCTGCAAAAGTTCAGGCCTTCTGATGTTTACTAGCCTTTTTTATACTTAAAGGAAAACGACATTCTTCAGCAAATAGCTGTTCGTTACAAGAGAGTAGTTAATATACTGTCTTGCAATGTGCTGTGTCATACCTCCCAAGATACTTATAATGGTACTATTGGCGGGCCTTGGTTATCTTATTTGAATATGTAGCTAATTGTCCGCTTGGAGCGCTGCTGTCGCAGTGTGAGTGTATAACAAAAACTGCCAGCAGTGTTGTGGCTGAATTTGTGAGACTGCACTGTGGAATAACACACAAGAACTCCTAAGTAATCCTTTTAGGCAACTGGCTTGGTTGCTCTGTTATCGACAGCTGCAGAAAAGTTGAGTCTGAACTTCCTAGGTTTCCTTGGGAGAAACCAGTAGCACGAGATTTGGATGTCAGTGTGGACGATTAAGTTTCCTTAGCATAAAGGTAAGAATAGTACCTCGTGCTTTGACGCTGATGACAATTTTATGTCAATTATATATTCTGTACATGACAATTTTACGTCAATTATATGTCGATATTACTAGCTCTCTGTTACGCAGTATACTTACGGAAATGATCCTTCAGTCGGTGACGTCTCGCCCCTTCAGAATAAAAAACATTCGATAATCGTGCCTGTATTTTGGACACTGCGTCATTCTCACTAAGCCAAACTTAGGGACATGTATGCTACTACGATTTGTTATTTTGTTATGGATGACGTTAATCATACGTACAAGAAGTTTCGAACACTTATAGGTCTTTCACTCTGCACTTAGTGGTGCTCTGCACTACTAAATGGTAGCTGTGTCACAAGTCTGATTCAGGCGCCGAGTTTAGTTCTCCAGTTCCGGAGCGCACCGAGAATGGGGTGACAGGAGCAGTGTTTCAGAGATAAGGATCACAGGGTAGGAGGGAGGGAGACGAATCGATATAGACAATCCAAAGCAAAAGATACAAGATTGCAGAGAAAGGAAACAGTAATAAATACTGAAACACAATCTAATACAACTCGCATGGACGTTTTTGGTGATTGACAGCCGAGCGTTGGGCCCCGTTAATTGGAAAGGCGTTAAATTAGCCTTGGTGCGACCCGGTTCTGCCGATGGGGCGCAGAAAGTGACAGGTATAAGGCTGGCACCATCCTCGGAGAAAACAAGCACTTTGTTTCTTGTAGGCTAAACGTTCGTCACGAATAGTGCTGCTCTCATTGAGGTAAAATTATACATTTTGATTTGAAACTTTAGAGTGAATAATGTAGTCGTTAGTAAAGCGGACGGCTGGATGCCCACTGTCTGCTACCGACCACTGTGGATATTCTCTGAGCCAAGTTATCTCATTCAGTTTGCTTTATCAGGATTAGTGGAACTTACAAAATTGCGATGTGCTCAAACTGTTTGTCACCATTTGGCACTTCCATCACAATGTGTTAGTTCAACAATAGGTAGTAGGAACAAAGAACTAAGTCAACTTTCCGCCACTAATCGACTGGAGAGAGTTAATTAATAATATATGGTAATAAACGGCTAGACTGAAATAGCAGCCTATTACCAATATAATGATAATTTCCATGCACATGGGGTAGCCCTCGTTCTTGTTGACGTCAGATAACTGCAACAGAGCACGTACTTTGAGAATAATAAACAATATATCAGTATGAGCCCGTAGTAGACCGTTCTATATGGTATCATTTCAACTTGCTGAGGTCCCATTGGGTAAACAAATCAGAAAAAGTAAAATACATAGTTCTTTTGCGTGCATGTTTAGCCATCCGCATGAAAAACGTCAGCTGGGAATTTCAAACGGTAGCACTGTCAAGTTCCTTGTTCCGGTTGAAGGTAAAATGTTTATAGTGCACACGTGCTCGAAGCCAGTCACCATATGAATTCAATAAATTGACCAAAACAGCAACGGAATAGCAGCAACGTAGAGATTTAGTGCGCTGCTGTCTCATGTCTGATCAATTCAGATGTTATTGACATCCACACTGCGTCAACGAAGGTACACTACTGGCCATTTAAATTGCTACACCACGAAGGTGACGTGATACAGACGCGAAATTTAACCGACAGGAAGAAGATGCTGTGATATACAAATGATTGGCTTTTCAGAGCATTCATACAAGGTTGGCGCCGGTGGCGACACCTACAAAGTGCTGACATGAGGAAAGTTTCCAATCGACTTCTCATACACAAACAGCAGTTGACCGGCGTTGCCTGGTGAAACGTAGTTGTGATGCCTCGTGTAAGGAGGAGAAATGCGTACCATCACGTTTCCGACTTTGATAAAGGTCGGATTGTAGCCTATTGCGGTTTGTCGTATCGCGACATTGCTGCTCGCGTTGGTCGAGATCCAATGACTGTTAGCAGAATATGGAATCGGTGGGTTCAGGAGGGTAATACGAAACGCCGTGCTGGATCCCAACGGCCTCGTATCACTAGCAGCCGAGATGACAGGAATCTTATCCGCATGGCTGTAACGGATGGTGCAGCCACATCTCGATCCCTGAGTCAAGAGATGGGGACGTTTGCAAGACAACAACCATCTGCACGAACAGTTCGACGACGTTTGCAGTAGCATGGACTATCAGCTCGGAGACCATGGCTGCAGTTACCATTAACGTTGCATCACAGACAAGAGCGCTTGCGATGGTGTACTCAACGACGAACCTGGGTGCACGAATGGCAAAACGTCATTTTTTGGATGAATCTAGGTTCTGTTTACAGCATCATGATGGTCGCATCCGTCTTTGGCGACATCGCGGTGAACGCACATTGGAGGCGTGTGTCGTCATCGCCATACTGGCGTATCACCCGTCGTGATGGTATTGGGTGCCATTGGTTACACGCCTCGGTCACCTCTTGTTCGCATTGACGGCACTTTGAACATTGGAATTTATATTTCAGATGTATTACGACCCGTGGCTCTACCCTTCATTCGATCACTGCGAAACCCTACATTTCAGCAGGATAATGCATGACCGCATGTTGCAGGTCCTGTACGGGGCTTTCTGGATACAGTAAATGTTCGACTGCTGCCCTGGCCAGCACTTTCTCCAGATCTCTCACCAACTGAAACGTCTGGTCAATGGTGGTCGAGCAACTGGCTCTTCACAATACGCCAGTCACTACTCTTGATGAACTGTAGTATCGTGGTGAAGCTGCGTGGGCAGCTGTACCTGTACACGCCATCCAAGCTCTGTTTGACTCAATGCCCAGGCGTATCTAGGTCGGTATTACGGCCAGAAGTGGTTGTTCTGGGTACTGATTTCTCAGGGTCTATGCACCCAAATTGCGTGAAAATGTAATCACATGTCAGTTCTAGTATCATATATTTGTCCAATGAATACCCGTTTATCATCTGCATTTCTTGTTGGTGTAGCAATTTTAATGGCCAGTAGTGTAACTGATTTCTTTCAGCGAATGAAAGAGCGACTCGCTAAACAAAACAGTCGTTGTCAGTATATTGCATGCATGTTCCGTACAGGTGAATTAACATCTTTCGAAATGTTTTCCAGTTGTGGGTCAAATGAAGCATTGCTTATGCTAGGATATGAAATACAACACGCGAAACATTGTACGTAATTTGGCCATCATAAATCACACAATGTCTAAGTCACAAGTTCGAATACGGAATAATTCATCTTCATAAATACTGTCTTATCAATGGCTGGAGAAATGTGGTTGAATTATTACTGTAAACATACGTATTTACGGAGGGTACTACAATCGATGCTGGTACGTGCAAAGCAATACATTACTTCAGTTTATGTTTTGTTTTGAGCTAGACGACTACGTCGCGATCGCTACGAAATTGTTTTTCCCCGACACGTATTATTTACTCTTTGATTGTATTTAAAATTTGTGGTAAGGTCTTACGGGACCAAAGTGCTGAGGTCATCGGTCTCTAAGCTTATACACTACTTAATCTAACTGAAACTAACTTACGCTATTGACAACACACACACACCCATGCCCGAGGGAGGTCTCGAAGCTGGCCGGTGCGGCCATGCGGTTCTAGGCGCTTCAGTCTGGAACCGCGCGACCGCTACGGTCGCAGGTTTGAATTCTGCCTCGGGCATGGATGTGTGTGATGTCCTTAGGTTAGTTAGGTTTAAGTAGTTCTAAGTTCTAGAGGACTGATGACCCCAGATGTTAAGTCACATAGTGCTCAGAGCCATTTGAACCATTTTTGAGGACTCAAATCTCTGACGGAGGTAGCCCTACCCCGCGCGGCTCTGATTGTTTTCCCACGGCAAATAATTCTTCTTTGATCGGCGTATATAAACAAACAGCTGTCGGTTAGTGACACTTGTCTTGTTGGTGGTCCCTTCGACAGTTGCATACAAGGCGAGTTCAGAACTTCCAGCTTTCAACAAGAGAGTTCAGTAACATAAGGTTTTATTTTTAATTCTCAGTAGAAAGTTATTCTCGCCGTAGAGGTAAGAGAAATTCAACTTTGGCAGCACGACATAGTGCTCAGAAGAAGTCGCGAAAATTTGAACTTAACTCCTCCCGAACAGGCCATAAAGGCCTAACGGCACCGACCGGCCGCCGTGTCACTGTATGCGGATATGGAGGGACATGTGGTCAGCACACCGCTCTCCCGGCCGTCGTCAGTTTCCGAGACCAGAGCCGCTATTTCTCAATCAAGTAGCTCCGCAGCTTGCCTCAAAAGGGCTGAGTGCACCCCGCTTGCCAACAGCGCTCGGTAGACCGGATGGTCACCCATCCAAGTACTAGCCCAGCCCGACAGCGCTGAACTTCGGTGATCTGACGAGAACCGGTGTGACCACTTCGGCAGGCCGTTGGCTTGCGAAAATTTGAGATGTGTGTATTTTGGGAATGTGAAGAAATGATTACGTTAAGTTTGTTGCTTTTGCATGAAATATGTCAGCACATATGAAATACGTATGAGCTCAAAGCGCATGCAGTTACTCTTGTTCTGTCGCTTCCATGATAGTCATTTCCATTACGATCACCGATGGGCAGAATCAGTAACGTAACTGAGATAGTATTTGTGTTGCATGTCAGTGGCTTGAAACAGATAACAAACTAGCTGTGTGCCATTAATAGAGTAAAGCCATAGTAAGTTTCTAGTCAGTCTTACATTTATAATTTATTGCGTCATTGGACAATAATCGTAATTTATAAACATTTTGTCGATGTAACTGACTGCCTTCAACTGGAGCAATAGTTCCATAACCGTTTTATGCGGAATGGTTTAACCAATCTGATTATTATTCATGTTATATTTTGAATATACCGTTGACCGTTGTTAATAATAATAGTGCAATTTGCTGAAAACTGAGAAAGAATTGCCCGGTATTCAAGACTTTCATTGTCTTGGCACTACCCACGGAAAACCAAAATATTTGTTTGTAGATTGCATAAAGTCTCATGTATGCATTTTTGGCGCGCGTTTGTGTGTGTGTTTGTGTGTATGTGTGCTTGTGTGTTTCTGAAGAACGGAATTTTAAGTTTGCGAACCCGCATTTCTAAGTGTAAGAATGCCTTCGATTCCAACGGCATGTAAATAAAATCTTGAACCTTCTCTGTCGCAAGTTTCCCGTCACAAATATAACGCATGTTTGCATCAGTTGCGTAAATTCGTGTCAGAATGCCACAAACAGTAGACGGCTTATGTTTAGTGAACATTTCTGTGACTAAATATGTTCATGTGTGGCTGCAGTTGAGTTTTCTACGTTGCGTTGTAGATAGCACAAACAGAAGCATTGACCTGCAGATCCTCGTTAATCTCCCTCCAAACTGCCTACCCTACCTGCTCTGTTTTAGTCATTCTGATTCAGTGATCATTCTTTCTTCGCGGTTGTCCACTGATCCACATAACCATTTCATATCTGTGTTGAATTCTGATCTTGGTTGAACGCCAGATTGAATCTTTTAATAGAGATACAGCAGCGACTATGTCTCGACTTCCAAAAAAAAGTAATCGCTCGTAACATGTGCAGAGGCCCTGCTGTTGGCTGACTGTTACAACATAATGCAAGACATTCCTTCGTAGTGTTTGCCAAGCACAATAGTAGCAAAATCTTTTATGTGACGTGACGTACGTGGAAGAGCTTCTTAATAATAACTCTATTCTGCCGGTTACCAGGAAACGTAGAAGCTCCCGTCTTTACAGCAGATGCAGTGAAAAGCAGCCAAGTAAACAAACATGGCAGTAAACAAGGGGGCGGCCTAAGAAGCGGCAATCTTTCAGGTACGAATTCATCCCCTCGGTTGTACAATCGAAGAACACTTTCTTCTATGCAATCTTATGCAATTGTAAAAGAAATAATTGTTTGAAACAGGGCTACATCAGACGCCTCAAAGACCGGGTCTCATCTTCACCATCCCATTTCTTTTTCATTTGTTTCATCTCAATTATATTGTTCCGCCTTGCACGTCGAGTGAGCAGCGTATTCTTACTTCCACTCGTACCACAGCTCTGTGTTTGTCGAACTTTTGTACTGTCTTGTATGTGTATCGTCGGTGTCGCATCGTTCTTGCCTAACGGATTTTGTTATGATTTCTTGTCTGGCGGCAGAGGGGTTCTCTGTTCGCGCTATGACGTGTGTCGAGTCTTTCAAGAATATTCCTCATCGGGGTACTGTTAGTTTCAGTTTTTAGTTTTGACAAGAGTACGCGTCATGTTCAACCACGCTCTTTAGAAATTCACTATTGGATGGACGATACGATTCGAGCTACATCTGATCAGGTACATACTGCTTATTTTGATTCTGATTTGTATGCATTTCTTGTGAAGTTACAAGATCTCTTTCAAGTACACAGGCTTCTCTCTCGTGTTGCTTCTCAGATGATGTTTACACATCGGGATGGTCCCGTTAATCCAGTCCTTCTTGCAGATGCGGTGATTGAATATATTCGGGTTAGAGCTTAAAATCTTCCACCAGAAGTGCACGATCATTTCGTAAGGTGGCGTTTCTTCCTTTTGGATTCCTTTGGCGTATCTACCGTGAATGCTGGTCTGTACAGCATCGCTTTCAGAGTTACTATTATATCCGAACCTTAGAAATGTGCGTTCAGAAGAATATCCCTTTCCTCCTGAATGTTTGTGGTTACCGGATTCATGTTACGTATACAGGGCAAGAAAGGACCTTTTTCCTTTGCAACGAAATTGGCCATCTGAGATCCATTTGTCGGCGTGGTGTTATGGTTTTGAGGTCGTCCTACGAAAAACGTCGTCAGTTGACATTAGTTGAGTTAGTGTCTTCGCATCTTCGAAGTCTGCTGCTAGTACTTCAGTACTTATCCAGCTTTATAGGACGTTGGGGAACGTCCGCCCCCCCCCCCCCCCCTTGCGACTTTCTGCCGTTACCGGCACGCTCAGATGCGGCCCCTGCTGTCGTTAGGACGCTAGTACAATTCAAACGCCGGCGGACTCAAGATGGTGAAGATTTTGATGTCACCCCTCCTCAGACTCGCCTTTCCGAGAAGGTGATGGTGGGGGTACTTCTCCCAGTGGTGATGATTTGAATACTGACGTAAATTGCGGTTCTTGTTTCGCCAGGGATGACGAGGCTGGTTCTGTTGATGTTGAAATGAATGTTGCATCTGTATCCTCTTCTCCACCCGTAGAAACGGCTGTTCCAGTGGGTTCCCATGATTTAACGGAGACATAGTCTACTGTTCTGCCTTGTGTTCTAGTGCAATACCTTCCCTTCCACATTCTGGTACCGTGGAGCAAAAGGTTACTACAGATTTTTTCCTTGTTAATCAAATGATGCAGGCAGATTCAGAGACTCACGCCTTGGGTTTCTCGCATTCGGTTGAATGGAGTGGGAAGGACCCCGCCCCCACACCTTCCCTCAGTGGACCTTGATGAACCCCCTACACATTCGCGTTAAGAAGAGGTGTTGTCACCTCGTAGAGTGAAACAAAGTTTTCAACCTGAGCGAAAAGAAAGAAAAAAGAAAGGTATAGAATCTGCAACTTCTTCTCAGCAATCCGCTGGTGTTTTGGAGAGCAGGTGATGATGCGTAAATTATTTTCTATTTCTCCTTTCATGCCTTACATGTGTTAACTAATGCAGGCGTTTACGTTTCTTACCCTAAATGTTAAGGGTGTAAGCTCTCCATTACGGCTTGCTGCTTTACGACAGTTTATTAATGATTCCCAGGCTGATGGGTTTTGTCTTCCTGGGTATTCTATGCTTTTTTAATGTTGCGCGTTCTACCGGCATGACTATGTTGTATACGGACGGTATTCCGTTAACGGACTTCGAACGCTAGACAATGGTCGGCGGTAGAGGATGTAGTTTCTATGACCTCGCCTTAATTTTACTTTATGCTCCATCTGGATCTGGTTGTACATATGAACGCTCCCATTTGTACACGAAAGATGCCATTTAGTGCAAGCCGCTGTGGTCGAGCGGTTCTAGGCGCTTCATTCCGGAACCGCGCTGCTGCTACGGTCGCAGGTTCGAATCCTGCCACAGACATGGATGTGTGTGACGTTCCTTAGGTTAGTAAGGTTTCAGTAGCTCTAAGTCTAGGGGACTGATGACTTCAGATGTTAAGTCCCATAGTGCTCTGAGCCATTTGAACCATTTGAAGTGGTGTCCTCCTCATACCAAGTCGTTCATAACCTCGTCGCTACAAACGTTTGAGTTTTTCGCATTGGCCTTTGTGAGACAGACCAGTGCAGTCGTTGTCATGAAACGGCTACATTCTGTCATCGGTTGGTCGCCTGCAGACACGGACATTGGAGTTGGCTTCGCCGACAATTGGCCTTTCTTGCCAAGACTACGGAAGCGAGAACCTCTGTTGATATTTTCCTGCGTCCCGTTTCACCCTTCTTTCCTATTACGAAGAACAATACAGTTATGTTGTTTGCCAGGCGTTATGTTCATTACATGGTGGGAAGCGGATATGACTCAGACCCTTGTGCCTTTTATCAGTATATGTATGGCTGCAGCCCATTGGACATGGCCTAGTGGTATTTTTGTCATGGTCCCTTTTCAGGAGTTTTGTTACACAGTTAACTTCGTTTTGTGGCCCTGTTTTTTTAATTAAAGAAAGGGTGGCTTGAGGCAACCATTCAAGAGGCGCAGAGCATTCCGGTTCGATTCCCGGTCCTGCACAAATTTTCAGCTCTTGCTGTTGCATTGCCGCAGTGCCCTGTGCGGGTGGAAGGCATTATTTCCTTCCTATCTCTTCCCTATCCCGTTTCCTTTCCCTTCCTTTCACCCCAGTTATGCGTGAATTGCTTCTACCGCACGGTCCAGCTAGCTGTACTAAATATTTCTGGAGCGCTGAGAGTGACGACTTCGTCTGCCGCTCTGGATGTCGCCACCCTCGGTACACAATAAATACAATTTCTGTGACAAACTTCAGTTTTTAATTTTGAAGCTTCTCTGGAAATGAACTACTGCACAGACAAACACACACATATGTCAATGATGTTTCGCGCCTAAGAATTACATATATCCAGTAGTTTTTAATAGGATTTTCGTAGCTTACGACGAAAGCGACGTTTCGCTTTGGATTCACCTCAGTAACTTTGTGATCTTTCGTTGTTACTCTTCTATAATACCTGCTGTGCTCCGTATATTCGTCACTGTAATAATTTAAGGAAAGGATGAATGTATCTGTGATATCTCTCTAACACATCATTACTTGTTGGTAACCACAGTAATACCTATTTCGCTTTACTTTTGTTGATTCCATTTCATGAGATATCTTTGATATTTTAAAGTGGAATTTCGTATGCGATAGCAAACTGAACGTTTTGTCACGGAAGGAGAACAGATCGCGTGCATGTAGTGCATAAACTGTTGTCGTAAGAGAGTGACTGTGGAACATCTTTCACTGTCCAGTTGAGAAAGTTTTCTTTAATCTGCGATCGCTCGCGCCTGTTGTCACGCGATAGCTCTCGTGTTAAATATTTTCCAAAACACATAACTTTTACGTTTTTTCAACTGTAAGTTCAATACAAAGATACATTTATCAAGTAAATTACTTTTTTATTATGACCAACACATTACGGATATGTATAAACACAAAATGAAAAATTTATATCACTTAAAATAAAATATTTCAATGTGAAATGGTTACACAAAATTTATAATTAAATTCACAACATCTCTTCTAACAGCACTTCGAAATAATCATAGTAGGTGAACAACTAAGGCTAGCTTCATTCCCGTTTTCTCACCTGAGTCAGATACGTCTTTAGAGACGAACACACAAGGTGATTGAGAGCACTAGTTGTCATGTGTTCTTTAGAGCAGGACGCACAAAGTTAGCAGCAATGCTGTGTTTATGTTTTTCCCTTTACGGCAGTAGTTACTTATTGGTTTTTCTCTCGATTCACTTGTTCGTTCTCCTGTAGACAGGTTGTGGATATCAAAAAATCTTTTATTGTCTTCTTCAAGTGGTGTGGTATACTGGGAATTGATGTGCGTTTAGTCATATGTGCTTTTGTAAGCACCATACTCAGTTTTGTAATGAAGCATATGTACTGATGCTGTATATTATTTGACCATTGACTGTTCCGATCATCAGAAAGCTGGATAACAGCGTAAGGGGCCAGCAGTTGCTTATTCCTGAAACAGAATAGTCAGATTTCAGACGATCAATAATATCCACGCCTCCTTATGTGAGACTGTGGAATGTAATCTCTTCAGGTTTATTCGCTTCGCCTCTTCAGCGTCAATACTATCTTCACTGTTACATGGTAGATACCATTCACAAATTCTATTTCTGCTTCCTGTTTGCAACGTATGAGCAAATGAGCCAGTTGCACCTCGTTTCTCTTCCAAAGCATAAATACTAGCCTACCCTTTATTGACAGCAATTCTCTTAGAATTTCTCTCCTATGCTCCGCAGAGTACCTACTGATGTGAATCTGTGGTTTGTGAACAGTTCGTTGGCGACTGTTATAGATTCAAAATATTTGTCTATCGCCACGTCTCTGCCTATGTTGTCAACGGGTCGAATTAGCAGTAACACCACATTTCCTGCATCACTGGGTACTTGATATGGACCATCCGGTTGTTTGCTTACATATACCTCCATTTGAAGGTTAAAAAACTATGCCAGCACAGATTTCATATACTTTCATATATTTTGCTGCCTTGTTTGGAATGTACTGCCTGAATCTGCAACAGTTTCAACACCTTTTTTATTGTTGTCAATGTAAACCCACAGACTCGTCGAATATTTAAATGGTCCCACATTATCTGTTTCCTTCTTCCGTGCTCTCGTAGACTTGTTTACGACTTGGAGAAGAGTATTGAATCTGCGTTTGTTCATCGACGGGATAAAAAGTCGACTGCAGTCCCATCAGTGCCTCGTGGAGAATCTGCGACTTTTCACTTCTGCGAGGAAAAAACGCCAAGGAAAGCAGATAATTCTTCAAAATCAGTTCGAGCGCAGTCTCGAGCAAGTCGTGAACAAGCTTCTCCCATTCTCTCTAGTTTTTGTTTAAAGTGCCGTCTATTACATTCTGGGAAAAACAGTATGCAGCAAGCGAGAACCGTTTTCGAATTTCTGACTTTCCATTTTACAGGTGGAAGCCATGTTCCAAATTCTGATGAGCTATTTTTGCTGGAGGGGCTTTATGTCTGAACCATTTTGTTTGTCCATCCAAACCTTGATACATGCTACCCCAGGAAAGCTGGAGAAATGATTTATAAAATTTTGAAACTGGGGAAACACTCAGAGGGGATGTAGTAGTAAGCATAAAAGTTCCCTCTTCTAGTAGATGGGCCTCCCCTCCCATACCCCTTAACTGAATTGTTTAACATTTTTTCCATTTTTACGAAAAACGGTTCGATTTTCGAAGACGTTTATTACGTCAAAAACACTTCTAGACAAATTCCGCTCAAAAAAGGTCATATGGATGTTTTAAGCAAGATAACCAGTTTTCGAGACGTTCTATCTGGAAGATTAAAAATACATTAATCTATGACTCTGGCATAATTTTCAGCTTCAATTTCAATTCCATTAAATCTTTCTTTTGTTCCTCCACAACTACTTGCCTTTTATACATATAGAAAGATAATATTGGTAGCACATAAACATTAGTACTAAAATCTGAAGATTAAACGAAAGAGAGAATGAAATTCTTTTCAAAATTAACATTTATTGATTCAGAACATTTCTGCTGTATAATATTTTGTTCAATGTTGTACACCTTAATATTTCTATTGAAATCAAAATGATTTGTCGGAGAATGAAGAAGCATTGTAGAAGTAGTCAACTATTAGCATATTATAATACTTTTAAAATCATCATATGTGCAACACCTACACAACTAAAATAGCAGAGCATCTGTTGAACAAATAAGCTGTTGTACGTAATTATTTACAGAAAACCATTCTACAAATCTGCTGTCAAATCGCTGCGAGTCACGTTAGTGCACTTTATCCTCATCAGCCTATACACGTTGCTATCCATCGTAAATCAGCCTTCACATACTTGCATTTCCTTCTGCAATGTTCCGCATGAAATTAGTCGTAATTGTCTGCAGCTGGTGGTCGTTTCATGTGAAGTGGAGACAGGGATTAGTTTGATTCCCTCCAATCCAGTTTCTGGATTCAAGCTGTTCGCCAACCATAGCTGGATTTGTACACTCCTGGAAATTGAAATAAGAACACCGTGAATTCATTGTCCCAGGAAGGGGAAACTTTATTGACACATTCCTGGGGCAGATACATCACATGATCACACTGACAGAACCACAGGCACATAGACACAGGCAACAGAGCATGCACAATGTCGGCACTCGGCACTAGTACAGTGTATATCCACCTTTCGCAGCAATGCAGGCTGCTATTCTCCCATGGAGACGATCGTAGAGATGCTGGATGTAGTCCTGTGGAACGGCTTGCCATGCCATTTCCACCTGGCGCCTCAGTTGGACCAGCGTTCGTGCTGGACGTGCAGACCGCGTGAGACGACGCTTCATCCAGTCCCAAACATGCTCAATGGGGGACAGATCCGGAGATCTTGCTGGCCAGGGTAGTTGACTTACACCTTCTAGAGCACGTTGGGTGGCACGGGATACATGCGGACGTGTATTGTCCTGTTGGAACAGCAAGTTCCCTTGCCGGTCTAGGAATGGTAGAACGATGGGTTCGATGACGGTTTGGATGTACCGTGCACTATTCAGTGTCCCCTCGACGATCACCAGTGGTGTACGGCCAGTGTAGGAGATCGCTCCCCACACCATGATGCCGGGTGTTGGCCCTGTGTGCCTCGGTCGTATGCAGTCCTGATTGTGGCGCTCACCTGCACGGCGCCAAACAGGCATACGACCATCATTGGCACCAAGGCAGAAGCGACTCTCATCGCTGAAGACGACACGTTTCCATTCGTCCCTCCATTCACGCCTGTCGCGACACCACTGGAGGCGGGCTGCACGATGTTGGGGCGTGAGCGGAAGACGGCCTAACGGTGTGCGGGACCGTAGCCCAGCTTCATGGAGACGGTTGCGAATGGTCCTCGCCGATACCCCAGGAGCAACAGTGTCCCTAATTTGCTGGGAAGTGGCGGTGCGGTCCCATACGGCACTGCGTAGGATCCTACGGTCTTGGCGTGCATCCGTGCGTCGCTGCGGTCCGGTCCCAGGTCGACGGGCACGTGCACCTTCCGCCGACCACTGGCGACAACATCGATGTACTGTGGAGACCTCACGCCCCACGTGTTGAGCAATTCGGCGGTACGTCCACCCGGCCTCCCGCATGCCCACTATACGCCCTCGCTCAAAGTCCGTCAACTGCACATACGGTTCACGTCCACGCTGTCGCCTCATGCTACCAGTGTTAAAGACTGCGATGGAGCTCCGTATGCCACGGCAAACTGGCTGACACTGACGGCGGCGGTGCACAAATGCTGCGCAGCTAGCGCCATTCGACGGCCAACACCGCGGTTCCTGGTGTGTCCGCTGTGCCGTGCGTGTGATCATTGCTTGTACAGCCCTCTCGCAGTGTCCGGAGCAAGTATGGTGGGTCTGACACACCAGTGTCAATGTGTTCTTTTTTCCATTTCCAGGAGTGTAGATATATCCGGTTGGAAAGGAAGCTTACGGAGTGAATAGGGGTGGCAAAGGAGAAAGTATGACACATTGTTTGCCTGACTGCGAAGTGCTTTAAGACAGTGGCATTCACACTACTATAGGAAGAACAGAAACCATATCTGAGACAGTTTCAACAATGTTTTTGATCCGATTTTACGAAGCATGTACACTGCAAAACAAAGTTACCCAGAAAATGATGAGCAAGGCCTCATAGCTGAAACAAACGTGCAGGGTATTGCTGTAAATTTTCTCAATTCTGATTGTTCATTACCTTTCTTGCTTGAGCCAACCACCCCATTGACAAATTCTTCTAAAGTTTCTAGAATCATAACTTCAGTATTCTCAATCAAGTCAGTGATACCTGGATAATCGACAGTACTGTAAGGAGACATCCTTATATCTTCACGAATGTGACTTTCACTATTCTCATTTGGTCATATTTTTCATTGAAAACTCACTCAGTGCTCCACTGGTTCAACAGTTTGTGGCAACTACCACGAAAACAAACAAAGCTGGGGAGATTTGGTATTGTGGCAAACAGGACGCCATCGCCGAAGTGTTCAGTCAATTTGTTTTTTAGAGTTTTTATGGTCATTGTATCTCATTCTGGAAGACATTCAGTGAATTTCTGCAATAAATCTAGAAGCGAAAATAGACATACATCTGAAGAATCTACAAAATTGTATACTCCTTTGAAAACAGCGTCAAAGTTGGTTACATGAAGGCAGTCTCTTTTTCGAACAGAGGAGGGGTTCTACACTAATTTAGAATAGCCGTCTTAATGATAGAAGGCTTCTGCAGCTACTAAACGCAATATACTGTTATTCCGTTCTGCAATAATTCTGCCGAAATCATCATCGCGTTTATCTGGTTTCTCAAACGGTGTGCGTTTCAGAGTTAAAGAACAAAGTTCAAACATTCCACGACCTTTTTCGAAAGTAGTTCCTTCTGGATTGGGTATTTAAAATTACAGATTGCTTATAAGATTAAAATTATAGATTTCATTTAATGAACATAACATCATTTTTCTCCCCTTTTTCATTAGCTGGTTCATGCAGGATGTGTGGAAGGGAGAATATATTCTGCAATGAAATACCTTTTGCTTTGCACAGAAGACATCCCATACATCGTACATCATACGGAGACGTGGTGAACTGCATTTATATATCTTTCATTTAGTGAGTAATTAGTTGTGGTTTCCTTGTTCAACAGTACAGTATGATTATTCTGACTTCACATAGACAGTATATCACAAGTTGTGTTTCTCATCTCATTCTCTTGCACGTTGATGTGGTATCTGTGGAATCGACAGTTTATTCAGCCATTGAATACCTTTCACTCTGCATAGATAACATCCTCTACACCAATGCTATCTTCGACATCTGGGGAGTTGAATTTATATATATTTCTTTTGGTAAGCAATTATTTCTGGTTTTAACATCACAAACTAAAGCTTCCATATACAGATAAAAATTACACAGTTATAATGAACAATGTAACAGATTTGTACCTATTGTCTTTAATCAGGGCCGGCCGGAGTGGCCGATCGGTTCTAGGCGCTACAGTCTGGAACCGCGCGATCGCTACGGTCGCAGGTTCAAATCCTGCCTCGGGCATGGATGTGTGTGATGTCCTTAGGTGAGATAGGTTTAAGTAGTTTTCAGTTTTAGGGGACTGATGAGCTCAGACGTTAAGTCCCATAGGGCTCAGAGCCATTTTTTGAACTTTAATTGGGTCGTTCATGTGGCCCGTATGCTAGTGACAATTTATTCTGCCATCAAATGCACATTGCTTTGCATAGAAGACATACTCACCAGGAAAGTTGTCTTTGGATGTGGGAATCTGAATGTATAGGTCATTATTCTGATAAATAATTGATTTTGTTTTGAATAAGGAATATGGAAAGTTTTGTTTCTCTTTTATTTCATTAGTATGTTCATGTAGGATGACTGAAAGAGAAGATTTGTTCTACAATGGAATACACTTCGCTCTGCTTAGAATACATTCTCGTCAGCACACTTAGCTTTGAAAAGTGCGGAACTGAATTTATACTTCCTTTTTTGGAAGTAATTAAATGTCGATAGAATGTTTATAATTATGGTTTGCTTATTCACATGACTACTACAGATACCATATAATCAACATAATAACAGTTTTGTTCCCCTTTTCCATCATAAGCAAAGTATAGGTGGGATGAATGAACGTAACGATTTGTCCTGATGACGAATGTCCCTTGCCCATCAAGGAACTTTGAGATGCTGGAAACTGAATTTATAAGTCTTTCTCTTGGTAAGTAAGTACTTGTGTTTTACGTACTGAAATTTGCAGTATACTTATTGAGACGATTCTTATACAAATCATATAATCAACATAGTAACAGTTTTGTTCCCTGTTCTTCCATTAGCAGGTTCATATGGGATGAGTGAAAGAGGCGATTTGCTCTGACATCGAGTACCCTATGCCCTGCATGGAAGACATACTCTCCAGCAAAGTAAACTTGAGATTTAGCGACCTGAATTGGTGTCATGTATTTGGTAAGTAGTTATTTGCGGTTTTAATACCTTAAATATCAGACAATTTATTCAGATGATAATTACTGATACCATACCGTGAAAATAGAATCAGCTTTGTTTCTGTTTCCTTTCATTAGCAGGTCCACGTGGGGTGAGTAAAAGTGATGATCTGTTCTGAAATCTAGAGTCCTGTGCTCTCCATAGAAGAAATACTGCCCAACAAAGTTAAATGTGTAGATGTGGGGAACTGAGTGTATATATTTTTCCTTTGGTAAGTACTTAGTTGTGTTTAGAATGGTGAAATTTCAATTTGCTTAGGTAGAAGAACATTATAGAATACGTGTAATCGACATGCTAACAGTCTTGTTTTACTTTTCTTTTGTTATCAGGTTCTTGTGGAATAAGTGAAAGTGATGAATTGTTCTACCATCGAATATTCTTTCCTCTGCATAGAAGATACTGTCCCCAACGTAGTTGTCGTTTAGATGCGCAGAAGTGAATTTACATTTCTTTTTTTGGTAAGTAATTAGTTGAGGTTTGAATATTTAAAATTACCGTCACTTCACATGGCAGTTATAGATAACATACTAGGAAACAGTAACACTTTCTTCCCCTTTTCTTTCTTAAGCAGGTTCAAGTTGGATTAGTGAAAGCGATGATTCGTTCTGACATCGAATGCCCTTTGCCCAGCATACAAGACATACTTCCAACAAAAGTTAACTCGGACACGTCGCAAAATGAATATATACATTCTTCTTTTGGTATGTAGTTGTTTTCTTATGAATATTTCAGTTATAATTTGCTTATTTAGAAGAATATTACAGAATTCGTACAAACAACGTAGTAACAGTTTTATTTCTCGTTTCTCTCATTAGCAAGTTGATGCCGGATGAGTGAAAGTGGTCATTTAAGCTGCCTTTCAATGCCTTTCGCTCTGCATAAAAGACACACTCCACAGCGAAGTTAACTTTGAGCTATGTGTAACTAAATGTATACGTCGTTCTTTTGGTAAAGAGTTAATTTTGTTTTCAATATTCAAATTTACCACTTCTTGTTTAGAAGATTATTACAAAATTCGTGTAATCGATGCGCTAATAATTTTTTGAAACCAGCAGCTTTATGTGGAATGAGTGAAAGTGACGATTTGATCTGTCATCGAATGCCCTTTGCTCTGTGTAGAAGGCTTACTTCCCAGCAAGGTAACTTTGGTATGTGAGTAACTGAGTTTTGGTAAGTAAGACTTGCTATTAAATTTTACGGTTTGCATATTTCAGATGAGAATTACAGATATAATATAACCAACATAGTAACAGTTTCGTTTCTCTCTTCTTCTGTTAGTAGGTCCTCGCAGGATGAGTGAAAGTCACGATTTTTTCTGCCATTGAATGTCATATGCTGACCATAGAAGATATATTCCCCAGTAAAATTAATCTCGAGATGTGGGAACTTAGTTTATGGGTCTTCATTTAGAAGTAATTACTTGTGTTTGAATATTTAAAATTACAGTTTCGTTATTCACATGATACTTACAGATCTCCTAGAATGAACATAGTGACAGATTTGTTTCTCCTTTCTCTCGTTACCAGATTCATGTGGGATGCGTGAAAATGACGATTTGGTGTTCCTCTGAAAGCCCTTTGCTCTCAATAGAAGACATTCTCAACAGCAAAGTTCACTTGAGATGAGAGGAAATGAATGTGTATGTCGAAATTATATTTGTTATGCATACTTAAATTAAGATTTGAGTATTTACAATAAAATTACAAGATTCACGTAACCAAAATAGCAACAGATTTGTTTCTCTTTTCCTTCATTAGCAGGTTCAAGTGGGATTAGTAAAAGTGACGATTTGTTCTTATATCGAATACCCTTTTCCCAGCATAGAAGACTTACTCCTGACAAAAGTTAACTCTGAGATATGGGGAACTGTATGAATCTGTCGTTCTTTTGATATGTAATTAGTTCTGTCAGGACAGTTTAAATTACAATTCTCTTATTGAGATGAGTATTGCGGAATTCATATAAGCAACATATCAACGGTTTTGTTGATCCTTATTTTCTTTCATTAGCATATTCATTGTGGCATGAGTTGAAGTGTTGTTCTGCTATCGAATGCCCTTTGCATTGGACAGAAAACTTATTTGCCAGCAGAGTTAACTTTGAGGAGTGGGGAACTGACTGTAGATGTCGTTCTTTGTTAAGGTTGTAACTATGTTTTTAATTTTTAAATTTGGGTTTACCTACTTGTAAGATTATGCAGAATTTATGTAATCGACACAGTAAGAGTGTATGAACGCAGTCTCGCGGCGATAACACTGAATAAAATGTTCTCGGGTTTCCAACCGCGTCAATTGCTTAAAACTACACGAGCTTTCGGCCAAGCACTCCTTGGCCATTGTCAAGTGGTATGACTGCCAGTGGGCTGTTGGTGCGCCCTTATATACGGTAGCTGTCGGCTGTGACGTCATTGGTGCCCGTGACATTGCCATATATGCGCATGTTTTGAGTCGGCGTTCGATGTGCCCTCTTCAACCGCGCGATCGCTGGATCCCACGCAGCGCTGAGTTGCAAGCCATCGTCTCTATTCAGGGTGTTTACGGTAATTTTTTATTTCAATAGCTTCCTCTATTAAACTGTCCCAGAAGCCGTTAGTGCGAGCCACGACAGAGACATCGTCAAATTTTATGTGGTGACCGTTTTCTAACGCATGCTCAGCTAACGCAGATTTATCTGGATAGCGTAGGCGATAATACCTCTCATGTTCTTTCCTGCGTTGTTCCACAGTGCGCACTGTTTGTCCGATGTACTTCTGGCCACACTCACAAGGTATTTCGTAGACTCCAGGTGTTCTGAGACCTACTGCGTCTTTAACTGGTCTCAGTAATTGACGGATTTTCGTTGGAGGCCTGAAGATTGATTTGATCTTGTGTCTTTTCAACAGGCGGCTTATCTTGCCCGACACATAGCCACAGAATGGCAGCAAAGCAAGTTTCTTTTCCTGCTCTTCGTCGGTAGTCTTATTCTGGTATTTCCCAGAAACCACTTCTTTCACTTGATGGGCGCTGTAGCCGTTACTCCTGAAAACCTTGCGTAGGTGGCTCAGTTCATGGGGCAGGTTATCGTCGTCTGATATTACTCTTGCACGATGCACCAATCTTTGTAATACTGTGCGCTTCTGTGCTGGATGATGATGGCTGATGGCATGAAGGTACAGGTCTGTGTGGGTGGGTTTTCTGTAGATGCTGTGGCCAAGGCACCCATTTCGTTTACGGTGGACAAGGACGTTGAGGAAGTGCAATGCATTATCTTTTTCCACCTCCATGGTGAACTGGATATTACTGTCGATTCCATTGAGGTGTTACAAAAACTCATCTAGTTTCTCGAGTCCGTGTGGCCAAATGGCCACAACATTACAGAGCTTCCACCATCTTCAACAATCTCCTGCTGACATGCAGGGTCAATTGATTCTTGATGTTGTCTCAATACCCATACACGTCTTTCTGCTTGATATAATCTGAAACGAGACTCGTCCGACCAGGCTATCTGTTTCCAGTCATCAACAGTCCAATGTTGGTGTTGACGGGCCGAGGCGAGGCATGAAGCTTTATGTCATGCAGTCATCAAGGATATACGAGTGGGCCTTCGGCTCCGAAAGCCCATATTGACGATGTTTCGTTGAATGGTTCACACGCTGACACTTGTTGATGGCCCAGCACTGAAAACTGCAGCAATTTGCGGAAGGGTTGCACTTCTGTCATGCTGAACGATTCTCTTCAGTCGTTGTTGGTCCCATTCTTGCAGGTCGCAACGATGTCGGAGATTTGCTGCTTTACCGGATTCCTGATATTCACGGTACACTCATGAAATGGTCGTATGGGGAAATCCCCATTTCCTCGCTACTTCAGAGATGCTGTGTCCCATCGCTCGTATGCCGACTATAACACCACGTTCAAACTTACTTCAATCCTGATAACCTGCCATTGTAACATCTGTAACAATCCAAGAAGTGCGCCACACACTTGTCTTATATAGTATTGCCGACCGCAGTGCCTTATTCTGCCTGTTTACATATCTCTGTATATGAATATGCATACCTAGAGCAGTTTCTTTTTTGCTCGAGTGTTTCTTTTTTTGGGAAGGATTCACTTGCGGGTTGAATATTTGAAATATTATGGTTTGCTTATGTAGTTGATTATTAGAGATATCTCTTAACCAATGTAGTTAACTGTTTTGTTTCTTTTTTCTTACATTAACAGGTACATGTGAGATGGGTGAAAATGACGATTCGTCCTGCTGTCGAACGCTCTTTTCTCTGCAAAGAAGACATACTTCCCAGCAAAGTTAACTTTGGGTTTCGGACTTCGCAGTGCGTTTCCTTGCATACTAGCAATCACAGGCGCCGACTCCATGGGGCCTGAGGGGGCCCAAGCCCCCTCAAAAATTCATTTGCGGGGGTGGGGGGGGGGGGGGGGGGGGAGTGGAGCCATCCAATAATTTAAGAAAATTATTTGTTATATTATGCTTTGTAAAATCACAAAATTATGTTGGAATTTTTTATTTTCCTTTTTTGGTGGTAGTTACCTTTTACAATACATTCAGTAATGAGTTTAAAAAAAATTATTATGGTAGTAAGAAGGTTAACTGGGAACGAGTGGTGTGAATCATGATAGTGTTACAGTGCTGCGGGCACACTTAGAATTTGTCCTGGTGCGTGAACCTTCGGGTAAAGTCTGGCGCCGGCGGGCCAGTGCTGTGGCCGCGGCGACATCAAAAGGCTGTAGCAGAATCGCCTGGAACCCTCCGCCTCGCATCGCCTTGATTCTTCAAGACATTACGACGACGCGGCTACATAATGCCCACACTGCTGTTGCAGTCATTCAGTGTGGATAGTTTCGTTCAGTGCATGCTGCAGACGTGTTTAGTGTTCCGGCTTTAGGTGGCCGTGCGGTTCTAGGCGCTCCAGTCCGGAGCCGCGCAGCTGCTACGGTCGCAGGTTCGAATCCTGCCTCGGGCATGAGTGTGTGTGATGTCCTTAGGTTAGCTAGGTTTAAGTAGTTCTAAGTTCTAGGGGACTAATCACCACAGCAGTTGAGTCCCATAGTGCTCAGAGCCATTTGAACCATTTGTTCCGGCTTTAGTGTCTAGTGGACTATTTTATATGACTATATATTTTATTCGTTTACTTTAGTCTCTTAGTGTATTGTGAATTAAGATTGCAATGGATAAAATTGTTACCAAAAAGGCGTGCTTGGAAGCTGATACTGCAAGTCAACTTCCAACAATTACTGTGTCGCCAATTGTTTCGTCGCCTTCAGGCGAGAACTGTTCACAGCTGAAACCTGGACAGTCCAGTAAGGGAGGATCAAATATACACGGCTAGAATATGAAGCACCTACAGAAAAAACTTTTTGCAAAACCGGCAAAGAGGCAGATGCTGAAAGTCTATTACAATTTTCTTCAAAAAAAGAAGATGCATTTACTTGCGTGGGGTTTTCTAACTGAAAAAAAGCTTTGTAAAAGTTCCGTCTTCATGAAAATACGTTTACTTGTAAAGAAGATGTTTTGAAACTAAATACTATCACTAACCGGAGTGTGGCCTCCCAATTGAATGAACAGTTAGACAGTGATATGAAGAAAGGCCGTTTAGCTCTTGAGACAATGTTTACTGCCGTGCAATTTCTATTCTGACAAGGTGTAGCAATTAGAGGGCACAAAGATGTAAACTCAAATTTTTTTCAATTGTTCGAACTTCGAAAGAATGACATACCTGAGTTTAAAGATTGGTTAGGGCGTTCAGGGTATAAGTGGAAGTCCCACGATATTCAAAATGAGATCATTGATCTAATAGGAAAGTCTGTGTTGAGAAAGGTACTGGCTTCAATAAAAAAACTGAATATTTTTCTATTATGGTTGATGAAAGAAGTGATTCTTCGATTCATGAACAAGTGTCATTTTGTATTCGTACTGTCGATGATTCCTTAATCATCAACGAAGACTATATTGGCTTATACGAGACCCCGAACGCTGAATCACAAACTCTGTTTAGTATTTTAAAATGCATTTTCGCTCGTCTTGATTTGTCGATGGATAACTTAACAGGACAGTGCTGTGATGGTGCCTCGAATGTGAGAGGTAAGTTCAAAGGACTAAAAAAGTTAGTTTTGGATATACAACCAAAACCACGTTATGTGCACTGCGCTGCTCACAGTGCTTGGCAGTTGTTGCCAGTCTCCGCTATCTTACGTCTGTGAGAGATATTATGGCTTTAGCCAAGGACTTAATAAACACCTTAAGGGAATCCAACAAAAGGATGGGACTTTTCAGAAGCATATTCTGTGAGAGCGCCAACGACCAAGCTGGTCTAGGGTTCCTTTGCCCGACTCTATGGACTATGCGAGCTTCTAGTATCTTGAGAATATTGAAAAACTTTGAAGAACTTCTATTGTTTTTTGAAACATATTCTGCAGAGGACAAAACAGAGGCAGGTTACAAATGTGCAGGCTACCTTGAGTCAATGTTACAATTCAAGACTTATTTCTTTTTACGTCTTTATTGCCATACAATGAATCCAGTAGAGGATGTCAATGAAAAAATTCAATGCCCTCATCTAAGTGCTGATCTGGAAAAAAATATATGAGGGCTTGATTTGTATATTGAATGGAAAGTGTGACAGTTGGGAATTGTGTTTAAAAGAAAAACCTTCACAAGATGATGATCCTTCGCTTCCTCGGAATCGAGGTATACCAAAGAAGTATGAAACAATGAAGCCAGTTCACCGCACACTTTCAAAACCCCAAAGGAATACTACAAAGCTATTTGCACTGAAGTTTGTGAAATAGTGCAGTCTCGCATTACTGACTGGTTTGCTTCAACTGGACCCACACAGGTCATTTCAGTTGAACAAGAGGGCTTGCTTTTAGTAAACAAAGGTGAAACAAATTTGGAAAAATCAACTGAGTTTTTCAAAAATGACCTAGACGTTGAGAGACTGTGCGTACACTGGAATATGTTAGCGCATATCGCTAACAAAAAACAACTGGTCTTAAAAAACATGTGTGATGTAAGAAAGTACAGTAAACAAGAGCCTGCAGTTGGAGAAATGTTATGTGAAATAGTGAAGTGCATCAAGCTTCGCCAAGTAGTTCCAATCACGACAGTAACAGCAGAACGGTCATTTAGCGCCCTTAGACGTCTGAAGTCATATCTCCGATCAACAATGGGACAGAAGCGATTGAACAACTCGGCTGTTCTTCATGCCTACCGAGATGTTTTAGATGAATTGGATACCCGACACTCATCAACGACTTCATAATCAGTAGTCCTGTCAGATGGTCGAGTCCGCAGCTCGTGGTCGTGCGGTAGCGTTCTCGCTTCCCATGCCCGGGTTCCCGGGTTTGATTCCCGGCGGGGTCAGGGATTTTCTCTGCCTCGTAATGACTGGGTGTTCTGTGCTGTCCTTAGTTTAGTTAGGTTTAGGTAGTTCTAAGTTCTAGGGGACTAATGACCATAGATGTTAAGTCCCATAGTGCTCAGAGCCATTTGAACCATTTTTCAGATGATCGACATTTGCACCTTTCTAAAGACACTCTAGCCCTAATAATGGCATATAGAGCAATATTAAAAATCTTTATAAAATGGGGAATTAAATACATACATAATGTTAAATTTTCAGTTTCGAAATATTTGTACTAGTTTAGTACAGTATTAGTTATTTTCAAATACTTCAATATTTTTAGGGTGTAAGACCCAATTAAAACCCGCTATTTATATACTTATGACTGAAAGTATTAGGCATACTGTATGAACATTATTAACTGTATTACAGCATTAACTTCGAGATATTGTTTTTATTTAATGAAGCCTGAGTCTTATTCAAAGTAAGCTTAAATTAGCTATTTCACTTATTAATCAAAGTGCTGTATCATACAGCTCTGGACTCGCTACATGACTGCATCCACAGAAACAAGTGCAGCAGTAATACGTGCTATCAATTCTTCCACACGTGTTGGCGTAGTAGAATATACATGCTCCATCAAGTGTCCCCACAGGAAGAAAGTCAGGGGATTTATGTCAGGTGACCGCAGAGTACTTATAACTAGACCACCCCATTTGAGCCATTTCCCTGGAAATGTTCTGTCTAAATGCTGTCGCACATTAATTCGAAAGTGTGGAGATGCATCATCATGCTGGAACCATAACCTCTGCCGAACATGAACTAGAACATTTTCTAGTATGTCAGGCAAATAATTTGAGAGGAATCCATGATACCTTCCTGCAATCAAGCGGTGAGGCAACAAGTAGGGACCCAAATTGCTGTCTCGCAATATTCCGGCCTAGACATTGATGCCAAAGTGGACCTGACATCCATGTCGCAGCTAAATGCCACACCAATGGCGGGCATTGTGCATATTGAAGACGCCCCATGAGCGACCGCTGCTTCACCCTACCATTTTACACTGTTTATGAAGTAGTCGTTGGATTTATGTTGTTGCTGAAACCATTCACAGAATTGCATCCACAAACTGCGGTCTGCAGGATGCAGGTGTTGCTTTTAAAGCAATAGTAGGGATGCACCCACGCTCGTGCAGCACGACAACGACTGTGCATCTGGTGAACAGGGCATACAGTGTAAACGCGTTATTAGTTGCAGCGGGCTTTCCACCTAACGCGCATCATCGCTATTAAGCTTTTGTCCTTCATGATTCATTGCGACACTGCTAACAGTGAAATTACCGTGCTTCCCTAACAGTAATGGATTTGATGTTTCCACACTTCCATCGACAATAATAATAATAATAATAAGTATAATAATAGTAACGCACTGAGATGCTTACTAAACAGCAGGTGCTTATCAAATTCGATGTTAAAAGGCATAATTAATGGTTCCCTGGTGATAATACATACAAATGATAACCAAGTCTCGAAATTATTTGCAAAGCACATTACTAGTCGTATTGGTGACATAAGGCCATAACGAAATATAATGTTCCTGAAAGTGGCAAGAATAATACTTGGTACTAATCGATGGGCCATTGGGGGAGGGTAGACAGATGACAGGTTTTTGAATCTAGTAGATGCAGCGGTCTACGATGTGGTAAACGCTTCTCTAAAACCTGACCAATGAAAACGACTTATCACTTCTGTGTTAGCAGTATGTAAGTGCAAATGTTTTGTAGAAGACCCACTGTAAACGCTGTATGACGATTAGGATTCAAGATATTGAACAACGCAGATTACTTTTAGCAAAGAAAAACAAATACGCCACGACCCAAAATCGAAGCCTTGACCTCCTACATGCTAACCCAAAACGTTATCCACTGCACCAATTATTGCTTAGTAATACTCCCAGATGCTGATGGAGGTAGTTACCATACGTGTGATTAGTGTTATATATAGCGAGCCTGATGCACTTCTTACAGGAACTGGCGACATGTCTCGAGTAATGAGGATAATGGGCCAGGGACAGTACACAAGTAGTTTGTGCATAAGGTGAGAATTCGTGCCTGACGGGAAACGTGCTATGGTAGTCCGTGCAAATTGCAAAGACCACTGCGACCAGATGGTTTGGTTGTCAGAGCAACCAGGTAGTAATCATGAGATCTGGATTTGAATTCCATCAGGCGAAAGTATCAACTTACCCTCATTGATTTAAACCAATGCCCACTCACAGCCAGTGTCTGTAATTACTTTTTGTGTGAATTTATATTCACTTATTTGGTAAGTAATTTCTTCCGGTTTTAATATTCAATATACAATTTGTTTATTTGGATGATAATTACATACATCACATAATCAACATTGTAACAGTTTTGTTTCTGTTTTCTTTCATTAGCAGTTCTTGTGGGATGAGTATAAATGATGACTTGTGTTGCATCAAATGCTGTTTGATCTGAGGTTAACTTATATACCCAGCAAAGTTAACTTTGAGATGTGAGAAACTGTGTATATGTCATTCTTTTGGTAAGTGCTTAATATTTTTTTCTGTAATCGAAATACAATTTGCTTATTTATAAGAACGTTACACTATTCGTACAATCAACATAGTAACAGTTTTGTTTGTCTTATCTTTCATTAGATGATTCACGTGGAACGAGCAGAAGTGACAATTTGTTCTGCCATCGATTTTCCTTTGCCCTGAGTAGAAGACATACGCCATTGGAAAGGTTAATTTAATTCTTGCCTGCAAACCAGTTAAATATTTTTGTGGGATCTGAAATTTAAAAACCTCTCTCACTCCGGCCTGATTTAACTTCACTGATCAGGATAATAAAAGCATGCGTATGTTAAGGGAATTTTCATTCACAAAGCAGGCTTATCACATTCACACAGTTCAATACTTTTCTATCCTTATTAAATTGAGCTTAACTTCAATTTCATAAGGCAGTGAAGCCATTTCGAAGTCTCGGTGCGACGAAAATTGTCAGTCGATCTCCTGAAAACATTTGTAATAATTATTAACTTTCGGTGATCACATGGGGAAGACCGGAGACCTGCTGGTAATACCGTGTTAGTCCATTTATTGAAAGTAATAACTGGATATCTTGAGCGTACAAAACGGCAGGTTCGTCCAGTGTAAATCAGACGTTCCCCACTGATCCCGTGTAACACAGCGTAGTAAGCAGACACTGTCAATAATAAGACTTTTATCCATTGTGGATGTGGAACACTGCGACTGTGGTGTGAAAAGGTTTTCAGTTGCAGTAATTTCTGAAAAACTGTCAATAATAATCAGTTAATACGCGAACACACTTACTTTAGTTTAGTTCATGTATTAAATTCCTTCTCATACAGAATCTCATCAAGATGGCGACTAGCTCAACAATACATACATATACATCTTCGTTCTTTTACGGCTAATCGGCAAGAACTCAATCCTTCTTTTCATAAGAGAAAACATAGATAGCAGAGAAGCTATTCCATGGGGTAAATGCACGCTCCAAGGAATAATAGGGCTTGAAACTGCTTTGCATTGATAATCATCGTATATTAAAGTTTAGGAATCGGAAAGATAAGAAGAGATATTTCTAGATATGTACTGAGTTATATAATTTATAAAAATTTCTGAAAGTGTCGCTGAGAGACCGCTGCAAGAGACATTACACAGTGTAGGTTCGTGACATATTGCTTGCATTGTCATATGACTGGCCTCTACAGTCAGTAATATCAATGGAAATTGTAGACAGGACTTCAAGTATGGCCTCAGCTAAGTTTTCGGACTTGCGTCCTGAGTTTGGTAAAAACAGAAGGAAACGTTCAACAGATTCACCATTCTCGTTCGCATATTTTAATATTAGAAATAATTTATCAATACGTGAAATGTCCACAGTACAATCTACTATTATAGAGAAATATCTGGCATATTTTAGTTCACTTATAATAATTCTTTTTATTCGTTCAGAAAGAAGCTGTTTTATTTCATCACAAATTGTTGAAGAAAGATAACTTGAATGTTCCTGCCCTGGATTTCAATGTGCTCTGTGAGAAAAGGATCAGATTCGGCTATAAGTTCAAGAGACATCATAAATTGACCATTATGTAATGAATGGAATCTTTCAACGTGTCCATGGAGGGGAAGTCGACGTCTTTTTAGCTTCTTCACTACCGCAAACACCCTTTTCAACACACCACGCCAGAACTTTTTTTTTCTGTCTCAACATATCACTCGAAGTGTTTATCTACTGTTCCAAGTGACTTTTGACTTTCTTCTTGTTAAGAGTGATAACTCAGAATTTTTGTGTTCAGGTGAATTCTCATGATGAGATAAAATATTAGAAATATTTTTCGAATCTGCAGTACCGTTAGTAGCATTCGCGGACTTACTTCCGGACAATTTACATGGTGCACAAAAAACAACACAGGTGCTACAGGAGTATGCTAGAAAATCACGCACCATTTAAAAGTTTACGGTAAAATACAGTTTTGTTCAAATATATAGTTTTATCGCCTATTGATCTTCTTGAATTAGAAAAATCACCGTTACAATTTCATTAATGCCACGTTGTGAGAGAATGACGATTTTTAATTCATTGACACACCGTTGTGCAGGATCATCACTAACGAGGCTCTTTATTATTGTAATGTCTGACTCGACACTTAGTTTTTTGTGAAACTCGAAATCAGGAACCATTTGATTTTATTCATTTTTAACTTTTGTTTCGTATATATTTAGTTCTTTTACAGCAGCTGCAGTTCCAGAAATATCATCTGTACTACTTTAACTCGAAGTCGAGCCAGCAACATTTTTTACGAAAAATTTATTTACTCTGCCAAGCGTTTTTAGAGCATGGGCTTCTCGTTCTCGCCTTTTCTTCGATAGTTTCCGAAATGCCACCCCACTTAATTTTGCACGTATGTTTTTTTCACTGTTATTCGTGTTAAGGCACTTGCAAAATTGTCAACGAACGGTCAAAACAAAAGAAAAAATGTGTCAAAGGAAAGAAAGAAAGTCTGTATCCAGTTCCAGTCGTACTACACCGCACATGAGCACAAAGATTTTTACTTTAAACACGGCACCCGAGCACAAAGATTTTTCCTTTAAACACAGAGCGATGAACTGACCAACTCGGATTACTCGACGTAACTGTGTTATGAAAGAACGACAATGCAGAACAATTTAATTTCATTGTCGCCTGTTTCTGTGTTGTCAGTGAACAGTAGAAGCACACCTGCGGGCTGGAATTCGTCTCGTAAAGAAAACGGGACAGTCCCTTTTTTGGCTTCTGTTTCCCACGTCGCCGGAATTTTAGCTGGGACGCAAATATGTTCTGAATATTCTTGACACTGTCTTTCTAATTCCGAAAGCAAATCATTTTTGCAATTTTTTGCAGTGAGGTGTGTTGGATCGATTCTTATCCCACTTATTCTTACAACATTTTAGCGGTGTCTGTGGGCGGTGAAGACATACTACAAAGTTTAAGTAGTCTTGTTGGCAGTTGATAAAGTTGAGTTTCAAAATGTAAAACATTTCCAGTATCAACATGTTTTGTTAAACGGGTGCATTAAATCAAAGCTCAGATATTGAAGACCACAGAGCTTTCACATTAATTACAGTAATGGAGGGTTGATTTGATACTTCCCCGTAATTTCTGCGAGAAATTTAAGTGGAGCCGGGTTTTACATACTGAGGCCCACACATGTTACAGTATTTAAGAAACTGCTGATTAGTTTATCACAGCTTTTCAGGGGTCCCGATATTTTCACGGGTACAATATGGTAGTGTTATGCAGAAGCCGACATTTTCGGAATTATAACGTTTCAAACACTGCATTGTAGATTGCCGTCCTGACAGCTTACTTCAAAATATTTTGAACAATCATGAAGATGATATCAGATAGAAACCCAATGTCAAATCTCCATTCAGTCAGCAAGTAAGCTATGTATATTTCCAAGCTTGTATTGTCGAATTTCGTTCTTTAGGCTTATTTAGCTAGCAAGTTGTTTAACAATATTAAAAATTTTTGTCGTTTGCAAGTGCAGTTATTTTAAAACGTAAAAGGTTAAAATGAGTTCAGTGCAAAAAATGCCACCCCCTTAAGGTGACGCCCCTAGGCCCGTGCTTAGTGGGCCATGTAATATTATTGGATTTCAGATACTTTGAGTATGAGATATTTACCATAAAAGAAAAGGACAGCCAACGAGCTGTAGTTCGTAAAGATGCTAAGTATCACAGCGCTAGAGTAAAGAGACGAAGTATTTCTTTTTTTAATGTACGCCTATACCAAGACGCGCGTCCAGCGTTTAAATACTCATAAACACTATGACTCGCTGGGCACAGAAATTTAAAAACATTGCTGCAGCGCTTGATAGCAAGAAGCTGCGAAACAGAAGGAAGAACAATCTGTCTTTTGTTAAGAAACATTCTAGAGACTTTATTATCCCTTGTAGTCAACGAAAGAGTCGATATAACAAGTCAATAAAACGGACAGTCCCATATCAGATAAACGACTTAGTTTTGATAAGAAACCATCCTAAGTCGTCACTCATAACAAAGAAGAACAAGAAATGGCAAATGCTGTATAATGGGCCTTTTAAAATTATACAAATACCGCACGGTTGTAGCTACCTTATAGCTGATGTGATGAGCGGGAAGATCAAAGGGTTGTATCCCTATAAGGACTTAAAGAAATTTGTGGTACCTGACAATAGGACATGAATGGTTTACCGTATTTTTGTGTAATATGTCGGTTTTACACAGACTTCAACATATATTTTTGTGTAGTTGTAAGAATTTGATATTTTGTTTGTGCTTAGTATGTAAGATGTTTGGTCTTTATATCAAGGAATGATTTACACATCAGCCTTCAAAAATGAGTAAAAAGAAGCTAAAGGACCATCAGTCCAATGATAGAATTTGTTTAGAAACATGATCAGTAAGTGTAAGATGTTTTTCAGTGGTTATTAGAGTTAGTAACTATAAATTTTATTATGCTGTGTGATAAATGTTTATTTAAAGAATGCACTAAATATTCTAATCTGTCACATGAAAAATGAACAGAAAGGTGTATGCAAAGACTGTGCACATACCATGTGACATCTGTGATGCTGTGCTTTGACCATAAAAGAGAAAGTATAAGCATCTAGCCACAATATTTGAGATCAAATGAGAGCTCCACTTTAGAGCCTGTTTTTGACAGTTGCAAACCTTTTATAGGATACGCGATTACGCTAACAGCTTATGGAGCAAGCACATGCGCAGCGGTCCTAATCCCCGAATGAATATATCCTACGACAAAATTTATTAATGCTCAAATATAAAAGTATTGCAAGTCAGGCCAGAATCCGTTGCATGTATGATGTAACACTTAATTGTATATAATAACAGAACAAAAGTGCTTTTGATCTGTGAAATTTCATTGTAACATATTGTGTAAACGAGCAGACATCTGTGTCACAATGTGACATAAAAAAAAACAGTAATCATGTAATACAATTGTATCAAAGTCATGCTGTAAGCAATACTAACAGGAACTATAATAGTGTGTTGGTATTCGTGGAGGAAGTGTGAACTTTGAGAACTGTATTAGTGATCAACTTGGACAGTGAACACTTATGTGCTGTACAACTGAAAAAACGTGAGGTACAGACATTAACAGAACATATCTCTGTGCAGTGACCGAAAACACAAAACTGTGATCAGTGTGTGTTCGAAACTGTACAGACAACATTTTTAGTTTTGACGCTACCTCCTGTGCGCCAACAATTAATGTAACGTCACGGACCACGTAGTAGGACGTTACTGCAACGGCAACTACGGTGGAACGCTGTCAAACAAAAACTGTGAAACATAAATATTCCATACGAAGTGATGACAACAGGGATGTGTAATGCTTACTTCAGCATCATATCTCCTGCATCATTCAGCACCAGTACGTGCAAACGAACACGAAAATACCAAGTAACTGAGCCTGTGCCTCGATGATGCAATAATGTTCACTAATCAATTCTTACCCACAGCCATAATATCTTACAATATCCATTCTATAACATATGTGCATTTGTTTCATGATTTGCACGAGTCAACATCCTCTCCCGTGCTGAAAACTTTAACGAGCGGTGCGCAACAATACAGACGCACCACGCAGACAAAATAACGTCGATCCGTACTCCACATCCTGACCGCCGGCTACGGACAAGAAAGAAGACAACAGTTTCCAGCCGACGTTCCATGGCAACGGGCACGAGGCATCGCGGTAGCGACATACAGCGTCATCCACACCACACGACGAGAAATGCGCCGACAAAAATAAAAAAAACTCAAAATATTACCAATACAATATAAAAAATATGATGGACACTTTCATATAAAAACTATATGTTTGTTTCCTTTTCAGAAAATTTTATATTTGATGTAAATACTTGTAATACCAAAATATGTAGAACCAACTTATGTAAGTAACACAAAGGGTTAAATCAATCAGCTCTGCCGAGGTTTTTCTGGGGTTTCCCTGCGGCCCTCGTCCAAATGGAAGAGCTTGTTATTTTGCAACTGTCCCCAGCCATGTTATGTAAAAAGACTCAAAATGAATGTGTACCCATGACCTAATACACGGTAAAGTGAACTGAAAGTGACCAACGAACGAAAGAAAAGTGACACTCGTGGTCTACAAGGACCAAACATTAAGTAGTGTGTTCCTTGTAGCCCAGGGGGCCATGTAGTATCCCTTTTGCAATATTCACCCTTATCGAGGTGAAACATAAATAAAAATGACTGTATGTGACTCAAAATGAATTGCAAACATCGATTTATCTGCGAAAGGTAATAACACTAACTTTAAAAATATACAATATAGGTCGATAGATGCAGAAAAGACATTATTTTTATTGTATGAGATTATAATGTGTAAGTAATTAAAAGAAATATTATCTTTGTAAGAGTATAAAATACAATGCAATGCTCATTCTTCTGTCTAGTCTGTTTTGTTCTGTTCGTTCTGGTGTTAGCTGGAATAAGGTACGCAAGCTATTGTGCTGCGCTAGCATTTGTTTCTGTCGTAACGTAATTGCAAATATTTAATGGTGTAAACTGTATCCTAGTAAGAATATACACTCCTGGAAATTGAAATAAGAACACCGTGAATTCATTGTCCCAGGAAGGGGAAACTTTATTGACACATTCCTGGGGTCAGATACATCACATGATCACACTGACAGAACCAAAGGCACATAGACACAGGCAACAGAGCATGCACAATGTCGGCACTAGTACAGTGTATATCCACCATTCGCAGCAATGCAGGCTGCTATTCTCCCATGGAGACGATCGTAGAGATGCTGGATGTAGTCCTGTGGAACGGCTTGCCATGCCATTTCCACCTGGCGCCTCAGTTGGACCAGCGTTCGTGCTGGACGTGCAGACCGCGTGAGACGACGCTTCATCCAGTCCCAAACATGCTCAATGGGGGACAGATCCGGAGATCTTGCTGGCCAGGGTAGTTGACTTACACCTTCTAGAGCACGTTGGGTGGCACGGGATACATGCGGACGTGCATTGTCCTGTTGGAACAGCAAGTTCCCTTTCCGGTCTAGGAATGGTAGAACGATGGGTTCGATGACGGTTTGGATGTACCGTGCACTATTCAGTGTCCCCTCGACGATCACCAGTGGTGTACGGCCAGTGTAGGAGATCGCTCCCCACACCATGATGCCGGGTGTTGGCCCTGTGTGCCTCGGTCGTATGCAGTCCTGATTGTGGCGCTCACCTGCATGGCGCCAAACACGCATACGACCATCATTGGCACCAAGGCAGAAGCGACTCTCATCGCTGAAGACGACACGTCTCCATTCGTCCCTCCATTCACGCCTGTCGCGACACCACTGGAGGCGGGCTGCACGACGTTGGGGCGTGAGCGGAAGACGGCCTAACGGTGCGCGGGACCGTAGCCCAGCTTCATGGAGACGGTTGCGAATGGTCCTCGCCGATACCCCAGGAGCAACAGTGTCCCTAATTTGCTGGGAAGTGGCGGTGCGGTCCCCTACGGCACTGCGTAGGATCCTACGGTCTTGGCGTGCATCCGTGCGTCGCTGCGGTCCGGTCCCAGGTCGACGGGCACGTGCACCTCCCGCCGACCACTGGCGACAACATCGATGTACTGTGGAGACCTCACGCCCCACGTGTTGAGCAATTCGGCGGTACGTCCACCCGGTCTCCCGCATGCCCACTATACGCCCTCGCTCAAAGTCCGTCAACTGCACATACGGTTCACGTCCACGCTGTCGCGGCATGCTACCAGTGTTAAAGACTGCGATGGAGCTCCGTATGCCACGGCAAACTGGCTGACACTGACGGCGGCGGTGCACAAATGCTGCGCAGCTAGCGCCATTCGACGGCCAACACCGCGGTTCCTGGTGTGTCCGCTGTGCCGTGCGTGTGATCATTGCTTGTACAGCCCTCTCGCAGTGTCCGGAGCAAGTATGGTGGGTCTGACACACCGGTGTCAATGTGTTCTTTTTTCCATTTCCAGGAGTGTATTAGTATAAAGTGATTTCCGTGTGTTATTTCAAGAACCTACGCCACATTTATCTTATGAAAAGAATATTTAATGAAAATTATTTAGCATGTTTCCAGCTGCTGCGGAGCGAGTAACAGTGATCTCTCACTGTTAACAATTAGCCGCCATTACGTGGTACATTTAAAAATGTTTTATTACAGAACAATGTCTGATAGCCGGAGCGGAAGAAATTATGTAAAAATATTCAGTGAGATTAATTGAAGTAACCCAGTGAAATAATTTTATTAAAACATGTCTATTTTCTGTGATAGTGAACTGGAGATGAGTAATACTACGGTATTGCATTTACAGTAATTTGTACGGAGCCTGGCGCTCGATAAAATCAGATATAATACGTAATTGGCAATCTACGAAATTCATTGTTTTGCTTATTATATCTCTTTTGTATTTTTTTGAAAGCTAAACGTAAAAACTAACTTCACTAAAAATCAGTAACATATCACGATAAATCAAAGGACAAACAAATTTACTAGGAGAGTGTTTCCTCTAAATAAATAGTTACACATTATTTTTTTAAGAGATATAATAGAGGGCCATCTGTCCAGAACTGCTTGCGCGTTGCGAGGCTGTCGGACATCGCCACAGGCGATGAATTATGGGTTCGTCTCTTCGAACCGGAAACAAAACGGCGTGCCAAGGAGTGGCACCCTACTATCTCTCCTCCAAAAACAAAAAAAAAAAAAAAAAAGCTCAAAGCCGCGTCTTCAGCTGGTAAAGTCATGACGACGGTCTTCTGGGACTCTGAAGGAGTTATTCTGTTTTATGTCCTCCCTCATGTTGCAACGATCATCCCGGAAGTATTCTGTGCTACGCTCAGGAAACTGAAGAAATGATTTCAGTGTATTCGTCTCCACAAAAATGCAAACAAACATATCTTTCTCCATGATAACTCAAGGCGTCACACAAGTCTGCGCGCCCAGGTGGTGCCCACAAAAATTCACTGTACTGTTTGTTCTTCGTCAGCCGTCGTACAGGCCGGATTTCGCAGCTTCCGATTTTCATCTGTTTGGGAGAATGAAGGATGCTCTCCGCGGGAAGCAGAATGTGAGTGATGGGGAGTTAGTGACGCAGCAGGTTGTTGGCTCCGACGTCGACTAGTAGACTGGTACCGGGCAAGCATAGAGGCCCTTCCAGTAAGGTGGCGTAAGGCCGTCACATTCAACGACGATTATGTTGAAAGATAGTGTTTTGTATCCAAAAGAGTGGGGAATAATATGGTGTATTGGAATCTTGCATAAAACCAACCTGCTTTCAGAAAAAAGTGTTGATTTCCTTATTTAACGCTCTTCGTAGTGGCGGAAGTAATGTATGTACAGAGCTCGAGTACAGACGAAGAACGATCAGTTCTGTGGAGCTAAGCGAAGCGGCTAGAAAAGACTGAGACCATTTTTGATATGACAATCGCTATTGAATGTTTGTACCATGCAAATAACTGGCCAGATCTCTACAGGCTCCCAATTTTAATGCAGCCAGAGTCTTATGATCTTATAAATATTAGTACTGTGGAATCATTTGATATGCTGTTGGAGAAAGCCAAAGAATATTATAACAACTTAAATCTGTAAGACATAAATATTTCACGGCCTGGAAAATACACCAGATCCACGACCACCTGGGGATGCGTTAGACCACGACTTTGGCTCCCACCTGCGTATAGATTAAGGCCGGCACCGAACGACTGCCATCAACCCAGCCACTCCATAAGCATGGGTCGTTATACACAATATCGCACCGACAATTCCAATTCCGTTGCTACTAGCCCATCGCCCATTAATACCATCTACATTGATGGCAAAAGCAATTGTTACATCTTGGTAAACCATTCCGCTATTCATAGAACATTATGGATACGTTCATCACATAACTAATGGTAAATGGTTACACCTTCCTTCCATTCGGAACTAAAGTCTACTGCTACTGCTGATTAAGAGTTTCAAGAGGCTAAACATCTAAGGCCGTCAGCCTCATATTCATTCCCTCTCTTCCTCCCCAGGACGGAATCTGTGCACTCCATCTGTGCTCCTTCTAGCGTTAATCTCACGTGCAACCACGAGAACGTCTTCTAAACGTCAGCGTAACATATATCTACTACTGGACGTGGTTACCACCTCGGTATCACCTACTGTAACGGGGAAAACCACCTAAATACCACATCGATGTGCACCCGTCATCATCCTTAATCCACGAAGCGGATTTGATCTGCGTCAAGCTTGCCTCCGGGAGTCCTGGAAGCGGCACGTTAACGAACTCAGCGATCTGAGCGGACAACTTATGTCTGTCGTCTACATCTGTGAGATGTGACTCCTGCATTTATGAATACATTCTTGCATTCTTTGTGACGTGGAAGTCAATACCATACGAATGTCGTCTTGGGGTCTTGCATTGTCCTGTGCAGTCATGATGGGCTTAATGTGCACAACAAGATTTAATATTCTTGCCTCACACTGGCGAGAATTCAACATCCTCTCTATAAATATTGAAACGGTCCTGTTGTCACGTCAAATACCTACCCACACGACGATTGATGGAGTTGGCAAGGTATGGGTATTCGGAATCGCTGCTTCCTGTGAGCTTTCACTGGGTCATCCGTGGACACACGGGCGTCGATGTGACCACCTCAAACAGAAGCGAAACTCATCGCTGAACACCACATGATGCCATTCAGTGTTCCATTTGACACTGGCTTCTCAGCACATAAATTTCTGTTGTCTGTAGTCTGTCCAGTTATCTGTTCCCGACGGTTCGTGATGACTTTCTGGTAGTAATCTTGTCCGGATTTCAGCTTTTGTCATCCGTCTATTCGTCAGAGCCAATCGAAGAATTCTTCGATATTCTCGTGGTGTTATCTTTCTGGAAGGCCCGAGATCTACTCTTCTCGCCATACTGTTGTCCTGAGTCCGTCTCGTCATCACTTGTTCTATAGTCAGTGCCCAATAGCCAATGATTCAAACCTTTCTCCAAGTCCTAAATATTGTGATAAGTTGCATGTGCACGTCTTCTGGGCATTCCACCTGAAAATTTCCCGTAACGTTAGAGACAAACCCAATGTGGTTTGGATCCTAATCACTTCATAGATGCCTAACCCCTTCAGTTCTATTTCCAATACCCAATGTGATTTCCATTCTAATCACTCAAGCAAAACTCCTGCAGTTTGCCCATATAAACCAAAAATATTTAACTGGTCATAGCATTCTGGTCTGTAGTTGAACCTATAATCCTTCATGCCCCCAACTAACTCTTTACCATCCCACACAAGCGTTAGCCAGTCATACTGTAGAGGCTTGGTTGGCAACATCAGACTCGGCGTGAATAGCAAGGCCACAGTCAGCAGTGACGGAGCCCAGAGGTTGTTGGAACATGTCGACACGTAACCCTGTAGTCCTACAGACTGTCGTGGATACACCTTGTATTTATACGGGCTTGGCTCATTCGTGTTTTGCTAAAGCACTGATTCCTGTCGTCTAAGCCACAATGGAACCACAGGTTGGGTGTGAATCAATCAGGCCATCCACAATGCTGCAGCTCTGCCTTCCAGCTGCATCAGTGCTATTATGTCTCTGGTCGATCTGCTTGGTTATAGCATACAGTGACTGCCTCAGTGCCTCGGATATGATACTTGCTAACGCATCAGTTCCTATCAAATAAGCCACTACAGAGCCACAGGTCAGGTGTGAACTGTGAAGCAGTCCAGTCACCTGTGCCACAGCTGCTCTGCCTTTCTGCTGCATCAATGCTATTGCCCCTCTGGTCCCTCTGCTTGCTTCGGAGACAGTACTTGCCATATCAACAGATAGTCTCTGATGTAAATTTAAAACTGACCTGCTTCCACGGCCTCCTGCATTAGCCGTGGACAGTGTCTCAATTGAACCCAGCTGTGCCAAGTAAATTAACTGCAACGCAACAATACCTTCAGCCGCAACTTCCACACCACCACTGGTACACCTCAAGAATCTATCCTCTCCCGTCTCCTTTATATCCTACACACTGCACACAGGCCTGAACCTACGCCAACTACCTATGTTAGCCAGTATGCTGACAACACCACTTGCAGAACAAGCATGTTTTGAACCAAGTGTCTATCCAGAATGTGGACAGCGAGCTTTCTTTTCTGACAAGGAGTTTTAGGTAACATCCACGATGCACTAAGAACTGCTTCAGCATTTTATAAAATAGTTTGTTAGAAATGAGTAATACCAATTGTCTCATTGATTAGTGGTTTAATAAAACTCCCACAGAAACCAAACATCGTTTATCTGTCGTCATTTCAAAAACAAATATACAAAGAAAATTATTTTTTATTCTAATCTTTAGTTAGGTGCTAATGTCGATGGTGGTGGGGGCAAGGGGGCCTGGGCACTCGATTGTACGCGGGGGTAATAGTCTCAGATGGTTGGGAAGCATTGTTCTTAGTCAATGATAATTTTGAAAATCATATGTCAGTGAGATGGTAATTCCCTCTAATGTCAACTCGCACAATGATGATTCAACCTGGTGGCTATTATGCGTCTACACGTCGCATACAGTCGGCAGCACAGAAAGGCTTTCACTCTTCTCGTAATGATCGTGGATTTCGGTTCACAGCTTTTATTATACGAGTATGTCTTTTGCTAAAGCCATTTATTTTAGTTTTACGCTACATCAGGACAATAAAGAATTCTCTTTATCTCTCGACTCTTCGCGTGAATATTTTGCCACTGTACTGGAAAACGAATAGTCCTTTCTTGGTTTGAAGAGTCATTCCGCTGTGTCCTTTGCTCTGGTCTTACTAGCTACCGAATGGCTTGTGTTCTGACGGCTGTAAAGCGGTAAATAAATTATTGCGCATTATTGAAACTCCTTGTCGTAGAGTTGAAAATTGAACTGGAACCAGGAAGCTTAATAATAGTTCGTTAAAATTCGATGTGAAGTCTGTGAGGTACCTGAGTCAACAAGAAGGCGAGCAGGCTGACGAGTATCCGACGTACGTAGCATCTACATGGGAGCCGAACTGGAAGCAACTGTTTTTGTCCTTCATCGGTGTTTCAACTCCGCACGCGGGTCGACGTATAAGATCTCTTTTCTTACACGAATTACAAGGCTATAAAATGTAAAAAACGGGGCAATTATTTTGGTTTTGATATTTAACGTAGACGATATTTTGATGAGATGGTGATGTTGGCTTGCTGTGATGTAAAAGTGGTAAAGACGTGAAATTAAAAAAAAAAAGAAAGAGTGAGACAGAGAGAGAGAATGAACTTATCATGGATACGAATAGATTTTACAGTGATGAGGCTATGAAAAATCGCACTAAACGATAATACTGAATTGGGGAAAGGGGGGGAGGAGAAAGGTCATTGGAACAAGGTAGATGCGACGATATACGTTAGGATATAGTAGTGCAAAGTGTTGTAGGTCACGTGTATGTCAGGACGGATTTCACAACTGGAGATTGGAAATAGGTTCAAACTGTGGCTAGAGACGATGCAAAAGGCGTAAAGATGTAGGGAAGTCGGAACATGTGTGTAATGGTACCTCAGAGTACGTTGACTCAAGGTAACAGGGTAGGCCATGGGGTTGAGATTGAATTTTCAAGGTAACGTACTGAGTTCGAAGGTGTTCTACAAAAAGGAGGCGTGGAAATAGGATTATCTGTTAAACGATGCGAGCTGGGGGAGACAGAGAGAGAATGAGAGACAGAATGAATGTTTGTCGAAGATTTCAAGGTATTTGTAAAATTTTGGAGGAATTGATATCCAGATGTCATTTGCGTATGTTTGGGTGAAACGGATAAGGGATTAATAACTGACGATGATGGTAGAATGATGTAGACAATATCTGAAGCATATTAATACTTTTTCTAATTTTAACTATTTGGTTGTCTATCAAAAATTACCCGTAATAGGATTAGCTGAAGGTGGGGGAATGGAAATAAGACAGACGATATCTTCGAGTGATGTCGCCTAGGATGTAGGCTTGGTTTTTCTGTGAGTGTACGTCGAGTTTGCGCTTGTCACACTTCTGAAGCAGGAGATGCACGTGACGTTGGTTGGAGGCATTTGAAAGTTTGACAGTGAGATAGCACTTTCTTCGCTCACACCCTGCACTCCGATTTAAAATTAACCAAATTAAATTGTGTGCACTGTACTGAGGCACACGGTTTGTAAATCACTTGGTTGCTGGACTTCTTTCTTCAGAACTGACAGAAACTGCAAGACTTCAGGCTGCCAGTTCTTTGTATCTGACCACTGCCACTAATAATCCCAATAACAATACGGTGTAGGTCGTGTAATAGTGTATTAGCCATTACGTACATGTGTTGTGCTGTCAATTAGTTCGTTTATTTTACGTACATAGACTAAAGCGACGAGGGAAAATTTGCACCCAGGTTGGGAATCGAACGAGGGTCTCCTGCTTACTATGCAAGTGCATTAGGCACTAAGCCAGCTTGGCACAGCGGTTCACAGACTGCATGGATTACACTAGCACTCCTCCCACATCGATCCAAATTCTCACTGCCGCTTCAGTCTACTTTAAATTCCCCTTACACACGAACTGAATTGCCGAGGCTCTCTGTGTTCTGTAATAGCACCTCAGCATCTCACGTAAATGGGGGACACAGCCAGAAGCCTAGGTGCAGTACTTATACAAATGAAATGACACAATCTCAGAGACTTTAATGGTCTCATACAGGCATGATGACTACATAGATTGAAGCTGCGAGTGGAAATTTGTGCCAAGGCCAGGAAACGAACCCAGGTCTCCTGCTTACAGGTAGATGCGCTAGCGGTACCGTTGTGCCCAGGTGGCTTAGTGGCTTAGCGGCTAGCGCACCTGCTTGTTGTTGTTGTTGTGGTCTACAGTCCTGAGACTGGTTTCATGCAGCTCTCCATGCTACTCTATCCTGTGCAAGCTCCTTCATCTCCCAGAACCTACTGCAGCCTACATCCTTCTGAATCTGCTTAGTGTATCCATCTCTTGGTCTCCCTCTACGATTTTTACCCCCCACGCTGCCCTCCAATGCTAAATTTGTGATCCCTTGATGCCTCAGAACTTGGAACATGTCCTACCAACCGATCCCTTCTTCTAGTCAAGTTTTGCCACAAACTTCTCTTCTGCCCAATCCTATTCAATTCCTCCTCATTAGTTATGTGATCTACCCACCTAATCTTCAACATTCTTCTGTAGCACCACATTTCGAAAACTTCTATTCTCTTCTTGTACAAACTATTTCTCGTCCATGTTTCACTTCCATACATGGCTACACTCCATACAAATACTTTCAGAAACGACTTCCTGACACTTAAATCTCTATTCGATGTTAACAAATTTCTCTTCTTCAAAAACGCTTTCCTTGTCATTGCCACTCTACATTTTATATCCTCTCTACTTCGACCATCATCAGTTATTTTGCTCCCCAAATAGCAAAACTCCTTTACTACTTTAAGTGTCTCATTTCCTAATCTAATTCCCTCAGCATCACCCGACTTAATTTGACTACATTCCATTATCCTCGTTTTGCTTTTGTTGATGTTCATCTTATATCCTCCTTTCAAGACACTGTCCATTCCGTTCAACTGCTCTTCCAAGTCCTTTGCTGTCTCTGACAGAATTACAATGTCATCGGCGAACCTCAAAGTTTTTATTTCTTCTCCCTGGATTTTAATACCTACTCCAAATTTTTCTTTTGTTTCCTTTACTGCTTGCTCAATGTACAGATTGAATAACATCGGGGAGAGGCTACAACCCTGTCTCACTCCCTTCCCAACCACTGCTTCCCTTTCGTGCCCCTCGACTCTTATAACTGCCATCTGGTTTCTGTACATATTGTAAATAGCCTTTCGCTCCCTGTATTTTACCCCTGCCACCTTTAAAATTTGAAAGAGTATTCCAGTCAACATTGTCAAAAGCTTTCTCTAAGTCTACAAATGCTAGAAACGTAGGTTTGCCCTTCCTTAATCTTTCTTCTAAGATAAGTCGTAGGGTCAGTATTGCCTCACGTGTTCCAACATTTCTACGGAATCCAAACTGATCTTCCCCGAGGTCGGCTTCTACTAGTTTTTCCATTCGTCTGTAAAGAATTCGCGTTAGTATTTTGCAGCTGTGACTTATTAAACTGATAGTTCGGTAATTTTCACATCTGTCAACACCTGCTTTCTTTGGGATTGGAATTATTATATTCTTCTTGAAGTCTGACGGTATTTTGCTTGTCTCATACATCTTGCTCACCAGATGGTAGAGTTTTGTCAGGACTGGCTCTCCCAAGGCTGTCAATAGTTCTAATGGAATGTTGTCTGCTCCCGGGGCCTTGTTTCGACTCAGGTCTTTCAGTGCTCTGTCAAACTCTTCACGCAGTATCATATCTCCCATTTCATCTTCATCTACATCCTCTTCCATTTCCATAATATTGTCCTCAAGTACATCGCCCTTGTATAGACCCTCTATATACTCCTTCCACCTTTCTGCTTTCCCTTAGTAAGCAGGGCCCCTGCGTTCGATTCCTGGCCTTAGTACAAATTTTCACTTGCCATTTGAGCCTGTATACATAAGACATAAGTAAAGTCTCTGAAATTGGATGCTTCCGTTTGCAGTTCGGTTTTTTTTTCTTTCGAAATGAATAATGAGACAAGTTCTGGTCTACCGCGACGAACACGGTGATCTTCTCTATCGGTAGTGCCATGTGGCCGTCCGAAGTCTAGTCGTCTACATTCCTGCGGCAACCGTTGCCAGCAATCACGTACAGTGGCTACGTTCCTGGCAAGTCTTTCTGCAGTATCGCGGAAGGAATATATAGTTTGTCGTAGCCCTATTGCATGACCACGTTCAAACTCAGTGAGGTGTTGTTAACGACGTCTTTGTTGCTTTGGAGGTATTCTCGACTAACATCAACAATACCGAGCGAGGTGGCGCTGTGGTTAGCACACTGGACTCGCATTCGGGAGGACGACGGTTCAATCCCGTCTCTAGTCATCCTGATTTAGGTTTTCCGTGATTTCCCTAAATCGTTCCAGGCAAATGCCGGTATGGTTCCTTTGAAAGGGCACGGCCGATTTCCTTCCCTAACCCGAGCTTGCGCTCCGTCTCTAATGACCTCATTGTCAAATGGTTCAAATGGCTCTGAGCACTATGGGACTCAACTGCTGTGGTCAGAAGTCCCCTAGAACTTAGAACTACTTAAACCTAACTAACCTATGGACATCACACACATCCATGCCCGAGGCAGGATTCGAACCTGCGACCGTAGCGGTCGTGCGGTTCCAGACTGTAGCGCCTTTAACCGCTCGGCCACTCCGGCCGGCTGACCTCATTGTCTACGGGACGTTAAACGCTAACCTCCTCCTCCTCCCTAACATCAACACACCGCGTTCAATCTCAAAGGAAAGTAACGATCATGACCGTTTCAGCGTGTATTTAAAGCGAACATGATTTGCATCATCATAGGAACTAGCGCCACTCGTATGTGACTGACGCGAAAGTTGAATATACATCATCTTTGAGATGTAGAAACACGACAACTCCATCTTGGTATTGCGATTTTTTTTCGCGTCAGTGTAAATGCATTGTCCGTAGAATGGTAGGAACAAAAATCTCTCAGTAATGTGAGAAGTCAACGGCATATCACACTTGCTGACAAATCGAACAGTGCTGCGCCGTAGGATTCCCGCAGTGATTCGAACCACTACTGGCCGTGTGCGTGACTTGACTCGATGTTAGGCATCAGCTGCCGTTACGCAAGCGGGATCTGCCGAGTCACGCCGAGTTGCCCTTACGCTATGTGTGATGTGGCTCTGACACACGCCTACTTCCTGTCATGATAAGCAAACTTATCACCACGTAAATATTTCTGTCTTGCTTCAGAAAGCTGCAACAAGTATTTTTGCGCCTTCTTAATCTTTCTTCTTTGTTTCTTCCGAAAAACCAATCCATTAGCCACAGGATAAACGAAAACTACTTCTCATCGTGATGTGGTGAATATTTCTCTTCCGCTTGCTGATACACGAATATATTGCGTCATCGTTGTGAAATATTACGTTAGGTTACGAAGTTTTTCTTGATTGATATTTGAAGGATCAGAATCGCAAGCTCTTCGATGAAGCGAACCGTTATTAGACTTTTAATTGAATAAAAAGAATGAGATTTTTCTGTGATTCTAAGTGAAGTAGTTGCCTCAACTATCACTCAGTGCTGAATTATGAAAAGATGCGAGTTATTTTAGGTTTATTTTACGTAAATCACTTTCTGCGACTATTATCCGTGGTCGAGATCTGATATCAGGCAATATCTCCGGCCAGGTATGGCATCTTTCTATTGATATAAAACATTTACACCCTTTTTTTAAGCTTACGAGTAATAAACAATACCTAACACGCAAACGAAGCCCATGTATTTTAGAGTTAATTACCAAACCGATAGATACTGAGTCAATGAGACGGCTCGGTCTGCTTTTGTCTCACAACCCTTTTTACTATGTTTTGACCTTGTGTTGGCAAATGCACATTGCTTCAATTTCATTGTGGTTAACACTCTTCATTTCTACCGTATCTGAAAGTGTAATAAAATAATATGTCTATAAATTAATGGACACTAATCAATCAAGATTTTATAAAATGTTTTAGTGTTTTTTTTTTTTTTTTTTTTTTGAGAAGTTCAGAAAATTACATTTTAGTTCAAGTTTCATCATCTGATAATACTCGTTCAGTCATTAGATATGGTAATCGAACCCAGCCCCTTACTTATCGATTTTCTATAACATGAAACATGTCGTTATTAACATTTATTACGGATGGCAAGTGAAGTCCACCGCCACTCTACGATCAGCAAAAGAAATTAAAAATGGCGTGAAGTGCTGATGGTAACTCAGGGAATACGCAGTGGCAGACGTGATTATGACATCAAGGAAAATGAAATAGACGCAGGGGCACATGTAACCAGGCGAGTAGATGATAAGTGGCCAAAGTGTGTTCCCAAGAAATAGTAATATAACGATACGACGGCCTAATGGAAGGTGAGTGGATCGCGTTAGGGAAATTTTAGCAGCAGCGTAACTGGATATCACGGAAGACTGCAATACATGGCAAATGTAAAGGAAGCCATTACACAGCTGTGAACATACTAAGACGTAACGAATGGTGCTCTACAGATAGTACGATACGATTCTTAAGTGATTTCAAGAGATCAAGGTCCTATGTTGGCGATGCTGCTTCACACAATACTAGGGCGCTAGCCGTCAAGCAGCGGCGTTACAGCAACTGGCTGAACGAGTAGTCAGGTATGTGCTGCGTTCGAGTAGCATCTTTTTTCCTGATCTTCCATCAGATACTTGTATCGGTACAACAAGGCATATTTCTTCGGAAAGGAACAATAATGACAGTAATAATAAAAATAATCATGATCATAACGGGATATTTGTAGCGAGGTATCATCGAGGTATAATAAGGAACAGAGATGCAATGAACATTTATTTATCGATACATTCACGTGTGTATCGCAAATCCAGTGCGCGTTATTCAAAGCTGGTATAGTCTGGCATGATTTGACTGCGATACACACATGAATGGATCGATAAATAACTGATCATATTATCACAATTCCTATTATAAACTATCTGATCAAGAGTATTTGGACACTTATTAGTGGACATTAATATAAACTGTTTCACACTTCGCCATTACGACGGCTTTAACTCTGCTTGGGACACTTTCGATGAGGTGTCTGAATGTCTGTGTATGAATGGCAGCCCATCGCCGCTCAAGAGCCGAAACCAGACAAAGTAGTGATGCTGGACCATCTGGTCTGGAGTGAAATCGATGTCGGAACTCAACCCAAAGGTGTTCTATTCGGTTCAGTTCGGGACTCTGGGCAGGCCAGTCCATTTCAGGAATGTTATTATCCACAGATCATTGTCAAGCAGTTGCTGCTTTCTGACGGGGTGCATGTATGGTGTAGGTTCACGCATCCTGTAGTGCAGTTTGTAAGTAGGCTGTTTAGGTTTTTTTATTGGTAACGCCACCTCTGTATGAAAATCACTGGCTGTGCTGTGTGCAGTCTGTGGCTGCTTTGCATTGTTGTAATACTCGCCATTGTAGTGTTAGGCAGCTGGCTGTGAACAGCGCGTAGCGTTGCGCAGTTGGAGGTGAGCCGCCAGCAGTGGTGGATGTGGGGAGAGAGATGGCGGAGTTTTGAAATTTGTCATGCTATATTTATATGTGATGATATCAAGGTAAATACATTGTTTGTTCTCTATTAATATCTTTCATTTGCTAACTATCCCTATCAGTAGCTAGTGCCTTCCATAGTTTGAATCTTTTATTTAGCTGGCAGTAGTGGCGCTCGCTGTATTGCAGTAGCTTGAGTAGCGAAGATTTTTGTGAGGTAAGTGATTTGTGAAAGGTATAGTTTAATGTTAGTCAGGGCCATTCTTTTGTAGGGAATTTTGAAAGTCAGATTGCGTTGCGCTAACAAAATATTGTGTGTCAGTTTAAGGACAGTCGTGTATAATTGTTAAAAAGGGGACGTTTCATATGGCGACCCTGCCTATGAAACGTCCCCTTTTTAACAATTATACACGACTGTCCTTAAACTCACACACAATATTTTGTTAGCGCAACGCAATCTGACTTTCAAAATTCCCTACAAAAGAATGGCTCTGACTAACATTAAACTATACCTTTCACAAATCACTTACCTCACAAAAATCTTCGCTACTCAAGCTACTGCAATACAGCGAGCGCCACTACTGCCAGCTAAATAAAAGATTCAAACTATGGAAGGCACTAGCTACTGATAGGGATAGTTAGCAAATGAAAGATATTAATAGAGAACAAACAATGTATTTACCTTGATATCATCATATATAAATATAGCATGACAAATTTCAAAACTCCGCCATCTCTCTCCCCACATCCACCACTGCTGGCGGCTCACCTCCAACTGCGCAACGCTACGCGCTGTTCACAGCCAGCTGCCTAACACTACAATGGCGAGTATTACAACAATGCAAAGCAGCCACAGACTGCACACAGCACAGCCAGTGATTTTCATACAGAGGTGGCGTTACCAATAAAAAAACCTAAACAGCCTACTTACATAGCCCCCATGCTCCCCACAAAAAATTTTACAAATTGGATTGGGCAATGGCCAATACAGATTTGAAAATTTTTTTTCATAATTACAATAACAAAGAAATCAAATGCACACACTTATTGATACAATGTTGGTCAAAAGCTAAAATTGTCTCACAGTCCATAAAGACAGTCCTAATCGTACATAACAGGAGAATAGCAGTGTTTTTCTCAAAGTCTGAGCAGTAAAAGAAAATGCACACGAAAGTAGTGGATTTCCATGCAGTCTTGAAGAAGTAGTGTTGTCCTTCCAATGAAAAGACAGTGCTGACTCTCGACATGCAGACAGGTAATGGGCCACAATAGAGCAAACCCACAGCAGAGTCAGTCGAAATTTTGAAGAGTATTGGTAGGTAGGTCATCACAGAGCAGACCCACTGTAGTCCTGGTAGAGATTACGGTATTGGTGGGCCACCAGAGGTGCAGACCCACTGCAGTCCTTGTAGAAATAATGGCATGGTGGGTCATCATAGATGCAGACCCACTGTAGTCCTTGTAGAGATAGCCAGCAGCCATCTGTTGTGACTGTGCAGGTGCACAATCACCGTTGAAGAGTCTTGCGGATAATATAGCAAGTCCATAAACCACCACTTGTGCACTCACAAAGTTTTTGAAATTGTCCTTAGAACCAGCAATGCTGTTATCCAGTCCCTTGCTGAATCAGTAACACACGTGCAAACACTATCAGTCCCTACTTCTCACATATTGTCCATATACTATGACCAACAGAAACGTGTGCAGTGAAATGTAACTAACAAGTTAATAATATCATGAACTGGTGACAATTACAATTTTATAACATAAGAATACAGTAACAAAGGTACAAAACACATCATTAAAAACATAATAATACAGATAACGTTTGTAGTAATAGGGGCTTTACAAAAGAATAGAAATAAACATATACATCAGTGTTACAGGAATTATGACATAAGTAAATACATAAAAGATCAGAATAACTTTTGAAACATCAACTTTACACATGAGCATTAAAACAAAACAGAATTAATAATGTCTAGCATCTTTACAAAGTAAATAACATATTATTAACGCAAATTATATTTGAGGATAACAGTATTCCTCATCATAGTTCAAGTTGCTGCTTTCTGACGGGGTGCATGTATGGTGTAGGTTCACGCATCCTGTAGCGCAGTTGTCATTTGGAGCATCTAGCGACGTTGGAGAGAGCGCAGTCAGGAGCCAGCTGCCACTTGTGACACACCAGGAGAGTAGATTTCTATGTGTTTTTACAGTTTATACTCAAATTAGTAGTAGTAGTAATAGAATGGACAGGGTGTGTGTATCTTGCGTGCGGACACAAGAGGAGCTAGTTGCAGTTCGCGAACAGCTGAAGACGTGTCGGCAGCGATCAGTCGTCTGCAGGATACTGACTCGGTGTCGAGCAGCGGCGGAGGATCTGGTGCGTCCACACGGAGCACAGTTAGGTGTAGCTTGTTTTGCCCAAGGGCCCTGCTATCGGGGCACCATGTAATGGAGCCGACGCGGGTAATTCACCCTCAGCGCAAATTAATGGGCAAGTTGTAACGCGTCCGCGTAGCTCGCGGCGGAGAGTGAATGTGGGGATTGGTCATCTAGCCTCACTCGTTCACCAACCAGGCACACGGGGAGAGTGTTTTACTAGTTATCGGGAGCTCCAATGTTAGGCACTTTAAGGAACCCCTTAGTAAAATAGGGCCCAGAGTCGGAAAAGTGCACTCGATCGATATGTCTACTTCATTAGAGGTGCGAAGGAGGCCCTGCCTGCCACTGTCGAGGTTGCAGGGTGCACTCAGATATAGGTTGTGGTTCATGACGACACCAATGGCGTCTGCCGTTTGGGTTCTTGAGGCTATCGTCAGTTCATACAGGTAGCTGGCGGAAGTGGTGATGGTTGCTAGCCTTGCTTGCGGGTTGCAAGCGAAGTTCACGTTATACGGTATTCTACCCAGAACTGACAAGGATTCTTTGGTTTCGAGCTGAATGGTGGGACTCTACCAGACGCTCTGTCGATTCTGTGACGGTCTTCGCTGCAGACCTGTGTTATGGGCTGCACACTTGTAGGATTCTTCTTGACAGATCAGGGCTGCACTGCACACAGGAAGCAGCTACCAGGTAACGGTGTACTTGTGGAGTGTGCATGGCTCTTTTATTTTATTTTATTTTACTTTACTTTACTTTTTTTAGGCCAAACGGTAGTTTGAAGTGCTCTGATGGACTCTCAACAGTCGAGCGAGAGAGCGAAATCAGACTGTGTTCCGCTGTATCACTCTGCACTGTCCCTTGACGCTATTGAACTTAAGGCCGGTTCCCACTAGAGCGCGGCAGCACGTCGTGCGGCAACGGCAGCGGCAAGCGTTTTCCGCTTTGACGCGACGGCTCGCGGAATTGGCGTTCCCACCTGGAAGCGGCAGACACTAGCGGTAGCCAATGACGGACAGCTACTGAGGTACGGGTCGGCACCCACTGAAACTCCCGGTGCGTTTGAAAAACTATATCTTATACCTACATGGAGGAAAGACGAAGTTGGGTGAAGACATACCAATTTTTCATTTTCTGTACAATGTACTCTTTCACATATTCCATTATGCATGTTTTCTCATTTCACCATAAACAGATTTCATGACTACCGTTCATCATTGTTCACTATCTAGCACATTGCTTAAGAATCATGAAAGAATAATACATATTTGGAACAAAGTTTTCGAAACCAGATTTTAAATTATAAGACATTTCCCGGTGCAGACGCAAACCTACAATACTTTATTAGTTACGAGCTGCAGTTTACAACTAAAGAGACAGTAAACGGTAGCAAATTAAGGAAATGGAACTTGAATAAGTCAAGACCCACAGTTTTTCGATAATCTTAAAGTTAGCGTAATGCAACGACTGACTGAAACAGAGGAAGGAATCCGCTAGAATACGAATGGATATCTTTGAGAGAAGTGGTGAATGCAGCAGAGAATGAGAACGGAAAGAAGGTACAGTAGAAATCGTTAGATAAAACGTAAAATATTAAATCTGACAAGAGGGAAAAATATAAAAATGCAGCAAATAAAGTAGGCCATTGGAAATAGAAATGTCTAAACATGGCGTTGACAGAAAGTCCAAAATTGCAACGTGATTTTGCACTTGGAAAACATAAGGGAATGAAAATGAGAAAGAACAAAGAAAACTTTGCTCAAAGGAGAAGCAACTGTCAAGAACTCATTTGGCAAGCCAGAACTAAGCAAATAAGAGAAGGCTAGATAGTGGAAGGAATATGTAGACAGGAGAGGGGGAGGGATTGTACAAACTAACATAAGTACAATGTTAGATCCTGTGCGATGTCTGAACACGCAAGGCAATACTGATCCTACCACTTAACTAAGTAGACACACTAAAGAACAGCGAAACTGTGTTTATAGCATTTGCATGTTTAGAGAAAGGTTTTGACAATCTTAATTAAAACATTCTTTGAAGCTCTGGAGATGTCATCGATAAAACACTGGGACACAAGATTGTACAGAAACAAAACTGCATTTCTAAGACTTCAATGACTTGAAAGGGAAGTAGTAATTGAGAAGGCAGAAGTAGAGAGGATATAAAATGAAGACTGTGAATAGCAACAAAAGCGTTCTGAAAAAGAAACTTTGTTCACATCGAATATAAATTCTAATGATTGGGTACAATTTTATAAAGGTATTTGTGTGGAGTGCAGCCTTGTATGTAAGTGAAACGTGGGCTATGAACAGTTCTGTCAAAAAGACAATGGACGCTTTCAAAACGTGGTGATCAATAAGAATGCTGAAGATTAGATATGAGGATCGTGTAACTAAAGAAGAGGAACGGAATTAGAGCAGGAAGAGGAAGAGGAAATTACGGCACAACTTTGACTACAAGAGGGGTAAGTTGACAGGACATATTATGAGGCGTCAAAGAGTGAGGACAAAGGGGTTGGGTGATAGTATTCTGCCGGCTGAAGTGGCCGTGCGGTTAAAGGCGCTGCAGTCTGGAACCGCAAGACCGCTACGGTCGCAGGTTCGAATCCTGCCTCGGGCATGGATGTTTGTGATGTCCTTAGGTTAGTTAGGCTTAACTAGTTCTAAGTTCTAGGGGACTAATGACCTCAGCAGTTGAGTCCCATAGTGCTCAGAGCCATTTGAACCATTTTTTTGATAGTATTCTGATAATAATCATCTGTTGAAATGCTATTCTGCTATTTTATCGATTAATGTAAGCAGTGAATTTACTATTCCATGCACTTCTCCACGAAACATTTAAACCAGAACTGAAATCAGCTGAACACCAAATCTTTCAACCACTGTCTGACAACTGCTGCATTCTCTTTCAACTTTCTATAACAATCACTGGCTAGCCACACACACATAAAGATATAAGGAGGACAGAAATAAACAAACATTAGTTTTCAGCACATAATTCTTTAGATTGGCAACATGCACACAAACAAACCAAACAGGAAGGGACATGAGGTGAACACACTGTAGTTATGACTTCAAATCAGTGTTTTCGGTAAAATGTCTACAGCTAGTGACAGAAGAAAAAAGAGCGAACATGAAAATGTGTTTATGTTCCATAATCTAAGTTTTAGTTCAACCTCCAGCATGTGACCAGGTGAGGGGAAACGCAGATGCCCGCCAAAAACTCGATTCACTGTAAGTAATCAGTTGTAGTTGTTGTGGTCTTCAGTCCTGAGACTGGTTTGATGCAGCTCTCCATGCTACTCTATCCTGTGCAAGCTTCTTCATCTCCCAGTACCTACTGCAACCTACATCCTTCTGAATCTGCTTAGTGTATTCATCTCTTGGTCTCCCTCTACGAGTTTTACCCTCCACGCTGCCCTCCAATACTAAATTGGTGATCCCTCGATGTCTCAGAACATGTCCTACCAACCGATCCCTTCTTCTAGTCAAGTTGTCCCACAAACTTCTCTTCTCCCCAATTCTATTCAAAATCTCCTCATTAGTTATGTGATCTACCCATCTAATCTTCAGCATTCTTCTGTAGCACCACATTTCGAAAGCTTCTATTCTCTTCTTGTCCAAACTATTTATCGTCCACATTTCACTTCCATACATGGCTACACTCCATACAAGTACTTTCAGAAACGACTTCCTGACATTTAAATCTATACTCGATGTTAACAAATTTTTCTTCTTCAGAAACGCTTTCCTTGCCATTGCCAGTCTACTTTTATATCCTCTCTACTTCGACCATCGTCAGTTATTTTACTCCCCAAATAGCAAAACTCCTTTACTACCTTAAGTGTCTCATTTCCTAATCTAATTCCATCAGCATCACCCGACTTACTTCGACTACATTCCATTATCCTCGATTTGCTTTTGTTGATGTTCATCGTATATACTCCTTTCAAGACACTGTCCATTCCGTTCAGAGTAATCAGTTATTCACGTAAAAAAAGATGTGAACTGTTTTATAATCTGCAAGTATCACATATCAAAACAAAACTGAATCATTCTAGATTCCACCGAAGATGCTTTAAAGTAAAAGGCGAAACGCGTCTTGAACCAATAAAGTACACTGGATAAAGAAAAAAACGTTTGTTACTTCCAAAGGAAATAATCAATATCTGTAGATAATTAGCAAATTACATCTTATGACATACCAGCAAATTAGTCTCGGTTTAACTTCTCATTACACATGCTATTAAATGCTGTTTAAAAAACTTCATCTATCCCTTCCGAAAAAACTGTAGTTTCTTTCATATCTTGGTAGGTAAACAGATTTTGGATATTTATCATGCGACGAAATACATGAGTTTTTACAAGTTATCGTCTGCAAAAAAACACGTTTCGATTTCTTGAACCGTTTACGAAATTTGCAGTTGATACAACCACATGGTTTACGACGAGCAGGACGAAAGTATTGGTCGCGTCGCGAGCGACCCGTGCGCGGTCACCGCACAGCCCGTCCGCCGACATATCATTCAATATCTCGAGAACGGTGATAGCTATCGTTCTGCTCTCAGCTTTAAAAACAATTTCGATATGTTGACTAAATTTCATACACAATAATGTATTACCTAAAATGAACTGTACGCAAAGTCCACGCAATGCGTTTTTACCTCTGCACACTCATTCAAATTTCGTGTAAAGGTTTACGTAAATACGATACAGCAAGTAACCACGACGAATAACGAAAAGAAATTCGGTCCTTTATCGAGAGAAGATATCAGGCTGTAACATGCCCAAGAATTAAATTTTTCTACCGAATAGTTTCCTTGGAATCGGATGATAAGTATTTCATAGCTGCCGCCGCGTCCGCGCCAGCGGTTCGGCGAAAGTTCGTGTGGCCCGGGAGTCCGTACCTGACGTCACGCTCAGCGCGTTCTGTGATTGGCGGCGCGCACCTGGAGCGCGGCACGCGGCAGCGGAAGCGGTTCGACATGGTCAAACCGCGACGCAGAGCCCGCCGCGCCTTGCCGCTGACGCCATTTCCATGGCAACCACGCCGCTGACGCGCCGTTTCGACGCGCGGCAGCCCTAGTGGGAACCGGCCTTTAAGGCTGGTTCCCACTAGAGCGCGGCAGCGCGGCGTGCTGAAACGGCAGCGGCAAGCGTTTTCCGCGTTGACGCGGCGGCTCGCGGAATTGGCGTTCCCATCTGGAAGCGGCAGACGTTAGCGGTAGCCAATGACGGACAGCCACTGAGGTACGGGGCAGGACCCACTGAAACGCGCGGTGCGTTTGATTAACTATATCTTACACCTACATGAAGGAAAGACGAAGTTGGGTGAAGACATACCAATTTTTCATTTTCTGTACAATGTGCTCTTTCACATATTTCATTATTCATGTTTTCTCATTTCACCATAAACAGATTTCATGACTACCGTTCACGATTGTTCACTATCTCCTAACACAGTGAAACAACGTACAACAAGAGAGATTATTCAGATAGTTAAGCGTGACAAAAATTTAAAATGTGGTACGGTAGCAGGTACACGAAAACAGTAAGAACACAGAGGCTAGGTGGAAGGGATGAAAGTGGAAGCCACCTGATAGAATTTCCCACAGAGCATAATGTAATCATCGCCAGCACCTTGCTTAAGAATCACGAAAGAATAATATATATTTGGAACACTTTTCGAAACCAGATTTTAAATTGTAAGGCATTTCCTGGTGCAGACGCAAACCTGACTGAAGACTGTCAATAGCAAGAAAAGCGTTCTGAAAAAGAAAATTTGTTCACACCGAATATAAATGCTAATGGTTAGATACTATTTTACAAAGGTATTTGTGTGGAGTGCAGCCTTGTATGTAAGTGAAACGTGGACGATGAACAGTTCTGTCAAGAAGACAATGGACGCTTTCAAAACGTGGTGATTCATAAGAATGCTGAACATTAGTTACGAGGATCGTGTGACTAAAGAAGAGGTACGGAATTAAATAGAGGAGGAAGAGGAAATTACGGCACAACTTTGACAACAATAGGGGTTAGTTGACAGGACGTATTGTGGGGCGTCAAAGAGTGAGGACAAAGGGGTTGGGTGATAGTATTCTGATAATAATCATCTGTTGAAATACTATTCTACTACTTTATCTATTAATGTAAGCAGTGAATTTACTCTTCCATGCACTCGTTAAAACATTTAAACCAAAACTGAAATCAGCTGAACACCAAATCTTTCAACCACTGTCTGACAACTACTGGATTCACTTTCAACTTTCTATAACTATCACTGGCTAGCCACACTCACATACAGATATAAGGAGAACAAAAATAAACAAACATTAGTTTTCAGCATATAATTCTGCAGGTTGGCAACATGTACATAAACTAACCAGACAGGAAGGGACATGAGGTGAACACACTGTAGTTACGACTTTAAATCAGAGTTATCGGTAAAATGTCTACTGCTAGTGACAGAAGAAAAAAGAGCGAACATGAAAATGTGCTTATGTTCCATAATCTAAGTTTTAGTTCAACCTCCAGCATGTGACCAGGTGAGGGGAAACGTATATGTCCGCCAAAAACTCAATTCACTGTAAGTAATCAGTCATTCACGTAAAAAAAGATGTGAACTGTTTTATAATCTGCAAGTATCACAGATCAAAACAAAACTGAGTCATTCTAGATTCCACCGAAGATGCCTTAAAGTAAAAGGCGAAACGCGTCTTGAATCATTAAAGTACACTGGATAAAGAAAAAAGAAAGCAAATAATCAATAGCTCTACATATTTAGTAAATTACATCTTATGACATACCAGCAAATTAGTTTCGGTTTAACTTCTCATTCGACATGCTATTAATGCCATTTAAAAAAATTCATCCATCCCTTCTGAAAAACTGTAGTTACTTTCATATCTCGGTAGATAAACAGATTTAGGATATTTATCATGCGACGAAATACATGACTTTTCACAAGATATCATTTGCAAGAAAAAAAAAAAAATCGATTTCTTGAACCGTTTACGAAATTTGCGGTTGATCCAACCACATGGTTTACGACGAGCAGGACGAAGTACCGATCGCGTCGCCGAGCAACCCGCGCGCGGTCACGGTATAGCCCGTCCACCGACGTATCAGTCAATATCTCGAGAACAGTGATAGCTATCGATCTGCTCTCAGCTTTAAAAACAATTTCGATATGTTGACTAAATTTCATACGCAATAATGTATTACCTAAAATGAACTGTACGCAAAGTCCACGCAATGCGTTTTTACCTCTGCACACTCATTAAAATTTCGTGTAAAGGTTTACGTAAATGCGATACAGCAAGTAACCACCACGAATAACGAAAAGAAATTCGGTTCTTTATCGAGAGAAGATATCAGGCTGTAACATGTCCAAGAATCAAATTTTTCTACCGAATAGTTTCCTAGGAATCGGATGTTAAGTATTTCACAGCTGCCGCCGCGTCCGCGCCAGCGGTTCGGCGAAAGTTCGCGTGGCCCGGGGTTCCGTACCTGACGTCACGCTCAGCGTGTTCTGTGATTGGCGGCGCGCACCTGGAGCGCGGCACGCGGCAGCGGAAGCGGTTCGACATGGTCAAACCGCGACGCAGAGCCCGCCGCGCCTTGCCACTGACGCCGTTTCCATGGCAACCACGCCGCTAACGCGCGGTTTTGACGCGCGGCAGCCCTAGTGGGAACCGGCCTTTACTCCTGATGAGAAGCGGCGCGGTGGGTCCCGGGTTCAGCTCGGGCATCTGGAGTCCCGGGTTCGACCAGCGACACCCCGCAACATAGTAACGCTACTCACGAGCGTTCGCATTCCGGTTCGAGCCGGTTTTATGTGCGCCACTCTGTAGTATGGTTCCAGCAAAACTGAAATCCAGCCCATTTTCGTATTTCGAAATCGAGTCTAACTAACTGTTGGGTTTGAAAGCTACTGGGAGGTTCAAGAAGAAATTTGCATTTGTTATAAAAAGCTGCACTTCTTCCATTATCCGTTATTTAAGTGCATTTCTTCAATCGCTGAGCTAATTCTCATCAATCTTTGGCATGTGATGCGACATGAAATAGGACGCTGCTACGATGGACAGAATTGAAAAGTCATTGCAGAAAAGTTTCCAGTCGTCGAACTGTCTCAAACAAATTTTTGCCATGTGGTATGACATGGAGTAGGGTGCCGCTACACTGGGTGAAATTGTATGGTATTGGAGGGAACTGTCAGAATTTATTTTAAATGTATTCGAGCATGGATCTCACAAAATTTAATTTAATAACGTTGTTGTAATATATGTTCAGAAATTTCGGCTATGCACCTAAAAACAGTTTATGTAGAATTTTAAGAAACTCACGAATGTTTCATGCACATAACACATAAGCGAAAGTTTAAAGGAGTAAGATCATTTACAATAAATGGCCCTTCATGAGGAGACTTCCACTAACAGTAAATGTGAAATCAGCTTGAAGAACTAAATACGGCAGAAATGTGTGAAGGTAAGTGAAAGAGTGTACAGTGTGGTGGTGCATTATCTAATGCTCTACCACTGTGTAATCTTGCCACCTCTGGACTGTACGGTGAAGTATGTTACGCAGTCCATTTTCATGCATACTAATGAATTTTATGACGTTAATTGTTATTTAAAATTGCTACAAATGTTTACTGATCGGATCACACTGTAACTAGGAGAACATCCTGAAGCTTTATCAAGAAACCTACTGTTTGCTGTTAATTTTTTAAAAAAGATGAAATATTCATGTCATCTTTATATCAGCTACGCTTAGCCACGATTTCTTTCACATACATTCCCACTAACTCAATGTTTAGTTATGTGGTACTTACTTGTACATTGCCACATATATATCTATATAAATAAAAATGTAAATATTCGTTTGTACAAACTCGTCAGTCTCCGAAAGTTCATTATTAATTGCTTTGAAATTTTGACACAACGTCGCATTCGAATACGCTCCCTCTTTATACGGTGGTTAGTGCAAATTGCTGTGCAGTTATATTGCCTTATCTCTGGCCGCTATACTTACTTACTTGTTTAGTAGGTTGACTACACAAGCCGCCATCACTCGTTGTCCTCACCAGTCAGCCTCCCCTATCTTCTTCGGTCCATGTATTCTTCTGCGACTGGTCCCATCATAATCTCTGACCCCGTTAATCCACCTCACAAGGGGACCGTACTAACACCCCCTCACTCATTCCATTCATGCTGACAGGGTGTGTAGAACACACCAGGACTTCACCTTATGTAAACAGGAAGACGCAACTCCCAACTGTTTGCAAGAAAATCGAGTTTCAAAATTTTAGGAGTGCTTATACACTTTTTGTGGTCGCAAATATGTAAGCAGCCCGCAGCCAAGCGAGTAAGAGCTCAGTTTCATAAGAGGAAGGTCTGTGGATCGAAGCTCGCTGCCGGTACTACTTTTTTGTGTTACCTGCACCAGTATTCGTTGATACGCTGCGTGCTACGCCGCAAACCTGTGTGTCGACCGAAAACCGTTTATAAATGTAAAAGAAGTTTGATTTGCAACGGACACCCTGTAAACAAAAATGCACAGGCAGCAATTCGGCGTTCATTACATGTGATGTATCTCGAATTAATTATTGTTATTCGTTGTTTCTAGAATCAATATCATCCAGATTCTTGCACTGCTCCGTGGGTTGCACATTATACTTGTCACAGAAGTAAACAAGATGACTATACTGATTTGATTGGAAGATCTAGTTTTCAATCTCCTTTTACTCGTTTTTTGAGGATACAGATTAGGAAAATAATAAATGAATGATTAAATATTGACAATTTGCATGGTCATAATAAAATTATGTGGGAATGAAAAAAAGAACTGCCTACAGCAAAATTCGATTCACAGACCCCACACTTAGGAAACTTAAGTACTTACTGGCTTGGCTGCGGACTCTAACGACAGTGGTCCAACTACACTTATAAGCACGTCTACAATTTTCAAACTCGATTTGATCGAAAACGGTTGAGAGTTGCATCTTGCTGTTTACGTATGTTAAAGTATGTCTTGTTCTACAACCTGCCTGATGACATAGTCTTCATGACTCATTACATGCTCATACTACTTCAGTCTTCTCTCCTTACTCAGTGCCACAATGTTCAACGATTTGTACAATCCTACAGTTCATGGCTTTTCCTTTTTCTTCAGGCATCTCTATCCTTCACTGGGCCAAAAATCTGTTTCAGATTAGCATTCTAAAATGCCAGGAGCTTTCTTTTTATCTATTGGGTCAGAGTCCAGATGTCTGCGCCATATTGCTTCTTACAGCAGCAGATGATAAACCGCACAGAAAGTACGAAAATATTTTCACCAACTGCGACGTAATCGCGTGTACAATCAGTGATCCAATACTGTAAAATGCTTTTTTATTCCAGTCTCTGATCACAAATGAATTCTTTAGACGATTACCGGTTTCAGTCTGTAATGGCCATCTTCAGATCTTTTTTTACATAGGACATGGTGTAAAAAAGATCTGAAGATGGTCATTAGAGACTGAAACAGGTAATCGTCTAAAGAATTCATTTGTGATCAGAGACTGGAATAAAAAAGCATTTTACGAAAATATTTGATTGAATATTTTTACTAGATGAAGATAAAAACATTTGAGCAACTTTTCCATGTAAGAAGACGATTAGATGTACGTGCAACAGCAATGCTTCAGAAACAGTGTGTTCATTTTTGAGAAAATAATTCTGAGTATTGATCCCTTCATTGTAACTACTGAAACAGCTAAATTGTCGACGTTTCAACCGACTTACTGCGATCCTCTTCAGGGCGGTTGACAACTGCGGTGTTCGTTGATGCGCAAGTAGCACGGCTAGGTATTTTGAATGTGAAATGCTAAATCAGAGTGGGGTGTACAACTACGTTTACGCTGCTTACTTGGGGTCGTAGCACTTCAGGTGGAGACCATCTAGACGTGAACCTGAACATCACGGTATTTGTTTTCAGAAATTTCATACAACGGAAATGCAGAAAGACTGCAGTACGGGTACTATCTAATCGCTGCGACTCAAAACTACAATGTCGCCACGAAGGGGCGCGATAAGGAGGGTTAATCACCGTTGGGAGATTCGGTTGCCTATCTGCAGACGGTAGCGGTTCCGCCTGTTGCTGTGGCGCATCTGCCATGTATCACGCGTAGGAAACGAAAGTGGAGGGGGGACTGTTGTGACGACGCACATTTACGAGGCGGCTGGAGGCCAAGACCATAAAAAGCGAGTTGCGCTTCTCCGCAGCAGTCAGAGAGGACACGGCAGGAGGCGACGCATTAAGTGGCAACGATGGGTATAGAGACGTACGCCGGTCGCGTTGCCCTGGTAACGGGCGCCAGCTCCGGCATAGGAGCCGCTGTCGTGCAAGCGCTGCTTAGGAAGGGGCTCAAGGTGGTCGGACTCGCAAGGAGGGTCGACAGGGTCAAGGTAGGCTTCTTGTAGGGAGTTTATCCGTAATTCTACACTAGTGGCCATTACAATTGCTACACCAACAAGAAATGCAGATGATAAACGGGTATTCATTGGACAAATATATTATACTAGAACTGACATGTGATTACATTTTCACGCAATTTGGGTGCATAGATCCTGAGAAATCAGTACCCAGAACAACCACCTCTGGCCGTAATAACGGCCTTGCTACGCCTGGGCATTGAGTCAAACAGAGCTTGGATGGTGTGTACAGGTACAGCTGCCCATGCAGCTTCAACACAATACCACAGTTCGTCAAGAGTAGTGACTGGCGTATTGTGACGAGCCAGTTGCTCGGCCACCATTGAACAGACGTTTTCAGTTGGTGAAAGATCTGGAGAATGTGCTGGCCAGGGCAGCAGTTGAACATTTCCTGTATCCAGGAACGCCCGTACAGGACCTGCAACATGCGGTCGTCCATTATCCTGCTGAAATGTAGGGTTTCGCAGGGATCAAAGCAAGGGTAGAGCAACGGGTCGTAACACATCTGAAATGTAATGCCCACTGTTCAAAGTGCCGTCAATGTGAACAAGAGGTGACCGAGACGTGTAACCAGTGGCACCCCATACTATCAAGCTGGCTGATACGCCAGTATGGCTATGACGAATACACGCTTCCAATGCGCGTTCGCCGCGATGTCGCCAAACACGGATGCGACCATCATGATGCTGTAAACAGAACCTGGATTCATCCGAAAAAATGACGTTTTGCCATTCGTGCACCCAGGTTCGTCGTTGAGTACACCACCGCAGGCGCTCCTGTCTGTGATGCAGCGTCAAGGATAACTGCAGCCATGGTCTCCGAACTGATAGCCCATGCTGCTGCAAACGTCGTCGAACTGTTCGTGCAGATGGTTGTTGTCTTGCAAACGTCCCCATCTGTTGACTCAGGGATCGAGACGTGGCTGCACGATCCGTTACAGCCATGCGGATAAAATTCCTGTCATCTCGACTGCTAGTGTTACGAGGCCGTTGGGACCCAGCACGGCATTCCGTATTATCCTCCTGAACCCACGGATTCCATATTCTGTTAACAGTGATTGGATCTCGACCAACGCGAACAGCAGTGTCGCGATACGATAAATCGCAATCGCGATAGGCTACAATCCGACCTTTATCAAAGTCGGAAACGTGATGGTACGCATTTCTCCTCCTTAGACGAGGCATCACAACAACGTTTCACCAGGCAACGCCGGTCAACTGCTGTTTGTGTATGAGAAATCGGTTGGAATCTTTCCTCATGTCAGCACGTTGTAGGTGTCGCCACCTTGTGTGAATGCTGTGAAAAGCTAATCATTTGAATATCACAGCATCTTCTTCCTATCGGTTAAATTTCGCGTCTGTAGCACGTCATCTTCTTGGTGTAGCAATTTTAATGGCCAGTAGTGTATATTTATTCACAGGCAACAGCCTTTCACACTGCAGCGGAGTGTGCACTGTTTTGAAATGTCCTGTCACATTAAAAGTACGTGTCCAACCTGGACTCTAATTGGAAGCTGTGCCTTTTGGAGACTTTTACCAACTGGGCTATCCACCATACAGTTTTAATGTGTGAAGTAGTTTCAAAACAGAGAACATTCCTCTGCAGAGTGGAGTATTCATTTTTAATATAGTTCAGTAAATATTGCAGAAGAGATTTTTGTGGAACCTCGTCTTCACCGCTGCTTGACTGTGTGAGGTATCACGTGGGGTTGAAGTCTCCAAGTGACTGAATAAAACAGAATTTACAAAACAAAAAATATTGAGGAGTAAATATGGCACTTCAGAGACATCATGGACGCACTCTACCTATTTCATAGCGCATTTCACATTGCTGTATCCAACAAAACTTGGATTATCGAGAAAATGAAAACACAAAGGCTGTAAATTTGCTACTGCCATACCCATTGATGTGAAGGAAAGCGAGCTCTGTACAGTCTGGTATACATAGTAAATGTATAGTGAACTGCTCAGGTACACCACTTACAGGTAATAGAATGAAAGTATAAATGGAAAGCCAAAGATCGGAGTCCATTCCATGGCTACCCTGTCTAAAGGATCGTTCTATGAAATACCAAATTAAGATCAACCTGAAGATGCCTAAATGAGGCGAAACGCGTAGTTGAAAAATAAAAAAACTAAAATTGCGACCGAGACTGTTTTTAACCAAAAAAGATGGGAGTGGTCATGGGCATCAGCAGAAATTTTTAGTTGTGGGGGTAGGGGGAGAGGCAAAGCTCTAAAATAGACATTTTTTGGTATAAATGAATTTGTCAGTTTCGAGACATGTCTCACCATAAGAACTAAATTATACATGTAACACAAAAAACTTACTGTACTGAACAGAATTGATGGTTATCCACTCAACATACGAAAAAACTGTTATCCAGACTGGGATGGGGGCAGAGTGAGGGGCAGGTGCTCCCTCTTGCCCCCCCCCCCCCCCCCTTTCACTTGTGGACGCCTATTGGCGTGGCTGTCAAGTTTTACTCAAAAGATGTCTCTGTGCAGGGGTGGAGAACTGTGTGCTCCAGCAGACACTTTATTCACAGATAAGCAAAGGAGTTAAGAATGCGTTAGAAACGTGAAACGATAGACGTGTTTGTAGTTTCTTCACGAGCAGTTTGTAGAGTCTTGGTTGAGTGCACAAAGTTGCGTCAGAGAATCGCGATCTGAAACCCTTTCCGCTGATCACATTGAAGGGGCGGTGACATGGACCGCGGCCTGAGCGGCTTTTAACGCACCACAGGGTTAATCTCAAGGCACTGGTGACGGTGCAGGGACACAGTAAAAGTCACCATTTATCAGTAAAAGGTCAGCTGCGGCGCTGTCTAACCTCAGATGCACGACTACTTCAGAGGTGCCTGCCGCTGACAGCTGCTGTTTCTCGACAGACAGTACATCGGAGGCTTAGAGCATAGTCCCCCCGATCGCATCCACTCGGCGTATCAACGACGAGCATCGGTATGCCGGCAAGCCTTGACGTGACTTTTAGGTGGTTTCTCACATTCGACTAGATGGGACGCCTCAGTAAACATTTCGATCATACTTTCACGTAGGACAGCACTAGATGCAGACAGATGTGACATACGAATTCCGTCCTGGGAGAGAGCGTGTAAAATTACCTTTTTTTAAAATAATATTATGAATATTTAAATATGTGTTTGGAGAGAGAGACTGATTTTTGATTGAGATTTTTACTTTAAGTCGTAACTGGTACCAGAATTTTTGGTTGCTGCCTCCTTGAATGATCAGCTTCTGCACCAGTTGTTGACGTATTGCAATTTGGAGCAAGTTATTGTTCTTTAAGGTTTAATATACGACTCTGTTAGTTACTTGGCCGTATTGCAGATAGCTTTGAGCCCAAGTTTTCGTAGCTTTTCATACCTAAGGGACCACTGTTGTAAGTAAGTAAGATCAAACAGCAATCTGCTTTTCGTGAGAAAAGGAGATTGCTTGACACACAAACTTCCTTCAAACTACACGTCCTGCTACATCAAAATTGGTCAGTGGAGTTGAGCACCATACTATTGTACAAGAACATAACCCAATTACTGCAATTAAGAAGTTATGAGAGGTTGTTACTTATTGAATGTAAGCTATAGAGAATGCATTTCTTTTCCTGTATTTTATTGAACTTTGTACACTTACAATTCTGTCGGCTGATAGACGGCAACGACAATGAAGTTCCGCTCCTTTTCCAAAAACAAGATATTTCTAGTCTTCACTACCAAAAATTTTGTACAAATAAATGTTTGGCAACTCTTACACATACTTCACTCGGTTTTATCACTAGAATATCAGTTTTCATTAAATATAACAATACGTTCTGAGTGACGGCCCAGCAACACGTCCTCTTTCCACAAGATATAGATTAACAGTCTTTTTTTTAATAAAATCAATTGTCTTTTTTTTTAGAGTCCCTACTCAAAGATTCTCTAATACTATCTTTGCGGGGATTGCGTGCTAAAGAGTTTCTTGCTGTCCAGCTGCGCTTCACTTCACTTCAAGTACTTTTTGAATCACATTTACATTTTTGGTATTTACATACATTACTGAGCTTCTCAGAATAAAATCAGGCACAAATTAGTTAAAGGAAAAAAAAAGCAGTGAGGCGCAAATAACGTTACAAGCGGTGGTCGCGATTTGGCGAAGGGAGAGGGGGGAGGGGTTAGGCAGGTAGAGCATCCGGCCACTCTCTACCACTAACATTGACAAATCCAGAATAATATGCCGACCCATGTAGGTATGTGATAAGACCACGAAAAAGTAAAAGGTTCTTTATTCTTGGGCCCTAATGGATCACGCGATGTACAACAGAGTATTTTCAGAGTTTTGATTTAGGTTTTCTCCGAGCCTGTACCACTTTCATTCCCTCCGAATGGGCACTTTCCCATTCGTCACACCAAGTTTTTCCGATCTTGTTGGGTTTTCCTGCTGGACCCACTATCTTGTCTTGCATTTTCTGCCCAAAAATGTATTTTTCTAAATTATCAGTTGTATTATTCCAGCTTCCTTCGAGTCTTCCTTTACTGCTCCAATCCGTTTTATTATTTAAATTTTAGCTTAACAGCGAATTTCTTGACGTTCCACAACCAGTATGGTACCATTCTTTTAATATGCCCGTAGAACTGAAGCCACCGTTTTTATTTGATATTTGAATAAATGTACCTCCCAATTTCCTTATTTGCTCTTAGACTATATGTTCCTTCTTCATTGGGCCAAAAATTTTCCTAATTACATTTGTTCTCTCTTTTGGTTTCCCTTTGTACCTCATTCTGTTTAAAATAAGTGTTTCAGCCACATAAAGACACTCTGATTCGATGACTGTGTTGTCGTGTCACAGTTTCTTTATTTATTTATCTTTCCTTAGCTAGATGGCACAGAAAACTTTTCAAATAACTGGCAGATACTACTTCACCATTCTACACTACTTCTGCAAACAAATACAAAAAAAATCTCGCCTAACTGCCAGTTTTGGCGATCACTTTGATTCGTGTTTCGTTTGCAGAGTGAAGTGACAGAATCAGTCGTTCATCATAACAAACAGCCTCATAAAAATCGGTTATTTCTCTCTGAAATGATGTAAAATTCGTTTTCGCATTTTACCCTGGTCAATATTCTAACAATGTCTGTCTCATCTTGCACTATGCTTTCTCACAGTTAACTCTTCCTATAAACTATTCTGTACCTTTTGTTATTATGTTTCAAACATAATTTGTTCACTACCAGACCTAACACATTTACGATGATTTCGTCTATGGTGCCTATCATGATAAGCTCTTCACGTGAATAATTCTCGAAAGATGTACGGTTGTATTTTAATTTAACCACCCATTTCTTAATTTCAGAATAATGCTGTGAAAATTCACGAGAAATCGTTGAACTTTCATTGGTGATAAACATTTGTGAACTGCACTGTATTTCAGTTTATGCAAGTGAATGAAATACACACGGCAAGACTATACAAGCATATAAAATTACCACATAGATAATCTTTGTATTTTATGTATATTGTTACACAGCATACTCCATTATGATAATAATTGAACATTACAGTGATGTTAATGTTCTCTCGGAAGCTTAGAGTATTGCATCATGCCCAGGTACGTTGAACGTGCAACTATTGGCAGGGATATTGAAAGGCAATTACTCCTTATGGAAGAGTAATATTGTAATCTGCACTGAAGTTAGGGTTATTATTTGATATCAGATACGTTATTTTTTTCTTGACGAGCTCGCGAACCAACACACGACATTCGTCATAGAACTTTGTGACATAAACAAGCAAGAGCGTGCAAACTAAGTGGTAAGATAATTTGTGCAGGAGACGGTATCTGACAGTGATACGCACTTCAGTATTTTCACTATTCACACATAGTATAACCTCCTATTTTTTAAAAGTTTTTCAGTATCACCTTCTAACATTATATTACCATGATACAGTAGAAGATTAGATTTGGCGTGAGTGTTATCTGGGAACGTAAGATATTTAACTTATCCTCATTATTTAAATAACTGATTTCCCCAGTGCGGCATGTTTACTACGCTAAAAATTTAAACTGACAGTCGTATCTCTCTTTCATATGCTATGTTGCTTTGGCTGAGGGTAATTGAAAATTGCAGCACTTGTGGTTAGGTGAGAATTTTACAGTATTAGGTGAAGAATTATTCCACCACTGAGAAGACCTGTTTTCTGGAAATAACTACGAATGTGAATAAGTTTCACATGATTTGGTGACAGCTACTCTGGTTAGGTATTTCACTAATTACAGCTTGTCCACGTCCTTCAGCTCTAACATTATTTTTGGCACTTTGGAAAACCATCAGTCCTCTATTCAGTAAACTACTTAAATTTTCAAGTCTCATGGAATACATCTAAAAGTGGGCATCGACAGATACCGAATCAGTTGACTTCCACTAGCATTGGTCTAAAAAGACTAAGGAATTCTGAATAACTGTGTGGTACTCGGTTAACTTTTATCAGTTTGTTGCTAAAGAGTTCCCTTTGGCTCACGTGTATCATTGTATTTGTAGGTTCTTGATGTAAGAATGACTCTCCCTTAGTGTGCATTAGACTAACAAGAATGTAGCTTCCACATCCCTTACATTGCATGAGGCTGAATTGATCATAGCCTAGTAGACATCAGCTTTCCTTTTTCTACTGAATTATTTTAGCTACAGCCACTTGAGCGTGAAGTATACACGTAAGCATAGTTGATTGTTCAGTGTTGTCACTATTGCTTTCCTCGACATCGTGAGAAATAAATTTCGTCTTTCTCATAATAGTATTCTATGACTCCTGCTTCAGAGACGTACAGGCAACAACACGGCTGTAAAGGCAATCGTTATTTCTATTTTTGTTCCCGAAAGCTAAGATATTACAGCTGAGGTTGCTGTGAATGACAGGTAATACACTCCTGGAAATGGAAAAAAGAACACATTGACACCGGTGTGTCAGACCCACCATACTTGCTCCGGACACTGCGAGAGGGCTGTACAAGCAATGATCACACGCACGGCACAGCGGACACACCAGGAACCGCGGTGTTGGCCGTCGAATGGCGCTAGCTGCGCAGCATTTGTGCACCGCCGCCGTCAGTGTCAGCCAGTTTGCCGTGGCATACGGAGCTCCATCGCAGTCTTTAACACTGGTAGCATGCCGCGACAGAGTGGACGTGAACCGTATGTGCAGTTGACGGACTTTGAGCGAGGGCGTATAGTGGGCATGCGGGAGGCCGGGTGGACGTACCGCCGAATTGCTCAACACGTGGGGCGTGAGGTCTCCACAGTACATCGATGTTGTCGCCAGTGGTCGGCGGAAGGTGCACGTGCCCGTCGACCTGGGACCGGACCGCAGCGACGCACGGATTCACGCCAAGACCGTAGGATCCTACGCAGTGCCGTAGGGGACCGCACCGCCACTTCCCAGCAAATTAGGGACACTGTTGCTCCTGGCCTATCGGCGAGGACCATTCGCAACCGTCTCCATGAAGCTGGGCTACGGTCCCGCACACCGTTAGGCCGTCTTCCGCTCACGCCCCAACATCGTGCAGCCCGCCTCCAGTGGTGTCGCGACAGGCGTGAATGGAGGGACGAATGGAGACGTGTCGTCTTCAGCGATGAGACTCGCTTCTGCCTTGGTGCCAATGATGGTCGTATGCGTGTTTGGCGCCGTGCAGGTGAGCGCCACAATCAGGACTGCATACGACCGAGGCACACAGGGCCAACACCCGGCATCATGGTGTGGGGAGCGATCTCCTACACTGGCCGTACACCACTGGTGATCGTCGAGGGGACACTGAATAGTGCACGGTACATCCAAACCGTCATCGAACCCATCGTTCTACCATTCCTAGACCGGCAAGGGAACTTGCTGTTCCAACAGGACAATGCACGTCCGCATGTATCCCGTGCCACCCAACGTGCTCTAGAAGGTGTAAGTCAACTACCCTGGCCAGCAAGATCTCCGGATCTGTCCCCCATTGAGCATGTTTGGGACTGGATGAAGCGTCGTCTCACGCGGTCTGCGCGTCCAGCACGAACGCTCGTCCAGCTGAGGCGCCAGGTGGAAATGGCATGGCAAGCCGTTCCACAGGACTACATCCAGCATCTCTACGATCGTCTCCATGGGAGAATAGCAGCCTGCATTGCTGCGAAAGGTGGATATACACTGTACTAGTGCCGACATTGTGCATGCTCTGTTGCCTGTGTCTATGTGCCTGTGGTTCTGTCAGTGTGATCATGTGATGTATCTGACCCCAGGAATGTGTCAATAAAGTTTCCCCTTCCTGGGACAATGAATTCACGGTGTTCTTATTTCAATTTCCAGGAGTGTATTTTCTGTTGACAAGCTGTTGATCACGTAGTGGTGTGAGCATCTGTGACATTGTTGGTACGTTAAAATTATAGAATTGACTGGAATTAGACCCGGACTACAGGGCAAAGCTGTCAGTGTTCCTACAACTGAGCCACCCGTGCATTCGCAACGTACCTATTCGAAACGTGTTACTGCGATTGCCTTACTAACTCGACTGAGACTGCGCTCATGCTACGCATTCAGAATCTCCTGAAGAGAAAGAGCATAAAGAAAGTTTACACTCGACCATAGCTTCAGAGCTTCAGAGATGAAATATTTCGCTCTTTAGCGGAGCATCCGCTACGTTGAACAAATTTGGCAATAACAATGCATGTTCGCCACTTGCACTTGAATCTGATTATCTCCGTTTCACAGACATTTTAAGGGCTGTAATTTTGGCTCTGCAAACAAACTTTGCAAATATCGTAATTCATTAACTACTCTGGGGAGAGAACAAAAAAGTACTTGACTGGGAAAAAGCAATTCCTGCGAATGAGTACGCGTTCTTCCTTCACAACGCCCTCAGAAGTGTTCGCTTAGAGATTACCACATATTTACGCTATCATGAAGTTTGATGGCTACAACGTTGGACAATCAGATAGTTTGTATGTTAAATATTTAAATATTCTCCGTACTGACCAGATCGATTTCTTCTGATTCCCATTTGTTTCGCGATATGAAGTATCGGTTGCGCTGCAAAAGGCGCCTATGCCGTATTAACGATATCCGGAAAACACAAAACCCTCGAAACATGTTTTTTTCAGATTACCAGCACGCAGATAAGTCGCACCAAAATAAACTGATGTTACTTCGAAAACCATCAAAGGTGATTTTTAAAATTATCTGTGAGGATTAAGACATACATTTTAATTCTTGGCATTTCCCTATGTCATAAAAACGTCCAAGGCTTCAGTCGTTCCACTATAACAAAGACTCTCGACAACGGCTGAGAAGTGCATCTTGGTGCTTTGCCACATTACACCTCTGGCCATGAGCTTTTATTATGCGCAGTATGAATCGAATCTGAATTTCACAATTGGCGGCCTCCCCTTGTAAGCTGCAAATTCTGGCTTTTCGATGCTAAACGTATCTAAAAGCTCTTTTGTCAAATCGCAAACATTTTCCAGGACTCTGCTTTTTGACAACCAGCGGACCTCAGTGTGCAGAACCAAAGTGTGATGTCGATATCTCACCTCGTGGAGCAACTGCTTGAGGAACCTTGTCTGAATATCTCTAGGCTTAACTAAATTTATCAAGTTAATCACTGAATCTAAAACACTTTTAAGTTGTGTTGGGGCAGTCTTCACCACCAGAGCCTCACGCTGCGTGAAGCACGGTGTTGAAGCTTCGGACGGGAAATATTGTTTCAATTTTGCAACAAACCTATCGAATCTTCCCAGTCAGAGCTGGTGCAGCGTCTGTGCAAACAGAAAGGCAGCTTGTCTAGGACAGCCCGTTTTGTTCCAATTCGCTGGATATAGAATTATACACATCTGAGGACAGTTCTGTATACGAAGGGAATCGTTCAGTAATCGAATCCTCATCAACAAATCATATGTAACTCAGTGACATTTTTCACTTATATAGGTTATCTCGTCAAGCTGTAGTGGGAATACACGACCGTCACTTAGGTTTTCATGGACATTGCACTGGATATTTGAAGACACATCATCAATCCGCTGGAAACAGTATCGTTTGACAATGAAATCAAAGATATTTCCTTCTCGGCGCCATCATCTAACATCGAGTTCACTGTTCTCTTACATGCAGGAAATATTACATTTTTTGTAATAGTATGGGGCTGCATTTTTTCGCTACTATTTCGGCACGTCTGTAACAGGCCACTTGCGCTTTTTCGGAAATATTTGCTCTCCGCTTTGGCTTGCTTTTCTGCTGATGAAATCACTCGGCTAAAATAGTTCTTGTCTTTTCAGATAAGTGACTGTTTGCTATTCAAATGCCTTTCATTTTACTAGAGACCATGGATTCATTGCATAGGTTTTTCTCCACACACGACACATCCTGGTAATAACGAACTGTTTTCAGGTTCAGTGAACTTCAGTCCAAAGTATAAATAATTCTCTTGGTACTAACGATATATTCCAGTAGTTTGCACTCCTTCCACGAGATTTAAACTTGCAATCGGATCTTTCTCACTTTTGTTACTGTTACTTGTTTCTGTTACTGAGTCATCTTCAACATTATTCGTTTCAGCAAAAACTTATCCATGCTGAAAAATCGACACATTATTGGACAATGCATATGCCTTTGCAACTAAAAATGAACCTCAAAATATGCCACAACAAGGTCTGTGCCGCGCGGGGTAGCCGCGTGGTCTCAGGCGCCTTGCCACGGTTCGCGCGGCTCACCCCGTCGGAGGTTCGAGTTCTCCCTCGGGCATGGGTGTGTGTGTGTTGTCCTTAGTGTAAGCTAGTTTAAGTCAGTTTAAGTAGTGTGTAAGCCTAGGGACCGATGACCTCAGCAGTTTGGTCGTATAGGAACTTACCACCACCACCAAGGTCTGAGTTGGGACTGCGCGTCTAAAAACAACTTATTGGTGAAGACAAACTGTGCGCGTGCTAGGCGGAGGCTCTCCTATTATTGCTTACTCATACATTAACCTCTCCTCACTGTTGCCAATCCGTATGTCAGTGTGGCGCAGGAACTTGCTACACTGGAACCATAGAAAGTTGAGAAACACAGTGTGTAGATATAGTTAATTGGGAATTTGTGTTCTGTGCTGTTCAGTAAAGAATCTTCCTCCTGACAGTGGTAGTCAGGTGCCCTGTAAGACCTGTTGGAAGACCACAGGAAACTGTAATTCTCGAGAACCAACTTTGTAGGTAGGCTGTACATAGGCTGTTTAAGTTTTTATGTTGGTAACGCCACGTAGCGCTCTGTGTGAAAATCACTGACTGTGCTGTGTGCAGTCTGTGGCTGGTTGGACTCACTGTTGGAATATTTGGTTGTGTAGTGTTGGGCAGTTGAATGGGAACAGCCCGCAGCGTTGCGCAGTTGGAGGTAAGCCCCCGGCAGTGGTGGATGTGGAGAGAGAGATGGCAGAGTTTTGAGAGGTTACTGTAAGCCGACGATCTGCACGTGTGTCTGCCAGAAAAAGGAAATTTGTAAAGATGGTTGTCTTGAATTGATAGATACATATGATGACTTTTGAACGTTATTAAGGTAATACATTGTTTGTTCTCTATCAAAATCTTTCATTTGCTAACTATGCCTATCAGTAGTAAGTGCCTTCAGTAGTAAGAATCTTTTAATTAGCTGGCAGTATTGCCGCTCGCTGTATTGCTGTAGTTCGAGTAACGAAGATTTTTGTGAGGTAAGTGATTCATGAAAGGTATAGGCCATTCTTTTGTAGGGATTATTGAAAGTCAGATTGCGTTGCGCTAAAAATATTGTGTCAGTTTAGTGATCAGAACAAGTAAAGAGAAAACTGTTTGAGTACGTTCAGTTTTACTCAGCTGTCTCTGTATCAAATAACGTAGACGTTTACCAGCACAATCATTCATAATTTTCCAAAGGGGACGTTTCATAACTTCTGGAACACCTGAAATCATGGTGTTAGGAGCTATTGAATCCGCCAGTAGGACGGAACTGCTAATTGTTGAAGGCGGCCTGTACGGTCGCTAGTATGTTGCCATACCATTCATGATCACCAAGGTAAGCAAGACGCAATACAGCAGTTCACACCACATTTGGACTGGGTTGCCCGGCCCCCTGATTCATCATCCGTAGAGTATGTCTGGTATGCGGCGGGAAGACATATGCTTTCATATCAGTGTCCACCGAACAGTCTTCAAGAACTGACACAGCAGTAGGTTCAGGCACGACAGGAAACATCTAATCATCTAGTACGTTTATTCTCTATGTTTCCGTTACTTCTTTTACGGATATACTTTATGTACTTTTCCTATTACTTTTACATTCTGGATCTGGCGTACTCATCAGTTCTTCCATATTTCCTGTACCACTCTTATGCTGTTTTTTTCTTTCCGTATTGTGTTTTCAAAGATGCACTGCCAGTGTATTCTGGTGCCGAGTGAGACGTCGCAGTGATTCCCACTCGGAAGAGGTATGGATAGTGTCCCCATCCGGCCATCCAGATTTAAGCTTTATGCACTGTTTTTATTTTTATTTTTTATCTATTAATGGGAAAGCAAAACGGCACTTTTGAGGGGACTGGGGGACTTGGAATACAATTTTAGCAATTTACTGAAAGGACGGAAACTAGAAGAATTCCTAATGCTAGTGAACGAAACGTAAGTTACGATATTGCTTCTTTCATGTGAACATTCAGCCTATGAAAACCGCTATTCTTTGTGTTTGCAGCCGGTAAGACACAAGACTGGAAGCGCATCCTGGATGTGAACGTGTTGGGTCTGAGCATCTGCACCAGGGAGGCGGTGCAGGACATGCTGAGAAGAGGCGTCGACGACGGCTTCATCATCCACATCAGCAGGTAGGGCTCAGTACAACAAGTACGTAACGTCTTAGCCGACTTCCCTTCTGTTACGTGGTATAAGTGCGACTTATTGATTTTACTATCTTTATCAAAGAATTCAATTTTTAAGTTTCCATCCAGCTGATGTCCCTCCAAAATGTCGCCATTTATGAGTTCATGTTTCTAAACATTTTACTTCCTGAACCTTTTAGAAACGCCACGCATCTTAAATCTTGGCGTTTAGGTGGCAAGCTACATGTGCTTTGCTTTGCTTAAGGAGACGCGCTGCATCCTTGTCTTGGGCCTTTCTTAATCCGAGCACTTCCCTCCTGGTCTTCCATAGTTATTGTTCTCTGATAAGCCCTGCTGAACCCGCAGGACAGAACAGATAGTATAAATTGTGGAAAGCGGCCAAAATAAGGGGTTGTCAGTTACACTCGAACATAAAACTGTATTATTTGATCAAACATTACAGGGGCCCAAAAAGATTTTTTTTGAAACATACAGATATAATGTTTGGGACTTAATTACCAGCTGAAAGGCACTTTAATTTTAAAAAAAGCTGAAGGCCAATAACTTAAAACGCAAGCATAATCAGAAATTTAAAAGGCGTGCCTTACCTTACAACAATTCTTTATTTAGGCTGAAGGCCCAAAGAATCTGAGATTTTCAGATCAAACAATTTGAATTCAAAATCGGCTGGAAAACCAACACTTAAGGCTAAACAACATTAATTTAAAAAAATACAAAGGCCTTATGTAAAACAGTTCTTAATTAGGCAAAACTCAACCAAAACAGAATTTTAAAAGGCAAAGCCTTTTCTTAAAACAGTTCTTTAAGTAGGCTGAAGGCCCAAAGAATCAGACACTTCAAGAGTAAACAAGTTAAATTCAAATCGGCTGAAGGCCTAACACTTAAAACTTCATAATATTAATTTTTTAATACCAAATGCGTTACGTGAAACAGTTCTTTGAAATAGGCTGAAGGTCTTAAGAGCAAAACAACTCAAACTCAAAATCGGCTGAAGGCCCAACACTTAAAATTCAACAACATTAAAACCTTTAAAATGGCAAAGGTCTTACGTGAAACAGCTCTTTAAATTAGGCTGAGGGCCTAAAGAATCTTACGCCCTAAGGGCAAAAAACCCTTAATTTAAAAAGAATCGGCTAGAAGCCATACAAGTACAAACAACAAGAACAAATAAAAAAAGGTAGTACACCCAATGGCGCTCAGATGTTCGAGGGTCGGCCTGGAATTCAAACACTAACGCTCGCTTGGGTGAGACAGGCAGTCGGGCCAATCATTCACGATCCGACGACAACCCAACCGACGGACAGTCAACGGACCCACCAACAGGATAACTTCCACCTCACACGACCAGGGCACAACAGGGAGTTCAACAGAACAACGTAGAAGATATTGGCGCCCACAACCAATCGTACATGGAGCTGTCAAACTACGCATCGTGCTGGACAGCAACAATACGATGAGAAAACTACACTGCCTGAAATTTACGTCAACGGTCAGGGCAGGTAACCGCAACGTTAACGGCCACAAGGCAGAAGATTCCGCTGGTGCACTTCAATTCAAATAACCAAAAGCACTGAAACTCCACCGGAGGGGGGCTAGAATTTTCCAACTTGAAAACCACGTTGTTGCTTGCGGCAATATCCCAACAGCCGACAACGAACTCCAAACGACACAATGTAAACAGTCTTGACTTGCTGGTAGATTAAATCAAAACTCTACTTTCGTGTCCAGGGTCGGTGAGCCACGGACCTTGTAGCAATGGGAACAGCCCCACACACTCCGACACTGCATAGAGACCGCCAGTGGCTCCGGTCAAACTACGTCTGGCGGAGAATTCATTGCTGCTCCACGCTACCAGACCGACTGGTCGCACACCGCCCAGCCGGAAACTATAAACGCCAGTCAAAGATAGTGCAAGATGGGAATATCGATACACACCGCTGCTGCCACTCGCGGAAGGAGAGGATAACAGCATAATCGCGAGAACCGCGGGAAACTAAACACAGAATCGCAACGAAGGTTTAATCCAGCGCATAGCATGAGCCAGCCACGGCTCATTCTCTCTTGATCCTTGTACGACAGCGCTTCAAAAAGTGACTTACACATTATTATGGCAAGCAAAATAACTTTCATTGAATTCTTAATTTTTCTTCGAGTGACACAGACAAATGACGCTATTTTTCAACGTAGTCACCAAGTTCTTTTAAACAACGGTCGGAACGTTCTCTCAGTCGTTGACTTCCTCGACGATAGAGATCTGCTCCTTGGTCACGGAGAAGTTCGAGAACCTGTGTGTGAAAGTGTTCACCACCGGAAGATTTAAGATTCCCGTGAATCACTTCCTCGGCTGCCTGGGCACAGACGTCTTTCGTCGTTGTCGATGGCCTTCTCTTCCGATCAGCATCAGCCACATCCGTGCGGCCTTGTCAAATAGCACAATTTCATTACGGCTGCACGCGAATTGCGTATGGTTCATACACAGCCAGAATTTCAAGGGTTATCTCTGTGCAAGATACCGTTTTCACTCAAGAATCGCACTGTTCCACGTACTTCATTGTTGTAGTACGTATCTAGTAAGTGCGACATTTCACTCCCCAATTGTGGTTCACCTGTTATCCGTATCGTACCAGAACTGTGTCTGGAGGAAACCCAGAATACGTACTCTCTTTTGACAGTGCGTCACTCTTGATTTTGATCTTAGCGTGTGACGACATGTGTGTACATTGTTGAATGACATTCTGTAGTTCCAGAAATTCTATGAAGGTGCTTTTTCTTAGGCCTAGTCTCCATTATGGAGCCTAGATCACAACCATCTCTACTGCCTTCACATTTACAGAAGCAACCTGATTGACTTCATGCAAATCCTCAGTTTCCTTCTATCTTTCTTTATTCTTCTTTCATTCCCCATTGGAAAAGGGGGGAGGGGGGACTGCCTTAAAGCAATTCTCTTCACCCGTATGAATTCAAAGTTATAGTGTGGAGACTGAACATACAGAAAAATATTGACAGTAGACAACGAAATCTGGATGTGGTGATGAAGATTTCAGTGGCGATTAACGTGGCGTTGTTGTTTTGCTACTAACGATGCGGACAGATGCTGTTGAATTTTATGGGAGAGATTTTCAGAGCCAGTATTACCAGCTCCGGGTAAAGCAGGAGTATAGGAAGGGGTTGCCAGGTGAGTGGAGCTGAGAGGAGCAAGTGGCTGGTTTTCAAAGCCATTTCTTTTTTTAAAGAAGGAAGCATTTATCGGTGGACATACAAGGGCTGAATAGAAGGGGTAGAATCTGGTGTGCATTGGAGGAGATTGGCTGCAATAGGATGAAATGTACAGCACATTGTTAAGTGTGAGAGAAATTTTACGAGGGTATCTACTTTGGTGAAAATGAAGTGAGAGTGGTTTTGGGAACTCTAGCTGTGGCATTGACACAGAATGTAGAGCGGACATCCAGTTGAATTTTTAGGATAAGTTGGGGATGCTCAGAATGGTGGATATTTCATAGGAGTGATGACAAAGTATTTGATGTCTACAGAAGTCGGTTAGGGACGTAGGTAGTTGGCTGGGTGCAGCGACGTGTCAGTGGGGCAGGTAGGGACTTGGGGACAGGAAGTTTGGATATGGTGACAAGGGTTGTAGTCTTACATTGTACAAAGAGATTCTTGGAAGATTCTAGTCGTGTCAAATGTGATTTCGTAACTCGCGTGTGCAACACAACTCCATTCTTCTCTCTTCGACATTGAAGGTGAGATGTTATGCGCTCTCTGCCGTGGACCACTGCACGCAGGGATTATAGCACATTGTGTGATGAAACTATCCGGACACTCCTATGTAATGTGGAATTGGCCACTAGATGCCATGAGAGGTGGATCCGTCAATATAAAAGGAGATGAGCAGTGCGTGTTTCATTAAGGAAGGAGTAACAACAGGATGGGTCTGTCAGGCGAGCTCAGTTATTTCGAACAAGGACTGGTCATTGGATGTCACCTGAGTAACAGATCCATCAGGGACATATCAACCCTTCTAAAGTTGCCCATGTGCACTGCTGATGTTGTGACTGTGAAGCATTAATGAAAAGAAACAACCACGAATAGACAGACCTAGCTTAGTGCCGGACAGGCAACGTCGAGCATTGCGGAAGGTAGTTGTAAACAAAAAGGCATGAAATTAGAGGAAGTGAGTTCCAAAGTACTACTAGCAGCTCATCTAGTACAAGACTGTGCGTAGGGAGTTAAAAAGAATGGGATAGAATGATCGAGCAGGACCTCAAAAGTCACACATTTCTTTAGTCATTGCTAAGCGACGCTTGAGGAGATGTACAGGGCGACGCCTCCGGAGAGTGGATGACTAGAAACGAGTGATTTGGAGCGATGAATCACACCATAACCTCTGGCATTCCGACGGAAGGTTTCGTGTTAGGTGTTGTAGTGCTGTAGTGACAACAGTGAAATACTGAGAAGGTGGTGTTACGGTATGGGAGAGTTTGTCGTGCTTAGGTTGTAGTCCTGCTACTATGCTCAAAGAAACGGTAAATGGGATATGAACACATTTTATAGTACTGTGTACTGCCTACAGTAGACGAAATATTCGGAGAGGATGATTACATCAGCACGACAATGGACCCTTTCATAATGCAGCACCTGTGAGGCAATTTTTTGTGGGCAATAACATTTCCGAAATGGACTGGCCTGCCTAGAGTGCCGACCTGAACCCAATGGAACACCTCTGGTGTGAGTTAGAACATCGACTTCGCTGCGCACCCCAGGTTCCAATATCGCGACCTTCCCTGGTTTCGGCTGTTGAGAGAGAATGGGCTGTCATTCCTCCACCGATATTCAGACTTCTCATTGAAAGTGTCCCCAGCAGTTCAAGACGTCATTGAGGCGAAGGGTGGACACACGCTATATAAATGTCCAGTAACAGTAACCCAGGTACTTTTGATCATATAGAATATATCTCATCTCCTTTCTGTCCTGTCAATCAAAATAAGTTACTAAAATTTCATCAACAAGTCTTTACTTTTCGGTGTACCTATGCTAATCTTTAATCGAAGAGACAAAATTACTGGCTAACACCACAGTCATCTCTTGTCTTCACGTCACTGTTCTTTGTCGCCGCGCGGAGTGGCCGCGCGGTTAGAGGCACCATGTATGAATCGCATGGCCCCTTCCGCCGGAGGTTCGAGTCCTCCCTCGGGCATGGCTGTGTGTGTTGTCCTTAGCGTAAGTTAGTTTAAATAGTGTGTAAGTCTAGGGACCGATGACCTCAGCAGTTTGGTCACTTAGGGATTCACACACACTTGAACATACTTGTTCTTTGTCGTGACCGTTCTACCTGCAATGAGCTAAGTAATCTCTTACTGAATTTATGCATCGTAGGCTATTATAGCAAACACAAAGACTCGCCACTTACATGCGACGCCCTCTGTGTTCACAGTATTGTGGCGCACAATCCTCCAATAGCCGCCTACCTGTCGATGTACACAGCGAGCAAGCACGCCGTGAAGACGCTGCTGGAAGGACTCCGGAAGGACCTGGTCGCCAGGAAGAGCAAGCTTCGCGTTGGGGTGAGTTCTTAATCATAAACTAGTCATCGCAGTCGACCGTTATATTTCCACATTAGGTACCACCGTTCCATCATCATATTATTGAAAGTAGTTCACATCCCTGCTAAAGGCTCCTTACATATCTGGTATATTCCATTCATCAAACAATAAGCCTAAAACAAGGTCTTCATTTTAAGTATCATTCATATTAACGGTTTTCTAGCGAGTGCAATTAATGGGACAGGATTTTCTAGTCTGGCGTGTAGTGTTTTGTTACTTTTACAGTCTCTTTTTCTATCCCATCCCCTTCTATAAGTTCTCCATAAAACTCATTTTTGACAAAAGAAGACTTCATCTCTTCAGTAAACCGAGGAACGAGGAAAGGTCACCGTGTTCTATTCCAATGAACTGACTCTCCCGACTTACGACTAATCGTGGTAACAGGATGTATGCAGTAGGCTGCCAACGTAAGTGGAGACCAAATGACTGCCGTTATAAACGGTTCCCTTCTTTATGATCACTATGAGGAAGTTAGGGCAATCTCTTATCCTGGGGTTGTGAAATGTACCCCAAAGGTGGATGAATCTCACTGAAAATCAACGTCATGAGAAGGCGGAAACCAAAGAGAAACCACCGCATTAAAGATATTAGGGATATCACAAGTTCTGTAGCCAAATGGATACAAAGAAGGAAATAAATCAGACCACCGACCAAGGTAATCGCAGTCCATGAGAAGCAGCCACAACAAGGTTTCTCAGGTCCACATTAAGCGAAATCCTTGAAAAACGGAAAGTAGTAGAAAATTTAAAATTGCAACATGGAATGCAATAATTCCACTTTAGCTGCAAAAACAGAAGAATTAAATTCCGGAAAACTAGAAAAATTAAGATGCTGAACTAGATGTGTTAGATGTATCAGAAACTGCAAAGGTATTTTTACTGGAAAGAAAAATCTGTATCAAGTGATGTAGCAATTCCCCACCTGTTTATGGAAAATGGAAGAACAGTGTGATTAATACCTACCATTTTAAAGATCGACTAAAGGTTTCTCCAGTACACCTATGCACAATACAAGATATAGTGACCAATAGGGAGTAGAAGATAAGCACGATCAAATAGGAGAACTTCTAGGAATAACAAATAAAAACATCAGTGTTATGGTAATAGGTGTCTCCAATGTTTGGACAGCTGCCTCAGTCCAGAATGGGTTGGCAAATTCTTGTTGGGGTTGCTTGGGGGAGGAGAACAAACCGCGAGGTCATCGGTCTCATCGCATCAGGGGAGGATGGGGAAGGAAGTCGGCCGTGCCCTTTCAAAGGAACCATCCCGGCATTTGCCTGGAGTGATTTAGGGAAATCACGGAAAACCTAAGTCAGGATGGTCGGACGCGGGATTGAACCGTCGTCCTTTCGAATGCGAGTCCAGTGTGCTAACCACTGCGCCACCTCGCTCGGTAGGCAAATTCGGGATGGAAAACATGAATAGTAGAGGCGAAAGGCTATAAGAATTCTGTGAACACTGTGAAACGATCCTGACGAACACATTCAAAATTCCTAACAGAAGACGGAATCCACAGACAGCACCAGGAGATAGTGCTAGATACCAAATAGATTTTATTCTAGACAACCGCAGATATAAAAGTCAAATGCAATCTAGGCATTCATTGCCTGGTTTTGACATGACTAGTAGTTATAGCCATGTGCAATTTATATTTAAATAGGAACAAAATATAACTGGGACTCAAAGGTATAGAGAAAGACTAAAGATTGAAGATATAGTTCATAGCGGAGGCGGATGAGGCATTTCAGGAAAATGTAAGCTGGTAGGAAATAAAATGTTTAAGGAGAATTCAAAAATTTTCCTTCAATGGTCACACAGTCCACAATCGGTGTGGCATTTGGGCAGAATTCGCCATGGGCAATGAGGCAATCATCCCACCAACGCGCCAAGTTGAAGATACCAGTTTGGTAAAACATAGGGCCATTTTTCTTATTGTTTGCCGTTTCTACATCTTGAGTGCCTTTTACGTTTGGTTGTTAAACCAAGAAAAAAAAATATCTGTGCACTTGCAAAATGTCGGACTCATCGTTAATTATCGTCTTTTAATGTTTATGTATGTGAGAAACGTAGGGACGAAGTGGTGCCCAAATGAAATGGAACAATTTTTTAAACTTACTTATTCACATTTCAAGCACAAACCTTCAAACCACTTCAAAGTACTATCCATTTGCATTAATACACTTGCCTGATCTGTTATTCCATTTTTCAAAACATTGTTTAAATTCAATCTTTTGTGATGCCTGACAGCGTCTCCATCGCGTTTTTCTTCACTTCAGCAACAACAGCAAAATGCTTTCATTTCATGTCTCTTTTCATTCCAGGAAACAAAAAATGTCGTACGGGGAAGGTTGGGCGAGTATGAGCGGTAAAACACGGATCAGACCTTTTTGGCCAAGAATTGTCGCACAGACAGGGCTGTGTGAGTAGTGGAATTGTCATGATGGAAAAATCAGTCACCTGACTGCCACAAAATAGGCAATCAGACAGCTTCCACCTCAGACAGTTGGGCAATCTTTTCAAAACTTCCAAGTAGAAAGCCTGAATGGGCGACTCCTCTCTCATCGAAAAAACAAATCAGCATTGTCTTAATGTTTGATTTCACCTGGCGAGCTTTCTTGGGGCAAGGCGAACTTGAAGTTTTCCAGTGGTTTGAGTGTTGCTTTGATTCAAAATCGTAAGCAAAGCACCAAGTTTCATCACCTGCGATAATTTTCGAAAAAAAGGTTTGGATCATTTCGGGATCCGTCTTTCGAAGCACAACATGCTTCCACGCGATCTTGTTATTGTCTAGCAGGCAGCAGTCGTGGCACGAATTTGGCAACCACCCTTTTCATTCCCAGATCTTCCATCACAGTTTGGTGCATTGACTTCCACTTCTGACAGCTCCACAGTATCTTCAATGGCCCGTCGTCGATCATCTTCGACGACTGCACGAATGTTTTCAACATTTTCATGTGTTCGGGCTGTGGAAGAATGACCAGAGTGACTTTTGTCATCAGTCGACATTTCACAATTTTTGAAATGGGAAAACCACTCATAAACTTGAGTTTCCCACACAGCAGCGTCCTTGGACACTGATTTTAAAGTTTCGAGAGTTTCCATCGACTCTTTACGAGCAAGGATTACAATTTCACCTCCGCACGCTGTTCATGAAAATCAGCATTGCTAAAACGATAACCATACAAAATATTAGTTACTATAAACTCTGCCGAAACTAGTCCAGACCTCCTTGAGCCACGGCACTCGGCTTAATGACTCTGGAATATTCGCGCCATGCGCTCTTAGCGGCAAAACGCAGTACTACAAAAGCTCTGCCTAGAAAAAAGTTAGTTCCGTTTCTTTTGGGTACTCCATCGTGTGTCGTCCTGACAATTTCTGATAACTGATGTGTTTTTACTAATCCGTCACTCAATTTAATCCGCTAATGTTTGTCATGAAATATAATTGTACATATGAAGAGTCAGAAACAAGCCCCAAATTAATGCACCATCTTTCAAAACAGGAAGTTTCTCCAGGAGCCGTGAGGACAGAGTTTCTCTCTAACTTCGATGGTCTTCCTCCGAACCTCTACGACACGATTCCCTGCCTGGAGTCTGAAGACGTCGCGGAGGCCGTTGTCTACATGCTGTCGCAGCACCCACGAGTCCAGGTAAGCTCATGTGGCTCCTACCGATCTTCACCGCGTCTCAGAAAATCGATTACCTTCTGATATTTTTATTTTGGACTATACAACTTTTGTAATACCTTCTATAGAATCTCGTTGCCTTGACAGGGAAGTTTAACAGATATAGAGTTATTGGGTCTCCACCCGTGCATACTCATCAGAAAGGCGCCTCGTTTTAATGAGTGTCATTCTCATCATCTACTAGCAAAATGGACATCGTTCGCTACGAGGTGATGGAAGAGAGAGTCATGGAACAAACAAATACTTTGGATGAGGTTAATTTTTTTTATCAAAACCTTTAACGGATCTTTCCCTCTCAAAAATTGTGCTTTCGGCATGATGCACAGGACATGAACCATGAACTTACAGACGGAAACTTGTAGATCAACTCTTTTGACTGTTAGCGCTGCTCATAACTTCCTTCGTACGTATAGACCAAACAAGCAACACAACTTTCCGAAACGCATGGAAAAAGGGTTCAGTAATTTACAGACTGCGACCATTCGCTCCCTTTGTAAAGGTCTATACGAACGCATCTGAATATTGTCCGTTCAAACAGAATGCTTTTTTATTTTGCTCATCTCCATGGTGGGTTCTTATTTTCTTTATAGAAAATTTAATTTCAGTTATCTGACAACATAACCCCTTTTAGAATGGATTACAGTACAGTAGGAAAAAAATATTACTTTCTTGATTCCATATCCACAAAACAAAACGGTTGCACGCGCTTGTATGTCGTATTTCGGCTCTCGAGCTGGAATTCATCCAGGGCAAAAATTTCTGTTTCTTGAAGAGCTATAAAGTGTTTACTGTTACCATTTCTCTTATCTGGTTCTGAATTAATCACAACAGAAAATTTTCATGTTTTTCTTAAATGTAACAAATTATGCAATGTTCGCGCCCCTGTGTGACGTACTTCTAATCATAACATTATATACCGAAGTGACAAACATCACGGGATAGTGATATTCACATATTCAGATGGTCTAATAACCCGTACACAAGGTTTAAGAAGGGCGATGCGTTGGTGGAGCTGTTTTTTTACTCAAGTGTTTCATGTGAAATGGTTTTCGACGTGATTCTGCCAGCGCGACGCGAATTAACAGACATTGAACGCGGAATGGTAGTTAGAACCAGACGCATGGGACATTCCATTTTGGAAATCGTTAGGGAATTCAGTATTCCGAGATCCACAGTGTCAAGAGTGTGCCGAGAATACCAAATTTCAGGCATTACCTCTCACCGCTTACAACGCAGTGGCCGACGGCCTTCGCTTAACGAGTGATAGCAGCGGCGAAATTTTAAGTTAATACGCTATGGCAGCAGTCGACCGACGCGAGTGCCCTTGCTAACCGTACGGCGTGTCTGTACCGCCTCTCCCGGGCCTGCGACCGTAACTTTGGACCCTAGACGACTGGAAAACCGTGGCTTGTCAGATGAAACCGGATTTCAGCTGGTAGGAGCTGATGGTACGGTTCGAATGTGGCTTATATCCCACGAAGCCATGAACACAAGTTGTCAACACGGTATTGTGCAAGCTGGTGGTGGTTCCATAACGGTGTGGACTGTATTTACAAGGAATGGACTCGGTCCTCTGGTCCACCTGAACCGATCATTGACTGCAAATGGTTGTAACCGGTTACTTGGAGACCATTTGCGGCCATTCATGGTTTCCATGTTCCCAAACAACGACGGAATTTTTATTGCTGACAGTGCATCATGTCACAGGGCTAGAGTTGTTCATCATTGGTTTGTAGCGCATTATGGACAGTTCAAGCGAATGATTTGGCCACCCAGATCGCCCAACATGAATCCCATCGAACATTTGTGGGGCATAAATGAGAGGACAGTTCGTGCATAAAATCCTGCGCCGGCAACACTTTCGTAATTGTGGACGTCTGTAGTGGTAGCATGGCTCAGTATATCTGCAGGGGACGTCTATCGAGTCCATGTCCCGTCGAGTCGCTCTACTGCGCCTGGCAAATGGAGGTCCGACACGGTATTAGGTGGTATCCCACGACTTCTGTCGCCTCAGTGTAAAACAACTTCCGTAGACTGAGCAAACAGACGTCAGATCTCTGTTTTCTTCTTCATTTCTAGACCAATCTCTCATTCACTTGCCTTTGACAATGCTTTTTGTGTATAGTTCATTCTCCATGGTCCACATATCGACTATTATCGATTCCCCAGTTACTGTTCTATTGACTTAGCTTATAGTAGGGTACTGATTGATCTTTATTTACCGTAGGGATGCTCGGCCACGACGCCATTAACATCTCACTGAATTAATTACATTTGGAAAACAATTGTAAATGAGGCTTAAAATTCTCGCAGATGTGACTGACATTGAGTTTAATTTGATTCTGTTAATTCGCCCGACGTCAGACACAATTTTTGCAGTGAATAAGAACGTAATTGATTCTATTTTTAGACGTCGTATTGTAAGAGCGTTGGTGGAATGAAAAGTTATGAGACTTATACAACACTGGAGGATTAAAGATGTAGTTGGATAGGCATAATTAATTGATCAGTCAAAATCCCGCTATCGTTACAATCCTTTCCGTCAATAGCACGATCAGAAAGTTCGATTACTATCTACCGTCAACGAAGATGTCGCTTGCCCTTTACAGTACATAGTGTATCAGCTCCGCACTATTATGTGCTTGTATTTCTTTGCTGAAGTCATAGTGGCTGTTAGACGCTTCCAAACTACATTGCACTCTCCTTAAAGTGATACATAGTTATGGTGACTGATAGAAAAAGTACTTCAGAAAGATATGTGACCTGGGAACAGAAGTTTTGAAGGAAATAGGAACAGGCCGTAGAGAGAGTGACAGGCAAGCTGTGTAACAGAAATATCTGTAGCTAGATATTCTTAGAATTCGGTTGTGTTTCCTACGTATCTTTGCTTATTCACTACTTTTACTCTCTCTTAAACTGGTAATGACTAAATTGAACTTTTGTTTCAGGTTCACGACGTCATTATCTATCCTACTGGCAGCTCATGAGCTCGTCTCTGCTCTTCTGACTTCACCGTTTTCATCAATTTCTTCTGAATAAACGTTTTGTATTGTGGATAACTTCTCTCACGTTAACAAAAAATGTATCTCTACATTTCCTTTTTTTCTACGATTTTGCATACTTTTTGGTATTTCATACTGCATGTTCAGAACAACATCCATGAGACCACTAATAAAGATATTGAAAAGTTTGACCTTTTCCTGTTTACTGACAAAAGCGACGCAGAATACCCTATTCTCTTTCGATACTCATGAAATACTTCATTTTTTTATTTATCACACACAACTAATGAAATAAATACTTAGTAAATAAAGACGACTGTAAATATTTCAGCAATGTTCACTGCGAAGTCATCGAAATTGCTACGGTTCCATATTTTAGTCTTATAAATCAGTGCTATTCCGAAAGAACAGATACCATCTTCATGTAGTTAAGGCTAACCGACCATTGACCTTCTTCTTATGTGCGGATGCACACGAATTGCCCGAACTCTTACGGGACTCTGTAAGATTGTCTGCCGCGAGTAATGAGTATAATGGGCAGGAGGGCCATTACAAATGTAGTGTGTGGACATTATGTTGGGAATGTGGGTCTCACGGGGAGCGTGCAAGGGATACGTACCTCCAGTCGAACTATCCTCTATGCCCTCGGTGGCTCAGATGGATAGAGCGTCTGCCATGTAAGCAGGAGATCCCGGGTTCGAGTCCCAGTCGGGGCACACATTTTCAACTGTCGCCGTTGGTGTCTATCAACGCCTGTCTACAGCGTAGAGTCTTGATTTAATTAACATTTCACCCAGTGTCAGGTCATCGGTTTCTAGAAGCGTTTTCCGTCGAAAACGACATAATATCGCGACAATAATATACGTATCGTGAAGCTGCAGTTGACTAGGGCGGTGAACGAATTGAGCAAAGTTCAAACACAGTTCAAAGCCAACAGGAACAAGATCACTCAAAAACATCACACTGAGATTAGCACTAAATAAGTGAAATTAAATTGTATCTTAACCCTAGCCAAGTCCGTCACTTTCAACCAACACCGGCTTCAGCTAACTGATGGCTCCCAGATTCTGCACTAAGGCCTGCGGAAGTCTAGTCTCATTAATCGACAAATCACGCTGAGAAAAACAGGAGAGTCGGTTATCGCAATTCAACACCCGGGCACGAAAATTCACTTTCGAAAGATTTGTAATCGTTCTGTAATCTCGATGATCACAGAGCACCACTGCGTCCAAAACTCGGGAACGATGAGCACTTTAAAACACATAACTCCATCATAGAAGGCCCGCAGCTTCCTGCTTCATTGCGCGTGGGCTGCCCTTTAAATTCTCCATTTCGCAAGCTCCGAAGCGCTCCACGAAGTTATTTAACCTGTAGGCTATTCATCCAGTCAGAATCAGGAGCAGAACGTAGGCATTCTCATGGGCCGTTTCCTTCGCCTGCTTACCGCGCTTCTGTAAAGCGCTGCCTCCTGACACATCTTTTAAGAACTTTTTTTGCAACGGCCATCACTGAGAAATTACTCTCCGGTGTCAGCTCGACCAGTCGGCTCATAACGGCATCAGTTTGGCGGATTACGGAAAATCCAGCCCAGTTCCCAGTTTCTTCGTGCCGAACCATATCCTCCTTCACTCTGTATCTAGAAACTGACTGTGGCGGCTACAATAGCGAACGTGGCTGTGGAATATCGCCTCAGTTGTGCGACTGGAATCGTGATTTCCTGTCAGAAAGGACGCAGTTCGTAGTAACAAACGGAAAGGCATCGAGTAAAACAGAAGTAATATTCGGCTTTCCCAGCGTCTTCTGTTCTCGAAATGCCCTGAATTTCATACTTGATTCGAAGGAAGCATTTTGACAGTTAAATTTCAAACTAATCTAATTTTTCATGCCCAAAATAGCTATGCCTTCGAGAAATGAACTTTTTGAGACCTCATTTATATAGCTCGCAGCAGCTGTTGGTGAAATATTTCATTTTTCTCTCACGTAAATAATTGAGTTCTCATAATTACCATGATTACTTTCATGTAATTAAGTTTCTTTTTTTTTTTTTTTTTTGCAAAACTAAACACGCAGGGTAATTTGATAGCGCATTTGTACATTTTTGACTGTTCGTTTGCATATAAAAATTCGGACAAAATTCATTGTGTAATTTTCCCTGGACTCGTTAACTAAGTTTTTCTTTTTCACCTGCATTATTTATAGCAATTAAATATTGTTTTGGAAAATTAGACTTCACGTTGGACAAGTTGATACCCCATTTGTCCATTACGCACTCTTCGTTTGGCTTTGGAAATTCGGACAAAAATTTTCCTTCAAATCATTATTTTTTTTCTTAATCATCCTGATTATTTTCAAGCAAATAAATACTTGTTTTGCAATAATAGACTTCAAGCTGGTCAATTTGATTGTAGGTATTCCACTCTTCATTTGGCTATGAGAAGTATGACAAAAACCCATAGCATAATTTCTAGAGAGTCTTGTTTTCGCTCCACTCAAGCAACCGCCATAAGTGCACAAAATTCCTTTGAGCGTGGAAGAAATCAGAGGAACAATTGGTGCAAGGTTTTACTATCCACGGAGAGTTCACGAACACACTGCAATGGATTGTGGCAGCAATGGAGAAGCTCGTTGGTGCACGCACGGCCGTTAAAGGAGTTCTAGAAAGTGCATATGGCAGTTTCACGAATCGTCATGGGAATACTACCGACAGTAACAATTATGCGTTTGAAGTTAAAGTTAACTCGAATAATTTTTCAAGGAATGGCTCCTCATTCATCAATTACCTTACACTTAAAGATCATGAGAACTGTTGGTCGCTTTATAGTGGTTGCCTTCCAAAATTTTCCTGCACCGGTATGAAGCTCGTTTGTGTCTGTTGGCTCATTTCTCCCACGCCGTTAATACAGAAAAACTAGTCTGTCTTAGGTTTTCTGGTAAGATCGATTTGTGGGCCTGAGATGGAGATTGACATCAGTTTCGTCTTCCTTAGCCGAGTTTGCACTTAGCAGTCTCGCTATCACTTCCTGTGCCAAAAGGCAGGCATTGTAAATAAATAAATAAATAAATAAATAAATAAATAAATCGTACCAGCAGGTAAGCAAGGACTACGTGCAGCGAAAAGTGAGCCGATCTGTTTCGCTGTTATATCTCTCGTTCACGTCACTGTGTGTATAATCACTTAATATTGTCTCATTAGCTCAAATCCACTTGTGCGGTAAACAATCATAATGTTCCTAACATTACATAACACTACAGTGTGACTACTATTCTTCTATTCTGTACTGAAGACCGCTGCGGAAATAGTTCATCTGCTCAACAGGTTTTACAAATCAGACGCCATGTTTTCTGACTGGCGTACGTGGCAGCAGCCCAGAAAAACGGTTGCAGTCGGAATACTTGAATTGTAAGGAAACAATGCCTTGTGAAAGAAAAAACAGACGACACTGGTGTAATAATCAACAGTATTTAGCCCTTTACTTTACAAAGCGGTATTCGGCTGTTATGCCACCTTCAGGTACTGTAATAATCCTTTATAAAAGATCATATTTGTGTAAAATTTCGTGTATATATTTGCAGCCAAAGAGTCTATGTTCAAATTCGCGTTATCTGTACAGTAAAAGAAGAGACAATCTTCAAACTTTTTAGTGAGCAGCTAGGAGGAGCCTGGCTGTTCGCTTTTGTCTTTATTCCTCCAGCTATCCTAATGTAACCTTCGTTGGCTGTAGTTGCAAATAATTCTTAATACACGAACTTATTTTGAGCTACAGGTGTGTTATACCTTCATTAATTCACGAAATATTTATTGTATGATGAGTTCTATTTTTGGGCATTTTTGTGCATTTCAGTTTGATTCCTAATGCAGACTTGACTTTGATCCGTAAGAAGAACGTAGCACAAAGGTGTTGCATATGTTGAAGCACTCTCGGTTGGGTATGAATGTTTGTGTGCCTGCAACTGCGTGTGTATGCATTCTAATCTTTTCCGAATCTTGGTAATTTTTGCTTCTTTGTGAATTTCTATTTTTGAGCATTTCTCGCAGGAAAGACGTAACACTTCGATGTGGCACTGGTATGCCATTGGCACAATTTTATTACTAGTTTGCCATGTTCGTTAAATAATTGTATGACCAGAGTCTACAGTCATTCAGAGAAGAATTCCTAGTTTTTAGTCAGTCACACAATACAGAGCAGTATTAATCGAACCACATCCTCTGTTGCGCCGCTGCGAAAACTATTCCGGGACACTTACAAACTTCATTTTGCTAAAAATTTTGAAATATTTTGGTTGACGGAAGTGGATGCCAACCCACTGTACAGAGATAAATATATAGAATTTTAAATCAATGTCATGTGTTTTTGTCAACATTATATACTCTGTCAATCACCGACGGGGAAGCCAATCAACAAGTCTCTTTGCCCTTCATTGTTTTTTTATGTCGAAACATACAGGGTAGAAGCGTGCGTTACAGGAAGAAGAGTTACATCATCACCTACACTACTGGCCATTAAACTTGCTACACCACGAAGATGACTTGCGACAGACGCGAAATTTAACCGACAGGAAGAAGATGTTGTGATATGCAAATGATTAGCTTTTCAGAGCATTCACACAAGGTTGGCGCCGGTAGCGACACCTACAACGTGCTGACATGAGGAAAGTTTACAACCGATTTCTCATACACAAACAGCAGTTGACCGGCGTTGCCTAGTGAAACGTTATTGTGATGCCTCGTGTAAGGAGGAGAAATGCGTACCATCACGTTTCCGACTTTGATAAAGGTCGGATTGTAGCCTATCGCGATTGCGGTTTATCGTATCGCGACATTGCTGCTCGCGTTGGTCGAGGGCCTATGACTGTTAGCAGAATATGGAATCGGTGGGTTCAGGAGGGTAATACGTTACGCCGTGATGGATCCCGACGGCCTCGTATCACTAGCAGTCGAGATGACAGGCATCTTATCCGCATTGCTGTAACGGATCGTGCAACCACGTCTCGATCCCTGAGTCAACAGATGGGGACGTTTGCAAGACAACAACCATCTGCACGAACAGTTCGACGACGTTTGCAGCAGCTTGGACTATCAGCTCGGAGACCACGGCTGCGGTTACCCTTGATGCTCCATCACAGACAGGAGCGCCCTAGCATACAAGGTCAAGAGTGATATGGGGACTTCGCGAACACCGCCGCACGGGATGAACTGAGTGTTTACGGACCGTGTGAATTTTGTCCTTTGTGTCTTCGTTTTTAACTAATTGTGAGTTGTACTGCTGGGATTTAAAGAGGTAATCAATCAAGAATTTCCTTCACCTGATAATCGTATAAGTTTATATACACTACTGGCCATTAAAATTGCTACACCAAGAAGAAATGCAGATGATAAACGTGTATTCATTGGACAAATATATTATACTAGAACTGACATATGATTACGTTTTCACGCAACTTGGTTGCATAGATACTGAGAAATCAGTACCCACAAGAACCAAATCTGGCGGTAATAATACGCCTGGGCATTGAGTCCAACAGAGCTTGGATGGCGTGTACAGGTACAGCTGCCCATGCAGCTTCAACATGATACCACAGTTCATCAAGAGTAGTGACTGGCGTATTGTGACGAGCCAGTTGCTCGGCCACCATTGACCAGACATTTTCATTTGATGAGAGATCTGGAAAATGTGCTGGCCAGGGCAGCAGTCGAACATTTTCTGTATCCAGAAAGGCACGCACAGGACCTGCAACATGCGGTCGTGCATTATCCTGCTGAAATGTAACGTTTCGCAGGGATCGAATGAAGGGTAGAGCCACGGGTCGTAACACATCTGAAATGTAGCGTCCACTGTTCAAAGTGCCGTCAATGAGAACAAGAGGTGACCGAGACGTGTAACAAATGGCACCCCATATCATCACGCCGGGTGATACGCCAGTATGGCGATGACGAATACACGCTTCCATGTGCGTTCACCGCGATGTCGCCAAACACGGATGCGACCATCATGATGCTGTAAACAGAACCTGGATTCATCCGAAAAAATGACGTTTTACCATTCGTGCACCCAGGTTCGCCGTTGAGTACACCATCGCAGGCGCCTCTGTCTGTGATGCAGCATCAAGGGTAACCGCAGCCGTGGTCTCCGAGCTGATAGTCCAAGCTGCTGCAAACGTCGTCGAACTGTTCGTGCAGATGGTTGTTGTCTTGCAAACGTCCCCATCTGTTGACTCAGGGATCGAGACGTGGCTGCACGATCCGTTACAGCCATGCGGATAAGATGCCTGTCATTTCGACTGCTAGTGATACGAGGCCGTTGGGATCCATCACGGCGTAACGTATTACCCTCCTGAACCCACCGATTCCATATTCTGCTAACAGTCATTGGCCCTCGACCAACGCGAGCAGCAATGTCGCGATACGATAAACCGCAATCGCGATAGGCTACAATCCGACCTATATCAAAGTCGGAAACGTGATGGTACGCATTTCTCCTCCTTACACGAGGCATCGCAATAACGTTTCACTAGGCAACGCCGGTCAAGTGCTGTTAGTGTATGAGAAATCGGTTGTAAACTTTCCTCACGTCAGCACGTTGTAGGTGTCGCCACCGGCGCCAACCTTGTGTGAATGCTCTGAAAAGCTAATCATTTGCATATCACAACATCTTCTTCCTGTCGGTTAAATTTCGCGTCTGTCGCAAGTCATCTTCGTGGTGTAGCAAGTTTAATGGCCAGTAGTGTAGGTGATGATGTAACTCTTCTTCCTGTAACGCACGCTTCTACCCTGTATGTTTCGACATAAAAAAACAATGAAGGGCAAAGAGACTCTGTAGCTTATCAGGCGTAACAGTTTGGATAGCTGCTGTTATTTCTCGTTTCAAATCATCAATGGTGGCTGGGAGAGGTGGCCGAAACACCATATCCTTAACATACCCCCATAAGAAAATATCGCAGGGGGTAAGATCAGGGCTTCTTGGAGGCCAGTGATGAAGTGCTCTGTCACGGGCTGCCTGGCGGCCGTTCCATCGCCTCGGGTAATTGACGTTCAGGTAGTTACGGACAGATAAGTGCCAATGTGGTGGCGCTCCATCCTGCTGAAATATGAATTGTTGTGCTTCTTGTTCGAGCTGAGGGAACAGCCAATTCTCTAACATCTCCAGAGAGTGTGGAACGAGTTGGAGTATCGGGTTGATATTGCTCGAGTGTCTGGAGGGGGCCATATTGAACATCTCTGAACTTGTTTTTGAGTGAAAAAAAAACCTTTTTAAATACTCTTTGTAATGATGTATAACAGAAGGTTATATTATGTTTCTTTCATTAAATACACATTTTTAAAGTTGTGGTATTCTTTTTGAATCACCCTGTATAATGTTGACAAAAACACATGACACTGATTTAAAATTCTATATATTTATCTCTGTACAGTGGGTTGGCATCCACTTCCATCAACCAAAATATTTCAAAATTTTTAGCAAAATGAAGTTTGTAAGTGTCCCGGAATAGTTTTCGCAGCGGCGCAACAGAGGATGTGGTTCGATTAATACTGCTCTGTATTGTGTGACTGACTAAAAACTAGGAATTCTTCTCTGAATGACTGTAGACTCTGGTCATACAATTATTGAACAAACATGGCAAACTAGTAATAAAATTGCGCCAATGGCATACCAATGCCGGCCGAAGTGGCCGTGCGGTTAAAGGCGCTGCAATCTGGAACCGCAAGACTGCTACGGTCGCAGGTTCGAATCCTGCCTCGGGCATGAATGTTTTTGATGTCCTTAGGTTAGTTAGGTTTAACTAGTTCTATGTTCTAGGGGACTAATGACCTCAGAAGTTGAGTCCCATAGTGCTCAGAGCCATTTGAACCATTTGGCATACCAACGCCACATCGAAGTGTTACGTCTTTCCTGCGAGAAACGCTCAAAAATAGAAATTCACAAAGAAGCAAAAATTACCAAGATTCGGAAAAGATTAGAATGCATACACACGCAATTGCAGGCACACAAACATTCATATTCAACCGAGAGTGCTTCAACATATGCAATGCCTTTGTGCTACGTTCTTCTTACGGATCAAAGTCAAATCTGCATTAGGAATCAAACTGAAAGTCTGCAGAAGCCTTGCAATCCTTGCTGCGACCCAGCAAATCAATCTTTGTAAGATGAAACGCGAGACCAAAAGCTAAAAGCTCCCCTCTTGCTATGAGACAACGCGCCACGCGCTTAAGTCAACTCACCCTTCTTCGAAGAGACTTCGGGTACAGACCCTAACGAGCTGGAACCAGACTGACCGTCTCACACACTCCAACGTTTCCCATGCGACCCCGTGGCCAGGAAAACCCTGAGATGAGGCTTCCACCACCAACCTAACACTTGTAACTTTCACACAAGGGGAGCAAACCTCATTGCCTACCTGAAAACTACAAGAGTTGGCTATTCTGTACGACTACCGCTGATTCTCTGTAGAAGACTGTATAGCAAAATGAAACACACCCACATTCATTCACTGACGCATGCCAGAGAGTTCTGTACATTGGAAAGCAAATAAAATGATAATGAAAGGGGACTACAGGACCCTGTCATTGTTTGAACTAGGGTTACAGGAATTTATTGGACATAATGTGCGTACACCTAATTTCACTGCTAGCAACGATTTCTTAAAATCAAAGACATCAAAGAGGACAGTTCTTCAGAACCCACGTTAAAATTACACGCCCCTCTATAGTTGGCTGCTTGTCAGTAAAAAAGTTGGAAAAAAGATATGGGTATACCAACTCCAACAGGACCATGACTACCAAAGTACTGTGGTGTTCAAACAAACCTTGCGGTTAAGAGCAGCTTTGCTTCTACTATCCCATCTTAAAGTGTTGTTATAACGGACAGGGAAGAACGTTGACTTGAGTCTAGTCGAGCATTACAGTCAGTAAACGGTTTGAGTGTCAGTAGGCACGCTGTAAAAATCACGGCATATACGTGTATAGATTTAGGGAACGTATGGATAGAAGAGGGCAGAATACCGGAAAGGCAACAAAATCTTCCTCTGTTCACACCCATTGTCTTAGTCATGGATTCACGTCGGGCGGTAAAATTAGAATGAAGTGACACAATTGACATCTAGACACGGAAATTATTAATTTTTATGGATGTATTTCAATGACGTGGCAATCTCAAGTAAGCGGGAATATATAAGCAGGAGACGGCAAAAGTTATGAAAATTCCGAATCTCCGAAAAATAGGTGACGTGGGCGGTAAAATTATCTAAGAAAGATAACTCAAGTGTTTTATGTTATCACAGCTGTTGCGCGATAGTAAGCCTCGATGCACTGTTGCGAGCTGCAGCTTGTTAGCGTAGGCAGTCTTTGCGGCCTAAGGAAATCCGTCGATACAGCGACGCCGTAGTGTGCAGTCGGCGACCATGGGGATCGAAAAGTACGCCGGTCGTGTTGCCATGGTGACGGGAGCCAACTCAGGCATCGGCTTCGCCACCACCCAGGTGTTACTCAGCCACGGCATCACCGTCGTTGGCTTCGACAAGGCAGTCGACAAACTTCAGGTAGATATGGATCACGTTATCTGTACTAATCGGCACTTACTTTCGTAAGACGCTGTCATGACGGTGTTTTCACTTTATTTCAGCTTCGTATTCAACACTGTCTTTTATACGAGAGCGTGCTCAAAAAGAAGGCCTCCGAATTTTTTATGTGAAAACTCTTAAAGCCTTTTAAACAAAACAAACGTTATTAAGATTCTACATCTCGGTTCTTTATGTCTACATATTTATTTCTCATCGTCGCTGGTGACGAACAGATTTCTCCCAACGAAGTACCGGTTTTTTGATACCGTCGCTGTAGAATGTTTGACTCCGTTGACGGAGCCACAACCTCATCTACGCTCGCACCGCTTCATCACTATCAAAGTGAAGTCCTCAAAGGCGTCCTTTAACAGATGAACATCGGATGGGGCCAGATCGGAACTGTATGGAGGACGATCGTTGACAGTGAATCAAGGATTCGGCTTGTTGCAAATGCTTCAGCGTTCATGTGTGGTCTGGCATTGCTTGCTGAAAGAGAGGGTGATTCATGTGTGGACCAACTCTTTGAATTCGAAACTCGATTGCAGTACGCTGTTTCTCAAGCGCCGACATAGTTCTGTTACCCACCGCAGTGTTACTCGCTAAAATTCGGAGGACTCTAGCGGCAGAGAACTGCAAATACGTACACATGAAGAATAAAGATATAGAATGTTAATAACGTTTGTTTTATGTACAAAATTCTAAGAATTCGAAGGCACTACTTTCGAGCTCACTCTCGTACAAATGAGACTATGCCAACTAATGTGCTGGCAGAGAATGGGCAGTTCGCTCTTTCTCTTACTCTGGAACGCAAAGGGCGATCAAAAAGTTTCCATTTGCAGGCGAAGTTGCAGTTTATACGCAACGTTGCGCGGCTCCGATGCCGGTATACAAGCATCGACATGTAGAAAAGGGATTAGTGTTGTGTTCGTGCCTTTCCAACGTACGTGCGGTGCATGCGGAAACGTGAACTATTGCGACGTTGTTACCAAGTGAGCAGAAAAAAATAGCTCAAGCACTATGGGACTTTACATCTGAGGTCATCAGTCCCCTAGACTTAGAACTACTTAAACCTAACTAACCTAAGGACATCACACACATCCATGCCCGAGGCAGGATCCGAACCTGCGGCCATAGTAGCAGGGCGGTTCCAGACTGAAGCGCCTAGAACCGCTCGGTCACAGCGGCCGGCACCAAATGAGCCAAAGAGGACCAACGTGCTGTTATTCTTTTCTTGGCTGCCGAAGGAGAAAGACTGGTAGATACACAGAGGAGAATGAAGAATGCCTATGGGGCAGCATATCTGTCGAAAAACACCGTTGTGGAATGATGCGCCAAAGGGTGCTGCTGGTTCATGATGTTATACACATCCTCATATAGCAGAAGTCGTAACGCAGAAGTTACAGCCAACTCAAGTGAGAGATACTCGGGCATCCGCCATATTGTGCTGATCTCTCCTCACGCGATTATCCGGCGTTCGGTCGCTTATAAAGGGCCTGGAAGGGCAGACGATTCCTATCGGACGAGGATGTGCAGAAGGCAGTAACTGATTTCTTCACGCATAGGACACGGTGTTTTTCCAAGCGGGTATCTTCAACCCGATGCATCGGTGGGATGATTGCCTCAATGCACAAGGCTATTTTGCCTGATTGGGATACCGATTTTGGACTGTACTGCCTTCTAACGGAAGCTTTCTGACCGCCCCTTACAAGTCAACAGTGAGCCTTTACAAGTGAAAGTATCGGGCATTTACTAACTCAAACAGCTGCTTTTCCGGTTTCAAAATCTGATCCATATCTGTTTCGGTATCTTAGGCAGAAAGATGTGATGCTCTATCTTCAATATCTGCCAATGAGTGCGTCAACAGTGATTCAGTCGCGGTTGATCTAAAACTCAAGTCAGTGGCGTAGTGAACGTAACTGGCCCTCAGGGCACGATATTTCATTGGTGCCCCCCTCCCCCTTCCCCCCTCCCAACGGCGCCTGGGGCACAACACTTTATTGCTCCCCCCCCCCCCCCTTTCCAGAAACACATATAGTAATATAATACATAGAATTTGCTCTAATAATAATATATTTTCCAGAAAATGTTGTTTGTCTTGGAGACGATTTGGCGTCCCTCTGCGAGTGGCGGGGAAGTATGATAGGCCCTCTTGACGCCCCCAACCGTGTGGTCTAAGGCGCTGCAGTCATGGACTGTGCGGCTGGTCTCGGCGGAGGTTCGAGTCCTCCCTCGGGCATGGGTGGGTGTGTTTGTCCTTAGGATAATTTAGGTTAAGTAGTGTGTAAGCTTAGGGACTGATGACCTTAGCAGTTAAGTCCCGTAAGATTTCACACACATTTGAACATTTTGACATCCCCTTTCCTCTCGCTACGCCACTGACCTAAGTCAAAAAGCACAGCCAGTACATTTAATAGCAAACAAAAATTGCAAAATGACATCGAAGTGCGAATGCAGTGCCAAGCTAGACGCTAATCGGCTGTCCTCTGCTATCACGAGATTAAATTTGTTATGACACGTATGAAAATGTAGAAAAATATTACGCGCTAGTGTAGAGTCCTTGTTACCGATCACTGACATGGTGACATACAAACACATTTTAAATTTTTCAATAACTGGGTAAATGATGCAATTTGGAAAGTATTATTAAAGCACATATATGTGTGTGTTTTCTGTGTAAATGTGTGTGTAAGTGTGTTTGTGTGTGTGTGTGTGTGTGTGTGTGTATACTTGTTAGCACATAAGTGACTTGAATTAGAATTAAAATTGTGTAATAAACTGTTTTCGATTTTCATCTACACTGTCAAACAAGTGCAGCACTCAGGACACATGGTCAGATGCCAGGGTCACTTCATAGATGTACACACCATCGATGGGTATGTAAATAGCTAGGGCTGCAGTTCTCTGTGACAGGTAGAACAGTCACCACAGCGCATTAGTATTGTTCGTGTTTAGTGTTGTTACCAAACCTGGTAGGGTGTTACTGTGAAGGACACGAAGTTGCCGTGTACCCGTATGAGACGGCGTTATCAGCACTTGTCAATGTTTGTAATGGATCTCGTTGTGGGTCTCCATTTGGCCAGCTGGTCCAATTGTGTAACATTCAGACTTGTGAGGCATTCAGAAGTGACAGTAAAGCGATGTTGTACTGCGTGAAGGTGAGAGCCGGCCTACTCGTCGCCACGACCCTGGCCGATCACGCCTGACCACTACAAGGGAAGATCGCCATAATGTGCACCCAGCACGCAGTAGCCCCTTCTCATCTGTGCCTGTCATCAGAGACCAAGTAATGGATTCCTTGTACCAATCTGCAGACTAGCAGCAGCCGTCACATTCGTAGGATGCCAGTAACATCTACATCTACATGGATACTCTGCGAATCACATTTAAGGGCCTGGCAGAGCGTTCGTCGAACCACTTTCACAATTCTCTATTAGTCCAATCTCGTATAGCGCGCGGAAAGAATGAACACCTATATCTTTCCGTACGAGCTCTGATTTCCCTTATTTTATCGTGGTGATCGTTCCGCCCTATGTAGGTCGGTGTCAACAAAATATTTTCGCATTCGGAGGAGAAAGTTGGTGACTGGAATTTCGTGAGAAGATTCCGTCGCAACGAAAAACGCCTTTCTTTTAATGATTTCCAGCCCAAATCCTGTATCATTTCTGTGACACTCTCTCCCATATCTCGCGATAATACAAAACGTGCTGTCTTTCTTTGAACTTTTTCGATGTACTCCGTCAGTCCTACCTGGTAAGGATCCCACACCACGCAGCAGTATTCTAAAAGAGGACGGACAAGCGTAGTGTAGGCAGTCTCCAACTCGAAAGGCTGAATTTGGAGTGGTGTTCATACAGGAAGAATGGACTGCTGATGAATGGCGTTGTATTGTGTTCAGCGATGAGTACCCATTCTGTGACATCCCACGTGACCATTGTCAGCAAGTACGGCATGACCTGGGGAGAGGTCCCATTCTTCGAATGCTCAGGAGAGGCACAGCTGTGTTACTCCTGACGTCATACTGTGGCGAGCGATCAACACGATAACAAATGGTTCAAATGGCTCTGAGCACTATAGGACTTAACTTCTAAGGTCATCAGTCCCCTAGAACTTAGAACTACTTAAACCTAACTAACCTAAGGACATCACACACATCCATGCCCGAGGCAGGATTCGAACCTGCGACCGTAGCGGTCGCGCGGTTCCAGACTGTAGCGCCTTTAACCGCTTGGCCATCCCGGCCGGCTACACGATAACAAGTCATGGCGGATTGTGACTGAGGGAACTCGAATGGCGCAACGGAATATCACCGACGTTCTCCATTCTCATGTAGTAACTCTCATGCGTTAGTATCGTGATGGCATTTTTCAACACTACATTGCTTGTCCACACATAATATGTGCGTCTTTGAATTTCCTGTATGATGTTAAGATATTTCCGTGGATAGCAAGGCCAAATGTTTTTCACTGATAGATAATATGAGCTACCAGATTAAATGTCAGCTCCATCGAAGTGTCACTATCAAGGATATCAAGAACCGCTACAAGAGTTGTGGACCAGCTTGCATCACGAGGTTGGTATCCAACGCTGTCCAGGGCGCCCCAGACAAGTCTTCGGTGGTCATCAGGACCTGAAATCTCATTGACTGGAGTAGAATTGTCTTCAGCGATGAATGCCACTCCGAACTGAACCCTGATGACCAGCGCATACGTGTCTGGAGACACCCCAACCAGTGATGGGATACCATCCTGACTGCCACTCACCATATGGTACGACAACCAGGAGTGATTGTCTGGGGTGCTATTTATTTAATAGGAGGACCCCTTTAGCCGTCACCCACAGCACCCTTACAGGACAGTGCTACATCGACGATATTCTACGCTCCGATGTGTTGTCCTTCATGGCAAACCATCCTGGGCTTACATTTCAGAAAGATAATTCACGTGCGCACATCCCTTGTCTTTTTGTTTGCCAACCCCTTCCTTGGCCAGCAAGGGCGCCGGATCTGTCCCCAGTTGAGACCGTTTGTAGCATTATGGGCAAGACCCTCCAACCAGCTCGGGATTTTGACGATGTAACCCGCCAATTGGACAGAATTCGGCATAGTACCGCTCAGGAGGACCTCCAACAACTCTATCAGTCAATGCCAAGCCGAATAACTGTTCGCATAACGGCCAGAAGAGGGCCACCACGTTATTGACTTGCTCTGTTTGTCGGGCTCTATCGTTTGAATAAATCATCCAATTTTTCTGAAACTGTAATCATTTGTTTGTGCATGTGCCTCACATCTAATTATTTCCGTCCCATTCGGATAATTCCTTCGTGGTGCGTTGCCTTTCTATTTTTGTTTTGAGTGAGCTTTCTTTTAGTTTTCTACTCGACTGCCGTGGAATCATGTAAAGGTATTGCTTCACAGTCACTGAAACTGAAAGACGCCACTAGCAACCTACACGTTATGGAGGGAGACCTCAGAAATGAGGACAGCATTCTGGCGGCCTTTAAATGGATACGGGACCATCTGTCCGGCGTCGACATCATGATCAACAACGCTGGCCTCTGCAAGAACGCCGAACTGACATGTGAGTATTAGCACAAGAAGGTTTAAGCCATTAGAACAGGAAAACAGGTGCAGTTCTGAAAGTCAACCGAAACGTTGCTCATATCCTTTGTTACGCTTGGGCAATACAATATACGCAGGCGTGTTACATTGCAAGTCATTCTTAAGATATGTCTTAGAAGAGCGACAGGTATATATCACATAAACATTACACATACACTAAAAACTACCTTGATTTGGATGTAAGTGATCTTTAGTACTAATGGTTTAAAGGATAAGTAAGGAACACATGTGTAACTTTTCGCTCATAACTGTAACATTCGTAGTTCCGTTAATGGCGAAAATGATGTTGCGTTTCCTTTAATAACAACAGATCAGCATGTGGTCCGCATAAATTTATTGAAGAGTAAACAATATTCTAAAAATTGACATTTTCTTAATACATGGTAATTAATTCGGTGGGTTTGGATACTGCCCCAGTAACACTAATAAGTATCAATACGGATGCCACCTTCTTGAGTAAACGTTCTGAGTATGGTTTAATCCGGGATATGCGAGTTATGAAATATAGCTAGAAAATATTCACAAAAATTAGTTCGTATTCCAGTAATGTTAGACTGACGTTCTAAATTAAAAATCTGAAATTTAATAAAGAACAATTGAGGAAATCCTGTTGAATACCAAGAAAAATTATAAACAAAACAATCACATTAATGAAGTGGACAGAGAATGTACTTAAAAAAATGCTTGATCATATCTCTTGACACTAATTTTGCATACAGAATTTTAGAGCTAATTTTGCTAATGCATGCCTTGTATTACTTTCATGAGTTCCATTTTTTTAATGTACACTGGCATAAGTAAAGTTGAAGAGAATGCATTCCGCAAGCAACATTTTTTTGCGTTGATTATGTGAGGTGTAACCCTGAGCCAGTATAATACGACTAGATGAACTTCTCTTCAGTTTATCACTTTACTGCCCAGCCAAACCATATGAAGTGCAGCATTCCTAACTCTATGTCTGTATGTGGCGCGGTGTTGCATCTCCCATTCCTGCAGATATCAAAATTTCGACCCTGAGATTTCACATCATTTTTCTTTTCTCCTAGCGCATAAAATTGTATTTTCTCTTTCGGCTCACATGTTTGGCTCCATACTTTAATCCTTAACTGGTAACACAGTCTGTGAGACGGCTGTCGTACTTTCTGCAGGGGGCTTCAGCTTTTCCCTCCGTGCAGCTTTCTGCTGGAGCGCTGACTTTTTGCAGTGAAGGTGGAGTGGCATTCGCCCTGTTTGGTCTTCACTAAATGCACAGTGAAGTCGCCGCGACGTCTCGCCGACGTACGATACGCGATTCTTATTCGCCAGACGGCGTAATCAACATCTTGTGTTTATTTTGATAACAATGCTGTAATATATAATGGTTATTACTGATAATTTCTCGTAATTAATTTGCATAATATGGAGACTGTAGCAAATTCACGCTAGCATTCAAGGCAACCTTGAAGAGACTGGCTATTGTCAACGAGTTCTGTCAGTAAATGAACTAAATTTCAAAATGCATTCGGAAAAAGTGAGTGCTTACATAACGCCTAAATTCTGACCTTTAACAAATGAACATCAACAAGTTAACCTCAAGATGTGAATTTTTCGTTGAAATTTTTCAACAATTTTATTTCTGATTCTTGGTTGTTCATGAAAGAGTGGCAAAGCATAGGACTAATAACTAAAAGTTTTTCCCTTGATTTTTGAGATTGTAGGAAAGTCCACTTTTTCGGAACACCACTTACGTATTTTCTTTTTTCTTATTAATATTTTAGTATGTTATTTCGTTGTCATATATTTGTAAATACATGCTATTACTAGCTCAGTTCAGTATACAACTCAAGACAATATCGTTTTATACAAAGCAAAATTCTGGAATCTGACAGATACCACGACACCATTTACGCTACAAAATCGCGTGATACCTGTTAAGTTTAAGTATAGCTGTACAGAACTGTAGTGCAGCATTCAGAGACCACTACAACACCGCTGCCGTGTAAAACTGAATGCACAATCAGTAATGCAGCTCTGCTCTTCTACGTCCACATGCACCGGGGAGGGTTGGTCTCTCACTAGCCTTAAAACTATCTAAATTAGAATTATATTAATACCTTCAGATGCTGACGGGCGTTGATATATACCAACGGGGAGAGGTGAGAATGTGTGCCCCGACCGAGACTCGAACCGAGGATCTCCTACTTAGATGGCAGACGCTCTATCCAGCTGAGCCACCGAGGGCACAGAAGATAGTGCGACTACAGGGACTATCTCGCGCACGCCTCCCGCGAGACCCACATTCTCACCTTGTATGTCCACACACTACCAGTCTGTCCGCCTACCTTGATAGGCTTCAGGTTGTCTGCCACTTCATTCTGCGATGGTAGGTGCTGGTTTAGCGGCAAAAGCAGCGTTGACGAAAATTCGACTAGACATGTACCACGGAACGGCCACGTAACTCTATTCCTTGGGTAGTAGCCGAAAATTACTAAGCTAAACTATTAGGCCTTTGGGATTCTTGCATGAGACGTTTGAAAAAATGTCAAAAACGTCCTTTTAATTGGTTTATTTTCTTTAAAACAAACAAACTGGCTATCAAGTCCATATTTAATATCTCCACATCGATAATGCGACGTTACTGACTGTCTCTGTAACAAGTTCACACTCAAGAAAAAAATGGCTCAGAGCACTATGGGATTTAACATCTAAGGTCATCAGTCCCCTAGAACTAAGAACTACTTAAACCTAACTAACCTAAGGACATCACACACATCCATGCCCGAGGCAGGATTCGAACCTGCGACCGTAGCGGTCGCGCGGTTCCAGACTGAAGCGCCTAGAACTGCTCGGCCACACCGGCCGGCTCAGACTCAAGAGTATCCAGAATATATTTAGTCCGACCCGATATTTTGAGCGTCATAAACAGCCCCTACTTGCAAGTTAACACATTCAGTCGTTCAGTAGGCTTCTTGTAAAGAAGTACTCGCGATAATGTCTAGTTATCTGCACGAAACAATCCATGCGGAGATTATGTACGACATGAAATGTTCACAGGTAAATATCTCCTTAAATAAACCACTCACAAGGCTCAAACTTCCACAAAATATTCAGTACTATGTCGATTTTTGTCAACAACACGAAAACCGCTCAAACGAGCGAATTTCTTCATTTTCTTACAAATTTATCAGGGAGATTTAACATAGGTGTTTGCCAGAAGACGGCTCCCGAGTAGCTTTGTAGAGGCATAGATGTGAGGCACAAAGCCCTACTCAAGAGCGAGAGAATTGCTGGATTCCTATTGGCTAGTATGTTAAGCAGTCAATCAGACCATTCTCTAGCACTTCTAAATTCGCGGTATTTCTAATGTCAGCCAGTCAGATTACCACAAGTAGTTTAGACTGGAAATCTCGTAATTCCGAGACTAAATAAAATTTAATGAAAACAAAACACGATTCCTTTCCAAAAATTAAATTACTAATAAATTTAATACCCAATACACCTCCTGGCTGCCTTTTATAAAATCAAGCTCACTCGGACATACATCACAAATTACCCTATTGCACAACTCCCATAGTGCTCATACCTCCCCATCGCACCCCCTCAGATTTAGTTATAAGTTGGCACAGTGGATACGCCTTGAAAAACTGAACACAGATCAATCGAGAAAACAGGAAGAAGTTGTGTGGAACTATGAAAAAAATAAGCAAAATATACTAACTGAGTAGTCCATGTGCAAGATAGGCAACATCAAGGATAATGTGAGCTCAGCACCGCCGTGGTTCCGTGGTTAGCGTGAGCAGCTGCGGAACGACAAGTCCTTGGTTCAAGTCTTCCCTCGAGTGAAAAGTTTACTTTCTTTATTTTCGCAAAGCTATGATCTGTCCGTTCGTTCATTGACGTCTCTGTTCACTGTAATAAGTTTAGTGTCTGTGTTTTGCGACCTCACCGCAAAACTGTGCGATTAGTAGATGGAAGGACGTGCCTCTCCAATGGGAACCGAAAACATTTGATCGCAAGGTCATAAGTCAACCGATTCCTCCACAGGAAAACACGTCTGATATATTCTATACGACATTGGTGACAGCATGTGCGTCACATGACAGGAATATGTTGTCGACCCACCTAACTTGTACACTTGGCGAATGGGTAAAAAGATTCTTCTACCTTGCCCGATTTAGGTTTTCTTGTGGATGTGATAATCACTCCCAAAAAAGTGATGAAAACATAAGAGTTTGTCACATAAACTGCAACAAATGAATGCAACAGTTTCACAGTGGCACAGTTTTCCCTGTGCTCTGTCAAAACATATGTTTTTAACGTTTTCAAATTTTTCCGTATGTAGACCGTCAAATCCTGCATATGTCCAAGCAAATCTGAACGTGTCCTGGAATTTTGGAGAGCGAAGTTGATTACGTGCGAGTGTCTGAACTTTGATAATTGACACAGGATCACGTACACAATACTGCTCTGTGTACCTGTGAAGCTTCGCAAAATCATAGAATCTTTTCACAAAGTATTTCACTTGCCGAAACCCAAACACATCTAACGGTTGCACAAGAGGTGTACAACCTGGAGGAATGGTAATCACGTCTACTCGCACACTAAAATTGTACAATGCCTGATCCTTCTGTCCTGTATAGCTGTCAAGGAGTAAGGCAAAATCTTTGTCCGCATAAGGAGCAATCACACGTTCATTAAAGTCTTTCACTAGTCTTTTCTCCATTTTTCCTGACGCACTGCAATTCACAACGACATTCGGCGATTGCGCAAGTACCCTATTCACCTGTTGCTGAACTTGCGGTCCAAATACACCATTTTTTTCCTGCAAACATAAATAAAATGTAGGTAAAAGAAATCCTGCTTTGTTCAGAGCATATTGTATGGTATAACTATGTGAAGTGGCATGTAGCTGGTCTACAGTACATTCCATGTCGCCTTCTCCAACTACCGATAACGTGCGGGTCGAATTCATTTCATTGTTAAAACCGGACTGATCTGTGTTGATAATATATGCGTCTTCATACTGTTGGAATCTGACGTTAGTTTCTGTAACAAACGTCTTGGAATACTCTAAAAGTTTTTCCAGTTTATTCGCGTAGTTCTTGCTTACATATTTCGGAATCTTCCTGCTCGTAATTTTGCATTTTCTTTTGAACGTGACAAGGCAATGACATGAAGCCTTGAAGTCCAGGCCGATTTGTTTAGCGTAATGCAGTCCCCAAATCTGTAGGTCTGTATCACGCACTGCACGTAATTCATTTCTGGCTTTAATAAATTGTCGGTATACATGGTTTTCTAGTTCACTGAACTTCTGTCTTCGGCTTCCACCTCGTTCCACAACTTCTTTGCAATATTTAATTGTGCTTTTTTCCTCATCCCTTTAAATTTCTTAAATTTATTTGTCACTTCACTCCATAATCTATATTTGCGTCTTTTAATTGGTTTGGACAGTAACCTGTATTGGAGCATTTCCTTCATGTAACCCAAAGAAATACCATCAGATTGAAGTCGCAGTATTTCATCTTCGTGTTCTTCGTACGGATCGTCAACAATCTCATCATCTGGTACATACAGCCCCGCAGCAATCAGCAAGGTATCGTCATCACCACACGTACTGTTTATCAACAAATGTAGGAAATAATCATACAAATGTTCGACAATCGTTCGATCCCTTAAGGATCTTTCAGATTTCTTATAGTTCGGAAAATATTCATTGACCTTGTTATTGAAGTCGCGAGCTATATTTGCTGGATTCATATTGCCCACGGAATACATCTCACGTATTTAATGCACTCTCGTCCAAAGTAGCGAACAGTCAACTGTCAGCCAGAGAGCCTCGTTAGCAGGAATACTCTTTCTGTGCGCTGTAGTCGACTGACGTCGTGTGTTTCGATGTTTATGTAGGTGTAACGTCCCCATATTACGGCGCAGCTACCTCGCATCGGACTGACGGACGGACAGATAATAATTGTCTGAAAATATGAAATTAAACTTTTCACTCGAGGGAAGACTTGTTACCAAGGATCTCTCGTTCCACAGCTGCTCACGCTAACCACGGGACCACGGCGCTCCTGAGCTCAGAGTATCCTTGATGTTGCCTATCTTCCGCATGGACTACTCAGTGTGTATATTTTGCTTATATTTTTCATAGTTCCACACAACTTCTTCCTGTTTTCTCGATTGATCTGTGTAGTTTTTCAAAGCCTATCCACTGTGCCAACTTATAACTAAATCTGAGGGGGGGTGCGATGGGGAGGTTCCCTTGTCAGAGCTATTTGAACCAATTTTTGCACAACTTTCTCACACTTACATCTACACAGTTTAAGTAAAATATCACATTCTCACTTTATGTATGTCCTCAATTAACTTTCTCAGTCTCTTCAAAACACTCACACAACCAAACCACAACGAAGTAATAATTTTCCAGTGTACTTTTAATTACTTCAGGAACCTGTGGCAATGAAACTAAAGAAAATTCCAGAAAATTAAATTATATGAATCTATCCTCTTGATTGTAGTTTCAGTTGATACTGCAGATTTATACATTACGGTCCATAACTCGGTTTCACATTGGCAGCACGTTATTACGTATTTTAGTTAAAAATTTGTATCTCCGAAAGTATTGAAGTTATTGATTTTCAATTTTAATAGTATAGTTGTGTTATTCAGAGAAATTGTTACATAAAGTATGAAAAAGATCGATTAATATTTAACAGTATTTCTTCAGATTCATAGAGAGCATGTGTAACGCATTGGACGCAGCGTTAAGCAAGTACACGGCTTAATCGGCCCAGTAGCTAGCGTCAGCTGTGCTTAACGTGAGAACCAAAATCTCGCGGCTCCAACGAAAGCTACGCTTTCAATGCTAGTTGACAACTCGTAATAATTCGCTACGTTACACACAGACAAATAGTAAACTACCGCTGTGATTCCGTTCGGCGACAAAGGGAGGGGGTGAACTCACGGGAATTGTGTATGGATGATGGGCATTTATACCACAGGCATTTTCAAAAAGTGTTGAAAATTGGCATCGGCTTCCCCACACCAATTTCTTTAGCTGCGGTTCGGTAACGACTGCAACTGGAAGGGACAAGTAAAACACTGTGGACGCTAGTTTTCAAGTGTAGTGAAAGATTAGCAGTCGTCTTGGCCGCAGAACGGCACCAAAACCGCCGCCGCATCAAGGAACCGGAATAATTTCCCGTGAACATCGTGAATAAAGGGTGGTTATAACTAAAGTGCATCTACACACGGAAGCCCAGTCTGGACTGTTGCTGAGCTACGCTGAAAAAATAAGTTCCAGTTGTGGCCACCAGATGCAAATCTGGTGTTGTACGCTGTTTATATAACGGTGCGACATTCACACTGTCATCTGCAAATCATAATGTGAGAGAACAATATGGCTATCGAGAAGAAATACGGTGCGCTGTTAGTGAAACTGTTTTACGTGAACGGTAGCAAATACTGTGCTGCATTGAGGGACTGTCGCCGACCGAACGGTCTCAGGTGATGCCCGATGCCGTTAAAAGTTTTAAAGAAGGTTATAATGAAATTCGAAAACAAGGGTGAGTTTGGTGCGGCACTTCGAATAGGAAGGTGTCCTATCCCGGTGGAAGTTCTCGTGCCCAGGCTAGAATTAGAGCTCGTGCAGTGTCACGAGAATTGTCCATCACGTGGTCAACAGTGCGGAAAGTTCTGCGGACTATTTCACACTGGTACCCGAACAGGATCCATACGGTACAGCAACTGAAACCTTACGATCTGCATTAACTTTTCGAATTCAATCTTCTGTTTCTGGAACGAATGACATGTGGCAGAGCAATATTTTATGGAATGATGAGACACATTCTACACTACAGGGTGCAGTGAGTACACAGAACTGCCGAATTTGGGGTATTGTTAAACAGCGTGTTGTGCACAAAGAGCTATTGCACTCGCCGTATGTGACTGTGTGGTGTGGATTCACAAGCGCCATTATTCTCGGTCCATTCGTCTTTGAAGAGAATACGCCTTGTGGGCCACACAGGTGTACCGTGACATTTGCACGTTATCGAAACCTTGTACAGCATGTGATTCCTGCTTTGGAAGAGTGAAACTGTGTGGAAATCTCTGTTTTGATGCAAGATGAGGCAAACATCTCATGTCGCTTGCCTGCTTAATACAGCCTTCCACGAACGTGTTATCTCCAGATGTATGGCCTGCTCACCTGATCTGAATCCATGTGACTTTTGACACTGGGAATTTCTAAAAGAACGCATTTACCAGGGTCAGGTTTGGTCTCTACCTGACCTGAAATCCGGCGTACAGGAGCACGTTGCTAAGATTCCATCGGAACTGCTGCGAACGACTTCTGAACTCGTCGACGTCTCCAGTGCTCGTATTGAACAAATTGTGTGAGCGGAGGTTAATAAGAAAATCAGCATTATGCCTTTCTTACTTGTTTTTCCTTTTCTGACCACATCCCGTTCTTAATCCATTACATATGGAAACATTTCTATACGTCTCTCCTTTATTCACAGCGACAGATTTGCATCTCGTGGCTAAAATTAGAACTAATTTTTTCCTAGGGTAAATCGCTTCCGGATTAACACATTAGCATATCTACTAAGTTTTGCTGCCATACGGTAATTACAGACCACAACGGACCTCTTTGAGTAGTTGCACTTCAATTGAAGAATTGCGCGGGAAAACGGGCAAATTCTCAAACGTTAAAGCTTGGAGATAAGCGTTGCCATCCGTTGCTGGGTAGGGGAAATATCAAATTTGACATTGGTCTCACCCCTAAATATCACTTTAGGATATTTGTGGGTGAGACCAATGTCAATATTGATAGTTCCCTTAACCCAGCAACAGATGGCAACACTTATCTCCCAGCTTTTATATTTGAGGATTAGCCCGTTTTCCGCGCATATCTTCAATTATAGCCACATGGCGTGAGAAAACTGTCATTGATAACGTCACCGTATATTCTGTCCCGCTCGGCAATGTTAAAACTGCAAGTTACTGTAGTAGCAGGCAATCATTGCTGAAAATATGTGAAAATTTTGTTATGAACAAAAAATTTGTACCCAGATTCCACGAGTGGTCAAACGCTTCTCTTGCCCTCCCTTGCGGATGTATATGCACACCAGTGAGCAAATATAATATAATACGAGTCAACTATAATATGGCTCATGTTGTTTTGAGATACTGCCCGCCATTTTTCATTATGTCAGTCGGCAGATCATTATCACTAATTTTCGACTTTGTTAAATATTTGAGTGGATGTTAGGATTTCCAAATGCCAGAAATAACATTCGAGGCGCTGTCACGAATCAGTTCATTTAATTAACAGCTAACAGTTAAAAGCATCTTTATAAAAACATGAAATATCACGCGAGTTTAACACTACAACCAGTAAATGCTCCCCAGCCACAATTCGTTAAAGCAACGTCAAACACTTGATTAATTTACAGAAGAGTTAATGTGATGATGATTACGATGATGATGATGATTATGATGATGATGATGAAACTAGCCGTGGGTCGATCAACAGCATGGTCATCAGTGCCCTTACGAAGGGCATGAGGGAGACGACGACGAAGGCTGTCCCCACAGGCACGGGTGCCTATAATGGTACAGCCCCTATCAATTATAAAAAGCCACCGACGTAATACACTAAACTATGAGACTGAAAATCGATTAATAATAATGCTAAACTCCCCACGTTGGAAAGTTCGGCTGCCTAGTTGCAAGTCTTTTCCGTTGACGCCACATTGGGCAACTTGCATGTCGATGACGATGAAATGAAGATGTAGACAACACAATACTCAGTGCCCGAGCAGAGCAAAATCTCCGACCCAGCCGGGAATCAAACCTGTGCCCGCTGCGTAGCAATCAGAGACACTGGCCACTCAGCTAAGGAGGCTAAGCTATCCATTTCGACCACGCTGACCGCTAACGGCCGAGTTCATGTGTTAAATGTTTGATATTAAGCGCGTCTAATCTTTACAGTTAAGGACGAAAAACCCTAATTATGTAGGTTTCTTTAGTTTCGGTAATACTCACAGGTTAATGAAAAAGTAAAAACCAAAATTAATTAATCATGAAAATGAAAAACCTGTTATGTGCTCATGTTGGACCTCTTTGGCAAATAGTGCTAGTGTCAAACCTATATTTTAGGGGTGATCGTAACCAAAGTTACAGAAACAAAGTCATTAAATTGGAAAAAGTTTTTCAAGCGTCTCAATGTTTATCACTTAATTTCTCCTGAACTGTGTGTGAGGAACGCTCTGTTGTGAAAGCGTTGGAGGCTGCGGACCAAATAGACAGGCAGCACCAAGACTTGACACTTGGCCCCCGTCTATCCTGCTGGTGACCCCCCATCCCCCATCACCGGTCGTCACACCTCTTCCGGAGGAATGCAATTGGCCAATCTGCTGGGTCCTCGGAAGGGAGGTCTGCTATTCATCCGCTATAACAGAACAAACTGGATATCAAGCCGACAATTCACCTGAATACAACGAGTTGAAAACTCTTCTAATCATTGAGACAACACAACACCATGACTTGGCTGATAACCCGATAAGATTTTACCAGTGAATTCGCCGAGATAGCATTCATCGCCGTACACATTTTAGCTGGTGCCACTTGATCATGGTGACCGTATCTTTCCCAAATTGCAGTGTTCAAGGTATACGAGGTGCATTCAAGTTCTAAGGCCTCCGAATTTTTTTCTAATTAACTACTCACCCGAAATCGATGAAACTGGCGTTATTTCTCGACGTAATCGCCCTGCAGACGTACACATTTTTCACAACGCTGACGCCATGATTCCATGGCAGCGGCGAAGGCTTCTTTAGGAGTCTGTTTTGACCAGTGGAAAATCGCTGAGGCAATAGCAGCACGGCTGGTGAATGTGCGGCCACGGAGAGTGTCTTTCATAGTTGCAAAAAGCCAAAAGTCACTAGGAGCCAGGTCAGGTGAGTAGGGAGCATGAGGAATCACTTCAAAGTTGTTATCACGAAGAAACTGTTGCGTAACGTTAGCTCGATGTGCGGGTGCGTAGTCTTGGTGAAACAGCACACGCGCAACCCTTCCTGGACGTTTTTGTTGCAGTGCAGGAAGGAATTTGTTCTTCAAAACATTTTTGTAGGATGCACCTGTTACTGTAGTGCCCTTTGGAACGCAATGGGTAAGGATTACGCCCTCGCTGTGCCAGAACACGGACACCATCATTTTTTCAGCACTGGCGGTTACCTGAAATTTTTTTGGTGGCAGTGAATCTGTGTGCTTCCATTGAGCTGACAGGCGCTTTGTTTCTGTATTGAAAAATGGCATCCACGTCTCATCCATTGTCACAACCGACGAAAAGAAAGTCCCAGTCATGCTGTCGTTGCGCGTCAACATGCCACACGGGCAGCCATGTGGTCGTCCGTCAGCATTCGTGGCACCCACCTGGATGACACTTCTCACATTTTCAGGTCGTCATACAGGATTGTGTGCACAGAACCCACAGAAATGCCAACTCTGGAGGCGATCTGTTCAACAGTCATTTGGAGATCCCCCAAAGCAATTCTCTCCACTTTCTCGATCATGTCGTGAGACCGGCTTGTGCGAGCCCGAGGTTGTTTCGGTTTGTTGTCACACGATGTTCTGCCTTCATTAAACTGTCGCACCCACGAACGCACTTTCGACACATCCATAACTCCATCACCACATGTCTCCTTCAACTGTCGATGAATTTCAATTGGTTTCACACCACGCAAATTCAGAAAACGAATGACTGCACGCTGTTCAAGTAACGAAAACGTCGCCATTTTAAGTATTTAAAATAGTTCTCATTCTCGCCGCTGGCGGTAAAATTCCATCTGCCGTACGGTGCTGCCATTTCTGGGACGTATTGACAATGAACGCGGCCTCATTTTAAAACAATGCGCATGTTTCTATCTCTTTCCAGTCCGGAGAAAAAAAATCGGAGGCCTTAGAACTTGAATGCACCTCGTACTATGGGCACACTGGCAACTGAGAATACCAGCGTCTTCGCGACCTGCTAATTGGAGTGTCCCACGCTTCGGAAACATGAGGGCCATAAAACATGCTGTCAGCCTGTGCCCACTGATCTCGAGTCTCTCGCTGACGCCCAGGATAAGGCTGTAGCTCATCGAATTCCCTTCGCAAAGCCCCAAAAGCGCCCGCTCTACAGAACAGAGGCAACCTCTTTTACAGCTGCTCATGGGCATTTAATAAAGTAACTTTTTTATAGACTGTAACAGACTGCAATACCACACAGTCGTCCATTAACCTACAGTTTCATTATGTCATTTTAAATATGTGTTACACTGAAGAGCAACCATCAGCAGAGCGACGTCGGATTCGCAAAGTATGTAATTGGTCTTTCTTTTATCGTGAGCAGCTGCCCAAACAGACATTTGGCGGGATCTTCTGGACGTGAACGTGCTGGGCCTCAGCATCTGCACCAGGGAGGCCGTGCTGGACATGCTGAGCAGGGGCGTCGATGATGGCTTCGTCATCCACATCTGCAGGTACTGCAAAACCCACAGTAAACACTCTACGTGCTCAGTTGGTAGAAAAACAGTGAGACACCCTCTTGCTCGCTCACAGTATTAAGCTATACAGCTTAACTAAACACATACTTTCGCAATCTATTACAGATATACTCAGCAAAATACTGTAGTCAACTGTTTTTGGTCATATTAATTCCCTCTAGCTTTTCTACTTCTACCAATCAGTTTTATCGCTATGAAAGTGAAATACAGTGTGTTCCGCGTGTGGCTCAAACGCATCTGCGGCGTTGAGTGAGAACTGACGTCTTAGGCTATCACCGCTTGATGCTGCGATCTGGTACTCGAAATGTGTGGCGCATTAGCTGTAGGTACTGCACTACTGTTCTTCTGTAAAGTTTCAGTTTTTGTGCACAACTCCGTGATCAGATGTTAGTGACACACCAGTCTGAACTGCTAAATGACGCAACGATTCTCTCGGACCATTCCGAGGCCGTTCCTAAGGCGTCTAAAGGCGTCATACACTGAAGAGACAAAAGAACTGGTACACCTGGCTAATATCGTGTAGGGCCCGCGCTACCGCGTAGAAGTGCCGCAAGACGACGTGCCATGAACTCAATTAATGTCTGAAGTAGTGCTGGAGGGAACTGACACCAAGAATCCTGCAGGGCTGTCCATAAAATCCGTAAGAGTACAAGGGGACGGAGATCTCTTCTGAACAGGACGTTGCAAGGAATCCCAGATATGCTCAATAACGTTCGTGTCCGGGGAGTTTGGTGGCCAGCGGAAGTCTTTAAACTCAGAAGGGTGGTTCTGGAGCTACTCTGTAGCACTTGTGGACGTGTGGGGTGTGTGGGGTGTCGCTTGTCCTGCTGGAATTGTCCAAGTCCGTCGGAATGCACAATGGACACGAATGGCTGCAGGATGATCACGTACGTGTCACCTGTCAGAGTCGGATCTAGACGCATCAGGGATCCCATATCAGTCCAACAGCAAATGCCCCACACCATTACAGAGCCTTCACCAGCTTGAACAGACCCCTGCTGAGAAGCAGGGTCCATGGATTCATGAGGTTGCCTGCATACGTCCATCCGCTAGATACAATTTGAAACGAGACTCCTCCGACCAGGCAACATACTTCCAGCCATCAGCAACCCAATGTCGGTGTTGAGGGGTCCAGGCGAGGCGTAAAGCGTTATGCTTTATGTCGTGCAGTCGTAGAGTACATTCGCTCGATACAATTTGAAATGAGACTCGTCCGACCAGGCAACATGTTTCCAGTCATCAGTAGTGCAATGTTGATGTTGACGGGCCCAGGCGAGATGTAAAGCTTTGTATCGTGCAGTCATCACGGGGAAAAGAGTGGGCCTTCCGCTCCGAAAGCCCATATCGATGTTGTTTCGTTGAATGGTTCAAAAATGGTTCAAATGGCTCTGAGCACTATGGGACTTAACATCTGAGGTCATCAGTTCCCTAGAACTACTTAAATCTGACTAACCTAAGGACATCACACACATCCATGCTCGAGGCAGGATTTGAACCTGCGACCGCAGCAGTCGCGCGGTTCCGGACTGAAGCGCCTAGAACCGCTCGTTGAATGGTTCGCACGCTGACACTTGTTGATGGCCCAGCACTGAAATCTGCAGCAATCTGCGGAAAGGTTACACCTCTGTCACGTTGAACGATTCTCTTCAGTCGTCGTTGGCTAAGTTCTTGCAGGATCTTTTTCCGGCCGCAGCGATGTCGGAAATTTGATGTTTTACCGGATTCCTGATATTCACGGTATACTTGTGAAATGGTCATACTGGAAAAGCCCCACTTCATCGCTGCTTCGGAGATTCTGTGTCTCATCGCTCGTGCACCGACTGTAACACCACGTTCAAAATCACTTAAATCTTGATAACCTTCCAGTGTAGCAGCAGCAACCGATCTAACAACTGCGCCAGACACTTGTTGTCTCATATAAGCGTTGCCGGCCGCAGCGCAGTATTCTGCCTGTTTACACACCTCTGTATTTGAATACGCACGCTTATACCAGTTTCTTTGGCACATCAGTGTATCACCTGCCGCTGTGACCCAAGTAGTGGAACTGGTTCTCTTGCAATGCTGGAGACATATGCGTCATACGTGAAACACTGTATAGTAGTGTACTTCAATTAGTGTATTGCATATTAGTTTCCCTTTTCCTCTATTTGTACTCGTTAACAACTATTGCACAAATGCAACGATATTCAAGACATTTTTGAATTTACATTATCTCCAAACTTTCATGAAACCTATTCACTTGATAAAGTAGATCTACTGTTATAAAAAATTTATTTGCCTGATTTTTTAATTATGTTTTAAAGCAATTACGCTATAAAATTCTGGCTTTGTGAGAACAATAGTATTTTTTCGTATTGTTAATGCAAACTATTAACTTTGAAAATGGCATTAACAAGTATACGTTCATAGGTAACTCAAACTGCTGGCGTCTATGGTCTGCACTGTGACACTTAACGCGAAACAATCTGTAGCTGCTAACTTTTCTTTTTTAGTCTTCGGTATGGTGACTGGTTTGACGCGGCCCATAAGAAATTCCTCTGTTGTGCCGACCTTTCACCTCAGCCTGACGCCTGGATCCGACATCGTCAACTATTTGTTGGATACTTTTAATCTTCTACAGTTCCCTCTAGTACTATGGAAATTATTGACTGTTGTCTTAACGCATCCCATGTCATCCTATTCCGTCTTCTTCTCACTATTTTCCATATATTCTTTGCCTCGTTGATTCTTAGCAGTTCACGTAATATTCATTATCCTTCTACATCACTACATCTCAAACGCTTCGATTCTCTTCTTTTCCGGCTGCCCCACAATTCTTCAGTCGCTACAATACAATGCTGTGGTCCAAACGTGCATGCTCAGAAATTTCTTTCTCCAATTGAAATCTATGTTTGCTACTAGTAGACTTCTTTCGCCCGGAACGTCTTCTTTGTGTATGCTAGTCTGCATGTCCTCGTTGCATCGTCCATGAACTATTATTTTGTTGTTTCCAAGATAGCAGAAGTCCATCACTTCGTCTTCTTCATGGTCCTCAATTTTGATGTTAATTTAATTACTTATCTCATTTCTGCTACTCCTCCTTACTTCCATTCTTCTTCAGTTCAATCTCCTTCCATTTTTGTATCCTTTAGACTGTTCATTTCAGTCCATTGCCCTACAGTTCTTCGTCATTTAGAATGGCAGTGCTGTAGCGAATCTCGTCATTGATCTTTCTTCACTCAGTATTTTAATAACACTATTGAATCTTTCTGTTATTTACGCCGGCCGCGGTGGCCGTGCGGTTCTAGGCGCTTCAGTCCGGAACCGCGGGACTGCTACGGTCGCAGGTTCGAATCCTGCCTCGGGCATGGATGTGTGTGATGTCCTTAGGTTAGTTAGGTTTAAGTAGTTCTAAGTTCTAGGGGACTGATGACCTAAGATGTTAAGTCCCATAGTGCTCAGAGCCATTTGAACCATTTTGTTATTTACGTCATTGCTTCTTCGTTATGCAGATTGAGCAGTAGGGGTGAAAGACTACATCCCTGTATTACATTCTTTCTAATTCCAGTGCATCGTTATCCGTCTTCCATTCATATTTTTTCCTCTTAGTCCTTGCACATACCGTATATTATCCGTCTATCCCTATACCTTACTCCTACTTTTCACAGAATTTTAACATCTTGCTCCATTTTACATTGTCTAACTCTTTTTCCCTGTCGACAATTCCCACATTTTTCTTAAGTCTTGGTTCCATTATGAAGCACTGCCTCTTCGGTGTCTTTACCTTTCCTACAGTCAAACTGATCGTCATCTAACAGATACTCGATTTTCTTTTCCATTCTTCCGTATATTATACTCATTATATTTTCACATACTTTCTCTATCTCTTCGGCTTCTGCCTGTGACGTCGTAGTGTACACTTGAGCTAATCTTGATCGTTTTCTTCATGTGTGGTACCATAACCAAACATTTGTTATATTTTGAAGTTTTCCACCTTTGCTGGAGATTAAATGTCTTTGTACCATTTTTGTTGGCGATGATTTGCTGTCGATTCTGATGAGGACAACACTGGCACCCAGTCACTGAACTGTTCACAGAAACTCTGTGTCCTATCTTCCTATTCTTAACGAGTCCTATTCCTTTTGTACCATTTTATGATGCTGTAAACTTTACCATACATTTATCTGAACAAAAATACTAATCTTCTTTCCACTTGACTTCGCGAACCCCCGATATATCTGAATTGAGTCTTTTTATTTCGTTCTCAGATTTACAAGCTTCCCTACAACGCTCAGCCTTCTAACGTTACAAGCTCCATTTCATAGAACAGTGTCTTTACGTTGTTTATTCAGTTCTTATAGTTACCTACCACTTACAAGCCCCCTCCCCGGCCCGGGATCCAATTGGAGGATTGAAACGGATTCTTTTGCCTTGATCAGCAAACACTTTTTCCAATAACAAGCTACATATCCTTTGCATACACATTATGCGTCTTTAATGCAGTGTTTTGCATTGCCTTTTGCATCCACGTGCCGTTGATCACCGCTGATTCTTCCACCTTTTTGGGGAAGTTTCCCAGCCCAGGGTCAAGAGAGTGACCTCAGCCTCTGTCCGCTCCCCCGCCTATATTGATAAGGCCACTGTCAGAGAGGGGGGGGGGGTTACTTTTTATGGCGGAAGTCTTCAGCCGCCATTACTGATGATTTATATTCAAAAGCAGTGGCTGGGTTTGGCCCCGGAACATCGTTGATTACTTGTCAGAGATGCTATCCCTAGACTACAGTCACTAACTATCTAAGTATTGTTATTATGATCAATCTAACTTACCAGCTGCAACGATCAACTCAAGTAAGCGTAAAAATGATTAATAGAACCGGTTGTTGAGTTGTCTTATATAGAGCAGTTGAAAAACAACTGAACGAACAAGGAAAAAAATAGAGAAAAACCAGCCTGGAATGATTTTGGTTAACTAAATAGACATTTGATAAATCAGCTGGCAACGTGAAAGTTTACAGTGGGTATGTCTTACCATTTTCAATTATGCAAGTAAAACATGGACTTTTAATGAGATAGCCTTTCAGCAAGTGAGAGTTGTTCGACGATCAGCGGAGAATTTCATTTTGGCAGTGGGGACCACAAACAGAGACACAAAATAAACACGCCAGGAAACAAATCGAAACTGAGATTCCGACTGTACTGAAAATTAAGAGAGATGGGCTTGTGAATGATGGATGCACCAAGAAAGGAACAAGATGACGATATAATGAAAGGCGCGTTCATGACACGTGATAACATGAACTAGCGATATGGATCTGTATAGAGCTGAGTACGTTATACATCCGGCCGTTATGGCATTAGAGCTGTGCAGACGATCAGTGCAATCAAATTCCAGCAATATCTATGATTCACATTCCTGATTAAATTACTTTATCTGCGCCTTCCAGGTTAACGGCAGGCCGATGAGAAGAACCAGACACTTGACCACGGTCTCCACATGCACCGCGTTATATATGAAACTGTGGTGCAGTTTACAAAGTCAAGAATGAATACTGTGTTTACAGAGCACCTGCCTGTAATTGGTGTCACAAAAGTGATAGTATGACAATTACTGAAGTAAATGAAAAAAAACGTAAATTAGTTACAAACTACGGCGTGCACACATTCATTCAACATGTAAACGTCACTACTGATACTCGGATTTAGGTTACGGCATGTTCGATATGCCTGCCATCATTGACGATGAAGTGGCGCAGACGAATAGCGAAATTGTGCATGACCCGCTGAAGTGTCGGAACATCGATGCTGTCGGTGACCTCCTGAATGGCTACATTCAGCTCAGTAAAGGTCTTGGGGTTATTATTGTAGCCCTTGTCTTTAATATAGCTCCACAAAAAGGAGTCGGATGCGTTCAGATCCGGAGAATATGGCGGCAAATCGAGGTCCCTGCCAGTGGTCTCTGGGCTCCCCAGAGCCAGAATGCGGTCCCCAAAGTGCTCCTCCAAGACACCAAACACTCTCCTGTTTCGATGGTACCGAGTTCTGTCTTACATGAACCACATCTTGTCGAAATTAGGGTTAATTTGGGTAATGGGGATGAAATCATCTTCCAAAACATTCACGTACCGTTCAATAGTCACCGTGCCACCAAGGAATATCGCACCGATTATTCCGTGGTTGGACACTGCACACCACACAGTCATCCGTTGATGGTGAAGAGACTTCTCGATCGCGAAATACGGATTATCAGTCCCCCAAATGTGCCAATTTTGCCTATTGACGAACCCATCCAAATGAGAGTCAGCTTCGTCCCTAAACCAAACCGTACGTACACATAGTCTTTCCCATCATGCCCAGCGGCCAACCGTGCAGTTGGAACGTCCTATACGCAAACCGTTCATAAATTATGAAAATTTTATTTCTTGTTGTTCAATAATTGTCACCCTGTATGTGACAAAAAAATCCAATATTATTTGCTGGTACTGGAAAGTATACAGGATTGGAAATTACCGACATTGGAGTGAAAACAAAATAACCTGTGAAATGTGTTCCTCAAGTCACATTCGATATCTCAAAAAGGGACGTCAACGCGGAGTCGATCAATTGCTTTTTCGTAGCTGTTTTTGGCCTCTAATAGACCAGTAACTGTACCTAGGTTGAGACCTCTTTGTCCGTTGGAAAACGATGCCAGAAAAAGTTTTTTCATTTTCAGTGCTTTCCACATAAATATCATAACTTTTTTCTGTCGATGATATTCATTGTATTTATGATCTACAAACTGTTATTTTCGTGTTCACAGCATATGTGGACACATCCTACCATTTAACAGCGACGTTGCAATGTACTGCGCCAGTAAGCAGGCTGTCAAGACGCTGCTAGAGGGCCTTCGGAAAGATCTCGTCGCCAGGAAAAGCAAAATTAGAGTCGGCGTGAGTTTCTAATTGAATTTTTACATTGCATGCTAATTTCAAATGCATACTATTGATACTGTGAAATTCATTCCTTCATAAACGAACGATTTGCGTATATAGCGTGGGCCATTGATCATGACCGGGTCAAATATCTCCCGAAATAAGCGTGCGGTTCTACGCGCCACAGTCTGGAGCCGAGCGACCGCTACGGTCGCAGGTTCGAATCCTGCCTCGGGCATGGATGTGTGTGATGTCCTTAGGTTAGTTAGGTTTAAGTAGTTCTAAGTTCTAGGCGACTGATGACCTCAGAAGTTAAGTCGCATAGTGCTCAGAGCCATTTGAACCATCTGAGCCTATGGCTGCACCATCTAGCGGGCCGATGACGAGTAATTGCTACTTTTATCACTGTAGTCATATGTTGAATAAATACGAGCGGATTTCAAAACATGAGTTACACATGTCAAATTGTGTCACGTAGCAGTGTCACTTTGAAGCATAGTGCAGCGTTCCACAAAAGTATTTTGTTTGCTATAATCAAGAGGATGTCGTTATCAGGAGAAAGAAAACTGGCGTTCTACGGATCGGAGCGTGGAATGTCAGATCCCTTAATCGGGCAGGTAGGTTAAAAAATTTAAAAAGGGAAATGGATAGGTTAAAGTTAGATATAGTGGGAATTAGTGAAGTTCGGTGGCAGGAGGAACAAGACTTCTGGTTAGGTGACTACAGGGTTCTAAACACAAAATCAAATAGGGGTCATGCAGGAGTAGGTTTAATAATGAATAGGAAAATAGGAATGCGGGTAAGCTACTACAAACAGCATAGTGAACGCATTATTGTGGCCAAGATAGATACGAAGCCCGCACCTACTACTGTGGTACAAGTTTATATGCCAACTAGCTCTGCAGATGACGAAGAAATTGAAGAAATGTATGATGAAATAAAAGAAATTATTCAGATAGTCAAGGGTGATGAAAATTTAATAGTCATGGGTGACTGGAATTAGGTAGTAGGAAAAGGGAGAGAAGGAAACGTAGTAGGTGAATATGGATTGGGGCTAAGAAATTAAAGAGGAAGGCGCCTGGTAGAATTTTGCACAGAGCAATACTTAATCATAGCTAACACTTGGTTCAAGAATCATAAAAGAAGGTTGTATACCTGGAAGACTCCTGGAGGTACTAAAAGGTATCAGATAGATTATATAATGGTAAGACAGAGATTTAGGAACCAGGTTTTAAATTGTAAGACATTTCCAGGGGCAGATGTGGACTCTGACCACAATCTATTGGCTATGAACTGTAGATTAAAACTGAAAAAACTGCAAAAAGGTGGGAATTTATGGGGATGGGACCTGGATAAACTGACTAAACCAGAGGTTGTACAGAGTTTCAGGGAGAGCATAAGGGAACAATTGACATGAATGGGGGAAAGAAATACAGTAGAAGAAGAATGGGTAGCTTTGAGGGATGAAGTAGTGAAGGCAGCAGAGGATTAAGTAGGTAAAAAGACGAGGGCTAGTAGAAATCCTTGGGTAACAGAAGAAATATTGAATTTAATTGATGGAAGGAGAAAATATAAAAATGCAGTAAATGAAGCAGGCAAAAAGGAATACAAACGTCTCAAAAATGAGATCGACAGGGAGTGCAAAACGGCTAAGCAGGGATGGCTAGAGGACAAATGTAAGGATGTAGAGGCTTGTCTCACCAGGGGTAAGATAGATACTGCCTACAGGAAAATTAAAGAGACCTTTGGAGATAAGAAAACCACTTGCATGAACATCTAGAGCTCAGATGGAAACCCAGTTCTAAGCAAAGAAGCGAAAGCAGAAAGGTGGAAGGAGTATATAGAGGGGCTATACAAGGGCGATGTACTTGAGGACAATATTATGGAAATGGAAGAGGATGTAGATGAAGATGAAATGGGAGATACGTTACTGCGTGAAGTGTTTGACAGAGCACTGAAAGACCTGAGTCGAAACAAGGCCCCCGGAGTAGACAACATTCCATTGGAACTACTGACGGCCTTCGGAGAGACAGTCCTGACAAAACCCTACCATCTGGTGAGCAAGATGTATGAAACAGGCGAAATACCCTCAGACTTCAAGAAGAATATAATAATTCCAATTCCAAAGAAAGCAGGTGTTGACAGATGTGAAAATTACCGAACAATCAGTTTAATAAGCCACAGCTGCAAAATACTAACGCGAATTCTTTACAGACGAATGGAAAAACTGGTAGAAGCCTACCTCGGGGAAGATCAGTTTGGATTCCGTAGAAATACTGGAACACGTGAGGCAATACTGACCTTACGACTTATCTTAGAAGAAAGATTAAGGAAAGGCAAACCTACGTTTCTAGCATTTGTAGACATAGAGAAAGCTTTTGACAATGTTGACTGGAATACTCTCTTTCAAATTCTAAAGGTGGCAGGGGTAAAATACAGGGAGCGAAAGGCTATTTACAATTTGTACACAAACCAGATGGCAGTTATAAGAGTCGAGGGACATGAAAGGGAAGCAGTGGTTGGGAAGGGAGTAAGACAGGGTTGTAGCCTCTCCCCGATGTTATTCAATCTGTATATTGAGCAAGCAGTAAAGGAAACAAAAGAAAAATTCGGAGTAGGTATTAAAATCCATGGAGAGGAAATAAAAACTTTGAGGTTCGCCGATGACATTGTAATTCTGTCAGAGACAGCAGAGGACTTGGAAGAGCAGTTGAATGGAATGGACAGTGTCGTGAAAGGAGGATATAACATGAACATCAACAAAACCAAACGAGGATAATGGAATGTAGTCGAATTAAGTCGGGTGATGCTGAGGGAATTAGATTATGAAATGAGACACTTAAAGTAGTAAAGGAGTTTTGCTACTTAGGGAGTAAAATAACTGATGATGGTCGAAGTAGAGAGGATATAAAATGTAGACTGGCAACGGCAAGGAAAGCGTTTCTGAAGAAGAGAAATTTGTTTACATTGAGTATAGATTTAAGTGTCAGGAAGTCATTTCTGAAAGTATTTGTATGGTGTGTAGCCATGTATGGAAGTGAAACATGGACGATAAATAGTTTGGACAAGAAGAGAATAGAAGCTTTCGAAATGTGGTGCTACAGAAGAATGCTGAAGATTAGATGGGTAGATCACATAACTAATGAGGAAGTATTGAATAGGATTGGGGAGAAGAGAAGTTTGTGGCACAACTTGACCAGAAGAAGGGATCGGTTGGTAGGACATGTACTGAGGCATCAAAGCAGATTCAGAAGGATGTAGGTTGCAGTAGGTACTGGGAGATGAAGAAGCTTGCACAGGTTAGAGTAGCATGGAGAGCTGCATCAAACCAGTCTCAGGACTGAAAACCACAACAACAACAACAATAAGGTGTAACTTACTTTTTGAAATATCCTTGTACATAAAAGGTACTGAGCATGTGGGTTACTGTGACACCTTCCATTCGAACCACGAATCAACCTCACCAGTGTGATGGAAGTGAATTCCAATTTTTTTTAATTGTCTGCTGAAGATACCATGAAATCCAGGTTCTAGGTAATAATTGTACTTAGCTTCAAGTACATCCTAAATGTTTCTACAGTTCTTACACTCACCACAACCAAGTCTAAGCATCCAAGGAATAGTCAGCGCATGGACTATGCTGCTGGTCCCGGCGGAGGTTCGAGTCCTCCCTCGGGCATGGGTGTGTGTGTTTGTCCTTAGGATAATTTAGGTTAATTAGTGTGTAGGCTTAGGGACTGATGACCTTTGCAGTTGAGTCCCATAAGGTTTCACACACATTTGAACATTTGAGTAGTCAGCGTTTCACGTCGATAGTGTCTCCTACTTTCAAATTTCTTTCTTCCGATGTTTTCACAGGCGAACGATAAATCTATGACACAAATGTTCGCTTATGTTTACAGCTCGCGCTCACTCTCAACCTGAAGTATCAGTTTTGTTATCAATTATAAATTCAGAATGTGTTACTCACAGAACGGTAAGCTCATTATGATCTTGAACATTTGAATTTGACTGGTAGCAAAAAAGGAAAAAAAATCTCTTCCTCTTTTCTTTCCGCGACAATTTAATTTCAAGCAATAAGCTAAAACATAAATTTCAGACTCGATAGTCTTGTCTGCGACATACTTCCTTACTTTCGTGTTCAGCATTTCACGATGTGTTGATATGAAGTGATACGTAAGTCGTTTGCGAATAATACATTTTCTGTGTCATGCTGCTCACATACATAAGAGTCTTAATGTACAGTTATGTTAGGAGTAAATTTTAATAACTCACAATTCAATTTCTTAAGAGTTGTTCATTTTTATGTTGATGCCTTAAATTTGCTAGGTTCACGGTTGCATAGTTCCATCACGCTTTACCGAGGCTATCGCCCTGCAGAGATCTGATAGGCATTTACGCTCAACATTTATTTCTGAGATTTTGCGTTTGAACTTTGATAACTAAAAGTGTAACTTTTGACTTTCGTTTATTACTCGCAGGAGATTTCTCCGGGACTTACGAGAACGGCAATCGCTAGCGAGAAGATATACGATATATTCCCGTGTATGGAACCAGAAGACGTTGCAGGTGCTGTTGTTTACATGTTGTCCCAGCATCCTCGAGTACAGGTAACTATATCTTTTACAAGAAGTTTTACAATAGAATAGTGTGTGAAGAACAGAAATCGTATCTATATAGACTATCAAAGCACGTAATGTGTTAAACCCCCTGGTGTTCTTGAGGCGGAAAAATGGTTTGATGTAGCTCTCTTTATACCAGCATAGCTACTGCAACCTGTTTGCACTAGGCTATTGTATTCAAGCTTTAGTCTCTATCTACAATTTCCTCCCCCCCCCCCCCCTGCCACCTCTCCTCCCCATTCATAAAATGACATGACGATTCCTTGACACCAAAGGATGTGCTCCATCAACAGTTCTCTTCTTTTAGTCAAGTTGTGCCGTAAATTTCTTTCTTCTCCAATTCAATTCAGTACCTCCTCGTTAGTTATTAAATATAAGAATCTAATTTTCAGAATTCTTCTGTAGCACACATTTTAGAAGTTTCTGTTCCCTTCTTGTCTGTACTGCATGTTATCCATGTTTCACATCTGTACAAGGGTACATTCTAGACAAATATCCTCAGGGAAAGCTTCCTAACACACAGGTTAACGAATTTCCCTTTTTTCTGCAAGTGCTTTTCTTGCTACTACCAGTCTGCATATTAGATCCTCTCTACTTCGACCGTCGCCAATTATTTTGCGGACCAAATAGCAAAACTGATCAGCTACTATAATCTCTCATTTCCTCATCTCATTGTATCAAAATAACCTGATTTAATCCGACTACATTCCATACCATCGTCTTACTTTCGTTCATGTTCATCTTTAGCCTCAAGGCACTATCCATTCCAATCGACACTCTTCCAAGTCCTTTGCTGTCTCTGACATAATTACAATATAGTCAAAAAACCTCATTTATTTCTTCTCCCTGAACTTCAATTCTCTTTACATATTCCTCGTTGGGTTCCTTCAGTGCTCTCTCAATGCTCAGACATCAGAGGTTTTCATCACTCCCTTCACAACCACTGTTTCTCCTTCACAACCTTCGACTCTTGCACTTGCAGTGTGGTTTCCGCACAAGTTGAAAAGAAGTTTTTGCTTCTCGTATCTTATACCAGTAGATTTCAAAATGTGTATTCCTCCATTGTCAAAAACTGCCTCTAAATCCATAAATGCTATAAATGCTGGTTTGTCTTTCCTCAATGTACCTTCTAAGGTCAGTGTTGACTTGCGTGTTCTTTCATTTCGCCAGAACCCAATCTGATCTTATGCGAGGCCGGCTTCGACCGGCTTTCCATAATTCGTGTCAGTATTTTGCAGTCAAGAGCTATTAAACTGACGATTCCGTAATAGTCATGCTTGTTATGACCTGGAATTAGAATTATTACATTCTCCTAGAAGTCGAATGCATTTCTCTTATCATATATCACGCATATCAGGTAGAATAGTTTTATCATGTTATGTTCTCCTAACGACCGAAATAATTCTGAGGGAATATCATCTGCTCCAGAGGCCTTGTTTCGAGTTAGCTCTTTCAACTGTCTCTCAGATTCTTCTCACAGTATCATATCTGCCAATTCACCTTCATCTACTTCCTCTTTCCTCTATGTAATATTACCTCCATATTCATTTCCCTTGTGTAGCCTTTCTATGATGTTCTTTCGGCTTCCCCTACTTTGCTTAGTACTGGCTTGCCATCTGAGCTCTTTATGTTGATACTGTTTCTTCTTTTTTCTCCAAAGGCCTCTTTAATGTTCCCGTAGACGACATGTAGCTTTCTTATAGATATGGATGCTTCTACATCCTTGCATTTTTCTTGTAGCCATTTCTACTTTGCCATTTCTGACGTCTTGCGAGTCTCATTTTTAGACGTTGTAATCTCATGCTTGATTTGCTGAATTTCTATGTTTCATCCTTTCATCAGTTAAATGCAATGTATTTTGTGGTATGCATGGGTTTCTATTGGTCCTTACGCTTTTTTCGTATTTCATCCTCTGCCGTCATTGTTTCATCTCTCAAAGCTACCCATTCGTTTTCAGTTCTATTCGCTTGCCCCGTTTCAGTCAATCGTTGCATAATGCTCCCTCTGAAAATCTCAAGATCATCTGATTCTTTCAACTTATCAGCGTCCCATAACCCTAACTTCCTACCTTTCCGCAATGTTTTCAGTTTTGATCTGCAATTAATTACCAATAAATTATGGTCAGAGTTCAAATCTGAACCGGAAATCGTTTTGCGGTTCAGTATTTGGTTTCGGAATCTATGTCTTACTGCCTTATAATCTATTTGAAACCTGCCGGTGTATCCAGGTCTCTTTTCATATACAGGATTCTTTCATGATTATTAAACGAAGTATGAGCGACGACTAAACTGTACCAGGCGGCTTCCTCTTTCGTTCCTTTCTCCCCAGTCCTTGTTCCCTACTACTTTTCCTTCTCTTCCTGTTTCTGCAGTCAAATTCCTCTCCCTCATAACAACTGAATTTTGGTCTCCCTTAACTATCTGAATAATTTCTTTTATCTTCTCACATATTATTTCGATGTCCTCACATGTGGAGCTACTTGGCTTGTATTAATGTGATGGGTTTTGTCGTCGTGTCTGTCTTGGCTATGAGAATGCTTCCCTAGGCTCTTCATAGTGCCTTACTCTTATTCCTATTTTCTTATTCATTATTATACCTACTGATGAAATGCACCTACTAGATTTTGTATTTTTAACCCTGTACTCACCAGACCAGAAGCCCTGTTCTTCCCGCCACCGGATTTTACTGATTCTCACTAGATCTAACTTGAAGTTTTCCATATCCCCTTTCAAATTTCCTAGCCTACATGTCCGATGAAGGGATCTAACATACCACGCCCCGACCTGTAGAACGTTGGTCTCTTTTTTTCCTCGTCACAACAATCTGCTGAGTAGTTCTCGTCCAAAGATCCCAATAGGGACTATTTTACCTCAACGGTATTTTACACAAGAAGATACCATCATCATTTCACCATACACCAGAACTGCATGCCCTCGAGAGGAATAACGGTTGTAATTTCCATTTGCTTTCAGCCGTTCGCAGTACCAGTGTAGCAAGACCATGTTGGCTAATGTTACAAGGCCAGATCAGGAACAATAGATTAGACCAGCACCTCAACAAACATGCCTCCGTTGTGGTTATACCTTCGGTACGACTATCTACTTTGTCGATGCACGCGTGTCACCCCTATTCCACAGGGTCCATGGTTTACGGTAGTAAAACACGTAGTTTTACACAGAAAATAAATATGTACAATATTTGGAAGGGTATATAACACATTTTTAAAAGAGTACGAAATGGTTAAAAGATAAAAGTACACATTAAAACTTGCATGTGGTGCATCAAGTGAGGTGGCAACATGGTAATACAGTGGATTCGCCTTCGGGAGGATACCAGCTCAGACTTCCAACCACCCATCCAGACTTATGCTTTCCAGAAATCGCGTAACGCAAACGCCAGAATGGTTCCTTGGAAACTCTTCGCCACACAGAACTTCTGCTCTGTCTCTAATTACCTCGTTGTCGACAGTACAGTAAATCCTTTGTTTCTTTATTTATTTTGTAATGGTGGGTAGTGAGGGCCAAATTCTTTTACATTAGCTTTGTAGCTAACGCAATATAGTGACTGCTAATACTCGCATACTACGACATTTTAAGAAACCGAAAATCTCATTCGTAGGAATCAAAATGGGTTCCCAAAGCAACTATCATGTGAAACGAAGCGCAGTCTGTTCGTCCATGGGACCCAGAAAGCAGTACATACAGGCGCCCAGGAAGGCTTTCGACACATTTCCGTGCTGCCGTCTAATGAACAAACTATGAGCGTATAGATTAACAGGCCAGCTGTATGATTGGATTGAAGAGTTTCTAGAATGCAACATGTCATTCTCAACGGAGAGAAATCTTCATACGTAAGACTAACTTCGCATGCAACCCAAGGGAGTATTATAGGATCATGCTGTTGTACGCAGAGAACTCTCAACGCGAGAAAACTGTAGAGAAATGCGGGAAGACCTGTAGAGGATCGACACTTGGTGAATGGATTGGCTGTTGACCCTCATATAAACAAATGTAACACATTACACATAAACAGGAAGGAAGATCCATTATTGTTTGATTACACGATTTCATAACGATCACTGGAAGCAGTCATATCGATAAAATATCTCGGAGAAAGCCTACAGAGCGATTTAAAGTGAAGCGTCCTCGTAAAACTAATCACAGGTGAGTTAGGTTCCAGACTGAGAGTCACTGGAAAATCTTCACGAAGAGTAATCCAGCCACAAAGGTGTTAGTTTACAAAACCCTCGTTCGAACATTACTTGAACATTACTCATTAGCCTGGGATCAGTACCAGATAGGACTGATAGTAGAAACAGAGAAGATCTAAACAAAACCAGAGTGTTTCTTTACAGATTCATTTAGTAAGCGTATAAACATCGCAGTGATATACAGCCAACTTCAGTGGCAGACAATGCAATAGAGATGTTCTGCATCATAGATTGGTTTACTGTTAATGTTCTGAGCGTATGCATTCCTAGAAGAGTCAACTAATATTTTGCTTCCTATTACGTATATTTTGCGAGAAAAACCATGAAGTTAAAATCAGAGAGATTGCAGCTTATACAGCTCTTCCCGCTGTTGTGCCAACATTTTCCCCATCAGATTTCCATCTGTGGCGAGGTGGAACAACATGCCGTGTGTGAAATTCCACTGTAAGGCCCAGAATAATGTTAAGACAGCATTATTCAAGACACCAGCCCATAACAGTGGTGTGTGAGGTTACCTCATGCCATACCCTGATGCTGTGCCACCTCCACCACTATGACCAGAGGCATGGCCCAGTCATAACAAGCTGAGCAAACCTGAAATAAATACTCATCCCCTGGACCTGTCTTCGACTACTCTCGATGCCGAGAAATGCATCACAACCGCCATCACTGTGAGGTGGGCCACGCAACCTCATCTACAACCAGGCACCATTTTCACTAGCTGTTGGTCTATGAACCATTCCTACACCAGACACTGCCAGTGTTTAGAGAGGGGTCACCCAGATTGGGTCTTCTCCAGCCTATCATAAATGAGCACATTATCATATGATGTCTGGCCATGGGTTTGAAGAATCGTCGAATGGCATGTAGCTGAGCATTACTGGAGCCATATGCGTACAGAGGATGTGAAATAAATTTCGAAACACTATATACAGTATAACAATGGACTCAGCATATTCCTCTGCAAAGGTCACTGGAATTTAGTAAGTCTTTTGAAGTGATTGGCATGGACATTTTAGGGCCTTGTGACAAACACCGGTGGAATCGCTGTATTATGGCTACATTGGCTCAGTTTTCTCTTTATGTGGAAACAATAGCTATCTCGAATCAGCAGGCTGACACAGTGGCACAGGCTGACTAACTGATTGCTGAAGTCTGGTGTTGTGGAAATGTTAACTGTAGATTATGGCACCAATTTTTCGTCAGAATCAATGAAAGACCTTCATTGTCTGTTGCATATTCGTAAATTAAGAAGTACATTACATCCATAGGTGAATCGGAGAATAGAACGTGTGCCTAGGACACTAGGAAAAATACTAAGCCACTAGGTGAGTTGCCATCACAGTGGCTGGAATTCTCTGTTACCACACAATGTCACACCTTATAATCATAAATTCTCGTAGCTTATACAAGGGAAGATCAAAATGTTCCTGTTTGAGGGCGTTGTTGCAGTGTACATGCAACGCAGCACGACTGATGTATAGGCAACAACATGTAGGTGAGGGATTAGTGTGACATTCATGTCTTTACAATGTGCGCACAGAAAATGTGGAAATGTGAACTATGGCGGTGTTATTACTGAATGTGTCCAAGCAGGACCAACATGCTGTTATTCTTTTCTTAGCTGCTGAGGGACCAACGCTGTTAGACACCATTGGAGAATGGAGACTGTCTATGGGACAGCATGTTCGTCGAACACCACCATTATGGAATGGTGTGCCAAGTTACATGCTGGTTGCAACTGGACACAGGGCGCTGGTTGATCTGGGAGAGATCAGAAGTTATGCCAACTCAAGTGGCAGACACTCGAGCACCGTCCTATAGTTCTAATCTCTCCCCATGCGATTATCACAACTCTGATCCCTTGAAAAGACCTTGAAGGGTCGATGATTCCTCTCAGACGAGGATGTGCAGCAGGCAGTTATGGACTTCTTCACACAGCAGGACACCAGATGGTTATTTTCAAGTCGAATAGGTTAATTTCCATCTTTTGCAACAACAATTATTAAGATCAGATGCGTTTAATTTTATTCTAAAGCATCATCAGTGGTCAGGCTTTTTGTTGTTCACTTCATTCTTCTTCTTCTTCCTCCACGTCTATTGGTTGGAGTTTTACAAACAGCACTAAATATATTTACGTTTCTGTGTTGAGAAGTATCACCGTCCTCTTGCTATTTCGTGTGTTTGGTTTTCAATAGCTACTGAATAGCAAAACAAAACACACGAAATGAAGAGAGGACTTTGATACTTCTCAACACAGAAACGTGAATATATTTAGGGCTGTGAAAGTACTATTTGCAAAAACTCAACCCATACAAGTGGAAGAAGTAGAAGAAGAACGAAATAAACAACAAAAAAACCTGACTGCAGTAGATGCTTTAGAACAAAACGTAACGCATCTGTTCTTAATAAGACTTTCAGTACAGTTGCAAAAGACAGAAATTAACCTGTACGACTTGAAGATACCTGTTTGGCAAAACTGCTACTAATACTGTTAGTTATTTAATTTTTCTTACGTTTCGCAACTGATTTCGTTTTTTAGACCATTGTCTAGTGATAATCTGTACAGAAAAAGCAATTAAAATGCAATTTCCTTTTGACAGATCAAGAAGTAAGAGAATGCATGATTATGAATCCCAGAGCTGCAACGTTATGCACACAACCAAAAATTCATGAAATTCACCGGTCTATCTGACTTCTGTTAATAGTGTGATAGCACTTAATATATCTTATGCAAAAATCTCAGTTATTTACTCAAAAAATTATCCACCGTAAACTACACAAGAATTAATCGACCAAATCAAAAATACAAGCATTCCTAACAACAGCAATCTGGTTCCTATTAATATTACTTACGTATGCAAAAATATTGCTATTAAAAAAATCAGATATAATTGAGAATAATTAAGTACAAGAAACTACGTCCAGAGAAAATTTGCGACCTTATTCAGTTGTTGGAACTAACTCTTTCTTATAACTACTTCAGCTTTCAAAATATGCTCACAACCAGATACTTTAGTCATGGACAGCTGCAAGGTAGGAGCCTTGGCAGACATATTTATAAGCCAAAGTAAGGAATTTTTTTGAGAAATCTAAACAGATAGTTGACAAAGTCATTTACTATTAGCAGGTCGGTGACACCTCAGGCCTGCTGAACGCTACAGAGGAGGACATTGCTAAGACGCATTCACAACTAAATGGTATGCATGATAAGGTCGGATTCATCAGTGAAGTCAAAGTAAATATCAGTACCAATTTAGTGGATGTCACAATAAAACAAAAGGTTTCAATGCACAAATCCGGAACTTTTCATTAACCACAACTGAACACACATTAATCAGTAACAGACCATGCCATACAGAAATCCATAAAAAGCATAATTTCATGCAGTATTATACAGAATGAGAAATCTTCAGCTTGAAGAAGATCATATTAACAAAGAAATTAAAATCCTTGAAACTTTGGCAATGTGAACGATTTCGAAGCACGAATAATTAAAGAAATGCAGAAACAGAAATGGGACATTAAGCAACAGTCAGCCACCAATGACGTTATTCTAAAGAGAGAAATCACGAAACAAATAATCCAAGTGCATTCATGATGCATCTTACACCCTGCAAAGAAACTTGCTGAAATATTGCCGATGAACTCCAAATCCTTCATCATGCAAAGAAGTAGAGGCAAATGAATATTCTATGCGAAATAGTGGTATGCTGTTTACAGCTAATCAAAAACAAAATGGCAGTCTCATTCATTGTTCCCACAGTAACAGTTAGGATTAATCATTCATAGTTTCTTCACTAACAGGAAAAAATATGCATATTTAGTAAAATTTTAAATTTTCGAACATCTCATTTGCTACATCTTTAAAATTATTTTGTTTTTATGAATGAATATTGATGACTAAATCTCTGAAATTGTTACACTGCCCTTACTTTTATTCTTTGGACAGCAGTATATCTTTACACGTGTGCCACCTGATGTGCATAAATTAACTGCCAAAACATCAAGCGCACCTAAGTTTTTGTAAGCAAAAAACGAATGGAAACACTAAACGTGAAGACACTGCCAATTTTATAAATATTTCAAGTTTTGTAGATAACTATATTTCCGCTAATTTACTTTCACACCATTGTGTTTTCCATTTTGTAGCGTAAATATAGTGTGCTTTTCTGTACAGATGACTAGTGCGCAATGGCTTAAAAAGCCGAAACCGATTATGAAACGAAAGAAAAGTTTAAATAAATAACAGCCTCAGGGTGGATAAATGCCTCATTCATTTAGTAAGTATACACTGAGGTGACAAAGTCACGGGGTAGCGACATGCACATACACAGATGGCGGTAGTGTCGCATACTCAAGGTATAAAAGGGTAGTGCATTGGCAGAGCAGTCCCCCCCCCCCCCCACCCCCACCCCCCCGAGTCCTTTTGTATTCCCCTCCTCTGCCTACCCCACTTTCTGTCGCGTCTGCCCAGCGCCCCCCACCCCTCTGATGGGTCCTCATCCTCCATCAGCTCCTTTCCCAGCTCCCCCCCCTTTTTTATTTTCCCATCATCTGTCCAGTCCCCCCCCCCCCCCCCCCACCTGCTCTCGGCTGTAGTATGTCACATTTGCCAACTTTTTAGCGCAGTGCTCCAGTGACTGTTCAATGTTGTTCGTCTTTCTCGTGTTGCAAACAGAAACCATGCTGTCGCTGAGTGTGAATTTTATGTCTTTTGCGAACAGAAACCAGACTGTCGCCGTGTTTTTTTAATTGTCTGTCTATTGTTTTACCTGTCTGCTTTGTATGTATTTTCTTAGCGTCATCATCCCTCTGTTCTTTGTTTTAAGTTCCACGATTTCTTTTCGCCATGTTACTCTTTAAGTCTCCGATTTTATCGCCTGTTTTTATTATTTATTCTCTTCATCTATCTAACAAAGTCTGTAGGCTGAAGAGCGGCATACTAAGCTGCTGCCAGCCCGCCCCCTTCGGGGGGAATTGAAATTCAATAAAGAAGAAAAAAAAAAAAGCAGAGCAGTAATTTGTACTCAGGTGACTCATGTGAAAAGTTTCCGACCTGATTAGGGCCGCACGACGGGAATTAACAGACTTTGAACGCACATTGGTAGTTGGAGCTAGAAGCATGGGACATTCCATTTCGAAAATCGTTAGGGGATTAAATAGGCCCAGATTCACAGTGTCAAGAGTGTGATGGCAATATCAAATTTCAGATATAACATATCACCTTGGACAACGATGTGGCCGACGGCCTTCACTTAACGACCAAGAGCAGCGACGTTTGCGTAGGTTTGTCAGTGTAAACAGGCAAGCAACACTTGGTGAAATAACCGCAGAAATCAATGTGGGACGTACGACGAACGTATCCGTTACGACAGTGCGGCGAAATGTGGCGTTAATGGGTTATGGCAGCAGACAAGCGACGCAAGTGCCTCTGCTAACGGCACGATAGCACCTGCATGCTTCTCCTGGGGACCCTAGGCGACTGAAAAACCGTGGCCTGGTCAGATAAGTCCTTATTCCAGTTGGTAAGATCTGATGGTAGAATTCGAGTTTGATGTAGACCCCACGAAGCCATGCACCCAAGTTATCAAGAAGGCAGTATGTAATCTGTTGGTGGCTCCGTCATGTTGTGGGCTGTTTACATGGAATGGACTGTATCCTCGGTCCAACTGAACTGATCGTTGAAGGGAAATGGTTATGTTCGACTACTTGGAGACAATTTGCGGTCATGGATGGACTTCACGTTTCCAAACAACGAAACGCCATGTCACCAGGCCACAACTGTGCGTTGCTGATTTGAAGAATGTTCTGGACATATCGAGCGAATGATTTTGCCATCCAGATCGCTCAGCATGAATCCCAGCGAACATTTATGCGACGACATAATCGAGAGGTCAGTTCGTACACAAAATCCTGCGCCCGCAACACTTTCGCATTTATTGACAGCTATAAGCGGCAATATGGCTAAATATTTCTGCAGGGGACTTCCAACGACTTGTTGAGTTCATGCCATGTCGAGTCGCTACACTACATCGGGGTAAAGGAGGTCCGACACGATATTAGAAGGCACTCTATGACTTTTGTCATATCAGTGTATGGCTGTTATATGCCCAAAAAAGGAATATGGGTTATGTGTGAAGCCTACAGTAAGTCTAACAGTCAGATCCTAGCTAACGATATGTCAGCAAATCCTAGGAAGTTGCCATCGTTTCCAGAGTCAATAAACGGCTCCATATCTTCTATCCAATTCTCGTGGATCAGTCTGACTTTCACACTGAAAGCAGAAGAAATAAAGTCCAGTTATTAAATTCTTCAAAAGTACGTTCAGTAATGCGGGCACTATAATACCAATATTTGACTGCAGCCGGCCGGTGTGGCAGAGCGGTTCTGGGCGCTACAGTCTGGAACCGCCGGACCGCTACGGTCACAGGTTAGAATCCTGCGTCGGGCATGGCTGTGTGTGATGTCCTTAGGTTAGTTAGGTTTAAGTAGTTCTAAGTTCTAGGGGACTGATGAACTCAGAAGTTAAGTCCCATAGTGGTCAGAGCCATTTGAACTTGACTCCTTCCGTTTTCTATTCTATTTTATTACTGTGACACATATGACCTACACGATAAACGAGATAATCACTCCGTGGTTTCTGTAAGAAGCTTCCATTTCTGTCCGTAATCTGCGCTGCTGTTCCTTATTTTCAACGACGTTGTCATCGGGGGCGGGGGTAGTAGTTTGGCTGAAGATTCATAAACAGTTATTAATGTCCCATCTTATTTCTTCAGTTTGGAAAAGAAAGCTGATGATTTAGTTTTGTTTGCTACAGTTCTTGGGGCATCCACCGGACACCATCAGTTCTGATAAGCTTCCCAGTGCTTCAGCCTCCTTTTGGTTAAGAGCTCTTTGTATTAGCGTTCAACACTCGTGCAATGTTACAGCCTTCTTGTGCGTTCTACTTCAAGACCCTCTTCATATACCTCTATCTAGCTTTATTCTCAGCCTTAAGAATGGTTTGCCATACGTTCTTCGTTGATGCTGGGATTATATTGTTCCCTGTCATTTGAATGTCAGAAACTTACTCTTCCGATTTTCTTTATCCACGTCAAACCCTACGCAATTTATCGGTCGAATCTACAATTTAGAGTGCAGCAAGAGCCAGTTTGTTATCCAGACTGCAGATATTCTTTGCTGTAGCATAAGTTAAGTAAAGAGAACATCTGCCTTTGCTACAACTGGCCACCTCCTAACCTTCTCTCTTGCGTGGGCGAGGTCGACTTTGTATTTTCAAATGAGGAGACCCCCTTTTATTGCATCTTCGGATTTTACGCCAAAAAAAAAATACGTACGGTTTGCTCAAAACATTGTTTTCCATTCGTGGTAGATGGCGCGGTAACCGACAGATATCAAGTGTGCCTGGTTTTGCAATTAAGAACCGACGCATTTGGTTTTACATTTCATTTACGATATAAATGTAAACCGTTGTTTTCTAAAGGTTGATTGTTGTTCAAACTTTACTTGAGTGTTGCAAATGTACAGTACAAATGTACTGTACAAATAATATTGAAAGGTCTCTGTTGGATTCCTTTCCTGTTAATTTCTTAAATCTGTTGTCATTTGCGGCATAAATTCCTCTTCTAAATTTACTGTGGCGTTTCTGACTATCTGGGAGGAGACTGAGTAGTGGAACGTGTTACTTTTACACGTGAACAAGAACGATCTGTCACACTACTACACTTTATAACACAGATTATATGTAATTCATGTCACACAGTCTCATACGTAACCTACATCCGCTTTCTTTTATATACTGTATATGAAAAGATACTGTCATCCTCCTTCCCTTCTGTGTGAGAGGATGAATGAGCAAATGTATTTCTAGTTGCATGCTTGAGGGTAGCACACAAGCCTGTCTGCTAGAGAACAGTAGGACCAACGTCGGAACAGGTAGGTACGCTTTCTAAAAGCAGAGAGGTTTCTATTCTTAGTATGGTCCTGTCCGTCCCTTGTCATGTTGGTATAGGAAGCTGCCTCTCTGGTCACTTCCGTTTCGTATACGGAAGCACCCTTTGTAGGAGCCCAGGTCAGTCTGTCCGCGGCGAGCGTCTGAAGTGGTAAGATCTCCGGCTAAGCGCGTGTCTGCTAAGTCCGTAGGGCAATGGATTTCTTAAGTTCAGCCTAACTGAAAATTTAATCACCCTTATTTCAGGTTTAGCTCTAAAATATCTAATTTTATCTTAAATTGCTACGCAGTGTAATTCGAGTGTGAAGTTCACAATATATTCCGGTAGTTGCTTTGTCACTACTTTGTGAGTAAAGTGGAACCACGTGTTGATCAGTAACTCTAACTAAGATCATCAATCTTAAATGCGAATGTGCGTGAGATTATAACGTCTCGTCTTGACAATATTTTTCAATATAGCAACTTTTCTTTATGTTCAACCCACGTGGGGTGTACTTTGTGAGACCAGTACCACGTGCTTATACAGTTGTTTGACCCATCAGGTCAATAGTAAGACGATAGTAACCAGTTCAAGGTTTTTCTTTTGTAAATTGCTTTTCGATCTAATTTATTTTAATTATCAGAATTATTGTGGTGTTACACTCTTTGTGTAAGCCAAGTTGACCACGTGAAGCACGTGGTGTAATCATCAAAGTAGCCCTCAGCTATTCTTTTCGGGAAGATTTCACAGAGAGTTAATATGAATTTAGTATACCAGTGTGTGGTAATTACATGACGGACAGGATTGCGCTACGAACGTAACTTCTTTGGGTGAAAATTGAATCGGTTGGTTGTGGTTAATTTCCTCTTGCATATGTTTCAACGTTCTTCGTGTGTTATTTTATGAATGCAGTGTTGTATGCCGTCTCCAAATCTTGGCTCCATATTTGATGTGTTCCGTAAGATTACAATCTCACGTTGTCACAATCCTAAATAAGGCACCAGCTCAGTTGTGAATCGAGTTTAATATGCTGAAATTTCAATGATCAATGTTAAAATAAATTTCCAAATATAAACTGATTTATTTCTTTTTATTTAAATTCTCTTTTTATATACATACCACCGGTTGTCGTATGACTACTAAAAGATTATAATTAATGTTAGTCTGGTTGGGAATTTGGTAAGCTAGACTGGATACCTGGTGAAACAGTTGCTCAGTAATGCAAGGTTAACTTCCCCAGACAGCTCACAGCTTTTAACCCGCTTTTATTGTCTATCAGCACCGCTTTCATAGCAAATTAAAGTAACAACATTACAATATGCCTAGACATTCACATTTCTGGCATGTAAGTTACTTGTATGGTAATGTGGTTTTCTGTCCCTACGGGGTTGGTTGTGGTGAGTCCCCAAATCATCGGCATGCTTGGTTACGTTGGACGCCCCGGAAACCTCGCCGTCAGGGTGACTGATTTCAGTGTGTATCTCCAACCAACCATCGTGACTCTCGCGCTGGCCGCTACGCGGTACCGGCGGAATACAAACCGCAACCATTGCAATGAGGTAAAATGTCCATGAAGTGATAGTGACAGGAGCAAATGCCACGGATACTCACCGAAAACAAATTCTCCAGTGGTAAGAGACAAGGGAACTCACAGAAATCAACACCCCAATTGTGAGAGGCAAGGGAACTCACCTGTATGAACCATCCCGATGGGAACAGAATATCATAACATCCACGTTGTTGTTCCTGAATCACGCTAAACGTTGTTTCTAACTAGGTATTGAAACGGCTAACCATTGCGTACTGTGCAAGTAAAGTTGCACCACTAAAGTAAATATCGAACAGAAGCACCAACCGTTAGAGCACAAAGGTTAGAGCGCAAAGGTGGAAAACAATAGTTAGAGTAAACCATACGCATTTTTTGCATAGAATCGGAATATGCAATAAAAAGGGGTGTTCACATTTGAAAATACCAAGTTTATCAGGCCCACGCAGGAGCAGTGATTAGGTCCCTCCCCTTTTTTTTTACAATCGTACTGACCAACTAAGATCAAGTTAACAACTCCATTTCCTCTTTTTCATTTGTTGTTTACTATTTTTTCAGTATTCCCTCATTTTCTCTCCATGAAGTCTATTCCTTTCTTCCGTCCATGTTGTTCCAGATTTTTGATTTCTTCTGCTTTGTAAGCCTTCTAAATTCAGATATTTTATTTTTAAAACGGTTTCTTTCCGCTGTCTCTGATTCTTTGATGTTGTTTCTTTCTAGATCTTTCCTTACTTCTGTAATCCATGCTATTGTCTATTTCTTCTTCCAGAAATATAGGAGTATTTGTTTTGTTAGTCTATTTCCATCCATTCGGTAGAGTGTCCGAGAAAGATTTATCTTCGTTTGGCCATTACTTCAGATATTTTCTCTATATTTTTGTAGATCTCCTCATTACTTCTTATTTTCCAACCATTTACTGTTTTAATTGCACCCATTATTTTTCTAATAATCCTTCTTTCCAGTACCTTTAGTTTGTCCATCTTATAGTTCATCATTAGGCATTCAGATCTATATGAACATTCTGGTCGTACCACTGTGATGTAGTGTTTTAGTTTTGTTTTTCCCTTTTACTTATATTAACTTTTCATCTAGGACATTTTTTTCGTACAATGTCTTTCGAGATATTTAGTTGTCTCAGAATAAAACCAACACCCTGTGTACTTTCGCGTCAGGCGTTAATATGAACAAACCTTTAGACCATCACCTTACAATTTCTGCTTTCGTTTTTATTTCAACTAATTTTACTCAAGCAATTTTATTTTTGTTTCAGGTTCATGAAATAATCATCCGTCCAACTGGCTTTGATTACTGAAGGCACCATTTTCCAGGAGCAACGTATACATTCTCTTTATTACTTACCAGTGCTTGCAGTCGTGCCGAGACATCACAGCAGGTTTCATCACAGCCGGAAAAGTGAAACAGCACATGAAAATATTTAGAACTGCTTCTAATACCTTCAGGGAGAATCGTTATTACAAACATTTCCATAACTGTCAATGAAATGTAGGGAAGACATCTGCTACAAAGAATAAGCTCCAGATGTCTGTTATCATGTAAATAAGTTCTGTAGCACCTTTATGCCTATTTGAATAATTGCAGTACCAGAGTGTCATTAATATACTCCATAGTCATATGAGGCACTGCATAATACTTCTGAAATTTTATTTGAAATTTGTACTTTACGTGGCGTAGGTGACCCAACAATAAAACAAAAAGTTTTATCTTTTATGTACTTGCAACCTACAGTCCCAAATAATAACGTGTATATTTGATTTGTGCAGAGATTATGCGAACATGGTTCAGTAACCTCTTTTAAATGTTGCTACACTCAACTATTGCTTCTCCGTATATTTACTTCTTACTAAATTTTGAGGTGAATGACATTTCCATTTTTCGAGCCAATACCCCATTTCACAACATCAGTATAATGAATAAAAGCGATGTACATTAAAAGTGAGTTATTTACTTATTTTTATAAGTGTGCCCACTACTGAGGAAGACACTTTTTCATTAACCTGTTAACAATCACATAATGTTCAACTAGTAACAAAGAACGGCATGGAGAAGTTATTAGCGACTAACTTCATCTATAGTACCAACAAAATTTTTAGCAGGCGAGTATGTAATGAGAGTGTGATAGTCACCCCTCGCACATCTAAGCTTACTAAAACAAACAGTGTTAGTAAACTTTGTAAATTCTTTTCATTTCATTGTATTTTGCTAAAAGATTTGTTAGTCATTTGTTGTGCACGTTTCTGACGGTACGAGTACTAAGTTTTAGGTGAAAATGTATTTCGACATGTTTGACATATTCTGTGTCTGCTGCGACTACCATCCTTGAGGCCAGTGGAATGGATATTACAGTAAGCAGATTAGTTCTTATACAAAAAACGTGTTCCGTATTTTCGTTTTCTCCCATTCCATATCCACGAGCATCTCCACCATTAGCACTTAGCAAATTTAAAGTTTCGCGTTCTAACGGTTGGTGTTTATGTTCGAAATATACTTTAGCGTTGCAAATTTTTATTGAACGGTACAATATAGTTAGGCGTTTCAGTGCCTGGTTACAAACTACGTTTAACGTGATCCAGGAACAATAACGTGGATGTTATAATTTTCTGTTCTCATCGTGATGGGTGATAAGAGGAACCCCTTGCCTCTCACTCGCTCTTTCGAAGGTCTTCTGTCACTAAGCTATAAACTCTAACAACGCCATTTACTGGTTCTTTGGTGTACTGCGAACCTAACCGTGCTTCTGTTGGGATTATGGTGTACTACGCCGTCACTAAGGGAAACATCCCAGTTAGCAAGCTGAGCAGACTCTTAAAATTATAAATTACGAATCTTTTATTTTCGGGTTCCGAGTTTGATGAAATAAAGCCTATATGGTGTCCTAAGCGATGCTCGCGTTACCATTCAAAACCCCATGAAAATTCGCCATGTAGTTATCAAGGTAGCTTGTTCAGACTGACAAAGAGTCTGACACGACGGATTTAGATAAAGCTTTAAATCACGGTAACTATTTTTTAGGATCCGTTTTTGACGAAGTAAAGCCTATACGTTACTCCGAGCTAGGCTAAAGTTCCTTGTCGAAATCTAATCAAAATTAGTCCGGAAGTTTTGGAGAGTAGCGCGTTCAAACAGACAGATAGGCAGATAGAATGGTTTTACAGTTTTATGATTAGTAGTGGCAGTATAGAAGATGAAACGAATGGCAGATCTTGTGTGGCAAGGCAATGCTACTAACAAGAGAATGATATACACCTCTGTTTATGCTCGACAGACAACCTTGTATTTCCAATAACAACATGTTTATTTGTCCGCTTCCGAAGCTGAGCTGTCAGTATTTCTCACTGCCACGCGGAGCTATCAGGTTCGTTCGCAGTACACGCTACCGCTTTGGCAGAAGTGGAGTATGGAGCACGGCGGTGCGTGAGGCCGAATGAGGAGCTATTTAGACGAGAGGTATTGGCTCTTAGAAAGACGACAACACCCGGGAGAACGATGTACTGACTGCATGGCCCTTCATGCCGCATCCAAATTATGCTATGCACAGAGGAAGCGACGGCGGCCCATCGGCAGCAGAAGATCAATATTGAAGTAGGAATCAAATGAAATTAATCACTATCTTACTACTCCGCTGCTATGTCAGCTGATAAGAACAATATCTACTTGTCCGTGTACAACTAAGGTGCTCTGGGCTAAGCTTTTATAGTAGGCGGTATGCTGTAGGGTTCAATCTTGTACATCTTGAAGGTCGCACTGAGGGTTGGCTCACTAATGATTATAGCAGTGTGTTAATTAATGGCAGATCTGACCTACCAGTCACTCACGGTAAAGTCGATATTGCTTGTTAGATGTGATCATGTCAGTTTATTACTCTCAGCAAACATTACGAATGATCCGTAGCTGGTTCCTTTTTTTTATTTTTATTTATTTATTTATTTGTACGTTGCAGCGGCTTGCAACAGCCCGTCCTTACTCTTAATGTTTCCCTTTTTTGTCGTTTCCCAAACTACTCTCTTTTCCTTGATACCACTCTCCGTGCGCTCTTGATTATTGACCTTTAGCTCTGACAGTTTAAAGTGCATTCCAGTCATTCTGGATGAACATTTTTACTTTCCCAAAATTTAGTGAAAACAACGCCGAAACGCAAACTCGTGTAACAGAAGAAGGTAATCCCAGCTGCAGAGCATGTGGTGTTCATAGCTAAGAAATATTTTAAAGAGCGTTTATTTGTGCTCGCAAGATTTCTGTTTCTGCATACATTTACTTTGCAATTACTACAAAATTTACCTGACACAAAGTGCTGTATTTAGCAAACATTTTCGATGATATGTCCACTGAATAGCTTTGGCCAGTGAAACAAATTTTTTATGTTTAATTTTTAAATATAGCTTATATATTAAGTGGTCATGGTCATTTAAGAATTAGTATTGAAGTTATTTGATGAACATCCCATATCTTACATATTACATTTACCTGCTTCCATCACAGTCCAGTACCCCGTGCCATTGCAGCTTAACTACACCTCTACACTGGACAGTTCTGTCAGGCTAAGCAAGGGTCGCAAAAGACAGATATTCGGACGATAACAATGATGAGGTTAACACAGGAGAGGAATTCATAGCGGGCCGCATCAAATCAGTCAGAAAACTGATGACCCAAAAACAGAACAATGACATATGCGGAAGTCAACATGGACATACGAAGATGAATAATACAAGAATCAAGAGACTGGTGAAATTCAATTCCTGCAGTCTGGTAATTCCATATAAAAGAGATTAGTTAAAAATGAAAGGTATTAACGTTTATTTGCTATATAGATGGGTGTGTGTGGGTGGGTGGGTGGGTGGGTGGGTAGATTGGTGAGCGTGTAGGTGGGTGAATGGGTGGCTGGGTGTACTGGTGGATGGGTGGGTAGATTATCTTATAACAAAGCAGTAATAACATAAATACAACCCTGTGACTTATCGTTTACGTTACATGTGGGAAATAGCAGGAAGTATACAGACCTAGATGCTCAAAAGTACCTGGACACCTATTGATGTACATTAATACACGGTGTCTCCGTCCTTGACACTTTCACGGCTAAAAATCTACTGGGGACACGATCCATGACGAGTGTGAATGTCTGTGGAGGAATGGTAGCCCACTGTTCTTCAAAACCCAAAACCAGGTTAGATAGTGACATTGCATCCTGGGATCAGGAGTGAAGTCGACGTTCTACCTCATCCCAAGATGTTCCACTGTGTTCTGGTCGGACCTCTGGGCAAGCAAGTCCATTTCAGAAACATTGTTGTAAACAAACTGTTGTCTCACAGATGCTGCTTTATCACAGGGTGCACTTCATGCTGATACAAATTACACTACTAGCCATTACAATTGCTACACCACGAAGATGACGTGCTACAGACGCGAAATTTAACAGACAGGAAGAACATGCTGTGAGATGCAAATGATTAGCTTTTCAGAGCATTCACACAAGGTTGGCGCCGGTGGTGACACCTGCAACGCGCTGACATGAGGAAAGTTTCCAACCGATTTCTCATACACAAAAAGCAGTTGACCGGCGTTGCCTGGTAAAACCTTGTTGTGATGCCTCGTGTAAGGAGGAGAAATGCGTACCATCACGATTCCGACTTTGATAAAGGTCGGATTGTAGCCTAGCGCGATTGCGGTTTATCGTATCGCGACATTGCTGCTCGCATTGGTCGAGATCCCATGACTGTTAACAAAATGTGGAATCGGTGGGTTCAGGAGGGTAATACGGAACGCCGTGCTGAATCACAACGGCCTCGTATTACTAGCAGTCGAGATGACAGGCATCTTATCCGCATGGCTATAACGGATCGTGCAGCCACGTGTCGATCCTTGAGTCAACAGATGGGGACGTTTGCAAGACAACAACCATCTGCACGAACAGTTCGACGACGTTTTCAGCAGCGTGGACTATCAGCTCGGAGACCATGGCTGCGGTTACCCTTGACGCTGTATCACAGACAGGAGCGCCTGCGATGGTGTACTCAACGACGAACCTGGGTGCACGAATGGCAAAACGTCATTTTTTCGGATGAATCCAGGTTCTGTTTACGGCATCATGATGGTCGCATCCGTCTTTGGCGACATCGTGGTGAACGCACATTGGAAGCGTGTATTCGTCATCGCCATACTGGCGTATCAACCGGCGTGATGGTATGGGGTGCCATTGGTTACACGTCTCGGTCACCTCTTGTTCGCATTGACGGCACTTTGAACAGTGGACGTCACATTTCAGCTGTGTTACGACCCGTGGCTCTACCCTTCATTCTATCCCTGCGAACCCTACATTTCAGCTGGAGAATGCACGACCTCATGTTGCAGGTCCTGTACGAGTCTTTCTGGATACAGGAAATGTTCGACTGCTGCCCTGGCCAGCACGTTCTCCAGATCTCTCACCAATTGAAAACGTCTGGTCAATGGTGGCCGAGCAACTGGCTCGTCACAATACGCCAGTCACTACTCTTGATGAACTGTGGTGTCGTGTTGAAGCTGCATGGGCAGGTGTACCTGTACACGCCATCCAAGCTCTGTTTGACTCAATGCCCAGGTGTATCAAGGCCGTTATTACGGCCAGAGGTGGTTGTTCTGGGTACTGATTTCTCAGGATCTATGCACCCAAATTGCGTGAAAATGTAATCACATGTCAGTTCTAGTATAATACATTTGTCCAATGAAGACCCGTTTATCATCTGCATTTCTTGTTGGTGTAGCAATTTTAATGGCCAGTAGTGTACCATCGTCTGCGAGCTGTGCCTCTACTGTAAACACTACACAATGCTCTAAAATTTGTTCATTTCCTCCCACATTTAGAGTTTTCCTAAGCGCAATAACGTGACGACACTCAAATCACAAAACATCACCACACTGTAACACCACCTCCTCTGTACATGACTGTCGGCACTACACTTGATGGCAGGTAGCGTTTTCCAGGCATTTGCCAAACCCAAGCCTTTTCATCGGATTTCCATAGGTATAGTGTAGTTCCTCGAATCACTCGTTTCCAGTCACCCATTGTCCAGTGGCTTCGCTCTTTACATCCTGCTTAGCATTCATTACAGAAATGCGTGGCGTATGAGCAGCTGCTCTACCGTTGTTCCCCTTTCTTTTTAACTCCATAGACACAGTCACTGCGTTAGCTGAACGTTTTGCAACCATCCTCCACCATTCTTGACGATTTCTGTCCGTCAGTACATAAGGTCTTCCTGGTCTCGGTTTAACTGTGGATGTTCCTTCGCATTTCCGCTGTACAGTCGTACCAGCAACAGCTAACCTGGGCAGCTTTAGAAGGGTTGAATTGTCCCTACCGTATTTTTTACTCAGGTGACATCCAATGACTGCTCCACATCCGAATCACTCTCCTAAGTCACTCATTCTGCTGTCACTGCTTCTCTACTGACAATAAAATACCACGCCTCCTTTTACACTGGCGGGTTAGTGTCTCGTGGTGTCTTCTAGTCAATCTCACTTTCAGTAGTGCCCCCACGTATTTGATCAGACAGTTTATTTAATCCTTCAGAAGTACCCAATTGGAATCCAATCGGAAATATTTTGAAGGCCTTTCCTACAGTGTCAGTGGTAAGTCAAACATTTAAAACTCGTTAAATCTAAAAAATATTATGGAAATCGTGGACTGTTTTACAAATCCTCAAAAGGAACACGAAAAAGTTCACTTGCACAATAGCAGCCTATCAAGTTACTATCGAGGCCATTATGACTGCAAGATCATTTCTTGTCCATTAGGAGACCATGAGTGTCATACACGTGCCCTTCACATGACATAATTATTGTCCCTAATCGCATAATGTCGTCACTTCCGTCAATGATATCATCATCCTTAACAATGACCTAATCAAGTAATTGGAATTTACCAGCTCCCCCTACCTCACCCCTCTGCAGCCAGTCACAGACCCGTGTTTTAGAAGCGATCAAAATCTAAGATGGCGGAATTAAACCCAGCTGTGCAGAGTGAGAAATTTAAAACCTCCTCTCTCTCCAGTCAATCACAGCCTAACATATTAATGCTTGGCTGTGCTCAAAAATATCTGTGACATGAGTGATTTCTGAAAAAAATTACATTTGCAGCATGTCCACATCTAAAATAGGTCATCAATACACACATACACTTAAGAAATATGAAACCTCCACTGAATTGCGTAAAGTATTGTCAAAAAACTGTCGTCAACTATGTTTTCAATTTTAGAAAATGCAGTCATTGCTTGCAGGGGAATAGTGATTAAAACTGCAGAGCACCCACAGATTGCATGCAACTTTTTCTTCTTTTCTTTATTTTACGACATGTGGCGGCTCTGCAATCTAAATTTTATGTTTTCATCCATGACCGCAGAAAGCTGTTTATGGACTGCTTTACTACTCACCACTGTTAATTTCATTGGAGATTATATATCATTCAGTACAGAATAGCAAAATGAGTATATAACATACTGTATTTAAATATCTGAAAACCAAAATTTGCTTATGCAAAGTAGTTAACGAATTAGAAATACGTAGTTGTTGAAAATGAGTTTTACTTTAAGTACTGTCCCAAAAATGTCAAAATACGAAGTAAATATCACTGCTGATTTATGCTCCTGTTGCTTGTCATCACAAACAGATCACTGCTCTTGAAACGTCCCAAGTTCGATTATTGTACCATAGTGAAAGGTACAACAAGTTAATTACTTTACACATCTATGTACTTGTAAAGTGTCACAATGTTAATTCAATGTTTAAAATGTCTGCAGATATACGTCACTGGTGCAAAAAGTGCAATATTTATGTCAAGTATCACAATGTTATTTACCACATACACACATATATCCGTCATGCTGGTGTTAAAATCATGATTGTGAATTCAAAAGTATATGCCGAATGCAATTTTCAAGCGTAAACACATGTGGCTAAGAAAATAATGTAATAAACATACAATTGACATTTCAAGTTTGGTCTAAAAGATCATGTAGTAAAACTAATGTGACCAAGCAGAAAATGCATGGCTAAAAACACATTAACAAGTAGACATTCTGAATGTAGTTTCTTTTGTATACATTATGGGAGTGATCGATCTGTTACAAATATTTACTATCAAAAACAGTCTTGATCACAATTTATTCATTACGGTGACCGGTTTCGGCCACTACTGTCGCCATCTTCAGATCAATGAGTAAGAACCTCCTTCTGCTGGAGACTCACTAGTTATTCTCCACCTCCTGAGGCCGTGTGCTCAGCTAATGCGCTGCTAGCCACTGACCGCAACAAAATGTTTCGACTGTTCTGCTGATTGTAATGAATAAACTGGCTTCTGTTTCGCCACTACTTCTACGACCTTATGGTAGCCGTCCACCTGGCTCTACGTGACTGCTGCGCAACATCCTGCATCGTCATCGCGACCTGCAAGGAAATCAATAAAATAAACAAGCCATCCTTACCTCGTTGCAGACCATTCCGCTTATCCAAGTGGCGGTAAATTGTGTTTGGACAATAAGTGCATCGGCTGCGGCTCGCCAACGGCATGACATACCAGGTCTCCCAACTAGCACGCGTTGGACTTTTTTGAGTTGGGTAATTTGAGCGTTTTGGTTTTTTCCAGCCAGGTTGACAGTGTCGATAACCTCTGGGAACGCATTGTGGATAGATGTCAACTCGAAACTCACCTGGGATTTTTTAACATGTGGGGGCATCCATGAGGAGACATGCTGAAGCCAACCTTCCTGTGGACGGTGGCTGCTTGGAATACTCGTTGTGTTTATCCTCAGGCGTATATCTACAGTTTAGTTCCTTGTTAACTGTGTTACAAGGTGTTCATATACTCAGCAATAACACGTCGTATCGGGGACACCGTTGTTTGTGGGACTATGTTTATTAGATATACACTCCTGGAAATTGAAATAAGAACACCGTGAATTCATTGTCCCAGGAAGGGGAAACTTTATTGACATATTCCTGGGGTCAGATACATTACATGATCACACTGACAGAACCACAGGCACATAGACACAGGCAACAGAGCATGCACAATGTCGGCACTAGTACAGTGTATATCCACCTTTCGCAGCAATGCAGGCTGCTATTCTCCCATGGAGACGATCGTAGAGATGCTGGATGTAGTCCTGTGGAACGGCTTGCCATGCCATTTCCACCTGGCGCCTCAGTTGGACCAGCGTTCGTGCTGGACGTGCAGACCGCGTGAGACGACGCTTCATCCAGTCCCAAACATGCTCAATGGGGGACAGATCCGGATATCTTGCTGGCCAGGGTAGTTGACTTACACCTTCTAGAGCACGTTGGGTGGCACGGGATACATGCGGACGTGCATTGTCCTGTTGGAACAGCAAGTTCCCTTGCCGGTCTAGGAATGGTAGAACGATGGGTTCGATGACGGTTTGGATGTACCGTGCACTATTCAGTGTCCCCTCGACGATCACCAGTGGTGTACGGCCAGTGTAGGAGATCGCTCCCCACACCATGATGCCGGGTGTTGGCCCTGTGTGCCTCGGTCGTATGCAGTCCTGATTGTGGCGCTCACCTGCACGGCGCCAAACAGGCATACGACCATCATTGGCACCAAGGTAGAAGCGACTCTCATCGCTGAAGACGACACGTCTCCATTCGTCCCTCCATTCACGCCTGTCGCGACACCACTGGAGGCGGGCTGCACGATGTTGGGGCGTGAGCGGAAGACGGCCTAACGGTGTGCGGGACCGTAGCCCAGCTTCATGGAGACGGTTGCGAATGGTCCTCGCCGATACCCCAGGAGCAACAGTGTCCCTAATTTGCTGGGAAGTGGCGGTGCGATCCCCTACGGCACTGCGTAGGATCCTACGGTCTTGGCGTGCATCCGTGCGTCGCTGCGGTCCGGTCCCAGGTCGACGGGCACGTGCACCTTCCGCCGACCACTGGCGACAACATCGATGTACTGTGGAGACCTCACGCCCCACGTGTTGAGCAATTTGGCGGTACGTCCACCCGGCCTCCCGCATGCTCACTATACGCCCTCGCTCAAAGTCCGTCAACTGCACATACGGTTCACGTCCTCGCTGTCGCGGCATGCTACCAGTGTTAAAGACTTCGATGGAGCTCCGTATGCCACGGCAAACTGGCTGACACTGACGGCGGCGGTGCACAAATGCTGCGCAGCTAGCGCCATTCGACGGCCAACACCGCGGTTCCTGGTGTGTCCGCTGTGCCGTGCGTGTGATCATTGCTTGTACAGCCCTCTCGCAGTGTCCGGAGCAAGTATGGTGGGTCTGACACACCGGTGTCAATGTGTTCTTTTTTCCATTTCCAGGAGTGTATTTTAAAATGTTGCGGTAACCACGAGCTAGATGGTGAAGTGATGACGGCTTAGATTAGCTAATAAACACATTTATTAGAGATTAAATTTCCCAGAGAATAAACAGGATCTTAATTATACCTTTATCTGATCATGTCCACAATGGACTTAAACAAGCATTACAGAAAACTCAATCACAACTTGTCAAATAAATCTTGAACGCTCAATTAACTTTAAACTCCAGAACATCGCTGTGGCTACAAGGCAAAGAGTTCTTACAGTGACAATATTTACTAGTAACCAAAATTGCAAGACACTTATAAAGCTGAAAACTAATTAAAATTTTAGACAACAACCTATTAAATGAACTACTTTCTGACCCACTTAGAGAATTAAACTTCACACGCCAGTAACGCTGCAAGTTGTCTCAAGAATTACAGTAATATCAGACTCAGGCATCATGCCCAGAACGAACGCGCGTAGCTACTGGCATCATGTGACGGAAAAACTACACGTTGCAGTAACAAGGAACCACTAAGCCATGACACACATAACACTCGTCAGATATCAGTAAAAGCTCTAGGATTTACAAGCACATTATTATTAAGCTACCTGGAACACATGAAAGAAATACAAGCACAGGCTCAGAGCAAATGAGCACACACAGTTTAAAAGGAACCCGTTCAGATTTTCGCAAATGAACAAAATTTAACTGTACTTTGCCTTTAGCAGTTACCGTGCTGGTTAAGGAAGTGAATGAAAATACCCAGTTAAATGAAACAACGGCTCCAACCAGTGTCTTACACAGGTTTCATTTAACCACTATGACAATCTCAGTCACCAAACTTGCCCGCACTTTACTTACTTCACAAGTATTAGGACCAATTTTATCACAGCGTGGATAACTGCACTCAGCTCCTTCCCGGACTCTCTTCCTTCAACTCAGCACCAGAGCTCACGCTTTCTCAACGAACATCATCCAGCCTCGTTTTTCGTTCCTGCTCGCCCCCCCCCCTCCCCCCCCCAAAGCGAGGACTACTGAGCATCCTTCCCCTCCATCATACCCTCTGGTCGCAATCAAAGAGTTAACCACTCACGATATATGAGGCAAAGTGGATAATCGGAAAAGGTAAATCGAACTGCAGGGCCACGGTTCAGTTTTGTTATTTCATTGGCCTTTACTCGACCTTTTCATTTGTAACCATTATAGTCAAACCGCCGTATTTTCGGCGCGCGCGGTAGCCGCGTGGTCTACGGGCGCGCCGGCCGGAGTGGCCGAGTGGTTCTAGGTGCTACAGTCTGGAGCCGCGCGACCGCTACGGTCGCAGGTTCGAATCCTTTCTCGGGCATGGGTGTGTGTGATGTCCTTAGGTTAGTTAGGGTTAAGTAGTTCTAAGTTCTAGGGGACTGATGACCTCAGAAGTTAAGTCCCATAGTGCTCAGAGCCATTTGAACCATCTACTGGCGTCTTGTCACTGTCCGCGCGGCTCCCCCCCGTCGGAGGTTCGAGTCCTCCCTCGGGTATGGGTGTGTGTGTCGTCCTTAGCGTAAGTTAGTATAAGTTAGATTAAGTAGTGTGTAACATTGAAACTTTTATGAAAGATTTTAAGTTAAGGTTCAGAACAGGACCGAGAGACCGAGATGTAGTCCACCATGTGGCGGAGGTCTCAGGGGCTCTTTGGAATAGGTTAACGACATGGGCAAGGTATACGCAGGCTTTCATGCCATAAATGTTAAAGACTTCCTGGTGGTACCTCGTTGCCACAACTGCGCAGATATCGACCACATACACAAATACTGTACTAGGAAGGCGGCTTGCTCCATGTGCGGTTCTGAAGATCACCTTAGAAAAAACTGCAGCAAAACAAGCGGTTGTGTGCCATGTACACGCAGAGGTAAAAAGTCCTGCGGGGCATTTGGCAGGAACTGCCCAACTTACAAGATGTTGGAACAGCGCTTGATAGCCAGAACTGACTATGGCTGACGCTGTAAATCAAAGCAGAACAGCTAAGAAAAGGAAATCCCCCAGTAAACAAAGAAGAGACGCTGAAAGAGCACGTAAATTCAAAGAATTTATAAATCAAATACAGAACACCAAGAAACAAGAAATAACCGTGACAAGTGTAAGTATTCAAACAGAACCAGCAGAAGAAGCAGATGAACAAACAACATCCAAAATAGATATATCCATACAGACTGAACCCGTGAATCACGCTCCTCCAGTTGTCACCTCCACACTCAACCCTGAAGCGGCAAATTTTGTCGCCCGATCAGCAACAACAAGCCAACCTACCCCAACACCAAGCAGCCACACGCCAGTTAATGACCCAGAATCCCAAAACACAAACACCACAATCCCCACACAAGACGACACCTCCAAAGCAATCCTACAGGATAGCTCCGTCACAAGTACAACTTAACTGGAGGCAAAACAACAAGACCCACGGGAGCAGACCCTAGGAGAATCCATCCCAACCTAGAATTCGCAATGTAGCTCTCCCGCCTGGAGCAGCCGGCTGTCCTCACTACAGCACTCAGGCACGTCGTACGTGTAGGGCATAAATACTGAAGAAGGGTCACCTTCTCCACAATGGAGGCTGTAGACAGAATACAGTTAAGGTCAATGAACCTCCCCACCGAATTTGGAGCCCTGCGTGACTTGCTCAAAAAAGTGTTTGAAAGGAGAGGGGAAAGATTCGAAATGGACGAAATATATGCACAGTCTGTCCTGGCTAATGGGCGAATAGCGTCAGACTGGAATAAACCCTGGCCTGAATGTAACTTCCACACATTCTTCCCATAATGTCACCAAAAGTAACAATTGGTCAAATCAACACCCACAACAGCCGCTCTGTCATGCAGGAGCTGCGAAGGATAGTGGAGGAGCTGAGACTGGACGTAATCTGTCTGCAGGAGCCATATTCTTGGGCTGGGCAAATCTCCTTCATGTCTGCCTCCTGGCAAGTCATCTCCACTGGGGAAGAACCTCAAGTAGTTTTGATCATCACGAATAAAGGGCTGAGGGCAACAACAATAACGCAGTTGTCAAACAGCCACTGTAACGTCGTGGAATTACAGACGCCTCTTGGCTTGGTACACATAGTAAACATGTACTTCCAGTACGGAGGGAATTTTGAAGACCACTTAGATCATCTCGCAGAAACGACCACGGCGTTACAGGGAAAGAAGGGTATCATCACGGCAGACATGAACGCGAAATCCCCCCTATGGTACAGCGGCACCAGAGATGCAAATGGGGAAAAGGCTGAAGAGTTGATCATGGCCCAACAGCTTGTTGTGGCCAATAAATCAGGAAATCCCCCCGCCTATACAGGTGGAGGTGGTGTAGGGACCAACATCGATGTCACCCTGGCCGCATCTAACATCAGTAGCAACATCCAAAATAGGGTAGTAAAAGATCAAGTCACTACAAGTGATCACAATATGATCGTATTTCAACTCAGTCAGGAAGAGTGCCGCTGGGACCTGGGGTGGGAAACACAGTACAACTTCAATAAAACCAACTGGGAACGCCTGGCTCGAGAGTGTAGTATTCCTCCATTGCCCGAGGGTGGCCTGGACGTGGATAGGTACGCCGAGGAACTGGTGGGATCAGTAATTAGGGCGGCAAAAGCCGCTGCTCCGACTAGGAGAAGGGCCGTAGCGGCCTCCCCACCACCATGGACTGCCGACCTCGAACGTCTGCGCCAGTCTGTCCAACGGGCGAGGAAGTATTACCAGCGAAGTGCTGTCTGGTCGGAAAAACAACACTGGCTGCAGCAATACAGAGAAGCGAAGGAAGCATTCCAGAAACAATTAAAACAGGTAATGATGGAGAGCTGGGAGGACTACGTACTAAGACAACTTGAAACTGACCCGTGGGGAGTTCCCTACAATCTAGTCAGGGAAAAGATAAGGTCCCCAGCGGTCCTCTCCACTGTCAGAGAGGCTGGAAGAACAACAGAGTCCTGGCGGGAGACCGCCGAGGTCCTCCTGCGGACTCAACTGCCAGATGATGAGGAAAATGGAGAAACAGAGACCCAACAGCAAATCCGCAGGGTAGATCAGCAGGAGTACACCAACGACACCAGGGTGTACCCTTTCTCCAAAGAAAAAACTGCTGCACAGATAAAGTCATTAAAAAGGGGGAAAGCACCAGGGCCAGACGGTATAGTAGTGGAGGTGGTACAGTTCCTCGCCCCACAGTTAGTAGCAGCTCTTACAGGTTTATATAACAAATGTCTAAGGACCGGTAAATTCCCGAAGATCTGGAAAAGGGCAAATATGGTCATCATCAAGAAGGGCAAGGACAAAGATCCCATAGAGCCAAGGTCTTATAGACCAATATGTCTCCTAGACATCATGGGGAAACTGTTAGAGAAGCTATTGGCTGACAGACTGACTGCACACAGGACTTTGTGCGGGATGAGCGACACGCAGTTCGGCTTCCGGCCGGGGCGATCGGCGTCTGACGCAATCGCCCTAGCGGCTGAGGTGTGTGGCTCTGCCCCATACAAATATGTGATCGGCATCATGGTGGACATATGTGGCTCCTTTGACAACCTGTGGTGGCCTTCGCTCTTCTCCCGCTTGCGCGAGGAGTGCCCAGGTCCACTCTATGGCTGTCTCAGGAGCTATTGCATGGACAGGGAGGTCTGGTTATCATCGCCTAGCGACAAGATAAGCAAGACCATTACGAAGGGGTGTCCCCAGGGCTCCGTACTGGGGCCACTCTTTTGGGACGTAAATGTAGAGCCACTCAGCGAGGACGTGAGAGACGTGACAGCCTACGCTGACTACCTCCTCCTGTTGGTCGGCGGCTGTAGCCATGAAGAACTTGAGCCAAAAGTAGAAAGAGCAATAAATATACTAGCTGAGTTGTGTCAACAAGCCAAAATGAAAATCGCACCAAACAAATCAACATACCTTCTCCTAAAAGGTAGTCTGGTCAGGAATCCCACGGTAAGAATAGATGCAACACCAGTTCTTCAGCGTCACGAAGCGCGATATCTCGGCGTAATCATCGACGAAAAATTGAGCTACACATCTCATATTGAAACCATTACATTATGTGCCATAGAAACCCTGAACAATCTCATCAACATTGGTCATAAGAGATTTCACCTGCCACCTGCTCTCATCAAATTATACCATAACAGCATCCTGTCATCAGTAGTGGGTTATGCGTGTGGGGTCTGGGCTCACAGGCTCACGAGGCTGTGAGAATAGTGCAAAGAAACATGATAATGCGGTCTGTAGGGGCCTATAGAACGACTCCTGGGAGGGCTCTACTGGTGCTGATGGGATTATGTCCATTAGACATAAAAATAAGAGAACAAGTCGCATGGTACTGGATCACTCTCTAAACAGTCTGCGTGGTGTCTGTTTGTTCTATATCGTGTCTCCCTACCACTTTCGCGCAACGACGCTCTGAGCGTGTTTTTTAGGGAATTGACTAGTTTGAACCTGGGACCTGTTGCTGGTAAGGAGACGTCAGACCACACATGACATGTAGAATTCAAAGAGTTCAGTGAAACTAGCAATGATATAACCAAATACTTAATGATTTCAGCGTCAGCTCCACAGCACTCCCTGTAAAGGAATCTTAATACTAACTAAATTTAGTGGAAGGGGTTCAAGGCTTTCCTATTTTTAGTTAGCTGGTAAAATAACGTTGAAAAAGCAGTTAAGTTTACCATTGGAAATTTTATTCTACTCACAAAACATCGTTTATAAATTGCACTATTGATAAAAGGAAATGTTTTAATACAGGATGGTAAAAACCAACTGCATGCAACAAAAATGTGAACGAATATTCCTTGAATGGGTTTCCAAGTTCTACAATGGATCAAAGGATGACCTATGCCATATCACATCTGTAATCTAGGTTTAAATTAAGTTTCACAAGAGAGAAAACTATCAAAATGGTCTACAGTGACCCTCAATTATCTTTAATTACTTATCTAACTTGTCGTAAATTACAGTGGCTGATGTGGCTTCTCAATAACTATATAACAGAAAAATCATCGCGTTTCAGATTTTTACTTCAAGTGGCAAATGTGAACACCATGAGCTTTAATTGATGTAACAGATGAGACTTGTGCAATTCTGAGTGAAGCTTTATGCGCTGTTATGCGGCATCACGTGCGTTCATTACCTTGTCGGTGTTCGTCAGGGGGTGGCGGACAGCACAGCTCCGCTCACCTCGCCGTCTCCGAAGCAACTCTCCTCCTAACTTTTCCTTACAATTTACCGAAGTTAGTTTAAAAAAAACTATCTGGCTGTGTTTTCATCTGACCAGTCAGGGTCTCAATGTTAACCTTAAGCTCCACCTACAGAAATTCTGTCTATCCAATGAGAAACGTTATAGTTTTCGTGGTGGGGCAATGTTTTTAAAGTTTGCAATGTAACAGAGACGCGAAAAAGTCTCACGCTAAAACTTGCAGCTGGTGTGGTCCTTTTAGCGTTATCGTAAGATCTATACTGTTCTTCTGGAGGGTTCTATCTTTAAACATGGGCTGGGAGGTGGTCCTAACGTAACAGAGACGCGAAAAAGTCTCACGCTAACACTTGCGGGTGGTGTGGCCCTATTTGTGTTATTGTAAGATCTATACTGTTCTTCTGGAGGGCTCTAGCTTTTAACATGGGCTGGGGGGTGGTCCTAACGTAACAGAGACGCGAAAAAGTCTCACGCTAAAAACTTGCGGGTGGTGTGGTCGTAGCGGTTAGCTGGTGGCGACGTGGGTGTCCATCCCTTATCGTAGGGCCTTCTCGCTTAACACGGTTCTGCTCTCGGCTTCTGTTCTCGTTTCTCCCCTCGGAACTGCGTCTGTCTCACGGTGGGAAGGTATGACATGCATTTAGGCATTCTTGTGTTAGTCTGTGGTATTCCATTTGCTCACTCTTTACTCGTATTACTTTGGTTAATTTAATGTCACGAATTATTCGGAGCTATGTGACATACTACTGGATCTGCTTATCATGTCAGGGTTTTCATGGAAGGTGTTGGATTTGCCTGACACCTTACATATCACCACCCTTCGAACTTAATTTTTGTACTGAAGTTAGGCAATGATTGAATCGTTGTCTAAGTCAGTCAAAAATTATTTCTTTATCTAAATTTTGTTGCCTACTGTTCAGCCACGTTATTCTGTTCTATGCTAGTTTGTATTACTAATTTATATTTTTATATTCTTCCAGATTATTATCAAAAATGACAAGAGAAGAATATTTTTATGCTATTGTTAATTTTTAATTATTTTCTTTCTTTATTTAATTGTGAAGTTTGTTTTTTAAGAAGTTTGTTATCGAAAGTGAGGAGTCTTTCACATCGATTTTCTTAGAAATATATATATATATATATATATATATATATATATATATATATATATATATATATATATATAATAAATGTTGTAATTAAGTAAAATCTATTCCTAACACATTTTCTAAATATCATGTACAAGTAAAATGTTTTTGTTTCTAGACACTCATTTCAACATTGTTACACTAACAAATAAGAATTATTTCCAAGATTTGCTTTGACAAAGAAATATACATACACAAGTATTGAGATATTATCCTAACAAATGGTACAAGTGTTAAAAAAAAGGGAAAACATCGAAGAAGATAATTTTTTATTCTTTGTTTTTATAAGGAGAAAATAAGTAAAATATAGTTATTCCTTTATTTTTATGAGGAGAAAATAAGTGGCATATAGTTTTAGTGTTTATTATGCCTTATTTTTGTTCTTTATATACTGTCCATTTCAGAACTAATGACTTATTTTTATCGATAGTCTATTTTTTACTTAAGTCCATAGTCAATGACTGTTATCTTGTAGTTTATTAGCTGTTTGGTGTGTTTAACTTACTTAGTTTTCTACGCATTTCTTTTTCACAATTCCTACATCACATAATTTGATTTCACACATTCCTATGAATGTTTAAGCATGAGGTTGGTGAATGTTTTTGCATGAAGGTGATGGACTTGAGCGAGATGGATGTGGGCAAGTATTTGATGTACAGCTTCGTTCGTTGTTCCTTGTTGGCTTTGCAAGTGTGTGTTGCTGTTGTGGAGGTCCCATAATGGAATGGAGCTGTAAGTGCAGAATCTCGTGGTTTACTGGCTTTGTATGCGTGAAAGTCATCGTTATGTGTCGCTGAAAGCGGTCGTTTTTCGTTGTAATACTTCACAGACGACTAGTTTACAATAGGATAGGGATTTGGGAAGGTATGTCATCTATTCTTCACCCATCTGCTTTCTTGGTCTCAATCTTGCAAATCTTCAACTTCTGTTCTTCCTGCTTTTTCTCTGCTTCTTACTTGATTCTTGGTTCTTCTCTGGGCAGGATATGGAAATATTTATTGATAACTAGTCGCTTTGAAGTTCTCCTCCTAGTAACAGTTTGATAAATGGTTTGGACATGTCATTTCTACTTTGTGGACGTTTTCTTCAGTTTTGTGCATCAGCATGCTGTTTAATAGCGGTAGTGTGACTTTTACACATATTTTTTTGCCAGTGGTGGCTTGCTCAAGCGGTCTTCTGGTCAGGCCATTTCTTGCTCGCTCCGCTGAGTGGGGGCGTTCAGAGACCCTTCTGGTGTTCGGCGTTGCGTCGCGTCACTGCAGGGTGTTCCGTCCCAGCAGGGTTCCGCCTAGCGGTCAAATTTATTGCGCACTTCAGTTACAAGGGCCTTCTGTTGGTCTCGCTGTCCTTTCCCTTCTCTCGACACTTCTGCCTTGTAGGAATCATGTGTTGCTAATTACGTCCTTTTCTTTCTTGATACTTCTCGCGTTGCAACTTGTGGGTCGTTGCATCTGGTCTTTGCTGGAGTTTTTACAATGGTTCTTACAAAAAGTTTTACTTATAATCATCTAACATATGTCTACAAATTTCGGCGCCCTTTCCATGTTACAATTCTAAGATTTTTGAATCTTAACTTCTACAAAAATCCTCAAATTCGTTTTATTTTTATTTTTTGTGTAGTGTCGTGGTGTATAGCATTTTAGTATTTCATGCTGTTAGACTATCTACGTTTTATCCCTTCACCTTAATCTATGGTACTATTGGTGTTGCTTTTGTTTTTGTTTTTATTGAAACTACTTTCTTTTTCCCACCTTCCTCTCTCTTCATTCTTCTTTCATCTGACGATCTTATCTGCAACATAATCTTGAAATATTGTGCTGATTATTTACCAGTAATAAAATTAATCTTCAAACTTGTACTGAAAGTGTTTAATACTGCCAGTCTTGGGTAAAAATACCTCTGCTTTATCTCGTAAAATACCCTCTAATTCTCTTTTACTGCGTTCTGAAATACCTTGAACTTCTTGCAATTTTTCGTCGATTTCTTTATGGACTTCTAACATGAGTTGAGGCGATTCCCCCTTTTGTGCATACCATTCTAATTCTTCATCCTCTTTCTCTCGCATCATTCTCAATTGTTTGTTTATATCTGGTATTTCTTCTAATTTTAGCTTTTGCTGAAAGAGAAGTGTGACATTCCCGAATGTTACGCTACCTTTCCCCATATCTATTATCGCTCGTCTCTCATTTAAAAAATCTGCACCTATAATCAAATCTACAGTTAGTTTAGGTATAATCACAAAGTTGGCTTCGATCTTTTGACCTTGGCACAAAAGAGTTAACCTTGTTTGTCTCGTAACTTCCGCAGCATTGTTTCTAATAGGACCTCTTACTTTAATCTTACGTGTTTTCAGAACTGACAATTCCTCATTGGCATCACACTGCATGAATAAATTTTCTGAGATCGCAGTCAGTTCACTTCCGCTATCAATTACAATATTGACTGGGATATGCTTTACCATGGCCTTCACAATTGGTTGGATTTGAAAGGGTTGGTTCTGTTCTTCTTCTTCCTGCATCAACGAATCCTCCACTGAATCATACATGAGTCTTTTTAGGAATTTCCTTTGTGAATTCGAACTTTCTGTAGGATAAGCTTCGACTACTGCTTCTCTCTCTTTTATTTCCTCTTCTCTATTTCTTCCTTCATTTACGCTTTCTTCAACATCCTCTACTTTTTCCTCATCCTCGTCTATTTTCTCCTTCTTCGTCGCTACTTCCACATAATCGCATCTAAATGCTCTAATTATTGCTTCATAACTTCCTTCATTATATACGTTGGGTTGTGTGCCCACTCGTAACTTATTTTCAACTTCTGTCGACTGCGCATTATCCTCATTGAATTCGCTTTCCATGGTTTCCATCTCAAATAGCTCTGCAATACTCATTACTTCGTCCATTCCTCCTACATTCGTTGTGCATGCCTCTGGTAATTCATCTTCCTCGTCAGTATTTTCCCAATTAATTTCGTCCCAACACGATATTGTTATTTTCTTGTCTTCGTTTTCATCTGGTCCCTGCGGATTTGTTTCTTCCTTCTTCTCTTCTCGTGATAAGATTTTTACTTCTCTGTTCAAGGTGCTGCAGTTGTCCTGGGTCGGTGCGTCATTCTCTTTGGCATAGGCGCTTAGCTGTCAATTCGAACGTTTATCGGGGTTTGGTGGTCTTACCTCCACCTCTTCTATCTTTATTCTCTTTTCTTGTTCAGCTTGTTGATAGTGGTTTCTTTGTTGATAATTTGTCGGTCTATTGGTTCTCCAGTACCCGTTCCGGTTGAAGTTATTCCCTCTGTAATAGCTGTTGCCGTTCCTGGGTGAATTATAGTTATTGCTATATTCTCTTCTAAATCCATAACCGGTTCTTTGTTGAAATCTATTGTCGTTTCTTGGTGCGAAGTTATCACGTGGTTCGTAATTATTGTTTCTTCGTACTGTGTCTTGAGGATTCCACTGCTTTTTGCTTTCGTTTTCACGTGCGCTTCGTCTTTTTCTTGCGTCATCTTCCGAAAATATGAACTCTAGTTCCCTTTGAATACCTTTAAATGCTTCGACGTCATTGCCTCCGCGACCTACTAATGGTTGCTGGTACTTCAATGGTAGCTTCATCGCGCATAATTTAATCAACTCTCCGTCACTGTATGGTACATCTAAGCATTGATTTTTCTTTGCCATTAATTCGAAAAATTTCACGGGACTCTTCCCTCCTGAATTTTCAAAATATGGCTTCTGTAATAATTCGTACTTCACTCTGTTCTGTGCTTCGCTGGACCAATATCGTGAGAGAAACTTCTCTCTGAAATCTTCGTACGATCGGCATGTCGCTGCAACATTCTGCATGGTTTCTGCGACTGTTCCTGACATGCGTGCACATATAAAGTCTAATTTGTGTGCTAGCGTCCAGTGTTCTGGTAATCCTAATCGGAATTGATCAATGAAAGTTCGTGGATGTAATGAGTTTCCTTCTCGAAAGTGTTGAAATTTTCTGACTGTGAGGAAATGATCATTGTCGTACTTCGTCATAGTTCCATATGAAATTCGCGATTTTTCGCCACTTTTGCTTCTGATCATTTCTCCCGTCGTTCTTTCCGGTTGTGGTAGATCCATTGGATATTGTCCACTGTAACTTACCCCTACCCTTGCGTGGTGTCGTTGGAGTGGTACGCAATAATTTCTTCCATCGGTTGTGAACGTGTAGCTGAATGCATTGCACTGTACTCTTCGCGACCTGGCTTTCCATTGTCAGGTATTGGTTCGGTATCTTGTCTGGCTAACCTTGCTGCTTCATTGCACGATCCAAACTGTCTTGAAACATACATTTGTGGTTCCGCATGTGTTTGTGATGACGTTTGTTCATCAAGAATTTCGAAACGTGTTTGTTGCTGTGCAGGCTGTCTGATTTACGTATGTTACTTTCCGCCTGTGATTGGAATCGCAAATGTGTAATATCTTCGTTAATTGCTTGTTTTTCCGGTGCTGTTACAGATACGGATGTGGTTGCAGACTCTGTGTTTGTTCGATCCTGTTCACTACGCTCTTCAATGGTTTGCAACAGCTCTGTTCGCAATTTCTGAAATTGTCGCTTCGTTTGCGCTTCTATTTTGACTATTCGGTTATCATATCTTTTCAGCGCTGCTTTTGTGATACGTTTGTGTAACACACTGTTTTCAACAACTTTACGCGCTGTACCGGCTGCTTGTCTAGTAATTACGTTTATCCGTTTCTCCAGTTTCTTGACTTCTCCCTGGCTGTTGTTACGTAATGTTTTGATCTCGTCCTGAATGTCATTACGCAATGTTTGTACGTCCGCTTGAACCTTGTCAATGTCTGTTCTGAATTGATTGTGACCTGTTATTAAGTTTCCTATCACTTCTCGAGATTCTTTTGCCTCGTCTTCAATATGACTTAGTTGTAACTGAATTTTTTTCTTTTGTTCTTTAATCTCACGCATTTGTCTCGTGGTTTCTGCAATTTGAATTTGAATTTAGTACGCTATGTCTTTATTTTGCCTTGTCATGGTTTCCGTAATTTGTTGTAATAATTCTGCCAGATTGGTGGGTCCTACTACGTTTTCTTCCGATGTCCTACGTTCTGTGTTTTCGCCCAAGTGTTGGTTCGCAACCGATTGCATTGAACTGTGCTGTGATACGTTTCTGCTCGCATTCCTTGTACTCTGTGGTGAGGGAGCTCTGATTACTTGTACTATGGGTTCTACGTATTCAAGACTTGCGTCCTCATCGACTGTCTACTTTCCTGCTCCTCTGTCGTATGCTGACCTACGTTTTCTGTGCCTTGACGTACATTATCCTCGTTATGGTGCGTTATATGTCCTATTTCTCGCGATACTGCATCGTCTGTTGTACTGTCCTCTATTCTCTGTCCATTTTCATGCTGGGTCTCTACCTCAATTCGGTCAAGGTCTCGATCTGACATTGCTAATCTTTCCGAATCCCTTATTTTCTGTTTTAGAAGCAATTTACGCACCCTACGATCTCACGCGTTTCATAAACTTTTTTGTTCACACGACTTGACTCTACCAAGACTGACAATCCATTCACTTACTTGTTGGGTCAGAACCAACTTGTCAACGATGTATCCGCCACCTGTGCGCTTGCATTGAGGAGAAAACTTAATTCTAACAATATTAAAATTCACAACTTAATTATGCTATTGTCTCTGACACTTTCTTACTATCTATCGCTGCAGCTACTGTTTTCGAGTATTTACAACTTTAGGAAAAAAAATTTTTTTACTACGAAAATTTTTCAACAGGATATTTTTCTGACCTAGTTAGGCATGTGGTCGACCTTCAATCATGGTATTTTACCATCCTGGCAGGGTCGCCATTTTCTAACTGTTTGTTCTATATCGTGTCTCCCTACCACTTTCGCGCAACGACGCTCTGAGTGTGTTTTTTAGGGAATTGACTAGTTTGAACCTGGGACCTGTTGCTGGTAAGGAGGCATCAGACCACACATGATATGTAGAATTCAGAAGAGTTCAGTGAGACTAGCGATGATATAACCAAATACTTAATGATTTCAGCGTCAGCTCCACAGCACTCCCTGTAAAGGAATCTTAATACTAACTAAATTTAGTGGAAGGGGTTCAAGGCTTTCCTATTTTTAGTTAGCTGGTAAAATAACGTTGAAAAAGCAGTTAAGTTTACCATTGGAAATTTTATTCTACTCACAAAACATCGTTTATAAATTGCACTATTGATAAAAGAAAATGTTTTAATACAGGATGGTAAAAACCAACTGCGTTCAACAAAAATGTGAACGAATATTCCCTGAATGGGTTTCCAAGTTCTACAATGGATCGAAGGATGACCTATGCCATATCACATCTGTAATCTAGGTTTAAATTAAGTTTCACAAGAGAGAAAACTATCAAAATGGTCTACAGTGACCCTCAATTATCTTTAATTACTTATCTAACTTGTCGTAAATTACAGTGGCTGATGTGGCTTCTCAATAACTATATAACAGAAAAATCATCGAGTTTCAGATTTTTACTTCAAGTGGCAAATGTGAACACCATGAGCTTTAATTGATGATCGACACTAGTATTACGTAAAGGGGATGTAACAGATGAGACTTGTGCAGTTCTGAGTGAAGCTTTATGCGCTGTTATGCGGCATCGTGTGCGTTCATTACCTTGTCGGTGTTCGTCAGGGGGTGGCGGACAGCACAGCTCCACTCACCTCGCCGTCTCCGAAGCAACTCTCCTCCTAACTTCTCCTTATTACAATTTACCGAAGTTAGTTAAAAAAAAACTATCTGGCTGTGTTTTCATCTGACCAGTCAGGGTCTCAATGTTAACCTTAACTTCCGCCTACAGAAATTCTGTCTATCCAATGAGAAACGTTATAGTTTTCGTGGTGGGGCAATGTTTTTAAAGTTTGCAACATAACAGAGACGCGAAAAAGTCTCACGCTAAAACTTGCAGATGGTGTCCTTTTAGTGTTATCGTAAGATCTATACTGTTCTTCTGGAGGGCTTTATCTTTTAACATGGGCTAGGGAGTGGTCCTAACGTAACAGAGACGCGAAAAAGACTCACGCTAACACTTGCGGGTGGTGTGGCCCTATTTGAGTTATTGTAAGATATATACTGTTCTTCTGGAGGGCTCTAGCTTTTAACATGGGCTGGGGGGTGGTCCTAACGTAACAGAGACGCGAAAAAGTCTCACCCTAAAAACTTGCGGGTGGTGTGGTCGTAGTGGTTAGCTGGTGGCGACGTGGGTGTCCGTCCCTTATCGTAGGGCCTTCTCGCTTAACACGGTTCTGCTCTCGGCTTCTGTTCTCGTTTCTCCCCTCGGAACTGCGTCTGTCTCACGGTGGGAAGGTATGACATGCATTTAGGCATTCTTGTGTTAGTCTGTGGTATTCCATTTGCTCACTCTTTACTCGTATTACTTTGGTTAATTTAATGTCACGATTTATTCGGAGCTATGTGACATACTACTGGATCTGCTTATCATGTCAGGGTTTTCATGGAAGGTGTTGGATTTGCCTGACGCCTTACAACTAAAGGAAAGATAGATAAAACAAGGGACGTTCTGGGGGTTCAGGTAGGAGATAACCTGCCATAAAGAGAAGGCGGGAGGAGTTATGGCAAACATCTTGGGAGAATGAAGAAACTGGCAGAAGGGCCTTTCAGCTGCTACCGAATATCAAAGAGCGACTTGGGATGACACACTTCGAGCCAAGTAGGGGGGGATTACTGCAGTTTCTCACGGGACATGGGCCATACCCGACATATCTATGTCGGTTTGGGAAAAGAGCTACACCATCGTGCGACTGTGGCGCTCGAGACGGAACACGTGAGCACATCATATGTGACTGCCCGTTATACGATGATGTGGCGCATGACCTACGAGCACAATTACCCGACAACGACACTTATGCCCTAATACGACGTGCCGATACCTTTAGTATTCTTAACACACTGGCAAACGAGGTATCACAGAAGATCTTGCGAGACTTTTTAAGAACCCAAGAAAGATGACATCGAACCCGGATTAGACTGAGATGTACTCGCCATACCGCCGGGTGCGGAGCAGGCCAGTCTCTCATGACTGGAATCCGCCGCACTACGGGAGCAGGCCAGCGAGTGCATCGCCCACCAGGCTACGACAACTGCACTCTACTTTAGACATAGGACTAATTAATTAGCAGTAGCAGTAGATTTAGAACACTAACAAATACTAACAAGTAGGGACTGCAGCGACAACACAGACTTGGCCAGCCCAGTGCCAGGGGCACGCTCACATGGATTTAGCTCAGTGAGCAGGCCTTAAAGCAGTAGGTTTGTGACACCAACTGGCACACCTGTAATCGCTGCAGAATAAACTAGAAAAGTAGGATAGCCTAATAGATTAACCTTGTCCACAATTAAGCCAGTTAAAATAATGAATTGTAGAACTTGCTGTATTTTGTACTAGTATAATACATAGACCCACTAATTATTGAGGTGGTGGGTTATTTTTGTATTTTCATACAGTTGTTGATGTATTGTGTTAATAAAGATTTAAAAAAAAAAGGTGTGTGTAAGCTTTCGAACCGATGACCTAAGCAGTTTGGTCCCGTAAGACATTACCACAAATTTCCAATTTTTCCGCCGTATTTTTTCAGTATGCTCACTTGCATTGAATCAGTTCTAGGCTTCTCTCCTGCTGTTAGTATAAGTCTTGTAGAAAAATATTTATAGGTAACAAAAAATATCGTGTGAGCTGGGCCTCCCATCGGGTAGACCGTTCGCCACGTGCAAGTCTGTCGATTTGACGCCACTACGGCGACTTGCGCGTCGATGGGGATGAAATGATGATGATTAGGGCAACACAACACCCAGTCCCTGCGCGGAGAAAATCTCCGACCCACCCGGGAATCGAACCGGGGCCTCTAGGATTGACATGCTGTCGCGCTGACTACTCAGCTACCGGGGACGGACTATTTAGAGGTTACTCATAGTCAGTGAGTACCAAACAAGGTAATTCACGCTCATTGCGCTGTTCCACAGTTTTGTTTACGCCTTACAATTCGACTTTCGTGCTATAACCACTTCCAAGACCAGCCTGTTCCTTTGTGTAATTAAAATCCTTTTTTTTTTTCGTGTCAAGAACGCCATTGGCAAAGGATGGAACGGTGGCCAACCGGCATCTCTTGGTTCTGTGGACACGATCACAGAGTCACTTCTGCATTTTATATCTTACGCAGTCCCCCCTTGAACCATGGACATTGCCGTTGGTTGGGAGGCTTGCGTTTCCCATCGATACACCGTAGGTGCAACCACAATGGAGGGGAACCTGTTGAGATGCCAGACAAACGTGCGGTTCCTGAAGGGGGGGCAGCAGCCGTTTCAGAAGTTGCAGGGGCAGCTTTGGCTTTGTAACTTCAACCAAAACGGCTTTGCTGTGCTGCTATCGCGAACGGCTGAAAGCAAGGCGAAACTACAACCGTAATTATTCCCGAGGGCATGCAAATATATTGTAAATGATGATGGCGTCCTCTTCGGTAAAATATGCCGGAAGTAAAACAGCCCCCCATTCGGATATCCAGGCGGGACCTTTACGTCGTTAATCAGGAGAAACAAAACTGGCGTTCTACGGATCGGGGCGTGGAATATCAGATCCCTTAATCGGGCAGGTAGGTTAGAAAATTTAAAAAGGGAAATGAGTAGGTTAAAATGAGATATAGTGGGAATCAGTGAAGTTCGGCAGCGGGAGGAACAAGACTTCTGGTCAGGTGAATACGGGGTCATAAATTCTAAATCAAATAGGGGTAATGCAGGAGTAGGTTTAATAATGAATAAAAAAAACAGGAACGCGGATACGCTACTACGAAGAGCGTAGTGAACACATTATTGTAGCCAAGATAGACATGAAGCCCACGCCTAAGACAGTAGCAAAAGTTTATATGCCAACAAGCTCCGCAGACGACGAAGAGACTCGAAGAATGTATGATGCGATAAAGGAAATTAATCAGATAGTTAAGGGGGACGGAAATTTAATTGTCATGGGGGACTGGAATTCGAGAGTGGAAAACGGAAAAGAAGGAAAAGTAATGGGTGAATATGGACTAGGGGTAAGGAGTGAAAGAGGGAGCCGACTGATGGAATTTTGCACAGAGTATAGCTTAATCATAGCTAATATTTGGTTTAAGAATCATAAAAGAAGGATGTATACATGGAAGAGGTCTGGAGGCACTGGAAAGCTTTAGACAGATTGTATAATGGTAAGATAGAAATTTAGGAACAAGGTTTTAAATTGTATGACATTTCCAGCGTTATGAACTGTAGATTAAAACTGAAGAAACTGCAAAAAGGTAGGAATTTAAGGAGATGGGACCTGGATAAACTGAAAGAACCAGAGGTTGTAGAGAGTTTCAGAGAGAGCATTAGGGAACGACTGACAAGAACAGGGGAAAGAAACACAGTAGAAGAAGAATGGGCAGCTTTGAGACGTGAAATTGTGAAGGCAGCAGAGGTTCAAGTAGGTAAATAGACGAGGGCTCGTAGAAATCCTTGGATAACAGAAGAGATATTGAATTTAATTGATGAAAGGAGAAAATATAAAAATGCGGTAAATGAAGCAGCGAAAAAGAATACAAACGTCTCAAAAATGAGATCGACGTGAAGCGCAAAATGGCTAAGCAGGGATGGCTAGAGGACAAATGTAAGGATGTAGAAGCATATATCACTAGGGCTAAGATAGACATTGCTTATAGCAAAATTAAAGAGACCTTTAGAGAAAAGAGAATCATCTGCATGAATATCAACAGCTCAGATGGAAAACCAGTCCTAAGCAAAGAAGGGAAAGCAGAAAGGTGGAAAGAGTATATAGAGGGTCTATATAAGGGCGATGTACTTGAGGGCAATATTATGGAAATGGAAGAGGACGTAGATGAAGATGAAATGGGAGATATGACACTGCGTGAAGAATTTCACACAGCACTGAAAAACCTAAATCGAAACAAGGCCCCAGGAGTAGACAACATTCCATTAGAACTTCTGATACCCTTGCGAGAGTTAACCATGTCAAAACTCTTCCATCCGACGAGCTAGATGTATGAAATAAGAGAAATATCCTTAGACTTCAAGAAGAATATAATAATTACAATCCCAAAGCATGCAGGTGTTGACAGGTGTGAAAATTACCGATCTATCAGTTTAATAAGTCATGAGTGCAAAACACTAATACGAATCATTTACAGACGATTGGAAAAACGTAGAAGCCGACCTCGGGGAAGATCAGTTTGGATTCCGTTGCAGTGTGAGGCAATACTGCCCCTAAGACTTATCTTAGAAGATAGGATAAGGGAAGGCGAACCCACGTTTCTAACATTGGCAGACTTAGAGAAAGCTTTTAACAAAGTTGACTGGAATACTCTCTTTCAAATTCTGAAGGTGGCAGGCGTAAAATATAGGGAGTGAAAGGCTATTTACAATTTGTTCAGAAACCAGATGGCAGTTGTAAGAATCGAGGGGCACGAAAGGGAAGCAGTGGTTGAGAAGGGACTGAGACAGTATTGTAGCCTATCCCCGATGTCATTCAGTCTGTATATTGAGCAAGCAGTAAATAAACAATAGAAAAATTTGGAGTAGGAATTAAAATCCGTGGAGAAGAAATAAAAACTTTGACGTTTGACGACGACATTGTAATTCTGTCAGAGACAGCAAAGGACCTGGAAGAGCAGTTGAACGAAATGGACAGTATCTTGAAAGGAGGATGTAAGATGAACATCAAGAAAAGCAAAACGAAGATAATGGACTGTAGTCGAATTAAATCAGGCGATGCTGAGGAAATTAGATTAGGAAATGAGACACTTAAAGTAGTAGACGAGTTTTGCTATTTGGTGAGCAAAGTAACTGCTGATGGTCGAAGTAGAGAGGATATAAAATGTAGACTGGCAACGGCAAGGAAAGCGTTTCTGAAGAAGAGAAATTTGTTAACATCGAGTATAGAAAAGCGTCAGGAAGTCTTTTATGAAAGTATTTGTATGGATTGTAGCCATGTATGGAAGTGAAACATGGACGATAAACAGATTAGACAAGAAGAGAATAAAAGCTTTTGAAATGTGGTGCTACAGAAGAATACTGAAGATTAGATGGGTAGATCACGTAAATAATGAGGATGTACTGACCAGAATTGGGGAGAAGAGATATTTGTGGAACAGTCTAACCAAAAGACGGGATCGGTTGGTAGGACACATTCTGAAACATCAACGGATCCCGAATTCAGTACGGGAAGGAAGTGTGGAGGGTAAAAATCGTAGAGGGAGACCATGAGAGGAATACAGTAAGCAAATGCAGGGGGATGTAGGTTGCAGTAGTTACTTGGAGTGAAGAGTCGTGCACAGGCTAGAGTAGCTTGGAGAGCTGCATCAAACCAGTCTCGGGACTGAAGACCAGAGCAACAACAACATCTTACGGAGAAGCGGCTGATATGTCTGCTAGGTGGTCCGTGTCCTTTCGAGTCACGGAGAATATTTTACAGCATTGTTCCAGTTTGTGGACTCTCGTCTCTCTCAGCAGACGTTGTGTAAACCGTTTTGCAAATTTGACTTATATTATCTTTTCTATCGCTTGCCAAGTGTGAGACCCGTGAATGTACTCAATAATTTGTTGTTCTTTTATTGTTATCATCACTGAATAATTAAAATGCGCGTTTTCATTGTATTGCAGTTTGAGCTTAATGAATCATTTCTGAAAACAAACTATGCGAAATAGCAATTCTACTGTATAAAAAACGTGACTAATCGATTCTAGAGCTGGAGGATGGAAACTGCAACAAACGATCCACTGTGGGCTGGTCACGGGAACTAATTTGTAATCAGAGAAAGTCTGCTAAAAATTTGAATTTCATGTGTACAAGTTGTGATAAATAGCAATCAAAGTTCTTTAGAATGTGGGAGAAATCAGAGGCACAAATTCTTCAGGGTTTTGCTACTGATAGAGAGTTCACAGGCACACTGCGACATGGATTGCAGCAACGAGATGAATTATAGGAATTCCGGGAAGTGTTTATGGCAGTTTCACAAATAATTATGGGAGGACTACTGAACGGTATCTACTACGTGTTTGAAGTTATGATCAATTTGAATACCTTCTGAAGCAAAGGCTCGTCATTCTCGGAGAAGTAGTTAATGACGCGTCTGTTCCGTAACATTGGCCGTGTAGTAATGCCTCTTCTTCTTACTTCCGTGTTGACAAGCCAGTTGTTGTGTATAGGCTCGTCCCCCCCCACAACTCTTACTGTAGAAAAACTTGTCTCCCTTAGATTTTCTGGTAAAATAGATTTTTGAACGAGGCATGTGACTAGTACAATCTTTGTCTCTCGCCTTCACATCCTAGCCCAAAATGCAGTCATTATAGAAAACCGTCCCAACACGCAACCAAGGGCCATGTCGTCAAACGTGTACCATTTAATTCTACTGTTATTACATGTCTCTAACTCACGTCGCAGCCAGTATTAAAACTGTATCTATAAATGGATAGTGTTGCCTTATACACGCCTTACATACGCCTATGTATGTAACGCTTCAAAAAGTTCGGATCACCTCACAACAGCTACAGTGAGGGTATGATTTTCCTATTCTGTGCTGAAGATCGCTGGATAAATGACTCACGCTTCCTCCGGCAACAAGGTTATTTTAACAAGTGTTGCAAGTCAGGCTTTGAGTATTATCACTGATGTACCCCGTACTGGCACTGATAAGAAGCGGATGTTGTACCCGGCAATGGCACTGATAAGAAACGGATGCAGCTGGGAGATTTGAAATGTACGAAAACAATTCATCTGGACCTTTACTGTGTCTTACATCGAAACGTATAGAATCAGATTTCCAGGCGAAGGAAATAAATGACAGGTTACCCCTCAAATCTCACATGCACAACTGTCAAACAGCTGAACACGAAGACACAAAGAACAAAGTTTAAACATTCTTACCGTTACTAGAGCGTGCTGGAAGCATAGTGGGTATCAGACTAGGTACACCTTCTGTAACTTCAGACAATGCTGGGAATAGCAAGTAGGACAGTGTTCTGAGGCTACACTAATACTTTAGACACCCTATAACCGGCTGGTTGTAAGATCAAAAGTTGGATCCAATAGAACCATGTCTAATAAAGTACTACGGCGTTCAAACAGTCTTCCAGTTGACGACAGCTTCACTTTTACTACTTCCTTTGCCATCTTAGATTAAAGTATCTTTGTAAAGAACAGGGAATAGGATGGAGTTTATGATCTAGCTGGAAAGAGGGAAAAGAAGAAAGATTAATGTCCCGTCGACATCGAGGTCCTTAGAGACGGATTTAGCAGCATACACACCGCAGTGGTATCAGACTCACGAAAAAGTCCTCATGTTCTTGTGCTGACTTATGGAAGTCACGAATAGCAGAAGGCAGAATGCGGGGAAAGACGAAATGAATCATTTTTTCCTGGTCCAGTGTCTTAGACTATGCTTCTCGTCGCACAGTAAAATGAAAATATATTGATAGGCACAGCATTTGGCATGGAAGTAATTAATTTTTTTATGGGTGTTCTTCAATGATGTGCCAGTCTCAAATAAGAGGGAACAAGGGCAAAGAAGGAATAAGCAGGCCACGAGAAAAGCCGTAAACGGAACGCAAGTGAAGTGGGCGGCAAAGTTGTCTGCTAAGGATGACTCAGCAGTGTTCCTGCAGCAGCAGCTGTTGCGCAATAGCAAGCCGCGTCGCACTGGCAGCAGCGATAGCGAGAACACGGACGCTTAAAAAGGCGTGAGTGTTGTTTGCGGACCACAGAACTCCGTTGATGTAGCGGACGCCAGAGTGTGAAATCGGCGATTATGGGGATCGAAAAATACGCCGGTCGTGTTGCCATGGTGACGGGTGCAAACTCAGGCATCGGCTACGCGATCACGCAGGCGCTGCTCGGCCATGGAATCATAGTCGTCGGCTTCGACAAGGCTGTCGATAAACTCCAGGTAAACACAGACCACACTATCTATACTGATCGGCACTCCCGGATGTTGCTCCATTCTCTTGAGACTGTCATGAGCCTCATTTTAAATCAGCTTAGTCTTTAGCATGGTAGCCAATCCTAATATATACATTTTTTTCTTTTTGACATGAAACCACGTCAGAGTATAGGCAGAGTATAGGAACTTGGCCCTTTTTCTCGCTTATGCTGTAATATGTCTACAGTGATTGTTTACAAGTAAAAGGATCTGGCGTTTAACAGCTCAAGCAACTTCACGGACTAATGCGCACCGTATCAGCTGCGCATAGTGCCTGATTTGATATCTTAGACAACAAGTATAGTGCCAATACTTCAATGCTTCATTGCCTGCGAATGAAGGCGAAAATAGTGAATCTGCCCCGTCCAAAACTACAGAACGTTTGCTGTTGTTTACATTTTTTTTATTTTCGTTAACCTCATTGAAACCACACAGCCACTATTTTCAACGGCAAACGTAAAACGTATTAATGATACTCAGTGTTAATGCGGTATGAAGGAAGACACCAGTAGCAGCAACACCGACTGATCTCTACTCAGGGCATGGATGTGTGTGATGTCCTTAGGTTAGTTAGGTTTAAGTAGTTCTAAGTCTAGGGGACTGATGACCTCAGATGTTAAGTCCCATAGTGCTTAGAGCCATTTGATTTCTACTCAGGGCAGGTTTAAGGCCTAAACAACGCAAACCGCCGCTTTCGGCGCCACCTGAGCAGAGGCACAACAAGATTGTACATGACGTGTCACAATGATTAGTAGCCGCCGTTTAGGACTCCAAGATGAGAGGGACGCCCAAGTGCAAGATTTGTTTACGGTGAATATCACAATTAGTAGCGAAAACCGACAGGGTAAAAGTGTACTTTGTAAAAGGTAGAGGGGGTGGGTGCGCCAAATGATAAGCAGTTTGTGTGTGGAAAAATGTTCTCGAACAGGTCCTGTCTCTACGATTACGAGAATCAACTCATTTACTACAGAGTGTAGTGAAATGTAGACATCACATACCCACAAATACGTACAGTTTTGTACCAACTTATGACTTAGTGACATACGAAAACATACTGAACTTTTTAGCAATTGGGCAAATGGCAATACAATTTTTAGGCTTTTTTTAAGCTAGATTTGATATTCTATATGTTAAAAAGGCTGCAAGACAGGGATTAGTCTTTTGCTCCTACTGTTCATTCCACACATCGAAGAAGCACTGTCAGGAATAAAAGAAAGGTTCAATAGCGGAATTAAAATTCAAGAAGAAAGGATATCAACGATTATATTCGCCGATTATTGCTATCCTCAGTGAAAGTGAAGAAGAATTACAGATCTGTTCAATGGAATGGAGAATGTAATAATTCAATGGAATGGAGAAGGTAATAGGTACAGATTGTGGACTAATGGTAAACCGAAGAAAGACGAAAGTAAAGAGAAGTAGCAGAAATGAGAACAGCGACAAACGTAACGTCATAATTGGTGATTACGAAGTAGATGAAGATTAAGAATTCTTCTACCTGGGCAGCGAAATATCCCATGACGGACGGAGCAAGAAGGGCATAAATAGCAGACTTGCAATGGCAGAAAGGGCCCCCCCTGGTCAAGATAAGTCTACTGATATCGCCGGCCGGAGTGGCCGAGCGGTTCTAGGCGCTACAGTCTGGAACCGCGCGACCGCTCCGGTCGCAGGTTCGAATCCCGCCTCGGACATGGATGTGTGTGATGTCCTTAGGTTAGTTAGGTTTAAGTAGTTCTAAGTTCCAGGGGACTGATGAGCACAGCAGTTAAGTCCCATAGTGCTCAGAGCCATTTGAACCATTTTCTACTGATATCAAACATAGGCCTTAATATCAAGAAAAACTTTCTGAGAATGTACGTTTGGAGGACATCATTGTACGGTAGTGAAATGTAGACTGTTGGAAAACCGAAACAGAAGACAATCGATGCATTTGAGATGTGGTGCTACAGAAGAACGTTGAAAATTAGGTGAACTGATGAGGTAAGGAATGAGGAGGTTCTGCGTGAAATCTGCGAGGAAAGGGAAACAGTGACAAGATGGAGGGACAGGACGATAGGACATCTGTTAAGACATCAGCAATCGCATCCATGCTACTTGAGAGAGCTGTAGAGGATAAAAACTGTAGAGTAGGACAGAGACTGGAATACAGTACATCTAGCAAATAATTGAGGTCGTGGTTTGTAATCTGAGATGAAGAGGTTGCTACAGGAGAGGAATTCGTATCGGGTCTCATCATATCAGTCAGAAGACTGATGACTCAAAAAATATGTTTGTCGCTGTTCTCATTTCTGCTACTTCTCTTTACTTTCGTCTTCCTTCGGTTTACCATTAGTCATTTGTGTGTGTGTGTGTGTGTGTGTGTGTGTGTGTGTGTGTTTGTGTGTGTGTGTGTGTTCAAAAATGGCTCTGAGCACTATGGGACTTAACATCTATGGTCATCAGTCCGCTAGAACTTAGAACTACTTAAACCTAACTAACCTAAGGACAGCACACAACACCCAGCCATCACGAGGCAGAGAAAATCCCTGACCCCGCCAGGAATCGAACCCGGGAACCCGGGCGTGGGAAGCGAGAACGCTACCGCACGACCACGAGATGTGGGCTGTGTGTGTGTGTTGGGTGGAAAGGGGGGGGGGTAGAGGAGAGGGAGGCGACGAGGGGGGAATCGAGCGCACGTGCGAACAAATAGAGAACTTGAACTAGAATTGAAATTGTATTATACACTAAAAAAATGGTTCAAATGTCTCTGAGCACTATGGGACTCCATTTCTCAGGTCATTAGTCCCCTAGAACTTAGAACTAGTTAAACATAACTAACCTAAGGACATCACACACATCCATGCCCGAGGCAGGATTCGAACTTGCGACCGTAGTGGCCTCGCGGTTCCAGACTGCAGCGCCTAGAACCGCACGGTATTATACACTATTTTCGATTTTATCTTTCAGAAACTGTTCAGATGGATGACGTACGGAAGCAAAATATAAAATTTAAACGAAAAAAAGTTTCTTCATTGTACTTATTGCATTACGTTTTGTATTATGTGGGTGTTAAAGGATCTACCATAGATTTTCTTGTTGCCACGTGCATGTTGATGAAGTTTCAGTTTCCTTTTTTATTTACATCGACAGGTGTGAATACTCGAAGTTGCTACAATAAACTTATATCCACTAAGGCATTTTACAGAAATCCAAAAGTAATATGACTTGAAAATACTTTTTTTCAGTTCTCCATTTGACTGCTTTCTTAACAATTGCTTGCTCCTTAACAAGTGTGTTGAAAACAGAAGAATCATGTAAATCTATTGTTCAACAGTCACTCAAACTCAAAGACACCACCAGCAATTTGCACGTTGTGGAGGGAGACTTGACGGATGAGGACAGCATTCTGGCAGCTTTCAAATGGATACGTGACCACCTGCCTGGCGTCGACATCATGATCAACAACGCTGGCATCTGCAGCACCTTCGATCTGTCATGTAAGTACTAGCAGAAAAATTTTTAAGTCTGTAGACCAGAAAAGTAGCTGCATATTTGGAAGGCAACCGAAACGGCTGTTCATATTCTATGTTACACTTGGACTCAAAAACGTACGTAAACGGTTACATTCCAGCGAATTTTAAGGCATTCCTTAGCAAGACGACAAGTTTACGTTATGTACAAGCACGTTCAAACTACCTTGTGTTAGATAATTTCTAGTACTGATAGTTTGAAAGATGAGTAACGAACACTTGCGTAACTCGTTGAACATTACTGTAACATTCAATAATTTTCTTTCTCTTCCTGATTACACTCCAATGAACCAATACAAAAAATCTGGTGTGAGGCAACAACAATACAAATGAGAACACGACAGATCACTACAAGAGTGGTTTTATGTTGTCGTGAGATATTGCTAGCCACGTTGCCGTGATAGAAGTCGGCAGTTCACTTTCACTAACTTTCGAAATTTCTTGGTGATATTTGAGTATCTGTAGCGATTTTAAAAAGGCCAGTAATAACATGCGAGTTGCGCTAACACGAATCAGTTCATATAATTAGCAAATAGTTGTTAAAAACTTCTTCATAAAAATCAGATAAAACCATTGCCATCGTGTGGAGACTTACCACAGAGTAATGCGAGTTTGGAGCTACTATGACGTTGCAATTCATGGTATGTTTCAAAATCGCAGCGGCAATTGTTATTCGGTAGGAAACAAATATTGGTAAGAAAACTGTTTCTAGCGCTACTCTGGCACTCGACTTCGTTTATGTGGAAAAACGAGTTTCTCGTAATTGAGGCTTGGTCAACAAGACTACAATCAAAACATTTTACACGTCACTAAAGAGGCATTTCGATTTAAATAACTGAAAAAAAATGTAAGAGATTAAAATAATAAGGAATGCGAAAGATTAATGTGGGATAGCATATGATAGAAGTTATTGAAAGTGGTAATGTGGTATTAAATTGCTTTTGCAAGGCTAAGGGTACCCACACTGACAGGAGTTCACAATACAGAGAAGAAGCACATTAATTCTTTTATCATATCTAATTTGGTGAAAAAAATTTTACAGGAGAAGAGAAAGGTTGCTATGGGAGAAAATGACACGAGGAGAGAATTGGAGAGTAGATGGTCATGAACAAATTTGCACCTTGCCTATACTTGCCTGTTTGATGTGAACTGTACTAAATTTGTAGTGTTTATGATCTTTGTTGTTATATTAACTAAACGAAATACTTTTTCGTCTTATTTCATAAACTTACCATCATTTCGCCACATGATCCACTGTCTCCTTTTTATGTCCATGTCCCAAGAAGATTATGGCCAGAAACTTCATACAATAAAAACAATAGTTACAAATAATTATCTATTATACAACATTATTAGCAAAATTCTTAACAAAAAACTAAAGAAGAAAGCCAGATCCCTACTGTATCTACTGAACAACGTAGATAGATCGAAAAAGAAATGGTGTAGCTTACGTTTTATGTGTGAAATTTCTAATACAATAAGCCAGGTTTTAAAGGTGTTTATCTTTTGAATTGAGGAAATACCTACCTAATGTCTATGGGACTAAGGAAAACACAGAGCAATCCGAGGCCATGTCCTACGAGAGCGACAGAAGCGAGCGACAGCGTGCGACAGCTTCAGGCGACAAAACAACCGCTGGTGTAGTTAGAGAAGTGTCCTACGTGAGCGACATCTGTGTCGCTGCCTGTCTCCTGCTGCAACTGGTGACGTTTGAATTCAAACGTGTTTGAATCTTGTCGCTGCAGCACGCGCGACACAAAGCGACAGCCACGTGTCTTCTTGGCAAAGCAGTGGAGCGGACGCGACGGCAGCTATGAATTACTTAACATCCCATTTTAAGAAATCTATTCGGTGAAAAAATTTGATTCATCCGCAACCTATAGCTTAATATCCTTAAATGATACAGGTCAGAATTTATTTTCGTTATTCGTCATAGTTACTGTGCTGCACGAAATTGAGTACATGGCTGCACGAAAGTTTTGAGAATTTGAAGAGGTAAAATCAAGTTGTGTAGACTTTCCGTATAGTTCATTTAAGGCCGTACATTATTGCTTATGAAATGTAACCAATATATCTAAATTGTATTTAAAGTTGAGACCATAATGATATCTCTTTTCATTCTTAGAGATATTGGTTGTTATATCCGTGGACGGGTCGCTCGCGGCAAGTCCGAACCTTTCCTGCGCTTCGGGAATCAAGTGGTCGTAAAAATCGTCGTATTTCATGAAAGGTTCAAGATATCGGAAACACGAATTTTGGAAATGACAGCACGCAGAAAGGACTATTTTATCATGCGATTAACACTCGATACGTTTTTTTAAACGCGTGAGTAGAGCGAAAACAAGACTTCCTATAACTTACACCATGAGGTTTTGTCCAAATTTTCATATCGAAACAAAGGGAGAGAAACAGGTAAACGGGGTATCAAAGTGACCAGTATGAGGTGTAGTTTGGCGTGCAAATGTTAAACTGCTTGAAAGTAATCAGAGCATTGAACGAAAACTTAATTAATAAGCTGAGGAAAAATTGAAATATTTCAGGAAAAGCTGCTGTAAATGATGTGTCAAGAATGTCATCTGTTCAAGACCTAGCTATTTTGCACATAAAAAGATACATTGGTGCAGTATTTAAATGTCAAAAAGGTTTCATTCAAATCAAGTACATTAGGAAGGCAAACAAGGAGTTAGTAAGATCATGCTTTCTGAATAAAACTTGAAATTCAAAGATGGAGGAAATTAGCCAAATATTTTATGAAATGATTTGTGTAAAAGAAATAAGTAGATCAAAGAAACGTTTATGTGCCTTTGAGTGATGCTCGAAATCATGAACAGAAAACGAGGTGCACCAAACGTTTCCCTAATATTTTTTATTTCATACTTTGAGACAAATTATTACACAAAACGTTTGACTTCCTTTTCAGAAATTACGTACACCTTATTTTTACAGACTATTTATAGTAATCGAAACGCTTGGCCTTAACACTGACTGCTGATGAATTACGTTCACAACATCAAACATCTGCAAAATTTCATGGTTCATTGTAATTTATTAGGAATTAAATGTGTGTGATATACTGTGATAGGTGTGAAGATCAAGTTCTTTGGCAAGACCTTAAAAATATACTTTGGGATGAAGTGTAAACAGTACACATAAAACTTAATATACAGAATCATAGTAAAAATCTAAGAGCAGGCGGGAATGGAATCCAGGACCCTCCCCTCACATGTAGTTATGAACTGCAAACGGTACTATTGCGCCGCAGCTCGCTATTGCTCATTGTGATCAATCTGTATCCTTATTTTTGTATTTAGCGTAGTTAGTCATGTAATAATCACTCCTCCACATTTATTGGCTGTTAAAAGTTTTGATTATGTAAAAAACATTAGTATTTGATTTATTGATGAGATAGTCGAATGCTCCTCTGCTCATTCACGTGTATTTGAAGAGCTTGTCTGGTGATCTTCGTAGTTGACGATACTTATGAAATTCTCCATGGAGATTCCTCCCTTTGTAAATTTCATGCACAGCATTCCTTTTCACTTTATTTTCTTAAGTAAACCTAATTCTGTAGCCTTACTCTCCAGCTAGAGTATTCTACAGGTTATGGACGCCGTTTTATAGAAACAGCTGGTTGGCTCTAAGCAGCCATCTTGCAGCGCGACATGGTCGCTCGCACGCAGGACACCCAAGGTTTTCGCCCGGTGTTGCTGGTTGTCGCTGGAGTGTCGCGTATCCAGAAGTCGCTCGCTTCTGTCGCTCACGTTGGACACGGCCTCGGATTGCTCTGTGTTTTCCTTAGTCCCATAGACGTTAGGTAGATGTTTCTTCAATTCAAAAGATAAACAAACGGCCTTCATTAAATAAGAGGTTAATAAGATCATCTGCCAAGAGTATCAGTCCTGATGTACAGTGCAGACAAGGAGGTAAATCTGTATTAGGCTCAGAGGACACACAGAAGTTGTAGATTAAAGAAGCCAGATTCATCCTTTACCGAACATTGGTTAAACCAGACCCACAAATACACAATAGATGTAGATGCCCTACAAGTACAGGGAAACTGTTAAAAACTCACTCATTCAGAAATATTAGAAATTAAAAAAGAACAGCTGTGTGCATCCTCACATCTCAGTTCCATTGTTATCCCCTTTTAAACAATGTTACTCCTTTGGTGGTGCCTTCATTTATAAATAGATAATAACACAAATTCCCATTCCTGTGAACGTAGCTCTACTCTTTATTCATATTACTGTAAATGCTGTCTTAACGAATGTTGCAGAATACAATTGTAAGAATGTAAAAATTGTGAATGGAGGTAACTTTTTTAGTTTAAGACAAGAATCGGTAGATGAAGTAACTGACGTGTTTATCTTTGCTTGGTTGCCAGCTTTTTGGATCAGTTGTGTGCTAGAAAATGGGCTTGCGACCCGTAATCTCATTCATATAATAATAATAATAAAGTTTGTGGAACTAGGCAAAGAAGTATAAGGGGCGATCCAAAAGTTTCCGTTCGAAGCCTTTTAGTAAGACACCGTATCCTCCTGAGTGAAGAAGTCATTAACTGCGTGCTACACATCCTCGTGCGACAGGAATCGTCGGCCATTCAAGGCATTTTTCAAGGGACTGAAGGTGTGGTAATTGCATGGCTTAATGGACGAATCTGGTCTCCAAAATCTAACGGCGGGTTGTATCGAATCGCGACCACCACTATTCCACAACGGTGTTTTTCGACAGACATAATGCTCCATACATGTTCTTCATTTTACAATGGATGTCTACCGGTATTTGACCCCCAACAGCCAAGAAGGAAATAACAGACAGGTGCTGTTTGGTCGCATTTGGTAATAACGTTACCGCAGTTCATGCTTCCGCATTTTACGCACACACGACGGAAGTACACAAATATCACACTAATCCCTTCCGTAAAAGTTGGTGCTTCTATACCTGCGCCTGAGTCGCACTACGTTGCATGTATGCTGTAGCGACGCCCTCAAACGGAAACTTTTGATCACCTATTATATTTCTTTTAGTTCATACAATATAGAATGTTCCACCAGGAACACACACTTGATCGATGTAATCCTGTATTGTTGTTTATTGTGACAATGTAAAAGGAATATTACTTTACTGACTGTTAATTAAAGTGAAGAAACTGATCACAGCACTAGAGGTAACATCACTTCGCAGTACTGACAGGAGAGATACTTCTTGGACTTATTGGTCTTAATACTTACAAATACATTGGAAAAAAATGGTTCTGAGCACTATGGGACATAACTTCTGAGGTCATCAGTTCCCTAGAACTTAGAACTACTTAAACCTAACTAACCTAAGGACATCACACACATCCATGCCCGAGGCAGGATTCGAACCTGCGACCGTAGCGGTCGCGCGGTTCCAGACCATAGCGCCTAGAACCACTCGGCCACTTCGGCCGGCCACTGAAAAAAAATTTAAAGTGTTACACCACTGCCAACGCTACCAAACCGATGGACCAGTATATACATGAATGCGAGGTACATTGTTTAAAATTTAATTCTTATGTCGTCTTACACTGAAGAGCCAAAGACTGGTACACATGCATAACATCGTGCAGGGCCCCCGCGAGCACGCACAAGTGTCGCAACACGATGTGTCACGGACTCGACTGATGTCTGAAGCAGTGCTGGAGCGAATTGACACAATGAATCCTGCAGGGCTGTCCATAAATCCGTAAGAGTTCGAGGGGGTGGAGATCTCTTCCGAACAACACGTTGCGAGGCATCCCAGATATGGTCAATAACGTTCATGTATGGGGGGTTTGGTGGCCAGCAGAAATGTTTAGACTCAGAAGAGTGTTCCTGGAGCCACTCTGTAGCAAATCTGGACGTGTGGGGTGTCGCATTGTCTTGCTGGAATTGCCCAAGTCCGTCGGAATGCACAACGGACATGAATGGATGCAGGTCATCAGACAGGATGCTGTCCTGTCGGCGTACGGGATGAATCGGCTTCTATGGCTTAATAGAGTGCGCACGGGAAGAAAGCGGACTACCTGTGCAGGGGGACCTGTGTGAGGAGGTTTGACCCAGCGACCTGCAATCTCTCTCAAACGATTTTACAGGAACTAATCAGTAACATATCAGATTCTTGATGAATTGCCTTAAATTTCAGAATTCGTCATATTTAACATGATATTCGGGTTTTAGTATGACACTAGACAAAATTCGAAAAGTCTGCAATGAAAAATATCGCTGTGACTTTGCGTTTGGCGCTGTGAATGAAATTTAGCTAAGATACTGAATTTTTCTTTAAACTTGGGAGGAGGTCTCTATCCATCTCCAATCTCGAGAAAACGGGATTTATGCAACGCTTTCACTTTTTAAAAATTACAGAACTGGATTGAAAAATATTAAATAAAAACTATAATGTTGGCCATATCGATATAGATTCCATAAGTTCCGCACGTTAACCATGAGGCAAAGAACTCTCCTTGTTGTAAGCTATCAATTTTCCAAAATCTCGTTTCGATATCTCAGTTAGTTAAAGAGATCTGAATGTTTCAATCTCGTGTGCTTGCCGTCAGAATTGAACATGCTACATAAGTTATTCCATTTTCTTGAGAGTGGAGACAGAGACCTCCTCACAAGTCTAAAGAAAAATTCACTATCTTAGGTAAATTTCGTTCATAGCAACATATGGTGTAATATGCACCATACGCAAAATCATAGCGACCAACATTTTTCATTGCAAACTTTTTCGAATTTCGCGAAGCGTCTCACTTCAAAGCGAACTTCACAATAGGTATGACCATTAGAGAGGTGATGAGCACTTCACGATGAAGCTAGCATATAAAGTTATACATAACATAAAAATAAAATTTTTTGATTAACAGATTTTGTAAAATCATGTGAGAAAGACGACAGAGAGAATGAGTGCACCAGCGTTCTACGCCTACGCAAGCAGTGCTATTAGTGCGTGCACCTGTGAAGTGACTGCACAGTCCTGAAAACCAACTAAGATGCTTCCACAAATGCCGGAGTTCTTGGCCTCTGTGCTGTGTGAACAAAGCTACACGCATGTGTCAGTACCTCAAAGCGAAGCGATAGCTTTGTATGGTACGTAAAGTTGCTCAGAGATTTTGTTTGCCAGTAGCGAGTGATTACACTCATCTGTCAATTCTTACAATCCACAACAGTCAAAGCGAACCCTGACAGCAATAAGTTGACATACTGGCACTTAAAAATCCCGGATATGTCACAACCTCTGTCGTAAGCTTCTTGCACCCACAACATGGGCGTCGTGAAATATGCTGGCAGCTTGCACCCTGATCTCGACTCTCACGGTGGCACTGGCTCTAAGGCATGATGGCACATAGAATTTCTTTCGCAGTCAACATGAGAGCCCCCTCTACAGGGCAGAGGTGTCTTTTTTCAACTGCTCACGAGTACCTAAACAGTTATTTTTCTTTGTTTTATAACATACTACAATGCCGTTAAATAGTCCACTAACATACAGTAATATTATTCGATTTTAATTGTGTGTTAACGCTGCAGAGCAACCACTATCAGAGCATCGTCGTACTCAAAAAGGAAATAATAAGTGTTTCTTTTATCGTGACCAGCTGGACCAACAGACAAGTGGCGGGAACTCCTGTATATCAACGTCCTGGGCCTAAGTATCTGCACCAGGGAGGCCGTACAGGACATGCTGAGCAGGGGCGTCGACGACGGCTTCATCATCCATACGTGCAGGTACTGTGACATCCACAGTAAACACTCTGTTTGGTCAGCTGGTAGAAAAACGGTGAAGCGCTCGCTTCATTGTTTCACAACATTAAGCTACTCAGCTTATACTGGACACAGACTTGCGCAGCCCGTTACAGATACACGCACCAAAGTAATGTAATAAAAAAGTGGTATTTTTAATTGTTTGCCCTCGTGACATGGTAATTCTCTCCAGCTTTTCTACTTCTACCAATCACCGTCTCACTACGCAAATAAAATACATGGTCTCACAAGCGCTGTTTTCGACATTGCGAAGAAAACCAGTACCTCCCCTAGGCAAGCATCGATCACAGCGTGATGCAACGGCCTGTTACTCAGATTATGTGGCAGATGGCATATTGGTTTCAGCTGATTCGCAACCGTCTCTCTGTAAGGTTTCAGTCTGAGTCTCTCTCTGAGTAGCATTTGCACTATACTTTCTCAATTGGGATGGTTCCTTGGAAAGGGCACGGCCGGCTTCCTTCCCTCTCCTGCCCTAATCCAATGAGACCGATGACCTCGCTGTTTGGTCTCTTCCCCCAAACAACCCAACCCAACCACCAACCCCAACTTTCTCAGTTGTTTTTTTGGAAATATGCCAATCCCAGTCTTCCCCTGCAGTTTTACTCTCTAAGCTCCGTCTTGTAACACGGAAGTTATTCGCTGATGTCTTGACACATGTCCTATCGTTCTGTCCCTTCTTCTCATCAGTAATTTCCATACCCTCCTTTCTTCGCCGATACTACTGATTATTTCCTCATTCCACACCTTATTAAGGCACCTAATTTTCAACATGCTTCTGTAACACTACATCTGAAACGCTTCGATTTTCTCCTTTTTTAGTTTTCTTACGATGCAGTTCTTTGTTCCAAATGTACTTTCCGAGAAATTCCTTTCTCAAGATTAGGGCGATGTTCGTTACCAGTAAACTTCTTTTGGTAAGAAATACCCTCTTTACCTGTGCTAACCTGCTTTTTATGTCATCCTTGCATCGTCCATCGTACGTTATTTTGCTTCCAAGGTAGCAGAATTCTTTCACTTGGTCTACATCGTACTGATGTTAACTTTTTCGATAATCTCATTACTGCTACTCCTTACTTTCGTCTTCCTTCGCTTTACTCTCAGTCCATATTCTCTTCTAATTAGACTGTTCATTCTATTCAACAGGTTCTTCACTGATGATAGTTGTGTGATCTGAGAACCTTGATATACTTTCATCCTGAACTCTAATGCCACTGCTGTACCTTTTATTTCCGTCATTTCTTCGTCGAGTTGTAGACTGAACACTAGCGACGAAAGACGGCATCGATGTCTCATACCCCTTTTAATCTGAGTAATTTTTTTTATCTACCCCATTCCCTTAAATGGCACAAAATGCATATATTATAGCTATAGATTTATTTACCCCTATTCATCTATGGCATAGAGTTGTGCCGGCCGAAGTGGCCGCGCGGTTCTGGCGCTGCAGTCTGGAACCGCGAGACCGCTACGGTCGCAGGTTCGAATCCTGCCTCGGGCATGGATGTGTGTGATGTCCTTAGGTTAGTTAGGTTTAACTAGTTCTAAGTTCTAGGGGACTAATGACCTCATCAGTTGAGTCCCATAGTGCTCAGAGCCATTTTGAACCCATAGAGTTGTCAAGGAGATATGATTACAGTTTATTTTTGAAACTGTTACTGCTGTCTGTCAGACATTCTATTTCATCTGGTAATTTATCGAAAAGTTTCACAGCAGCATATTTTGACCCTTTCTGTCCCAAATACAGGTTAAGTAGAGGATAGTGTAGGTCTTCGTTTCTTCTGATATTATAATCATGAATGTCACTGTTGTTTTTAAACTTATCCATGTTGTTGAGAAAAAATTTCATTACTGAGTAACTGTACTGTGAGGCTGCTGTAAGAATTCATAACCTTTTAAACAGATGCCTGCAAGATGCACGACGATGATGAGCCCCACACATTATTATAACCACTTTCTTTTGAGCAGTTAACACTTTTTGCCTAAGTGGAATTTCCAGAAGGCAGACTGGGCCACCTTTGCAGAAAATCTTGACAAGTGTCTAGGTTGGATACCCCCGACTAGGGACAACCATGACAAATTTGTGGGAGCAGTCATCGCCACGGCTAAGAGGAATGTACACAGAGGCTACCGTAAAGAGTACATCCCTGGCTGGAATGAGAGATGCGAAGACCTGTACCAGGAATTTACCGAAACCAACAACCAAGAAATCGTGGACGAACTGTTGCACAGCTTAGACGCAGCTCGACGGGAAAAATGGATGGACACCGTGGAGAATCTAGATTTCACTAAATCCAGTAGGCAAGCATGGACCCTACTCCGTAACCTGGGAGGCAGTAAACGTAAAATAAAAGACACCTACCCGATAACCCCTAACAATGTGGCTGCACACATAGTTAGAACCTCAAGAGCATCAAGGGGCAGAACACACACCACGACCGTCAAACGTGAATTAAGATCCTTAAAACAAAGGGCATCGCCTACCTCCGAATTTTCCCAGCCTATCACAGCGGAAGAAGTTGCAGCAGCCTTCTCAAAAATCAAAAGTGGCAAGGCTCCCGGCTTCGATGGCATCCACCCGGAATTCCTACTTCACTGTGGAAAATATACTAGACATGGCTCGCAAACTTCTTAACAGATATTTTAGAATTGGGTAATATCCCACACCAGCTTAAACGAGCAAAGATTATAGCGATACTAAAGCCAGGCAAACCTAATGACATGCCCCAAAACTACCGCCCTATCGCTCTGCTGAACTGTGTCTATAAGCTGTTGGAACATATCTACAACAGAATAAGCGGAAAAATTCTTGAAGTGGTACCGATTGAACAGGCAGGTTTTCGACCCAACCGCAGTTGCACCGACCAGATCCTCTCCCTAGCAACTCATATAGAGGCGAGCTTTCAGAAAAAACTCAAAACATCAGTAGCCTTTATTGACCTATCAGCCGCTTATGATACCGTTTGGCGACAAGGCCTGTTATTTAAGTTGCTGTGGGTCATACCATGTAATAAGCTGGCCAACCTCATTGATAACATGCTCACAGATAGAAGTTTCAGAGTCATAATGGGCGACTTAAAAAGCGACCAAATGAAGCTCAACAATGGTTTACCACAAGGCTCCGTACTGTGCACCATTGATGTTTAACCTCTACATATCTGACTTACCTGAAACCAGTTCTCAAAAATTCGGATATGCCGACGACTGGGCAATAGCTGCAAGAGGCAGATCAATGGAGGCAACGGAAAACACATTAACTGCGGATCTAACAAAGCTGGGAGATTACTTCCGAAGGTGGACATTACGGCCAAACGCGACAAAAACGGAGGTGACATGCTTTCACCTCGACAATGCCCAAGCAAAAAGAAAGCTCAACGTTCATTTCGAAAACAGGCAGCTAAACCTTAATAATTACCCCAGATATCTAGGCGTCACCTTTGACAGAACCCTAACATTCAAGGAACACCTACGTAATACAGCCGCAAAACTTAAAACTCGAAATAATATCATACAGAAGCTATGTGGGACCACATGGGGCTCTTCCGCGGCTGTACTGAGATCTTCGGCTCTGGGACTTGTCTACACAACAGCAGAATATCCCGTACTGGTATGGCTAAACAGTAAACACACAGGCTTGATCGATGCTCAACTAAACTACACAGTGAGGATGATATCAGGAACAATAAAGCCAACGCCTTTACACTGGCTACCTATACTGAGCAACATTCCCCCACCGGACCTGCGCAGAGAGAACGCTCTCATACGCGAGTATGGAAAAGTGCTGAACAACGAGAAACTGCCAATCCATAAGGATGTTCCTGCCCTGGAGATGAACAGATTGCGCTCAAGACACCCCTCTTTAAAAAAGGCAAAAAATACGCATCCTCTCAACCCGGATTATGGCAACCTCTGGAAAATGCAGTGGAGAGAATCTGTGCCCCAAAACCTGCAGAATATGCCATGCATCAAAGTCCAACCACCAGGATTCAATTTGCCAAGGAAAACTTGGACGACCCTGAATCGAATTCGGGCAAATAACGGCAGATGTGCAGACAGCCTCCATAGGTGGGGTAAAATCACCACCCCGAGATGTGACTGCGGTGCGGACCGGCAGACGATTCGTCACATCGTGGAAGATTGCCCTCTGAGACGTTTTGCAGGAGACCCCAATGAGTTTCTGACCGCGACTGAAAGTGCAATAGACTAATCACAAATCTGGATGTTTGTTTGTGAACTTTTGTTTGTTATATACACTTTTTTTTAAACACTTTTATATCTACAACTATATGTTACACACTGTGACTACTCTTTATTTCTGTGTCTTATGATTTTTATGTCTTTTCTATATGATGTGTTATATGCCATAAGCTAAATAAAATAAATTTGCCTAAGTGTTTGGTTACCCCAAAATATTATTCCGTATGACGTCAGAGAATGAAAGTATGCAAAGTATGTTAGCTTACTAATTTCTATATCCTCAAAATTGGCAATTATTCTGACTGAAAAAGTCGCTGAACCTAGTTGCTTTAGGAGTTCCAAAACATGAATTTTCCAATTAAGATTCTCATCTATATGTACACCCAAAAGAGTTCTTTACCTGGCTACTGACCTCTGTTGATGTGTTATATTTATTGAAGGAATTGTACTCCTAAGGAATTGTACTCCTTGCAGCAAAAAATTGGATGTGTTGTGTTTTATCGAACATCAGAGCAAGCCCATTCGCAGGAAACCAACTTTTCCAAAGACATTATTTGTACCATTTTCTATTGGAGTTTTTTTACTGGATTAATAATGATGCTTGTATCATCAGTAAATACTGTCAGTTTAGCTTCTTGTTTCAGATAAGGAAGGAGGTCGTTCACATACATCAAGAAGAGAAGGGGACCCATGATCGAACCCTGTGAAACACCTAATGTAATTTCATCCCAGTTAGATGAAGTGGAAACTTTTTGCTTCCTGTTCTGTAGACATGACTTAAACCAGTCATATGTTGTTGTATTTATACCATAGAATTGTAATTTCTGTAACATAATGTCGTGGTTCACACAATCAAATGTTCTGGATAAGTCACAGAAAATTCCTATTGGTAACATTTTACTATTGAAAGACTCTATTATGTGGGCAGTGAAACTGTATATTGCCTCAGTGGAACAGCATTTTTCAAATCCCAACTGTGATTTACTAAGTATCCCATTACTGTTGAGATGGCTAACCACTCTTGAGAACATTACTTTCTCAACAATTTTTGAAAGTGCTGTGGGCAAGGATACTGGCTGGCAATTATTGACACCTGTGGTGTCCCCTTTTTTGTAGAGAGGCTTGACAATGGCATATTTTGACCTGTCTGGGAAAATGCCTTGAGATAGTTATGCGTTACACATATGACTCAGAACATCAGCTGTAACTGTTCCACATTGTTTTAATATCTTGTTAGAGATTTCATCTACTCCAACAGAACATTTATTTTTCAAAGATTTAATGATTTTTCTTATTTCACAAGAGGCTGTTAGGTGAAAATTAATCAGACTATGATTTCTCAAAACTGATTCTTCCATGTACTGCTTGGCTTTTTCTTTTAAACTGTTCTCACCAATGTTGTTACATACATTAGCTACTTGTGTACTGTTGGTTAAGATGGTCTCATTCTCTTTAACAGTAATACTACCTATCACAGTGGCTGCTTATCCTGTCTCCTTTCTAACAACATTCCACACTGATTTGATTTTATTGCCCTAGTTTTTAATTTCATGTCTAATATACATATTTCTTGATTCTCTGACAACTTTTCTCAGTATGTTACAATAATTTTTATAGTGTAAAATTACTTCTGGGTCTTTACTAATTCTTGCTGTCTCATACAGTTTTCTTTTTCTTTCGGCAGACACTTTAATACCTGTAGCAATCCAAGGTTTCTTTGAAAACTGTTTGGCGTTAGATTTAGTAACTCTTTTGTGTCAACAATGTTCAAGGAGAGATATGAATTTATCAAGAAATATGTTGCATTTATCATTCGCATTTCGGTCATTATATGCATCTTCCCAATTAACATTTCTTAAACTTTCTTTGAAGTGCTCTATAGATACTGGGTTGAGCAACCTTACACTTTAGCTTGATGGTTTGTGAACTGTACACCTTGCTAGGTTTTGTAAGTTACTCAATTGTGCATCCTGGTCTGACAACCCATTTATCACAGAAAAGAATGTGTTAGTTTTACATTCTCTTGCTGTACAAATACGTCATCATCTAGAGTGCTACTGTCTTTAACTGTACGTGTAGGGAAATTAATCACTGATTCTAAGTTATATGTCATTCATAACACTTCTAGTTCACTTTTCCTATTATAATTGCTAAGAAAGTTTATATTGAAATCGCCACAGGTTAATAACTTCTTCTTTTTGTGTGACAGACAGCATAATAGGGAGTAAAACGTTTTTATGAATAGCTCCCAATCTCCTAATGGACCTGTGCACTACTGCTAATATCAACACTACATTATCTGTCTGTAGTTCACATGTACAAACTTCAAAGTGCTGATCGACACAGAATTTTCTTACTTCTACTTCTGATGATATGTCTCCAGTCTCATAGATTCACAAACCAACTTCAGTACTCATTTGGATGACCCCCCTCCTCCCAACTCCACCCCAATCATATTAGAAATGTTATCTTATTTGATGGCAAGTCTTCCAGGCCTTGTTAAACTCGATTCTTATGCTGGATCCTCTTTGTCGTCCCTCTCAACTCCCATTTCTTCTTCTATCACGTCATCGGAAAAGTCCTCACCTTCGTAGAATCGTACAATATACTCATTTCCCCCATACGCTTCCTTCTCTTTGTTTGGCAATGGAGTTCCCGTTGCACTCTTCATATGGACGCCCTAGCCTTTAAAATGGTTCAAATGGCTCTGAGCACTATGGAACTTCTGAGGTCATCAGTCCCCTAGAACTTAGAACTACTCAAACCTAACTAACCTAAGGACATCACACACACACCCATGCCCGAGGCAGGATTCGAACCTATCCTTTATTTCACCAAAAAAGAATCTCCGTAGCTTGGGGGTCGGAAAGGCAAAATCGGAAACTACTTTTCATGTGTCAGCTAAGGAATTAAATGAATTCTTCTCTGCACCTCTGAATACCAGCACGGCTAATAACTACCGTCCACAAGAATCCCTAAACAGGATAACTAAGAATGATACCTTCCATCTAAAACATGTAACAACAAATACGGCAAGAAAAGCAATAATGAGAATCTCTTCTGATGCAATAGGCAACGACAGTATCGGTATAACCATGATTAAGAATGTTGCCGATATCTTAGTACCTGTCTTAACTGACATATTTAATTTTTCCCTTGTGAACGGAATACACCCCACTGCATGGAAAAGAAGCATAATTCGACCCATCCCTAAGATAGAAAACCCGCAACTGCCTAGTGATTACCAACCAATTAGCATACTGCCTGCTGTTTCCAAAGCACTTGAATATATTGTCCATGACCAAATCACTGAACACTTGCATGAATTCAGCCTATATGACAAATTTCCATCCGGTTTCCGTAAACATCACAGCACAAACACTGCTCTAATTAAAGTAACTGATGACCTGAAATATGCCATCGACAATCGTAAGGCAACAATATTGACGCTACTGGACTTCAGCAAAGCTTTTGACACTGTTAACTTTGGCATATTGCTCAGAAAAAATGCAACAGTTTAATTTCTCAGATAGTGCAATGAGATGGTTTGAAAGCTACTTAAAAGACAGACTGCAATGTGTTGTCTGCGTAAATGAAAAATCTTCCTGGAAACATGTTTCCTTGGGAGTGCCACAAGGATCAGTCTTAGGACCACTTTTGTTTTCTTTATATGTCAACGATATTTCGTCGGTTCTGTCCTCCTGTAAATATCATTTCTATGCCGACTTCCTCCAGCTCTACCTAAGCGTCAGACCTGAAGATGTAAACACTGCAATCGCTCAGATGAATGATGATCTGTCTTCAGTAGTGACATGGGCGAAAAACCTGGGGCTTAAACTAAATGCAAAAAAGACGCAAGTAATCTTAACAGCCCATCAGAAATTAATAAGTTCAGATTTCCGCGAACGGCTACCTCCTATTCTGCTCGATGGCACTCCAATACCATATCAGAAAACAGTTAAGAACTTGGGTGTAACTTTGGATGAGCATCTCAACTGGGCAGAGAATACAGTCGCAGTGTGCCGAAAGACGTCTGCTTGTCTCTATGCTCTCAAAAAGTTTCGGAACGTATTTCCACAGGACTTGAAACGCCAGCTCATGTAAGCACTCGTTCTACCGGACCTCCACTATTGTGATGTAATTCAACAAGGCATGAGTAGTGAAAACAAAGGACGGCTAAAAGTAACCATGAATGCCTGTGTGCGTTACACCTGCAACATTCGCCGATATGATCATGTTAGTGCTTCATACTCCGAGCTAAAGTGGCTGCGGCCGGACAAATTGCGTGACTACCACACTCTATGTCTACTTCACCGACTCCTCGTCGCGCAAGCAGCCCAGTACCTTGCCTCAGAGATTAAAAACCTGTCATGCCATCATAATCGAAACACGAGGCCACTCTTATTTGGTATCCTAACTGTGCCCACTCAGGAAACAAAAACTTTTGCAAAGTCCTTCTCAGTTGCCGCTGTCCGTCTCTGGAACAAACTGCCCCTTACCTTGCGCAAAATTAAATCTCCTGTTACTTTTAAGAAGAAGCTGAAGCATTTCCTACAATCATCCTCATAACGTTCTCCACAAAATTAATGTACAAGGCCAATCCTCTCATCTGTCAAATAGCAAAGCTAGCGTCTCTTATCTTGCTCCTGAGATGCCTTCCTCTTCATCTATCTCTATTAGCCACGCAATCTTCTTTTCCTTTATATTTCCTTAATTATGTTTCATCATGTCTCTCTATTCTTCTCCTCCCTTCACCATCAGTCTCCCTCAAACTCCCTGCTGCTAGCACTCCTATCTAAAATCTGTCTCTTCAATAATGTCTAATTATAACAGTACTTATGATCTACGAATATAAACTCTATATGTATGTATTTTTCCAGGTGTGCCTTTGTAATTGTTTATTTCACTTTTTGTACTAGATGTAGTTTAACATGCCTACTAAAACATATGAATGTAAAATAAGTAGAATGCCTGGTTAGATGTAAGAGAGGGCCTGATGGCCCTAATCTTGCCAGGTTAAATAAATAAATAAATAAATAAATAAATAAAACTGCTTTGGCTGTTCTAGATCGATGAACCAAAACATTATGATTAGCTGTTTAATATCTTGTTTGTCTGTCTTTGGAACGAAATACATCACTGATTCTGCTTATCGTGGATCCGACAGTTTGTTGGTAGGTTTGTGGAAGTATGTGGCAAAAGATGTCTACGCACAGTTCAAGTAATTCGCGTAAATAACGGGGTGCTGATTTGTGTACGCTTTGGTGGCACCCGATAGCGACCCAGATGGGTTCCAAAGAATTTACATGAGGCGAATTTCGTCACCGAGGCACCAACTTGAGAACACTATACTGGTCCTCAAACCACTGTAACACGGTTCTGGTTCCGATACACGGATGCTTATACTGCTGAAGGATAACATTGCCGTTGGGGAAGAATCAAGAGTGAAGGGTTGCAAGTGGCTCGCAGCTGTCAGCGTGTCTTTGATTGCTACCACAGGTCCTAGGCAAGCGCACAGAGCATAACTCTGCCCCCACCAGCCTACGTCCGTGGCACGCTGTACGTTTAGAGCCGCTGTTTACGTCGATGAGGGCGTGTGTAGAGATGACCAGCGACTTAGTGTAGTAAAAATGTAATTCACTGGAAAATCCGATACGTTTCTATTGATCGACGGTTGAATCCCGAAGGTCCTGTCCCCAATGCAATCATAATTTACGATGTCGTTGGGTCAACATGTGAACGCCACCATGCGGCATTCAACGTCGCGGTGGGCAGTAGTCATAATGTTTTGGCTTGTTAGAGTATATGCCGTATCAGTCCTTCAGACGACCATTTCTTTTCCAATTTCTTGAGACTTTTTCTGTACATTTTCGTCCTACGCTTCCATTTTATTTCATTCCTAAGTGACTTATATTGCTGAATTGCTGTCTTTCCTTGTACATTTTTTAAATTCCTTCTTTTGACGATCAACGGAAGTATTTCTTCGCGGTTACCTTCCTTGTGCCTATGTTTGTCTGTCCAACTGTTTAGAGATGTCCATTCCTCTTCAGTTGAACTGTTTACTGTGGTATTCATAATCATACTCTCTGCAGTCTTAGAGAACTTCAAATACATCTCTCCATTCCTCAGTACATCAGTATCGCTCTTCTTTCCACATTGCTTCTTAAGGACGGCTCTCGTAAACTTCAACTTACTCTTGATACTAAATTGTGATCTGAGTCTATGTCTGTTCGTAGATATGCGTCCCAATACAGTTTGTTATTTCGGGATCTCTATCTGAGCCTGATGTAATCCCGCGGAAATCATCCATTGTCTCCTTGCCTTTTCCAGTTATACTTCCTGGTCTTGTGATATTTGACTAGCGTATTTGTTACTAACTGATATTTATTACAGGACTCAGCTATTCTTTTTCCTCTCTCATTTCTACAACCAAGCCCATATTTTCGCTTAACTCTGTCGTCTACTCCATACCCAACTATAGCTTTCCGGTTCCGCAGTATTATTAGAATTTCATCTCCGATTACATACTGTATTACCCGTCCAGTGTCCTCATCTACATTTAAACGCGAAAAAATTGGTATAGGCGTGCATATTCAAATACAGAGATATGTAAACAGGCAGAATACGGCGCTGCGGTCGGCATTGCCTGTATAAGACAACAAGTGTCTGGCGCAGTTGTGAGATCGGTTACTGCTGCTACAATGGCAGGTTATCAAGATTTAAGTGAGTTTGAACGTGGTGTTATAGTCAGCGCACGAGCGATGGGACACAGCATCTCCGAGGTAGCGATGAAGTGGAGATTTTTCAGTACGACCATTTCACGAGTGTACCGTGAATATCAAATCGCCGACATCGTTGCGGCCGAAAAAAGATATTGCAAGAATGGCACCAACGACGACTGAATCGTTCAGCTTGACAGAAGTGCAACCCTTCCGCAAACTGCTGCAGATTTCAATGCTGGGCCATCAGAACATCTCAGCATGCGAACCATTCAACGAAACATCGTAGATATGGGCTTTCGGAGCCGAAGGCCCACTCGTGTAACCTTGATGACCGCACGACACAAAGTTTTACGCCTCGCCTGGCCCTGTCAACATCGACAATGGACTGTTTATGACTGGAAACATGTTGCCCGGTCGGACGAGTCTAGTTTCAAATTGTATCGAGCGGATGGACATGTACAGGTATGAAGACAACCTCATGAGTCCATGGACCCTGCATGTTAGCAGGGGGCTGTTCCAGCTGGTGGAGGCTCTGTAATGGTATCGGGCGTGTGCAGTTGGGGTGATATGGGACCCCTGATACGTGTAGATACGACTCTGACCGGTGAAACGTACGTAAGCATCCTGTCTGATCACCTGCATCCATTCATGTCCATTGTGCATTCCGACGGACTTAGACAATTTCAGCATGACAATGCGACGACACGTCCAGAATTGCTACAGGGTGGCTCCAGAAACATTCTGAGATTAAACACTTCCGCTGGCCACCAAACTCCCCAGACATGAACGAGATTGAGCATATCTGGGCTGCCTTGCAACGTGCTGTTCAGAAGAGATCTCCACCCCCTCGTACTCGTACGGATTTATGGACAGCCATGCAGGATTCATGGTGTCAGCTCCCACCAGCACTACTTCAGACATTAGTGAAGTCCATGCCACATCGTGATGCTACACTCCTGCGCTACACGACATTAGGCAGGTGTACTTTGTCTGTCGCTTCGTCCTCTGCTGGAGACTTCTGCATGTGAACTTGAACTATTGTTGTTGGCGTTCGTTTGCTGTCGATTCTGATAAGAACAGCCCTAATCATCGAACTGTTCACAGTAAAACGCTCTCTACTTTACCTTCCTACCCTTAAAGAATACTACTTCTATTATGCCATTTTTCAGTGCTGCTATATTCGCTTGACCTGAAATCATGGTCTTCTTTCCATTTTACTTCAGTGATTTGTACTATATCAAGTCTGAGCCTTTCTGTGTCCCTTTTCAGGTTTTCTAGCTTTCCTTCCAAATTAAAACTTCTAACATTCCACACTCAGACTTATAGAATGATTTCTTTTCGATGGTGTTTTTGTCACGGTTACCGTCCCCTTGGCAGTCCCCTTCCGGATATCCAAATGGAGGCCTGATCCGGAACCTTTTGGCTAAGTTATCATTATACATTTTCCAATTACAGTCCACATGTCCAGTGGAGTCACATTAAGCATACTTAATGTAGTGGTTTCCATTGCCTTCTGTGTCCTGACGCCGTTGATCGTTGAAGATTTTTTCGCCTCCAAGGGCAAGACATTGCTCTGAAACTGTCTGCTCCTCCGCCCTATATGTCATTGCTTTTAACAGAACGAGTGTCCTTACAACAGAAGTATTCGGCCGTTATTGCTGATGACTTTTATTCAACAATTAAGCAGTGGGAGGCTTAGAATCCTGGAGCCTCCCTGATTACTAGTCAGGGACGCTACCCGTAGGCAACGGACGCTAACTGTTGTCATTACGGGCAGCCTAATCTGTCATTGGTAGAGCTGACCTCAAGTAATCATACGTATTCATACAACCCGTTGATGAGTTGCCGCATATAGGACAGCTGAAGAACAACTGGAGCAACTGAAACTATCTGAGAAAGGGCGTCAATGTCAAATCGATCAAGTGCTTTTTCGTAGCTGGTTCCTTGCCTGTGACGAAGCGATAATTGCACCCAGGTTGAGATCTCATCATGCGTCAAAGTTTAATCACTTCCAGTAGTTTGGACACAAATATTATAGACATTTTTCAGTCGATGATACTGTTTGTAATTGTGACTTAAAAATTATAATTTTCGTGTTCACAGCATATGGGGACACATTACACCAAATCAGAGCAGCATCGCAATGTACTGCGCCAGCAAGCAGGCTGTCAAGACGCTACTGGAGGGCCTCCGGAAAGATCTCGTCGCCAGAAAAAGCAAGATTCGAGTCGGTGTAAGTTCCTAATTACATTGATACCTTACATCCTAATTTACTGTGAAATTCATTCCTTCCAATACTAAACGATTTACATGTCTGTTTGCAGAAGAAAATGATTTGTCAGGGAATGTTTGGATGTTCTAAGTCGCGGCCTAATGAGGATAATGCTAACTGTGAGTTCTCTCATCATGAAAGCAGGTGCACACAGAATCTGTATTAAGCGATGCACATTCAGTGGAGAAGCGCTTACTGAATTGGACTGTTAACCATAATGGGCACATTCTACTCATAAATGCAACATTTTACCACTTCTAGTAGTATGTCCCCTGAGACCATCCATTTATGATGTTCCTCGGATGTGTGGTGTCTTACATATGTGGTACTATGTGTGTGGGATAATGTGGGTGCTTAAATTCGAATCTAACATCCGTTTCGCCCATGTGATGTAAGTGCACTGAATTGTTGTAATTGTATTATGAAGATGGTGTGAAATCAGAACTATAGATCAAAAAACATACATCACACACGTTTCCCGAATCCCTCCACTCACCACAACTGAGTCTTAGTTTCCAAAGGGCAATGAACATCATTTTAAGAAATACAGATGAGCGTTCTGAGACACGACTTGCAAATTCCATTCCGAATGTAACAAGGACAAGATGACGCAAATGCTATAGAAACTGGTAAATGAATAAAGTAACGGGATATTGTAGCTTTCCGGCGATCATTTCTTCCTTTCTCAAGTTCTTTTCTTAAAAAGTTTTCGCAACACAACGCTAAAAATGTAAGGGATCAATGTTGCCTTATGTTTACATCAGACGTTCTCTGTCAACCGCATGCAACAGTTTTGATGACAATCTGAACTTCAGAACGTGCTAATCACAGGACGATAAGCTCGTTACATTGTTGTATGTCTCAAGCCCATCACACCCCAAGAGGGAAAAAAAATCTTTCTCATTTCTTTCTGTGGCAGTTTTATAGAGTCCATCAAATTTAAAAATATGTGTCGATAATGATGTTTGATACTTGTGTGCCTACTTGGTGTAAAGTGGATCATATGTAGTTTGCAAATAATACACTTTTCTCTTTATGCTGAACACATATATATCAGAATTCTCATTCTGGAAGCATACCCCAGGCTGTGGCTAAGCCATGTCTCCGCAATATCCTTTCTTCCAGGAGTGCTAGTTCTGCAAGGTTCGCAGGAGAGCTTCTGTGAAGTTTGGAAAGTAGGAGACGAGGTACTTGCGGAAGTAAAGCTGTGAGGAGCGGGCCTGAGTCGTGCGTGGATAGCTCAGATGGTCGCCCGAGCGCTTGTCCGCTCCGGTGTGGAGCCGTACGACGCCCATCGGCCGTGAGGCCGTTGGACACAAAATACTGGAACAGGGGCCGTCAAACGCCTGTCCCGCCTATGCAACTGTTTTGATAGATCACCCAGGACGGTGGATCACTCGGCTCGTGGGTCGATGAAGAACGCAGCAAATTGCGCGTCGACATGTGAACTGCAGGACACATGAACATCGACGTTTCGAACGCACATTGCGGTCCATGGATTCCGTTCCCGGGCCACGTCTGGCTGAGGGTCGGCTACGTATACTGAAGCGCGCGGCGTTTGTCCTGCTTCGGAGACCTGGGAGTGTCGTGGCCGCCTGTATGGCCGGGCGCGTCTCCTTAAACGTGCGATGCGCGCCCGTCGCCTAGCGGTTCGCATACCAAAAATAAATGAAAAAAAGATCAAGAAATTAAAAAAAAGATGGTAGAACACTTATGCGCGAAAGATAAAGGTCCCGAGTTCGAGTCTCGGTCTGGCACACAGTTTTAATCTGCCAGAAAGTTTACCAGTGTTAAGAGGAAATTTTAATAACTTACAATTCGACGTTTTTACAACAATTCGATGTTTTTACAACTGTTCATTTTTCTGTCAACACTTTCAATTTTCTAGTTACGTAGTTGGATATTTTTATGACGCTTAACTATGCTATCACTTTCCAGGACTATGACCGGCATATCGACCTGCGTTCAGTATTTAGATCTGAGTTTCTAAGTCTGGAACTTTGAGTACTAGAAACATAATTTTTTTACTCGAATTTTTGTCCTCACAGGAGGTTTCTCCTGGACTTACCAGAACGGGGCTCGCGAAGAACGCAGGCGCAACAGAGGCGGTATACGATATGTTCCCCTGCATGGAACCCGAAGACATTGCAGGTGCTGTTGTTTACATGTTGTCCCAGCACCCTCGCGTACAGGTAAGTACATCTTTTATAACGAGATTTACAATAGGCTCAATCGAGTGTCAGGAATAGGACTCGTATCTACACAAAGCTCTTAATGTGCCATGAGTTCAGTTTACACAATTTTGCACTCAAAAGAATATTCTTAATCATGATCAAAGGCAGGAGCTTCCTGTTACTATTGATAAATGCAAAAGTTGTAACAGAAACATGTTTTAAAGTTCGACGAAATATTGAAGCGAAATTTGATCCTTTTTGTACCTTTGTGTTGAGGACATTGCGTTTTATAGCGTTGTATGATAAATCTGTATTCTTTTCTTTATTTTTACTACAACATCCCTGTGTTTTACGTTAAAAGTCAATTATGTTCGAATAAAACCAGAATTACTCATTGACAGTTTCAAATTTGCTAAAGATACTGTTTACTTTTAAGTAGCAGACAGGAGGATAAGTATGGAAAGCAAAAATGTTCCATAGGTTACCCAGCCCTTTATATAACCACACTCAGTTTCTAGTCCGCACACAGTTTCCAGTTTTCAGGGGAATCTAGTAAGACACCGATCGCAAACGTAAAGAAAGCGAAAATTATGTGGTAATACCCGATAGGTATGCAGCACGCCTAACGTTCAGTTAAAGGGGATACGACCTTAACTGACAAACGCTACTAGGAAGGCTACCGTAGCCTCTGCTTGTGTATTGTGTATTAAGCCGGGGACCTAGAAACAACGGAGAGGCTTCGTCCCACTGCAGCCCTCAGTGGATCAAACCCCACCACAGGCCTCAGCGGGCCACCCACCTCAATGCTGCCCCACAGAGAAACTAGGGTTACTGTGTGGTTCAGCCCCCAGTTGGCCTCCCCAGGGAACGTCTCATACCAGACGAGTGTAACCCCAAATGTTTGCATGGTAGAGCAATGTTGGTGTACGCGTACGTGGAGACAGTGTTTGCGCAGCAATCGCCGACATAGTGTAACTGAGGCAGAATAAGGAGAACCAGCCCGCTTTCGCCGAGGTAGATGGAAAACTGGCTTAAAAACCATACACAGGCTGACCAGCACACCGGACCCCTACACTGATCTGCCGGGCAGAATCGTGCCAGGGACCATGACACATTCTCGCGTGGCTAGCTGGGCGGGCTTAGCCTATGCTTACTTATGACAGTCTATAGTAGCCTACAGTAGTTTTACAACGCTAATCAGAAACTCAGAGTATTGCTGTTGTAGCCTTTGGTCTGAAGACTGGTTCGATGCAGCTCTTCAAGCTAGTCATTCCTGAACAAGCTACTTGTGAGGTAACGGGCGAGTTGTGGCGTCCTGAAAATATTCTAAGTTCGGAGTTGGCGTGGCCGCACGGGCCGCTCGGCAAGCCGGGGCTCGTCAGCAACCACGTGGGGCCGAACGTTAGCCAGAGCAAGAGGGGTAGCCCCAGCACGTGGTCCAGGGCGACTGCATGACTGGGAATTCCATGTTGACGCAGTGTCAAATGGTTCAAATGGCTCTGAGCACTATGGGACTCAACTTCTGAGGTCATCAGTCCCCTAGAACTTAGAACTACTTAAACCTAACTAACCTAAGGATTTCAGACACATCCATGCCCGAGGCAGGATTCGAACCTGCGACCGTAGCGGTCAGCGGTTCCAGACTGTAGCGCCTAGAACCGCACGGCCACTCCGGCCGGCGACGCAGTGTCGAGGACTGTGCTTTGTGTCGATGAAGGAGATTTGTATGCCGGCAGTGCCAAAGATGGCGGACTTTGTGAAACCATAATGGCAGACATTTCACAGTTCATCTAGAAATTAATAGTAGCCAGAGGAATCATGATACCTCAAAAAGAAACATGTACATTACTGTTATTTGCATGATGATTCTGATGGTATAATCAGAGTTTCAATGTATTTATTAGTTTAAAGTTTAGTATCTGACTGTAAATTATACAATTAACACCCAGCAACTAATTTCCAAAATCTAAACGGTTCATCCGATTTTGCCAATGGACATGTCTTTAGAAAGCTATCAGTGTAAACCTAAATTGGTATTAATTACAGACATTTAACTTGAATAGTGCATGAGTTATTGGAGGTCAAAGTGGCCGATTACTATCGATCGCGTCAGGCCATATGTAGTCCACAGTTACACGAAAAAACGCTAGCAGCATGCTTGTATATATATGTATTCGTCTTTGTCTCTGTTTATATCCGATAGATACTATTCATGAAGAAATTAGTCAAATATTTACTATGTTTTAGAAAGCACAGACGTTAGGCTACTGGCCTACTTGGCTTCTATTCCTTTGTTATATGTTTATTTAATTGGTTTATGTATTTAATAATGTGTATTAGAGCGTGTTTATGGTCCAGCCGTAGGAATATTTATTTAATTTAAAGTTATTTAAATGTAAATCCAGTATTTCGTATTTGTTTCAATATGTTTGTGAGTGTGCGTTGGCTTGGAGACACGACGGGAGCGTCCCAGCCAATCACAGCGCTCTTTACTTCGGTAGGCGAGTACCAAAGTCAATGGAGGGACAGGACTGGACAGGACGGCATGACGGACGGTCGCACAGTACACGGGGAGTGCTGGAGGGGAAGGCGCGATGGACGGTCACAGGAAAGACTTGGAGAGTGTTGAGTGGTTTGCGCGTGGTCGCGGGAGATATAAATATTTCGTAGTGCAGACTTGTGCACTTGTGAGAGTTCTGTGGCTTCTGCGGTGAAGACGTAGTATGCGTTTAGAAGTGAATATCTCGCGAGCTATGTTGTTGTTCATAACTAATTGGTTCAAATGGCTCTGAGCACTATGGGACTTAACATCTGAGGTCATCAGTCCCCTAGAACTTAGAACTAATTAAACCTAACTAATCTAAGGACATCACACGCATCCATGCCCAAGTCAGGATTAGAACCTGCGTCCGGTGCGGTCGCGCGGCTCCAGACTGAAGCGCTTAGAACCGCTCGGCCGCACTGGCCGGCGTTCATAAATAATTACGTGAAGTAGGTATCTATTGTTTCCCTGTTATTCAACTTATATTTTATTTAATTGCTGGACCATCGACACCAATATGTGTTTTGCAGTAATAAATGACATTCTTCAAGGTATCGCACTCATCATTTAAAGTTGTTAAAAATAATACCTGCAGATTTTATTTAATTGCAATCTTTAATATATAAATTTCTATACATTCAAAATTCGCAGAGGGTATATTCATATTGTACACTGTAGACTCAGCAGTATTTGGCTTGTAATGCGGCAACTACGTATCTCAGCCCCTAGACAACGAAACCAGGCAAAAATTTTAATATTTCAACTCTGAGACTCTGAGACCGAGGGTACGTAGTTGAGGGCCACCCCACTTTTCTACTGAAACCTACATCCATTTCAATTTGCTTACTGTATTCAAACCATTGTCTCCCTCCTATCGCACTTCCTTCCTTTACCACAATGACGATTCTTAGATACCTAAGGATATGTACCATCAACTGATTCCTTCTTTTAATGAAGTAAATTTCTCTCTTCCCCAATTCGATTCTGTACTTACTCATTAGTTAGTCGATAGCCCACCTCCATAGCCATGGTCACCGGCAGGGTAGCTCAGTGTGTTCGGTCAGAGGGCCGGCTGCCTTCTGTAATAAACAAAGCGAGTGAAGTGTTCAGCGATGAACTTGAAGATGTGTCATGTGACGTCCGCCCAGACCGAATGACGAGAACAATGACGAAAAAATAGTCACTAACGCACGCTTTTGCAGTAGCGCTCGACTCGAAGTAAGCCAGTTCGAATCCTGGTAGTGGAGGAAATTTTCACTGCAAGTATTCGGTCAGCAGGAGGAGAGGTGGTGGCATAAAGTTTCTGCCCCAATGCCCTGGGTTAAAATTTATACCCCTCCGCAGAGTCTCATGAAGTGAGGGCATTCGACATGCTTGATGGTGGCACGCCTGTCAGATGGTGACATTAAGTTCGGGTCCCCTTGGTGTTCCGAGAGTAGTAAGCTAAGTGCCGGCACTGGGAGCCACACTCTCCCTTCTCTCCAACACAAACATAACACTACACTACACTACACACACACTACAAACACACACACACTCACACACACATTAGAGTCATCTGCAGTTAACAGATACACTTCTGCACACAGCACACACTTCGCGAACCCAATGCGTCTGTGGGTGTGAAGGATGGGAAAAATCTTGCCAATAAGGCGGATGAACGGGCCCTTCAGGGTCTCCCAGCCAGTCGTTCATACGACTTTAACTTAGTTATTCGATCCACTCTTCCAATTATCACCTTTTTTTGTATCACATTCACTAACGGAAAAAATTGCATCACCAAGAAATAATTAATACAGAGTAACCAAATGTCGGGAATACATTTGTCTAGGTAACCATGCAAGTGATTAGCATTGGAGATTACAGATTAATGTAAGCGTGAGATAAGGCATTGCAAATGGGAAATGCTGTTGCATAACTGGTGTAAGTGCCAGAATGTTGAACGCAAGCATGCAAACGAGCATGCATTGTGTTGCACAGGTGCCAAATGTCAGGTTCTGCACTTGGTCGGTCAGTACAGGGTAGGTGTCGGTTAATGGTGTTTGTGGTGGACGTTTGAGTTGTCGACCGATAATGCCCCATACGTACTCGATTGGAGACAGATCTGGTGACCAGGCACGCCAAGGCAATGTGTCGACACCCTGTAGAGCATATTGGGTTACAACAGCGCTATGTAGGTGAGCGTTATCCTGTTGGAAAATACCCCCCCCCCCCCCCCCCCCCGAAACGCTCTCCGCTCTCCATGAATGGCAGTACAACAGGTCGAATCACCATACGACGAACAATTTCGCAGTCAGGGTGCGTGGGATAACCACGAGAGTGCTCCTACTGTCATACGAAGTCGCACCCCAAACCATACCTCCAGGTATAGGTCCAGCGTATCTAGCACTCAGACAGGTTTGTTGCAGACCTTCAACTTGTCTCCATCTAATCAACACATGGTCATCACTGGCACCGAGGCAGATCCGACTTTATTCCGAAAACACAACAGACCTCCACCCTGCCCTCCAGTGAGCTCTCTCTTGACACAAGTGAAGTCGCAAACTGCGTTTGCTTGGGATCAGTAAAATGCATGCTACAGGGCATCTGGCTCGGAGATGTCATTGAAGTATCCGTTTTGTAACAGTTCGCTGTGGCACTGTGTTGCCAACAACTCCTCAGATTGCTGCTGCAGATGCACTTAGACACACAAGGGCCATACCCCGACCATGATGCATTGTCTTCAATCTCGGTAGTGTCACGTGGCCATCCTGAGTCTAGTCTTCTTGCGACATTTTCGTGTCCTCCGCTGATAGCAATCGTATACAGTGGCGATATTCCTGCCAAGCCTCTCTGCAATATCGCATAAGGAACATCCAACTTCTCGAAGTCCTATTACACTACCTCGTTCAAACTCAATGAGGCGCTGCTAATGGCGTCTTTATGGCCTTAAAGGCGTTCTTCACTAACATCAACTCATCACGTCAAATCCCAAAGGTAAATAACGCTCACGACTGTTAGAGAGCGTATTTAAAGCAAACTTGACTGGCGTCCTCGTAGTGGCGCTACTAGCGAGTGGCACGAAATTTGAACAGACATCATCTTTCAGAAACACGCCTACCAACTTTCTTTTATGTCGCACAACTCATTCTTGGTGTCGTGATATTTTTTGCGTCAGTGTATTTCAAAAGATTCTGTTCCCTTCTTGTGTGAACTGCTCATCGTCCACGTTTCACTGTCGTACAAGGGAACTCTCCAGAGAAATACTTCCAGAAAAAACTTCTTAACACATAAATTTGTGTTCCATGTTAACAAATTTCTCTTTCCCGGAAACGCTTTTCTTCCTATTTACAACCTCTATACTGTCTACTTCGATAGTTTACAGTTATTTTATTGCCCAAATAGCATAACTCACTGACCACTTTTAATGTCTCATTTCCTAATCTAATTCTATCAACATCGGCCGATTTAATTCGACTGCGTTCCCATTATCCTTGTTTTACTGTTTTCAAGATGCTAACCAAATTCGTTCAACTACTCTTGCAAGTCCTTTGCCGTCTCTGATAAAATTACAATGTCATCGCCAGAACTCAAAGTTTTTATTTCTTCTCTCTGAATTTCTGGTCCCCTTTTCGAATTTCTGCTTGGTTTCCTTCGCTGCTTGCGTAATGTGCAGATTGAGTAAGATCAGAGAAAGGTTGAACTCATGTTCTACATCTCTGCAAGGCACCGTACGGTCCGTGGCGGAGGGCACCCTACACCACAACTAGTCATATCATTTATAGTTCCACTGGCAAACAGAGCGAGCGAAAAATGACTTTCTATATGCCCTGTACGAGCCCTAATTTCTTGGTCCTTACGTGAAATAAACGTTGGCGACAGTAAAATCGTTCTGCAGTCAGCTTGAAATACCCGTTCTCTAAATTTTCTAACTAGTGTTCTTCGAAAAGAAAGTCGCCTTCCCTCCAGGGATCCTCATTTCGGTTTCCGAAACATCTGCGTAATAATTGCGTGTCGTTCGAACCTACCGGTAACAAATCTAGCAGCCCGCCTCTGAATTAGTTCGGTATCTTACTTTAATACACTATGGAGGGGACCTCAAGCACTCGGGGAGTGCTGTCCATTTCATATCGCTTTGCAGCGTTACACCTGGATATTTAATCGACGTGCCTGTGTCAAGCAGCACAATACTAATTATGTATTCAACATTACGGGATTATTTTTTTTTTTACTCATCTCCATCAACTTATATTGTTCCACATTTAGAGAAACTTGCCATTCATCACACCAAATAGAAACTCCTCCTACAGTTACCCAACAGCTACACATTCCCAAACACTACAGTGTCATCAGCAAACAGTCGCAGATTAGTACTTACCCTATCCGTCAGAAAGTTTTTGTATATGAAGGACAAGAAAGATCTTATCCTGACGAGACCCTTGTCTCTAGCGTATACTCGCCGCCCAGGACAACGTACTGGGCTCTATTGTTTGAAAACGCTTCGAGAAACTCAAGTATCTAAGAAGCTATTCTGTATGCTCGGACCTTCGCTAAGAGCCTGCAGTGAGGCACTGTGCAAAACGCTTTCCGAAAAGCTAGGATTGTGGAAACTTCCTGTTGCCCTTAATCCATGGTTCGCAGGATATCTTGCGAGAAAAGGACAAACTGAGCGACCGGCGCTTTCTGTGTGTGTACAAACTGGAGCACTGTCTCCTGAGGCAGACAGTTCAGCTCTGTGTGCGCTTTCGTCTGTAACCAGTAAACGTGATTCAGTCAGATGCGTAAGATCTTTTTGACGACCGTACTCTCGTAATTCCTACTTGATTCCAGGCTCGATGTCTCAATACAGGGTGCGTCAAAAAAATGTATACACACTTTGGAGCGTCATAGAAAATTTAATTCCCGTTCTACAATGTTAAATTTCTGGAAATGGAAAGCTTAAAGTCCAATTGGAAAAATAAATGTACTTTTCAAATGTGATTAATGTTCAAACTGGTGGGCTTCAGCATCAATACATTTCTGAGTACGAGTCACCACTGATTCCGTACATCGTGCCAAAGTGTCCAATGAGATTTCTGCGCACACTGCCTGAATCTCATTCCGAAGTGTGTCCAGGTTACGTGGTTTACATTTTACACCTCATCTTTTACTGTGCCCCATAAGAAGAAATCCAGCGGCGTGAGGTCTGGAGAGCGTGCAGGAAACTCGAATGGTCCCCTGCATCCTAACCACTGGCCTGGCACATTGTGATCCAGGTATGCTCGTACGTCCCTATGATAGTGCGGCGGGGCGCCATCTTGTTGGAAATAAAACTCATCATTACCGTATAATGCACGAATGGCAGGGAATATGGAGTCAGCAAGCACTGTTAGGTACGTTTCTCCGGTAACAGTACCTTCAAAGCGGAAAGGCCCAATGAGTCCCCTTGCAGACAAACCACACCACACATTTACACCAGACAAATTCACAGCCTTTTCAAATGCAATGTGAGGACTATCTTCAGCCCAGTGCACACAATTGCCGCCTATTGAAAGTTCCATTGAGTTTGAATTGCGCTTCGTCCGACCAAATTATGCTACCCATAAATCCCAGTTCACATCTCACCATCTGCTGAACCCATTCACAAAATTCTAACCTTCGATCTGGATCGTCGCCACTTAGCTGTTGCACCAGCCTTGGAATGTACACACGAAACTTGCCTTTCTTCAGAATGCGTAACACACTACTAGCACTTACATTACTCTCACGTGCCGCTTGCCTTGAAGATTTTTGAGGCGAACGATGAAACAGTTCCGAGACCGCAGTTGTGGAATCATCACTTGTAGCTGTACGAGGTCGCCCTGATCGACCTTTATGCACATCACACACTGTTCCACGAATTTAGAATTTGTCTCGTAGACGTGTAATTGTTAACCTTGAAGGTGGTCCTGTACCATACTCACTGCCCCACTGTCTTCGAACCGCAGCTACATTCTCAAACTTCCAGTACTACCTAATTATCTGCTTCCTCGCTTGAAAGCTCAAACGCACGTCCGCCATGTTGCAGTTACTTCCTTGCCACTGCTGCCACCTGTTGAAAAAACATAACATAACTTTCTCACAGATATTTAACCTTGTAGAACGGGAAATAAATTGTCTATGACAGTTCAAAGTGTGTATACATTTTTTGACGCACCCTGTATATTCGTAAAAAAGTAGCTTCTCATCAGTCTGCGACTCCAAATCTTTTGTCACAATGCGTCTCTTAATCCAACTGTTACTTTCTTTTCTTGTAGTTGGATTTCCTGTCCATGACAGTTTGAGAACAATACATACTAATATAATTGCTGCTGTTTCTAATTCGTTTCCTGAATGCGAAGCCGGTAGTGGTGTCACTACAAACAGAATATTTTCTTCTAACTCTGGTCTACAGCTGCGAGTTATTACTATCATTAGCTCGTCAGAGTGTGTGATGCATCGTCCTGTTTACAGTAGTTTACTTACTATCTGTAACTGACTTTCCAGGATAATGTCTCAGAACTCTGCTCCTAATACAGAGCCCTATGAATGTTCTTTAGTCAAATGTTTTTCGACCACTCTCCTGTACTTAGTTGTTTTATGTCATCCTCTACGGACAAACCGATTTAGCTACCTTTTCTGCAGAATATTACTGAAGGACCGGGAAGTGATGTGGGGGTTTCCTTGGTCTTTTTATGTGTCCCATTGTAGACAACAAGGTAAGGCACAAGAAGTTATCATAAGCCCTGACTATGTCTGTCTTTGTTCTGATTACGCACTTCTCGTCTGATGTGTTGGTCACTTGATTCATAACGTATTCTGCGGATTTGCCTTTTCTGAATCTAGATTGTGTTTCCTTCACGTGGACAAAGTTTTGTATGTTATTGCAGTTTACTGCATAGTAGTTCTTTTTGTAGTTTGGCTAATGTGTTTAATAAACATATTGGACTGCAACGCTTTGTTTATTTTGTGTCTGTCTTCTCTTTTGGTTGAAAATTGCTGCTGTTTTTAGGGTTCCGAGCCTCAATCTGTAAAAACGGAATCTTTAGGCCCTATACGATCTCTTTGTCCATCTGTCTGTCTATCTGTCCGACTGTTAAGAACCCTTTTCCTCTGGAAAGGGTAGACGTATCACGTTCAGATTTATGTCACATGTTAAGGTCCATAGTCCGCCGGCAGCGTAAACATTTTAAGCGTTTACTTCAAAACCATCAAAAGAATTACGTCACATATTGTGACACCCAAAAACCCACTCATCACCTGTGGGATACTTCCCGTTAACCTTGAATGAAGTAATACGGAAAGATCCAACATTTAAAAGTAAAGGTAAAGGGAAAAAAATCCAAAAATTGTTAATTTGTAATCATACAAAACGAACAAATATTTTTTTATCATTTTTTTATCCGTATGCCTCTTTGATCATCTGTTAAGCCCGTTTATTCTTTGGAACGTATTTATGTTTTAGCTTTCACGCATTCTTAATTATTGTTGTGATTGCATTATTCATTGCCTTTGAATGTACCGTGATATTTCCTCAGAAAATCCGTTATTATTAACAAGCGTAATATAAATCTTTAATTAGACACTTGCTCGGTTATTAGAGGTAGGTGTATTGGTTTATTAATTACGTATGACCCTAGTTCTTGTGTCTGGTTGGTCCAAACCCGTTCCATCTCTTTTTCCACTACGCCACAGCTTGTTTGCCGTTAGTATACAGAACAAAAATCTCGTGTCCCACGTGCCAATACTGTTACTTTCTTCAGATAATCAACTTACCAATGTATGTCATGAAAGTATATTGTTGTATCGTGTAAAAGTTTTACCTTTAAGGCACGTTCCACACAAACATGATAAATTTTCACCGATGTAATTCTGCTGTCTAAGACGATGATAGCAGCTACTGAGAGCTGAACTTGACGGGTATGAGGAAAATTTACCTTTATTGCTGTATGGCTCTAGAATGAGACAGTGAGATTTCTCAATTCTTTGCTTTTAGAGTTCCTTGCATTATCCAAGTATCATTATCACTTTAAACGCTCAGGTTATTAATATTTTCGAATCCAGACATGTCTAACACAGCTGTTTTTAAACGTAATAGACAAGATAGGGATTGATAGGGATTGGGGGACGTTTTTGTTTCTTGAGGACACATGCTCCTTTGGAGATTTTCAATTGTAGCACAGTTCTTCTGTGTAAACCGACGTGTCAGGAATTAACTTGAACTAAATTGTCTTCATCTTCCTTCAAATTTATACGCTCTCTGTTATTTCAATTAGTTTTAATCAAAAAAATTTATTTTTGTTTCAGATCCATGACATAATCATCCGTCCAACTGGTTTTGATTACTGAAGGCCTCTTCATCGATGAGAAACATACAGATATTTACTACTCAGTTGCTCCCAGTTGTGCCGAAACATGATAGCAGTTATCATCACAACTGAAGAAATTAAACAATACAATCGAATATGTAGAAAAGCTTCTAATTTCTCCGCGGAGAAGTATTATTAGACTGCGTTCTGTGATAAACTCGAGATTTTTGTTAGCTTCGAAACAAGTTCAACGCCGCCCTTATGAGTCTGTTAATAATTCCAGCATCTCAAAACGTTAAATGTAGCACATAGTCACATGTGGCACTGGAAAATAGTTCTAACATTTTTATGTAAAACTTAGACGTTATCTGGCATAGGTGACGTAACAATAAAACAAAAACTTTTATGTTTTATGTACCTTTATTCGACAGTATGATGCAGTAATAAGAATATTATTTGTGCAGCGATTTCAAGAATATCCTTCAAAAACCTCTACTAAATATTTAGCCCTTGAACTTTGCTTCTAAGTTTTTGCCATAAATTATGTACCTTGTCCATTTACCGAATCGATAGTCCAGTTCACAATATCTATACAAGTAATCAATGCAATATTCATGGAAACTCGGAATCGCTCTTGTCTATAAGAGTGCCTAATATTCCGGAAGATACATTTTCCATCGCTTGCGAGCAGCCATAAAATATTTAATCGCTAATAAAGTTCAGTTGAAGTAATGTATCTGGGCATAATATTCCTTCTACTGAGCCAACGAATTTTTTAGCAGACGCATATATTTTATGAGTGAGGTATTCATCCTTCCCACATGCTAAGAGGGTCAGTGTCAATTGATTGTGTGAACTCTTCTTTTTGTTGTATTTGGTTAAAATATTTGTTATTCATTTGTTATGAATCTTTCAGACTGTAGTATTAATTTTGAAATGAAAATGTTTATGGATATGTTTGATGCGCTCTGCATCTGTGAGACTATGGTTGTACTTTAACGACACCTCTGTGATACTATAAATGTCTGAATCCGTTGACCTATACAGTGAATTAGCCTGCTTCCTACAAGATCATGTGAAATGTTAAGACAAGGGAGCGCAATGGATATTTTTGAACATCTCAAAAAGGGGTGACTCAGTAAATATAGGTATCATAGCTCACATAGGAATAATGATAAATCGTTTCATCAAACTATCGAATGAAACTGTAGTCAAAATAAAGTAATGTTTATTGGTAGAACACATGGACTTGATTCCAAGGATTGAATAGGTAGTACGAGCACTTATTAAATGCATAATGGTTAAAATGGATGGATCGTAACCAAATGTGCTACATGAAGTAAACCACTGATGGCTGCTGAATTAGTTAAAAGATTAAAGGAAGCGCATGTTGAGAGCAACTAGGTGAGTGTGTGATTTAATTCAGAAAAATAAACGTTGAACAAATAACTTGGCGTCTGCCTCGCAAATGCCGCCCATGTTTACCACTGCTCTAAAACTCAGATGCAGTGAACGGCTGCAGTGGCCTCGGCATCTGTGACAGAGTATAAAAACCACCAACCAAAATGTTGTCTGCTGGAAACAGGGACGCAGACTGAGTGCTCCCTCTCTAGAGTTCTAATGTGAAGTATTTATTCCCCACAGCTCTAAAGGCAAGTGTGCAAATCCTCTCCCTCCAAAAATTTTCTGCTGGTACTGCCAGCACTGGGTTCTTGTTAGGCAACAGCTGTGAACTTCCGAGATCTGTGTAAGGAAACAATCATAAAAATCCTAGCAATCTCACTCTTCTTAAAGAATCTGCTGTGATTAGCCAATAATACACATTTCGCTCTTAAAGTGGGAGCAGAAAGCAGAACTTCTCTCCCACAATGATTTTAGTTTCACTTTTTTTCTAACAATGATAGTGGGTGCATATAGGCATTCGCAATGTCCCGGCCCCACTACAAAAACAATTGAGAGGCTGAGAGTACAAGTGGCGCAAATGAAATTTCACAAGAAAATGATCTAAATGCACATTTGGAGAGATAAAGCTCTCTTCTGAGTAAAAGAATTATAAGTGATGTCCTACATAGTTTCACCCCCGTGACGATAAAATTTAAGCTGTAAGCCAATGCCTGGATTGCATTTAGAATGCAGCAAGTGTAATTGAAATGGGAGACACAAAGAAAATTACTGCTGCCTCTAATGAATATTCAGGTATGTATTATTCAAAAGTACAACATTAGACTAATGTGCATACTTTTAAGAAAACTTGTAGTAATATTTAATGCATGTTTCAACAGATCACATTTTGAAATATCGCTTGTGCATCTTGAGGCAAAATCAGCGTATTGACACAACGGATCATCAGGTCCTTCAACCTGGCCATGCATATATGGTATATGATAAAGATTCTAGTCTCTCTGAAAAGTCAGAGAAGCACTTCAAACGTGTATTTGTTCCCAAAGACGGAATGGATATAGTGAAGCAGGTCAACTGAAAAATTTTCGTAGTGGAAATGAAAACAAACTTTCTTTCAATTACAGCCAGGGATGCAACAGCAAAGGATAAAGTTACTAAAGACACAGAAGGAAACAAAATACAGCGGAGGAATCCCAGGTGGCCGTGACCCAGCAGAAGTGTACTGCAGGAGGTCCAATACTGATCCCCCAGCATTAACTCTTCTGCTGCCTTTTGCAGAAGAAGGGTTTGAAACAAAATTTGAGAAATGCAAAAATCTTCAGGATACGATGAACCACAACCCTTCACTTTAGCATGAGTTCTATAACAGTTTATCCCATTACAGACAGCAGTTACCGAGGGTGTAAGAAGTGGTGTGGAGAAAGGAGAGGACATGGTCAAAGAAGAGGACGGGAAAGACTGAAAAATGAATAACACCATCGTACACCACGAGTGCTGCCCAGGAAGAACATTCTTCAAGAAATAGCACAGAAGCACATGATTTAGATTCTACAGACACTGACTGTGAGGGGACTGTAGAAATGACTATGAATAATCTCTCGTATTTGTTGGAACCACATCAATACATTTTAGTTTTGATATTTTAATTTTATTCGTTACTTCATTATTGTTTCTCAACATATTATATTAATATCGATTTTAACTGATCATTAGGAAAAAATATCTAATATTTGGATAGTAACTTACGTAATTTACAAATAGCCATTAAGTTTTGGTAGTCATTTACTTAGTTTGCTTCAGCGAGCACATGTATCATTTGTACTCTCAGCCCCTCAATTCTGATGAGCCAATTCTGCGATCCTTTACAAAACTTATGACTCAATTACTTTTGACCTCCTTTGCATCCAGCAGATTTTTCTCACGCTCTGTGTCTCATGTTTTCCCATCCCCTTACAGAACACTGTCTTTTTAGAAAGCATTCTTTTTTCTGCACCTCACTATGCCAGTTTACAACTTATCATGTTGCAGTGGTTGATACCATAGTGCTGTGGCCGTCTCGAGAGCGGCCATCACCAAGTGTATACCTGCCAGTGGCTCTACTTTTAGTGAAGGAACAGTTTTACGATCCGGTTTACGATTCTATCCCTGCTGCCGTCACTTTCTCGCAGTCAGCTGGAGGACTCAGCTCAGAAAAATTACGCATTGTCTTTCACCACCAGATAGAAATGAAATGAAAAAGTACTGACTATATTTAAAGTCATTGGTGTTTGTTCCAGCTACTTGCATACTTTCACAATTCGCTTGTGATTTTAATTAAGTTGATAGTCTAATTTGAGCAGTAGGTTATTAATCAGATTACAGAGTAATTTTGTAAGAACTGTCCCATAACATCATCCCTTCCTCAGTTTTAAAATTAATGCTGATGTGTTTGTGCTGGAATTTGTCTCTAGCACAACTACGTCACAGAAATTTTACTTTTTCTTTGGGTTCTACTTTCTCGTTCACATTTTTGGCTTTGTCGGCACTGGGATGATGTGCTTCACGGTATGGATTGTGAGACTGGGGTGGATATCCTGTTGCCAACGCAACAATTTCACATTCACACTTAAGCATAAGCCTCCACACAAATATTCTCATTAACTGGAGTTACGGTAAGCTGTTATTTGAACACATATAAAGAAGAGAGCACCAGCTCACACAATTCCATTCACATATACTTCAAATTCAAGTCACACGTTTGAAACTTTTCTTATTAATCAAAAGTCAGTCACATTCGTCATTTAATAAACAAGTATTGAATAGACATTCACTCATAATGTGTCACAATGAATGATCACTTATACTTTTCCTCACGACAAAAATAATTAAGAACAGAATACACTTAAATACATCGATACATCATAAAAAATTTCATGCATCGCTACGAAAGTTCATACGAATACAGAACAACTATTATCGAAATATGGTTAAATTTGTGAGTACCTAGACTTGTGTCTCTGTATGATTAGGTTATGTACAAGTTGGTAAATCTTATGCAAGTGTTTCCCAAACTAACCTACATCGTATAGTTAAATAGATCCACAAGGAGTCCTATGATCTTCAAGTACGAATAACATATGATGAGAGAGAAAACATAACAAGTTTATGACAAGAACAAAATTCAACACTTCTGATGCATGCTTAAACGTATCGCCATTAAAAGGGCAGCTCGTATTAGAACAGTTAAATAATTCGTCAAAACTAAAATACAAGTCAGTCTGTAACGATATGATGTAACATGTTTAAACTTAATATATATTGCCCCTGGAAATAAAAGTTGAGGAAGCACACTTAATACTTTAAAAATATATATGATTTCCCCAAAAACACAGTGTTTGGGAATCACAAATACACTTCACAGGTTCAGATAATACTATTTATCACATCAATAATCCCGACTGCTGTTCTGGTACGAGAAACGAAGTAGTACTAAAGTTACATATTGCTGACATGTGAAATATCAATTCGTGTAAGTGCAATACAACTTGCGAGCAGGAATTTAAAGTTTTTATAAGTAGCATCTCCACACATCTGTATCTAATTATTGAGGGTTAGTCATTACGGTTGCGCATGTCCATAGCCTGTCTGACGTAAACACTCATACCATTCAGAACCACGGTTCATCTCACTCAATATGTAACACAGTATTTTTCCTGTTCAAATTCGTGATACTAGGATCATTTGGCAATGAAACATAGAAATGCCTCTCACTGATCAGAGAAATGAGGCTGTAGCGAGGTGCATTAAAAGTTTCATTCTCACAGCGTAGCAAATGAAGTAGAAATTGCAATGTTCACATCTAATTGGACAGAGTCGCACTTGCATTACACGTAGATTGTCACTGTATATCTACATCTACATCTATACTCCGCGAGCCACCTTACGGTGTGTGGCGGAGGGTACTTATTGTACCACTATCTGATCCCCCCTTCCCTGTTCCATTCACGAATTGTGCGTGGGAAGAACGACTGCTTGTAAGTCTCCGTATTTGCTCTAATTTCTCGGATCTTTTCGTTGTGATCATTACGCGAGATATATGAGGGCGGTAGTAATATGTTGCCCATCTCTTCCCGGAATGTGCTCTCTCGTAATTTCGATAATAAACCTCTCCGCATTGCGTAACGCCTTTCTTGAAGTGTCCGCCACTGGAGCTTGTTCAGCATCTCCGTAACGCTCTCGCGCTGACTAAATGTCCCCATGACGAATCGCGCTGCTTTTCGCTGGATCATGTCTATCTCTTCTATTAATCCAACCTGGTAAGGGTCCCATACTGATGAGCAATACTCAAGAATCGGACGAACAAGCGTTTTGTAAGCTACTTCTTTCGTCGACGAGTCACATTTTCAACCTGGCGCCTGCTTTTCCCACTATTTGTTTTATGTGGTCATTCCACTTCAGATCGCTCCGGATAGTAACTCCTAAGTATTTTACGGTCGTTACCGCTTCCAATGATTTACCACCTATGGCATAATCGTACTGGAATGGATTTCTGCCCCTATGTATGCGCATTATATTACATTTATCTACGTTTAGGGAAAGCTGCCAGCTGTCGCACCATGCATTAATCCTCTGCAGGTCCTCCTGGAGTACGTACGAGTCTTCTGATGTTGCTACTTTCTTGTAGACAACCGTGTCATCTGCAAATAGCCTCACGGAGCTACCGATGTTGTCAACTAAGTCATTTATGTATATTGTAAACAATAAAGGTCCTATCACGCTTCCCTGCGGTACTCCCGAAATTACCTCTACATCTGCAGATTTTGAACCGTTAAGAATGACATGTTGTGTTCTTTCTTCTAGGAAATCCTGAATCCAATCACAAACCTGGTCCGATATTCCGTAAGCTCGTATTTTTTTCACTATACGTAAGTGCGGAACCGTGTCAAATGCCTTCCTGAAGTCCAGGAATACGGCATCAATCTGCTCGCCAGTGTCTACGGCACTGTGAATTTCTTGGGCAAATAGGGCGAGCTGAGTTTCACATGATCTCTGTTTGCAGAATCCATGTTGGTTATGATGAAGGAGATTTGTATTATCTAAGAACGTCATAATACGAGAACACAAAACATGTTCCATTATTCTACAACAGATTGACGTAAGCGAAATAGGCCTATAATTATTCGCATCTGATTTATGACCCTTCTTGAAAATGGGAACGACCTGCGCTTTCTTCCAGTCGCTAGGTACTTTACGTTCTTCCAGCGATCTACGATAAATTGCTGATAGAAAGGGGGCAAGTTCTTTAGCATCATCACTGTAGAATCTTAAGGGTATCTCGTCTGGTCCGGATGCTTTTCCGCTACTAAGTGATAGCAGTTGTTTTTCAATTCCGATATCGTTTATTTCAATATTTTCCATTTTGGCGTCCGTGCGACGGCTGAAGTCAGGGATTTTCCGCAGTGAAACAGTTTCGGAACACTGAATTCAGTATTTCTGCCTTTCTTCGGTCGTCCTCTGTTTCGGTGCCATCGTGGTCAACGACTGACTGAATAGGGGATTTAGATCCGCTTACCGATTTTACATATGACCAAAACTTTTTAGGGTTCTTGTTTAGATTGTTTGCCAATGTTTTATGTTCGAATTCGTTGAATGCTTCTCTCATTGCTCTCTTTACGCTCTTTTTCGCTTCGTTCAGCTTTTCCTTATCAGCTATGATTCGACTACTCTTAAACCTATGATGAAGCTTTCTTTGTTTCCGTAGTACCTTTCGTACATGATTGTTATACCACGGTGGATCTTTCCCCTCGCTTTGGACCTTAGTCGGTACGAACTTATCTAAGGCGTACTGGACGATGTTTCTGAATTTTTTCCATTTTTGTTCCACATCCTCTTCCTCAGAAATGAACGTTTGATGGTGGTCACTCAGATATTCTGCGATTTGTGCCCTATCACTCTTGTTAAGCAAATATATTTTCCTTCCTTTCTTGGCATTTCTTATTACACTTGTAGTCATTGATGCAACCACTGACTTATGATCACTGATACCCTCTTCTACATTCACGGAGTCGAAAAGTTCCGGTCTATTTGTTGCTATGAGGTCTAAAACGTTAGCTTCACGAGTTGGTTCTCTAACTATCTGCTCGAAGTAATTCTCGGACAAGGCAGTCAGGATAATGTCATAAGAGTCTCTGTCCCTGGCTCCAGTTCTGATTGTGTGACTATCCCATTCTATACCTGGTAGATTGAAGTCTCCCCCTATTGCAATAGTATGATCACGAAACTTCTTCACGACGTTCTGCAGGTTCTCTCTGAGGCGCTCAACTACTACGGTTGCTGATGCAGGTGGTCTATAGAAGCATCCGACTATCATATCTGACCCACCTTTGATACTTAACTTAACCCAGATTATTTCACATTCGCATTCGCTAATAACTTCACTGGATATTATTGAATTCTTTACTGCTATAAATACTCCTCCACCATTGGCGTTTATCCTATCCTTGCGGTATATATTCCATTCTGTGTCTAGGATTTCGTTACTGTTCACTTCCGGTTTTAACCAACTTTCCGTTCCTAATACTATATGCGCACTATTTCCTTCAATAAGAGATACTAATTCAGGAACCTTGCCCTGGATACTCCTGCAGTTTACCAATATTACGTTAACTTTTCCTGTTTTTGGTCTCTGAGGACGGACGTTCTTTATCAACGATGATAATGTCCTCTCTGGTAAGCCGTCAGGTATTTTATCGTTTCGCCCAAGGGGGGGTCCCTCTAACCTAAAAAACCCCCGTGTGCACGCCACACGTACTCTGCTACCCTAGTAGCTGCTTCCGGTGTGTAGTGCACGCCTGACCTGTCTAGGGGGGCCCTACAGTTCTCCACCCAATAACGGAGGTCGATGAATTTGCAACCATTATAGTCGCAGAGTCGTCTGAGCCTCTGGTTTAGACCCTCCACACGGCTCCAAACCAGAGGACCGCGATCGACTCTGGGCACTATGCTGCAGATATTAAGCTCAGCTTGCACTCCGCGTGCGATGCTGGTTGTCTTCACCAAATCAGCCAGCCGCCGGAAGGAACCAAGGATGGCCTCAGAACCCAAGCGGCAGGCGTCATTCGTTCCGACATGTGCTACTATCTGCAGCCGGTCACACCCAGTGCGTTCAATAGCTGCCGGAAGGGCCTCCTCCACATTACGGACGAGACCCCCCGGCAAGCACACCGAGTGCACACTGGCATTCTTCCCCGACCTACCCGCTATTTTCCTGAGGGGCTCCATAACCCGCCTAACGTTGGAGCTCCCTATAACTAATAGGCCCGCCCTCTGTGACTGTCGGGACCTTGCCGGAGAATCGGCCACTGGCCCAACAGGCGAGGCATCCTGTGGTGGCTCGGAAACGATGTCATCACCACTAGGAAGCACCCCGTACCTGTTGGAAAGGGGTAAGGCAGCTGCCACGCGGCCAGATCCCACCTTCGCCTTTCGGCCAGGCACGCGCGAGCCCACCACTGTCCGCCATTCACCCTGGAGTGATGGCTGACCGGTAAGATGCTCACTGCCGGAAGACGCAGCGACATCAGGGGTTCCATGTGATTCCAAGGCCACCGAAGTAGGCATAGGTCTCACCACAGTTGCCCCAACGCCACTACGAGCCGACGCCTGCGCCTCGAGCTCGATGAGCCTAACAGACAAAGCCTCCACCTGCCCCCGAAGAGTGGCCAATTCTCCTTGCGTCCGCTCACAACAACCACAGTCCCTACACATGACTATGTTTACCCTACTCTATACGGTGACAAATTCCCAAGATAATCTTCTGATGAGCTACTCTGATAATCAAGAAGCACTCACTGAAATACGAGACGCGAAAACTACGCTAGGTTTTCCCAGAAAAACTATTTAAAAGCTAAGCGCAGCAAATAAGTACAAAAACGTTTTATACAAACAGTACTCGCTGCTGCTGGTGCTCTCGCTCTGGCTGTCACAAGACAACTGCTGATTCAAGTGACTAGTGGCTAACGGCCGCGAAACAAACAAAAGACGGTTTTAGGGCGCTTTCTGTTCTAAACGATCAAGAAAACACTAAGAAATCTAACACGAAAACTACGTAAAGTTTTATCAAGAACTGTTAGTTACTATGCAGAGCAGATAAACACAAATAGAATCCCTTCCTTAGTGGAAGGTCGTAAACAAAATGCAAAATAAACGCTTTATACAAACAGTACTCGCTGCTGCTGGTGCTCTCGCTCTGGCTGTCAATGTTAGAGTTCTGAAATAGTTTATGGAAATGAGAGATCATGATTTACATATTTGTGTTGTTTTGCATCGGCAGCACGTTAGTTAATTCTTTTATATCCATGTACAGACGCCACAGAAAATTTAACTGGTGGTCCACATTGACTAACGAACTGCCTGGTCCTTCTCGAAACAGCTGATGAGCTGTCACTTGAGACATAGCCTCTTGATATTGCTGTAAGACGTCGGTTAAGCTGTTTCCGCATGGAATCAAGTAGTAGACAGGCTGCCAACGAACGGTTTATGATGCACGCTGCTTCTCCCGCTGGGTTCGGCTGTGGTGTAATGCATTAGGCCCGCGGTACGAGGCGTTAAACCCCAGCAGTCCCATGCGCCGGGTATGGGGTGCCCTTGACCAACCGCTCAGCTGTCAGAAGACAACAGTGGACACTGGTGAGCCCAGGGGTTGGCGATGGCGAGGAATCACTATCCTGCAGTGAGCCACGCCCTTGCAGCCACCTTCAGCTGCCTTTCCTCCCTTATCATATTTTGCGTCACCATGTCGTGCCATCACCAATGCAATTGTGTTATGGAAACATATATTAGACATATATATTAAATTTTGTGGGACATTACCTATAAATATACAGTATTCCTATATCAGCCTCTTGACCTTCAATCAAATTGATAAGAGTTAAGGATTTATAATACAATAAAAATGGTTCGGTGGCCATTAGAACCAAACCACATAGCCTAGTGTGACTAGTAAACCACAAGCTGGGTTGTACAGAATGGTTCAAAAACTGAAATCACTTATTTTTACTGGTTTCTTATTATGATACTGTGAGTGGATGGGTATGTCGACTCGTTAATTGACTTGCTGTTAGTTCTTGCGCATTCTTATCTGCTAATACCTGGGATTTCTGTCGATACCTTGCGGACATCTAACAGTTCCCTTCCGACGCACTGTTCCGTCACAATTCTACAAGTTATTAAAATAATTATGGTGCCAGGCTGCCTATCATTCACATAATATTTGCGTGCCTGCATACTTCTCTCTCTTCATTTGTAGCTCTCCCGTCCATTAGAAATTAGTTCGTTGCCTTCCTCTTAATACCTGTTGCCTAAAACAGCACATAACCTCCTGGAACATGCAATAAACAAAATGAAAATTTAACGATTAACTCCTTGTTAACCTAGTCACATACCTGGTGTGTATTCGCTTTACTTTTTTCCGCTTTGGACTTATTGGGCCTTGTTTGTTTCATCCTTGTACTTGTGTTAATGACATCCATGTCGCTTTTTTATAAATTATCTCTCATATGGACTTCTTCTAGATGTCAGATGTACTCCCTGAGAACAGCACAGAATATACACAAAAAAGAAAAATCAGCATCTTCGGTTCATTGGACACACGTACCTGTATGTAACGGGGCACGTCTCTATCTTTACTCTTACTCTCAAGGACTCAGTGCATACCGTACTGGCTCTTTAAGCACACATTAATAAAAGAACCCCTAATGGCACGGTGCTTTCCCACCGCTGGCACATTTTGGCACAGTGCTCAACTGCTACCGACTCAATTAATAAAATATGTCTCTATTAGACGGTGCTACGTCACGATCGGGAAAACGTGGCTCAGAGTGTCCCACAAATGGCTCCTAATACCCGTAAAACTCTGTCAAGCAAACACTCCTCACTGCACGAATTCACCCCACAGTTCGTCCTACGCTTTCTTTGTTGTCAACTTCTACACGCTTCAACGTTTCCAACTTTCACCGGAAATCATCCAAACATTTACTCGCCATAATCTCAACTCCTATTTAAATATGAATTGATTTTTTTCCTCTTCTAATTGTACCTCCCTCCCCAGGTGTGAGACCTGCTGTACAATCTCAGACTAACTTTGCTCCTTAAATCGTATGAGAATGGAAATATGTTGCTGGCCCTTTGATTTATGGCTCCTTATGTTTTCTGTGTCGACAACATTGTTGTGAACAACTCTCCTTACATTGTAAGGTCCACAGTAGAAGTAAAAAAATTGTGGCTTAAAAGTTTACTATTCCGTGATCCCTTTCTTGCATTGAATAAAACTTTATCACACTAACCGAACCTTATCTGCCTTATCGTCATGACTCACAGGAAAACATATATAATTTACACATACAGTCATACGGATATTCACATATTATTTATGCTGTCTAACCTATTAACTAGTAAAACACGCACTAACATCCTTCCGCTATTCGTTGTCCTATCTCGTTTTCCACGTCGAATAAAGAGCCCCACCGTTTGTCCTCATCATCACTGTTCAGTCCTTCTCCGCTCTTCTTTTCCATTTCTGCTATAAAATCCGATGGACTTCCTGTGCTTTTCTAAGGCTTTTACTACGTATTCGCCTTTTACACATTTGTATTCATCACCACTCGAGTCATCAGGTCTATTTAACGTCGCATCTGTCCATTCTCTTGAGCGAAGAAGAACGTCGAACGTCCTGCAAGCTTCTTCTACAGTATTACACACTAAGCAATTAGTGACCTTTTCTTCGGAGTCACTCAACCAAACATATTCCCACTCGTCATCATCTTTGCAATCTTCTTCCATGTCTGACACCTCTTTCACTATCTCTGGGGTTGTTTCTGTCCTCAGAATATCCGATCAATCAACTTCACTACTCTATTCATCTTCTTATTTCAACTATTCCTTGGCTACATCCAATAACTGCTCTTACGCTTCTTCTGATGGCATTTTTCCTTCACCGGTGAGCACAATCCCTAACATACCAAAGCTGTTATCAGACAAACTGTCTAAATCGTGAATTTCAAAAATTTCCCGGCAAACTGAATGTTCAAACAAGTTTCGAGCTTGCTGCCGGTCGTTGTTTAATTCATCCCACGATGTTTCGACCGGACAACAAGACGCAGTCTTCGATGGCCGACCTTAAGATGACTACTAGGTGCCCAGCCGAAATATCGTGGGACAAATTAAACGACGACCGACTGCAAGCCCGAAATTTATAAAATGTATTCGCAATTGTGAATATGAACAACCATCAGTTATATAATGGAATGACGACAGTGAAAATTTGTGCCGAATTGGGACTCGAACCCGAATTTTTCCTTTGTTGCTAGCGGTCGCCTTACCAGTAAGCTATCCGAGCACGACTAACGGCCAGACGCAAACTTCCATATGTCGTCAACCAAGTATCTACAACCTGCACTCGTATATTCATTATGTATGTTCCTGTTCAGGGGAGACATTTTCATTGAAAGCTGCTTGCCTGATTTGCCTGCCTGCCTGTGTTGTTGAGAAAGATGATGCCAAGTTCATAACGAGTGTAGTCGCAGAGGTACCTGTCCCTTCGGAGATGCATGCATATCCGAAAAACTTGGCATCGTGCTTCTGAACAATCCATTCACTACAATATGGTAGCCCGAAATTTGTTTGATCAGTCTAAATTTTTCCTGGATTTCAACCCTTAACAGGCGTTGCCGAGTCTCTGGGACCCCAGGGAAGTATGAAGTTGTAGCAACTTTTGTATTTCTTGGTCAGGAAGCATGGCTGAACAGTACCTCAGGCGACTGCAGTCTATCATCAAAGCAAGCACTGTAAACGATTGAGGGCCCCTGGGACTAAGCGATACAAGTTAGTGTAATATTTTCAGTATAGTGAATATGTTTGAAAACCCAAAAAATGTCAACACTAAAGATTCAAACTTTGAGGAATGTGTACTAAGATGAATTGAGGAATGTGATGCTGACTGTTCAGATCAAGATGGCGATCCCGGTAGCAACATTACCATCGAAAATGATATCCCATGTGATCGCGAAACGGCGAGTGAACTTTCTGGCGCTGTATCTGATGACGAAGATGAGATGATGGTTACTGAAAGTGCAGGCGATAGAGGCACAAGTGAGCCACGTAAGAAAAATTTCTATGGGAAAAACGGATGCAAATGGGCTGCCACCGAACTAACCCTAAATGTAAGAATACCAGACCGCAACTTGCTGAATTTGCTGGGAAATACGAAAGCTTTACCAAAACTTGTGCCCTTGGATGCAAGGCAGAAGATTTTCTCACAATATGTAATAGGTATGTTTGTGCGTTATACAAATTTGAAAAAGCAGTAATTTCGCAACAAGTCACGCAGTCAGAATCGCACAGGGAAACAAATTCCATTGAAATAAATGTTTTATTGGGACTGCTGCCTACAAATCTAACAATAAAGAAAACGAATCATTTTTTTAATATATGGGATGTCGTCAAATTCGCCTGGTAACTTCGGCAAAAAAGTTTCCTGTGTTACTAGCTTGCCTGAGATATAGAGAATCATAAGAGTAAAATCTGAATCAGCTGCGGCGATTTAACATAGTTTTGTAAAATTTTATCAAAATTCGTAATCGGCTTATATTTAGGAACCAATGCAACTGAGGATGAAATGCTGGTCGGCTTTTGAGACAGATATAAATTTAAAATACATTTACCCAGAGAAAAAAGAGGTTTGAAAATCCAACGCCTTCTTGATGCTCGAACCCACTACATATAGAATACAAGTGCACTGACTCTAATGATCTCACAACTGAAGGAAAACGGTTTACTATTCCAACGCCAGCTGTTCTTCGTATTTCGAAACCACTGTTTGAAATCAACCGCAGTATTACTGGTGACAACTCGTACACCTCAACAGAACTCAAAAACCACCTCAGCAAAATAAATTTACTTACGTTGGTACCGTGAGGAAACACAAACGGGAGATACCTAAAGAATTCCTACTTTTTGAAACAAGGCAGTTAACTATGTATCTGCAAACGTTTGAAGACTGTATCTGGGACACCAGCTGACGATCAAGACTTTTGCCTCGGAATCCAAATATTATTCTATATGTGATCCAAACTTATAAACAAATACTGTTTTTTTATATGTTCAATGCAGATACCTATTTGTTTACAATGTTCTATGAAACTGTGTGTTCAGTCGATTGTAAATCCCCAAGACTCCAAAATATTGTTTCTTTTCATACGCTTGTTTGGATCGTTATAAATATTTTACAGATTTGGATGGATCAAATGGCTCTAAGCACTATGCGACTTAACATCTGAGGTCTTCAGTCGCCTAGAACTTAGAACTAATTAAACCTAACTAACCTAAGGACATCACACACATCCATGCCCGAGGCGGGATTCGAACCTGCGACCGTAGCGGTCACGCGGTTCCAGACTGAAGCGCCTAGAATCGCTCGGCCACACCGGCCGGCTTTTACAGATTTCCTGTGGATGCAAATGTATTCCCTTTTCTTATAATTTAGATCTTACCAGGTGTGTATTCGATAAAAAAACGTTTTTATTTGTCACTTTTTACTCGGGAAATACATATAATAGAAAGAGTATGTTTACTTTTGTAATATCTTTAGTTTCAGATTTTTTCGCTTCTGTTTGTTTCTAAATTGGTTGTAAATAAAAAAATTTGTTTCCCTATACGCCTTTGATTACGTATACGTCCCAAAACAACAACGAAAATCATTAAGAGACACAAAACAATTTTTATTTAGTGAGTCCCCAGGACTCCGGAACTCGTTGACATTTCCGACTACACCGGTCAAGGATTAACTGAATTTCCATTCCGTTCAAGCACATCGACAAAAATCATTGTTCCAGTGCAGTACTACTCAGTAGAACGTCAAGAAGGTGAGACATAGAACAACCTTTATTTTAAGGTTCTGTATGACCAAAACGTTTGCACTGAGTATGTGTAAGTGGCATTCGAAATCGTCCCTGATCTGTTCTTTCACTCCAGCACTCTTTCCAAGTAATATACTGCGTACTTTCATCGTGTCCATTTTGAATACTGGCCATTGCTTATTCTTGTCACTCATCCTGTAAACATCTTTATTTAGGATTGAAACTTGATTGCATGAGTTTAAAATGCATGGTAATATCACTCCACTTACCTTCACGTCGATAAAGGGATAGGCAATACCAATCTGGTTGTCGAACACCGTAGCACTTTCCAATAGCTTCTTGTTTGACTCATCACAGTAGAAGAGTAAGGTTCCGGGTAATAGTATATCATCCAACAGTCACGCAGGAGCCCCAGCCGCGTTGATTACTCTTATCTCAGTCATTGTTTCATTTGAAACGGTACAGTACTGCCTGACATAGAAAAGATGTTCAACATACTTCGTTGTTCTTGTCAGAACAGCGTTTTTTGTATAATAATGAATTAAATGAATGGCTGGTCATCTGCTGACCACAGACAGTAAAGGTAGATTCAGTAATCATCTTTGAGACGATTCTCTAGTCACCTTTGGCCGAACCAAAGAGACGAAGTATACCAGGGCACTAGAAGGCCTGGAATGTGGCTGACCAATACGGTGGCAGGGTCCTCCCCCACCTCTACGGAAGCGCGGGATGACCGGATGTCGCTGGTTCCTGAGTTGCGAAGACTTGCTTTATGTGTCTCCAGGAAAACAAGTTTAAATGAAAATGGTATGCATGTGGAATATTTAAGAGTAGATAAACTAATAATTTCTCTTTTCAGAAATTTTTGGTGGGAGGCTCATGTAAATTGTTTGGAAAAGATAGGCAGGTAAAAAAAAATCATGGGGAACATAGGATTCTTCGGAAGTGACAAAGAAACCACGTGTTGTAATTGTAAGACGAATGCTAGTGTGTGGTAGTATTAAGATGAAATACTTGTGTGTGTAAATCTAAGTTGAAAATAATTAAGATTCCCGTGTGCAGAACTTGAATTAGAGACAAGCACTTCCACGTGGTGAGTACAGTGCGAGTCTCAACCTGACTATGAGACAATAAAAAAAATTAGCAGTTCTTGCCCTTGCATTCAGTTGAGGATCCGTGTGTGAGATAAATAAGATACCAAAACTTTCATTATGAGATACATTCGTGTGACGCCAGCTTGATATTCAGATACTCTGAGAGTGAATTAAACTGAGTCAGCCATGTACCTGGCAACACCATGTGGGTTGCATTTCACAGGGAGATGTGCATAAATCCTCCAGAGTTTGTGGTAGGAAAGCTATTACGTGGGTCAGTGACGTGTGAATCTGGGATGACTATTGTTTGAAATGGGAAAGCAGAACGAGTAGATAACCAAACATTTTGTTTTTGAGATGTGTGTTATACTGCCAGTGTGATTTATTTTGTGTATTTAATCCGTGTGATTTGCATGGGAGAGTAGCGAATTAGTTTCAAATACGGAGGGTCAAGCATGATTTTTTCCTAGTACAACACGAAAGTCAGTAAATTCGTTATGTTGCTAATGAATGAGGTTACGAGAGTGTGGGAGAGGATGAAGTAGCGAAAGATTCGTTACCAATCCAGAAAGTGCACAGTAGCAATAAACAGAAACATTACGAGACCATAGAATAGTAAAACGCTTATGTTATGCAATGCCCACTGGGTGGAGAATCCCTTGTTTAACTACCCTGTTTAAGTGTAATGTAAGAAATTTTGCAACATTAACGTAAAAGAATTGATTGTAATAAAAAAGGAGATATATGAAACAAATAGTGGTCTTGATTATTGAGTTGTGAATAGCCATTTTGCTGAGGTATTTCACCACAACCTCCATTTTTCTTGATGGGATGTCCGAGCTTTGATTAAAATATATACCAGGGTGGAGTGAGTCCATCAGAAATGTGCACAAGCTATTAGTCAGATGCATTATCCATTCCGTTGCGTTAAGAAGTAAGGATGAGAATAAGTTATAGCTTAACTGATAGGCACTAGGGCTCATATTTCAAGCATAGTTGCAGTGGGTATGATAAAGCATGAAAATGTTTGTGATGTACAAATAATAATTGGCCTCGCTTGGCAGGCCACTCATCTAGTAGGCCTGACTACTAGATGCCACAGAATGGAGTAGTAACCTCCCACACTGTTTTCTTAATGCGTCAGAACTTCGACATACAATAATTTCCTCGACTTCTCTGCGCAAATCATATCGGCCTCCATTAAGTCGTCTGTCATCTAACGAGTACTGTGGCCCCCTAGGTCCATGCTTATTATTCCTGTTTCATCTATTGCCATTCTCAGGGAATTGGTGTCTCACTCCTCATTTCAGGTCATTCAGACGGTAGCGTTCAAGCTCATAGTGAGTTTGTACGAAGTATATAGGCTGCCTTACTCTGCCTTTGAGATAAAATCCAAGTTCTTGCAACAAGCAGTGGACTGCATTAATATCAATCACACTGTGTACCACAGATTTTAACCAGTTTCTTCTGCCCATAAGGTGCGTCCAGAAACAGTTTAAATCTCATCATGTCTTTGAAACACTGTATCGGATCTTGGTATTGTGATTCAGTGTAAGGTTCCACCATTAAGATGCTCAATTTTTGGTGTCTTTGCTTATTTCTCACCCAGTACTCATTTAAAAATGCGCACTTAAATTCCTCATGTACTTTGCACCCGGCTGCAATTACTCGCATATTTAGTGCTGCTTCTTCTCATAGGTGTTCACAAATAAAATTTTTTTTACATGCCACAGACCATGACCTCTGCAGTCTGTCTTGAAATCGTTGAATCCAAATTTGCGGATGAACACTGTTCAAATGGTCGGGGAATAATGCGTATTTTTGCACAGAGACAAAGCATTTCTGATTCTAGTCTTGATCCATTTCCTGCTACCCAATGCCTACTTGTATTGCTGGTTGTATAGGTGGAAACGAGTGATTTGGCTAGTCACATATTCAGCAGAATCTGTCAGTCAACCAATGCAGCTCTGCTCTCCTTTTCTCTTTCTGCTTCATTCATGATTTGATCGCTACCCGTTCAATTACTTCCTGAGCTGACGCTACGTTTTTTTTTTTTTTTTCCTATGAATAACCCGACCAACGCTTCATAGCTTCCGCGGTTTATCGCTACCTGAAACTCTTAAAACTGGAATACTATTTTAATTTATTACCGACCTTTTAAATTACACGGCATGGTCCTGTCTGATCTCGAGTCATTTTGCTATGACAGCAGTTTGACTTCATCCTTGACTTCAGTTTCATATTCTATGACTTCGTCTTTCCATTCTTTGATCATGCTAACATCTTTATGCAGTTCATTCATTGTGTCTTTCATTTTTTGTAACAATGCACGTCTCTTACTGTCACAACTACACGCCTGTTTATTGATTATTTAAGTTACCCTGGACTGTTTGAGCTCCTCCTGAATATTCTTATCATCACTCCCATTAACATGTTCTGCTGCCTTCTTACTTTCGCAAATTTTCTTCTGGCTTTGGTTTTTTTCCTAAATTTTCTTCTGTCCTCTTGCATTGCTGTTTATTTTCCGCTGCCATCTCAGTCAGAAAAGATTGAAGATCTGATAGCGCCGGGACTGGAGCAGTTGGTGTTGATTTCATGACACTCTGTGTTACTTCCTTGTAGCCAGCGGTTTCTGAGATTACCATCGGTCTATGATACACTCACATTTTTCCCACTCAAAGATTCATTCTCTCACTGACCCCCACTATTCCGTATGATACTCAGATCGTTTCCTAAGTCAACTGTTTCCTGTAAATTATTGTTCCGAATTTCACTACCCTTGCTCTGTTGCACACTGTCATGCTGGAAATCCATGGTAAAGCCATTATCTCTAGTTTCTGAATAATCAAATTGTTCATTTTCTAGTGTTATAGACATTGCCATTCACACACATTTAATCAAATATAACAGTAATGATGATAATGTCTGGCAATGTTTGACGACAAGATAAAGAATGCAACCTATAACACTAGATAGCGTACTCACGGCGGTTCTGCTTTGTCGTTTTTGGTACGACTTGGAAATAGAGAAAAATTAATGGATGGATGATCGCCGATGCGTCGGTTCTCGATTGTGTTCAGGAGACGTAAGGTTTGATTACGCAAAGATGGTTTCGTGACTGACCTTTGACCCGGATTGCCTTCACGCAATCAGAATCTTCGATGAAAATACCTAAAGGACCTATTTGAATAATGAAAAAATGTAAATGAATGCAAAACACTGAAATTTTGTAAAAAGTTATGGGATTGGAAACTGAACACATTAATGTCGTCCCGAATGCAATCGAGATACCGCGATGAAGAGTGAACCTGTAACAAAGCTTACGTACACTGAAAAATCACGGCGAGTTTTAAAAAAAGAATAAGCAGAGAATTTCTGTAAAGTAAAGCTTCAATATCTTCTTAAAGAACAAAGGCGTTAAACTAATAGACATTAACAAATATACAATGAATACAAAACTTACATTTTTATGTTTCTCTCATACATGGAGCAGTTCAACAATTGCTGCTTTTGTCTGTCCGAGATTTCTAAAAAATTAAATGTTCTGATGTGCGCATAAGTACTTTTTAGCGTCACACGGTTTTACCGAAGCATTTTGCTTGGTGATTTACATGGTTTTTGACACTAAATAAAACATAACTTGTAGCGGTGCTACACAACACGTCTTAACAAGTCGGCGACCAAACGTAAAAAGATAATGAAGTCTCTAGAACATTTCTTAACAAATGATGGATTGTTCTTTCAAATGTTTAGCAGCTTACTGCTATCGAGTGCTGTGGCAATGATTTAAATATCTGCGGCCAGCGTGTCACAGTGTTTATTTGAAATATTTTAACGCTGGACGCGCTTCTTGGTGTAGGCGCTCATTATAAAGTATTTCGTCTCTTTACACATGCGCTGTGATGCTTAATATCTTTACGAACTACAGTCCGATGGCTGTTCCTTTCTTTTGTGACAAATATCCCATATGCAATGTATCTGAAATCCAGTAATACTACAATTTTGGGCTTCGTACGTTCTAGATGAACTGCATGCATAAGTACAGGTTAACTTCAATACGCCCTGATGCAGACACAACCAAAACACTTGTCAAGGATGTTTAAATTATGTGTTTGTAACTACAAGAAAATGCACGTTGTCACCAAACATGTTGCATTTTATTGAAATAAAACATCACCATGGCTGGTTTTTGGCTTACATCACGAAACGCCATCTGCCTGCGCCGTTTTTGATTATTTCTTTGTTTGCCACTGTTGATTCTGGCCTAATCCCACTCTAATTTGCAGAATTATAATTGTAAAGCAGATATGGACAATGTGGCCACACAGAAGAAGAATTTAAAACACTTCTCGCCTATTACGAAATTCTCTAAGCCCCACGTACACAAGAAAATACAGTGAAATTTTTCCAGTCGCACGAACAAAGTTAACATATTCACGCTGGCTTACGCCACTGATAGCTCACCCTAGATCCTCTTCCCGGGCAGCGCGAACCACAGGTAGATCATAGTCGAACCTATCCGTTATGCTACCTGCAATACACTAACGTATGAAATATTACCTATCAGCCAGGCACAACGAATTGCTGTGAATACGAGGGCTATTCGGAAAGTAAGGAACGACAGGCCGCCAAATGGAAACCACAGTGAAAATCAAAACTGTTGCATTTGCAACAGTTAGCTACAACTTCCAGCTACTTATCTCCATAGTCGCCGATCCGACTTAGACGTTTGTCGTAGCGTTGTACCAACTTTCCAGTACCCTCGTTATAGAAGGCAACCGCCAGTGATTTCCGCCAATTCTCTACACTTCCCTACAGCTCATTTTCTGTTCCAAAATGTTGTCTTCACAGCCAGCGGTTCATGTGAGCAGAGATGAAACTCAGAGGGAGACAATTACGGGCTGTATTATGGGTGCCGCGCAGGATTAGCCGAGAGGTCTTAAGGCGCTGCAGTCATGGACTGTGCGACTGGTCCCGTCGGAGGTTCGAGTCCTCCCTCGGGCATAGGTGTGTGTGTTTGTCCTTAGGATAATTTAGGTTAAGTAGTGTGTAAGCTTAGGGACTGATGACCTTAGCAGTTAAGTCCCATAAGATTTCACACACATTTTTTGTATAGTGGGTAACCAAACATTTCCAACTGACAACGATACAGGAGCATTTTCATTGCCCCTGCAGAATGCAGCTGAGAATTGTCTTGAAGAAGAAAACGCAAGACAGTTATGTAATGTTGGCTGCATAGCTTCAGGCGAAATTTCTCACCAGGTCCTCGTACTTGACGGGAGACACTATTGTTCTAGGTACTTTTATGTGCTCCCTGTATGCTCAGAACTATTAAGAATGACGTAATGCGATCGACGGGCATACTAGAGACACTGCCCAACACAACTGTGCAGAACTTCATCGGATTTTCACTATGGTTTCCATTTCGCGACCGATCGTTCCCTACTTTCCGAATAACACTCGTACAATTTTGCGTCACCGTTCAATGAGAGACCCTTCTGAGCAAATGAGGTACGATATCATTTGTCATTAATTTAGTGTATAATTCTTTTTTATACTTCTGACATCGTCATCATGGGGGCGATCTGTAGTATTACGAACACTGAACATTTTTTCAGCCGCCAAGATCGCTAAAATCACTTATTCATATAGATTACCGGTTTTGGCAATTCTCTGTTGCCATCTAAGGTTTTTTGTTTACATCATTACACGATCTTCTTCATCACAACAAATGGTACTATACTATGTATGCACATGTTGGTACCATGACATGTAACTTAAAAATAACAGCTATGAACACACATGTTATTCCGCCGATTACAAGTGCTTACATTCATCACCAACTTTACTTACTGGTGATGAACGTGAGCACTGGAAATCGGCTGTTAATTTAAAATTGACCTACCGACTACTAGTATAGCTCACCATACCAGCATGGGCACACGTTGTGTAGTACCACATATTGCGCTGGAAGAGAAGATCGTAAAATGATGTAACAATAAATCCGTAGGTGACAACAGAATTGTCGAAACAGGTCATCTATATCAATAAATGATTTTAGCAATCTTGTCAGATGAAAAATTATTCAGTGTTCGTATAATTCTTTTATGTGATCTCTCATTGTTTTAAAAGAATGGGCTTTTGCCTGCTTTAAAATAAAAGATCACTATATTAAAATAGGAGCCTATGTTGTTTGAATACGACAACCGACACGAGGTGAGAAACAGAAAAAGCAGTACCACCAGATAAAAGAAATCATGAATACGCGCGCAGCCCCACACAGAGAAACACAAAAATCAGCGCCGGTGCGAACGTGTTAAATAAAACCCCAGAAGGTTCAGTGCTGAGACACAGGACAACTGACTATCCTAACCACCTTGTCCCTGCGGAAAGAAAGTACAATTAGCACAGCCTCAGTAACTTAATACTATCGTAGTTGCATGAAATTTATTATTATTAGGATTCTCTCATGTTATTTTCTGGCCTTAAACTATAAAAATAAAACGGTTCAATCTTTAAACAGTCCAAGACTGTACATCATAAAGTCGAAGTCAACGAAAAATCCTGAAAAATTTGTTAACAAATTCTTAATTTGGCAACCTGTAAGACGACTACATATCTGAAGACTGCCAGTGCTCAAAAAACCTTGCCAGGAGTCTCCAAATTCTCACGTGAAACTATGGCTGAGCTTTAAGCATGCCCCTGTGATGCTATCAAGGTCTGAACCCAGTGACTTTTACCGTGAACAGACCGCTCTACATAAGATCTCGTGGAATATTAAGACTAGATCGCGCAACGGATATTATTGAACATCTGTCCCAATTAAACATGACATATGGGTACCATAACTCGAACAGAAATAATGGCTCAAATGGCTCTGAGCACTATGCGACTTAACTAATTAAACCTAACTAACCTAAGGACATTACACCCATCCATGCCCGAGGCAGGATTCGAACCTGCGACCGGAGCGGTCGCTCGGCTCCAGACTGTAGCGCCTAGAACCGCACGGCTACTCCGGCCCAGAAATAATGAGAAAGGTTTTCATAAAACTATCGAATGAAACTATAGGTCACCATTAGTCCTGTTTATTGTAAAACGCCAGGACTTTATTCCAAACATTGACTGAATAATACAGGCAATTATTAAGTACGCAGTCGGTAAAATTGATTACCGAACATACATGATAATACCTTGGCCTAGGAGGAGGGTGGAATCGGAAACGTAAACCACTAATGATTCCTGAATTAATTAACAGATTAAAGGAAAGAGCAAGAGAAGGACGTATGAGCACAGCACCCTTGCCTAAGGACATGTTGCCCGCATCTCGTGGTCGTGCGGTAGCGTTCTCGCTTCCCACGCCCGGGTTCCCGGGTTCAATTCCCGGCGGGGTCAGGGATTTTCTCTGCCTCGTGATGCCTGGGTGTTGTGTGCTGTCCTTAGGTTAGTTAGGTTTAAGTAGTTCTAAGTTCTAGGGGACTGATGACCATAGATGTTAAGTCCCATAGTGCTCAGAGCCATTTGAACCATTTTTTTAAGGCCATGTTGAATTCAACTAGGCGAGTACATGATTTCATTCAGAAAAGTAAGACCCTAACTCGAAGCAAGTAATATCGTATCCCCCTCGACATGTGATGCGCAAATGCTGCCCATGCTTACCATTGTTCTAACTCTGAGATGCAGAAAATGGCTGCGGAGGTAGCTGAAAGTTCCAAGTCTGACCTCAGCATCTATGACAGAGTATCAAAACAACTATCAGCCAAAATGTTGTCTGTTGAAGTGCCAACACAAACCGAATGTTCCCTCTCTGGAACTCTAAGTTGAAATCTTCATTCCCGGAGCTCTAAAAACAAGTATTTAAATCTTCTCCTTCTAAAAATTCTGCTGGTACTACCAGCATCAGATACTAGTTAGACAGTCGCTGTGGACCTTCCGAGTTCCATCCAATGAAATATTCATAAAAACCCTATCAGTCTCCCTCTTCTCAGAGCGTCTACTGTGATTAGGCACTAATGCACATTTCACTCTTAGAGTGGGAGCAAAATAAGAAATTTTCTCCCACTACGAATTTGGTTTCACATTTCCGCCAATGACAGGGGCTGCAAGTAGGCACTCGTAATGTTTCATCCCCACTACATAAATAATTTTGATGAGCCAATCCTGGACTCCCTCACGAAACTTACCTCCTTTGATTCCACTAGATTTTTTTAATCATGTGCCTCTCATGTTTTCCCATCCCCTTGTAGACTTCTTTCTTTTTAGACAGCCTTCTTTTCAACGCATTTCGCAATGCCATTACAACTTGTCGAGTTCTGGCTACTCCCTCCTACTGTGGCCGACATCAGGGATCCGTGCCTGCCCCAAAGAGGGGCCGTCACCCGGTGCATACCTTCCACTGTCTCCGGCTTTTAGCGAAGGAACAGTTTCGCCATTCCACGCCTTTCGCCTTAATATTCTCACAGTCAACCAGCAGAATCAGCTCACAGAAAAATTACACATATCTTTCACCACCATATAGAAACGAAATGAAGAAGTACTGATTATATTCATAGTGTTTGTTTCAGTTAACCGCATCCAGTTATGAAGCAGTTTCTGAAATACTGTCCCATAACACATCTACTATGACAGGCACACTTCACGACAGTGGAATTAATATTAGATCAAAATTGATCAGTTCATAAAAAAAGTCGTATTCCATATTTTGGTTTTCCATGATCACAAGTACCTGCGCCCTATACGTCTGCAGGTCGAACGAGGCATTTTACTCAGTGTAAGCTCAGTGTAAGCTGTGTAATGTATAGTCTAAAGCAATCTAAAAGCAATGAAAACTACGTCTTAGTCTCTATTTTACAATATTTGCTATTGAAACAGTCGTCTTGGTTGACTAAAAGTATTATAAAGTTTCAGCAGAAAAAAAGGCCTCTAAGATTACTTATACTGGCTGCGGATGCGCGCTTGTATGTGAGGCGCGACGCTAACACCATTGAAATGTTCCTTGTGCTGTTGGCTATGTTGACCTCCAGTTTGATTTTGACTTGATAAGAGGCACGTGTGGATTGTAACATTCATTCAGCAAACATTTATAAAACTTGTGTTATCCCTTTGATGTTTAATATTTACGATCAGGCACTGTCAGTACAGGCCCAGTAGGCCAGGCCTCAAAATGAACCTGTAAGGTTCGAAACTAGTCGCCTAACATAAATACTGCAACTATTGACAGAATTTTATAAAAACATTGTTGAAGCTTGTCTCCATGCACATAACCCAGAGAAACTTATGTAATTGCAATCAGGGGTAATATTTGGCAATTATTACATGTTCATACCACAGTCCTAATGTCAGAGTCCATTCCCCTCGAAATGAAGTCCTCCCAAATCTTAACATGAGCCTTGTATACCCCCAGGTGTCACCCATAGTTGATAATACACTAAAAGCACGGTGCCAGCTTCGTGAGAGCAAGTAGCTTAGGGCCGTGACCATTCCTCACACCATGTGTTAACTTGTACAGCCTAACTCTTCACCCTACGCTAGCCTGTTACTTATCTGTTTCAATGTCTCAACTTCTCCTGATACTTATTAACTCTTTTTAAACAGCACCAAAAAATCCCCTAAAATCAAACTGATAACCTGAGAATCAGTGACATCATCCTCTAGCTTCTCCCCTCCATCTTCCTCAGAATCGCCTTGAACCATATCGAGCGAGGTGGCGCAGTGATTAGCACACTGGACTCGCATTCGAGAGGACGGCAGTTCAAACCCTCGTCTGGCCATCCTGATTTAGGTATTCCGTGATTTCCCTAAATCACTTCAGGCAAATGCCGGGATGGTTCCTCTGAAAGAGCACAGCCGACTTCCTTCGCCATCCTTAACTAGCCCAATGGGACCTATGACCTCGCTGTTTGGTCTCCTCCCCCAAATCAACCAACCAAGCAACCAACCTTGAAATATCCTACTTAACCCATCAGCTGTCACATTATCACTAACTCTAACATATTGCTTCGAAATGAAATGCGGAAATCTGATTAGCCAGTCTCACTATTGTCCCCATATGCCTAAGTCGTGCCAACACCCAGTTTAGGGCCTGGTTGTCAGTTTCAGTCTGGAATGGCTACAGTCTAAATAAGAGCGAAACCTGTCTATCTCAAACAACTCAACCAGAGCTTTCTGCTCATAGAGTACTTTTTCTACAGAGCTGAAGTATGCAAGAGGTATACCATGCTGGTCTTCCAACAGCAGGACAGCTGTCAAGCCAGACAAGGAAAAATGAGTCTGGGCATTGAATGGTTTATTGAAATGAGGAGTGGACGCTAGGGCGTGCTACGTGTCTTGTTGCGACTCCCCCACACTCGAACTTGCTCCCCTTCTTCCGCAGTTAGTTCAAGGTTATGGCCTGCTGGGCGAAATTAGAGTTAAGTTTTCTCAAATAACTTACTATGCCGATAATCGTAGCTACTTCTTCAGGGTTCCTCGAAAGTAGACACTCCCTTATGCCCTAGGTACGATCTGGGTCTTCTCTAACCTCCCCTTTTGACATAGTACGCGGCAAAAATGACATTTCTGGACAAGTAACCCTATCCGATTTCACTGTTAAATCCGCTTTCCTTACTCTAGAGGAGAACTTCCCTTAAATACTAGACATATTTTTCCAAATTCCTACTAAAAATGCCTAAATTATCTAGGTAACTGCAAACATACTTGAACTTAATGCCTGATAATAATAAGGCTAAGTCCAGAGAATAACAAATCTAGCAACTGGAAAAGGGCCACACGCCTCCTTTCTGTGGGATGGAAGTTACTGGCAACTCATCGTACTGACAAAATAAGATTTTTACAGAACTTAAAAGAAAATTTGCCCTCTCTCCAATCAGGGATTAATCATGTCATAAAAATAACGCTGTAAGCTAAAAAAAAATTCAGTAAACAGCCCATGGGCAACGTGTAGCTTAACAGCCCAGGTAAAGTCACGAATCTTCAAATTGGCAATGGGGTTTGCTGTGGTGTAGGAAGTGCCTCAGGAGGCTTGGGATGGTTGGGCAAACATGATTTGTGGTTGGTCCAACTGACTGGTTCCTTACACAACATATCATCTCGAGCACATATTTACCCTATTTACACATTTACGTGGGTCCTCTTTCTTGCTTAAGAACTCAATAACAACCTGATTTAAAAATCACAATAACGTTTGTTTCAGAGATGAAACAGAACATCGTTTTTATTCTGATCACCAAATTTATTTCCAACACCAGGTCATCCACATACATATTATTGGGAACGGAATCGTGGCTCACGTAAAACGCTCACTAAACTGCCAGTGTCCAAGAGGGCGCAAAGTGGCTCGTTATTAATTTCACAACACACAGATGAGGCCAGGTCTCATTGTTGTGCTGCCATGTCTCGCCTCCACATAGGGCAGTGAGTGATCTGACCTCACGAGTCCTATGTACACCACTCATTTCACGTCACACCCCGCGACCTTGGTACATATTTGTAATGGCCTCAATCTTATAGGTCAACACTTATAAATCTTTGAATGTTTGGTATGGTTGGGAAAACATGATGTGTGACTGGTCCAATGGACTGGTTCCTTACACAACATTTGATATCATCTCGAGCACATACAGGGTGTTTCAAAAATGACCGGTATATTTGAAACGGCAATAAAAACTAAACGAGCAGCGATAGAAATACACCGTTTGTTGCAATATGCTTGGGACAACAGTACATTTTCAGGCGGACAAACTTTCGAAATTACAGTAGTTACAATTTTCAACAACAGATGGCGCTGCAAGTGATGTGAAAGATACAGAAGACAACGCAGTCTGTGGGTGCGCCGTTCTATACGTCGTCTTTCTGCTGTAAGCGTGTGCTGTTCACAACGTGCAAGTGTGCTGTAGACAACATGGTTTATTCCTTGGAACAGAGGATTTTTCTGGTGTTGGAATTCCACCGCCTAGAACACAGTGTTGTTGCAACAAGACGAAGTTTTCAACGGAGGTTTAATGTAACCAAAGGACCGAAAAGCGATACAATAAAGGATCTGTTTGAAAAATTTCAATGGACTGGGAACGTGACGGATGAACGTGCTGGAAAGGTAGGGCGACCGCGTACGGCAACCACAGAGGACAACGCGCAGCTAGTGCAGCAGGTGATCCAACAGCGGCCTCGGGTTTCCGTTCGCCGTGTTGCAGCTGCGGTCCAAATGACGCCAACGTCCACGTATCGTCTCATGCGCCAGAGTTTACACCTCTATCCGTACAAAATTCAAACGCGACAACCCCTCAACGCCGCTACCATTGCTGCACGAGAGATATTCGCTAACGATATAGTGCACAGGATTGATGACGGCGATATGCATGTGGGCAGCATTTGGTTTACTGACGAAGCTTATTTTTACCTGGACGGCTTCGTCAATAAACAGAACTGGCGCATGTGGTGAACCGAAAAGCCCCATGTTGCAGTCCCATCGTCCCTGCATCCTCAAAAAGTACTGGTCTGGGCCGCCATTTCTTCCAAAGGAATCATTGGCCCATTTTTCAGATCCGAAACGATTACTGCATCACGATATCTATACATTCTTCGTGAATTTGTGGCGGTACAAACTGCCTTAGACGACACTGCGAACACCTCGTGGTTTATGCAAGATGGTGCCCGGCCACATCGCACGGCCGACGTCTATAATTTCCTGAATGAATATTTCGATGATCGTGTGATTGCTTTGGGCTATCCGAAACATACAGGAGGCGGCGTGGATTGGCCTCCCTATTCGCCAGACATGAACCCCTGTGACTTCTTTCTGTGGGGACACTTGAAAGACCAGGTGTACCGCCAGAATCCAGAAACAATTGAACAGCTGAAGCAGTACATCTCATCTGCATGTGAAGCCATTCCGCCAGACACGTTGTCAAAGGTTTCGGGTAATTTCATTCAGAGACTACGCCATATTATTGCTACGCATGGTGGATATGTGGAAAATATCGTACTATAGAGTTTCCCAGACCGCAGCGCCATATGTTGTTGAAAATTGTAACTACTGTAATTTCGAAAGTTTGTCTGCCTGAAAATGTACTGTTGTCCCAAGCATATTGCAACAAACGGTGTATTTCTATCGCTGCTCGTTTAGTTTTTATTGCCGTTTCAAATATACCGGTCATTTTTGAAACACCCTGTATTTACCCTATTTACACATTCCATGAGGGTTCTCTCACGCCTTGTTCACGACCGTAATGAGTGTGTATCAATGTCCGCCTTGCTCTATCGAAGGCCACTTGATGACAAACTGTTGACGGAAGTCTTTTAGAGTCTGCCTTCTACAACTGCCCTGGAAAACCGTTGAACCAAGCTTTGTCTTGTATGTGAATACAACATCTATAAGATTTCCACATTCCATAATTTAAACACTTCCATCTGCTCTTTGAGCGACACTATACAGTATATAAGTTGTACTGTATCTGGAATAGAGTCCACCAAAAACAGATGCTCCTTTGTCATCCCTAAAAGAGGATGACGTAACCTAGAAAACTGTTATCTTCATTGTACTGCCTCTACACTACTGGTCTTGACAAACTTCATCATCCTGCGTCGTGTTTATATTAGTCCCCCATTCCCTTGTATTGATGTTGCCGATTGTATGTCATTTACCATCAATTCTATTTGCATCACCTTTGTCTGGAGGCCCTCGAACACATCACTGTTTACCCCTTCCCTATCCACGAATTTTGTCATGTGATCGATTTAAATAATGTTCTACCCTGGCCTGTAACCCCTTCAACTAAGACTGAGGGGGCAGCACACCTTCCAAGAACTTAAACGAATCGACTGCAGTCAATGCTGTGTTGTAGCACTCGCGCTACATACGTCCTGCTGCTCGCATGGTGCTAACCAGAGTGGTCCCCTGAAGATGTTGGACCAACTCAGAGGCACTATCTATAGTGGTCTGTCAGCGAATGGTGACTTCACAGGCTAACTGGTCCTTCTACTTTCATGCCACTCCTGGCACAACTCTAATAGCCATCCCTGCAACAGCAACTGCAACAGACCCCAAGACCATAGAAATATCACACTTATCTTACATACTAAATAAAAACACGCCCTCAGAACATGTAACCACACTCTGCTCCAACTGTGGTGCAGGAAACATTGGGAGATGTAAGTGGCTGGGGTAATGAGAGCATAATTATTTAATATTTTTTTACATTTATTAATAACACAATCCAGCAAATCAGAATGAATGAGCATAATAAAAAAGCCAGGCAATATGGACGAAATCCAACAACCATACATCTACATCTACATCTATACTCCGCGAGCCACCTTACGGTGTGTGGCGGAGGGTACTTATTGTACCACTATCTGATCCTCCCTTCCCTGTTCCATTCACGAATTGTGCGTGGGAAGAACGACTGCTTGTAAGTCTCCGTATTTGCTCTAATTTCTCGGATCTTTTCGTTGTGATCATTACGCGAGATATATGTGGGCGGTAGTAATATGTTGCCCATCTCTTCCCGGAATGTGCTCTCTCGTAATTTCGATAATAAACCTCTCCGTATTGCGTAACGCCTTTCTTGAAGTGTCCGCCACTGGAGCTTGTTCAGCATCTCCGTAACGCTCTCGCGCTGACTAAATGTCCCCATGACGAATCGCGCTGCTTTTCGCTGGATCATGTCTATCTCTTCTATTAATCCAACCTGGTAAGGGTCCCATACTGATGAGCAATACTCAAGAATCGGACGAACAAGCGTTTTGTAAGCTACTTCTTTCGTCGATGAGTCACATTTTCTTAGAATTCTTCCTATGAATCTCAACCTGGCGCCTGCTTTTCCCACTATATACATGAATTCAATATCTAACACAATCGTAATATGACAGCATGACAAAATTCCTGGTCCTTAAATAAATGTAACTAACTAGTTAATCATACAGTTTTGAAGGAGCAATAATGGGATGAAGTTTCTGTGCGCAAGTTCCTGATACAATTCACAAATAGAATACAAATTAGAACTGATACCATAACACCTAAAACTAATATCAATACTGCCAGGCAACTAAAGGCAGTACGAAATAGACAACTTAGACAACACAAAAACATCATGCTGGAATATAGACAACATAGATAGTTCCAACAAAGATTAAACACTAGTCCAACCGAATGTAAGAATATCAGCCGTTTAAACACAAGAACATTACAAGAGCACAAACCCTGGGTCTACTTATCGTGTATCTTCACCAACTGAAACGTATTTCAACCAAACACATTTAGGACTTGCAGCTTAATCATATTTTAATTGCTGTTACAAAAAATACACTACATCTAGAACTGATGATATGCTTGTTATCTAATGAGAAAATAGCTAAATCTAATTAACACCGTCCTGGAGCAATAGCACCTGCTGGGGGGATACTATTCGTCCGCTACCAGCACCGCTGTCTAGTACAGGAGAAGCAAGAAGCCTTAACGGTGTTTTAAAAGTGAAAACAAATTATTTATTCGAGGGGCTGATATTTATAGATTATTCATAATACAAGTCAGTTACTAAATCCATCAACTGTCTAGGCTTTACATATAAATCAAGGCACACTGCCCCCTCAGCTGTGGCGCCAGCCAATCACAGATCTTGTAGGACATACTATTGTGCAAGATTCAAACCGAGTCTCCGGAACCTGCCTGACTGTACAGTGCTCAAAACACTGAATGTCATCTTCCTATCACTTTGATGTCTTCATTAAAACGTTCATCTTGTTCCTCACTTCAGTCACCCACATTATCAGGAACAAAATAAAAGTGACTGTTCAAAAACTCTGTTCTGAGGCTCATTAAATAGCCAGGCTTACTGAACTTTAACAGCACGTTAGCTACAACAGACATATAACGTGGGTCCTCTTGATTGCCTAAGAACTCAATAACAACCTGACTTAGTGATACCTGAGCGCCCACTCACTCACAATCACGTTTGCTTCAGAGGTGAAACATAACATCGTTTTTATTCTGATCACCAAATTTATTTCCAAAGTGTGAAAAGTATACTTTCTTTACTATGCGATGCTCTTCCTTCACTTCATAATCACATGCTCAACAAAGGATGAAACAAAAACTGTTACAGTTGTTCTTACAACGACGCCTAACAATTGTCCTAATCAAAAGCACTAAAAAGGTGGAAAAGTTAAATTACTTTGATTAAATCTTCTCGAGTTATCAGTCGACTCGTGGAGCCGCGTTGTCGCAACTTTTCGACGAGTTTTCCGCCAGTAATCGTCAGGTGAAGTGGCGGCTGAAGATGACGAGCAGGAAACTTGTCTAAAATGTTGTGACTACACGACACCAGGACGCGACTGATAACTCGAAAAGATTTCATCGAAGACATTCACAGAGGAAGCCTGAGACGACATTATTACAGAATGAATATCGAATCGTCAAAGATCTTGTTGCAGTAGTTACTTACGTACTAACCAGTACATATTTTTTCCACTGATATTTCAACTTCATATTATTGAAACAGATTACGAAATGTACATCTATAAGTTATTAAAATAGACATTTTAAATATAGATTGATACTTGTAAAAATGCCGTGGATGATACGACTTGTTTGTTATCATATTAGGCTTCATCTCACTAAAATACACAATAAAAATCGACTGTTATTTAACAGGTCTTTCATCGTTGGCCTGCGAGCTTTGTTAACATTGCTTCCGAGGATAATCGCAGGCACACGTATGTTGTGACCTTACATTTGGTGCTGCCTGTATCATTCAAATGTTTTATGTGACTCTGGCAGTGAGGACCTCCGTTAGTAGCCAGCAGCAAGTCAGCATCTGCGAAGCCTAGGAAGCGGCAATCAGCCTTCATTGGCCAGCAACGGCGCTGAGTCACGCCATCTTGCAGTTTCCGCTGGTCTGTGAGCTGTTTGCTGCCTACTTACTCAGAGGTGATAAGTAAAGCTGGAGCGGCCTCCTTATCTGGAAAATATTGCTTTTTTGCCTCTGTAACAAATAAGATCACATTGTGTCGCTATTTCGCGATACTCTCTCGCCATTGATTTTAGGAACGTTTCTCTTGACAAGAAACGTGAAACGATAAGCAAATGCTACAAGTCATCGTGTGTTGGCGAATATATGGCCCTTGCTGCAATTATGAGTATTGTGTCATCGTGGTGAAACATTGTGACAAATTGGAAAATTTTTCATAGCAGTTCAACAGTATGCACTCGGGATACTGACACAGTTAATAAAAACAATAGTACAGGGTGTGATGTAACAAAATAAAAGTGATGTTGTTATTCAATGGAAAAGTTGGAAATTGAGATTTCGCTTACTGTTTTATCAGTCACAACTGGCGTAAGAATCATGGATTGACCATTCTCATAAAATATTGCATTATGAAATGTGAATAGTCTTTACTTGCAGTTTCGCGTAGCTTGAAGCAGTCACAGCTAGCGTGCTATTGATTAAGAAATTGCATTATCGTCTTTCTAATTACTTCATGATCGTACCTACGATCATACCCGGTTGTGAAGTTATTGTTACGACAAAACAATTTCCTAAGGGACCAGGAACATCACACAAAAAGGAAATTCAATTTTAAAGCTGATGCAAGAAGACGATAAAACAGTTTTCTTTTTGTCAATGTAACACGCACATTGGACTGCTGATCTTGGTGTCTGTAATCTCAGCAAAATGCATAATTAAAATGAAAATAATACTGAGGAGATGATAGGAATGAGCACTGCTAACTGATTCAATATTTCCAGAACAAATATTTATTATAACTAAAACATATATCGTACCTTATGCTTAGTACTACAATGACGGTAGATTTATATGTCCATTTCATGTCCATTGAGCGCTCTTTTATATAGCCACTGTCCTCTTGAGTCGCCCGTGTGTCGTCACGATAAGTTATAACAGTTCTTCTTTTTACAGTTCACTCAAACTTAGACGGAACACGTTTTTATACATTTAGTAAAAAATTATATCAGATCGCCACAAATCTGCGGCCGTCTTACTTAAGAAAAACAGTACAAGTGTTTAGCTCTCAAGGCTTCATTTGTTCTCCAGCGAACAAAATAGTGAAGGGTCGCATATCGATCCATATTCTTCCGTTTATGTTACCGCCCAAAGACGACGAATTACATTGTTTAGGAAATTCCACCGTCACTATGCGACATCTTATTATACATTAATCATTCTTTATAAACAAGTATTTGCCTTCTGGTTGAAAGTGTTAATTATTTGCTGTTTAATGAAGCCAAAAATAGCGAATATCACAAGGGGTTGGACAAATATATGGAGCAAATTAAGAATAATTTTTGGTTTGTTATCTGGCAAAAGAAATAGTCTAACGAAATGATGATGTTAAAGATGCTTTCTTCATGACATACTTTTCTTTCGTTTTTACCCCTCAGAAAACTGACTTTTACCAACTTACGGGTAATCACACCTAGGTTGGTAAGCACTGCTTAAGACGCACAGTAAATAGCCTCGTGTTGCGGGTAATCGCCGTTGTTTGGAGTCATCCATCAGTTGAAGGTTTATCAGTCTACCTATTTTTCAACATGCTTCTATTGCACCACATCTCAAACTCTTAGATTCCAGTTTACACCTAGATGAATTATGCTGTGACTTACGAGCCCCTAACGATAGCACTGGACTGCCATATTAATCCTTTTCCGTAATATTGACGGGTTTGTAACGAGCCTATGGGATGTGTTAGCAAGAAAGACGCTCTCACCTGTGAACAGGACAGTGAGCCACTGTTCATGGGCGCATGAGGATGGACAAAACAACACGTTTGCCCATTTAGGAGCTCCATTCTTTTTAACCTTGAAGACATTTATATTACGTGTTTCAATATATGAAATATACTGACAGAAATGTGAAGATGGAAATGGCATGGAAACAAACACATAAAAACACACTACTGTCTTTTTTAAATTTTTATTTGTACAAGGATCTGTTTTGTCTGTGATTTACAACCATCTGCAGATAAATTGTCTGCGATTTCATACAGTACGTGTACGTGACCGAGAACGTGGCTGTAGATCACAGATAAAGCCGGTCGTTGTAAAATTAAAAACTGTGCATGTTATGTCGTTTTTCACATAACTTATTTCGATGTTTTTGAGTTTAATTGGATTATTTATTGCTCATTTAATACAAAGTTTTACATTCCTGGAACACTTTATACTGTATAATTAATCAAACAAGCACCATTTTCGTACAGAAAAACATAGAAGTCCCGAGCAAGGTGTGATCCAGGTTGTCATTTCAGTACTGGAAGTCAACCACTGCAGCGAAAGTGTCCGCTATTCAGAACCCGTTGGGTACATCACGATATCATACACCTGAAAACATAATAATACATTTTTGTGTGCGTGAATTCCTAAGGGACCAAACTGCAGAGGTCATCGGTCCCTAGACTTAAACACTACTTAAACTAACTTATGCTAAGAACAACACACACACCCATGTCCGAGGGAGGACTCGAACCTCTGTCTGGAGGGGCCGCGCAATCCGTGACATGGCCCCTCAAACCTCGCGGCCTCTCTGCGCGGCAATAATACATTTTTGTAACATATGAGATTTGTCAGTGTCTACTTTGCTTTTAAACAAAATACGTTCCGAATTCTTTGAACCTCCAATTGTTTGCCTGAACCCTGGGCGTGTACTGAATCTTTGCCATAAATACATTATCCTTAAGTAGCCACTCTGAATAGAGAACTCAATCATTTTAAAGTAAGTAATTTTACTCAGGATCGATTCCTTAACGGTCATTTGCGTTCTCACGCCAGCTGCTTAACAAGGGACTACACTGCTCGTGCCATTTGCATCCACGTGATAGTAATTTACAATACAAAAAACATTAACCATTAATCTCCGTTACCGTATAGTCGCCGAGTACTTGGTTTATTCTCTTAAAATGAATCGAAAAATTACTTTAATGTAAGTATTTTCATTATCTACATCTACATGCATACTCTGCAAGCCACCGTACGGTGTATGGCGAAGGGTACTTTGTACCAACGCCCGTCATTGACTTTCCTGTTCCACTCGCAAGTGGAGCGAGGGAAAAGCGACTGTCTTTATGCTTCAGTGCTTCCCGTGATTTTTCTTACCTTGCCTTCTCTGTCCTTACGCACATGACTGTTCTCTAAATTTTCTCAGTACTGTTTCGCGAGAATGACCTCTTTATCCCTCCTGGGTATCCGTCTGAGTTTACGAAGGATTTCCGTAATACTCGTGTTGATCGAACTTACCGGTAACAAATCTACTGTAGCAGCACGCCTCCGAATTGCTTCGATGTCTTCCTTTAATCCCACCTGGTGGGAATCCCGAACACTCAAGCAGCAATCAAGATCGCGTCACCAAGTGTTCTGTACGTAGTCTCCTTTATAGATGAGCTACACTTTTCTGGAATTTTCCCAATAACTCGATGTTCACCTTCCCTACTATCCCATCGAGCGAGGTTGCGCAGTCGTCAGCACAATGGACTCGCGTTCAGGAAGACGACTGTTCGGATCCCAGGCTGGTCTTCCAGATTTAGGTTTTCCCTAGTTTACCTAAATCGCTCCATAGAAATGTCGAGAAGGTACCTTTCAAGACGGCGCGGCCGATTTCCCTCCCCATCCTTGAAACAGTCCAAGTGTGCGCTTCGTCTCTAATGACCTTGTTGCCTACGGGACTTTAAAATCTTAATCTTCCTTCCTTTTCCCCTTGCAACCAACCTTACGAGCTAATTCTATATCATGTCGCTTTGCAGCGTTACGCCGAGATCTTCGAGATATTCAATCATAGTGGTTGAGTCAAGTAGTGCACCTCTGATACTGTTTCGCACCTTACAAGGTTGTTTTTCCCACTCATCTGAATTAATTTCGTTTTCCCAAATTTAGACAAGCTGCCATTCAACACACCACATATAAATTCTATCCAAATCGTCATGTATCATCCTGCAGTCTCAAAGATGGCAGTTTCCCATACACTACAGCATCATCAGCAAATAGTCGCAGATTGCTGCCCACCCTACCCGTCAAATCGTTTATCTGCGTACAGAGCAAGAGCGATTCTGTCACATTTCTCTGGAGTATTCCAGACAATAACCTTGTCACCCATGAACACTCGCCTTCCAGGACAACGTACTTGTTTTATTACTTAAGAAGTCTTCGAGACACACACGTATCAGGGAACTTATTTCCTGTGCTCGGCCATTTGTTACCAGTCTGCAGTGTTGCACTGTGTAGAACAATCTCGAAAAATCTGGGAATATGGAATCTACCTATTGTCCTACGTGTGAGCAAAAGGCAACGTGGGTCTAGATTTGCGGATAGAATTTAAAATAAGCTTAACAATTAGGCAGGAAACAATAATTAAGGATACTGGTCTGTAATTTTGCGGGATTGTTGTTATATCGGGAGTCACCTACGTTTTTTCTGTCACTTGGTACTTTCCTCTGGGCTATTCTTATGCCATTGATTTTGCTTCATATTTTGTTGAATCTGTTCCATAAAATTAACTACAATTTCCTGTAACCTAGTAATTCGTATTTTCAGAGTCACAGAAATTGTAATTTTTGTTTCATTATGTGTCCAAGAAATCGTTTAGTCGAAATTATAGATTACGTTTCGCTCTTCTACATCTACATCTACATTTATACTCCGCAAGCCACCCAACGGTGTGTGGCGGAGGGCACTTTACGTGCCACTGTCATTACCTCCCTTTCCTGTTCCAGTCGCGTATGGTTCGCGGGAAGAACGACTGTCTGAAAGCCTCAGTGCGCGCTCTAATCTCTCTAATTTTACATTCGTGATCTCCTCGGGAGGTATAAGTAGGGGGAAGCAATATATTCGATACCTCATCCAGAAACGCACCCTCTCGAAACCTGGCGAGCAAGCTACACCGCGATGCAGAGCGCCTCTCTTGCAGAGTCTGCCACTTGAGTTTATTAAACATCTCCGTAACGCTATCACGGTTACCAAATAACCCTGTGACGAAACGCGCCGCTCTTCTTTGGATCTTCTCTATCTCCTCCGTCAGACCGATCTGGTATGGATCCCACACTGATGAGCAATACTCAAGTATAGGTCGAACGAGTATTTTGTAAGCCACCTCCTTTGTTGACGGACTACATTTTCTAAGTGCTCTCCCAATGAATCTCAACCTGGTACCCGCCTTACCAAAAATTAATTTTATATGATCATTCCACTTCAAATCGTTCCGCACGCATACTCCCAGATATTTTACAGAAGTAACTGCTACCAGTGTTTGTTCCGCTATCATATAATCATACAATAAAGGATCCTTCTTTCTATGTATTCGCAATACATTACATTTGTCTATGTTAAGGGTCAGTTGCCACTCCCTGCACCAAGTGCCTATCCGCTGCAGATCTTCCTGCATTTCGCTACAATTTTCTAATGCTGCAACTTCTCTGTATACTACAGCATCATCCGCGAAAAACCGCATGGAACTTCCGACACTATCTACTAGGTCATTTATATATATTGTGAAAAGCAATGGTCCCATAACACTCCCCTGTGGCACGCCAGAGGTTACTCTAACGTCTGTAGATGTCTCTCCATTGATAACAACATGCTGTGTTCTGTTTGCTAAAAACTCTTCAATCCAGCCACACAGCTGGTCTGATATTCCGTAGGCTCTTACTTTGTTTATCAGGCGACAGTGCGGAACTGTATCGAACGCCTTCCGGAAGTCAAGAAAAATAGCATCCACCTGGGAGCCTGTATCTAATATTTTCTGGATCTCATGAACAAATAAAGCGAGTTGGGTCTCACACGATCGCTGTTTCCGGAATCCATGTTGATTCCTACATAGTAGATTCTGGGTTACCAAAAACGACATGATACTCGAGCAAAAAACATGTTCTAAAATTCTACAACAGATCGACGTCAGAGATATAGGTCTATAGTTTTGCGCATCTGCTCGACGACCCTTCTTGAAGACTGGGACTATCTGTGCTCTTTTCCAATCATTTGGAACCCTCCGTTCCTCTAGAGACTTGCGGTACACGGCTGTTAGAAGGGGGGAAAGTTCTTTCGCGTACTCTGTGTAGAATCGAATTGGTATCCCGTCAGGTCCAGTGGACTTTCCTCTATTGAGTGATTCCAGTTGCTTTTCTATTCCTTGGACACTTATTTCGATGTCAGCCATTTTTTCGTTTGTGCGAGGATTTAGAGAAGGAACTGCAGTGCGGTCTTCCTCTGTGAAACAGCTTTGGAAAAAGGTGTTTAGTATTTCAGCTTTACGCGTGTCATCCTCTGTTTCAATGCCATCATCATCCCGTAGTGTCTGGATATGCTGTTTCGAGCCACTTACTGATTTAACGTAAGACCAGAACTTCCTAGGATTTTCTGTCAAGTCGGTACATAGAATTTTACTTTCGAATTCACTGAACGCTTCACGCATAGCCCTCCTTACGCTAACTTTGACATCGTTTAGCTTCTGTTTGTCTGAGAGGTTTTGGCTGCGTTTAAACTTGGAGTGGAGCTCTCTTTGCTTTTGCAGTAGTTTCCTAACTTTGTTGTTGTACCACGGTGGGTTTTTCCCGTCCCTCACAGTTTTACTCGGCACATACCTGTCTAAAACGCATTTTACGATTGCCTTGAACTTTTTCCATAAACACTCAACATTATCAGTGTCGGAACAGAAATTTTCGTTTTGATCTGTTAGGTAGTCTGAAATCTGCCTTCTATTACTCTTGCTAAACAGGTAAACCTTCCTCCCTTTTTTTATATTCCTATTAACTTCCATATTCAGGGATGCTGCAACGGCCTTATGATCACTGATTCCCTGTTCTGTACATACAGAGTCGAGAAGTTCGGGTCTGTCTGTTATCAGTAGGTCCAAGATGTTATCTCCACGAGTCGGTTCTCTGTTTAATTGCTCGAGGTAACTTTCGGATAGTGCACTCAGTATAATGTCACTCGATGCTCTGTCCCTACCACCCGTCCTAAACATCTGAGTGTCCCAGTCTATATCTGGTAAATTGAAATCTCCACCTAAGACTATAACATGCTGAGAAAATTTATGTGAAATGTATTCCAAATTTTCTCTCAGTTGTTCTGCCACTAATGCTGCTGAGTCGGGAGGTCGGTAAAAGGAGCCAATTATTAACCTACTTCGGTTGTTGAGTGTAACCTTCACCCATAATAATTCACAGGAACTATCTACTTCTACTTCACTACAGGATAAACTACTACTAACAGCGACGGACACTCCACCACCGGTTGCATGCAATCTATCCTTTCTAAACACCGTCTGTACCTTTGTAAAAATTTCGGCAGAATTCATCTCTGGCTTAAGCCAGCTTTCTGTACCTATAACGATTTCAGCTTCGGTGCTTTCTATCAGCGCTTGAAGTTCTGGTACTTTACCAACGCAGCTTGGACAGTTGACAATTACAATACCGATTGCTGCTTGGTCCCCGCATGTCCTGACTTTGCCCCGCACCCGTTGAGGCTGTTGCCCTTTCTGTACTTGCCCAAGGCCATCTAACCTAAAAAACCGCCCAGCCCACGCCACACAACCCCTGCTACCCGTGTAGCCGCTTGTTGCGTGTAGTGGACTCCTGACCTATCCAGCGGAACCCGAAACCCCACCACCCTATGGCGCAAGTCGAGGAATCTGCAGCCCACACGGTCGCAGAACCGTCTCAGCCTCTGATTCAGACCCTCCACTCTTGAGCTGCACACGCTTACAATTATGATAGGGGAGGTAATGACTGTGTATCCTCTGCGTGACCGTAAATCCTGTGACAGGCACCACCAAAACAGTGTGAGAAACCCTGCGAACTTTTCCCTACACGTACCATACTGACATAACAAACGTGAAAGTTTTGCTGTTCTTTACGTCATTCATTGCTACTGTTGTTTATCGAATCCATTATTTTACACTGAAATTCTTTTTACTACAAACTATGTCTTCTGATCAGTCATGATAAAGTGACAATATGCTGCTATTGTCGTCCAAGGATGTCATTCTCGCTTATTTTCAGATCGAGTGTTTGAGCTTGGGCTACAGAGATGAGACTCAAGGAAAGTTGTGAATTCCGTCCTTCTTCTTGATATCTGATACAAGAATTGTTTCGGTTTTAATAATTGGATGCAAAATCAATTAAATGTACAATAAATTTACTAATATACTTCTTTATTATAACGCAAAAGAAACTCGTAGTTTCTTTCTTTCTTTCTTGAGGTCTTATTCCCGCTGCAATGCAGGGTCGGCCTTATTACTATTGATTTGGTAGTGTTAGTTGCAGAGGATGGCCGGATGCCCTTCCTGCCACCACCCCGAACCCCCCCCCCCCCCTCCCCAGGACGGAATAAGTGTACCCCAGCTGTCTGCATTGAGTGTAAGCCATGGAATAGTGCGAATGTGTTTCAAATGTCCGCGAGTAGTGTAACTGAGGTGGAACATGGGGACCAGCCGGTATTCACCTAGCAGGATGTGGAAAACCGCCTAAAAACCACATCCAGGCTGGCCGGCATACCAGCCCTCGTCGTTAATCCGCTGGGTGGATTCGATCCGGGGCTGGTGTGCCTAACCGAGTCTAGGAAGCAGTGCATTAGTGCTCTCGGCTACCCTGGCGGGTAAATTTATACTTTTTCTGACAGACAAATAATAGGAATGTCGAAAGCACTGTCGACTGCATCGAATAGTTTTTCTAATCTATAAAGCACCCTGTCTCTTACCTCGTCAGGTGAAGTCCGTCTTAGACACATTACAAATTTAAATGCAACTCACCTGCACATGTGGGTGTCGGGATAGCATGAACAGGAGGGCATCTGCTACATCTTCTGGTTCCATGTGCGGCAGCTCCTCAAAAATATCTGGCGTCCAACTTGTAGAGTTTGTGATTATCTCAGTGTTGACTAGCCCTGGCGAAATTTCCTGCAAATTAATGTATAGGGTGATATATACGAACGTTAGCTTCATCTCTTATTTGCTACCATTTCATATGGAAATTTCACGTACTAAAATTATTAAATGTTAAAGTGCAATATTCGGTTTTTGTTATTTACGGAAAAAACAACAGTCAATAAGGAAATTCAGTTTATTTCTGACGCAATCTATAAACTAATTGGATTTTATTTCATACGTTACATGACTGTGGAAACGTGCGACTGTGAAACTATAGTTCGGCACTAAGCACTATGGGACTTAACATCTGAGGTCATCCATCCCCTAGACTTAGTACTACTTAAACCTAACTAACCTAAGGACATCACACACATCCATAGCCGAGGCAGGATTCGAACCTGCGACCGTAGCGGCAGCGCGGTTCCGGAATGAAGCGCCTAGAACCGCTCGGTCACAGAGGCCGGTTAACTATAGTTTATTTTCTCTTATCAGAACAAGTGCTGCTGCCAGTCACGATTCTTTTTTCAAATTTATATTACCGGGGACGCGTTTTGGATAATTAATTCCTACTGTTGACACTATTTTATCTTTTAGTCTTCATTTTATCATTACGTTTGACTTGAATGTAACATTTGTTTTTCGTGAGCTGCTATAGCACGAGTCTTTAGGAACAGTATAAACGAAATCCCTGAAGATCTCTGCCGGCCGAAGTGGCCGAGCGGTTCTAGGCGTTACAGTCGGGAAACCGCGTGACCGCTACGGTCGCAGGTTCGAATCCTGCCTCGGGCATGGATGTGTGTAATGTCCTTAGGTTAGTTAGGTTTAAGTAGTTCTAAGTTCTAGGGGACTGATGACCTCAGCAATTAAGTCCCATAGTGCTCAGAGCCATTTGAACCTGAAGATCTCTCATCAATGCAGCAGATCGCACACAGTAAAACTCGCGTGTAAGTTGTCAGCTGTCATACACAATTAAAAAAACATTCGACATTTCGGTTGCTGTGCTGGTACTGCGAACGGCTGAAAGCAAGGGGAAACTACAGCCGTAATTTTTCCCGAGGACATGCAGCTTTACTGTATGATTACATGATGATGGCGTCCTCTTGGGTAAAATATTCCGGAGGTAAAATAGTCCCCCATTCGGATCTCCGGGCGGGGACTACTCAAGAGGATGTCGTTATCAGGAGAAAGAAAACTGGCGTTCTACGGATCGGAGCGTGGAATGTCAGATCCCTTAATCGGGCAGGTAGGTTAGAAAATTTTAAAAGGGAAATGGATAGGTTGAAGTTAGATATAGTGGGAATTAGTGAAGTTCGGTGGCAGGAGGAACAAGACTTCTGGTCAGGTGACTACAGGGTTATAAACACAAAATCAAATAGGGGTAATGCAGGAGTAGGTTTAATAATGAATAGGAAAATAGGAATGCGGGTAAGCTACTACAAACAGCATAGTGAACGCATTATTGTGGCCAAGATAGATACGAAGCCCACACCTACTATAGTAGTACAAGTTTATATGGCAACTAGCTCTGCAGATGACGAAGAAATTGAAGAACTGTATGATGAAATAAAAGAAATTATTCAGATTGTGAAGGGAGACGAAAATTTAATAGTCATAGGTGACTGGAATTCGAGTGTAGGAAAAGGGAGAGAAGGAAACATAGTAGGTGAATATGGGTTGGGGGACAGAAATGAAAGAGGAAGTCGCCTTGTAGAATTTTGCACAGAGCACAACATAATCATAACTAACACTTGGTTTAAGAATCATGAAAGAAGGTTGTATACATGGAAGAACCCTGGAGATACTAAAAGGTATCAGATAGATTATATAATGGTAAGACAGAGATTTAGGAACCAGGTTTTAAATTGTAAGACATTTCCAGGGGCAGATGTGGACTCTGACCACAATCTATTGGTTATGACTTGTAGATTAAAACTGAAGAAACTGCAAAAAGGTGGGAATTTAAGGAGATGTGACCTGGATAAACTAAAAGAACCAGAGGTTGTACAGAGCTTCAGGGAGAGCATAAGGGAGCAATTGACAGGAATGGGGGAAATAAATACAGTAGAAGAAGAATGGGTAGCTTTGAGGGATGATGTAGTGAAGGCAGCAGAGGATCAAATAGGTAAAAAGACGAGGGCTAGTAGAAATACTTGGGTAACAGAAGAAATACTGAATTTAATTGATGAAAGGAGAAAATATAAAAATGCAGTAAGTGAAACAGGCAAAAAGGAATACAAACGTCTCAAAAATGAGATCGACAGGAAGTGCAAAATGGCTAAGCAGGGATGGCTAGAGGACAAATGTAAGGATGTAGAGGCCTATCTCACTAGGGGTAAGATAGATACCGCCTACAGGAAAATTAAAGAGACCTTTGGAGATAAGAGAACGACTTGTATGAATATCAAGAGCTCAGATGGAAACCCAGTTCTAAGCAAAGAAGGGAAAGCAGAAAGATGGAAGGAGTATATAGAGGGTCTATACAAGGGCGATGTACTTGAGGACAATATTATGGAAATGGAAGAGGATGTAGATGAAGATGAAATGGGAGATATGATACTGCGTGAAGAGTTTGACAGAGCACTGAAAGACCTGAGTCGAAACAAGGCCCCCGGAGTAGACAATATTCCATTGGAACTACTGACGGCCGTGGGAGAGCCATTCCTGACAAAACTCTACCATCTGGTGAGCAAGATGTATGAAACAGGCGAAATACCCTCAGAGTTCAAGAAGAACATAATAATTCCAATCCCAAAGAAAGCAGGTGTTGACAGATGTGAAAATTACCGAACTATCAGCTTAATAAGTCACAGCTGCAAAATACTAACACGAATTCTTTACAGACGAATGGAAAAACTAGTAGAAGCCAACCTCGGGGAAGATCAGTTTGGATTCCGTAGAAACACTGGAACACGTGAGGCAATACTGACCTTACGACTTATCTTAGAAGAAAGATTAAGGAAAGGCAAACCTACGTTTCTAGCATTTGTAGACTTAGAGAAAGCTTTTGACAATGTTGACTGGAATACTCTCTTTAAAATTCTAAAGGTGGCAGGGGTAAAATACAGGGAGCGAAAGGCTATTTACAATTTGTACAGAAACCAGATGGCAGTTATAAGAGTCGAGGGACATGAAAGGGAAGCAGTGGTTGGGAAGGGAGTAAGACAGGGTTGTAGCCTCTCCCCGATGTTGTTCAATCTGTATATTGAGCAAGCAGTAAAGGAAACAAAAGAAAAATTAGGAGTAGGTATTAAAATTCATGGAGAAGAAATAAAAACTTTGAGGTTCGCCGATGACATTGTAATTCTGTCAGAGACAGCAAAGGACTTGGAAGAGCAGTTGAATGGAATGGACAGTGTCTTGAAAGGAGGATATAAGATGAACATCAACAAAAGCAAAACAAGGATAATGGAATGTAGTCTAATTAAGTCGGGTGATGCTGAGGGAATTAGATTAGGAAATGAGACACTTAAAAGTAGTAAAGGAGTTTTGCTATTTGGGGAGCAAAATAACTGATGATGGTCGAAGTAGAGAGGATATAAACTGTAGGCTGGCTATGGCAAGGAAAGCGTTTCTGAAGAAGAGATATTTGTTAACATCCAGTATTGATTTAAGTGTCAGGAAGTCATTTCTGAAAGTATTCGTATGGAGTGTAGCCATGTATGGAAGTGAAACATGGACGATAAATAGTTTGGACAAGAAGAGAATAGAAGCTTTCGAAATGTGGTGCTACAGAAGAATGCTGAAGATTAGATGGGTAGATCACATAACTAATGAGGAAGTATTGAATAGGGTTGGGGAGAAGAGAAGTTTGTGGCACAACTTGACCAGAAGAAGGGATCGGTTGGTAGGACATGTTCTGAGGCATCAAGGGATCACCAATTTAGTATTGGAGGGCAGCGTGGAGGGTAAAAATCGTAGAGGGAGACCAAGAGATGAATACACTAAGCAGATTCAGAAGGATGTAGGTTGCAGTAGGTACTGGGAGATGAAAAAGCTTGCACAGGATAGAGTAGCATGGAGAGCTGCATCAAACCAGTCTCAGGACTGAAGACCACAACAACAACAACATTTCGGTTATCACCTGAAATGTGTAACGAGCAAGTCTGCAATAGTAGTATATTTAATGATAAACAAAGAACCTAAGCTTCTTACAAAGAAATGCTGAAATGTCACCTAACTGAAGGGACACCTTAATAAGTTAAATATAATGCAATAAAATTACATCCAAGTTGTAATAACAGTCATAAAATGATTGACATGCACCATTCAACCGTTTATAAGTACGCTGTCTCCATGTACAATATGTCACAGACTTCAGAGTTATATAACTCCCTCTTAAATAGTGTGTATACAGTTCGTTAGATAGTTCCTTAGGCGTATGCAACTCGACAAGAATATAGCTTTCTGCGGTGACTACTTGAGTTACATGATTAGAGTATCGGTGGTTAAACAGGTGCATGTATCTCGCCACCAGTACATTTGTTTTTAATTTCTTCTTCACCCTCTTTAACATAAACAGGGTTTGCATGATATACTATAGCTTCTTATCTATTGCTTGGATAGTTATTTTGTTGACTGATCACTGAGATCGATATCACATTTTGCTTATAAATAGCAAAAGTAAAGATAGCTAAATTCAGTGTGCCAAGTATATATTAGTAATAAATATCGCTGAACGTCAAGAATTCCATTTGGTAAATTGTATCACACAAAAACTATAGTCTATCGTGAATTAATGAAGATGCAGTCAACATTTACAACACCAAAACAATGAACTATTGTACAACTTTATTTGCGATTAAATTATTTATAGTTGAATGAAAATTACTAGTAAAAATGGCATAAGAAACTTCTTCAGAGAATCCCAGTTCCTCATCCTCTCGAAATCTCCTAGCACATTATAAAGGTAGAGAGGTACAGCCCAGTGGCACTTCACATACAAAAAAAAAAGTGCAACCATAGCATTAGTCCTTTCGCGCCTTGTCGTAGAGTTTCCTGGCGTACCCTTGATATCTAGTGACCACAAGTTTCTCTTTCTCTGACTGTTGTAGATAGTAGGAGAAGTAGTTCCAAGGCACATGGTAAACTCTTCTAAGTGCCTTGTTTCGCTGTCGCTGAATATTGTCCATGTGGGACTTAGCTGCAGCTCCCCAAACTGGGCAGGGGTAATCCATTAGCGGGCGTTTGTAAGTGCGAAGTAAATGCAGGCCACATTCGATGCGGTGACTGGGCTTCTCATTGAGTAGTCAGTATCTGACCGTCGTGGAACTGGTGAGGATCCCACTGTTATGGGCAAAAGATGGCGTCTGATTGGCTGGATTACGTCACGATGCCACCACGGAAATAGTGCGCCCTGAGGTGGCGCTCTGTATCCAGCGTCGCTTGTAGCGCCATCAGTCATATCGGACAGTAAACTACGAGGTCTTCCGCTGTGCTCTTTCTCTCTCAAGTGCACTCTCCCACGCGTTGCTAACAGCATTGCCAGTGTCTCTATCGATGTTTTATCACATAGTCTAATTTCCATTGCTTCTCTAAACTCAGGGTCCCAATAGTTCGAGGCGTGGTCTCGGCTTCTGGTTTGTTCAAACATAATCGTGCATTTATTTTTACAGGTTGTGCTCAGCACTCCAGGCCCCCTCCGAGATGATGCCCTCTCTCCCTCCATTTATCACTCCTATCAACTCTGGTCCTCAGCTCCCCCTCCCTTCCTCTGTCCTTTTCCCAGGCTCCCCCCCTTCCATCCTGTTTTCTCCCCGTGTACCCTCTCTCTGCCTCCCTTCTCCCCCCCCCCCCCCCGAGTCCTTTTGCATACCCCTCCTCTGCCTTTCCCCACTTCCTCTCGCATCTACCCTACCCCCATTTATGAGTGCTCTCCCTCCGTCGGTTCTCCCCCCCCCCCCCCACTTCGTTTATTCTCCCCTCCCTCCTTTTTTCCCCTCATCTGTCCTAGTCCCTCCCCCCCCCCCCCCATCTGCCCTTGGCTGTGGTGTTTCATCTATGTGTCAAATTTTTAGTGCAGTGTTTCAAGTGAGTGTCAAGTGTTGTCTGTCTTTTGCGAAGTGCTGCAAACGGAATTCATACTGTCGCTGGGTGTGATTTTTATATCTCTTGCGAACAGAAACCAGACTGTCGCTGTGTTTTTTTTAATTGTCTGTCTCCTATTTTACCTGTCTGCTTCCTGTGTATTTTATTAGCAACGCCAACCCTTTGTTTTCTGTTTTAACTTCCACAATTTTCCGTCATTTTACAGGTTAAGACACTGTTATCATCGCCTGCTTTTATTGTTTATTATTTTCTTCTTATGTTTTAAAAGTTCTGTAAGCTGAAGAGCGGCGTGCTAAGCTGCTGCCAGCCCGCCCCCTTCGGGGGGAATCGAAACTCAATAAAGGAAAAAAAAGCACTTCATGTGACGCTGATGTTCAACCCAGCGATCGGCAACGGTCCATGTCGACTGCCCCACGTAATTACTGTCACACTAGAAAGGAATTTTATAAATCAGGCCGGAATTAAATTTAACAGGTCGTGGCATTTCCTTAATTTTCCTGGGTGGGTGAAACACTGGTCTGATTCCTTGCATGTTTAAGACTCTATCTCATTAGTTTTTCCACCGCAGAATGGTCCGGCCGATGTGGCCGTGCGGTTCTAGGCGCTTTAGTCTGGAACCACGTGACCGCTACGGTCGCAGGTTCGAATCCTGCCTCGGGCTTGGATGTGTGTGATGTCCTAGGTTAGTTAAGTTTAAGTAGTTCTAAGTTCTAGGGGACTGATGACCACAGATGTTAAGTCCCATAGTGCTCAGAGCGATTTCAACCATTTATTGAACCGCAGAATGGAAGACGACGCGGAGCTAGACAGAGAGCACAAACATACTCTGTTGAAGTAGATGGCACCATCTCATCAAGCACCATTTCCTTGATGTAATCATGACGTAATACAGCCAATCAGATACCGTACCTTAGGTTGAAAAGTGGGAGCCTCAGCAGTTTCGCGACAATCGTATATAGTCACTGAGGACGTCGAAAGCTTGGGATTTTATTAGAATTTGATACGACAAGTTTACCGAGAACTTTTCATCCAAGGACTCCGTCGTGAAAGACTTCGAAGCCAAATGTCAATATTTTCTCCTTTTTTTAAATTTCTGTGCCAATAAGTTTCACATGAAGCTATCAGAACGTGTCCGAGAGGTGGTTTTAAAGTTAACACAATAAAGGATCTTGCTTGTGGCTGCCATAGAATAGTATGAATAACGTGACAAATTACCCCAACTCGAATTTTGCTCTTCTTGGCGACAAGGTCCTTCCGTAGTCCTTCCAGCAGGACTCTGACTGCATGCTTACTGGCAGAGTACATCGCAGAAGTGCCGTCATCTGGTGGGCAATGTCCCGCTACACTAGAAGCACAGAAACACAATCAGACGTAATTTCTTTGGGTTGAATGAAATGATCTAGGGCTTCCAGTCGCGACCTTTCGACCAAGCTCTCTTTGGCCTTTGTCCAGTGAAATGACTGCTTATGGGCTGATGGTACAAGTACTTTAGCTGCCGGCTGCAAAATTACTGGTGCCAATAGTATCGCCTTGTAAGGCATAGTTAACTTTGCGTTCGATGCGCCCGATTCATCTTCGTGATCGCTGTATCCCACGCCGCATTGAGCTGAAGTTTGCTGTCTCTGTTTCAATGGCTTCTGTAACTACAAGCTTCCAGAAGCGTTAGTGCGAGCCGCGACAGAGGTTTTGTCAATTTTTAGTCGGTAACTGTTTTCTAGAGCATACTCAGCTAAAAAGGATTTTTCGGGGTATCGTTGACTATAAAATCTCTGATGCTCCTTCCTGCGTTGTTCTGCAGTGCGCACTATTTGTCCGACGTAAGAATGGCGACACTATTAGGGTATCTTGTAGACCCCAGGTGTTCTGAGACCTTCCGCACGCATAACTGGTCACTGTAACCGTCGGATGTTTGACAAGGCCTGAATATCGATCTGATTTCTTCAGCAGGTGATCTTACCCGTTACGGAGCATCACAACGGGAAAAAATAAGTTTATTTTCCTGCTCATTGTCGGTGGTCTTACTGTGATTCCTGCATGAGATAACCTCATTTGTTTGGTGATCGTTATAGCCGCTGTTCCTGAAACCCATGCGTAGATGGTTCATCTTATGGGGCAGGTTATTGGCATATATCATTCTTGCACGAAGTACCAATGTTCCTAACAGCATGCCCTTCTGAGTTGGGTGATGATGGCTCATGGCACGCAAGTACAAATTGGTGTGAGTAGGTTGTCTGCAGACGACGTGACCAAAGCATCCATATCATTTGCGAGGACGAGAAGTCGAGGAAGGGCATTACATCTCATTTTTCTACTCCCATACTGAGCGGGATGTTACTGTTAATGCTGGTGAGATGTTCCGAGAGCACATCAAGTTTTTCACGTCCGTGGGGTCAAATACAAAAAATGCCTTGAAAGTATCACAAGAAACAACTAGGGACTGCGTAATTAAAGAACCCAATGAAATAAAAATCACTGACAGCACAATTAGACTGCTTGACAATTTCTATGGAACAGAGACATTGCTGGACAGGAGATGGACGGCATGAAACAATACATACGTACTAGAGGTGGAGTGGTACATTTATAACGAGAAGTGTACAGATTTCACCACATGGGAAAGCAGCATAATGGACAAAATAATGTTCACGTTTAACACAGGTCAGACTCCCACATAAAGGTCGATATTGGACTCTCAGTAAGCAATTTGCCCTTCTCGGGCATTAATGTACATTTTGCATCTGTTATTCTTGCTAGCTACCAAACCGTTGAGCTGCCCTTGTGGGATATTGTCGCACTCCTCTCTAAACGCGGTTTTCAGTTGTAGCACGGCTCGAGGATAGACATGTCTGCCAAGAGCATTCTAGACATGCTCGTCACGTTTTAGGTCCGGACAGTACGCAGGCCATTCAATACGTTCAATATCTTCACTTTCCACTGTGTCCGACACTTCAGCCGTCCCGTGTGGGTGGGCATAGTCGCCCACAAAAAGAGAGCGGGGATCTGCGGCACCCCTCATCAGATGGACAGGATCCAGACTAATCTTCCTACAATCCGCTGTGCTGCAACACTACCTCACGCAAAGATATGCAGTAATGTTCGGCCATTGCGCATAATGCCTGCCTGCACCATAACGCCTAGGCCATACGTTCCGCTCTCTCTCAACACTAACTGGCGTCCAGAATCACTTCTCAATAGAAGCAGGATTCGTCGAAGAACATGACTCTGGACCACTGTTGCTAACCCCAATCAACATGCTCCCTATACCAGGGTTATTACAAATGATTGAAGCGATTTCACAGCTCTACAATAACTTTATTATTTGAGATATTTTCACAATGCTTTGCACACACATACAAAAACTCAAAAAGTTTTTTTAGGCATTCACAAATGTTCGATATGTGCCCCTTTAGTGATTCGGCAGACATCAAGCCGATAATCAAGTTCCTCCCACACTCGGCGCAGCATGTCCCCATTAATGAGTTCGAAAGCATCGTTGATGCGAGCTCGCAGTTCTGGCACGTTTCTTGGTAGAGGAGGTTTAAACACTGAATCTTTCACATAACCCCACAGAAAGAAATCGCGTGGGGTTAAGTTGGGAGAGCGTGGAGGCCATGACATGAATTGCTGATCATGATCTCCACCACGACCGATCCATCGGTTTTCCAATTTCCTGTTTAAGAAATGCCGAACATCATGATGGAAGTGCAGTGGAGCACCATCCTGTTGAAAGATGAAGTCGGCGCTGTCGGTCTCCAGTTGTGGCATGAGCCAATTTTCCAGCATGTCCAGATACACGTGTCCTGTAACGTTTTTTTCGCAGAAGAAAAAGGGGCCGTAAACTTTAAACCGTGAGATTACGCAAAACATGTTAACTTTTGGTGAATTGCGAATTTGCTGCACGAATGCGAGAGGATTCTCTACCGCCCAGATTCGCACATTGTGTCTGTTCACTTCACCATTAAAAAAAATGTTGCTTCATCACTGAAAACAAGTTTCGCACTGAACGCATCCTCTTCCATGAGCTGTTGCAACCGCGCCGAAAATTCAAAGCGTTTGACTTTGTCATCGGGTGTCAGGGCTTGTAGCAATTGTAAACGGTAAGGCTTCTGCTTTAGCCTTTTCCGCAAGATTTTCCAAACCGTCGGCTGTGGTACGTTTAGCTCCCTGCTTGCTTTATTCGTCGACTTCCGCGGGCTACGCGTGAAACTTGCCCGCACGCGTTCAACCGTTTCTTCGCTCACTGCAGGCCGACCCGTTGATTTCACTTACAGAGGCATCCAGAAGCTTTAAACTGCGCATACCATCGCCGAATGGAGTTAGCAGTTGGTGGATCTTTGTTGAACTTCGTCCTGAAGTGTCGTTGCACTGTTACGACTGACTGATGTGAGTGCATTTCAAGCACGACATACGCTTTCTCGGCTCCTGTCGCCATTTTGTCTCACTGCGCTCTCGAGCGCTCTGGCGACAGAAACCTGAAGTGCGGCTTCAGCCGAACAAAACTTTATGAGTTTTTCTACGTATCTGTAGTGTGTCGTGACCATATGTCAATGAATGGAGCTACAGTGAATTTATGAAATCGCTTCAATAGCCATATATATATATATATATATATATATATACACTCCTGGAAATGGAAAAAAGAACACATTGACACCGGTGTGTCAGACCCACCATACTTGCTCCGGACACTGCGAAAGGGCTGTACAAGCAATGATCACACGCACGGCACAGCGGACACACCAGGAACCGCGGTGTTGGCCGTCGAATGGCGCTAGCATTTGTGCACCGCCGCCGTCAGTGTCAGCCAGTTTGCCGTGGCATACGGAGCTCCATCGCAGTCTTTAACACTGGTAGCATGCCGCGACAGCGTGGATGTGAACCGTATGTGCAGTTGACGGACTTTGAGCGAGGGCATATAGTGGGCATGCGGGAGGCCGGGTGGACGTACCGCCGAATTGCTCAACACGTGGGGCGTGAGGTGCACGTGCCCGTCGACCTGGGACCGGACCGCAGCGACGCACGGATGCACGCCAAGACCGTAGGATCCTACGCAGTGCCGTAGGGGACCGTACCGCCACTTCCCAGCAAATTAGGGACACTGTTGCTCCTGGGGTATCGGCGAGGACCATTCGCAACCGTCTCCATGAAGCTGGGCTACGGTCCCGCACACCGTTAGGCCGTCTTCCGCTCACGCCCCAACATCGTGCAGCCCGCCTCCAGTGGTGTCGCGACAGGCGTGAATGGAGGGACGAATGGAGACGTGTCGTCTTCAGCGATGAGAGTCGCTTCTGCCTTGGTGCCAATGATGGTCGTATGCGTGTTTGGCGCCGTGCAGGTGAGCGCCACAATCAGGACTGCATACGACCGAGGCACACAGGGCCAACACCCGGCATCATGGTGTGGGGAGCGATCTCCTACACAGGCCGTACACCACTGGTGATCGTCGAGGGGACACTGAATAGTGCACGGTACATCCAAACCGTCATCGAACCCATCGTTCTACCGTTCCTAGACCGGCAAGGGAACTTGCTGTTCCAACAGGACAATGCACGTCCACATGTATCCCGTGCCACCCAACGTGCTCTAGAAGGTGTAAGTCAACTACCCTGGCCAGCAAGATCTCCGGATCTGTCCCCCATTGAGCATGTTTGGGACTGGATGAAGCGTCGTCTCACGCGGTCTGCGCGTCCAGCACGAACGCTGGTCCAACTGAGGCGCCAGGTGGAAATGGCATGGCAAGCCGTTCCACAGGACTACATCCAGCATCTCTACAATCGTCTCCATGGGAGAATAGCAGCCTGCATTGCTGCGAAAGGTGGATATACACTGTACTAGTGCCGACATTGTGCATGCTCTGTTGCCTGTGTCTATGTGCCTGTGGTTCTGTCAGTGTGATCATGTGATGTATCTGACCCCAGGAATGTGTCCATAAAGTTTACCCTTCCTGGGACAATGAATTCACGGTGTTCTTATTTCAATTTCCAGGAGTGTATATATATGGTGTCTCTACTTTCGGAGTTGTGGGAAGAAGACATCATTTTGATCTAGCAGCCAATGTTTGTAATTCCTTTGTGTCTTCAACTTGATGATGGCGTGGTTGAAGTGGAATTCATTTCACAGGCTTCTCACAGGGTTCCGAGCTAATTTAATCGCCGCGAAATAGTTCTGACAGAGACACGTGAGCCGGTGGTGGTTTTAGGGTCAGCAACGATTTGCCTATCGGCTCTAGGGCTACGTATCGATCTTATTGTGGTGTGGTGACCCGTCTACGACCACCGGCATGGTTTAGCTTAGCATTTTCACCTTCAGCAGCCTTTTTTAATCTCTGGATGATACATTTGGAAACATCCATTACTGTGGCCACAGGAGTGACACTGTGACTGGCTTCGAAACGTCCAGCTGCTCATCCATGGTCGTAAGCACTCAAATAATGCATTGCAGACAAGTTGTCATGTCACACGGAATGTCGCACTAATCGAATGCACAACAACCCTCGTCAAATACCGTACTGCATGAACTGCCGAAAGCCTACAGAAAATTCGTGACTAGGCTTCGCTGCTGTTAAGACGTCCCGCCCCCTCTACCTTTCCTTTTACTATCATGGGTCGGTGTTGCATAGCAGTTGTCGATTGTTCCATAAAGATTGGGAATTTTTCCTTAGTAAATGTCAGTTGTGTCTTGGCAACTGTCAACCAGAGTAGAGAAGGCCGTCTAAAGCTCGGTGCGGCGTGGGATCCAGCGATGGCGAGGTTGAAGGGGAGCGCATCGAATGTGGAGTCAATATGCGCACACATATGGCGATGCTGCGAGCACCAGTGACATCACATTCGGCAGATGGAGTGTATAAGAATGTACCAGCTGCCTCAGCAGTCTAAAATGGTTAAAAAAATGGCTCTGAGCACTATGGGACTTAACATCTGAGGTCATCAGTCCAATAGAACTTAGAACTACCTAAACCTAACTAACCTAAGGACATCACACACATCCATGCCCGAGGCAGGATTCGAACCTGCGACCGTAGCGGTCGCACGGTTCCAGACTGAAGCGCCTAGAACCGCTCGGTCACACCGGCCGTCTCTAAAATGGTGCAAATGGCTCTAAGCACTGTGGGACTTAACATCTGAGGTCATCAGTCCCATAGACTTAGAACTACTTAAATCTAACTAACCTAAGAACTTCACAAACACTCATGCCTGAGGCAGGATTCGAACCTGCGACCGTAGCGGCAGCGATGTTCCGGACTGAAGCGCCTAGAACCGCTCGGCCACTGCGGCCGGTCCTCAGCAGTCATTTCACATGACGATGGTCAAGGAGTATTTGGCATTGCAACCACTTGACGTGGCTGGAAGCCCGAGGTTTTATTCAATGTAACTGTTGTGAAACTCTGCATTCTTACATTTCTTTGCACTGTTAGAAAAAAACATACATGACACTACGATACACATATCTGAGATTGATATACGATATAAAGTACATTCACACCTGCCAATATGAACGATGAATCCATCGTCGACGCCTCTGCGTAGCATGTCCTGCACCGCCTCTCTTGTGCAGATGCATAGGCCCAGCACGTTCACTTCCAGGGTACGTCTCCAGGCTTCCGTATCGGATGCTGCACATAAAAACCACTCTAGAGTTTCTCCCGAAACTGTACCGTGTATTATTCTGCAAAGGGCTAGACAACTTACGTCACAAAGCTACAGCTTGATTTAATCATTCAGACTCTTAAACATTGTGACGTGGTTAACGTAAATAAAAATATAAATAACAACGTAAGAGGTACTAGAGCATGCGTTTCCAGTGCACAGTGAAAAAAATAGGTAATTAAGAAATTCTCAGTTCCAAGGAAAACTGGAACAAACTACCAAATTTGGGTGAGAGGCGTACAAGGCAACAAATGGAAGTTTTAAAAGTTGGAAGTGGCATCAGATAAGAACGTGACGAAAAAGATGTGTTTCACCTAAATGGAAAAAATATTGTAATTGAAAAATAGCGTTAGTATTTATGTACACAGATGCATGAAATAATCGCTGTTATTGTGGTCTCAAGTATCAATACTACCCAATGGGAGTCACGGTTGGCAACGAAACTGCAGGTTTCCAACTGACGCTGATAGCGGTCACACAAGATCTGGTGGAGCCAGTGGTGTGTGCCTGCTGAGCCATGCCTGCAGTGGCTCTGGACTATGGGCGCCCTCTGCCACCACAATATACGATGGCTGGCAACAACTACTCATCCCACTCGCGCTTGAGGTCACTTCGCTACGCAGACACTGCCTAGTCACTGCTCAGACATCTTCGCTGGTGCTTTAGTTCAGAGAGCCTCTTTCTTCTTGACATTGAGAACTGAACTGTGTATACTGCTGTACTGTTTGTAATGAGTCTTCGACCCTTTTAAAAATGCAAGTTAGGTGGATCTCCTGTTGACTGTGGTAACTTATTCGCTAATCACTTCTGCTCCTGTACAGCTTTCCTAAGAAAACTTGCCGCACCTCTCTGTAACCCACCTCTCCTTACCACTGTTTACGCAAGAGTTCCGTTGTTTAAAACCATTCTAGCATTCGATTGAAGAGATATAGGAGAACCACGACGCACGCAGCGAATTCTCGTCCACAGAAAGGTAGTGTCTTCACGTCAAAAAATAAAAAAAAACTAGGACCAGTATCAAATGAACTATTACTTAGACTGTAAAACTTATTTCGGTAAGATTTCTTGTTGCTGAAATGAAAAAGAAAAAAAATACAAAGGAGAGGAATAAATAATGATACCACAAAGGGAACGATTAAAATTGGGAAATATACAGAAAAAGGTCAAACAATAGTAGAACCTGGGTAACTATGATTACGCAGGATGAGCGAATCAAAGACGACATGGAAGAAAACCCGATAAAAGGCTGGCCGTTGTGGCCGAGCGGTTGTAGGCACTTCAGTCTGGAACCGCGCGACCGCTACGTTCGCAGGTTCGAATCCTGCTTCGGGCATGGATGTGTGTGATGTCCTTAGGTTAGTTAGTTTAAGTAGTTCTAAGTTCTAGCGGACTGATGACCTCCGCAGTTAACTCCCATAGTGCTCAGAGCCATTTAAACCATTTTGAACCCGATAAAAGCGGGAAAAGTTGCTTGAGCTTGAAGATTCTTTAACAAAATAAATAAATTATAAAAAAGTTTTATAGCAATATTGGTGTAGAACTGAAAAAATTCTGGAAGCTGGAGATTCATTGTATGTAACTGTGTTCAGTGAAAAATCAGAAAAGAAGAAATTAGAGAACCTACAGACTAAACCGACATAACGCCTAGCTGAAGTCCAGGCTCCCTCACATATAACTCGTAGTATATATCAGAGCTGTATTTCCAATGTTTTGACGTACTGTTTTACGGAATGTCTAGACTGCCACTACAAAGAAACTAAGTCAATAAAGCATTGAGGATTTTGAAACAGGTCGCTCTCAGTAACAATTATTGTTCTAACGTAGCCAACAAATTGGATATGTAAATGAAACAGAGCTATTATGCTACATCTTCAATGACATCTATGAACTGAAGTTTAATAACTTTAAAACTGTGCTGTATATTAACAAATGGTTTTGAAACATGTGATAACTCATAAAGCTATTTTTTCTCTCGCACGGGTTACGTAAAACTGATCTTGGAAACCTGATAAAATGTGGACGCCACAGGAGAAAGCTCAGCCTGTGGGCTGGTTCGTTCAGACGCCGCGACTCCCTGAGCTCACACCATTAGACCCCTTCCTGTGGAGTTTTGTAAAGGATCTGCTACACCGAACCGAGGTTAGAGGCCTACAGGACTTGAAGGCATGCATTCGCAATGCATTTTAACATGTCAGTGAGGAGATCCTGAACCGTACGTGGAAAGAAATGGAATTACGACTGGACATTATCTGTGCAACCAAGGGTGCACATACTGATGTGTATGAATGAGGAAACAAAACTTTATGAGTTATCTTATCACATGTTGAAAACCATTTGTCAATATCTAGTATATTTTTTAAGGTATTAAAGTCTTAAGCTGTAAAGATAATTTATGGACATTCTGTGCAACATGTGATGAATATTACAAATATTCACGTTCAGATATGTATGAACTGAAGTGTGAGAGTTGTAACGTGGTTTAAATCGGCCAAACAGACACAAAATTTATCACGGGATACAAGAAACAAATGTAAAAACATAGCAATGAGACTGCATAGGGTGAATACATGGTCGCCACTGATCATACTGTGACTGGTATTTAATCTGCTTTGACTGTTTTACACCAAAGACAAGTAGGCATCTGCCTCAACATGCTGGAAAGAATTCACATCTATGTTGACCTCAAAAATAATCATGAGGACTCCTTGAATGAGAAGTGTGAATTTCGTCAGAGTGCCTATTTCAATTAGTTTAAAAACTTACTATAACAGAGAACACTGCGGCGATATCACAGTATAGTTCCTATCATAAGCTTCTGTCAACATTCTATGAGCTCCCAGAGTGAGATTTTCACTCTGCAGCGGAGTGTGCGCTGATATGAAACTTCCTGGCAGATTAAAACTGTGTGCCCGACCGAGACTCGAACTCGGGACCTTTGCCTTTCGCGGGCAAGTACTCTACCAACTGAGCTACCGAAGCACGACTCACGGACGGTACTCACAGCTTTACTTCTGCCAGTACCTCGTCTCCTACCTTCCAAACTTTACAGAAGCTCTCCTGCGAACCTTGCAGAACTAGCACTCCTGAAAGAAAGGATATTGCGGAGACATGGCTTAGCCACAGCCTGGGGGATGTTTCCTGGGGGATGTCTCCACAATATCCTTTCTTTCAGGAGTGCTAGTTCTGTAAGGTTCGCAGGAGAGCTTCTGTAAAGTTTGGAAGGTAGGAGACGAGGTACTGGCAGAAGTAAAGCTGTGAGTAGCGGGCGTGAGTCGTGCTTCGGTAGCTCAGTTGGTAGAGCACTTGCCCGCGAAAGGCAAAGGTCCCGAGTTCGAGTCTCGGTCGGGCACACAGTTTTAATCTGCCAGGAAGTTTCATTCTATGAGCTGTTTGCTAGTGGCTACAACATAAACACACACCAGTGTCATCAACACGAGCCGGTGATCTCCGGTACATTGTAATGAGCTGATGGTATCCAACTATTTTATTGTTCTGTAACACTCCCCGTTCTGGTGCTGCTGTTGCGTCCACCGCACTCTACATGCTCATGGACTGCTGACGTCACATTGGGACAGTAACGTGCTCATCGTTTTTCTTTCATATATACTTCATCTATTTTATACTTTAGGCATATCTTACACTACTGCAACTTCTTTTCGCGGGACAGTTTACTTTTCATATAGTTTAATGATGCTTCATCATTATCTTTCAAACTTGACCATAGCATGTCATTTTCCTGTGTCTTTTTACTAAACGAGAATTATATGTCACTGGCAAATGTACTGACCTTACTTTTGACTGCACGTTATGTAATTTCGTTATTCTAAGAACGATAGTATAAAGCAGTTGATCTTATATTCACCGAAAAAAATTACCTAGTATCAAGCTAAACACAGAAACCTACAATGCACAAAATTTTATCACAGATAATGTCGCCACGAACTGGGCTCATCTTTAACTAGCAAAATTGCGCCAGATAAAGTTAAATTAAACTGTTGTGGTCAGTGCACCACCTACTGACACTACAAGAGAACTGCTGCAGTCAGAAGAAATAGGGAATAAATAATAAAAATATTGTTGTTGACATACAAAAACGGCAAGTAAATCTCTGACTATGATAAACCTACACGACTGGCTGAAATAATTTTTTCGACCAGTAAGGTTAGGGCAACGAAATCATCGGCAATGCAAGTAATTAGTGGGCGTAATACTTTCTCCGACAAGAATTCTCTGAATACTCATAATTATGTGAAGAAGTTTAAAGCCAGCGTAAGAAAGGGAAATTCATACCATTTCCAGTGAACAAGAAGTACGTGGAATTCCACAGCAGCCAATAATAACTGAATATCTCTTACAAAAACACTCTCCAGGCTTGAATAGCAGTAACTATGCAGTTCTTATTAAAATCTTTGCAAGTCACTGTTCTTAGGAGGCGTGGAATATAAGTACCAAGCGCCCATATGACACGTAAACTGCTATGACAACTACTGGCGTATTGCCGAACCAAAACAGTACGTATGTGTAGGTCAATTATTGGTGATAACTCTTCCAACAATAAGCATGAACTTTCGTCCATTCAGAAAACAGCCTAAATCCGTGGTCGTAGATCTGTAATATGAGGATTGGAACTTTAATAGTGGCAACTATTTATTTAAAGCTCGTACAAAATACGAGGGTCACTCCAAAAGAAATGCACACTATTTTTTTAAACTCCATATTTTATTCTACATGTCTGAAAGTTTTACAGTGTGTAGATACATCCTTTAGGAACAATATTTTCATTTCTCCACATAATTTCCATCCCTCTCAACTGCCTTACGTCAACTTGGAACCAGAGCCTATATGCCCACACGGTAAAATTCTGGACCAACCTGTTGGAGCCACTGTTTGTCAGTGTGCACAAGGGAGTCATCATCTTCAAACCTTGTTCCACAAAGAAAGTCTTTCAGTTTCCCAAAGAGATGATAGTCACATGGAGCTGGGTCAGGACTGTAAGGCAGGTTTTTCAGTGTTGTCCATCTGAGTTCTTGTTTCTTTGTGAGCCACTGTGAACACCCTGGGAACCCACCTGCCACAAACCTTTTTAAATGCCAACTCTTTCAGTATTCTGCAAACACTTCCTTCCCTTCTCCTATCTCAATGTAGCCTGACAATTCGTTCACTGTGATGCCTCTGTCAGCAGTCACCAATTCGTTAACTCTCTGTACATTGTCTGGAGTGTGTGCAGTATGAGGTCTGCCCCCTTTCATCACTTAACCTGCTTGCCCATCGACTAACTGTATTGCGATCGACAGCAGCATCTCCATACACCTTTTTCAACCTCTTGTGGATGTTTCCCACTGTCTCGTCTTCACAGCACAGGAATTCTATGATAGCACGTTGCTTCTGACGAACGTCAAGTGTAGCAGCCATCTTGAAGACATGCTGTGACGGCGCCACTCACGGGAACAGGTTGAACTAAATTTGAAAACAAGCGGGAAGGATGTATCTACACACTGTAAAACTTTCACACATGCAGAATGAAAACTGCATTTTTACAAAAATAGTGTGCATTTATTTTGGAGTGACCCTCGTAGATACGTGTTTCAAAGTTTTACTGACCTTCAATGTAGTCACCAGCATTGCGTATAACCCGTTGCCAGCTATGTGGGTGGATACTCTTAGCAGTGTCAGTTGTGTTGACAGTTCGAGCGGCGCGGTCTATTGTCCGACTAATTTGTAGCAGTTCTGAGTGAATGCCGTGAGGCGTTTCCTTCAGTTTAGAAATCGAGTTGCACTCACGAGGGCTTAAGTCAAATCAGTAACAGCTTGCACTGTACGTGCTTGAGCATTGTCCTGCAAAACGATGGTCAGGTCCTGCAGGAAGTGTCATCACTTCTTCTCTATGCTCTTCATTTTTGGAACACAACCTACGACCAGCTTAGAGACGGAAGTGATGACACTTTCTGCAGGACCTGACCATCATTTCGCAGGACAATGCTCAAGCACGTACAGTGGAACCTATTACTGGTGTGTTTGACTGATGGGGCTGCTGAGTGCCATACCACCTACTGCATTCCCCTGACTTAATCCCTCGTAAGTTCAACTCGATTTCTAAACTAAAGGACGTCATTCGCTTCAGAACTGCTACAAATTCGTCGGGCAGTGGTCCATGCCGCTCGAACTGTCAACACAACTGGCACTGCTAATAGTATCCTACGACTTCCACATCGCTGACAACGGGTTATACACAATGCTGGTGACTGCTTTGAAGGTCAGTAAAACTTTGAAACACATATCTACTTTGTACGAGCTGTAAATAAATAGTTACCACTATTAAAGTTCAACCCTCGTATATACGTATGCATCAGCAGCGGCTTGCGACCAAAAATGAAGGTGGTGCACCTTACACACAAAGAAATACATTTAAAAAGGAGACTGAATTAGCTCACTGCTCAAGTTTTTGTAGAGCATGATATAAAAAGATAGCTCACTCATGTCTCTGCAGCACATAGTCGTAATAACACCGAAACGTATACACAGATTAAAGTATTACTTTGCAGAATAAATGTAATTAAGATGAACTGCAAAAAGTAGTACGGCTGTCTTACTGATTTTTTTCCAGCAGGACCGATGGTAACGCTGTTCGATTGTACCTCTGCATTTCGATGTAGTGGTGGTCACATGTACGGGAATTCCATTATTATTTTCTTCATGTTTACAAAGTTTTTAGTCACTCTTTGACGGAAGTCAGGAATCCCTAAAATGAGGTCTCGTTCAGTAGAGAGCATTGCGAGAGCTGATAGTCTTTCTTGGTCCATAGTACCCTGTACGAAGGTTCCGATGCTTTTCAGTGATGACAAACAACGTTCTGCTTCTGATGTGGTCACTGGAGTCGTAATTATCGCATTCGGGAGTTTCACGAATTCGTTCAATGTATCACTAAGATTGTAATCTGTTACGTAATCCAGCAAGCGCAAAGCTTCATTCACACTTTTGAACTCCTCTCTTCCATAAATAACAGAGAGTTCTGTTCGAAGTTTCTTTGCTTCAAAAAAAGAATAGCATTCAATTGTAGCTCTGAAAGAAGTTTGTGGAAAAATGGAAGAATAAGTGGTGGATTTCTATGATAGAATAAGAGAGGCTGCAACTAGATGCCCAGTGAATGTAATTATTTCTTTCGCCTCGTAACATATCACATACTTCTTCTGCCTCTTCTGTAGGCTGCACATCACTCCTCCATCTTCAGTTCCTCCTCTTTTGTGATACTCACGGAAATTTGTTGAGGTTTCAGTCAATCCTCTAATTTTTGTAATTTCACGCTCGAAAGCTGTCAGCTCATGTCGTGCGTAAGTTGAGTTAATATTCCTTTTTTCAGTTGGTTATACAAAATATCCACATAGATCATAATTTTATGAAAAAACGAGAGCCAGAAAATGAATCTATCATCCATTAGAATCGTTACTAAACCACAAGCTGTAGGGTGGTTTCGTTACACAATGTTTCCCCGTTGCTCATACTACTCGTGCACTTGATAATATCTTTCCTATATTCGAAAACAGTATTGACAGTCCTTGACTGGAAATTCTATCGATTAGGCACTGAACATGGCAGTTGTTTTCGTACTATTTCGTCGAGAATTGCTGTTTGTTGTGGAGATGTTGAAAAGCATCTGCAAAGTCACTAAGGTTTAGTGAAAAATATTCGCACATTTTTATTAAACGAACCGACTTTAAGCGTAATGAGATGTAGCTGGTGTGCATAGCAATGAATTTATGAAGTACTGGAAAATTTTTCCTTAGCGGTAGCCTACGCCCCACTTGATGAGCCACTCATGACTGCTGCACCATCATATATTTGTGCTATCAGTTTGTGTGGACAATTCTCCAAATGGTGATTCATCTGTTCTGTGACACACATTGCCAAAGACTAGGTATTATACTTTTCTGGTGGTATGAGGTCCCAAAATCTTTCAACTGGTCTTCCACTAACGATGAACCTACTTACTATAACTAAGCTTTCAGATAGCAAGGAAATTACTTAATTCTAGCAGCAGGAAAAGGCAATTTGATTTGCAAAAATGGTTCAAATGGCTCTGAGCACTATGGGACTTAACATCTGTGGTCATCAGTCCCCTAGAACTTAGAACTACTTAAACCTAACTAACCTAAGGACATCACACACATCCATGCCCGAGGCAGGATTCGAACCTGCGACCGTAGCAGTCGCGCGGTTCCGGACTGAGCGCCTAGAACCGCTAAACCACCGCGGCCGGTTTTGATTTGCAAAACAAATACTTAATTCTTTATTTCACGTATCCACTTATTACTTGAGCCTCAAAATTCACTACAGCACATACCGAAATAATGAACCCAGTGCACAGTAAATGTTTACTTCGTTTGCAGCTACTCTTGAACAGGTAAGGAAGTGCCAGAATCCTGCTTTTTTCGAAGATCTGACATTGCGCTTGTCTTTGGGAGAATTCGGATCTTGTCTCTGCGGCTCAAAGGTTGTCTACACACATAAGGCCCGTACACGAAAACAAAGTTGCCAAGCATCGCCTCCGCACCCCACATCTCCCCTGAGACGCCAAAGACCGCACTTGAAGGTGCACTGTATTCCCAACTCGCCATTGGCACATTTCCGTTCCCATCGGCTGCGTTTAGCACAGGCAGAAAGAGCCGGGGCATTTCAGAAGAGGTTAATGGTGTGTAACTTCTCCACTACTATAGATAGATCAAAAAGCAAACGATGACTTGATGATTAATTAATAACCCTTAATTAGTGGTGGATGAAGTTGAGAAAGTACAAAGGGAACACTCCTAGAACATGCACCTTTGCTTAAAAACTCGAGTCTACCAGAATCAAAGCCAGAACCCCACACAGCGAGCAATGATGCTACCATAGAGACATACTGCTTGTCGAAAGTAAATCAATCTTATTTTAGCGTATTAAATATGGTCGGAAAACTTAGAACTTTATTATTTCAAGAATTTTTGAGGACTGCTTTGAAATGCTTTGGGAGAGGTATATTTGTGACAAGAACTTTACGTACTATAAATACAAAAAATTACAAAAATCTGATTGTGGTGTGATCCTCTTGTTAGAGTAAAACAGGCAATGTGGTTACATGTGAACGCACAATTTAATTCTACTCCCGATAAGTCTGATTCAGAAATTAATAAACTTTCTACGTAGGATAAGGTAGACAATGCCCAGAGTCTGTCTCTGCACATAGAAACGGGCCACCATCTCGAGGAAACCAGGCGTGAGCCACAGTCAAATTTAACTGTAGTTAACTCCGTTGTTTAACTTTGATAGAAGGCAGTGCACCAGAATTTTGCATTGAACCGGATCAAATGACGAATGTACTACGACTAACTTTCAATCAAGGTTGTTGAAGTCAAATTGACTGCACCATGTACTGCATCATGTGAAGTGCCCATATGTGTCAGCTGCTGAAGGACGAATTCTGTGTGTTGTAAAGTGCATCTTAAAACTATACCTCGTCATGTGTGAATATCTTCTTGGACTTTTTGTTTTTGACGAAACATTTTTAAATGTTTCTAGTCACAATTTGTTCCCACATTTCGTTAATTAAAATCAACGAAGACTTCTTTCCATGTTTTTTCATTGTTAGCCATACTTACCAGATCAGTCTTTTGTTTCCTTCAATTATTTCTTTATATTACCCCAAGACGGTTTACAGTAATAAATATTTTTTCTGCAAGGTTAAAGTTAGAAGATATCTCTTTCTTCTGCATATTTTCTTCTATGTTTACAACACGGAACTGTCAATAATAAATAATGTATATCTATTACGTATGATCAAAGCAATGCTCGAAATGTGGCAATCGTGTCATCATGTTTTTAACAGGGTTCTCAAATGTGTACCGTACTGATTTAGATCAGCAATGACCCTCATTCATTTTGTCCAATTTCACTGTTACACAAGATAGTGAGTTTGTGAAGTAGGAACGTCTTCTGAATTACTTCAAAACTGATCTACAGCCAGTGAAGTTTATAGAACTGGCTGTTAGTGAATAATTGCTTATTAAACGTCAGTCACTGTTCTTCCACCAGTGCTTCTTACCCGTTATTTAGGTATCACATATCACTTGAATCTATGATTGCTCTGTGTAGCTTCTTTTTTAAGGGTAATTAGCTTGCTTCTTACTATGTAGATGTAACAGATTCCTGTTTCTACTTCACAGATTTTGAAATACCTCTGTTTTTATTTTCCTCTTGCAGATTCGATGTTGTCTGCAAAATTCGAAACCAGTTACGTTCTGATAAATTAAAACATGACAACAATTGTGATTTCTCCAACTCATTTAGTATGATACTAACACCACGATACATTTTTCTTGGACCAACTGGCGCTAAAAGGTACTGAAGATTTGTCTCGAGTACCGTAAGAATGGTGACTGGAAATGAAACGAGCATCAACTTACAGGTTAAGTAACCGTCGTGATAGACTCCAGCATTGTTGACGAGGACGTCGACCCCACCGAGGTTGTCGCTGATCCACTTGAAGGCGGACGTAATGCTCTCCTCTTTCGTCACGTCTCCTTCGACTGCGTATAGTTTGCCAGGAGCATCCTTCAATTCCAGTGCCTGGTTTGAAATAAAAAGAATGTTTGCCATACTCTCTGCATTCAGCCATCTCGATGGCCATTTTTCTGGAACTAATTTGTGATTACATGTGTTATAGCACAGTATTCGGCCCGCTACACTACTTTGATATATTCTGAAGTATTTTTCTTCTCACTGTGGATCATGAGATGAAAAATGTTTCAAATAGAAACTCTTTTATGTTAGTTACGTATCTTGCAAAAGGAAAATTATCTAATAACAAGAAAATGAACATGTGTTACCAATTGTCTACACTTAGAAAGTTACACTAATTTACATATGTATTTTTCAGTATTCATTCTGGTCAGTAAATACGTTTCGGTCTGACAATGACTTTCCAGTTTATGTTTGTTTTGCATGTACTGTGTTGAGGTCAAAACACAATCCAGCAGACAAATCTGTGGGCTTCCCTTTTGGTTACTAAAGACGTTAACCTTTATAAAGTGATTAATAATTTCATTAAGAATACAGGAAAAAGTCTGTAGATTTTAATAGCACTCATATTTTCATTTATCTATATTGCTTATGTACATGAGTTTTGGTTGCGCTGTTTACTTTTACTGCAATGGTTTCATTTCTCATATTGTACTTTAGCTTTCCTAACAGCCCAGCTCGTAAAGTTCTCTGAATGAACGCTTTAAGAAGGAGAGATCGGAAACCAACCACACATAGCAAAATATGTTCTCAGGATTTTCGGGAAGAGGTCGTCAGTCCATATTAAGGAAGACACTGGATTATGAAAGCAGCGCTCTCAAATCACATATTTCTCTCCCTGCTTATTCGAAAATTATAACAAAACGAAAGTTGCATTAACGAGGTCGAATGTGTCGTATTACTGGATCATATATGCATTTAAGACCAGACAAGCGTCTAAAATGTCTACCTGACATTGTGTTATTTACGAAAGTAGTATAACATTTACTACTTAAAACAACTGTTGCATGTACACGACTCAAATTAAGAACAAGAAGCAATCGTTAACAGTAGTCTGCTAATAATTTGGGACATCTAACATGGCGGCACAAGCTTCAAAGAAATGTACAACGTAAGCCTCTAGCGCCAACTTCCCTTGTTAGACCTCCACGGTTTTCGATAGCTGAATGGAATACAAGCTCTGGAGGCCAAATAAAACAAAAACAAACAAACAACACTCTGCAAAAACAATCATTCTTAACTGCCAGTGATGAGACAAACAGCAGTATGACTTCCTCTGTGTCCTTGGAGAATTTTGTTTTATGAGCACTAACCCGTGCTCCAAGGCATATTGCTCTCCCTGATGTTTCGTCTCCCAGGTATCGAGACATCGTCAACGACTCAGATAGCAGTTTCACACTTACATAAGTTCAGAAAGCTGAATTATTTATACCTATCCATGCAATGGTTGTTTAGCGACGTTATCAGACCGCTGCCTAAGATAGCGGAGTCGCGCCAATGTATGTTATGGAGTTTGTAGAGGGGAGGGGGGGAGGGGGACAGTTTGCGCTCTTCGCTTTATTTAGCGCTAAAGCCTACAACTGGTCTAATTCCAATCCTTTTCTGTCAAAGCTGTTTTTATGATTTTGCAGAGTAATGATAGAATCCGGATAATATCATAGTTTCGTATAAACGAATTTTGCGGGTCCCTTGAGACTGTGCATGATCTGCTGCTACCGATTTATCTGTGCTACCCAAACGACAATTGCTCTTGTGTTCCTTAAGTCGGGCAAGCGGAGGCTGTAGGTCCTTTCTGGTGTTTAGATATTTGCACACATTTCTTGTTGGTTAAACACTGTGTCAATACTGTGTCTCCTCAGTACTCTGCCGATCCTATCAGTGACAGCTATTACGAATGGAAGGAAAACTTTCTCTTTAGTTAGTTGGTTCTTTTTCATTAGAAGCTCCAGATCTTTTATGATGTGTGGCCCCATTTATCCCACTGTCAGAGTAGCCGTTTCTTCTAGAAGTAGCTCAAATGATCGAGCCCATCCTCCAAGTACTGTGGTTCACTGATTCTTTTGGTCCGGTCCCCCAATGTTTTGATCCTCCTCTTTTCTGCTTGAGATGGTGAATGGCATTTTTGTGAAGGTATCTATCCAAGTGAGTGGGATTTCAGGGAAGTTTGTGTCCTGTAGTTCTGTCGGCTTTTCTTTGTACCTTTACATCTACAGCTGCTATTGAAAAAGAAAGAAGGAAAGTTTACACCCTTTCGTAAAAAGAGTCACTTATCGCATCGGCAGTGTGCTAAGAACACAAGGTATTGACACAGATCTGCTGCCAATACATTATCAAGTTATATGCGTGACAAGATCGGTATTCATTTCCTCAATGTACGACAAAGGAAAAGTTGTCTATTTGATTCTTTCCGCACTCTTGGTTCAGTCAGGCACCACCCTCGAACGGGTTCCCTGTGGACACTGATCGGTCGTTTCATTACTGCCATTCAGGACGTCCTGGGGCCATTCGAATCACGCCGGGGGTTAGCGACGCTTCTAAAGCAAGGTGTCGACAAACGCAAAAAAAAAGGTCAGAGCTCAGAACTTCATGTGAGATGTAAGGCGGGTTGTGCATCAAATTTTACCACAATTCTGCCCGACGCCTTTGCGCACGTGTCGCACGTAGCACAGTTAATCACCCCCCGCCCCCCCCCCCCCAATTGTACCCTCTTTTCTTGATGCCTCTGTGACAAAGGTCAGAAAAATGAAGCCCAGCGTTAAAATCAGGTGGTTTTCTTATGGATGGCTGTGGAAAACATTTAAGTCACACCGCCGTTCAGGGCCTATACGAAAAGGCCTCAGGAGGTGTCATAAAGGGTGTGAATGAAACCACCCCTTCCCTTGAACGTTCAGTTTCATACATTTCGTTGTCGAAAACGACAATTTGAAATGCGATGTGCAACATGACGGTGTCCTTGACGATCTTTGACGGTACTGACATTCCCCGGACGATTCAAACATTCTCTATGAACATCACTGAAATGCAGACGCATTGAACGTGATATCAGTCCTTTTTAGTGTAGCGTAATAGCAATTTTTCTCTGGTATACAGGATGGAATCACTAGGGAACTATACCCGAAGCAGAATACGTGTTTATGCTTTCTCATGCTCCCTTTAACACTCCTTCCTGTGCCGCTGCAAGGGGAGTGCAACATTGACACGTACGTAAATAAAATGGCAAAGGGTCTCTCTAGCACCCAGAGACCGATAACACCCTCAGGCCACCCGCATGTTTTTCTCTGAGCACTTTAAAAATGAGACATCCATTTACCAATTCCTAGGCGACAGCAGGACAGGCAACACTTTTGAAGCCCCTCAGATTTCACACGTGGCCCATACGCCATAGACGCACGGAGTCGCCATTAACGACATGTTTATAGCTATCCGCCTCCAGCACTGTTTAAGAGTACACTTCCTCTGCGAGCTTCTGTAATTGAATATAGACCCATTTAAGTGGTTTATCTAATGATTAACATCAGTTAGTATCATAACGACTTGCACCCTAAATATTAACTCTTACACCGTATACCATATAAGCTTACATACCATATAAGCTTATACCATATAAGCTCGTGAATAACTTAGGAACTAGCTGTCACTACTCTCACTAATCGATTTTAGTTGAATTTTGTTCCGTTATTTATTAAACTGGAAATGTTCTTTAAATAAAGATCTGTTTGTATCTTGTGTTAGTTTTAGTACTGGTAGCGATGCGTAATTATGGAAATTACAATAACTATGTGGATGACTAGTTCACATTAGCACCATTAGATATACATAATGGTGTATGTAAAATAGCGGTTTTAATATACCCATAATCCACTTTTATCTGCAGTTGTTCAATTTAACAGAAACCCTGTTTCATGTTTCTAGGTACGTGTATACCCAATGTGCTCTATTAACACAATAGGAATGGTAATTACATTCATATCAATGGCCATCTACATGAAGTAGTTCATATTACTACCACTCTGATTGCCAATAATTTTTAGTGCTTTAACATCACTCATCATCGTAGTCACTTCCATTGTATATCGATAAAAAATGTATTTCCTTAAAACTATCATTCTTGTGATAATATAAATAACCAACTACATATATATAGTGCAGTACTGCAATATCACGCATGTGTAGAGAGCACCATAGTAACATACAAGATGCACTTAGGCAAGCAGTAAGATAACTGCAAACAGCAGCCTCAGCCTGAGTAGAATTTGAACTATTGACATGCATAATTCTAAAACGACTATGCCAAATAATGGATGAAATGTATTAACTCTATTTGCTGGTATGTACCATCCCCTCGAAATTTATACCATTGTACTTTAGCATTAATATCTATGCGATTGTATTCTAATTGGATCCTATATTACATCCAGCACTAAAGACGGTCACCTAGTGACTGAAATCTAGATTTGCTACAATAAACACCAACTGTGGCTGATTGCTGTACCTTGTTTCGCCAATTGCAACCTCTATGTTGACAGGTGAAAAGACAGCTCACCAGTTTCAACGGATTTAAATGTCTTTTTCAGAATGGCAAGAAACCTATTTTTACTATTTTCAATTGATGTCTATATATTTAGAAACAGTCCTAGATATCTTGAAAGGCAGGAACTTCAATATTTTTAACATGGCTGCACTTCAGCAACGATCAAAGAATAGCACGTGAATCTGTAAGTCAGTGTAAGTTGGTTAAAAGCATGCTAATACATGTCGATTGTATTATGAAGAAATATCTGAATGAACAGGTTATGAATTTCGACTTTTCTGTACTTTTTGAATTTTTGCAATTGACAGTAACATCTGATTTACCGTGTTATTTATTGAGCCATGGCGCTTGATAATTGTTGCAGAAAGCTTCTTTTTAAATAAATATTGTGAAGGATAACACACATAATCAACCCAGCCCTTCCATTCACATGTCACTCTGCTACACAACGGTAGCAGAGTGTGATTACTTCAGGTTATGTGGGTTATTATCAGTTAGTAATCAAATTGTATCTAGATAATTTTGAAATACACATACGATTGAAATTAGGTTATTTCAGGATGTGTGACAAGAGGTTATCTGGAGTGACTGACTTGAGAAAGGAAGAAGTAGAATACAAGCTTAGAATTAGGAACTTTGAGCCCTTGGAACTGTAACCAACCCGGTACAAATGTTGGAAAATATTGCACCGCCCTATTTTCATACCATCAGTGCGTCTCAATGAGAAGAGTGAGAACCATTAAGTGAAATAAAGTCTGTTGTTCAGTTCTTTTGTAGGCAAATAATTCATTTGAGGACCTAAATAACCCATTTTGTGAATAGCTTGCATTATTTTCAGAGCACCAAAGGGAGGAATCAAGTGAGTCAACAAGTAGACAGGTTACAAGAACAAACTTCTGTTCTCTCTGAATGCAATGATTAAATGTGTGCTCAAAATATAAGAGAGAAATCAGAAGCAAAGTGCTCAGAAACTGTTGCAAAATGTGAGACCACCTCCTCCTTCCTAGTCCCACTTAACTGATAATAATACTTCTCCTTTTTGACGATGACTTGATGACTAATTAATAACCCTTAATTAGTGATGGATGAAACTGAGAAAGTACAACAGCCTAAGATCCAACAACCTTTGTAAACGAGAGGTAGGAAATCAGAATAATGAAATCATGCCACTAGAGTCTAATAACAACTTGCATTCTGAAATGAGTCATTCTGGGACGACAGTCCCTACACTGACACTAACGTTAAACATTACTCGTGCTCTCGGCCGGATACAGCACCTTTGTCTTAACAACAGGGCAAGTCTGAACGACAACTGTTGCATTGAGCACCCAAAACGAGGAAACTCGCATCTGTTTGTCGTAACCAGAGAGGTTCTGGCAAATGTTGTTAACAGCTGACAGAGGCTTTATTTGTTCTCCTAACGAAACAGGTACAGCAACGCTAACCCTGCAAAGAGAAACTGAGTATTGCAGTCAGATTGATCGGGGAGTTGTTGATGGGCAGCATACGTGTGTTTGTTAAGCTATAAAATCGTTTACTTGGCTTGCTACAAGAGGCTAGTAGCATAGTTGCAGCACCTGTCGTGGTTCTTGGTTGATTTACAGATGCAAGCTGAAAACTGTGGCTTGAAAGGCATCAGTTCTATTAAGCTGCAATGCTCTAAATGTACAGGTCATTTAATACCCAATGTTACCACAGCAAGGGTGACACAGTATAGTCTCTCAATAAATTCCGTCAGTTTTTGTGCAACATATCGGTACCATTCCTTGGTGCGCCAAACTCAGGGTTTACAGGATGGTCAACTGGTAAATTGAACTTGTTACGGAAATTCATGGTTAAGTTGTAGAACCAGAGATTCTCTTGGAAGTTGCTGGATGCTGGATGTGTTTACTAATGAATCAGAGGTTACTAAATTTGGTGAGTAGAAGACTGAGCTGAGCTGAACTGAGCTGCTCAGACAATAACGATACCACCTTTACCTACAAGCATGAAATAAATCTAGTTGGTCATTGATGAAATATTTCGGGACAGAACTGTTAGACCTTCCTGCTCTCCATATTCTCAACTCATACTTTTGGTTTCAAAGGAAATGGAGAAATTCGGCCTGTCAAAGAGACACTAAAAATAAGATAAGTTTAGGATCCATTGGTTTTGCAAGGCTAAATACTTCACCACTCTGGATCTCAACCAGGCCTATTAACAGATTCCCTTGTCTGAAGATTCCAAGGTAATTACACCATTTGTTACCAACTGGGATCTGCATAAATTTAATTGGGTTTCGTCTGAGCTCTCAACCGAAAAGGTGGTCTTATCCTATTTGTCAGCATTTTTCTCAGATTTCAAATTTAAGTTCTCTCACTCTCTAGATGACTTGGTTAGCTTCATCGAAAATTTCTCTGAGCATTTTCGGCGTGTTGAGCAGGTCTTGCACCGGAAGGGCTCAGAGTTTAGCTTTATAAGGTAAATAATAAATGAAAAGTGCTCGTTTGCTTTAGTTCTGCAACATTAATTTTATTGTGTTAACCGATTTTCAACTTACAAGGCCATCTTCAGACATTTATTGACTATTGTGACCAAAGAAACTACAATGCTTGTAAACGACACTGGAAAAGAAGTTACTCATCTAGAATGAAGTACAAATGCACAGTAAAATCGATTGTTGCTATTGTTGTTGTATTCTTCAGTCCTGAGACTGGTTTGATGCAGCTCTCCATGCTACTCTATGCTGTGCAAGCTTCTTCATCTCCCAGTACCAACCGCAACCTACATGCTTCTGAATTTGCTTAGTGTATACATCTCTTGGTCTCCCTCTACGATTTTTACCCGCCAAGCTGAACTCCAATACTAAATTGGTGATCCCTTGATGCCTCAGAACATGTCCTACCAACCGATCCCTTCTTCTAGTCAAGTTGTGCCACAAACTACCCTTCTCCCGAATTCTATTCAATTCCTCCTCATTAGTCATGTGATCAACCCATCTAACCTTCAGCACTCTTCAGTAGCACCACATTTCGAAAGCTTCTATTCTCTTCTTGTCCAAACTATTTATCGTCTATGTTTCACTTTCATACATGGCTACACTCCATACACATACTTTCAGAAACGACTTCTTGACACTTAAATCTATACTCGATGTTAACAAATTTCTCTTCTTCAGAAACGGCTTCCTTGCCATTGCCAGTTTACGTTTTATATTCTCTCTACTTCGACCATCGTAAGTTATTTTGCTCCACAAATAGCAAAACTCCTTTACTACTTTAAGTGTCTCATTTCCTAATCTAATTCCCTCAACATCACCCGACTTAATTCGACTACATTCCATGATCCTCGTTTTGCTTTTGTTGATGTTCATCTAATATCCTCCTTTCAAGACACTGTCCATTCCATTCAACTGCTCTTCCAAGTCCTCTGCTGTCTGACAGAATTACAATGTCATTGGCGAACCTCAAAGTTTTTAATTTCTTCTCCATGGATTTTAATACCTACTCCGAATTTTCCTTTTGTTTCCTTTACTGCTTGCTCAATATACAAATTGAATAACCTCGGGGAGAGGCTACAACCCTGTCTCACTCCCTTCCCAACCATTGCTTCCCTTTTATGTCCCTCGACTCTTATAACTGCCATCTGGTTTCTGTACAAATTGTAAATAGCCTTTCGCTCCCTGTATTTTACCCCTGCCACCTTCAGAATTTGAAAGAGAGTATTCAAGTCAGTATTGTCAAAAGCTTCCTCTAAGTCTACAAATGCTAGAATCGTAGGTTTGCCTTTCCTTAATCTATTTTCTAACATAATTCGTAGGGTAAGAATTGCCTCACGTGTTCCAATATTTCTACGGAATCCAAACTGATCTTTCGCGAGGTCGGCTTCTACCAGTTTTTCCATTCGTCTGTAAAGAATCCGCGTTAGTATTTTGCAGCTGTGACTTAATAAACTGATAGTTGAGTGATTTTCACATCTGTTAACACATGATTTTGCGTTTGGAATTATTACATTCTTCTTGAAGACTGAGGCTATTTCGCCTGTCTCATACATCTTGTTCACCAGATGCTAGAGTTGTGTCAGGACTGGCTCTCCCAAGGCTGTCAGTAATACTCAAAAATGGCTCTGAGCACTATGGGACTAAACTTCTGAGGTCATCAGTCCCCTAGAACTTAGAACTACTTAAACCTAACTAACCTAAGGACATCACACACATCCATGCACGAGGCAGGATTCGAACCTGCGACCGTAGCAGTCGCGCGGCTCCGGACTGAACGCCTAGAACCGCTAGACCACCGCGGCCGGCTGTCAGTAATACTAACGGAATGTTGTCTACTCCCGGGGCCTTGTTTCCACCCAGGTCTATCAGTGCTCTGTCAAACTCTTCACGCAGTATCTTATCTCCCATTTCATCTTCATCTACATCCTCTTCCATTCCCATAATATTGTCCTCAAGTACATCGTCCTTGTATAGACCCTCTATTACTCCTTCCACCTTTCTGCTTTCCCTTCTTTGCTTAGAACTGGGTTTCTATCTGAGCTCTTGATATTCATGCAAGTGGTTCGTTTTTCTCCAAAGGTCTCTTTAATTTTCCTGTAGGCAGTATCTATCTTACCCCTAGTGATATACGCCTCTACATCCTTACATTTATCCTCTAGCCATCCCTGCTTAGCCATTTTGCACTTCCTGTCGATTTCATTTTTGAGACGTTTGTATTCCTTTTTGCCTGCTTCATTTACTGTATTTTTATATTTTCTCCTTTCATCAATTAAATTCAATATCTATTCTGTTACCCAAGGGTTTCTACTAGCCCTCGTCTTTTTACATACTTGACCCTCTGCTGCCTTCACTACTTCGTCCCTCAAAGTTACCCATTCTTCTTCTACTGTATTTCTTTCCCCTCATTCCTGTCGATTGTTCCCTTATGCTCTCCCTGAAACTCTGTACAACCTCTGGTTTAGTCAGTTTATCCGGGTCACATCTCCTTAAATTCCCACCTTCTTGCAGTTTCTTCAGTTTTAATCTACAGTTCATAACCCATAGATTGCGGTCAGAGTCCACGTCTGCCCCAGGAAACGTCTTACAGTTTAAAACGTGGTTCCTAAATCTCTGTCTTACCATTATATAATCTATCTCCAGGGTTCTTCCTTGTATACAACCTTCTTTCATGATTCTTGGACCGAGCGAGGTGGCGCAGTGGTTAGACACTGGACTCGCATTCGGGAGGACGACGGTTCAATCCCGCGTCCGGCCATCCTGATTTAGGTTTTCCGTGATTTCCCTAAATCGCTCCAGGCATATGCCGGGATGGTTCCTTTCAAAGGCCACGGCCGACTTCCTTCCCTGTCCTTCCCTAATCCGATGAGACCGATGACCTCGCTGTCTGGTCTCCTTCCCCAACACAACCAACCAACCAAACATGATTCTTGAACCAAGTGTTAGCTATGATTAAGTTATGCTCTGTGCAAAATTCAACCAGGTGGTTTCCTGTTACATTTCTTACCCCCAATCCATATTCACCTACTACGTTTCCTTCTCTCCCTTTTCCTACTATCGAATTCCAGTCACCCATGACTATTAAATTTTCGTCTCCCTTCACTTACTGAATAATTTCTTTTATCTCATCATACATTTCATCAATTTCTTCGTCATCTGCACTGCTAGTTGGCGTATAAACTTGTACTACTGTAGCAGGCGTGGGCTTCGTGTTTATCTTGGCCACAATAATGCGTTCACTATGCTGTTTGTAGTAGCTTACCCGCACTCCTATTTTTTTATTCATTATTAAACCTACTCCTGCATTACCCCTATTTGATTTTGTATTTATAACCCTGTATTCACCTGACCAAAAGTCTTGTTCCTCCTGCCACCGAACTTCACTAATTCCCACTATATCTAAGTTTAACCTAACCATTTCCCTTTTTAAATACTCTAACCTACCTGCTCGATTAAGGGATCTGACTTTCCACGCTCCGATCCGTAGAACGCCAGTTTTCTTTCTTCTGATAACAACGTCCTCTTGAGTATTCCCCTCCCTGAGATCCGAATAGCGGACTATTTTACCTCCGAAATATTTTATTTTACCATAGAGGACGCCATAATCATTTAACCATAGAGTAAAGCTGCATGCCCTCGGGAAAAATTACGGCTGTAGTTTCCCCTTGCTTTCAGCCGTTCGCAGTACCAGCACAGCAAGGCCGTTTTGGTTAGTGTTACAAGCCCAGATCAGTCAATCATCCAGACTGTTGCCCCTGCAACTACTGAAAAGGCTACTGCCCCTCTTCGGGAACCACACGTTTGTCTGGCCTCTCAACAGATACCCCTCCATTGTGGTTGCACCGACGATACGGCTATCTGTATCGCTGAGGCACGCAAGCCTCCCCACCAACGGCAAGGCCTATGGTTCATGGGGGGGAAAACCGATTAACACAATTAAATTAATACTGTAGAACAAAATCAAACTAGCGCTTTTCATTTTTTATAATGTTGTTCTACCAAGAACCGACGGAAGATTCAGTTTATACTTTAAGGTAAAATTTACTCAGTTGCAAACGTCATTTTGGGATATATAGTTTCTCCCAAACGTATTAGTGTTGATCAGAGCGGCACTAAGGCTATTTAGATCTGTCCACCACCTAAGAATTCCAAAGCCATGCGAAGGTTCATTGGACTGATTACTATTCTTTTTCAGAAGTTAATGCCCAGCTTTGTACAAACTGTAGGTCCGTTGAATGAATTAAGAAACAAAGTAAGGAAATTTGTATATAGTCCTTCCCAGCTAGCCACTATCTGAGGGCCTTAATACCGTTTTAACAACAGCACCCCTACTGGTAACTCCCCACTTTTTAAAGGAATTTGTAGCTCGAATCGGCTCCTCTATGTAGGGTGTAGCAGCTGTTACTTTACAGAAACACCCATGAGAGACACCTGGTAGGGTATCTCTCTCATGCACTGTCAATGTAAGAAGCAGTTTACGGACTGAAAGCTTTGGCGGTGCTTTCCACCCTTCAGAAGTTTCGTATATATTTGGAACATCGCCCATTTACTCTTGAAACGGATAAACAGACCCTCAATTGGGTGTTGAGAAGACCGAGGTGAATAGAGTACATTGCCAGACAAGCAATCAAGATCTCCACCTGATAATGTTATTGGTGACAGTCTTAGATGTACATTTGGGGATGATGATAGCGAACAAAGTGGTGAGTAGACATCTAAAAGAAATCATCAGCAGCAACCTAAATACATTATTGCAATACTCACACATCTTCCTGTGTCGTTTAAAGATACTGCTGTAAATGAAGACTCTAATATCAAATTAAGGGGAATTAAAGGGAACCCAAGACTGGAGAAAAAGTTAAGCCCTTGTCCAGTGAGAGGGAGTATTTGGAATAATGCAGTTTCGACCTCATAATTAGTATCCATTGTATGCAAATATTACTATGAGTCAACAGTAGGTAGTTATTTATTTAAAACCCATCTGAATGTGTGGGAGACTTTATCTGAGATGGAATTGGTAAGGAGATCAAGGAGTTGATCCAGGCTTGTGACGTCTGTGCAATTAGTAATCCAACAACGAGTACCAGAAGGGAGTATTAGCTTCAGAAGTTGTGTTATCACACTTTGGGAGACTGCAGGTAGGTTTTAGAGGCCAGCTTTCACGGTCTCGAGACGGAAATACGATCATACCTGTGTGTCTAGATGCCTTTGCCCGCTTTTGTTGGTTGTTTCCGACGGGTAGTGCTACCATGCAAGGGCCCATTCGTTGTCTGCAGTCCTTGTTTGGTACCTTTGGTCACCGTCAGTACATAGACTCTGACGATGTCATAGCACATGATGTGGTGTCACCGCCAGACACCACACTTGCTAGGTGGTAGCTTAAATCGGCCGCGGTCCATTTAGTACATGTCGGACCCGCGTGTCGCCACTGTGTAATCGCAGACCTAGCGCCACCACCAAGGCAGGTCTCGTGATACGAGAGAGCACTCGCCCCAGTTGTACGAGAACCTAGCTACCGCCCAGTTGTACGAGAACCTAGCTACCGACCAGATGTACGAAGCCTTTCTCTCTCATTAGCCGAGAGACAGAATAGCCTTCAGCTAAGTTAATGGCTACGAACTAGCAAGGCGCCATTAGCCTTACAGTGATCGTAATTAAAGTCTCCTGTGTATCGTCAAGATCGATGTACCACAATGATATTAAAGATAAGTATTAATCCTGCTCAGTACTTTTCTTCCTAACATTAATTACGTATCCTGTTCCAGTACTTCACGCCCGTCTGCGTTAGTCTAGCGTGCATTTTCAGCCATCTCAACTTCACGGTGTCGGCCCAGCTACCGACACAACACATGACACATATCTTGAGATTTCTGTGTTGAAAGTGCTATTGCACATACTGCTACGACACCATATTATCCCTCCTTTTGTGTTCACAGAGCGGATTATGAGCAACTTCCGCTCCGCCCTTGTACCTACCACCACCAAGATCATTGCCTGTGGAACCAGTCCCTTCATCCGTTGGCTTTCGTCTTTACTACCTCAATACAAGAAACCAAAAGCAAACTCCCCCTATCCTTATGGCCGCTATAAGCCAATTCATTGTTACCAAATTTATGGTTGATCGACCAACTTTTCCCTGGAAAATCGATGCAGCGCAGATTCGCGAAAATTGGAAGTGAGCAAGAGGTAATTTAACGTTAAACCACGAAAGAGAAATATGCAAATATAACAGAGTGAGACCGCCGACAAGCTTCAAACTGGGTGACTAGGACTAGGTGAGTAACGGGGAGGCACAAACTAATGAGGAAGTTGCTACCCAGGTTTGCTGGGTCAGTCCAGATTATCAGGTTTCTAACTCCACCTTGCTAGTCAAGCATAGTAAAACCAGGAGAATTTTTTGTCCATTTATCAAGGACCAAGCTTTAGACTATTCAGTCTTATGAGTGAAAGAGTGTGTGTGGTATGAATGTCAATTAATTTTAAAGCTACGAGGGTCACTACAAAAGAAATGCCCAGTATTTTTGTAAAAATACACTTTTCATTCTGCATGTGTGAAAGTTTTACAGTGTGTAGATACATCCTTCCCGCTCGTTTTCAAACTTAGTTCAACCTGTTCCCGTGCGTGACCCCGTCACAGAATGTCTTCAAATTGGCTGCTACACTTGACTTTCGTCAGAAGGAACGTGCTGTCATAGAATTCCTGTGCTGTGGAAACGAGACAGTGGGAAACATCCACAAGAGGTTGAAAAGGTGTATGGAGATGCTGCTGTCGATCGCAGTACAGTTAGTCGGTGGGCAATCAGGTTACGTGATGAAAGCGGGCACGGCAATGTTGAGGATTGTCCTCGCAGCGGCAGGCGTCGTACTGCACACACTCCAGACAATGTACAGGGAGTTAAAGAATTGGTGACTGCTCACAGACACATCACAGTGAACGAATTGTCACGCTACGTTGGGACAGGGAAAGGAAGTGTTTGCAGAATACTGAAAGTGTTGGCGTTAAAAAAGGTTTGTGGCAGGTGGGTTCCCAGGATATTGACAGTGACTCACAAAGAAACAAGAAAAACGGTATGCAGCGATCTTTTGGAACAGTACGAGAATGGTGGAGATGAATTTCTTGGAAGAATTGTGACAGGTGATGAAACATGGCTCCATCATTTTTCACCAGAGACGAAGAGGCAACCAATGGAGTGGCATCATGCAAATTCACTCAAGAAAAAAAAAAAAATCAAAACCACACCTTCTGCTGGAAAAGTTATGGCTACAGTGTTTTTCGATTCCGAAGGACTCTTGCTTGTGGACATCATGCCAAGTGGAAGCGCCATAAATTCTGATGCATATGTGACGACACTGAAGAAATTTCAAGCTCGACTGAGTCGTGTTCGACCACATCGGCAAAAGCAGGATGTTTTGCTGTTGCACGACATGGAACGGCCACATGTCAGCCAAAAAACCATGGAAGCGATCACAAAACTCGGATGGACAACACTGAAACACCCACCTTACAGTCCTGACCTGGCTCAATGTGACTATCATCTCTTTGGGAAACTGAAAGACTCTCTTCGTGGAACAAGATTTCAGGATGATGACTCCCTTGTGCACACTGTCAAACAGTGGCTCCAACAGGTTGGTCCAGAATTTTACTGTGCGGCTATACAGGTGCTGGTTCCAAAATGGCGTAAGGCAGTTGAGAGGGATGGAAATTATGTGGAGAAATGAAAATATTGTTCCTAAAGGATGTATCTACACACTGTAAAACTTTCAAACATGTAGAATAAAAGATGGATTTAAAAAAAAATAGTGTGAATTTCTTTTGGAGTGACCCTTGTATATTCTTAGGAAAATAGACACGTCTACACGCATTACTTTGTGTGGCCTCGCTTGTGTTCTGTGGTAAAACATGATTTCATTCAGGCTGAACCATTGTTCGTTAAGGTATGTATAGTGTACTGGTAAGCATCTGAAGAAAATCGTGAGACCCACTGAAACTCATCCCCTGTACCTACAGAGACAGTTTAGTCAAACCTTGAAGTTGGTTGTTTCTGTCTGCTGCATAAGCTAGTTGAATTGCTGCAGATACGTGCATTTTAATACTATCGTTTGGTTTCATAATGTTTGTAAAATATTACCTAGCTTGTGCACTGAACTACTGGCTGATTTGGTATTCGACCTATGGTAACAAGGTGAGGATCCGTTTGCCTGTTTTTTTTCTTTCTTTTTCTTTCTAATTGTGGGATGTACTAAATGTATGTTGCAGCTAGTTTTCCTCGTACTATCTTTAGGAAATGCGTGGTATTTTCTGATGCAGTTGGAGAACTGTTATTAATAGTTTTAACGCACAGTATTAATGTTCCACAGTTATTCATTCAACGGTTTTATGAACGGCTTTAGGCTTCGTAGGCCATCGTCAGATAACTTAATACTAAAGTCCACACAACGTCAACTAAAATTCGTAGCTGCACAAGAAGTGTTGTAGAAAGATACGTGGCATTGTATGAATATATAGATACTAACGACAAGCATAATGTAATACCTAAAGAAACTCTGAACAAATAAGTCGTGTATTACAGTATATTCAAATATTAAAACTATGTGAATGTACAAGCCAAAAATGTTGTACAAGTGAGTAATGGACACAGGCTACTACGTCATGTGGACAAACTGGTGAATGTGATGAACAGACAGAAACAGAGGGGGCGGGGGCTGGAATGGACGAGAAACAAGTCTGTGCAATGTGGGTGTGGAACAGTTATAAAAAGGTTATTATCTACTGGTGAGAAAAATAATAACTGGCTGCTGCGACTCCAACACGCGTGAGTAATAGAACTGTGTTTATTCGTTAAAGACCAGGTCAGGATTCCTTGATTGGAGTTTATTAATGTCCTGAATGTCAAGTAATGTTAGTTTTCTGTGTTCCTCCATGGAGAACATCACATTTCACATCATATGAATGACACTAATTCATTGAAGGAAGGTGCTCTTGGCTGCTACTTCATATGCTTCGTAGTACATTTTGAAGTGTTTTCAACGTCGTCGCCACTTATTTTGAGTTAAGACGGTTCTGAAAAAAAACTGGCCTTTCAGCAATGTTCTTAAATAGTATAGGTACCAGAACTGCTCATTTATCAGTGATTTTCATAACTGTAACTTCATTGTCAGGTGGCGAACCTAATATACTTTTGAGTTCTCCTCAGGGGACTCCTGCCCATTGCGGTTGTTTAGTTTTAGGGCTCAAAAACCACCAGGACCATACGCGCCCATGTCAAAACTGCAGAACACGAAGACAGAGATAGGAGTTAAAAACGACTACAGGTCAATCCCAATAGACGGAAGAGAAGACTGTTAAAAACAGGGACTTGGAGAAAGGTCTATAAAATACGCCATAGCGAAACGGAGGTCCAGAACTACAAATTAGATGACCTGCGCCATACTGCTACGATGAATAAAAAGTAAAACGCTGTCAACAGCCCGCGCGTCGTTCTCTAAAACGTCCGATAACTCAGACTGCTAACACAAACGAGAAAGTAAGCTGTTAAAAAAAGGGCATTCCGTCAGGAAATGACGGACCGTCAAAAGTTGAGCGCAATGTGCACAAAATGGTGGGGGAGCACCACTTAACAAATGGTGATGGCTAAAAAGACAGTGGCTGATACGCAACCTAGTTAAATTGATCTCCTCGAGGCGAGAGGGCAGAGAGGAGGTCGCCCAAGACGCTGGGAGAGGCTTAATAACCCGGAGCTTGTCCCCTCGAAGGGAAGATCAATGATCATACCAAAGTGACACCAACTTCTGATAGACGGCAACACGGAGATCACCGGAGACAATGTGAGAACTAGCGGGCTGAGGTACGAGGATTGCAGCCTTGGCAGCAGCATCACCAGCGTCGTTTTCTGTCAGACCGACATGACCAGGAACCCACATAAACATCACAGTGTCTTCCTCAAGCGTGTGCAAGTGGCAGCTTTCCTAGACCCGTTGACCTAAGGGATGGACGGTGTACAGTACGCAGAGTCTGTGAAGAGCACTAAGAGAGTCTGACCAGATGACGCAATTGAAAAGCCCGTGTCGCCGATGTACTGCATGACCCATTGAGGAGTTTAAGGGGCGGAAGTATAATGAGCCACGGTCGACAAGGCACCATTCCGGGGGTGCGTCGAGCCCTATAGAGGAAGCAGTCGCTGCTGCTCGGTCGGAGGCAACAGGACGCACACGGCCGCTCAGTCCCTAGAGCCGGACAATACGGGACGATATGCCGAGCCCATGACTGCAGCTGAGCGAGAGTACCGACTTCAGTGTCATATGTGGCGTCTGTTCTCTCAGACAGTCTTTGGTAAGCAATGCCCAACATGAACGTCAAGGGTCCCAACAAATTTCCCTACGCACAACTGAAGTTAATTCTACATCCGTCGATGACGCTACATCCACTATAACATTTTGAGTCCTCCCTCCCAAGGAAGCCTTAATTCGGATAAATTCTAGTGTCCGATACCACCCGTCGGCTTTGACCAATGACGTCATACGTGAGGCAAAGATGCTGCAATTGACGCTCTATGAATGGAACGGATCATACTCAAAAACAAACGAATGTAGCATGGCATAAAATAATACATTTAACGCGACTATTATTTACGCGCGAATTTTACTTAAACGAGTTGAAGATGACTGAAATAAATAAGATCACGAGAGCATATATTATATTATGTTATATTTTCCACATGTACTGCAAAAACGATCTAAATAATGAACCGTCGAATAGCTGGAAGCTACGGTCGCAGGTTCGAATCCTGCCTCGGGCATGGATGTGTGTGATGTCCTTAGGTTAGTCAGGTTTAATTAGTTCTAAGTTCTAGGGGACTGATGACCTCAGAAGTTAAGTCCCATAGTGCTCAGAGCCAATAGCTGGAATCGGTAACTAAAAGCAATCTATGTAGGAGGTCATTTCTAGTCATAGATTCCAATATTACTGTTTGTTGCGCAAAAATCTTATAACATGTCAGAAACTTGCATAAAAATGATCTTGTTAGTGAGCTACGGAATAGTGCTAGACTTTCAAAAAACGAAAATCTTTACACACATTACTGCACACGCAAAGAAATAAAACACAAAAATGATCAAACCTTGCAACCGATAACTACGAGTATACTACACGAAAGTCACACCAGCTACAGTAGCTCCAAGTAACACTCGGTAAAAACGATACACCAGGAGTGACAGTAAAAATAAGAGAACTGTAGCAGAAACAGCGAAAAGGAAAACATAAAAATGGCTACATAAAAAGAAACTTACCGCATATGAACTTCAAAAGGAGTCAAAGATCGAGGCTGACAAGAACGAAATAAGGACATAACAAGAAATAATAATGTTAGAAGGTCAAACTGGAACGGAAGAAGCAAAATCCAGAATAACTAATGAAAAAAATAATAAGAAACACAAACTGCCAGGCAAGAATGAGGTACCACCCAAATCAGTTCTTCCCTACCACCCGCCCTCAATCAGATGCAAAATTTTAAAATAATAAAAAAATGAAACCACGAGTCAGTCACATAAACCCTCCGGCAAAGACACAGCAATACCCCTCGGCCCACAATTGTAACCAGAAAATATTACAATGACAGAAATACCTCCCTCCAGAGAAATCAAAAAAGTAGCACTCGCACAATACAGTAATATAGAAAAACGCAACGTAAAACAAGAAAAAAGTATCAGACCCACCAACACCTAACTAACAAAATGAGGCTTGTACGTTTTGCTGACTACTTTCATAAATGCAAGAAATAAACAATAACCTTTAGGAATGCTCTTCCTCCAACGGTATTCATCTTAATGGCCTTGCAACACTAAAATTCTTCTCTTTCCCCGCCCGACAACAGAGTTTACGGCCCTCCAATACCCCTCGATATTATTAGTACATGCCCCCATCTTATAATCTTTAAACTGAATATTGTGATTCACGACCAAATGATGATAACCTCCTGTACGAAGCAAACCCATCCGACATGACTACAAAACCTGCTTCCACATATTATTCTATTAAAGATGTAAAGACTTTCTTTGTTCGATTTGGTACAACCTTAAATACATCAGCACAATCTACTCCAGAAACTACTACTCCAAAAACCCATAGCCCAACAACCTCGTGCCCCATTTCGTACTTTCTCTTTCCAAAATGTGACTCATCTACTTCAACTATAACCCCTGGATCCCCCATTGACCCCCTATACTTCATAAGTTCCCCACAGACTTCTCTACAAAATGTGAACCAGTCGACTACAGAGTAGATTAGCATGACAATTACTTCTAAATTGAGCTTCGATCTTTCGAACCACGCCCCCCTACGCATGGATCTCCATATGTTATTTTTTCTGCACCTCCACATGTATTCGTCGGAAGTTCGTGATAACGCAACCTTCGTCAAAACCATACAATTTCCACAGACACTGCACTTGCAAAATTCAGCAATGACGCCCAATGGTTGCAAAAATTTTATAGTTGAGTTACCCTCACGCATTTTCTGAAGCAGAATTTTCGCAGTAAAAGCAGCTGACTCATCCATAAAGAACAGCGTGAGAAATCAAGACCTTATAAATCACGACTACTTTCATTAGCAAAAGATGCCTAAAATAAATTGCGAGATGAAAACAAAACACGCCCGGGTTCCCGGGTTCGATTCCCGGCGGGGTCAGGGATTTTCTCTGCCTCGTGATGACTGGGTGTTGTGTGATGTCCTTAGGTTAGTTAGGTTTAAGTAGTTCTAAGTTTTAGGGGACTGATGACCATAGATGTTAAGTCCCATAGTGCTCAGAGCCATTTTTGAAAACAAATAGAATTTGTAATGTACGTGCGTAACGAGGAAATTCAGAGAAATCATTTAACGTTCATCGACAGTAATCTGCGGCACAAACAAAATAACATCACATACTACGTCATTGGTCAAAGCCGACGGGTGGTATCATACACTAGAACAGGCTCATCCAAGAATTGCGCCCCGCGGGCGCAAGACAGTGTAGTTCAGCGCCCCGTCCGCGACCGTGTGTCGCTAGTATCGCCATAGGAGCGAGAGAGACAGCTGCGGAGCGAGTGAGACCGCACACCAATGCTCTGCGCTAGACTGTCTGGCGGTCAGATCTAACGTAAACAAAATATTCTACTTTAGAAATAATTTTACGTAGGGGATATAGTGTCTCATTCTTAGTGTTAGTAGTTACAAGTGAGTATTTTTTGTTATACTTCGTGCTACAATTTTTTGTATCCCTTTTCAGAGTTTAGAAATCGGATCCTTAGTTTTCTGTTTTGTACGTAATAATTTTAACTGACCAAGTTTGAAAACTTATTAAAATAGAATTAAGGTTATAAAGCTCTTTAATTCTTACAGTCAGCATTGTTAAAGAAGACAATTAACATTTTACACGTTTTTCTTTTTCGAGGAAACGATTTTGTCTAGGCTTGGTACAATATTCCGTGAGACTGCTAACCTCTAAGAATTGGTCAAATTTTTATCGCCAAGGAATGAACGGTTCTTAGTTTTAGCAAGCTTTAAAAGAGAGAAAAAGCGCTCACAAATATACGTGGAACCACACATTGAGAGAACTTTGGCCGCGTGCTTGTGCAAATGAGGATATTTCTCTCGTGGAAGAAAGCTGTAAAAGTCATCCAAAGTTTTACATATAAGAAAGCGGTCCTTCAGGCGGATATGGCACTGTAGGTCAATCAGCTCTAGTTGAAGCACTTGTGAGACGTCCTCTGCCCGAAGGGAAAAAGGGCGAACAAATATATCTATCGGCTGGCGTTCGGGCGGTCCGCACGGCCAGCTAAGCGGCACGGCTCGGCCTCTGCAGCAACATACGAATTCGCCCGGGGCGCTGACCGCGGGCGATCGCCGGCGCTAGCGCCCCAGGGGCACAGTTTGGACGAGCCTGCCCTAGAATTAACCCCTAATTCAGTCATAAATTTTGCTTGTTACCTGAAAGGGTAGTAATTTATATAATAAGCATAGTCGATATACTAGATCCAATGCTTTTTAGAAGTCAGGAAATACTGCCTCATCGATTATTTTCAGGGGGTCACGTGAGAAAAGCGCGAATTGAAATCTATATGCAGACTGTGGATTGCCGAATGGCAATAAGCGAAGGTGAGCTGTTGGTAGTGCCGCCGGCCTACCTTGATTCTGTCGACCCTCCTGGCCAGCCCCACGACGGTGAGCCCTTTCCTGAGCAGCGCCTGCACGACGGCGGCTCCTATGCCGGAGCTGGCGCCCGTCACCAGTGCGACGCGGCCCGCGTACGTCTCCATGGCAGTGCCGGCTGCTTTCCGCAGAGCCACAAACTGCGCGTCCAGACTCCAGGTCGCCCACAGCGCACTGTGGCTCCCGTAAAGGCCGGTTCCCACTAGAGCGCGGCAGCGCGTCGTGCGGCAACGGCAGCGGCAAGCGTTTTCCGCTTTGACGCGGCGGCTCGCGGAATTGGCGTTCCCATCTGGAAGCGGCAGGCGCTAGCGGTAGCCAATGACGGACAGCTACTGAGGTACGGGTCAGGACCCACTGAAACTCCCGGTGCGTTTGAAAAACTATATCTTACACCTACATGGAGGAAAGACGAAGTTGAGTGAAGACATACCAATTTTTCATTTTCTGTACAATGTACCGTAATACAACGACTGACTGAAACAGAGGGAGGAATCCGCTAGAATACGAATGGATATCTTTGAGAGAAGAAGTGGTCAGTGCAGCAGAGTATGTGAACGGGAAGAAGGTACAGTAGAAATCGTTAGATAAAACGTGATATATTAAATTTGATACGAGGGAAAAATATAAAAATGCAGCAAATAAAGTAGGCCATAGGAAATAGAAATGTCTAAACAAGACGTTGACAGAAAGTCCAAAATTGCAACGCGATTTTGCACTTGGAAAACATAAGAGAATGAAAATGAGAAAGAACAAAGTAAACTTTGCTCAAAGGAGAAGCAACTGTCAAGAACTCATTTGGCAAGTCAGAACTAAGCAAATAAGAGAAGGCTAGAAAGTGGAAGGAATATGTAGAGAGGAGAGGGGGAGGGGTTGTACAAACTAACATAAGCACAATGTTAGATTCCTGTGAGATGTCTGAACATGCAAGGCAATACTGATCCTACCACTTAGCTAAGTAGACACACTGAAGAACTGCGAAACTGTGTTTATAGCATTTGCATGTTAAGAGAAAGGTTCTGACAATCTTAATTAAAACATTCCTTGAACCTCTGGAGATGTCATCGATAAAACACAGGGCCACAAGATTATCTACAACTTGTACAGAAACCAAATTGCATTCCTGAAACTTGAGTGACTTGAAAGGGAAGCAGTAATTGAGAAGGCAGAAGTAGAGAGGATATAAAATGAAGACTGTGAATAGCAACAAAAGCGTTCTGAAAAAGAAAATTTGTTCACATCGAATATAAATTCTAATGACTGGGTACTATTTTACAAAGGTATTTGTGTGGAGTGCGGTATTTGTGTGGAGTGCAGCCTTGAATGTAAGTGAAACGTGGGCGATGAACAGTTCTGTCAAGAAGACAATGGACGCTTTCAAAACGTGGTGATCAATAAGAATGCTGAAGATTAGATAAGAGGATCATGTAACTAAAGAAGAGGTACGGAATTAAATAGAGGAGGAAGAGGGGTAAGTTGACAGGACATATTATGAGGCATCAAAGATTGAGGACAAAAGGGGTTGGGTGATAGTATTATGATAATAATCATCTGTTGAAATGCTATTCGACTATTTTATCTATTAATGTAAGCAGTGAATTTACTCTTCCATGCACTACTGCACAAAACATTTAAACCAAAACTGAAATCAGCTGAACACCAAATCTTTCAACCACTGTCTGACAACTACTGCATTCACTTTCAACTTTCTATAACTATCACTGGCTAGCCACACACACATACAGATATAAGGAGAACAAAAATAAACAAACATTAGTTTTCAGCATATAATTCTTTAGGTTGGCAACATGTACATAAACAAACCAAACAGGAAGGGACATGAGGTGAACACACTGTAGTTACGACTTCAAATCAATGTTTTCGGTAAAATGTCTACAGCTAGTCACAGAAGAAAAAAAAAAGAACATGAAAATGTGCTTATGTTCCATAATCTAAGTTTTAGTTCAACCTCCAGCATGTGACCAGGTGAGGGGAAACGCAGATGTCCGCCAAAAACTCGATTCACTGTAAGTAATCAGTTATTCACGTAAAAAAAGATGTGAACTGTTTTATGATCTGCAAGTATCACATATCAAAACAAAACTGAATCATTCTAGATTCCACCGAAGATGCCTTAAAGTAAAAGGCGAAACGCGTCTTGAACCAATCAAGTACACTGGATAAAGAAAAAAACGTTCGTTACTTCCAAAGGAAATAATCAATAGCTGTAGATAATTAGCAAATTACATCTTATGACATACCAGCAAATTAGTCTCGGTTCTCATTACACATGCTATTAAATGCTGTTTAAAAAATTCATCTATCCCTTCCGAAAAAACTGTAGTTTCTTTCATATCTTGGTAGTTAAACAGATTTTGGATATTTATCATGCGACGAAATACATGAGTTTTTACAAGTTATCGTTTGCAAAAAAAAAACACGTTTCGATTTCTTGAACCGTTTACGAAATTTGCAGTTGATACAACCACATGGTTTACGACGAGCAGGACGAAAGTATCGGTCGCGTAGCGAGCGACCCGCGCGCGGTCACCGCACAGCCCGTCCGTCGACATATCATCCAATATCTCGAGAACGGTGATAGCTATCGTTCTGCTCTCAGCTTTAAAAACAATTTCGATATGTTGACTAAATTTCATACGCAATAATGTATTACCTAAAATGAATTGTACGCAAATTCCACGCAATGCGTTTTTACCTCTGCACACTCATTCAAATTTCGTGTAAAGGTTTACGTAAATGCGACACAGCAAGTAACCACGACGAATAACGAAAAGAAATTCGGTCCTTTATCGAGAGAAGATATCAGGCTGTAACATGCCCAAGAATCAAATTTTTCTACCGAATAGTTTCCTTGGAATCGGATGATAAGTATTTCATAGCTGCCGCCGCGTCCGCGCCAGTGGTTCGGCGAAAGTTCGTGTGGCCCGGGGGTCCGTACCTGACGTCACGCTCAGCGCGTTCTGTGATTGGCGGCGCGCACCTGGAGCGCGGCACGCGGCAGCGGAAGCGGTTCGACATGGTCAAACCGCGACGCAGAGCCCGCCGCGCCTTGCCGCTGACGCCATTTCCATGGCAACCACGCCGCTGACGCGCCGTTTTGACGCGCGGCAGCCCTAGTGGGAACCGGCCTTAAAGCGCTACGCGTGCAGTATCTGTGCCAATGACGCCGCCTCCCCCACCGTGTGTACCTGCTTTCCGTTCGCCGTCCAGTGAAACGAAGCCGTCAGCGTCTCGGCTGATTAGGCGCGCCTCCGTGTGGAACGGTGTCCTTCTTACCTCGTCTGTGTGAGTTGGGTTGCGCAGCCACTGACAAATAATAGCTGGAACGTAATGATTTCCGAGGAAACGGACCAGTCCGTGCTCGACAAATGAAAAGAGCTGTGTAGTTGCCTTTGAAAATAGCAGTTGCCTGAAAAAAAAAAACGTTTTAGAAAGAATGGATCATGTCCAGGGCAGATTTCCACTAATAATGTATCTAAAAATTTCGTAATAACTTTTGTTTACTTCAGGAAAATGGTTCAAATGGCTCTGAGCACTGTGCGACTTAACTTCTGAGGTCGTCAGTCGCCTAGAACTTAAGAACCAATTAAACCTAACTAACCTAAGGACATCACACACATCTGTGCCCGAGGCAGGATTCGAACCTGCGACCGCAGCGGTCGCTCGGTTCCAGACTGTAGCGCCTAGAACCGCACAGCCACTCCGGCCGGCTTACTTCAGGAAAGCCGGGTCAACTAAAGAAAGGGCTAAAACCCGTCGGCTTCGACCAGTGACGTCATAGTTTACTCATGGACATTAATGTGTTTATTTCCGAGGCATAGATAATGAATCAGTTACCTTCTGTGACGAGACGTCATCATTGTAAACTGAGATAAATGAAAGTGTTTTTAAAAGAGAGGGCTACACAAGGCGTACGATTTTTGGCGCTTGGATTAATTTAAATCATTTGTTCCAATTCATTCGGTACTTATATGCATTCTTAGTGAGTTTGAGATATTTTGGAAGAATTTTTTAGTTCTGGACAGTTTTTGCTTTTTGATTTTAGTTTGTAGGTATAGATTTAACAGCTCAACTGAAGACTGGGATGTTGGTGCAAAAAAGAAAGGAAAAGGAAAAAATGACAGAAGTAACGTTAGCATGGTTCAAATGGCTCTAAGCACTATGGGACTTAACATCTGAGGTCATCAGTCCCCGAGACTTAGAACCACTTATACCTAACTAACCTAAGGACATCACACACATCCAAGCCCGAGGCAGGATTCGATCCTGCGACCGTAGCAATAGCGCGGCTCTGGACTGAAGCGCCTAGAACCGCTCGGCCACAGCGCAACGTTAGCATGGAATACTTCAGTTGACATATATGAGTTCTATCCCAAACTTGAGTTGATCTGAATAGGTTAACTGCAGTAAGGGATACAAATTTAACGTATGTCGACTTTTCCGCTTTCGCTAGCGCTAGTATCCTATTCTTCAGGCCACCTACGTAGATCAACTGAAGTACAGGATACAAATTTACGGGTGTTTCTTCTTTCGTCTGCGCTACTACAAGCATCCCAGACTTCAGTTGACCTATATAGGTCAACTGAAGTATGGGATACGAATTTTTTTTTTCGCCTTCGATACTAGTAGTATCGACTGAAAATTATCATAGCAGTACTACCGATGGTGAAAAAACCTACAACAGTAAAATTTGTATCACGTACGTCAGTTGACCTATACAAGTTAATTGAAGAATAAAATGCTAGTGCTGGTGAAGGCGAAACATTGCGACATACGTAAGATTTGTATCCTGTACTGCAGTTGACCTATACAGGTCAAATGAAGAACAGGATACTACCTTCGTAGTTCAACTGTGCTACAGGATTCCAATGTTAAGTATGCCACTTTTTTCGTCTTTGCTAGTGTTCTGTCCTACTCTTCAGTTGACCTATATAGGTCAACGGAAGTACGGAATACAAATTTTTCATATGTCGGTCTTTTCACCTTCGATAGTTCTAGCATCGACTGAAAAATATCGTAGTAATATTAGTACTAGCGAAGGTGAAAAAAAGCGACAGCTGTAAAATATGTATTCCTTAGTGCAGTTGGGGAACACTGCTTCACGTCTTCCATATTCATAGGAATAGACAAGTCAGGTCGACTGAAGAATACGATACTAGGACTCAAAGAAGCGAAATACTTAAATTATGTTCGAAATATGAATGTACGTGCCATATGTCTACCACTTGTTTCCACTGTCCTACATTCATTTGTTTCTTAATACTCGTCTTTTCTGTTAAATCTGTGCAATACATCATCTTTGGTAACTTCTGACGTCATTGGTCAAAGCCGACGGGTTGTATTCCATTCTTCAGTCATCCCGGAAAGCCTATGACTTAGTTGACAGGATGTTACTGTTTGAAATAATCGGATACTCTAGTCTAGTAAAATCAGGGCTTTAATGAAGCAAACACTGACCGACACGAACTCTAAAGCAAAATTTCTAGAAATTTTGACAGCAAAACCGGAGTGAGACAGGGAGATGGTCTCTCCTCCCTGCTCTTTAATTGTGCTCTAGAAAAAGTAACAAGGTAATGCAGAATGTCAGTTGAACGAAGCCAAATCAGTGAGGGACTTGGATTATTACAAAAGAGACATCCTACAAATTGACTGTTTAGAGTTTGGGGACGATCTAGCTATTTTGTCAGATTCAACGGAAACAGTCACTAGGCAAATAGATTTGCTGAAAGATCAAGCTGAAAAAACAGGTTTTAAATCTCCTTTAAGATAACCAAATTATTACAAAAATTTAGGCTGCTCTAAGCATAATGAAAACTAGATATGGAAAAATTGGGAAACTAACAAGTTTGAATATCTAGAAGTAACTGAACGAGCAATATTGTAGAAAGAAGCTATTCGAGCAAGATTTAATAAAACAAAAGTGGCATGCCACCTCACTAACGACGAATACAATAAGAAATCAATATGCATCATTCTAAACTTACACACTACTCTACACTATTCGTCCAGAAGCACTTTATGCAGCAGAACGTTTAACTCTGAACAAAAAGGCAATGACAGAAGCACTGGAAACGACAGAAAGAAAACTACTAAGGAAAATTTTAAGACCACTTAAAGAGCAAACACGGTGCAGAAGATATCAAAATAGTGAACTTTAGGAACGTATTAAAAAATTATAAATATGATGAGGAAAAGAGGAATAGCTTTCTAACGCCAAACCCAAAGGATGGATCCCAATAGACTGACAAAAAGACTGTTCGCTTACTTTGGTAAATTAAAAATGGGTAGTATGTGGTCCAAAGAAGTTGGAATGGACATGGACGAAATCTAAATTACTCCACAAGATATTGAGGAGCGACTGCCGCTCAGAGAGAAATTACAGAACCCCACTCCGAAGTTTTACATAAAAAATTAAAGAAGAAGGCTGGAGCGACCTGAACAGAATTTGATTCAATATTACCTACGTTATCCAAGAATCTTTGCCTTTTTACTTTTTTGATCCCCTGCTGCTTTCACTATTTCATCTCGCAAAGCTCGTCTGCTACTGTATCCTTCTCCCCTGTTTTAGTCAAACGTTGTTCCCTGCGAAACTCTCAATCTATGGTTCTTTCGATTTATCCACATCCTAACTCCTTAATTTTCTACCTTATTACAGTTTCATAAGTTTTAATCTACAGTTCGTAAGCAAAAAACTGTGGTCAGAGCCCACGTCTGCCCCTGGAAATGTCTTACAGTTTAAAACCTGGTTTCAAAATCTCTGTGTTACCATTGCGTAATCAATCTGAAACCGTCCACTCTCTCCAGGTCCTTCTCGTCTACACAGCCTTCTTACATGGTTCACGATTATTAAACTGTTAGCTATGACTGAATCATGTTCTGTACAAGATTCTACGGGCGAATTCCTCTTTCATTCTTTACCGTCAGTCCATATTCTCCTATTATTTTTCCTTCTCTTCCTTTTCCTACTATCGAATTCTAGTCTTCCATAACATTTAAATTTTACTCTCTCCATAAAATTAAGGGATCTGACAGTCTACTCTCCGACCTTTAGAATGCCAGTTCTGTTTTTACTGATGACGATATCCCCCTGAGTAGTCCGCCTGGAGATCCTAATAGGGGCCCATTTCACCTTCAGAGATCGTTACCCAAGATGATGCCAAATCATTTAACCATACAGAAGAGCTGCGCGCCCTATGGAAAAATAACTACTGTGGCTTGTCTTCTCTTTCAGCCATTTGCAGTACCAGTATATCACCGCCACAGTGGCTAACGTTACAAGACCAGATCAGTCAATCATCCAGACTTTGATCCTAACACTACTGAAAACGCTGCTGCCCCTCTTCAGGAACCACATGTTTGTCTGGCCTCTCCACAGATACCTTTCCTTTCGTGGCTGCACCTACGGTAGTGCTAGTTATGTGGCTGAAGCTCGAAAGCCACCTCCCTACAGCTAGGTCCGGGGGCGATGGGAGAGAAGTTCCATCCAATTATTCATACCTAATCGAACAAGATGTAAGTAGGCTGTTCAGGATTTTATGTTGGTAACGTCACCTAGCGCTCTGTATGTAAATCACTGGCTGTGCTGTGTGAAGTCTGTGGCTGGTTGGCATTGTTGGAATAGTTGCTATTGTAGTGTTGGACAGTTGGCTGTTAACAGCGCGTAGCGTTGCGCAGTTGGAGGTGAGCCGCCAGCAGTGGTGGCCGTAGGGAGAGAGATGGCAGAATTTTAAGAGCGCACGATCTTGACGTGTGTCCGCCAGAAAGAGTAAATTTGTAATACTGGATATCATGAAATGATATATATATATATATTATGACTTTTGAACACTATTAAGGTAAATACATTGTTTGTTCTCTATCAAAATCTTTCATTTGATAACTATGCCTAACAGTAGTTAGTGCCTTCAGTAGTTAGAATCTTTTATTCAGCTGGCAGTATTGGCGCACGATGTATTGCAGTAGTTTGAGTAACGAAGATTTTTGTGAGGTAAGTGATTCATGAAAGGTATAGGTTATTGTTAGTCAGGGCCATTCTTTTGTAGGGATTTTTGAAAGTCAGATTGCGTTTCGTTAAAAATATTGTGTGTCAGTTTAAACACAGTCATTCATAAATTTTTCTAAGGGGACGTTTCATAGATTACAACTATAAAATCAGATTCATTACTCATTTTTAAAGTATAAAGATTTTGTTTCCATTTTTAATGTAACGCTTTCCTTTGTAAAAACTTTCATTGGTCTATCATTAACATCTTTGTAAGTCTCTCGTTACTTTATCTGTGGTTACGATGGCCAACAAACCAAAAACTGGTTTGTGAGAAATTAAACATCACTAAGGAAGTGTCTCTTTTGTTGTTATTATTCTCATGCTGTGCCAGTTACGGACAGAGAACGCAGTCCTTTTCATTTATAGTATCGACAACTTTGGATGTTACTGCATATTCTTCCAACCGTTTCCAGTTTCTGACAAGATGCTCAACTACACAGTATAGAATATTTCCAGATGTTACGTATACGAAACCAGAAAAGTGTATTCACAGTGACTCCAAATATTTATTGATTATTATGATGAGGTCAATGTATATTCTTGCCTTTGCAATAATACTGCAGTAATTGTTTCCTTATACGTCTATACTTGGTGAGTTTCGTCTGCGTTGTTTTCCACATTCCTGTTTTAGTTTGCACTTAATTCTGTACTTTCCCTTTGGAGTCCTAATAAGAAGTCAATTCATTACTCTTCAAGTAACTTGGTCCTTCTTCTTCTTTCTAAGTGTGTGTCCCTCTGTGTTCACTGTCGCCATTTCATTCGATCTTGTGCCTGATCATGGTACATGCCTGAGATTTCGAAATCTTCGTGCGGGTGTCAAGCCATCGCTGCATACGTCGTCCTAATGGCAGTTTACTATTTACTCTCACACTAAAACCATCTTTTGCTACTGGTTGTATCTGCTCTAAGAACATGCTCGTACCACCATAGACAGCTTTCTCTCATCTAGTCTAACAATGAAGCTACTCCATATAATTTACGAACTTAATCAGTTGTGGCATGATCGTGCTGTTTAAAACAGATGATCACTTGAGCATCTTTCTTCCATAACCGCAAGTGGTTGTTCTGCTTCTTTTGGTGAAGGCCAAAATTCAGCACCATACAGAGAAACTCAACAGATTACAGATGAGTATAGTTTCGACTTGAACCTGTCTGCAATCTTCTGATCACAGAGCACACCAGTCACAAGAAGCTATTTGAGCCATTTGATGCTCAGATGGTTAGAGATTTCTGCACCGAGACTTCCATCAACATCAACTGTCGAGTCTGTAGTCAAGATGGTGAAAGAAGATCCCTGACAGCTCGCAAAATTGTTGCCAACTTTCAGCTGAGAGCAGCTAACGGCTGCAGACGAAAACAATAGCCATCTACAAAGCTGTGACAACACTGAGGCGTTGCCACAGCGACATTTACAAACTCACGTAATGTTATTGGTTGAGATAGGTTTGCGAAGCTGCTGAGCCCAGCGCACTACAACTGTCAACTAAAGGTACATGAAAGTCCTTGTTGTTGGGAAGTCAACACCACTGTATCTGACTGTATCTGAGTCATTCAGATCTGTGGTAACGAAATGGGTCTTTTTCTGGGTCGCAGACCTACTTCTACAAGGCTGTTCTTCCAGGCTTGGACTTGACAGTGCAGGTCAGTCTTATCTTCAGAAGCCAATAGCACATCATCAGATACAGTATCGTCCAGGGTGTGGTTTGCTGCAGATCTCTTGTGACCATATCTATGATTGTGATGAAGAGGAGAGAACAGATCTTTGATATACTTTTAAAGAAACAGAAAAATCGCGCAATAGTATGTGGTTTTTAGGGTCATGGTTGAGCAGTCTGTCCCATCTTACTAGTTCTTCAGATACTCGGTGCTCTCGAACGACAAGTCATATCAATTCAATAAACCCTTCAAGATCTAGGAAGGTAAAATTTTTTTCAGTAAGTAAGCACACCTTTTGTAATGTAAAGTTCTTTATTTGTTTAATGTAATTCAGTTCGTTATTGGAGATACAATGCGTAATATTTGTCTTGCGGAAATTTACTGTGTAGCGTGTTGCTAAGCAAATAGTGTGCTTAATCAGTTTTACTGTAATCCAAAGAAAAATTAAACCATTCGATCTGGAAAACCAGTATGTAATGCCTATGACGAAATCAATCCCTCTGAAGTTTTCCCAATTTCGTGAGCACCGAGTTCTATTGCCCTGTGGAATAAACTAACGGCATTCCCTATGCAAAAAACAATGAAATACATTTTCCTTAGCTCTTGAGTCGCAACGGATGTGATCTTGGTATTCTGTTCTGTCCAAAGTATGCATACAAAATATTCAATCTTGGCGCAGCGAAGTGCAATGCCGGCCTTAAAATAGCCTCATACAAATAATGTCAGTTGATTAGTTGATAACTGAATAACCTTGCAAATGTTCAGTGATAATTTGGATATTGGCACAGCACTGTGCATGCTGCCAGCATTGAAACTGTTGCAATCATTAATATTTTTATGATTCTTGCACATTAATATTTTTCTGTCTGATTGAAAAATCATTTCCCTTAAAAAATGCTCATTGGATTTAAACAAACAGAACATGGAAGAGAATGAGACACTGATAAGGCAATTTGCTAAGACAGAATTCTTTAGTTCAAAAAATTGTATTCAAAATTAGTTTCTCCTTCACAAAAATCTGATATGAAACATTTTACGTTAACTTCAAAATCAGTGAACTTTTCAACTGTTCTACAATTCTCACTTACTGGCGTAGTTAACAATACTTGGATAGTTACATGACAAAAGGTCTTACATCTTTTGACAAAATACATTCAAAAATTAACTTGTCTGTATCAGGATTACAAAACACACAAAATATTACAAATCGGGTATACCTAATCAATTTACACATTAAATCTGATGGCAAACTCTTGGTTCCTACATTCAAGGGACAATACTGTTAGAATTATCAAAATCCACATTGCGTTCCTGCGTACTTAGAACTAAATACACGAAGTTTCATTACGTCACAAAACTGTATTATGCTGCGTCCATAGGCTAACAACTAGCCACTAGCTTTAAGTCTTACATCCTACCTTTAACAGAGTGCAACGGATACTGCTGCTGCACTCCACGCACCCCTGCTTGCGAGGGTTGACTGAAAATTAATGTCTCCACCTTCGTAACTCTTCAACAGTTGGCAGCATTGGTATGGGCACATACTGGCTCGGTCAATACAATTTAAGCAACGTGCTGTCATTGAATTCTTGACTGCAGAAAGGTGGCACCCCAAAGGAGATTCATCAGAGAATGAGAGCAGTTTATGGTGATTGTGTTGATGTGAGTACTGTGCGTCGTTGGACGAGTAAGTTTAAAGATGTTGAGGTGGGAATATCTGACCTGCGTCACAAACAAAGAGTTGACCGTCCTGTTACAGAAACCAACGAGTTTCACAAACAAAATGTTGACAGATTGATACAGGACGATCGTCGTATTACTCAGAGAGAAATTGCAAGCACAATCGGCATTTCACAAGAACGTGTGGGTCACACTATTGTATGATAATGCACACTTCACGTACCACCACCGCAGAACTTCAGAGACTGAATCTCACCACTGTACGGCATCCTCCATACAGTCCAGATTTAGCACCGTCCGACTTCCATCTGTTCCCAATAAAGAACGACGATCTGCGAGGATATCATTATGCTTCTGATGAAGACGTTGAGAGAACTCTGAGACTGTAGTTGCGGAAACAGAGTGTCGACTTCTTCCGTGACAGCCTCAGAAAACTTGTTCATCGTTGGCAGAAACGTATCCAGTTGGCTGGTGATTATGAGGAAAAGTTTATATTAGTAAATAAAGATCATATTCTATGGATTATTTCTGCGTTTGATTTATTAAAATATTCCCATCCAAACCCAATTAACGAAGGTGGAGGCATTACTTTTCATTCAACCCTCGTACAATCGATTCTGCCACTCAGGCCACACCTTTGGTTCAGTGGTGTCAAAGATACAATCTCTTCTACATGTGATAACCATTACATGTCATTTTTCATGAAATATGTTAGAAAATCGGTCTCCGTGTACAAGTGGATCCCTCACATAGCCCTCCAACAGGGTTTGTTAAATCTACCATATGGTCTGGATGTGCAATGGACACCAAACGTAGGGCAAATTTTTTATATAAGTATTTACAATATGAATAATAGTTATTACATAATCATCACAATATAATCGTAAATACAGTACAATTCATTGAGCTCTTGAGCAAGCAGGTGCTCTGGTGCATAAGTAGTAAATATAAAGTCTGGTCATGTCATATACAAATTGTTCTAAAATCATGTTGTTAGAAGATGCATAACATTAGTGAAACTCGGAGTAAAATATAACCCTAGTTGTCAAGAAAATAATGGGAAAATGGTTAAGGAGAGGTTCTTGCATGGCTGAAGCTTATATTCATGTAGACGTGGCTGCATTATAAAGTCCAATTCTTTGCAGTTTCACATCATAGCATTAGCCATAGTAGGTTGGTTCAGCGTCCAAGAGCGGCTAAACAAGTCACCATAGTCTCACTCCAGTACAAAGGTACAGTTGGTACCTGGCACCATATTTACTGAAGGTCGGTTCTCTTGCCGTAAGTGTAGGCGTTGCTTATTTCTTGTTCTCTTTTTTTTTGTTTTCATAGAGGTGTTCATGAAAACAACAACTGAAAGAGAACATTTATTTTGACCTGTGTCCAGCGGAACACATCCCTTGATTAGTCTGACCGCTACTAAGTGTAACTGAAACATTTTTTCATAATACGAATTTGTGTCCTTTAGTGTGTAGCCTCTATATATCTTATGATCATTTATTTCTGATGCTATTTTGTCTTTACTGATACCATGTAATGTACTACTTTTTATGATACTATGCTGAAATTTATGATATTGTCTGATGAATTATTATTACATTTCCTGTTAAGTTAATCACCCTTTGTAGTTTTTAATGTTGCCAAGTTTCATTTATGCCAATTATTGTGCTCTAATTTGCGGTATATCTCTTGTACTTGATTATGTCACCAGTTTACTTGCTTTCACCTACATGGATTTAAGAAATGAATGTACCCTGTACCTCATGTCCATTACATGTTCTCATCCAGTCTGTAAATTTTGCAAAACCAGTGTACCAAAGTCTCATTGTATTCAAATCAGACATTATGCTCATAAATAGAAGTGCATGAAAGAGCAGGAAAATCAGTACATGTAAAGCATGACATAAGCAACTGATATGGAATTAAACGTCATTGACACTTCTCACACTGTTTTCTGGCAGGCTTTTATAAACACTTTCCTCTTGGTGTACTAGGTAAATTAGGTATATTACCTGTAAAGATTTAGGATTAAGGATAATTTTTTTTGTATTTTTTATTAGGTATAAGGGTATTATTTAATGAGTGTTCATGCCATGAACTGCACCAATTTTATGGAATAATGATGGAATATTGATGTTTAATGAGTGTTCATACCCTGAGCTACAATCCGATAATGAGGATTATATTGACATACTGATGATTCCTCACTGTGATATTGTATGATGTTAATATATATTTCGTGTAAGTTGTGTCCTTTCTAGGAAAATCTGTCTTACCTTGTGCCACATAATTGGAGGTGTTTGTGGGAGACTGTCACAGAAGTTTTACATCTAAAAACATTTTTTTCACCATTACTTACGAGAGTGGTTATGATACTGACTTCTTATATTAGCATGCATGACCGCGTGAGGGATCAAATTGTACATGGAGCCAGATTTTCTAACATATTTCATGAAAAATGTCATGTAATGGTTATCACATGTAGAAGAGATTGTATCTTTGACACACTGGACCAAAGACGTTGCCTGAGTGGCAGAATCGATTGTAAGTAGGGGCGCACAGAGTGTAATAGCACTTGTGTTGCACTTTGTTAAAGGTAGGATGTAAGACTTAAAGCTAGTGGTTAGCTGTGAGAATTTAGCTGTTGGCCTATGGATGCAGCATAGTACAGTTTTGTAAGGCAAGTAATTTGGATATATTTAGTTTTAAGTATGCAGGAACACAATGTGGATTATGCTAATTCTAACAGTATCGTCCCTTGAATGTAGGAACCAAGCATTTGCCATCAGATTTAATGTATATGTTGACTAGGTATACCTGATTTGTAATATTTTATATGTTTTGTAATCCTGATACAGACAAGTTAATTTTTGAATTTATTTTGACAAACGATGTAAAAACTTTTGTCGTGAACTTATCCAAGAACTGTTAACTATGTCAGTAAGTGAGAATTGTAGAACTGTTGAGAGATTCACTGATTTTGAAGTTAATGTAAAATGTTTCATATCAGATTTTTGTAAATGAGAAACTTTATTTAGAATACAATTTTTTGAACTGAATACTTTGGTCTTAGCATATTGCCTTATCAGTGTCTCATTCTCTTCCATGTTGTGTTTGTTTAAATCCAATGAGTGTTTTTTAAAAGAAGTGATTTTTCAATCAGAGTCAGAAAAGTATTAATATGCAAGACTCAGAATAGTATTAGTGTTTGTAACAGTTTCAATTTAGGCAGCATTTTGTCAAACGATGTAAGACCTTTTATCATGTACCTATCCAAGTATTGTTAACTATCTCAGTAAGTGAGAATTGTAGAACAGTTGAGAAGTTCACTGATTTTGAAGTTAACGTAAAATGTTTCATATCAGATTTTCTGAAGGAGAAACTTTATTTTGATATAATTTTTTGAACTAGAAAGAAACGAGTGTAACATTCTATATTTGTTGAATGTTATTCAGTTTGTTGTTGGATATGCAATTCATAATGTTTGTTTTGCGGAAATTTACTGTGTAATGTGTTGTTGAGCAAATGGTGTGCTTAATCAGTTTTACTGTAATACAAAGAAAAATTCTATCTGTATCCGGATCCCACTCCAGCTACTGCCAGGTCTGGGTGCTGACTAGTCCTCTCCATTTGGCTTGGTCCTACCACCACATTTCTTCCTCCACTTGCTGCCAGGTCACACCTCTCCTTTCCACAGATATTCTCACTCCCGTTTTCCACTGTGTTCTTGTGCACCCTCTAGGTCTTTTCCCATCCATCTTTAGTTCTTGCATAATTTTGGGGAATCTCTGCCCATGCATCCTCTTAACATGCCCATACCATCTTAGTAACTTTTTTCCAATTTCTTCTCTCATACTTTCTTGTTTAAGGTCCTTTCTAATCTCTACATTCCTTACTCTGTCCATTCTTGTGTTTCCTTTAAGTGCTTTAAGAAATTTCATTTCCCCTGCTTGCAGTCTGCTCCAGTCCCTTTCTGTCATTGTCCATGTTTATCCACCATAAGTGACAATAGGGAAATAATAATTCTTATACCTGAGGAGTTTTGCTTTTTCTGAAGCTTCCTTATTCCAAATCAGGTGTTTTATTGTTTGGTAGAAATTGCCTCCCTTCTGTAAACTCCTATTAATTTCGTTAGTTATTCTTCCATTCCTAGATATTTCACTCCCTAAATAAGTGAGACTTTCTACCACTTTGAGGGGTTCTCCATTCAAGGTAATATTTCCGTTGATCCCTTTCTCTCTTCCAAATACCATTACTTCACTCTTATCTTTATTTATTTTTAATCCATACCTTTTCATTATTTCCTTCCACGCATCAAGTTGTAACTGTACATCTACCTCTTTATCACCCCATATTACCATATCATCTACAAAAATCATCTTTTTGTCTTTTTCTTTTACTATATCTTTAACTGCCCTATTCATTCCCTCCATCACAGCTTTAAAAAGTGCAGGAGATAGAATACTTGCTTGCTTAAATCCTTGTCTTATTTCTAAGTATTCAGAGCTCCCCAGTGGTGTTCTAATTCTACAATTGTGTCCTCTGTACATTGTCTTTATTACATGAATGTATCCATCTTCTATATCTATCTTCTTCATTTCTTCCCATAGTCTTTCCCTGTTAACTGAGTCATATGCCTTTTCTATCTCTATAAAAACCATTATCAGTCTTTTGTTATACTCCCAGCTTTTCTCCATCAGCTGATGGATAGAAAATATCAGGTCGGTTGTGCTTCTTCCTTTCCTAAACCCATGCTGTTATTCACTCAGCACCTTTTCTATCCTTTCACTTATTCGATTTAGTAAAATTCTTTCAAAAATCTTGGCTGTATGACTCATAAGGGTTATTCCTCTGTCGTTTTTACAAAGTCTTTTATTGCCTTGTTTGAAGATGGGAACAATGTCTCCTCTTCTCCAATCGTCAGGTATTGTACTATTTCTCCACACACTTGATAATACTCTATACAGCCACAGCATTCCCACTGGACCTGCTGCTCTTATCATGTCCACTGATACTTCATCAGGTCCTGGGACTTTCCCCCCATTCGTCTTCTTCTCAGCTATTTCCATTTCTTCCAGTGTAATTTGTCCTAATTCTGCTTCCCAACTTCTCTCAATTTCTCCGTTATTTGTTGTTTCCTCGTGTACCTGCTCCTCAGCGTTTAACAGTTTCTTAAAATGTTCCTTCCAGACATATTTTATATTCCCTGGATCTTCAATCACAGTACCGTCCTCTATTTCCATCTTTACTGGTACTTCAGAAGCCTTCCTTTTATTTTTCATCATTTTATAGAATATTTTCTTATTGCTCTTCACATCTTCTTCAAGTTTTTTTATAAACTCTTCCCATGCCTTTTTCTTTGCTGTTTCCACTATCTCTTTGCACTTCTCCTTTTCCTCTATATGTCTTTTATGGTCTTCGTTTCTTCGTTATTCTAAGTTTTCCACCACTTTCACCATGCTCCATTTTTTCTTCTAACTGCTTGGATTGTGGTATCATCCCACCAACTTGTTTATCTTACTTTTTCCTTTCCAGATGATCTACCACATACTTTTTGCGCTGCTTCGGCTAAAGTGTCTTTGGATAAACTCCATTCTTTTTCTACATCGCAGAAAACATCTTTTGGAAATGTTTGTGTGATTAATTCTCTGTACTTCTCAGCATTTTCACTCTCCTTCAGTTTCCAATCCCGTATCCTCATCACTTTCTTCTGTTTTCTATTTTTCACACACTGATTCATTTTCCATTGTCCCACCAGTAATCTATGGTCTCCATCTGCACTCACACTTGGAATTACCTTCACATTTGTTACTTTCTCTCTCCATTCCCTACCTACTAGAATATAATCAATTACACACTTGGTTCTTCCATCTCAACTGTATCTGGCGATAACATGACTTTCTCTCTTAATAAACCAACTGTTTGCTATTTTAATTCCATTCCTCTGGCACAATTCCAGGAGTCTTTCCCCTTCTTCATTTCTGTCACCATATCCAAAACATCCCAACACTTGCTCAAATCCCTTTCTGTCATTGCCTACCTGTGCATTAAAATCTCCCATCACTATGTTAGCACTCTCCATATGGTTTTCTAACTCATTTTCAAAGTCCATCTTCTCTTCTTCGCTACATCTCACTTGAGGTGCATAAATCTGGATTACTTTTAGTGTTTCTTTTTGGAATCTCAGGTTTAAGATTATGATCCTGTCTGATATATATCTCACACCTTCAATACAGCTATGTACATTTTTATTCACCATCACTGCCACACCATTTCTTCCACACCTGTTATTCCCACACCAGTGGTTTTCCTCCTCCTCTCAAATTCTTCTCATCTTTTCCCTTCCACTTTGTTTCACTTAATCCCAATATATCTAACTTTATCTCTGTTACTACATCTGTCATTACTTCCATTTTTTCCATTGAGGGTAATATATTAAGGGTGCCAGTATTCAGGTTATTTTTTAGTCCAGTTGGTTTCATCTTCTTGTACTGATGAATATCATCAGGTCTCCCATCATTCACACCAGTACTTGAAGAAGCAGTGGGGTCAAATCCTGAGTGGGTCGTTCCGAGGCTCATCTGTGTTTTGAAAGCAATATATGAAGACTTTCCTACTGGCTTGCTAGGCCTAACTCATGAAAGGATTTAGCCTTTGGAGTTTCTCCTCCGCCACAAGGCAATGGTTCCCTTCTCATTATACCCCAGAAAGGAGGGTAGCCTCATCTGCCAGATACGCCGTTCCGAAGTCTGCCTTCTCCGCCGTCGCTGCCATTAAGTTCTTCACTCGTAACCCTGGGCATGGGTTCCGTGTTATACCCCACAGGATTGGGTCCCTGCCTGAACTCAGCCATCCTAGCACTTTGGCCTGTTGAAGTGTAGGATGCCCACCCCCACGACGTGGACGCGACAGACAGGAATTACCACAGTGGAGGAATAGGGAAGGGGACCCTACCTCCCTGGAGCCGCGTTAATGATTGTGTATTGTGCTACAATCAAAGGTCCAAAGAAAAAAAATTAAACCACTTAATTCAGAAAACCAGTATATAATGCCTGTAACGAATTTAATCTGTCTGAAGTTTACTCAGTTTCGTGAGCACCGAGTTCTATGGCCCTGTGCAATAAACTGATAAAATTCCCTGTACAAATAAACAACGAAGTACATTTTCCTTAGCTCTTTAGTCGCAACAGATGTAATCTTGGTATTTTGTTCTGTCCACAGCAGGCATACAAAATATTCAATCTTGGCTCAGCGAAGTGCAATGCCGCCGTACAACAGCTTCGTACAAATAATGTCAGTAGATTAGTTGATAAACGAATAACTTTGCAGTGATAATTTTGGATACTGGCACAGCGCTGTGCAATGCTGCCAGCATTGAAACTGTTACAATCATTAACACTTTTCTGATTCTTGCACATTAATATTTTTCTGACTCTGATTGAAAAATCATTTCCTTTAAAAAATACTCATTGGATTTAAACAAACACAACATGGAAGAGGCTCAGGCACTGATAAGGCAATATGCTAAGACTGAATTCTTTAGTTCAAAAAATTGTATTCAAAATAAAGTTTTTCTTTCACAGAATTTGATGTGAAACATTTTACACTAACTTCAAAATCGGTGAACTTCTCAACTGTTCTACAATTCTCACTTACTGACGTAGTTAACAATACTTGGATAGTTACATGACAAAAAGTCTTACATCTTTTGACAAAATGAATTCAAAATTTAACTTGTCTGTATAAGGATTACAAAACACACAAAATATTACAAATTGGGTATATCTAATCAACTTATACATTAAATCTGATGGAAAACGCTTGATTCCTACATTCAAGGGACGATACTGTTAGATTTAGCATAATCCACATTGTGTTCCTGCATTCTTAAAACTAAATATACAAAATTTTATTACCTCACACAACAGTTCAATTCTCAGAGCTAGCCACTAGCTTTAAGTCTTAAATCCTGCCTTTAACAGAGTGCAACAGCAAATGCTTTTGCACTCCGTGTGCCCCTACTTACAATCGATTCTGCCACTCAGGCAACATCTTTGGTCCATTGGTGTCAAAGATACAATCTCTTCTACATATGATAACCATTACATGTCATTTTTCATGAAATATGTTAGAAAATCGGACTCCACGTACAAGTGAATCACCCACACCACGTCAGTCTCTTTAATTGTTAATATGTATAGTATACCATGTGTAGATATTGCGATGTAGCATTCCGAATTGACTGTAGTCTATGTTTGCTGGAATTTGGATAGATTTATTTTGAAAAACGGGTAGTAATACAGCAAGGAAGACATTGGCATCGTTTTAATTCATAGCTCAAGCTAAATAGTTGTTTCAATGCCCAGATGCCCTGCTCAGCGTCATACGATTCAGTGGCATTCAAACGCTTTTTGTAATTCCTTCTTTTGGACATTACGCTAAATGTATTTCATTATCACCACAGTTCTCTTTCCTTGATTGAACTGCACTTGAACAGCCTTTAACACCTAGAAAATATTTCGTTGGTCTGCTTTCTAGGAGTTTCGTTTTTCGTAACTGGCAATATTTTCTTCCCATACAAAAAACGGCAATTATTTCATAGTACTTCAACATTTCCTTCCTTGTTTTAATTTTTAGAACTTTTTAATGTGCCCTAAATCAAGTTCGAAGTTATGGTTCTGTTTTCATGGGGTCATTATCTCTCTTGAGAAGCTGTGTCCAATAAGACACCAGTAAATCTGCATGAGCGCAGATCGGGCAATTTGCGCTTCTTTTCAAGAAAAGCTAGTTTCTCACTCTTCTCAATGTTTAGTATGTCATTTCCTCTAAATTATGTGCTGTACATTGATATAATTTGCCACGTACATTCAGTGGTATACACTGAGGTGAAAAAAATCGTGGGATACCTGCTAATTCGGACATTTGGTTCACGCACTCGCCGAGCGGCCGGTGGTGCGAAGCTACCATCCGTGGGATTAAGCCTGAACGCCTCTAAGGCCGAATCCCGTCTAGCCATTGTGGCAACGATATCGCTAAGGAGTCCCGAGGGTCGAAAGGCTCGAAAATACGTGACTTTACTAGGCGCCGTCGACCCACGTGGCGCAGCGCCGTACGGGCCCCACTCGGGCGGCGCTGTCTGGGGTCTGTTCCCGGCGCCGTCCTGCCCCTACCGGTCGACCATGGGTGTCTATATTTCGATGTCGGGACTCGGAAACGTCTGTAGACGACTTAGGTACCGGGCGGGGTGTTGTACTCGGTAGAGCAGTTGCCACGCTGCGATCTGTTGAGACTCAGCCCTAGCTTGGGGGATTCGTTTCCCCCCCATGAACCATGGATCTTGCCGTTGGTGGGGACGCTTGCGTGCCTCAGCGATACAGATAGCCGTACCGTAGGTGCAACCACAACGGAGGGGTATCTGTTGAGAGGCCAGACAAACACGTGGTTCCTGAAGAGGGGCAGCAGCTTTTTCAGTAGTTGCAGGGGCAACAGTCTGGATGATTGACTGATCTGGCCTTGTAACACTAACCAAAACGGCCTTGCTGTGCTGGTACTGTGAACGGCTGAAAGCAAGGGGAAACTACAGCCGTAATTTTTACCGAGGGCATGCAGCTTTACTGTATGGTTAAATGGTGATGGCGCCCTCTTGGGTAAAATATTCCGGAGGTAAAATAGTCCCCCATTCGGACCTCCGGGCGGGGACTACTCAAGCGGACGTCGTTATTAGGAGAAAGAAAACTGGCGTTCTACGGATCGGAGCGTGGAATGTCAGATCCCTTAACCGGGCAGGTAGGTTAGAAAATTTAAAAAGGGAAATGGATAGGTTAAAGTTAGATATAGTGGGAATTAGTGAATTTCGGTGGCAGGAGGAACAAGACTTTTGGTCAGGCGAATACAGGGTTATAAATACAAAGTCAAATAGGGGTAAAGCAGGAGTAGGTTTAATAATGAATAAAAAAAATAGGAATGCGGCTAAGCTACTACAAACAGCATAGTGAATGCATTATTGTGGCCAAGATAGACACGAAGCCCACGCCTACTACAGTAGTACAAGTTTATATGCCAACTAGCTCTGCAGATGACGAAGAAACTGAAGAAATGTGTGATGAAATAAAAGAAATTATTCAGATAGTGAAGGGAGACGAAAATTTAATAGTCATGGGTGACTAGAATTCGGTAGTAGGAAAAGGGAGAGAAGGAAACGTAGTAGGTGAATATGGATTGGGAGTAAGAAATGAAAGAAGAAGCCGCCTGCTGGAATTTTGCACAAAGCACAACTTAATCATAGCTAACACTTGGTTCAAGAATCATGAAAGAAGGTTGTATACATGGAAGAACCCTGGAGATACTAAAAGGTTTCAGATAGATTATATAATGGTAAGACAGAGATTTTGGAACCAGGTTTTAAATTGTAAGATATTTCCAGGGGCAGATGTGGACTCTGACCACAATCTATTGGTTATGAACTGTAGATTAAAACTGAAGAAACTGCAAAAAGGTGGGAATTTAAGGAGATGGGACCTGGATAAACTGATTAAACCAAAGGTTGTACAGAGTTTCAGGGAGAGTATAAGGGAACAGTTGACAGGAATGGGGAAAAGAAATACAGTAGAAGAAGAATGGGTAGCTTTGAGGGATGAAGTAGTGAAGGCAGCAGACGATCAAGTTGGTAAAAAGACGAGGGCTAGTAGAAATCCTTGGGTAACAGAAGAAATATTGAATGTAATTGACGAAAGTAGAAAATATAAAAATGCAGTAAATGAAGCAGGCAAAAAGGAATACAAACGTCTCAAAAATGAGACCGACAGGAAGTGCAAAATGGCTAAGCAGGGATGGCTAGAGGATAAATGTAAGGATGTAGAGGCTTATCTCACTAGGGGTAAGATAGATACTGCCTACAGGAAAATTAAAGAGACCTTTGGAGAAAAGAGAACCACTTGTATGAATATCAAGAGATCAGATGGAAACCCAGTTCTAAGCAAAGAAGGGAAAGCAGAAAGGTGGAAGGAGTATATAGAGGGTCTATACAAGGACAATATTATGGAAATGGAAGAGGATGTAGATGAGGATGAAATGGGAGATATGATACTGCGTGAAGAGTTTGACAGAGCACTGAAAGACCTGAATCGAAACGAGGGCCCGGGAGTAGACAACATTCCATTAGAACTGCTGACGGCCTTGGGAGAGCCAGTCCTGACAAAACTCTACCATCTGGTGAGCAAGATGTATGAGATGGGCGAAATACTCTCAGACTTCAAGAAGAATATAATAATTCCAATCCCAAAGAATGTAGGTGTTGACAGATGTGAAAATTACCGAACTATCAGTTTAATAACTCACGGCTGCCAAATACTAACGAGAATTCTTTACAGACGAATGGAAAAACTAGTAGAAGCCGACCTTATGGAAGATCAGTTTGGATTCCGTAGAAATACTGGAACACGTGAGGCAATACTGACCCTACGGCTTATCTTAGAAGCTAGATTAAGGAAAGACAAACCTACATTTCTAGCATTTGTAGACTTAGAGAAAGCTTTTGACAATGTTAACTGGAATAGTCTCTTTCAAATTCTGAAGGTGGCAGGGGTAAAATACAGGGAGCGAAAGGCTATTTACAATTTGTGCAGAAACCAGATGGCAGTTATAAGAGTCGAGGGACATGAAAGGGAAGCAGTGGTTGGGGAGGGAGTGAGACAGGGTTGTAGCCTCTCCCCGATGTTATTCAATCTGTATATTGAGCAACCAGTGAAGAAAACAAAAGAAAAGTTCGGAGTAGGTATTAAAATCCATGGAGAAGAAATAAAAACTTTTAGGTTCGCCGATGACATTGTAATTCTGTTAGGGACAGCAAAGAACTTGGAAGAGCAGTTGAACGGAATGGATAGTGTCTTGAAGGCAGGATATAAGATGAACATCAACAAAAGCAAAACGAGGATAATGGAATGTAGTCGAATTAAGTCGGGTGATGTTGAAGGTATTAGATTAGGAAATGAGACACTTAAAGTAGTGAAGGAGTTTTGCTATTTGGGGAGCAAAATAACTGATGATGGTCGTATTAGAGGGGATATAAAATGTAGACTGGCAATGGGAAGGAAAGCGTTTCTGAAGAACAGAAATTTGTTAACATCGAGTATAGATTTAAGCGTCAGGAAGTCGTTTCTGAAAGTATTTGTATGGAGTGTAGCCATGTATGGAAGTGAAACATGGACGATAAATAGTTTAGACAAGAAGAGAATAGACGCTTTCGAAATGTGGTGCTACAGAAGAATGCTGAAGATTAGATGGGTAGATCACATAACTAATGTGGAAGTATTGAATAGGATTGGGGAGAAGAGAAGTTTGTGGCACAACTTGACTAGAAGAAGGGATCGGTTGGTAGGACATGTTCTGAGGTATCAAGGGATCACCAATTTAGTATTGGAGGGCAGCGTGGAGGGTAAAAATCGTAGAGGGAGACCAAGAGATGAGTACACCAAGCAGATTCAGAAGGATGTAGATAGAGTAGCATGGAGAGCTGCATCAAACCAGTCTCAGGACTGAAGACCGCAACAACAACAACAACCTGCTAATACCGTGTCTGACGACCTTTTCCCCGGCATGGTGCAGCAAGTCGAATTGGCATGGACTCAACAAGTCGTTGGAAGCCCCTGCAGAAATACTGACAAGGGGAAGGCCTCAGACACGGCCAACCGATTCGACTCAAATTTGGCAGGTCACTTGTGTACAACCCAAAACGAAGGAATCTATGATATTTTGGGTCAACACCCCCGCGTTTTTGAGAAAATCCCCCTAAAGGTTATGACGAGCAATCCACTCAAAATTGGAAGGATCGATAGATAATTGTAAATAGAGGATTTTTCATCATCAGGTACAGGGTCCGGAAACGCATACTTTTCCAGAAATCGAGGAATGAAACATTTTACAACTGCCGCTTCTGTACCCACATGGTAAACGCTCGTCGCCGACAGAACCGACAGCGCAACGTCCCTGGTAAGTCGGCACGGTAGCTCAGCGTGTTCGGTCAGAGGGATAGCTGCCCTCTGTAATAAAAAAGAACTGAGTTAATGGATCAACAACGAACTGAAACGGGTGTCTTTCGACGTCCGCCCAGAGCAGATATAACGAACGAAAACGAACGAAATGAGATTAACAAAAATTAAAAAAGTAGCGCAACGCCCAAGGTAACTGGCAGGGAATTAAAAAACCCAGATTCGAATCTCGAAGAAACCTAGCGGATGTTATTCTTTTCGTTTGCATTTTTTCATAACTCAATTGATAGAGATAACAGGGTTAACAAGGTAAGTAAATCAATAAGGAATGATAATAATAAGGTAGGCAAATAATTTCCCAAACACTGTGAGTTAGTAAAGTATTAAACTTTTAAGCCTTCTCACATGAAAACAACTCCGAGTAAGAGTGCTGCGTATTCCTCACGAGTGATCACAGATAGACAACCGCGCGACGTTTGTTTACAGCGAGGCACGGGACAGAATGCACGCGGGGAGAGTTAAGTTGTCCCGGTTGCCTCTTCGTCATATCATAGTTGCGAACCTGGAAGAGTGAAGGTGTCCAGCACGAGCCTTATAGAAGTCAATAGAAAGAGTAGTTTTCCGTCATTAGACTGCTGCGAACCTCGCGGATACATGTAGCGATTTTTTCATCGTTAATGCGCCGAATGAAATAAGTTTTGTGAATGAATACAGTGTTCTTCCGCAAGTAACGTATGACGAGTACTGTTTGTAGTTTGTAGTAATTAGCTCGCCTGTTTATGTCGTAGTAACTAGTTATTGTTTGTTGTGTCCTATCTTTCATAAGCGTAATCTTAATAAAGGAGGATGTGCACCCTTCGACTAGCGCTGTAATATATAGTTGGGAGCCTGTCACAGACGATGGCAAGCGGGAAGTTACCGACGCTGTGTTTTGGTTTGTATAAGTGTTGCAAGACAGATACATTATGAATGCACTACCGGAAGCAGGTAGTTCTGGTTCTCGGCATTCCAGATTGATAGGAGTGGCTATCGTCGAGCAATTTTTGGAGCTGACGAACGAAATGACTTTTGTTGATACTGAAGTACTATACCATGAAGACGAAGCAGAAGGTGATTCAGTGGAAAGCATCCCGACTAGTGAATCGCAAAATGGTCATAACACTTCGGAAATCTCCAAGTCACTGGGAATATGTGCTTCATCTGTTCTCGATGAGTATTACGAACCGGTTACTAAACGATTGAACTACGGCGCTATACCCCTTGAGGTAAAAGTGAAGGCGAGAGCGATAGCCAGGGATCATCCAAATTGGAACTTACAAACACTGCAAAAGAGTGGAGCAACAACAGCCCTGAAAAGGATGGAGGACTTGAAATTGTAGGAAAGTGATATCGTTAAAGGAGGGACAAGATACGACAAATATCAGGCGATAAATAAGTGGACATACGACCGATTTGTCGAATCTCGTTGTCGTAACGAGAATACTTCAGGAGTAGGCTGCACGTGAAGCGCTTCAATATACGACCAACAAGGATTTTACGTTTGCTGCATCATTTTGCAAGAAATTTCAAATCGGAGTATAAAATTCGTCAACGGCACGTCACTAAATACGTCTCTCATAAGGAGGTACAAAATGTAGAAGATATACAGAAAGTGGCGGCTCTTTTCAGCACGCAAACGTCGTAACTTATGACCGGCTCTAATCGTGATTACGTGATCAACACCGATCAAACAGGGTGCGAGTATCGGGTGAACATTCTACGCACGTTATCACATAAGGGAGAAAAACGAACCCTTGTCGCAGTTGGTAGTAAAAACAAACTAACACATTCGTACACGGCGCAATATGCCATCACAGTGAAACGTCCCCTTTGAAAAATTATACATGACTGTGTTTAAACTGACACACAATATTTTTAGCGCAACGCAATCTGACTTTCAAAAATCCCTACAAAAGAATGGCCCTGACTAACATTAACCTATACCTTTCACAAATCACTTACCTCACAAAAATCTTCGTTACTCGAACTACTGCAATACAGCGAGCGCCACTACTGCCAGCTAAATAAAATATTCAAACTGCGGAAGGCACTAACTACTGATAGGCATAGTTAGCAAATGAAAGATTTTAATAGAGAACAAACAATGTATTTACGTTAATAGTGTTCAAAAATCATAATATACATAGCAGTTCATGACATCCAGTCTTACAAATTTCAAAACTCCGCCATTTCTCTCCCCACATCCGCCACTGCTGGCGGCTCACTTCCAACTGCGCAACGCTACGCGCTGTTAACATCCAGCAGCCCAACACTACAATGGCAGACAACAATGCAGACTAGCCACAGACTGCACACAGCACAGCCAGTGATTTTCATACAGAGCGCTACGTGGCGTTACCAATAAGAAAACCTAAACAGCCTACTTACATAGCCCCCACGCTCCCCACAAAAAAATTTACAAATTGTTTTGGGCACTGGCCGATACAGATTTGAAAAATTTTATCATAATTACAGTAAGAAAGACATCAAATGCACACACGTATTAATACAATGTTGGTCAAAAGCTAAAATTTTCTCACAGTCCATAAAGACAGTCCTGATCACTCATCACAGTAAAATTGCAGTGTTTTTCTCAAAGTCTGAGCAGTAAAAGACAATGCACACGGAAGTAGTGCGGCAGTGCAGTCTTGAAGAAGTAGTGTTGTCCTTCCAACGGAAAGACAGTGCTGACTCTTGACATGCTGACAGGTAATGGGCCACAACAGATCAAGCCCACAGCAGAGTCATTCGACATTTTGAAGAATATTGGTAGGTTGGTCATCACAGAGCAGACCCACTGTAGTCCTGGTAGAGATTACGGTATTAGTGGGCCAGCAGAGGTGGAGACTCACTGCAGTCCTTGTAGAAATAAGTTTTTGGAATTGTCCTTAGAACCAGCAATGCTGTTATCCGGTCCCTTGCTGAATTATTAACACACGTGAAAACACTAACAGACTCTACTTCTCACATATTGTCCTTATACTATGACCAACAGAAACGTCTGCAGTGAAATGTAACTTACAAGTTACTTAATTTGATGAACTGGTGTCAATTACAATTTTATAACATAAGAATACAATTACAAAGGTACAAAATACATCATTAAAGAACATAACAATACAGATAACATTTGTAGTACAGGCTTTACAAAAGAATCAAAATAACATATACATCAGTGTTACAGGAATTATGACATGAGTACATACATTAAAGATCAGAATAACTTTCGAAACATCAACATCACACATGAGCATTAAAACAGAACAGAATAAATAATGTCTAAACATCTTTACAAAGAAAATAACATATTATCAGAAAAATTCTATAGCATAACTCTTATTAGCTAAACACATTAAGACAGGAAAAAGACAAATACACAAGAGTACACAAACACATAGTGGGTTTACACAAGGAAAGGACAGAGTTTGTTTTACTGCAGTATTTTGCAGACAAAACTTTCTTTACTTCTTTGAGATCTCCCTTCATTCTTCATTATTTCCAAAAAGTCCTATCCAAACATGCTTTCTGTATTCTGTTCACATCCTATTTCAAAAATAGTTTTTCTCCACTGTACACTACTTTTTTGGCCAAACCATTTTCTTATAGATTCTCAATGCATTTCTTCCAATTCATAATAGTTTCTTATATAGTCTACCCCCTCTTAAGCTAACTTAAATCTACTGAGCTCAGATGCTAAACTAAGGGATGAGGCAATGTAGCAGCACATAACAAATTAACACAAACAGCAATGACAAAAAAATGCAAAATGGCAAAGCAAGCAGCAATATTACAACTAATATAAGGCAATGAGCAGCAAACAAGAAAAATAAGTCAGTAGAAAAACTGGCTTAACAGAGTAATGTAAAGTGAAATTTAGTAGCACTATGCCTGGCAAACAGCAGCAGCAAATGCAATAACTTATATCTAAACATGACATAGCTCAAGCAGAAAAAACATTACAGTAAAAATGGCCATGTTTAATACCTATGTCACATCTTAACACTAGAGTGATGCATCACAAAAACTTACTCTGCAAGAAAGTTACCAAGTCATTAAAAAAATTATTTGTGCAATTCCTGTGAAGGGAAATGTCTATTTGTGCTCCCTTTTCATAAACGTATTCTTTACTGGGTCTGTAGACAGAAAATAGTGATATTAGTACATCTATTAAATTTTATAATAACCAATGCTGCAGTGCAGCTAGAAACTAGATATTAAAGAAAATGAGCAAATATGTACAAAGGAAGGCATGAAACATCATTCATTAGCCATATGGCATTTCATAAGGTAGTAAAAAAATCTCTCAACTAGAAAGACAGTAGTCATAATCAGGTGTATAGACATAAAAATATTTCTCGTCATTTCATTAGGCATTTCAGTAAATATCATAAATTAAGAGCTCCACAGTGTTATCATATGTTTTCAAGTTTGAGCGTGTCGTATTTGGGATACTTTCTACAAAGGAATGTCAATAGCGAGGATAATGGCCCCTTTTTTTTCCACCTGTGCCTCTGAAAGGTACACACTAATGGCTTTTTTCCAGGCAACTGTCACGTAGCTGGGTGCCCACGACTCATTACGGGAAGGTGGTCACTTAACTTTCTTACTGAAATATTTACGACACCAGTTTGCATTACAGTGACAGTCTCATATAAAAAATTTCACAGGTCGAGAATTTGCATTGCAAATGTGTAGAAACATAATCCTATGAATATAACAGTGTTCAAAAAGTTTTCGTCAGCATTGTGGTACATTCGCGCATTTACACACATTTCATAACTCTTCAAGTACGATTCTTGGTTTCCAACATCCTTTTCCACAAATCAGAGTCCCTAACCACTACTCATTATTCATATACGTATTCGTCGACACTTCTTCAACATTTCATCATAATAAATAGGTAGCATAATCAAATTCCTCATATACAGTAGCATCATCTTATTGATCATAAACATACCCCAACAGCATAATACACATCGTCGCCGTAAAAATAACATCATAACACCTCAGTCAAATCTCAAAAACGTCGTAGCTTTCTGCAATAATGTCAAAACCTAAAAAAAAATTCTCTGCTCATTTCAATAGTGTCATCTACCTCAAACGTACTTTAAAATCATGCTCCCTTACCAAATACATCATTCAAAGCTCTCATAGTATCACAATGGTTCCAAAAAAATATGAACAGTTCACAAAGTACAGACAAAATACAATTTCATAAGTGTAAAGTTACCCAACTGTGTAATTGCGTAAACATGTATCACTGATGTAGTAAAAAAAATGTTTATCTCTCAGTTAAATGATCAGATAGCTGTGTAATTTGTGTGTTAGAGAAATATGGTACCGATGTGTAAAGTTGTATAAGCAAATACCATATTAGCTAGGGCTCCTTGTGCTTGCCAAACACATGGTACACAAAGTAAGCGTGTACCCCCCTGAGGATTAATGTAATTATACCCTCATGTGTTACAGATTACAGGAATGGAATGAAATGTATCACGGAAAACCTTTGTATCATTGTACTTCAAATATCTTTAAAAATAAATGATTTAAGTGCAAAATTATCACTCAAATACGTGTTCTGTAGCGCTAAATGTGCGTCTTGCTGTAAGATAATCTCTTTGGAAGTGTCGTAGTTATTGTCCTCCGAAAGCTAAAAAAATGGTTCAAATGGCTCTGAGTACTATGGGACTCAACTGCTGAGGTCATTAGTCCCCTAGAACTTAGAACTAGTTAAACCTAACTAACCTAAGGACATCACAAACAGCCATGCCCGAGGCAGGATTCGAACCTGCGACCGTAGCGGTCTTGCGGTTCCAGACTGCAGCGCCTTTAACCGCACGGCCACTTCGGCCGGCTCCGAAAGCCAAGTTCTGCAGAAGCCAATGTACTTGCCTCATGATAAACAAAAGTGAAATGCTTTGCGTATAGATATCTTAGTTATTACGCTCATTGCCGTGAAGGAGAAAATACTGTGCTGTAACATATTGTTGTGCTATGGAAAAGGCTGTCTCATTGTAGCTATACCACAAAATTTACTACTAAAACATGTCTAACTTTCCAGAATAATTCAGAAAAACTGTGAGATATAAAACAGAAACACTGCAAAAGCAACATTGAAAATTGTCACTCATTAGTAGCATCGTGATAAAATCGTGTAGCTGTCACATAATCTAACCACTGTCTCATCTGGTATCTCACAGAAAGTACTTTAAATCCAGAATATACTTTCAAGTAAACCAAAATGTTGCATTAAAATCTCATTAGCAGTACCAGTATATGTTCTAAGTATGTAAGCCTTATAGTCATTACGTAATCGTGCAACTAACAAGCAAGAATGTACACACACAATAACACTGTGACGACTGTTCACTATAACAATGCATTCGCAAATACTGTCTAAATATGTTCCCTAGGTTCTAGACTGGATGGTTAACTTCAAAACATTGCTATATGTTAACAGTTTCTCAGTGTGACAAATTGTACTAGTAGCGTGAAGTGAAAAATTTTATGGCAAATACTAAGTTAAAAAGCAGATTATCTTTCAGTACCCGGTTTTACATGTGAAACGTGGTGCAATCATTTACTCTTCCTAGTACGCAGAGTTTCAACTTCACAGCAATTATCATGTTGTATATGTCGGTAAGAAATGCCAAAATTTTTCTCAAGGTTAGCGTCTATGTTATTTTTCTCTGAGCCAGCCGGCGCACGTGGCTGCCTGCGGTGCTAGTCATTGTCTGTCTCTTTGTTGGCGTGCGTCGTTATAGGGATTAGGAGACCTAACTTCTACAAATTCACCTTGCCCAGAGGGCCCAGCCCTGTTTAAATCCCCCCAGTTCTGATGAAATTCAGGTCTGTCGTTATGATTATATCGTCTGTCGTCATGTCGGTAGTTCCTGTAGTTTCTTTCTTGTCGGTTCAGTGGCGGAGAATTTCTCCCTGAATTATCACTGCACGGTGGACCGTTGCGTCTGAATTTATTCTGTCTCCCATGATAATAATAGTTCTGGTTGCCAAATTGTCTGTTTCTATGATTGTCTCTGTCATATTCATTACTACGGAAATGCGATCTTTCTCTGTAACTATTACTCTGCCAGTGGTTGTCATACGGGTGTTGTCTGTTTTGGTAATTTACGTTGTAAGAATGGCCTTGTCGTGTCCAGTTATTATTTCTTTCATCGCGGAATCGTGACGGATGTGACCTGTAATTGTTGTGCTCCTGTTTTCGCGTCCCGCAATTGTCAGTGTCAATTTCTAATTCTTGTAAGAGTCCCTGAAAAGCTTTAGTGTCGTCTTTGCAACGTCCTGCCAAAATAATATGTCGTTAATGTTCAGGTAATTTGATTAAGCAAATGCGGATGAGTTCTGAGGGGCTGTATGGGTTTGACAGGTACTGATTCTTGTGCAACATGTCTTCAAAATATTTCACAAGACTGGAAAATTCAGATTGTTCGAAATGTTTCATCATTATGATGCTATGTTTTACTCGGTCTTGTGTAGCTTGAGACCAATATGCTGAGAGGAAGGCATGGTAAAATTCTCCTTCACTGTGACAATCGTGAATGACCGATCGCATTCTTACAGCTGGTTCATTCTCTAAATAGCCACACATAAATTCTAATCTGTGTTCTAATGACCAGTTGTGAGGAAAACAATGAGAGAATTGATGGAGCCACGCTTGTGGATGAATGTCGTTGCCAGAATTCTTAAATGTTTAAAATTTATGTGTAGTAATGAACAGCTTATAGTCAAAATCATCACGTCGGCGAGTCGCATATCGGTCATTGTTACGTCGTTTCGGCGGTTCCATTTCAAAATTCGTTGCACCTTGCCAATTTCTTTAATAATTTCCGAAATGCGCTGTGTTATTATTTTGTGGCTGTTCCGTATTTCTATGTCCCTCTTCCCGTATTGGAGCGCGAGTGTCCTCTGAAATACGTAATTCTTGTATTACCTGTGTCAGCTGATCTTGTACTTCCCGGATTTCTCTTTTGTACTGTGTAGTGATTTGATTTTGATTGAATTTTCTAATTTGTTCATACTCTTCAGTGTCCGTGAAGGCTACAGGTCTTGTGTCATTCAGATCATTATCTACCTTTGTAGATAAGTTAGTGTACTGAAGTTCGGCTACTTTCTCCGATAGTGAAATTATTTCCTCTGTGTGTTTTTCTGAACCAAGTTTCAGAGTGTCCATTTGTGTTGAAATCGTATCTACTGTGTCCTTTAAGTTTTCCTGAGTTTTTGCAAGTTGCGTAACTGAATTGGTAGATGCAACTGAGTCAATTTTAGCTTGCAAGATGTCGTGATTTTCATGCACAATAGTTTGCAGTTCTTTTATGGCTACTTCGTGATTCTGTAATGCAATTTCATGACGCGGAAAAATAGGTTGGAAATGCTCACAAATTTGTGTTTTTACATCATTACAGACTTTTTAACATTTCGATTCAATGTTATGTAACTCAGTAGTTAAATCTTCACGTGTTTGTTCAAGTGTGGTGTCTAACTTCCGAAGATTTTGTTCCATTGTGTCTAACTGTTGCTGTGCTTGTCACTGGTGTTGTTCCATTGTGTCTAACTTTTGAAGATTTTGTTCCATTGTGTCTAACTTTTGAAGCTTTTGCTGTGTTTGCCTCTGATTTTGTTCCACTGTGTCTAACTTTCGAAGATTTCGTTCCATTGTGTCTAACTTTTGAAGCTTTTGCTGTGTTTGTCCCATTTGTTGTGTTAATTGTAATAACAATGCACTGGTGTCTGAAACATGTTCCTCAGTGCTTTTCGGCAGTGGATTCGCACCGGCAACATTCACATTTTGACAAGCAGAAAATGTGTCTTGACTTATTTGAGAAAACTGTGAGGACCCAAAACCTGAATCTACAGTATTTGCGAGATTGTGTCCTGTCATTTCGGATTCCTGAGGCGAGCTATTGCTGACCGATCGATCGATAATGCTTCCCTGCTCACTAATTGTTTCACTGTCTACGCCATTATTTGCCGCCCTCTCCATTTCCCTATGCACAATTACCAAATCACTAGTTTGAACATTAGTTAAATCATTACACGGTGGCGCTAACACACTGCTTTCGTCTTCACTGTCATTTCTCAGTTTACTTTGGAGCCTAGTATTACGTTTTTCACGCGCCATTATTGTCACAATATTTCACACGACAACACAGAAAAGCACAATTTCAAGAGCAAAATAAGAAAACACATTAACATAGCACTGAAAATAATATCTAGTTAATTGCAAGCGCAGCTGCGAAATACTTGGTGCGAATCTACATGCATGCCACAACAACAATGAAAGACTGCAACTACAAAGGAGACTCTCTCTACAATTATGCGCTAGCAATAAACAATAGCTACACTAATTACACAAACTACAAGAAAAAAATCAGAAGATTCCAGTGAGGTATCCTCGGCTAAGGGTCGACATATGAAACGTCCCCTTTGAAAAATTATACATGACTGTGTTTAAACTGGCACACAATATTTTTAGCGCAACGCAATCTGACTTTCAAAAATCCCTACAAAAGAATGGCCCTGACTAACATTAACCTATACCTTTCACAAATCACTTACCTCACAAAAATCTTCGTTACTCGAACTACTGCAATACAGCGAGCGCCACTACTGCCAGCTAAATAAAATATTCAAACTACGGAAGGCACTAACTACTGATAGGCATAGTTAGCAAATGAAAGATTTTAATAGAGAACAAACAATGTATTTACGTTAATAGTGTTGAAAAATCATAATATACATAGCAGTTCATGACATCCAGTCTTACAAATTTCAAAACTCCGCCATTTCTCTCCCCACATCCACCACTGCTGGCGGCTCACCTCCAACTGCGCAACGCTACGCGCTGTTAACATCCAGCAGCCCAACACTACAATGTCAGACAACAATGCAGGCTAGCCACAGACTGCACACAGCACAGCCAGTGATTTTCATACAGAGCGCTACGTGGCGTTACCAATAAGAAAACCTAAACAGCCTACTTACAACAGCTTCTGGAAAAGTGTTGCCTAAGGTTCTCCTGTGTTTATAGGGAACGAATGTTGCATTTGGTCCTCGGGTAATGGAAGAGGTCAATCGTTTAACCGACTCGTTGAAAAATGTTTACATTACCTGCTCCAAATCCAGGAAACTGACGAATGCGATTTACAGAATATTTCTTGAGAATGTTGTCAAACCATACGTTTCTGATAACAAGTTTTGTCTAATATTGGATTCATGGAGTGGACAAATTAATACTACAATAGATGACAATGTTTATAGATGGCGAGGGTCAGCCGACGTGAACAGTAAAAGTAATACCGCCAAACTGCACATCTGTGTGCCAGCCGTTTGATGTTTATTTCTATCGCCAGGGTAAAAACTTTATTTCCAGGCTTCAGAATTGCAGTGTGCTTCTGGAAACCCAGCGGGAATTGCACAACAGCACGGATGCAATAACTATTCACAGCGTAATCCATAACCAACTTTCAGCACCGATTTTTCAGGCAGTGATATCGTATGCGTGGCACGCATCAAAATTAATTCCCTAAAAAGACATATTTTTAAATGTAAACCAAGTTTGTTTTCCGCTGACTCTTCGGAAGGAACAGTGTGGCTGTCGAAAGACTGCATTCATTAGATGTTCTTGGTGCCGTGAGTATATTTGTTTCGAATGTTTATATGACAAGTACCATCCATCTAGTTGTTCGAATAAAAGTGAGGACACGTAACAGTGACTGGAAGAGCCATTGTAAAGTGACCTGGAGTAACATTTTAGTTGTTTACTATCCCAAGAGGTTTGAGAAATTTATTTGCATACCCTATTATTACCATTCCTTATTGATTTACTCACCTTATTAACCCTCCTATCCCTATCAATATGAAAAAATACAAACGAAAAGAAGAACAGCCGCTAGGTTTCTTCGAGATTCGAACCCGGATTCTCCTATTACCAGTCAGTTACAGCTTTTTTTCTTTTTTTTTTTTTTTTTTGTCGTTGATCGTTGTGTTTGGTCGTTGCGGACGTCACATGACATCCGTGCAAGTTCGTTGATGATCCTTTCACTCATTTTTTTTTTTTATTACAGAGGCCAACCAAGCTTTCTGACCGAACACGCTGAGCTACCGTGCCGGCTTACCAGGGCTGTCGCGCTGTCGGTGCTGTCGGCGACGAGCGTTTACCATGTGGTACAGAAGCGGCAGTTGTAAAAGTTTCTTTCCTGGACTTCTGGAAAAGTATGCGTTTTAGGACCCCGTACCTGATGATGAAAAATGCTCTATTTACAATTTTCTATCGATCCCGCCAATTTTGAGTGGATTGCTCGTCATAACCTTTAGGGGTGATTTTCTCAAAAGCGCGGGGGTGTTGACCCAAAATATCTTAGATTCCTTCGTTTTAGGTTGTACACAAGCGACCTGCTAAATTTGAGCCGAATCGGTTGGCCGTGTCTGAGGCCTTCCCCTTGTGAGTCTGCTGCCTCTAAAGCCGTCCATAATTGCGAAAACGTTGCCAGTGCAGAATGTTGTGCACGAACTGACTTCTCGATTATGTCCTATAAGTATTCAATTGGATTCATGCCGCGCGATCTGGGTGGCCAAATCAGTCAGTCCCTCGAATTGTTCAGAATGTTCTTGAGACCAACCCACGAACAACTGTGGTACAGTGACGAGGGAACACAAAGTTCATGAATGGATTCAAATGTCTCCAGGTGGCCACACCTAACCATTTCTAGTCAATGATTGGTTCATTTGGACCAGAGGACACAGTCCATTCCGTGTAAACGCAGCACACTCTATTATGGAGCTACCAGCAGCTTTTGTTGACAACTTGAGTCTATAGCTCTGTGGGGTGTGCACCACAATCGAAACCTACCGTCGACTCTTACCAATACGGTTTTCCAGTCATCTAGGGTCCAACCGATATGGTCACGAGCCCAGGAGAGGAGCCACAAGCTGTTAGCAAAGGCATTAGCATCGGCCGGCTGCTGCCATAACCCATTAACACCAAATTTCACCGCATTATCCTAACGGATACGTTCGTCTTACGTCCCACATTTCTGCGGTTATTCCACGCAGTGTTGCTCGTCTGTTAGCACTGACAACTCTACGCAAATGGCGCTGCTCTCGGTCGTTAACTGAAGGCCCTCGGTCACTGCGATGTCCGTTGTGAGAAGTAATGCCGGAAATTTAGTATTCACAGCACACTCTTGACACTGTGGATCTCGGAATATTGAATTCTCCTAATTCCAGCTACCACTCCGTGTTCAACGTCTGTTAATTCCGATCGTCCGGTCATAATTTCATCGGAAACCTTTCCACATGAATCCCCTGGGAACAAATGACGGCGTAAGCAATGCATTGCCCTTTTATAACTTGTGTACACGATACTGCCGCCGTTTGTACGTGTGCGTATCGCTATCGCATGAGTTTTGTCATCTCAGTGTACGTGCATACCTTCCGCAAAGTAAATAAGTAATAAATTAAAACCTCGTGCCTGACGCTGAAGTTTTACTGCGTGAACAGCGAAAATTTAGTAAGTAGTAATCTCTCTTCCTTTCGTAATTTTTCTGGTATCCCGGCCTGGCAATTCTCAAAGCCCCCTGCTACATGTGCGGGAGCTAGCCTCGCCTCTGAAGTGCCGGCCGCGTCATGCCACAGGGCTACCACCACCCACCTTGCCGGCCAATTAGTGCTCGCGGCTGCACTCTACAGCTAGCCGGGCAACGTTTTTGTCCTTAGTTGACTATTCGCTGTGCTCTCTGGCCTATCTCAATACACACCCTTGTTTTGATCTTAGATTTGTTACGTCTTTGCTTTTAACTCTTGGATTATTCGTCTGAACACGCCCCATCAGCATGGCCAGCAAATTCTTCCAACATGTCCAGACTGTTTCACAGTACCAACTCATACAGACTGTGTAGGTCGCTGCTGAACCCACTGTAGGAAATATAGGCATCTCTGAACCGTCTGCCATTAACCGTCGACACAATCGGGCTTTATTCACCGATTGTGTCAAGGAATGGTGCATGAACTTCTGGCAGCTGTTCCACAGGGCGTCCCTACCACTACCAAGTTGTTTATGAACCTCACAAATGGGAACCAGGATGTCCATTTCTACATGGATACAATAGCTATCATTTTCTTGGTTCAAATCAAAACATACGCTCATCTGGTTCGCCAAAATTGGCCCCCTCCCTCCCATACATTGGTTCCAAATGATGATAGTTGTATTACCCTCCAGAGTCAATTTACAATCACCGCCAGCTACAAAACGGTTCATACTATTGCTAATGCTGTTTGTTATCAATATTCCTTTAGCCAGAAACATTTTCAGTCTGGATGCCTTCTTGTTGTTTGGATTCTCCATCACTGACAACGTTCAAGTTGTCTCTGCCAATGTTCCCTTCCAGTAACTTGACGACCTCTGTGCCACTTTTGCAGCTATATTGGAAAATGGAGTAGGATGCACCACAGGTTTCTAGGCTCATATCTCCTTGCATCCACTCATAGTGCCCCGTTTCTGTTCGGCACGATCCATTCCCATCTCCTTTCATACAACCGTTAAGCAAGAACCTGACTGCCTCCATGAGGCTAAGGTGATTGAACCTATTAAAGCCAGCACTTGTTCCACACCCCTGGCAGTGGTCAAGAAACCCAACAGCTCCCCCTGGCTATGTGGAGGTTTTAAATCGACAGTCATTGCCCAGGCCCAGGTGGAAACCTAGCCCATGGCATACCCAGAGGAACTCCTCACAGAGCTTGTCGAAGGAGAATATTTTGCTAAGCTAGAACTCACCAACGCGTATTTGTAGATCATGCTGTATGAGGAGTCACAATGCATCAAAATTATTAAAATTTCCTTCAGCTTATACAGTTAAAAGAGCTTGGCTTTCGGGATCTTCTATTCTGGCTATATTCCAGGGATACCTGGAACACTTAACCCTGTCCATCCCTGCTTGTACTAACTATCTCGATGACTTGTCAAGATCACTTGCGTCAGAACCACCTGTGCAACCTCTGCTCCCTATTTACTACATTTCATGATACAGAGGTAAAGTGCGGTTTACACAACTGACAGTTTTTTCATGAGTAAGAGGAATACCTTGGACACTTGTTGAAAAAAGAAGGGATCCAGCACACTGGCCTCACTGTTTACCCACCCCCAAAACTTACAGGAGTTGCATTATTATTGTAAGTTCCTACCACAAGTGCCCGATATTATGTATCCTCTAAATCAGTTGCAGAAGAAGATCATTCATTATAAGTGGACAGCTAGCCTTGAGTACACTTTCAGGCAGTCGAAGTGCATGCTGCACTTTGCGTCCTGCATTACACCCTTTTCACCACCAAGTCCACTGGTTTTGGTGCTGGATGCCTCTCCATATGGCATTGGTGCAGTTCTGGCACACAGAAACGCAGACAGTACAGAGCAAGTGATTGCCTATGTGTCAAAGACGTTTACAACCACCCTAAAGAAACGCGCACAGATAGAAAAGGAGGCTTTAGCAATTATTTTTGCAATTAAGAATTTCCATGTTTATATACTCAGGACTAAGTTTATAGTCATTACAGACAACAAACCACTGGTCGCATTATTGAGACCATACTTCCATGTTCCAAAGCAGACAGCCTAACAGCTCCAGGGTTAGGCACTTTTCTCAACTCCTGCAATTATAGCACTAAAAACAAGCCCACAGCACAAAATGAAAATGCCGTCACTCTATGTCACCTACCAGCAGGACCATTTGGTCAGCAGGAAATCTCATGTTTCCACACTGATGTGTAATAGCAATACGCCTCAGACAGGTTTCCGATTATGTCTACATGAATTACCTCCGAGATATGCTGCAAACCTTTCGTGCGACACATCATGGCCCACATATATTTCAAAGAATGCCAGTCCGCCTGCCCCACCATCTGTCAGTCATCACCAATGTTCCCCTGCTTGACGCTGAGGTAGATATTCGCCTTGTCACCGTCCACACAGTCCTGCGACCTCAAGTTTTATAACTCATCCATTGCAGGCACTGGTGTATGTTACAGATTAAAGCCCTACGCAGCAATACACAAGCAGTTATAGACTAATACTCAGGATGAAAACATGTATTCACTGTGAGTGAATATTTTAGATTGGTAAAATTAAGTTAAAGTGTTGATAAGGCTCGAGAAACGTTCACACAGTCTCAGACTAGTTTTCGGAGAGGCACCATGCACATACATTGAACCGAACATATTTTCGCGTAAAAGTGTTTATTTGACTTAAAACTGTCTCGGAGAATTTTTATTCGGGATAGTGTGACTTCTAACTATTATTAATTTGTTGGGTGAGAATTTTATTCACTTGAAATGGAGCTCGATAAGTGAAGTTTAGAACTTGGCTCTAAGGACTGTTTCCTTCCTTGCTTTTTCATTAAAACAAGGTGACATCTGCGCCATGCGGGGACGTTTTGATATTGACAGTTTCCATTCGTTACTAGCCTCTCTGTCCGCGAGCTGTTTGTCGCCTGCAGAAGTCAGGTCCGTGGGGCAGCATTTAGGGGGAGTTAGAACGGATTTTTTTTTCAAATTTTCAGATTTTTATCACATAATAAAATTTGCAATTTTCCGAATAAAATGATAAATATATATCACTTATATACTCACAGGGGAAGTATTTTTTTTTTAATATAGTCTACACCGATTGAAAATGTTAAAATTTTTGCTTGCATTACTTCAAGACCTAATAAAATCGGCAATCTTTTATATAAAAGGCTGTGGATTGCTATTTCATAAAGGTTAAATGACGTCTTTGTATTCGTAGCACTGTCAAAAACAGTATCGTATCGTTTCATAGTATAAACACACGTTGTAGTATAAACACGCGTTGTAGGTCAAAGTGGTAACGTTTTTCCGAGGAAAAGTGATGAACAGATTGGTAAATCTCTCAAAAAGTGAAGTATGACGCCAAAACGAAGTGTTTCTAAGAAACGTGGGTTTCATGGTAATAGATTTTCGAATAAAGGGAGACACTGCTTTCAACACGCGGCGTGTGAAGTTACAGACAATGAAATACAGGCAAACTCGTCAGTATCTAGAGAAAGACCCATTAGTGCTTCGAAGATTAAAATAAAACTTAGTGATACACAGTTTTCTCAAACCGAAAGTGATCTAAAGGGCAGGTTAGGTTATATTCTGATAGATTTACACATCCCAAAAACGGTGTTATGTGAATGTGTGTGTTGTAAAATATGTGGAGGGCCAATTAGTTTACATGAAGACTGTGAGGTATCAAATGGACTAGCCAGGAAACTTATCATTAATTGTGCCAGTTGTAAATATACTCATTCATTTTGGAATTCTGGTGAGTGTAAAGATAATTATTTTGAAGTAAATGTTAGGTGTTTTTATGGTTTGAGAGCTATTGGCAAAGGACACACTGCAGCAGAAACAATGTGTTCCATGATGAATATGGCACGCCCACCTTGTAAAGTCGACAAGTATGCAGGATTTATTGGAGCTGCTGTGGAATCTGTTGCATGTGAGTCTATGTAGGGTGCTGCAAACGAAGCCGTTGAAATAAATGATGGTGTGACTGACGTACCAGTAGCTTTTGATGGCATTTGGCAGAAGCACGGCTACAGTTCCAAGAATTTTTTTGCTATGGTGTCCATTGTGGATACTGGAAAGGTAATAAATTTTCAGATTTTAACCAAACATTGTTATAAGTGTAAATCAGGGAATGAAGAAGAGCGTATCTGTGACAGAAATTATGAAGGAACAAGTGGTGGTATTGTAAGTAGGCTGTTTAGGTTCTTATATTGGTAACGCCACGTAGCGCTCTGAAAATCACTGGCTAAGCTGTGTGCAGTCTGTGGCTGCTTTGCATTGTTGTAATACTCGCCATTGTAGTGTTGGGCAGCGGCAGCTGGATGTGAACAGCGCGTAGCGTTGCGCAGTTGGAGGTGAGCCGCCAGCAGTGGTGGATGTGGGGAGAGAGATGGCGGAGTTTTGTAATTTGTCATGAACTGCTATATTTATATATGATGATATCAAGGTAAATACATTGTTCGTTCTCTATTAATATCTTTCATTTGCTAACTATCCCTATCAGTAGTTAGTGCCTTCAGTAGTTTGAATCTTTTATTTAGCTGGCAGTAGTGGCGCTCGCTGTATTGCAGTGGTTCGAGTAATGAAGATTTTTGTGAGGTAATTGATTTCTGGAAGGTATAGTTTAATGTTAGTCAGGGCCATTCTTTTGTAGGGATTCTTGAAATTCAGATTGCGTTGCGCTAAAAATATTGTGTGTCAGGTTAAGCACAGTCGTGTATAATTGTAAAAAGGGGACGTTTCATATGTCGACCCTTAGCCAAGGATACCTCACTGGAATCTTCTGATTTTTTTCTTGTAGTTTGTGTAATTAGTGTAGATTTTTGCTAGCGCATAATTATAGAGAGAATTTCCTTTGTAGTTGTAGTTTTTCATTGTTGTACAGTAAAACAGTTGTGGCATGCATGTAGATTTGCAGCAAGTATTTCGCAGCTGCAATTAACTAGATATTATTTTCAGTGCTATGTTAATGTGTTCTCTTATTTTTGATCTTCAAATTGTGTTTTTCTGTGTTGTCGTGTGAAATACTGTGACAATAATGGCGTGTGAAAAGCGTAATACTAGGCTCCAAAGTAAACTGAGAAATGACAGCGAAAATGAAAGCAGTATGTTAGCGCCACTGAGTAATGAATTAACTGATGTTCAAAGTAGTAATTTGGTAATTGTGCATAGGGAAATGGAGCGGGCGGCAAACAATGGCGTGGACAGTGAAACAATTAGTGAAGAGGGAAGCATTATCGATCGATCGGTCGGCAACAGCTCGCCTCAGGAATCCGAAATGACAGGACACAATTTTGCAAATACTGTAGATTCAGGTTTTGCGTCCTCACCGTTTTCTCAAATGAGTCAAGACACATTTTCCGCTTGTCAAAATGTGAATGTTGCCGGTGCAAATTCACTGCCGAAAAGCACAGAGGAACAGATTCCAGACACTAATGCATTGTTATTACAATTAATGCAACAAATGGGACAACATCTTCAAAAGTTAGACACAATGGAACAAAATCAGAGACAAACACAGCAAAAGCTTCAAAAGTTAGACACAATGGAACAACACCAGAGACAAACACAGCAACAGTTAGACGCAATGGGACAAAATCTTCAAAAGTTAGACGCCACACTTGAACAAACACGTGAGGATTTAACTAGTGAGTTACATAACATTGAATCGAAATGTCAAAACGTCTGTAATGACGTAAAAACACAAATTTGTGAGCATTTTCAACCTATTTTTTCGCGGCATGAAAATGCATTACAGAATCACGAAGCAGCCATAAAAGAACTGCAAACTATTGTTCATGAAAATCCTGAGACCTTGCAAGCTAAATTTGACTCAGTTGCATCTACCGATTCGGTTACGCAACTTGCAAAAACTCAGGAAAACTTAAAGGACACAGTAGATTCGATTTCAACACAAATGGACACTCTGAAACTTGGTTCAGAAAAACACATTGAGGAAATGTGTTCACTATCGGAGAAAGTAGCCGAACTTTCAGATCAGTTCACTAACTTATCTACGAAGGTAGATGATAATCTGAATGACACAAAACCGGTAGTCTTTAATGACACAGAAGAGTGCGAACAAATTAGGAAATTCAAACAAAATCAGAATCAAATTAATACACAACACCAAAGAGAAATCCGGGAAGTACAAGATCAGCTGACTCAGGTAATACAAGAATTACGTATTTCAGAGGCCACTCGCGCTCCAATACGGGAAGAGGGCTTAAAAATACGGAACAACCACAAAATAATAACACAGGACACTTCGGAAATTATGAAAGAAATTGGCAATGTGCACCGAATTTTGAGATTGAACCGCCGACACGACGTAACAATGACCGACATGCGACTCGCCGACAGGATGATTTTGACTATAAGCTGTTCACTACTATACGTAAATTCAAAACGTTTAAGAATTCTGGCAACGACATTCATCCACAAGCGTGGCTCCATCAATTCTCTCATTGTTTTCCTCCCAACTGGTCATTAGAGCACAGGTTAGAATTTATGTGTGGCTACTTAGAGAATGAACCAGCTGTAACAATGCGATCGGTCATTCACAATTGCCACAATGAAGGAGATTTTTATCATGCCTTCCTCTCAGCATATTGGTCTCAAGCTACACAAGACCGAGTAAAACATAGCATCATAATGATGAAACATTTCGAACAATCTGAATTTTCCAGTCTTGTGAAATATTTTGAAGACATGTTGCACAAGAATCAGTACCTGACAAACCCATACAGCCCCTCAGAACTCATCCGCATTTGCTTAATCAAATTACCTGAACATTTACGACATATTATTTTAGCAGGACGTTGCAAAGAAGACATTGAGGCTTTTCAGGGACTGTTACAAGAACTGGAAATTGACACTGACAATCAGGGAACGCGGAAACAGGAGCACAACAATTACAGGTCACATCCGTCACAATTCCGCCATGACAGAAATAATAACTGGACACGACAAGGCTATTCTCACAACACATATCGTGACCAAAACAGACACCACCCGTATGACAACCGTTGGCAGAGTAGTAATAATTACAGGGAAAGATCACCTCTCCGCGGTAGTGACTATCACAGAGACAATCAGAGAAACAGACAATTTATGAACCAAAATAATTATTATCAAGGGAGACAGAATAACTTTAGACGCAACGGTCCAGCGCGCAGTTACGATTCAGGGAAAAATTCTCCACCACGTGACCAACAAGAAAGAAATTATGAAATCTACCGACATGACGACAGACGAGATAATCATAACGACAGACCGAATTTCATCAGAACTGGCGGGATTCAAACAGAGCAGGGCACTTTCGACAACGTGAATTTGTAGAAGTTTGGTCTCCTAATCCCAATAATGGCGCGCGCCAACAAAGAAACAGACAATGGCTTGCACCGCAGGCAGCCACCTGCGCCGGCTGGCTCAGGAAAAAAATAGCATACACGCTAACCTTGAGAAAAATTTTAGCATTCCTTACCGACGTATACCACATGATAATTGCGTTGAAGTTGAAACTCTGCGTACTAGGAAGAGTAAAGGTTTACACCACATTTCACATGTAAAACCATTTATTGAGAGATAATCTGCTTAGTCTTTGGTATAAAACTTTTCACTTCACATTTCTAGTATGCTTTGTCAGACTTAAGAAACTGTTAACATGCAACAATGTTTGAAGTTAAATATCCAGTCTAGAACCTAGGGAACATTTTAAAACAGAAACTACGAATGCATTGTTATAGTGAACAGACGTCACAGTGTTATTGTGTGTGTACATTCTTGCTTTTTAGTTGCACGATTATGTAACGACTATAAGGCTTACATACTTAGAACATATACTGGTACTGCTAATGAGATTTTAATGCAACATTTTGGTTTACTTGAAAATATATTCTGGATTTAAAGTAATTTCAGTGAGATACCAGATGACATAGTGGTTAGTTTATGTGACAGCTACACGATTATATCACGTCGCTACTAATGAGTGACACAATTTATATTATTGCTTTTGCGCTGTATCTGTTTTATATCTGCACAGTTTTTCTGAATTATTCTGTAAAGTAAAACATGTTTTAGTAGTAACTTTTGTGGTATAGCTACAATGAGACTGCCTTTTCCGTAGCACAACAATACGTTACAGCACAGTACTTTCCTCATCATGGCAACAAGCGTAATAACTAAGATATCTATACGCAAAGCATTTCACTTTTGTTTATCATGAGGTAAGTACATTGGCTTCTGCAGAACTTAGCTTTTGGAGGACGACAACTACGACACTTCCACAGAGATTATGTTACAACAAGACGCACAGTTTAGCGCTACAGTACATGTATTTGAGTGATTAATTTTATACTTAAAACATTTATTTTTAAAAGTTTTTGAATTACAAAGAAAGTTTTCAGTGATACATTTCATTCCATTGCTGTAATCTGTAACACCTGAGGGTATAATTACATTAATCCTCAGGGGGATACACGCTTACTTTGTGTACCATGTGTTTGGCAAGCACAAGGAGCCCTAGCTAATATGGTATTTGCTTATACAACTTTATACATCGGTATTATCTTTCTCTTACACAGAATTACACAGCTATCTGATCATTTAACAGAGAAAGAAATTTTTTTTTACTACGTCAGTGACAGATGTTTATGTAATTACACAGTTGGATAACTTCACACTTATGAAATTGTATTTTGTCTGTACTTTGTGAAATGCTCATATTTTTCGGAACCATTGTGATACTATGAGAGCTTTGAATGATGTATTTGGTATGGGATTATGATTTTTAAAGTACATTGGAAGTACATGACACTTTTGAAACGAGCAGAGAATTTTTTGTAGGTTTAAAATATTCAGAAAGCTACGACGATTTTGAGAAGTGATTGATCTGTTATGATGTTATTATTATGACGATGATGTCTATTATGCTGTTGAGGTATGTTTATGATCAATAAGCTGATGCTATATGAGTATTTTGAGTATGCTATGTATCTGTTATCATGAAATATTGAAGAAGTGTCGACGAATAAGGTAAGGAATAATGAGTAGTGGTTAGGGACTCTGGGTTGTGAAAAAGGTTGTTGGAAACCGAGAATCGTACTTTAAGAGGTATGAAATGTGTGTAAATGCGTGAATGTATCACAATGCTGACGAAAACTTTTTGAACACTGTTATATTCGTAAGATTTTGTTTCTACAGATTTGTAACGCAAATTCTTAACCTGTGAATTTTTTTATATGAGACTGTCACTGTAGCGGAAACTGGTGTCGTAAATATTTCGGTAAGAAAGTTAAGTGACCACCTGCACGTAATGCGTCGTGAGCGGACAGGTGTGCCAGCCGCCTTGAGAAAAAGCCATTAGGTGGTAGAAAAAAAAAAGGGGAGGCCATTATCCTCGCTATTGACGTTCCTTTGTAGAAAGCATCGCAAATATTACACGCTCATTACCTGAAAACATTTGGTTACTCGTACTTTGTGCTAATTACTGAAATGCTTATGAATTGATGGGAAATATTCGTACATCTGCACACCTGATTATGACAAGTGTCTTTCTACGAGAGTTGAGAGCTACTAACTTATGAAATGTCACATGACTACTGAATGATATTTTTATGCTTCGCTTTTCATAGTTGCTTATTTCATTTGATATCTGGTTTCCAGCTGTGTTGCAGCATTGCTTTTATAAAATGAAATGCATTTGCTAATGTGAACACTTTCTGTCAACAGATCTATTAAATAATTATTTTATGATCCACATTCTTTTAAAAAAAAGGAGCACTTGGAAAGGAAAGAACAATAAGAAGGGACTAGTAACAGTAACTGGACACATAATTTTCTTTTCAAGTACATGGTAATATTTTTTTTACAATAAGTTGTTGTGGTGCACCACTTTAATTACATAGACATTAAGGTGTGAATATACATTTCCCTTGTCTGCATTGTTGTCTTTAGTGTACTATTTTTCCTGCTTGAGCTATGTCATGTTTAGATATATGTTTTTTTTATTTGCTGCTGCTGTTTGTCAGGCATAATGTTACTGAATGTGACTTTGTATTGCGCCGTTAAGCCAGTTTACTACACATTTATTTTTCTTGTTTGCTGCACAGTGCCTTACATTAGTTGTAATATTGCAATTGCTTTGCCTATTTAAATTTTTTGTCATTGATGTTTGTGTTAATTGTTTTGTGCTGCTGCATTGCCTCGTCCCTTAGTTTAGCATCTGAGCTCAGTAGATTTAAGTTAGCTTAAGAGGGGGTAGACTATATAAGAGAATGAGTTGCGATGAATTGGAAGAAATGCATTGAGAAGTTAAACGAAAAAAGTACAGAAAGCAGGTATAGATAGTACTTTTGGGAATAATGATGAACAAAGGGAGATCTCCATGCAAAATACTGCAGTAAAACAAACCCTGTCCTTTCCTTTGGTGTCATCCCTCTATATGTTTGTGTACTCTTGTGTATTTGTGTTTTTCCTGTCTTTATGTGTTTATCTGATAAGAATTGTAGAATTTTTCTAGTACTAAGCTACATTCACTATGATGAGGAATACTGTTATCCTCAAATATAATTGGCATTAATAATATGTGATTTACCTTATAAATATGCTTACACATTATTTATTCTGTTTTGTTTTAATGCTCATGTGTGAAATTGATGTTTTGAAAGTTATTCTGATCTTTTATGTATGTACTTATGTCATAATTATTGTAACACTGATGTATACGTTTATTTCTATTCTTTTGTAAAGCCTGTGTTACTACAAATGTTATCTGTATTATTATGTTTCAATGATGTTTTCTGTATCTTTGTAATTGTATTCTCATGTTATAAAATTGTACTTGACACCAGTTCATCAAATTAAGTAACTTGTGAGTTACATTTCACTGCACACGTTTCTGTTGGTCTTAGTATATGGACAATATGTGAGAAGTTGGGACCGTTAGTGTTTGCACGTGTGTTACTAATTCAGCAAGGGACTGGATAACAGCATTGCTGGTTCTAAGGACAATTCCAAAAACTTTGTGAGTGCACAAGTGGTGGTTTATGGACTTGCTATATTCTCCGCAAGACTCTTCGATGGTGAATGTGCACCTGCACAACCGCAACAGATGGCTGCTGGACATTTCTACAAGGACTACAGTGGGTCTCCACCTCTGGTGGCCCACCAATACCATTATCTCTACAAGGACTACAGTGGGTCTGCATCTTTGATGGCCCACCAATACCATTAGTTCTACCAGGACTACAGTGGGTCTACACCTTTGCTGACTCACCAGTACCATTATTTCTGCAAGGACTGCAGTGGGTCTGCGCCTCTGATGGCCCACTAATACCGTAATCTCTACCAGGACTGCAGTGGGTCTACTCTGTGATGACCTACCTACCAATGTTCTTCAAAACGTCGAATGACTCTGCTGTGGGTTTGCTATGTTGTGGCCCATTACCTGTCAGCATGTCAAGAGTCAGCACTGTCTTTCTGATGGAAGGACACTACTTCTTCAAGACTGCATGGAAATCCAGTACTTCTGTGTGCATTCTCTTTTACTGTTCAGACTTTGAAAAAAAAGAAAAACACTGTAATTTTACTGTGATGAATCAGGACTGTCTTTATAGACTGTGAGAAAATTTTAGCTTTTGACCAACATTGTATCAATAAGTGTTTGCATTTGATTTCTTTGTTATTGTAATTATGAAAAAATTTTTCAAATCTGTATTGGCCACAAACCAATTTGTAAAATTTTTTGTGGGGAGCATGGGGGCTATGTAAGTAGGCTGTTTAGGTTCTTATATTGGTAACGCCACGTAGCGCTCTGAAAATCACTGGCTAAGCTGTGTGCAGTCTGTGGCTGCTTTGCATTGTTGTAATACTCGCCATTGTAGTGTTGGGCAGCGGCAGCTGGATGTGAACAGCGCGTAGCGTTGCGCAGTTGGAGGTGAGCCGCCAGCAGTGGTGGATGTGGGGAGAGAGATGGCGGAGTTTTGTAATTTGTCATGAACTGCTATATTTATATATTATGATATCAAGATAAATACATTGTTCATTCTCTATTAATATCTTTTATTTGCTAACTATCCCTATCAGTAGTTAGTGCCTTCAGTAGTTTGAATCTTTTATTTAGCTGGCAGTAGTGGCGCTCGCTGTATTGCAGTGGTTCGAGTAATGAAGATTTTTGTGAGGTAAGTGATTTCTGGAAGGTATAGTTTGATGTTAGTCAGGGCCATTCTTTTGTAGGGATTCTTGAAATTCAGATTGCGTTGCGCTAAAAATATTGTGTGTCAGGTTAAGCACAGTCGTGTATAATTGTAAAAAGGGGACGTTTCAGTATGCCTCTGCAGCTATTGAAATTTTTAGTCGATCTGTGAACGAAAGGGGAGTGTGTTACACTAAGTCTTAGGTGATAGAGACTCAAAAGCATATAGCAGTGTGGTAGCCGCTCAGCCTTATGGTGAGAAGATTATCACAAAACTGGAATGTGTTGGTCATGTCCAGAAGAGCATGGGCACCAGGTTGAGGAAGTTGAAACAAAGTTTGAGAGACAAGAAACTTTCTGAAGTTAAAACCATAAGAGGCAGGCTGACAGACAGCAGCATTATGGGACGGCCATTACAAATAATACTGAGGATTTGTTGAAAATGAAGCAGGCAGTATGGGTTACCTTCTTCCACAGACTGTCAACTGATGAAAAACCAGTACACCACCTTTGCCCTCCTGTACCTTATTCATGGTGCAATTACCGCAATGCGCAGTACTCAAAAAGTTCATACAGCCATAAAAATTCCATCCCAGCAGCGGTCAAGGATATAATAAAACCTATGTACAGAGACCTGGCAAATGCTGAATTGCTGAAAAAGTGTTTGCATTGTCAGACTCAGAATCCCAATGAGTGGTTCAGTAATCTTATAAGGACTCGCTTACCAAAAATGTTTTTGATGGAATGAAGACACTAAAGTGGCGGGGGGGGGGTCAGTGATACTGTTATTACTTTTAATGATGGCAACATTGAGAGGGTGAAAGTGCTAAAGCATATGGGAATTAATCCTGGAGCAAATTGCATTAGAGAACTTGAACGGATGGACAAGGTTCGCACTGATAAAGTAGAGTATGCAGCACAGTTGGTCACTAAGGAGTCCAGAAAGAAGAAAAGAAGAAAAAACTTGGAAAAAGATCAAGAGGATGATATACAGTATGGTGCAGGGTGATTCTGAGTGACTAAAAATAAAAAAATTAAGCATATATTAAGTGAGTTACAGTCTCTTGAAACTTCAGAAGCCGTTCCTGAAAATTAACACTTTCGGTTGCATTTTTCCCTAAATCTCAGAAACCACTTTGAGTAGAGTATTCACATTTTCAGGGAGTAATAACATACGAGGGTCACTCCAAAAGAAATGGTTCAAATGGCTCGGAGCACTATGGGACTTAACTGCCGAGATCATCAGTCCCCTAGAACTTAAACCTAACTATCCTAAGGACATCACACACATCCATGCCCGAGGCAGCCCAAAAGAAATGCACACTATTTTTGTAAAAATACAGTTTTCATTCTGCATGTGTGAAAGTTTTACAGTGTGTAGATACATCCTTCCCACTTGTTGTCAAATTTAGTTCAACCTGATCCCGTGAGTAGCATGTCTGCTGCACTTGACGTTCGTCAGAAGCAAAATGCTGTCATAGAATTCCTGTGCTGTGAAAACGAGACAGTGGGAAACATCCACAAGAGGTTGAAAAAGGTGTACGAAGATGCTGCTGTCGGTCGCAGTACAGTTAGTCGGTCGGCAAGAAGGTTACGTGATGAAAGGGGGCTCGGCAATATTGAGGATTGTCCTCGCAGTGGCAGGCCTCGTTCTGCACACACTCCAGACAATGTGCAGAGAGTTAACGAATTGGTGACTGCTGACAGACGCATCACAGTGAACGAATTGTCACGCAACATTAGGATAGGGGAAGGAAGTGTTTGCAGAATACTGAAAGTGTTGGCGTTGAAAAAAGGTTTGTGCCAGGTGGGTTCCCAGGATGTTGATAGTGGCTCACAAAGAAACGAGGAAAACGGTATGCAGCGAACTTTTGGAACAGTACGAGAATGGTGTAGATGAATTTCTTGGAAGAATTGTGACAGGTGATGAAACATGGATCCATCATTTTTCACCAGAGACCAAGAGGCAATCAATGGAGTGGCATCATGCAAATTCACCCATGGAAAAAATTCAAAGCCATACCTTCTGCTGGAAAAGTTATGGCTACGGTGTTTTTCGATTCCGAAGGACTCTTGCTTGTGGACATCATGCCAAGTGGAAGCGCCATAAATTCTGATGCATATGTGACGACACTGAAAAAATTTCTAGCTCGACTGAGTCGTGTTCGACCACATCGGCAAAAGCAGGATGTTTTGCTGTTGCACGACATGGAACGGCCACATGTCAGCCAAATACCATGGAAGCGATCACAAAACTCGGATGGACAACACTGAAACACCCGCTTTACAGTCATGACCTGGCTCCATGTGACTATCATCTCTTTGGGAAACTGAAAGACTCTCTTCGTGGAACAAGGTTTGAAGATGATGACTCCCTTGTGCGCGCTGCCAAATAGTGGCTCCAACAGGTTGGTCCAGAATTTTACCGCGCGGGTATACAGGCGCTGGTTCCAAGATTGGTCAAGGCAGTTGAGAGGGATGGAAATTATGTGGAGAAATGAAAATATTGTTCCTAAAGGATGTACCTACACCCTGTAAAACTTCCAAACATGTAGAATAAAAGATTGATTTTAAAAAAATAGTGTGCATTTCTTTTGGAGTGACCCTCGTACATATCCTGAGTCTACTGCACTAAAAGAAGAATATAATGTTATGTATAATTAAAATTATTTCGGATAACGTACAAAAAAGTACACAACATTTTAACCGTGTGATTAAAAAATTTTATTTCTGTAAGCAGTGCCTGAAATGCAATTATTGTAGTTCAGTAGACTCAGAACATACAGTTTAATGTCCTGTAAAAGTTTCATGTCAATGGTTACAGTGGTTCTTGAAATACAGGGAAGCCGAGTCATTAAATTTAACATCGTCGGGATAGTGCTTCCCAACTCCCCTTACGTTCTGTCGCGGCCGGGAGGCGCTCTGGAAGTCACGGGCGGTTGAGCGGTGTGTTTGACAGCGACTAGGGTAAACGCCGTGACGTCTTGGCTGACAATATGCTTGGATTGCTGCTATAAGTTGGCGTTTTCGGTCACTGTGGGTTTGGTGGGATTGAGTGTCGCCTGAGGACGTGAAGATTGCTCCTTGAAAAAGCTATCGCTGCGCGATGCACGTAACCCGACTTGTTCTCAGCATTTGAATTTGCAAGAAGCCTGTGTCCACTGTAGTGCCGGGTTTGGTTCCTGTCTGCCAGTTTTAAGAACCGGGTGCAGGGGCATCTGGCGGATAGCATCTGTTGGTTCATGATTCTTAGCGAACTCACCATAACACCTACTTGATGGCACTTGATGGCACTTGATGGCAGCCCTTGATCGGGAATTTGTCAACTAGCTCTTCGATCTGCGAGAAAGTATGGTGGCAGCTCTAACTCGCCATCCTGGTTATCCATCGTGACACGTAAACACCTTCTTTACGGATACTTCAAATGATCTCACTCAAGTCACGTTTCTTTGAATGTGTGTGACTAAACTAGTGGTGCTACGACTGTTTGAATAAGTTTGGTCGCACCTATAATAAAAATTTGTTTAAAAAATGTTTATTTTGTAATCAGGTGCTTCATGCGCAACGTTCGCCTCTTTCAAATGTATTTATAGTGTCTGCTTGTGTTGTGAATCCAAATTGTTAATTAGTGGTTCATGGTTCGTATGTTAGATGATAGTTTGATGTATCTGTTGTTTATATTGTGGGTGCAGCTAAAGGGGCCTGGGTACGCTAGACGCTTTTACTGAGACTGTCAGTCTCTCTAGTGGCGTTCGCCATCCACACTTAAATGAAGAATGAAGTATTGTTAAGCTCTGCAACTCCCGCTTATGTCGTACTTTGGACTTAAAGTTGTCAGGTTTCTCCGCCTGCTTGGAACCAGCGGTCTTCCTTCTATCTGCGTACAGTCACGTGGTAGTAGACGTCTGATATTAATGACATGTTAGCTATCTTCAATGTGTTTTTGAAATTTGTGATGTCGTATACGCAAGTTAATTTTATAGTCCTGTGACCTGAGTAGACCCTGTGGTAAGAATCTATCAGTCTTTTCAAACTTAACTGTTGTGCTCAACAAATTTTTTTTTTAAATTTTACTTAGTTATTCTGAAAGTAATGCAATATATACCAACAGCTGTGTTATCGAAATTAATTTGACTAATTCTGGCGGTAGCTGCTCAGATTATCTTGTATAATTTTCTGTGTTTCAATAAATTGGTTTCTGTTTTTAGTAAGTACGATAGTTAATTTGTGACCCAATATCCTTCCACTCAACACCATCTCCCTACCACATTGAAACATCCCAATATTTCCAGACTTTTCATTTAAAGTAGCGTTTAGTTTCCCCTCTTGCCATTCCATTATTCACACTCTATCGAATTCTCGTTCGGGACAACGGTTTCTATATTAGAACACCACTGGTAAGGATATCAGTAGCCACGCAGATTTTTATGAAGAAAAAAAGAGTACCTTTCTCACGGATGACGGTGAACTCAAAACGAGGAGATGGATATCTTTGAAGAAGAGATGATTAAAAATTAATGTCAGCAATACTGTTTTATTACACCCAACTCGATTACAAAAGCTATGGATGGAAGATAAAAATGATCGCTGGTGCAATATTATTCTACTGCAACATTGAGGAGATTTGGAATTGTTAGCAAAGTATCATATAAGTAAAGAGATAGTCCCATTAGTGAGCACAGAGTCAGAGAATGTCCTGTCACCATCCATTGATATTGTATGAGGGGCTTTGCGCTAAAGGAAAGAGTTGGTATGAAACTGTGCAAATTAATCAGCTATAGGGTCGCTACCAAACAATTCTATTTGGTTAATTACTGAAATATATTAGCATTTATTTGCATCTAATAAAAATGGAATGTGGTTACCTCCAGTCAAATAAGGGAAACGAATAGTTAATGATCAGTCCAATACGTGCCTCTTTTACTTCAATCCACACACTTTACACCTGCATTGATTCGAGGATCCGGCTTTCCATAGTCCGACTTCCCAATACCACTTGTCGTTGCTCACGTAAACACTCAATATCGATTCTGGAAACGTGGGAGTGATTGCCGGGTTATAGCTTCCAATATCGATTTTCAGTCCATGTCAGAGTTGACATATGAGTCGCGACTGGGTTGGCTGTCAGCTAATCAGTTTTTAAAATATTGGTTAATGCGAAAATTGTCTGCTGTTATTCTACTTCTTTTTTTCAGTAATCAGACCTCTGACTCCTTTGATGCATCCCTCCACGAATTTCTCTCCTGTATCAATCTTTTCATCTCAAAGTAGCACTTGTAACATACTTCCTCGATTATTCGCTGGATGCATTCCAATCTCTGTCTTCCTCTACAGTTTTTGCCCTCTACAGCTCGCTCTAGTACCATGGAAGTTACTGTCCGATGTCTTGGAAGACGTCCTATATCCTGTCCCTTATTCTTATCATTCTTTTCCATATACTCCTTTCCTCGCTGATTCGGCAGAGAACTTCCTTATTTCGTACCTTATGAGTCCGCCTGATTTTCAACATTCGTCTGTAGAACCACATCTCAAATGTTTCGATTCTCTTCCGTTCCGGTTTTCCCATAGTCCATGTCTCACTACCATACAATGCTGTGCTCCAAACATACATTCTCAGTAATTTCCTCCGCAAGTTAACACTCATGTTTGATACTAGAAGACTTCCCTTAGCTAGGAATGCCCTTTTTCCGGTGCTAGTTTTTTTTATGTCCTCCTTTCTCCGTCCCTCAGCTGCTATTTTGCTGTTTACGTAGCAGAATTCCTTAACTTCATCTACGAGGGCTGTTCAATAATGAACGATCATAATTTTTTTACAACATGCCTTTACTCATCCTCATAATTTTGATGGTCCTTCTCAATGTAGTCTCCCATGAATGCGATGCAGTTGTCCCAGCGTTTCTGCCAGTCTTCAAATACATGCTGGAAACCATTTTTTGAGAGGTCCTACAAATCGCCTCCGGAGCCTTCACCACTACTTCTGATGAGTCATATGGGGCTTCCTGTAGTATTGTCCAGTTACTGACGTGTGTACAGGTAGGTACAAGATGCTGATAAACCATTCCATGAATATCAAAGAATGAGATGACCATAACTTTCCCAGCAGAAGCAACCACTTTTGTTTTTTTTGGGGGTTGGTGATGAAGGATATTTCCACACTGAGCTTTGCTGTTTTCTCTCAGGATCAAAATGATGTAGCCAAGTTTCTTCAGGAGTGATTACATTTGGAAGAAACTCCAGATCTTCTTCTATCTTCAACTTTAACTGCATGCAGACCTGCACGCGAATGTGGTTTTGTTCTGGAATCGACAGCCTTGCAACCCATCGCGCACAAACACGTGTCATGTGTAATTTTTCTGTCACCAACACGTGGGTGGCACCCAATGAAATGTTCAGTATTTCAGAAAGTGATGTTAAGGTAATTCGTCGATCCTCTCTCACAGTGACAGCAGCAGTGTTGATGTTTTCTTCTGTAAGAGCAGTAACTGGAGCACTGGGTCCACCTTCCTTTGAAATTGATTGTCTCCCCTCTTTAAACATTTTAACCTCCTTCGAGATATACTGTAGGGAAGAACAGACTCTTCATAGGCCTTCTGTAAGTCTCAGCTGAAGCTTTGTTGAGACGAAAACAGAATTTCAAAGCCACATATTGTTCCTCGCTTGTTACCTCAATTGCATCGATAGGCGATACTAGACTTGGCCACTGTTTCTATGTTTCGATACAGTGTATCGATACCTGGAACTGTTTCAGTGTTTCGGAACGGCTATGGTTCACTGTTTCGAAACAGTGGTGTTTCATTCCGCCCCTGTCTCGGATCTCGAGCCAGACACAGAAACTGTATCGTTGCTTCAAAATAAGACTGTTTCAGTCCACCTGTGCCTGGAACGGACTAATTGTATCGAAACAGTGATGTTTCATTCCGCTCTGTGTCGGACGAGATTCGGGCTCGGCACAGGTACTGAGACACAACATACCACTTCATGAAACACTTTCAAGAGTGTCGAAATCTTTTGACAAGCAATAGCGTGAAGCTTAAGATATCCGAAAATAAAGCTTCGTTTCTAGCTGACTGTTCTATTCCGAAATGGCGTAACATCTGCTTTATAAACATTAACCAAACAACAAAACAATGCATACTATTCACATTCAAAATAATAAATATGTGGAAATCATTCAGTTAAATTACACTTTTTTTATAACATACGCTTCTCTGGTCATGTACAGAAATCATATTAAGAAACGCAAGTAAGACTACAACATTTTAAATAAAAAAAGACGTAGAGTGACAGTTATTAGACGTGTACATAAATTTGATGTAGGTATAATTGCAAGCAATCTGTTTGATGATGATTATGATGATTATTAGTGTTTTAGGGCGCACAACAGCGAGGAATCTGTTTGACATATCACTGATAGTGTAATGGTGAACGGGAAGCATCGTAAATTTATAGTAACGGTTCGAAACACCTTGAAGCACAAAAATTTTTTTCTGTTATATTTTGTTATTTATTCGAATTATTTGATGTTATTTGTGAGTCTATAGTCACTGTGTCTATTATCCACAATGATTCCCTTTGTGTGCATGGAAATTAGTAGGATAGGTATATTAGCCATACTAATGGAATGTGGGAATCCCAGTAGCATATCCGTTGTTTCTGCAGTTTGCTCCCACCTCTAGTTCCGTTCGTGGTGGTTCTTCTGTCTTCAGCTATGGCTGTCCTCAGCCAATTGAAAAGTATGAAAGTCACACGACACGAAAGCAGCGCATTTGCTGAAGGAAATACGAAACTGCCAAGACGCCTAAGTGATAGTTTCATACTTTCTACGATATGATTAGCGCTCTCGCACCTCATTTATGTTTATGTGGACATACTTATACAGTAGACATTCAAGATGATAAAATGTGTAGATTTATTAGATTACAAAACACAAACTGTTTCACTGTTTCGAAACAGTGTATCGAAACATTACATCGTACTGTTTCATTAGTTTCGAAACAGTTACGTGTTTTAGTTTGCCCATCTCTAGGTGATACTGAAAATATCTGACCTTGCTTGCCTCTCACAGGCGGGAACCAGGAGTCCCAACAATGAAACTATTACGGCGTGTTTGTTGCAAAATGTTCAAATGTGTGTGACTTTGTAAGGGACCAGACTGCTGAGGTCATCGGTCCCTAGTCTTAAACACTACTTTAACTAACCTATGCTAAGAACAACACACACACCCATGCCCGAGGGAGGACTCGAACCTCCGGCGGGAGGGGCCGCGCGGTCAGTGACATGGCGCCTCTAACCTCGCGGCCACTCCACGCGGCGCGTTTGTTGCACATTAAGCTTACAGAATATCGTAAGATTAAATTTTAGGGCGAGAAATTATGACCATTAAAAAAACTATGATCGTTCTTTATTCAACAGCCCTAGTACTCTGTGATCACCAACGCTAATGTTAAGATTCTCGCTGCTCTCATTTCTCCTACTCCTCGCTACTTTCGTATTTCTTTGTTTTTTTTTTCTCAATCCATATTCTGCACTCATAAGGCTTTTCATTTCGCTCAACGGATCCTGTAATTCTTCTTCACTTTCGCCGAGGATAGCAAAGTCATTGGCGAATCTTTTCATTGTTATCCGTTTACCTATGATTTTATTACCACTCTTAAACCTTTCCTTTATTTCCGTCATTGCTTCTTTGGTGTATATATTGAACAGTACGAGCGAAAGACTACATTCATGCCTCACACCCTTTTAAATCCGAGCACTTCTTTCTAGGTCTTCCACTCTTATCGTTCCCACTTGGTTCTTGTGCATATTGCACATTACCCGTCTTTCCCTGTAAGTTACCCTATTTTTCTCAGAATTTCGTAGATCTTAAACCATTTCACATTGTCAAACTCTTTTTACATGCCGACAAATTCCATAAATGTGTCTTGATTTTTCTTCAGTCTTGGATTCCCAAAAGGATTGCCAGGTAACGGACCCCAATTCATGCGAACGGATTTCGAACGATTCTACGCTTCAAACAGCATCAAACATCTATTGAACCGATGCGTTCTGTGACGATGGGCTTTCGCAAGACACTCAACGAAGGGGTGTCCCTACGTTACCAAGCTTAACGGCTGAGATCACGTCAGACACTCATCTACAGTCTGGACACAATCCGAACACCACTGAAATGATAGCCAGACACCCTGCTCCGGCGTGACCCAGTTTCAGCGACTCAAATAATCTCAATTACGCCAACAACAAGCGCATATATGACGAAGCTTAGGAAAATAAAGAGAATCCAAGTACTCTGCACTTAGCAAAGGTTGATGAAGTATTCTGATTCTATCAATCGAAAGAAAAAAACTACAGTAGACGGGCGTGTGTGTGTGTGTTGTCCTTAGCATAAGTTGCTTTAAGTTAGTTAAGGTAGTGTGTAAGTCTAGGGACCGATGACCCCAGCAGTTTGGTTCCTTAGGAATTCACACACACATTTATGCTGCGTACGTAAATAAGTTCATGAAGTTTACAGGAACGTAATATGTTTGATTTGGTTTGCTTTACTGTTGTGTATTTCCTCATGCAACTATAAATCATCTTGCAGGTCTCAGGAACCGTTTTAGAAAATAATTGTGGGGATACAACTACACTAAATTTGGGGTCCTCGTAACTTTATCCAGTGATTGGAAATCATAATGTAGCTAACGTCCCTCCTCTAAACTAACAGCTTCTCTTATGACTATATGTTTTTCGTCAAATTTGGTTTGAGGAAGTTGGACACATCCGAAAAGAATATTTTATAGTCATTCTTAAGTAATTCCGAAAATAATCAGCTGCCAGTTTCTTAAGTAACAGAGAGTGTGGATGAATGTCTTTCTTTGTTTTGACCATTTCTCTCAACTTTCTTTGGCCTTGTTAGTTGTAAAAAGGCCAAAGCAAATCAAAACTTCTGTGTCCGTGTAACACCAAGCAGGATCTCGTAGAACACGCCCTCAATAGATGTAAGATGAACAAATCACAACCAGTGATAGGAACAGGGCGGCGCCGTAATCGCTGAGTGCAGTCAGTCGGGACGTGTCCAGTCTGGCACGAAATTAGTCGGTTGGTCGGCTGATAAATTTGTACGTCTGTAGGCCCCTTAAGGAGCTACATTTCAAAAAATAAGTTTGATCAAAGGCAACATTTGAGAGAAGTTCCTTTTTTTTCTTTACTGTGATTTTAATACCCGTATAAAAACAGGTAGGCTGGCAGCAGCACAATACGCCGCTCTTCAGCCAAAGATATTACAACGGTAAAACAGAGAAGACACATGAGTTGGAACAAAACGGCGGGGAAAAAACAATAGACACATGAACATAAAAAAGATGAAGCCGTTCACACTCGATGACAATCCACACTACAAACTGTTGACACGACGCACAAACACTGAAGATGTCGATGGCACTGGTGAATGATGGAGTGTGACGGTGAACACTAAACACGACGGCATACATGAGACACTAATGGCGATGATCCCCGGCGCGCGAATGTCCACGTAGCGTGTGTGAGTGCGGGGACCTGCCAAGAGGGGAAGAAGGGAAGGGGGGGGGGGAGAGGGGAGAGCAAAGATGCCAATGGCTGAGGAGATGGGAGGAGAAGTAGAGGGACAGGGGAGGGGAAGCCTGGGGGAGGAGTAGGGAGAAATGGAGGAGGGAGGGAAGGGGGAGAGAAGGGAGGGAGGGTGCCCAAAGGAGCAAACACAGGAAGAGGGCGGGAGGATCAAAGTTTGTAGGAAGGGTAGATGGAGGGGAGGAGGGCATCATCAGGGAGGGGGAGCTGGCGGAAGCCATCTTGGGAGAGGGTAAGGAGGGTGGAGATATGGAGACCGGGTGGGACGTGGGAAGAGAAGTTCCCTATTACATTACATCAAATATATCTGACAAATAAACTTTGTCAGAGAAATTTAATGTAATAAAGAACCCTAAAAACGCACCAAACGACCGACTGACTAATTTCGTGTGCACGTTCCTACCGACTTGACTCAGTGATTACATTGCCACAGTGACAAAAGACGAACTTCTGTCGAGCGGCTGGCACGACTGCCCTACAAACGGCACAATTTGTTGCGAGGAGTGGAAGGGGGGTCGGCTGTCGGGCTGGAAGCCTGACATTGCGACGACGAACGTTCGCCGGTCGGTCGGCCAAAAAGCCTACACACGTCCAGTTTTTCGGTCGGTCGGTCGGTTGGTGTGTGTGTTGGGGCCTTAAGCCAGCCGCCTGTTGACAAGTATGCATATAGGTGGCGCTCAGAGCGACAGCCTGTGGCCTTAAACGTAGCCGCCGCCGCACACTCCGGCAGTATAGTCTGTGGGCAGGAGCAGTGAGTGTTCAGTTTTCGTGCTTGCTGTGGTGTCCGAGCATGCAGAGATACGCGGATCGCGTTGCGCTGGTGACGGGGGCCAGCTGCGGCATAGGAGCCGCCATCACGCAGGAGCTGCTCAGGCAGGGACTCACTGTCGTTGGCTTGGCGCGGAGGGTCGACAGGGTCAAGGTCAGAGCCCATCCCGTTTCACTGTGTGTCGCCGGCCGCGCTGAGGCAGCTCGATTAAGCATTCTTTACACTTATGTGAACACACAACGAACGTGCAGAAGGGTCGAGAACACTGATATAGACGCTACGCGGTAGTGAGAAAACTGCATTTGTTCGTGCTCGGTTCGCATTAGCTCGTGTTCCGGTGCTTGTTGGCTTTTCAGCAAACCATCAAAGGAATTTCGGGAACAATCTGTTCCAGCTTTAGCTCTACAGAACTCTTTCGTCTATCTTGTCTACCTTCGTTAACATGAGTCGCATGAGCGATGGAATTGTCTGAAGAGAACGTTGCATTGAGCTATATATACGTGCATCTGAGCTCAAAAAGATCCACAGCACTCAAAGGTCCTAGTGGAAACGGGAGACGGACGTTAAATTAGCTGCTTGCAATCGTTCGGTAATGGAATTAAAAAGAAAAAAGAAAAACAAATCTCCTTGAAAGTAAATTCCGAATATCTATCTAGAGTGCTGCTTAAAATTAAAGGCCTGTTCACTCTCGTTGTATACGTTCATGGTGTCTGTAATTACAGGTTTCATGGGTTAGTGTTAGAAATTTGATAGCGTGGCGTGCTTAAGACATTTATCAGGCATCAAACTATATAGCTAATTCTAAAACATAGCCTATGTGATAGGTCGTACACATCTCACATTTCAGTAATCCTGTTTCATTGCTTGATTTTATACATATTTTAATAAAATCCTTAAAGTGCTTCGCATGAAACTGGAGGCATCAGAAAATATGGTACACTGTGTAGCAGCTACTGAAGTGCGAAACGGTCACTCGCGTTACTTTCTCCAGCTGCTAATAATCAATGTGTAAATGCTAGACGTTCTTCAGGTTATATTGGTCTTGGCGAATGGTTTTAAATTTCCTCCCCGATCAAATGAGAAGCCAGTGAAAAGGCGGTAAGAGACGTATGCAGAAATTTTTGGACTAACGCCAAAGCTGGGACTGCAATTGAGGTGCATTACCACCAGGTATTTCACGTTAACGTGCATACTGACACACCCATAAATTCTTCCTTCCCAAAGTCATTTTGCTTGCTTCGTCCAAAACAGTGCTCCTGCCGTTCAAAATGATACTGACCATTAAAGATTCGCGTCGTGACTACATCTTTGTATATAGATAAAATTATTAGCGCCAAAAAACAGAGCAGCGTTCATAGACTGTGTTGGTTGTCTCGTATCCTCTGCAGTTTGGTGTATTATCTGCAACTGCGTGGTCGGGCGCAGAGTTGTTACTGGAAATAGGCACTACTTACTTTGTTACTACAATATGCATGATACAGTGAGACACGCGAAACTATTGAAAGACATTAGTTTTGCCGGTCACCATGTTGAATGTTCAATTGCTACAGTTCGTGTTTCAGATTCATTGGATAATCGCTTTGTGTCCCGTCATTGGTGCTATTGAGGTGTTTTGTCATACGTAGGTGCTGTGATACTGCGTGAGGCTACTTCGTTTCATGTAGGGAAATATGGACTCGGAAAACCATGAAAAGCAGCAAGAAATAGAATGCGCTTAGCATGCACTGTTTTTTCGTATATATGTTAAAAATTCGGTGGAATTTGAAATTGTAGCGTTTGCATTCTGTACATGCTTTTTTAAGCATAACATACACGGAAATTTGACCTTACCTCATTCGGCTGTTGCGATAAGTTCATGCTGCAGCTGTAGCCTAAAGGCTTGTCCATTAGCAAGTGTCATCCGTAAGTAATGATGTGCTTAGACTAAAAACTTGCTCAAGTTTGTTTATGCAAGTCGCTTGGTTACTTTAGTTTTAGGAACTCGCTAAAAGTACTGGCGTGTTTTTACGTAAGTCCTAACACGAGATAGGCAAATGGAACTTCAGCGTCGTGTTTAAAAACGAAAGCAGGCGCCATTGTTGCATTATTATTGAAGAGAAGTTGTGACAAAAGTTAAGAAAATACAAATACCTGTGTAAGAAATGGATAGGCATAAATATTTATCAAGCAATTACACAAAATCAAAGCACTTTTTTCAGATTAAAAACAATGAGAACGCGTGCAAATTTCGAACGTCAAACGATACCTTGTACTACAAAATATTCGGATATAGGTCACAAAAATTGCGGTAAGCTTTCACATGGAGATCGCTTTTGAATTAGTTTTTGGGAAACAGTATTTACTGCTTTTGTTAAAAATATTAATGCTAACATTAAAAAGTTAAAATTTAATGACTTCTTTACTGTCGGTTTACTTCCTTTCCTGGTCATACAAAGTAATCGCACATTCTTGGCTGTCGGTAACCAATTATGTCTGATTCCAATGGTACATCTGTTTCGGACCATCTGTCTTTGCTTTCTCCTTCTAGACGACCTTTCCGTGCCGGTATTGAATAAGGTTCTGCAGGTCTGACACTTCCAATAAGTGGCAAATATTTGCCGCAAGATGCTTGAAACTGCTTCCATTAGCTTGCGGAAATACACTTCCTGGGGGTTTCCTCGTCAAAGAAGTTTCAGAAGTAGCTTCTAGAAATGGGCTACTGGATCTACGCCCTGTACCTCACCTAGTACGGACATCGTAGCGAGGAGGGGTGTGTTGTGCAGTTTAAAGTTATATGCAGAATCCCGTAAGGCGATGTGCGAGTAGCGACGCCGCGCAACAACTGTGATGATAGCACGCTGCTGTACTCTGGTGTTAACTAGAGGAAAAATGATGAACATGGCGTAGTGTTTATTTCCGTGTTAAATTTCCAATGAACAGAGTAAAGTCAGGGACCACTTGAAAGGAATTCTTATGAAATAGCTTCGTTAACTCCAGTTTTTTTTTTTTTTTTCGAAAAAGGGTTATTGTTATGAAGTAATTTCTGGTTAAAGAGAGGTGAAATCACAATAATTTATCTATTTTACTAGCTGTAGAGCTTAGTGGCTGTGTATATTTTAATCAGTACAGCAACCAGTCACTATTTTTTTATATAGGTTATTACGCGTATCAGGCTTTCGCCTGTCTTCAGTTAGAGTAGTTAAAATAGACAAATTAGAAAGCCAGCTACAGCATCCAATCTCCTTGATGTTCAGATTTCCACCCCTACGAATGCGGCACAGACTGGAATAGTTAGAATGGTCAAACCAGGACATTTTATTAATACGACAGCTCTGAAGCCTAAGCTTGTGAGAAATCTAACTATGGTTTCGGTTCGTTGAAATGGAGTGATGGTACGGCATTACCGGCCGGCAGACAACGTCTGGGGCCGGGCGGATGTCTGGTAAGTCTTCCTGTTCGACGCCCATTTCTGGGACGTGTGCGTCGGTGAAGCTGAGATGAAAATGCTGAGGACAATGAAAATGCCCAATCTCCGGCAGAAGGAAACTCCGAACCGGGCGGGAATAGATCCAGAGATCCTGCGATGAAGGGCTAGCGACGCTGAGCCCTAAGCACGAGATGTGGAGTTGTCGGTGTGTTGAACATAAACTTCAGGAGGAAACCTGTTCTGCTAACGTAGGTGACCAGTTACAAAAGCAAAATATGGGACACGGATTAGATATTGAAGTGAAGAAACATTTTCTAGAAACTTTCGTTAGTTCTGTACAGTATAATTCGTAGCAGATTGGTGTTAAAATTGTTTATGCTACGATGCACGTAAAGTGCCCTCCGCCACACACCGTTGGGTGGCTTGCGGAGTATAAATGCCGATCGATAGGAAATACGGAAGCGTCCGATCCCACCCGTCTGCTTTGACCCATGACGTCACAAATATGGCGGAAACAAAAACACACACACTTTCCACAAGAAGCCTAATGACACTAACAGGACAAGCGCGGGAAATGGGGTGTTCTGGGTGGCGGGCAAACTAAATATAAACAAATTTAGACGCCTTGCGTAGCTACAACGTGTAAGTGAAGACAGCCATGCATGAATACCCACCCACCTCCCCAGGGGTCGTAACCCCTGCAACCCATAGAAGATAAAGATGCTTCAGTAGCTGATTAGTGTTTTTTGTCTTTTTTTAAAAAAAATCTCACGGGATAGAACGAACAGATCAGAAAGATAAATATAATAAACTAAAACAGAAATTCGAGGAAACATAATTAAAATAAGTAATAAGTGTTTTTAAATTTTAAAAAAATCTCAAGAGATAGAACGAACAGATCAGAAAAGTAAATAAAATAAAACAGAACTGGAGACAGCCACACTCAAACCAAACTCCGCGCCGTCATGTCACACACAACAGCCTTACGTCACGGGTCAAAGCCGATGCGTGGGATCGGACGCTTCTGTCGACCCCGATCGATATATATCAACGGGGACAGGAGAAAATGTGCCCCCCGCCGTCCGGGACTCGAACCAAGGATCTCCTTACATGGCAGACGCTCTGTCCATTTTTTTTGCATTTTTTCATTTTGTTCGTTGTTGATCGTTGTTTGGTCGTTGCGGACGGCATGACATGCGTTAAGTTCATTTCGTTGATCCTTCCACTGTTTCTTATTACAGAGGCCAACCGGCTCTCTGGCCGAACACGCTGCGCTACCGTGCTGGCATCCGAGCCACCGAGGGCACAGAGGATAGCACGACTGCAGGGACTATCTCGCGCACGCCTTCTGCGAGACCCACATGCTCACCTTGTATGTCCAGACACATTCGTAGTGTCCCACCCCAACACACTCATTACTCGTGGAAGACATTCTTACCAAGTCCCGTAAGAGTTCGGGGAATGTGTGCATCCGCACAGGTCATGGCCGGTGTTGCCAGAACTATATACTTATATGGATATGGTGTCCTTTCGGACAAGTCCGAATATATAGTTCTGACAATACCGGCCATGACCTTCTGTACGGATGCACACACACATTCCCCGAACTCTTACGGGACTTAGTAAGAATGTCTCCCACGAGTGTGTTGGGGTGGGACACAACGAATGTAGTGTGTGGACATCCAAGGTGAGAATGTGGGTATTGCGGGAGGCGTGCGCGAGACAGTCCCTGCAGTTGCCCTATCCTCTGTGCCCTCATGGCTCAGATGGATAGAGCGTCTGCCATGTAAGCAGGAGATCCTGGGTTAGTCCTGGTCGGGGCACACAATTCACCTGTCCCCGTTGATATATATCAATGTCTGTTAGCAGCTGAAGGTATTAATTCTAATTTCGTTCTAGACTGCTGCAGGTCATAAATTGTCTGTTCTTTCGGACGTGTCTGAAGTATAAATATAACGAGGTCTTTAACTAAGTTAGACATAAATTATTTGCATCGGTTACTTATTTTTCACTCAACTGCCACGGAAGTTTCACGCTTGGTAGTTTCTGATATTTTTCGTATTTTATAGAAAAAGTATGCATTCAGCAGTTTAATATTTTCAAATAGAATTTTATAAAAATAAATTCATAAAGTATCTTGAAAATGAGTTTATAAGTATTTCCTTAACCGTTTCCACACTGCACCTATTCTTTTCATCACTCCAGAACGCATTTGTGATAGACAACATACTTTGTGCAGCAGCATTGGTGGCAACTAGTTATCACAAACGCAGTCATGAGTTTCAAATTTTTGCAGCAGATATCCTGAGACGCAACACAGTTGGAAATGCTAGACTATTTCTAACCAACAAACTTAACAATTCCTTAGTAATGGTTCTTCACTTTACATTCATTTTTAACATGGTTAACTTCACCAAAAAGTTCTTAAATAGGTAAATTTCTTCTCAAACAGCTTCCTTATGGTTGTAGCAGTGCAGTCCATTGATCTGAGAGAATGATTGTCTCGTTGCGTGGAAAGCTAACGAACTTTCCTCAACAGCAAGACGCTTTACTTGATCATATCACTATTCGCACGTTTCGGAACAAGACAGTTCGTGACGTTTTGGGTGAAACACCTAGCCTGCTTGATGGTATAAAATAACTTCTTGCTTTCTGTTATTGTTTCAGATATGGGAATTCAACTTTGATTTCATTAGTAAATACATTCATTTTGCCATATCTCTGAAAAGTTGGCAATATATCGTATCAAGTGATTTATCATCTCGCTAACCGTCTAAAACCACACTCCTAAACCTAGCGAACTGAAGCAATAGGAAATGTAAAAAGAAAGTGGAAGAGACAAACTGCTAGCCATGTTAAAGCATTAAAACTACCAGACAAAGGATTTAAAATCGTATAACGTCGTTTATTTTTTCATTATTTGTACATGATCACATTCGTTCCCAATTTGCTTATGCTAAAAGTTACTTAAAAACAGTATCTTCGAAATTTATCGGACCGTTAACGAAAAACGGGACAATATGCTTCCCCTATGTATTTTGTCGGACAACGGGATGCAAGCCAAATAAGGAACGATGCCATAAAATACGGAACGTCTGGACGAATGTTACAAGGCCTGCGTTCTAATCAATAAACTTCCACGCGCATGGTTTCGCACCGCAATTTTGCGTTCTGCATACTCATTCTTGTGCATGTGAACCTGAGTGACCAAAAACGCTAAGCAGAGGGATGTTAAGCAATGACTGCTAGAAACGATATAAAATTGAAGATATGTGCATGCGATATGTCGTAAGACTTTACCAATGTACGTATGAGCTCTTAAGAGCACAGGTAGTGTGGCTCAGATTATTTTTGTTCAGAGATATTACAGGGCTTAGCTATCAACAGGTGTCCTTACTGCAGAAACTTGATACATACAGACTGTATGCGATTGCTATGAGAGTTTCGAATTGCACCAGTGCTACGTTACCAGAATGCCACTTGCTGAGAAAGATTTCGACTTTCCTTAAAAAAGGGTAAAGTTGTTAGACCAGTGGGCTTAAAGGGACTCGTATGAAAGTATTTCCTTCCACAAAATACACATTCGTGAAGTTTCTTTACGATAACAATATATAAACTACACATCTGTCTTGCCAAAGAGTAAAAATATTGCAAAAAAGTGCAACTCCAGTGTAAGATCACAGAAGATGGCTGATTTGAAAGCAGCCCGTTACGCCACTTGCTCGTCGACCTAATTACCGGCTGTCTGAGGTATATATGCATATGATTAGATTCCTGCGTAAGCATGATTACAGAAGTGAGATGTACAAATTTCCTAAGGATTCAAACTAATCCAAAACAGATCCAAAGTCATGACCTTACAATTCATTTCTTTTCGTAAACGGAATTGTGATGACGTAAACAAACAAGACTGAATTTACTGCCCCATTCCCCCTACTAGTATGTCGAAACTGGTCGTATTTGTGGGTCACAGGGTCTGCCCTCGCCTTGTCACTCCGTCCTTACTTTCTCCATAACTAGGTTTTTAAGGATATCCCTTTCAACGCTAAAGGCTTTGTACAGAAACTTTACATAGCTCTCATAGCTATGTAAATGGGAAAAATTCAGTTAACAAATTGACAAGCGTTAAGTAATGTTATGTTTTTCAGTAAGTTCACTGTTTTTCATATTACCTTTAACAACAAATAATTTTGAGAATTATGCGTTGAAAAATTAATCTTTATCTACCTATACATAGTTTTATCAGTACGAAACATAATTTTGAGTGAAATTATGTAACAGTCAAGAACTGTTTAAACGAAAAGTTTAGCAACGTGTTTGGTTCTTCAGATTGCTGGAAAACTAGCATTTCCTTGTATTCGACAACTGTTCAGGAATTTTTAAACTCTTGCCGAATGAAAAATTTGCGCTAAACGACCGTGGGTGACAACGGGAAAATATTTTTTTCTCAAAGTATAGCGTCGTAACACGTCAAATATTTAACACAATTTATCACACAATCTTAAATTTTCTTCTTAACGCTAGAACGACGGCGTTTCACATGCCTAAAACGGCGGAAAAGTCATTTTGACCCTACATAAAATATTTTCGTATTTGACTGAAACAAGTATTTCTAGTTTTGGACAATCCTTACCTTTTCAAGTAATCATAATAAATACAATAACTGATAATTATTTCAGCAACAAAGTATCTTACAAATTCATTGTTGCTAATGCTAACAAGTATCCTAAAATGTGAATTTTCATTTTTAACTATCCGTACAACCTCCTAGACACATTTCGTATTTTAGTCCATATTACTCTCGTACGTGTTCTACGCACGTCTTTATATTACTTTCCACTCAAATCATTGGAATCTGTTAGATGCACTTAGCACAGGTGATTTGTTTTATGCGCACATTTTTCCCCCCTCCACCTTTGTGGCACTTCAGTTTTCACTGGTCTCGTTGCCTTCGCAGGAGATAATCTGCCACTTCCTCCGTTTCTTAGGTGATTTCTGTCCAGTATCCTCGTCCTTGGCCTTATGTTCTTGCTCTTCCGTTCCTAGAGTTCGTTAGACAGAAGTATAAACTACTTCCTTTCGATTTTCTTGTTACTATGTTGTTACCATCAGTTACTTCCGCCATGTCAAAGATGTTGAAGATAAACAAACTTCGTAGTATATATACGGGTCATTTGATGAAACCAGTCAACCCTATACTCAGTTGCGTTGTAAAATGTTATGATTTGAGGTTTATTTTCTTCCTTGCTTACTGCTGCTTCAGCATGCAGTGCCGGCAGGCGAAAGACGTTCTTATTCTTCTTTCCGTGGTATAAAGTCATCGTGCAGTCTTTGTTGCCACTATGATGCAGGATGGTGCCGTACTGTATTTAAACATTGGACTTCCTTACTTAAGCGGAGATTTCACGGATCGTATCAAGTAATGTTTTCTTTTTTAAGTCTGAAGAGAGGTAAAGAAGTTGTCTGCCATCACATTCTTCCTTGGCGTACAAATGGCTCCATGAGCCGCAGAACGATGTACTCTCAAAGTGGTTGCTTCTTTGCGTGTTCTCTTTGCCGAGGTATGGGAAAGCGTTAGACATATTTTGTCGTTAAATCGACAGTCAACCAGAATTGGAAATGTTTGTTAGGAATGAACTGAGTGAATAACTGTTTTGCTTGGTAATAGTTGCCCGTCAACCGTTAAATCTTCTCCTGGGCGGAAAGAACGAATACTGTTTTCAATGAACTTCCCCAAATTTCAGATAAGAGCGAATTTGTTGGCTACCATACGTTCAGCTCTGATTTTTCATCGAAACGAAGAAATCTTGAAGCTCCTGTAATCAGTCCCTTGGCGTAATGTCCTTGGATAAAATTAGCCCCCCCCCCCCTCCCCCGAGAGTGCGACCAGAAATCCAGACATAACTTCTCTACAAATGACACCCCTGAGCATACATGTTTTTTTCCCAGTTCCTTAATGAGTCCAGTCAGTTTTTCTAGCATTTGATTCCCTGTATCTCTTAATGATGTAGTATGGCTTAGTCAAAATAAGACTGAAGGCACTGGTGGCAGTATTCTACTCCTTGGCAAGCGTAAACAGTGGGACCACCTCTCTCGTTCACAACGTTCCCAGCCGACCTCCTTCCAGAAGATGGGAAGCTGGCAATCTCCCAAACGGTTCCATCCCTAGCAAGCATCTTCGTAGAGGCTGCCTGCTGTGAGGAAAGTGATGATTAACGTAGATCAGCATATGAATTCCCTTCAGGTAATCGCTCACAATCGTTCACAATGTCTTCATTTCTCAGGTCCATAATCATCACCAGTGAAGTTAATTTCCAATTCAGCTCCGCAATTACCTGAGATGAAACACAGCAGAACGTCCTCGCAGACGGTATATGTTTACCTGAGTGATATAACATGAAATGTTAGATTGGGCCTTACACGCGCTAAGTTGCAACAATAAGCAGAACTGCTGACCGCTCATTGTTGCCGCTTCGTTACTGGATAATCTATTCAAAAGAGAAACTGAGATGAAGCTGCCACCTTCCGCCATTCTGGGTATATCGAATGAAATGTAAGACGATAAAAATATTTTGCAAATCTTAATGCGTCACTGCAGAGAGGAGGAAAAATTAGGAACGGCCATAAGATTTCATTAACGAAGTAAATTGTATATGACGATGAAGAAAAGAAGTGACTGTCATATTGACAACTTCCGCTGTTCTAGTGTTCACTACTGTATGGCACTAAATACAGCTGCAGTGGAAATTTGCGTTGATGTTATTGCCCAGCCCTCTCCATACCCACACCTAAATTTGATTTTTGACGAAATACTAGTACGCAAGATATACCGAGGTCTAACTTCACTGCTCCCCATATTTAGTGTCTCATTGACACGTGAACACTTGTTTCGTTCAACCATTTCTGATTTTGGAAAAAAACCATATATATTATTCATTCCTTACGTAAAACATTTTCTTATAACAAACTGCAAGATGAATACAGGAACTCTGAATTACCTAATACAGAAATTGGAATATGTTAGTGTAACTTCCGGTACTAACATGGAAACCTGGCGTTGCCCAGGTATTCATTTGTAGTTGTGCGTCCATGTACGTGCCGCGAAGCGTTAGGCCATGTCTTTGACGTTATATCTCCTCGAAGTGTGTGTCTTACCATGATATAATTTGCAGTTACATAAGGGCACAAATTACACACAAATTACAACAAAACAAATATCAGGACGAGGTTATAGCAAAGCTCGAGATCTACCCCTATGTTGAATATCATATTTAATCCATAGTATATCGTAATTTGTCAACTGACACTAAATTTATAAAAATCTCACTGTCCATTAATGATTATTCGATGTATTCTTTATGTACGTAGGCGTTGGAGTTGCCAGATGCCCCAGGAAAGCTGCACGCAATCAAAGGGGACGTCAGCGATGAAGAAAGCATTCTCGCAGCCTTCAAGTGGATAAAGGATAACTTGTCGGGTGTTGATGTCTTGGTCAATAACGCTGGTATCATTGAAGAGAGCGAGCTGACATGTGAGTAAACAATTCTCGTTAGGCAGCGTTGATACAATAGTGGTGCCATTCCTGAGTGTTTTGTGACTGAATTTTTTACTGGCCAAAGATAAGAGGTAGTGGTCAAGAGCCATGACCTAAAATTGAGAGGACAATATCTAATAGTGGCGTCGTTATTTCGTCTGCATGTGATCTTTTCTAACGATCTACGGACATTGCCTGAAAAAGATCCGTTCAGTAAGTAATGATTCACCTTTCTTTTTGTGAAAGCAGTTTGGTTTTCAGGATTCCAATACAGCACACTAGTCCCCACTCTTTGACTACAAAACCCTATTTTTCAATATAATCTCCGTTCAGTGCGACGGCCGTAGGCTACTCCAGTGGGAAGAACTGTATACACGCTTGGTAGCACTGAACTGGTAGATTTCGGGGCCAACATCTTGCTGCATCAGTAATCTCATCTTCCATGTGCTGCTTCCCGCGGAGTGCATCTTTCATTAGGACAAAGTCGGAATTCAGAAGGTGAGAGAACCGGTATTCAGGGTGGATGAGCAAGAAGAGTCCACTGAAGTTTTGAGAGCTGCTGTCGGGTCCCTAGCGTTTTCATGGAGAAGTTTGCATTTTTGGGGCTACGAACACGCTGAAATCGTGTCTTAAATTTCTTAAGGGTAGCACAATACATTAAAGTTAATGGTTTCACCGTGAGGGACATGAAATACAATAGTCGGTCCTAGATCTTCGCCATAACTTTACCAGCAGAGGCTGTGTGGTTTTGATCTTTTGCTTCAGGGAAGGGTTGATGCGGCGCCACTTAATTGCCGTTCTGTTTCCAGTCCGAAGCGATAAACCCACGTTTCATCGCCTGCGACGATATTCGTTGAAGCTGTCAGTCGCGTAACGCGCAAGCAGCTCGGTTCAATGATCATTCATTGCTCTTCATGATCTCCTGTTCGGCGGCTAGGAACACTATTGTCCCAACTGGTGGATGATTGTCATCACTAACAGACGTCTGTGCAGAGAGGTGTTAGAGGTTCGTCGATCAATTCGAATGTGTCCGCACCTTCCAACACAGGAGTCAAAGCTGGGTGAGGTCGGCCGGCACGCAGGAGATAGGACAGGTTTGCGCGACCTTGAGATAGAGACGCCTCGTCCAAAGACAGTGCATTTCTTCACTGCCTGCTCTCCGTAGACATTTTGCAGGCGGGTATGAATATTTGCGATGCTCTGGTTTTCCGCCGTACGATACGTCGTGACAGCTCTCTGCCTGGAACGCACCTCCGTTACAGATGGTTTTGAAGGCAACGCATAGCGACGCCACCTGTATGAACTTCATGAAACGCGGGCTGAAGCAGCAATATTACACGCTGTCTCACAACAAATTAGGCATATTTTCAACAGAAACTGGCCGAGAAAGAGTTGTGCTGCTTACTGAAGGCCCGTCGTCCTTTGATAGTTTCATTAAATACCCTGAAAACCTGAATACTTCTGTCGGCTGAGTGAGAACATGGTATAGTAAAGTTGGTAACACTGAGATGTGTATCTAGTGTTCCTGTATCAGCTTATTGAAAGCTGTTAGTGTTTGCGATGTAGTGCTGTGCGAATCTAACAGGCCGCATTGGTCTGACGCATGTAGGGCTGCCTGCATGGTAGTGGCACAGGGTCATTTTTATTTTTAATAACTGTAACGATACAGGTTTTGTGGAAGTGATAAGTCTTCGTTCTACATTGGTCGACTTGGGTGTTAACCCGCTACTGTCAGATCTTTTCTGGACCTGGCAAAACAGGATCCTACCAGTGAAGTTTGACTCGTTACCTACATAGCCTGCACGCCAGGACACTCAATCACACCAAGCCAGATAAGAGGAAGTTAAGAAATATCATATTGCTAGGGACGAATGTGAAAGTGTTAGCTGCGAAAGACGCTAAACCAGGTGAGTTTGAAACACTTGCCAAGGCAAGCACGAATAACTTGGTCTTAGACAGTCTGGACAGCTACAGTGTCAGGGCCTAACCAACGGACAGATGAAGAAAAGATATGGAACGGCGGCAGAGATGAAACCATGACTAACTGGAACGTATGTGTGGGATCTGACGTAACCCATCCTACAGACTGACTCGCATAGTTTCGCACCGTTCAGATTCTGTTCTGGCAGTTTCAAGAATTTCATCGCTCGTGGTACAATGTCTCACCTGAAACATTCAACCTGATAATTACTTTCAACGGTTTGCTTGTTGCAAAAATTTCTGAATCACAATAAATCATGACAAATATCGCAAGTTACACAAAAATTCTTATCTGGTTTCATGTTTAAATGGGTGGGAATTGCTAGTCTTCGCACAGATAACACAAGGTAGTGAATTTCCATGAGGTACAGAGCTGTGAAAGTTTCTCACCTTGGAACATGTCATTTTAAGGATAAAATTTACACTGACGGAAAAATCTCAAAACAGACAATGTAGAGTGATGAAATTTCTGGAATAAATTTGTCTAGGTAATACACTAGAGATAAACATTGCACGATCCCAGATTAATGTAAGCGCGAGATCATACATTGCAAATGTGAAATGTTGGTACATTAACAGCTAATGTAAACCCCGGAATGTTGAATGCAAGCATGCAAACGTACGTGCATTGCTGTACAGGTGTCGGATGTCTATGGGATGGAGTTCCATGCCTGTTGTCCTTGGTCAGTACAGGGACGGTTGATGTTGGTTGTTGATGCCGCTGGAGTTGCTGTCCGATGTCCCATAAGTGCTTGATTGGAGAGATCTGATGGTCGAGCACGCCATCGCAACATGTAGACACCCTGCAACACAGTATATATGCGAGCGAGATTCTGTTGAAAATGCTGTCTAGAATGATTCTCATGAATGGTTGCACAACAGGTCCAATACCAGACTGACGCACAAATTTTGTCAGTGTATCTGAGGTAACGAAGAGTGCTTCTACAGTCATGAGATTGCGCCCCACACCATAAATTCAGGTGTAGGTCCAGTGTATCTAGCACTGAGACAGGTTGTTTGTAGGACCTCAACTGGCCTTCTAACTAACACATGGGCATCACCAGCTTTCATCAGAAAACACAAGACTCTATCCTGGGCTCACTCTTTCATATGTGCTTGGCTACCACAGATCCCCAGCCTTCGCAACATTACTTCAGGTGTGTGCTAAAAGCTTATATTGTGCCTATCCTAATCTGCCTCTCCATCACATGGTTTCCTTAGTCCAGACCCTACTTGGACCTCGTTTATTACTGGGACCTCGTTTATTACTGGGACCTCGTTTATTACTGGGACTCGACTTTCCACTTCCAGCATTCTCTAAAACTTTTGATTAAATACACACATGGTCCCCCATTATTGGGTTGGACCTGCCACCGCTTTTCAAAATTCTTTAGAACTGCAAATCATCCAGGGAAGGTCACTCAAAGTAGCATCCTGTTACTCATCCCATTGCTTGGTGAGTCTTAAAGTAACTGCAGGGCGTTAGTCCCTGACCACACAGGGATTTCACTGTTTGTGCCAGAGTTGAAAACCTGCTGGGGAATAGATGACCATTGCGATTGGGCACAGGCACTCAGAGCAATGGATTGAGCAATTAGCCACTGCTGAGACTGGGTGGCACCCCACCCTCTCAAGTGTGACACACAGAACTTTCTCGGTCAGACATTTATATTTGCAGCCCTTGTCTCCCATCCAACTGTACTGTCCATGATGAACCATGTGGTAGTGAACACTTCCCGATTTTCCTGTCCCTTCCTCAGTCAGCATCATTCCCCTGAACAGCTGCCCAGATAGGCTCTCGAGTCTTGACAAGGGTGCTTTCACTTCTGCTGCCGCCCTTGGTTCCCTGCTGAATGGAGATAACGATGAGGCAGTCCAGAATACAATTACAGCCATGCTTTCAGCAATCACACTATTCCTGAGGCCTGTCTAAATATTAGACATTACCTTGATCATCAGAAATCGCTGAGGCCATTACATAGTCAGGCTCTCCAATGCCAAGAGTGGCACCAATTGATGGAGCACCTCATTGCCTTTAAGCAGCTCTGTCCCTGGTTCCACCAACTAAAAAAAAAATTGAAGTGAGAATGCTGGGAACAGTACATGTCAATCATCAGACCCCACACCTCGCCTTAGCAGGTCTGGGCTCAGATTCCATGTCTATAGGTATCAGATACCTGCAGGTGTTCTAGTATCACCTTTAATGCCACCATCTACACTACTCCAGACGCCGTTTTGTTTTTGATTATGCTTGATCCTCAGTATCTAAAAATAACCAACCTGCATTTTGTGTTCTAAAACTGCAGATGGAGCCAAAACCATTCTTTTGCTATACACAACCTGGAGCCAAATGATGCTAAATTCAGAGTCCCCAGGATGCTTGCCACTCTTTGGCAAGTTCATGCTTGGCTGCCATGGGGCCCCAGCCTTAGCAGCATTTTCCCCCTTCTGTCCTGTGAGTCCTCTCGATATTCGCGAAGTCTCACCTTGGTTTTTTACTCCCTTTCCTTTGTTTCCCATGTCCTCTTGTTCCTCCATTTCGGCGTTTGGGGTTAATCTTTATTTCTCCCTGTGTGCTCCTGAAGGCTGATGTGTAACAGGTGACTGGGTAACACGGAATTCCCAGCTCCGCTTCAGTCAACGTCTACAAAACGTAAACGTAATGAAGTTGATGATCAAGGCACTTTCTGCTGCACCATGGTTCTTCGTGGTCTCATGTACTGAAATTGGTCAGTCCTTCACCACAATAAATCCGTTTGTTATTCAGTAGGGTGTTAATGCAATTGCCGGTCTTGTGATATCCTGCTCTCGGTTATGGAATGGCATTTTGCTTTTGGATACTAGGTTCTTCTGCATCTCTAGCACAACTGCTTGCTGTCTCGCTTCTCTAGAGTTACCCTGTTCGTGTTGCAGCCCATATAACTCTGAATTCTTCACGTGGTGTCATTTACTCTAGGCTGCTCGACGGTCTGAGGCCGAAATCTAACCTTCCCTCTCTGATCAATGTGTCATTGCCGTCCATCGTGTAATGAAAAAGGTAGATTCTTCCTTAGTGCCCACCCACACTTTTCTCACCTTTGATAAAGTGGTGCTTCTGTCAAAGATCAAAGCAAGCTATGAAATTATCAAAGTCCAGCCATACATTCCAAACCCGATGAGCCTCTACCAGTGTCACTGTTTCAACCACACTAGAACGTCTTGTCGACTCCCAGCCAAATGTGTAACCTTCGGTAGGGATGTGCACAAGGGCGATAATCCGACTCCTTCTCCCTGCTATATAAACTGCAATGGCGGCCATGCCGCTGCCTCTCAGTATTGTCCCATGTATCTTGATGGGTGGGCTGTTAGAGATTCGGGTGAAGGAAAAAGTGCCTTACCCAGTCTCTCGAAAGTTACTGGCTAGGTGCAAACTCTGCGTTTTGTCTGACCTCTATAGTTCTGTTCTTGTCACCCCCTCGCTCTATGAAGGACATGGCCATGCAGACATGATACCTCCAATTCAGCTCTGAGGTTGTGAAATCGCCCAGTGTCAAGGTAGCATCGCCATCCCCCCACCCCCGTCCAGCTGTGCAAACAGCTGCCAGTCTTGCCTCAAGGGGCGAAGCCACCAGCTACACAACCTATGTCGGAAAGGACAGTAGTAGTAGTACGCCCATGATTTCCTGTCCCACCAGCCAAACATTAGTCACCCTCTAACCGGAAGGCCTCGAAATCAACCGAAGGCAAACGGTCTTCTCCTTTGCTAACCTGAAGATCATCATAGACGATGTCACCATATGATACATTAGCCCGGTAGGCCCTTGTTGCTGTTGAACACCACCAACTGTTTTTCAGCGTTGGACTCCACAGGCCGACAGCACAAGCAAGCTGATGCTTCTGTGGACCCCATGGAGCAGGATACTCCTGCTTCTGTCCTGTAGTAGTGACTCTAAATAGGCTGTCACTCAGCAGCTGCCTAGGTGATAGCCCTACATCTCATCGTCTCTCTCCTCCAATGGGACGTTCGTGGCCTTCGGTCCCACAAATAGAATTTATAGCTCCATTTAGCATCAGAGCATTCCCTTTTACTCTGCGTTCAGAAAAGGAAATTGCGCCCTCACTATCGCTTTGAGCTTTAACATTTTGTACCAATTCGTGTTGACCTCCCCTTGAGGTCGGAATTCCATCCCATGGGGGCGTCATGCTGCTCTTGTGGGATGACATTCATAGTCAGCCCATCTCCCTGACTGCCCGTCTTCAAACTGTTGCAATCTGCCTTTTCCTTCCCTGCTGGACTCTTTCCCTCTGTACCATATATGTCCCATCATTCGCGGTCACCAAGGCGGATTCCTTCAGCTTCTTAGGCAGCTACCGCCCCCATTTCTGCTACTCAGTGACTTTAATGCGCATCATCCGCTTTGTGGTTCTCACAGACCCTGTCGGAGAGGTGCCCTCTTAGCTGATACCCTTCATCAACTCAACCTCTTCTGCCTTTACACAGGAGCACCCACTTTCCTTTCTGACTCCTTGCACACTCCTTCTGCACTGCCCAGCTTGCCCATCATCTCGAGTGGTCCGTTCTTTGACGCCTACTCGATCGACCATTACCCATGTGCTGTCTGCTGACGACTCCTACCCCCACCTGTGTGCTCCCCCAAATGGCAGCTAAGTCTGGCTGGCAGCTTTACTCCACCCTGGCGACCTTCGAAGAACAGAATTTATCCAGCTGAGATGACAAAGTGGAATATCACAAACTGTATCCGTCCTGCTGCAGAACATTCCATTCCTCACACTTCCTCTTCACAAAGTCGCATCACAGTCCCTTGGTGAATTGAGGTGCGTCGTGACGCAATTCGCGCAGGGAGACATGTTCTCCGCGTTTTTAACCCTCAACCTACGCTGGCGAACAGCAGTCATTATAAACAGATGCGAGCAAAGTGTCGTCACATTCTTCAGTACAACAAAAACGCTAGCTGGATTTAATTCACTATTTCTTTTAATAGTTCCACTCCTTCCCCTGTCGTGAGGGCCAACCTCAGTTTTTGGGGACCAAGATCCAGTCCCCTATTTCCGGCCTGACAACAGCAGACGATATCGTTGTGGACCCTATTGCTATCTCAAACACCTTAGGCCGCCATTCTGCAGAAGTTTCGAGCTCTTCTCACTATCACCCTGCCTTCCTCCATCAGAAATGAGTGGAGGCGGCTCAGGCGACTCCCTTCTCTTCTTAGAACTGGGAGTCATATAATGCAACCTTTACTATGAGGGAGCTAGATCATGCTCTCACCTCTGCCCCAGCGCCAGACGCTATCTACATTCAGATAGTGCAGCGCCTTTCTCTCGTGGGCAAGCACTTTAACATGAACAACCACATCTAGGCAGTGGGCAAATTTCCCAGATTCTGACGTGAAGCCAGTCATACTCAAGCCTGGTAAGGACAGGAACCTTCCTTCTAGCTACCACCCCATCTCTCTAAGCAGTTGTTTTCAAGGTGATAGAACATATGATTCATACCCAGTTGGCATGCCTGGCTGGTGTGGTGGCTAGAGTCTCGTGATTTACTCACAAATGCACGGTGTGGATTTAGAGTGCAGCGTTCTGCAGTTGACCATCTTGTTACTTTGTCTACCCATGTCATGAATGGGTTTCTGCGAAAATCTCAGACTGGCCGTGTTTTTTCGATTTGGAGAAGGCCTAAGACACCTGCTGGAGAACTGGTATCCTCTGTACTCCTTACACGTGGGGCTTCCATGGGCGCCTGCCATGTTTCCTTCAGACATTTTTACAGAGTTTGCAAGGTGCGTGTGGGTTGTGCCTTGTCAGACACCTTAATTCAGGAAAATGGTGCGCCTCAGGCTTTCGTCCTGAGCGTCATCCTCTTTGCTATCGCCATTAACCCTATTAAGACCTCTCCCCTGCCAGGCATCTCTGGCTCCCTTTTTGTAGATGATTTTGCCATCTATTGTTTCTCCACAGACCTGTCTCATTGAGCAGCGTCTTTAGCGCTGTCTTCATCGTCTTCACTCTTGTAGCATCGCCAATGGCTTTCGCTTTTCCACTGACAAAACAGTCTTTATTAATTTCTGATGGCGCAAATGGTTTCTCCCACCATCTGTTCATCTTGTGCCTCTTACCTTTTCGTTCGTTGACACTACGAACTTACTGGGGCTCATGCTCGATAGGAAACTATCTTGGTCCTCCCATGTCTTACCTGGCAGCCTGCTGTAGGCAGCCCAATGTCCCTAACTGTCCCCAATGGTACTTATCCAGAACCTCCTGTCGCAATGTACATTCCAGGTTAAAGTGGGTTTCCCACAGTATCCCTCATATCTGAGAATGTGGTCCTGCAGGACTCTATACTCAGTCCTTGTCTTTCTAGTAGCCATCAAAGGTGTAGCAGCAGCTGTGGGGTCCTCAGTGTCACCCTCCTTGTATGCTAACGACTTTTGCCTTTACTGTTTCTCCTAAAGTATGGGCGTCGCTGTACATACTGCAAGGTGTCATCCAAAGGCGCAGTGATGGGCACTCACCCATGGTTTTCGATTTTCCACTAAGACTCAAGCCATGCACTTCCATAGACTTTGTTCCATTCACCCACATCCAGAACTTTACCTTGACGACCAACAACTCAGTGTGGTGGATACTTCCTCCATTTTAGGATTAGCCTTAGATGCTTGTTTTACCTGGATTCCCTATCTTCGCCAGCTTAAGCGAAAGTGCTGGCTTTACCCTCACACTTCGCTTCCTGAGTAACACTACTGTTCTGCACGTTTACAAAGCCCTGATGCAGTCAGTCTTGGTTATAGGAGTCTGGCATAAAATTCGGCATCATCTTCAGTGCTACAGATGCTGTGGGGCTCGACTTGAGACAGAGGCTTTAGAGCTAGCCCTTTGAACACCTCACTTGTGGAGGCTGGGGCCACCAGCAGCTTGTCAGTTATGCTACATACAGTTACAGCTTCCCCAAACATCCAAAATACCGTCTCCTTTTTCCAGCCATGGAAATCTGTCTCCTGCAACAGCGGCAGAGATCAGGTAATAAGATCGCAATCCACATCTGATCCCTCTTTGAACACCCACTGTTTCCTCCATCTCTCCTCTGGGCCCACTCGCATACACCCTTGCGATGCATCCCTTCACCACAGCTTTGTCCATCTGAAAGACTTAGGTCATCCTGAGGCTTTCTTCCACTAATTTTTCTTCATCCTCGGCGCATCCCAGAGCTTAGTAGTAGTCTAAACAGTAGTAGTCTATACTAATGGCTCGATGGTTGCTTATGCTTAAGTGGGACATACTGAACTGCGCTCCTTGCTGGATGGCTATAGTGTTTCCACTGTGGAGTTGGTAGCCATCTCTCACGCTCTTGATGGTATCCATTCCTACAATGGTGAGTCCTTCGTCATATGCAGCGACTCCTTGAGCAGTCTGGAAGCTCTCGGCCAGTGTTACTCTTGCCATCCCTTGGTCATGGTTATCCAGGTTTTCCTGTATGCCCTTGAACAATGTGGAAACTGACCGTATAGACCCCAGGCCACGTTCCGATTCCAGGAAATGAAATCTGATTGGCTAAAGTGACTACCGTTAAGCGAATTCTTGATATCTGTATTCTGGAAACAGAACTCGGATTGCTATTATGCCATAAAGTTTCAGGAATCAGTAATACGGAATGGCTTACTTTTTCACTTAACTACCTACAGGAGATGGAGACTACAAGTGTGTGGTGGTCCTCCATGCAGACAGCTTGAAACGATTCTATTGTCGTTTTCCAGCTCTGCATGAGTCATACTTACCTGATTCACGTTCATCCCCTCCTCCTTTAGGATCCACGCCTCTGTTCTCGTTGTTCCCGTTTGACAGTGGTCACATTTTACTGGACTGTCCCAACCTAGCTGTCCTGCATCAGGCTCTTAATCTCCCTGACTTCCTACACTTGATATTAGGAGGCAATACCTCAGCAGTAGACTTAATTTTACTTTTTATTTGGTAAGGGGTCTTTCACTACTCTTTTTGATGGCCACTTAACAATATTTGGCCACTGAAGTGTTGTCGAACACTCTACTGCCTTCTCTGTCCATACAGGGCTGTGGTGTCTGGGCTTGGTGGTCCAGCCTGGCCCTCACCCTACCTAGTCTTTTACTCTTCTCCCCACTGTCTCACATGGTCTGTTAGACTTGTTCACCTTATGACTGTTTGTGCTTCTTGCACTTGACAATTTGGAGTGCCTCTGGTAAGTGGTGAGGCTGGGGATCTACTTCTCATTGCATTTTGCTTTAGGGGCCTTCTGACTGTTCCTTAGACAGGACCTCTCGCTTGCCTTTCTTCCTATATCCCCATTTCTTCCTTTTTGTCCTTCAGTCTTCATTGAACTGACAGACGTTGGGGTTTCTTTCCCTGGGTTTTGTGTGCTAGGGCATCTCTTGCATGTAGTCACACCTGTGTGGTCGAGATAAAAGGGACTGATGACCTAATATTTTGGCCTGTTCATTCATCCAACCACTACACTGCCCTCCAATGAACTCTCGCTCGACACCATTGAAGTCGCAAATAGTGGTTTGGGGTCAGTGGAATGCTCCCTACAGGGCGTCTGGCTCGGAGCTGTCCTTGAAGGAGACTCATAACAGTTTGTTGCTGTGGACAAAGTGCTACTCAAATTACCTTTGCATATGCAACATAATAGGGAGCTGTACACCTAACCATTGCTTCCAGCAATCATGTACAGTAGCTACACTCCTGACAGTCTTTCTGCAATGTTGCAGAAGGAACATCCAGCTCCTCGTAGCCCTATTAAACGACCTCGTTCAAACTCTAACGAGTTTATAATGGCATCTGTGTCGCCTTAAAGGCGTTCTTCATAAACATGAACTCACCACGTCGTCTCAAATGTAACTAACGCTCACGACCGTTACAAATGTATTTAAAGCAAACCTGATTTGGGAGTGACTCAAAATATGAATAGACTTCTTTAGAGGTAGAAACATTTCTACCACCTTTCGTTTTCTGTCTCAAATCTTCTCCTTGCTGATGCAATTTTTTTCCGTCAGCATGTACATGTAATCTCAAAACGTTTGTACACTCAATATACTTTTGCGCCTCAAGGCAACCTCCTAAAACCCTTAGTCTCCCTTCCTCTTTCTTTAATGCAACTAAGAATCCGAAGGGCCGACAGAATAAAAAAAATTATCTAACGAGTATCTCGTAAGCGACCTCTTTCACGTGTGAATTGCATTTCCTTAGCATTGTTCCAACAAATAAGTATGACATCTGTGTTGGCACACGTTTCGTCGATCAGGAACTAAGATAGGTGGCTATAAAAATTCCTTTCCTCGTCATAAATATCGCAGCAAGAAGTTTTTAGAAGCCAGTGCTTCGGGTATATTATTTATGGCATGACATTGTGAACCTTTCTGAGACACGTTAACAAAGCGGTGTACAGTGTCAGTTGAGACTACTTAAAAAGTTACACACATTGCAGAGAAACGAATTTTCACATGTTTTAATCAGAATTCATAAGTGAGACATATTTTACACAACGCCTATTGTCACAGTGCGAAATGAACCATATTGTGCCTCGTTGCGCTTACAGGTTATTAATTACATTGATTTATAAGCTCCGGTCGTTCAAGGCCACATTCAGCTCTTCAGTCTTCTGATCTGTCTAAAATTTCGGACCCGCCTTGGCGTGGGTTTGTTGACGAGATGCGCGCCCTCTTCTGAAATGAGTTGCCGTATCTCGCAACTGCTGAAAAGAGCCCTTATAGACATTCATTTTCGTATGAATTTTGATTCGCGAGAAATTTTTGAAAACAGGGATTTCGTTATAGTGCGTTGTTCTTCCGTCCGAACGGATCAAGATCATTTCATTAATAAGTCGTGTATACAAACTTCTATAGATGAAGTTAATTTATTTTCGGTGACTCGGTTGCGCACAAATAACCACAGGACTTTAAGCTGTTACTGATTTATTCCATCGAGTCTGTTTCCTTGCAGCTGCATTTTTGTTTCCCTTGATTTACCTTAGATTTAAAAACCATCTTCAGGGAGGACATTTCGTAAGGCATTAGATTTATGGAGCATGCCTTAAGTACGGTAGTTTTCCTTCCAAGGAATGCGCCTGTAATGTGTGTAGCTACTACAGTTGGATAATTCGTTATACAAAAATTGCAGGCCTTCTCTAGCTGCAACATAGTTTGCTTGCTCCAGACACCTTTCGCCTTGTACGTTAAGGAACTTAAGTTACTCGTTTTTCGGGCCAAAATTTCCGTTACCTCTCAACTGGTCATAGCTTGGAGGTTCCACTGTCACTTATGAAAGATTTTTGACTTAATGATATTTTTGTTTAGGAGTTTTCGCTTCTCTTAGGCCAACTACTGTGGAACACAACTAGCTTGGCACTAATTGCAGATTTTCCATTTTCTTGCAAGCACTCCGATTTGTCGTAACTGTTCACTTGATGTCTCTCTTCTTAGGTCTCTCTGCGACCAAACGTCTGTGTTAATCTCGTCAGTGACCAGTGTGTTGAACCGCCCATATTTTCAAAGCGCTTATCAGGCCTGCTCCTGAGGAAGCTGGAAGTAACTGTAGACTTAACTGTACTGAAGTTATTCTATGGGATGAGGATGATAATGAAAGCGTTGTCAGTGAATGCCTTCGTTTCTTTAATGCTGTTTCCATTATACTGGAAACTGCCATTTATTGATGCATGGTGTTATATTGTCACGGTTTCTTTAAGAGTAGAACCTTTTTTTTGCAGCTGCACCTACGGATTCCTGGAGACGCGTCCTGGACGTGAATGTGCTGGGTCTGAGCATCTGCACCAGAGAAGCAGTGCAGGACATGTTGGCCAGAGGTGTCGACGACGGCTTCATCATCCACATCAGCAGGTAGGCGCTTCATCATGCACTGTTGTTAGATCATGCAGCAGATGACGCCTCTTAAGTCAATAAATAAGTCAGACGGAACACTCGGTTTGTTAGTCACTAATGAAAAACTATTAACAGTGTTGGTGCGAATGTTCGTAACAGTTTTCATAACTTTAATAAACATAAGGTCCAAAATCAATAATATATTCGACTATTTAATTCTATCAATGCTGTGGTAACTTTTAGATTCAGCAACTGTAGAAAACACGTTCTGAGGGGAACAACTAGTCGATCCATGTTCGGAGAGCATTTTCATCCGGAAAGACTGTGCATTGGTTGTTAGGCAACGAAAAGAATTTGAGGGGGGGGGGGGGGGGGGGGCGCAAGATCTTGTGAATGTGGAGTGAGTGTGAAATGACTTCAAAACTCCTATGTAGTGTTTTTTGTCAAGCAGCATGGGGGCGGCATTATTATGGCTTACCATCACTTCACGCAAGCTTCCTGGTCGTTGTTCTTGGACTGAGTCTGAAAGACGTCTTAATGGTTGAAAGTAAATGTCAGCAGTGATGGTTACATCTCGAGGAAGCAATTCGTAGTACAAAGTACCGTCGCTGTTCCACCAGATGCATAACGTTCTTTTGTGGATGCGCACAGAGCTTTTTACGGTGAGTTGCTGCTCTTTTGCGCTCCCATTCCTTTCTCTTTCTTCTGATAGCATAAAAGACGCAGTTTGTCATCAGTGACAATGCAGGATAGAAATGGTAGGTATTGTTCACGAGCCCATTGATGACGAGCAAGAAGAGATGCACATACTGCCACCTGCTGATTTATGTGATTTTGGCTTGGAGTGTAAGGTACCCATACATTCAATTTTTGAACCTTGCCCACTGCATACAAACGTCGTACTACGGTAGAACGAACAGCGATCACATTCGTCAGTTACCGAGCTCACTGACGTGGGGATTGAGGATTAATGCATTCCAACGATCATCAAACCCCGAAGATATTACTGAACGTGGAGTCACTAACGTCAAAACAATACTCACTAAAACGAGAAAACGATTTTCTTGCAGTGCTCTGCCCAATGGCATTATCCCCATACACGGCGCAAATGTTTCTGGCGGCCTCCTCTGCTGTCACCCTCCTACTGAGCTCAAACAGAAGAATATGTTGGAAATGTTAAGATTTCCCCACTTGGCACTACCTTTTCTAGAGTCCATAGCTCCAGTCAGTATCTCCAAATGACAATATGTACACTCAAACAGCAACAGTAAACTAAAAATAAAAAATCACGATCGATAAATAAACCCATAGCAACCCGAATAGACATCCGAAAAACGCTAAGAACTTAAGCAGCAATCTAATAGGTAGGGCTTCTCTGAGGCTCTGAATCCTTGTATAGCTTCAAAAGGCAGCACCGATACTGAATTTAAACGGTGCACTTCATCCACTGATTAAAGTAAATGTACACTACGAATAAACTGTAATGCTTGATGTACGAGGGACTTAATAAAGTAAATTTCATATTATTACGGGGGACAGCTTAATTACACTGAATGCTGCGCTACACTTTAGTGACACAGAAACTTGACTGTTTTTTCAACATTACCACAAACTTAAAACGCTCGGAACATTCTACCAATCGTTCAGTTCCTCGAAGATAGAAATCAGCTCCTTGGTCTGGCAGCCATTAAAGACCCACTGTATGAACGTCATAATTGTTGAAAAACTTGCATCACTCAAGATGTTTTTCAGCTTGCATAAAAAATTGAGTGGCGTCGTCAAAGAGCTAAATTTTAAGATTAGCATCTCCTATGTCTGCGCGAGCTTGATTTTCTGCACCATTTGACTACGGTTGGACGCGATATTGGATAGGATCAATATACCGCCAGTCTTCTACGATGAATCTGTATGCAAATTATACACGCTTTACCCACAAGAATCGTAAGTTTCCGTTCAGCTTCGGAATATGCTTCCAGTTATCGCTCCATTTCAGTCGCGCACTGTGAGGCAACTGTTACCTCTGACGCAGCAGACCTTTCTGCATGAAACATGGAACATGTAGTCTCTTCTGACAGTGCGACACAATTATTGCGTCTTAGCGTGGGGTGACATGTGTAACTTCCTTCCAGAAGTCCCTATGAATGTGGGTTAAGTGAATTTTGAGGAGTTAATTTTTATTGGTTCTCACAGTATTAGCGCGCTATTTAACTTGACACCTTTACGTTTCCATACCTAACCACAACTTGTTACATTCCAGTTTAACTAACACCATGTTGCAAGTCAACTGGTGTAACTGTAGAATATGACAAACATAATCTCGTTATTGTATAATAGGATCATATCTACTCTTATCCTTCGAAAATAGTCCTGTTACTTTAAAAGTCCAGGGACAGTAGACACATTTTCTTAACATATAGTAATTGGAGAATTTTAAGTTAAATTTTCGTACCATGAGGTACAGTAAACAGATACTTAAATAACGTTATTGCTCTATACTACTAAAAACACCTCAGAAATATTAACAGGTAAATACATAATCAAAGATGACCTCGGTTTGAGGAAGGCCGGCGTGTACCAGATTCCGTGTCAGTGGCAAGTCGTATATTGGTCAGACGATGCGTACTGTCGAGGATCGATGCCGTGAACACCAGAGGCACACTCGACTGATGTATCCGAGCAAGTCGGCGGTCGCTGAACATTGTTTGTCGGAAAATCACGCTATGAAGTATGAACGCACGAGGATTCTGGTACAGACGTAGAGATACTGGGACAGCGTTGTTCGCGGCCATCGAAATTCGCACCAATGACCACCTCATAAACCGTGACTGGCTATAATCTTAGCAAGGCTTGGGAACCAGCGAGTGGGTTAATAGAGTAAATCGAGCAAACGTATAGTTGTGACGACCACGGCGGACAGAGCCATCACACCGACGTCATCTCAGACGCCGTCGCAATCTGTTCCACCGCGCGACCGTGGCGCGGGGCGCGGACAGCGGAGGGAGCGCGCCGCGGGCGGAGGGTATTTAAATCGGACGCCGCCGCGACCGAACCCAGTTCCCCCTGAGCAGCCGTAGCGTACGGATCTCCTCGCCGGTATGTTCACAGGAGCTGTCAGTCAGTTCACCTGATGATGGCGACATGTATGATCGACGACATATTGTGCCCGTTGGATACTGTAGACCGGCAGTACACCCATAGATATTTTGATTGTCAAATACGCCGGGAGAAACTCAAGAATCACAGGTAAATAGAGTTCAACAGACTAAGTACATTTATACAGCACACATTGTGAATGCAGTCCGTTAGAAGTCAAAGCGAAATAACCACTCACAGACGGCATGTGGTAGCACTAGCAGTGGAGGGTGTATATAGTGTATCAAGTGAGGGGAGGAGGGCTAACTGGACGCGAAAACAGTGCAGTCACTGTCGTAAATTCGAAAACGGTGCGATTTATCTGACATCCACTCAGGCATGATTGAGGTACAAATCGAAAGTTTTCGATTAAGTCTCCATCTAATTGCACTCATTTCACCGGAACGTTTAGCCAACATCGTCAGAGATGGAAAAGTCCAGCGGGGCCTGTATCGTGACCTTCACGCTCACTTGACCTCGACCCTCTTAATTTTTCTGCCTTAGGTCATGTCTAAAGTGAAGTGCTTAGCATTCCAGTTGAAATGGTAGAAGTAGAGCAGTAAACTGTACAGTTTTGTCTAGTTTAATGAGATTATCACGGTGTGCTAGAATAATTCGTGACTCACTGGAGAGAGAAAAGTGCACTAATGTTTACAAATGTCAAGATGCCACATGAAACACCACCTTTAACAGGTACGAATGTAAATTGTGATTTGTAATGTGTTGTAGCAGTGTTGTATTTCTTGTTCAAGTAGGTCTAGTGTGAAAGTGAGCTCAATTCTATGGGCTGTAAATCGAAAAACATGAGATTCAGATACATTTATAATACTGAAGTCATTATTTGATACTGAAGTCAGTGACGGCTTGTAACTACACTTTCTCATTTACGCACCCATCTGGATCATTTTCACTTCTATTAGCACATGTTGGCACATGTCAGTTATTATAAAACCCTGTAATACAAATGTTGTCTGTGGCACCTCTTCAACCTGGCTCGCCACGCTTTGTTTTAACCTGGCCCTGGGCATCCCTGAACAATTGGGCATAACTCTTCCAGGCCATGGCAGAGCCTCGACTGTAGCAGACAAAACGCGCACAATTCGCCAACTCGCAGGTTACTGAGGGAGAAAATGGAAAAAATGTAAGCTTCTCATTAACTAAATCACATGTTATGTAAGACGATGCTAACCGAAACTTCTTAGCACAGGGTCCCAGTGAGGTAAAGTTCAAAGGTGGTGAGGGTGCTGGCTGTGAATGGCGGCTGCTCCTGGCTGGCTGCTGTGGTGAACCTCCATGTTTGGTGCTGCGGCTGGAACTCACTGCTCCATGGCTGGATGACCATCGAACTACAGCTCTGGTGGGCAGATATTTGCTCGGTGTATTTCCAAGCAGATGATCGGCAGAAGCAAGTGGCACCATACCTGTATCACAGCTGGAGGCGCTACAATCGCTGCCAGTGACGAAGTGGGCACAAACCATTTACATGGCGTCTGCTGGAGTCCCGCTCGGGAAAGTGTTGCGGTCGGCCATCTTGTCGGGGTAGTTGCCACGTGGCCGGAGCATTGGCAATCCGTAGATGACACTGCGTCGTCGGCACACGGAGATGCCAGACACAATAGTGACAAGTTAGTCAGCAACATAAGGTTCTCACAAAGAAAACTCCCCTTCGCATCCCCTTCACATTTAGTGGTAAAATGTCTCCCAGAAATGAAAACAATCAGTTGTGAACTGTAACAAAGGAATTTGAGTCAAACTTCCAAAACGGAACGCAAGTATCATATGTGGTACTTAATTAGAACAAAGAGGTACTTATGTCTGTAAGTCCCTCATATCTCATTGCTGCGAACGGACGTTACAACACGACCGACGCAAATTAGAATGCAGCAACACGACCGAAGCAAATTAGAATGTAGCGCTGCATTCTAATTTGCGTCGGTCGTGTTGTAACGTCCGTTCGCAGCAATGAGATATGAGGGACTTACAGACAAAAGTACCTCTTTGTTCTAATTAAGTACCACATATTGACACTTGCGTTCCGTTTTGGAAGTTTGACTCTTAAATTCCTTTGTTACAGTTCACACCTGATTGTTTTCATTTCTGTGAGAGATCTGTGGCAGCTAGCTATTAATCACTTTCAATTGCTGCACAATATGTTTTTAAATGACGTACAGTATATTAAGTCTCGAAGGACTACAGAAGGTGGACATGTCGGTGGCTGGACTGAAAGTTAATTTTGTGAAAAAAATAGGCCACGTGGGAGGCTGGAACACTGATCTCCCTCTTTACTGTTAAACACCGACCACATAAACACGACGCCATTGTTTTTGCAATTCGCTATGTTATACACCTTGGCTTTGACCTTTCATTTTCCATTTTGCTGTTCAGTACACTTTCCTGTTATGCTTCATCTGTGTTCAGTTTTTGACTGGCTTGCCACTGGGCCATTTCACAACTACATCTGAGGGGGGGGGGGGAGGGGAGGGACGTGAAGTTTCCCTTGTCAGGGGTATGAGCTGTGTAGTCAGTCTCCATTTCAGCCCTGAAAATCCTTTCATCCTTGAATGCAGGTTAAACAAAATCACTCTGTCCCTGAATAGAATACTTACAAGTTGTCTACAGGCTGATTATTATTAAAACCAACACTGCAGACACACATTCCTGATTAGAAATGAAGAGAAAAATGTCCTATGAACATGTCGGGAAATCCATCGTTACCATGGTAATGGTGTTGATAAATCAGTTTCTCTGATCACATACCGTGTGTTCTTTCTGTATTGCCGGCCGTGTGATTGACGCAGCGTACTATAAGCAGCAGAATGGTCCGGTATTCATGTCGGGAACAAGCCGAGATGGTGCTTGCGTACGGCAAAGCAAATGGAAACGAGCACACAAACGTAAAACACGGCTTGAAATGTTGTGTGATGAGATTGGTGTCTGTGAGGGTACTTGTTTTGGTATAGCCGTGCTGCGTCTCGACCGTTTCCATCTGCTTGGCCTCACATAAATAGTTTCGGTTCGTTCCCGGCATTCTGCTGCTTACAGTAGACTGCAACAATCAAACACCCAAGGAACACACAGTACGTGGTCAGAAGGAACGTCATTAGTCAGCAACATCCACCGTGGCAAAGACAAATTTCCGCACACATGTTCATGGGACCTTTCCTCCTCCATTTGCAGTCATGAATCCCTCCCTGCAATTTGTCGGTTTGATTAATGTTCGCCCTCCTTATTGTGGGCCACCTAAGATAGCCCACTCCAAATACAGTCAGAACGGGCAAATACAGTTTGCTTTCGCTAAGTTATAGTAGACACTGGAGAATTTTCTGGTGTAAAAACTAACTCTGAACTTTTATAGCTGCTGATTTGATACAGATTTTTTTAAATATGGAAAATTTTTTCATAGAAAAACCTTCCATTACGTCTTATGCAAGATATTTTCTGCACTTTACGTACCTGCTTCAGTGGGCTTTCTTCATTCCGAAAAATTATTGTACGTTAAACTCTGGTATATGTTAACTTTTAGCCAAAAGTAGTAGTACTAGATGTTAAATGTTTTACGTTAGACTGACAGAGTTTAGACATTACGAGCTGTAAAGCTAAGCTATGGTGAAAGGTTTAGGTCTAGAATAATTTGGGAATACCGTTAAATTTGTTCACATACGGGTACATCACATGACTATTAGTTGTGATGCTGAAAATCGTCATCCAGTCTGCATGTAACGAAATGTTTACTATTTTTGTTGTCTATTTCAAACTGAAGTGCGCTATAAATACTTACCATGTTACCTTAAAGTAACAGAAAACTATAAAACGTTTTGTTGTATGCAGAATGCATGGTAGCTGTAAAGTTACCATCATAGCTCGCAATATGTGAGGTACCGGTATCCCGACAAATATGTAGCCATGTTCCCAAATTGGTATCCTAAAAACAAATCTTTCACCCTAGTGTAAGTGTGAAACATAAAAATTCAACTCTGACATGCCTTTAATTGTATATGTAAACTAATGTCAGTTTCAGGAAAAGTGTCCCTGCTCTAACTGTAAGCAAATACGTAACTCAAGTTAATGTTTACCTATACGTTTGAAGTCGCCAGTCTGTCTTCTGCTGCTGTGGCTATCAGAGATACTATTAGCGGAGCCATTCGGTCTTTCACAACGTAAAACACATTAAAAATACTCCGCTGCAGGGTGAAAATTTCATTCTGGGAACCAATGATCTTGTTGCCCGCTAGCTGCCACAATGTGACCACCTGACATTACTATGGCCAATAGCCACTGGCAAATGCAATTGCAATCAGTCCAGACGCGTCCATGCAGCCGCTATGGTATTCTGCCTCGTTCTACCGCTATATGCTATAATTTGATCACATCTCTATTGGTTGCCCTCACCTAAGTGTTTCACATTTTGTCCTTTAAAAACTTGTGTGCGGTTTTTCGTGACTGACGGAACATTATCTCCCAGACCTACAAGCACTATCTTGCCCCAGGCTCTTTTGCTACAGTCCTCAGTGCCTTTTTCAGTGTATGAATTCCATTATATCAATTGTGGTTTTCTTTTCAAATGATAGATGTTTCTCTGCAGTAGATTATAATAAGGTTGTTACCTGTTTCCATCCTTGATTTATCAAATCAGTTCGTCTCCCATTATTGCGTGGAAAAGTTACTCTCATGTTGTAGGAAATGAATTGCGAGGATGAGTCAAATGGAAACCTTAAATATTTTTTAAATATTGTTTATTGTGCAGAAGTTGTACAAAGCTGTATCACTTTTCAACATAATCTCCCCCCACGCTCAATGCAAGTCCTCCAGCGCTTACAAAGTGGATAAATTCCTTTACAAAAATTTCTTTTGGTAGTCCGCGCAACCACTCGTGCACCGCGTGGCGTACCTCTTCATCAGAACGGAACTTTTTTCCTCCCATTGCGTCTTTGAGTGGTCCAAACATACGGAAATCACTTGGGACAGGGTCTGGTGAGTAGGTGGATGAGGAAGACAGTCAAAATGCAGGTCTGTGATTGTTGCAACTGTTGTACGGGCAGTGTGGGGCCTTGCATTGTCATGTTGCAAAAGGACACCTGCTGACAGCAATCCACATCGCTTTGATTTGATTGCAGGTCACAGATGATTTTTTAGGAAATCTGTGTATGATGCGCTGGTGACAGTGGTCCCTCTAGGCATGTAATGCTCCATAATGACGCCTTTTTTCGTCCCAAAAGAGTCAGGATGGCCTTCCTTGCTGATGGTTCTGTTCGAAACTTCTTTGGTTTTGGTGATGAGGAATGGCGCCATTCCTTGCTCGCTCTCTTCGTTTCCGATTGGTGGAAGTGAGCCCAGGTTTCGTCCCCCGTAACGATTCTTGCAAGGAAGCCATCACCGCCTCGTTCAAAGAGCCGAAGTAGTTCTTCACAAGTATCAACACGTCGTTCTCTAATTTCAGGAGTCAGCTGCTGTGGTACCCATCTTGCAGACACTTTGTGAAACTGGAACACATCATGCACAATGTGGTGTGCTGACCCATGACTAATCTGTAAACATGCTGCAATGTCATTCAGTGTCACTCGGCGGTTTTCCTTCACTATGGCTTCAAATGCTGCAATGTTCTGTGGAGTCACAACTCTTTGTGCCTGACCTGGACGAGGAGCATCTTCCACTGACGTCATACCATTTGCGAACTTCCTAGTCCATTTGTAGACTGGCTGCTGTGACAAACATGCATCACTGTACTGAACCTTCATTCGTCGATGAATTGATGAATTTCAATAGGTGTCACACCTTCACTACGCAAAAACCGAATAACAGAACGCTGTTCTTCCCTGGTGCAAGTCGCAAGTGGGGTGGCCATCTTTATACTGATACTGAGACAGTATGTGTGCATCTGCACTATGCTGCCACCTACAGGCCATTCTGCACTTTGTTTGTGGCACGCTTACCAACTTACAGGATAACGACGCGAAATTTCAATTTGTTATTTCAAATTTAAGGTTTTCATTTGACTCACCCTCGTAGATGCTTCAGGCCCGGTCTCGACGGAAAGGGAGCTGATAGTTGGCTGTTTCCAAGCCACACAGTTGCAAACTGTGTGTGTGTGTGTGTGTGTGTGTGTGTGTGTGTGTGTGTGTGTGTGTGTGTGTGTGTGTGTGTTCCGCATACTTCATTAAAGTATCATTTGGGAAGTTATTTTTCACTGTATTCTATGCTCCTGGATTTTCCACATGTCCTCTTGCGGTTGGGTGTGTAGAAGATACAAGAATACAGGTCGGTTTTCATCTGTGAAATTCTTTGCCTTCATAAAAAATGGAAAAGTTGAACCTGAATAGGAGTAGCATATTTCACAGAAGGAAATGTTGGTTGTAAAACGGCTGAGATATTCTGGCATAGTTAGCTCAGTAGTAGGTGGAATTAAGAATACTGGAAATGGAAGAGGTATTGTAGGGACTATTTAGATCTTCATAGATCTTGTTGGCAGTGGGTTTAGGAAGGTAGCATGGACATCCGCAGAAATTTTTCCAAAAGGGGAAAGAGACAAAACTTGTCTTTAAGGTAATTGAATTTGAGAGACTGAAAAACATATCCTGGCCCAAGAAGTAATTTGACAAGGTGCACACAGAATCAATCCCCAAAGATTGATAGTTACCTGTTTATTACTTATATGGTGGGTTACTTCAGTACCTAAATAGTAAGTACATTTAAAGATAACATGCAAAGTATGTTCATGTTGTATTAATACGAATATGGCTGCCACTCCTTGATTCAAAGATCTGAAACTACATCCTCTTATGATTAAATCTGATATCCAATGAGTTATGAAATAAAGCTAGGAAATGTTCGTAACACATTTTTCGAACTTGTGAATGTTAGTTTGAAACTGGAAATTAAAAACCTGAAGTAAGAAAGTCAGAATAACTGAGGAAACCCTGCTGCCTGCAGAGTGACATTAATACCCCTTGAAGAGGAGAAACGAGGAATAATTTTTAAGAGACTTATTCAACTTTCATTTGTAATACTTGGTTTGCTTATAAAAATCACCTGTTCACATTAAGATGTTTGTGTCTGGTGAAATATATGAACAAAATGTTCTTTTTGGTGTAGGTTAGGTAAACTGTAGCCCTGGGCCAGTACAGGACCAGATGAATGTGACAGACCTCCTAAAGCCATCCTCAAATTTGTCAGAATAAATGTTCAGCAGTGTATGGCAGCATCAACATGTAAGGTGTCCGGATTTTATAGACCTTACACGAAAATAAATTACATCAACAAAAGGCAATTTCAGTTAATCTCGTGTACTGAAAACTAACAAAACAATATCAATATATGAACTGGCATGAACAAACAAGTTAAAGTGAAACTCATTTTGGAGGTAAACCAAGCAGGTGGCTAACACCATAAACCTCCCAGTTAGCAAGAGAACGGTGAGCCACAATAATATTCTTTTTCAACGCAAAGGCTGGGACTGAGGGTAAATGGCTGCACGTCATCAGCCTCGCTAGGCTGCGACCCAGCAAGAAAAATTAAATGTATTCACCTTTAGCGAGATGGTGATTGGGTGAAGCCGTACTTGGTGAGGCAGACTCGACACGGAGGGGAGATCCCCATTACATAAAAACATTTAGAGACCTAAAATTAAGGCTGGCGTTCTCTCTCTCTCTCTCTCGTGGCAGACTACACAAGTGTGTGAAAGTAAGTGAGGGTGTTAAAGAGCTTTGCTTTCTGCAAAGTGACGACGATATTCTTCACATATCATGGTGAAAGATAGCAAAGCGGTAGTGAATTATTCCGGTGGGAATTTCTGTGGGCAAAGAATTTGTGCACATCGCTCCAACCCACAGTGAATGTGCAATAGCCGTTATTTCGACTAGGGAAAGATTAACTTTCTATGGAATGCAGGAAAGTTGCGACTGAATTCAGTCAAGGGCAGAGTAGGGAATTAGCGTTTCAGATCCATCATGTCAACAACACAGTTGCAGATGCCACTTGGTAAAGTACCATTGCTCAATAGGCCACAGTAAATGTTGTCTGGATTTTGCTGACTCCAACTTGTGCATGCTTTGATCACTGAATATCAAAAGCGAGGATACTAACATACCCTCACAGAGTACATGAGTTTTTTCATTAGTTCAAAAAAGTAAATTTATTCTCCACCAACTCAATGAACTGACCAGTTACGACAATGTAGATTTAAATGAGCTGATGAGTGATTTTTAATAATCACTTTCTTGTGATAAAAAATTTCCATGTGTAGAGATGACGATTTTAGTAATTATTTCAATATGTCCAAGAATCAAATATTTGTTATGGAGTGTCAAAAGTAATTGAACATGATTATCACCTGACCCTTGAAAACAGTTGATAAATTATATGTAGAATAAAAAAGGAATAGCTGTTCTGTCTTTCTAGAATAGATCCCAAACTTTCACTTTTATCAACTCATGCATTCTAATTCTAGGTATGTGACAGCAGCATATCTAACAATTTTATGATCTGCACCTGGTATTAGCTGACTTACAGGGCCAAGGTTATGTTTATTTAGAATGCTCGTTTGACACCCTCGACTTTACGACAGCTCAGATGTTTTGTCCATTTGCGTGCTAAGTGGTAAACAGTTTGCACACATTAGTACACTCAGTGTGCAGATACAAAGGTCAGATGTACGAAAAAGGTAATCTTCATATCTCCAGTTCCACATTGTGCAACATGCAGACAGGAACGCAGAAATCGTAACACTGAGACTCCATGTGGCCCAGTGTTGCACCCACAGACAAGGTGCCATTCCATGAAAATACATTCCTTTCGACCTGGAAATTCCCGTCTCTTCTAGCGCAGAAAATGGTATTTCCTTTTGCTTTTTTTCTTCGACTGTCATACTAAGTACAGAGGGAAAAACAATATAGCATAACTGTTCTTCAGAGATAATTAAGAGGTCTGTTACATAAAACTAATGCAGAATCAGTGTCGTGAGACTTTTCTCGACAGACCAGTGGTAAACTACTGCTGTGATTCCATTGTGCATCAAGGGGACAGGATGTCCTAATGGGAATTGGACGGTTCAGTGGCATACATACTTCCGCCATGTTTATTGGGAATTGACAATGGAATCCGTGGTCCATGCTGTGAAACTGGTTCCTTTCTGCAGCTCGCAAGGGCTGAGAGGAAGCTACAGAAAAGGAGTGAAGACATTATTTCGGCGTGGTTCTGTAACCACAGCTGGCATTGGCATAATTTTTGGCATACTTTTGCGTGAACAGTATCAGGTTATTGATAAAACTGCAATATTTTTCTTTTGGGCGGTGTTAAGTGTGCAGTTTAATGTAGCTGAGGAGAACTCCTAAAGATTAGAGAACTCTGTAACCCAAGTCTGTACTTAGATTCCAGGAAGGGCAAGTGTGCAAGCACTATGGTAGGTAGATAGGCGTCAAAAGAAAGCGAAATAGCACATTATCAAGCCAATTGAAGTAACGAAAGTCGTAAGACAAGGCAGTCTGTTTCTGCTGTGTTTCTACATTTCCATCGCATCTTCAATTTTAGTGGATACCGAAGCTCTGTCTTTTAGGGGATGCCTGAGAAAAATGCTACGTCTGTTGATAGAAAATAGAATTCTCTACATATAACAATGCGAGAATACGTGTAGTTTAATTTTTGTCGATCTACTTACATATCTTCCGGCTTTTTCAGCTTGGCTGCTCACACTCCGCCGTACAACAGTGACCTGGCGATGTATTACGCAAGCAAACACGCAGTCAATACGCTGTTGGAAGGCTTACGTAAAGATTTGGTCGCCAGGGGCAGCAAGATACGCGTTGGGGTAAGTTCGCTGCATCGGCTACCACTGCTCCTTGCAGTTTACAATTTTTGAAGTTTTGTACAAAGTGCTTATTTTTGCTGTTTACACGTTCGGGTGATACTGTAGCACTCCCACGGACCTGGATACAGGTGCCAGTGCCATTTCAAACCGTTGTCTGAAACTATTATATCTGAAAATGAGTTATGGGCTTCGACGAGATCAGCTAGAGAGCACTAGAAAGTTTACTTCGTTCTTGGCCACTCCGGCCGGCAACGTCTTTCCGGATGACTGAGTGGTTCTAGGCGCTACAGTCTGGAACCGCGTGACCGCTACGGTCGCAGGTTCGAATCCTGCCTCGGGCATGGATGTGTGTGATCTCCTTAGGTTGGTTGGGTTTAAGTAGTTCTAAGTTCTAGGGGACTGATGACCTCAGCAGTTAACTCCTATAGTGGTCAGAGCCATTTGAAAGACGTGAGCAAAACCCTTCAACTGCAATTCCAAAACAGTAGTAGGGTAAAGCGAGGCTATTCAACTCGTTTAAACTTCGTTGCATGTACCAGTCAGAGTACCTGAGCAGGGAAATCAGCTGCTAATAGTGCCTGTACACACGGTAAACTGTGTGGATACAGCTAGTCCTCATGTAACACTCCACAGATAGTCATGTGGTCAAGATTGTTGCAAATGACACTAGGGTCGCCGTTAGCTGCCTCCTCCCGTTGCGGTGCCCTCGCCCTTCTAGACCTCTTCCGGTCGCGAGTATCAGGTTTAAATGCTCCATGTTCCCTTAGTCAACGATCAATGGATTCAAAAGATCTTGTTGGCACCTTCTTCCTGGAAATCTCCCGGTACAAACGTTGAGCGCGAGTGCCATTGCTGTCAGCTGAAACATACATCAAATGGGCAGCTGCCTTCTCTGAATTTCTGTACACTGTAATTACACGAGTCAAGTATGTGATTAACTCTACGTAGTAACCAGTGTGCTTGTAAAAATTAACTGCTCTAGCCATCAGTACGAACGTTACATGTAAATAAGAAATGACGTAAGTCGCATGGTAACAGGGACATGAAAAACAGGTGGCGGTGCCCAACGAAACCAGATGTCAGCAATAGTGCATGTTCCCCATGATTCTAACGTCCTGTTCAGTGTTTCCCATCATTGAGTTGGAGAAAACTAGTTATAACCCCCACACACCTGTTCATGTAAATTTATTCCTCTGTTCGGAAGGTGTCTTGCAATTTCTGTCGTACATTTGATACACCCTGTATAATATGACAAACATTTTAAGGATCTGTCAGTACGATAAGTTAGGTACACATCTGAACACATTCCAGTATATAACAGGTCGAAATTCCTTCACACGGGCAAAGTATTAAACACTTGAAGGCAATTATGACACTATATAAAAATGGTCGTACTAATAGAAAGGCTATACCGCCCATTGTATTTGTCAGTCACAAGCATTTATCCCAAATAAACCTTTTTCGTCCTTTCGCACCCCCACACACTTCTTGAAACCATGTAGCACATTGCTGGCACTTCATCTAGAGGAGCTGCCTGTAAAAACTATATATTTCTTGTTTTATCTTCCTCGGACCATGAACCACTTGGCTTTTTGTATGCTCAGTCCATCTGAAAAGAAGCCAAGAAAACTTTCTATAGAATTTCGCAGTGAAACATCAGTTAAACTAATAATTTGACAGAGTGGAAATAGCCCCATTGGCACATATTTCGAAAGATGTGGCAAATCAGTTCTGTGGAAAACGCCAGCGATAGTTGACACACACACACACACACACACACACACACACACACACACACACACACACACTGCATGACCTACATTATTACACAAGTAACAAGAGTTTAAAATTTAACATTTTGTGCATGGTGCGCCTTATTTTGTTAGGCATAATGCTTTAATTATGGCACTAATCCATCACAGTTCGCTTACCTCTGGAGTTTGTTCTGCTGTCCCGTCAATTTAACGGAAAACACTTTCACTACAACCACATGACAGATGCTGGCACACGCTGAAGGCAAAACTACCTCGCATCTGTGAGGAACTAGCGCACTCTTGCGACATTTATTTCAGCTGAATTAGCCCTGTGAGTGGGTAGTGCCTCTATACCCTAAGTGAATCGGTCCATAGTTTACGGGCCTCAGTCCATTTGAGTGCACTCACAGCAAAATAAAGTTTAAATCCTTTAGAATGCCTTGCCAATTTATTAAAAAAATTGTCCGTTGTTAATCATATGTATGCTAAATATTATTTTGTAACCTCTATTTGATGTCCAGACGTCTAGTGTGACTAAATAGATGTTAAACTGACGCCTTTCTGCATGAATTTATTAACCGTTGACTATAGTTCCGTCAGAATACACAGAAATACTTAATACAAATTGAGAGTACAGAATAAATTACGATGTTGTATACTTCTTAGCCATCATTGTTCAGGAAGGCTTAATCATGTAGCCCTAGCAGTAACTTTCTCAATATTATCACCTACGTGATAACTTCATTCCCAATAAAATGCCTGGCAGAGGGTTCAGTAAACCACCTTCAAGCCGTCTCTCTACCATCCACTTTCGAACGGCGCGCGCGAAAAACGAGTACTTAAATTTTTCTGTGCGAGCCCTGATTTCTCTTACTGTATCGTGATTATTTCTCCCTATGTAGGTGGGTGCCAACAAAGTTTTCGCAATCGTAGGAGAAAACTGGTGGTTGAAATTTCATGAGATCATCCCGTCGCGACTAAAAACTCCTTTGTTTTAAAGATGGCCACTCCAATTGACATACCACGTCTGTGGCACTATCTCCCCTACTTCGTGATAATACGAAACGAGCTGTCGTTCTCTGTACTTTCTCGATGTCATCAATCAGTCCCACCAGATGCGGATCCCACACCGCACAGCAATACTCCAGAATAAGGCGGACAAGCATGGTGTAAGCAGTCTCTTTAGTAGATCTGTTGCACTTCCTAAGTGTTCTGCCAGTGAATAGCAGTCTGGTTTGCTCTACCCACAACATGATCTAAGTGATCGTTCCAATTTAGATTTGTAATTGTAATCCCTAAGTATTGAGTTCAATTTACAGCCACTTTTCGCTCCATACAGATATCTTATCTAAATAATTTTGCAATTAGTTTTGGTCAACCGACTTTACATGACGGTAAATAACAGCATCATCTGCAAATAATCTAAGATGGCTAATAAAATTGTCTCATACGTCATATAGATCAGGAACAATAGAGGGCCTATAACACTTCCTTTGGGAACACCGGATATTACTTCCGCTTTACTTGATGACTTCCTATTACTACGAAATGTGATCTTTCTGATAGGATATCACGAATCCAGTCGCCCAATCGAGGCGATATTCCATGGGCGCACAGGTCTGTTAGAAGACGGTTGCGATGAACGGTGTCGAAAGCCTTCTGGAAATCTAAAAATATGGACTCAATTTGACATCCCCTGTCGATAGCACTCATTACTTCATGAGTATAAGGAGCTAGTTGTTTCAGAAAAACGATATTTTATGAATCCGCGCTAATTGAGTGAATAAATTGTTTTCTTAGAGGTAATTCATAATGTTCGAATTAAGTATACGTTCCAAAACCCTACTGCAAGTCGACGTGATATGGGCGTATAATTCAGCGGATTACTCCTATTTCCCTTTTTGGGTATTGGTGTGACTTGAGCAGTTTTCCAGTCTTTAGGTACGGATCTTTCTGTGAGCGAGCGATTGTATATAATAGCTAAATATGGAGCTATTGTATCAGCATACTCTGAGATGATCCTGACTGGTATAAAATCTGGACCGAGGCCCTTGGCTTAAGTGATACATGGTTTTCTAGAGCTTGGTCAGCTATCGTTTAAATATGTAGTTATTCTACATGTTAACGACAGGAATCAAATGGTTCTAGCACTGTCGGAGAAATGAGAACCTTTGTTGGTAAAACTGATAAGTAGTTAACTTCCCTTTTTACTTTTTTTTTCTTCAAGCTCTGCATAGCTTGGCGCCCATTATTGCTTAAACTGGTTCAGTATCTGATCTGGCTGCTCTCTATGTGAATATCGTGAAAGTTCAGATCTGTCCATTGCCCACATTTCTATCCATGATGCAAAAAATACGTACTTCCAAACCATGTGCTGCTCCTAGGTAATTTCCAGAGATAGTTTTTATAGCTGATTAATAGTTCTGTTTTCGATAAGTACAAAAAATGAACGTTCTTCAGTTGAGGACTAAGAGGGCATCTGTCGAAATAATTTGGAAAAGCACCTAAACTGGGCTGAAATCTCGCAAGTTTAGAAACCATCAGTTTTGCCAACAATGCTATCGGTTTCATTTTGATTTTTTATCTTTGTGATAAAATTCTCAAACTTATTTAATTTGCAGGCGATTTCTCCTGGGCTGGTGAAGACTGAGATTTTCTCTCATTCAAAGAAAATAACTTCAGACATCTTCAACGTAGCGCCTTGTCTTGAAGCAGAAGATGTCGCAAATGCCGTAGTTTACATGTTGTCTCAACATCCGCGTGTACAGGTAAATGATAGAAATAGAGTATTTGTAGCTTCTATTACTGTGCTAATGTCCATATCTTCCACAAACTGTCTTTAAATTTTAATAAGCTCATCGTCCTTGGTGCCTTAGCATATCAGGCGTTAAATATGAGCACAAGAAACTTTAATTATGAGTAACATAACTGTGAATTGTAAATGGTATATAGTGACAAAATATTTGCATCCCATGCACATTTGGAATGTTAATCTCCAATAGCAGTTCAGTGCTATTAAGTTTTGAGACTAGTCATTCTTTCTCGTCACATTGTACTGCAATATGATCACATCAGACACTTGACTGACTTTGATACTGTCTTCATTTCTTAAATAAAACATAAATCACGTGTATTTGATGTGATGTGAAACACGGGTCTGAATGAGCATAATGGCCACCCTACTGTCATGGAAAAAGCATTGCATCTTTAAGTGACATGTGACATGTCACAAAATCTGTACTAGAAATATGCACACTGCCATGCTGATTTTGATGAGAATGCTACAAATTCCAACTACAGTAGGAAAGAAATGGTGTTTCGTGGACTGAGAACATATAGCATGGAGAGGGTGAGCCTCTACATATACCGACGTTCAGACGGTTAGCACATGTATATGCCAAAAGCAATGGCAAGCTGCCTGTGTTGGAAGCTTGTGATGATCCAAGAGCATAAATTCTGATGGCAAGTTCCAGAAAAGAGAAACAAAAGTACATATGTAAGACAAATTACACAGAAATATTCTGCTAACCATTACTGAAAGCAGTATAGTGTTTCCATTTATTTTATAGCAGACTATTGATAATCCATGAACAGTGCCCTGAATCCAAAACCATGCATTTTAATAACTGTCCAATACTGGTAAACTGCATGCTCAATTACTGTAGTAAAGTCAATTATCTTCGATTACAGCAGTTATTTTTTGCAGATGTAATGCAAGAGCTTATGCACGATCTAACCTGAGGGGAGGGGGACTCGTATCACTGTTACGGAAGAGGGGTGGAAGGAACAAAACATGATTTCTTATAAAATAAAAATCAGAACTGTGGATACACTGTTTTGTTAAGCACCAGGCATACTGTTACCAGTTCAGATTAGGTTCCTACCTCATACAGTGTACTCCAGTACATGTTTTTCAGGTTTATACATATTATTTTGCTGCCAGGCATGTAACTGATATACACGTCCAGTACTTTGACATTGGCTGATAACATTATAAGAAACATCATAAATTGAAGATACAACCATATTGAAAGCATGTAGAATCCACAACCATCTAGCATTTTCAGTTGCAAGAATAGTGGCAAATAGCAATACATCCTGACTTTTCACAAACAGCTCTGGTACACTGACAAGTCAATATTTGTGACATGTTCTGGCTTTCTTCCAGTGACACTGGATTTAGTCTGTTAATTGGGGCAGGAGAATTCTGTATGTGAAGGTAATAAAATTTAGCATCTCCTGCAGTGGGAGATATGGAGGGCAGCTGGCAGCTGTTGAGTGTACTCTTGCATTATTACCTGATTAGATGAGAAGCTATACTTAATGCACAGTAGCAATGTTTATATCAAACTGTACAGTCCTCGTGTAAAATATTCACTGGAGACAGGCAGCAAACATGCCATCACACCTGTGAAAGGCTGTCGAAATGTGGAAGGCATCAAACTAAGTATCTACAGATTTGGTGCTCTTGTGGAACACATCAAAAGAAGTGGTGGTAGGTTAACATTATTTCATACAGCTAGTTGCATTCATTACTGAAGTCTGTAACTAGTGGTAGTAGTTACCATCAGTGAAACATTTGAAAAAGAAATGAAGATTTACTTCTGTAGCTATGCTCAGCAAGCCACAGTGTCGGAGGATACATCTGGTACACTGCATGTTTCTCACTTTACCATTACTCACAAATGGTGTGTAAGAATGACTGTCAACAAAGCTTCTCCCCATTTGCTTCACCTAGTTCTCAACCCAGCAAGCCAACTCCCTCAGTGCTGAGCACCTAAGGGATGGCAACATTAGTACTTTGACCCACGTAGTCTACCATCAATTAAAAATACATTCATTTACACCACAGCTGCCACCCATTCCACAACAGTTACATACAGCCTAGCCACCCAGGGCTGTTGTCATTGCAGTGAAAGCAGTGCCTCACCAAATGTCAAGGATCTCGTGGAGGCCTTCAGACCAAAATTACCCTCACAACTTTGTCCAGCCATCCTCATACGAGGTGCATTAAAGTTCTCTAAGGCCTCCAATTTTTTTCTCTGGACTGGAAAGAGATAGAAACATGCGCATTGTTTTAAAATGAGGCCGCGTTCATTGTCAATACGTCCCAGAGATGGCAGCACCGTACGGCAGATGGAATTTTACCGCCAGCGGCGAGAATGAGAACTGTTTTAAATACTTGAAATGGCGACGTTTTCCTTACTTGAACAGCGTGCAATCATTAGTTTCTGAATTTGTGTGGTGTGAAACCAACTGAAATTCGACAGTTGAAGGAGACATGTGGTGATGGAGTTATGGATGTGTCAAAAGTGCGTTCGTGGGTGCGACAGTTTCATGAAGGCAGAACATCGTGTGACAACAAACCGAAACAACCTCAGGCTCGCACAAGCCAGTCTCACGACATGATCGTGAAAGTGGAGAGAATTGTTTTGGGGATCGCCGAATGACTGTTGAACAGATCGCCTCCAGAGTTGGCATTTCTGTGGGTTCTGTGCACACAATCCTGCATGACGACCTGAAAATGCGAAGTGTCATCCAGGTGGGTGCCACGAATGCTGACAGACGACCCCCATGGCTGCCCGTGTGGCATGTTGCCAAGCAATGTTGACGCACAGCGACAGCATGAATGGGACTTTTTCGTCGGTTGTGACAATGGATGAGACGTGGATGCCGTTTTTCAATCCAGAAACAAAGCGCTAGTCAGCTCAATGGAAGCACACATTCACCGCCACCAAAACAATTTCGGGTAACCGCCAGTGCTGAAAAAATGGTGTCCATGTTCTGGGACAGCGAGGGCGTAATCCTTGCCCATTGCGTTCCAAAGGGCACTACAGTAACAGGTGCATCCTACGAAAATGTTTTGAAGAACATATTCCTTCCTGCACTGCAACAAAAACGTCTGGGAAGGGCTGCGCGTGTGCTGTTCCACCAAGACAACGCACCTGCACATTGAGCTAACGTTACGCAACAGTTTATTCGTGATAACAACTTTGAAGTGATTCCTCATGCTCCCTACTCACCTAACCTGGCTCCTAGTGACTTTCGGCTTTTTCCAACAATGAAAGACTCTCCCCATGGCCACACATTCACCAGCTGTGCTGCTATTTCCTCAGCGATTTTCCAGTGGTCAAAACACTCCTAAAGAAGCCTTCGCCGCTGCCATGGAATCATGGCGTCAGCGTTGTGAAAAATGTGTACGTCTGCAGGGCGATTACGTCGAGAAGTAACGCCAGTTTCATCGATTTCGGGTGAGAAGTTAATTAGAAAAAAATCGGAGGCCTTAGATCTTGAATGAACCTTGTACAATGAATTGGGACCACTATACTTCAGACCTACTTCATCACCCACCCTCATGATGGCCTTGCTGCAATCAAATTTGAGCTATAGATGTTACTAGTTTTACATGAAGTATAACACACAATAAAGGACTGAAGTTTAATCACAAAACTATCATTCTTGAGTCCATGGACAGTGTGGCTCTAATTGAAGTTTGATATTATTTTCTTGCATACCCCCCCCCCCCCCTGCAGTTTGGTTCAACTTCATATGGGAAAGAGTTGTTTATAATTTCAGCTCAGCACGTAAGGACAAGGGGAAACCCTTGATCCATTTGAGGTATTGAAAAAGTCGAAAAATTAAATATTGTCTTGAATAGCTAATTGACCAATAATGTAAATGTAAATAAACTTAATTAGTACTGTTTTGTACTAACTTCGTTAGTAGAATGTATAAAGCTGCTATTTAAGAAGTCAGATACAAGAAAATCCTACTTCCTTTTAAAAATTATTCTTTGTGGTTCTTTTATTTCCTGAAAACGGTAAACATATATAGTATTAAGCACATACAGCTTTTGTAGTGTAATAGTCAGAGTGTGACTCATCTCATTTACAATTTTCAGTTTAATAATTCAGTGTAAAACATTGATGAAATCTGAATTTTCTCATTTTCTGAGACGTGAAGGGTGATGGGTTAAAAACCATTGAACAGCCAAGATAGCATAAAATATTTTATGCTATCTTAGCTGTTCAATGGTTTTTAACAACTGACAATAATTGGCATCACACTCCAGATGCTCTTACAGAACTTGTCATTCCAATTCGGTCAAAACTATTATTTTAGGCCTATTACAAAATGTCGATATTTTCTGGAAGTTGACAAATTCCTGTTTGATTCCTTTGTTTTAATCTGATGTTTCTACCTCAAGGCTGAAGACTTAGACCAATGTAATTTCTGATATGGAGACTACTTAGGCCTGAAGACAGGCAAGATGACAGAACATGATTTATGTACTACAAATTATTTTTACAGTTCTCAATTTTGACAAACCTCAGACATTGAGTGGAGACACAATATTTACAAAATTTATAAATATAAAATCCAAATACTACAGTGGAGGCACATGGTACTCTACATTCCTTCTTGTGGTCGTAATTCATACTTAACACAAACATTTTTAACCAACAAACAGCTTTCACCACCCACTTAACATGGACAGCCCCTAGAGCACAGAATGATTCTCATTCAGATTGTGCTGAAATGAGACACCCAGTTAAAGCTCAATTTTTAATATCCTCCCTAGGGCACTGTCTGCTTAAGTATCTCCAATGTGTAGAATTAGGCATATTAACCCTTCTGGGTTACATTTACCTGGAATTTATTTCAATTATATGCAAGCTTAGTGTAGGGTTTTTAAGACTGTAATCAGATGCATGTTTCTGCAGTCTAAATTTCTCAACTACTACTAAGTATGATTTAATTTTTTACACCTGCAATGTAAAGACAAGGGATCATTTTGTAAAACATTCTCGATAACACACACTCAAATACTGCACAGCCTGATGGTATGGACATTACGGACATAAGGATTCAACTTAAGCCACACCTGAACAGCTTGACACACAAGACGGCCAAATACAATTTGAGTGAAGTATTGTGCTTTCCTCTGAACATGTCCCATTGAAGACATATTGACAGCTACAATGCTTCTAAGCTCAGAGCAACTGAGAAATGCCTTTGTTTTAGGCTGCCAGTTTGATAGCCCAGAAATAGTGGCAGGTGCCGCTATGGGAGACAGATCAGCTGCCAATTACCATGTTCCATGATAGCCACTGTGAGGGACTTTCCAAAGCAAAATCAGGTAGCTTGGCACCTTATACAACGACTAGCATGGAAGGTAACCCAGCATTTCACTGATTTGGTGATTTTGCAAAAAATAGCTCACAAATAACAAAAATGGTACAATGGTCAATTCCACTCCATGGAAAAAGTGGGCAAGGGGAAGAATGGAACAAACTAAACAGAGGGAGCCTCAAAAAGTATGAGGATTCTGGGATCAGTCACTGTGGGGCAAAGAATTGATCCCCACAGGATTTTGTTAAAAAGTTTCAGCAGATTATAGAGTTCACTTTTTGGGAGTCACATTTGGAGATGATTGGATGAGCATTATGAGACCTATGAGAGATCATTCTCACGTGAATGAAGTTGTCGACGAGATCATTTTAGGAGATTGTCATGTCATGCCAAGTGACACACTCTTTTGCATAAATTCTGATTTTAGGCATGTTGGCCAATTTTCTACTCAGTTATCAGACTTTCAATCTGATACCAAAATTCTGATGTCTGTTCTCACTTTGAAACACTCACTTCCTATTTCATGTCAGATGGTCTTTCTTGCAGCCTGATGCTTGAATCTTTAAGCAGCTCGTTCCCTCATTTGGCTTAAACTTTAAGGTACAACTTTGATGTCTCCTCTGCAGTCTAATTACTGCAGACATGCGTGTGTTGAGAGCTAGTGAGTGTTTACCGCAATGATGACAAAACCATGTTGGCCATTGGTGTTTTACCTGGAGAATGATTAGGCTACAAGTGAACATTAAGGAAGATGTTAGACGACTCTTAGCATAGTCCATAAAACGTGGTGGCTGTAAAATAAAAACTAGGATTTTTTAAAGTGTGCTATATGAGAACCACCATAATGCAAATGTTGCTTCTATACTAAAGAGGAAATAGTGAAAATGTTCTAGCAGTGCTTCATCTGTAGCATGTAATAACATGTAATTTGAAATTCCCCACAGTTCATATTAATTACAAGAGTTAATTGTAATCACTTTGACAAATGCAGCAAAAAGGCACTGTCCTAAAATGTTGCTGGTTGCTTTACTACTAAACTCAATTTATTACTCTTAGGATGTTTAGTCTATGATGGGTGAAATGCACAAATTTTTTTTCCCTATAGAGAAATTTCGTTGAAGTAAATTGTTCAGAAATTTTGTGATCAGATATGGAATTTATTTGCTGCATTTCCTGACAACTACACTTGTCTTAAGTAAACTTTTTGTTCCAGGTTCACGATATTATCATTAATGCTACAGGTATGCCATAGATGAGGCAGCATGTCTTTCTGGAAATTTCCTTGGTTACAAAAGAAGCATTAGTAAAGGAACTTCAGTCAACGAAATTAGCAGTCTCCTGTGCTTATTTTGCTTATGTTAGACAAACAGCTTAAGCTTTTTATTGCTCCATCCCTGTCTGAAGTCATCAGTGAAACAGAAGTTACGGTGTTCTATGGAAAAATCACTCAGACTGTACATGGTACCTGGTAGTTAAAACGATATCCTACTGTGCTATATAAATTACTATAGTAAATTGGTCCTGAGCACAACATGTAATTTAAGTAGTATGCACCAATGTCAAATGAAAGTGAAGTCAGGAAGTGCTAACTATTGTAATTGTCTTAATGTCTCTTAATAAACTATTGTTACTGGTCAACAAGCATTGAGACCTTCATTTCAATCATAAGTGACAAGAGATGAATTGTGACAGTCTACTGGTATTGCCCTTATAAAGACATAACATACTTAGAATTTTATAGGTTGTCATAACTAGTTGAAAGACAATCACAAGTAAGAGTAGAGGCACCTAAGACTTAAATCTTCTTACTTGCAACAATACTCTGCACAACAGAAGACGCTTAAATACGAGAAATAATCTTGCTGTGTTCAGTGTGTCCTTATCCATAGCGACAGTACTATACTGTGAAATGTTACCTGGTGTTAAACTATGTTAAACATGTGGGAAATAATGAGCACAATCTATGGGGACGTCATAATCAAAGGTATAGCTGTATTTTTCAATAAGATATAAACACAAACTAATGCACTTCGTATCAGTACCTCATAACTCCAAACATTGCTAGCCCCCTACATGCTGTTACAAAAATATAACCTACATCCCAATTGGCGACTGGTATCAATGTCTGATAGTAACAAGAAAGTTGAAGGCTCATAACATACCTACGAAAACATTTTATTTGAACTATGGTGTGGAAATGCAGGCCCTTCGGCGTGGATGAAATATCCCGGTGTGCATCACACAATTACATGTGCAACCACTGAAAAACGCAAGTTAACAATTGAATTCCATGACCTGCAGCATTTTCAATCGCTTTCCTCACAAAGCGAAGAGAGGATACCTCTAAACAGAAAAGTAATAATGTACATAGTGTTCCATCCAGAGAGAAATCAGGGACAGAAATTTGGACAACAAATTTCACTTCAGCTCCAAATCAACCTCTATTTGTAAATGGTACATGCTGAAGAAACACTGCAAACAATTCGTACAGTGTGGCCCAAACAGTGACTACTACACTGGACAAAAATCTGTCAAATTTGCATGACAAATGATTTTCGAAAATCCAGTACTAACATACAAACCTATCCTGCGTCCTTACGTGTCTGATTAGAATGCACAAAGGCGTTTAAGGTAATAAAACACGAACTTGACTGCAAAAAAATTAAAAACTGCATGAATTGTGCCTTGAAGAGGAAAATTAATTCATATCACTCAACCACACGGCAACCATCTGCAGTTACTTCACTGAGGTGCAGGAAACCGCACTAAGGTCTTTGAGATGCACGTCCACGAAGCTCTTGCTAAGCGATTGATACTGAAATAGGAGCTAATTTAGTTACGTTTCACACTAGGGCATTTACTTTTCTAGGCTATCTATTGAATGTTTCGCTTTTCTGAGAATATTTATGTTGAAAAGAAAATATTTTGTAGAGGGCGGTAGTCGTTAGTTGTGTTTATATATAGACGTTATTTCGTGAGTAGATCTTTTTGGCCAGACTTAGCGGTTCAAAGTTAAATTTGTCTTCCATACAGTGTTTATGTAGTTACTTAAACCTTTCTAAAGTAGGTTTAAAAGTTTGTTTACATTAACGTTTAGTTACGTATTAGTGCACGTTACACAACTTCAGTGCTCTTGAGCCACGTTATTGTCTGCGTTCGTATAAATATTTTCATTAAACCGTATGTGAAAAATGTGGTGGTTGCTGTAGAAACGTGAAGGAGTGGTGTTTTGCGAAGACTGTAGGTTATGGTTTCATTGGGGCGAATGTAGCAGTGAGGAAACTGAGGTAAATAATGAGCTCTTCTATACCAATGCAGGTTATGTAGATAGGACAGAAAATCGCTGAACAAAATTTGTGCCCTTAAGGCTGGACTAGAAAACGTAAATTTGTAATTATGTAGACTGTGCTGGGAAAAGGTAGCAAGCAAAAGGTTAAAAGTGAACTTTCAAACTTTTTTAAATTGTTATTAAACCAGTTTGGCTTGCTATCTGAACTAATGAAGGGCCTCAGATGTACCTGAATGTAGGTTGAAGCAGAATATTAGCTTAAAGAAAACACAGGTTGGTATCAAATCAGAATAGAAAAGAATTCTTCTGCTTCTAGGTAGCAGTCAGGAGGGTTGTAGGCCACCAGCTTCAGGAGAAATTAGATGCAAGGTACCAGATCACAAGTTTTTTGAAACAAAGTGCTAGCCTCAGCCAGTTGACAGAAAGCTTGTCAGCTATGCAGGGACTTGGAGAAGGAATGTCTGGTAATTATGCTTGGAAACAAGAAACAGCCTGACTCTGAATCCAACATACAGTATTAGGACTGACCTGGAAAAATAGTAGCAGAAATCTCACAAATGTGGAGTTTGGAGGTCTTTCAGCACCATGATCGGCCATGGGTAACCACTGCTTAAGGCATATTAACATTGAGCTTAACAAGATGCTCGAGACACCTGCAAAATCTCAAGTATTCTTCCAGTTAATGCTGTCAGTAGGTGGGGATACACTATATATGACCTGAACCTACATAGGATTGTTACATAAATTAAAACTATATGGTATGAATGGAACAGCATTGGAGTAGTTTACATCATATCTCCAGAACAGAAAGCAAAATGTTTCTTCATATGGTTTAAGTGATTTAAGAAAGTATGCCACTTCACCTAACTGGGGTAAATTACATTAGGTGTTACACAGGTTCGATCATGGGTCCCCTTCTGTTCTTGACATGTCAATGACCTTCTTTCTTATCTGAAACAAGAAACTAAACGGACAGTTTGCTGATGATACAAGTGTTACTAACCCAGTAAAAGAAACTCCATTAGAAAATGATACAAATGTCTTTGGAAAAGTTATTTGTGGCCTTGCTCATAACTTTGAAAAACACAATACATCCAATTTTCTACTTCAACAGAAGTCAGTATCCAGGGTAGAGCATACCATGTTGTGTGTACATACAGATGAGAATGTAATTGAAGGATTCATATTTTGGGTCTCCTAAAGCAACTAGGGTGAGCAACTTTCGCAATCGGAATGATTATCAATTTTAAGGGTATAGAAATTGGTAAGCTAACATCTTTGCATACTTCCTCTCTCTCTGATGTCATAGAGAATATTTTGTGGTAACTAAACGTGCAGGCAAAAAGTATTCACTGCTCAAAAGAAAGTGCTTAAAATGTGTTGGGCTCATAGTTGCACATCTTGTATGCATCAGTTTGAAAGGTTATGAATTCTTCAAACAGCCTCTCAATAAATCAGAAAGGAAGGAAAAGATAAGTTTAATTCTATCTTTGGCGAAGAAAGGGCAAAATATGCTGCTGAAAAGTTTTAGATACATTACAAAATTAAATGTCTGACAGACCACAGTAATAGTTTCAAAAATAAATTGAAATCATATCTCCTTGACTATTCCTATTGAAGAATTCATCTGTGGCATATGAGTAAATAAATCCATAGGTATAATACACGCATTTTGTGCTAGTGGAGGGAATGGAGTAGGTAATAAAATTTTTGAGCTAAAAAAAAAGCACCTAGATTAATGTGTGCATTTCTTATGCACTTGACATGTTGTACATCATAAGTTACTGTGAGATTGATCAATGGAACATGTACCTAAACAGGGTTGCTGTATGTAATTCTTCATGCTTTCCCGGCGATCTGTTGACATTTTGGATATTCGGGAATCGAGCCGGATGTTCGCGGCGTTCTCGCACGATATTTCAACAGCGTGCCTCGCTGTCTTCTTCAGGTGCTACCTGAGACTGGTCCTTGGTTCGATCGAGTCCAGACGCGGCTACATTGTCCCTCTCTGGTCGCCGGTGTTCCCTCCGCCGTCCGCGCCCGGCCTGGCCGTCCTCTGAAGTAGAGTTCTTGATCTGGGGTGTGTCAGATCTGGTCTCTAATCACAACCACAACCGTTGAGGACGGCAAAACGGGCGCAGACGGCAGTGGGAACATCCGCGACTGGAGGGGTCCGTTGAAGCAGTCTGGCGGGCGCGGACCACAGATGGAACACTCGACGCGGTGCGGACCGATTAGGGAACGCCCACCTCCTACCAGGCATAAATACTGGACTCGATCGACCCAAGGACCGAAAAGCCAAGCAGTCGTATTTACAAAACGACTGCTTCCACCTGATCTTGAGCCGGTCACGATCGCGGGAGGCCCCGTCTCATGGAGCAAGACCACTAAGTTTCTCGGGGTTACCCTCGATCAGAGGCTGACGTGGCGTCCCCACGTTCAGGATATAAAGGGTAGAGCTATAGGACATCTACGGACCCTATACCCTCTACTTTACCCGACCTCGACGCTTCCCCTCCGCCAAGGCATCACCCTGTACCTGGCACTGGTCCGTCCAGTGCTGGAGTACACAGCTGTGGTGTGGGGCAATGCAGCCGAGACACACATGGCTGAGCTCCAGAGGGTTCAGAACCGGGCACTTCGCCTCACTCTCCGGTTGTCATGGCGCTACCCAACAGCCCAATTACATGAGCAGACCGGGATCCCGCTGCTCAAGGAGAGATTTCGTCAAATGGCAAGACAGTTCTACCAGGAGACCAATAGTTCACAGAACAGGCTCATACAGGCACTGGGCCACAGCATCCAGCTCAGGCCAACCACACGTTGGCCTGACCTGTTGCGAGCCTAAAATCTCGTAATAGTCAAAGGATGCCACGCATCGCAAGGCCAGTTCAAAATTCAGTTCCCTAAATGCCACAAGTCATGTTCTGCAGGAATAGCGCTAGACGCTCACCCTGCTCGTAAGGAAAGAGTGAGTGACCCAAGGACCAGTCTAGGGTAGCACCTGAAGAAGACAGCGAGGCACACTGTTGCAATATCGTGCGAGAACGACGCGAACATCCGGCTAGATTCCCGAATATCAAAGATGTCAGGGTTGTTGTATGTCTGTATGCCGCTAGGTTTTGAAAACATGTTCCTCTGTTGCCAGAAATGGGCACTATAGGCAATTTTCTGAAGTTTGCAGCAGCCTTAACTTAATCTAGTTCCAGTCAACAACAAAAATCTCATCAAAATTTGTTACATTGGAAACTAAAAGATGATCATCAAACACTGAAGTTGAAAAGTAATACATTCATCAATGAATTACATTAAAAAGTATTATGTTCTTCACCCACCTTCACTGTGGCCACTTTTATTTTATCAAGGGGAAAGTCTCAGATATCGCCAACCAGCTCCGTTCATATTTGGCAAGTCTCTTGGGTACAACCTAAAATGAAATCCCCCTAAGTTATCCTGGCTCATTACCCACCCATGATGCACAAATGACTCAAATAATGGTATCAAAAGATAACTGAGGCATTTTTCGTCATTTATGGAGTCTGAAAAACACATCTTGATAAAAACAAGTGATGGACATGTGGCCTGTGTGCAGAGAACCTGTCAAATTCACAAATATACTGTGGTTTTTAAACAACTTTCTGTGCCAGAATTGATAGAAATAGGTTGGTTAATGCAGTAAGTTAATAAGGAAAGTTAGGTCACTTTACAATGGCTCCTCCACTCAATTGTTTGAGGATTGGTTTTATAGAACTTACTGCATAAACATTTGTAGTAAATATAAAGGACCACTAACTTCTGGTCTTGGCAAAACATTATTCGTTCTGCAGGTTCAGTGGAAAACAGCTTGCTTTACATTCAGAAACATTCTTTTCCTGTAATTTTGATATGTATCACAAACATAACATCTGAAAAACAGAACTGTCCCTTTGTGCCCTAATGTAAAGCAAATTTTTAATGGGGTACCAAATGCTCCATTTTTTCTGGCCCTATACTTGTCAATTTTAACTTCGTTGTTAATTCTCTTTGGGTTTTTTGTGAGAGCTTTGCTTGATACATTTTTCATACATTTTTGCTGAGATCCAGGTGCAGCTTGAATGTTCAAGGGAACACTGTCAGCTGTCACGTAATAAGTGTTCTTGGCACTTGAGCTGCAATGAGTGTGTAAAGTCAACTTAGAAATTATGTAAAAAATATAAGCAAATGTTCAACAAGGTTGAAAAAGAAGCCAAACGACG